>NC_141879.1:581775875-584275875 GCF_056163025.1 Triticum urartu
TCAGCCGCCAAGTTAGGGCGTAGAAGATCTCGACTGACGAATTTCCAATCTAAAACTCTCTGTTCGTCCTGTTCTTCGTCAAGGGTAATTAAAAGTTACTTTTACCGCCCTTGTTGATTCTGATGATTTCCTCAAAATCTTCAAAAGGTGTTTATTCTTCACTTCCACACTCCTAAAGACCTCACATGCATCTATTCTTGATCTATTTCTCTAAGCAACGTTTTTCTTCAAGATTCCTCAGTTGTGTATATCTTCCAATCCATGCAACTCTGGAACCTAAGTTAAAGAACGCTTATTGAAATTCCTCAAGACACCTATGGTCAAATTCCTCAAACTTGTTCTTTTTGCAAAAACTTCTGAGAACGCATGTGACCTCTAAAAATTCTTCGCACCTATACTCTGTTCACAGGTACTCATGTCTGCTACTAAATCACTAGGTTATCATCAACTTAACTCATTTGCAGCGTTCCTCGAAGACAGATTGCATACCTCTTCGGAGAACTCTATTGTTCAAATTCCTCAGATAAAGAAAATGGCTGACGGCAAGAAACCTCATAAGGGAGGGAAGAAATTGGAACTCAACACTCCTTTTGAAATCCCTGACGACATCTATGCAGGGTACTGCACACCCCCTGAGGAAACAAAGAATGAGCGCAAAGTGCGCATTCAGAAGATTGAGAGGAGATGGGCCAGAGAATGGAGGGAATATCGCTATATCACACCCAAGTACATGAAGAAATTCGCTGTACACCCTCCATGCCCAAGACCTCCATTGGCACCTGGCCAAGAAGCTGATCCCTCTAGCATCAGAAGAGGTGAGGAATTTCCCGCTGAATGGGCCAAGCGACAAGCTAAACCTGCCAAAGTGGTCAAAGAGGCCGTGAGGAAATTCAACAAAGACACTGCTGCTGCTGCTGCTGAGGCCTCTGCTAGCAAGCCCAAGAAGGCTGTGCCCAAAAGCCTGCTCACAAGCCAAGTGCTTCTTCTTCATTGCCCTCACAGGCCAGCTCTTCAAAGCCCACACGGCAAATTCCTCAAGCAGCTCCAGTTCCTCCAGCTGCAAAATCTGCAGTTGCTCCTTCAAAGTCCTCAGCACCTGTGCACCTCGCCTCGTGCTAAAGGACCACTGGCATCTCAATTGCCTCAGGAGCCTTGGCAAGTTCCTCAGCTCTCCTTCAGTCTTCAACAGGACCCACTTCGCTGAAGACTAAGGCCAATGCTGGATGATCCACTAGACCAAGTCCTCATAAGAAGCAGGTTGCCTTCCATGTTTTATCTAGTGAAGACGAGGCTGATGATAAAGAATTGGAAGAAATTAGCAGAGACCGACAGAAAGGGCCGCTAGAGCCAAAGGCACCAATGTGCCTCTTCTGCTGGATCCCAAGTTAATCCTAGACTTCATTGATCTCTGGCACAAGGACCCAAACACTCCTATGTTTGATTTCAAACTCATACCTGGCCAGAACCACATGCTCACTGCCTTCATAAGTGAAGAAAAATGGAAATTTGAGAAGGCCAGGTAGCTCAAGAAGGCTTAGTACAAGAAAGAGCATTTTCTGAAGAACAACGTTGTCAAGATGACAACTGATGAACTTGTGACCGTGCAAGCTGAGATCAAGGCACTCAGTGATGAATTTGACGTATACCATGCAGATTGGCTGGGAGCCAAGGTCAGATTCGTCAACATGGCGAAGGGATTCACCTCCAATGTTGTAGCCCCAAACGCAACATGAATCTCCTTAAGCTGAAGCATCTGCTCAGCCTATTGAAGAGCATGCCAGCACCCCTGATGAAAATCAGGCTGCTGAAGTAAAATGAGAGTACCAGGGCTAACGAAGAAATTCCAGCCGCTGAAGAAACTGTCGTGGCAACCACTAGTGTTGCACCCGAAGAACCAGCTATGCCAGCTGAAGCATCTTCTGCTGAGCCTGAAGGCACTGAACAAGCCAAGGCAACTGCATCAGTTGCGCCTGAGGAAAATGAACCAATTTCCTTTGCTCCACCTGGTCCAACTACAAGTATAAACCTTCCTGCTGCATCAGAAGTGAAGAAAACCAAGGCTGCATAACGAGCAGCTGTGAAGAAAAGGAAAGCATCTGCTTCCTTAGAGTTTTCTGCTCCCAAGAAGGCGAAGACTTTGACAAGTTCTTATGAAAATCCTATCGATGATGTTCCTCTTTCAAGCATGCCATCAAAGGAGATTGTCCCCATTGGTGAAGATTATGAAATTCCCAATGAATCTAATGAAGAAGATCCTTCTGCTGCTTCGACATAGCAGTTGGATGAAGAAATTGAAGTGGATAACGTCCCTTCAACTCCGCTGGTATCCTCGCCCATGCCTCAGTTCACTGCTGAAGAGGCAAGTGGTGAAGAACTTGATGAAGAAGATGAAGACGTGGACATTGGGTGCACCACTCCAATTCTGAAGGATGACTAGTGGGAAAGTCATCACCCCAATTCACCACTGTTCACTCCTCTGCAATAGATTCCTCAGTCCCGGGTCCAAACATAAGAAATTCACACGGGCTCTGATGAACCTCAAGCTTCTCTTCTTACCATCCCAGAAGAAATTCTAGCCACTAGCACTGATGGAAATGTTGTTGAAGAAGTGGAGACCCAAGCTGCTACTGATGAAATTCCTCAGCCTGCGGCTCCGAAGACTATTATTCTAGAGGATATGGAGTTGTTGCCCTGCTTCACCCCAGTCCTCAGTGTTCTTCATGACGCTGGGCTGCTCAATTTCTGCACCGACATCAATGACTGGAATGAAGAGCTAATTTTTCAGTTCTATGCTATGTTGCACATCACAGTCGACCCTGAAGATGTGAATTCATGGGTGTTGGACTAGATGACTGAAAACACTCACTACAAAGCACCGACCTCTGAATTGCTTCATGTCGTCTAAGTCAGTCCTCCCCTTGAAGGTGCAAAGCTCATCTACCATGAAGCTGAACTTTCTGATCATTTCATGCAAGTGTTTATGAAGCCTCTGAAGCTTGGCCAAGCCCCGAAAACGAAATTCCTCATGAAGGAATTGCTCTATGTACCAAATGCTACCTCTTGAGCATGCGTTGGTTTTCCCTTGAAGAGGAAAGGGTGATGCAACAAAGTAGCGTAAGTATTTCCCTCAGTTTTTGAGAACCAAGGTATCAATTCAGTAGGAGACAACGCACAAGTCACCTAGTACCTGCACAAACAATCAAGAACCTTGCAACCAACGCGATAAAGGGGTTGTCAATCCCTTCACGATCACTCGCAAAAGTGAGATCTAATAAAGATAGTAAAGTAAATATTTTTGGTATTTTTGTTGTATAGATTGGAAAGTAAAGATGGCAAAATAGTAAAAAAGATGCGATGTAAATAAAAGAGATGTAATATAATAGGAAAGATACCCGGGGGGCATAGGTTTCACTACTGGCTTCTCTCAAGATAGCATGTATTATGGTGGGTGAACAAATTACTGCCGAGCAATTGATAGAAGAGCGCATAATTATGAAGATATCTAAGGCGATGATCATGAATATAGGCATCACATCCATGTCAAGTAGACTGAAACGATTCTGCATCTACTACTATTACTCCACACATCGACCGCCATCTAGCATGCATCTAGAGTATTAAGTTCATAAGAACGGAGTAACACATTAAGCAAGATGACATGATGTAGAGGGATAAACTCAAGTAATATGATATAAACCCCATCTTTTTATCCTCGATGGCAACAATACAATACGTGCCTTGCTGCCCCTGCTGCCACTGGGAAAGGACACCGCAAGATTGAACCCAAAGCTAAGAACTTCTCCCATTGCAAGAAAGATCAATCTAGTAGGCCAAATTAAACCGATAATTTGAAGAGACTTGCAAAGATATCAAATCATGCATATAAGAATTCAAAAAAGAACCAAAAAATATTCATATATAATCTTGTTCATAAACCCATAATTCATCGGATCTCGGCAAACACACCGCAAAAGAGTACTACATCAAATAGATCTCCAAGAACATCGAGGAGAACTTTGTACTGAGAATCAAAGAGAGAGAAGAAGACATGTAGTTAATAACTATGGACCTGAAGGTATATGGTAAACTACTCACGCTTCATCAGAGAGGCTATGGTGTTGATGTAGAAGCCCTCCGTGATCGATTCCCCCTCTGGCAGATCACCGGAAAATGCCCCAACATGGGATCTCATGGGTAGAGAAGGTTGTGGCGGTGGAAAAGTGGTTTTGTGGCTCTTTGTGATCGATCTAGGGTATAAGAGTATATATAGGAGGAAGAAGTAAGTCGGTGGAGCTACGTGGGGCCCATGAGGGTGGGGGGCATGCCCTCCTGCCTCGTGGCCGCCTCACGGAGTTCCAGACTTCAACTCCAAGCCTTCTGGTTTGCTTTCGGTCCAAGAAAGATCATCGCGAAGGTTTCGTTCCATTTGGATTCCGTGTGGTATTCCTTTTCTGCGAAACTCTAAAATAGGCAAAAGAAACTGGCACTAGGCCTCCGGTTAATAGGTTAGTCCCAAAAATAATATAAAAGAGCATATTAAAGCCCATTAAACATCCAAAACAGATAATATAATAGCATGGAACAATCAAAAATTATAGATACGTTGGAGACGTATCAACAAGGACAATCTATGGAATTCTGACCAAGACCCTCAGTCCAATTAAGGGCCACGACTCTAATGAAGACGAGATCGTTGGCATCATGAATAATCTGCTTTTCAACATCATACATGGAATTCCTATCAACTACCATGATTTCTTCATGAGGACTTTGGCAAATGTCGCTCTATCACCTTTTGAGTTGAAGCCTTACACTCCTTGGACTATGAGATTCATCAGATCAAGGTCTTCAATCAACTACAAGGCTGATTTCGAAAATCATGTCAGCTATTTGCTCCCCATTGAAGTCTTCAAACGACCTATTTCCTCATCTGATGAGAAGGGCAAGGCTGCTATTATCAATGAAGGCATTCGTCCATTGGATGGACAATTTCACAAAGCTGCCTCATATTCCACCAATGATGACTCTTCCACGCATGACACTGCCGCAAATGCTTGTAAGCAAAATCCTCAAGCCACTGCTCATAGGGTGATGACTGATCGTGAGCTTCTCCTTAGTCTTGATCAGAAGGTTGATCGCAACCACAAGTGGGTCAAACGTCAGTTTGGTGGTATTCTTCAGAACATGACAGTCACTCAAAATACTATGAAGAAGAATCACTATTATCTGCATGAAGTCTTTGACCGCACCTGGACCATTCTGTCTAACCTATACAGTGCTGAAGATCTCAAGAAGATGGAATTTCAATAGGACTTTGACTGGGCACAACCACCTTCGAAGAAATTCAAGAAGGTCAAAGTTCCTCAGCTTGTGGCAAGTTCTTATTCTTCATCGCGCGAGACTGATGAAAATGAAGACTTGAATGTCGGAGTAATGGGCCACAGGTAGCCTAACCCGAGTCCCTGAGCATTTCAAGACATTGGGCCGGCTGCGCCCCTCAAGCGTCAAGGATAAAGCACCACCTTCTGGTGGCCAGATGGCTCAAATGGCCGATTGCCATAGGACGGCCAAGCACTAGAAGGCGGCCCCAAGATGAGCCGACTCCCAGCAGGCGGCCTCCAGAGAGGCCGGCTCCTGGAAGGCGGCCCACGACACCCTCAAAGTCTGCGCCCCCATAAAGAAGACTGGACAGGATGTGGCTACAGTGTAGCCCATCACCCCCGTATCCAGGGCGGGGCGCGGCCACAGTGACCCGTACCGACCGAGATCTCCGCGCGGCGCGACACTGTTGCCATTCCACCCTTGATGTCACCCCTGTTAGGCGGAACCCTGTTCCCGCGACGGCCTGTCGGTACGGCCTGCAAGCGGCGGCCCCTACCAGGCAGCGAAAGCCCAGAGCGTGGCAGCACCTAACTAGTCGGACCCGAGGGAGGCCGGCCTCTAGCAGGCGGCCCACTCTTCCCTCGGAGTCCACGCGCCATTAACTAGACGAGACAAGGTGTGGCTACAGTGATCTCCCACCAGACGGCGGGACTGTAGCCACGCCCCCCCGACCAAGCATGCGTCATTAGCATTACGACTACAGTAACAAGCAGCCAGCCAGACCCGCAAACGACGGAGGCGGCCTGTCGGCTCCGTACTAGACCAGCCGGCAGGGCCCACCAGGCGGTGGGCCCCAGCGACCGGCGGAGGAGCCGGCGACAGGAGACACTGACAGTCGGGCCCTACACCCGGCAGATTACCATTGTACCTGTGGGAGTCCTGGATTAGGGGGTCTCCGGACAGCCGGACTATATCCATTGGCCGGACTGTTGGACTATGAAGATACAAGATTGAAGACTTCGTCCCGTGTCCGGATGGGACTCTACTTGGCGTGGAAGGCAAGCTAGGCAATACGGATATGTATATCTCCTCCTTTGTAACTAACCTTGTGTAACCCTAGCCCCCTCCGGTGTCTATATAAACCGGAGGGTTTTAGTCCGTAGGACAACATACAATCATACCATAGGCTAGCTTCTAGGGTTTAGCCTCTCCGATCTTGTGGTAGATCTACTTTTGTACTACCCATATCATCAATATTAATCAAGCAAGACGTAGGGTTTTACCTACATCAAGAGGGCCCGAACCTGGCTAAAACATTGTGTCCCCTGCCTCCTGTTACCATCCGCCTTAGACGCACAGTTCGGGACCCCCTACCCGAGATCCGCCGGTTTTGACACCAACATTGGTCCTTTCATTGAGAGTTCCTCTATGTCGTCGCCGTTAGGCTTGATGGCTCCTGCTATCATCGATAGCGATGCAGTCCAGGGTGAGACTTTTCTCCCCGGACAGATCTTCGTGTTCGGTGGCTTTGCACTGCGGGCAATTTGCTTGGCCATCTGGAGCAGATTGAAAGTTACGCCCCTGGCCACCAGGTCAGGTTTGGAAGCTTAAACTACACGGACGGCATCCATGGAGACTTGATCTTCAACAGATTCGAGCCTCTGCCTCGTGCGTCACGCGGTCACGATGAGCACGATTTAGCTCTACCATCGGACAGTGTTCAGGAGATCGCACAGGCAGCCGCTCCAACCCTCAATTCGGAGCCAGTTGTGCCGTCCAAGGACGGGTGGATGGACCCCGCCACAGAGGCATTACCCTCAGCGGCGATCGAGCCGAACATCGACCTTAACTTGCCCGAGAGCCGTGTTGTTAAACTGCCGAATTCTTCTCCGGCCACGGACTCCAAACCGCCTGCACCCGTTCCTATCAAATCTGATTGGGCGCCGATCATGGAGTTTACCTCCGGGGATATCTTTCAGCACTCGCACTTCGGCGACATACTGAACTCATTAAGGTCTCTCTCCTTGTCAGGAGAATCCTGGCCGAACTACGTCCGGCAGGACTGGGATTCGGACAACGAAGAAATTCGCGGCCCACCCACCACCCACTTAGTAGCCACTGTCGAGGACTTAACCGACATGCTCGACTTCGACTCCGAAGACATCGACGGTATGGACGACGATGCGGGAGACGAAGAGGAACCACTGCCCACAGGGCACTAGACAGCCACCTCATCATACGATATATACATGGTGGATACACCCAAAGAAGGCAATGGCAACGAGACAGCGGAGGATGACCCCTCCAAGAAGCAACCCAAGCGCCGACATCAGCGGCACCGCTCTAAGTCCTGCCAAAGCAAAAGCGGTGATACCGGCACAGGAGGTAATAACACTTCGGATAGTGCCAAAGACAACAACAACCCCCTCCAGCAAGATTTAGAGCAGGAGGATGGAGGAGCTAGCCCTCCTGAGAGAGCGGCAGACGGAGAAGCGGAGGATGATAATTACATGCCCCCCTCCGAAGACGAGGCAAGCCTCGGCGATGACGAATTCGCCGTGCCAGAGGATCCCATCGAACAAGAGCGCTTCAAGCGCCGGCTTACGGCCACGGCAAATAGCCTTAAGAAAAAGCAGCAGCAGCTTCAAGCTGATCAAGATCTGCTAGCTGGCAGATGGACTGAAGTCCTCGCGGCCGAGGAATATAAACTCGAGCGCCCCTCCAGGAGTTACCCAAAATGCAGGCTACTACCTCGACTGGAGGAAGAAGCGTATGATGCGGCTGATCGGCCACCTCGTGGCCGTGATAGAGAGGCATTCCGGCCAAAAGCTCAGCCCGCACCCCGACGCCATTCAAATAAAAAAGCATGGGGAAACACGCCAGACCCGCGAGACGTATTGGAGGACAAAGCAAAACATGCAAGATCGATCTACAGATCACGAGGGCCCGCCATTATGCGAGACGATAAACGTCACGCCGGATACAGTAAAAGTAAATCCGGCCGGGCCGAACACAGCAGGCAAGACCCATTTGAGATGCGTCGCGATATAGCCGAATACAGAGGCGCCGCACACCCCTTATGCTTCACAGATGAAGTAATGGATCATCAAATCCTAGAAGGTTTCAAACCTGTAAATATTGAATCATACGATGGCACAACAGATCCTGCGGTATGGATCGAGGATTTCCTCCTCCACATCCACATGGCCCGCGGTGATGACTTACACGCCATCAAATACCTCCCACTAAAACTCAAAGGACCAGCGCGGCATTGGCTTAACAGCTTGCCAGCGGAGTGCATCAGCTGTTGGGAAGATCTGGAGGCCGCATTCCTCGACAACTTTCAAGGCACTTATGTGCGACCACCAAATGCCGATGACTTGAGCCACATAATTAAGCAGCCAGAAGAATCGGCCAGGCAATTCTGGACTCGGTTCCTAACAAAGAAAAATCAAATCATCGACTGTCCGGATGCAGAGGCCCTAGCGGCTTTCAAACATAACATCCATGACGAGTGGCTAGCCTGGCACCTTGGTCAGCAAAAGCCGAAATCTATGGCAGCCCTCACGACACTCATGACCCGCTTTTGTGCGAGAGAAGACAGCTGGCTGGCTCACAGTAACAATATGTCAAAGAACCATGGTACCTTGGATACCAAGGACGGCAATAGTAGGTCTCGTCGCAACAAACATAAGCGCCGCATTAATAGCGATAATACTGAGGATACGACAGTCAATGCCGGATTCAAAGGCTCTAAACCCGGTCAGCAGAAAAAGCCATTTAAACAAAGTACGTCGGGCCCGTCCAGTTTGGACCACATACTCGATCGCTCGTGTCAAATACACGACACCCCAGACAAGCCAGCCAATCACACCAACAGGGATTGTTGGGTGTTCAAGCAGGCTGCCAAGTTAATTGCCGAAAACAAGGATAAGGGGTCACATAGCGGTGACGAGGAGGAGCCCCGGCAGCCACACACCGGAGGACAGAAGAGGTTTCCCCCACAAGTGCGGACGGTGAACATGATATACGCAACCCACATCCCCAAGAGGGAGCGGAAGCGTGCACTCAGGGACGTATATGCGTTGGAGCCAATCGCCCCAAAGTTCAACCCATGGTCCTCCTATCAGATCACTTTCGATCGCAGGTACCACCATACTAGTATCCGTCATGGCGGATTCGCTGCACCTGTTCTAGACCCAATCATTGACGGATTTCACCTCACTCGAGTCCTTATGGATGGCGGCACAAACCTGAACCTGCTTTATCAGGACACAATGTGCAAAATGGGTATCGACCCCTCAAGGATCAAACCCACAAAAACGACCTTTAAAGGCATCATTCCAGGTGTAGAGGCCCATTGCATATGCTCAATTACACTGGGAGTGGTCTTCGGATCCCCGGATAACTTCCGAAGGGAAGAATTAATCTTCGATATAGTCCCGTTCTACAGTGGTTATCATGCACTGCTCGGGAGAACCGCATTTGCGAGATTCAATGCGCTACCGCATTATGCATACCTCAAGCTCAAGATGCCAGGACCTCATGGGGTTGTTATAGTCAATGGAAACACTGAGCGCTCTCTCAGAACAGAGGAGCACACTGCGGCCCTCGCAGCAGAAGCGCAAAGCAGCCTCTCAAGGCAATCCACTAGTTCGGAATTTCAAGACCCGGACACCTTCAAGCGCGCTCGGAGCAATCGGCAACTAGACCGCCTGGCGTGATCTGAGCTCGCGTAGCAATGCGGCCCCCACCCTAGTCCCAGCCAAGCGGCGAAACTCGTGCCACGCGTACATAATTATGCATTAAAAATACCATGGGCACGGGCGGGGAAGGGGGCACAACTGCGGCACGCCCCAAGACGCGGCTTAAACCGCACTAGGGGCTTCCCGCTTAGTTATTTTTCTCTTTTTTAGGACATTAATCTCTGGAAACCCTGTCTCGCAGCACTATTGCCAAACACATGATGCAGCAACCAAGGAGGCAGACAACTACATCACACCACGGAATTCCCAGGTGGATTACAGTAACGAGCTAAATGTTTGATTTAATAATATTCCTCAGCTTGCCCTTGGAAGGGACATAGTTCTACTCTTTGCTTATCGCACTATCTGTATAATTCTGCTTTAACGCACCTTTTTGAATAAACAATGCATAACATTACGACTATTATTGCATTCATGTTTTATATATATATATATGTGTTCATTAATGACGCCTTGCAACCATACACTTCGGTACGGCCAATACACCAGGGGCTTATGTACCCCACAATATGGTGTGAAAAGTCCGAACACTTTCACAAGTGCGGCACCCCGAACTTATAGGATTATATGCATCAGCTCTGAATCATGTCTTTCGTCAAATGTTGGGTTTGCCCGGCTCCTATGTTTTGGTACCTTACGTTCCGCTCTATCGGCTAAGGTAGCGCTAGGAGAACTACTGCGATTGTGCCCCGGTTCTGCTGGGCTGAGCACCTCAGTAGAGAAAGCTAAAACTGACTCTCATGATAAGGCGAGAGACTGGTCGCTGTTCGGTGAGGTTTCGAGTCCCTAAAGACTTATGCCGCTTAGAGCGAGGGGCCGGCCCTGTCCAGCTTAAAGGCGTGTATCGCGCCACGAATTCGGTCTTCCGAATACCAGGGGCTTCGTCGAAATTTAAAATTATAGAATTCTATGGCTAAGTGAGAGTGATAAAGCATTATTAGTCCGGTTACCTTGTTCGGTGTGTTGAGCGCCTCCCTTGAAGGACCCAAAAATGGGAACAAGAGTGCTCAGGTTTATCCCGAACACCCCAGCACTCGCGGCATGGGGGCAGAAGCCGAGGACTAGCCATCTCTCAGATTGGATAAACAGCCAAACAGAAGGTAATATTTTAAATTCAAATAAGCGTTGCATAGCGCATATGAACAAGTTTTCATACATACATGATCACACGAGCAAGTTTCACTCAAATATTACATCTTTCGTGCACTTGTCCGCTATGAGACGGGCACCCTCCAGAACACCCTCGTAGTACATCTCGGGGTGGCGATGCCCCTTGCCCTCCGGCGGCCCTTCCTTGATCAGCTTCATGGCGTCTAGCTTGACCCATTGCAACTTCACCTGGGTGAAAGCCCGGCGTGCACCTTCAATGCAGACGGATCGCTTGACGACCTCCAGCCGCGGGCAGGCATCCACAAGCCGCCTCACCAGGCCGAAGTAGCTGTTCGAAAGTTTGTCGCCAGGCCACAGCCGGACTATAAAGCCCTTCATGGCCTGTTCGGCCGCCTTGTCCAGTTCGACCAGCTGCTTTATCTGGTCGCTCACAGACACTGGGTGTTCGGTCCCAGTATACCGGGCCCAAAACAACTTCTCCGTTGAGCTTCTATCCTCGGCCCAGTAAAACTTCGAGGCATCCGACACGCTGTGGGGCAAATCTGTGAATGCTCCTGGAGAGCTCCGAATTCGGGTAAGTAATCAGTAATTTACTTTTACATGCTTGCTTTGCATATAGAATGCCTTACCCGCCGCTATCTTCTTCATTGCGTCGATCTCCTGGAGGGCCTTTTGGGCTTCGGCCTTGGCACTCTTTGCACTCTCAAGGGCCGCGGCAAGCTCAGACTCCCATGTCTTCGAGACAAGATTCGACGCCTCATGCTTCGTCATGAGAGCCTGGAGCTCTCGTTGCACCTCGCCCACCCAAGCCTCTTGCTTTTCTTACTCGGTGCACTCCTTGGCCGCTTTATCTTCGGCCTCGGACAACGCTTGCTTTAGGGTCGCCCCTTCGGTCGTGGCCCCTGGCAAATTCATGATGATCATGTCATTTTGCAATCACATTCTTTTTATACATATCCATAGACTAGGTACTAGTTACCTTTGTTCTCCTCGAGCTACCTCTTGGCAAGGCCGAGCTCGTCCTGGGACCCTTTAAGGTCCTGCTTTAGTACGGCGACCTCCGCAGTCAGTGCGGCGGACGCCAGCAGTGAAGCCTGCATATGCATATTGACATACTTATATTAGACTCCTGCGATATTGTTTGATCCTCTATTCAGCTTTTCTATGTGAACACTGAACAGAGCATCAGGGGATACTGTCTATGCGGTAATATTTTTCCTATACTTTAAAACACTTACCTCAGAGCATGTCAGAAGGCTGGCACAGGCTTTAGTCAATCCGCTCTTAGCGGACTGAACCTTCTGGATCATCGCACTCATAATAGTGCGGTGCTCCTCGTCGATGGAAGCGCTGCGAAACGCTTCCAGCAGATTGTCCGGCGCCTCTGGATGGACAGAGGTCACCGGTGCAGGTGTCTTTTCCCTCTTAGAAGGAGGCCGCCTACCCGAGTCCGGAACCACTGGAGGTTCTAGCACGGTGTTCGGCTGAGGGCCGAACTCGGAGCCCTCAGGGGCCTTGTCCCCTCTGCTCCCGGAGTCCGCGAGGCCGCCTTGAGGCGCCTCCGGGACTGTCTCCCCTCGACCCGGTGCCTCTTGAGACAGCACCTCGGCGTCATCCGCGGGATGGGGGGAGGTGGCGGTCGGAACTGGATCGCTATCCATATCCGACGAGTCCTGGGAGCCGTCCGATGATACATCGATACGGGCTTGGGGCGGCCTGCATTATCACGTTCGGCGTTAGGTAAACTAGTGTGAAAAGGGGTGCCATGAGTGACTCGGGCATCCGAATACTTACGACTTCCCTAGGGGCTTGACCTTGGGCAGCCACTCGTCTTCGCCGTCGGCGGCGGTGGTAGAGCTGTCCGGAAGGAGAGTCCTTCCCTTCTTGGACCCTTCGGCCTCCCCGGTTGGGGCGGCCTTCCTTTTCTTGTCTCCCCCGTCTGGAGGGGGAGCATCTTCTTCTGCCTCCTCATCTTTGGGGGAGGATTGCGCCATAGAGTCCTTGGACGGGGAGTCCGATGACGCCTGGCGCCAGGAACTCTTTCGGGTTCCCTTGGCCTTCTTGGTCTTCTCCGGCACCGTATAAGGAGCCGGAGTTAGGATCTTCGCCAAAAGGGCGTCTGCTGGGCCTTCGGGCAAAGGAGCCGGACAGTCGATCTGTCCGGCCGTCTCCTGCCAGTCCTGTCAAAGGTATGGGAGTTTAGATCCCACATGGAGTCAAGCTATGAAAAACAAGTATCATTTAAAAGGTAAAGCAGCTTACCGCGCTGGCTTGGCGCTTCGCGCTGAATCCGCGATCCTCTGTAGTGGGAGGGGGGACCTCGGCGCTCTTGAACAACACCCTCCAGGCATCTTTGTGAGTTGTGTCGAAGAGCCTGTTCAGAGTTCAGTGCTACGCCGGGTCGAACTCCCACAAGTTGAAGGCCCGTTGTTGGCACGGGAGGATCCGGCGGTTGAGCATGACCTGGACTACGTTGACGAGTTTGAGCTTCTTGTTGACCATGTTTTGAATACATGTTTGGAGTCCAGTCAGCTCTCCCGAACTACCCCAGGACTGGCCCTTCTCTTGCCAGGAGGTGAGCCGTGTGGGGAAGCCAGATCAGAACTCGGGGGCCGCTACCCATGTAGGGTCACGTGGCTCGGTGATGTAGAACCACCCCGACTGCCACCCCTTTATGGTCTCCATGAAGGAGCCCTCGAGCCATGTGACGTTGGGCATCTTGCCCACCATGGCGCCTCCGCACTCCGCCTGGCGGCCGCTCACTACCTTCGGCTTGACATTAAAAGTCTTCAGCCATAAGCCGAAGTGGGGCTTGATGCGGAGGAAAGCCTCGCACACGACGATAAACGCGGAGATGTTGAGGATGAAGTTCGGGGCCAGATCATGGAAATCCAGGCCATAGTAGAACATGAGCGCCCGAACAAATGGGTGGAGAGGAAATCCCAGTCCGCGGAGGAAATGGGTAAGGAACACTACCCTCTCATGGGGCCTGGGGGTGGGGATGAGCTGCCCCTCTTCTGGGAGCCGGTGCGCAATGTCGTCGGGCAGGTATCCGGCTCTTCTCAGCTTCTTGATGTGTCCCTCCGTGACGGAGGAGACCATCGACATGCCTCCCACTCCGTACAAGGTTGGAGAAGGTCGAGGTGGGAAATGCGAACTTGGGCGCTGGAGCTCGAGTGTGCGAAAACGGATGAGCAAAGGAGGAAGAAGGCGTGGATGAAAAGGTAAATCCTTAACCCTTTATATGGGCGGACGAAACTACGCGTCCCCACTAGCCTGGTAAAACTCGCTTATCCCCCAAAGTGCCATAATCGATGGCGCATGTGACACTCCAAAATTTTAATTTGGTTTTTATCAAAAAAAAACTTGTTGGATTTTTAAAAGAGAGGTTTTAAAAATTTCTTTTCCAGAAATCCTTCCTCTTAAAAAAAACTTCCTTTCCTTTGGCAAGGATTTTCTTTTCCCTTTCAAATTTGGTGTTGAAGTTTTTGGGAGCTTTTCCTTCTGGTTGTTACCCTCTCAAACTTATTTATTTTTCAAAGTGCTGTGACACTCCAAAATTTTAATTTGGTTTTTATCAAAAAAAAACCTTGTTGGATTTTTAAAAGAGAGCTTTTAAAAATTTCTTTTCCAGAAATCTTTCTCTTAAAAAAAACTTCCTTTCCTTTGGCAAGGATTTTCTTTTCCCTTTCAAATTTGGTGTTGAAGTTTTTGGGAGCTTTTCCTTCTGGTTGTTACCCTCTCAAACTTATTTATTTTCAAAAGCGAAAATAAAGAAACCCTAGGAGTTTTGGGACTTCTTTCTTTTTGAATCCACCCATGGTTTTACCATGTCTCCTATAGTAAAACTTCTCAAAACCCCTCCCTCCACCTTTGGACAATCTAACTTCTCTATCTCAACAAGTCCAAAAAAGTTTTGGATTTTATTTCAATTATTTTTATCTCCCAAAACTTTTCTGCCATTTATTTTGAGCCTAAGTAATTTTCAAAGCATGTACCACTTTGCCTTTGAGTTTTTGTCCCAAACCAACTTCCCTGGATTGTCTTTAGTACCCACAACCTAGAACCATCTTGATCCACTCCTCCCCTTTTCAAAATTTTCAAAATTCAGTCACTGCAAGTTTGGACCAGATTTGTCAAATTTGGTGAAATTCATATCTACACTCCTCCAAAAATTCCACCAAAAATCATGCAGCCTACTAGAGCAATGAGAAGCCACTCCACCAAATTTCAGCTCAAGGAAAAATCCCTAGATGCCAAAAGCATTCTGTCGAACACCTGAGCTACACTGTTCTTTGCATTTTCAGTAAAGTTGAGTAAAATTCAGTTTTACAGTGTCGTTTTCTTCAGAGTTCAGTCACAAGCTCACAGTGCGCTTGGCTCGATGCTCGCAGCCCCTCCCTCTTGTCCGGAGCTTCACACGCGTGCGTGGAGCCTTCCTGGCGTCGGTGGCGCGCTGGCCCGCCCTTGCCGGCGTCTTCTGCGGCGTCGGGACCTCCCGTGGCGGCCGACAGAAGGCACACCACGGCAGAACGCCGTTCAGCGCCGCCCAAGCCATCTGGTAGCTCCGCGTGGCCGTCTCCCTTGCCAGCGCACGCGTGCAGCACCGCCGCCGTGGCCTAGCACGCGCAGGGCGCGCTCCCTGCCGCTGACGTGCCGCACGGCCGTTCCGTTGGGACAGGCCATAAAAACCCCTCCCGTGCTGAGCTGGACCCTGGAATGGCACCACTACTCCACCTAGGCGATGCCCAAGCTCCTAATTCCACTGCCCAACCGCAGCGCCACCGTAATCGCTCGCTGGACTTATCCCGTTCACGGCAACCGCCTCGGGCCGGCTATATATAACGCTCCCAAGCTCCCTCTCGCCCCCGCACACCTCCAGCACCTCACTGGACCCCGACCAGCAACTAGAAGAGCCTCGAGGGGCCCTTCTTCCTCGACTCCGGCCGCCTCGCTCCGCCTCGGCCTCCAGCTCGATTCACTCCGGTGAGGCCACCTCCGGCGCCCAAACCTCGTCCGTAGCCTTCTCTAGCACCCAGTGAGCTAACCCCCTCCTCAATTTAATCCTTGCAGTCCTCTCCGACGAGCTCCATCCACGCCCGAACCACCGTCCGCCGGAGTTGAGACCGCCGTCGACGTGGTGCTCCCCGGCGACCAACACCACCACCCACCGTTGCGGAAGGACACGGTGAGCACGTTGGTAACCTCCGATCCCCTTACCTCGCCGTGGATCGCCGCCGGCGACCACCGCAGCCCTCGGGCGCCGACGAGCCTCGTCCCTCCCATTTGAAAGTTTAAACATGACAAGTGGGACCCGCTGTCAGCCTCTCTGTCCTTTCTAAACGAAGCGTTTTCTGAAAACGCCTTCTGCCAAATGCGCTTTCCCTTTGGGCTGGCGTAGTTTCTGCCGAAGCGTTTTCTGTTTTTATAAACTAGCCCCTGGAAACTTTCTGTTTCACTACAGATGAGTCCCTGGATTAAAACCCTTATAACTTTTTAACAGAAAGGAATTTTTGAGTGATTCTTTTTCTGTCCTCTTCAGAATTTTGTCTAGTTTTTTATCATATTTATTTGAAAAATATTTGGTATAACTTTCTGTGCACCTCTTGGTATTTACGATAGCGCATGTATTTCTTTATACCGTAGATACCGAAGGAGGTAACGGAGCCACGAACTTCACCGAGCTAGGCTCCGACTACTCCGAACCAGGCAAGCATGTTTGAAATTTTGATATGATGAGTGTCTTGGCATGTTTTGCATTTTACTTAGTCTCATGGCATGTTGATGAGCATACCGATGAACGTTATTTCCATGCATTGTTGAGGTAAGTGAGTTCGATGATCCATAAGTGGATGGATGCGAATATGAATGGCCATGTGTTGGCCTGAGGATGGGCAAGATGGCAGTGTTGTAGCATGCCAGTCTTATGCCGGGCTAAGTGACTGCAGTGTCAAGCCGTATCGGTCCAGTTCCACCCATTTCCTTCCCTGTACTACCACATGTTTTCCGCAAGGAATATGGTTTAGTAAGTTGCAAACCGCTTTCCTGGTACACACCAAAAGGATAGGCCGGGATGATGGTTCCATGGCCCTGGATTAAAGCCAGTCATCCGGTCAGGGGGCATGGGTGTTTCCGGTTGGGACCGAGAGGGGGGCACCCCTTAGAGCGCGCGTATATAAATTTGATCCCGTGCTATTCGAGATTGTGATCTCCCCGTCTCAAAAGTTTTTTCTTGGACGATGTCTAGGGTGATTGCTAGCATCGAGAGGTAGGATGGGTGTGTACTGGTTAGCTGTGTTTCTTTCGAAATACCGTAAACGGAACTAGTCCTTCGTGACTACGGAAATCCGTTGGCTGTGGGAAATTTTTGTACAAACTCTGCAGAGTCATATATTCCTTGAATCATCTATTCTATGTCCAAGATCAGTATCATCTTATCCTGACAAGGGCCAGTTTTGATGACAGAGACTCCGGTGAATCGTATGAGTGCTAATTCCGGCTTAATGATTATTCCTGTGGATGGACTAACCCATTTATTTCCATGAATTGAATGTTGATTATGAGTATTATTTACTTGTGAATAAAGCCCTTTCTGTGATGTCGCTCAGACGTCCGACTGTGGCATTTCTTTTTAAAGCCCTTTCTGTGATGTCGCCCCGACGTCCGACTGTGGCATTTCTTTTAAAGCCCTCTCTGTGATGTTGCTCAGACGTTCGACTGTGGCATTTCTTTCTAAAAGCCCTTTCTGTGATGTCGCCCAGACGTCCGACTGTGGCATTTCTTTTAAAGCCCTTTATGTGGTGTCGCTAAGACGCCTGACTGTGGCACCTTTTCTTTTATCTGTTCACCTTTCGAGGCGTCGCTTCAGACACCCGATCGGTTTTCATTTATGTTTTGTTGGGATTTCAGGCGGTCTACCGCCGTTTCCCTTTTACTTATTTCGTCATGCTAATTTTTGAATGTCCAGTTGGTGAATTAATCATGACGCATTCATGCATGCATTTGTTATATCTTACGTCCGAACTGTCTTGCGAGTACTTTCAAAGTACTCACTGGCTTGTTGATTTGGCCAGATGCTGACGAAGGCGATCTCATGGATGAAGAGTTCGATAGTGAGTCCGACGCCTAGAGGAATCCCAGTCAGTCTCGTGCGACCCTGGATTTGGTCACTATATTATATCCGCTTCCGCTACCAAATAAATTCATTGAGCCTCACCTTGACGCTCGATGAGATGCCAGTTTTAGAGTCATGTATCTCACTCCCTGCTATGTTTTTCCACCACCACCCTATCCTCGAGTCAGTAGTATGCCTCCACACCACTGTGTCATGTCCGCCATTATGTATAATTATTGGCGTGCTTGTAATAATTTGGTTGAGCAACCGTAGCTCGACCCTGTAATATATTTTATGCTACTGGCTTATTGTATCAAGAAATTGTCCACCGGTAAGGAGAATTTTTCCCATACTGGACACAAAAGATTGGTTTCTCAATAAATATTTTTATTGGAAAACCGGTCGTGACAGCGCAGTTGGGTTACCCACACCCGTATTGATGAGAATCCCGTGATAAGGGGACACGATCTCTGCTTTGACAAGACGTGTCAAAAAACTGCCTTGCGTTATGTGCGGGGCTAGTTAAAGGAAACGGTTCGAATAATCACCGGGCCGTGACATAATGTCGTGTTGCCAAAACAAGTCAGCAAATTGGATTTTTGGAAACATTATTCTCTCTATGGTGGTATGTGGAACTTATTTTGCAGGGTCAGACACTATCCTTGTATTCAAATTCTTCCGTGGTGTATTCGGAGGAGGAACCCGCCTTGCAATGCCGAAGACAATACTGCGCGCCGGACTCATCGTCATTGAATGCCTGGTTCAGGGGCTACTGTGGGAGTCCTGGATTAGGGGGTCTCCGCACAGCCGGACTATATCCATTGGCCGGACTGTTGGACTATGAAGATACAAGATTGAAGACTTCGTCCCATGTCCGGATGGGACTCTACTTGGCGTGGAAGGCAAGCTAGGCAATACGGATATGTATATCTCCTCCTACGTAACCGACCTTGTGTAACCCTAGCCCCCTCCAGTGTCTATATAAACCGGAGGGTTTTAGTCCGTTGGACAACATACAATCATACCATAGGCTAGCTTCTAGGGTTTAGCCTCTCCGATCTCATGGTAGATCTACTCTTGTACTACCCATATCATCAATATTAATAAAGCAGGACGTAGGGTTTTACCTCCATCAAGAGGGCTCGAACCTGGGTAAAACATTGTGTCCCCTGCCTCCTGTTACCATTCGCCTTAGACGCACAGTTCGGGACCCCCTACCTGAGATCCGCCGGTTTTGACACCGACAGTACCCCTGGGGGTAGGCTTATATAAACCCCTGGGGCACCCACGCAAGGGGTTCCCAACCTGTTAGACCTAGACACACCCATAGAGGGAGGAGAGAGCTAGCCCTGCTTTCTTTTACCTCCAGCATACAGCTCGAGGAGCACCATTGTACTCACTAGTGCCTTAGTGATCATGCGGAGACCCCGCAGAGCAGGACTAGGGGTGTTATCTCCTACGAGAGCCCCGAACCTGGGTAAGATTCGCCGGCGTCCATGTCTTTGTGTCATCCCGTTTCCTGGTACCGGCGACGTCCTACTAGCCCACATCATGATTAGCCATCCTTTGGCATATGTCGCACCAAACCCCCGACATTTGGCACCCACCGTGGGGCTAGGTGCACCGTCGTCCGGAGATCTGTTCTGGACAGGAACCCTCTTCCTCCATACTGAGCGCAGCCAGCCAGGCACGCCGGATGGCGTTTGCACCGATGCGTTGCTTGGCGCAGATGTCGCCTGCGCGGTGATACGTCTGCAACGTATCTATAATTTTTGATTGCTCCATGTTATATTATCTACTGTTTTGGACATTATTGAGCTTTATTATCCACTTTTATATTATTTTTGGGACTAACCTATTAATCGGAGGCCCAGCCCAGAATTGTTTTTTGTGCCTATTTTAGGGTTTCGAAGAAAAGTAATATCAAACGGAGTCCAAACGGAATGAAACCTTCGGGAACGTGATTTTCTCACTGAACATGATCCATGAGACTTGGACCCTACGTCAAGCCACCAACAGGGAGGCGACGAGGTAGGGGGCGCGCCTACCCCCCCTAGGCACGCCCTCCACCCTCGTGGGCCCCCTGTTGCTCCACCGATGTCCTCCTTCCTCCTATATATACCTACGTACCCCCAAACGATCAGATACGGAGCCAAAACCCTAATTCCACCGCGACAACTTTCTTTATCCACGAGATCCCATCTTGGGGCCTGTTCCGGAGCTCCGCCGGAGGGGGTATCCATCACGGAGGGCTTCTACATCAACACCATAGCCCCTCCGATGAAGTGTGAGTAGTTCACCTCAGACCTACGGGTACATAGGTATTAGCTAGATGGCTTCTTCTCTCTTTTTGGATCTCAATACAATGTTCTCCCCCTCTCTTGTGGAGATCTATTCGATGTAATATTCTTTTTGCGGTGTGTTTGTTGAGACCGATAAATTGTGGGTTTATGATCAAGTCTATCTATGAACAATATTTGAATATTCTCTGAATTCTTTTATGTATGATTGGTTATCTTTGCCAGTCTCTTCGAAATATCAGTTTGGTTTGGCCTACTGGATTGATCTTTCTTGCAATGGGAGAAGTGCTTAGCTTTGGGTTCAATTTTGTGGTGTCCTTTCCCAGTGACAGTAGGGGCAGCAAGGCACGTATTGTATTGTTGCCATCGAGGATAACAAGATGGGGTTTTCATCATATTTCATGAGTTTATCCCTCTACATCATGTCATCTTGCTTAAGGCGTTACTCTGTTTTCATGAACTTAATACTCTAGATGCATGCTGGATAGTGGTCGATGAGTGGAGTAATAGTAGTAGATGCAGGCAGTAGTCGGTCTACTTGTCTTGGACGTGATGCCTATATACATGATCATACCTAGATATTCTCATAACTATGCTCAATTCTGTCAATTGCTCAACAGTAATTCGTTCACCCACCGTAAAATACTTATGCTCTTGAGAGAAGCCATTAGTGAAACCTATGGCCCTCGGGTCTATCTTCATCATATTAATCTTCCAATACTTAATTATTTACTTTGCTTTTATTTTACTTTGCATCTTTATCATAAAAATACCAAAAATATTATATTATCATATCTATCAGATCTCACTCTCGTAAGTGACCGTGAAGGGATTGAGAACCCCTTATCGCGTTGGTTGCGAGGAGTTTTTTGCTTTGTGCAAGTACGAGGGACTCGCGCGTAGCCTCCTACTGGATTGATACCTTGGTTCTCAAAAACTGAGGGAAATACTTACGCTACTTTGATGCATCATCCTTTCCTCTTCGGGGAAATCCAACGCAGTGCTCAAGAGGTAGCACACGGCAACCTGCCTCGCTGACCTTGTTGGTGAGATCCGCCTCTCCTACGAGCCTGCATCCGACGCAGGCAACGACGGCCCCAAGAGCCGCCTCGTCAGCTTCCTCGACCAGCTCCACATTGCAACGAGCCGGCCGTCCACTTGGAGTCGGTTGGCTCCATGCTACGTCTTGAGCACTTGCGTTGGTTTTCCCTTGAAGAGGAAAGGGTGGTGCAGCAAAGTAGCGTAAGTATTTCCCTCAGTTTTTGAGAACCAAGGTATCAATCGAGTAGGAGGCTACGCGCGAGTTCCTCGCACCTACACAAAACAAATAAAGCCTCGCAACCAACGCGATAAGGGGTTGTCAATCCCTACACGGTCACTTACGAGAGTGAGATCTGATAGATATGATAAGAGAATATTTTTGGTATTTTTATGATAAACATGCAAAGTAAAATAAAAGCAATGAAAATAACCATGTATTGGAAGATTAATATGATGAAGATAGAGCCGGGGGCCATAGGTTTCACTAGTGGCTTCTCTCAAGAGCATAGGTATTTTACGGTGGGTGAACAAATTACTGTTGAGCAATTGACATAATTGAGCATAGTTATGAGAATATGTAGGTATGATCATGTATATAGGCATCATGTCCGAGACAAGTAGAGCGACTCCTGCCTCCATCTAGTACTATTACTCCACACATCGACCGCTATCCAGCATGCATCTAGAATATTAAGTTCAAGAGAACAGAGTAACGCGCATAATTCCTGCTCGTCCTCGAGTAGGTAAATGATAAAAAAATATTTTTTTGATGCGGAGTGCTACTTGGCATAATTTTATTGTAATTCTTCTTACTTGTGGTATGAATATTTAGATCCGAAAGATTCAAGACAAAAGTTCATATTGACATAAAAACGGTAATACTTCAAGCATAGTAACAAAGCAATTATGTCTTCTCAAAATAACATGGCCAAAGAAAGTTATCCCTACAAAATCATATAGTCTGGCAATGCTCTATCTTCACCACACAAAGTATTTAAATCATGCACAACCCCGATGACAAGCCAAGAAATTGTTTCATACTTTTGGTGTTCTCAAACTTTTTCAATCTTCACCCAATACATGAGCATGAGCCATGGACATAGCACTTTAGGTGGATTAGAGTGGTGGTTGTGGAGAAGACAAAAAGGGAGAAGATAGTCTCACATCAACTAGGCGTATCAACGATCTATGGAGATGCCCATCAATAGATATCAATGTGAGTGAGTAGGGATTTCCATGCAACGGATGCACTAGAGCTATAAGTACATGAAAGCTCAAAAAGAAACTAAGTGGGTGTGCATCCAACTTGCTTGCTCACGAAGACCTAGGGCATTTTGAGGAAGCCCATCATTGGAATATACAAGCCAAGTTCTATAATGAAAATTCCCACTAGTATATGAAAGTGATAACAAAGGAGACTCTCTACTATGAATATCATGGTGCTAATTTGAAGCACAAGTGTGGTAAAAGGATAGTAGCAATGTCCCTTCTCTCTTTTTCTCTCGTATTTTTTTATTTGGGCCTTTTCTCTTTTTTTATGGCCTTTTTTCATCCGGAGTCTCATCCTGACTTGTGGGGGAATCATAGTCTCCATCATCCTTTCTTCATTGGGACAATGCTCTAATAATGAAGATCATCACACTTTTATTTTACAACTCAAGAATTACAACTCGATACTTAGAACAAAATATGACTCTATGTGAATGCCTCCGGCGGTGTACCTGCATATGCAGTGACTCATGAGTGACATGTATGAAAGAATTATGAATGGTGGCTTTGCCATAAATACAATGTCAACTACATGATCATGCAAAGAAATATGACAATGATGGAGCGTGTCATAATAAACGGAACGGTGGAAAGTTGCATGGCAATATATCTCAGAATGGCTATGGAAATGCCATGATAGGTAGGTATGGTGGCTGTTTTGAGGAAGGTATATGGTGGGTGTATGATACCGGCAAAAGGTGCGTGGTATTAGAGAGGCTAGAAATGGTGGAAGGGTGAGAGTGCGTATAATCCATGGACTCAACATTAGTCATAAAGAACTCATATACTTATTGCAAAAATCTACAGGTTATCAAAGCAAAGTATTAGGCGCATTTTCCTAGGGGGATAGATTGGTAGGAAAAGACCATCGCTCGTCCCTGGCCGCCACTCATAAGGAAGACAATCAATAAATAAATCATGCTCTGACTTCATCACATAACGGTTCAGCATACGTGCATGCTACCGGAATCACAAACTTTAACACAAGTATTTATCAAATTCACAACTACTCAACTAGCATGACTCTAATATCACAATCTCCATATCTCAAAACAATTATCAAGTATCAAACTTCTCATAGTATTCAACACACTCATAAGAGAATTTTATTATTAATCTTGTATACCTAGCATATTAGGATTATTTAAGCAATTTACCAAGCTATTTAAGACTCTCAAAATAATCTAAGTGAAGCATGAGAGATCAATAGTTTCTATAAAAAAATCCACCACCGTGCTCTAAAAGATATAAGTGAAGCACTAGAGCAAAACTATATAACTCAAAAGATATAAGTGAAGCACATAGAGTATTCTAATAATTTACGAATCATGTGTGTCTCTCTCAAAAGGTTTGTACAGCAAGTATGATTGTGGTAAACTAAAAAATAAATACTCAAATCATACAAGACGCTCCAAGCAAAACACATATCATGTGGTGAATAAAAATATAGCTCCAAGTAAAGTTACCGATAGAAGTAGACGAAAGAGGGGATGCCTTCCGGGGCATCCCCAAGCTTTGGCTTTTAGGTGTCCTTAGATTATCTTGGGGGTTACATGGGCATCCCCAAGCTTAGGCTCTTGCCACTCCTTGTTCCATAATCCATCAAATCTTTACCCAAAACTTGAAAACTTCACAACACAAAACTTAAAGTAGAAAATCTCATGAGCTCCGTTAGCGAAAGAAAACAAAAGACCACTTCAAGGTACTGTAATGAACTCATTATTTATTTATATTGGTGTTAAAGATACTGTATTCCAACTTCTCTATGGTTTATAAACTATTTTACTAGCCATATATTCATCAAAATAAGCAAACAACACACGAAAAACAGAATCTGTCAAAAACAGAACAGTCTATAGTAATCTGTAGCTAGAGCAAGATCTGCAACCCCAAAAATTCTAAAATAAATTGCTGGAAATGAGTAATTTATCTATTAATCATCTGAAAAAATAATTAACTAAATAGCAGTTTACAACTCAAAATGGCAGCAGTTCTCGTGAGCGCTAAAGTTTCTGTTTTTTACAGCAAGATTAACAAGACTTTCCCCAAGTCTTCCCAACGGTTCTACTTGGCACAAACACTAATTAAACACAAAAAACACAACCAAAACAGAGGCTAGATAAATTATTTATTACTAAACAGGAGCAAAAATCAAGGAATAAAAATAAAATTGGGTTGCCTCACAACAAGCGCTATCGTTTAACGCCCCTAGCTAGGCATAAAAAGCAAGGATAGATCTAGGTATTGCCATCTTTGGTAGGTAATTCTTCAATGAGGCATCTACCGTCCTTAGGAATTTCTTTACTTTTATTGATTATCAAACTTTTAGGCACAAGATCGAAAAAATCATTGTCAGCAAATGGTTCCTTAATGATAGCAAAAAGATTAGGGTGAACGCTTATAGATTTGAGATCCGCAGTTTCTTTGCTAGAGGATTCACCTTTATTTTTAGGAACATACATAAGCTTGGCAATTTTAGTTGGAGGACTTGGATTATTCTTTATAGAAGAAAAGGCGGTTCCCAAGTTGGTAATGATACCCTCAAGTTTATCGATTCTAGTGGAATCATGATTTATTCTTTCATTAACTATAGGTTCCTTCTCTTTAATATTTTTAAAGGTTACTCCTACTTTAGATCCATATTGGGTAATTTGGTTGTGGATCTTTTTATCGAAATTTTCAATTAACTGAACGGTAATTTCAAGTTTTTGCATTACATGCTCCAAAGTTAACATAGTTCCATTAACCAATATAGGTGGTGAGCCAAACAAATCTATCATAGCATTGTAAGAATCAAAAGTATGGCTACCCAAGAAGTTCTCTCCGGTAATGGTATCAAGGATATATCTGTACCAAGGAGTAACGCCTACATAAAAATTGCAAAGAAGAACGGAAGTAGATTGCTTCCTGGTAGATCTATTTTGAGTATTGCAAATTCTATACCAAGCGTATTTTAGATTTTCTCCCTCCCTTTGCTTAAAATTTAGAACTTCATTCTCGGGAGACAACAGAGAAGATAGAGGACTCACCATAATGACAAGCAAACGGGGAACGAGCAAAAGAGGCAAATAGAGAAAGAGAGGGAGGATAGAGGGAGAGAGGGCGAATAAAACGGCAAGGGTGAAGTGGGGGAGAGGAAAACGAGAGGCAAATGGAAAATACTGTAATGCAGGAGATAAGGGTTTGTGATGGGTACTTGGTATGTTGACTTTTGCATAGACCTCCCCGGCAACAGCGCCAGAAATCCTTCTTGCTACCTCTTAAGCACTTGCGTTGGTTTTCCCTTGAAGAGGAAAGGGTGGTGCAGCAAAGTAGCGTAAGTATTTCCCTCAGTTTTTGAGAACCAAGGTATCACACCAGTAGGAGGCTACGCGTGAGTCCCTCACACCTACACAAAACAAATAAATCCTCACAGCCAACGCGATAAGGGGTTGTCAATCCCTACACGGTCACTTGCGAGAGTGAGATCTGATAGATATGATAAGATAATTTTTTTGGTATTTTTATGATAAAGATGAAAAGTAAAATAAAAGCAATGAAAATAACTAAGTATTGGAAGGTTAATATGATGAAGATAGACCTGGGGGCCATAGGTTTCACTAGTGGCTTCTCTCAAGAGCATAGGTATTTTACGGTGGGTGAACAAATTATTGTTGAGCAATTGACATAATTGAGCATAGTTATGAGAATATCTAGGTATGATCATGTATATAGGCATCACGTCCGAGACAATTAGACCGACTCCTGCCTGCATCTACTACTATTACTCCAAACATCGACCGCTATCCAGCATGCATCTAGAGTATTAAGTTCAAGAGAACAGAGTAACGCTTTAAGCAAGATGACATGATGTAGAGGGATAAACTCAAGCAATATGATGAAAACCCCATCTTGTTATCCTCGATGGCAACAATACTATACGTGCCTTGCTGCCCTTACTGTCACTGGGAAAGGACACCGAAATATTGAACCCAAAGCTAAGCACTTCTCCCATTGCAAGAAAGATCAATCTAGTAGGCCAAACCAAACTGATAATTCGAAGAGACTTGCAAAGATAAATAATCATACATAAAAGAATTCAGAGAAGATTCAAATGTTGTTCATAGATAAACTTGAGCATAAACCCACAATTCATCGGTCTCAACAAACACACCACAAAAGAAGATTACATCGAATAGATCTCCACAAGAGAGGTGGAGAACTTTGTATTGAGATCCAAAAAGAGAGAAGAAGCCATCTAGCTAATAACTATGGATCCGAAGGTCTGGGGTAAACTACTCACACTTCATCGGAGAGGCTATGGTGTTGATGTACAAGCCCTCCATGATTGATGCCCCCTCCGGTGGAGCTCCGGAACAGGACCCAAGATGGGATCTCATGGATACAGAAAGTTGTTGCGGTGGAATTAGGGTTTTAGCTCCGTATCTGATCGTTTGGGGGTACGTATGCGTATATAGGAGGAAGAAGTACGTCGGTTGAGCAACAGGGGGCCCACAAGGGTGGAGGGCGTGCCTGGGGGGTAGGCGCGCCCCCCTACCTCGTGGCCTCCCTGTTGGTTGCTTGACGTAGGGTCCAAGTCTCATGGATCATGTTCAGTGAGAAAATCACGTTCCCGAAGGTTTCATTCCGTTTGGACTCCGTTTGATATTCCTTTTCTTCGAAACC
The DNA here is from genome assembly GCF_056163025.1 of Triticum urartu. Lineage (NCBI taxonomy): Eukaryota > Viridiplantae > Streptophyta > Magnoliopsida > Poales > Poaceae > Triticum > Triticum urartu. The sequence goes on from NC_141879.1 coordinate 581,803,463, forward strand.
CTAAAATAGGCAAAAAAACAGCAATTCTAGGTTGGGCCTCCGATTAATAGGTTAGTCCCAAAAATAATATAAAAGTGGATAATAAAGCCCAATAATGTCCAAAACGGTAGATAATATGGCATGGAGCAATCGAAAATTATAGATACGTTGGAGACCTATCACTCCACTGACTCGATGCTCGTCGACTCCTACATGGCGTCGGTCGATGCGTTCCCTACCAACGTGGTGATCGTTGATGATCCTCTCCACCTGCGCCGACAGCGGCGGCAGCACCGTCATGGAGGTGCTCGTCATCAGCCACGATGGAGTTTCCGGTGACTGTGCCCGAGACCTGCTCCAAGCAACGCTGCAAGACCTGTCTGCACCCATCGTAGAAGACGCCGATGCCGAGACGCTGGAGGCCCGCTGCGTCCAGCTTGTCGAGAGCGCCAAGAAGCTAGCCAGCATGAGACGCCTTTAGAAGGCTTATCAGCACGAGATGGACGGCACCGTTGGCGGCACGCTGGCTCCTGGCGGGCCCAACCGCCTCGGTACGGTCCGACAGCACAGTGCGACCATTGCTAGCATGTTCGGGGCCGATCACCCCATCTACGCCACGCCCATGGAGAACATACGTGCTGCCCAAGTGGCAGCAGATGAGCTGGGCAACCTTGAGGGCGACGAGCATCGCCACATGACGGAGCACGTCCAGTGACTCATCGATGCGGCTACCGAAAAGCAAGCTAGCTACCATGTCGAGGACCTCAACTGGCGGAACGACGACCCACCTCCCCGCCAGGAGCATGGCACGATGTCCCGGACGCTGACTGATGGCAACCGTGGACGACGAGACAAGGAGCCGGCTGCCAGCCGCAACCGGACGCACATCACCATCGAGCGCGACCAAGACGGCCGCCCCCGTGCAGTGGAACGACCAGGCGGCTACCGGCCTCCCCAATGCAGAGAAAGGCGCGTGTCTCCGCTGCCTGTCGATCATCCGAGTCTTGGAGGCCGGCTTGGCCGCCGAGAAGGAATCGGAGAGAATGATGCCCGCCACCGGATCGATCGTCTCAACTGATCCCCGGCGCTAGAAGAAGAAGACGCACTGGGCCCGCCTTGCTTTGGCCCCCACATCAGAGATGAGCCCTTCTCCAAAGGGTTCACGTTGCCAAGAGATATGCCAAAGTATACCGGCTCCGTGAAGCCGGAAGACTGGCTGATCGACTACTCTACAGTCGTCAGCATTGCAAACGGCAACAAGCACGTTGCCGTGAAGTATGTTCCACTCATGCTCCAGGGCACCGCCCGGACATGGTTGAACAGCCTGAAGCCCCACAGCATCAATAGCTGGGTAGATTTCACTGAGGCCTTCGTCCGCAACTTCACCAGCACGTACAAGCGGCCGCCCAAGCCTCACCAGCTCTGCTGGTGCGTCCAAGGCCCCAACGAATCGACTCGCGACTACCTCACGCGTTGGGCCGAGCTGCGGAACTCTTGCGAGAGCGTGCACGAGGTGCGGGCCATAGAGTAATTCACGGCCGGGTGCAGATAAGGCACTTTGCTCAAACACCGGCTCCTTTGCGACGAGTCGACGACCCTCGACGAGCTGCTGATCATAGCAGACAAATACGCTACGGCCGATTCCTCCATGAAGACAGAAATTCAAGTTGATACATCTGGCAAGGTGGCTCCTCAGGCTCCTCGGACCCCAGATAGTGATACCAGTCGGCGCCAGCAGCAAAGCGACAACAAGCGAAAAGCCCCGATGACGGCTTCCACCAGCCGGCAGGTGGCAGCAGTCGAAGACTGGCAGCCGGAAGGGCAGCCTCTTCCCAAGCGTCAGAAAGGCGGCAAGCCCAACTGGTTACCCGCCTTCTCCTATGAGCAGACTCTTGATGCTCCCCGCAAATTCCACAGCGGCACGAAGCCGTCCAACCACACCACCCGGAAATGTCATTGGCTCGCACAAATCTCCAAGGGCGAAGGGCTACAACCACCGCCACCTGCTGGCCAGCTGCCTCCGCCTTCTCAGCAGTCGGCGGCCCGACTAGCAGTCGACACCGTTCAAGATCAACACTACAAAAAAAAGACACATCTGTGACATTTTGGGCCGGACGTATTTTTTTCTGTCATACATATGACACTTCTATGACGATAATTGTGACCAAACCCGGTATCATCATAGATGTGGTGGGCTCCTACTTCTATGACAAAAAATCATGACAGAAAAATGGGCTTTTCGTCCTGGGCAGGCCGGAGACGCAGCTGCATGACATTCTTTGGGCCTTCCATGATGAAAAAACCGTGGTAGAAGCGAGGGGGAGGAAAATTTCGGGGAGTTCCCGGTTACGGTGGGAGGTCGGGGGCCGAGCGATGCGCGTTTCTCTCATACATGTACGCGCGTGTGTGCGCGGCGTTGGCTCTAACTGAACCCGAGCGAGGCGTTGGGCTCTAACTGAGCCCGAGCGATTGCACTGCAGGCTATGCGTTACTGAACCTGAGCGATCGATCGATGGCTGTTAACTAAACCCGATCGAGTGATTCCTTCGCTACTGCTGCTAACTGAAGCCGATCGATGCTGCCTCTGGGATGAACAGTGAGCGTTGCGAGGGGTTTGGATGAACAATGAGCGGTGGCGTTGCCTCTGGATGAACATGACCCCGTAGTGTGGTGGAGGGTTGGATGAACAGTAGACGGTGGAGGGGTGCCCATGGAGGGGTGGTTGAACAGAACCCCGTGGTGTGGAGGGCTGGATGAACAGTAGACGGTGCAGGGGTGGTTGAACAGTAGCCGGTGGAGTAGCGCGCGGTGGAGGCTGGATGAACAGGAGCCCGTGGAGGCCGGAGGAGGTCGATGGTTGCCCGCGGAGGCTGGAGGAGGTCGACGGTGGAGATGAACAGTATCTCGTGGAGTCCCGTTTTGCGGTACGCCACACCCCTCCCGATGAACAGGACCCCCGTTTTGACCGTAGCGCTCCAACACAAGTCCATTTCGTCCGTTTTGCGGTACGCCACACCCCTCATGATCAACAGGACCCCCGTTTCGACCATAGGAAGTTAGTTTCCTCCGTTTTGCGGTACGCCAGACCCCTCCTGATCAACAGGACCCCGTTCCAAACGTAGGAGGTCCGTTTCCTCCATTGTGCGGTACGCCAGGCCTCATTTCCATCATCTGTTCCATCCAAGCCCTCACGATGAACACGACCACGCATTCTGTTCCGACCCAGCCGGTTGGCTCCCACGCGTTCCGTTGCCTCCCGATGAACACGACGCATCCCGTTGCCTCCCCATGAACACGACGCATTCCGTTGCCTCCCCATGAACACGACGACGACGCTGTTTCTCCGTTCCGACCCAGCCATGTACGCGAGCCCTGGCCATACGTATGCGCGAGTAGGCGTTCAAGACCCCGCCCATATGTACACATACGTGGCCGTATTTTCTCTCTTGCACCCTGGCCGCTGTACGTACGTGTACATGCTTTGTGCGTGCCTCTACTATGACACATACGCGCCTCTACTATGACACGTGTGCGCCTCTACATCCACCAGTATATATGTACATACGCGTTCGCGACCAGAATGACAATGCTACGTACGCTTCGACCAGGTGGGTCCCGACTGTTAGGCACTTCCTTGCCTGCGAAGATGTAGCTGGTGGGTCCTAGCAGTCAGGGGGGCGAACTGTTTTTTTGCCCAGACACACTTCCTTGCGTGAGAAGATGTAGCTGGTGGGTCCCAGCAATCAGGGGGGCAAATCGTTTTTTGCCCGGGCGCACTTCCTTGCGTGCGAAGATGTAGCTGGTGGGTCCAAGCAGTCAGGGGGAAATGTTTTTTTCACGAAACACAGTGGCCCGTCCGGTGGGTCCCAGCTGTCAGGTGGAGGAATCATTATTTTCCGCGTAATAAGGAGGCAATTCCTTGCTGCGGCCCTGGACCCAGCTGTCAGCCTCTCCACGTACAGTCCACGTCCGATGGAAGTCGTTCCTTGACCACGTTGACCATGCCGCGCCGAGAGCACCAGGGTGGTGGACGACGGCGAGGCCTAGGAAGGGGACGACGGGGAGCCGGGGAAAACGTGGTAGTGGAAGCCCACGCGGAGAGAAGTACGAGGGTTCACTGGTTCGGCTGTGGTGTGAGGCTGCCGTCGCCGCAGGGCCTGGCCAGCGGTGGGAATAGTAGGGGGCGGTGAGGCCTCCGCGGCAGCACAGCCGGCCACGGGAGGCAGGAGCATGCGGCATGACCGGCGCTGCTTTGGGCGGCTGGAGCAAGAAGACCAGAGGTTGAAGAAGCACTACGGCCGTTGGATGGACATTGTACGGTCACTGGAGCTAGAATCGTTTATATTGAATAAGTTGACAAAGCCCTCCATCCCCGTCAACTTAGTAGGCCCACAAGTCGGCCTCCCACCAAGGTGGGTCCGAGCTGACAGCAGGGGGAACATTTTTTTCACTAAATACGGTGGCCCTCGGGTGGGTCCCAGTAGTCAGGGGCAAACATTTTTTTCGTGAAATACTGGTGGGCGTCCGGTGGGTCCCTACTGTTAGGTGGAGGAATAATTATTTTTCGCGTAATAAGTAGGCACTACCTTGCGGCTGCCATGGACCCAGTTGTCAGCCTCTCCACGTACACTATTCTTCCAATGGAATTCGGTCGTTGACCACATTGACCACGCCGCGCCAAGAACACAACGGCGGTGCACGACGGCGAGGCCTAGGAAGGGGACGACGCAGAGCCGGGGAAGACGCGGCAGTGGATGCCCACGCGGAGAGGAGTACGAGGGTTCACTGGTTCGGCTGCGCTGCCGTTGCCGCAGAATAACAGGGGGTGTGGGTGAGTGGAGTGGAGGGATGGTCTGGCCAACGGTGGGAGTAGTATGGGGGCGGTGAGGCCTCCACGACAGCACAACCGGCCACGGGAGGCAGGAGCAGGCGGCACGACCGGCGCTGCTTTGGGCAGCTGGAGCAAGAAGACCAGAGGTTGAAGAAGCACTACGGCCGTTGGATGGACATTGTACGGTCAGTCGAGCTAGAATCATGCATATTGACTAAGTTGACAAAGCCCTTCGTCCCCGTCAACTTAGTAGGCCCACAACTCGGATTTGGCAGAGAACATATAGCCCATTTGCGATTTGTAACAATGTACAGCCCATTTTTTAATTCTAATGGAATTTACTACAGCCCATTTACAGTTTGTTAAAAGTACAGTCCAACTTCTAGCTAGGATAACGATTAATAATTTCAAACAACCGCTCAAAACAGAATTCAAAAAGAATTGCCACATTTTGATGGGATCCGAAATATTTTTATCCGAAATTTCTAGTCAGGTCAAATATAATTTCAAAATAAAGTTGTATTACGTTAAAATCCAAGGAAATATTGCGCGCGCAACAAGTAATGAAATTAAAATTTTCAAATTCCAAAAATAATATATTTTTCAAACTAATTACGTGTTTGGTGCATAGTAACTGTCCAGTTATTATAATTACATCCCATTTATTATTTCTTAAAGCCCATTTTCTTGTTAAGCCTAATGCACAACTCCTAGGAAAGTTTGCAGCCCAGCGGGGCGGAGAATAACAAGTTGACCCGGATATTGTGTACAACTGTCGGCCCAGTTGCATTGTTGATGTTGAAAAAAAGGCCTGTGTAGTACAGTACAACCTAACATGGTTACTCAGCCCACATTCAGCAACGCCGGAAAGGCCCAAACAAGGCTTCTGTACAACTTTTTGAAGTCACTGAGCTCAATTAATAACTTAAGAAAAAAGTTAGATTACAGTGGAACCTAATTAAAAGCTGTCATGAGCAAATAAATAATTCAATGGGTCCCACTTGTGCGTCTGCTCGTGTGTGTGCGTGTGTGTGTTTGTGAGAGAGAGAGAGATAGAGAGAGAGACCCATCGGTCGATGCTCGTAAATACATCTTTCAGTCATATGCATTGCCGATGCTCAGTAAAAACTTATATAGTTGACACAATCATATAGAACATCATAGCACACTGAACTTGCATACAACAATTTCACGCAGGCGGCACAATCAGGATGGAAGCAGTGGATCGCTACGGGAAGGGCTATGTTGAAACCAACGAAGTCGTACATAACGGTTCATCGTCTTTATCAATGACGGGGAAATATCTTGAATGTTGTGTAAAGAAAATAGACAGACAACACAATAAGTTCTGCTAGCACATTAAGTTGACGTACAGCCCTTTCTAAAAAAAGTCCAGGTACAAAATTAGAACAGGTCACAATCAAATGTATTGGCATATCAGTGCTTCACACCCATAGCTCGGATTTAACTAGTACTCCCTCCGTCCGGGAAAAGTTGTCCACAGGGCAGTGTATTTGTTTTTTTGCAAAAAAACCCACAGAGTTTTAAACACATCACAAAGAAGTCCATCTCCTTCCTTCCTCCTCCCCCGTCGCCCGCGTCTTGCAGCCATCGCCGGCTACCCGCCTGCGCCGCCGCCCGCCTATTTCTGCGCTGCGACCAACACCAGAACCGTGGCCCAGCCCGCGACCAACAATAGCGCCGCCGCCTGCTTGCGCCTGTGCCGCGGCTTACCACCTGCACCGCCCGCCGTGAAGGCGACCTGCGCCGGCGCCCTCCTTGAGCTACGCCGCCGGCCCCGTTGAAGTTCGCCGCCCACGTTCGCCCACCTTCGCCGCCCACCTGCGCCTCCAATTTCGTCCGCTTCGGCTGCCGACGCCGTGGACAATTCTGGCCACTCCCGCCTGTCATGCTGCTACTGGTGGACGATGCCGGCGTCGTGGACCTCTGATGCTGCTTTTGCCTTTTCCCCTGTCTCGCCTCTGCTGCCACTCCCACCTGTGCTGGTGAGTCTGCCCCGCCCGTCTCTGCTACTGTTGCTGTTCAATTTGTTGTTGTGAGTCTGAATTTGCTGTTCTCAGTACAGGCGAAGAAAATTCAGTCAGGGGATACAAAGCTAGAGAAATAATCCAGGACAAAGGTTGTACACTGCTGCTAAATGATGAACAGATTATAGTGAAAATTTAGTTTGATGCCATCAAATTCATTGAGTAATATTCTTGGAATTCTTGGAGATCTGCTAGTTTTTGGAAGTTTTTCTTGCTACAGTTAATTGAAAATGTTCAGTGTTCCAATACTGTAGAGAAACTATAGTGCCTGTAATTCAGTTATGACTCCTTTACTGAAACTGTAGTGTTTGCTAAAACTGAGATGTAAACTAAAGGAGTTTGTGATTTGCAGAAGCTGTAGCATACTCCAACAAGTGATAAATGCACTCAAAAGTTCATTGAGAAAATGCAGAGGTTGCTCACTTGTTATTGAAAGTTTTCTCGAGTGATAAATGCACCCAAAAGAAGTTCAGTTAACTGTTACTGTTGCTGTATGAATTCCAACCAGGTCAATTTGTTGTCAATTACTCTGTAATACTCAACCAGGTTTATGCAAAATGAAGATCAACCATGTTTATTTGGATTTATTTGAATCATTTGAATTTATTTGCTTTATTTGCATTTATACACCATTTGTCCAATTGCAAACATACCTAAAGTTTCTGATTGTCCAATTTTAGTCATTCATTTTACAGAGAGCTAAGCATAGCCATGACTCTTCCCTAAATATTCCTGTAGAATCAATTCAAGCAGCGCAAAACTGAAAGCTAAAAACTACCACAACCCCTTAACTAAGAGTTGATAAAAACATGTCCCTAAAATTGGAATTATTTGAATTAGCTAGGTTTATTCTTCTTCATATATAGAAAAAGATGAATATTGTCCGTCTACTAGTTACTTCAAATTTAGAACTGAATAAACACTTGTCATCTTCAGTAAACACTTGTAAATCTAGAGTGGTTTTAAACTTAGAATGCACCAAGTACTAATATACTTTGCCAGGCTACACACCATCTACTTGGAGTAGATAGCAAGATTCACAGAGACATGCACGCTTCAATAGACTTGTGAATGCTAGCAAAGTGATAAGTAAAAACTTGGATGTTCTCAGAAATATAGCACCAGAGGACATTAAGTGAACTGGCCTGTATGCTAAAGGCAAGGAAATGCCACCTTCTTTTCTTCTTCGAGCAGTTGATGAACTGGCCTGTATGCTGCAGCTACACATAGGTTCTGCAGAAAATGCACCAAAAGAGTTACACATAGGTGAAGTAAGTGGAAAGCAACGTTTAATCTCCACTTCTTTTCTTTTGGTAGTGAAATTCAACCTGAATTTTGTAAGCACAGAAAATTCACCAATACTGAACATTTATTCCCACCTCCACCACCATCTTGTCAGTTTCAACAGTGTGTGTATGGAGTAGTTTTGACGGCAGTATAATTGCGCATCATGTAAACATTATGAGAATGATTAAGGGTTCAACAATCAGATTATAATTATGACCAGAACACAGGAACAAATATCATGGTTAGTTTTATGTAAAAAAACAGAAATGGAGGTACTCACTTGAAGTTACTATAGTTACTCACTTGAACTTACTGTAGTAGTGGCCAAAATTCAGAAAAGTTACTAAACAGCAGAAGTAGTGGCCAAAATTCAAAGTACTAAAAAGATTCTACACTAAATATACAGTGTTATCCATGTTCTGTATACAGGACATTTTTTATCTGTTTGCATGCATAGGTCCCACCTATCAGGAAGGATGGGCACGTACACGAACAGGTACGACTCATCAGTCTACCGGCATAGCCTTTTCGTTTAGTCTACCTAGTCGTCTAATCAACTGCCTGCACGCCACTTCTCCCATTTACTTCTCCATCGGGAACCGATTCTCCTCGGCTTCTTCACCTCCCCTTCGTCTTCATTTGCATCCAAACCCCACTACGTTCACATTGTTTTAACCTCTTTAAATAATCATCTACTACTTCAATTAGACTAGACATTTAATCCTAATTCTCCAAACCATAGCCCTCCGTTCCAGCGGTTCCAAATGGCGGAAGAGATCGAGATGCAGGTTTTTAGCGTCCAACATGTCGTCGTCGAAGGCTCGATGCGCATAGTTGCCACCATCACCATCCAGCCAAGGGTTGTTCGGCAGTGGATCAACAATGTACCAACTCCCTCGAAAAGGTAGAGACGAGGGTCATCGGTCTCGACACAGAGTACACGGAGTGTGCCCCTGGGAAGATCCAGTGCGCTGCCGTCCTTCAGCTGTGCCACGAAGACGATGTTTTGGTGTACCACATCATACACTCGCCATCCATACCACGTGAGCTTCACGATTTCTTGTCTCAGGAGGACGTATACTTCTGTGGGGTAGCCATCGAAGGGGACAAACAGAAGCTGAAGCCGTACAACCTTGATTTGAAAAGCATCGCTGACCTACAAACCAGAATCAAAATTCCTGTAGAAGATTGTGATAAACAGACACCATCCCTATTCGACGTAGCAAATTTTGTGCTTGGTACAAATCTTCAGAAGGGTGACGAGACGGTGGCATTAAGGTCGTCTGGAAGGGAGAATTATCCCTTGACGCACGAGCGGATAAAATATGCTGCCCTCGATGCCCGTGTGAGTTTCGAGATAGCTGCAAGGTCCAAAGAGCTTGTTGCGAAGCCGTCTCCCACAGAGAATGAGAACAAGAAGAAGAAGAAGAAGAAGAAGAAGAAGAAGAAGAAGAAGAAGAAGAAGAAGAAGAAGAAGAAGAAGAAGAAGAAGAAGAAGAAGAAAAGGCTGCACCAGCAGGAGGGCATTATGGATGGATGAACTATTTCCTCTCTTGTAAAAAAAATTATTCCCTCTTGGTGTATATTGATATAGATGGACTATTTCGATGGTGTGCATGTCTTTGGAACAGAGTAGTAGCGTGGGTCCGCTTGACTATAAGGAACTATTTATCCGCATATATAGCTTTCTCTGCTACTCCTTCCAGTGATCGGTATGCAGTGCATGTGTTCATAGACATGACAGCTTGTGTGCATGACATGTGGGCCACCTAAAATGCGGCGAGCATCAAATTTCTACCACAGCCACCCGCGATTCCCAGACACCGCTCAAACCCATGAAACCACACGTCCCCCGACCTGCGGCTCACCCCTCTTGGCCCCACTGCCCATTTGGCTAAGGGAGCATTACATGTGGACCAGTCACCTATCGGGTCCACATGTTATAGACTCAAAGGTAGGTGCAATGGATCCAAAGTATTAGAATAATACTTGTTCACGTGCTTGAAATATAAACACTCTAGTTTTGATATACATGTGTCAACAGACATGACAGCTTGTCCATGGAAGTTGAACCACGACGACCATCATGTTTCTTGTTTCTACCACTTTCACACCCACACGTGATTCCCACGACGCCGCTCCAACCCACGGCACGACGTCCCCCGACGTCGACATGGATCCTCTGACATGGCTATCACTGCCTTGCCCTGCCTTTCCTTCGCTGACAGGTGGGACCCATGCTTATGGGTCCCACATGTCACTGATAGAATGGTAGGATTGTTCGCATCACGGGATCCTCATCCCCCCGACGTGCCCCTCATCCCTCTCGGCCCCACCGCTCCTACTCTAACAACGAGCCCCGTCTGACACCAAATTTCTTGGCTTTCGTGCTACAGCTAGATCTTCCCCTCGTTTCTGTTTTCCAACCCGGCGGCGGGCGGGGTGTCGGTTTGCTCAACGGCGGTCCCACATGAAAGTGAAAATGCTAGGCAACACGCCTTCCCTAAGCTATGTGTCGTGCCGGACAAGCCATGTTGTACTCCTGATTCCCGGGCATGTGGGGGTACGACGCGAACGCAGTAGGCCTTTTCCTTTTACTAGCAATGTGCCCGTGCGTTGCGACGGATCCAAAGTAGTAGAATAGTAGTATTTGTTCACAAACTTGAAAGAAATCACTATTGTTTTGATATACTCCTAATATATTACTCCCTCCGTACCTAAATATTTGTCTTTTTTGAGATTTCAAATGGCTATCACGTACGGATTATATAGACATATTCTAGTGTTTCTAGCAAGATGCCCGCGCGTTGTATGAAGTTGATGGAAAAGGTAAGCACAACTTATAAATTGACGGATGGAGTACTAGTTATAGTGATGCATATAATTAAGCAAAGGGATCGCACATGTCGGTATTGACTAGAACGAGAATGCAACAGCACAATAAGAATTAAGGCCACGATGATGCGATCGCAGTGGTGGTTACAGAAGGCAAGAAGAAAGATGGATCCATGAACGTACGACCTCCTCCTCCTCAACTTAGTGCGCCGGGCCACCGTCCGGCGGCTAAGGAGCGGCGCCTTTTGTGGCGAGGTCAAGGTGCTTCTTAGCAAAGGCATCCAAGGCTTCTAGCCGGTTGACGAAGGCCAACACCGTACTGTCCTCACTGGCCTTGTAGATACCTATGTACACGATTTCCTCATACATGTGCATGTGTAGGTCGACGAATTCTTGCAGGGCGAGGCGCCTCGCGGCGAGCGCGACCTCCAGGTGGACATTCTTCGTGGCGTCGGTGGGCAGTCGCAGGGCCACCAGTGCTTGAAAGAGGTTCCGGCCATGGAGGCCGATTAGGGTGGCAGGCAATGAGGAGCCCGGGCGCGCAGGATGGATGAGTACGGTGATGTCGTCCGCGAGCTTCTTGAGGACGGTGAACTTGTTGCTGGTGGCAACGATCATCTGGTCCAACTGAGAGTCATAGTTGGCATCGAAGGCGGCCATCCACCAGCCGGTCTCCAACACCGTCTGGAGACGATCCTCGGCACCATGCCGCAGGCCGGCGTCGTGGACCATCTGGCGCAGCCGCTGGCCGCTCACGAGCATCGCCGCCATGGGTCTGGAGTGAGCTCTTTTGTGCTTAGTGTAGGTGCTTAGGCAAATGCTTAGGTGCGTACGATGTGGTAGATGCATTGGAATGGAGAGGCGCCTTTATATGAGGGCAATGAGGGCAAACTACGTTGCATTCACATCGTGCAGCCTCTTTTCCCGGACCTCCTCCCATTACTTCCCTCATGCATTAATTGAAAGAGGATGCATTGGCCGTTCAACATATCGGGAACCGCTACTCCCTCCCTCGTCTGCATTAAAGCCGTATCGGGAACTGCACCGCCCACTGTCAAATCGAATACTCCCTCCGTCTAGGTGAGTATTAAGTCATCTTACAAAACCAAATAGTAAACACATAGGTGTGGTGCATTAACTCTCACGTTGTTTCTTATTTTTTGACATAAATAGAGGAATCAACCAAGAAGATATGTGGGGCTTGTATGCTTTTAATGACTTGAGACTATAAAACATGACATGAAGTGGTCAGTTTGTTGCACAAGAACAAATACAACCCACGTCAGCACACACGCATCTTATATAGCATCACATCCAATGGCTATAAAAGATGAATGAGACCAAATTATATCTCATCTAGATGAGTTTTAGCAAAACTGTATTAATAATACTTAGTACTCCTGCGCCATGTATCATATATTAGTATCATGTAGTACTTTATTTATTTATGAGGTATCCAGGTGGCACTGCACCGCCAAGAAAAGAGGGTAACATCAAAATTATGGACTACTTTTTTGAGTATGTTGGTAAGGTCCGGTCATAGTCACTTGTTGAAATCTTTAAAAAGACAAATACTCCCTCCGTCCGGAAATACTTGTCATCAAAATGGATAAAAGGAAATGTATCTAGACGTATTTTAGTTTTAGATACATCTCTTTTTATCCATTTTGATGACAAGTATTTTCGGACGGAGGGAGTAGAAAACAGAGTTGGTGATTATGGTGTGCGTGTCGTCCTGCAATATAGGCCGTCGGATTTATATCTAACGGATAGGAAAGAAACTATGGCAATTTTGCAAAAAATATACCCACATGTCTCTCCACGTTCGCAAATAAGGCCTTCCCTCGTTCAACCTTTTCTCTCACAAGACAAACTACTCATACAAATGCATCTTGAGGTGTCCATAGAATCAAAGAGAGGGATGATGTGTGTGTGTGCGCGCGCGATCGATAAAGAGTGCCATCGAATTTGTGTGTGCCCACATCAAAGATATAGAGTGGCTGGACTACTGGAACGTGAGATGGGACATGTGCAGTTTGTCGCTGTGGCATGGATACCTACCTGCAGCGCTCGACTACCGGTGTGTGGTGGGGGAAGAGGGAGGCCCAATTAACTATAGAGGTACAATGGCTAGTATATGTGTGGAGGAGGAGAGAGGCCTACCTCATGTATTAAGGAGATCGATCTGCCTCATGTATTAAGGGAGATCGATCAGCATCCATGCATATGTGCAAGAGAGGAATAAGGTTGGGAGAGAGACAGAGCTAGAGTGTTGGAGGGGGTGGTAGTGGAGTTGCTTCTAACAAATAGTGGGATAGGCTTGCTAGACAAACGGAGGGCACGCCCACAATATCAATAAGAGAGGAGATGGCTGCTTGTTGTCTGTGCACGTGTGTGTGAGAGACGGGTCAGGAGGCATGCACGAATGATGAGGGGGGACGATGTGGCTGTGGTAAGCAGACGTAACTACATAGGATAATCAATCGCCCTTTGTTAGAGAAAGGAGAGACGTAACTTGTGAGCTACGTCGATCAATGGGGGGTAGTTAAAGTCGATCTAGGTATATGTTGGGAGATCGACCGGTATACACGCATGTGTGTTTTAGAAGCAAATGAGGCACGAGGACAAGGATAGAGAGAGAGAGGGATGGATGTAGGAGGTGGTACGAGAGGCATACTATATCGAGGGGGGAGGAGTGTGCGAGTACGAGAACGATGAAAAGAGTGGTGGGAGTGAGGCATGGACGGTGACAAGAGAAGAGGGGAAGCTTGTGTTTGTGCTAGGCACACCTGGCTAGAGAGGCATATCGATCGATGTGTGCCATAAAGAAGGAGCTGGGGGGGCCTACACACACCGTGGGTGAACGACCTAAAGTGATAAGACGAATTTGTGCGATGGAGCTAGACAATTCTTAGGGAGGGTGAGAGGGATGCGGGCGTGTGCATGCACAAGAGAAAGTTAGCGCTAGCTACAAAGATAAGAGGGTTGTATGGGTGTAAAAGACAAATAGAGATCATATATACTTCATTATAAAAGGCGAATTCAGATATTTGAAGAATTTATCATAGTGTTTCAAACCGACGCATGTGTGAATATATATAACGGTGATACACATGGTGTGGTTATGAACATGTTATACTGCACTTAGTATATTTTATCTCTACTCTTATAAAAAACGGAGTTGTTGATCATGGTGTGCCTTCCATCCTGCATTATAGGTCGTCCGATTTATATCTGGCGGATAGCAAGGAAACTATGATGGTTGAAGTTGGCAACAATCATGATTGTAGATTCTTATTGAAATAGAGAAATGAATTCAAATTTAGTTCGAATTGCAGCGGTAGTATAGACATTTGGAATGCACTAAAATGTTGGTATGAGTAGGTTACATGCATTAAACAGCAAGCGAAAAGAATTAATCGGACATAACATGGATTCATACTCCCTCCTTCCATCTATATAGGGCGTAATGAGATTTTTAAGACCGCCTTTGACTATTGACAAGATTAATAGTACATGACATGCACAATATGAAAATTATATCATTGAAAGAACCTTTCAAAGCGGAGTTAACGGTGTGCTTTGTGTAAGTTGCATGTCATATATCATTGCTCTAATATTTGGTCAAAGTTAGCATCAAAAAACGCATTAGGCCCAATATAGATGGAAGGAGGGAGTAGCTCTGAATAGCATTTGTATAGTAAAACGGGGCAAGACTCTCTCTTTGTGAGGTGTGAATAGTTTTATTTTTTTATTTTTCTTTTTGGTTGAGGGAAGTGCGAATTGATTTGGTATGTACAAGTACAATATTACTACACATTAGGCTTGTCCCTAAAATTCAACCCACGTCTTGTTATATCCCAAATATTCAGATATCGTGCTCCCAAAACTGGCGCCTTCACAACCCGCGCCTTACTATCCCGAAATTACAACGCGCGCGAAAACTCCCTCCAGCTGCCAAATCCCGACACGCGAAATCCCCCTTCTAACCCTGAGCCGAAAGGGCCGCTAGTTCAAATCGGTGGGGGTACTTTTGTAACACACCCTACATTTTGGACAAGCATGTCCCTAACTCATGCTTCACCCCCTCCCATCGCCCCCTTTTTGCCATTTGAAATCCCAGGCCACCATAACCTCTCTGCTCCAGCCGCGAAACCCCATCCTCCTTTGTCCACCACGTCACCGCTGCCCAGCCGGAGCCTCTTCCCCGACGATGTCGTCCACCGCAACAGCTCGACGTCCCTCCTCCACCTCCCCGGATGAGGATCCGTCGTCCATCTCGCCGTCCCGCCGGTTCAGCCGCCCCATCCTCCACCTCCAAGGAGCTGTTCCGACGATCGCCTCATCTATCGCGGCTGCTCCATCCCCACAGTGCCACCTTAACCTGCTCCACCGGAACCGCAGCATCCTCACCGACTCCTCGGACAAAGTCGAGGCCTACTCGGCGCCACCAAAGAGGTTGTACACTCATCACATCGCACCTTCTCCTTAACTCGACCTCCCGGCGCCGACGGTGCTCCATCCTGCACCCCCATGGAGCGGCTACCTTGAAGCCGGCACCGCGGGCGACATCTCCATGGCGGCTCTCCCCCAGTGCGAGGCCCGTTCGGTGGCGGCGTCCATACCAGCCGGATCTGCTGCTGCTGCTCCGGCTCTCGCTCGCTCGCTCACGCTGCTGCTGCTACTCCGGCTCTCGCTTGATCGCTCGCTCGCCCAGCTGTTGCTGCTCTCCCCCTTGCTCGTGTTGCTTCTCTCTCCGAGTAAGCCACACTTCAGTCGACTGAATCGATTTTTGGGTCAGTCGATTTTCAGGGGTTGGGGGGGCGCTCGCCGGAGTTAAGGAAGAACCACCCGTAGCGGGGACGGGGGCTCGCCGAAGAGGTACCCCAGTATCTATCTTAGGGTTCAGGGTGGGGGCGGGGGGCCTAGAGGGCTGGCCGGGTGGCGGTGGCGAGTTGTTTTGGGGCGGCGAGGAGGCGCTGGGGCCGGCGGTTCGGCCAGTGGTGGCTGGCGGCTCAGGGGGGTGCAGGTTGAAGATGAACTGCAGGCCCTCCCTAAACTACATGTCAAGTGCCTCTCTGCTACCATTGCGTTCAGTTTCGACAGTACCATTCAGATTCCATAGTAAATTTCAGTTTCAACAGTTAAGTTCAGAGTCAACAGTTTTTACCTCATCTGTTGTAGTTAGGTGGTCTTTGGTGATTTTAATTTTACAACCATTTTACATCATCTATTGGCGATGCTATAAGAATCCCACTTGAGATTGACGATGTCTGTCTTGTGCTGCTTCTGCCTTGACGTCTTACAGCTCACCGGAGCTGCTCCAATGACAGAACGATCCATCACAACAGAGCAGTGCCCTGGACGCCGTCTACAGATTCCTCAGATCTTCCTCCACACCTTCGACAGCCACCTCTGCCTCAACTGCTTCAGCGACCAACCCAATGATGCTGAGGTCGACACGGCTACGGCAAAGAGGTTGTACACTTGTTGCATCACTTATTACTATACATTCACGTCGATCCATTAGGGCTATTTGGGTTCAATGGAAAAACGTTGATCCACTGGTTGTTACCATCACTCTAAATTTCTGCATGCTCTCCTTACATAATCTCACCATATTTTTTTCGTATGCATGTCAGATATTGTACACAGTCATGCTGAACATGTAGAGAAAAAGAGAAGAGTTTTGCGCGGCAATACAATGTCATGCAGACATCACTCCATCGTGGGTTCAATGGCAAACCCTCCCCACCCCTCTCCAGATTGTAATCCAGAGGAAGATATCTGTTCTGAGGTGGATTCAGACGCCGCTGACCACTCCTATTTACCCCCCAAGGTGTTTGCTCTACCTTGGCTTGATGATGTTAGTCATATCATGCATATGTTGCCTTGCAGTGCCTACTTTTGACATCATATATGTCATCTGCTTAGTTTAGACATGTTCTGTAATGCCACCTGTTTAGTTTCTATATCATATATGGGAATTATGCAGTCTCATGTCTTTTAGCCAGCCATAATATATGTGAAATGTGCAATGCCATCCTGTTTAACCAGTCATCATATATTTGAATGATATCTTGCCAATCCTTTTCTTCATTACATTTCCATTTGTCGACAATGTTTGTACATTAAACTACTTTTCCTGTGAATCAGCCATTTGGGTGGGAGATGGAAAAATCTGGAGTGAAAACAAGGCCTTCAGAGCAGACAGTGCTACTCGTCGAAGCAGATCTCTTGTTGGGTCCCGATAGCTCCTCAGAGATGGATTCAGAGACAGATGACCAGTCCTATTACCCCACTGAGGTGTATGCTCTAACTTGGCACGATTATACTGCTCATATCATGCATACGGTGTCTTGCATTGCATAGTTTAGACATCATATACACAATATTCAACACCATGTTCTTAGTTCAGACATCATATCGAATGCCCTCTATTTAGCATATAAATCACATATGTGAATTAAATGATGCGATCCTGATTACTTAGATAACATGTAGGTGAATTATGTCATGCGATCCTGTTTAGTTATTCATCATATATTTGAATTATGTTATGCTATGCTATCCAGTTTAGATAGACATCATATATGTGAAATTATGTCATGCTATCCATTTTAGTTAAACAATATACATGTCAACTATTTCATGCCCTCTTTTTCCACACTATCTATTGCATCTGTCTCTCATACAATGTCTGTACATTCAACTATGTTTCCTGTTTATCAGCCATTTGAATTGGACCAGGTGATGCCAGTATCTAGCGGACTAAAAACACGGTCTTCAAATAAAACAGTGCTACCTCTTGGTGGAGATAGCACCCCGGTTGTACATGCACAAGAACCAGCCCTACCACACATAACCCAAACTCTCGCAGATTGTAACCCTACTGTGATGGACAGAGAACCAGCTTCACCCAATCTAACCCCAACCCCAGCCGATAGTAACCCAGTTCCTGTTGACACAGCACCATCTCCACCACAGAGCTCCCAAACAAGAGCAGTTAGTAAGGCAGCTCTAGTGCCCAAAGGGCCAGTACTATCACGGCGAACCCCAACTCCACCAGTTAGTACGCCTATTCCTGTGGAGGAAGCACAACCAGCTAGTCGTAGTTTAGCATCTATCGCATTTGATGTTGTTAAATCATATGTGCGTATCTTCCCATCTTGGAAATATTATACTGAAGATGAAGGAAAATGCCAGTTGTAGTTGTTTGTCCAGGAGTTATGTGTAAGTAATGTTATTCGTGGCAATTACTTTGCTTCGTCCCATACATCCTACCTGCATGATTTATAATACAGCAAATTTTCCCATTTTTCTCTATAGAGAAGGACCGATTTGGAAACTCAGGATGAGGTAACCTATGCTAATACCTCTGCAATCTTCAAGAATGCTTGGTGGCAGTATCAGAATTACCTGAAGAAAACGTACTTCACCGGCAAAGAAACTCATCAAATTCCCTTACGTTCTCCTGAGACACATTTACTGGACGATGACTGGGAACGCCTTGTTCTGTACTGGTCCGAACCAAGAATATGGTAAGGTCTATGAGCTCATTTTCTATTTTTAAGTATTATATTCTTGCGTCTTACTGTACTTTGTTCATGTAGAACAAGTGCCTAAACCTGAAGAACAACTGTACTAATTTAAAATTCCATTGCTATCATAGTTCAAAAAAGCGCTAGGCGTTAATTGTGCATTTTGCCACCGCCTTGCGCTTTAGTGACCAAAGCGCATGCTTATGTGCAGTTATGCACCTATTATGCGTAGTTATACGCAATGCGTTTTGCCAACGCCTAGAGCCTAGGCGCGCTTACACTACAAAAAAAAGACACATCCTTGACATTTTGGGCCGAACGAAAAAAATTTATGTCATACATATGACACTTCTATGATGATAATTGTGACAAAACCCGGTATCATCATAGATGTGGTGGGATCCTACTTCTATGACAAAAAATCATGACAAAAAATGGGCTTTTCGTCCTGGGCGGGCCGGAGACGCAGCTGCATGACATTCTTTGGGCCATCCATGAAGGAAAAACACGTGGTAGAAGCGAGGGGGAGGAAAATTTCGGGGAGTTCTCGGTTACGATGGGAGGTTGGGGGCCCAGCGATGCGCGCTTCTCTCGTACACATACGCGCGTGTGTGCGAGGTGTTGGCTCTAACTAAACCCGAGCTAGGCGTTGGGCTCTAACTGAACCTGAGCAATTGCACTGCAGGCTACGCGTTACTGAACCCAAGCGATCGATCGATGGCTGTTAACTGAACCCGATCGAGCGATTCCTTCGCTACTGCTGCTAACTGAAGCCGATCGATGCTGCCTCTGGATGAACAGTGAGCGTTGCAGGGGGGTTAGATGAACAGTTCCCGGTGCTGGTGGATGAACAGGACCCCGTGGTGTTGCATCTGGATGAACAGGACCCCGATCGATCGAGCCGGTTGGGGCTGGATGAACAGGACCCCGTGGAGGGCTGGATGAACATGACCACCCCGTGGAGGGCAGGATGAACAGTAGACGGTGGAGGGCAGGATGAACAATAGCCCGTGGAGGGGTGGTTGAACAGGAGCCCGTGGAGAGGGCTAGTTGAACAGTAGCCGGTGGAGTAGCGCGCGGTGGAGGCTGGATGAACAGGAGCCTGTGGATGAACAGTCGCAGGTGGAGGCTGGAGGAGGTCGACGGTGGATGAACAGTAGCTCGTGGAGGCTGGAGGGGGTCGACTATGGAGATGAACAGTATCCCGTGGAGTCCCGTTTTGCGGTACGCCACACCCCTCCCGATGAACAGGACCCCTGTTTCGATCGTAGGGCTCCAACACAAGTCTGTTTCCTCCGTTTTGCGGTACGCCACACCCCTCCTGATGAACAGGACCCCCGTTTCGACCGTAGGAGGTCCGTTTCCTCCGTTTTGCGGTACGCCAGACCCCTCCCGATCAACAGGATCCCGTTTCGAACGTGGCCGGTCGAACACAAGGCCATTTCCTCCGTTCTGCGGTACGCCAGGCCTCGTTTCCATCGCCTGTTCCATCCAAGCCCTCCCGATGAACACGACGCATTCCATTGCCTCCCCATGAACACGACGCATTCCGTTGCCTCCCCATGAACACGACGACGACGCTCTTTCTCCGTTCCGACCCAGCCATGTACACGAGCCCTGGCCGTACGTATGCGCGAGTAGGCGTTCGAGACCCCGACCGTATGTACACATATGTGGCCGTATTTTCTTTCTTGCACCCTGGCTGTTGTACGTATGTGTACATGCT
The DNA here is from genome assembly GCF_056163025.1 of Triticum urartu. Lineage (NCBI taxonomy): Eukaryota > Viridiplantae > Streptophyta > Magnoliopsida > Poales > Poaceae > Triticum > Triticum urartu. The sequence continues at coordinate 581,823,710 of NC_141879.1, forward strand.
ACGTGCACGCCTCTACTATGACACGTGTGCGCCTCTACATCCACCAGTATATATGTACGTACACGTTCGCGACCAGAATGACAACCCTACGTACGCTTCGACCAGGTGGGTCCCGACTGTCAAGCACTTCCTTGCGTGCGAAGATGTAGCTGGTGGGTCCCAGCAGTCAGGGGCAAACGTTTTTTCGCGAAATACGGTGGCCCATCCGGTGGGTCCCCGCTGTCAGGTGGAGGAATAATTATTTTGCACGTAATAAGGAGGCACTTCCTTGCTACGGCCGTGGACCCATCTGTCAGCCTCTCCACGTACGGTCCACGTCCGATGGAAGCCGTTCCTTGACCACGTTGACCACGCCGCGCCGAGAGCACCAGGGCGGTGGACGACTGCGAGGCCTAGGAAGGGGACGACGCGGAGCCGGGGAAGACGCGACAGTGGATGCCCACGCGTAGAGGAGTACGAGGGTTCACTGGTTCGCTGCGGTGTGAGGCTGCTGTCGCCGCAGAATAACAGGGGGTGTGGGTGAGTAGAGGGATGGCCTGGACAGCGGTGGGTGTAGTAGGGGGCGGTGAGGCCTCCGCCGCATCACAGCCGGCCACGGGAGGCAGGAGCACGAGGCACGACCGGCGCTGGTTTGGGCGGCTGGAGCAAGAAGACAAGAGGTTGAAGAAGCACTACGGCCGTTGGATGGACATCGTACGGTCACTGGAGCTAGAATCGTGCATATTGACTAAGTTGACAAAGCCCTCCGTCCCCGTCAACTTAGTAGGCCCACAAGTCATCCTCCCACCAAGGTGGGTCCCAGCTAGCAGGGGGTATTCATTTTTTGTGCGTAATATGGAGGCACTTCCGGTGGGTCCGAGCTGACAGCAGGGGGGACGTTTTTTTCGCGAAATACGATGGCCCGCCGGGTGGGTCCCAGCAGTCAGGGGAAAACGTTTTTTTCACGATATACTGGTGGGCGTCCAGTGGGTCCCTGCTGTCAGGTGGAGGAATAATTATTTTCCGTGTAATAAGGAGGCACTTCCTTGCGGCTGCCGTGGACCCAGCTGTCAGCCTCTCCACGTACAGTATTCTTCCGATGGAATTCGGTCGTTGACCACATTGACCACGCCGCGCCGACAGCACCATGGCGGTGGACGACGGCAAGGCCTAGGAAGGGGACGATGCGGAGCCGGGGAAGACACGGTAGTGGATGCTCACGCGGAGAGGAGTACGAGGGTTCGCTGGTTCGGCTGCGCTGCCGTCGCCGCAGAATAATAGGGGGTGTGGGTGAGTGGAGTGGAGGGATGGCCTGGCCAGCGGTGGGAGTAGTATGGGGTGGTGAGGCCTCCGCGGCAGCACAGTCGGCCATGGGAGGCAGGAGCAGGCGGCACGACCGGCGCTGCTTTGGGCGGCTGGAGCAAGAAGACCAGAGGTTGAAGAAGCACTACGGCCGTTGGATGGACATCGTACGGTCAGTCGAGCTAGAATCGTGCATATTGACTAAGTTGACAAAGCCCTTCGTCCCCGTCAACTTAGTAGGCCCAGTATAATGGGTCCCAGCTAGCAGGGGGAGTATTCATTTTTTTGTGCGTAATAAGGAGGCACTTCCTTGCGTGCGAAGATATAGCTGGTGGGTCCGAGCTGTCAACGGCGGTAACATTTTTTTCGCGAAATACAGAGGCCGTTTCGGTGGGTCCCAGATGTCAGGTGGAGGAAATCATTATTTTGCGCATAATAAGGAGGCATTTCCTTGCTTGCGGCCGTGGACCCAGTTGTCAGCCTCTCCACGTACAGTCCACTTCAGATGCATGTCGGTCGTTGACCACGCTGACCATGCCACGCCGAGAGCACCAGGGTGGTGGACGACGACGAGGCCTAGGAAGGGAACGACACAGAAGCAGGGAAGACTCAGGCGTTGTTTTTGTTTCCCATGCGGAGGGGAGTACGACTGTACGAGGGTTTACTGGTTCGTCTGCCGTCGCCGGAGAATAACAGCAGGTGTTGGTGAGTAGAGGGATGGCTAGGCCAGCGATGGGAGTACGGTCGGGCGCTGAGGCCTGCGCGGCAGCACAGCCGGCCGCGGGGAGGAGGGAGCAGGCAGTCCCGTCGGCGCTTGTTTGAGCGGCTGGAGCAGGAAGAGCAGAGATTGAAGAAGCACGACGGCCGTTGGATGGACATCCAACAGTATACACGCCATCTGTGGAAAGCCTCAAATCTGTGGAAAACAGCATACAACCCATCTGCCATTATTTCAAATAATTTACAGCCCATTTGCTAATTCTTATGGTTTTTTTGGAGCTCATATTCTTTATGTTAGCATTACAGCCCATATGGTGGCCACGGTTAAAAAATTATACAAAATTTTGCATATGTCGGTGCGGTCTGAACTGTTTTTAATCCCGAAATTTTGAGTCACATTCAGACTGATTTTAAAAATAAATGTATATCAATATAAAATCCAATAAATTGTCCACGCATAAAAATCAATGCAATTTAAAATCTTGAAATGAAAAAAAAATTGAAAATAATTGCTGGTTTGATGTGTTTTAAAAATGTACAGCCCATTTCTCATTACAGATAGGCCATTTTCTCGGCCAGCCGAATGAAGCTCTCCTCGTCTTGAAAGATTTGCAGCCCAACAGGCCTGATAAAGCGACTTACTTGACAAATCACAAAAGAACTGGGCTAGCCATTTTCAGAAAGAAAAAAAACTACTGGGCTGGTCTGTGGTAAACATAAAAGAAAAGGCTGTCTAGACAGGCCAGAGTGTCCTGCACAGCCCAGTTGACACCCTGCTTCCGTCTCAAAAACAAATTAGATAAATGCCACTCCAATTATGGCGATTCATAAAATTGCCACTGCAATTTCCAAACTTTGAAAAATGCCACTGCAATTTTTGCAAACTTTGAAAAACACCACTGAAGTTTGCAAACTTTGAAAAACGCCACTCCAGACTTCGAAAAATGCCACTAGAAATGGCATGAAATGGCATTTTTCAAAGTTTGGAAATTGCAGTGGCATTTCTCGGATACACCAGATTTGGAGTGGCATTTATCAAATTAACCCAAAACAAAAATAATTGCGCGAGCTGCTGGGTCCCTGGTGTCAGCCGCTCGTTGTGCAATTCTCTCGTTTATTGACTACGTTGACAATGGCATGGGACCCATATGTCAGAAATCCACTAGGAGGAGCCATTTTTTTATTGGCTTGAAATAAGGAGGCACTTGCTTGCGTACTGCCATGACCTTGGTGGGTCCCTGCTGTCATCCTCTCCACGTACAGTACCAGTTAGTCGTGCTTCAAAACTGATCGGCACGCCATTAAAAAATATACGTTGATAACTAATGCGGCACCTCGGGCCAACGCGGCCAGATCGCATTTTGCACGAGAAATTACACACCATGTTTCGTTGACATGTGGTCCCGTTCCAACATATCAGTGAGACGACGGTGAGTAGTAGGAGTATTTCCGAACGGACGTGTAGGCCGGGGCGCCTCTTCATGAACCGTGGCAAACTCGCAACCGTCCACCGACTCTTCGCCTTTCCCTCTCAATTTGGAACTACTGTCGCACGCTCTTCCTCTCCCTCCTCCATTTTCCTTCAGCCCTTCACCCTTTACTCTGCCATTGTTCGATCGTCTTCTCCATGGAGGGAACAGTCCGGAAACGACCCCGTTATTCTTGCCCTGATCTGACAGATGACGTGGTGGAGGAACTCATTGATCGGTGCGACATCATCACCTCGGCTAGCATGGCAGGTTCGTTCAAGCCCATTCTCGACTCAACTAATAACATCATTGCAAGGAACCCAAGAGTCAAGGAGCGGTTTGATCTCCCCTATCTTCTTCGTCGTGACCCTGATGACTGCCACCGGCACGACGGAGGCCTCGCCCTGTGCAAGTTGATGCCGCTTGATAATGATACGTATGATGTTAAGATGCCATCGCTTGAGGGCAAGGCTTGGGTGGGCGCAAATGGAGATTGGGTTGTTTACATTGGGTCCAACTGCGAGTGGGAACTTGTGAATGTGTACACTCGTCACCGGGTTCCACTTCCAAAAATCTCAACACACTGCCTAGAGGTTGAGTACACCGGTAATGTACGCACGTTCAAATACGATCATGGTGACTGTCTTCTACAGAAGATAGTAATTTGTCGAGTTCCCAACCGCTCTTGGAATTACAACAACTATCAAGGTGTTGCTATCTTCGACAAGCTTGTTGCCGTCTTCGTGGTTCGACTCGATGGATATTGCTCAAAAATCAGTTTCTGTACACGGATGAGTACTGTGATGCAATTCAATACGAGGGCCTTGTGTTTGCTGCCACCACTCGTGGCACTGTTTTTGCATGGCATCCTAGTAGTTTCGGTACGTTTGTCTTCCACCATAATTATAATTGTTTCATCCACATGCATGCGGGTTAGCAAGTTTCAATTTACTAATTAACCTTCTTCTTGTGTTTCCAAGGTCCTGTGAACATCCCACCACCTATACTTGAAAAATTTTATAACCAAGGGGGGAGATGCCGATGGTGATGATCACGAGCAGCGCCCATATACTCTGTGGCGTCTGGCAACTAATTCCGATGGATCACCTCTTCTTGTGTGAATACAACCCACTGATGATGTTACTGCTAAGGAAGCAGGTGTCTCCCATGGTCGCACTCTCCGGACCTATTCCAACACCCGTTGCATAGTATTCGGGATGGATACTAGTGTGCTAGCGCCAACTCCTTCTCCCTGGCACAGAATTGATAGTCTTGGAGAAAACTCGCTCTTCCTTGGACAAAACTATCCGATGATGGTGAAAGGCGATCCAACTGTTGTTGACACATTTATGAGAAGCAACTATGTCTATACCTCGGACATTTGGGTGGTTCCCTACCCTGGTACTGATATAGTAGGCCGCTTCAGCCTGGATGATCAGTCCTGCGTTGGTCTCCAGATCGACAATGGATGGCCCATCCCAGAGAATCACTTGTGGTTCAAAGCAAGCGTTTCCAACGCTGCGGAATGGTTGAGTTGAAGTTCATTTCATGGCCTGTTATTTGTTGTGTGGTGAAAACTTTAGTATTTATAATGTATCCTCGTTATCGATGTGGGTTGATGACCTGTTGTATGTAATAAAATGATATGCCTGTGATAAACTTACTAAATTTATGAATGGCTTTCGAGTCTCTTCTCTGAGTGAGTGGTGCGACGAGGCAAAAATATATTTTCCGAATACATAATTGTACGTGCATTGCAACAGGTTATCGGATGAGGCCAATCAACAATAGTACACGCCACCACCACGACATCCATATGACACCATATTATTTCTTGGAATCCGTGCTAGAGCAATCTCTTCAACCTCGTCGTTTCTCTAACTTCAGCCATCGCGCGGCGGGCGAGGTGGGGGTTTGCCAATAGTCGGTTTCCTTAACTGCGTTCCGACTTGTAAGGCCAACTCCAACGCACGACCCCAAACGCACCTCCGTTTTGCACGAACTCCAACGATAATTTTGACTAGAAAAGCAAGACCGAAGAAAACAAGAACCACAAGAATACATTTTACTACTCCTGTAAGTTGGATTAGTGCCTTCTCGATGCATTCATTGTTGATCTGCGGAGGGTCGATATTGCGTCTGTGCTAGCTAAAAGTGATAGAACATCTACTAAATTGCGCTCTATCAATATATGGATGTACTCTTCTTCCCAATACAAAAACTTGCATCCATTCTACTCCCTCCGTTGCACAATACATGCCTTCTATATGTCAAAATATATATGTATCTAGACATGTCTTAGTATATAGGTACATCCATTTTTGGACAAATGGAAGTCAAGTATTTTGGAACGGAGGGAGTACACAATAAAAAATTTAAGTTAGCACAACTAGTCTAATCCGAGAGCAGAACCGAAGATTTGGTCGGGTTCTTCCTCCTTTTGCCGACACGTGGGACATCCAGCATCCAGGTCGTGTCATGAAAGAAAATAGAGTGGTAGTTGAAGCCGCGAGATGTGCATCTTGGGTTAAACTGTAAATAGAATATAACTACTCTTGAGTAACTCCAAAAGCGGACACCGAAGATCTTTATTGGATTTGTTTTTCATCACCAGCATGTCAAGGTGAAAGATGTGCAGGTTCAGTGGGTCCTCTTGTGTTTTCACTGACATGTGGGCTGCATGTGAGCAAACAGACGATGGGCTCTACGCGTCCGCTGGCTGGCTGAGAAGAGAGATAGAGGAGGGTTGAGCACGGACTGCAGGAAATTTGTTCTACGTACCTCGATATAGGCTCGATATAGTGGGGTGGCATGGGCCATAACTAGCATTCACGTCTAGCAGTACGGCACATGCCACCCACATGAGTCCCATCCGACACCAATTTTCTTGGAGTCCGTGCTACATCCATCTCTTCTCCCTCCTGTTTTCTCAGCCATCGTGTGGTGGGCGGGGTGGGGGTTTGCCGATAGTCGGTTTACTCAACTGTGGTCCCACTTGTAAGTGAAAATGCAACACCGCACGCATTCCCTCTTGACCGGCGTGCCGGACCAACCGTGTGGGGGTGCGACGCGAACACTCAGGCTTTTCCTTTTGAACTCGTAACTTGTAAAATTTGGTTCTGCTCCATGGCGCGACCGATAGATATAAAATAACAATTTTGCCTAGAGTAATGAGAAGTTTGGTTGTGGCGCCATTCATGCATGGAGTACGTACGAAAATTATGAAGTTGATGCGAAAGGTAAGATAATTACTATAGTATCATATACTACTACATGGATTTGACGCAAAGATAAAAATACATACGGATCGATCAACGTTCAACGACATCCTCACGCCCTAGTGCGTCGGGTCACCAACCGACGTGTGAGGAGCACCGGCGTTGGCGGCGAGCTCAACGTGCTTCTGAACAGTGTCGTCCAAGGTTGCCCTGCGCTCCAAGAAGGCCAGCGTCCTATCGTCCTCCTCTTGCATGTAGTAGTCCTTGTGGACGATTTGCCCGTAGACGTGGGTGATTATGTCGATGGTGTCTTGCTGCGCCAGGCGCTGCGCAGCAAGCGCGACCTCGAGGTGGACCTTCTCCGGCGCGATGGCGGGCAGTCGCAGGGCCACCAGTGCGTCGAATAGGTTGTTACCATAGTGGCCGTTGAGGGTGGCGGGCATCGCAGAGCCTGGGCGCGTCGGCTGGAGGCTTACGTCAAAGTCGTCTGCAAGCTTCTTGACGACAGTAAACTTGTCGAGGAAACCGATGAGCACCTCGTCGAACAAGGAGACGAAGTTGTCGTCCAAGCGGCCCCTCACCCTGGCGGCCTCAAGCAATACTACCTCGAGACGTTCCTCGGTGCCGGGCCGCAGTTGCCGTAAGTCAATGAAGTTGCGTCCCCCTCCGTGCCGGTGCAATATAGTCATCTCACCGGACCTCTAGTTGGGGCCAAACGAGAGAAGTTTGATGTTTACTGGTTTATTGGTCCCCTTTGCATTTTGCGCCAAGTTTTGACCTTTGATTTAACTAATAAAATGTTAATGCATGTAAACAAAAATGTTGTGTAAGTCACCTTAAGAAAACCAAATAATCCCAAAATACTTAGGCATGGTGCATTAACTCCCTCCTTGTTTCTTATTTCATGACATATCAACCAATTAGAGATGTGGGCCGTGCATGCTTTCAATGACTTTAGACTACCAAACATGACATGCAGTGTTTAGTTCATTGCATGTAATCCTATTAGTACTCTAGTTAGGAGTAGCAAAAAAACATTAAGTTCTCTCGTCGATAGGAATAAAACACCATGTATTTATTTACAGAGGGAGTAGTACATTTTTGGTGACATGCATTACTAGATATTGCTAGTCAAATACTAAAATCCAGATGGACGTGGTAGTACTCCTAAATCCAGACGGTGGTGCTACTAGTACTAGTAGTAGTACTACCAATGTAGTAGTAGGAGTACTAGCACGGTACTACCCGTTGGTCAAATTATTATGTGCTGCTCCTCACAGTGAAGTGACAAGACCCTGCGCCGGAGATGACACCTGAGTATAGGCGCCTTGTTCGGCATACCATAGTCAGCCTCACCGTCTGCAGTCACTATCATCTTGGCTGTAGAGCTAGCCTGCTTACAACTATCCCTGTTCGACATAATTTCACGTGCGTACATGCCCGTGCATTGCACGGAACACCAAGATTGGGGGTGGACGGCTCCGGCAGCAGCCATCGCGCCAGATTTTTCCACAGCCTTCTACTCCTAGATGTGGTGGGGAGGAGATGAGGCTGATTGTGAGAGACAAGGAGTTGTTTGTAAATAGGGAAAAAGTGCGGGCGTCTTTTTGCAAAAATGGAGAAGCTTGGTTTGTATGCGTCAGATCTAGATCCGACGGCTATTGGTGAAAGATGGGAGGCACAACATCATCACCAACTCAGGACCTGTTTGATTCGTAGGATTTTGAAAACGCAGGAATAGGACACGGCAATATGACAAGTTTCAAACTGATATTACAAATGTTAGGAGTAATGCTGCACCTACGAAGAGGTAATTACTAGGAAGTTTACGTAAGAACTTTCATTACTTTAGGTGGATGCAGCATTATCATACAAACTAAAATCCACCGCCCTGACAAGTCACTAATGGGCAAATAAGTTTTCGAGTCTCTGGCCACTTGATGTTTCAAAAACAAATTCTGCTTCTGCGGAGAAATGAGCTCCACCGTGTACCCGCGCAGGTCTGGCTGGGCACGAAGCGTGAGTATGTGCACGGTGCATCTATTCTCTTCTTTTATACGTACACCACCTACGTGGGGTTGTGTGAGAGAGATAAAAACCTAGAGAGATATAGTGTGTGGGTTCTTGAGAGTTTTTTTTTGTGTGGGGGGGTCAATCAAAAATTTTAACATATGCAATGTGTGTGAAATAGAGTCCTGGATATAACATATATATAGAGGGGGCGATCCACGAGAAGAGAGTGGAGGTATTATCGGCTTGAGGTGTCCATAGAATCGAAGAGAGGGATGATGTGTGTGTGTGCACGCGCGCGCGATCGATAGAGTGCCATCGAATTTGTGTGTGCCCACGTCAAAGATATAGAGTGGCTGGCCTACTGGAATGTGAGATGGGACATGTGCAATTTGTCTCTGTGGCATGGATACCTACCTGCAGCGCTCGACTATCGGTGTGTGGTGGGGGAAGAGGGAGGCCCAATTAACTATAAAGGTACAATGGCTGGTAAATGTGTGGAGGAGGAGAGAGGCCTACCTCATGTATTAAGGAGATCGATCTGCCTCATATATTAAGGAAGATCGATCGGCATCCATGCATATGTGCAGGAGATGAATATAGTTGGGAGAGAGACAGAGCTAGAGTGTTGGAGGGGGTGGTAGTGGAGTTGCTTATAACAAATGGTGGGATAGGCTTGCTAGACAAACGGAGGGCACGCCCGCAATATCAATAAGAGAGGAGATGGCTGCTTGTTGTCTGTGCACGTGCGTGTGAAAGACGGGTCGGGAGGCATGCACGAATGATGAGGGGGACGATGTGGCTATGGTAAGAAGACGTAACTACATAGGAAGATCAATCGCCCTTTGTAAGAGAAAGGAGAGACATAACTTGTGAGGTATGCCGATCGATGGGGGGGTAGTTAAAGTCGATCTAGGTATATGTTGGGAGATCGATCGGTATACATGCATGTGTGTGTTAGAAGCAAATGAGGCACGAGGAGAAGGATAGAGAGAGGGATTCATGTAGGAGGTGGTATGAGAGGCATACTATATCGAGGGGGAGGAGTGTGCGAGTATGAAACGATGAAAAGAGTGGTGGGAGTGAGGCATGGACGGTGACAAGAGAAGAGGGGAAGCTTGTGTTTGTGCTAGGCATATCGATTGATGTGTGCCGTAAAGGAGCTGGGGGGCCTACACACACCGTGGGTGAATGACCTAAAGTGAAAAGACGAATTTGCGTGATGGAGCTAGAGAATGCTGAGGGAGGGTGAGAGGGATGCGGGCGTGTGCATGCACAAGAGAAAGTTAGCGCTAGCTACAAAGATAAGAGGGTTGTGTGGGTGTAAAGGACGAATAGAGATCATATATACTTCATTATAAAAAGCGAATTCGGATATTTGAAGAATTTATCATAATGTTTCAAACCGACGCATGTGTGAAGATATATAACGGTGATACACATGGTGTGGTTATGAACATGGTATACTACATTTAATATATTTTATCTCTACTCTTATAAAAAACGGAGTTGTTGATGATGGTGTGCCTGCCATCCTGCATTATAGGCCGTCTGATTTATATCTGGCGGATAGCAAGGAAACTATGATGGTTGAAGTTGGCAACAATCATGATTGTAGATTCTTATTGAAATAGAGAAACGAATTCAAATTTAGTTCGAATTGCAGCGGTAGTATAGACATTTGGAATGCACTAAAATGTTGGTATGAGTAGGTTACATGCATTATATAGCAAGCGAAAAAAATTAATCGGACATAACATGGATTCATACTCCCTTCTTCCATCTATATAGGGCGTTTGATCTCTCTCTCTCATGTTCTTGATTTGGCACGATCTTGATGTATCGCGAGCTTTGCATTATAGTTAGATCTTATGTTTCTCCTCCCCCTCCTCTCTCTTGTAATGAATTGAGTTTCCCCTTTGAAGTAATCTTATCGGATTGAGTCTTTAAAGATTTGAGAACACTTGATGTATGTCTTGCCGTGCGTATCTGTGGTGACAATGGGATACCATGTGATTCACTTGATGTATGTCTTGGTGATCAACTTGCGGGTTTCGTGACATTGGGAACCTATGCATAGGGGTTGGCACACATTCTCGTCGTGATTCTCCGTTAGAAACTTTGGGCACTCTTTGTTGTCTTTTGTGTTGTTTGAATAGATGAATCTGAGATTGTGTGATGCATATCGTATAATCCTACGCACGAATACTTGAGGTGACATTGGAGTATCTAGGTGACATTAGGGTTTTGGTCGATTTGTGTCTTAAGGTGTTATTCTAGTACGAACTCTAGGGCTGTTTGTGACACCTATAGGTATATCCCAACGGATTGATTGGAAATAATAACTTTGAGGTGGTTTCGTACCCTACCATAATCTCTTCGTTCTTTCTCCGCTATTAGTGACTTTGGAGTGACTCTTTGTTGCATGTTGAGGGATAGTTATGTGATCCAATTATGTTAGTATTGTTGAGAGGACTTACACTAGTGAAAGTATGAACCCTAGGCCCTATTTCCTATCATTGCAATACCGTTTACGCTCACTTTTATCATTCATTACCTTGCTGTTTTTATAATTTCAGATTACAAATACCTTTATGTACTATCCATATACCACTTGTTTCACCATCTCTTCGCCGAACTAGTGCACCTATACAATTTACCATTGTATTGGGTGTGTTGGGGACACAAGAGACTCTTTGTTATTTGGTTGCAGGGTTGCTTGAGAGAGACCATCTTCATCCTACGCCTCCTACGGATTGATAAACCTTAGGTCATCCACTTGAGGGAAATTTGCTACTGTCCTACAAACCTCTGCACTTGAAGGCCCAACAACTTCTACAAGAAGAAGGTTGTGTAGTAGACATCAAGATCTTTCCTGGCGCTGTTGCCGGGGAGGCAAGGAAAGCGGCACTAACACACCCCGTCAACCAAGCTCTTTTCCGGCACCGTTGGCGGGGAGGCAAGGAAAGCGGCACTAACACACCCCGTCAACTAAGCTCTTTTCTGGCGCCGTTGCTAGGGAGGTGAGTGCTTGAAGGTATATCTTTAGATCTTGCAATCAAGTCTTTTAGTTTCTTGTTTTATCACTAGTTTAGTTTATAAAAGAAAATTACAAAAAATGGAATTAAGGTTACCTCATATGCTTCAGCTTTTTAATATCTATCATGAAAATAAGGATTCAGATAATTGTGCTCAAGTGCTAGAAGAAGAATGCATCAGAATGTTTGGCACTAAATATTTGAATGATGAGCATGATTGCAATGTTGTTAGTATGAATTCCTTGAATATCCATGATGCTAATGATATGCAAAGCCACAAGCTTGGGGAAGCTATGTTTGATGAAGATGATATTTTTTGTCCCCGAAGTTTTGATGAGCAAATTTATTATGATGAAAGCATGCCTCCTATCTATGATGATTATTGTGATGACACATATGCTTTAAAGAATAATGATAACAATGAAACTTGTCATCTTGATTTCAATTTTCAATCCCATGATAGTTATTTTGTTGAGTTTACTCCCACTATTCCGAATGAGAAGAATTTTGCTTGTGTGGAGAGTAGTAAATTTTATATGCTTGTAGATCATGGAAAGAATGCTTTAGGTGCTGGTTATATTGTTGAATTCATTCATGATGCTACTGAAAATTATTATGAGGGAGGAATATATGCTTGTAGGAATTGCAATAATATCAAGTTTCCTCTCTATGTACTTAAAATTTTAAAGTTATGCTTGTTTTGCCTTCCTATGCTAGTTGATTATTGTTCCCATAAGTTGTTTGCTCACAAAATCCCTATGCATATGCATAGGAAGTATGTTAGACTTAAATGTGCTAGTAATATTCCTCATGATGCTCTCTCTATGTTTCAATTCTTATCCTTTATATGAGCATGATTGAAACCATCATGCCTAGCTAAGGGCGTGAAACGATAGCGCTTGTTGGGAGGCAACCCAATTTTATTTTAGTTCCTTGCTTTTTGTTCCTGTTTAGTAATAAATAATTCATCTAGCCTCTGTTTAGATGTGGTTTTATACTTTTAATTAGTGTTTGTGCCAAGTAGAACCTTTGGGAAGACTTGGGGGAAAGTCTTGTTGATCATGCTGTAAAAAACAGAAACTTTAGCGCTCACGAGAATTGCTGCCATTTTTATTTGGAGAATACTATTTAGTTAATTATTTTTGCAGATGATTAATAGATAAATTCCTCAGGTCCAGAAATTTATTTGAGAATTTTATGAGTTCCAGAAGTATACGTTTGATCCAGATTACTACAGACTGTTCTGTTTTTGACAGATTCTGCTTTTCGTGTGTTGTTTGCTTATTTTGATGAATCTATGGCTAGTAAGATAGTTTATAAACCATAGAGAAGTTGGAATACAGTAGTTTTAACACCAATATAAATAAAGAATGATTTCATTACAGTACCTTTAAGTGGTGATTTATTTTCTTATACTAACGAAGCTTACGAGTTTTCTGTTAAGTTTTGTGTTGTGAAGTTTTCAAGTTTTGGGTAAGGATTCGATGGACTGCGGAATAAGGAGTGGCAAGAGCCTAAGCTTGGGGATTCCCAAGGCACCCCAAGGTAATATTCAAGGATAACCAAGCATCTAAGCTTGGGGATGCCCGGGTGGCATCCCCTCTTTCGTCTTCGTTCATCGGTAACTTTACTTGGAGCTATATTTTTATTCGCCACATGATATGTGTTTTGCTTGGAGCGTCAATTTATTTTGTTAGGATTTGCTTGCTGTTTAAATAAAATACCAAGATCTGAAATTATTAAATGTTAGAGAATCTTCACACAATTGCATAATTATTGGACTACTCATTGATCTTCACTTATATCTTTCGAAGTAGTTTGTCATTTGCTCTAATGCTTCACTTATATTATTTTGAGAGTCTTAAATAGCATGGTAATTTGCTTAAAATCCTAATATGCTAGGTATCCAAGAATAATAAAATTCTCTTATGAGTGTGTTGAATACTAAGAGAAGTTTGATGCTTGATGATTGTTTTGAGAAATGGAGATGGTGATATTAGAGTCATGCTAGTTGAGTAGTTGTGAATTTGAGAAATACTTGTGTTGAAGTTTGTGATTCCCGTAGCATGCATGTATGGTGAACCGTTATGTGATGAAGTCGGAGCATGATTTATTTATTGATTGTCTTCCTTATGAGTGGCGGTCAGGGACGAGCGATGGTCTTTTCCTACCAATCTATCCCCCTAGGAGCATGCGCGTAATACTTTGCTTTGATAACTTCTAAGATTTTTGCAATAAGTATATGAGTTCTTTATGACTAATGTTGAGTCCATCGATTATACGCACTCTCACCCATCCACCTTTGCTAGCCTCTCTAATACCGCGCACCTTTCGCCAGTATCATACACCCACCATATACCTTCCTCAAAACAGCCACCATACCTACCTATTATGGCATTTCCATAGCCATTCCGAGATATATTGCCATGCAACTCTCCACCATCCCGTTTATTATGACACACTCCATCATTGTCATATTTCTAGCATGATCATCTAGTTGACATCGTATTTGTGGCAAAGCCACCGTTCATAATTCTTTCATACATGTCACTCTTGATTCATTGCATATCCCGGTACACCGCCGGAGGCATTCATATAGAGTCATATTTTGTTCTAAGTATCGAGTTGTAATTGTTGAGTTGTAAGAAAAATAAAAATGTGATGATCAACATTATTAGAGCATTGTCCCAGTGAGGAAAGAATGATGGAGAATATGATTCCCCCACAAGTCGGGATGAGACTCTGGACGAGAAAAAAGAGGCCAAAGAAGCCCAAATAAAAAAAAGAGGCCATAAAAAAAGGAGAAAAGGCCCAAACAAATAAAAAATGAGAGAAAAAGAGAGAAGGGACAATGTTACTATCCTTTTACCACACTTGTCGGTGTCAAAACCGGCGGATCTCGGGTAGGGGGTCCCGAACTGTGCGTCTAGGCCGGATGGTACAGGAGGCAGGGGACACGATGTTTTACCCAGGTTCGGCCCCTCTTGATGGAGGTAAAACCCTACATCCTACTTGATTGATATTGATGATATGGGTAGTACAAGAGTAGATCTACCATGAGATCAGAGAGGCTAAACCCTAGAAGCTAGCCTATGGTATGATTGTCTGTTATTCTACGGACTAAAACCCTTCGGTTTATATAGACACCGGAGAGGGTTAGGGTTACACAAGGTCGGTTACAAAGGAGGAGATATTCATATCCGTATTTCCTAGCTTTCCTTCCACGCCAAGTAGAGTCCCATCCGGACACGAGACGAAGTCTTCAATCTTGCATCTTCATAGTACAATAGTCCGGCCAAAGGATATAGTCCGGCTGTCCGGAGACCCCCTAATCCAGGACTCCCTCAGTAGCCCCTGAACCAGGCTTCAATGATGATGAGTCCGGCGCGCAGTATTGTCTTCGGCATTGCAAGGCGGGTTCCTCTCCAAATTCTGTGTACCTGTCGAAATAGTGTCCGGTTTCTTGTGAATGTTGCACTCCTTGGCTTCCACGCCCAATAATGGCCACTTTCCATGTGTCGAGTGAATGTGAAGAGCCAGGGTGTTTTCACATTTAACCCCCTAGCTATGTGAATGAGCCGCCTATTAAAAAGGCGAGGATTCAAATCCAAATCACACCATCCTCCCTTGGAGAGCCTTCATCGGAGCGCGCCCGACAGAGATCCATTCCATCATGGCCGGTCGACGCAGCTCCTCCTCTCGCTCCCCTAGCTCCAAGCCTGGAGATTGGGAGAGATGTTCCGTCCCGCACAGCAAATTAGTGATGCTTCAGACCAAGGGATTTCTTCCCCTAGCGTACATGGTCCCGGTTCGAGCCGGGATCACCACCTATAATGGTGGAGAGCAAGCGGAGAGCCTTCCCAATCCCTCCAAGGGAGAGCGAGTATGCCTTGTCCCTTATTTGGTAAGAGGGCTCGGATTCCCAATTCATCCGATTCTCTGGGGGCTCCTGGAATTCTACGGCCTCCAGTTGCACAACCTTACTCCTACCTCCATGCTGCATATCGCGGGATTCGTAGCCCTTTGCGAGTTGTTTTTGGGCTGTGAGGTTCATTTCGCTCTGTGGAAAAGGTTGTTCTGCCTTGTGCCCCGTTCTCAGAAGGGGTCAATATATCAAGTGGGCGGAGCCGAAGTGTGGCGTGTTGCCAGGACCGGATACCTGTCCGGAACCCCAAAGAAGACGTCCGAAGATTGGCCTTCAGAATGTTTTTATATAGAAGACGTCCCCCTCCCGGATCCTATTCGGATCGGCCTTCCTGAGTTCGACAATGCCCCTTTGAAGAAGCGACGGAGCTGGCGTCCACGGAGCTCCCTAGAGGAAGATGACAGGGACGTTCTTTACCTGATGAGCCGGATAAGTTTTTTAGCTCGATCCGGATTGACCATGATTGAGGTCATGGCCATATGTATCATGCGGGGGGTGCAACCGCTTCGGTATAGAGGCCACCCCATGTGGGATTTCAACAGGGAGGATGATGCCACCCGCTACGGCCGTAAAGGGCCGGGATCGGTTGCTGATCTAATAAAGATCTTATCCACTTTGTACAAGGGAGAAGAGGAGGAATTCCTTCGTGTCAACCCACAGGGCGGATTTTTTATGTACAATCCTCCGAGCTGGGTAAGCGGAGACTTTTTCTCGCCCATCTGTTTCATATTTCCGCAGTTAAGTATTCAGTCTAGCGATTTCTACGCAGGAACTGTGCCAGGCTGTAAGGGAGATAAACAACCCCCCTCCACAACCCGAGGACCCTGGACGGTCCCTTGACCCGGCCTCCCAAGAGGATCCGGACATATCTGTGGAGCTGGTCGATGGGGTGTTTTACCAATCGAGCAATGATAATGCTTTGGTGGCCATTACGGCCGATTACCCTGGGCTAGTTCCAGCCTCACAGGTGACTGAGACCGAATTCCCAGCACTTCAAAAAGGGATTCGTCCTTGTGTGTTTTTGATCGCCGTATAACAGCCGTGTTTTGCAGGGGAGGTTCTCGAGGCAGAAGGCCGAGCCTGCGGCGACTGGCCAACAAGGGGCCGCGAGGCCAGGCAGGCTGAAAAGACCCGCAGTCCGGATTGAGACACCAGCACAGCAGTACGGCGCGCCATCTTTATTGCAAGACATTATTCTCAGAGGCGTATTAACGCCCATGCCTTCTTTTCAGGAAAAAGAGCGCTCACCGAACTATACCCGGAGAGGCTACCAATTGCGCCTCCACAAGCCAGGCTCCAAGGCCGGATTCGGAGGCGGGAACGAATACGAGGCGTGCGCCGGGTGCTCCTCTGACAAAGGATGCGGATAAACTGTCCACCACCAATTCCGAGGTGGAAAGTGCCATGAACCACAGGCGTCACTGGACTATTCTTTGTGACGCTTGTTTCTCCCAAGAGGCATTGGATGCCTTCAACTCGAGAGACGCGCACCTCCGTGCCGCTCAAAATGGTCTAGCCAGAGCCACGGAGCGGTATGTAAAAGACATACGGGTGAGAAAATTTGGTGATTATATATATCAGTAGCCCCTGAGACTTGAAACAGTTAGGATAACTGATTTAAGGATCATTTGTTATGCAGGTTCTTACAAAAAAGAATACTCAACTGTCCCAGGAGCTGGAAGAGTGCAAAGCCCAACTTCAGGCCGCATTGGCCGCCGCAGGGGAGCCCAAAGAGACCCCCTCTGGTAACATATCCTTCAAATGATAAGTATCACATAGAATACGGCGTGTATGCAGATCTGACGACAAAATTGCAGATGACACTGGAGTAAATCCGAATAAGCAACAGCTCCTATGCCAACTGAAGGCCGGTGAGAACGGGCTTACGAGGGTGAGGCAGGAGAAAAATGATCTCCTAGATGCCAACACCAAGCTGGGCGTGGAACTACAAGATGTTCGTGCCCAACTGTCGGACTCCGTTAAGGAAAATCGGCGGCTTCGACGCGGCATATTTAGTAAGTGCGTGAACGGACTTTGAAAAAGAGTTCGGCGAGGAATCTGGCTGAGAGAGTTATGTCTGTAGGTATGCTAACAGGTCGTCCTGCCGAGGAAATGCCCGGTTGAACAGGTGACCTTCTTCCCGAGCTCTCACAGCTGCACGAACGAGTTCGGCAGGTGATGCAAGGCGTCGCCTAGGCCTTGTGGCCATCCGTCTCCATACCCGAAGGCCTTGGAGAGCTTGCAGAAAAGCTAAAGGGAGCGCGGTGGCGCTTCCAATTATGGAAGATATCGGCATGCCATCAGGGCGCCAGGGAAGCCTGGGCAATGGTGAAGAAACGGTATACGAAGGCTGACCCGAACCACATGGCCGAAGTCGGACCTGTGGGGCCTGATGGGAAGGAGATCCCTGTGAGCTTAGTGTACGACCAAGTAGAATTGGCCGCAAAGTATTCCCAACAAGACTGTAGACTAGACAGCCTATTGGATGGTATTGAAGAGGAATTCAACCAGTCAAATTGACTATGTAATTTTAAAGTGACATGTATAATGCCTTCTAGCCGGATTGTAGATCGTTTGTCGTGGCGGACCTTTTCGCTTCAACCTCGGGACCCGACAGTCCGGAGTGTATCCGAATACCCTCTCAGTTATGTAAGAACCGGGGCATGCGTGGAGACCAGGCGTAGGGTTCATTAGTGCTTTATCAGACAAGTGCCCAACTAGTTATGTTATATTACATGGGTAGTAAGAAACATCTTCCAGGGAGAATAGTTCCGTTAAGGGTTCCTTTCCCTGGGTAAGCATGCCCTAAAGTGCATGTCTGGACTGCGATAAGAAGCGCAGAAAAATCATCTGGGGGCAGATGTGGATAATAAAAGTCATCTTTTGTTCACCAACTGAATATTCCCTTAAGAACGCTAGCTTTCGGCTTCACCCAGTCTGAGGTACACGTCCGGCTGACCCGGTGGTAACAATCACAGAGGTGCTCCCCTTATGCCCTAACGGGAACGTAGGGCATAAATACAAGAGCCAGGCAACCCAGCTTGGCCAAAACTTAAGTCATATCGACACATATAATGGTGAAAAAAGGTACATGCGGAAGTATAACACATGTGTTGGGCATGAGGCCCAGGTAAATAATTTAAGCTTCTATGAAAGAAGCCCCCAGGTATGATGAGTGCGGCTAGCGCATCTGTAATGTATTAGTGAGGCACAAGGTGACCCTTGAAGGCCTAGAGAAATAAAAGAAAGAAAGGGAAACAAGACAGATGATGCATATGCAGAAAATGGACAAAGGGAGGGGACTAACATAAAGTCCGGTGTTAAGCGTAGAATCTTCGAAGCCTGGCTGCGTTCCATGGGTTCGGCTCGAGTCAACTAGTCGATGCATCCCGCAGTCGGTATGCTCCACCGGTCAGAACTTGGTCGATAATGAAGGGACCTTCCCATTTGGGCTTGAGCTTGTTCTTTTTCTTATCCGGCAGCCGTAGAACTAGTTCGCCAACGTTATAAGTTTTGGCCCGTACTTCTCTGCTTTGGTATCTGCGAGCCTGTTGCTGGTAAAATGCGGAACGGGCTTTGGCTACGTCGCGCTCTTCCTCCAAGGTGTCCAGACTGTCCTGCCGATCGAGCTCGGCTTCTCTTTCTTCATACATGCGCACTCGAGGTGAGTCATGAATTATGTCACAGGGCAGGACTGCCTCTGCGCCGTACACCATAAAAACGGTGTATATCCGGTACTACGATTCGGCGTGGTCCTCAGCCCCCAGAGTACGGAGTCGAGCTCCTCTACCCAGTGCGTGTCAAACTCCGTTAAGGAGCGCACTAATCTGGGTTTAATGCCGCTCATTATAAGACCATTTGCTCGTTTGACTTGACCGTTGGTTTGTGGGTGATAGACTGAAGCATAATCGAGCTTGATGCCCATTTTGCTGCAACAGAGTTTTACCTCGTCGGCCGTGAAGTTCGTGCAGTTATCAGTGATGATGCTGTGGGGGACGCCATAATGGTGTACAACCCCGGATATGAAATCTATCACCGGTCCGGATTCGGCTGTTTTAACCGGTTTAGCCTCTATCCATTTGGTGAATTTATCCACCATGACCAATAAATATTTTTTCTTGTGGGTTCCCCCTTTAAGGGGTCCAACCATGTCAAGCCCCCAGACCGCAAAGGGCCATGTAATGGGGATTGTTTGGAGGGCGGTGGGTGGCATGTGGCTTTGATTTGCAAAGAGCTGGCAACCGGCGCAACGTTGGACCAAGTCCTGTGCATCTGCCCGGGCTGTTGGCCAATAGAATCATGCACGGAAGGCCTTGCTTACAAGAGCCCGGGCTGCGGTGTGATGACCGCCGAGTCCGGCGTGAATTTCTGCCAAAAGGTTCCGCCCTTCCTCTTCGGAGATGCACCTTTGAAGGACTCCGGTAGCGCTTTTTTTGTACAATTCTCCCTCATGGACCCTGTAGGCCTTGGATCGCCGCACTATGCAGCGTGCCTCATTTTGGTCCTCCAGAAGTTCCTGTCTAGTTAGGTAGGCCAGGAATGGTTCTGTCCACGGGGCAATAATGGCCATTATTTCGTGGGTTGAATGTGTTATTTCGGTGGCGTAGCCTCCGATTGTGTCAGAGAGTTCGGTATCGGGTATTTTGGCCGGGTCTAGACTATTGTTACCGGTGTCCCCTTCCCATGCTACGGATGGCTTGAAGAGCCTTTCCAGAAATATGTTGGGAGGGACTGTGTCGCGTATTGCGCCGATGCGGGCGAGGATATCCGCCGCCTGATTGTTTTCCCGAGCCACATGGTGAAATTTGAGCCCCTCGAACCGAGCTGACATTTTTAGGACGGTATTGCGATAAGCTGCCATTTTCGGATCCTTGGCATCAAAGTCTCCATTTATTTGGGATATCGGGAGGTTCGAATCCCCGCGCACCTCTAGGCGTTGAATGCCCATGGATACTGCCATCCGGAGACCATGTAGAAGGGCCTCATATCCGGCTGCGTTGTTGGAGTCCATATACATTATCTGTAGTACGTATTGAATGGTATCTCCTGTTGGGGACGTCAAAACGACGCCAGCCCCCAAACCAGCCAACATTTTGGAGCTGTCGAAGTGCATGATCCAGTTTGAATATGTGTCGTACTCTTTAGGGAGTTCGGCTTCTGTCCACTCAGCCATGAAGTCAGCCAAAACTTGCGACTTAATAGCTCGCCGTGGCTTGTAAGTTATGTCGAACGGGAGGAGCTCAATGGCCCATTTGGCAATCCGGCCCGTCGCGCCGCGGTTGTTTATAATATCGTTAAGTGGTACTTCCGAGGCTACCGTTATCGAACACTCTTGAAAGTAGTGTCGCAGCTTCCAGGATGCCATAAATACCGCGTACGCTATCTTTTGATAATGCGGGTACCGTGATTTGCATGGAGTAAGGACAGTGGACACATAGTAAACCGGCTTTTGAAGGGGGAATTTGTGTCCGTCCACTTCTCGCTCGACGACGAGCACTGCGCTTACTACTTGATGAGTTGCCGCAATGTATAATAGCATTGGTTCGCTAATGTTTGGCGCGGCCAGGACTGGGTTTGTTGCCAATATGGCTTTTATTTCGTTGAGTCCGGCCATGGTGGCATCCGTCCACTCGAAGTGTTCGGTGCGGCGGAGGAGGCGATAAAGGGGTAATGCCTTTTCTCCCAAGCGGGAGATAAAGCGGCTTAGAGCCGCCATGCACCCGGTCAATTTTTGTATTTCTTTGAGGTCTGTTGGGGTAGGCAACTGTGACAACGCTTGGATTTTGGCCGGATTAGCTTCAATACCTCTACTGGAGACAATGAATCCCAGGAGCTTTCCAGCTG
Source organism: Triticum urartu (assembly GCF_056163025.1). Taxonomy (NCBI): domain Eukaryota; kingdom Viridiplantae; phylum Streptophyta; class Magnoliopsida; order Poales; family Poaceae; genus Triticum; species Triticum urartu. The sequence continues at coordinate 581,845,215 of NC_141879.1, forward strand.
GTACGCCGAAAACGCATTTTTCCGGATTGAGCTTGATGTCATATGTTCGGAGGTTGTCGAATGTGAGCCTCAAGTCGTCTACTAGAGTTTCGACATGCTTGGTTTTAACGACCATGTCGTCCACGTATGCCTCCACTATTTTGTCGATCTGGTTAGCCAGACATGTCTGAATCATGCGCTGATATGTTGCGCCGGCGTTTTTGAGCCCGAAGGGCATTGTGTTGAAGCAGAATGGGCTATATGGTGTGATGAATGCCGTTGTGGCTTGGTCTGGCTCTGCCATTTTAATTAGATGGTAGCCAGAGTATGCGTCGAGGAAACACAATGAATCATGTCCCGCGGTAGCGTCGATGATTTGATCGATGCGGGGGAGGGGGAAGGGATCCTTTGGGCAGGCCTTATTAAGGTCCTTAAAATCGACGCACAAGCGCCAGGATTTGTCCTTCTTTGGTACCATCACCAGGTTTGCTAGCCAGTCCGGATGTTTTATGTCTCTGATGAATCCGGCCTCCAATAGCTTGGCTAGTTCCTCTCCCATGGCTTGTCTCTTAGGTTCGGAGAAACGTCGAAGAGCCTGCTTGACTGGCTTGAATCCTTTTAGGATATTTAGGCTGTGCTTAGCCAGCCTGCGTGGGATTCCTGGCATGTCTGAAGGGTGCCAGGCAAAAATGTCCTAGTTCTCACGTAGGAACTCTCGCAGTGCGGTGTCGACATCAGGGTTTAATTGTGCCCCGATGGAAGCTGTTTTTGTAGGGTCCATTGGATGGACTTGGAATTTGACTATTTCGTTCGCCGGTTTAAAGGAGGTAGACTTGGATCTTTTATCGAGTATCACGTCGTCCCTGTTCACCGTGGAGCGCAGCGCAGTTAGTTCCTCGGCCACTAGGGCTTCGGATAGTGCCTCAAGGGCCAGTGCAGCTGTCTTATTTTCGGCACGGAGTGCTATGTCCGGATCACTAGCAAGAGTGATGATTCTGTTGGGCCCGGGCATTTTGAGCTTCATGTACCCGTAATGGGGTATGTCTTGGAAGATTGTAAATGCCTCGCGCCCTAAAAGAGCGTGGTATCCGCTACTGAACGGGGCCACTTGGAATGTAATTTCTTCGGACCTGTAATTATTCGGCGTGCCGAATACCACGTCTAGTGTGATTTTCCCAGCACAACGTGCTTCCAGACTGGGGATGATTCCTCTAAAGGTTGTGCTACTTTGCTCAATGCGGCTCCAGTCTATTTCCATCTTTTGAAGAGTTTCCTCATAGATGAGGTTTAATCCACTGCCACCGTCCATGAGTACCTTGGTGAGTCGAAAGCCGTCCACGATTGGACTGAGGACCAGTGCGGCTGGTGCTCGGGCTGTTCGGAATTTAGGTTCGTCACTGGCATTGAAAGTAATAGCCGTGTCACTCCAAGGATTTATTTCTGCTATGTGGCAGATTTCAGCCATGCTGCGAAGTGTTTGCTTGCGTCTATTATTTGACGCGAAGGTCTCAAAGACCGTTAACACCGTATTGTTGTCCACGGGATGGTGCTCTGTGGTATTTGGGAGGAGTAGATCCTCACCACTTTTGGCCACCTGCCGGAGTATCCAACATGCTCTAAGGTTGTGCGTTGGTATTGCATCCGCTATACTATGAATTTTGCAGGGTCCATTGAGCCATCCCTCCAGTACGGTTCCTTGCCCCGTAGAGGGCTTTTGCTTTTTGGTAGTTAACCTAGGTGTATTGTGATAATGCACCCTTTTATTTCGGACTGGGTTTGTATTCAGGGCCGGATTATCCCAAAATTTTATTTCGGTTTTCCAGGCGCTTTCCATTGCACAGCACTTTCGTACTATGGACACCAAGTCGGCAAAGCGTGTAATTTTGCGGCGACTTATGGCGTTGAGGATTCCCTTGTCCGTGCAATTATTGCAGAAGGATGAAATTGCGTCTTCCTCGCGGCAGTCCTTTATCCTGTTCATGACCAGGAGGAATCTGGCCCAGTAATGGTGTACTGTTTCTTCGGGCTCTTGCCTAATTTGGGATAGATCGCGTATATTTGGGTGGGTGGGTGGGTGGAATTGAATCCGAATCCTCACCCAATCTAAGACTCAGGGGCCAAGGAGTTTCCGAACTCGGAAGTTTGGATTCTTGGATGTTTTCCGATAAATCTAGCCCGCTGCCTGATTCTAGGTTCAGGCCTTGAGTGACGTCCTCCCCTCCGCGGGTATCCGGCTTGGAGGGATCGGGAATCCGAACATAGATAGTACTTAAGATAGATGAAGGGCTGCCGCATTGTTCCTCCACCACTGCAACGTGATGGGTGACCTGGGGAGAGTTGAACTCTCTCAGATCGGGTTTAGGCCCAATATGATTGTAGTCTGTAGCGACTCCCAGGGCGGCGATGCGATCCAGGAGCTCGTTCAGGGAAGAGAGCTCCATTGGATCTAATTGATCGGCGAGTTCCGAGTTGACGTGAAGATTGCTTTCGATGACCCGAGAAGTCATTGTCGGCGCAGCGGCCGAACAGGCGGTCATAAGAAAACCACCTAGCCGGAGAGTTTGGCCGACAGCCAAAGCTCCTTTAGCAACAGTGCCGTCTTTAAAGACGGGATGAGACATCCTTCCTGGTGGCAACGGCACAGCGGAACTCTCAATGAAAGCACCAATGTCGGTGTCAAAACCGGCGGATCTCGGGTAGGGGGTCCCGAACTGTGTGTCTAGGCTGGATGGTAACAGGAGGCAGGGGTCACGATGTTTTACCCAGGTTCAGTCCCTCTTGATGGAGGTAAAACCCTACGTCCTTCTTGATTGATATTGATGATATGGGTAGTACAAGAGTAGATCTACCATGAGACCACAGAGGCTAAACCCTAGAAGCTAGCCTATGGTATGATTGTCTGTTATTCTACGGACTAAAACCCTTCGGTTTATATAGACACCGGAGAGGGTTAGGGTTACACAAGGTCGGTTACAAAGGAGGAGATATTCATATCCGTATTGCATAGCTTGCCTTCCACGCCAAGTAGAGTCCCATCCGGACACGAGACGAAGTCTTCAATCTTGTATCTTCATAGTCCAACAGTCCAGCCAAAGGATATAGTCCGGCAGTCCAGAGACACCCTAATCCAGGACTCCCTCAACACTTGTGCTTCAAGGTAGCACCATGATCTTCATAGTAGAGAGTCTCTCATGTTATCACTTTCATATACTAGTGGGAATCTTTCATTATAGAACTTGGCTTGTATATTCCAATGATGGGCTTCCTCAAATTGCCCTAGGTCTTCATGAGCAAGCAAGTTGGATGCACACCCACTTTGTTTCTTTTTGAGCTTTCATATACTTATAGCTCTAGTGCATCTGTTGCATGGCAATCCCTACTCACTCACATTGATATCTATTGATGGGCATCTCCATAGCCCATTGATACGCCTAGTTAATGTGAGACTATCTTCTCCCTTTTTGTCTTCTCCACAACCACCATTCTATTCCACCTATAGTGCCATGTCCATGGCTCATGCTCATGTATTGTGTGAAGATTGAAGAAGTTTTGAAAAATTTAGAGTATGAAACAATTGCTTGGCTTGTCATCGGGGTTGTGCATGATTTAAATATTTTGTGTGGTGAAGATAGAGCATGGCCAGACTATATGATTTTGTAGGGATAACTTTCTTTGGCCATGTTATTTTGAGAAGACATAATTGCTTAGTTAGTATGCTTGAAGTATTATTATTTTTATGTCAATATGAACTTATGTCTTGAATCTTTCGGATCTGAATATTCATATCACAAGTAAGAAGAATTACATTGAAATTATGCCAACTAGCATTCCACATCAAAAATTATCTTTTTATCATTTACCTACTCGAGGACGAGCAGGAATTAAGCTTGGGAATGCTTGATACGTCTCCAACGTATCTATAATTTTTGATTGCTCCATGCTATATTATCTACTGTTTTAGGCAATATTGGGCTTTATTATCCACTTTTATATTACTTTTGGGACTAACCTATTAACCGGAGGCCCAGCCCAGATTTGCTGTTTTATGCCTATTTCAGTGTTTTGAAGAAAAGGAATATCAGACGGAGTCGAAACGGAACGAAATCAACTAGAGAAGTTATTTTCGGAAGAAACACACCTGATGGACTTGGACCCCACATCAGAAGATACGAGAGCTGCCCACGAGGGTGGGGGCGCGCCCACCCCCCTAGGGCGCGCCCCCTGCCTCGTGGGGCCCCCGTGGCTCCCCTGGCGTGCTTCTTGTGCCTATATAACTCCATATACCCTAAAACTTCCAGAACAGATAATAGATCGGGAGTTCCGTCGCCAGAAGCCTCCGTAGCCACCGAAAACCAATCTAGACCCGTTCCGGCACCCTGTCGGAGGGGGCAATCCTTCCCCGGTGGCCATCTTCGTCATCCCGGTGCTCTCCATGACGAGGAGGGAGTAGTTCTCCCTCGGGGCTGAGGGTATGTACCAGTAGCTATGTTTTTGATCTCTCTCTCTCTCGTGTTCTTGATTTGGCACGATCTTGATGTATCGCGAGCTTTGCTATTATAGTTGGATATTATGTTTCTCCTCCCCCTCTTATCTCTTGTAATGAATGGAGTTTCCCCTTTGAAGTAATCTTATCGGATTGAGTCTTTAAAGATTTGAGAACACTTGATGTATGTCTTTCCGTGGGTATCTGTGGTGACAATGGGATACCACGTGATTCACTTGATGTATTCTTGGTGATCAACTTGCAGGTTTCGTGACATTGGGAACCTATGCATAGGGGTTGGCACACGTTCTCGTCATGATTCTCCGGTAGAAACTTTGGGAACTCTTTGAGGTCCTTTGTGTTGGTTGAATAGATGAATCTGAGATTGTGTGACGCATATTGTATAATCATACCCACGGATACTTGAGGTGACATTGGAGTATCTAGGTGACATTAGGGTTTTGGTTGATTTGTGTATTAAGGTGTTATTCTAGTACGAACTCTAGGGCTGTTTGTGACACCTATAGGAATAGCCCAACGGATTGCTTGGAAAGAATAACTTTGAGGTGGTTTCGTACCCTACCATAATCTCTTCGTTCTTTCTCCGCTATTAGTGACTTTGGAGTGACTCTTTGTTGCATGTTGAGGGATAGTTGTGATCCAATTATGTTAGTATTGTTGAGAGGACTTACACTAGTGAAAGTATGAACCCTAGGCCCTATTTCCTATCATTGCAATACCGTTTATGCTCACTTTTATCATTCGTTACCTTGCTGTTTTTATAATTTAAGATTACAAATACCTTTATCTACTATCCATATACCACTTTTTTCCCCATCTCTTCGCCGAACTAGTGCACCTATACAATTTACCATTGTATTGGGTGTGTTGGGGACACAAGAGACTCTTTGTTATTTGGTTGCAGGGTTGCTTGAGAGAGACCATCTTCATCCTACGCCTCCTACGGATTGATAAACCTTAGGTCATCCACTTGAGGGAAATTTGCTACTGTCCTACAAACCTCTGCACTTGGAGGCCCAACAACGTCTACAAGAAGAAGGTTGTGTAGTAGACATCAAAGGTCAAGCCAAGATCTTTCCAGGAGGGAGACCTTGTGCTCCAGCTGATCCAGCGAACAGCCGGCCAGCACAAGCTTTCAGCACCTTGGGAAGGCCCATTCATCATTAGCAAAGTTTGGGGCAACGACTCCTACTACCTGATCGATGCTGAGAAGCCCAGAGCACGCAAGAGAGACAACTCTGGCAAAGAGACAGAGCGGCCGTGGAATGCAAACCTCCTTCGAAGATTTATAGTTGATGCAGTATGTACCATGCTATCTTTTGTATTAAGTACGAAGACTCCGGGTCCCCCGAGAAGAGCTCGGGGGCTACCCTCTTTCATCTATATGATAAGTATTATGCCTACGAATGTGTTATTTCATTTTTCCGCCTGGCACCGGGTTCGACCAGTCGGCCCGGGGGCTCGCTGCCTTGTACTATGTGGTGCTTCCTGCAGTCGGACAAGTAGTGTGTTGGCACCTAAGCCTTCTCCTGCCAAAAGCCGCAGCTCGCAAAGCGACTGTCCGATGGGCAGGAGTTATAGGCAGGAAAGGTTGTCCACATGAAAAATGGCTAAGGACCCTAATCATGCACATAGTTCAGGCTGGCTTCCCACCTCATCGACCGGCTGCTGAAATAGCCGGCTGGCCGGTTTCTACTTAACTTGCTAACACTCTTGTCGGCTAAGTACTTTCCCTCCCAGAAGAAACTAAGTACTTGACCAAACCACATCCCATAGAGCGGCTATTTGGTTGGCAAGACGGCGGCAAAGGAAAAAGGCCAGGGGGCAGAAAACAAGAAAAGTCCAAACTCGGCAAAAGCACAACTTCTGTGAAAGCATGTTTACATGTCAAAAGGCCCTTGGCCAGCATTCAACAGAGTTTGAAATACACCCCGCGGGTGGAATTGTGCAAATTTAACAAAGTTTGTCGAGACTAATAAAACAGGGAAAATAAAGATAAGTCGGCAACCTAGGGAGCAGCAGAGGGGTCCGGCTGGTTGGCGGAGTCGATGGTGCCGGTTCATGGAGTGGACGGCTGGTCAGTCTCCTGTAACACCCACGATGCGGCTATATCTCCCACGTGTCGGAGCACAACTTAGAGGCATAACCGCATAGTAGGCATGTCGCAAGAGGGGTAATCTTTACACATCCCATGTACTGAATAAGAAAGAGATAAAGAGTTGGCTTACAATCGCCACTTCACACAATACATAAATATAGCATTACATCATCCAGAATACAATCAAGGTCCGACTACGGAACCAAAATAAAGACAACCCCAAATGCAAAAGATCCCCGATCGCCCCAACTGGGCTCCACTACTGATCGTCTGGGAAAGACACATAGTAACGTCCTTAATCCTCGTCGAACTCCCACTTGAGTTCGGTCGCATCCCCTGTACTGGCATCATCGGCACCTACATCTAGTTTTGGAGGTAATCTGTGAGTCACGGGGACTTAGCAATCTCACACCCTCGCGATCAAGACTATTTAAGCTTATGGGTAGGAAAAAGGTAGTGAGGTGGAGCTGCATCAAGCACTAGCATATATGGTTGCTAACTTACGCAAAAGAGAGTGACAAGAGAAGCAAAGCACGGTCGAGAAGTTATAAGATCAAGAAGTGATCCTAAAACTACTTACGTTCAAGCATAACACGAGACCGTGTTCTCTTCCCGGACTCCGCCAAAGAGAGACCATCACAGTTACACACGCTGTTGATTCATTTTAAGTTAAGTTAAGTGTCAGGTTTTCTACAACCGGATATTAACAAATTCCCATCTGCCCGTAACCGTGGGCACGGCTTTCAAAAGTTCATAACGCTGCAGGGGTGTCCCAACTTATTCCATCACAAGCTCTCACGGTCAACGAAGGATATTTCTTCTCCCAGGACGACCCGATCAGACTCAGAATCCCGGTTACAAGACATTTCTACAATGGTAAAACAAGACCGGCAAAGCCGCCCGATGTGCCGACAAATCCCGATAGGAGTCGCACGTATCTCGTTCTCAGGGCACACCGGATGAGCCAGACGTCGGGTTGGCATAGACCCTGGTTGCCCAGGGGGCGCCGGACATCGCTCAGGTTGGACCAACACTTAGAGAAGCACTGGCCCGGGGGGGTTAAAATAAAGATGACCCTTTAGTCCGCAAAACCCAAGGGAAAAAGGCTTAGGTGGCAAATGGTAAAACCAAGGTTGGGCCTTGCTGGAGGAGTTTTATTCAAGGCGAACTGTCAAGGGGTTCCCATTATAACCCAACCGCATAAGCAACGCAAAATCAAGGAACATAACACCGGTATGACGGAAACTAAGGCGGCAAGAGTGGAATAAAACACCAGGCATAAGGCCAAGCCTTCCACCCTTTACCAATTATATATATGCATTAAAGTAAACAAGATATAATAATGATATCCCAACAATAAATATGTTCCAACAAGGAACAAACTCCAATCTTCACCTGCAATTAGCAACGCTATAAGAGGGGCTGAGCAAAGTGGTAACATAGCCAAACAACAGTTTGCTAGGAGAAGATGGGTTAGAGGCTTGACATGGCAATATGGGAGGCATGATAAAGCATGTGGTAGGTATCGCGGCATAGCAATAGAGCGAGCAACTAGCAAGCAAAGATAGAAGTGATTTCGAGGGTATGGTCATCTTGCCTGCAAAGTTCTCCGAGTTGATGTAAGCTTGATCCTCGTAAGCATACTCAACGGGTTCCTCGATCACGTACTTGTCTCCCGGCTCTACCCAAAGCAAGAACACAAGAAAAGGAAACAACAATCAACCACGGTGCAATGCGCAAGCAACATGATGCAAAATATGGCATGATATGTGGGATGTGATATGCAATGCATATGCGTGCTCCGGAAGGAAAAGATTGAACCAGGCATCAACTTGGCAAACCAAGAGTGCCGCTAGAAAGATGAGTTGATTTCGGTCGAAATTGATATAAAGATCGCTGGAAACGGATGCACGGTTTGCAAATGGCAAGCAAAGCAATAATGGCACAATTCTGCGATTAACAGCACGATGCCATCTAGAGTGCAACAAGAAACTAAGCTACTGGACTCAAACATAGCAACAAAGCAAATGGCAGTGATCTACTCAAGATGCTTGACAAAAATGAACACTGATCTACGGCTAAATCACACAATAGCAGGTTCAAACAAGTATGGTAAAAGGGCAAAATATATCAGCATCACAAACTTAGTGAAAATAACATGTCAGGAATTAACATCAGGAAGGAATGTTTAGAGCAAGATAACAACATGCTACAGGCACATATCATGGAAAAACAAGGCATGGCATGAATCTACTCAAAGCATGTAAAAAAGTCCCTTACTGACAATAAGCCAAAAGGGCACAGAAAATATGATGGAACCCATGTAAACATATCAAGTTTCGTTAACAGATTCAGACTTGGCAAAAAACTGGACATGGCAAAAACAGAGTTATGAAGGCATGTTTGTGAGCTCGATGCACTCACCACAAGGCATTGCATGACAAACCAAGCATACTACCAGCAAGAAGACATGTTCAAGAAGCTAACCATGGCAAGAACAATCTCATAGCATGCATGGATCAACTACAACAACCTTGGCAAAATTGATTAACATGTAAACAATCTGCCAGGAACATTTGATAGCAAAAGTAGAGCAAGATTTAGTAATATTAGGATACTCCATAAATGCAAATAGGGACACGGATGGATATAGCACAACCATATGCTCAAGTCATCCTTACTGAACATACTCAAAAGAAGCATGGAACTCTCTATAGCAACATGAATACATGGCATTAAAATAACAGCAGGGAAATGACTTAGTGAAATCAGTGTTCATTTTGCATGCATGTGCTAGTCACCACATTGATCAGAAAAATACATGGAATACACCCCTGTAAAGATGGCATGGCGTAGCCCAAAACACATGTAGGGCTCAAGTTCATATGCAGCACACAATAATCATGGCAAAAATGACAAATGCTCAAGATCTGATAAGAATCAGGAACTAAGATTTTATAGCACTCTTGCAATAACAATTTGGGCAGCAAGAAGGACTCAAACAAGCATGGTGCAAATGAACAAAATAAAGAGGACATCCTAACGAACATGTTGATATATTACACGCCCAAAACGGAGCTACGGATGCAGAGTTATGACATGATGAATAGTGCATGAAAATGTTGCACACTTAGGAAAAATACGAGGTCAACCCTAGGTTTTCTGGATCTGGATCTCAGCGTGCGGAAGCCGAGGCAGCCAGATCTCTCACCGGAGTTGAGGGGCGCAGTGGCTGGTGTCGTGGGAGCTCGCCGGAGTTGAGGCCGGAGTGGGGAGGCGGCGATGCGGCGGCGCGGCGACCTTGAGAGGCGCGAGCGGCGACCGGTACCGGCGGAGGCGGCGAGGCGGCGGGCGCGCTCCGGTGATGGCGCGGCTGAGCGGGGCGGCGGAGGTCACCGGGCAGCCGGGCGGCGAGCTCGCCGACGAGGAGGAGCGGCGCGGGAGGCGTGCGGAGTTGGGTCGGCGGGCGAGGCGCGCGGGCCGCAGCGGGGCGCGGGTGGCGCTGCCACGTTGCGTCGTCTCACTGGTGCGGTGCGGCGGCGGGTTTCGTCCGACGGCGCGCGGACATGTTCGTCGGGCGAGAGGGAGGAGAAGACTAGGGTTTCGCGTGAAAATTTTGGAGGAGGCACATATTTATAGATAGAGGGAGCTAGGAGAGTCCAAATGGAGCGCGGTTTTCGGCCACGCGATCGTGATCGAACGGCCGAGAGGATGGAGTGGGTTTGGATGGGTTTTGGGCCACTTTGGAGGGGTGTTGGGCTGCAACACACACGAGGCCTTTACGGTTCCTCGGTTAACCGTTGGAGTATCAAACGAACTCCAAATGGCACGAAACTTGACAGGCGGTCTACCAGTGGCATACCAAGGCCGCTTGGCAAAACTTGGTCCAATCCGAGAACGTTTAACACCCGCACATGAAAAGAGGCAAAAGGGGGCGCCGGAGGACATAGGAGTGTCGGATCGCAAAACGGACAACGGGGAAAATGCTCGGATGCATGAGACGGACACGTATGCAAATGCGATGCACATGATGACATGATATGAAATGCATGACATGAAAAAAATGCAAAACAAAGACAAAACCCAACCACGAGGGAATATCATAACTTAGAGCTGAAAATGGCAAGAGTTGGAGTACACTTAAGGTAAGTTACATCTGGGGTGTTACAACACTCCACCACTACGAAAGGATCTCGTCCCGAGATCTAGGATTGAAAGAACTCTGGATATTCAGAATGGAGGTGGTCCTCGCGTTTCTAGGTGGCTTCTCGGTTGGAATGATGTGACCACTTCACTTTCAGGAATTTGATAGACTTGTTGCGAGTCTTGCGCTCAGTTTCTTCAAGAATAGCAACGAGATGCTCATGATAAGATAGGTCTTCTTAGAGATCAATATCTTCGAAGTTGATGGTGCGGTCAGGAGTCTTGAAACACTTGCAAAGCTGAGACACATGAAACACGTCGTGCACATTTGCAAAGTTGGACGGAAGCTCAAGTTCATAGGCGAGATCGCCTCTTTTGCCAATGATCTTGAAAGGACCCACGTATCTAGGGGCAAGTTTCCCTTTGATACCGAAGCAACAAGTACCTTTCATTGGGGAGACGCGGAGGTAGACATGGTCTCCTATCTCGAAAGCCAAGTCACGATGCTTGCTATCATAGTAACTCTTCTGGCACGATTGCACGGCTTTGATATTTTCACGAATGAATTTGCACATTTCTTTAGCCTCTGTGATCAAGTCATTGCCAAGAAGTTGGCGTTCACCAGTCTCTGACCAGTTAAGAGGAGTACGGCACTTTCTGCCATGGAGAATCTCGAATGGGCCTTGCCCGAACTCGCTTGGAAGCTGTTGTTGTAGGAGAACTCGGCATATGGAAGACAATCTTCCCACTTCATACCGAAGGAAATGACACAAGCCCTGAGCATATCTTCAAGAATTTGATTGACTCGCTCGACTTGTCCACTAGTTTGAGGATGGAAGGTTGTGCTGAACCGAATGTTGGTGCCCATGGCCTTCTGGAAGGAATCCCAGAACTTAGAAGTAAAGATGCTTCCACAATCTGAAGATATCAACTGCAGAATGTCGTGCAAAGAGACAATCCTGGAGGTATATTGCTCTGCCAACTGAGCTGCTGTGATAGTTTCTTTGATAGGAAGAAAATGAGCCACTTTTGTAAGCTTGCCGATGACAACAATGGTCAAACTTCCATTCTGGAATGGCAAGAGGTTGGAGGAGACCAGCTGGTTGTTCGTGTTCTGCTTTCACTCTTCTTCAGACATCACATTCATTCACGAACTAAGCAATCTCTCGCTTCATCCGAGTCCACCAATACGACTGCTTGAGGTCATGGTACATCTTTGTACTTCCAGGATGAATAGATAGGAGTGAATTGTGAGACTCATTCATAATGACTTTACGAAGGTCACCCTTAGGAACAACAATGTGATCCTCGAAGAATAGAGTATCTTTGTCATCAAGGCGATAGCACTTGTACTTGGGTTGGCTCTTGGCAATCCCAATCTTCACCTTCTTCACCATTGCATCAAGAAGTTGAGCCTCACGAATTTGATCTTCCAAAGTAGGAGAGACTTGGAGGTTGGCAAGAGGAACAACTTGGAGATTAAGTTTGCGGAAAGCTTCACAAAGATCCGATTGGAAGGGCTTGAGAATCAAACTGTTGCAGTAAGCCTTCTTGCTCAAAGCGTCAGCAATGACATTGGCCTTGCCTGGAGTATATTCAATACTCAGATTATACTCTTGAATCATTTCGACCCAACGAGTCTGCTTGAGGTTGAGGTTGGGTTGAGTGAAGATGTACTTGAGGCTCTTATGATCAATGAAGATGTCCACTTTCCTTCCCAACAAGAGATGTCTCCATGTTAAAAGAGCATGGACAACTGCCGCCAACTCAAGGTCGTGAGTGGGGTAGTTCTTTTCGTTGGGCTTCAGCTGGCGAGAGGTATAGGCCACAACTTTCTTCTCTTGCATTAACATAGCACCGAGACCTTGCAGGGAAGCATCACAGAAAACCTCAAATGGTTTGGATTCATCCGGAGGAGTCAGAACTGGAGCTGTGACTAACTTCTCTTTGAGGGTGTTGAAAGCGATGTCACATTCAGGCGTCCAGACATACTTCACATGCTTCTGGAGAAGGTTGGAAAGAGGCTTTGCAATCTTAGAGAAATTCTCAACGAATCTTTGACAATAGCTTGCAAGCCCAAGAAAGCTGCAGAGCTGCTTCACATTCTGAGGCGGTTCCCAATTCACAAATGCATACACCTTCTCAGGATTAACAGCTATGCCCTTGGCAGAGATGATATGCCCAAGGTAGAGAACCTCATCGAGCCAAAACTTGCACTTTGAAAACTTTGCATAGAATTGATGTTCTCTGAGTTTGTTCAGCACCAATCTCAAATGCTTGGCATGATCCTCTTTGTTCTTGGAGAAGACCAAAATATCATCGAGATACACCAAGACGAAGTCATTTGTGTAAGGGTTGAAGATGAAGTTCATCATGCGAGAGAATGTTGGAGGAGCATTGACAAGGCCGAAAGACATGACAGTGTATTCATATGAACCATAGCTTGTTCTAAATGCTATCTTGGGGATATCTTGTTCACGAATGTGAATCTGATGATAGCCCATACGGAGGTCAAGCTTGGAGAATACTTGAGCACCTTTGAGTTGTTCGAAAAGCTCATTGATGTTGGGAAGTGGGTACTTGTTCTTTATGGTCTTCTTGTTCAATGGACGGTAGTCGACGCAGAGTCGGTCCGTGCCATCCTTCTTCTTGACAAAAAGAACACCACAACCCCAAGGAGAAGAACTCGGTTGGATCAGACCCATACGCTCTTGTTCATCAAGTTGTTTCTTCAGCTCCTTCAACTCTTCTGGTCCAAGCTTGTAAGGATGTTTGCAAATAGGTTCCGTGCCAGGCTCAAGATCAATGACGAATTCAACTGGCCGGTGAGGAGGCATTCCTGGAAGCTCTTATGGAAAGACGTCTTGATATTCACAAATGACTGGAATCTGAGAGATGGCATTCAACTCGCCCTTCTCGTTGAGAGAAAACAGTCGAATGGTATCGTCACGAGCGGTATAGATGATCACGTCCTCAGACGAGTGTGTCAATTGAATCTGCCTGGCAGCACAATCAAGCTGAGCCTTGTGCTTAGAAAGCCAGTCCATGCCGAGAATTAGATCAATATCCGAGTTACCAAGAACAATTGGAGAGGACAGAACCTTATAGTCACCCATCTTGATAGAAACATCCGGAACCATAGAGCTTGCATTCATGAATTTACCCAGAGAGACAACTGATAACTGTCTAGGCAAATCTTGGAAAAGCAACTCATGCTTAGATGCAAATGGTCTTGAAATGAAACAATGCGATGCACCAGTATCCAAAAGGACTCTTGTAGGAATATCGTTAACAGGAAGGTTACCCATGATCACTTCTGAAGAGTCCTCTGCCTGAGATGCGTTCATCATGTTGACCTTTGCAGACTTGGGATTATGCTTGACCACTGCATTGCTGGCAGATCTCACAGGAGGAGGAGGCGGAAGACGCCTCTGGTTGAAGCATTTGTTCGCATAGTGCCCCTTCTGCTGACACTTGTTGCAAGTAACCTCTGAGAGCGGACGGTGATACGAAGCACTTGATCTTGGAGCATGAGATGAAGCTTTGTTCTGATAGCCTGGGTTGGGTGGGTGGGAAGATCCATTGCCACCTTTGCTCTTCTGCTGATAAGGCTGACAAAACGGAGGAGGAGGCAACCAGAACTTTTGCTGCTTAGCTACCACTTGAGTTGAAGAAGAAGGAGTTGCATCCCTGACTCTCTTCTTGGAAGCATCGCACTTGAGTTGAGCGTCCTCTTGCTTTAGTGCCATGTTGTAGAACTCATCATACTTTTTCGGCTCAAAAAGCACGAGAGCTAGTTGCAAATATTCTCTGAGGCCACCTCTGAAGTGATAAATCATGCTCTTCTCGTCAGGGACATCTTGTTTAGCGAAGCGAGCGAGCCTCTAGAACAGGATGTTATATTGGTAAATAGACATGTTGCCTTGCTTCAGATTGCAGAACTCCTCATGCTTACTCTCAGCAACACTTTGAGGAATGTGGTGAGCTTTGAAGTCTCGGCGGAAATCATCCCAGGTAATCACACGACCTCCTCTGGAATCTTTGTATTGTTGATACCACTCAGCAGCTTGGTCTTTGAGTTGGAACGAAGCAAACTTGACAAAGTCCTCAGGCCTGACATTGCTACACTCAAAATGTTTGCAGATATCCACGAGCTAATCGTCAGCGTATGTGGCCTCGACACAGTTACTGAAAGACTTGGGTTGGTTTGCGAGGAACTGGTTGAGGGTAGCAAACTGAGCTTGATTGTTGCCATGGCCTTGATTTCCTTGGTTGCGCTCTTGCAAGAGTTGCATAAGCATCTGTGTGTTGGTGTTGGTGACGGCCATGACGGCTTGCCATGCCTCCGGAGGTGGAGGTGGTGGCGGAGGTTCCGGATTCTGACGCGTTGGAGGAGCCATCCTGAAGAGGTTGACATTTGTTAGCATCTTGACAGACATATATTCAAGCTGAATCAATGGATCGAAATTGCAATATATAGCCTTAACATTCGAACAAGAATGAATGAATGAATTCCAAAGTAAATGATCACACTTCCATAAATTGAGAAGCCACTTAGATAGAGATAGATGAATAAAACAACAAGGTACGGACATGAACAAATAATTGGTAAGGATTACCCAATCACAAACCAAATATCTGCGGGGAATAAATACTAGAGCTACATGAATTCCCACCTATGAAACTTCTAAAAATTTTTGGTTATGCAATCAGGTGTTGGGGATATAGGGGAAGCATAATATCTCACCCAAAACTAGCAAATCCTACATCCAGCTGTATCCATCCTTCAACACATAACCAAGAAACCTTCGGAAATCATTTACCTCAACCTTCGAAAAGCATCGGTTATACGAGTTATGGCAATACTCCCGAACTCCCGCCCTAGTACTGGGTGGCGTCAAGGTTATCTCACCAACAACTGCATAAAAGAGATTTTCGATGTCGGCGAAACTCAGGTATTCCATAACTGCAACTATAAAATTGTGATGACAACACCTCGGAGCTCAACTCCTCGTGAAATTTTAGGAGAGAAGAGTCAAAACTCTACGTCAGGAGGCCTCACCAGAGCGACGAAGGGACTGAAGAGTAAAAAGAATCCTACTCTTTGATATATATAATCCTAAAAATCTCAAAACATTTTTCTAGACTCAACAATGCCAGCGATTCGATCAAGCAGGGGGCTCCTAAGTCGGGGAAGGCTCTGATTACCAACTTGTAACACCCACGATGCGGCTATATCTCCCACTTGTTGGAGCACGACTTAGAGGCATAACCGCATGGTAGGCATGTCGCAAGAGGGGTAATCTTTACACATCCCATGTACTGAATAAGAAAGAGATAAAGAGTTGGCTTACAATTGCCACTTCACACAATACATAAATATAGCATTACATCATCCAGAATACAATCAAGGTCCGACTACGGAACCAAAATAAATACAACCCCAAATGCAAAAGATCCCCGATCGCCCCAACTGGGCTCCACTACTGATCATCCGGGAAAGACACATAGTAACGTCCTGAATCCTCGTCAAACTCCCACTTGAGTTCGGTCGCATCCCCTGTACTGGCATCATCGGCACCTCCATATGGTTTTGGAGGTAATCTGTGAGTCGCGGGGACTCAGCAATCTCACACCCTCGCGATCAAGACTATTTAAGATTATGGGTAGGAAAAAGGTAGTGAGGTGGAGCTGCAGCAAGCACTAGCATATATGGTGGCTAACTTACGCAAAAGAGAGGGAGAACAGAAACAAAGCACGGTCGAGAAGCTATAATATCAAGAAGTGATCCTGAAACTACTTATGTTCAAGCATAACACGAGACCATGTTCTCTTCCCGGACTCCGCCAAAAAGAGACCATCACGGTTACACACGTTGTTGATTCATTTTAAGTTAAGTTAAGTGTCAGCTTTTCTACAACCGGATATTAACAAATTCCCATCTGCCCATAACCGCGGGCACGGCTTTCGAAAGTTCATAACCCTGCAGGGGTGTCCCAACTTAGCCCATCACAAGCTCTCACGATCAACGAAGGATATTCCTTCTCCCAGGACGACCCGATCAGACTCGGAATCCCGGTTGCAAGACATTTCGACAATGGTAAAACAAGACCAGCAAAGCCACCCGATGTGCTGACAAATCCTGATAGGAGTCGCACGTATCTCATTCTCAGGGCACATCGGATGTAACACCCCGGATATGACTTTCCCAATTTGTACTCCAACTCTTGCCGTTTCCGGCGTTAAGTTATTTTATTTTCTTGGGTTCGGGTCTTTGTCTCCGTGTGTTGTTATCGTTGTCATGCATCTCATATCATGTCATCATGTGCATTGCATTTGCATACGTGTTCATCTCATGCATTCGAGCATTTTCCCCGTTATCCGTTTTGCATTCCGGCGCTTCGTTCTCCTCCGGTGGTCATTTCTAGCTTTCTTTTGTGCATGGGGATTAAACATTTCCAGATTGGACGGAGACTTGCCAAGCGGCCTTGGTTCACTACCGGTAGACCGTCTGTCAAGTTTCGTACAATTTGGACTTCGTTTGATACTCCAACGGTTAACCGAGGGACCGAAAAGGCCTCGTGTGTGTTGCAGCCCAACACCCCTCCAATTTGGCCCAAAACCCACCAAAACCCTCTCCATCATCTAGAGCGTTCGGTCACGATCGCGTGGCCGAAAACCGCACCTCATTTGGACTCTCCTAGCTCCCTCTACCTATAAATATGTGTCTCCTCCCGGATTTTTCGCGCAGTCCAAACCCTAACCCGCTCCTCCGCGCCGTCGGACACGTCCGCCGCCAGCCGGACGCGTCCGCCCCCGCCTGCATCCAATCAGAAACCGCCACGTGTTGCCGCCACCTCCCACCGCCGCCGGCCCGCTCAGCCCACGCCGGGCCCTCCCCACCGCGCGCCTGGGCCGCCTCCTCATCTCACCCCGCGCCGCCTGGGAGCCCGAGCCGCCGCCGCCGTGCCATTGCCAGCCGGAGCGAGCTCCGCCGGCCGGATCTCCTCGCCCACGCCGCCCCGGCTTCCTCACCGTCCGCCGCCACCAGGACTTGCCGGCGCCGCACCGGCCTCTCCTCCCCTCGGCCTCGCCTTCCTCCAAGTTCGATGGCTCCGGCTGCCGCTGTTTCCTCTCCGGCGAACAGGATTCCGGCCGTCCTCGGGAAGCGTGCCGCCGGATCTCAGATCTAGATCTCGATTGACTTTCCGTCCCTAACCCTAATTAATTTGCTCCTGTTCATCGCATCGTAACTTTGCATCCGTAACTCCGTTTTGGGCATATAGCATATCAAAATGTTCGTCTCAGTGATTACATCATTCCATTCCATTGCATCATTTTCATTTGAGTTCATCTTGATGCCCGAAATGCTGTTAGAAAAGTGCTACTTGAGATATTTGTCAGATCTGCTGGTCCATTTAGATATTTGTCATTTTTTCCATGATTATTGTGTGCATGATATGCCCATGAGTTCTATATATGTCTTGTTAAGGGTTTTGCCATCTTTCCAGAGGTGCAACCCATGTCTTTTTGTGATGTGTGTGGTGACTAGCACGAGCTTGCAAAGTGAGGCTCTTGGTAATGCTGATTTCAGGGACTTAGCATTTCCACCAAGTCCTTGAGCTGTTTATCTCATGATGCCATATGTTCATGTTGTTTCCTAGTGATCCGTGCCTCTTTTGAGGATGATCAGTAAGGATGTTTTGTTAATCTTGTAGTGCTCTATCCATCCATGTCTTTGTTTATAATTATGGAGCACCCTAGCTTGAGTCAATCGAGCTCTACTTTTGCTACTTCGTGAATCCGAGCAGATTGTCTACTTGTTAGCGATTTTGCCGATGATGTTGTAGTTGATCCATGCATGCTATACCATTGTTCTTGCCATGTCTAGCTTGTATTTTGTGTATTCTTGATGGGTGTATGCTTAGTTTGTCATGACATGATTTGTAGTGAGTGCATCGAGCTCGTAAACGTGCCTACTTGATATCTGTTTTTCAGCATGCTCCAGTTTTCACTAAGTCTGTGATCTGATTATGTTTTTGCCATGTTCACATGCTTGCAATTGTATTTTCTGATCCCTTTTGGCTCAAGGTCACTAAGGGACTTTTATTAATCTCTTTGAGTATCTCCATGCCATACTTTACTTTGCCATGTTCAGGTCCTGTAGCATGTAGTTTTGCTGCTCCGAAGAGTGCTATCTGATATGAAATTCCAGACAAGTGTTAATTTCACTAAGTCTGAGATCTGTTTACCATATGCATTTTTGCCATGCTTGTTTGAACCTGTTAATGGATGAATTGGCCGTATCTCAGTGCTAGACTTTTGTTAAGCATCATGAATGCATCCCTGCCATGTATTTTGTTGCCATGTTTGGGTGCTGTAGCTTGTTCATCTCATTGCATTTAGATGGCTACTTGCTGTAAATCGCAGACCGGTGTCATATTTGAATCGCTTGCCATTTCCAAACCGTAACTCCGATTCCGGCGTTCTTTATATCGTTTTCAAGCGACTTCATCTCATATTTCCAGTGGCACACTTGGATTTCCAAGTTGAGGCCAGGTTCATGCATCCATTGTCAAATCTTGCATATGCATCCCGCATAGCATACCATCCTTGCATCATATTGTTTGATCCTTGCACGTGGTTGATTGTGTCCTTGTTGCTTGTTTGTCTTGTTTGGGTAGCGCCGGGAGATGAGTTCGCTAACAAGGAGCCCGTTTAGTTTGCTTTCGAGGATCCAGTCAACTCTGACAACTTTGCAGGCAAGATGATCATACCCTCGAAATCACTACTATCTTTGCTATGCTAGATTGCTCGCTTTTTTGCTATGCCAATGCTACAATGCCTAACACTTGTTTTCAAGACTCCCAAATTGCCATGTCAAACCTCTAACCCACCATGTCCTAGCAAACCGTTGATTGGCTATGTTACCGCTTTGCTCAGCCCCTCTTATAGCGTTGCTAGTTGCAGGTGAAGATTGGAGGCCGTTCCTTGTTGGAACATTTATTTACTTGTTGGGATATCATTATATTGCCATGTTATCTTTATGCATCTATATACTTGGTAAAGGGTGGAAGGCTTGGCCTCTCGCCTAGTGTTTTGTTCCACTCTTGCCGCCCTAGTTTCTGTCATATCGGTGTTATGTTCCCGGATTTTGCGTTCCTTGCGCGGTTGGGTTATAATGGGAACCCCTTGATAGTTCTCCTTGATTAAAGCTTTTCCAGCAATGCCCAACCTTGGTTTTACCATTTGCCACCTAGCCTCTTTTCCCTTGGGTTTCCGGAGCCCGAGGGTCATCTTATTTTAGCCCCCCCGGGCCAGTGCTCCTCTGAGTGTTGGTCCAACCGAGCGATGTCCGGGGCTACCAGGGGCAACTCTGGGCTGGCCTACCCAACGTCTGGCTCATCTGAGTGTGCCCTGAGAACGAGATATGTGCATCTCCTATCGGGATTTGTCGGCACATTCGGGCGGTGTTGCTGGTCTTGACCTATCGAAGTGTCTTGAAGAACCGAGATACCGAGTCTAATCAGAACGTCTTGGGAGGAGGTTTATTCCTTCGTTGACCGTGAGAGCTTGTCATGGGCTAAGTTGGGACTCCCCTACAGGGACTTGAACTTTTGAAAGCCATGCCCGCGGTTATGGGCAGATGGGAATTTGTTAATGTCCGGTTGTAGATAACTTGAACCTTAACTTAATTAAAATGAATCAACAGTGTGTGTTACCGTGATGGCCTCTTCTCGGCGGAGTCCGGGAAGTGGACACGGTGTTGGAGTAATGTCTGCGCAGGTTGTCCTCTAGTTTCTCGCTCGCGCTTTGCCTTCTCTTCCCGCTCTCTTTTGCGATCAGGATAGCCACCATATATGCTAGTCTCTTGCTGCAGCTCCACCTATATTTTTACCCTGCCTTACCTATAAGCTTAAATAGTCTTGATCGCGAGGGTGCGAGATTGCTGAGTCCCTGTGGCTCACAGATTACTATTAAACCAGATGCAGGGCCTGGCGATTCCGCTCCCGGTGACGCGCTCGAGCTCAAGTGGGAGTTCGACGAGGACTCTCAACGATACTATGTTTCCTTTCCTGATGATCAGTAGTGGTGCCCTGTTGGGGGTGATCAGGACCGTGTCGCATGTTGGGTTATCTTTTATTTTGGCGCCGTAGTCGGGCCATGAGTGTTTGGATGATGTAATGTTATTTATGTACTTGATTGACGTGGCGAGTGTAAGCCAACTATGTTATCTCCCCTTCTATTAATTATATTACATGGGATGTTTGTGAATATTGCCTAACTTGCGACATATGCCTTCAATGCGATTATGCCTCTAAGTCGTGCCTCGACACGTGGGAGATATAGTCGCATCGAGGGTGTTATAAGTTGGTATCAGAGCCAGGCCCGACCTTAGGAGCCCCATTGCTTGATCGTTTTTAGCAGCCGAGTTGTGTCTAGAAAAATGTTTTGAGTCATTTAGGAATTATATATCGGAGAGTTTAGGAATTCTTTTTACTTCCCAGTCTCCTCATCGCTCTGGTAAGGCATCCTAACGTAGAGTTTTGACTCTTCTCTTCTCAAATTTCACTAAAAAAAATTTAGGATCACGCGGGTATCTTGGAATCGTTCCGATGGTTTTATGACGAGAACATTGTCTTGGTGCCTCCTGTCAGGGGTTTTGTGGAAGTGTCCCGGGGAGTTGAGCTCTGAGGTGTTGTCATCATAATTTTGTCGTTGCAGTTCTGGAATACCTGAGTCTAGTACGCCGACATCGAAAATCTCTTTTATGCAGTTCGTTGGTGAGATAACCTCGACGCCACCCAGTACTGGGGCGGGAGTTCGGAAGTATCGCCATAACTTGTATAACGGATGCTTTTCGAAGGTTGGGGTAGATGGTTTCCGAAGTTTTTCTCGGTTATGTGTTGAAGGATGGATACAGCTGGATGTAGGATTTGCTAGATTTGGGTGAGATATTATGCTTCCCCTGTATTCCCAACACCTGATTGCATAACCGGAAAGGTTCGGGAGTTTCATAGGTGGGAATTCTTGTAGCTCTAGTTCTTCTTCCATGGATATTTGGTTTGAGATTGGGATTTCTTACCGAGTATTCGTTCTTGATCCGTACCTTGTTCATTTATTTCTCTACCTAAATTCTAAGTGGCTTCTCAATTTATGGATATGTGACCATTTCAAGAGGAATGCATTCGTTCATTTTGTTCGGATGTGAAGGCTATATGTTGCAATTTTCATTCCGTTGGATTCAGCTTCAATATTTGTCTATCTATGTGCTAATGGATGTCAACCTCTTCAGGATGGCTCCTCCAACGCGCACGACTCTGAATCCTGATCCACCACCACCTCCACCTCCTCCGGAGGCATGGCAAGCTGTGATGGCCGCAACCAACGCAAACACACAGTTGATCATGCAAATTCTTCAAGAGCGTAATCAAGGCAACCAAGGGAACCAAGGCAACAATCAGAATCACTTTGCTACACTCAACCAGTTCCTTGCTAATGGGCCAAAGACTTTCAGTAATTGTGTTGAGGCAACTGATGCTGACGATTGGCTTGTGGATCTGTGCAAGCATTTCGAGTGCAGTAACGTCAGGCCTGAGGACTTTGTCAAGTTCGCTTCCTTCCAACTCAAAGATCAAGCTGCGGAATGGTTCCAGCAGTACAAGGATTCCAGAGGTGGACGTGCTATTACTTGGGATGAATTCCGTCAAGATTTCAGAGCTCATCATATTCCCCAGAGCGTGGTTGAAAGAAAGCGTGAGGAATTCCGCAACCTGAAGCAAGGCTCTTTGTCTGTCTATGACTACAACAAGTTGTTTCAGACGCTCGCCCGCTTTGCCAAGCAGGACGTCCCTGATGAGAAGAGCATGATATACCAGTTCAGGGGTGGTCTCAGAGAAGAAATTCAGCTAGCTCTTGTTCTCTTTGAGCCCTTGAGATACGATGAGTTCTACAACATGGCGTTGAAGCAAGAGGCTGCTCAATTGAGGTGTGATGCTTCCAAGAAGCGAGTCAGAGATGTTACTCCTTCTTCCTCTACTCAAGTGGCCAAGCAGCGGAAGTATTGGCTTCCTCCTCCTCCGTTCCGTCAGCCGTATCAGCAGAAGAGCAAAGGTGGCAGTGGATCTTCCCACCCACCCAACCCTGGCTTTCAGAACAAGACTTCGTCTCAAGCTCCAAGATCGAGTGCTCTGTACCACCGTCCGCTTTCAGAGGTCACGTGCAACAAGTGCCAACAGAAGGGTCACTATGCCAACAAGTGTTTCAACCAGAGGCGTCTTCCTCCTCCTCCTCCTGTCAGATCGGCAAGTACAGCTGTGGTCAAGCATAACCCCAAGTCCGCCAAGGTCAACTTGATGAATGCAGCTCAGGCAGAGGACTCATCAGATGTCATTATGGGTAACCTTCCTGTTAATGATATTCCTGCAAAAGTTCTTTTTGACACGGGTGCATCACATTGTTTCATCTTGAGACCATTTGTTTCTAAGCATGAGTTGCCCTTACAAGATTTTCCTAGACAGTTATCTGTTGTTTCTCCGGGTAAATTCATGAATGCAAGCGCTATGGCCCCGGATGTTACTATCTCGTTGGGCGATTACAAGTTTCTCTCTTCTCCGGTGGTTCTTGGTAACTCGGATATTGATCTTATTCTCGGAATGGATTGGCTTGCTAAGCACAAGGCGCATCTTGATTGTGCAGCCAGGCAAATTCAATTGACTCATTCATCTAAGGATGTAATTGTCTTTGCCGCTCATGATGATACAATCCGTTTGTTTTCTCTCAATGAGAAGGGTGAACTGGATGCTATCTCACAGATTCCAGTCGTTTGCGAATATCAAGACGTCTTTCCAGAAGAGCTTCCAGGAATGCCTCCGCACCGGCCAGTTGAATTCGTCATTGATCTTGAGCCTGGCACGGAACCAGTGTGCAAGCATCCTTACAAGCTCGGACCTGAAGAGTTGAAGGAGCTGAAGAAGCAACTCGATATTCAAGAGAGAATGGGTCTCATCCGGCCTAGTTCTTCTCCGTGGGGTTGTGGTGTTCTTTTTGTGAAGAAGAAGGATGGAACGGACCGGCTTTGTGTTGATTACCGTCCATTGAACAAGAAGACCATCAAGAACAAATACCCACTTCCTAACATCAATGAGATGTTCGAACAACTCAAAGGTGCCCAAGTATTCTCCAAGCTTGATCTCCGTATGGGTTATCATCAGATTCGAATCCGTGAGCAAGATATTCCCAAGACGGCTTTCAGGACAAGCTATGGTTCATACGAATACACTGTCATGTCTTTTGGCCTCGTCAATGCTCCTCCGACGTTCTCTCGCATGATGAACTTCATCTTCAATGCCTACACCAATGACTTCGTTTTGGTCTATCTCGACGACATTCTGGTTTTCTCGAAGAACAAGGAAGATCATGCCAAGCACTTGCGTTTGGTACTCGATAAGCTCAGAGAACACCAGTTCTACGCCAAGTTCTCCAAGTGCGAATTTTGGCTCGATGAGGTTCTTTATCTTGGTCATATCATCTCTGCCAAGGGCATTGCGGTGAATCCTGAGAAGGTGTCTCCAATTGTGAATTGGGAACCTCCTCAGAACGTGAAGCAACTCCGCAGCTTCCTCGGTCTCGCAAGCTACTGTCGAAGATTCGTTGAAAACTTTTCGAAGATCGCGAAGCCTCTCTCAAATCTTCTCCAGAAGCACGTCAAGTACGTTTGGTCTCCGGAGTGTGACATTGCTTTCAACACTTTGAAAGAGAAATTGATCACTGCTCCAGTTCTGACTCCGCCTGATGAATCCAAGCCGTACGAGGTCTTTTGTGATGCCTCTCTCCAAGGTCTTGGCGCAGTGTTGATGCAAGAGAAGAAAGTTGTTGCTTATACCTCTCGCCAGTTGAATCCCAATGAGAAGAACTACCCCACTCATGATCTCGAGTTGGCGGCAGTTGTGCATGCTCTTTTGACTTGGAGACATCTCTTATTGGGAAGAAAAGTGGACATCTTCACTGACCACAAGAGTCTCAAGTACATCTTCACTCAGCCTAATCTCAACCTCAGGCAAACTCGATGGGTCGAAATGATTCAAGATTATAATCCGAGTATCGAGTATACTCCAAGCAAGGCCAATGTGATTGCTGACGCATTGAGCAGGAAGGCTTACTGCAACAGTCTGATTCTCAAGCCTTATCAATCTGAGCTTTGTGAAGCTTTCCGCAAACTTAATCTGCAAGTTGTTCCTCAAGGTTTCCTCGCCAACCTTCAAGTCTCTCCTACCTTGGAAGACCAGATTCGCCAAGCTTAGCTTCTTGATGCTATGGTGAAAAAGGTGACGATTGGGATTGCCAAGAGTCAACCCAAGTACAAGTGCTACCCCCTTGATGACAAGGACACTCTCTTCTTCGAGGATCGTATTGTTGTACCCAAAGGTGACCTCCGTAAAGTGATCATGAACGAGGCTCACAATTCTCTTCTCTCCATCCACCCTGGGAGTACGAAGATGTATCAGGACCTCAAGCAGGCTTATTGGTGGACTCGAATGAAGCGCGAGATTGCTCAATTCGTGAATGAGTGTGATGTCTACAGAAGAGTGAAGGCAGAACACCAAAGGCCAGCTGGTCTCCTCCAACCTCTTGCCATTCCAGAATGGAAGTTTGACCACATTGAAATGGACTTCGTGACTGGGTTTCCAAAGTCCAAGCGTGGCAATGATGCTATATTCGTTGTCATCGGTAAACTCACTAAAGTGGCTCATTTTCTGCCTATCAAAGAGTCAATCACTGCAGCTCAATTGGCGGAGCTCTATACCTCTCGAATTGTCTCTCTGCACGGTATTCCACAAGTGATCTCTTCAGACCGTAGCAGCATCTTTACCTCCAAGTTTTGGGATTCTTTTCAGAAGGCCATGGGCACCAACATCCGCTTCAGCACAGCTTTCCATCCTCAAACTAGCGGTCAAGTCGAGCGTGTCAATCAGATTCTTGAAGATATGCTCAGGGCTTGTGTGATCTCCTTCGGCATGAAGTGGGAGGATTGTCTTCCTTATGCTGAATTCTCCTACAACAACAGTTTTCAAGCAAGTTCGGGCAAAGCCCCATTTGAAATTCTGTATGGTAGGAAGTGCCGTACCCCTCTCCACTGGTCTGAAACCGGTGAACGTCAGCTTCTCAGAAATGACTTAATCACAGAGGCAGAGGAAATGTGCAAAGTCATTCGAGATAACCTCAAAGCAGCCCAATCCCGCCAGAAGAGCTACTATGATAGTAAGCACCGTGATTTGGCTTTCGAGATCGGAGATCATGTTTACCTCCGCGTCTCTCCAATGAAAGGTACTCGCCGCTTTGGTATCAAAGGGAAGCTTGCCCCTAGATACGTGGGACCTTTCAAGATTGTCAGCAAGAGAGGCGATCTCGCCTATCAACTCAAGCTTCCTTCAAACTTTGCAAATGTTCATGACGTGTTCCATGTCTCTCAGCTTCGAAAGTGCTTCAAGACTCCTGACCGCACCATCAACTTCGAGGACATTGAGCTCCAAGAAGATCTCTCTTACCATGAGCACCCAGTGGCTATTCTTGAAGAGACTGAACGCAAGACTCCCAACAAGTCAATCAAATTCCTCAAAGTCAAGTGGTCACACCATTCCGACCGTGAAGCTACCTGGGAACGCGAGGATCACCTCTGTTCTGAGTACTCGGCGTTCTTTCAGTCCTAGATCTCGGGACGAGATCCTTTCGTAGTGGTGGAGTGTTGTAACACCCCGGATATGACTTTCCCAATTTGTACTCCAACTCTTGCCGTTTCCGGCGTTAAGTTATTTTATTTTCTTGGGTTCGGGTCTTTGTCTCCGTGTGTTGTTATCGTTGTCATGCATCTCATATCATGTCATCATGTGCATTGCATTTGCATACGTGTTCATCTCATGCATTCGAGCATTTTCCCCGTTGTCTGTTTTGCATTCCGGCACTTCGTTCTCCTCCGGTGGTCATTTCTAGCTTTCTTTTGTGCGTGGGGATTAAAAATTTCCGGATTGGACCGAGACTTGCCAAGCGTCCTTGGTTCACTACCGGTAGACCGCCTGTCAAGTTTCGTACCATTTGGACTTCGTTTGATACTCCAACGGTTAACCGAGGGACCGAAAAGGCCTCGTGTGTGTTTCGCCCAACACCCCTCCAATTTGGCCCAAAACCCACCAAAACCCTCTCCATCATCTAGAGTGTTCGATCATGATCGCGTGGCCGAAAACCGCACCTCATTTGGACTCTCCTAGCTCCCTCTACCTATAAATATGTGTCTCCTCCCGGATTTTTCGCGCAGTCCAAACCCTAACCCGCTCCTCCGCGCTGCCGGACACGTCTGCCGCCGGCCGGACGCGTCCGCCCCCGCCCGCATCCAATCAGAAACCGCCACGTGTCGCCGCCACCTCCCACTGCCGCCGGCCCGCTCAGCCCGCGCCGGGCCCTCCCCACCGCGCGCCTGGGCCACCGCCTCCTCTCACCCCGCGCCGCCTAGGAGCCCGAGCCGCCGCCGCCGTGCCATTGCCGGCCGGAGCGAGCTCCGCCGGCCGGATCTCCTCGCCCGCGCCGCCCCGGCTTCCTCACCGCCCGCCGCCGCCAGGACTCGCCGGCGCCGCCCCGGCCTCTCCTCCCCTCGGCCTCGCCTTCCTCCAAGTCCGATGGCTCCGGACGCCGCCGTTTCCTCTCCGGCGAACAGGATTCCGGCCGTCCTCGGGAAGCGTGCCGCCGGATCTCAGATCTAGATCTCGGTTGACTTTCCGTCCCTAACCCTAATTATTTTGCTCCTGTTCATCGCATCGTAACTTTGCATCCGTAACTCCGTTTTGGGCATATAGCATATCAAAATGTTCGTCTCAGTGAGTACATCATTTCATTCCATTGCATCATTTTCATTTGAGTTCATCTTGATGCCCGAAATGCTGTTAGAAAAGTGCTACTTGAGATATTTGTCAGATCTGCTGCTCCATTTAGATATTTGTCATTTTTGCCATGATTATTGTGTGCATGATATGCCCATGAGTTCTACATATGTTTTGTTAAGGGTTTTGCCATCTTTCCAGAGGTGCAACCCATGTCTTTTTGTGATGTGTGTGGTGACTAGCACGAGCTTGCAAAGTGAGGCTCTTGATAATGCTGATTTCAGGGACTTAGCATTTCCACCAAGTCCTTGAGCTGTTTATCTCATGATGCCATATGTTCATGTTGTTTCCTAGTGATCCGTGCCTCTTTGGAAGATGATCAGTAAGGATGTTTTGTTAATCTTGTAGTGCTCTATCCATCCATGTCTTTGTTTGCAATTATGGAGCACCCTAGCTTGAGTCAATCGAGCTCTACTTTTGCTACTTCGTGAATCCGGGCAGATTGTCTACTTGTTAGCGATTTTGCCGATGATGTTGTAGTTGATCCATGCATGCTATACCATTGTTCTTGCCATGTCTAGCTTGTATTTTGTGTATTCTTGATGGGTGTATGCTTAGTTTGTCATGACATGATTTGTAGTGAGTGCATCGAGCTCGTAAACGTGCCTACTTGATATCTGTTTTTCAGCATGCTCCAGTTTTCACTAAGTCTGTGATCTGATTATGTTTTTGCCATGTTCACATGCTTGCAATTGTATTTTCTGATCCCTTTTGGCTCAAGGTCACTAAGGGACTTTTATTAATCTCTTTGAGTATCTCCATGCCATCCTTTACTTTGCCATGTTCAGGTCCTGTAGCATGTAGTTTTGCTGCTCCGAAGAGTGCTATCTGATATGAAATTCCAGACAAGTGTTAATTTCACTAAGTCTGAGATCTGTTTACCATATGCATTTTTGCCATGCTTGTTTGAACCTATTAATGGATGAATTGGCCGTATCTCAGTGCTAGACTTTTGTTAAGCATCATGAATGCATCCCTGCCATGTATTTTGTTGCCATGTTTGGGTGCTGTAGCTTGTTCATCTCATTGCATTTAGATGGCTACTTGCTGTAAATCGCAGAGCAGTGTCATATTTGAATCGCTTGCCATTTCCAAACCGTAACTCCGATTCCGGCGTTCTTTATATCGTTTTCAAGCGACTTCATCTCATATTTCCAGTGGCACACTTGGATTTCCAAGTTGAGGCCAGGTTCATGCATCCATTGTCAAATCTTGCATATGCATCCCGCATAGCATACCATCCTTGCATCATATTGTTTGATCC
The DNA here is from genome assembly GCF_056163025.1 of Triticum urartu. Classification (NCBI taxonomy): domain Eukaryota; kingdom Viridiplantae; phylum Streptophyta; class Magnoliopsida; order Poales; family Poaceae; genus Triticum; species Triticum urartu. Next base: position 581,874,134 of record NC_141879.1, read on the forward strand.
TTGCACGTGGTTTATTTTGTCCTTGTTGCTTGTTTGTCTTTATTGGGTAGAGCCAGGAGACGAGTTCGCTAACGAGGAGCCCGTTTAGTTTGCTTTCGAGGATCCAGTCAACTCTGACAACTTTGCAGGCAAGATGATCATACCCTCGAAATCACTACTATCTTTGCTATGCTAGATTGCTCGCTTTTTTGCTATGCCAATGCTACAATGCCTAACACTTGTTTTCAAGACTCCCAAATTGCCATGTCAAACCTCTAACCCACCATGTCCTAGCAAACCGTTGATTGGCTATGTTACCGCTTTGCTCAGCCCCTCTTATAGCGTTGCTAGTTGCAGGTGAAGATTGGAGGCCGTTCCTTGTTGGAACATTTATTTACTTGTTGGGATATCATTATATTGCCATGTTATCTTTATGCATCTATATACTTGGTAAAGGGTGGAAGGCTTGGCCTCTCGCCTAGTGTTTTGTTCCACTCTTGCCGCCCTAGTTTCTGTCATATCGGTGTTATGTTCCCGGATTTTGCGTTCCTTGCGCGGTTGGGTTATAATGGGAACCCCTTGATAGTTCTCCTTGATTAAAGCTTTTCCAGCAATGCCCAACCTTGGTTTTACCATTTGCCACCTAGCCTCTTTTCCCTTGGGTTTCCGGAGCCCGAGGGTTATCTTATTTTAGCCCCCCCGGGCCAGTGCTCCTCTGAGTGTTGGTCCAACCGAGCGATGTCCGGGGCTACCAGGGGCAACTCTGGGCTGGCCTACCCAACGTCTGGCTCATCTGAGTGTGCCCTGAGAACGAGATATGTGCATCTCCTATCGGGATTTGTCGGCACATTCAGGCGGTGTTGCTGGTCTTGACCTATCGAAGTGTCTTGAAGAACCGAGATACCGAGTCTAATCAGAACGTCTTGGGAGGAGGTTTATTCCTTCGTTGACCGTGAGAGCTTGTCATGGGCTAAGTTGGGACTCCCCTACAGGGACTTGAACTTTTGAAAGCCGTGCCCGCAGTTATGGGCAGATGGGAATTTGTTAATGTCCGGTTGTAGATAACTTGAACCTTAACTTAATTAAAATGAATCAACTGTGTGTGTTACCGTGATGGCCACTTCTCGGCGGAGTCCGGGAAGTGGACACAGTGTTGGAGTAATGTCTGCGCAGGTTGTCCTCTAGTTTCTTGCTTGCGCTTTGCCTTCTCTTCCCGCTCTCTTTTGCGATCAGGATAGCCACCATATATGCTAGTCGCTTGCTGCAGCTCCACCTATATTTTTACCCTGCCTTACCTATAAGCTTAAATAGTCTTGATCGCGAGGGTGCGAGATTGCTGAGTCCCTGTGGCTCACAGATTACTATTAAACCAGATGCAGGGCCTGACGATTCCGCTCCCGGTGACGCGCTCGAGCTCAAGTGGGAGTTCGACGAGGACTCTCAACGATACTATGTTTCCTTTCCTGATGATCAGTAGTGGTGCCCTGTTGGGGGTGATCGGGACCGTGTTGCATGTTGGGTTATCTTTTATTTTGGCACCGTAGCCAGGCCATAAGTGTTTGGATGATGTAATGTTATTTATGTACTTGATTGACGTGGCGAGTGTAAGCCAACTATGTTATCTCCCCTTTTATTAATTATATTACATGGGATGTTTGTGAAGATTGCCTAACTTGCGACATATGCCTTCAATGCCATTATGCCTCTAAGTCGTGCCTCGACACGTGGGAGATATAGTCGCATCGAGGGTGTTATATCAGATGAGCCAGACGTCGGTTTGGCATAGACCCTGGTTACCTAGGAGGCGCCGGACATCGTTCAGGTTGGACCAACACTTAGAGAAGCACTGGCCTGGGGGGGGTTAAAATAAAGATGACCCTTGAGTCCGCGAAACCCAAGGGAAAAAGGCTTAGGTGGAAAATGGTAAAACCAAGGTTGGGCCTTGCTGGAGGAGTTTTATTCAAGGCGAACTGTCAAGGGGTTCCCATTATAATCCAACCGCGTAACGAACGCAAAATCAAGGGACATAACACCGGTATCACGGAAACTAAGGCGGCAAGAGTGGAACAAAATACCAAGCATGTGGCCGAGCCTTCCACCCTTTACCAAGTATATAGATGCATTAAAGTAAACAATATATAATAATGATATCCCAACAATAAACATGTTCCAACAAGGAACAAACTTCAATCTTCACCTGCAACTAGCAACGCTATAAGAGGGGCTGAGCAAAGCGGTAACATAGCCAAACAACGGTTTGCTAGGACAAGGTGGGTTAGAGGCTTGACATGGCAATATGGGAGGCATGATAAAGCATGTGGTAGGTATCGCGACATAGCAATAGAGCGAGCAACTAGCAAGCAAAGATAGAAGTGATTTCGAGGGTATGGTCATCTTGCCTGCAAAGTTCTCCGAGTTGACGTAAGCTTGATCCTCGTAAGCGTACTCAAAGGGTTCCTCGATCACGTACTTGTCTCCCGGCTCTACCCAAAGCAAGAACACAAGAAAAGGAAACAACAATCAACCACTGTGCAATGCGCAAGCAACATGATGCAAAATATGGCATGATATGCGGGATGTGATATGCAATGCATATGCATGCTCCGGAAGGAAAAGATTGAACCAGGCCTCAACTTGGCAAACCAATAGTGCCGCTGGAAAGATGAGTTGATCTCGGTCAAAATCGATATAAAGATCGCTGAAAACGGATGCACGGTTTGCAAATGGCAAGCAAAACAATAATGGCACAATTCTGCGATTAACAGCATGATGCCATCAAGAATGCAACAAGAAACTAATCTACTGCACTTCAACATAGCAACAAAGCACATGGCAGTGATCTACTCAAGATGCTTGACAAAAGATGAACACTAATCTACGGTTAGATCACACAATAGCAGGTTCAAACAAGCATGGCAAAAGGGCAAAATATATCAGCATCACAGACTTAGTGAAAATAACATGTCAGGAATTAACATCAGGAAGCAATGTTTAGAGCAAGATAACAACGTGCTACAGGAACATATCATGGAAAAACAAGGCATAGCATGAATCCACTCAAAGCATATAAGAAAAGTCCCTTACTAACCATAAGCCAAAAGGGCACGGAAAATATGATGGCACCCATGTAAACATAGCAAGTTTCGTTAACAGATTCAGACTTAGCAGAAAACTGGACATGGCAAAAACAGAGTTATGAAGGCATGTTTGCGAGCTCGATGCACTCACCACAAGGCATTGCATGACAAACCAAGCATACAACCAGCAAGAAGACATGTTCAAGAATCTAACCATGGCAAGAACAATCTCATAGCATGCATGGATCAACTACAACAACCTTGGTAAAATTGATTGACACATAAACAATCTGACAGGAACATTTTATAGCAAAAGTAGAGCAAGATAGAGTCATGTTAGGGTACTCCATAAATGCAAACAGGGACATGGATGGATAGATCACAACCATATGCTCAAATCATCCTTATTGAACATACTCAAAAGAAGCATGGACCTCTCTGTAGCAACATGAATACATGGCATTAAAATAAGAGCAGGGACATGACAGTGAAATTCCAAGTCCCTGAAATCAGCAACATCACGAGAGCTACTTTGCATGCTTGTGATAGTCACCACATTGATCACAAAAATACATGGCATACACCCCTGTAAATATGGCATGGCATAGCCCAAAACACATGTAGGGCTCAAGTTCATATGCAGCACACAATAATCATGGCAAAAATGACGAATGCTTAAGATCTGATAAGAATCAATAACTAACATTTTATAGCACTCTTGCAAAAACAATTTGGGCATCAATATGGACTCAAACAAGCATGGTGCATAGGAACAAAATGAAGAGGACATCCTAACGAACATTTTGATATATTACACGCCCAAAACGGAGCTACGGATGCAGAGTTATGACATGATAAATAGTGCATGAAAATGTTGAAGACTTGGGAAAATACGAGGTCAGCCCTAGGTTTTCTGGATCTGGATCTGAGCGCGCGGAAGCCGAGGCAGCCGGAGCTCTCGCCGGAGTTGAGGGACGCGGTGGCCGGCGTCGTGGGAGCTCGCCGGAGTTGAGGCCGGAGTGGGGACGCGACGATGCGGTGGCTCGGCGACCTTGGGCGGCGCGGGCGGCGACCGGGACCGGCGGAGGCGGCAAGGCGGCGGGTGCGCTCCGGCGATGGCGCGGCCGAGCGGGGCGGCGGAGGTCGTTGGGCAGCCGGGCGGCGAGCTCGCCGGCGCGGAGGAGCGGTGCGGGAGGCGCGCGGAGTCGGGGCGGCGGGCGAGGCGCACAGGCCGCGGGGGCTGGCGGCGGGGCGCGGGTGGCGCTACCACGTGGCGTCATCTCACTGGTGCGGTGCGGCGGCGGGTTTCGTCCGGCGGCGCGCGGACATGTCCGTCGGGCGAGAGGGAGGAGAAGACTAGGGTTTCGCCCGAAAATTTTGGAGGAGGCACATATTTATAGGTAGAGGGAGCGAGGAGATTCCAAATGAAGCGCGGTTTTCGGCCACGTGATCGTGATCGAACGGCTGAGAGGATTGAGGGGGTTTGGATGGGTTTTGGGCCACTTTGGAGGGGTGTTGGGCTGCAACACACACGAGGCCTTTACGGTTCCTCGGTTAACCGTTGGAGTATCAAACGAACTCCAAATGGCACGAAACTTGACAGGCAGTCTACCGGTGGCGTACCAAGTTTGCTTGGCAAAACTCCGTCCAATCCGAGAACGTTTAACACCCGCACACGAAAAGAGGCAAAAGGGGCGCCGGAGGACATAGGAGTGTCGGATCGCAAAACGGACAACATGGAAAATGCTCGGATGCATGAGACGAACACGTATGCAAATGCGATGCACATGATGACACGATATGAAATGCATGACATGAACAAAATGCAAAACAAAGACAAAACCCAACCATGAGGGAATATCATAACTTAGAGCCAAAAATGGCAAGAGTTGTAGTACAATTAAGGTAAGTTACATTCGGGGTGTTACATCTCCGCTTGGTCGCCGCCAGCAGCAGTCGGTGCACTCGAGCGTGGCTTGTTGTGCGGGGCACGATCAAGGTGAGGTTGGCCGTCCGCTCCGACCTCTGGCACATCTTCTTCGCCTTCCTCATCCTCCTCGTCTTCTCCCTTGTCGCTGGAGTCGATCATCTCGGCCGAGTCTTCGTCATCCTCCGGGTTCAGCCCGAACCACTTCGGTGGCGCCTCGGCACCATTCTCAGCCAGCTCAGGAACGAAGAGGCTGGTGTCGGTGTACTCGGCAATCGCCGCTACCCGCCTGACAAGGTCGCGCTCCACTGCCACCAGCTCCTCTTGGGCTTCCTGCCGAAACATGGTCAACTGGGCTAGATTTAGCCCAGGATACCATGCCTTGACGAACTCCAAGGCCCGGCGCACTCCAGCCTGGGCCGAGGAACCCTTCCAAGCCTCGAGTCGGCCGGCCGCCACCTCCAGCCAGTCGGCATTCCGACTGGGAGTACGCGGAGCCGGTATGTCTGGCCAAAGGGCGGATATCGCCTGGGCTCCGACACGCTGAAGACGGCACAGCATCCGATGAGCTGGCCGGAGGCGGGCTTGGATGTTGAGAAGTTGTTCACTAAGGGTCCGGGAGGCGTCGGTAGTGATCTGTATGCCTTCCGCCCTCCGTTCCTCACGATAAGCCTCAATAGCCTCATTGGCAGCGTCAGAATGGCCAGGAAAGAAGTCTACTCAGGCAGAAAGCAAATAAATCAGAAGTCAGAAGCTGGAAGCCGGCTCGATCGGCAGCTGGCAACCCAAAGAAAGAAAGAGAGGAAAGCTTACCATCAACCATGTCTTCAATCCCACCGAAGACGGATTTCAGCAGCGCCTCCTTGTCGGTCCAGGTGGAGCGTTCGGTCTCGAACTTGGCGAGGAGATTGGACTCCTTCACTTCTGCCTCCTTCCGGGCCTTCTGGAGAAGCTCCGCCTGCTCCGCCAGTTGCGTGGCCAGTCAGTCACGCTCCTGGGCCAGCCCGTTGCACTCTACCTCCTTGGCACGCAACGTAGTGTTGGCTTCACCCAGCTGCCGCTGCAAGGCGGCATTGGCCTCTGCAAGAGCGGAAAAAGAAAAGGATATCAATGACCAACAAAGAATAAGTATAGTTGCTGAGGAGATCCGGCCTGACTGCTCAGCAGTCGGCCCGAATCTCGGGGACTACAGCCTGCGGGTGCGCTATCGTGCCCCTGCAGAGAAATAAAACAGGGACTTACTCCGGCTTTCCGACAAGTCGGCGGTCCGTCGGTCCAGATCTCGGACGTTGGAGTTGAAGATGATCGCGCGAAGGTTATGATAGTCCTAGATAGCAGAAAAAGCTAGCACTCGGAGCTCGCCAAGTAAAGTTCCCCGAAACTCAGGGGCTACACCCAATGGGTGCACTGGCGCGCCCCCACTGAGAAATACAAGAATCAAAGACGAAGAAGTAAGAAATATACCCGAATGGCTGCTCGCGAATCCAAGAACGCCCTATTGCACTGCTGAAGAGCGGTGGCCTCAGCTCGGAGTTTGGCCTGGACATCCAGGATCGCTTGGTTTAAAGCACATGTTCCGCCTCAACGCACCCATTCAGCGGGAGCGGCGCTGGTTGCTTCGGCATCCGGGGCTGACAAGCTCACAGCACTAGCTTCCAGCGGTCGTGCCGCCAAAGTCGCCTTCGCGCCTCGGCGGCGCGATGGTGTGCGGTCCTCACGAGTCGGGCCCGTCACCATCTCATTTCCGGCCGGTGGCACCAGCGGGGCCACCGGCTGTTTGTCCTGCGCTCCCGCAGACAGTAGTGGCGGGGGTACGGCTACCTCCGGCATGACGACGTCGCCGCCTCCCCTCTCCATGACCGGTTGTTCGTCACCGGCTCCCCCAGTCCGTGCCGTGAACTCTGGTGGTGGCGGCGCGGAGTTCAAGGGAACGATGAACAGCGGCGCCTGACGGTGCGCGGCTTCCTCAGCCAGCTTCTTCGCTGCGGCATCGGCCTCAGCCTCTGCCAGCTTCTTCAACACGGTGTCCTCCGCCTTGTCTGCCTCCGCCTTCTCCCTACGGGCGGCTTCCCGCTCCTCGCGCGCCTCCCGCGCGTTTCGTTCCTGCGCCTCCCGGAGGTCTATTGCAGGGTCGATTCGCTGGGTGGTGGCAGAAGTCTCCACCGACCCAATGACGGAGCCGACGGTCGACTTCTCAAGAGAGAGCGGAGCCCTAAGTCAAGGAAATAAAGCACAAAAGCTCAGATAGAATCGACAAGAAAGGAAGGCACAAGGAAAAGAAACTTACGCCGACACCATAGGAGGCACTTTCGGAAGCTTCTGAAACTTGGTCGCCTTCGTGGCGGCCTCCTTCCGCTTGGTCGCAGCGGCCGGGTACTTGGTCTTCTTCGGCGCGCTGTCAAACAAGGCGGTGCCTTGTTTGCGCTTGCGAGTGCCGCCTTGAGCAGCCGGCTTGGTGGAAGGGTCCACGTCCGCCCTGCCGGCGCCTCGCGCATGGCGCGGCTCGTCCTCATCTTCGTCGTCATCGGGCCAGGTCTCGATGCCACCTACGTCTTCGGAGGCGCCCGCTCCATCGTCGCCGCCTATGGCGTCGTCCTCCAGGGAGGCCGCCCCCAAGTCGGGGTCGTCCACATCGCTCGCCGCCCGGTCCGGCAGGTAGTCTCCACCCGGCCCTACGATGGCGGCCGTCGCCGGAGACATGAAGATCTGTGTTCAAAGGATCGACTATTCAAGACGGCAAGACCAAAACCAAGACAAGTACTAAAAAGGAAAGAGTTGAAGAATTTACAGCAGGCGGCGGGTTGGCCTGGGAGTATGGCCGCATGCCAAACCGCCAAGACCCTTCCGATAGCTTGAGGTCGGAGATCTCGTTCACCATGCGGGCGACCTCGGCAGTCGGCATGTCCCTCATGCACATCAGGCTCGGGTCCCGGTGCCGGCTCATCCGACAGATCAGATGAGGCCGGCCTTGGAGCGGGAGAACCCGGCGCTCGACGAAGGCGACTAGCAGGTCGGATGCCCTGAGGCCTACCGCGTCTGTCAGCACCCGAAGACGGTTGATGGCGGCGGTGGCGTCAGCTGACAAGGGCTTCGGCTTGTAGCCCCAGTTGGCCTGAGGTTCGGCCGGAGTGCCGGCTTCATAGGGCGGCAGGTTGATGAAGTCAATGGCGGGGTCAACATTCTCCACGTAAAAATACAATATCTGCCACAGTTTTACCGACTGTGACAGCTTGATGGCGGGGAAGGCATTCTTCGCAGACGGACGGCGCACCGCGACAAAGGCGCCGCACTGGGCCGCCTTCTCCCTGGCGGAGGTGCCCAGTTTGGTGTAGAAGAACGCTCCCCACAGCTCGATGGTGGGGAAGATGCCAAGATAGCCCTCGCACATTGTGATGAAGGCAGACAGCAACGTCACGGTGTTGGGCGTTAGATGATGTGGCTGAAGATGGAAGTAGTTGAGGAAGGAACGGAAGAATCTGCTCACTGGCAGGCCGAAGCCACGGAGGAAGTGCGAGCGGAAGATAACCCGCTCGCCTCCCTGTGGCACCAGCGAGATCTCCGCCAGCGGCGGCACGCGCACCTTGACGTAGCCCGCGCTGGGCAGCCGCCGTGTGGCGCGAAGGAAGGCGAGGTGGTCGTCGATCATGACTGAGCCATCCCAGTCTGTAGGATCGAAAGTATGTCTAGAGGGGGGTGATTAGACTACTTGACCAAATAAAAACTTAACCTTTTCCCAATTTTAGTTCTTGGCAGATTTTAGCTAATTTAGGACAAGTCAAGCAATCATCACATAATTCAAGCAAGCATGCAAAGAGTATATAGGCAGCGGAAAGTAAAGCTTGCAACTTGCAAGAATGTAAAGGGAAGGGTTTGGAGAATTCAAACGCAATTGGAGACACGGATGTTTTTCCCGTGGTTCGGATAGGTGGTGCTATCCTACATCCACGTTGATGGAGACTTCAATCCACGAAGGGTAACGGTTGCGCGAGTCCACACAGGGCTCCACCCAAGGGTAACGGTTGCGCGAGTCCACACAGGGCTCCACCCACGAAGGGTCCACGAAGAAGCAACCACCCACAAAGGGTCCACGAAGAAGCAACCTTGTCTATCCCACCATGGCCATCGCCCACACAGGACTTGCCTCACTAGCGGTAGATCTTCATGAAGTAGGCGATCTCCTTGCCCTTACAAACTCCTTGGTTCAACTCCACAATCTTGTCGGAGGCTCCCAAGTGACACCTAGCCAATCTAGGAGACACCACTCTCCAAGAAGTAACAAATGGTGTGTAGGTAATGAACTCCTTGCTCTTGTGCTTCAAATGATAGTCTCCCCAACACTCAACTCTCTCTCATAGGATTTGGATTTGGTGGAAAGAAGTTTGAGTGGAAAGCAACTTGGGAAGGCTAGAGATCAAGATTCATATGGTAGGAATGGAATATCTTGGTCTCAACACATGAGTAGGTGGTTCTCTCTCAGAACATATGAGTTGGAATGGTGTGTGTGTTCTGATGGCTCTCTCCTCGAATGAGAAGAAGGTGGAGGGGTATATATAGCCTCCACACAAAATCCAACCGTTACACAGTTTTCCAATCTCGGTGGGACCGAATCAATAAACTCGGTCGGACCGAAAATGTAAACCTAGTGACCGTTAGAGATTTTCGGTGGGACTGACATGCAACTCGGTAGGACCGATGTGGTTAGGGTTTGGGCATAACGTAATCTCGGTGAGACCGATTACACAAACTCGGTGAGACTGAATTTGGTAATTAGCTAACCAGAGAGTTGGTCAGGCAAACTCGGTGGGACCGATTTGCTCTTTCGGTGACACCGAGTGGAACTCGGTGAGACCGAAAAGTTACAAAGGGGAAACACTGAGTTTACATTGCAATCTCGGTGGGACCGATTCGCTCTTTCGGTGAGACCGAAAAGTTACGAAAGGGAAACAGAGAGTTTGCAACCCCATCTCGGTGAGACCGAGATCCTTATCGGTAGAACCGAATTGCTAGGGTTTGGCGGTGGCTAATGACAAGTGAAACTCGGTGGCGCCGGATAGGAAGAATCGGTAGGACCGAGTTTGGCTTAGGGTAGATGCTGAAGTAGTCGCTGGAGTTGGAGCTGAAGTAGATGCTGGAGCTGAGGCTGTAGCTGGTGCTAAAGTGGTGGCTCTGGTGTCAGCAACTGGCACGGCAGATGACCTCGGGCCTCGTGGCACTCTAGAAAAGGCATGAGTGGTAGTCCTGCCTCTCCTCTCCTGCATGTCCTCCTGGAGCTGCTCCACTGCAGACTGAACTTCCGTTACTTTGACATCCAAGTCATAGAACTTCTGTTCCATGATTCTCTCTAGGCTCTGCTGATTCTGAGTGAGGGTGGCCAGACTTTGCTCAATCCTCAGCGTGGATGCAATCAAGTAACCAAGCTGCTCTTGTTTAGTCTTCAAGAAATACTCAGATGCCTCCTCTTGAGTAGGCATCTTGGCAGCTTTCTCCTTCCTCGCCTTCTCCTTCTTTGCAAATGCTTGGGCAGATGATGGCTCGTTCTCAGTCATGACAACTTGATTGTCCTCGAAATCTGGACGGATGGGCAGGTGTTCCTTGTCCAATAGATATATACCCGTGCCCATCTTGGAGTTGATGAGCTCCTGAATTTGAGGGGCATATCCGCAGCTCCTTTTCTGATCTGCTGCCGTCCTCTTGATAGTTTCCACTATGAGGCTCATCACCTTGAACTTCTGAGGCACATCAAACACATGTAGCAAGTTGATAGCATGGCCTCTGATCATCTTGTGATCACCTAACTTGGGCAATAAGGTGTGCCTCAAGATCCAATTGATAGTCGGGAGCCCTGACAGAAGGTAATGTACTGATCCAAACTTGAAGGTATCAAGTGCTTCATTTGGGATCTCCTTGTACATATTCGACATCGAGTTGTGGTCCATCTTCTTCTTGGCATAGATATCCAAGTCATCATCTTGCTCCTCTGGGGCATTAATGATCTGTGCCCACTCAGCAACTATGGATTGGTACCTTGTACCCTCAGACATCCATGTGATCCTCCCATCTGGATAAAAGTGAGCTGTGGAGTAGAACTGCATGATAAGCTCCTCATTCCACTTTGTGAGCTTCTGCCCAACAAAGTCAGCTACTCCACAAGCTATGAAGCTGTCTTGCACTCCGGGATAGTGCTCCTCATTGTCCTTGATATATTCCCAGTCGACCCATCTCATATCGCAGACAATGGGCTTCTTATCTAGCAGCACAGTCTCATAAAAATCCTGCTGCTCCTTGGTGTGAAACCTGTAGTCCACGGCAGTCCTTCTCCTTGAAGCATACGGGTCTGCTTCTCTCCATTTCCTTAGCCCTGAATCTCTCCTGAGCTTCATATCCTCAGCCACAAGATGAGCATCGTTGTGGTCTGGGATCTTGGGCTTTAGCTTTCTCAGGACATTCTCTTCCTCTTCTTCAGCAACAGTCTCAAGCACTGGGGCCTTGTTCTTCTCAGCTGCAGGAATGCTCCTTGTATTTCTCTTAGGCTTTGGCTTTGGAGCTGGCTTGGCCTTGGAAGCAGCTCCCCCTAATTTTATGGCATCTCCCATTAGCTTGGGTGCCTTGGGCGCTGGTGCAGCTGCCTCTTCTTCTTCTTCCTCTTCCATGATGGAAGCTTTGCCAAGCACTCTAGCAACAGTCTTCTTCACCCTTTCCTTCCTTTTCTTGCCTTCAGCTGCAACTGGCTCTATGGGCTTCTTAGTTGACATTCTGGCCTTTGACATTGGTTGCCTGCCTGCTGGCCTTTTGATTTTTAGGCTTGGCTTAGTGCCTTGAGCTGGCTCAATTCTCTTGGAAGTGGCCTCTTCCTCTGCCACATAGTCCTCATCTTCAGAGTCTAAAGTTTTCTTCTTCCTTTGTCTTGTGGGAGCCTTTGGCAAATTGCTAGGAGTGCTCCTGCTGCCTTCATCAGAAGAACTTGAGGGACTAGTGCCCTCACTCATCACCACTTGCTGCTCTGACATATTTTGGCTATCACTTTGATCAGACATGCTGCAAACTGACTGCTGACCCTGTGAATAGATTAAAGAAGAGATAGAGTGGATGAGCATCACAAAATGCAGAGATTTTTGCAAAAGAATGATCCAAAAACTTAGTTTTAGTTTCCCACTGAAATCATCTCGGATCTACCGATTTTCAAACTCGGTGATACCGAAGTAGTTTTGGAACCTAAACTAGTGAACTCGGTAGGACCGAGTCACAGTTCGGTGGCACCGAGACTGCTAGGGTTTCACTGAGTTCAAAAATCGGTCACACTGATAAGTAATTCTCGGTCAGACCGAGTCTCACTTGTGCAATGACATAAGCCAAATCGGTGGGACCGATTTTTTCAACTCGGTGGGTCCGAGATAGTTTCGGCGGAAACCTAAACCTAGAGTTTTCGAATCAAACCTAATCTATGAGCGTTTTGACTGGATAGGAGTGTTTCAATCGTGGCTAGAATCAATATGATCACAATGTGCTAGGAATCAGATTGGGGAATAGCACAAAGATCAAGTCCATACCCTAGTTCGGCGGGGACTTTCTACGGCAGCAACGGCGGAGCAGAATTCCCGTTGACAGCGACGGAGACCAGCGACTGGAGGCTGCTGGCGGCGAGAAGACGATCCGGAGACCACGAGGGCAGAGCAGGCTATCGCGCGGGCGAAGGGGTTCGGAGAAATTTCCAAAATTTTGCCCGTGACTATATATAGCCCGACCCTGTCGGTGTGACCGAGTGGAACAACTCGGTGGCACCGAGATTCATAACTGCAAGCAGTTACTGAAACTCGGTGTGACCGAAATGTTCAAATCGGTTGCACCGAGATCGAAAACCTAGATCAACTTAATGATCTCGGTAGGACCGAAAGTGGAGTATCGGTCAGACCGAGAATCATAAAGAGGTTTTGGAAGTTTAAGTCTATGACGAATCGGGGACTCCGAGTGCTCCTCACACAAAGTGGTTCGAATCTGACTTGATCAAATTTTGTGATGCAGCATGAATAGAGTTTGAGACGTGAAAAGCATAGATAGCTAGAGGAGGTTCTTAGGCATTCTTGTCCATCCACTTGGCAAAAGAGGATAAAACCGAACAATCAAAACAACAAGTGGATGTCCTCGAATGAGTAAATTATGCAACCAGCATGCTCACACAATAAGATGGCAGATGAAATATGTGGAAAGGCATGCACAACCAATTCTAGCATCTATCAAGCAATTTGCGATGACTAGGTCATCTATATATGAGTATATTGACTTAGGAGTCAAGTGAGAACACTTGATCATAGGTCATACTCATCGTTTAAGCTCAAGTGGGGTTACCACTTTTACATAAAGCATTGATATGTTCACATCTTTAGAGTTGCTTTAGCTCAAGTCTTAGAGTAAAGCTCCCCCTAGATGTGATATCCCCCCTAAGAGGGATGAACTAACCTTGGGTTTTGTCGATGATGACTTCATGTAGATATTGAAGATGTGGATGCTCAATGTTGACGTAGATCTCTTGGAGCTATCCATTTTGAGTGAATTGCACTTTCAATATACCTACATGGGTTAGTCCCACAAGGAACAAGCAAGGATATCCATAGACATAGAGTGATGCACACAAAAGATGATGTCCATGAAAACTTTTAGGTTACCTTGTCCCTTGTCTTACCAACAAGAGGGTTTGTGACTCCTTGAACTAGTGCAAGATGTGGAAGTTGATTGCACTTGTTCTTGCCAAAATGATAAGAGTGAAGTATGTTGGCGGAGTCACCCTCAAGAACTCTCTAGTTCTTCTTATTTTGGATCCACACCATCTTGATGGGAATCCTTGGAGTTGTAGTCGTACTTGATGAAGTGGAACTTGAAGTAGTCTTGGGAATCCACTTGACTAAGGTCTTTGGAGCTTCTTCAAATGCATCAATTTCCTCTTGAAGCTTGTCCTTGCCTTTTTGCTTGTAGTCTTGTGGTGGAAGATCATCTTGAGCTTGTGTCCCCTTGAAAGAAGTATACTTCTCTTGTTGAGGGACAAACTTTGTCTTGGGGTATTGATCTTCTTCCCACTCAACTCCATTGGCATTGAACTTTCGTTCAAAACCAATACCTTGATTCTTCCGGTGCATTCCTTGCTTGCGCACAATTTCCTCGAATTGCTTACTCCCGGCAAGGCTTTTGTACACTCCTTTCTCTATAATTCCCTTCAATAAGCTGTTTTCTTGCTCAAGTGTAACTTGGCTAAGAGATTCATTAGTGGAATCAAGAGAGCTACTAGAAGCAACAATATTGGATTTAGCATGATCATTGTTACTACTAGAGGAAGAATCTTTCTTGTTCTTGTTACTAGACTTGACTTGAGGCATGTAAGTGGATAAGAGTAAATGCTTGGCAATGTAAGAAGAATTTTTCTTGCGGAGATCATCATTGATTGCCTTTAAGAACTCATGCTCTTGCTCAAGATTGAGATTTTCAAAGCATAACTTCTCATGAGCTCTTAAAAGTTCTCGATGATCTTCGAAGATGGTTTCATGAGCTAACTTAAGAGTGTTTAGTTCTTTAGTTAGGGTCTCAATCTTCTCCTTATCATTGTCATTCGTTTTATCTTGATTAGCATGATTAATTGGTCTTTCATCATAATATTCATCACTAGAGTTGTCACCAAGCAAATCATCACCTAACAAGTCATCTTCATCACTATTGAAATCAACATACTCGGGGTGTGTTACCTTAGGACCTTTGGCCATGAAGCATCTTCCAATTCCTTCATTTGGTGAGTCAAATATGTCGTAGGAGTTGGTTGACACAAGTGCTAGACCGGCAACACCTTCATCTTGAGTATCTTCGAAGCCGGAGTAATAACTTCTCGGAGTGGCTGTCGGAGTCGAAGCCGGATACCCATTCACCAACATGAGCTTGATGTCTTCGTCTTGTGTAGCTCCTTGATGATTTTTCCTTCCTTTCCGAATCCTTGCTTCTCCATGAGTATCTTCGTTCATAACGATCATCTCTACTCCTTCTCTCTCTTGGTGGTGATCCTTTGCTTCTTCTTTTTGGAGAATCTTCTCTTCTCTTGTAGGGAGCCGTACACTCATTAGAATAGTGTCCGAGTCTTCCACAATTGTAGCAGTTTCGCTCTCGACTAGAAGATCTTTTGTCATTGTAGGACCTTGACTTGGAGCTTCTATGTTTGCTTCTACTCTTGTAGAACTTGTTGAAGTTCTTCACCATTAAGCTCAATTCTTCATTGAAGTCTTGTTTCTCACTTGATGATGTAGGGGCTTCACATGAGGCTTTATAGGCACCACTTGATTTGTTGTGAAGTTCCTCTTTATCCTTAAGTGACATCTCATGAGCAACAATTCTTCCAATCACCTCCGTTGGCTTGAGATCTTTGTAATTGGGCATCATTTGAATCAATGTGCATACGGTATCATATTTTCCATCCAAGGCTCTTAGAATCTTCTTGATGATGAATTTATCGGTCATCTCTTCACTTCCTAAGCCGGCAATCTCATTTGTGATGAGAGCGAGCCTAGAGTACATTTCAGCGACACCTTCACCATCCTTCATCTTGAACTTGTCAAGTTGGCTTTGAAGCACATCCAACTTGGATTCCTTGACGGAGTCGGTACCTTCGTGCATATCAATCAAAGTGTCCCAAATTTCCTTTGCATTCTCAAGGTGGCTGATTTTGTTGAATTCTTTGAGGCACAATCCGTTGAAGAGAATATCACAAGCTTGAGCATTGTATTGCAACATCTTCAACTCATCCGCGGTAGCTTCACGGTTCGGTTCTCTCCCATCAAAGAAGTCACCTTGCAAACCAACACACACAATAGCCCAAACGGCGGGGTTATGTCCAAGAATATGCATTTTCATTTTATGCTTCCAACTAGCAAAATTAGTACCATCAAAGTAAGGACCTCTACGGTGATAATTTCCCTCGCTAGTCGCCATACTCTCCTAGGTTGTGAAACCAAGGCTATGACCACCAAAAGCTATGGAGATCAAAGCAAATGGAGACCAAAGCTCTGATACCACTTGTAGGATCGAAAGTATGTCTAGAAGGGGGGTGATTAGACTACTTGAACAAATAAAAACTTAACCTTTTCCCAATTTTAGTTCTTGGCAGATTTTAGCTAATTTAGGACAAGTCAAGCAATCATCACATAATTCAAGCAAGCATGCAAAGAGTATATAGGCAGCGGAAAGTAAAGCATGCAACTTGCAAGAATGTAAAGGGAAGGGTTTGGAGAATTCAAACGCAATTGGAGACACGGATGTTTTTCCCGTGGTTCGGATAGGTGGTGCTATCCTACATCCACGTTGATGGAGACTTCAATCCACGAAGGGTAACGGTTGCGCGAGTCCACACAGGGCTCCACCCAAGGGTAACGGTTGCGCGAGTCCACACGGGGCTCCACCCACGAAGGGTCCACGAAGAAGCAACCACCCACAAAGGGTCCACGAAGAAGCAACCTTGTCTATCCCACCATGGCCATCGCCCACACAGGACTTGCCTCACTAGCGGTAGATCTTCACGAAGTAGGCGATCTCCTTGCCCTTACAAACTCCTTGGTTCAACTCCACAATCTTGTCGGAGGCTCCCAAGTGACACCTAGCTAATCTAGGAGACACCACTCTCCAAGAAGTAACAAATGGTGTGTAGGTAATGAACTCCTTGCTCTTGTGCTTCAAATGATAATCTCCCCAACACTCAACTCTCTCTCTCATAGGATTTGGATTTGGTGGAAAGAAGATTTGAGTGGAAAGCAACTTGGGAAGGCTAGAGATCAAGATTCATATGGTAGGAATGGAATATCTTGGTCTCAACACATGAGTAGGTGGTTATCTCTCAGAACATATGAGTTGGAATGGTGTGTGTGTTCTGATGGCTCTCTCCTCGAATGAGAAGAAGGTGGAGGGGTATATATAGCCTCCACACAAAATCCAACCGTTACACAGTTTTCCAATCTCGGTGGGACCGAATCAATAAACTCGGTCGGACCGAAAATGTAAACCTAGTGACCGTTAGAGATTTTCGGTGGGACTGACATGCAACTCGGTAGGACCGATGTGGTTAGGGTTTGGGCATAACGTAATCTCGGTGAGACCGATTACACAAACTCGGTGAGACTGAATTTGGTAATTAGCTAACCAGAGAGTTGGTCAGGCAAACTCGGTGGGACCGATTTGCTCTTTCGGTGACACCGAGTGGAACTCGGTGAGACCGAAAAGTTACAAAGGGGAAACACTGAGTTTACATTGCAATCTCGGTGGGACCGATTCGCTCTTTCGGTGAGACCGAAAAGTTACGAAAGGGAAACAGAGAGTTTGCAACCCCATCTCGGTGAGACCGAGATCCTTATCGGTAGAACCGAATTGCTAGGGTTTGGCGGTGGCTAATGACAAGTGAAACTCGGTGGCGCCGGATAGGAAGAATCGGTAGGACCGAGTTTGGCTTAGGGTTTAGGTCATATGTGGATATGGGAAAGTAGTTGAGGGTTTTGGAGCATATCACTAAGCACATGAAGCAAGAGGCTCATTAAGCAAGACCTCATCCCTCCTTGATAGTATTGGCTTTTCCTAAAGACTCAATGTGATCTTGGATCACTAAAATTATAAAATGAAGAGTCTTGAGCTTTTGAGCTTGAGCCAATCCTTTGTCCTTAGCATTTTGAGGGTTCCACTTTCACATCCATGCCATGCCAAACATTAAGCTTTCCTAAAATAATCATCTTGGAATAGCATTAGCTCAATGAGCTATATGTTGTTATGAATTACCAAAACCACCTAGGGATAGTTGCACTTTCACAGTCCCCTCCCTTCTCGCGCGTCATGGAGTCCGAGCTCGATGGGGAAATGGCGCGGCAGTAGAGGCAAGGACCGCGGCGGGAGCAAGAGACTTGACATGGTGGAGACTGACGGCGACGAGCTGCGGCAGCATTTCGGCGGCGCGCGGAAGTGCGGCGGCAGGGAGAGGAGGAGAAGGTCAAAATTGGCAAAGGGGAGGAGGGCGCACGTGCTCCGCCGCTCCCCCCTTTTCCCCCTACATATAGCCCCTAGGCTACAAAGCCGAGGGGGCGGGGCATGGGATCGTGGGATTAACTGTGCCCATGACCCCACGTCCCCATGATTATTGCGCGAGTTACTGCGTGTAGTAACTCCGCACGGAATCACAACGGTCTGCCTCGGCCGCAGCGGATGCGCCAGCGCGCCGAGGCCCGGTTGTGGCGGGCCCAGCCTGCTGTCACGTCCCATCGTGTGCGTGGGCTAGCAGGCTGGCCCGGCTAGCTGGCGCTGTGTGGCGTGCTCGCAACTGGCGGCGGGCTAGAGGCTTAGAAGGCACGCCATCTGATTCCCGCCTTGACATTTCAAAATCACCAGACGAATCCGCCTGGTCATGGCCGACTCCTAGCGGGCGGCATACCAGAAGACGAATGAAGCATCCAGCAAGAGCATTCGGAGAAGGAAACTGCTGAGGCACCTCAGCTTGTCAGCCGCGACGCCTCACCAGCTTCGGGGACTACTATCGGAGTAATGGGCCACGGGTAGCCTAACCCGAGTCCCTGAGCATTTCAGGACATTGAGCCGGCTGCGCCCCTCAAGCGTCAAGGATAAAGCACTGCCTTCTAGTGGCCGGATGGCTCAAGCAGCCGACTACCAGAGGACGGCCAAGCACCAGAATGCGGCCCCAAGACAAGCCGACTCCCAGCAGGCGGCCTCTAGAGAGGCTGGCTCCTGGAGGCGGCCCACGGCGCCCTCAAAGTCTGCGCCCCCATAAAGAAGACAAGACAGGATGTGGCTACAGTGTAGCCCATCACCCCCGTATCCAGGGCGGGCGCGGCCACAGTGACCCGTACCGGCCAGATCTCCGCACGGCACGGCACTGTTGCCATTCTACCCTTGACGTCAACCCTGTTAGGCGAAACCCTATTCCCGCGACGGCCTGTCGGTACGGCCTGCAGGCGGCGGGCCCTACCAGGCAGCGAGAGCCCAGAGGGCGGCATCACCTGACTAGTCGGACCCGAGGGAGGCCGGCCTCTAGCAGGCGGCCCACTCTTCCGTCGGAGTCCACGCGCCATTAACCCGACGAGACACGGTGTGGCTACATTGATCTCCCACCAGACGGCGGGACTGTAGCCACGCCCCCCCCCCCTGACCAAGCATGTGTCATTAGCATTACGGCTGCAGTAACAAGCAGCCGGCCAGACCCGCAAGAGGCGGAGGCGGCCTGTTGGCTCCGTACCAGACCAGGCGGCAGGGCCCAGTAGGTGGCGGGCCCCAACGGTCGGCGGAGGAGCCGGCGACAGGAGACACTGACAGTCGGGCCCTACACCCGGCCATATTACCGTTGTACCCCTGGTGGTAGGCCTATATAAACCCCCCGGGGCACCCATGCAAGGGGTTCCCAACCTGTTAGACCTAGACACACCCATAGAGGGAGGAGAGAGCTAGCCCTCCTTTCTTCTACCTCCAGCATACAGCTCGAGGAGAACCATTGTACTCACTAGGTCCTTAGTGATCATGCGGAGACCCCGCAGAGCAGGACTAGGGGTGTTATCTCCTAGGAGAGCCCCGAACCTGGGTAAGATTCGCCGGCGTGCATGTCTTCGCCTCATCCCATTTCCTGGCATCGGCGACGTCCTACTAGCCCCCATCATGATTAGCCATCCTTTGGCATATGTCGCATCAAACCGCCGACATTGAACGACACTGCGGCAGTCCCTACTCCAACGGACGACCCCAACAACGCTGGCGCTCCTCCATCGACCTCATGATGTGTTCTTCAGGGGCGTTAGTCCTCATTTTTCATCCCTTTTGGTCATTCGATGACAAAGCGGGAGAAATTTGAGTTAGTCTTCAAGCGGGTCTATCTATATGGGTGTTTTTTGCTAAGGTACAACTCTCGTTCTTCTAAAGATTTGTTGGATCGAGTTGTAAACTTAAGTCCGATGGTGGTCTGATACTTTTGCTATGTTCTTCTGCATGCTATTTCCTCATGTATGTTAATGCATGCATGCTGAATTACATCAGTCACCACATTTCATCATGCATTTAAAATTCTTCATATCATATGTTAAATGCGTGTATGAATTACAAGATATAGGGGAAGATCTCCATGATTCTACTCTTCAATGTGCATTGCTTCTCAAAAGCAAACTCCTCACATATGCACATCTTCAGGGGGAGTTCTTCTATATCTTGCAATCAAAATCCTCAATATCAGTATTTACACTTCATATGATTATCCCCGTTGAAAACTTAACCTATATTGTCATCAATCACCAAAAAGGGGGATATTGTAAGTGCATCTAGTGCCCCTTAGTGATTTTGGTGTATTGAATACCTATAGGTTAAGGGACTAATGAGTTTGTGAGTGTACACAGGTCTATAAGTCTATGAGGAGTTTGATATTTATAGAGAAATTTGACCCCTAAAAATGAATGTCTTCAATTGAAGACTTTGGCTTTCTGAAGACTTTGAAAGTGAAGAAATTGGTGTGATCCTGAAGACTTGATATTCATGCGAGGAATATGAAGCTCGAAGACTTTTGTTTTCATAGTTTCATTTTTCTCTTTCTTGAGTCATAGGAAACACCGTATTGTTAAAGGGGGCCGAGGTAAAACTAAGGAAAAGTTTCCAAGTGATGCTCATCTCAAAATCTCAAAATCCTACACATATCAATCCTTCGAGTGAAGCCATTGGAAATCTCATACAGTTCAGTCAATTTCTTCAGTGACAAAGACGAAGATCTTCTGGTCTCTGAGGAATTTGTTCTGACTGAGGAGTTAGGAATTCGCCAGTGCGGATTGCCTACAAGTGAGGAACATGATAGCCCTGAGGACTTTGATAGTCAAATTTCCGACCGTTGTTGTGCTATGCGCCAGCTGTCCCAAAATATCTACCCACCCAACGGTCATATCATTGAAGGGCATTTATGTATTATCATGTCGGGCCGCTCCCTAGCTATAAATAGCCGCCCACCTACAACCACTAGTTGGTTGGCTGCTCCGCGAGAAACTGACACTTGTCATTGAGAGCATCCTATCCTCCAAGGACTTTGAGTGAAAATCATCAAGTAAGGAAAAAACCAAAACCCAAACCAAACACCTACAAACCCAAAGTGATTGAGTATCACTGAAGAGATTGTTACTATGTGGAACCGATGCTTCTTACCTTTGAGGATTGTGCATCCTCCAGATGGTTAGGCATCATGTTCTAGAGCATCCAAGAGGAAATTATGGATCACCGAGTGACCGAGTCTGTGAAGGTCTGGAAGTCACCTGAAGACTTACCACGAGTGATTGAGCGAGGTCTATGTGACCTTAGCTAAAAGAGAATACGGTGAGGATTGTGTGTCCGGGACTGTGTGTCCTCAGGTTTAAATACCTAGCCGCTCCAACCAGACGTACGACTGTCACAGCAGTTGGAACTGGTCTACCAAATCGTTGTCTTCACCGAGCTAACTGGTTCTATTTCCTCAACCCTTTCATTTCCTCATTACTGTGTTGTTGTACTTGGTCGTTACTGTTTGAAGACTTTGACTGAAGACTTTCTCAATTTCCTCAATCCTATTTCTTCAGTCAGTTTGTCTCCAGCCTGCTTATCTTGTGTTTACGCTTTTAGTACTCTGAGTGTGTTTTCATTTCTTCATGATGACTATGCTACTACTCTGTTATGCTTGCATCTGAATACTTATTCTGCTGCTAAGTAGTTCGTGACTTAGGAATTTCCTCACCCTGAAATTCCTAGGTGACGAATGTGACGCCCGGTTAATCAAGCTACAGTAACCCTCTGGTAATGATGCCATGTCACCACGACTACTGTTGCTAATCCCGCGTTAGTTCGAAACCGATTCAAATTCAAAGTCAAAATCAAGCAAACAATAAAAGTTTTCAAATATCAAAACTAAAATGTTCATCATGTGGCAAATAATCCCTAACTAGTTTTGGTGGTGGAACCAACCTTTTACAAAGTGTTTAAATGCCCTAAACTATTTAAAAACAGTGGCTAAAATAATAATTTAATTGCTTTTGAAAAATAAAAAATATATTAAACTAATTTATTTTGGGTCCAACTAGGTTTGGCTGTGGCCTATTTTGATGATACTAATTTAGGTGCTAAATTGGTATTTTAAAGAAACTAAAATAATTAGGAGCTAAAAGAAAACAGAAAAGAAAAATAAGAAAAAGAAAGAAAAAAACAAAAGAAACCACCCCGCTCCCCATGGGCCTCGGCCCTTCCCACCCAACCGGCCTACTTGGCCCAATCGGCCACCCCCTGGCCTATAGGCCACAGCCCCACACCCCAGAAACCCTAACCCCCACTCCCTCTTCCCCTCCCGATCCAATCTGGATCGGGGACGAAACCCCACTCCCCTCGCTCCTTCCCCCCCCCCCCCCCACGAATGGATTGGGATCGAGGGGACGAACCTCCCCACGGCGCCCCGACCCCGTCGACCTTCGCAGCCGCCTCGACGCCGCGCGGAACGCCTCCGCCACAGCCACCTCGCCGTCTCCCTCGTCCTCACGCCCCGTCCCCTCTCCCCCGACGGCGCCGCTCGCTGCGCCAATCACGACCACGCCCTCGACGCCGCATGGACGCCGCCACCCCGCCGGACTGCGTCATCTCCGCCCCGCCGTCGCCGGACCACCCCAAGCCACCTCGAGCCCACTGCCCCGAACCCTAATTCCACCATGAGCCGCGCCCCTTCTCTCCTTCCCCTGTCCCCGCGTCGCGTCCGACCTCCCCGCGCCGCCCTCTGCAGCGCTGCGTCCCCCGCTCCACCGTGTGTGCGCCCGCAGGCTTCCTCTCGTGCGCACGCCCACGCTCGTGCTCACCGCCGCGGCCGCGCTCACCGCGGCCCTGCTACGCCCCGCCCGCGGTTGCTGTGGATCGCGCACGCCCGCGCCGTCCCGCCGCTCCCTTGCTCTCATCGGCGTCCCGCTCACGCACGCGCGCCCTCGCCCTTCGCCTTGCCCCTGCCTCGCCCGCCGTGGACAACGGCCCCGCCATCCCGCTCGTCGCCTCACTCATGCGCCGTCCGACGGCGACCACCATGATCTCCTGCCGTTGGCCGCGCCCCCCTCCATTCTGCGGTGGCCGGTGGCCTCGCTGGAGGCCGCGCCCGGCCGCGGAGCCCGAGCCCCCTGGTCGTTCCCAGGTCCGACCTCCTCGGGCGCCCGCCCGTTAACCCTCGCCCACTTCGCCCGGTTGCCCCCTGGGCCTATGACAGTGGGGCCCGCCCCCCAGAACGTTAAAAAAAGTATATAAAAATAAATAAAACAATAATTAAAATAAAAACAAATTTAATTAATTAATTAATTAACTAAATTAATTAAGTTAATTAACCTTAATTAATTAATCTAATTAACCTGTTAGCTTAATTAAACAGTAATTAGTTTAACTAAACCCTACTTAACCTAACAGAGTATGACAGGTGGGTCCCACTAGACCCACGCGTCAGTTTGACCCAGTCAACCCCTGTTGACTGCTGATGTCAGCATGACATCATGCTGATGTCATAAATCTATTTTTGAATTAATTAAATAATTAATTAAATTTCAGAAATTAATAAAGTCTTTAGAAAATCATATCTTTTAATCCGTAACTCGGATGAAAATACTTTGTACATGAAAGTTGCTCAGAACGACGAGACGAATTCGAATACGCAGCCCGTTCATCCGCCACGCATCCGTAGCATAGCGAACACGCAACTTTCCCCCTCCGTTTCATCTGTCCGAAAACACGAAACACCGGGGATACTTTCCCGGATGTCATCCCCCTTCACCGGTATCACCTACTACCGCGTTAGGGCGCCTCTAACGCCGTTACTTGTCATGTCATGCATCACTATGCATATGCTTGCATTATATTTATTGTTTCTTCCCCCTCTTCTCTCACTAGACACCGAGACCGACGCCGCTGCTACCCAGTACGACTACGGAGTTGACGACCCCTCTCTCTTGCCAGAGCAACCAGGCAAGCCCCCCCTTTGATCACCAGATATCGCCTACTATTCTCTATACTGCTTGCATTAGAGTAGTGTAGCATGTTACTGCTTTCCGTTATTCCTATCCTGATGCATAGCCTGTCCTTGCTACTACTGTTGTTACCATTACCTGCTATCCTACTGCTTAGTATAGGATGCTAGTATCCCATCAGTGGCCCTTCACTCTTGTCCGTCTGCCATGCTATACTACTGGGTCGTGATCACTTCGGGAGGTGATCACGGGCATATACAATATACTTTACACAGTTACATTACCCCTGTGCGCTTAGGTTTAAACCGGCGTGTTGACCTCTCTGTTGTGCCTAGGTGGGGCTGCGACGTGTTGATCTTCCACGGCCGGGCATGACCCAGGAAAGTGTGTCCGGCCAAATGGGATCAAGCGTGTTGGGGAATGTGGTGCACCCCTGCAGGGAAGTTAATCTATTCGAATAGCCGTGATCTTCGGTAACAGGACGACTTGGAGTTGTACCTTGACCTTATGACAACTAGAACCGGATACTTAATAAAACACACCCTTCCAAGTGCCAGATACAACCGGTGATCGCTCTCTCACAGGGCGACGAGGGGAGGATCATCGGTTAGGATTATGCTATATGATGCTACTTGGAGGACTTCAGTCTACTCTCTTCTACATGTTGCAAGACGGAGGCTGCCAGAAGCGTAGTCTTCGAAAGGATTAGTTATCCCCCTCTTATTCTGGCATTCTGCAGTTCAGTCCACATATGATACCCTTATTCCATTTGATACCCATGCATATGTAGTGTAGCTCCTTGCTTGCGAGTACTTTGGATGAGTACTCACGGTTGCTTTCTCCCTCTTTTCCCCCTATCCCTTCTACCTGGTTGTCGCAACCAGATGTTGGAGCCCAGGAGCTAGACGCCACCGTCGACGACAACTCCTACTACACTGGAGGTGCCTACTACTACGTGCAGCCCATTGACGACGACCAGGAGTAGTTTAGGAGGATCCCAGGCAGGAGGCCTGCGCCTCTTTCGATCTGTATCCCAGTTTGTGCTAGCCTTCTTAAGGCAAACTTGTTTAACTTGTGTCTGTACTCAGATATTGTTGCTTCCGCTGACTCATCTATGATCGAGCTCTTGTATTCGAGCCCTCGAGGCCCCTGGCTTGTAATATGATGCGTGTATGACTTATTTTATTTGTAGAGTTGTGTTGTGATATCTTCCCGTGAGTCCCTGATCTTGATCGTACACGTTTGCGTGTATGATTAGTGTACGGTCAAATCGGGGGCGTCACAAGTTGGTATCAGAGCCGACTGCCTGTAGGAATCCCCCTTTCCAACTCCTTGGCCGAAGTCGAGTCTAGGCATTACAAAACTTTTACTAACTTGGCTGTGTGCCTTACGGGCCCACGTCGCCATCCGGGTGGTATTAGGATCTTTTACTCCTCGATCCTTACTCTGGGACTCTGAACTCTCTTCTATTCGGGTTTAATGAATTTACTAAAAATCTAACTTAGGTTCTCGAAAATACTTTCTCCCGGAGAACCCCCTTCAGTCCAGATGATCGTCGGCTGCACTAGAGGGTTTCGAAGATACTCTCCGATATTCTGTTGAAACCTTATGCCATTGCTTTTGCAAGTCCCTACCACCAAAATATCCATATGGATAAGTATTTAGACCTGACGTGCTTACTTTTATTCCCAGTCGATCTTGTTATTATAAGATACCCCGAGAATACTTTGTGCCTACTGCCTTGCAGTTCTTTGCCACATGCATACCACTACGGATAATTACTCGCATTTATCGAGTATCCGCTCATCCCCAGATATTCATGCAGTTCACAAAATTCTTCGAAATACCATTCGGTCTTCCAAAAATCCTGAGCAACCTATTGCTCCTGAAATTCTTGCTTGCTTGCATTATGGTTAATCCCATAAGTATAGTAATCTTATTGGCAACCTTTGTCAATATCATTTTGAGTCCATTGACTCAATATGTTGCGAATTCTCGCAATCCTCACTCAGATCATAGAATTCATCCTTCCAGCTCAGATGTCATTTAAAACGTGAGCTGGTCCTCGGCCAATCAGATTGCCATCGGTTGTACCCCTAAGTCTATTCAACTTGTCCGTCCTTGATCAGAGCGTTTGCTCCTGATCCCTTGATTTGAAAATCATAATTCCTTTGTTATTTAAACGTTGAATTATTCAGATGTTCTGTAAAACGATGCATTTGCATTCTTTCTTCCTCTGATTGGGTATCGATACTCACATCAGCTCCATTGTGGATCACCATATCCACTGTTGGATTATCATCCGACAATGTCCTTCATAATTAATCACCTTGTGAGTTCTTTCTCCGATACATAATGCCTTTGGTAATTTGTATCCTCTCCTTTTGCCAACCAGGCTCTGCTTTCGAGCTGGTAATATTTACTCTCAAAGCTTGTGGTATATGTTTCCACGATACCCTGACGGGTTGAACCTATGCCTTCCTTAATTTGTGTGACCTCGAAAGTTATGCGGGTTATACCCTGCTGACGCTTCGTCAGATAACTTTTCAACACTACAACTTCGAAAAGGGGAGGTAAATGTAAGGTTATGCATTGAAGAAGTGGGAGTCGACCTTGAACTTTGTGTTCATGCCCATGGACACGATGTAGATCTTATTATTAAAGCTTCTCTTAAATTAATTACCCCCTTGGTATAAGTTCATATTATATCAGGGATCTGGCCTTTTGCAATCGTGGTTTCGACCATGTTCTCTTTTAGGTACCGTTTCTCGTGCAAGTTTAAGCACTTGTCTTCTGCAGAGCAATACCCCAGTCCAACCTCTACTTTGATCTGTCGCCGAGTATTACCCCCTGGTATCTCGAGGATACCACGGGATACATAACTTCTTAGGAGTTCTTCATCAACTAATATTCTTGCCGATTCCATTTTTCCAACGGGTTCTCAGTTGTTAGAACCCCTCAAGGACACCGACAACTGAATTGAGTCCGCACTATGATTCAACAACTCTTGGTAACCTTCATTACTTACGAGTCTGAACTCGATCACGTCATTCCGAGCCTACTCGGCTATATCATTATCGTGCCAAATTTTAATTGTGCTACCTGGTCCTTCTTTCCGGAGCACAATTTCGACGATGGGCTAAGCTTACGTCGATCTTCCTTGTCTTATCGTTTCACCTCAAACAACAAACTTGATTTCAATTTTGTGTCGCACCCATGGTTCGAATAACCTTTCGCTTCATCATTCGTTTGACTTGATGTCATCGCCGACCGATTACATCTCCATGAAACCTCTCGACAGAAATTGTCATGATCATCATCAACATTTCGAGCTCCTCAAGGATATCAATTGAATTCCTGATGAGAAATACCATCCTTGCCCTCGATGATTTGTGTTATCATCGACCACTCGATTGCCTTCCGTTCAACACAAACTTGTTTGTGTTTTGTGTTATACCTTGAGATCCTTGCTATCCAGCATTTGTTCTCCTTTACCTTGGAGTATTACCATCTTTTATGTCAAGAATGTTGTGAGAATTTCACCACCTCTTAAGAATTCTTGGTATCATGATACTTCTCACCATCACCATTCTTTCTTGGTCCTCGTGTTGATTCCAACCGGGGTACCAACAAGTGAACGGTGTTGTTTGGATTCTGCACTTCTAGCAACCCTATGGCTTTGAAGTTAATGGTCGGCCGTTCGTTCTTAGACTATTGATTATTGAATCACCATTCTGACATTGGTCGTGCAACCCAACCCATATTTTGGGCGCACCTTTCAACCAATGTTTAATTGTGTATGTTTTCCGTGAGCATACTTCCTTATATCATTTGATCTGACAAATGTTATCTCCTTGTTCACTTAATTGTGGAAATCCATCTTTTGTTAATCTCGATGAATTGTCGCTGATTCCATCAGCCACCTCCTCATTCTATTCTTGATTTAATAATGAACTCATGATTCGGAACTTGCTTCCACAGTTCAATTCCCGAGAATCTTACAATGTCGTCTCGTCAATTTGTCTTGCACCTTTTCTTCTCAGGCATCTTGAGTCTGAGGTTTCCTAACACCGATCAGATCTGAATCTTGGTCAGATATGATGGTTGGAACATACTTTCAAGAGTTATAACATTGATCCTCATATGACCTGGTAAGGTGATGTCATGCCAGCACACCTGGCCGGAGGACCTACTGTTATAGTTTTCTTATTAGCAAGGTTATCCATTCTTCCATGAGGAAATTGCAAGACTTATACTATAAGTTGTTCCTGATGAATCCTTGGTGTATCCAAAGTACGACCTTTGCTTGAAGACTATGTCAATGCTATCTCGAAGCATGTCTATGGTACTCCGATTTTCAACAAGAACATTTAAAGCCCAATGCTAAATGTTTCCTGCTCAATTCTCCAAACACCGTTGTATGGGTAATGCCATGAAATCTCTCTCCCCTTACCTAAAGAGTTTTCTACATTATATCATGTCATGGATATCATGCTCTGCTTATCCTTGGAAAGGATATACCCCTGAAATATGTGTTTAAACACATTTTCCTTTCCATTGTTTTCTTTAACCTTTCTTGCGACCAATACGATCTAAGCAGTAACAATTCCCTGCTTATGTAAACACCTCGGTGTACAATTCTGTCAGTGAGACCCTGTTTCTACTGTTGATGTCTTTCTGGTAACCGCCGATGGACGAGAACTTTGC
Source organism: Triticum urartu (assembly GCF_056163025.1). Classification (NCBI taxonomy): domain Eukaryota; kingdom Viridiplantae; phylum Streptophyta; class Magnoliopsida; order Poales; family Poaceae; genus Triticum; species Triticum urartu. Next base: position 581,902,813 of record NC_141879.1, read on the forward strand.
CTACTGATCCGCCTCGTTCAACGAGCAGGAAAATGGTTCTCTTTGTCCCTCGCCCTTGGTACCGACGTTATTGCCGACATAATCGACAGGCTACCCTCTGACATGCCTTGCTATCATGGCCGTGCCAGATGTCGACGCCATTCCTACTTTAACCACAGGGTGGGCCCATAACCCACAGGTCCCAGGATCGAAACCTGACTCTCCTGTACATCCCTGCTTCAAAGTTATCCCTTATGCTTGGCTTCGTAGGTAATTCGCGAGCCACCTTCCTACTGCTCTATTCTGGTATCAGACGCAATGCTTACTCTCGCCGCTCTGAACCCTTTTCTCACTCTGGTTCAGACTTTGAGCAGCTATCTATCTGCTTGGACCCTCTCATTGTACCTTCGTATTGTACTCTCGATGTATTTTATATGTTCAACTCGAGAGATAATCTTATGCTCAATCATGGTTAACCCTAGATTGTTTCCCTCGTAAGCATGCTGTCGTAGCCGAGCTGCCGCTTACCTATTTGTAAGTATGTTGGAATTCCCGAAGAAAAGAATGATGACTTCCTGATGATGACCTGAAGCATGAGGAATGAAGGCGTCGATGTAAAGGATCGACCTCTCCGAGAAGAGCAACCAAGACCGAGAAGACTCGATAGAATTTCGTAGCCACAACTTTCCCGTACTCCTCTCTTAAATCTCGGGACGAGATTTCTTGTAGTGGAGGAGAATTGTGACGCCCGGTTAATCAAGCTACAGTAACCCTCTGGTAATGATGCCATGTCACCATGATTACTGTTGCTAATCCCGCGTTAGTTCGAAACCGATTCAAATTCAAAGTCAAAATCAAGCAAACAATAAAAGTTTTCAAATATCAAAACTAAAATGTTCATCATGTGGCAAATAATCCCTAACTAGTTTTGGTGGTGGAACCAACCTTTTACAAAGTGTTTAAATGCCCTAAACTATTTAAAAATAGTGGCTAAAATAATAATTTAATTGCTTTTGAAAAATAAAAAAAAAATATTAAACTAATTTATTTTGGGTCCAACTAGGTTTGGCTGTGGCCTATTTTGATGATACTAATTTAGGTGCTAACTTGGTATTTTAAAGAAACTAAAATAATTAGGAGCTAAAAGAAAACAGAAAAGAAAAATAAGAAAAAGAAAAAAAACAAAAGAAACCACCCCGCTCCCCATGGGCCTCGGCCCTTCCCACCCAACCGGCCTACTTGGCCCAACCGGCCACCCCCTGGCCTATAGGCCACAGCCCCACACCCCAGAAACCCTAACCCCCACTCCCTCTTCCCCTCCCGATCCAATCTGGATCGGGGACGAAACCCCACTCCCCTCGCTCCTCCCCCCCCCCCACGAACGGATTGGGATCGAGGGGACGAACCTCCCCACGGCACCCCGACCCCGTCGACCTTCGCAGCCGCCTCGACGCCGCGCGGAACGCCTCCGCCACAGCCACCTCGCCGTCTCCCTCGTCCTCGCGCCCCGTCCCCTCTCCCCCGACGGCGCCGCTCGTTGCGCCAATCGCGACCGCGCCCTCGACGCCGCATGGACGCCGCCGCCCCGCCGGACTGCGTCATCTCCGCCCCGCCGTCGCCGGACCACCCCAAGCCACCTTGAGCCCACTGCCCCGAACCCTACTTCCACCGTGAGCCGCGCCCCTTCTCTCCTTCCCCTGTCCCCGCGTCGCATCCGACCTCCCCGTGCCGCCCTCTGCAGCGCTGCGTTGCCCGCTCCATTGTGTGTGCGCCCGCAGGCTTCCTCTCGTGCGCACGCCCACGCTCGTGCTCACCGCCGCGGCCGCGCTCACCGCGGCCCTGCTACGCCCCGCCCGCGGTTGCTGTGGACCGCGCACGCCCGCGCCGTCCCGCCGCTCCCTTGCTCTCATCGGCGTCCCGCTCTCGCACGCGCGCCCTCGCCCTTCGCCTTGCCCCTGCCTCGCCCGCCATGGACAACGGCCCCGCCATCCCGCTCGTCGCCTCACTCATGCGCCATCCGACGGCGACCACCATGATCTCCTGCCGTTGGCCGCGCCCCCCTCCATTCTGCGGTGGCCGATGGCCTCGCTGGAGGCCGCGCCCGGCCGCGGAGCCCGAGCCCCCTGGTCGTGCCCAAGTCCGACCTCCTCGGGCGCCCGCCCGTTAACCCTCGCCCACTTCGCCCGGTTGCCCCCTGGGCCTATGACAGTGGGGCCCGCCCCCCAGAACGTTAAAAAAAGTATATAAAAATAAATAAAACAATAATTAAAATAAAAACAAATTTAATTAATTAATTAATTAACTAAATTAATTAAGTTAAGTAACCTTAATTAATTAATCTAATTAACCTGTTAGCTTAATTAAACAGTAATTAGTTTAACTAAACCCTACTTAACCTAACAGAGTATGACAGGTGGGTCCCACTGGACCCACGCGTCAGTTTGACCCAGTCAACCCCTGTTGACTGCTGATGTCAGCATGACATCATGCTGATGTCATAAATCTATTTTTGAATTAATTAAATAATTAATTAAATTTCAGAAATTAATAAAGTCTTTAGAAAATCATATCTTTTAATCCGTAACTCGGATGAAAATACTTTGTACATGAAAGTTGCTCAGAACGACGAGACGAATTCGAATACGCAGCCCGTTCATCTGCCACGCATCCGTAGCATAGCGAACACGCAACTTTCCCCCTCCGTTTCATCTGTCCGAAAACACGAAACACCGGGGATACTTTCCCGGATGTCATCCCCCTTCACCGGTATCACCTACTACCGCGTTAGGGCACCTCTAACGCCGTTACTTGTCATGTCATGCATCACTATGCATATGCTTGCATTATATTTATTGTTTCTTCCCCCTCTTCTCTCGCTAGACACCGAGACCGACGCCGCTGCTACCCAGTACGACTACGGAGTTGACGACCCCTCTCTCTTGCCAGAGCCACCAGGCAAGCCCCCCCTTTGATCACCAGATATCGCCTACTCTTCTCTATACTGCTTGCATTAGAGTAGTGTAGCATGTTACTGCTTTCCGTTATTCCTATCCTGATGCATAGCCTGTCCTTGCTACTACTGTTGTTACCATTACCTGCTATCCTACTGCTTAGTATAGGATGCTAGTATCCCATCAGTGGCCCTTCACTCTTGTCCGTCTGCCATGCTATACTACTGGGCCGTGATCACTTCGGGAGGTGATCACGGGCATATACAATATACTTTACACAGTTACATTACCTGTGATACTGTTCGGAGATGGGGGCTGAAGGGGCAGGTGGCTCCATCCCGGTAGAGGTGGGCCTGGGTTCCCGACGGCCCCCGACTGTTACCTTGTGGCGGAGCGACAGGGCAGGTTCAGACCACCTAGGAGAGAGGTGGGCCTGGCCCTGGTCGGCGTTCGCGGATACTTAACACGCTTAACGAGATCTGGGTATTTGATCTGAGTCTGGCCATTTGGTCTATACGCACTAATCATCTACGCGGGAGTAGTTATGGGTATCCCGGCGTCGTGGTATCAGCCGAAGCCTTCGTGACGTCAGCGACTGAGTGGCGCGCGCCGGATTGGACCGTAAGCCTGCTCTTGTATTAAGGGGGCTAGTTCTGCTTCTGGCCGCGTTCGCAACGTGCAGGTGTGCTATGGGCGATGGGCCCAGACCCCTGTGCGCTTAGGTTTAGACCGGCGTGCTGACCTCTCTGTTGTGCCTAGGTGGGGCTGCGACATGTTGATCTTCCACGGCCGGGCATGACCCAGGAGAGTGTGTCCGGCCAAATGGGATCAAGCATGTTGGGGAATGTGGTGCACCCCTGCAGGGAAGTTAATCTATTCGAATAGCCATGATCTTCGGTAACAGGACGACTTGGAGTTGTACCTTGACCTTATGACAACTAGAACCGGATACTTAATAAAACACACCCTTCCAAGTGCCAGATACAACCGGTGATCGCTCTCTCACAGGGCGACGAGGGGAGGATCATCGGTTAGGATTATGCTATACGATGCTACTTGGAGGACTTCAGTCTACTCTCTTCTACATGTTGCAAGACGGAGGCTGCCAGAAGCGTAGTCTTCGAAAGGATTAGTTATCCCCCTCTTATTCTGGCATTTTGCAGTTCAGTCCACATATGATACCCTTATTCCATTTGATACCCATGCATATGTAGTGTAGCTCCTTGCTTGCGAGTACTTTGGATGAGTACTCACGGTTGCTTTCTCCCTCTTTTCCCCCTATCCCTTCTACCTGGTTGTCGCAGCCAGATGTTGGAGCCCAGGAGCCAGACGCCACCGTCGACGATAACTCCTACTACACTGGAGGTGCCTACTACTACGTGCAGCCCGCTGACGACGACCAGGAGTAGTTTAGGAGGATCCCAGGCAGGAGGCCTGCGCCTCTTTCGATCTGTATCCCAGTTTGTGCTAGCCTTCTTAAGGCAAACTTGTTTAACTTATGTCTGTACTCAGATATTGTTGCTTCCGCTGACTCGTCTATGATCGAGCTCTTGTATTCGAGCCCTCGAGGCCCCTGGCTTGTAATATGATGCTTGTATGACTTATTTTATTTGTAGAGTTGTGTTGTGATATCTTCCCGTGAGTCCCTGATCTTGATCGTACACGTTTGCGTGTATGATTAGTGTACGGTCAAATCGGGGGCGTCACAACGAATTTGTAAAAATCGCCTATTCACCCCCTCTAGTCGATATAATGCACTTTCAGGGACCCCTGCCCGAGATCTACCGGATTGGACTTAGTCATTGGTGGCCCATACAAGTCCCTCTACGTAGCCGAAGCGGCTCGATGGCTCGCCTCCAGATCGACAATAGTGTCGGCTGCGGCATGACTTTCTTCCCAGGACCACTCTTTGTCTTCGGTAGCATCACACCGATTTGACTGGCCACCTCGGCCAGATCGAAAATTCTGCCCCAAGTCAGATCATTAGATTCGGGAACCTAAATAGATATTTCATGTATATATGTTTTGCTTTATGCAAATTTATTGTTCATCCATGGGCATATGAGCTCGTGATCAGTAGCAGATTTCCGTGATGGCACATTACTAATTTACACTTCACACACTCTAGAAATATCTATTTAGGTACACCTAAACTCTCTAGTCTTGAACTCCGGATATCTCTTCAAGTTTTTTATATCCACATGTTCTAAAAGCAATCCTCCAACTATACATGCATTTAACAATACCATGAAAAAATGGTACATATATATATACATTATAATACATCAATGGCATAACTACATTGGCAAAATAATGTCAAAATATTAGTTTGATTAAGTACCCCAAACTAAATAATTAAATCACTTGTTGTAACAAAACACATGTTTGGTTTATCACTACAAATATATAGTGTTATATATGGACATTGTATGGGGAACTGAAACCCTAGTATTAATAGACATTTTGAGTTGTTAATACCGCCAATAAAAAAGTGTTGTATGTATAATATATAAAAAATGTATCAATAAAAACAACATACAACTAGGTGTGTTATAACGAGGTAACAAAGTTTAGTATAAATAGTTATATGTGCAGATTTTTTAACTCACCCCAGACCCATGAATTGGTTGAAAATCTCACCTCCATCCTAATCTCAAGAACATGGAGAAATGAAATAGTATCACTCATGTATTAAAATGAACTATTATATTTTTAAGATATTGATTGCCAGCAGAAAAGAGTACCAATATAATGTGAATTCCACGTTACTAGATCTAGCATGACATAATCTTTTCATCATTTTTAAATCAAACACATATGATTAGCATCAAAACATGTAGAGAGAAGTCCATATTACAACGTCAAACTATCAGCAAAGTCCAAAAACACAACCCTAAACTACGAAACTATCTAACAACCCACAACTTTTAATATCGGGCAAAAAACAACCTTTAGGTGACTTTTGACCGGTTTGACTGGTCAGCGTCCTAGCCAGCGCCATTTGGGGTCAAGTTATGCCAAAAAAAGTTTGTAGAAAAAATTGAAAAAAACTCAAAAATCAACACAACCATTATTATTCAATCTAGGAAAGTTTCAACCAGTTTTGCTAAGTGCAAAACAAATGAGAGCGAAAATTTAAATTCTGAGCCATTTTGGGTCAAATTTTGGTCGAAATAAAAAGTTTCCAGAAAAAAATTTGAAAAATTTCTCAAACTTTTAAACAACCATTATATTGAATCTGAGAAATTTTAAACCCGTTTTGCCAAGTATAGAAAAATGAGAGAAAAAATCAAATTCAGAGCCATTTGGGGTCAAATTTTGGTCAAGAACAAAGTTTCCAGAAAATTATGGAAAACATCTCAAAAATCAACACAAATGTTATAATAAATCAGGGAAAGTTCCAACCAGGAGAAAAAAAATGAGAGCTAAAATTCACATTCAGTCATTCTGGGTTAAATTTTGGCATAAACAGTTTTCAGAAAAAATTGAAAATATCCTCAAAAATCTACACAACCCTTAGATTCAATCTATGAAAGTTTGAAGAAGTATTGTTGAATGGTAAAAATACAAGCAAATTTCATATTCAGGAGATGGTGACATGGCGGATGACTAGGACGTTGACAGGTCAAAACAAGTCAACACATGTAAAAAACCACCTGAAGGTTGTTTTTCAGTATTGAAAGCCAAGGGTTGTAAATTACACAGTTTCGTAGTTGAAGGTTGTGTTAGGCTTTGCTGGTAGTTTGAGATTGTAATATGGGCTTCTCCCAAACATGTATGAAGCTATATGTCATCTAATTGCCAAAATAGGGCGTATATCTGTTTCTCTAATTGATTGATAAAGTCACCACATGCTTCTTTGTAGTCATTGGAAATGTCTTCTCCTATTGAACGAATATCGCCAGTAAGTCTGAAATAGATCCAGAAAATGCGAGCGCCAATGCCAAGTGTAGGACTTGAACCCTGTTGGGTTGTTTCCACCGCAAAGAACCTAACCATCTGAGCTAGGCTCAGTTCGCTGATTAAATCTATTTTTAAGAAACACTAACAAGCATTTTATATGTGATATTTATTAAGGAAAATAATTGCTAGTACAATAGGAAACAACTAAAAACACAGATCAACCAGTACAAAATAAAAACATATTCGCCTTCTTCTTCCTTCGATGATACACCACCCATGGGAGATTGAAAATTACACCAAACCAACAGTAAATAAATGGACATCTGCAAACGCCTTTGACATAAAGGCCGCAATAACCACTCATCCTTTAGAAGTTCATGAAGAAGCATTGGTTGGAGCATCATCCCACGCAAAATAGGTTTGCAGTTCATCACCATCGGGTGCAGATGATTGGAGAAATCAGGCCATGTCGCAAAACAACACATAATAAGATGTCGAAGTCGTCGCATTAATAGCCAATCAATTGCTCTCCATTAGGGACACACTAACTATCAAGATTTGAAGAGAGCCGAGAGATCTAGAGAGACAAACTCTCATAGGCCCTTGACCGACGCCCGATCGGACGTCGTCGAGGCAGGAAGTGACCGGAGAGACCTCATTCAAATACGTCATCGCTGCCGCCGCCACGTCGTCCATGTCGCTGGGAAACAATACTGAAGGAGAAAAAAACGAACAAACGCCCCCCACTCCTCTTCCCACCGACAAGGCCATCTAACGGGGATGCGAAGGGGCACCGATGCGACGTCATATGGGAGAAACTTGGCGGCGGTTAGGGTTGAGAGAGAGGCCTAGAGAGAATTGAGAAAATCTTTTGTATGACCTTTCGTACGCACATATAAAATCTTGAGGGTTTGTGAACATCCAATGGTTCGATTTAGCCCATATCCAACCTCAAGATAACCCCCACGCCCTCCTTCCTTCCTCCAAGCTGCCAAACGGCCAGCTCCAACAGCGGCGCCGAGGATAAGAGCAAAGCAATTAAACTAACCCACCAATGACAGCGAAGATTAGCCCCCGATCCCCCGGCTTAAGGCGCTTTTCCAGGCCACGCCTTTGTCGGGGCGCGGTGCACCTGGACGGGCTCTAATGATCCCCGGACCGGTGGCGCGCACATGGGCTTCGCCCCCGCGGCACGGCACGGCGCCGCTGCGGCCACTATAATACTCCTCGCCGGGACACGTCGCGGGGTTAGCCGGGGCCGATTATGGGATCCCATGGCGGGTTTGTCGAGTTCCCTAAGGTCAGCACGCTGCGAGCCTGTGATTCCACTGGCCGGGAGGCGTATTTAAAATGGCCCGCGCACTGGCGATCATGTGTGCGGATCGGCCGGGGCTGGGCGTGCTGCGCTGTGATGCGAAAAGGGAGCGCTTGGACGGATTCGAGCGGGGGGGAAGAGATCATTTCACTGGTCCGGGCGCGAACCGCCGGACTCCATTGGTTAAGACTGCATGCACCTCATTCGACGGACGGGCAATGCCGTGCTGATTTGTTTTATGTAAAAGCGCTGTTTGTTCTACTGCACTGATGCCACTCTAGCCGACACCGTCGGCAGATCACGCTAGCCGATGAGGATAACTTAAGCAATGCCTTGGAGATGCGTGCCGTTCGTAGCTTATGTGCGCAATGCCACAGGAGTAGGTATTGAGATGTGAGTTCTGAAATGACTCCAACAACTTACTACTTCACGTAATGATGACGGACAACACTGACAGTACAGTACAGTACAGTACAGGCGCTGATCCAACATCAGGAGCGGCCAAGCCTCGTCGCTGTTCCGGACAGAAGATCAGCCTCCATCCAACAACTAGGTGCCCGAATACGCATAGTTGAATTTTAACCTCGTCGGGCCGCCGATGTGCTCCCCACCTTCTGCGGCGTGTCGATGGGCACAGAGGAAGAGTGTGCCGGCGTCGCCTTACCGCTATCCACTCCGATGGCACACCATTATTGGCCCCTCTTAGAGCATATCCAGCCGCGCCCTCAACAAGCCCCCCTGTTGGCGGCCGGCGTCTAAAAATCGGCTCAGTCGCGTCCCTAAAAATCTGTTTTCGCCGGTTTAGGCTCAAACTGCCGCCGGCGGACTCAGGCCGAACCCGGCGCGCTGGAGGGCGCCGGGGCGAGCGTTTTTGACGCGAAAGAGAATGGGCCCGCCGAGTCAGCGAGACGCCCCTTCGTCGTCCTCATCGCCTCGGTTCCCGCAGAAATCAATGCGAAGGCTGCCGCGTCGGTCAGCCTCCATTGGTGCCTCACGGGCAGCGCAGTGATGAAGGCGCCGTGACGCGCGTCCCGCCCTCTCCCGCCATGCGTCGCCCGGCATGCAGCCCGTCGCCGCCCCAGCTACGGCTATAAAAGGCGACCTCCCCGCCGGTGGCCGCCACAGCTCTCATTTCCCCCATCTCTACCGCAAAAAGCAACACTCTCCCCTTTTCCCGTCGACGAACAGATGGCCGAGAGGTTCCCAGGCGACGGCGCGGCGGCGAACGGCTTCGGCCGCCGCAACCTCCAAGAGCCGGAGGCGCGCCTGCTCTACGATGCCGAGTACCCGGCGCCCCCAGACATGCGAGTGCCGGGGGCATGGAGGCTGAGCGCCGGTGACGTCCCGGTGCCCGAAGGGGCGGCACGGCGGGCCGAGATCGCCCGCATCAGCTCGTCCCTGACGAAGGAGCAGCGGAACGAGCCGCGCTATGCCGCCGACAGCCACACCCTCTGGACCATGTACTTCCAACGCCGCTGCGAGGAGCAGATCGCCTCCACCAACGGCGTCATCCCCCGCGGCCACCTCAATGCCGACGGGCGACGCAAGTGGTGGGGCGTGCCAGGCCGCACCCTCGAGGCCGTCCTCAACCACATCGAGACCGGAAACGTGTCGCGCCTCGAGTACCCGCCGCGACCGTCCTTCTCTCGCCGCCGGGGTAGCTCCTGGACGCCACGGATGATGGGGCCGGAGGAGACGCCGCTCGGGCGCCGCACCCATGGCGGTGCCCTCATCATCAACGAGGGTGCCCGACCCTCCCCGCGCAGCTCCCTCAGGTCCGACCGAAGCCCGAGCCGGGGCTGCTCCCGGTGAAGTCGGAGCACGTCGAGATGGTGGCCCCCAACGATGAGTCCGCCCTCAAGTGGGCGAAGGAGGAATACACCCGGGAGCAGGTGCACCGCCAGCGCCCGGCGTACGCGGAGCTCCAGGCCCGGCGCTGCGGGTGCGAGGAGGGCGGTGTCATCGTCCTCGACAGCGATGAGGAGGACAAGGCTGGGCCGTCCAGCGCCCCATCACGCGTCAGCGACCCTGGCCAGGGCTGCAGCAGGGACGGCGGCGGCACAGGCGAGGCACGCGACGACGACTACGATGATGGCGACGGCAGCGACTACACCCGCTTTTACAGGCTTCTCGGCATGTAGACGACGGCGACGGCGATGGTGACGGCGGCTAGGCGTTGTTTTCATATTTTCTGTACAAATTTCAATGAAGTTTCACCGAGTTCGTGCCAAAATCGTCGAGTTTGCATATATTTGTACGAAATATCGCTGAACCCGGAACGACCTGTGGGCCGACGACTGGGAACAAAGTCATCTCAGACGGTTCTTTTTGGGCGCCCTTGGGGGGGGAGGGGCGAACGGCTGAAGATGCTCTTAGCTGCTCCACTACGAAACAAATTCTGGCCGCCATTTTTTGTTCTTACCACTTCTCACTAACTGAGCTCGCTATAAAATCGAACTTCACTGACCAACATACCGGTTTCTACGGTCATTTTTTTACGAGCATCACAAATACTTTCTCTATAAAAAAATATAAAAGCATTTAGATCACTATTTTAATGTTCTAAACATTCTTATATTCCTTTACGAAGGGAGTACTAAACTTTTGCTTAAAATACAGGCACAGGTAGCCTGGTAATTACGTTTGGTCGGTGAAATAACACTAGTACCAGGTAGCACGTACTATGCAAGACCGAAAACAATGATCTCTTTCAGTACTGTTCGCCTCACACGCTAGCATGCTGCTTTTCAGTAGTTGTGCAAGCGCACCCGCTTCTGCTGCAGCATCACAAGCACATCTCGAACTCTTCAGATCGAGTTCAATCCTAAACCACTCACATTTCATAGTATGATCCGAAGTCCAAACAATGTGTCTTTACACTCTGAACAGGATATAGTAATTGTAAACTACAACGCCCGCCCTCAGAAACAACAACAACAACAACAACAACAACAACAACAACAAAAATGTATGTGCCCGGAACTTCTAAGTGCACAGCACAGCTAAAGATGTTATTAACAGCAATTGTGCTACAAACAGTTGAATGAAATAATAAGCAGCAACAATTGCAAACCGTGCAACAGAAAAATGCAACAAGATTTTCAGGACTGCTGTACCATTATTTTCTAGAACAATACTACTACTACTAGAACCATGTCAAATTCTCAATATAGTGGTTAACTATTAGCTATTGGGCAAAGGGCCTGAAATATAACATTGAAACTCAACCCAAAATCTCATTCTTTACACAAGAAATCAAGAAGATTTGGAATCATTTATTAGAGTAAAACATGTCTAAATCCTGCAGGAAATAAAACTGTTCCAACCTATCACCACAGACACACATAAGATGGCCCCACATTTGACCATCAACCAGCTCCCACAAATACACATTCCAACAATCCAATACAGAATCCTACATAAGCCAAGTTAGATTTTACGAGAGCATCACATCAACTGCGCTCATATACTAGTTATAACCAGCAACAGACAGCAATAGTTGACGGTGGTAGATGCAATAGATAGATGCATGAAGAAAACTGCATTATAACAGAACACTTCATGGAGAAGTTGACTATGATGCAACATTCAAGCATTTATTTTAATTAGTTGTGCTTAAGATATTCTTGAAGGCAGGTGCAGCTTCAAGTAGGCAAAAAGTAAAATCTGCCTCTTCTCATTATCAGTTACAAACAGGAAACAACTATTATCAGTTACAAACAGGAAACAGCTATCAAGAGGTAAAATCAATCAATTCTTCAGTTCAAGAAATAGTAATATGAGGCATAAAGAATGCTTCAGAACAGAATGTTACTAACTGTAAAGTACAGCACCTGCCCTCAGAAATATGTTAACATCCCAATCTACAAAATGCATGTAGAAACAACAAAAAACTAATTGTGCCTGAAACTTTTATATGCACGGCGCAACTAAAGAAGTTATTAACAGCAACTGTGCTACAAACATCGCATGAAGCATCTATCCAAAATGGTTAACAGTTGAATTGAAATAATAAAAGGTAGTAATGGCAAATCATGCGACGGAAAAATGTAACAAGATTTTTAGGACTGCAGTACCAGTCTTTTCTAGAACAATACTACCACAACCATGTCCAATTTTCAATATAGTGGTGAGCTTAGTCTCCATAAGACCTACCTAACCATCTCCATCGTTTCTCTGATTATTAGCTACTGGCCAAAGGGCCAGAAATATGACATTGAAACTCAGCCAAAATCTCATTCTTTATGCAAGAAATCAAGATGATTTGGAATCATTCACTAGAATAAAACAAGTCTAAATCCTGCAAGAAATAACACTGTTCCAACCTATCATGGCAGACACACGTAAGATGGCCCCACATTTGACCATCAATCAGCTCCCACAAATGCACATTGCTACAATCAACAGAATCCTACATGAGCCAAATTTGATTTTACAAGAGCATCACAATCTGCACTCATATCCTAGTTACAACCAGCATACATACAGTCACAGTAGAAGGTGGTAGATGCAATAGACAGATGCATCAAGAAAACTAAATTATAACAGAACACTTCATTGAGAAGTTGACTATGATGTACTCCCTCCGTCCGAAAATACTTGTCATCAAAATGGACAAAAATGGATGCATCTAGAACTAAAATACATCTACATACATCCCATTTTATTCATTTTGATGACAAGTATTTCCAGACGGAGGGAGTAGCATGCAATCATTTAATTTAATCAGTAATGCTCCAAGGTATCCTAGGAGTTAAGTGCAGCTTTAAGTCAGAAAAGAGTAAAATCTGCCTCTTCTCATTGTCAGCTACAGCAAAGGGAACAAACAGGAAACACACTAAAAATTGACAATTAAGAAGACCACTAGATCAAGAGGTAAATCAATCAATTCTTCAGTTCAAGAAATAATGGTATGAGGCATAAAGAATGCTTAATATCAAGTACGGAGAAGAACACTAGATAAACAGAATGAAGCATGCCCTCAGCCCAAGAAAATAGAGACATGAGGTGGATCAGTTCGAAAATATTTCAAAAGCAGCGCAAACCGGCTTGGTATTTAGCATCAATACAAGCAGTAGTCACTTCATCCCGAAATGGTATCTAAAGTCTGAAACAAGCATAGCTTTCGTGCAACCACATGACAGCCACTTCTGATCAACACAAAAAGAAGAAATCAGCAGGCTCATACTTGATCCAATACATAAACACTGCAACTCACGAGTATATGAAAACTAGGCCATTAAGAAGCACCGACTCACTCAACAGCCCTCAGATTAAAGGTGAAGCATCCACAGCGTAACCTTCTAGTGTTGTGAAAAGATCATGCGGAACAAGAGTTTGTTTGAGCCGGTGCCTAGATGTCTTGGATGCTAGCAACCAGTTTGCCATCAGTGTCAACGTAAAACAGCCAATGACCAAAACTGACCAGCAAGAGAAGAACACTAGATAAACAGAATGAAGCATGCCCTCAATCCTAAACAACTTCTGTTTCATAGTATGATCCGAAGTCCAAACAGCATGTCTGTGCGCTCTGAACATGATGTTACTAACTGTAAAGTACACCCACAAAAAAATCTGTAAAGTACAGCACCTGCCAGCAGAAATATGTTAACATCTGAATCTACCAAACGCATGTAGAAACAACAAAAAACGAATTGTGCCCGGAACTTTTATATGCACAGCACCGCCAAAGAAGTTATTAACAGCAATTGTGCTACAAGCTTCGCATGAAGCATCTATCAAAATGGTTAACAATTGAATTGAAATAATAATAGGTAATAATTGCAAACTGTGCAACAGAAAAATGCAACAAGATATTCATAGATTTTCAGGACTGCGGTACCAGACTTTTCTAGAACAATGCTACTACAGACATGTCCAATTCTCGATATAGTGGTGAGCTTAGTCTCCGTAAGACCTAACTAACCATGTCCATCATTTCTCTTATTATTTTATTAGCTATTGAGCAAAGGGCGTAAATATGACATTGAAACCTAGCCTAAAATCTTATACACAAGAAATCAAAAGGATTTGGAATCATTTGTTAAAGTAAAACATGTCTAAATCCTGCAATAAATAGATCTGCTCGAAGCTATCAAGACAGACACACATAAGATGGCTCTATGACCATCAATCATCTCCCACAAATGCACATTGCTGCAAGCCTATAATCCAATACATGATCCTGCATAAGCCAAGTTTTAATTTACTAGAGGATCACATCAACTGAGCTCATATACTAGTTAACTTATAACCAGCAACAGACAGCCACAGTTGACGGTGGTAGATGTGATAGATAGATGCATGAAGAAAACTGAATTATAACAGAACAATTCATTGAGAAGTTGACTATGATGCAACATGCAAGCATTTAATTAAATTAGTTGTGCTCCAAGGTATTCTAGAAGTCAGGTGCAGCTTCAAGTCGGCAAGGAGTAAAACCTGCCTCTTCTCATTGCCAGCTACAACAAAGGGTACAAACAGCAAACACAAAAAAAAATTGACTATTAAGAAGACCACTAGATCAAGAGGTAAATCGATCAATTCTTCAGTTCAAGAAACAGTGATGTGAGGCATAAAGAATGCTTAATATCAAGTATGGAGAAGAACACTAGATGAATATAGAATAAAGCATGTCCTCAGCCCAAGAAAATAGAGACATGAGGCGGATGAGTTCGACAATATTTCAAAAGCAGAACAAAACGGCTTGGTAATTTTAGCATCAACACAAGCAGTAGTCACTTCATCCCGAAATGGTATCTAAAGTGTGAAACAAGCATAGGTTTCATGCAACCACATGACAGTCACTTCTGATTGACACAAAAAGAAGAAATCAGCAGGCCCATACTTGATCCAATACATAGACATTACAACTCACGAGGATACGAAAACTAGCCTGTTAAGAAGCACCGCCTCTCTCAACATCCGTCAGATGAAAGGTGAAGCGTCGACAGCCTGACCTTTTACTGTTCTGAAGAAATCATGCGGAACAAGAGTTTGTTTGAGCCGATGCCTAGAGGGAAAGATGTCTTGGAAGCTAGCAACCAGTTTGCCATGAGTGTCAATGTAAAACAGCGAACGACCAAAACTGGCCAGCAAGAGCTCGTCACCACCACCCGAAGCAACGGTCACATACCAATAGCACTCACCATCATGGCCTTCAAGCTTTCCCCTGATTTCTGCGATCGGCAATGCAACCCGGTACTTCAAGTCCCAAACCTCACTGTCGTAGTTCGGCAACACCCATATATCAACAACTTCCGCAGCCTTGTTACAGCAATAGATGCCAAGCATGTCATCCATCTCAAGGATGCATGACTTGGTGGGATCAACTGGAGCATGCATCTGCCGAAATGACTCAGCTATGGTGTCAAATACCACCAGTTCCCATCCAGCCTCACAATCCTCCAGTGGGGTCTCGCCTGGGCGATAAAACAGGCACCAATGCAGGCTATCACGCACCCGGGCAGGTCCGTGGAAGTAAGCCGACGAGAATTTGGGCTCCGACAACCCGATGTACCTCGGTGGCTGGTCGGATCCCAGCGCAAAGACATAGCAGCCATTTTTGCCTGTAGGCGAGTCAAAGTCACTGTCGTCCCCCCAGTCCATTGCGCCCCTCCATTGCAGTAACAGCCGGTACTCGTCGGTAGGTCCGTGTAGGTACATCCCCAGGATGTTGAAGTCCGGCAGGGGCGGGAGGGAGGCGTGCTGACGCGTTACCGGGTTGCAGACGGCGAGGCGGGCGCGATTGCCAAGCATGCCAGACTTGGCGACGAGGAGGAGGCCGTCGCAGCAGAGCTCCAGACTGAAGGACCCGCCAAGCCGGGCGACGGTGTGGAACTGGGCGTCGGCGGTGGCGGCCGACCGGTGGTCGAAGGCGAGGAAGGTACGGTACCTGTTGTCGGCGGCGATGGGGAATGCGGGCTGGCGTGCGTGGTGGGCCAGGAGGAAGCGACGGGTGGAGGTGGCGCGGCGCCAGGCGCGGCGGACGGCGCGGCAGCGGATGAGCGATCTGGGGTCAAGGCGGGCGAGGATCTCCCAGAGCACGATCTCATCGGGGAGGTTGCAGAGGAGAGGCGTCGCTCCTGCGGCCGCGGCCTCCGCCATGGTCGCCGGCCGAGGGGAGGTTGGTGTTTCTGTTTCGGTGGAGAGAGAGTCGGAATGGAGATTTTTCTGAATAGGAATGGAGATAAGCGTAGAAGAAATGGAACTCTGGGCTGTGGAATGGTAGCAGCTCTCAAACGGGCTGGGCTTAGCCCAGAAGCAGATCGCTGTGAACTTTTTTTAATGGAGGTAACTGTGAACTGAAACGTCCTTTCAATTACTCATGTTTTTTTCCTACAAAAAAGTTACTCATGTTCCGGAAATCCAACTCTGACCCCAAGCTCATGCTCCCCGGTATGAAAAGGGTGTCTGATTGAGGGTAATTAAAGTCACGGAATGGAAATTAAAGGGGTACCAGACTTCAAATCATTTGTTTGGTTAAGGGGATTGAGAATTTGTAAAGGAATAGGTCTAGGACTTGAGACTTCAACTCTCACCGTTTTATTAACAGGGGAGAGGAAGGGGTTGGCAGTTGAGAGGGAATTATTTTAGTGAGTCAATCTTAACCCTTCGTCATAACTTTATGTTCATTTTCCTGGTCTAGTCCCTTGTCAATTCTCATGAACCAAACAAAGGAATACAAATACCCTCAAATTCTCAAATTCTCAAAAATAATTCCTATCATGGCCAAACCGAGGATTGAGAATAAAATGACTCATATCATATCTAATCTCAATACAATTCCCTACACTAAACTCCCATCCCCCTTCCCAAATATTGCCAAACGCGCTGGAAAGGTAAAGGAAATAAAATATCAAACAAATCCAAAAAAATCTAAAAATAATTACGCATCGAAGATGAAAGACTCTTGTAAGTGCGTGCAAATTTTCACACTGAGACGGCATCCGAGGAGCTCAGTACAAAACAAACATAATCAGAGATCAATTTTTTTTGCAGCTTTGGGCATTTTTTGAGCTTTTATATTGTTTTCTTTGTGCCAAGCTCCTCAGATGTCATGTGAGCGTGAAACTTTGCAACCACCTAGAAGAATCTCTCATCTTTTATGTGTAGTTTTCTTTAGCTTTTTTTAAACGGGTTGTCTTTTTGAATTACTTCACTTGGTGCAGATGTACCCGAGCTCCTAACATTACTATCCTTGTGATTCCTTTTTTTTTTGCCATGGATACATTATACACTAGGAATCTTATTTTACCGCTTATCATTCCGCACGTGCATATGAGTTTTCTACTGAATCGTACATTCCAAGATCATAGCAGTTATAGCATACAATATAAGTTCGTAATTATGAATATATAAAATAAAATAATATAATATTATTGCCTTTAGGTCATATTTCCAACAATCGCGTTGTCTTCATCGACCAACGCCATTTGTGGATTCTAGGTCGGTGCACAATTGGCCAATGTACACCGTTGGAATAGGTCGATGTCGTCTTATTTTGAAAAGTAACTTGGTCTATGAATATACCAATAGAATCCAAGCCTTGCAGCAGCAGAAAATAATCCATCAATGATATCATGTGAATTTCTTAATGACCACACTTCATTTTAGGAAGTACTTTAGTACAACAATTTGGATATGCATCTAATTGATTGATACTACTGAATTGCTTATGGTGGATATGTATGCAATTAATATCTACCTTGCAATGGCCATATATATTTAGATGTCATGCACCTCATTCACCTAACCAGCACAACAACAAGAACCTTGATTGATCCCCAAGCTACATAAGCGCATCCATCAACCCAAAGTCGTACCACCATAAATCTGTCACCATGAGGACTTGCAGTCTCCTCCTCCTCATTGCCGCCACTGTTGTAGTGGCTTATCCCGTTGCCACATCCGCCCAAGTAGCCTAGTATCCAATTGGGGGCGTCAATGAACCACACGTCCAGGAGCTCGGCAAGTGGGCAGTGGCGGAGCACGTCAAGCAGGCGCACGATGGGCTCAAGTTCATCAAGGTGATGAGCGGTGAAAAGGCGCCCGATGCCGGTGTGAAATATCACCTCATCATCAAAGCATTCAACAGCAACAACAAACCTGTTAGATACGAAGCGTTTTTGGTTGAGGAGATTAGGAGCAACACACGCAACCTCATCTCCTTTAGCCCCGTGAACTAAGTGATGACCAACTGGGTGGATAGTATTTTTGGATGTAATAAACATGTACTAATGAGAATAAATAATTTTTGTAAGCGGTATGGAAAACTATTTGAATTGAGATAACAAGTTTTTGGCCTACAAATTTCAAAAGGTAGTTTGCTCCATCATTAAATTGTCAACATAAAAAGTTCCTGGGAAGAAAAACTGGTTGTCATGTTGCATCTCTACTTTTCTCGGCATTATACTGAACTCCTTGGCGTGCAATTTCTTGGTGCTATCAATCATGTACTATAGGCTATCGTGCACTTTGTTGCGCCGTTATTCACTCGTGGGATTAATCTCTCTCGTAGATTATTGTAGTTCATTATTTCATTTTGACTTTATCTGTGTTGGCTTAGTTTTTAACTATATTTTGATGGTATTTTTTCATTCATATATTGTATTGGGATACCGTTGGAGATGGTATTTGTTTTGAAAGGAGAGTGGACTTGTTCTAGCGTGGTTCCTTACATGTTCCGGCTTTATTGTCAATCAATGGTGATTGTGTGAGCCCGTCGGGTCGTCCAGTGAAGCTCGCGCTTGCTCACCTCGGCCCACTGCCTCACTCGCTTGCTTACTTTTTTTTCCTACTCGCTCCGCTGCTACCTTAGAAGAGACATGCTATCAATTTTTTTGTTTTCAAATTTTTTGCTAAATCAAAAGATGTTCATGATTTTTTTAATCTTGGATTCTAAAAAATCTTCCGCCTGAGAAAAACATGATTTTATACAATGTTTGTAAATTTTTAAAATATTTAGGGATTTCAAATAGTCTTCATGAATTAAGAAAAATCAGAGACCAAAACTGTTCGTGGACTTTTAAAATATTCGGATATTTAAAACATGGAAGCGGGCTCATATACAAGTAACAGCCGATACACAACTTCATAGGCAAGCCTACAACCGACTCAAAAACCACGACGTACCGGGAGCATCAAAAATCTTGGGAGCTTAGTAACTGTATAGATAAAAGATCAGCCTCATGACGAACTGAGCATAGCTCAGCTGGTTAGGTTCCTTATGATGAAACCAGCACACCAGGGAGGAGACATTCATGCCGACTACGAGGCGCATGTCGTGATTTCGTCAATCTTAAGATGGCGTGCCAGCTCTCGGAGATGCTCATAGCGATAGGGTGTGCATGCGTTCACAAGATGAGTGTATGTGCATTTATATGAGCGTCTATTTAAAAAACACTTAAAAAAAGATCGGCCTCCTGAATAGGGTGTGCCCTGATTATCTTAGTCTTGCCAAATTATGGTGAATATTTTGGAGATTTAATGAAAACTATAAGGGAATTCATACTTGGAGCATTTTCCGGCGACAACACTGTGCCCTGATTATCTTAGTCTTGCCAAACTATGGTGAATATTTTGGAGGTTTAATGAAAACTAGAAGGGAAGCCGTGCATTGCCGCGGCCTGCTGGCCAGGAAAAAAAAACTTAAACACAGGAGGACTATTAATCGAAGGATTTAACAAAATGAAAAGTTCAATACTATCTATTTTCCCCAAAAGTTCATGTTCATCTTTCCGGTTGAAGAGCACAATCCATCCTCGGTTTTTTATTTTTTACCTCTGAAAACAGCATTACTTACACTGAATATCACTATGCTTCTTAAATTGATATTATCTCATCTACTGCCTGGCTTATTTCCAACTCATGCAGCGTCTCACATACCCATTTTCAGACTTTTCTCACATAGTCAATGACTACATCACAGGAAAATATGTGTGTCATATACCAAACCTCTCATGCTAAATCATTAAGTTTAAAATGGAAAATTATCCAAATACAGTTGGAAGGCGAAATAAATCGATTGGACGTGGTTATGAAAGGGGCCAGCAGTAAAAGACCACGTTCTGAAGACTTGGCCACATGCATAATGCATTTCTGAATATTGTGGTACACATGTACAGCATGTAGAAAAACTAATCTGAAATATCCGCAAGTGGAATTAATAATATGCTCCAGAAGAAAATAGAGAGCTGCTGCCTACTGCTATCCTTTGTTCGTGATAACATGTCATGGCATTTTCTCCAGGAAGCGCTCAAGAGACACCCTCCTGGCAATGGGGGGGAGGGGGGGGGGGGGGGGGGGGTCTGCAAAGAAGGTTAAGTTGTTGCCTTTTTAAATCATGAATTCATATAACTCAGGAAAGATGCCTTGCATGGCGGTGCTCGTGTAATCATGTAGTAATGAGGATGAGAAGAGGTGATAGAAAATCAAAAGCATACCAATTTTTTTTTACCTGGATAGCATGCCAAAAATGAGAAGAACTCATCAATTAAAGCTACAATGATCTTAAATTGAAACAGATGAAAATGCTGAAACCTGATGTATCTGGCTTCCTTTCTTTGCAACAGATTCTGGCCAGCTTCATTTTCCCCTTGGCTCATGCACAACAAACATGAATGAAGCATCCGAAAGTGGGAATTCTTAATACTTCCCTAAACCAAATGAAGCAATCAAGTAGATGTACCTAAAGCACTGAAGCACTTAAGCACTTGAGTACAGTTGGAATACTGAAGCACATGAGTACCTCAAAATGCAGAGCTGATAAACCTGGACTAGATGGGACACATGATATACGATCATATTTCAGAGATATTAACAATTGCGAATAGTATTTTTATGAATCTCTTACCCCAATCAAAATATATCTGTTGAACTTTGAGAAACATGCTATCATAATGACCTTTTTGCAGCCATCCTACCAGGAAGCGTGACTGGCCAATCAAAAATACCAGTCACAAAAAGACTCTGTTACGCAGATTGTTAGATGACTTAGCTGAAACCATCTAGCCTTAGTTTTTTCAGAAATTAATTGAATCATAGAGTTCATCTTGTTGCAGAAAAGACACTTAAGCATAAAAGCTACCTGCAGGGCTGCAAATATATGGGCAGAACAAAGAGATGAAATGACCTCGATCATGTTACACGTCGAAAAATCCTTCAAGCTATTTAACTAGTTACTCAGCTATACATATCTACTCTCAAGTCTCGACACAAACATCCTTTTCAACACTTCCATTCACTTTGACACAATAATCTGCTGCTACGCCAGGATATCGGCACACTAACCTGCTAGTGAGCTTAGCACATCTAATTAGTTTATAAGAAAATCTTCCACTAGTTTTGCTCGCCAGTGGCACTGTGTATTGCAATGGTGTTAGTTTGTCCGTAATCCAATTTCAGTTCCTGTTGAAAAGGTACATGATCCATATCATGTTCATAATCAACAAGAAGTCTGCTCTGTTCTATTGATTTTTTTTATGAGTGGTGCCTTTTATTATTTCCCACTGAATCCATCGAGGAAGGTTTCTGCAAGAAATCTTTTCCCCTGAAATGGTAAAGCATGTTTCTGAATATAATCTTCTGCAAAGATTTGATGCCAAGTCAAATCCAGTGGTTTCTTGTGGCATTTCTCTGTTTGCAAGCTCTACTAAGACACATTGTATGTCAGACACAATCACATTTGCATCATTTCCCCTTACCCTTAGGACAGCCAATAAATATCAGTTGCATTTGCAGCTTGCCAAAACCACTAGCTTGTCACGAACTTCTTTGAACAAGAGCATGTCGCTAATTCGAGCACAAATCAAGCAGGAAACAGCAGCAATCATCAGCAATGCACCGAGTCAAATACCGTTGATGCTAAGTAACTTGCCACCGTACCAAAGAGATTAGCATAATGTCATCTGATCTTAAAATCAAGGTATACATTGCAAGTCAAAGAAACAACAAATACTAGGGAGATGTCTTCTCATCAAGCTAGAAGAAAAGCTCACGCGAAATCTTTCACCAAGATGGCCTTCTCCACAATCCCATCCTCCACCTTCCGCTGCTCTCCTTCTCTGGTCCCCTCGGCGCAACCCTTCTCCTGTCCCAGCTCTTGGCCGACGACCACAACAACCCTATCTTCCTCGTCTCCGCGCCCGGCGACGACCATGACCTCGTCGGCGTGGCATTCACTGCCGCGCCCTCCGCCAACAAGGGATTCGGGAATGGCCCCGCAGGTGGGTCCCGCCTCCACGCAGCCTCCACGAGGCGCGAGCGGGTCGTCCCCCTCGTCCTCGTCATCAGAGAGGGAGAGGTGAGGGAGGCGGGAGGAAACGGCCAACGCTGCAAGGGAGAAAGCCTCGGCGATGGACTCTTGCGGGAGCGCGCAGTCCTCCAGTCCCGCGTCCTCCAGCCGCGGCGGCCGGATGGGGTCGCCGGCGATGTGCCTGCCGCCCTCGGCCGTTTTTTTTTTTTTTTTGAGCGGACGGGTGTGCGCTGACTGGAGGTCTCTGGGCTAGCGAGTCTGGACGCGGGCTGGCTTCCAGTACGGGCTCACACGCGGATCATGGGCTTGTTGCCTGTAATAATTAACAGGCCTATGATGTTAACTGAGTCACACTATTTCACGGAAATTGTATATCACTAAAAAAAATCATTGTCTAAAAGAAAACATAAATAATCATGGAATATGCTTTTGGAACCCGGACACGTTTGAAAAATACAAAATCACACTTCAAAGTTCCAAAGAAAAAAACTGAAACAAAAAATAACACGCATACATAGGAATGTATACTACGTTTCTATAAATTTTCATGACAAAAACATTCTGGTGTGATCTAAAAAATAAAATCATGTATCTCTAGCACATGCACTGTTCACTATAAAATTCAATGATTTTGTTTTTGTGTGTATAAAGGCAAATACTGCACCTACAGAAACATAAACATCCATACTTATGTTTCATTTTTCAGGAAATTTTTCAAAAATTCAAATGGTATTTTTTGACAACCAGGCTTCCCTGGAGCCGGTGAGCAACAAATCTGCTCTTAGAGATCTCCAATAGATAATGTATTTTATACACCAAAAATGATGTGAGTAAAATATACATCACTAAAGAACGCCCAACTCCAACAGAAAATGTAAAATACAGTAGCCGGGCCGCTCCAACGGAAGATGTAAAATAGTCTAGGTGCACGACAGCTAATTCGTAATTTCATATCTTTTTTACAGAAAAACTTTCGATCTATTTGTTTTCAATCATGACAGTACATGAACATAAAAAATAATAAAAGTTACATCCAGATATATAGGCCACCTAGCGACGACTACATGCACTGAAACGACCCGAAAGTGCACCATCATAGCCCCTCCCTTGCTTGAGCCGGGTAAAATTTGTATAATAGACAGTCGGAAAGTCATCGTGTTAAGACCCCATAGGACCAGCGCACTAGAACAACAATCGCCGCCGATGAAGAGTAGTGTAGATCAGAAGGATCCAACCTGAAAGCACATGAATGTTGATGAACGGTGATCTGATCCGATCAGATCCACCAGAAACAGATCCACCAAAGACACACGTCCACCGACAATGCTAGACACGCCCGAAACGGGGCTAAGTGATTAGAACCTTATTCCATCTTCATGAAGCCCACCGTCTCACCTTCCTAAGTAGGACATAAATCCTAACAAATTCTAAAGAGACAACTAAAAACGGAGCCCTCCTATCGGTAAGGGCCGGAATCCATCATGGCCTCGTGGCTCTCAGGCAACCGGAGATGAACGGTCAAAATCATCTCAAATCAACCATAAAAACAAACAAAACAACAACTTGAGCTAAACTGAACCTGATCTAGGCTGGAAAAAAAATGTATATATTTGAACATACATGAACTTGAGCATATAGCAGGGACACTTAAATTGAATGTTATCTGAGCTATACATAATATTATATTGTCTCTATTTACTTCCTCTATCCCATAATATAAGAAACGCTCCTGGTTCCAGCGCCTCCGCGGGGATGCCAGCGGCTTCATCCTGGCTGCTGCTAGGTGCCTGGGATGGGCAGGGCGCGCGGATCTCACCGAAATCGAGGAAGCAGAGGAACCTTGATTGATTTTTTTTTATGGGGAACCTTGATTGATTCGTGTAGGAGGACCGCCGCCGCCGCTGCAGTTCTTCTCGCATTGCCGGGTTTAATTGGGTTTTGCTTTGGTGCTAAGGGATGTATATTTGCATCACTTGCGGATGTATTTGAGATTTTTTTTTATGTACATGATCTGTTGGTGGGATGGGCCTTGCTGATGTATACTTCATCTGTTCTCAAATGTAAGTTTCTTTAGAGATTTTAACAAAAAAACTACATTATGGAACAAAATAAATGAATCTACGCTTTAAAATATTATATTCATATACATCTATATGTTGTAGTCCATTTAGAATCTTTAAAAAAAATTATATTTAAGAACTGAAGGAATATTTCGGATTTCTACATCTACATATGCTCCTACTATTTCAGCCCTACTTCACCTTTTTCTTAGTCCGACCCAAATTTGCAAGCTCTATCCATCCACTGCAATTAAACAGTAGAGTACCATCAAAGTGTTTCGTCAACTCATGCGATTTCCACGTGCTCTAATAGTGGTCCGACCCAGCGCGCCATCAAATAGCTGCGTGCGCTCGTTGACCGCTGGTAGTACCTCCGACACTCTTCCCTCCTGCCATAGCAACGATGGACGGCGCCGGGAGGACGACGACGACGACGACGGCGTGCGTGACCGGCGCGGGCGGCTTCGTGGCCTCGTGGCTCGTCAAGCTGCTCCTCTCCCGCGGCGGCGGCCGCTACGCCGTCCACGGCACCGTGCGTGACCCCGGTGAGCTTCTTGAACCGTTGGATTCTTCCGTGACCATGACCGATGCTAAACGAAGATTCGGTCTCCTGTTGCTGCCGGAAGGCGACGCCAAGAACGCGCACCTGGCGGCGCTGGACGGCGCCGCGGAGAGGCTGCGGCTGTTCAAGGCCGACCTGCTGGACTACGGCAGCATGGCGGCGGCCATCGCCGGCTGCGACGTCGTCTTCCATGTCGCCTGCCCCGTCCTCGCCAACCACACCCCCAACCCCGAGGTACCTTTTCCCCTTTACCCTTTCCCTCTCTCGTTTTCTTCTCCGAAATTCAGTCAATAAACGGGTACAGGC
The DNA here is from genome assembly GCF_056163025.1 of Triticum urartu. Classification (NCBI taxonomy): domain Eukaryota; kingdom Viridiplantae; phylum Streptophyta; class Magnoliopsida; order Poales; family Poaceae; genus Triticum; species Triticum urartu. The sequence goes on from NC_141879.1 coordinate 581,928,143, forward strand.
GAACACGTCCTGTTCTGTTCTTGTAATCCAACAAGCGCCTCCATCTGCATGTTTCTGCAGGCTGATTTAATTGCCCCTGCTGTGACTGGCACGATGAACGTCCTGAAAGCTTGCTCTGAAGCTAAGGTCAAGAGGGTTGTGATGGTGTCCTCCGTCGCTGCCGTCATGGTGAACCCCAGCTGGCCTGGAGGCAAGCCCATGGATGAAGACTGCTGGTCTGACGTCGACTACTGCAGAACCACAGAGGTGAGACCACCAACCAAATCACGAGTCATGATCGTTCCTGTAAGTGCGGCGTAATTAATTCCTGAGATGTCACAACTCACTGCAGTGTCCAGTGATTATGAAGAATTGGATTGTCTCCAGTGAAATTCATGCGTTTCAAACATCATTTCAGTCCCCTTAGTTATGCAGAAATGTGGCTTCAGTCTTCGCAGTTTCTAATCCTGCCTCCTATCATTCTGTCAGAATTGGTACTACCTTTCCAAAACACTGGCAGAGCTTCAGGCCTTGGATTACGCAAAGAGAAGCGGACTAGATGTCGTGACAGTCTGCCCGTCCTTGGTGATCGGGCCCTTGCTGCAACCTACGGTGAACGCGAGCAGTTCGGTCATAGTTGATTTCTTGAAAGGTTGCCTCGCTTTGCCACACCGATCTGAAATAGTCATCGCCGAAGGCTGAATTCTTTGCCTATGTTTCCATGACTGCATTAGGTCCAATACCTGCTTCATACATTAGTATATTCGATTGAAATGGTTTTATCCTCTGACTCTCTGCAGGTGATAATGAGGTAAAGAGCAAAATCAGAAACTTCGTGGATGTTCGGGACGTTGCCGATTCTCTCATCTTGGTGTATGAAACCCCAGAGGTCTCTGGACGCTATGTATGCAGTTCACATGCAAGGAAGGTCTCTGATGTCATTGACCTGCTGAAGGGCATGTATCCTGCTTACAAATTTGCGAACAAGTAAGCCTGTCATTAATTGATATACATATGGTTGAGTTTATAAATGCAACTTGGTGATCGGTACAACGCTTCCTCTGATTTCTTAAGCTAGTTTCTGATATTAGAATGAAACAAAAATGATGTTTCTGCATATTTGATACACGGTGCTTTGTGCCTTGTGGAAGCACTGAATTAATGATGATCAGTCTCTTATTGGTGCATATAAGTCCATCTTTCTTGCATAGGCAAATTGGTAATGGTGGCATGCCAATGATGCCATGACATGACTACTGTAGCCTAATGCGTATTTCTGCTCGAAACCAATGGCAGGTTTGTCCAAGTGGATGACGAGCCCTCATTTAGTTCAACGAAGCTTGAGATGCTGGGCTGGAAAATCAAGCCACTTGAGGAGACCCTCAGGGACAGTGTCGAATCATACAAGGCTGCATCTGTCCTGGATTGAGCCAACAATATTTATGCATTTTCTTTCATAAGCTTGAGATGCCGGTGGCAACAAGTCTGGTTTTTGTTCATTTTGTAAGTTGATGTCAGCCTTGGTTGTTTTGAGCTTCGTTTGAACAAAATTTAGCTATCGGCATCAAAATGGCATAGTACTAGGAGACGCTCCTTCATGTGCACAATGTAGAAATCAGTCCGGGCAAAGTATGTTCTTGCACTTAATTTACTCTTCATATATTAATGGCATTGCTATAGTGTAGTGATTCACCATTTTTCTGTGCAAACTAAAGTGATTCCCAAATAAATGTTTAATCTTTTGAAAACGCTGAATTCCAAATTTTTATGTATATTTTTACTTCCCTTTGATGGGACAATAGTCATCAAAAACATGCTATGACTAGCTTTATGGTTCAGATGTTGGACTCACAACATTCAGTATTCACTAGCACAACTAAAAATAAAAACAATCATCCTTTTCTCTATCACTGCCTATATTTAATTCCTTAGCTCTTAAACCAAAAAAATCACGTCAACAATCAAATCTGGACATATTTACTCCATAAGACTATTTCAGCACGGTTTAGAATGATGTGGCGATGGTTTTCATAGATAGCAAGCTACAAAGAAATTTTTTGAAGAAAAATGAAGAGATTTTGAAGAGTTTAGTTGGAAAAATTCGACAATGATATTTTAAAAAAAACAGGATAAGCATAAGGCACTACAAGAAATCTGTTGAAACATGATGGTCCCAATCCATCACATACCACTACAAAAGTTTGAGATTTTAGAAAGCAATTTGATTTTATGCTATTATGCATGAATATACCTTTATGTACTCTTGTTATTTAATATTTTATATTCTATTTTAGAATACCAAGTTAAGGTTCCTTTTGTAGTCTCTTCAAAAAATATTTATCTAAAATGCTACGAACATTTTCTACATGGAAAATACTACTCCCTACGATTCAAATTAATTGTCGCAGCTTTACTACAACTTTAGTACAAAGTTGCACTAATGTTGTGACAATTAATTTGGATCGGAGGATATTGGTTCATGTCAAAGTTAGTATCTCTTTAATTCATTTGCTATTATTCATGTATTAAATAAAATTCTAGCTATCACTCGATATAATCCACATTTGAACTATATGTATCAAAAATTGTTCAACAAATGAAAATAATAATTCATATTTAAGTACCTCCGTAACTTTTTAGCTCCTCTCCAATTTTTTTCTAAACAAAAAGTCTCCTTGGAAAAGTTCAAACCTCCACATGTGTAATGTTGATATTTTTTTTCATTTTTATACAGTTTAAATGTGATATGAAAACTACTAAAATTGGAATGGGGTCATGATCTCATAAGATATTGTTTAAAATGTTTTATAATTTCACAAATCTTGGATCGTACATTGCTTTTATAGCACATGCATCTTGGAGTAAGAATCATATCATTGAAAGGTAAAATTTGGAAGTTTGAACTTCACAGAACATTTCTTTATCGTTTTCACTTGAGATTTAGATTACAACTCTTTTTGAGGGAGAGATTTAGATAACAACTTGATTTTACAAAATTATGCATAAATATACTTTTATGCCCATCTTTTTATGTATTATATTTTGATACCAAGTTAAGGTACACCATGTAGTACCTTCCAAAACAAATCACTGAAAAGTTCCAAACTTTCTCTACATATAACATACTACATTATATATGTGTACATCAAAGGTATAATTTGGTATAATTTATGTATTAAATGAATTTCTACCTATTTACCATATACAATTCAGAATTGAAGTTAATGTATCAAAAAAGCCTCCAAATGAAAAAAAATGCTTATTTTTTAGCTCCTATCCATAAAACATATAAAAAATCAAATGGATGGCATACTTATTTGAATTCATTTGGAATCTTGAATTAGACTTCTTTTTGTTAACAACGGATTAAATCCTACTATTAACATGCATGAAACTGACATTCATAGCCTTTTTATGCTCACACTTAGTTTAGGATTCCTATATATATGCACGCATTGCTCAAGGAATTGGTTGTAATATATTTCAATGGGATTTAGTCATATGGAACATGAATATTTGGATAACAATATGAGACCGAAATGAAAAATTCCTATGTTGTACTGTATTTGAGTATATATATACAAAACATTTATTGAATATAAGTAGTATTATAGAATGCTAATAACAGAGCCTTCCCTGTGCATGGTTGCATGTGGATGTGGCATGTTTCAATTATGTTAGTGGAGATCACCTACTTAGTTATGCTAGATGATATCCCATGTGTTGCTGTGGGAATCTTGCTAAAAGGAATATATATTTTTGTGCTAGATAAAAGGAATATATGAATATGTGGTATAAAGTAACTAAAGCTAATGCAAAAGCAAATGTAAGTGTGTTGTGGGTTTACACTTTAAAAGCAATATAATATATGGAGCATCTAAACATGATGTAGCAAAAAAAAAAGAGAAAACTTTTGGGTTGAGGTTAACAAGATATTAGTTTCTACCAATAATGTGAAGCATGAACTTGAGAGGTATGCTCCAAGCTTCCAATACATATATCGTTCATATCAAAATAAAAATTAATATAGAAAAACAATTATGACTAACATGGATGACTTGATGATGTGGCTTGGTTGCATGGATAAATTAATGAAAATTGTAACTAATAGCTGCCATGTATAACTTGTTATTGTGACATAATTGTATGGATATAAGAAAAATAATTAGTCACAACAATTTAGGAATAGAGGATAGATGCCTGATGCCGACAAATGTTATGATGGATCCAAGTGCATCCGAAAACATCAAGGATGTGTTTGGTAGGCTGTATCAAGCCCAACTAGGCTCTGGCGGGCCAAGTACTCAGCTGTTTGGTTGCCTGACCTACATGTAGAAACTGGCTCGCACGGAACTTAAAGCGCTCTCAGCCAAGCCCGCAGGGAACGCCTAGATCGGCAGTTTTTCCAGATGCAGACTCAGCCTATTGCAATTTACACTATAAGAATGATGCGAGTTGTGCTTGATGCAGTCTACCAAACGACATGCAGATGATGGCCCGGAACCTGTATACACCAAAAAAGGCTCCATTGAGACAGGTTCCACTGAGAAAGTAACCAAACACTTCATAAAAAACTAAAAATAGCAACAACAAAAAGTTAAGCAATTCCGATTTGAAAACATGGTCGGGTGGTCTACTCTTTTTTTTGCGGATCAACAAGTGTATATATTAATTAAGCAGCAGTCTTACACTCGTTTTGACAGAGATTACACAAATCAACTGGTCCTGAGCCTAGCCAGGTAGCAGTACGCCGCGACATGCGACCTAGTTGAGCCATCAAGTGAGCAACAACATTCAGACTACGCTTTACATATACTCCCTCCGTTCCAAATTACTCGTCGTAAAAATGGATGTATCTAGAACTAAAATACATTTAGATACATCCCTACCTGTGACAAGTAATTCGGAACGGAGAGAGTACTAAGCAAAACTCACGACCTTCATGCAAGAGGTTCTTTGTCTCACATGTGAACTTCGTGAAAAAATCACATCCGTGGTGATTAAGGCGAGAAAACAAAAGTGGGCCTAAAATATGCTTGAACAATGGGTGTTTTAGAGCATGCACTTTGTCCCTTTGTCCAAAACACTTCTTCATGAAAATTTACATGTGAGTCAAATATTTGACTATGTTTGTTAAAAAATAGAATTGTTCATTTTTTTAAAAAAATCTGATGTTAATGTTTTTGTCTGGTGCATGTGCACCCAGAAGCCAAACTTATGTGTCGGTGTTGATTCCAAGTTTTTTTAGGTAAGAGAAAAATGTGTGCCATCGTTTAACTTGTGCGTGTGGTAGCGTGTGTACACACACACAACACGTTACGTTGTACTTGGTGTTCCTTTTTAAGACGTTGCATTTTTTAAAAGGAAAATTAGATCATGAAGAATCGGTATGCGGCCGGATGATTAGGCGTGGTTGTACAGTGGAATATTTTTATCACGGGAGACGACGCTCCCATCCCATGCCATCGATCGACAGCGAGGTTGCGGACACACAAATACGGGAAAGGTCGAGGACTACACACATAAAATTCGCAAAACCAAAGACCAAAGCCGAAAGACTCTGATCTTGTTTCATCAAAAATATAAAACCCCGCACGAGGCCAGCGCGGCGCGCGGCGAGACGCGGAAGGAACAAGCAAACAGCGCACGGCAGAGAGAGTGAGCAGTAGAGCTGTAGAGGCGCGCAGAGAGAGAGAGAGAGAGAGAGGGACGGGAGCATGGAGGTGGCGGCGGCGAAGACGACGAGCGTTGTGTGCGTGACCGGCGCAGGGGGCTTCGTCGCCTCGTGGCTCGTCAAGCTCCTCCTCTCCGCCCCCAAGGCCCGCTACACCGTCCGCGGCACGGCGCGCGATCCCGGTAAGAGCGCGCCCTGGCCTTCCTTCCCCGTCGCTCCCATTTTAATTTCCCTTGGCTTGCCCTCGACCGCTCGACGATCAGATGGATAGATGGTTGCTGTTGATACGAAATGCGGCGAAGCAGGCCAGCCGAGCCGACCATACGTGGTTGTTGGAACTTGAAGTCAGCTGAAGCAATTTTGCCATTTTGAGATCCTAAAGTTTGATCCTCCGGCAATTTCTGTCTTTAATCTGTTCTCACAGAGCAAAACTTAGAACGAATCACAAGAGTTAGAAGATCCTACATTCGTAATTCTGAAAACTTGAAGAAGTTGAGCATACTTGTTATTCGTGGTTTTGCAGCTCTGGCTAAGCTCCCATTTTTATTTTTATTTTTGCTGCAGGTGATGCTAAGAATGCTCATCTCAAGGGGCTAGGCGGTGCCGAGGAAAGGTTGCAGCTGGTCAAGGCCGACCTTTTGGACTACGACAGTGTATCGGCGGCGATTGCCGGCTGTGAGGGCGTCTTCCATGTCGCCTGCCCTGTCCCCTCTGGCCGATCAACCGACCCAGAGGTGAATTCTCAAGAACATGCATCGCATAATTTGTGTGATTCTGAGGCGAATATGAACATACAACTGTTCAACACAGTGGCTTAGTAGAATGCAGTCTGCCAGCATAAGTATCTCTACTTGACCTTAGACAGAAATCTTCTCAACGATGTTGCCCAAAGATCCCCTGGAAGGACGATCTCTGACTGGCAGGAGACATTCTGAATGTATACTCCATAAAGTGTGAGATCTGCAACATTGTTATGGTAGCAGTCTAGCAGACATAGTTATCTGGTTTGAGGCTCACCTGCCATACATTACTCCTTTTCTTTTACCAGTGCCATCATCTACATGTAACCACATAGTTAATTTCTAGAAATAAGCATCTATTCTGATGATGTAATCTTGCTGCTTTGTAGGCAGAGATCATAGCTCCTGCTGTAACAGGCACACTGAATGTGCTGAAGGCCTGCCATGAGGCGAAAGTTAAGCGAGTAGTCATGGTGTCTTCAGGTGTTGCAGTGGTCGCTAATCCTAACTGGCCCAAGGGCAAAGCCTTTGATGAAGAGAGCTGGTCAGACGAGGACTACTGCAGAAAGAATGGGGTAAGGCAACACCTGTGTGGTTGTATGATTGTTTAGCCTATGTGATATATCATACTCCCTCCGTCCGGAAATATTTGTCATCAAAATGGATAAAAAAGAGTGTATCTAGAACTAAAATACATCTAGATACATCCCCCTTTATTCATCTTGATGATAAGTATTCCCGGACGGAGGGAGTATTACATTACAGATTCCTGTTTTTTGGCTCAATGTTTCACTTCGAATGTATATATAGGATTAAGAGTCAATGTTTAAGGTTGACATTTACCTCTGTTTTAGATCAAACTTTTTGATTCGAGAGAAGCCACTAAGCTCAATGTAGAACGCAAGCATTTAGCTGCAAAAAACCCCGTTACGCTCACATGCCTATTGCAACACCACATCCCAGCTTGAGAACAAATGTCCATAAAGGATCTTATCTAATCATTCACTAGCTCGCTGGACTTGATCCTCCCTAGATCTGTATCTTTTAGCGAGATTGGGTCCACCCTGTGTCTAGAGCCCATTTGAACACTTACTGTCTTTTCCGGTTAAATATTTCGTTCATGGAACTCCTTTTTATGTCTTGAGTTCACCCTGTTCTTTGTGTTGATGGGATACTGTTGATCTGAGCCATGCATACATGTCTCATCAGCACCTCACGATTGAATTAAATCCTTGCAATTGCCTCTTAATCATCTTGAGGCAGCAAAGAAGGCGCAAAAGTTACAAAGCAAACCTGACAAAACTAGGAAGAAAAGAAAACAAGGCCTAGGCTAGCCGATACCCAAACTAACCAAATACTCCCTCCGTCCGGAAATACTCGTCATCAGAATGGATAAAAGAGGATGTATCTAGATGTATTTTAGTTCTAGATACATCTCTTTTTATCTATTTTGATGACAAGTATTTTCGGACGGAGGGAGTACGAAGAAGGCGGGAAAAAGCAAAACACAGCAAACTCTATTGATAGTTGGCATTGACCGAAAATTCAGTTTTGACTCATAGGCTGGCTCTGACTTAAAACAAGCCAAAATTTGGTTTTGACTCAAAGTCACTTTTTATTCATGCACTCTATTTCTATTTTTCGCTTTGTTTTGGAAGAGAGAGGATTTGCTGAACCATGGTTCAGCTCGTCCATGTCTCTAGACCACACAAGAGAGGATTTTCCAAATGGGAAGCATCAGCAATAGTTGGCTTTCATCTTGTTAGGAGCTAGGGTTCTGCCGTTTCTAGGGCGGAGATTGTAGGGGAAAGATGAAGGAAGACGATGTTATGACCGGCCAGGTCTATGGCCACAGGAGGCCCAACAGGCAAGCTTAGGCCCGCAAGTTATCTTAGTTTTATTTTCAGATTATGGTTATATATATGAGCTGTAAGACTATTTTGGAAATTAAGCAATAAGACTATTTCTATTGCCCGGCTCCCAGAGGAGTCGGAAACCCTAAACCCTAGCCGCCTTCTTCTCTCGCCGCCGCCGCACCGCGCCAAGGCGGCGCCTCGCCGCCGGCCGCCGCGCTCAAGCCCTCGCCCTTCCCCCTCCTTTCCCTACTGTCTCCGGCCAAGACCGGGCAGAACCCTAGCCGCTAACACCTTGGTATCAGGTACCCGGATTTCGACCATGTCTTCCCCGCCAATCCCACCACCGCTGCCGCCGATCCACCACGCCTCCCCCACCGCCGCTGCCACCGATTCCTCCACCAGCGCCACCGCGTCGCCGGGTACTACGGCCTCCCTATCAGCGCCGCTCTCCTCCGCCCCCGGCACCACGCCGGGCCAGGGCCAGCCGCACCTCCCCATCCAGCAACCATCGCTGCCGCTTTCCCCAGCGCCGCCGCAATTCACACCGGAGGCTATGGCCGGCGTGCTCAATGACCTAGTCGTGGCAGTCCAGGGCATCCGCCTCTACTTGGCCAGCCTGTATGGACCGCCTCCACCGCTGCATCAGGCCGCGGCCGCGGGACAGCAGGCGCTGCCGTGGTACTCAGTACCGGCGGCCCTCACCGGCGGCTTCCCGGCGCTTCCCGCCCCGGCGGCTTCGACGCCGCCTTGGCCGCAGTGGCCGACACCGTTCTCAGCGCCAACCGCGCCCCCCGCCACCGTCCAGGGACCGCAGTGGCCGACCTGGACCCCGCCGTCCGCGCCACCCTCCATCGCGTCGTCCCTTCCGGCGGCCACGGTGCCAGTTCCACCACCGCCACCGCCCAACCCTGGCCCGGGCGGGTCCTCGCCGAGCGGCCTTCCGATCCAGGAGGTCCGCTTTCCTTCGTCACCATCGCCGCTTCCCGACTGGCTCCACGGGCCGCCGTCGGCTCCCACGGAGGCCCGGCCGCCGTCAGGGGTCCAGTGGCAGCCCGAGGCGTCGGGCGTCACAGGGCACTACGCCGAGCCTTCCACCCTGGACCGGGTGCCGTCATCCGCCCTCCGTACCGCCGAGGCAGTGGGCCTAGGCGCGCCACACCAGCAACCGCCCCGGTTCGCAAAAATCGACTTCGCCACGTACGACGGTTCGGACGACCCGCTTAACTGGCTCAACCAATGTGACCAGTTCTTCCGTGGACAGCGCACGCCCGCGTCCGAGCGCACGTGGCTGGCTTCCTACCATCTCTGCGGGGCCGCCCAGACATGGTACTACGCCCTCGAGCAGGACGAGGGCGGCATGCCACCGTGGGATCGCTTCCGCGAGCTATGTCTTCTTCGATTCGGACCACCGGTACGCGGGAGCCGCTTGGCCGAGTTGGGCCGCCTACCGTTCACCTCCACGGTGCAGGATTTCGCCGACCGCTTCCAGGCTCTAGCGTGCCACGCGCCGGGTGTGACAGCCTTACAGCTGGTGGAGCTCTTCGTCGGCGGCCTTCCCGACCACATCCGCGTGGACGTCGAGATGAAGGGACCACAAGACCTTCAGACGGCCATGTACTATGCGCGGGCGTTCGAGCAGCGTGCCCAGGCTTTGACGTCGACGCGGCCATCCGCGCCACGTGGGGGTCGTCCGCCTCCCCGGCCGCCTCCGGCAGCGCCGTCGTCCTCGACCACCGCCCCGGCCGCTACCCCGGCCCCGACGCGGCCGTTTCAGCGCCTCACTCAGGCGGAGCAGCTGGAACGCAGGCGCTTGGGCCTGTGCTTCAACTGCGATGCGCCCTATGCGCCGGGCCATGTTTGCCCGCGCCTCTTCTACCTGGAAACGACGGACGAGACCGAGGATGACACCCCGGAGGCTGACCTCGGCGCCCCGACTCTTGCGGAGCCCGCAGCGGCACCCGCACCGGCCCCGGCTACCGCCCTCGTGGTGTCCCTTCACGCGCTGGCCGGCATCCGTGATGAACGGACGCTGCTTTTACCGGTCATGATCCATGGCGAGCGCCTGGTGGCCCTCCTGGACACAGGTTCCACGCATAATTTCCTGCCGGAGGCCACCATGCGGCGTCTTGCGCTCCAGCCGGCCGGAGAGGAGCAGTTGCGGGTTACTGTCGCTAATGGCGACCGCCTACACTGCCACGGGCTCGCCCGCGACGTGCCCATCACTATCGGCGACGAGCACTTCACCATCACCTGCGCCGGCATCGATTTGGGCTGCTTCGACTTCATCCTCGGCGTCGACTTCTTGCACACGTTGGGTCCTATTCTTTGGGACTTCGACGCGCTGATGATGACCTTCTGGCGTTTGGGTCGTCACATTCGGTGGGAGGGCATTAGGGGGGCCGCACCCGCACCCCCTCTTCAGCTGGCCGCGACAACCATGGAGGCCGAGCATCCGCTCTTGGACGGACTCCTGCAGCAGCACCGGGATCTCTTTGAGGAGCCACATGGTCTGCCACCGGCCCGGATCTACGACCACCGTATTCACCTCCTTCCGGGATCGGCCCCTGTGGCCGTACGGCCTTACCGGTATCCACAGTTGCAAAAGGACGAGTTGGAGCGACAGTGTGCACTCATGCTTGCCGCCGGCATCATCCGCATCTCCACGTCCCCGTTTACAACACCGGTCCTCCTCGTTCGTAAGTCGGATGGCACGTGGCATTTCTGCATCGACTACCGCGCCCTTAATGCTCTCACATTAAAGGACAAGTTTCCTATTCCGGTTGTCGATGAGGTTCTCGACGAGCTACACGGGGCGCGCTTCTTCACCAAGCTGGACCTTCGGTCGGGGTATCATCAGGTGCGCATGCATCCAGACGACATCGCCAAGACGGCGTTTCGGACTCATCACGGCCACTTCGAGTTCTTGGTGATGCCCTTTGGCCTCTCCAACGCCCCGGCGACATTTCAGGCCTTGATGAACGATGTCCTCCGGCCCTACTTACGTCGGTTTGTGCTCATTTTCTTTGACGACATTCTTATCTACAACGCCTCCTGGGCAGAGCACCTCCAGCATGTGGCCATCGTCTTCAACGAGCTTCGGGCGCATCATCTTCATCTTAAGCGCTCGAAGTGCTCGTTCGGGACACCTTCGGTCGCTTACCTCGGCCACGTCATCTCGGCCGAGGGAGTGGCCATGGACGCCGACAAGGTGGCGGCCGTCGCCGCCTGGCCGATCCCGCAGTCTCCACGGGCTCTTCGCGGGTTCCTTGGCCTCGCAGGGTACTACCGGAAGTTCATCCGGGAATTTGGCCTCATCGCGGCCCCGCTCACGCGTCTCCTCCGTCGCGACGCCTTCTCTTGGGATGCGGAGGCCACTTCAGCATTCGAGGCCCTCAAGGGGGCCCTCACGACGGGACCCGTACTGCAGATGCCGGATTTCGACCTTCCCTTCACCGTCGACTGCGACGCTTCCGGTGCGGGGTTCGGTGCGGTCCTACACCAGGGCGAGGGACCCCTCGCTTTCTTCAGCCGCCCCTTTGCCGCACGCCATCTCAAGTTGGTGGCGTATGAGCATGAGCTCATTGGGTTGGTGCAGGCAGTACGCCATTGGCGGCCCTATCTTTGGGGTCGCTCTTTCTGGATCCGCACGGACCATTACAGCCTCAAGTTCATGCTGGATCAGAGGCTCTCGACGATGCCCCATCACCAATGGATCAGTAAACTCTTTGGCTTTGACTTCACCGTCGAGTACCGGTCGGGTCGCCTTAACACCGTCGCCGACGCCCTGTCTCGGCGTGACGCCAATGTGGACGACGGTGCGGCGGAGGGGGCGGCCTTCTACATCATCACCGGGCCCTCCTTCGCCCTCTACGCCGACATCCGCCGGGCGACCGCTGCCGCGGCCGACTCCCTCCTTCTGCAGCAGCAGCTAGCGGCGGGAGAGCTGGAGGAGCCGTGGCGCCTCGCCGATGGCCTGCTTCTCCATGGGCGCCGGGTCTTTGTTCTGGCGCACGACGATCTTCGCCAGCAGGTGCTGCGCCTCGCTCACTCGGCGGGCCATGAGGGAGTGCAGAAGACGCTCCATCATCTCCGCGCCGACTTCTACATTCCTGGTGATCGGGCCCTGGTCCGTGATTGGGTTCGGTCGTGTGTGACGTGCCAGCGCAACAAGACGGAGACTCTACGGCCGGCTGGCATGCTTCAGCCCTTGGAGGTCCCATCTCAGGTTTGGGCGGACATCTCCATGGACTTCATCGAGGGCCTCCCCAAGGTGGGCGGCAAGTCCGTCATTCTCACGGTGGTCGACCGCTTCTCCAAGTATGCTCATTTCATCGCGCTTGGCCATCCATATTCAGCGGCATCTATCGCACGGGCCTTCTTCGATGGCATTGTCCGTCTCCACGGGTTCCCTTCTTCGATCGTCAGTGATCGGGACCCCGTGTTCACGGGACACGTGTGGCGTGACCTTTTTCGGCTGGCGGGCGTGAAGCTACACTTGAGCACCGCCTTCCACCCTCAGACGGACGGCCAGTCTGAGATCGTTAACAAGGTGATTGCCATGTATTTGCGTTGTGTTACAGGTGATCGCCCTCGCGCATGGGTGGACTGGCTTTCGTGGGCGGAGTACTGCTACAACACCTCTTATCACTCCGCCCTCCGTGCTACGCCCTTTGAGGTGGTGTATGGCCGGCCACCCCCGCCGATCCTTTCGGTTGATCCGGCCTTGGCACGGACCGAGGTAGCCGGGGCTCTTCTGAGGAGCCGTGATGAGATGCTCGCGGAGGTCCAGCAACGACTCCTGCAGGCCCAGCAGTTGGCCAAACGTTACTATGATGGCCACCATCGCGAGGCGGAGTACGCGGTGGGTGATTGGGTATGGCTGCGTCTACTTACCGCTCTACGCAGTCCTTGGACCCACGCGCGAGGAAGAAGCTCGGTCCTCGATATGCCGGTCCCTTTGCGATCCTGGAACGCATTGGGAAAGTGGCTTACCGTCTGTAGCTTCCGACAGGCGCGCGGATCCATGATGTCTTCCATGTCGGGCTGCTCAAGCCATTCCGCGGCGAGCCACCCACGGCGCCGCCGGCCCTTCCACCGATCACGGACGGGCGTCTCCTTCTTGAGCCAGAGAAGGCGCTGAAGGCTCAGCTGCGCCGAGGCTCCTGGTACGTGTTGATCCGGTGGACTAGACTACCAGCGGAGGACGCTACTTGAGAGCAGCGCGAGGAGTTCCGCCAGCACTACCCTGACTTTCAGCTCGAGGACGAGCTGTTTGCGCAGGCGGGGAGAGATGTTATGACCGGCCAGGTCTATGGCCGCAGGAGGCCCAACAGGCAGGCTTAGGCCCGCAAGTTATCTTAGTTTTATTTTCAGATTATGGTTAATATACGAGCTGTAAGACTATTTTGGGAATTAAGCAATAAGACTATTTCTATTGCCCGGCTCCCAGAGGAGCCGGAAACCCTAAACCCTAGCCGCCTCCTTCTCTCGCCGCCGCCGCATCGCGCCAGGACGGCGCCTCGCCGCCGGCCGCCGCGCTCAAGCCCTTGCCCTTCCCCCTCCTTTCCCTACTGTCTCCGGCCAAGACCGGGCAGAACCCTAGCCGCTAACAGACGAGGACGAGGGCGCGGCGGCCGGCGGCTGGGCGCCGTCCTTGCGTGGTGGAGAAGAGGCGGCGGTGGCGCAAGAGGCGGCTAGGGTTAGGTCTCCCAGCTCCCTAAGGGAAGCCGAGCAAATAATGATTGCTTCTTGCTTGATTAGATTGATACATCTCCTTTCCTTATATAAAGAGGTTTACTTGACTCCTAAGCAAACGACCCTAATAACGATAAGATAATTGGGCTAAACCCCTAATAACAATAAGATAACTTGGGCCACAGCCCACTGGGCTAAGCCCTTAATATGCCGGTCATAACACTTCTCCCCGCCTGCACAAACAGCTCGTCCTCGAGCTGTAAGGCGGGGAAGCGCTTGCTGAACTCCTCGAGGTGATCAACCAGCGTCAAACACCTCCGCGACAGCTGGGGCGGCCAGGTCGCTGAGCCCGGCGGCGACGGCATCCTCCTCAATGTAGTCTGCCGCCTCCAAGTAGAAGAGTCGGGGCAGACGTGGCCAGGCATGTAGGTCTCGTCGCAGTTGAAGCACAACCCTTGGCGGCGACGCTCGAGTAGCTCGACCGAGGTGAGCCGGCGGAACGGGCGCGCCGTGGTCACAGCAAGGGGTGCCGCGGAAGCCTGAGCAGGTCGATCCTGCGCGGGAACATCCGGCCAGGGTGGTGGCCCAGCAGCCCGGGACGGTGATGCCTGCTGGATGGCCACCGCGCGGCGCTCGAACGCGCGGGCGTAGTACATGGCCGTCTAGAGGTCCTGAGGTCCCTGCAGCTCGACATCCACGTGGATATGATCTGGCAGACCACCGACGAAGAGTTCGGCCCGCTGGTGAGCCGTCACGCCGGACGTGTGGCACGCCAGGGCCTGAAAGCGGTCGGTGTAGTCCTGCACAGTAGAGGTGAAGGGAAGGCGGCCCAACTCCGCCAGCCGGCTCCCACGTATCAACAGTCCGAAGCGAAGGAGGCAGAACTCACGAAAAAGCTCCCATGGGGGCATGCCGCCCTCGTCCTGCTCGAGGGCGTAGTACCACGTTTGTGCGGCGCCGCGGAGGTGATAAGAGGCGAGCCAGGTGCGGTCCGATGCGAGCGTCCGTTGCCCCCGGAAGAACTTCTCGCACTGGTTGAGCCAGTTGAGGGGGTCCTCGACACCGTCATAGGTGGCGAAGGCGAGCTTGGCGAAGCGCGGCGGTGTCTGAGCATGACCGACGTGAGTGTACGGCTCGGCGGTACGGAGTAGCAAAGAGGATGGCGTTGGTCCGGTGTGCACAGGTGGTCCCCAGGAAAGCGATGGCCCGTCGAAGCCAGTGTGGAAACCTGCGGAGCCGGAGGGCCCGTCGTACGACAGGGAGGGCGCCGGCTGGTCCGCGGCCATGGTGTAGACTGACGACGGTGACGTCCCGGCCAACCAGGCCGGAAGCTGGGACGGCGAGGGCGGGAACCGCACTTGCTGAATCGGCACGCCCGCCGGCGCGGTTGTAGTCAGCCCGGTGCTGGGCGGCGGAGGCGCCGGCAGCGGCAGCTGCTGCTGCCTGGAAACGGCGGAGGCGGCGGGCGCGGCGATGCCCGCGACCGGCCATTGTGGCCAGATCGGGGCGGTGGGGGGGGGGGGGCTGGCTGTAGCTGCAGCGGCCCGACCAGCGTCGCGGTGGCCCCGGGGTGCGGCGGCTGCCAGGGCTACCAGGGCGGTGGCGGCGAGGACCCGAGTGGCGTGGGTGACGCGGCGAGGGCCGGCACCGGCCACTGCGGCCATTGGGGCGCGACGGCGGACGGCGGCTGAAGCGGCCAGTGGTGGTGTAGAGGATCGGTCGGCGCCGCGGGTGCCGAATACCACGGCAGGGCGGCTGGCCAGGTCGCGGCGGCCGGCGGCAAGGGCGGCGGCGGCCCGTAGGTGCCGGCTAGGTATAGTTGTATCCCCTGGACGACGGTGACGAGATCGTTGAGGACCCCGGTGATCTCCTCCGAAGTGTAGGCGGCGGTCGGTGGTGCGGTGGAGGGCGCCGTCATCTGGGTGGTGGCGGCGCCGGAGGATGCGACCAGCGGCGCGGTGGAGAAGGCCAGCGGCGTGGTGGTGACGGTCGGCAGCGGAAGCGACGGGATGGGCGGCGGCGAAGACATGATCGAAACTAAGCTACCTGATACCAAGGTGTTAGGAGCTAGGTTCTGCCGGTTCTAGGGCGGAGATTGTAGGGAAAAGATGGAGGAAGACGAGGACGAGGGCGCGGCGGCCGGCGGCTGGGTGCCGTCCTTGCGTGGTGGAGAAGAGGCGGCGGCGGCGCAAGAGGCGGCTAGGGTTACGTCTCCCGGCTCCCTAAGGGAAGCCGAGCAAATAATGATTGCTTCTTGCTTGATTAGATTGATACATCTCCTCTCCTTATATAAAGAGGTTTACTTGACTCCTAAGCAAACGACCCTAATAACGATAAGATAATTGGGCTAAACCCCTAATAACAATAAGATAACTTGGGCCACAACCCACTGGGCTAAGCCCCTAATATGCCGGTCATAACACAACTTTAGGTTAATACAAAATTCTTCCGCTAACCACACAAGATACTGCTCCTGTCTTGTTATTCTTATAAAAGATAATTTTTTTCTGGATCACCCATTCAAAACAAACATGTGTTGTTATTTGACAGGATTGGTATTACCTTTCCAAAACATTGGCGGAGCGCGAGGCTTTTGCTTATGCAGCAAAAACTGGGTTGGACATTGTAACTATATGCCCATCATTGGTAATTGGACCCTTGATGCAGTCTACAATAAATTCAAGCAGTAAAATTCTCCTTAACTATTTGAAAGGTGGGTGTGTTATGTTGTTATGTCTGTCTTCTCTTTGCTTTCATTATACTATAAAAATTATGGACATCAAAAAGGATCTCTGCACTCGGTTGCACATTTTCCAACTGAAAAAAGGACACTACTTATTTATTTGAATTGTTTGAATTGCTTACCACATGTGTCACATGGTAAAAAAAGATACTAAATTGCAAAAAATAACTGCATATCATTAAAATAAAGCTGTTCACCATCCCTCAAAAAAAAATGAAGCTGTTCACCAAACTAGTTTAGGATTATAATTCTGTTTCTGTATTACTAAAACACTTATCTTTTTGCAGGAGAACATGATACTGTAGAAAATAAAAGCAGGGATATAGCGGATGTTCGTGATGTTGCTGATGCTATTCTTCTGGCGTATGAGAATCCAGAGATGTCCGGACGGTACATATGTAATGCACCTGCAATAAAAGTCTGTGATATGGTTAACATACTGAAGACCTTGTATCCAACCTACACATATCCCAAAAGGTAAGCGCCTTCCTCAGCAGGCAACTTTTTTTTACCTTACCAGCGCTATGGCTATTTTAGTTCTACATATCATGAGTTAGTTGGCACTGCCTAAGAAGGAAGGATAAATAACCTTCAGTTCACTTCGAAAAGGTACTAGAAGAATTCAACATCCATTTGTCTTTCCTGATATTACTAATTGTAGAATTCAAGTACTTGAACAGGGATTGACAAATTGACTAAAGCCTAATAGAGATTCACATTCCTAGAATTGTATCCATGCCAGTGAGCATGTAGTTTGTGATATGGACTTTAAATTTTTAATGAACCAATGTTGTTTCACCATATCACCAAATGCTGCTCGATGTGTGTCCTTCACCCCTGCTTTTCCATGCTTAGCTTGGATGAAACTTATTTTTCTCTCCAAATTTCTATGTAGCTTTACGGAAGTGGAAGGAAATCTTGTTTATAGTTCAGAGAAACTTCAGAAGCTAGGGTGGACCTTCAGGCCTGTAGAGAAGACCCTGGGGGACAGCGTCGAATCCTACCGAGCATCTGGACTCCTGAACTGAGCATGCAACTGGGACAAGCTTGGTTGTTGATCCTTGCAAATTATTTCTAAATCATGTAAACAGAGAAACAAAATAAGTTGGTGACACAATCATCAAGGGAATAATGTTACCATAAAAATAATTAAATAAATAAACATTATGCAAGCCTTTCTTTTGCGGAGTCTTGAGGTATTTCGAGTAAAATAGCTGCAATGTTCTGGTGCTTCTCTGAGTGACTTGCTGTGTCGTATACGATTGCTGAACTTGCTTAACTAGGACTATGCTGACCATTTTTAAAGACCTGTATGTATCAACTGTTGGTGTACAAAATTCGGCATGGTATGAGCCGGACATCCTCAGTTCGACGAGTACATCTTCCCAGAAAGCATAACTAGAAAATGTGCAGGCGGCCCATGTTTCCCCAATGTCTCAGTTTGTCGGGGTCAATGAAACTCTAAAAGTATGTAGAGAGTGGGAGCTACAGAACTGTTAATATGAAAATCAATTCCATTCATCAACTGATCATTAAATTAAACTGAAAACAGGAGCGACGATGAAGCTGCTCTCTGCAAATTGGAAGGATAGTGATTGAACTATCTTAACATTACAAATCAAAAGGACACTGTACAGTTGAAGTTAAAATATTATGTTTGCCTATTATCCAGGGAACTGAACTTATTATGTTTTAACTGATTCTTCTTTCTCCACATCATAGATAGCTCAACAGGTTCACTGTTCATGTTTAACCTGCATAAGAAATGAGGATGTGAAGACAGATTTCTTTCAGAAACAACCGATGGTAGCTTTCCTTTGAAAAAAGAAAAACTGATGGTAGCTTTGACAGAAGTATATAGCGAATGCATCAAGATTGAATACATGTGTGAAACTTCAACAATGGCATTAAACGAACACCTAATGATCTTACAATGTCAACTTACAATCTTTAGCACTTGGTCAACGACAACCTATAAAACTGTCTATTAAGTAGTATTAATCAATAATGTTTAGTATTTGGACTCTACCAGTTCACTTAACACTGGGGGCATATCTTGATACAGGAACCTGCAAGTGTTGGCGCCTACTGGCTTCATCAGATGCAGAGGTGCAGTCCTCATGGTCGGCGACCTTATGTGAATTAAATGAACCATAGCAGAAACTGATGTCACGCACGTCGAGGGAAGCGACCATTAAGGTAAACGATGAATTTTAGTCCCCAGATAAGCACCGTTGGCAATGGCACTGGAAGCCAAATCCTTCAGTGAGAATCTTCTGCCTGGCGTTCACATCCATGCTTGTATCAATGTAGCAGATGCGCAGCTCTTCACCTATGACAGATGCAAAAGAGCAGCATTAAGATATTGGTACCCATCAGTGTTTTTGCTTTAACTGTTGTCAAGAGAACAAAGGCTACATAGGTACTGCTACACCTATCTATACCTTCGTCAATATCACGAAGGGTCATCAATTTAGCGTCTGCGTTTTCAAGCCAAACTATGTGAGTATTTGGATCTGCAAGTTGACAGGAAAAGAATATGAATATTCGGATTTGAATTTGAAAAGAAAGGGAAGTGATACCCAAGCAAGTAGAAAAATCGCTGCTTATAGGATGGAATTACATCCATTGTTGTGTGTCACCATTATACTAGCAATCTTCTTTCTAATGCATCAATTGGAAGATAATTCATCTTGTTTCGAATGTAAAACAATATAGGTATTTCATCATCGAGTGCAATGAAAGCAAACAAATACTCCATCCGATCCAAAATAAGTGTCGCAGTTTTAAACTGCGGTTAGTTCAAAACTGCGACACTTATTATGGATCGGAGGTAGTAGTACATTAGTGATTAGTGGATATAACTTGGAGTTGCATAGTACTGAAATAATACTGAAAACTCAGACAGCACAATCAACACTTCATATGCCACAACAGACAACAACAAATTCTACGTCACAAGGAAATGCAGCAGTTAAATCCTTGCTTTCAAATAAGAACTTTAGAAGTCATATCCTTGCTTTCAAATAAAAACTTCAGAAGTCATAATGAGAGCCATTATGGTAAATATTAATATCCCCTTTTCCCGTTAACAGGAGCATGTGAAGAGCCATACCACAGTCATGGTTGTAGAACGAGGGGAGCATATATACAGCATTGCCAACTGATGCATCACATGTTACCGACGCTACTGCTGAGGATAGAAGATCCTCATATGAACTTGCAACCAATTCAATACGGAATGCATTTACACGTATTCTTGCAAGTACATTGATGTACCATTGTTTGGTCAAAACTAATACTGTCAAAGAAACTCCAGGAAAACCAAATGATAGAGAGGGTGAAATAAGATATAAAAGGATACAAGTTGTGAGTTCTTCCTGAAACCCTGCCTTCCTAAAAGTGGACTTCAAAAATTCAAACTCCTCTTCCATCTATTATATTCCAATTATATCCATGTCAGGACCAACCGTACAACAACATAGGGAAAGAAACATGTGAATGCTATGACATTCTTTTTTCTGCGATGATAATAGTTACAGCTGTGAAGATGGACATATGAAGCATAAGAAAAAATCAACTCCATTCTCAGTAAAAAAAACTAGCTCGACAGCTCGCAAAAAAGGGCTACCTCAATAAGTGTACCCTGGTGCAATTGGGCTGGCTGAAGAATGTCAAGACAATCTGCACCAACATCTCCTGATATAACCATGCAAGCTAGCCGCTTGACCATGTATGGGTACTTGAGACCACGTGAACTTCAGAGCACACAAGAATAAAGACAGATAAGCCAGGATGCTACACTGACAATCGAATGTCAAGCAAAACGGCAATATCGTAACAATAACAAAACGAATATAACTGACAACGTTATTAGAGAGAAGTCAGGAGATGCACATCAACATCAAGATGAAATGTAGTAACAAACATACCTACAGTGGTCATCTAACAAAGACCAATCCGCCTTCTTTTCAATGCCATGGAATCCCTAAACAGGATGAAACCACACATCTTAGCCGCTAAAAGAGACAGTAATTTTGCTCTTCCGAAAGAAGCGGAATTAGCAATGGTATCTTTTATCCGTCTGACAGTCGAAGAAGCATCATAAAATAAAGTTAAGCGGTCATGGCATATCTCAATCTCTTTATTCAGAATAATGTGAAGACTAAAGTCATTGCTCACAGAAGAACAAGGTAGCATAGACTGTCCTTACTGGAACTGTACAAACCACTAAAACCTACTGAATCTGCAGGAGGAACAGTGCAAAGGCATCCTCACCTCGGCATGCTCCCGACACGCGTCGCTGCAGAAGTAGCAGTCCCCTCTGGAGTCGCCGCCCTTCCCCGCTTTCCTCCTGAGGCAGCGGTAGCACACCTGAGGAGACCAATCCGATATAGTTCGCTCCATTCGTGGCCAATATGAAGCAAGTGGGGGCGCGCTCACCTCGTGGAAGAGAGAGCGGGACGGATGGGTGACGAGAGGCTGCGCCGAGTGGAGGACCTCGCCGTTGGCGATGGGGCGGGTAGCGAAGACTCCACGGCCGGCTGAGTCCGTCAAGGCGACGCGAACCGGCGGTGGGCCGCGAGCAGCGGCAACCGCCGCCGCGGTGGAGAGGAGGCGGCGGCGGACGAGGGACATTTGGGAATGCAGAGAAGAGATCTCACCCGTTGATCTGGTTGTATCTGCCAACTGAGCTTCATCAACGGTAATTGGGCCGACTATCAGTCGTCTCATAAAAATCATCTCGTTTTTTCTCAACCCAATACATACGCACATCCACTCATCCCTATAAAAGACATACGCACGTACATCTATCTCTATATAAAGTATAAACGCATATACATACATCATATCCCTATGAGCATCTTCGAGAAAACGACCTGGTATAACAAAGTGGCCACGTACACATTTGTAATCAACGAGAACATCTCCTCCCATTAAACGCACAACACCGAAAGGCCTGGAATAAATGCAGGAAAATGCGAGCACCAGTGTAAGCATTTGGACCAAAAAGATTCATGCGAAGTAGTTTAAGTGGTCTCCTCGTAGCATTGATATTTTTCATTGGCAACTTTTTCTGCTTGAAAAACACTATAAAGTCTATTTTTTGTCAAAGATAACATTTTTAACACCAAGAATATGATCACCTTTTGATTAGATTATTTGCAAGGTCCCAACATGTCCTAGTTTTCTATATCATAACCATCCTTTAGAATATTTTACAATAAGACATGTGTGAGGTTTCATTTTTTTTAGTGAAATCAACAATGTATAAATTATCTCTACACACACACCGATGAAAACTATATATTATTATCTCGACATAAAACTTGACAATCTACTTTAGTAAATAGAACATTAAAACCAAAATCGGCAAGTCTATATACAAGAAGTAGATTGTGTCCAAGAGATTCGACAATGTAACATTTTTGAGCGAGCTATCATGTGATATGCCCACCTTACCAAGGCCATGCATGTTGTACTTGGAGTTGTCTCTAAAAGTCACATACTTGCGTGGACAATCATTGTTAGCAAGCTCACGGAACATGTCTTTGTCGCCGGCCATGTGATCGGTGCAACCACAACCAAGAATCCATTCCTTTCCACCGAACATATAATCTCTACGAACATTCACCATGAGACTAAGATTTCTCAATATCTTTTCATACTCCTTATCATCATCGTCAATGCTCTTATCACAATAACAATGTTCACCAATGTCATCATCTTCTTGATCACGTAAATCATTATTCTCATTAGTTGCATGAACATGACATTTTTCAAGAGAATGAATACGAATAGCTTTGGTGATAATATTAGCAAGGGTGATAGGATTTTCTCTAACAAGAATAAGATCTCTAAGTACAAAAAAGTACTTATCAAAGTTGGGATCATCGGGCTTGATGATCTTACGGAAAACGGTTATCTTGTGTAGATTCTCATCGAATCTCTTAAGAGAATAATTTGGATGTCGTTTTTCTAAGTCATTCTACAAAGTATAAACACATACAAGGTTTTTCATACTATGAAGAGCACGATTAGGAAGACCTCTAATAAAAAGATTTACGGTTCTCAAATTACAAAGCATGTTAGGTTCTTTAGGGGTTGGGTGCAAGGGATCAATGGAGGGTTCATAAGGACGATGAATATACTCACTCAAGTTGCAATCATCAAATATATTAAGCATCTCATCTTTCGAAAAGTTAAAGCACTTGAAGGAAATATGCCCTAGAGGCAATAATAAAGTTGTTATTTATATTTCTTTATATCATGATAAATGTTTATTATTCATGCTAGAATTTTATTAACCGGAAACTTAGTACATGTGTGGATACATAGACAAACAAAGTGTCCCTAGTGTGCCTCTACTTGGCTAGCTCGTTAATCAACGATGGTTAAGTTTCCTAGCCATAGACATGTGTTGTCATTTGATGAACGAGATCACATCATTAGAGAATGATGTGATGGACAAGACCCATCCGTTAGCTTAGGATAATGATCGTTTAGTTTTTCTGCTATTGCTTTCTTCATGACTTATACATGTTCCTCAGACTATGAGATTATGCAACTCCCGAATACCGGAGGAACACCTTGTGTGCTATCAAACGTCACAATGTAACTGGGTGATTATAAAGACGCTCTATAGGTGTCTCCGATGGTGTTTGTTGAGTTGGCATAGATCGAGATTAGGACTTGTCACTCCGTGTATCAGAGAGGTATCTCTGGGCCCTCTCGGTAATGCACATTACTATGATCCTTGCAAGCAATGTGACTAATGAGTTAGTCACATGACCATGCATTACAGAATGAGTAAAGGGACTTGCCGGTAACGAGATTGAACTAGGTATAATGATACCAATGATCCAATCTCGGGCAAGTAACATACCGATGACAAAGGGAACAACGTATGTTGTTATGCGGTTTGACCGATAAAGATCTTCGTAGAATATGTAGGAGACAATATGAGCATCCAGGTTCCACTATCGGTTATTGACCGGAGATGTGTCTCAGTCATGTCTACATAGTTCTCGAACCCGTAGGGTCTGCACGCTTAACACTCGATGACGGTTTGTATTATGAGTTTCGTGTTTTGATGAACCGAAGTTTGTTCGAAGTCCCGGATGAGATCACGGATATGACGAGGAGTCTCGAAATGGTCGAGACATAAAGATTCATATATTGGAAGGCTACATTCGGACACCAGAATGGTTCGGGTCATTTCAGATAAGTTTCGGAGTACTGGGCGTTACCGGAACCCCCCGGGAGGTTAATGGGCACCATGGGACTTAGTGGAGAAGAGAGAGGGCCGGCCAGGAGGTGGCGGGCACCCCCCTTGCCAGTACGAATTGGATAAGGGGTGGGGGCGGCGCCCCCTCCTTCCTTCTCTCCTCTTCCTCCTTCCCTTCTTCTCCTACTTGGAATAGGAAAGGGGGGGGACCGTATCCTACTTGGAACGGGAGTCCAAGTAGGACTCCCCCCATGGCGCGCCCCTAGGGTCGGCCACCTCTCCTCCCCCCTTTATATACGTGGGAGGGGGCACCCCAAAGGCACACTGTAACGCCCCGAGACCGATGTGCCAGGTGTCATCCAATTATTCGCTGTTGTTGCGTTGTCGTTGCTTGCGTGTCATGCATTGCATATCATGTCATCATGCGCATTTCATTTGCATACGTGTTCATCTCATGCATCCGAGCATTTTCCCCGTTGTCCGTTTTGCAATCCGGCGCTCCGTTCTCCTCCGGTGGTCATTTCTACCTTTCTTTCGTGTGTGGGGATTAAACATTTTCGGATTGGACCGAGACTTGCCAAGCGGCCTTGGTTTACTACCGGTAGACTGCCTATCAAGTTTCGTACCATTTGGACTTCGTTTGATGCTCCAACGGTTAACCGAGGGACCGAAAAGGCCTCGTGTGTGTTGCAGCCCAACACCCTTCCAATTTGGCCCAAAACCCACCTAAACCTGTTCCATCATCTCGGACGTTCGATCACGATCGCGTGGCCGAAAACCGCACCTCATTTGGACTCTCCTAGCTCCCTCTACCTATATATATGTGGCCATCCCCGAAATTTTCGCGGATGAACCCTAGTCTCCGTCCTCCTCCAGCCGCCGGACGTGTCCGACCGGGCCGGACATGTCCGCCTCCGCCCCTCGTCCAACCAGATCGCGCCACGTCAGCGCCCGCGCCGCCCCACTTCGCCGCCGGCCCGTGAGGCCCGAATCGGACCCGCCCCGGGCCGCGCCGGGCCCGAGGAGGCCCGTGCCTCCGCCGCCGTCCCCGCGTTGCCGGAGCTCTACGCCGGCTTCGTCTCCGGCCGCAGCCGGCCAGCAGCTCGCCGGAGTCGACCGAGCCGACCGAGCCGCCCTGCCGCCTGGAGGCCCGCTCCCAGCCGGACCCCGCGCTGCCCAGATCCGCCGACGTCCGCCCGAGCCGCTGCTCTGCCCGGAGCTTCTCACACCGGCGAGCCCGCACTACCGCGTGCCGCCGCCCTGTTGCGCCGCCCCGCCGCCTGCCTCTCGCCTAGGGCGCCACCCCTTGCCGCCGTGCACCGCCAGCGCCACCCCCATGCGCCGCCCCAACGCTGCACGCAGGCCCCGCCGCTTCTTCCTCGCCGCCAGCCACCTCCCTGCTCGCCGGAGTCCGCGAAGACTCGCCGGAGTCCAAGTCCGGCCAGTACTGGGTCGGGTTGGATCAAACTTGTCACACCCTCGATGCGGCTATATCTCCCACGTGTCGAAGCACGACTTAGAGGCATAACCGCATTGAAAGCAATGTCGCAAGTGAGGTAATCTTCACACAACCCATGTAATACATAAGGGAAACGATACATAGTTGGCTTACAATCGCCACTTCACATAATTACATGAATAAAACATTACAACATCCAAATACAGTCAAGGTCCGACTACGGAACCAAAATAAAAGAAGAACCCCAAGTGCGACACGGTCCCCGATCGACCCCAACTGGGCTCCACTACTGTTCAACTGGAAACGGAAACAACATAACGAACACGATCTTCATCGAGCTCCTCCTTGAGCTTGGTTGCGTCATCTGCACGGTTCAACGGCACCTGCAAGCTGGTTTTTGAAGTATCTGTGAGCCATAGGGACTCAGCAATCTCACACCCTCACGATCAAGACTATTTAAGCTTATGGGTAAGGTAAAAGGTATGAGGTGGAGCTGCAGCAAGCGACTAGCATATATGGTGGCTAACATACGCAAATGAGAGCGAGAAGAGAAGGCAAAGCACGTTCGAACAAC
The DNA here is from genome assembly GCF_056163025.1 of Triticum urartu. Taxonomy (NCBI): domain Eukaryota; kingdom Viridiplantae; phylum Streptophyta; class Magnoliopsida; order Poales; family Poaceae; genus Triticum; species Triticum urartu. The sequence goes on from NC_141879.1 coordinate 581,954,090, forward strand.
TATGATCAAGAAGTGATCCTAGAACAACCTACGTCAAGCATAACTCCAACAACCGTGTTCACTTCCCGGACTCCGCCGGAAAGAGACCATCACGGTTACACACGCGGTTGATGTATTTTAATTAAGGTCAACTTCAGGTTTTCTACAACCGGACATTAACAAATTCCCATCTGCCCATAACCGCGGGCACGGGTTTCGAAAGTTCAGATCCCTGCAGGGGTGTCCCAACTTAGCCCATGACAAGCTCTCATGGTCAACGAAGGAATAGACCTCCTCCCGAGACATTCCGATCAGACTCGGTATCCCGGTTCTTCAAGACATCCTCGACAATGGTAAAATAAGTCCAGCAAGACCACCTGATGCGCCGACATCCCGATAGGAGCTGCACATATCTCGTTCTTAGGGCACACCGGATAAGCTAAGCGTACAGAAGCCGACGTAACCCAAGTTGCCAAGGGATGGCCCTGCACGGTGCTCTGGGTTGGACCAACACTTAGACAAGCACTGGCCCGGGGGGGTTAAAATAAGATGACCCTCAGGATGTGCGACTCCCAAGGGAAAAAGGCTAGGTGGCGAATGGTAAAACCAAGGTTGGGCCTTGCTGGAGGAGTTTTATCCAAAGCGAATTGTCAAGGGGTTCCCATTATAACCCAACCGCATAAGGAATGCAAAATCCGAGAACATAACACCGATATGACGGAAACTAGGGCGGCAAGAGTGGAATAAAACACCAGGCATAAGGCCGAACCTTCCACCCTTTACCAAGTATATAGATGCATTAATTAAATAAAATATATAGTGATATCCCAACAAGTAAACATGTTCCAACAAGGAACAACATCTCCATGTTCCAACAAGGAACAAACTTCAATCTTCACCTGCGACTAACAACGCTATAAGAGGGGCTGAGCAAAGCGGTAACATAGCCAATCAACGGTTTGCTAGGACAAGGTGGGTTAGAGGCTTGGTTCAATAATATGGGAGGCATGATAATCAAGTGGTAGGTATCGCAGCATAGGCATAGCAAGTGAGCGAGCAACTAAGCAAGCAAAGATAGAAGTGATTTCGAAGGTATGATCATCTTGCCTGAGATCCCGCAAGGAAGAAGGACGAGTCCATGAAGAAGACAAACGGACGTAGTCGAACAGATCCTCACAACACGACGTTATCGGAACTAACCCGAAGAAGCAACACCGAAAAGAAGCAAACAACATAGTAAACAACCAACACATGAACATGGTATGATATGCGGTATGCGGTATGCGATGCATATGCATGATTTGCAAAGGAATGAATGAACCTGGCCTCAACTTGGAAATCCAAGTGTGCCACTGGAAAGATGAGGTGAAATCGCTTGAAAACGATATAAAGATCACCGGAATCGGAGCTACAGTTTGGAAATGGCAAGCAATGCAAATGTGACCACGGTCTGCGATTTACAGCAAGTAGCCATCTAAATGCAACAAGATGAACATGCTACAGCACCCAAACATGGCATCAAAATACATGGCAGGGATCCATTCATGATGCTTAACAAAAGATGAACACTGAGCTACGGCCAATTCATCCAACAACAGGTTCAAACAAGCATGGCAAAAATGCATTTGGTAAACAGATTTCAGACTTAGTGAAATTAACACAAGCCTGGAATTTCAGATCAGGTAGCACACTTTGGAGCATGAAAACTATAAGCTACAGGGCTTGAACATGGCAAAGTAAAGCATGGCATGGAACTACTCAAATAGCTTAACAAAAGTCCCTTAGTGACCTTGAGCCAAAAGGGATCAGAAAATACAATTGCAAGCATGTGAACATGGCAAAAACATAATGAGTTCTCAGACTTGGTGAAAACTGGAGCATGCTGAAAACAGATATCAAGTAGGCATGTTAACGAGCTCGATGCACTCACTACAGAGCAAGGCATGACAATCTAAGCATACAAACATCAAGAATACACAAAATGCAAGCTAGACATGGAAAGAACAATAACATAGCATGCACGGATCAACTACAACATCCTCGGCAAAATCGCTAACAAGTAGACAATCTGCCCAGATTCACGAAGTAGCAAAAGTAGAGCTTGATTGACTCAAGCTAGGGTGCTCCATAATTGCAAACAAAGACATGGATGGATAGAGCACTACAAGATTAACAAAACATCCTTACTGATAATCCTCAAAAGAGGCATGGATCACTAGGAAACAACATGAACATATGGCCATATGAGACAAACAGCTCAAGGACTTAGTGGAAATGCTAAGTCCCTGAAATCAGCATTACCAGGTGCCTCACTTTGCAAGCTTGTGCTAGTTATCACACACATCACAAAAATACATGGATTGCACCTCTGGAAAGATGGCAAAACCCTTAACAAAACATGTTTAGAGCTCATGGGCATATCATGCACACAATAATCATGGCAAAAATGACAAATATCTAAATGGAGCAGCAGATCTGACAATTATCTCAAGTAGCACTCTTCTAACAGAATTTTGGGCATCAAGATGAACTCAAATGAAAATTATGGAATGAGATGAAATGATGTGCTCTCTGAGACGAACATTTTGATATGCTATATGCATGAATCGGAGCTATGGATGCAAAGTTACGACATGATGAACATGGCCATATGAAACTGGGAATCTCGAGGACTTAGGAGAAATTTTAACCTCGCAAAAGTCAACCCGGGATGAGGAGAAGTGGGACGAGGTGGATCCGGTTCGGGATGGTCGTTTGGTTGGAGGGATGGGTGGATCTGATCCAACCCGACCCATATCTGGCTGGACTTGGACTCCAGCGAGTCTTCGCGGACTCCGGCGAGCAGGGAGGTGGCCGACGGCGAGGAAGAAGCGGCGGGGCCTGCGTGCAGCGTTGGGGCGGCGCGTGGGGGTGGCGCTGGCGGTGCGCGGCGGCAAGGGGCGGCGCCCTAGGCGAGAGGCAGGCGGCGGGGCGGTGCAACAGGGCGGCGGCGCGCGGTGGTGCGGGCTCGCCGGTGTGAGAAGCTCCGGGCAGAGCAGCGGCTCGGGCGGACGTCGGCGGATCTGGGCGGCGCGGGGTCCGGCTGGGAGCGGGCCTCCAGGCGGCAGGGCGGCGCGGTCGGCTCGGTCGGCTCCGGCGAGCTGCTGGCCGGCGGCGGCCGGAGACGAAGCCGGGCGGAGCTCCGGCAACGCAGGGACGGCGGCGGAGGCACGGGCCTCCTCGTGCCCGGCGCGGCCCGGGGCGGTTCCGATTCGGGCCTCACGGGCCGGCGGCGAAGTGGGGTGGCGCGATCTGGTTGGACGAAGGGCGGAGGAGGACATGTCCGGCCCGGTCGGACACGTCCGGCGGCTGGAGGAGGACGGAGACTAGGGTTCATCCGCGAAAATTTCGGGGATGGCCACATATATATAGGTAGAGGGAGCTAGGAGAGTCCAAATAAGGTGCGGTTTTCGGCCACGCGATCGTGATCGAATGGCCGAGATGATGGAACAGGTTTAGGTGGGTTTTGGGCCAAATTGGAAGGGTGTTGGGCTGCAACACACACGAGGCCTTTTCGGTCCCTCGGTTAACCGTTGGAGCATCAAACAAAGTCCAAATGGTACGAAACTTGACAGGCGGTCTACCAGTAGTAAACCAAGGCTGCTTGGCAAGTCTCGGTCCAATCCGGAAATTATTAATCCCCACAAACGAAAGAAAGGTAGAAATGACCACCGGAGGAGAACGGAGCGCCGGATTGCAAAACGGACAACGGGGAAAATGCTCGGATGCATGAGACGAACACGTATGCAAATGAAATGCGCATGATGACATGATATGCAATGCATGACATGCAAGCAACGACAACGCAACAACAGCGAATAACTGGATGACACCTGGCACATCGGTCTTGGGGCGTTACAACACTCCACCACTATGAGAGGATCTCGTCCCGAGATCTAGAATGGCACCGGAGGGACAAACAGAAGAGAAAGAGAAGAGGAAAAATTTAGTTGCTTTTTTGACAAACGAGTGAAACCACGAACCTTGAAAGTTTGAACAAAAGACAGAAAGAAAGCAACGGAGATGAAGGAAGTTGAAAAACACTCCGTTAGGGAAAAAGAACAAGGAAGAACAACTTCGGGCAGCACTCCGGTTGAAAATAACAGGAATTGAATAAGAACTTGGTAAGATGAGAGAATACTTGATGAAATCATCAACACACAACCTCCGGTTAAAAGGATAAGCACGATCAAAACATGGTCCTGACAAACCAAGAAGATGGGTTGAGGAGAGCAACATCACAATGCCTCCGGAACGAAGGGAAAACAATATCTTGAGATAGCACGATTACAACAAATGCTAGAACGGAGTTGTTGGAAAACCAACAACGAAAAGAATAAGCTTGATATGGTCTTATGGAATACATCTCAAATTATGAGGTGACAACCTGCCACTCACGGAAAAAGAATTGGATTGGAATGAACAAGGAGACGAGAAACTTATCACCGGAAGGATACATGAAGAACTTGGGTCATATATTATCGCCATTAATAGCATTACTCCTTAGGGAAAGCTTTAGGTGAAATATAACTGAAAGCACAAGTGCTCCCTAGGTGGTTTTGATAATTGATGACAACATATCTCTTGTTGGACTAACATTTCTATCTAGCATGTTTCAGATAAGTTCAACAATGGAGTGGCATGGACTAAAGGTTGTGGGAACTCCTTCAAGATGCTAAGGACAAAGGATTGGCTAAAGCTTCAAGCTCAAGACTCTTCATTTTACATTTTAGTGATCCAAGATAACATTGAGTCCATAGAAAAAGCCAATACCATCAAGGAGGGATGAGGTGTTGCTTAATGAGCCTCTTGCTTCATGTGCTTAGTGATATGCTCCAAAATCCTCAGCTACTTTCCCACTTCCACATATGACCTAAACCTTAAGCCAAACTCGGTCCTACCGATTCTTTCTATCCGGCGCCACCGAGTTTCACTTGTCATAAGCCACTGCCAAACCCTAGCAATTCGGTTCTACCGATAGGGATCTCGGTCTCACCGAGATGGGATTGCAAACTCTCTGTTTCCCTTTCGTAACTTTTCGGTCTCACCGAAAAAGTGAATCGGTCCCACCGAGATTGCAATGTAAATTCAGTGTTTCCTTTTTGTAACTTTTCGGTCTCACCGAAATAGCAAATCGGTCTCACCGAGTTTGCCTGACCAACTCTCTGGTTAGCTAATTACCAAAATCGGTCTCACCGAGTTTGTGTAATCGGTCTCACCGAGATTACGTTATGCCCAAACCCTAACCATATCGGTCCTACCGAGTTGCATGTCAGTCCCACCAAAAATCTCTAACGGTCACTAGGTTTACCTTTTCGGTCCGACCGAGTTTGTTGATTCGGTCCCACCAAGATTGGAAAACTGTGTGTAACGGTTGGATTTTGTGTGGAGGCTATATATACCCCTCCACCTCCTCTTCATTCAAAAAGAGAGCCATCAGACTAAGCCTACACTTCCAGCATCCTATTTCTGAGAGAACTACCTACTCATGTGTTGAGACCAAGATATTCCATTCCTACCATATGAATCTTGATCTCTAGCCTTCCCCAAGTTGCTTTCCACTCAAACCTTCTTTCCAACAGATCCAAATCCTATGAGAGAGAGTTGAGTGTTGGGGAGACTATCATTTGAAGCACAAGAGCAAGGAGTTAATTACCTACACACCATTTGTTACTTCTTGGAGAGTGGTGTCTCCTAGATTGGCTAGGTGTCACTTGGGAGCCTCCGACAAGATTGTGGAGTTGAACCAAGGAGTTTGTAAGGGCAAGGAGATCGCCTACTTCGTGAAGATCTACCGCTAGTGAGGCAAGTCCTCCGTGGACGATGGCCATGGTGGGATAGACAAGGTTGCTTCTTCGTGGACCCTTTGTGGGTGGTTGCTTCTTCGTGGACCCTTCATGGGTGGAGCCCTCCGTGGACTCGCGCAACCGTTACCCTTTGTGGGTGGAGCCCTCCGTGGACTCGCGCAACCGTTACCCTTCGTGGGTTGAAGTCTCCATCAACGTGGATGTAGGATAGCACCACCTATCCGAACCATGGGAAAAACATCCGTGTCTCCAATTGCGTTTGAATTCTCCAAACCCTTCCCTTTACATTCTTGCAAGTTGCATGCTTTACATTCCGCTGCTCATATACTCTTTGCATGCTTGCTTGATATGTATTGTGTATGTTGAAGTTGTGCCTAAAACTCCACTCAAACCAAAAAGGCCTAAAAATTGCAACTTTAGCACTAAGTGTCTAATCACCCCCTTCTAGACACATCTACTTCTAGATCCTTCAAGTGGTATCAGAGCTTTGGTCTCCATTGCCTTGGTTTAATCACCATTGGAGGAAGATGGATGTGTCTACCTTAGGGAGTCTTAGACGTAGAGTGCCTATTCTTGATGGAGAGTATTTTCATGAGTGGAAAAATGAGATGCTTGTAATCTTCAATCAATATCATTTGAACAAGTATATTGCTAGTCCTTGTGCGCCTCATATTGATCCTTTGCATCCTACCCTAGACGAAGATATTAACATGATTCGCAATCTTAGAACTATTGAGCTCATCATTAGAGGATTGCCCAAAAATTTGATTTCTAGTTTGCCTACTCTTAATTGTGCCTATACTATATGGAAATTTCTTGAGGAACGATTTCCCGATCATTCCTCAAAAACTTTGGATGAAATTCTCCATAAATCTATTGCCTTGAGTAAGATGAACTCTAGTGATCCTAGTTTTGGTAATTGTCTATTTGAACTTACCAATCTTAAGCATGCTAAAGGAGATGTTGGAATCATTAGTGATATCATATTCGAAGCTATAAGAATTCATAAAAGTGACCACTTTGATGATCATTTATCTAATGAATTACCCTCTCTAGGAAATGATGAGTCACAAGATCATGATGAACATGGATACTATGATGATGATGATGATAGTGACTTCGATCTTGATGATGCAATGAGACATTTTGGTCTTATGGCAAATCTTCGGGGATATGAATCAGGAGGAAAGGAATGGGTTCTTGATAGTGGATGTACTGATCATATGACCGGAGATGAAGAGATGTTTCGTGAGCTTGCTGAAAATGATGGCCCTCGAAAATATGTCACCTTTGGTGATAATTCAAAGGGTAAAGTGGTTGGCCTTGGTAAGGTGGCCATCTCACATGATAGTTCCATTCAAAATGTCATGCTCGTTGAATCTCTCGGCTACAACTTACTTTCAGTATCTAGACTTGCTGATTTCGGTTTGAATGTCCTATTTACTGAGGTAGATTGCCAAGTATTTCGTCGAGACAATCATAAAATGGTCTTTACCGGTATGCGTAGAGGTGATCTTTACATTGTCGATTTCTCTAAAAAGGCACAACCTAAAACTTGCTTTGTTGCTAAATCCTCGAAAGGTTGGTTGTGGCATAGACGACTAGGTCACGTTGGCATGAGAAACCTTGACAAGCTTATTAAAGGAAATCATATCCTTGGAGTTAACGATGTCATATTTGATAAGGATAGACTTTGCAGTGCTTGTCAAGCAGGTAAACAGGTTGGAGGAAGACATCCCGTGAAGAACATCATGACCACAAGGAGGCCACTCGAGCTACTTCACATGGATCTTTTTGGTCCCAACGCCTACAAGAGTCTCGGTGGAAATTCTTTTGGTCTAGTTATAGTTGATGATTTTTCAAGATTTACGTGGGTGTTCTTTCTTAATGACAAGTCGCAGGTCCAGAAGATCTTCAAAAATTTCGCTAGGAAGGCCCAAAATCAGTTTGACGTGAAGATCAAGAAGGTTCGGAGTGACAACGGAACGGAGTTCAAGAACGCAAATGTGGACACCTTTCTTGACGAAGAAGGGATTTCACACGAGTTCTCGGCTACGTACACACCTCAACAAAATGGAGTTGTTGAGAGGAAGAACCGGACGCTCATCGAAATGGCAAGAACGATGCTTGATGAATACAAGACGCCGAAGCACTTTTGGGCAGAAGTGGTTGAGACAACTTGTCACGCAACAAATCGCTTATATCTTCACAAGCTACTCGGCAAGACGGCATACGAGCTTCTCACCGGTAACAAACCCCAAGTTGGATACTTTCGAGTATTCGGCTCAAAGTGCTACATTCTTGATAAGCATCGTCGTTCAAAGTTTGCTCCTAAATCTCATGAAGGTTTTCTACTTGGTTATGGCTCAAACTCTCACACTTACCGTGTCTACAACAATTTCACCCGAAAGGTTGAAGAGACGGTAGATGTGAAGTTTGATGAATCTAATGGCTCGCAAGTAGAGCAATTGCCAATTGATGTAGGAGACAAAGAGCCTTCAGAAGCAATCCAAGACTTGTCCATTGGCAAAATTCGTCCAATGGAGGTGAAGGAGAGTACTTCATCCGTCCAAGTGGAAGCTTCTACTTCGCGACAAGGTGAACCAAGAATCGACACGGAAGCATCCACAAGTGGGACACACCAAGATGAAGAAAACGAGGAAATACATCAAGACGAACATCAACAACCTCCTTCTCCACCAAGACAAGAGAACGACGACGTCAACAATGAAGAAGGCCAAGAAGAAGAACAAGATGAAGAAGATGTTCAACGAAGACCCAAGCAAAAGCTTTCACGAGTTCGAGCAAGAATTGCCAAAGATCATCCCGTTGAGCAAATCCTCAATGATATACAAACCGGGAGAATCACTCGCTCAAAAACTCGTTTAGCTAACTTTTGTGAAAACTATTCATTCATCTCTAGCATTGAACCTATGAAGGTTGAAGAAGCATTGGAAGATCCGGATTGGATAAACGCTATGCATGAAGAGCTACACAATTTTGAGAGAAACCAAGTTTGGACATTGGTTGAGAAGCCCGACAACAACCACAACATCATTGGTACCAAATGGGTGTTTCGCAACAAGCAAGATGAAGATGGACAAGTGGTTCGCAACAAAGCACGTCTCGTCGCCCAAGGGTACACACAAGTCGAAGATATGGACTATGGTGAGACATATGCTCCCGTTGCTAGACTTGAGTCCATTCGCATCTTACTTGCCTATGCTAATCACCATAATATCACCTTGTACCAAATGGACATTAAAAGTGCTTTTTCTAAATGATGAAATAGAGGAGGAAGTTTATGTCAAACAACCTCCCGGCTTTATCAATCCTAAGAAACCAAATCATGTTTACAAACTTCACAAAGCTCTTTATGGTCTTAAACAAGCTCCTAGAGCATGGTATAAATGCTTGACCAAGTTCCTTATTACAAGTGGTTTTGAAATTGGTAAAATTGATTCTACTCTTTTTACTAAAAGGGTTAATGGAGAACTATTTGTATGCCAAATTTATGTCAATGATATCATATTTGGTTCAACTAACCCTCTCTTTAGTGAAAAGTTTGGAAAGCTAATGTCAGAGAAGTTTGAGATGTCTATGATGAGTGAACTCAAATTCTTTCTTGGTTTGCAAATCAAGCAAACTAAGGAAGGTACATTTGTCTCTCAAACAAAGTACACCAAGGACTTATTCAAGAAGTTCAATATGCAAGAATGCAAAGGTATGTCTACACCCATGCCTACTAGTGGACATAATGATTTGACCAAAGATGGTGAACCGGTTGATCAAAAGGTTTATCGCTCTATGATTGGTTCATTGTTATACCTATGTGCTTCATGTCCCGATATTATGCTAAGTGTGTGCATGTGTGCACGATATCAAGCTGCTCCTAAAGAATGTCATCTTAAGGCTATGAAAAGGATAGTGAGATATTTAATCCATACACCAAATTTTGGCATTTGGTATCCTAAGAGGTCTTCTTTTGATCTTGTTGGCTATTCCGACTCGGATTATGCCGGAGACAAGATTGATAGAAAGTCCACTTCGGGTACTTGTCAATTTCTTGGTAGATCTCTTGTGTCTTGGTCTTCCAAGAAACAAAACTCGGTATCCTTATCCACCGCCGAAGCAGAATACATTGCCGCTGGTTCATGTTGTGCTCAATTACTTTGGATGACCCAAACTCTTAAAGATTATGGGATTTATGTGAAACATGTTCCACTACTTTGTGACAATGAAAGTGCTATCAAAATTGGTCATAATCCTGTGCAACATTCTCGAACTAAGCATATTGAAGTTCGTCATCATTTCATTCGAGATCATGTTGCTAAGGGTGACATTAACCTTAAGCACGTTCGCACCGATAAGCAATTAGCGGATATATTTACTAAACCACTTGATGAGAAAGTGTTTTGCAGGTTGAGAGGAGAATTGAACATCATTGATGCTTCGAACTTGGAGTAGAAACTCCATTGGACACATGCAAGACATGAGCTTATGACTAATCCATGATATATCTCTTATGATAACTATCTTATGTCTTGGATATATTTGCACCTTGCATGTTGTCTAACCCATGTAGGTGCTTGGTTGAATCTAATTCCATGAGATTGCGACTCATTCACATCTTGAGCAATCTCTACATCACCAAGACTCTACACAATGGTGGTTGAAGACAAGGAAGCACAAAACCATTCAAACATATCCTTTGACAAATTCTATGTTGAGCTTCATGATTGTCATTTTTGGATACACAAGTGCTCTTCCTTGCAAAGAACTAACCCATGTAGGTAGATGAACTCAAACTCCAAGTGGTGCTCCCAACTCTTGATGAGCTACATCAACCTTGAGCACCCACACAAGTTCAACTACATGAGCAAGAACCACACCACCACCCAAGGTATGTTATTCCATCTTAGAGAAGCTTTACTCCAAGACATGAGTCAAAGCAACTCAACAACATGTGAATACATCAAGATGCTTAAATGAAAAATGGTAACCCCATTTTGAGCTTAAACGATGAGTATGACCTATGATCAAGTGTTCTCACTTGACTCCTAAGTCAATATACTCTAACATAGGTGACTATTTCACCGCCCAACTCTAGATGAAGTTCTCTTGTGTTCTTTTCTGTGTTATTGCATTTGTCTCATGCATGTTTAGTTTCTTTCTCTTTTTTTTTAAAAAACTTCATCTAGATCTTTCAGTTTCTTCTCTTTTCTCCTTGTTTTTGTTCTGCATTTTATGCATTCAATTCCTTGCAAATCCTTCAGGTAATTCATTGCAAATCTTTGTGAGATCCTACATGTCTAGTGAGCTGAGGTGACAAGTGTTTTTTTTCGTGTGAACTCGGTTTCACCGACTTGTAATTTTCGGTCCAACCGAATCTTTTTGGTGCCACCGAAACATACCACTCGGTGCCACCAACTTCGCAACAGGAAAAACAGTTTGCCACTTGTTCTATATTTCTTCTGATCCAGCTCTACTCAATGAATCTTGTCCTCTACAAGCATCACAGTTTTATCCATTGCTTTGTGCTGAGTCTCAAGGACCAAACCTATACGACGGATTCCAGAAAGCCCTTCTTGGAAAAGGGGGAGAGAGAGATCACATCAAAGCTTGTAGGAGAGAGAGATCACATCAAGGGAGAGAAAAAGTCTCAAGGACCAAACCTACAAGAGAGAAAGTATTAAGGGGGAGAGAGAGACTTCCAGGGGGAGAGAATACTCAAGGATCCCAGATGCTTGATGCTTGATGTTCAAGAGGAGAGATGTCACATGTCTTTTTAGGGGGAAAGACATGTTCATTTGTATCTTTCAGCTCTGATTTTCTATTCCCTATCTTCTCCCAATATCCCATGTAAGATTCAGGGGGAGCAAGACACCTAAGGGAAAGAAATCAGTCAAATTCATTGCATATCTTTATTCTTGGGGACATGTTGAATCCAATGTGGTACCTTGTACTCACTCTCTACATGTCATCCCAGTCTTGGTATTCTTGTGGTTTCTTTTGTTTGCTCTGGCTAGTGGATGTACCTGTGTTATCTAACTTTGTTTGTGCAGGTTCATTCCATCCTAAGCCAACTCAAGACCACAAGGTAAGTATATGCATCAAAATCATGAGTATGAGGAGTTCTTGCTTATGTACATACTGTTTGCAAGAAGGACTCATGAGCATGAAGGTATTTTCCTTGATAATCTTTTGCTCTGATGCATATGGCCAAGATACATGTAACACATTGCCTACTCTGTCATGGTTATGCTCTCACATGCCTCTATATTTCATATTTACATGAGTGCATACATGTAGGGGGAGCCTATGCTTGTTACATGTCCTTCCAAAGCTTTACTTGTTGTTCTTTATATCTTTATCTAAAGCTTTGATGTATGTTGCCATCAATTACCAAAAAGGGGGAGATTGAAAGCACAAGTGCTCCCTAGGTGGTTTTGATAATTGATGACAACATATCTCTTGTTGGACTAACATTTCTATCTAGCATGTTTCAGATAAGTTCAACAATGGAGTGGCATGGACTAAAGGTTGTGGGAACTCCTTCAAGATGCTAAGGACAAAGGATTGGCTAAAGCTTCAAGCTCAAGACTCTTCATTTTACATTTTAGTGATCCAAGATCACATTGAGTCCATAGGAAAAGCCAATACCATCAAGGAGGGATGAGGTGTTGCTTAATGAGCCTCTTGCTTCATGTGCTTAGTGATATGCTCCAAAATCCTTAGCTACTTTCCCACTTCCACATATGACCTAAACCTTAAGCCAAACTCGGTCCTACCGATTCTTTCTATCCGGCGCCACCGAGTTTCACTTGTCATAAGCCACTGCCAAACCCTAGCAATTCGGTTCTACCGATAGGGATCTCGGTCTCACCGAGATGGGATTACAAACTCTCTGTTTCCCTTTCGTAACTTTTCGGTCTCACCGAAAAAGCGAATCGGTCCCACCGAGATTGCAATGTAAATTCAGTGTTTCCTTTTTGTAACTTTTCGGTCTCACCGAAATAGCAAATCGGTCTCACCGAGTTTGCCTGACCAACTCTCTGGTTAGCTAATTACCAAACTCGGTCTCACCGAGTTTGTGTAATCGGTCTCACCGAGATTACGTTATGCCCAAACCCTAACCATGTCGGTCCTACCGAGTTGCATGTCAGTCCCACCAAAAATCTCTAACGGTCACTAGGTTTACCTTTTCGGTCCGACCGAGTTTGTTGATTCGGTCCCACCGAGATTGGAAAACTGTGTGTAACGGTTGGATTTTGTGTGGAGGCTATATATACCCCTCCAACTCCTCTTCATTCAAAAAGAGAGCCATCAGACTAAGCCTACACTTCCAGCATCCTATTTCTGAGAGAGAACTACCTACTCATGTGTTGAGACCAAGATATTCCATTCCTACCATATGAATCTTGATCTCTAGCCTTCCCCAAGTTGCTTTCCACTCAAACCTTCTTTCCACCAGGTCCAAATCCTATGAGAGAGAGTTGAGTGTTGGGGAGACTATCATTTGAAGCACAAGAGCAAGGAGTTCATTACCTACACACCATTTGTTACTTCTTGGAGAGTGGTGTCTCCTAGATTGGCTAGGTGTCACTTGGGAGCCTCCGACAAGATTGTGGAGTTGAACCAAGGAGTTTGTAAGGGCAAGGAGATCGCCTACTTCGTGAAGATCTACCGCTAGTGAGGCAAGTCCTTCGTGGGCGATGGCCATGGTGGGATAGACAAGGTTGCTTCTTCGTGGACCCTTTGTGGGTGGTTGCTTCTTCGTGGACCCTTCGTGGGTGGAGCCCTCCGTGGACTCGCGCAACCGTTACCCTTTGTGGGTGGAGCCCTCCGTGGACTCGCGCAACCGTTACCCTTCGTGGGTTGAAGTCTCCATCAACGTGGATGTAGGATAGCACCACCTATCCGAACCACGGGAAAAACATCTGTGTCTCCAATTGCGTTTGAATTCTCCAAACCCTTCCCTTTACATTCTTGCAAGTTGCATGCTTTACATTCCGCTGCTCATATACTCTTTGCATGCTTGCTTGATATGTATTGTGTATGTTGAAGTTCTGCCTAAAACTCCACTCAAACCAAAAAGGCCTAAAAATTGCAACTTTAGCACTAAGTGTCTAATCACCCCCCTCTAGACACATCTACTTCTAGATCCTTCAATAACCCAAGATAATTCCAATGACGAGATTGATAGATTTAAAATACCTCATTCTTAATAATATGTGAATCATGAAACATGAACTCAAATTATCAAGAATGACATAATACCACCTCCAATGATACGGAAGAAAGAATTGCACTCCGGATAGCAAGATGAAGAAAGCTTGAGCTCCTTTGAAAAGAATCTCGATGAACACTAAGAGAAAGAATTAAATCCTTGATGAACCATCATGTAGAACCTTCATGACGAACTCCGGTAACAAAAGAATGATCAAACGGAAAGGAAGATGAGAAGAGTAAGGTTGAAGCCTTGCAATGATTAGATGAAGCTTAGCAACGAGATAAAGAGAAAACTTGGCACTCCGGTAAAGAAAGATGAACAAATGGAAACAAGAATTTGATGAGCCTCCGGAATAAGGAATTGAATTTAGTCAATGAAACAAGAATAAGAATTACATTATGCTTATACTTCATCAATTAAATTAATGACAATCAACGGATTTGACATATTACTTATTCTTGTAGCAAAGATTAAGAGAGATATAACATAAACTTGAGAAGGTCTTCAATGATCCACCGTTAGAGTTTGAAAGAATGAAAGAATTGATATGATATTGAAGGAAGAAGAATCTTGGTCAAAGCACCGTAAGAATTGAAAATGAACAAAGAGAAGATAAAGAAACACCGGGAAGAATTTGCAAATGAATGAAGATGCTTGAGACAATTTATATATGAGAGAACGAAGAGATCATGCACTGATTAGAGAATATTTGATCGATGCACCGGTAAGAATTGAAAATGAGAGCTGAAATCTAGAATTAATAAATCTTAGATGATTGGCTCCGGATAAACAAACTGAGAAGACTCTCGAATTGCTCCGGAAGGGTGAAAAGAATTCTCACAACCGAAAACAATTATGATAGAATGGCATAAAGCTATCACCATGAATCTTGAAGAGACAAGAACAAGATTGAGAGAAAATCTTCTTCGGTCTTCAAGTACAGAGAATGGCGACGAGAAGCACCACCATGGAACGTTGAGACACTCCGGGATGAAAAATTAGAAATGTTGAAACAACGATGAAAGGAATTTGAGAGATTTTGGAGGAAAACACATTTGACCAATGATAAATCATACTTACGTCAAACTTTGACAAGAATTTAGGATAACTCCGGGAAAATAAGAAGAGTCAGGTAAGATCCTGGGAAAAGACCTGTGGGTTAGGGCCCACTCAAAAGAAACACCGTTGAATGATTACTTGAAAAGAGATATTGCACTGGTTGAATTAAATGACTTGAATGAGGGGACATCCTCGAAAGAGTTTGAATGAAAGCAGAGTGTAAACACGAATCTTCGGGATATCTTGAGCACTCCGAAACAAATGTATAGCGGGATGTGAATGATTAAGAGGTGCACCGGTATGAGATGGTATTTGAAACGAGGAAAGGATATGATCAACAAAGCTTGAATTGGTTCCACCGGAGAAGAAAAAAACAAAGAATGATGAGCTTGACGCTCCATCAGAAACTTCATGAGAATCACAGGATAAGAACATTAATGGAAAAGAATGGAGATACTTCTCATCACTGAGATGATACTTGATTAAGAAATCTGAGTCTTCGAAGAAAACAAGGGTGGGTGGGCGGGAAAACAAAGGCAGCTTGGGACAGATAAAATGAGCACTGTTGATAAGAACTGATAATTGATCTTGCGGATGTTGAAATGATCGGATCCACTTGAAGAGAAAACACGCCGGTTGAAAAGAATTGACATGACAAACTTGATGATCGAGAAGGACTAGTATTCACATAGGAATATGAGAACACCATTTAGGAAAGGTATGGAATCAACATTTGACTTCGAAGCAACTCGAATACCACAACTCAAAAACAAAACAAAGGATTGGCTTGCAGAATAAGCCGGAACAAACATATGATAGAGATTTCGTCCGAAGTTTTCGTGGTGGGGCCTACACGGGCTCGATCGTACAGCACCATCATGTACAAGGCAGTGCACATGACATACGAAGCGTCCCCAAGTCGGCATAGCCAAGGACTCTTTAAGACACAACGAGACCACTATAAAACCGACCGTGAATAGGCGGACCACTAGACGTCGAACCCCAATTTCATATCATACATCTGTCGGAAAGATATCCTAAGAGCTATTTGAATTCCCACTTATAAACTCCCGAAATTTTCTGGTTATGCAATCAGGTGTTGGGGATACAGGGGAAGCATAATATCTCACCCAAATCTAGCAAATCCTACATCCAGCTGTATCTATCCTTCAACACATAACCAAGAAACCTTCGGAAATCGTCTACCTCAACCTTCGAAAAACATCCGTTATACAAGTTATGGCAATACTCCCAAACTCCCACCCCAGTACTGGGTGGCGTCGAGGTTATCTCACCAACGAACTGCATAAAAGAAATTTTCGATGTCGGCGTACTAAACTCAGGTATTCCAGAACTGCAACGATAAAATTATGACGACAACACCTCGGAGCTCAACTCCCCGGGACACTTCCACAAAACCCGTGACAGGAGGCACCAAGACAATGTTCTCGTCACAAAACCATTGGAACGATTCCAAGATACCCGCGTGATCCTAAATTTTTTTTAGTGAAATTTGGGAAGAGAAGAGTCAAAACTCTATGTCAGGATGCCTTATCAGAGCGATGAGGAGACTGGGGAGTAAAAAGAATTCCTAAACTCTTCGATATATAATTCCTAAATGACTCAAAATATTTTTCTAGACTCAACTCGGCCGCTAAAAACGATCAATCAGTGGGGGCTCCTAAGGTCGAGGAAGACTCTGATACCAACTTGTCACGCCCTCGATGCGGCTATATCTCCCACGTGTCGAAGCACGACTTAGAGGCATAACCGCATTGAAAGCAATGTCGCAAGTGAGGTAATCTTCACACAACCCATGTAATACATAAGGGAAACGATACATAGTTGGCTTACAATCGCCACTTCACACAATTACATGAATAAAACATTACAACATGCAAATACAGTCAAGGTCCGACTACGGAACCAAAATAAAAGAAGAACCCCAAGTGCGACACGGTCCCCGATCGACCCCAACTGGGCTCCACTACTGATCAACTGGAAACGGAAACAACATAACGAACACGATCTTCATCGAGCTCCTCCTTGAGCTTGGTTGCGTCATCTGCACGGTTCAACGGCACCTGCAAGCTGGTTTTTGAAGTATCTGTGAGCCATAGGGACTCAGCAATCTCGCACCCTCGCGATCAAGACTATTTAAGCTTATGGGTAAGGTAAAAGGTATGAGGTGGAGCTGCAGCAAGCGACTAGCATATATGGTGGCTAACATACGCAAATGAGAGCGAGAAGAGAAGGCAAAGCACGTTCGAACAACTATGATCAAGAAGTGATCCTAGAACAACCTACGTCAAGCATAACTCCAACAACCGTGTTCACTTCCCGGACTCCGCCGGAAAGAGACCATCACGGTTACACACGCGGTTGATGTATTTTAATTAAGGTCAACTTCGGGTTTTCTACAATCGGACATTAACAAATTCCCATCTGCCCATAACCGCGGGCACGGCTTTCGAAAGTTCAAATCCCTGCAGGGGTGTCCCAACTTAGCCCATGACAAGCTCTCACGGTCAACGAAGGAATAGACCTCCTCCCGAGACATTCCGACCAGACTCGGTATCCCGGTTCTTCAAGACATCCTCGACAATGGTAAAACAAGTCCAGCAAGACCACCCAATGCGCTGACATCCCGATAGGAGCTGCACATATCTCGTTCTCAGGGCACACCGGATAAGCTAAGCGTACAGAAGCCGACGTAACCCAAGTTGCCAAGGGATGGCCCTGCACGGTGCTCTGGGTTGGACTAACACTTAGACAAGCACTGGCCCGGGGGGGGGGGTTAAATAAGATGACCCTCGGAATGCGCGACTCCCAAGGGAAAAAGGCTAGGTGGCAAATGGTAAAACCAAGGTTGGGCCTTGCTGGAGGAGTTTTATCCAAAGCGAACTATCAAGGGGTTCCCATTATAACCCAACCGCGTAAGGAAGGCAAAATCCGGGAACATAACACCGATATGACGGAAACTAGGGCGGCAAGAGTGGAACAAAACACCAGGCATAAGGCCAAACCTTCCACCCTTTACCAAGTATATAGATGCATTAATTAAATAAGATATATAGTGATATCCCAACAAGTAAACATGTTCCAACAAGGAACAAACTTCAATCTTCACCTGCAACTAACAACGCTATAAGAGGGGCTGAGCAAAGCGGTAACATAGCCAATCAACGGTTTGCTAGGACAAGGTGGGTTAGAGGCTTGGTTCAATAATATGGGAGGCATGATAAGCAAGTGGTAGGTATCGCAGCATAGGCATAGCAAGTGAGCGAGCAACTAAGCAAGCAAAGATAGAAGTGATTTCGAAGGTATGATCATCTTGCCTGAGATCCCGCAAGGAAGAAGGACGAGTCCATGAAGAAGACAAACGGACGTAGTCGAACAGATCCTCACAACACGACGTTATTGGAACTAACCCGAAGAAGCAACACCGGAAAGAAGCAAAAAACATAGTAAACAACCAACACATGAACATGGTATGATATGCGGGATGCGGTATGCGATGCATATGCATGATTTGCAAAGGAATGAATGAACCTGGCCTCAACTTGGAAATCCAAGTGTGCCACTGGAAAGATGAGGTGAAATCGCTTGAAAACGATATAAAGATCACCGGAATCGGAGCTACAGTTTGGAAATGGCAAGCAATGCAAATGTGACCACGGTCTGCGATTTACAGCAAGTAGCCATCTAAATGCAACAAGATGAACATGCTACAGCACCCAAACATGGCATCAAAATACATGGCAGGGATCCATTCATGATGCTTAACAAAAGATGAACACTGAGCTACGGCCAATTCATCCAACAACAGGTTCAAACAAGCATGGCAAAAATGCATTTGGTAAACAGATTTCAGACTTAGTGAAATTAACACAAGCCTGAAATTTCAGATCAGGTAGCACACTTTGGAGCATGAAAACTATAAGCTACAGGGCCTGAACATGGCAAAGTAAAGCATGGCATGGAACTACTCAAATAGCTTAACAAAAGTCCCTTAGTGACCTTGAGCCAAAAGGGATCAGAAAATACAATTGCAAGCATGTGAACATGGCAAAAACATAATCAGTTCTCAGACTTGGTGAAAACTGGAGCATGCTGAAAACAGATATCAAGTAGGCATGTTAACGAGCTCGATGCACTCACTACAGAGCAAGGCATGACAATCTAAGCATACAAACATCAAGAATACACAAAATGCAAGCTAGACATGGAAAGAACAATAACATAGCATGCACGGATCAACTACAACATCCTCGGCAAAATCGCTAACAAGTAGACAATCTGCCCGGATTCACGAAGTAGCAAAAGTAGAGCTTGATTGACTCAAGCTAGGGTGCTCCATAATTGCAAACAAAGACATGGATGGATAGAGCACTACAAGATTAACAAAACATCCTTACTGATAATCCTCAAAAGAGGCATGGATCACTAGGAAACAACATGAACATATGGCCATATGAGACAAACAGCTCAAGGACTTAGTGGAAATGCTAAGTCCCTGAAATCAGCATTACCAGGTGCCTCACTTTGCAAGCTTGTGCTAGTTATCACACACATCACAAAAATACATGGATTGCACCTCTGGAAAGATGGCAAAACCCTTAACAAAACATGTTTAGAGCTCATGGGCATATCATGCACACAATAATCATGGCAAAAATGACAAATATCTAAATGGAGCAGCAGATCTGACAATTATCTCAAGTAGCACTCTTCTAACAGCATTTCGGGCATCAAGATGAACTCAAATGAAAATGATGCAATGAGATGAAATGATGTGCTCTCTGAGACGAACATTTTGATATGCTATATGCATGAATCAGAGCTATGGATGCAAAGTTACGACATGATGAACATGGCCATATGAAACTGGGAATCTCGAGGACTTAGGAGAAATTTTAACCTTGCAAAAGTCAACCCGGGATGAGGAGAAGCGGGACGAGGTGGATCCGGTTCGGGATGGTCGTTTGGTTGGAGGGATGGGTGGATCTGGTCCAACCCGACCCAGATCTGGCCGGACTTGGACTCCGGCGAGTCTTCGCGGACTCCGGCGAGCAGGGAGGTGGCCGGCGGCGAGGAAGAAGCGGCGGGGCCTGCGTGCAGCATTGGGGCGGCGCGTGGGGGTGGCGCTGGCGGTGCGCGGCGGCAAGGGGTGGCGCCCTAGGCGAGAGGCAGGCGGCGGGGCGGCGCAACACGGCGGCGGCGCGCGGTGGTGCGGGCTCGCCGGTGTGAGAAGCTCCGGGCAGAGCAGCGGCTCGGGCGGACGTCGGCGGATCTGGGCGGCGCGGGGTCCGGCTGGGAGCGGGCCTCCAGGCGGCAGGGCGGCGCGGTCGGCTCGGTCGGCTCCGGCGAGCTGCTGGCCGGCGGCGGCCGAAGACGAAGCCGGCGCGGAGCTCCGGCAACGCGGGGACGGCGGCGGAGGCACGGGCCTCCTCGGGCCCGGCGCGGCCCGGGGCGGGTCCGATTCGGGCCTCACGGGCCGGCGGCGAAGTGGGGCGGCGCGGGCGCTGACGTGGCGCGATATGGTGGGACGAGGGGCGGAGGCGGACATGTCCGGCCCGGTCGGACATGTCCGGCGGCTGGAGGAGGACGGAGACTAGGGTTCATCCGTGAAAATTTCGGGGATGGCCACATATGAGGTGCGGTTTTCGGCCACGCGATCGTGATTGAACGGCCGAGATGATGGAACAGGTTTAGGTGGGTTTTGGGCCAAATTGGAAGGGTGTTGGGCTGCAACACACACGAGGCCTTTTCGGTCCCTCGGTTAACCGTTAGAGCATCAAACGAAGTCCAAATGGTACGAAACTTGACAGGCGGTCTACCGGTAGTAAACCAAGGCCACTTGGCAAGTCTCGGTCCAATCCGGAAATGTTTAATCCCCACACACGAAAGAAAGGTAGAAATGACCACCGGAGGAGAACGGAGCGCCGGATTGCAAAACGGACAACGGGGAAAATGCTCGGATGCATGAGACGAACACGTATGCAAATGAAATGCGCATGATGACATGATATGCAATGCATGACATGCAAGCAACGACAACGCAACAACAACGAATAACTGGATGACACCTGGCACATCGGTCTCGGGGCGTTACACACACCAAGTCTTCTCTTAGCCGTGTGCGGTGCCCCTCTCCGCAGTTACACACCTCAGTCATATCGTCGTAGTGCTTAGGCGAAGCCTTGCGCCGGTAACTTCATCATCACCTTTGCCACGTCATCGTGCTGACGGAACTCTCCCTCAGCCTCAACTGGATCAAGAGATCGAGGGACGTCATCGAGCTGAACGTGTGCTGAACGTGGAGGTGCCGTACGTTCGGTGCTTGGATCGGTTGGATCGTGAAGACGTTCGACTACATCAACCGCGTTATTAAACGCTTCTGCTTTCGGTCTACGAGGGTACGTGGACACACTCTCCCCCCTTGTTGCTATTCTTCTCCTAGTTAGGTCTTGCGTGATCGTAGAATTTTTTTTGAAATACTGCGTTCCCCAACTACACTCTCCATTAAGAATAGGAACTCTACACCTAAGACTTCTCAAAGTAGACAAATTCATCTTTCTCTGAGGTGGTGAAGCCAAAGCACTGGAGATCAAAACTATGATACCACTTGTCGGATCGAAAGGGTTTGCATAGAGGGGGGTGAATAAACACTAGCAATGCCCGATTGAAAGTGCGTTATATCGACTAGAGGGGGGTAAATAGGCGATTTTTATGAATTCTTCACTGAGGAATTTGCAGGTGAGGAAATTCCTTAGCGAAGAACTACTAGCAGCGGAATAAGTACTCAAAAGTAAACATAATAGAACACAAGCATAGTCATCATGATGAAATGAAGACAAGCACAGAGTACAGAAAGTGTAAGCACAGGATAACATAAGATGAAGACAAACAGACTGAAGAAATTGACCTGAGGAATTTGAGTAAGTCTTCAGTCAAAGTCTTCAAACACAGATATGAACAAGCACTCAATATAGTTATGAGAAAATGAAAGAGTTGAGGAAATAGAAGCAGTGAGCTTGGTGAAGACAATGATTTGGTAGACCAGTTCCAACTGCTGTCTCAGTTGTACATCTGGTTAGGGCGGCTAGGTATTTAAACCTGAGGACACACAATCCCGGACACCCAGTTCTGAACACGCAGTCCAGAACACTCAGTCCTCACCG
The DNA here is from genome assembly GCF_056163025.1 of Triticum urartu. NCBI lineage: Eukaryota > Viridiplantae > Streptophyta > Magnoliopsida > Poales > Poaceae > Triticum > Triticum urartu. The sequence goes on from NC_141879.1 coordinate 581,976,391, forward strand.
TATTCCCCTTGAGCTAAGATCACACAGACCTCGACCAATCACTCATGGTAAGTCTTCAGGTGACTTCCGAACCTTCACAAACTTGGTCACTTGGCGATCCACAATTCCTCTTGGATGCTCTAGACCTTGACGCCTAACCGTCCAGAAGAAGCACAGTCTTCAAAGGTAACAAGCGTCGGATCCACGTAGGATCAGTCTCTTAAGTGATGCTCAATCACTTGGAGTTTGTAGGTGTTTGGGTTTGGGTTTTCCTCACTTGATGATTTTCACTCAAAGTCCTCGGAGGATGGGATGCTCTCAAATGACAAGTGTCAGTTTCTCTCGGAGCAGCCAACCAGCTAGTGGTTGTAGGGGGCGGCTATTTATAGCCTAGGGAGCAGCCCGATATGATAAGACATAAATGCCCTTCAATGATATGACCGTTAGGTGGGTAGATATTTTGGGACAGCTGGCACAAGGCACATAAACGGTTGGAAATTTGAGTATCAAATTCCTCAGGGCTATCATGTTCCTCACTGTGTAGGCAATCTGCACTGGCGAATTCCTAACTCCTCAGTCAGAACAAATTCCTCAGAGACCAGAAGAACTTCGTCTCTATCACTAAAGAATATGACTGAACTGTATGAGATTTCCAATGGCTTCACTCAAAGGGATTGGTAGGTGTAGGATTTTGAGTTGAGCATCACATGGAAATTTTTCCTTAGTATTTCCTCGACCCCCTTTAACAGTACGGTGTTTCTACGACTCAAGAAAGAAAAATGAAACTATAAAAACAAAAGTCTTCATGCTTCATGTTCCTCGAATAAATACCAAGTCTTCATGATTGCACCAATTTCTTCACTTTCAAAATCTTCAAAAAGTCTTCAGAAATCCAAAGTCTTCAGTCAAAGAACCTCATTTTTAGGGGTCGACTTTCTCTATAAATATCAAACTCCTCATAGACTTATAGACCTGTGTACACTCACAAACACATTAGTCCCTTAACCTATAAGTCTTCCATACACCAAAATCACTAAGGGGCACTAGATGCACTTACAATCTCCCCCTTTTTGGTGATTGATGACAATATAGGTTAAGTTTTCAACGGGGATAAACATATGAAGTGTAAATACTAATATTGAGGAATTTGATTGCAAGATATAGAAGACCTCCCCCTAAAGACGTGCATGATGAGGAATTTGCTTTTGAAGCATTGCGCACTTGAAGAGTAGAATCATGGAGATCCCCCCTATATCTTGTAATTCATACACACATTCGACATATCATGATGAAGAATTTGGAATGCATGATGAAATATGGTGACTGATGTAATTCATCATGCGTGCATTAACATATATGAGGAATAAGCATGCAGAAAAACACATCAAAAGTATCAGAGCACCATCGGGTTTAAGTTTACAACTCGATCCAATAAAGTTTCAGAAGAACAAGAGTTGTAACTTAGCAAAAAAAACCGCCCATATAGACAGACCCGCTTGAATACTAACTCAAAATTATCCCCCTTTGTCATCGAATGACTAAAAGGATTGAAAATGAGGACTAACGCCCTTGAAGAATATCAAGTTGATGAAGGAGCGCAGCGTTGTTGGGGTCGTTTGTTGTTGAAGGGCCTGCTGCAGTGTCGTCCAAGTCTTCATGCTCATTGGTGTCGCGCGATGAAGAATAGGAGCTGGACACCAAAGGAGGAACCTTGACCTTCTTGTATTTCTTCGGTGGAGGTGCAGACCAGTCAAAATCTTCCTTGAGACTCGTTGCCTTGAGATCTTCATCACCATACAGATATGACAGAATGGCCTAGGTGCGACCGAAGACTTCATGGAGGTAGTAATGGTTTTTCTTCACTGCATTGTGTGTGGCAGTCATGTTGTGAAGAAATGAACCGAACTGACGCTTAACCCATTTATGGTTTCGATCCACCTTCTGGTGAAGACTAAGCAGAAGCTCACGGTCAGTCATCACACGAGGATCAGTCACTTGAGGAGTAGACTTGGGTGCATTTGCAGCAGAGTCATGTGTGGCAGAGTCATCATTGGTGGAATAAGATGCAGCTTTGCGAAACTGACCATCCAATGGACGAATGCCTTCATCAATGACAGCAGGAGCCTTGCCCTTTTCATCAGTTGAAGTAAAAGTCTGCTTGAGGACTTCAATCGGGGGCAAGTAGCTGAGGTGATTCTAAAAATCAGCCTTGTAGTTGAGTGAAGACCTTGTCCTAAGGAATCTCATAATCCAAGGTGCATAAGGTTTCAGCTCAAACGGAGAAAGTGTAGCATTTGCGAGAGTCCTCATGAAGAAATCGTGATAGTTGATAGGAATGCTATGTATGATGTTGAATAGCAGATTCTTCATGATGCCAACTATTTCCTCATCAGATGAGTCGTGGACTTTGATGGGACTCATTGTCCTCGTCAGAGTGCGATAGACAGTCCGAGGCACATATAGTAATTCCTTCACGAGGAATTTGGTTCGTGGGGCCTGACCTGGCTTCAAAGGCTTCATCAGAACTTGCATGTAGTGATTTGTAAGCTCAGGTTCACTGTAGATGCAACGAGCAGCTTCAAGGGGAGGACTGAGTGGTGAAGCACAAAGCAATTCAGTAGTTGATGCCGTGTAGTAAGTGTTTTCAGACATCCAGTCCAGCACCCATGAATTCACATCTTTAGAATCTCTTGTGATGTGCAGCGTCACATAAAATTGAAGAATGAGTTCTTCATTCCAATCACAGATGTTAGTGCAGAAATTTAACAGTCCAGCGTCGTGAAGAACACTGAGGACTGGCTCGAAGCACGACAGAGATTCCATATCCACGTGAGGAATGTGCTCATGGTAGAAGATTTTGTCTTTGTTAAACAACACTGAGGAATAGAAAGTAGCATGGTTGGCAGTCCAGAAACGCCTTTTCCTAAAGTGAGCAGAGTCATAGGGGTTGTAGTCTGTGAAGAATACGTGCTCGCCAAAGAAATCATCAGCCTTGAATTTTTGCTTCCTAGAGAATGGATCCTTTGTCTTGGGTAGAGGAGCGTCAGTGAGTTGCATCACAACCTCAGGAATCGCAATCTCAGGTTCTTCAGGCTGAGGAATTTCTGGTTCCTCTTTAGTGGCAGTCTGCGTCTTCAGATGTTCAGTAGCAGCAGTTTCTTCAGCACTAGTGGCTGGAATTTCTTCACGTACATATGAAGTGGGGTGAGTTTCTTCAGAGCCCATTTGAACAATTTGTGCAGGGGATTGAGGTATTTGCTATAAAGGTGTGAATAGTGGAGAGTTGGGGTGCTGACTTTCACAAATTCATCACTTAGCACAGGTGTGGTGCAGCCAATGTCCACATCTTCATCTTCCATTTCTTCAACGCCAGCCTCTTCAGCTGTGAACTGAGGCATAGGCGAGGAAACAACCGGTGTTGAAGGGATTTGATCCGCTTCAATTTCTTCATCCATTTGCTCTGACGAAGCAGCAGAAGCATTTTCTTCATCAGATCCGCTAGGGATCACATATTCTTCATCAAAAGGAACAAGGTCCTTTGATGGCATGGTTGAGATTGGAACAACATCAATGTGATTTGCAAATGAATTTTTCATAGACTTCATTTTCTTCGGAGCTGAAGAATCTGAAGTAGCTGATGCTTTCCTTTTCTTCACAGCTGCACGCTCTGCAGCCTTGGTCTTCTTCACATCTGATGCAGATGGAAGGATCGGAGTTGGTGTAGGCGCAGGAGGAGCAGAGGAATCTCGTTGATTTTCTTCAGGCACAACTGATGCAGTTGCCCTGACTTCTTCATTTTCTTCAGGCGCACCACTAGTGGATGCCCTGACAATTTCTTCAGCGGCTGGAATGCAGTCATCAGCCCTGGAACTCACATTTTCTTCAGCAGCCTGAAAGTCATCAGCGGTGCTGGCATGTTTATCAGTCGGCTGAGCAGATGCTTCAGCCTGAGGAATTTCCTGTTGCGATGGAGCTGCAACATTGGAGGTGAACTTTTCAGTCAGTTTAACAAACCTGACCTTGGCTCCTTGCCAATCAGCACAGTAGGCTTTGAAGTCATCGCTGAGGGTTTTGATTTCAGACTGGATTTTTACAAGTTCATCAGTTGTCATAGTGACAACGTTGTTCTTCAAAAATTTCTCCTTATATTGCGCTTTCTTGATCTGTCTGGCCTTCTCATATTTCCATTTTTATTCTTGGATGAAATGGGTCAGCATGTGACTTTGGCTAGGAGTCAACTTGAGATCAGGCATAGGAGTGTTTGGGTCCTTGTGCCAGAGATCAATATAGTCAAGGACCAACCTTGGATCCAAAAGCAGTGGCACATTTGTACCTTTGGCTCTAGCGGCCCTGACTTGCTTGTTTCTGATGATCTCAGCAAGTTCTTCATCATCAGCTTCGTCTTCTTCAGACGACACTTGGAAGGCGACCTGCTTTTTTTGAGGACTAGGGCAAGGACCTCGTCCAACAGTGGCCTTTGTCTTCAGCAGAGAGGGTCCCGTTGAAGAATTGGGTGCAGCTGAGGAACTAGCTGAAGCTCATGAGGCAATAGAGATGCATGTAGTCCTTTGGCACGTGGTAAGATGCACCGATGCAGAGGACTTTGGAGGAGGAGCTGAGGACTTTAGAGGAGCTGAGGATTTTGGAGGAGCAAGAGCAGCATGAGGAATTGGCCTTGAGGGCTTTGAAGATTCTGGCCGTGAGGGCATTGCTGAGGAGTTTGGCCTTGATGGCACTGAAGGTGAAGCACTTGGCTTACGTGCAGGCTTCTTTTCCATAGATTTCTTCGGCATGACAGAGGCCTCAGTGGCAGCAGTAGCATCAGAGTCTTCATTGAATTTCCTCACTGCTTCTTTTGCTTGCTTGGCCAACTTGGCCTGGCGCTTGGCCCATTCTTCAGGAAAGTCCTCACCGCGCTTGACGCTCGTGGGATCTGCTTCTTGGCCAGGTGCCAATGGAGGTCTTGAGCATGGAGGGGTAACAGCGAATTTCTTCATGTGTTTGAGAGTAACATATCTGTACTCCCTCCACTCTCTAGCCCATCTCCTCTCTATCTTCTGACTGCGCACCTTGCGCTGATTTTTATCTTCCTCAGGGGGTGTGCAGTACCCAGCATAGATGTCATCAGGGATTTCAAACGTTGTGTTGACCTCTGGCTTCTTTCCTCCTTTCTGTGACTTCTTATCGTCAGCCATTTTCTTCAGTTGAGGAATTTGAACAATCGAATTCTCTGAAGAAGTATGCAATTTTTCTTCGAGGAACGCTGCAAATGAGTTAAGTTGATGAGAACCTAGTGATTCAGCAGCAGACATGAGTACCTGTGAACAGAGTATAGTTGCGAGGAATTTGGAGAGGTCATATGCGTTCTCAGAAGGTTTTGTAAAAAGAACAAGTTTGAGGAATTTGACCAGACTAGTCTTGAAGAATTTCACTGAGTGTTCTTAGTCTTAGGTTCCAGAGTTGTACAGATCAGAAATCCGCACAATTGAGGAATCTTGAAGAGAAATTTGCAGCTTAGAGAAATGAATCAAGAACAGATGACATGTGAGGTGTTTTAGTGTGTGAAGATATGAAGAAAAACACCTTTGAGGAATTTATAGAAATCATTTGAATCAACTTGGGCAGTAAAAGTAACTTTTAATTACCCTGGACAAAGAACACGACGAACTGGAATGTGGAGGTGTGAAGTTCGTCAGTGCAGATCTTCCACGCCCTAACTCGGCGGAGGAAGATGGCTACGACGGCGGCGACGAGGTCGAGGCAGTGAAGCTCTTCCTCACCGGCGACGATGAAGTAGCGGTGGCGCTAGGGTTTGAGAAGCTCGAGATGGAGAAGGAGGTCGAGTGGAGTAAAGGAAGTGAGGAAGGGGAGAGTGGATATTTATAGCCACGGTGAAAAACTGTTTGCCCGAAGAATTTGGATGAACGTGCCCCTGACCCTTCTCATTCGCATGACATGTGTCACCCACGTACTGACAAGTGGAGATCGTGTTAGATCGTGGGTGAATAGATAAGTATATCATGGGATGCGGAACGGTTTGAGCGGCAAAGCCGAAAATTTGGATAAGATAAGTTTTAACGTTCCGTTCGCAAATTCTTCAGCTGACAAGGACACATTGAATATTTTGAACGAGTTTCAAATAGAACGCACATGAAGAATTTGTGAATAGATTGGGTTGAGTTTAGCATAGAGGGGGAAGGGTCCGATCACATTCACTTAGCAGAAAAACCAACTTGAAGAATTAGCAATAAGTGAATGCTGTAGAGGACATAAACTCATATATCACTACAAGAGATCCGGCCTACTATGACAAGCTGAAAAATGTCATGAAGCGTTGATAAACGTCACAAAATACCTTTGTGTGACGCTTTTCGCGCGTCATGAGCATCGTCACAGAATCCCCGTCATAGATTACTCCTAGTGACGGCGCGCATGCAGATTGTCACTGAATACGGGACTTTGAGTGACGTTTTGTACGTCACCATAGGTGACACAACGACATGAGCGGATTTCTTGATGGCCCAATGCACATTGTATTTCTACACGGGCTGGGCCCAATAAGTTAATTTACATTTTATATACATTCTCTAGGCCACGACCAATTGTAGCCCAATATTGTTTAATACAATACTCAAATTTTATTGGGCTGTTGTTCGGCCATTCCCATTTTCCACTTAATTATTTTAAATGTATCTGTTTTATTTTATATTTTCTACTCATTTAGTCCATATTTCCATTGTGGAGGTTAATCGTTCGACACATAATATTTTCACATCATATGACAACCAATTAATCTCCAAACAACATGGTATTTGAGAGCACACATCACGATCATATTTCTTACTAAAAATAAAACATCATCATCATAGTTCACATACCACATAAGCCAAAATAACACAAGTTACATAGAAGCCTGATAAAACATGTAGCATTAATAGACACCGAGGACTAGATTAACAAATGAATGTGGTCTATTTTCTTGAACATAATAGTATAGCTTTCGTCTTCATCAAAGCGAGGAACATTTGTTGGTGGCCTCACATAATAGTACAACATGTCATCTTCATCAAAGTTGGTGTAACCCTTCTTTGTCCATCCCGACATCTTCAAAGACGACTTGCGTAGGCATCCTGTCACAAGCATAGGATTAGAATTTGGAACAAACACATAAACAGACCAATAAGTAGATGACATGCTGTGATTATAAGGGTAGCAGTGGCTTGTTAGCTTGCTATCTCGTGCATGTGCAGCACTTTGGCAGACGCAACACACAAGAACTGTGTACCGTGTGGATTGTATAACAAAAAAAATTGTTACGGCGTGGATGCGGAGCAAGCTGGCTATAGTAGTTGATGTCGTGTGCTGCTGGATCCGGCTGGAGGGAGTGACCCATAATTCTTCCTGCATACAGAAGAACGACGTCAGATCGAGATCCTGTGAATCAGAGGAAAGACAAACTAGAGCCAGCGGGAAGATGGCTTACCTAGAGAGACAAAGAAAAACACGGCGGCGCCGGGTCGCTGATGCCTCAATATTTTTCTGCTGCTGCTCAACTCGTGACTGGCACGCCGTACCACGAGAGATATAAGGGATAATGGGATATGGAAAGGAAGATCGTGTGGCGGTTTCGTTGTTCATCATGGCCAGATTCGTGCGGCGTCAGGTCCTCATGAAGAGTGGATGCGTTGGTGGCGTAAAGTGCCATGGCGATCTGGCCGGGCGGCGATCGCATCCAGCGTTGTCAGATCGATTGTGAGCTCAGAGGAAGATGAACTCCCTGTCGGCGGCCTTCGCAGCGTGTAGGAGGGGACGAGTTTGAGGTGCTGGAGGGAAGGCTGGATAATCTGGAAAGGCGGCCAGGTATGCCGCTCGCGGCTGAGGATGACGCCGGTGGTGCCAGATCGAGATCCCACCATGGTGGCGGCGGCGTCTAACCAGGAGCTAAACCAGCGATTTAGTTTGTATACGAAGAGTCTGGGATCGTGGGAAGAGATATTTGTGCCAGGAGAACGTGTCACTGATATGACTGGCCCATGTAGATTTCACGCCCGACCTCTTTTCTATACTTTTGCTAGGTTGCAAGAAAATAATAGTTTTTCATGGTCAATTAGTATTTCACCAAAAGTAATTTGTTATATTTTCTTATTATCTACTCAATGTCATTTATAAATTATAGATGTATCGTAGTCATAGTCAAGAAAAAAATTGGACCGGCGACCGAATCTGCGAGACAATCGGTTCAGGTTTTTACTCGTCAGACCATCGTATCACTTCTTCCATCACTAGAATGTTTTAAGGGTGCGTTAATTGGCCAACCCATGCGTGCGTTCGCTAAAAGAAAAAATAACATAAAAGGAATGAAAAAGGAGAAAACAAAGAAACTAAAACTAGACAGAAAACTCGGAAAACCGATATGAAAACAACTTTCATTGCTGGAAGGTTCCAACAAAGGTCGGCCCTGTTGCCTTAGTTTGGTCATGCCTTCCAGTGCTCGTTAATCGTCCGACCCATACGTGCAATCGGCGTAAGCGATCGACGCGTTAACGCTTGCAGAGAGCAATATATCATTGGCAAAATGCCCACTGCGCTCCCGAACAAGTGATCTCCTACAATGCTCCACATTGGCCGACCCAATTATTTTTTTTACTGTAGAGCTTGTATTTTTTAGCTTTCCTTCCTATTTTTCTCTTTTTGGTTTTCATTTTGTTACTTCAGATTTTTATGTGTTTTCTGTGTTCTTTTATTTGTTTTCGTTGGGGTTTTCTAACACATGTCTACATTTTGCAATACACATTGTAAATTTTTCATATGCTTGTCAAACATTTCTTCGATACATACTGGACATTTTTCAAATATATGTTGTACATTTTTTCAAATACATGTCTCAAACAAATTTTTGAATGTATGTTAAACATTTTGCATATACACATTGAATATTCTTTTAGTTGGAAAAATATTTCTCTAAACTATGCGGACATTTTTTACATTGTATAAATTGTCTTAATAACATTACAAACATATTTTTTAAGGTGTGATGTTTTATAAAATATTACCTACACTTTTTAATACTATCAACTTTTTTTAAAAGTTGTGCGAACATTTTTTATGCACTGCATGAAAATTTTCAAATGAGGGAAGTTTTAAGTAAATTATTTTAGAAATATATGGTATGTTTTTATTAAAAAAATAAAAATATCAACAAAAGGGGAAAAAGGAAAATTAAAAAGACTACCGCACCTAACACTACCTGGGCCGGCCAACCTATATGGTCCAGATTGCTACAATCGGCCCTTGTCTGATCGTAACTTGGTGCGGTCGCTATTTCCAGTACTACATTTCTTAGTCCCCCCAAAAAAGTGCTGCAAGTTTCAACCAAAAAAAGTACTGAATCTAGTTTTTCCAGAACGATTAACCTGCTAATCGGAAGAACATAATACAGCATATTTTAGCACAAGGTAAATCAGTATCTGAACTCTATCCTATTGTCAATGCCGTAACGGGAGACCATTGTGGTCGGGGAAGTCGAACTCCGTGTAACAAACTTTTCTCATCCACTCTCCTATTTCCTTTTTTTCATTTTTATAAGATTTTTTTGCGAAACATTTTTATAAGATTCGAAATTTTGCCCAGCCACTATCTATTTGTATTACCTGAGAACAAAATAAGTTTCCTCGCAAAAAAGGAGAGAACAAAATATTTTTTCCGCCATTTTCCATCCACTCTCCTATTTCAAACTTTTTTAATGAGAGGGAACAAAAGCCCATCAGGTCATGGACGTGTGGTTCAAGTTTTTTGCCCGACAACTACCTAATTATATTAGACAGAACACACTAAGTGTTTACCAAGCTACTACCCAATACCCATTTATATGAAATAGAATAAAATAATTGCATCGCTCAACAGCCTGTGAAAAAACTTTTGCGGGTCCCACTGCCACCATTGATGTGTGGGTCCTAGTGCCCAATAACCCATGAAGCAACTATGGCGGTTCCCACTGCTATACGTTATATGACAACAAAATGATCATCACACATTTCTAATATTCGATGACTCTAGCAGGTTCGTCATGGAAATTAGCAATATGTCATAAAATTGGCAGCTAGGTGCGCTCAACGGTCGAGGCTCTTCGATGACGTCCATCGTCACCGATTTGCGGTAATCAGTGACGCCACCTATGAAAACACCACACGTTAGTTATTTTTGTGACGTTGTCCACCATCGTCATGAGGATTTTTGTCACGGTATCTCAATTTTGTTGTAGTGTATATATAGACAATGAAGAAAAACGACATAAACAGTGAAGACAATGCAAAGTTGAAGAATTTGAACAACTGAGGAATTTCAACTTTTGGTGGTGGCGTGACCCACCGTATAAGAATGATGATTTAAGACACCGCGTACAATTGTCGTAGGGTTCTGAGAATCAAATTCTTCGTTAATTTATTCACACTTAGAGTGTTATTCTTCATTGATTGAAGAAAAACGTTTCTTCATGTGTTGCACATCTAAGTCATCAATTTTGCATAAATATTAGGATGAGTGTCCTTTTCAGAGAACATTCGAAGATTCTAGAATATTTAGCTCACACCGCAACTTGCTAAATCTCTTCTCATCCAAGGGCTTTGTGAAGATATCGGCTAGTTGTTCTTGTCTTCACATGCTCAATAGAAATGTCGCCCTTCAACACATGATCACGAAGAAAATGATGGCGAATCTGAATGTGCTTTGTCTTTGAGTGCTGAACTGGGTTGTGAGCAATCTTGATGGCACTCTCATTGTCACAGAAGAGAGGCACATTCTTCATGTTGATGCCATAGTCCTTGAGAGTTTGCTTCATCCATAGCAATTGAGCACAGCAAGAACCAGCGGCAATGTACTCAGCTTCAGCAGTAGATAGTGATACACAGTTCTGTTTCTTCGAGGACCAACAGACCAAAGATCATTCGAGGAAATGACATGTACCAGAGGTTGACTTGCGGTCCACACGATCACCAGCATAGTCAGAGTCAGAATATCCGATGATATCAAAAGCCGAGCCCTTGGGTTACCATAATCCAAGTGTTGGTGTGTGAGCTAGATATCGAAGAATATGCTTCACAACCTTATGGTGTGATTCCTTCGGTGTAGCTTGAATTAGGGCACACATGCAAACACTAAGCATTATATCTGGCCTATATGCACATAAGTATAATAAAGAACCAATCATGGAGTGGTATACCTTATGATCGAAGTCAATACCATTTTCATCAGTGCACAGATGGCCATTTGTGGGCATAGGAATTTTGACGCCTTTGCAATCTTGCATGCCGATTTTCCTCAGTACACCCTTGAGGTATTTCTCCTGAGATATGAATATGCCATTGCGTTGTTGACGAATTTGAAGACCTAAGAAGAATTTCAACTCTCCCATCATAGACATTTGATATTCTTCACTCATCATATAGGCAAATTTATTACTATAACGTTGGTCAGTACAGCCAAAGATAATATCATCAACATATATTTGGCACACAAACAATTCACCATCATAAGATTTAGTGAAAAGAGTAGGGTCGAGTGAACCGGGTTTGAAGCCTTTCTTCATAAGGAATTCCTTCAAAGTATCATACCATGCCCGTGGGGCCTGCTTGAGGCCATAGAGGGCCTTATTGTGTCTGAAGACTTTGTCAGGATGCTTTGGATCTTCAAAACCTGGGGGTTGAGCAACATATACTTCTTCCTCAAGCTTACCATTGAGGAATGCACTTTTCACATCCATTTGATATAGAGTGATATCATGATGGTTAGCATAAGCAAGTAATATGCGAATAGCCTCAAGTCTAGCAACAGGTGCAAAAGTTTCATGGAAATCAATTCCTTCAACCTGTGTGTAGCCTTGAGCTACAAGCCGTGCCTTATTCCTTACCACAAGGCCATTTTCGTCTTGCTTGTTGCGGTAGATCCACTTTGTGCCAGTGATATTGTGCTTGCGAGGATCTGGACGTTTGACCAGTTCCCAGACGTTGTTGAGCTCGAACTGATGTAATTCTTCTTGCATGGCATGAATCCACTCAAGCTCCAGAAATGCTTCATCTACCTTAGTGGGCTCTGTGATAGAGACAAAAGCATAGTGCCCACAAAAGTTAGATAAATGTGAAGTTTTTGAGCGTGTGAGAGGACCTGGCGCTTTAATGTCATTGATGATCTTTTCAACTTGTACTTCTTTTGCAATGCGAGGATGAGCTGGTTGTCGTTGATGAATTTGATCAACATTTTCTTCAGTATTTTCGTCAGGTGCATTAGCTCGACGTTCTTCATGTTCTAGAATGAATTCTTTAGCAGATTCTTCAGTAGGAATGACATCCTCAGTAGCCTTGAACTTGATAGTTTCCTCAGGTGCTGGTTCATCTATCACAGTAGGTAGGTGCTCTCTTTGCGAGCCATTAGTTTCATCAAACCGCACATCTACAGTTTCAACAACCTTGTGAAGAACGTTGTTGAAGACTCTGTAGGTGTGCGAGTCCTTTCCGTAACCAAGCATAAAACCTTCATGTGCTTTCGGTGCAAATTTTGAGTTGTGATGAGGATCTCTAATCCAACATTTAGCACCGAAGACTTTGAAATAACTTACATTGGGTTTCTTACTAGTGAGGAATTCATAGGCAGTCTTCTTGAAGAATTTGTGAAGATATACTCTGTTGATGATGTGGCACGCAGTATCAATTGCCTCAATCCAGAAACGACGAGGTGTTTTGTATTCATCAAGCATAGTGCGAGCCATCTCAGCAAGAGTCCTGTTCTTACGCTCCACGACGCCGTTCTGCTGAGGAGTATAAGGAGCAAATAACTCATGAGTAATACCAAGTTCATCAAGATAGTCATCAAGACCAGAATTCTTGAACTCAGTTCCATTTGTCACTTCTGATGTGCTTGATCTTCACACCAAAGTTGGTTGAATCCCTCGAGGAAAATCATTTGAAGACTTCCTGCACTTCATGTTTGTAAGTAACAATGTGTACCCATGTGTATCGAGAGTAATCATCAACAATAACAAAGCCATATTGAGATGCCTCATTTGAGACTGCAGAATAATGGTTAGGACCGAAGAGATCCATGTGAAGCAATTCAAATGGACGAGTGGTGGTCATGATAGTCTTCGCTGGATGCTTAGCCTTTGTCATCTTCCCAGCTTCACAGGCTCCGCATAAGTGATCCTTGAGGAATTTGACATTCTCGATGCCAATGACATGCTTTTCTTTGCAAGCATGTGCAAATTCCTCATGCCCGCATGACCAAGTCGTCGATGCCAGAGCCAGCCTTCTGAAGCTTTTGCAAGTAGACACACGGCTGGTTGTGGTCCTGTAGAGAAATCAACAATATACAGGTCTCCTCTCCTAAAGCCTTCGAAGACTTTGGAATTGTGAGCTTCCATAACCACAACACAATGGTACTTGCCAAAGACAACAACCATATCAAGATCGCAAAGCATTGAGACAGACATGAGGTTGTATCCTAAGGACTCGACAAGCATGACTTTGTCCATGTGTCGATCCTTTGTGATCGCAACCTTACCTAGACCCAATACCTGACTTTTGTCTTTGTCAGCAAAGATGATATGCTTCAGATGCGACGGAGATAATGGAGCATCCATCAATAGATTCTTGTCACCAGTCATGTGATTTGTACATCCACTATCGAGGACCCACTCAGTGGCTTTGGGTTGATCATCCTGCAGATGAATTAGTGCAGCTTACGAACTCATATACTTCATCAGTGAAGAATGTGACATCAATTCATCAGATCAATTTCATCAAGCAATAGAACAGATAAAGCAGTATGAGGACGTGAGAAATGAAAGTTCATTTCTTCATGGTTAGCCTGCGTCCTTTCAGGCACCCTCAGGTCTCCAGCAAATTCTTCAGACGATTACGTTCGTATGGAGACCTGACCCTGCAGAAGAGATTAGTTCTTTTTCTTCACCACCCACATCTGAAGGGGTGGCAAAGAGTTCATCACTCTGCGAGCTCCATATGAGAAAGGTGGCATAGACACCAACCCATTTCGTTTCACATAAGAGGGGTTAGGATAAGCATATGAATAAGCAGAGAAATTCTTTGAGGACTTATGAACATAATAATTAGAAGAATAATGCTCATATTCATAGCCCTTAGCTCTTCCCCGCGAAACAGAGTTGTTAGCACAATGATAATCATATGAGGACTTTGATCCTTTTGAGGAATTCGGTCCATATGAAGAATTTGATCTGGGGTTCCTATTCTTCACAGGTGTGTCCTGAGGACATTCACCTGAAGACTTTCAAGGCACCTTTTGGGAACCCAGATTTTCTTCATAGGAGGACCGTTCATGCAGTTAGTGCCAACATATCTAGCAAATATTTCACCATTCTAATTTTTGAACAGTTTATAGTTGGAGTCAATTGACTCATCATCAGAACGAGGAGATTCACATGCAAAGCCAGATAAATTAGATGGATCAACTAGAGGTCCCTTTGTAGCAACCCATGAGGTTTTGGGGTACTGCTTAGGCTTCCAATAAGTACCATCATCATTGAGTTTCCACTCAAAGGCAATACCCTCTTTCCTAGGGTTCCTGTTGAGGATCTGCTTTTTAAGCACATCACAAAGAGTCTGATGCCCTTTGAGGCATTTGTACATGCCTGTCATGTACAATTCCTTCAGCCCTGCATCGTCAGTGATACTAGCAGTGTCCTCGGATGAGGAGTTAGTGACAGTAGAGGCATGTGAAGAATTTGAAACATTAACAGCATTTGAACATTCAGGTGAAGAATTAGCAGATTCACGTTCAATGCATTTCAAACAAGGAGGAACAAATTCTTCCTGAGAAGCGCTGATTTGTTGAGCAAGTAATGAATCACGCTCCTTCTGAAGATCTTCATAACTCACTCTTAGCTTTTCAAGATCTTGCTTTCTTTGAAGAAATTCATAAGAAAGCTTCTCATGATCAGATAAGAGAGTGTTATGATGACCTTGAAGGTTGTCAAACCTAGTCCGAAGTCTCTGAAGATTTTCAGTCAAGGCTTTAGTGCGATCCATTTCTTCACCCAACATATCATCACTTTTGTCTAGCATGTTTTGAACCTTTTCAAAAGCCCTTTGTTGTTTTACAGCAATCTTAGCAAGTTTAGAATAGCTGGGCTTGAGGTTTTCATCAGATTCATTCTCACTTGATCCAGAGGAGGTATATTTGAGTACCTTGGCACCCTTTGCCATGAAGCAATAGGTGGGAGCGTAGTCATCATTGCCTTCATCAGCCTTGTTGGTGAGGTCATTTTCTTCACTGTTGAAGATAGACTTGCTGACGAATGCAGTAGCGAGGGCTAGGCTCGCCACACCGGATTAGGACTCCTCAGATGCCTCCTCTTCCTCATTTTCTTCAGATTCAGCCTCAGAGTCCATTTCCTTGCCAATGAATGCCCGAGCCTTTTTGGAGCTGCTCTTCTTGTGAGATGAAGACTTTGAGGATTTTGATGATGAAGATTTTGAGGATTTCTTCTTTTTCTTCGCATCATCAGAACTGTAATCCTTGTATTTCTTCTTCTTTGATTCCTTTTCCCACTGAGGACAATCTTGAATGTAATGTCCATGTTTCTTGCATTTGTGACAAAGCCTCTTCTTGTAGTCACCGGATGAGGAATCATTGCTCCTTGAGGGTCTTTCAAAGCAACCACGTCTTGAGAACTTCTGTAATTTCTTCACGAGCAGTGCTAGCTCAGGGCTTAGTTCTTCAGGATCACCAAGGCTGCTACCAGAGTCTTCATCTTCGGACTCAGATACTGCCTTGGCCTTCAGTGCATGTGATCTGCCATAGTTTGAACCATAGGGATCTCTCTTTTCAACAAGCTGGAACTCATGAGTATTTAGCCTCTCGAGGATATCAGCGGGATCAAGTGACTTGTAATCAGGACATTCTTGTATCATCAATGCCAGAGTATCAAATGAGGAATCAAGCGATCTCAGCAATTTCTTCACCACCTCATGGTCGGTGATGTCAGTGGCACCAAGTGCTTGAAGCTCATTTGAGATGTCAGTGAGGCGATCGAAGGTTTGTTGAACATTTTCATTGTCGAGTCTTTTGAAGCGGTTGAAGAGATTACGAAGAACATCAACTCGAGAGTCATGCTGTATTGAGACTCCTTCATTCACCTTGGACAACCTATCCCAGATAAGCTTAGCAGTTTCCAAAGCACTCACTCTTCCATATAGTCCTTTGCTCAGATGGCCACATATGATATTCTTCGCTTGAGAATCGAGTTGCTTGAATCTCTTCACATCAGCAACATTCAGAGAAGGTGTGCCTGAGGGAACACCATTTTCCACAACATACCAGAGATCGTTATCAATTGCCTCAAGATGCATTCGCATCTTATTCTTCCAGTAGGGGTAGTCCATCCCATCGAAGGTAGGACACCCAGCAGAGACCTTGATCATACCTGCGGTCGACATAACTAAACTCCAGGCGGTTAAACCAAAATCACACAGAACAAGGGAGTACCTTGCTCTGATACCAATTGAAAGTGCGTTATATCGACTAGAGGGGGGGTGAATAGGTGATTTTTATGAATTATTCAGTGAGGAATTTGCAGGTGAGGAAATTCCTTAGCGAAGAACTACTAGCAGCGAAATAAGTACTCAAAAGTAAACATAACAGAACACAAGCATAGCCATCATGATGAAATGAAGACAAGCACAGAGTACAGAAAGCGTAAGCACAGGATAACATAGGATGAAGACAAACAGACTGAAGAAATTGAACTGAGGAATTTGAGAAAGTCTTCAGTCAAAGTCTTCAAACACAGATATGAACAAGCACTCAACACAGTTATGAGAAAATGAAAGAGTTGAGGAAATAGAACCAGTGAGCTTGGTGAAGACAATGATTTGGTAGACCAGTTCCAACTCCTGTCTCAGTTGTACATCTGGTTAGGGCGGCTAGGTATTTAAACCTGAGGACACATAGTCCCAGACACCCAGTTATGAACACGCAGTCCAGAACACTCAGTCCTCACCGTATTCCCCTTGAGCTAAGATCACACAGACCTCGCCCAATCACTCGTGGTAAGTCTTCAGGTGACTTCCAAACCTTCACAAACTTGGTCACTTGGCGATCCACAATTCCTCTTGGATGCTCTAGACCTTGACGCCTAACCGTCTGGAAGAAGCACAATCTTCAAAGGTAACAAGCGTCGGATCCACGCAGGATCAATCTCTTCATTGATGCTCAATCACTTGGGGTTTGTAGGTGTTTGGGTTTGGGTTTTCCTCACTTGATGATTTTCACTCAAAGTCCTCGGAGGATGGGATGCTCTCAAATGACAAGTGTCAGTTTCTCTCGGAGCAGCCAACCAGCTAGTGGTTGTAGGGGGCGGCTATTTATAGCCTAGAGAGTATCCCGACATGAGAAGACATAAATGCCCTTTAATGATATGACCGTTAGGTGGGTAGATATTTTGGTACAGCTGGCACAAGGCACATCAACGGCTGGAAATTTGAGTATCAAATTCCTCAGGCCTATCATGTTCCTCACTTTGTAGGCAATCCGCACAGGCGAATTCCTAACTCCTCGGTCGGAACAAATTCCTTAGAGACTAGAAGAACTTCGTCTCTGTCATTGAAGAATATGACTGAACTGTATGAGATTGCCAATGGCTTCACTCAAAGGGATTGGTAGGTGTAGGATTTTGAGTTGAGCATCACATGGAAATTTTTCCTTAGTATTTCCTCGACCCCCTTTAACAGTACGGTGTTTCTACGACTCAAGAAAGATAAAATGAAACTATAAAAACAAAAGTCTTCATGCTTCATGTTCCTCGAATGAATACCAAGTCTTCAGGATTGCACCAATTTCTTTACTTTCAAAGTCTTCAGAAAGTCTTCAGAAATCCAAAGTCTTCAGTTGAAGAACCTCATTTTTAGGGGTCGACTTTCTCTGTAAATATCAAACTCCTCATAGACTTATAAACCTATGTACACTCACAAACACATTAGTCCCTTAACATATATGTCTTCAATACACCAAAATCACTAAGGGGCACTAGATGCACTTACATCGATTAATTTTTTTAATGTTCCTTGATTCTTAGGCAGATTTGGTTACAAGCTAGATTACAACATGTACACCCATGCATTCATATCGAGAGTATGAGTAGCGGTAAATAACAATCATGCAAGTACAAGTAATTAGGGAGTAGAGTTTGAGAATTCGCAAAAAAAGGTTTCAACCACAAGGATAACGACTGCGAGATTCCACAGAGGAACAAAGTCCACCATGGCTTATGCCCATGGAGTACTAGCCTCACTCGGGGTAGATCTTAACGAAGTAGGCGATATCCTTTCGCTTACAAACTTCTTGGTTTCCACACGATTGCAAACTCCGAAGCACACCTAGCCAAATATAGGAGACATCACCCTCCAAAAGGTAATAGGTGGAGTTGTTGATGATGAACTTCTTGCTCTCGTGCTTCTCAAAAGATAATCTCCACAACACTCAAACACTCTCTCACAATTTTGGCTTTGGGGTAGGAGATGGTTTGGGTGGAAAGCAATGAGGTGACTACAGATCAAAAGTTTTATGGTTGGAGTGAAATCCCTTTGATCTCAACACAAGGTTGTTGAGCTCTCTATCAGAAATATGGGTATCGAATGTGTATGCTCTGCTCTGGTTGCTCACTGAGAGTTTGGTAGAGTGGGTGGAGTATATATAGGCAGCACCAAAAATCCAACCATCACACACCTTTCTATCCTACTCGGTAGGACCGAAAGAAACCACTTGGTGAGACCGGTCAGTACAAAAGGTTTGGACTTTATGTGTTTCAGTGAGACCGGGTGAAAATGTTCGGTGGCTCCAAGTTGTAATTGAAGGAAATATGCTCTAGAGGCAATAATAAAGTTGTTATTTATATTTCATCATGATAAATGTTTATTATTCATGATAGAATTGTATTAACCGGAAACTTAGTACATGTGTGGATACATAGACAAACATAGTGTCCCTAGTATGCCTCTACTTGACTAGCTCGTTAATCAAAGATGGTTAAGTTTCCTGACCATAGACATGTGTTGTCATTTGATGCACGGGATCACTTCATTAGAGAATATGTGATGGACAAGACCCATCCATAAGCTTAGCATAATGATCGTAGAATATGTAGGAACCAATATGAGCATCCAGGTTCCGCTATTGGTTATTGACTGGCGACATGTCTCGGTCATGTCTACATAGTTCTCGAACCCATAGGGTCCGCACGCTTAACGTTCAATGACGATTTGTATTATGAGTTATGTGATTTGATGACCGAAGTTTGTTCGGAGTCCTGAATGAGATCACGGACATGACGAGGAGTCTCGAAATGGTCGAGAGGTAAATATCGATATATTGGAAGGTTATATTCGGACATCGGAATTGTTCCAAAGTGATTCGGGTATTTATCGGAGTACTGGGAGGTTACCGGAACCCCCCGGGGAAGTATTGGGCCTTAATGGGCTTTAGTGGAAAGGAGAGAAGGGCCAAAAGGGGTGGCCACGCGCCCCCCATGGCAAGTCTGAATTGGACTAGGGAGGGGGCGGCGCCCCCTCTTTCCTTCTCCCTCTCCTCCTCCTACCCTCTCTCCCCTCTTGGAAAAAGGAAGGGGACTCCAACTAGGATTATGAATCCTAGTTGGACTCCCCTATGGCGCGCCCCCCTTGGCCGGCCTCCTCCCCCCTCATTTATATACATGGGCAGGGGCACCCCAAAGCATAACAGACAATCTCTTAGCCGTGTGCGGAGCCCCCCCTCCACAGTTTAACACCTCGGTCATATCGTCGTAGTGCTTAGGCTGTAACACCCATGATGCGGCTATATCTCCCACGTGTCGGAGCACAACTTAGAGGCATAACCGCATAGTAGGCATGTCGCAAGAGGGGTAATCTTTACACATCCCATGTACTGAATAAGAAAGGGATAAAGAGTTGGCTTACAATCGCCACTTCACACAATACATAATTTAGGATTACAACATCCAGAATACAATCAAGGTCCGACTACGGAACCAAATAAAGAAAGACAACCCCAAATGCATAGATCACCGATCGCCCCTACTGGGCTCCACTACTGATCAAAAGGAAACGAAACAACACAACAAACACGATCTTCATCAAGCTCCCACTTGAGCTTGGTTGCGTCACCTGCACTGGTATCATCGGCACCTGCAACTGTTTGGAAGTATCTATGAGTCACGAGGACTCAGCAATCTCACACCCGCGAGATCAAGACTATTTAAGCTTATGGGTAGGGCAGGGTAATGAGGTGGAGCTGCAGCAAGCACTAGGCATATATGGTGGCTAACATACGCAAAATAAGAGCGAGAAGAGAAGCAAAGCACAGTCGTGAACTAGAAGTGATCAAGAAGTGATCCTGAAACTACTTATGTTCAAGCATAACACAAGAATCGTGTTCACTTTCCGGACTCCGCCGGAAAGAGACCATCACGACTACACACGCGGTTGATGCATTTTAATTAAGTTAAGTTTCAAGTTCTCTACAACCGGACATTAAAAAATTCCCATCTGCCATAACCGCGGGCACGGCTTTCGAAAGTTCAAAACCCTGCAGGGGTGTCCCAACTTAGCCCATCACAAGCTCTCACGGTCAACGAAGGATATTCCTTCTCCCAGGAAGACCCGATCAGACTCGGAATCCCGGTTACAAGACATTTCGACAATGGTAAAACAAGACTAGCAAGACCGCCCGATGCGCCGACATCCCGATAGGAGCTGCACATATCTCGTTCTCAGGGCAACACCGGATGAACACTATGTACAACTAAAACCAATCCTCAAGTTTCCCCGAGGTGGTGCTGCAAGTGGCTCTGTTTTGGACCAACACTTAGACAAGCACTGGCCCGGGGGGGGGGGGTTAAAATAAAGATGACCCTCCGGTTGGCCGACCCGAGGGAAGGGTAGGTGGTGGTGAGGCAAATGGTAAAACCAAGGTTGGGCCTTGCTGGAGGAGTTTTATTCAAAGCGATCTGTCAAGGGGTCCCCATAACACCCAACCGTGTAAGGAACGCAAAATCAAGGAACATAACACCGGTATGACGGAAACTAGGGCGGCAAGAGTGGAACAAAACACCAGGCATAAGGCCGAGCCTTCCACCCTTTACCAAGTATATATATGCATTAATTTAAAATAAGAAATATTGTGATATCCCAACAAGTAAACATGTTCCAAACATGGAACAAACTACATCTCCACCTGCAACTAACAACGCTATAAGAGGGGCTGAGCAAAGCGGTAACATAGCCAAACAACAGTTTGCTAGGAAAGGGGGGTTAGAGGCTTGACATGGCAATATGGGAGGCATGACATAACAAGTGGTAGGTATCGCGTCATAGCAATAGAGCGAACAACTAGCAAGCAAAGATAGACGTGATTTCGAGGGTATGGTCATCTTGCCTGAGATCCCGCAAGGAAGAAGAACGAGTCCATGAAGAAGACAAACGGACGTAGTCGAACGGATCCTCACAAACGCGACGTTATCGAACTAACCCGAAGAAGCAACACCAAAAAGAAGTAAACAACATAGTAAACAACCATCACATAAGCATGGCATGATGCGCAAACAAGTATGATGCATGTCCGGTTTAAATATGCATGGCATGACAAAGTGCACAAACAATCCTACAAATTAAGTGGAGCTCAATATGCAACTCCGTTGCATATTGATGAAACACCACGTGACTTATTTAGTTCTCTCTCGTTTATGTACTCAAAGTCCTCGGAGGATGGGATGCTCTCAAATGACAAGTGTCAGTTTCTCTCGGAGCAGCCAACCAGCTAGTGGTTGTAGGGGGCGGCTATTTATAGCCTAGGGAGCAGCCCGATATGATAAGACATAAATGCCCTTCAATGATATGACCGTTAGGTGGGTAGATATTTTGGGACAGCTGGCACAAGGCACATAAACGGTTGGAAATTTGAGTATCAAATTCCTCAGGGCTATCATGTTCCTCACTGTGTAGGCAATCTGCACTGGCGAATTCCTAACTCCTCAGTCAGAACAAATTCCTCAGAGACCAGAAGAACTTCGTCTCTATCACTAAAGAATATGACTGAACTGTATGAGATTTCCAATGGCTTCACTCGAAGGGATTGGTAGGTGTAGGATTTTGAGTTGAGCATCACATGGAAATTTTTCCTTAGTATTTCCTCGACCCCCTTTAACAGTACGATGTTTCTACGACTCAAGAAAGAAAAATGAAACTATAAAAACAAAAGTCTTCATGCTTCATGTTCCTCGAATAAATACCAAGTCTTCATGATTGCACCAATTTCTTCACTTTCAAAATCTTCAAAAAGTCTTCAGAAATCCAAAGTCTTCAGTCAAAGAACCTCATTTTTAGGGGTCGACTTTCTCTATAAATATCAAACTCCTCATAGACTTATAGACCTGTGTACACTCACAAACACATTAGTCCCTTAACCTATAAGTCTTCCATACACCAAAATCACTAAGGGGCACTAGATGCACTTACAATCTCCCCCTTTTTGGTGATTGATGACAATATAGGTTAAGTTTTCAACGGGGATAAACATATGAAGTGTAAATACTAATATTGAGGAATTTGATTGCAAGATATAGAAGACCTCCCCCTAAAGACGTGCATGATGAGGAATTTGCTTTTGAAGCATTGCGCACTTGAAGAGTAGAATCATGGAGATCCCCCCTATATCTTGTAATTCATACACGCATTCGACATATCATGATGAAGAATTTGGAATGCATGATGAAATATGGTGACTGATGTAATTCATCATGCGTGCATTAACATATATGAGGAATAAGCATGCAGAAAAACACATCAAAAGTATCAGAGCACCATCGGGTTTAAGTTTACAACTCGATCCAATAAAGTTTCAGAAGAACAAGAGTTGTAACTTAGCAAAAAAAACCGCCCATATAGACAGACCCGCTTGAATACTAACTCAAAATTCTCCCCCTTTGTCATCAAATGACTAAAAGGATTGAAAATGAGGACTAACGCCCTTGAAGAATATCAAGTTGATGAAGGAGCGCAGCGTTGTTGGGGTCGTTTGTTGTTGAAGGGCCTGCTGCAGTGTCGTCCAAGTCTTCATGCTCATTGGTGTCGCGCGATGAAGAATAGGAGCTGGACACCAAAGGAGGAACCTTGACCTTCTTGTATTTCTTCGGTGGAGGTGCAGACCAGTCAAAATCTTCCTTGAGACTCGTTGCCTTGAGATCTTCATCACCATACAGATATGACAGAATGGCCTAGGTGCGACCGAAGACTTCATGGAGGTAGTAATGGTTTTTCTTCACTGCATTGTGTGTGGCAGTCATGTTGTGAAGAAATGAACCGAACTGACGCTTAACCCATTTATGGTTTCGATCCACCTTCTGGTGAAGACTAAGCAGAAGCTCACGGTCAGTCATCACACGAGGATCAGTCACTTGAGGAGTAGACTTGGGTGCATTTGCAGCAGAGTCATGTGTGGCAGAGTCATCATTGGTGGAATAAGATGCAGCTTTGCGAAACTGACCATCCAATGGACGAATGCCTTCATCAATGACAGCAGGAGCCTTGCCCTTTTCATCAGTTGAAGTAAAAGTCTGCTTGAGGACTTCAATCGGGGGCAAGTAGCTGAGGTGATTCTAAAAATCAGCCTTGTAGTTGAGTGAAGACCTTGTCCTAAGGAATCTCATAATCCAAGGTGCATAAGGTTTCAGCTCAAACGGAGAAAGTGTAGCATTTGCGAGAGTCCTCATGAAGAAATCGTGATAGTTGATAGGAATGCTATGTATGATGTTGAATAGCAGATTCTTCATGATGCCAACTATTTCCTCATCAGATGAGTCGTGGACTTTGATGGGACTCATTGTCCTCGTCAGAGTGCGATAGACAGTCCGAGGCACATATAGTAATTCCTTCACGAGGAATTTGGTTCGTGGGGCCTGACCTGGCTTCAAAGGCTTCATCAGAACTTGCATGTAGTGATTTGTAAGCTCAGGTTCACTGTAGATGCAACGAGCAGCTTCAAGGGGAGGACTGAGTGGTGAAGCACAAAGCAATTCAGTAGTTGATGCCGTGTAGTAAGTGTTTTCAGACATCCAGTCCAGCACCCATGAATTCACATCTTTAGAATCTCTTGTGATGTGCAGCGTCACATAAAATTGAAGAATGAGTTCTTCATTCCAATCACAGATGTTAGTGCAGAAATTTAACAGTCCAGCGTCGTGAAGAACACTGAGGACTGGCTCGAAGCACGACAGAGATTCCATATCCACGTGAGGAATGTGCTCATGGTAGAAGATTTTGTCTTTGTTAAACAACACTGAGGAATAGAAAGTAGCATGGTTGGCAGTCCAGAAACGCCTTTTCCTAAAGTGAGCAGAGTCATAGGGGTTGTAGTCTGTGAAGAATACGTGCTCGCCAAAGAAATCATCAGCCTTGAATTTTTGCTTCCTAGAGAATGGATCCTTTGGCTTGGGTAGAGGAGCGTCAGTGAGTTGCATCACAACCTCAGGAATCGCAATCTCAGGTTCTTCAGGCTGAGGAATTTCTGGTTCCTCTTTAGTGGCAGTCTGCGTCTTCAGATGTTCAGTAGCAGCAGTTTCTTCAGCACTAGTGGCTGGAATTTCTTCACGTACATATGAAGTGGGGTGAGTTTCTTCAGAGCCCATTTGAACAATTTGTGCAGGGGATTGAGGTATTTGCTATAAAGGTGTGAATAGTGGAGAGTTGGGGTGCTGACTTTCCCAAAATTCATCACTTAGCACAGGTGTGGTGCAGCCAATGTCCACATCTTCATCTTCCATTTCTTCAACGCCAGCCTCTTCAGCTGTGAACTGAGGCATAGGTGAGGAAACAACCGGTGTTGAAGGGATTTGATCCGCTTCAATTTCTTCATCCATTTGCTCTGACGAAGCAGCAGAAGCATTTTCTTCATCAGATCCGCTAGGGATCACATATTCTTCATCAAAAGGAACAAGGTCCTTTGATGGCATGGTTGAGATCGGAACAACATCAATGTGATTTGCAAATGAATTTTTCATAGACTTCATTTTCTTCGGAGCTGAAGAATCTGAAGTAGCTGATGCTTTCCTTTTCTTCACAGCTGCACGCTCTGCAGCCTTGGTCTTCTTCACATCTGATGCAGATGGAAGGATCGGAGTTGGTGTAGGCGCAGGAGGAGCAGAGGAATCTGGTTGATTTTCTTCAGGCACAACTGATGCAGTTGCCCTGACTTCTTCATTTTCTTCAGGCGCACCACTAGTGGATGCCTTGACAATTTCTTCAGCGGCTGGAATGCAGTCATCAGCCCTGGAACTCACATTTTCTTCAGCAGCCTGAAAGTCATCAGCGGTGCTGGCATGTTTATCAGTCGGCTGAGCAGATGCTTCAGCCTGAGGAATTTCCTGTTGCGATGGAGCTGCAACATTGGAGGTGAACTTTTCAGTCAGTTTAACAAACCTGACCTTGGCTCCTTGCCAATCAGCACAGTAGGCTTTGAAGTCATCGCTGAGGGTTTTGATTTCAGACTGGATTTTTACAAGTTCATCAGTTGTCATAGTGACAACGTTGTTCTTCAAAAATTTCTCCTTATATTGCGCTTTCTTGATCTGTCTGGCCTTCTCATATTTCCATTTTTATTCTTGGATGAAATGGGTCAGCATGTGACTTTGGCTAGGAGTCAACTTGAGATCAGGCATAGGAGTGTTTGGGTCCTTGTGCCAGAGATCAATATAGTCAAGGACCAACCTTGGATCCAAAAGCAGTGGCACATTTGTACCTTTGGCTCTAGCGGCCCTGACTTGCTTGTTTCTGATGATCTCAGCAAGTTCTTCATCATCAGCTTCGTCTTCTTCAGACGACACTTGGAAGGCGACCTGCTTTTTTTGAGGACTAGGGCAAGGACCTCGTCCAACAGTGGCCTTTGTCTTCAGCAGAGAGGGTCCCGTTGAAGAATTGGGTGCAGCTGAGGAACTAGCTGAAGCTCATGAGGCAATAGAGATGCATGTAGTCCTTTGGCACGTGGTAAGATGCACCGGTGCAGAGGACTTTGGAGGAGGAGCTGAGGACTTTAGAGGAGCTGAGGATTTTGGAGGAGCAGGAGCAGCATGAGGAATTGGCCTTGAGGGCTTTGAAGATTCTGGCCGTGAGGGCATTGCTGAGGAGTTTGGCCTTGATGGCACTGAAGGTGAAGCACTTGGCTTACGTGCAGGCTTCTTTTCCATAGATTTCTTCGGCATGAAAGAGGCCTCAGTGGCAGCAGTAGCATCAGAGTCTTCATTGAATTTCCTCACTGCTTCTTTTGCTTGCTTGGCCAACTTGGCCTGGCGCTTGGCCCATTCTTCAGGAAAGTCCTCACCGCGCTTGACGCTCGTGGGATCTGCTTCTTGGCCAGGTGCCAATGGAGGTCTTGAGCATGGAGGGGTAACAGCGAATTTCTTCATGTGTTTGAGAGTAACATATCTGTACTCCCTCCACTCTCTAGCCCATCTCCTCTCTATCTTCTGACTGCGCACCTTGCGCTGATTTTTATCTTCCTCAGGGGGTGTGCAGTACCCAGCATAGATGTCATCAGGGATTTCAAACGTTGTGTTGACCTCTGGCTTCTTTCCTCCTTTCTGTGACTTCTTATCGTCAGCCATTTTCTTCAGTTGAGGAATTTGAACAATCGAATTCTCTGAAGAAGTATGCAATTTTTCTTCGAGGAACGCTGCAAATGAGTTAAGTTGATGAGAACCTAGTGATTCAGCAGCAGACATGAGTACCTGTGAACAGAGTATAGTTGCGAGGAATTTGGAGAGGTCATATGCGTTCTCAGAAGGTTTTGTAAAAAGAACAAGTTTGAGGAATTTGACCAGACTAGTCTTGAAGAATTTCACTGAGTGTTCTTAGTCTTAGGTTCCAGAGTTGTACAGATCAGAAATCCGCACAATTGAGGAATCTTGAAGAGAAATTTGCAGCTTAGAGAAATGAATCAAGAACAGATGACATGTGAGGTGTTTTAGTGTGTGAAGATATGAAGAAAAACACCTTTGAGGAATTTATAGAAATCATTTGAATCAACTTGGGCAGTAAAAGTAACTTTTAATTACCCTGGACAAAGAACACGACGAACTGGAATGTGGAGGTGTGAAGTTCGTCAGTGCAGATCTTCCACGCCCTAACTCGGCGGAGGAAGATGGCTACGACGGCGGCGACGAGGTCGAGGCAGTGAAGCTCTTCCTCACCGGCGACGATGAAGTAGCGGTGGCGCTAGGGTTTGAGAAGCTCGAGATGGAGAAGGAGGTCGAGTGGAGTAAAGGAAGTGAGGAAGGGGAGAGTGGATATTTATAGCCACGGTGAAAAACTGTTTGCCCGAAGAATTTGGATGAACGTGCCCCTGACCCTTCTCATTCGCATGACATGTGTCACCCACGTACTGACAAGTGGAGATCGTGTTAGATCGTGGGTGAATAGATAAGTATATCATGGGATGCGGAACGGTTTGAGCGGCAAAGCCGAAAATTTGGATAAGATAAGTTTTAACGTTCCGTTCGCAAATTCTTCAGCTGACAAGGACACATTGAATATTTTGAACGAGTTTCAAATAGAACGCACATGAAGAATTTGTGAATAGATTGGGTTGAGTTTAGCATAGAGGGGGAAGGGTCCGATCACATTCACTTAGCAGAAAAACCAACTTGAAGAATTAGCAATAAGTGAATGCTGTAGAGGACATAAACTCATATATCACTACAAGAGATCCGGCCTACTATGACAAGCTGAAAAATGTCATGAAGCGTTGATAAACATCACAAAATACCTTTGTGTGACGCTTTTCGCGCGTCATGAGCATCGTCACAGAATCCCCGTCATAGATTACTCCTAGTGACGGCGCGCATGCAGATTGTCACTGAATACGGGACTTTGAGTGACGTTTTGTACGTCACCATAGGTGACACAACGACATGAGCGGATTTCTTGATGGCCCAATGCACATTGTATTTCTACACGGGCTGGGCCCAATAAGTTAATTTACATTTTATATACATTCTCTAGGCCACGACCAATTGTAGCCCAATATTGTTTAATACAATACTCAAATTTTATTGGGCTGTTGTTCGGCCATTCCCATTTTCCACTTAATTATTTTAAATGTATCTGTTTTATTTTATATTTTCTACTCATTTAGTCCATATTTCCATTGTGGAGGTTAATCGTTCGACACATAATATTTTCACATCATATGACAACCAATTAATCTCCAAACAACATGGTATTTGAGAGCACACATCACGATCATATTTCTTACTAAAAATAAAACATCATCATCATAGTTCACATACCACATAAGCCAAAATAACACAAGTTACATAGAAGCCTGATAAAACATGTAGCATTAATAGACACCGAGGACTAGATTAACAAATGAATGTGGTCTATTTTCTTGAACATAATAGTATAGCTTTCGTCTTCATCAAAGCGAGGAACATTTGTTGGTGGCCTCACATAATAGTACAACATGTCATCTTCATCAAAGTTGGTGTAACCCTTCTTTGTCCATCCCGACATCTTCAAAGACGACTTGCGTAGGCATCCTGTCACAAGCATAGGATTAGAATTTGGAACAAACACATAAACAGACCAATAAGTAGATGACATGCTGTGATTATAAGGGTAGCAGTGGCTTGTTAGCTTGCTATCTCGTGCATGTGCAGCACTTTGGCAGACGCAACACACAAGAACTGTGTACCGTGTGGATTGTATAACAAAAAAAATTGTTACGGCGTGGATGCGGAGCAAGCTGGCTATAGTAGTTGATGTCGTGTGCTGCTGGATCCGGCTGGAGGGAGTGACCCATAATTCTTCCTGCATACAGAAGAACGACGTCAGATCGAGATCCTGTGAATCAGAGGAAAGACAAACTAGAGCCAGCGGGAAGATGGCTTACCTAGAGAGACAAAGAAAAACACGGCGGCGCCGGGTCGCTGATGCCTCAATATTTTTCTGCTGCTGCTCAACTCGTGACTGGCACGCCGTACCACGAGAGATATAAGGGATAATGGGATATGGAAAGGAAGATCGTGTGGCGGTTTCGTTGTTCATCATGGCCAGATTCGTGCGGCGTCAGGTCCTCATGAAGAGTGGATGCGTTGGTGGCGTAAAGTGCCATGGCGATCTGGCCGGGCGGCGATCGCATCCAGCGTTGTCAGATCGATTGTGAGCTCGGAGGAAGATGAACTCCCTGTCGGCGGCCTTCGCAGCGTGTAGGAGGGGACGAGTTTGAGGTGCTGGAGGGAAGGCTGGATAATCTGGAAAGGCGGCCAGGTATGCCGCTCGCGGCTGAGGATGACGCCGGTGGTGCCAGATCGAGATCCCACCATGGTGGCGGCGGCGTCTAACCAGGAGCTAAACCAGCGATTTAGTTTGTATACGAAGAGTCTGGGATCGTGGGAAGAGATATTTGTGCCAGGAGAACGTGTCACTGATATGACTGGCCCATGTAGATTTCACGCCCGACCTCTTTTCTATACTTTTGCTAGGTTGCAAGAAAATAATAGTTTTTCATGGTCAATTAGTATTTCACCAAAAGTAATTTGTTATATTTTCTTATTATCTACTCAATGTCATTTATAAATTATAGATGTATCGTAGTCATAGTCAAGAAAAAAATTGGACCGGCGACCGAATCTGCGAGACAATCGGTTCAGGTTTTTACTCGTCAGACCATCGTATCACTTCTTCCATCACTAGAATGTTTTAAGGGTGCGTTAATTGGCCAACCCATGCGTGCGTTCGCTAAAAGAAAAAATAACATAAAAGGAATGAAAAAGGAGAAAACAAAGAAACTAAAACTAGACAGAAAACTCGGAAAACCGATATGAAAACAACTTTCATTGCTGGAAGGTTCCAACAAAGGTCGGCCCTGTTGCCTTAGTTTGGTCATGCCTTCCAGTGCTCGTTAATCGTCCGACCCATACGTGCAATCGGCGTAAGCGATCGACGCGTTAACGCTTGCAGAGAGCAATATATCATTGGCAAAATGCCCACTGCGCTCCCGAACAAGTGATCTCCTACAATGCTCCACATTGGCCGACCCAATTATTTTTTTTACTGTAGAGCTTGTATTTTTTAGCTTTCCTTCCTATTTTTCTCTTTTTGGTTTTCATTTTGTTACTTCAGATTTTTATGTGTTTTCTGTGTTCTTTTATTTGTTTTCGTTGGGGTTTTCTAACACATGTCTACATTTTGCAATACACATTGTAAATTTTTCATATGCTTGTCAAACATTTCTTCGATACATACTGGACATTTTTCAAATATATGTTGTACATTTTTTCAAATACATGTCTCAAACAAATTTTTGAATGTATGTTAAACATTTTGCATATACACATTGAATATTCTTTTAGTTGGAAAAATATTTCTCTAAACTATGCGGACATTTTTTACATTGTATAAATTGTCTTAATAACATTACAAACATATTTTTTAAGGTGTGATGTTTTATAAAATATTACCTACACTTTTTAATACTATCAACTTTTTTTAAAAGTTGTGCGAACATTTTTTATGCACTGCATGAAAATTTTCAAATGAGGGAAGTTTTAAGTAAATTATTTTAGAAATATATGGTATGTTTTTATTAAAAAAATAAAAATATCAACAAAAGGGGAAAAAGGAAAATTAAAAAGACTACCGCACCTAACACTACCTGGGCCGGCCAACCTATATGGTCCAGATTGCTACAATCGGCCCTTGTCTGATCGTAACTTGGTGCGGTCGCTATTTCCAGTACTACATTTCTTAGTCCCCCCAAAAAAGTGCTGCAAGTTTCAACCAAAAAAAGTACTGAATCTAGTTTTTCCAGAACGATTAACCTGCTAATTGGAAGAACATAATACAGCATATTTTAGCACAAGGTAAATCAGTATCTGAACTCTATCCTATTGTCAATGCCGTAACGGGAGACCATTGTGGTCGGGGAAGTCGAACTCCGTGTAACAAACTTTTCTCATCCACTCTCCTATTTCCTTTTTTTCATTTTTATAAGATTTTTTTGCGAAACATTTTTATAAGATTCGAAATTTTGCCCAGCCACTATCTATTTGTATTACCTGAGAACAAAATAAGTTTCCTCGCAAAAAAGGAGAGAACAAAATATTTTTTCCGCCATTTTCCATCCACTCTCCTATTTCAAACTTTTTTAATGAGAGGGAACAAAAGCCCATCAGGTCATGGACGTGTGGTTCAAGTTTTTTGCCCGACAACTACCTAATTATATTAGACAGAACACACTAAGTGTTTACCAAGCTACTACCCAATACCCATTTATATGAAATAGAATAAAATAATTGCATCGCTCAACAGCCTGTGAAAAAACTTTTGCGGGTCCCACTGCCACCATTGATGTGTGGGTCCTAGTGCCCAATAACCCATGAAGCAACTATGGCGGTTCCCACTGCTATACGTTATATGACAACAAAATGATCACCACACATTTCTAATATTCGATGACTCTAGCAGGTTCGTCATGGAAATTAGCAATATGTCATAAAATTGGCAGCTAGGTGCGCTCAACGGTCGAGGCTATTCGATGACGTCCATCGTCACCGATTTGCGGTAATCAGTGACGCCACCTATGAAAACACCACACGTTAGTTATTTTTGTGACGTTGTCCACCATCGTCATGAGGATTTTTGTCACGGTATCTCAATTTTGTTGTAGTGTATATATCGACAATGAAGAAAAACGACATAAACAGTGAAGACAATGCAAAGTTGAAGAATTTGAACAACTGAGGAATTTCAACTTTTGGTGGTGGCGTGACCCACCGTATAAGAATGATGATTTAAGACACCGCGTACAATTGTCGTAGGGTTCTGAGAATCAAATTCTTCGTTAATTTATTCACACTTAGAGTGTTATTCTTCATTGATTGAAGAAAAACGTTTCTTCATGTGTTGCACATCTAAGTCATCAATTTTGCATAAGTATTAGGATGAGTGTCCTTTTCAGAGAACATTCGAAGATTCTAGAATATTTAGCTCACACCGCAACTTGCTAAATCTCTTCTCATCCAAGGGCTTTGTGAAGATATTGGCTAGCTGTTCTTCAGTCTTCACATGCTCAATAGAAATGTCGCCCTTCAACACATGATCACGAAGAAAATGATGGCGAATCTGAATGTGCTTTGTCTTTGAGTGCTGAACTGGGTTGTGAGCAATCTTGATGGCACTCTCATTGTCACAGAAGAGAGGCACATTCTTCATGTTGATGCCATAGTCCTTGAGAGTTTGCTTCATCCATAGCAATTGAGCACAGCAAGAACCAGCGGCAATGTACTCAGCTTCAGCAGTAGATAGTGATACACAGTTCTGTTTCTTCGAGGACCAACAGACCAAAGATCATCCGAGGAAATGACATGTACCAGAGGTTGACTTGCGGTCCACACGATCACCAGCATAGTCAGAGTCAGAATATCCGATGATATCAAAAGCCGAGCCCTTGGGTTACCATAATCCAAGTGTTGGTGTGTGAGCTAGATATCGAAGAATATGCTTCACAACCTTATGGTGTGATTCCTTCGGTGTAGCTTGAATTAGGGCACACATGCAAACACTAAGCATTATATCTGGCCTATATGCACATAAGTACAATAAAGAACCAATCATGGAGTGGTATACCTTATGATCGAAGTCAATACCATTTTCATCAGTGCACAGATGGCCATTTGTGGGCATAGGAATTTTGACGCCTTTGCAATCTTGCATGCCGATTTTCCTCAGTACACCCTTGAGGTATTTCTCCTGAGATATGAATATGCCATTGCGTTGTTGACGAATTTGAAGACCTAAGAAGAATTTCAACTCTCCCATCATAGACATTTGATATTCTTCACTCATCATATAGGCAAATTCATTACTATAACGTTGGTCAGTACAGCCAAAGATAATATCATCAACATATATTTGGCACACAAACAATTCACCATCATAAGATTTAGTGAAAAGAGTAGGGTCGAGTGAACCGGGTTTGAAGCCTTTCTTCATAAGGAATTCCTTCAAAGTATCATACCATGCCCGTGGGGCCTGCTTGAGGCCATAGAGGGCCTTATTGTGTCTGAAGACTTTGTCAGGATGCTTTGGATCTTCAAAACCTGGGGGTTGAGCAACATATACTTCTTCCTCAAGCTTACCATTGAGGAATGCACTTTTCACATCCATTTGATATAGAGTGATATCATGATGGTTAGCATAAGCAAGTAATATGCGAATAGCCTCAAGTCTAGCAACAGGTGCAAAAGTTTCATGGAAATCAATTCCTTCAACCTGTGTGTAGCCTTGAGCTACAAGCCGTGCCTTATTCCTTACCACAAGGCCATTTTCGTCTTGCTTGTTGCGGTAGATCCACTTTGTGCCAGTGATATTGTGCTTGCGAGGATCTGGACGTTTGACCAGTTCCCAGACGTTGTTGAGCTCGAACTGATGTAATTCTTCTTGCATGGCATGAATCCACTCAAGCTCCAGAAATGCTTCATCTACCTTAGTGGGCTCTGTGATAGAGACAAAAGCATAGTGCCCACAAAAGTTAGATAAATGTGAAGTTTTTGAGCGTGTGAGAGGACCTGGCGCTTTAATGTCATTGATGATCTTTTCAACTTGTACTTCTTTTGCAATGCGAGGATGAGCTGGTTGTCGTTGATGAATTTGATCAACATTTTCTTCAGTATTTTCGTCAGGTGCATTAGCTCGACGTTCTTCATGTTCTAGAATGAATTCTTTAGCAGATTCTTCAGTAGGAATGACATCCTCAGTAGCCTTGAACTTGATAGTTTCCTCAGGTGCTGGTTCATCTATCACAGTAGGTAGGTGCTCTCTTTGCGAGCCATTAGTTTCATCGAACCGCACATCTACAGTTTCAACAACCTTGTGAAGAACGTTGTTGAAGACTCTGTAGGTGTGCGAGTCCTTTCCGTAACCAAGCATAAAACCTTCATGTGCTTTCGGTGCAAATTTTGAGTTGTGATGAGGATCTCTAATCCAACATTTAGCACCGAAGACTTTGAAATAACTTACATTGGGTTTCTTACTAGTGAGGAATTCATAGGCAGTCTTCTTGAAGAATTTGTGAAGATATACTCTGTTGATGATGTGGCACGCAGTATCAATTGCCTCAATCCAGAAACGACGAGGTGTTTTGTATTCATCAAGCATAGTGCGAGCCATCTCAGCAAGAGTCCTGTTCTTACGCTCCACGACGCCGTTCTGCTGAGGAGTATAAGGAGCAAATAACTCATGAGTAATACCAAGTTCATCAAGATAGTCATCAAGACCAGAATTCTTGAACTCAGTTCCATTTGTCACTTCTGATGTGCTTGATCTTCACACCAAAGTTGGTTGAATCCCTCGAGGAAAATCATTTGAAGACTTCCTGCACTTCATGTTTGTAAGTAACAATGTGTACCCATGTGTATCGAGAGTAATCATCAACAATAACAAAGCCATATTGAGATGCCTCATTTGAGACTGCAGAATAATGGTTAGGACCGAAGAGATCCATGTGAAGCAATTCAAATGGACGAGTGGTGGTCATGATAGTCTTCGCTGGATGCTTAGCCTTTGTCATCTTCCCAGCTTCACAGGCTCCGCATAAGTGATCCTTGAGGAATTTGACATTCTCGATGCCAATGACATGCTTTTCTTTGCAAGCATGTGCAAATTCCTCATGCCCGCATGACCAAGTCGTCGATGCCAGAGCCAGCCTTCTGAAGCTTTTGCAAGTAGACACACGGCTGGTTGTGGTCCTGTAGAGAAATCAACAATATACAGGTCTCCTCTCCTAAAGCCTTCGAAGACTTTGGAATTGTGAGCTTCCATAACCACAACACAATGGTACTTGCCAAAGACAACAACCATATCAAGATCGCAAAGCATTGAGACAGACATGAGGTTGTATCCTAAGGACTCGACAAGCATGACTTTGTCCATGTGTCGATCCTTTGTGATCGCAACCTTACCTAGACCCAATACCTGACTTTTGTCTTTGTCAGCAAAGATGATATGCTTCAGATGCGATGGAGATAATGGAGCATCCATCAATAGATTCTTGTCACCAGTCATGTGATTTGTACATCCACTATCGAGGACCCACTCAGTGGCTTTGGGTTGATCATCCTGCAGATGAATTAGTGCAGCTTACGAACTCATATACTTCATCAGTGAAGAATGTGACATCAATTCATCAGATCAATTTCATCAAGCAATAGAACAGATAAAGCAGTATGAGGACGTGAGAAATGAAAGTTCATTTCTTCATGGTTAGCCTGCGTCCTTTCAGGCACCCTCAGGTCTCCAGCAAATTCTTCAGACGATTACGTTCGTATGGAGACCTGACCCTGCAGAAGAGATTAGTTCTTTTTCTTCACCACCCACATCTGAAGGGGTGGCAAAGAGTTCATCACTCTGCGAGCTCCATATGAGAAAGGTGGCATAGACGCCAACCCATTTCGTTTCACATAAGAGGGGTTAGGATAAGCATATGAATAAGCAGAGAAATTCTTTGAGGACTTATGAACATAATAATTAGAAGAATAATGCTCATATTCATAGCCCTTAGCTCTTCCCCGCGAAACAGAGTTGTTAGCACAATGATAATCATATGAGGACTTTGATCCTTTTGAGGAATTCGGTCCATATGAAGAATTTGATCTGGGGTTCCTATTCTTCACAGGTGTGTCCTGAGGACATTCACCTGAAGACTTTCAAGGCACCTTTTGGGAACCCAGATTTTCTTCATAGGAGGACCGTTCATGCAGTTAGTGCCAACATATCTAGCAAATATTTCACCATTCTAATTTTTGAACAGTTTATAGTTGGAGTCAATTGACTCATCATCAGAACGAGGAGATTCACATGCAAAGCCAGATAAATTAGATGGATCAACTAGAGGTCCCTTTGTAGCAACCCATGAGGTTTTGGGATACTGCTTAGGCTTCCAATAAGTACCATCATCATTGAGTTTCCACTCAAAGGCAATACCCTCTTTCCTAGGGTTCCTGTTGAGGATCTGCTTTTTAAGCACATCACAAAGAGTCTGATGCCCTTTGAGGCATTTGTACATGCCTGTCATGTACAATTCCTTCAGCCCTGCATTGTCAGTGATACTAGCAGTGTCCTCGGATGAGGAGTTAGTGACAGTAGAGGCATGTGAAGAATTTGAAACATTAACAGCATTTGAACATTCAGGTGAAGAATTAGCAGATTCACGTTCAATGCATTTCAAACAAGGAGGAACAAATTCTTCCTGAGAAGCGCTGATTTGTTGAGCAAGTAATGAATCACGCTCCTTCTGAAGATCTTCATAACTCACTCTTAGCTTTTCAAGATCTTGCTTTCTTTGAAGAAATTCATAAGAAAGCTTCTCATGATCAGATAAGAGAGTGTTATGATGACCTTGAAGGTTGTCAAACCTAGTCCGAAGTCTCTGAAGATTTTCAGTCAAGGCTTTAGTGCGATCCATTTCTTCACCCAACATATCATCACTTTTGTCTAGCATGTTTTGAACCTTTTCAAAAGCCCTTTGTTGTCTTACAGCAATCTTAGCAAGTTTAGAATAGCTGGGCTTGAGGTTTTCATCAGATTCATTCTCACTTGATCCAGAGGAGGTATATTTGAGTACCTTGGCACCCTTTGCCATGAAGCAATAGGTGGGAGCGTAGTCATCATTGCCTTCATCAGCCTTGTTGGTGAGGTCATTTTCTTCACTGTTGAAGATAGACTTGCTGACGAATGCAGTAGCGAGGGCTAGGCTCGCCACACCGGATTAGGACTCCTCAGATGCCTCCTCTTCCTCATTTTCTTCAGATTCAGCCTCAGAGTCCATTTCCTTGCCAATGAATGCCCGAGCCTTTTTGGAGCTGCTCTTCTTGTGAGATGAAGACTTTGAGGATTTTGATGATGAAGATTTTGAGGATTTCTTCTTTTTCTTCGCATCATCAGAACTGTAATCCTTGTATTTCTTCTTCTTTGATTCCTTTTCCCACTGAGGACAATCTTGAATGTAATGTCCATGTTTCTTGCATTTGTGACAAAGCCTCTTCTTGTAGTCACCGGATGAGGAATCATTGCTCCTTGAGGGTCTTCCAAAGCAACCACGTCTTGAGAACTTCTGTAATTTCTTCACGAGCAGTGCTAGCTCATGGCTTAGTTCTTCAGGATCACCAAGGCTGCTACCAGAGTCTTCATCTTCGGACTCAGATACTGCCTTGGCCTTCAGTGCATGTGATCTGCCATAGTTTGAACCATAGAGATCTCTCTTTTCAACAAGCTGGAACTCATGAGTATTTAGCCTCTCGAGGATATCAGCGGGATCAAGTGACTTGTAATCAGGACATTCTTGTATCATCAATGCCAGAGTATCAAATGAGGAATCAAGCGATCTCAGCAATTTCTTCACCACCTCATGGTCGGTGATGTCAGTGGCACCAAGTGCTTGAAGCTCATTTGAGATGTCAGTGAGGCGATCGAAGGTTTGTTGAACATTTTCATTGTCGAGTCTTTTGAAGCGGTTGAAGAGATTACGAAGAACATCAACTCGAGAGTCATGCTGTATTGAGACTCCTTCATTCACCTTGGACAACCTATCCCAGATAAGCTTAGCAGTTTCCAAAGCACTCACTCTTCCATACAGTCCTTTGCTCAGATGGCCACATATGATATTCTTCGCTTGAGAATCGAGTTGCTTGAATCTCTTCACATCAGCAACATTCAGAGAAGGTGTGCCTGAGGGAACACCATTTTCCACAACATACCAGAGATCGTTATCAATTGCCTCAAGATGCATTCGCATCTTATTCTTCCAGTAGGGGTAGTCCATCCCATCGAAGGTAGGACACCCAGCAGAGACCTTGATCATACATGCGGTCGACATAACTAAACTCCAGGCGGTTAAACCAAAATCACACAGAACAAGGGAGTACCTTGCTCTGATACCAATTGAAAGTGCGTTATATCGACTAGAGGGGGGGTGAATAGGCGATTTTTATGAATTATTCAGTGAGGAATTTGCAGGTGAGGAAATTCCTTAGCGAAGAACTACTAGCAGCGGAATAAGTACTCAAAAGTAAACATAACAGAACACAAGCATGGCCATCATGATGAAATGAAGACAAGCACAGAGTACAGAAAGCGTAAGCACAGGATAACATAGGATGAAGACAAACAGACTGAAGAAATTGAACTGAGGAATTTGAGAAAGTCTTCAGTCAAAGTCTTCAAACACAGATATGAACAAGCACTCAACACAGTTATGAGAAAATGAAAGAGTTGAGGAAATAGAACCAGTGAGCTTGGTGAAGACAATGATTTGGTAGACCAGTTCCAACTCCTGTCTCAGTTGTACATCTGGTTAGGGCGGCTAGGTATTTAAACCTGAGGACACATAGTCCCAGACACCCAGTTATGAACACGCAGTCCAGAACACTCAGTCCTCACCGTATTCCCCTTGAGCTAAGATCACACAGACCTCGCCCAATCACTCGTGGTAAGTCTTCAGGTGACTTCCAAACCTTCACAAACTTGGTCACTTGGCGATCCACAATTCCTCTTGGATGCTCTAGACCTTGACGCCTAACCGTCTGGAAGAAGCACAATCTTCAAAGGTAACAAGCGTCGGATCCACGCAGGATCAATCTCTTCATTGATGCTCAATCACTTGGGGTTTGTAGGTGTTTGGGTTTGGGTTTTCCTCACTTGATGATTTTCACTCAAAGTCCTCGGAGGATGGGATGCTCTCAAATGACAAGT
This sequence comes from Triticum urartu, assembly GCF_056163025.1. Lineage (NCBI taxonomy): Eukaryota > Viridiplantae > Streptophyta > Magnoliopsida > Poales > Poaceae > Triticum > Triticum urartu. The sequence continues at coordinate 582,015,186 of NC_141879.1, forward strand.
GTCAGTTTCTCTCGGAGCAGCCAACCAGCTAGTGGTTGTAGGGGGCGGCTATTTATAGCCTAGAGAGTATCCCGACATGAGAAGACATAAATGCCCTTTAATGATATGACCGTTAGGTGGGTAGATATTTTGGTACAGCTGGCACAAGGCACATCAACGGCTGGAAATTTGAGTATCAAATTCCTCAGGCCTATCATGTTCCTCACTTTATAGGCAATCCGCACAGGCGAATTCCTAACTCCTCGGTCGGAACAAATTCCTTAGAGACCAGAAGAACTTCGTCTCTGTCATTGAAGAATATGACTGAACTGTATGAGATTGCCAATGGCTTCACTCGAAGGGATTGGTAGGTGTAGGATTTTGAGTTGAGCATCACATGGAAATTTTTCCTTAGTATTTCCTCGACCCCCTTTAACAGTACGGTGTTTCTACGACTCAAGAAAGATAAAATGAAACTATAAAAACAAAAGTCTTCATGCTTCATGTTCCTCGAATGAATACCAAGTCTTCAGGATTGCACCAATTTCTTTACTTTCAAAGTCTTCAGAAAGTCTTCAGAAATCCAAAGTCTTCAGTTGAAGAACCTCATTTTTAGGGGTCGACTTTCTCTGTAAATATCAAACTCCTCATAGACTTATAAACCTATGTACACTCACAAACACATTAGTCCCTTAACATATATGTCTTCAATACACCAAAATCACTAAGGGGCACTAGATGCACTTACATCGATTAATTTTTTTAATGTTCCTTGATTCTTAGGCAGATTTGGTTACAAGCTAGATTACAACATGTACACCCATGCATTCATATCGAGAGTATGAGTAGCGGTAAATAACAATCATGCAAGTACAAGTAATTAGGGAGTAGAGTTTGAGAATTCGCAAAAAAAGGTTTCAACCACAAGGATAACGACTGCGAGATTCCACAGAGGAACAAAGTCCACCATGGCTTATGCCCATGGAGTACTAGCCTCACTCGGGGTAGATCTTAACGAAGTAGGCGATATCCTTTCGCTTACAAACTTCTTGGTTTCCACACGATTGCAAACTCCGAAGCACACCTAGCCAAATATAGGAGACATCACCCTCCAAAAGGTAATAGGTGGAGTTGTTGATGATGAACTTCTTGCTCTCGTGCTTCTCAAAAGATAATCTCCACAACACTCAAACACTCTCTCACAATTTTGGCTTTGGGGTAGGAGATGGTTTGGGTGGAAAGCAATGAGGTGACTACAGATCAAAAGTTTTATGGTTGGAGTGAAATCCCTTTGATCTCAACACAAGGTTGTTGAGCTCTCTATCAGAAATATGGGTATCGAATGTGTATGCTCTGCTCTGGTTGCTCACTGAGAGTTTGGTAGAGTGGGTGGAGTATATATAGGCAGCACCAAAAATCCAACCATCACACACCTTTCTATCCTACTCGGTAGGACCGAAAGAAACCACTTGGTGAGACCGGTCAGTACAAAAGGTTTGGACTTTATGTGTTTCAGTGAGACCGGGTGAAAATGTTCGGTGGCTCCAAGTTGTAATTGAAGGAAATATGCCCTAGAGGCAATAATAAAGTTGTTATTTATATTACATCATGATAAATGTTTATTATTCATGATAGAATTGTATTAACCGAAAACTCAGTACATGTGTGGATACATAGACAAACATAGTGTCCCTAGTATGCCTCTACTTGACTAGCTCGTTAATCAAAGATGGTTAAGTTTCATGACCATAGACATGTGTTGTCATTTGATGCACGTGATCACTTCATTAGAGAATATGTGATGGACAAGACCCATCCATAAGCTTAGCATAATGATCGTAGAATATGTAGGAACCAATATGAGCATCCAGGTTCCGCTATTGGTTATTAACTGGAGACATGTCTTGGTCATGTCTACATAGTTCTCGAACCCATAGGGTCCGCACGCTTAACGTTTAATGACGATTTGTATTATGAGTTATGTGATTTGATGACCGAAGTTTGTTCGGAGTCCTGAATGAGATCACGGACATGACGAGGAGTCTTGAAATGGTCGAGAGGTAAATATCGATATATTGGAAGGTTATATTCGGACATCGGAATTGTTCCAAAGTGATTCGGGTATTTATCGGAGTACCGGGAGGTTACCGGAACCCCCCGGGGAAGTATTGGGCCTTAATGTGCTTTAGTGGAAAGGAGAGAAGGGCCACATGGGGTGGCCACGCGCCCCCCATGGCAAGTCTGAATTGGACTAGGGAGGGGGCGGCGCCCCCTCTTTCCTTCTCCCTCTCCTCCTCCTTCCCTCTCTCCCCTCTTGGAAAAAGGAAGGGGACTCCAACTAGGATTATGAATCCTAGTTGGACTCCCCTATGGCGCGCCCCCCCTTGGCCGGCCTCCTCCCCCCTCATTTATATACATGGGCAGGGGCACCCCAAAGCATAACAGACAATCTCTTAGCCGTGTGCGGAGCCCCCCTCCACAGTTTAACACCTCGGTCATATCGTCGTAGTGCTTAGGCTGTAACACCCATGATGCGGCTATATCTCCCACGTGTCGGAGCACGACTTAGAGGCATAACCGCATAGTAGGCATGTCGCAAGAGTACTGAATCTAGTTTTTCCAAAAAAGTGCTGCAAGTTTCAACCAAAAAAAGTACTGAATCTAGTTTTTCCAGAACGATTAACCTGCTAGTCGAAAGAGCATAATACAACATATTTTAGCACAAGGTAAATCAGTATCTGAACTCTATCCTATTGCCAATGCCGTAACGGGAGACCATTGTGGTCGGAGAAGTCGAACTCCGTGTAACAAACTTTTCTAATCCACTCTCCTATTTCCCTTTTTTCATTTTTATAAGATTTTTTTGCGAAACATTTTTATAAGATTTTTTTTCGAAACATTTTTATAAGATTCAAAATTTTGCCCGGCCACTATCTATTTGTATTATCTAAGAACAAAATAAGTTTCCTCGCAAAAAAGGAGAGAACAAAATATTTTTTCCGCCATTTTCCATCCACTCTCCTATTTCAAACTTTTTTTAATGAGAGGGAACAAAAGCCCATCAGGTCATGGACGTGTGGTTCAAGTTTTTTGCCCGACAACTACCTAATTATATTAGACAGAACACACTAAGTGTTTACCAAGCTACTACCCAATACCCATTTATATGAAATAGAATAAAATAATTGCATCGCTCAACAGCCTGTGAAAAAACTTTTGCGGGTCCCACTGCCACCATTGATGTGTGGGTCCTAGTGCCCAATAACCCATGAAGCAACTATGGCGGTTCCCACTACTATACGTTACATGACAACAAAATGATCATCACACATTTCTAATATTCGATGACTCTAGCAGGTTCGTCATGGAAATTAGCAATATGTCATAAAATTGGCAGCTAGGTGCGCTCAACAGTCGAGGCTATTCGATGACGTCCATCGTCACCGATTTGCGGTAATCAGTGACGCCACCTATGAAAACATCACACATTAGTTATTTTTGTGACATTGTCCACCATCTTCATGAGGATTTTTGTCACGGTATCTCAATTTTGTTGTAGTGTTAGTTTGGATATTGTTTACTGGTGTCTGAGTGATATGCCAATGATTATTTATGATATATATATATATATAAGCCATCTGCCCGGCTATTTGACATGCTCGGGGTAGGAGGCGGAGGAACATGCATAATACAGGCTCAAGAAATAGGGAGTGCGGTCTACAAAAAGTTATTTTGGACCTCGTATCGCACGTCTGCGCCGCCAGTCCTCGGTGGGGGAATCCTTGATGGAAGTAGCCCCTTGGGTGAGTGTACGGATCCGGACTCCGATAGAGCCAGTTCCAGATGTTTATCCTATTCGTCACCTGTTTTTAAAGGATAGCGAAGGAAGAGAATAAAAAATAAGTAATAAAAGAAAGTTACTAGAGTGCTTGCAGGCTTGTCTGTATTGTGCTTCCGCCAATGCCCATGGTATCTTGAGTGCATAATGATGTATCCACGGTACAAATTTTGTAGGTGTGTGGAGTGGGCGGCGGAAGCCGGGTTGCTATTTCCGTTCTAGGAGCAGATGATCCTCGGGTGGAGGTTGCTTCTGACCCCCGGTGTTTCGTTGGTGAACCTTTCCGTCATCCATGTCGCTTGGCGGCCTCCTCCCCCTATGCTCTCCGTTGAGCTTGCTAGCCTGTTTAAAGACCCAGCAGTTTCTGTTGGTATGATTAGCTGGTTTATCGAGGTGGTCGTGAATCTGGCATGGTCGGCCCAATATCCTGTCCAGGTTGGATGGTTCATCTCGATTTGCCTTGAATGGCTTCTTCCGCTGACCGGGCTTGGGATTGCTGAATCCGGCGTTGACCGTCGTGTCGCCTGATCTTTCATTGTCATTGCGACTGTTGTTTTTGCTTCCTTGTGGCTTGCCGTTGCCATCTCGGATTTCGGAGGTGCCCTGGTTGCTGGCGCTATTGCTTCTATGGGTGAGCCAACTGTCTTCTCCCGCGCAAAAGCGGGTCATCAGAGCAGTGAGGGCTGTCATGGATTTAGGTCCTTCTTGGCCGAGGTGAACTAGAAGTGATCAAGAAGTGATCCTGAAACTACTTATGTTCAAGCATAACACAAGAATCGTGTTCACTTTCCGGACTCCGCCGGAAAGAGACCATCACGACTACACACGCGGTTGATGCATTTTAATTAAGTTAAGTTTCAAGTTCTCTACAACCGGACATTAAAAAATTCCCATCTGCCATAACCGCAGGCACGGCTTTCGAAAGTTCAAAACCCTGCAGGGGTGTCCCAACTTAGCCCATTACAAGCTCTCATGGTCAACGAAGGATATTCCTTCTCCCAGGAAGACCCGATCAGACTCGGAATCCCGGTTACAAGACATTTCGACAATGGTAAAACAAGACCAGCAAGACCGCCCGATGCGCCGACATCCCGATAGGAGCTGCACATATCTCGTTCTCAGGGCAACACTGGATGAACACTATGTACAACTAAAACCAATCCTCAAGTTTCCCCGAGGTGGTGCTGCAAGTGGCTCTGTTTTGGACCAACACTTAGACAAGCACTGGCCCGGGGGGGGGGGGTTAAAATAAAGATGACCCTCCGGTTGGCCGACCCGAGGGAAGGGTAGGTGGTGGTGAGGCAAATGGTAAAACCAAGGTTGGGCCTTGCTGGAGGAGTTTTATTCAAAGCGATCTGTCAAGGGGTCCCCATAACACCCAACCGTGTAAGGAACGCAAAATCAAGGAACATAACACCGGTATGACGGAAACTAGGGCGGCAAGAGTGGAACAAAACACCAGGCATAAGGCCGAGCCTTCCACCCTTTACCAAGTATATATATGCATTAATTTAAAATAAGAAATATTGTGATATCCCAACAAGTAAACATGTTCCAAACATGGAACAAACTACATCTTCACCTGCAACTAACAACGCTATAAGAGGGGCTGAGCAAAGCGGTAACATAGCCAAACAACAGTTTGCTAGGAAAGGGGGGTTAGAGGCTTGACATGGCAATATGGGAGGCATGACATAACAAGTGGTAGGTATCGCGTCATAGCAATAGAGCGAACAACTAGCAAGCAAAGATAGACGTGATTTCGAGGGTATGGTCATCTTGCCTGAGATCCCGCAAGGAAGAAGAACGAGTCCATGAAGAAGACAAACGGACGTAGTCGAACGGATCCTCACAAACGCGACGTTATCGAACTAACCCGAAGAAGCAACACCAGAAAGAAGTAAACAACATAGTAAACAACCATCACATAAGCATGGCATGATGCGCAAACAAGTATGATGCATGTCCGGTTTAAATATGCATGGCATGACAAAGTGCACAAACAATCCTACAAATTAAGTGGAGCTCAATATGCAACTCCGTTGCATATTGATGAAACACCACATGACTTATTTAGTTCTCTCTCGTTTATGTACTCAACAATATTAAATGTTGATTAACATGGCAAGGGGTGAAGCACAACAAAACTACCTATCTAGGCAAGTTTAAATGAGGCCGGAAACAACAAACAACAATTCCGGTAAATCCCCATATGCATTATCAATATTGGTGCAATAAAATTTTTAAACATTTAAATGTTATTATCATGATGCGAATGACATGTGCAAGTTTTAAGAAAATGTTGATAAAAGCATTTTATGAAGTATTAGTCGTCGTGGCGGAAATGAAAGAGGTGCCACAGCAACGAATCCGAAAATGGTGCCACGGCAACATATCGGTTCCGGTAGCTCATGGAGATACCGGTGCAAAAGGAAAAGTGACGTGAGCGTGTCATGCAAGATGATGGGGTGATCCCGGTAACCTGGTTTCCGCATGTCGGTGACAAGGCAAAAGAGGGGCAATGTGCACCGACAATTCGAGCATGGTGCAAGCACGAGCATCTCATACATCACACATGCATTCGTTCACGAGCGGTCGTCTCGGGGTTATACCTTCGAAGCATGCGTTATCGGAGCGGTTCGAGTTCGATGCGGTGTAGGGGAAGTAGACATTCTCGGGACATTCATAGTGGAAGTATGAAGGAAATATGCCCTAGAGGCAATAATAAAGTTATTATTTATTTCCTTATATCATGATAAATGTTTATTATTCATGCTAGAATTGTATTAACCGGAAACATAATACATGTGTGAATACATAGACAAACAGAGTGTCACTAGTATGCCTCTACTTGACTAGCTCGTTAATCAAAGATGGTTATGTTTCCTAACCATGAACAAAGAGTTGTTATTTGATTAACGAGGTCACATCATTAGTTGAATGATCTGATTGACATGACCCATTCCATTAGCTTAGCACCCGATCGTTTAGTATGTTGCTATTGCTTTCTTCATGACTTATACATGTTCCTATGACTATGAGATTATGCAACTCCCGTTTGCCGGAGGAACACTTTGTGTGCTACCAAACGTCACAACGTAACTGGGTGATTATAAAGGAGCATTACAGGTGTCTCCAAAGGTAGATGTTGGGTTGGCGTATTTCGAGATTAGGATTTGTCACTCCGATTGTCGGAGAGGTATCTCTGGGCCCTCTCGGTAATACACATCACATAAGCCCTGCAAGCATTACAACTAATGAGTTAGTTGCGAGATGATGTATTACGGAACGAGTAAAGAGACTTGCCGGTAACGAGATTGAACTAGGTATTGGATACCGACGATCGAATCTCGGGCAAGTAACATACCGATGACAAAGGGAACAACGTACGTTGTTATGCGGTCTGACCGATAAAGATCTTCGTAGAATATGTAGGAGCCAATATGGGCATCCAGGTCCCGCTATTGGTTATTCACCGGAGACATGTCTCGGTCATGTCTACATTGTTCTCGAACCCGTAGGGTCCGCACGCTTAAGGTTACGATGACAGTTACATTATGAGTTTATGCATTTTGATGTACCGAAGGTTGTTCGGAGTCCCGGATGTGATCATGGACATGACGAGGAGTCTCGAAATGGTCGAGACGTAAAGATTGATATATTGGAAGCCTATGTTTGGATATCGGAAGTGTTCCGGGTGAAATCGGGATTTTACCGGAATACCGGGAGGGTTACCGGAACCCCCCGGGAGCTATATGGGCCATAGTGGGCCTTAGTGGAAAAGAGAAGGGGCTGCCCTAGATGGGCTGCGCGCCTCCCCCTCCGCGAATCCTATTCCGACTAGGATTGGGGGGGGGGGGAATCCTACTCCCAGAGGGAGTAGGACTCTCCTGCGCCCTCCTCCTTGGCCGGCCAGCCTCCCCCCCTCTACTCCTTTATATACGGAGGCAGGGGGCACCTCTAGACACACAAGTTGATCCACGTGATCTATTCCTTAGCCGTGTGCGGTGCCCCCTGCCACCATATTCCTCGATAATACTGTAGCGGAGTTTAGGCGAAGCCCTGCTGCTGTAGTACATCAAGATCGTCACCACGCCGTCGTGCTGACGGAACTCTTCCCCGACACTTTGCTGGATCGGAGTCCGGGAATCGTCATCGAGCTGAACGTGTGCTCGAACTCGGAGGTGCCGTAGTTTCGGTGCTTGATCGGTTGGATCGTGAAGACGTACGACTACTTCCTCTACGTCGTGTCATCGCTTCCGCAGTCGGTCTGCATTGGGTACGTAGACAATACTCTCCCCCTCGTTGCTATGCATCACATGATCTTGCGTGTGCGTAGGAAATTTTTTGAAATTACTACGAAACCCAACAGTGGCATCCGAGCCTAGGTTATTTATGTTGATGTTATATGCACGAGTAGAACACAAGTGAGTTGTGGACGATACAAGTCATACTGCCTACCAGCATGTCATACTTTGGTTCGGCGGCATTGTTGGACGAGACGACCCGGACCAACCTTACGTGTACGCTTACGCGAGACCGGTTCCCTCGACGTGCTTTGCACATAGATGGCTTGCGGGCGACTGTCTCTCCAACTTTAGTTGAACCAAGTATGGCTACGCCCGGTCCTTGCGAAGGTTAAAACGGAGTCTATTTGACAAACTATCGTTGTGGTTTTGATGCGTAGGTGAGATTGGTTCTTACTTAAGCCCGTAGCAGCCACGTAAAACATGCAACAACAAAGTAGAGGACGTCTAACTTGTTTTTGCAGGGCATGTTGTGATGTGATATGGTCAAGGCATGATGCTGAATTTTATTGTATGAGATGATCATGTTTTGTAACCAAGTTATCGGCAACTGGCAGGAGCCATATGGTTGTTGCTTTATTGTATGCAATGCAATCGCGATGTAATGCTTTACTTTATTACTAAACGGTAGTGATAGTCGTGGAAGCATAAGATTGGCGAGACGACAACGATACTACGATGGAGATCAAGGTGTCGCGCCGGTGACGATGGTGATCATGACGGTGCTTCAGAGATGGAGATCACAAGCACAAGATGATGATGGCCATATCATATCACTTATATTGATTGCATGTGATGTTTATCTTTTTATGCATCTTATCTTGCTTTGATTGACGGTAGCATTATAAGATGATCTCTCACTAAATTATCAAGAAGTGTTCTCCCTGAGTATGCACCGTTGCCAAAGTTCGTCGTGCCCAGACACCACGTGATGATCGGGTGTGATAAGCTCTACGTCCATCTACAACGGGTGCAAGCCAGTTTTGCACATGCAGAATACTCAGGTTAAACTTGACGAGCCTAGCATATGCAGATATGGCCTCGGAACACGGAGACCGAAAGGTCAAGCGTGAATCATATAGTAGATATGATCAACATAAACGATGTTCACCATTGAAAACTACTCCATCTCACGTGATGATCGGTTATGGTTTAGTTGATTTGGATCACGTAATCACTTAGAAGATTAGAGGGATGTCTATCTAAGTGGGAGTTCTTTAGTAATCTGATTAATTGAACTTAAATTTATCATGAACTTAGTCCTGGTAGTATTTTGCAAATTATGTTGTAGATCAATAGCTTGCGTTGTTGCTTTCATATGTTTATTTTGATATGTTCCTAGAGAAAATTGTGTTGAAAGATGTTAGTAGCAATGATGCGGATTGGATCCGTGATCTGAGGTTTATCCTCATTGCTGCACAGAAGAATTATGTCCTTGATGCACCGCTAGGTGACAGACCTATTGCAGGAGCAGATGCAGACATTATGAACGTTTGGCTAGCTCAATATGATGACTACTTGATAGTTTAGTGCACCATGCTTAACGGCTTAGAATCGGGACTTCAAAGACATTTTGAACGTCATGGACCATATGAGATGTTCCAGGAATTGAAGTTAATATTTCAAGCAAATACCCGAGTTGAGAGATATGAAGTCTCCCACAAGTTCTATAGCTAAAAGATGGAGGAGAATCGCTCAAATAGTGAGCATGTGCCCAGATTGTCTGAGTACTACAATCGCTTGAATCAAGTGGGAGTTAATCTTCCAGATAAGATAGTGATTGACAGAATTCTCTAGTCACCATCACCAAGTTAGTAGAACTTCGTGATGAACTATGATATGCAAGGGATAACGGAAACGATTCCCAAGCTCTTCGTAATGCGGAAATTGACGAAGGTAGAAATCGAGAAAAACATCAAGTGTTGATGGTAGACAAGACCACTAGTTTCAAGAAAAGGGCAGAGGGAAGAAGGGGAACTTCAAGAAGAACAGCAAGCAAGTTGCCGCTCAAGTGAAGAAGCCCAAGTCTGGTCCTAAGCCTGAGACTAAGTGTTTCTACTGCAAAGGGACTGGTCACTGGAAGCGGAACTACCCCAAGTGATTGGCAGATAAGAAGGATGGCAAAGTGAACATAAGTATATTTGATATACATGTTATTGATGTGTCCTTTACTAGTGTTTATAGCAACCCCTCAGTATTTGATACTAGTTCAGTTGCTAAGATTAGTAACTCGAAACGGGAGTTGCAGAATAAACAGAGACTAGTTAAGGGTGAAGTGACGATGTGTGTTGGAAGTGGTTCCAAGATTGATATGATCATCATCGCACACTCCCTATACTTTCGGGATTAGTGTTGAACCTGAATAAGTGTTATTTGGTGTTTGCGTTGAGCATGAATATGATTTGATCATGTTTATTGTAATACGGTTATTCATTTAAGTAAAAGAATAAATTGTTGTTCTGTTTACATGAATAAAACCTTATATGGTTACACACCCAATGAAAATGGTTCGTTGGATCTCGATCGTAGTGATACACATAACCATAATATTGAAACCAAAAGATGCAAAGTTAATAATGATAGTGCAACTTATTTGTAGCACTGCCGTTTAGGTCATATTGGTGTAAAGCGCATGAAGAAACTCCATGCTGATGGGATTTTGGAATCACTTGATTATGAATCACTTGATGCTTGCGAACCATGCCTTTTGGGCAATATGACTAAAACGCCGTTCTCCGGAACAATGAAGCAAGCAACAGATTTGTTGGAGATCATACATACTGATGTATGTGGTCCGGTGAATATTAAGGCTTGCAGCAGATATCATTATTTTCTGACCTTCACAGATGATTTGAGCAGATATGGGGATATCTACTTGATGAAACATAAGTCTGAAACATTTGAACAGTTCAAAGAATTTCAGAGTGAAGTGGAAAATCATCGTGACAAGAAAATAAAAGTTTCTACGATATGATCGCAGAGGTAAAATATTTGAGTTACGAGTTTGGTCTTCAATTAAAACAATGTGGAATAGTTTCACAAACTCATGCCACATGGAACACCACAGCATAATGGTATGTCCGAACGTCATAATCGTACTTTATTGGATATAGTGCAATCTATGATGTCTCTTACCGATCTACCACTATCGTTTTGGGGTTATGCATTAGAGACAGCCGCATTCATGTTAAATAGGGCACCATCTAAATCCGTTGAGACGACACCGTGTGAACTATGGTTTGGCAAGAAACCTAAGCTGTCGTTTCTAAAAGTTTGGGGTTGCGATGCTTATATGAAAAAGTTTCATCCTGATAAGCTCAAACTCAAATCGGAGAAGTGCGTCTTCATAGGATATCCAAAGGAAACTATTGGATACACCTTCTATCACAGATCCGAAGGCAAGACTTTTGTTGCTAAAATTCAGAAACTTTCTGGAGAAGGAGTTTCTCTCGAAAGAAGTGAGTGGGAGGAAAGTAGAACTTGACGAGGTAACTGTACCTGCTCCCTTATTGGAAAGTAGTACATCACAGAAAACTGTTTCTGTGACACCTACACCAGTTAGTGAGGAAGCTAATGATGATGATCATGAAACTTCTGATCAAGACACTAATGAACCTCGTAGATCAACCAGAGTAAGATCCGCGCCAGAGTGGTACGGTAATCCTGTTCTGGAAGTCATGCTACTAGATCATGATGAACCTACGAAGTATGAAGAAGCGATGGTGAGCCCAGATTCCGCAAAGTGGCTTGAAGCCATGAAATCTGAGATGGGATCCATGTATGAGAACAAAGTATGGACTTTGGTTGACTTGCCCGATGATCGGCAAGCAATTGAGAATAAATGGATCTTCAAGAGGAAGACGGACGCTGATAGTAGTGTTACTATCTACAAAGCTAGAATTGTCGCAAAAGGTTTTCGACAAATTCAAGGTGTTGACTACGATGAGAGTTTCTCACTCGTATCTATGCTTAAGTCTGTCCGAATCATGTTAGCAATTGCCGTGTTTTATGAAATCTGGCAAATGGATAAACAAAACTGCATTCCTTAATGGATTTACTAAAGAAGAGTTGTATACGATGCAACCAGAAGGTTTTGTCAATCTGAAAGGTGCTAACAAAATGTGCAAAGTCCAGCGATCCATCTGTGGACTGGTGCAGGCATCTCGGAGTTGGAATATACGCTTTGATGAGTTGATCAAAGCATATAGTTTTATACAGACTTGCGGTGAAGCCTGTATTTACGAGAAAGTGAGTGGGAGCACTACAACATTTCTGATAAGTATATGTGAATGACATATTGTTGATCGGAAATAATGTAGAATTATTCTGTAAAGCATAAAAGGAGTGTTTGAAAGGAGTTTTTCAAAGAAAGACTTCGGTGAAGCTGCTTACATATTGAGTATCAAGATCTATAGGGATAGATCAAGACACTTGATAAGTTTTTTCAATGAGTACATACCTTGACAAGATTTTGAAGTAGTTCAAAATGGAACAGTCAAAGAAAAGGTTTTTTGCCTGTGTTACAAGGTGTGAAGTTGAGTAAGACTCAAAGCCCGACCACGGCAGAAGATAGAAAGAAAATGAAAGTCATTCCCTATGCCTCAGTCAAAGGTTCTATAAAATATGCCATGCTGTATACCAGATCTATTGTATGCCCTACCACTGAGTTTGGCAAGGGAGTACAATAGTGATCTATGAGTAGATCACTGGACAGCAGTCAAAATTGTCCTTAGTGGAATAAGGATATGTTTCTCGATTATGGAAGTGAAAAAAAGGTTCGTCGTAAAGGGTTACGCCGATGCAAGTTTGACACTAATCTAGATGACTCTAAGTCTCGGTCTAGATACATATTGAAAGTGGGAGCAATTAGCTAGAGTAGCTCCATGCAGAGCATTGTTGACATAAAAATTTGCAAAATACATGCGGATCTGAATATGGCAGACCCGTTGACTAAGATTCTCTCACAAGCAAAACATGATCACACCTTAGTACTCCTTGGGTGTTAATCACATAGCGATGTGAACTAGATTACTGAATCTAGTAAACCCTTTGGGTGTTGGTCACATAGCGATGTGAACTATGGGTGTTAATCACATGATGATGTGAACTATCGATGTTAATCACATGGTGATGTGATCTAGATTATTGACTCTAGTGCAAGTGGGAGACTGAAGGAAATATGCCCTAGGGGCAATAATAAAGTTATTATTTATTTCCTTATATAAATGTTTATTATTCATGCTAGAATTGTATTAACCGGAAACATAATACATGTGTGAATACATAGACAAACAGAGTGTCACTAGTATGCCTCTACTTGACTAGCTCGTTAATCAAAGATGGTTATGTTTCCTAACCATGAACAAAGAGTTGTTATTTGATTAACGAGGTCACATCATTAGTTGAATGATCTGATTGACATGACCCATTCCATTAGCTTAGCACCCGATCGTTTAGTATGTTGCTATTGCTTTCTTCATGACTTATACATGTTCCTATGACTATGAGATTATGCAACTCCCGTTTGCCGGAGGAACACTTTGTGTGCTACCAAACGTCACAAGTAACTGGGTGATTATAAAGGAGCATTACAGGTGTCTCCAAAGGTAGATGTTGGGTTGGCGTATTTTGAGATTAGGATTTGTCACTCCGATTGTCGGAGAGGTATCTCTGGGCCCTCTCGGTAATACACATCACATAAGCCTTGCAAGCATTACAACTAATGAGTTAGTTGCGAGATGATGTATTACGGAACGAGTAAAGAGACTTGCCGGTAACGATATTGAACTAGGTATTGGATACCGACGATCGAATCTCGGGCAAGTAACATACCAATGACAAAGGGAACAACGTATGTTGTTATGCGGTCTGACCGATAAAGATCTTCGTAGAATATGTAGGAGCCAATATGGGCATCCAGTTCCCGCTATTGGTTATTGACCGGAGACATGTCTCGGTCATGTCTACATTGTTCTCGAACCCGTAGGGTCCGCACGCTTAAGGTTACGATGACAGTTACATTATGAGTTTATGCATTTTGATATACCGAAGGTTGTTCGGAGTCCCGGATGTGATCATGGACATGACGAGGAGTCTCGAAATGGTCGAGACGTAAAGATTGATATATTGGAAGCCTATGTTTGGATATCGGAAGTGTTCCGGGTGAAATCGGGATTTTACCGGAATACCGGGAGGGTTACCGGAACCCCCCGGGAGCTATATGGGCCATAGTGGGCCTTAGTGGAAAAGAGAAGGGGCTGCCCTAGATGGGCTGCGCGCCTCCCCCTTCCCCTAGTCCTATTAGGACTAGGAGAGGTGGCCGGCCCCCTCCTCCTCTTTTCCCCCTCCGCGAATCCTATTCCGACTAGGATTGGGGGGGGGGGGAATCCTACTCCCAGAGGGAGTAGGACTCTCCTGCGCCCTCCTCCTTGGCCGGCCAGCCTCCCCCCTCTACTCCTTTATATACGGAGGCAGGGGGCACCTCTAGACACACAAGTTGATCCACGTGATCTATTCCTTAGCCGTGTGCGGTGCCCCCTGCCACCATATTCCTCGATAATACTGTAGCGGAGTTTAGGCGAAGCCCTGCTGCTGTAGTACATCAAGATCGTCACCACGCTGTCGTGCTGACGGAACTCTTCCCCGACACTTTGCTGGATCGGAGTCCGGGAATCGTCATCGAGCTGAACGTGTGCTCGAACTCGGAGGTGCCGTAGTTTCGGTGCTTGATCGGTTGGATCGTGAAGACGTACGACTACTTCCTCTACGTCGTGTCATCGCTTCCGCAGTCGGTCTGCGTTGGGTACGTAGACAATACTCTCCCCCTCGTTGCTATGCATCACATGATCTTGCGTGTGCGTAGGAAATTTTTTGAAATTACTACGAAACCCAACAAAGTAGTCGTTCTCGCATGCTCTAGGGTCGATGGTAGAGGTTCTCGCGATCTCGGCGACGGTAGTGGTACATGTTTATCATTGCACGAGTTTCCGTAGATGTTCGGGGTCACGGCGAGGAACTTGATGCATCCTTGAACTTGGCGTCCGAGGAATCCCACGTAGTCGTACACGAGTCATAGTCAAACTTGACGGTTCCGTTACACGGTTCTCCGGAGACGGTAGTTGTTCTCGGTTCGTAGACGAACTTGACGGATCTGAGGGCTCCGACCATCGGGTTACTTGGTGCAACGCCGTGTAGTCGTACGTTTTGAAAAGGAACTTGGCCATCCGAAGGTGTACTTGGTGATCGACGGACGTCGTGGTACTTGTTGAAATCCACATAGGATGTAGTTGAACAGTTTGAAACGGAACTTGGCGTCCAAAATCTGCGGGCGTCGGTGTCCAACATGACAAATCGAACCAGCTGCAACCGAAGGCAGCAGGGCTTGCAGTTGTTGTGCTCGCGAAAGAAGATGCCAGGGAAGTCAACGCGGGGCTGTGCATGGCCTGAAGCAGAAGAGGCCGTGAAGTTCGATGACAAGTGCAGCGATGCGTGGATCCATGGGCGGCAACACGATAGAGGCGCACCAACAGAGGGACTTGGTGGGGTGACGCAAAGCAAGGACTCCGGTGAACGGAGCAGAGGCAGAGGAACACGATGCAGCTCGACGGCGGTGCCAGACTTGGGCTCCGGTGGGGCAAGGGAGGTGAGGAGGTTCACCGGGCAGAGTGGCAGTGGCGTGCAGCAGTAGGAGAGGTGCACGAGGAAGGAGGCCAAGGCACTGGTGAGGGGACGACCACGACGGTGCTGGTCACCGGCAGGGGCGGCTGGAGGTAGAAGGCCGACAGGGGCGGCTGGAGGGTCGACGTCGTTGGTGGTTGCCGGCTGCTGCTGCTGGTCCGGCAAGGAGGTGGAGGCGCACGGAAGGCTCGGGGAAGGGGAGGCATAGCCGCTCCCTCATGAGGAGGTGTTCGGCGGTGGACGGCGGCCTGTGCTCGCCGGCGTCGGAGGACGACGCTACGGCTGCGCCGCGGTAGAGCAGCGACGGAGCTGGAGGCCTGCGCGCGGGATCGGGCGCTGTGCGTGCTCGGTGTTGGGGCAGGAAGCAGCGCACCGAAGGGGTCGAGGGGTGAGGGAGGCTGCACAGTCGAGAGGGAGGAATGAGGATCGGGCAGAGGGGGTCGGCGCGCCTCTCTCCTGCGTGTGGTGACGGTGCGAGGGAGGAGAAGGGATCGAGGGAGAGAAGGGAACACTGGCTCCAAGTGGCTAGGGTTAGAGTTAGGTGGGCCTAGGGGCAAATGGGCCTTAGAGAGGGATGGGCCGACGCTGGTGAAAGGATGGGCCTGGTGGGAGTGGGGCGCTGGGAGGCCCAGCTGGTCTGGACTGGGGCCTCTACTCTCTCTCTCTCTCATAACAGAAAGTAAAAAAAGGAAAGAGAGAAAATAGTAGAAAAGAAAAGGGGTAGAGAAAGAGTTTGGGCACGGGGATGATTTTCCCGGACTCGCAAAAATGTGTACGATCCAAGAAAAATGGAGTGGGCATTTTTCAAAGTTTAAATTCAAACTCATTTGATTTAAATTCAAATGGTCCGAATAGGAAGTGAGGGTTAGGAAGGTCCAAAAATGCTCGCGTTTTTGGTGGAGCTCCGGAAAATGATGAAATAATATATGGCAAGGTTTGAGGAGGCACTCAAAGCAGAAAAGACTTGAGAGTTTAAATTGCAAGTGTGTCATGGTAATTCCACATCCATGGAATACTTTATAATAGCTCCCTAATATCGGGAGGATATGTTATAAAGAGAAGTCACCCTTCCCTCGGTTTAAATGGACCGAAGATCCATGCAATTTATTTAAGTGAGTTTTAGTTGGCTTTGAGAAAATGGTGGCACGATGACATGATGCAATGCACATGATGCACTGATGAAAGCAACAAGCAAAAAACAAATCACACCACGAATCTCGGAAACCATGGAAGGCATCTGAAGCTCCGGTCTTGGGGCGTCACATAGGCGAAGCCCTGCGCCGGTAACTTCATCATCACCGTCGCCACACCGTCGTGCTGACGGAACTCTCCCTCGTCCTCAACTGGATCAAGAGCTCGAGGGACGTCATCGTGCTGAACGTGTGCTGAACACGGAGGTGCCATACGTTCGGTGCTAGGATCAGTTGGATCGTGAAGACGTTTGACTACATCAACTGCGTTACTAAACGCTTCCGCTTTCGGTCTACGAGGGTACATAGACACACTCTCCCCTCTCGTTTCTATGCATCTCCTAGACAGATCTTGCGTGATCATAGGAAAATTTTGAAATACTGCATTCCCCAACAGTGGCATCCGAGCCAGGTCTATGCGTAGATGTTATATGCACGAGTAGAACACAAAGAGTTGTGGGTGATAATAGTCATACTGCTTACCACCAACGTCTTACTTTGATTCGGCGATATTGTTGGATGAAGCGGCCCGGACCGACATTACATGACCGCGTTCATGAGACTGGTTCTATCGACGTGCTTCGCACACAGGTGGCTGGCGGGTGTCTGTTTCTCCAACTTTAGTTGAATCGAGTTTGACTACGGCCGATCCTTGTTGAAGGTTAAAACAACACACTTGACGAAATATCGTTGTGATTTTGATGCGTAGGTAAGAATGGTTCTTGCTAGAAGGCCATAGCAGCCACGTAAAACTTGCAACAACAAAGTAGAGGATGTCTAACTTGTTTTTGTAGGGCATGTTGTGATGTGATATGGTCACGACGTGATGAGATATAAATTATTGTATGAGATGATCATGTTCTGTAAAAGTTATCGACAACTGGCAGGAGACTTATGGTTGTCGCTTTATTGTATGAAATGCAATCGCCATGTAATTGCTTTACTTTATCACTAAGCGTTAGCGATAGTCGTAGAAGCAATAGTTGGCGAGATGACAACGATGCTACGATGGAGATCAAGGTGTCAAGCCGGTGACGATGAGATCATCATGGTGCTTTGGAGATGGAGATCAAAGGCACAAGATGATGATGGCCATATCATGTCACATATTTTGATTGCATGTGATGTTTATCATTTATGCATCTTATTTTGCTTAGTACGGCGGTAGCATTATAAGATGACCCCTCACTAAATTTCAAGGTACAAGTGTTCTCCCAGAGTATGCACCGTTGCTATAGTTCGTCGTGCCGAGACACCACGTGATGATCGGGTTTGATAAGCTCTACCTTCACATACAACGGGTGCAAGCCAGTTTTGCACATGCAGAATACTCAGGTTAGACTTGACGAGCCTAGCATATGCATATATGGCCTCGAAACATTGAGACCGAAAGGTCGAACGTGAATCATATAGTAGATATGATCAACATAGTGATGTTCATCATTGAAAACTACTCCATCTCACGTGATGATCGGACATGGTTTAGTTGATATGGATCACGTAATCATTTAGATGACTAGATGGATGTCTATCTAAGTGGGAGTTCTTAAGTAATATGATTAATTGAACTTTAAATTTATCATGAACTTAGTACCTAATAGTATTTGCATGTCTATATTGTTGTAGATCAATGGCCCGTGCTACCGTTCCCTTAAATTTTAATGCGTTCCTAGAGAAAGCTAAGTTGAAAGATGATGGTAGCAACTACACGGACTGGGTCTGTAACTTGAGGATTATCCTCATTACTGCATAGAAGAATTACGTCCTGAAAGCACCGCTAGGTGCAAGACCCGCTGCAGGAGCAACTCCGGACGTTATGAGCGTCCGGCAGAGCAAAGCTGACGACTACTCCATAGTTCAGTGTGCCATACTTTACGGCTCAGAATCGGGCTTCAACGACGTTTTGAACGTCATGGAGCATATGAGATGTTCCAGGAGTTGAAGTCAATATTTCAAGAAAATGGCCGAGTTGAGAGATATGAAGTCTCCAACAAGTTCTATAGCTGCAAAATGGAGGAGAATAGTTCCGTCAGTGAACACATACTCAGAATGTTTGGATACCTCAACTGGGAATTAATCTTCCTGATAATAGTGTCATTGCCAGAGTTTTCAATCACTGCCACCAAGCTATAAAGGCTTCGTGATGAACTATAATATGCAAGGGATGGAAAAGAGAATTCCCGAGCTCTTCACGATGCTAAAGGCTGCGGAGGTAGAAATCAAGAAGGGAATATCAAGTGTTGATGGTTAGCAAGACCACTTGTCGGGGATATACCCCGCGGTATGATCCGACCAGAGGTATAACCCGGCTGGGACTTAGTAAACCTACAGGTGTTAAGGCAGGTGGTAAATCGGCAGGTGTTAAGGCAGGTGGTAAACTGGTTGGTGTTAAGTCAGACGGTAAACCGACAGGTTGTTAAACCGGCTGACAGTTAAGGCAGACAGGTAAAACAGGCAGTTAACCCAGACGGTAAACCGGCAGGTTATTAAAGCGGCTGACAGTTAAGACATGAGTTAAGTTAGATGATAACTCAGCAGACAATCATAAACCGGCAGACCATCTTAAACCGGCACTAGTTAACTCCCGGCAGGCAGTGGTAACTGGGTCGCTAGGAGTTATGAAGCCCGAGACGTTATGAAGCCCAAGATGTTAAGAAGCCCATGCAGAGAAGTCATAATAGTTAAGTCTTAAGTCTGAGTTGGACTCTACATGTAACCCGCCCCTTCAACATATATAAGGAGGGGCAAGGCTCCTCAAAGGGGGAAAAGAGAAGAAACAATCTTAAAGGGTTAGGGTTAACTGGGAGAGCTGGTTTACGGCGACTTTCTCGTGATCATAATGAGAGATAGCCTCAAACATCACGTAGGGTTGTTACCGGATGATGTTTCCCGGGGCCAGAAGCTGTCTAAACCCTTGTCTTGCGTTGCGTCTCTCGATTCCACTCAACCCCTATCAAGCTACCACATAGATGCTTTGGCCTCATGACTAAGTCCTCACACTAGGACATCTGCCGTGACGATTCCACGACAGTTGACGCCCACCGTGAGGCCCGCGCACGGTGGTGTTGAGTTCTTGAAGGGATTTTCTCTAAGGGATCAAAAAGTTTGTGATTTTTCAGATAAAAGGGCCAGTTTGAAAGGATCTGTTTTAGCATTGGATTCACCAGCCAGATCAGTCAGCCTGCATGGATCTGCATCGTCAACGAGCGGTTGGAACAACATGTTATACTGAGACGGACAGAAAAATCTTTACGGTGGTCGTTTTGCCCAAACCGCCGCCACCGTGACCGCTCCACCCCTCATTGTCTGCTTCAGTTCCGAGGCCGTTTGTTAAGAGTATGGCCTCCTGCCTTGACACGGTCTGGACTGGCGTAGATGCTAGTATAAAAAGCAAGGGCTTGTGGACTACCCGAGGACTGTGCGTGGACCGGAAGGAATACTACAAACGTTTATCATCACGTCAAGACAAAAGGAAGGAGTACTTTGCGTTCGGATCAGTTATCATATCCGAATTCTACTCAGTGCTGGTGCATGTCCAACAAAACAAAAACAAATCGGATGGTTTCCTAATTAGCCGGTCTAGTCTGGAGCAGAGGTGATTTAAGCTTGGATATGTGTGTACGAGGGAAAGGCCAGTCTATGCTTTGGACATTCAAAAAAAAGTCGGATGCCATTACAGAAGCTATTGCGAGTGGAGCTAGCCAAGTCAAACAGTCAGTTGCTGCAGCCAACACAGAAGCTATTTCTAGTGGAACAAATCAAGTCAATCAGTTGGTTGCTCCAGCAGTTACAGATGATGTTGTCAGAGGAAAAAGGCAGGCTGATCAGTTGGTTACTCCAGTCATTACAGATGCTGTTGTCAGAGGAGAAAGGCAAGCTAATCAGTTGGTTACTCCAGTCATTACAGAAGCTATTGGAAATAGAAGAACACGACAAACCAGTCAGCCGGTTGCCCCAGTCATTTCAGAAGCTATTGGCAACAGGACAACCCAGGTCAATCAGTTTGTTGCTCCAGTCGTTACATTGCCAAGACAACAATTACAAAAACAATATTCAACAGAAGCTTAGCAAGATAACTCTACCCACAAGCCAGGCCAGCGTCCCGATTGGTGCTACCGGCCCAATGGTTGTATCGAAGCTAGAAATCAGGAATGCAAATGAGTCTTCCCATGCTATGTCGAGTGCTGCTTACAGGAGGGCACTGTTAATCAAGCAGCAAGAGAAGCTTCTACAACAATATAAGTTGGTGAATTCGCAAGCGTAGCTTCACATCAAGGGTCCTGCTCTGTTTGAGGATGATGAAGCGCCAGAGACAGAGCCACTGGGAACAAGGTGCGCGCTCTGCAAGCTCGACCTTGCATTTGAGGCTCATGGGGGCGCCACCCACGATGCCTCCGCTCCCCCTATCATCGCTGTCCTTAGATGCCACCATACATTCCACAGCAGCTGCATCGAGGACGTCTACGGCCTCGCCGAGCCTGCCCAGTGTATTGCGTGCCTCGACAGCGAGACAACACACTGATGGTCAGCCAGTAGCACCGATCTGTGTGGCTGAGCTGCGGTGTAGGGCTTGAAAAGAAGGCTGCTGTTCCGACTCACCCTCGCCCTCGCCCGGCCTCTGTTCAGGCCGCACGCCTGCGGGCCTCCGATCCGGGTCGCCCCCGTTTCATCTCCGGCGAGAGTTTACGGTCCTCTGCCGTGTTAAACCGCCCAAACTGCAACCGCATGCAGAACCGCCAGGGCTGCGCTCGCAAACCGCCAACTGGAGCTTTGCCGGTCCGCCACGGCTTCGTTCAGCTGCCTCCACCGCCGGATTGAACCGACCCTGTCACCGGGAGCCACCGCGGCAACCCGCCTTCAGTTTCTGCTTCAACTCACCGTAAACCGCTGTCGCCCCTTACCGGGTCAACCGCTCGCTGGTGGGCCTCCTTCGACTGGCCTTAAGCCGTCCCGGCCTCGACTCCGACCTCAAGCCGCCTCCCCCACGACCCGGACTCCTCCATGATGGCCGGCTGTCTCGCCTCCGACTGCTTACAGCCTCTCTCCGTCGCCCTGAGCCACCTGCGCCGGCAGACCGCCGCCTCCACGCTCAAGTTGCTCGCTGGCTTGCCGTCCATATCAACCTCCACCACGACTCGTCACCCATGGAAACTGCTATTCTGGCCTCGTTGCCACCCCTGCAAGTTGCTGGCGTGGCCTCGCCACTGACCTACAGGTGTAAGACCGCCCTCGCCGCTCTAGGCGGCCGTGGCCTGTGGCTCTTCACCGGCCCATGGCCGCGCTCTGATCGCTCCTCGGCATTGATTAAGTCGCCGAACACTTCCGCTGCTGCTGCCTCGCTTCATTCGCTCGTTCCCAAACCGGCTTGCCGGATCAAGATCAATGCCGCAGTCCGCTTCAGCCACAGCCGTGGGCTTTGCCTCGTCTTCTGTCGTGAACCGCCTCGTTCTAAACCGCCAGCTTTCCCGGATGATGTCGCCGGCTCACCTGCCTCGCCGAGCCACTGCCTCCGGTTCATGGCCCGCTCCCGCGCACCTGACAGCCCCGTCCAATTCCTCCTTAAAGACGCCACCGAGGCCCTCGCCCAGCTAGCTCCACCCCGCCGGATTACCTCTGCCCGCTTCAGCTGCCGCCCCGCTGGATTACCTCTGACTGCTGTTGCCCCGCCGGATTACACCTGCTGTTCTGTCCCGCTTCAGCTGCTGCCCCGCCGGGTCACCTATGTCCGCGGCCGGCGCCGGGTCTGTCCTGCCAGAGTTGCCGCCTCGCCGTGGCCTCGCTGCCTTCGCCTCCGCCTCAAACTGTCCGTCTAACTGGCGTGCCTCTGCTGATGTGGGTTTGTCGTTGATGCATACAAGAGGAATCAACACAAGTGTTTCTGTACGAGAAGAAATAGGGGAGTTTTCGAGCCGGTGGAATAAAACGGGGCCTGGATCCAATACAAGTGTTTCTGTGCCAATGTGTGGAGGCCACTGTACCTTGGCTTCAGAATTTTGTGGAACAGAGCGTCAGATGGGTTAAGCTGAAGATGAGATTACAAAAGAAATATAAGGAGGGGGCATATCTAGAGTTAGTAGTGCAGATGATGTCCAGCATCTTCTTAACGACAGAGACTTATGTGTATCACGGTGTAGTTTTTAAGTCAATCATGGCAGCAGCGCTAGTTTTAATAAGCCACCTGAGGATTGACATCGTCAGCTGTTCGAACGGTTAATACCTCCAAAGACATCACTTAAATGGTCATCACAAAGAGGGTCTCGTAAGGGTCAAACTATTACAAGTGCATTCAAAGTACTGCTGCAACAACCACTACAACGTACAAAGAGTCCATGTACAGATCATCTGTCTTTCAAAAACATCAGGTGATATCTATCTATATTTGTTTTGTTAGTACATATTGTTTTCATCAAGAAAAATCAATTACTTTGATTCATATATGTTGACATGCAGGACATTTATTCATTATAAACGTGGTTTATACCATGGGTACGGCGCACGCGCTGGCAACGTCCTGCCCGGTGTTCGTCCGTGCCACATTACCTGGTGAATGGACGCATGCAAGACATCGCCTTTATAGCCTGGTTTACATCAACTTGCTAGGACCGTGCTCGCGGCTGACTCTTCCGCCTGCGCCGGCCTATAATATCGCGGCCGACTCATCTGTCTACTCCCACGGCGGACCCACCCATGATTGATTTCCGCTTCATCATGGTGATCATCAACTCCGCGGTGGATAATTACTGGTCTGGCATATCAGGTGAAATCCATCCAGTATATTTTGATATTATATGTTGCTTTCTTTAAAAGAGCAATTACTCCGGCTGCAAAGTTATCTAATGCAGGACCCTAAATCGCCATATTGGTGAAAAATTAAAGGCCGTCAATTTTCGGCTTAAAAAGAAGGATTCCGGTTTATAATCCGGCTCAAGGGAAAACTATCTCCTGCAAAACTTTGAAGCTCTCAGTAGCCGGTTAAGAATTTCTGGTTCAAAAAGAATAATCTCTCGCAAGTTCGAGTTCTCAGGAAAAATTAAAGGGACCAAAGAGAGTCTGTTGCAAAAGCACAACTCAAACATAGGTACCTCTTGATCACAGCTCATAGTATCATTTGGGGGCTTGGTCATATTCGAACCATATCTACACCTCTTGATCCGGCTATCAAGCCAATATTATCGTAAGAGCACAACTCTGGTTACTTCGGTAATCCGGCTATCAAGCCGATATTATCATAAGGGGCCAAAGAGAGTCTGCTGCACAGCACAACTCAAACATGGGCATCCCTTGAGCACAACTCACAATATCACTTGGGGGCTATGTTCGAACCTTAGTCACACCTCTTGATAGGCTTAAAGCCACCAGGGAAATCACTTGGGGGCTCTGCTCGTATCCGAACCATAGCTTATACCCTCTTGATCAGCATAAGGGCACCAGGGAAATCACTTGGGGGCTTGGTCGTATCCGAACCATAGCTACACCTCTTGATAGGCATAAGGCCACCAGGAAAATCACTTGGGGACTATGGGTTCGAACCATAGTTACGCCTCTTGATAGGCATAAGGGCACTAGGAAAATCACTCGGGGGCTTGGTCGTATTCGAACCATAGCTACACCTCTTGATCGGTGCAATGCCACAATTATGACTACATGGGGGCTCTGGTCGTATCCGAACCACAGCTTAAACGTCTTGATCATACACATACATCATTATATATTGCATCATATGTTGCATCATCATTACATCATCACATCATGTATCATATGTGCATGGATATACCGGTTTATATGACAGGAACCGGTTTTCAAACCAGGTTATATTATTCAAATCTTTAATAGCCAACACGGCTGGATTTTTATTATGGTTATAACCAATATTATGATTAAGGTTTTCAAAGTCGCTTCAGCACAATGGATATAATTTATTCTACAATGGAAGGAATAGTCCCGAGTCGCTACAGGCTTACGACCCGGCACTTGGGGGCTACATTATTCAAGTTGGGATTACATCAAATACACAAGTCTCATGTCGCTGCAAGCATGCACCATGACACTTGGGGGCTAATGCAAAGTCATTGTTTGCTCATATTATTAAAGACCCGACTCATCACATCGTAATGAGCCGGCCCTTGGGGGCTACCAATTGCTCCTGTCAACAATTCAAGGTACACAAGTTAAATCCATTATATTGAAGGATCCATTGCTCAGTTGATAAGGCACAAAAGCTCTTAGCCTTGTGGACGTGGGTTCAACCCCTACGATGGGGGCTACACATCACTGCTCAAATCTACATGATTATATTTACAAAGTCCCTGCTCATTATTGCATAATAACCTAGCCCTTGGGAGCTACACTGGTTGAAGTTTTATAAGCATAAGGCAATTTAAAGTCCCAGGTTGCTGCAAGCATGACAACCTGGTACTTGGGGGCTACATATGTGGAATATTCAGTTTTGATTAGTGACTGAGATGAACAACCTGGATTTCTTCAAGCTTGTGACATTCATATTGAAGCAAGTCTTAAGCTGGTACTACGTTACCTTATTAAGACTTGGGGGCTACAAGTGATAGGCATATAAGAGGTATATTTTCAAGCTTGATGTTAACTATAATTATGACCCGGTGCCATCAATATTCATAAACCGGCAATGATAAATCGACAAGGTCCTGCATTCTTAAACCGGCAAGGTTCTACATTCTTAAACCGGCAAAGTTCTACATTCTTAAACCGGCTGAAGATCAGATGAATATTTCAAAGATCAATATTTTTGCTAAGCATTGGGAGCTGAGTCAAAGGAGTTATTCTTCACAATATTTCTCTGTGACAAACTAAATGTCAGCAAATTGATTATGAAGCTGGCCTATTGACCCGGATTTTATAGAAGAAGGAGGTAACAAGGACTTAAGGATGATCAGGATCAGTTTAACAAGGATAAATCCAAATTAAACTGGGGGCTAATGTCGGGGATATACCCCGCGGTATGATTCGGCCGAAGGTATAACCCGGTTGGGACTTAGTAAACCGGGAGGTGTTAAGGCAGGTGGTAAACCGGTTGGTGTTAAGTCAGATGGTAAACCGACAGGTTGTTAACCGGCTGACAGTTAAGACAGAAAGGTAAAACAGTCAGTTAACCCAGACGGTAAACCGGCAGGTTGTTAAACCGGCTGACAATTAAGACAGGAGTTAAGTCAGATGATAACTCAGCAGACAATCATAAACCGGCATATCATCTTAAACCGACACTAGTTAACTCCCGGCAGGCAGTGGTAACTGGGTCGCTAGGAGTTATGAAGCCCGAGACATTATGAAGCCCAAGATGTTAAGAAGCCCATGAAGAGAAGTCATAATAGTTAAGTCTTAAGTCCGAGTTGGACTCTACATGTAACCCGCCCCTTCAACATATATAAGGAGGGGCAGGGCTCCCCAAAGGGGGAAAAAGAAACAATCTTAAAGGGTTAGGGTTAACTGGGAGAGCCGGTTTACGGCGACTTCCTCATGATCATAACGAGAGATAGCCTCAAAAAACACGTAGGGTTGTTACTGGATGATGTTTCCCGGGGCCTGAAGCTGTCTAAACCCTTATCTTGCGTTGCGTCTCTCGATTCCACTCAACCCCTCTCAAGCTACCACATAGATGCGTTGGCCTCACGACTAAGTCCTCACACTAGGAAATCTGCCGTGACGATTCCATGACACCACTAGTTTCAAGAAAAAGGGCAAAAGGAAGAAGGGGAACTTCAAGAAGAACAACAAGCCAGTTGCTGCTCAAGGGAAGAAGCCCAAATCTGTACCTAAGCCTGATACTAAGTGCTTCTACTGCAAAGGGTCTGGTCACTGGAAGCGGAACTGCCCCAAGTATTTGGTGGATAAGAAGGATGGCAAAGTGAAAGGTATATTCGATATACATGTTATTGATGTGTACCTTACTAATGCTTGTAATAGCGCCTGGGTATTTGATACTGGTTCTATTGCTCATATTTGCAACTCGAAACAGGGGCTACAGATTAAATGAAGATTGGCTAAGGACGAGGTGACGATGCGCATGGGAAATGGTCCCAAAGTCGATGTGATCACCGTCGGCATGCTACCTGTACATCTACCGTTGGGATTAGTTTTAGACCTAAATAATTGTTATTTGGTGCCAGCGTTGAGTATGAACATTATATCTAGATCTTGTTTAATGCGAGTCGGTTATTCATTTAAATCAAAGAATAATGGTTGTTCTATTTACATGAGTAATATCTTTTATGGTCATGCACCCTTGATGAGTGGTCTATTTTTGTTGAATCTCAATTGTAGTGATACACATATTCTTAGTATTGAAGCCAAAAAATGCAAGGTTAATAATGATAGTGCAAATTATTTGTGGCACTGCCTTTTAGGTCATATTGGTGTAAAGCACATGAAGAAACTCCATGCTGATGGGTTTTTGGAATCACTTGATTATGAATCACTTGATACTTGCGAACCATGCCTCATGGGCAAGATGTCTAAGACTCCGTTCTCTGGAACAATGGAGCGAGCATCTGACTTATTGGAAATAATACATACTGATGTATGCGGTCCGATGAGTGTTGAGGCTCGTGGTGGGTATCGTTATTTTCTGACCTTCATAGATGATTTGAGCAGATATGGGTATATCTACTTAATGAAACATAAGTCTGAAACATTTGAAAAGTTCAAAGAATTTCAGAGTGAAGTGGAAAATCATCATAACAAGAAAATAAAGTTTCTACGATCTGATCGTGGAGGTGAATATTTGAGTTATGAGTTTGGTATTCATTTGAAAAATGTGGAATAGTTTCGCAACTCACGCCACCTGGAACACCACAACGTAATGGTGTGTCCAAACGTCATAACCGTACTTTATTAGATATGGCGTGTTCTATGATGTCTCTTACTGATTTACCACTATCATTTTGCGGTTATGCTTTAGAGACGGCTGCATTCACGTTAAATAGGGCACCATCTAAATCCGTTGAGATGACACCATATGAACTGTGGTTTGGCAAGAAACCTAAGCTGTCGTTTCTTAAAGTTTGGGGCTGCGATGCTTATGTGAAAAAGCTTCAACCTGATAAGCTCAAACCCAAATCGGAGAAATGTGTCTTCACAGGATACCCAAAAGAGACTGTTGGGTACACCTTCTATCATAGATCCGAAGGCACGATATTCGTTGCTAAGAATGGATCCTTTCTAGAGAAGGAGTTTCTCTCGAAAGAAGTGAGTGGGAGGAAAGTAGAACTTCATGAGGTAATTGTACCTTCTCCTGAATTGGAAAGTAGTTCATCACAGAAATCAGTTCCAGTGATACCTACACCAGTCAGTGAGGAAGCTAATGATGATGATCATGAAACTTCAGATCAAGTTACTACCGAACCTCGTAGGTCAACCAGAATACGATCCGCACCAGAGTGGTGAAAGAAATATGCCCTAGAGGCAATAATAAAGTTGTTATTTATATTTCCTTATGTCATGATAAATGTTTATTATTCATGCTAGAATTGTATTGACCGGAAACATAGTACATGTGTGAATACATAGACAAACAGAGTGTCCCTAGTATGCCTCTACTAGACTAGCTCGTTAATCAAAGATGGTTAAGTTTCCTGACCATAGACATGTGTTTTCATTTTTAGAACAGGATCACATCATTAGAGAACGATGTGATGGATAAGACCCATCTGTTAGCTTAGCATAATGATCATTTAGTTTTATTGCTATTACTTTCTTCATGACTTATACATGTTCCTCTCACTATGAGATTATGCAACTCCCGAATACCGGAGGAACACCTTGTGTGCTATCAAACTTCACAATGTAACTGGGTGATTATAAATATGCTCTACAGGTGTCTCCAATGGTGTTTGTTGAGTTGGCATAGATCGAGATCAGGATTTGTCACTCCGAGTATCGGAGAGATATCTCTAGGCCCTCTCGGTAATGCACACCACTATGAGCCTTGCAAGCAATGTGACTAATGAGTTAGTTACGGAATGATGCATTACGGAATGAGTAAAGAGACTTGTTGGTAACGAGATTGAACTAGGTATGATGATACCAACGATCGAATCTCGGGCAAGTAACATACCAATGACAAAAGGAATAACGTATGTTGTTATGCGGTTTGACCGATAAAGATCTTCGTAGAATATGTAGGAGCCAATATGAGCATCCAGGTTTCACTATTAGTTATTGACCGAAGATGTGTCTCAGTCATGTCTACATAGTTCTCGAACCCGTAGGGTCCGCACGCTTAACGTTCGATGACGATTTGTATTTGAGTAATGTGATTTGATGACCAAAGTTTGTTCGGAGTCCCGGATGAGATCATAGACATGATGAGGAGTCTTGAAATGGTCGAGAGGTAAAGATTCATATATTGGAAGGCTACATTCGGACACCGACATGGTTTCGGGAAGTTTCGTATAAGTTTCGGAGTACCGCGGGTTACCGGACCCCCCCCCAGGAAGGTAATGGGCCAACATGGGCCTTAGTGGAGAAGAGAGAGGGCCGGCCAGGAGGTGGCGCGCGCCCCCCTTTCCAATCCGAATTGGACAAGGGGTGGGGGCGCCCCCCCTTTCCCTCTCCTACTCCTTCTCTCTTTCCCCCTTTGCTACTCTGGAAAAGGAAAAAAAGGAGGAGAGGGGAATCCTACTAGGACTAGGGAGTCCTAGTAGGACTCCCCACACTTGGCGCGCCCCTAGGGGACCGGCCTCCTCCTCCCCCCTTTATATACGGAGGTGGGAGGGGGGGGCACCCTAAGGCACAATAGACAATCTGTTAGCCGTGTGCGGTGCCCCCTCCACAGTTTACCACCTCGGTCATATCGTCGTAGTGCTTAGGCGAATCCCTGCGCCAGTAACTTCATCATCATCGTCGCCATGCCGTCGTGCTGACGAAACTCTCCCTCGTTCTCAACTAGATCAAGAGCTCGAGGGACTTCATCATGCTGAGCATGTGCTGAACACGGAGGTGCCGTACTTTTGGTGCTAGGATCGGTTGGATCATGAAGACGTTCGACTACATCAACCGCGTTACTAAACGCTTATGCTTTCGGTCTACGAGGGTACGTAGACACACTCTCCCCTCTTGTTTCTATGCATCTCCTAGATAGATCTTGCGTGATCGTAGGAAATTTTTGAAATACTGCATTCCCCAACAGTGGCATCCGAGCCAGGTCTATGCATAGATGTTATAGGCACGAGTAGAACACAAAGAGTTGTGGGCGATAATAGTCACCACTACAAAAAAATACACTTCCGTAATGATACGTGTTTGTCACAGTAGGTCACGTTTTCTTTCATGCATGTACATCCATGACAAATTTATGACAGAATCAAGATAGTCGTACCTGTGCTGTCGTAGAAGTGTTCCATGACATTACCAAAATTATCATCACGGAAGTATCCACTTCCATGACGATAAATCGCGTGTCATGGAAGTGCTTTCGTCAAGGGTGACTGATACGTCTCCAACGTATCTATAATTTTCGATTGTTCCATGCTATTATATTATTTGTTTTGGATGTTTAATGGGCTTTAATATACCTTTTTTATTATTTTTGGGACTAACCTACTAACCCAAGGCCCAATGCAAATTGCTGTTCTTTTTGCCTATTTCAGTGTCTTGCAGAAAAGGAATATCAAACAGAATCCAAATGGAATGAAACCTTCGGGAGTTATTTTTGGAACAAACGTGATCCGGGGGACTTGGAGTGGACGCCAAGAAATAAGCGAGGAGGCCATGAGGCAGGGAGGCGCGCCTGCCCCCTGGGCGCGCCCCACCCTCGTGGCCCCCTCGCAGCTCCATCGACCTACTTCTTCCTCCTATATATATCCATATACCCCCAAAACATCCAGGAGCACCACGAAACCCTATTTCCACTGCCGCAACCTTCTGTACCCGTGAGATCCCATCTTGGGGACTTTTCCTCCTTTGGAGAGGGAATCGATCACGGAGGGCCTCTACGTCAACTCCATGGCCTCTCCGATGATGTGTGAGTAGTTTACCACAGACCTTCGGGTCCATAGTTATTAGCTAGATGGCTTGTTCTCTCTCTTTGGATCTCAATACAAAGTTCTCCTCGATCTTCTTGGAGATCTATTCGATGTAATTCTTTTTGCGGTGTGTTTGTCGAGATCCGATGAATTGTGGGTTTATGATCAATATTATCTATGAACAATATTTGATTCTCCTCTAAATTATTATATGTATGATTTGTTATCTTTGCAAGTCTCTTGGAATTATCAGTTTGGTTTGGCCTACTAGATTGATATTTCTTGCAATGGGAGAAGTGCTTAGCTTTGGGTTCAATCTTGCGGTGTCCTTTCCCAGTGACAGCAGGGGCAACAAGGCATGTATTGTATTGTTGCCATCGAGGATAAAAAGATGGGGTTTATATCATATTGCTTGAGTTTATCCCCCTACATCATGTCATCTTGCCTAATGCGTTACTCTGTTCTTATGAACTTAATACTCTAGATGCATGCTGGATAGCGGTCAATGTGTGGAGTAATAGTAGTAGATGCAGAATCATTTCGGTCTACTTGTCGCAGACGTGATGCCTATATACATGATCATGCCTATATATTCTCATAATTATGCACTTTTCTATCAATTGCTCGACAGTAATTTGTTCACCCACCGTAATACTTATGCTATCATGAGAGAAGCCACTAGTGAAACCTATGCCCCCCGGGTCTACTTTCCATCATATAAGTTTCCAATCTATTTTACTTTGCAATCTATACCATAAAAATACCAAAAATATTTATCTTATTATCTCTATCAGATCTCACTTTTGCAAGTGGCCATGAAGGGATTGACAACCCCTTTATCGCGTTGGTTGTGATGTTCTTGTTTGTTTGTGCAGGTACTAGGTGATTTGCGTGTTACCTCCTACTGGATTGATACCTTGGTTCTCAAAACTGAGGGAAATACTTATGCTACTTTGTTGCATCACCCTTTCCTCTTCAAGGGAAAACCAACCCAAGCTCAAGAGGTAGCAAGAAGGATTTCTGGCGCCGTTGCCGGGCAGGTTTACGCACAAGTCAAGACATACCAAGTACCCATCACAAACTCTTATCCTTCGCATTACATTATTTTCCATTTGCCTCTCGTTTTCCTCTCCCCCACTTCACCCTTGCTGTTTTATTCACCCTTCTTATGTTCGTCTTTTCGTTTGCTTTGATGTTTTACTTGGTTCGTTTGCTCGTTTGGTTGGAATAGTTGTTTATTTATTGCTAAACATTGAACCTAAGATCTATGGATCCTCATCCGCTTGCTAATCTTTTTAAGAGATCCAATTATGATGAACCAATTGCTAGTGAGTTTTGTGCACTAGATTATCTTTATGAAATTTTACTTGAAGTTCGTGAATCTAAAAATTGTGATGAAGTACTTTATGGAGTGATTCGCGATGGATCTTTGAATAAAAAGCATGATTGCAATGATGACAGTATAAATTCTATTAATGTCAATTGTGCTTATAATATGCAAAACCAGGCTTGGGGATGCTAGTTTTGCTATGTTTACTACTTGTTGCAATGATCATGATTGGGGTGCTTCTTCTTATGATCTTGAAAATGTATTTAAGCCCCATGATGAATATGAGATTGATAATAATGTTTGCAATAATATTAAAAGTGGGTTTGGAGAGGTCATGACTTTAGTTAATGTTAATCCCACTATTTTGGAAGTGTCAACTTTACATGCATGTGGATCATGTTGAGAATATTGTATGTGATAGCTATAATGTTGAATTTGATTATGATCCTAAATGTAATTATTATGAGAAAGGAAAATATGGTTGTAGAAATTTTCATGTTACAAAATTACTTCTCATTATGTTGAGATTACTATTGTTCCTTTCTTCTTCCTTGAATATGCTAGTTTTCGTTTGCCTTGATAATTTGTTTGCTTATAAAATACCTATGCATAGGAAGTATGTTAGACTTAAGTGTGTTTTATGATGCTCTCTTTGTGCTTCAATTCTTGTCTTTCATGTGAGCATCATTAAAATTATCAATGCCTAGCTAAAAGGCTGTAAAGAAAATCATTTGTTGGGAAAAAACCCAATATTTTTCCTTGCTGTTATTTAATAAACATTTCATCTAGCTTCTGTTAAGGTTGTGTTTTTTGTGTTTAATTAGTGCTTGTGCCAAGTAGAACCTTTGGGAAGACTTGGGGAAAGTCTTTGTGATCTTGCTGCAAAAACTTTTAGCGCTCACGAGATTAGCTGCCATTTTTTACTGGAGAGTGACATTAGGTGATTCTTTTTGCAGATGATTAATTGATAAATTTCTCACGTACAGAAATTTATTTCAGAATTTTTGGGGTTCCAGAAGTATACGTTTGATACAGATTACTACAGACTGTTCTGTTTTTTACAGATTCTGTTTTTCGCGTGTTGTTTGCTTATTTTGATGAATCTATGGCTAGTATCGGAGGGTATGAACCATAGAGAAGTTGGAATACAGTAGGTTTAACACCAATATAAATAAAGAATGAGTTCATTACATTACCTTGAAGTGGTGGTTTGTTTTCTTATACTAACGGAGCTCATGAGATTTTCTGTTGAGTTTTGTGTTGTGAAGTTTACAAGTTTTGGGTAAAGATTTGATGGATTTTGGAACAAGGAGTGACAAGAGCCTAAGCTTGGGGATGCCCAAGGCACCCCAAGGTAAAATTCAAGGACAACCAAAAGCAAAGCTTGGGGATTCCCTAGAAGGCATCCCCTCTTTCGTCTTCTTCTATTGGTAACTTTACTTGAGGCTATATTTTATTCACCACATGGTATGTGTTTTGCATGGAGAATCTTGTATGATTTGAGTCTTTGCTTTTTAGTTTACCACAATCATCCTTGTTGTACACACCTTTTGGGAGAGACACACATGAATCGGAATTTATTAGAATACTCTATGTGCTTCACTTATATCTTTTGAGCTAGATAGTTTTGCTCTAGTGCTTCACTTATATCTTTTAGAGCACGGTGGTGGTTTTATTTTATAGAAATTATTGATCTCTCATGCTTCGGTTATATTATTTTGGGAGTCTTTTAGAACAGCATGGTAATTTGCTTTGGCTATAAAATTAGTCCTAATATGATAGGCATCCAAGATGGGTATAATAAAAACTATCATAAAAGTGCATTGAATACTATGAGAAGTTTGATACTTGATGATTGTTTTGAGATATGAAGATGGTGCTATTAGAGTCATGCTAGTTGAGTAGTTGTGAATTTGAGAAATACTTTTTCTAAAGTCTGCGATTCCCGTAGCATGCACGTATGGTGAACCGTTATGTGATGAAGTCGGAGCATGATTTATTTATTGATTGTCTTCCTTATGAGTGGCGGTAGGGGACGAGCGATGGTCTGTACCTACTAATATATCCCCCTAGGAGCATGCGTGTAGTACTTTGTTTCGATAACTACTAAATTTTTGCAATAAGTATGTGAGTTCTTTATGACTAATGTTGAGTCCATGGATTATACGCACTCTCACCCTTCCACCATTGCTAGCCTCTCTAGTACCGCGCAACTTTCGCCGGTACCATAAACCCACCATATACCTTCCTCAAAACAGCCACCATACCTACCTATTATGGCATTTCCATAGCCATTCCGAGATATATTTCCATGCAACTTTCCACCGTTCCGTTTATTATGACACGCTTCATCATTGTCATATTGCTTTGCATGATCATGTAGTTGACATCGTATTTGTGGCAAAGCCACCGTTCATAATTCTTTCATACATGTCACTCATGAATCATTGCACATCCCGGTACACCGCCGGAGGCATTCACATAGAGTCATATTTTGGTCTAAGAATCGAGTTGTAATTTTTGAGTTGTAAGTAAATAAAAGTGTGACGATCATCATTATTAGAGCACTGTCCCAGGTGAGTAAATGATGATGGAGGCTATGATTCCCCCACAAGTCGGGATGATACTCCAGACGAAAAAAAGAAAAAAAAGAAAAAAGAGGCCATAGAAAAGAGAGAAAAGGCCCAAATAAAAAAATGAGAGAAAAAGAGAGAAGGGACAATGTTACTATCCTTTTACCACACTTGTGCTTCAAAGTAGCACCATGACCTTCATGATAGAGAGTCTCCTATGTTGTCACTTTCATATACTAGTGGGAATTTTACATTATAGAACTTGGCTTGTATATTCCAATGATGGGCTTCCTCAAAATGCACTAGGTCTTTGTGAGCAAGCAAGTTGGATGCACACCCACTTAGTTTTCATACACTTATAGCTCTAGTGCATCCGTTGCATGGCAATCCCTACTCACTCACATTGATATCTATTGATGGGCATCTCCATAGCCCGTTGATACGCCTAGTTGATATGAGACTATCTTCTCCTTTTTGTCTTCTCCATAACCACCATTCTATTCCACCTATAGTGCTATGTCCATGGCTCACGCTCATGTATTGAGTGAAGATTGAAAAAGTTTGAGAACATCAAAAGTATGAAACAATTGCTTGGCTTGTCATCAGGGTTGTGCATGATTTAAATATTTTGTTTGGTCAAGATAGAGCATAGCGAGACTATATGATTTTGTAGGGATAGCTTTCTTTGGCCATGTTATTTTGAGAATACATAATTGCTTTGTTAGTATGCTTGAAGTATTATTATTTTTATGTCAATATTAAACCTTTGTCTTGAATCTTTCGGATCTGAACATTCATGCCACAATAAAGAAAATTACATTAAGAATTATGCTAGGTAGCATTCCACATCAAATTGATTGGGGTTAGTATGCTTGAATTAAGCTTGGAGATGCTTGATACGTCTCCAACGTATCTATAATTTTTGATTGTTCCATGCTATTATATTATCTGTTTTGGACGTTTAATGGGCTTTAATATACCTCTTTTTATTATTTTTGGGACTAACCTACTAACCCAAGGCCCAGTGCAAATTGCTGTTTTTTGCCTATTTTAGTGTTTCGCAGAAAA
Source organism: Triticum urartu (assembly GCF_056163025.1). NCBI lineage: Eukaryota > Viridiplantae > Streptophyta > Magnoliopsida > Poales > Poaceae > Triticum > Triticum urartu. The sequence goes on from NC_141879.1 coordinate 582,051,142, forward strand.
GGAATATCAAACGGTATCCAAACGGAATGAAACCTTCGGGAGAGTTATTTTTGGAACAAATGTGATCCAGGGGACTTGGAGTGGACGTCAAGAAAGAAGCGAGGAGGCCACAAGGTAGGGAGGCGTGCCGGCCCCCTGGGCGTGCCCCCACCCTCGTGGGCCCCTCGCAGCTCCATCGACCTACTTCTTCCTCCTATATATATCCATATACCCCAAAAACATCCAGGAGCACCACGAAACCCTATTTCTACCGCCGCAACCTTCTGTACCCGTGAGATCCCATCTTGGGGCCTTTTCCGGAGCTCTGCCGGAGAGGGAATCGATCACGGAGGGCCTCTACATCAACTCCATGGCCTCTCCGATGATGTGTGAGTAGTTTACCACAGACCTTCGGGTCCATAGTTATTAGCTAGATGGCTTGTTCTCTCTCTTTGGATCTCAATACAAAGTTCTCCTCGATCTTCTTGGAGATCTATTCGATGTAATTCTTTTTGCAGTGTGTTTGTCGAGATCCGATGAATTGTGGGTTTATGATCAAGATTATCTATGAACAATATTTGATTCTCCTCTGATGATTTGTTATCTTTGCAAGTCTCTTGGAATTATCAGTTTGGGTTGGCCTACTAGATTGATCTTTCTTGCAATGGGAGAAGTGCTTAGCTTTGGGTTCAATCTTGCGGTGTCCTTTCCCAATGACAGCAGGGGCAGCAAGGCATGTATTGTATTGTTGCCATCGAGGATAAAAAGATGGGGTTTATATCATATTGCTTGAGTTTATCCCTCTACATCATGTCATCTTGCCTAATGTGTTACTCTGTTCTTATGAACTTAATACTCTAGATGCATGCTGAATATCGATCGATGTTGTCGGCATTCTGGGAATGGGGGTCCCCAGACTTGCCTGCCTGCGGCCCACGACGTGGCTCTGCGAGCGGGCCTGTACGACCCATCTTCACCAACAAGCATTCAAGACCCTCGCGAGGATCCAAGCCTCGCGAGGCAGACGATGCAAGACCTCCTTGGGAGCGGCCTCATCAGGCTGGCTCGCGAGGGGCGAAGAGATCAAGGCAAGGCAAACCTCGCGAGGTTCTTGTGATGTAAGCCATGACGACCGAGACTAGGCGGGTGCCAGCGCGCACAATGTCCTTGTTTCCTCTTTGGTGCTAAAGAGGTGAGCGCAGGCGAGGAGTACCGAGGCGTCAAGCAAAGGTTTCCATATCGGTGCAACAAGACCAAGACCAGCAGGACGACAAGACGGAGGTCACCGTGGAGCCCAAGATGGCGTCGCCACCAGAGCCTTTGGCAGGCGAAGACTGCTTTTGTCAGGATAGCTTGTACTAGCTGTCCCCTTTCAAATTGGCCGTTGCTGGCTCCCTTCCCGCTCAATATTTGGGGAGAGGACCAGGGCCTCTATAAATAAGGCTAGCCACCACCGTAGGCAGGGAGACCTCATCTTGGACCGGATCCATTCCACCAAGACCACCACACAAACTCACCAAGCACAAGAGCACCTCTCCTCAAGAGGCTCTTCTTCCCCTTGTACTGTTCGTCCTCAGCCCGAGAGGCAGTCCACCACCACCACACTGGAGTAGGGTATTACACCACAACAGTGGCCCGAACCAGTATAAATCTTGTGTCCCTTGTGTTACGAGTTCGTCGAGCTAGCCTCTGAGATCGTAGCGAGGTTAGGGCGTGGATCGGTAGGGGGAGATCTTCATGTGCACCCTAGTGTTCGAACCTTGAGGGTTTTTCCGGAACCCGAAATCTGACATTTGGTGCACCAGGTAGGGGTGCGCCGAAGCTTTCCTTCCATCGCTCCGCGTCCCGTCGCTTCCTCATCTCCATGGCGGACGCTCGCCGAGCTCGCACTGAGCGCCGGGCTGCCCTCACCGCCCGCGTCGCCCAGACGGCTCCCGTAGGTGGGCCACCCCGTCGTTCTCCGTCGCCTGCCGGCAACGCCACCGGCCCGGCGGGGAACGAGCAGCAAGCGTCCTCGCTGCACCCCTCGGTGCGGCGGGACGGCCGCACCACCACTCCATCACTGGCCCGGCTGGTTCGTCATCCCACGCTCGTCGCGCCCCCGTGGACGCGCAGGCCGCACTGTGCATGGCACGCGAGCTCTTGCGCTACTGCCCCGTCGACGACCTCTACAAGGACTGGTTTGAACACGTCGCCGAGCTTGTCAGCGCCGCAGGGGGCTCCCCTGCGCCGTCCCTCTCGCTGCCTCGCCCTCCACCAGCCGCGAGTAGCGTAGCTCATGAGCGCCTCCACCACCTTTGCCCCAAGATAGAGTCTTGGCGCCAAGGTGCGCGGCCCCACGGCGCGACCCACCGCGTCCGGTGCACGCGCAAGAAGAGAGAAGCTGCCAAGAAGTACCTCGGCCACGAGAGAACGCCCCCGCGCTCCCTGCGCCACCACGGCAAGACCGCGTGCCGCTTGCGGCGGCGGCGCGCGAACCCCATCAAGGACAAGTTCTCCACTAGCACAGAGTCCTAGTGACCACGGCGGGCTGCCGCGCCTTCACCTCTGAGCTGCGCAGCATCACCTGGCTAGGCAAGTTCAAGCCAGATCTGCCTCCTCGCTATGACGGCACCCCCGACCCCGCAGAGTTTTTGCAGCTCTACGAGATGAGCATCAAGGTGGCCAACGGCTACGAGAAAGTCATGGCGAACTGGTTCCCCATGGCTCTCAAGGATGGCGCCTGCTCGTGGCTCCTAAGCCTGCCTCCCAGCTCCATCTCCTCCTGGGATGAGATGCGCGGCTGCTTCGTCGCCAACTTCCAGGGCACTCGCGACCGCCCACCAGCCGCGGGAGACCTGCGCCGCATCAAGCAGCAACCGGGAGAGACCCTGCAGAAGTACATCCAGCGCTTCAACAACGTTCGCCTCAAGATCCCCAAGGTGACGGACGAGGCTATCATCTCTGCGTTCTTCGATGGCGTCTGCGACGTCAAGATGAAGGAGGAGCTCGCCATCCACGAGGAACTATGCACATCTCTCGAGCTATTCAACCTGGTGACCAAGTGCGCAAGAGGTGAGGAGGGGTGCTTTCCCTCCTCGAGCTCCCAGCCGCGGACCCGGAGGAGAAGGAAGCCAAGGTCAAGGACGTGAAGTGCAAGGGAGAAGCCATGCTCGCGGCGGAGCCGGACACCAAGCGCGGCAGAGACCAGCCCGAGTCATCCAAGAGCAGCCGACCATTCTGCGCCTTCCACAACCTGCATAGCCACAACACCAACGACTGTCAAGAGCTCAGGGCCATTCGAGAAGGATGCTTCGGTCGACGCCCCGAGCGCAATGACCGGGGCTACGGCCGAGGAGAGGGACGTGGTGGCGGACACTGGGATGATCGTGGCCCGCGTCAGGAGTGGCGCGACCGGCCTCACGAGGACTGCTGGCAAGATCAGCCTCGCGAGGCGCCTGGAGGGATCAGCCTCGCGAGGATCGTCCTCAGGGCAATGCTGGGCTTCCTCCGCTGCCGCCACCACCAAGAAGGAATGAAGACCACCATCAAGACGAGGGGGCTGGGGGCTTCCAGGAGCCGCGTGCTATCGCCTACATCTTGGGAGGAGCTCAAGCCCCAGCCTCACATTGTATCTTCAAGTAGTTTGCTCGTGAAGCGAATGCAGTCCTCCCCAAGCTCGAGGCCACACGCCCGCTCAGGTGGTCCAAGTGTGCCATCACATTCTACTCGGCAGATCAGCTCAAGTGCACGGTCACCGCTGGCGCCCTCCCGATGCTTTGTTCACCAGTCATCAGCAACTTGCAAGTCACCAAGACCCTTATCGACGGCGGCGCAGGGCTCAACGTCCTGTCCGTCGACACGTTCGACAACCTCCAAGTGCCGTATGATCAGCTTCAGCCTACCATGCCTTTCTTAGGAGTGACTGACGGCTCCACCACCCCGATCGGGCAGGTCCGCCTCCCAGTCACCTTCAGGCAGCACGACAACTACCGCACCGAGCTCATCGACTTCGACGTCACCCACATCCGTCTGCCATACAACGCAATCCTCGGGTACCCAGCCCTGGCCAAGTTCATGGCGGTGACCCATCATGGCTACAACGTCCTCAAGATGCCAGGTAGTGGCGGAATCATCACAGTCCCGTGCGAAGAAAGAGACGAGATGTGCTCCCTTGAGCGCGCCTTCCAAGATGTAGCAATCGATGCCCCGATAGCAAGGGCGAGTGCCCTCCTGAGGCTACCCCCAAGAAGAAGAAGCAGCTGCTCCGCGCAGGGCCTCAGGCAAGTGACGCCATGACTGGATCGGCGCCTGCACCTGGGGCGCCTCCCTCCATCGCGTAGGAAGGCGCGCCCGATGCCCTCCTTGGGCAGGGCTCAGGGGCTCTCTTCTGGAGGGCCTCAGACCTTGCCAACATCACGAGGGAGGCGCTCGGGCACCATCTGGAGGCGTGCTTTGTGGCACGTCTCCCTCAGGAGGACACCGAGCAAGGAGCGCCCGGTGTCGGTGTCAAAACCGGCGGATCTCGGGTAGGGGGTCCCGAACTGTGCGTCTAAGGTCGATGGTAACAGGAGACAGGGGACATGATGTTTACCCAGGTTCGGGCCCTCTCTATGGAGGTAATACCCTACTTCCTGCTTGATTGATCTTGATGAATATGAATATTACAAGCGTTGATCTACCACGAGATTGTAATGGCTAAACCCTAGAAGTCTAGCCTCTATGACTACGGTAATGAGTATATATCCTATCCGGACTAAGTCCTCTGGTTTATATAGACACCGGGAGGATCTAGGGTTACACAAGGTCGGTTACAAAGAAGGGAATCTACATATTCCGTCGCCAAGCTTGCCTTCCACGCCAAGGAGATTCCTATTCGGACACGGGTACATTCTTCGGTCTTCGTATCTTCACAGCCCATTAGTCCGGCCCATGGCCAACAGGCCGGACGCCCAAGGACCCCTTAATCCAGAACTACCTCGGTAGCCCCTTAACCTGGCTTCAATGACAAGGTATCTGGCGCATAGATCTGTCTTCGACACTGCAAGGAGGGTTCCTCCTTCCGAACTCCAAGATAGTCTTCGGACGAAACAAACGTGTCCGGATCTGCAACACACAACCGTATAGAGTATAGTATATCATGAATCCGATCTGCCGACAATTTTAGTAATGTGACGTCATGCTTTTCCGACCATTATTTCGAACTGTTTCCCGTCCTGCCGTTCCACATTTCGGGGCATGGTTTTTATTGGCATGTCTTGTTGACGCAGAGATCGTGTCCCCTTATTGCGGGATTTTCATCAATACGAGCATGGGTAACCCAACCGTCTTGCGGAAAAGATTCCTTAGGAATAGGCAGGTTCTTAGGCTTAGGAAGAGGCATTCAATACCCTCGGCCTTTATAAAGGAACCAAGGGCCATCTTTTTTATGCCAAACTTCTCCTCAGCTTTCCCAACCTCGAGTTCTAGCACCCGAGGTTCGACTTCATTGCCTCAAGCCTCCCCATCATGTCCGGACCCAGCCCTCAAGGCTGATGGGCAACTTCCTTCGTTACAGAGGAGGATATTGCAAAGCTTCGGGCGGCCAGACACTTGACCGTGGAGGTCCACCACAGGCTCCCTGCTCAAGGACATGTTATTCCAACCCCCAGATCTGGTGAGAGGGTTGTCTTCATCTCTCACTTCCTCCGAGGGCTAGGGTTCGCTCTTCACCCTTTCGTCCAGGGGCTAATGTTTTATTACGGACTAGATTTTCATGATCTAGTTCCGGACTCTTTGTCGGTGTCAAAACCGGCGGATCTCGGGTAGGGGGTCCCGAACTGTGCGTCTAGGATTGATGGTAACAGGAGACGGGGGACACGATGTTTACCCAGGTTCGGGTCCTCTCTATGGAGGTAATACCCTACGTCCTACTTCATTGATCTTGATGAATATGAGTGTTACAAGAGTTGATCTACCACGAGATGGTAATGGCTAAACCCTAGAAGCCTAGCCTGTATGACTATGGTAATGAGTATATCCTTTCCGGACCTACCCCTCCGGTTTATATAGACACCGGGGGGGGGGGATCTAGGGTTACATAGAGTCGGTTACATAAGAAGGAATCTTCATAGTCAGTCGTCAAGCTTGCCCTCCACGCCAAGTAGAATCCAATCCGGACACGGGTACGTTCTTCGGCCTTCATGTCTTCACAGCCCATCAGTCCGGCCCATGGATAACAGGCCGGACGCCCGAGGACCCCTTAGTCCAGGACTCCCTCAGTAGCCCCTGAACTTGGCTTCAATGATGAGGAGTCCGACGTGAAGATTGTCTTCGGCATTGCAAGGCGGGTTCCCCCTTCCGAACTCCCAGTTGATCTTCAGATGTGATGATTGTATCCGGACTTGTATACACAACCGCAGAGGACATAATATTTTATGAGTTCACCTCATCGACCATGTTTTGGTAATATGATACCACGCCTGCCCGACCACTACTTGCGAACTGTTTTAGCCGGCCCGTCGCCCCACGTCCCAAGACGTGGCTTTATTGGCGTGTCTTATCCGAGCGGAGATCGTGCCTCCCTTTTTTAAGGGATTCCTGTCTTCTCGGACGTGGGTAACCCAACCATCACTGGGGTACAACTCCTTGGAAACAAGCACGTTTTTGAGGCCCAAGAGGAGACGTTTGATATTCGCAGCCTTTATATAGGGGTACAGACCCGTCTTTTTCTTCTGCGCTTGCCTCTTCCTCGACCCCTGCAACCCTGAGTTCCAACACCCAGGATTCAGTCGCCATGAGACCCAATCATGTCCGGATCCAGCCGTCAAGGCTGGTGGGTAGCTTCTTCTGTCACCGAGGAAGATATCGCAAAGCTTCGGCCGGCGAGATACTTGACCGCAGAAATCCGTCACCGGCTTCCTGCCGAGGGGCAGGTTATTCCCACCCCAGATCCGGTGAGAGGGTCGTGTTCGTGTCCCACTTCCTCCGTAGGTTAGGGTTTGCACTTAACCCCTTCGTCAGAGGGCTCATGTTCTACTACGGGCTAGACTTTCACGATCTGGCCCCGGACTCTATTCTTGTTATCTCGGCGTTTATCGTCACGTTCGAAGCCTTCCTCCGAACTACCCCGCACTTTGTCTTGTGGCTCAAGACCTTCGACGTGAAGCCGCAAGTGGTAGAGGGGGAGCAATTCGAGTGCGGCGGCGCTGCAGTGAGCAAGCTTGCTAGCGCCATTTGGCTTAAAGGATCCTTCACGAAATCTTCTGATCTATGGCAGCAGGGGTGGTTCTATATCACCGAGCCCCGCAGCTCCAAGTGGGCAACTGCGCCCGCCTTCCGATCCAGCCCCCCAATTCAGCTTGCATCGTGGATTAACAAGGGGCTGGATTGGGGATCAACGAATGATGTGCGAACTTTGCAAAGTCGCATCCGAAGCCTCATTGAGAGGGACATCGACATAGCCAACGTTGTTCAAGTAATGCTAGTTCATCGGACCCTGCCATGCCAGCGACGGCCACTCCGCCTATGGGAGTTTAATCCAGAAGGGCCGCGGACTCTTTAGCACTTCTTCAGCACAATGCACGAAGGAGTGTGGAAATTATTCTTCAGGAAACGAAGGCAATGGCCGGATACCACCGAAGATGTCGGCCTAGACTGTAACCATCCGGATACCCCGGTAAGTACCCGATTACCAAATACCGTATAATCAAATACCCAGTGGCAAGATACCAACAGTATCATCCTTTTTCAGGGCTGGATAAAAAAGGTGGAACTAATTAGGTGTCCGGCTCCCCTTCCCGAAGACTCAGCAACTCCCATGTTAACAAGGATGCTGGCCTCGGCGCCATACCAGGCGCCAGCAGGGGAGGGCGAGAAGACCCAAGATGACCTTGGTTCCAGGGGTAAGTCGGACACTGAGTCCGGAGAAATCGACCTTTCCTCGCCCGAAGACGTAAGCGGAAAAGGACCCAGTATCCCTTCTCCAAACAGGAGGAAAAGGGCTGCCTCCGAAGATTGGGAGGGGCGATCTCCCAAGAAGGGCAAGATGCCACCGTCGAGCGGCCTGGGTTTGGAAAGAGACGCCGTTAAACAGCTCCAACAAGGGGACAAGCCCTCGGCCAAACCATAAGAGAATCCGGAGCACTTTGATAACGTCCCACTCTGTTGCTGTTACCGAAGATATACGTAACGCATTCATGTATTTCTACAGGTTGGCACAGTGTTTTTCTGGGCGATCCTCTTCTTCGGGGAGTCTCCTCCTAGAGATGATGGAGAGCGAGACGCCTCCTCCAACCTCCTCACCCAACAAGGCGGATGACTCTGAAGTGTCATCGCAGAGGGTCCCTTTTGACCAACAAGTTACGCAGGGGACAGAAGAGGCAGATATCGGTGTCAAAACCGGCGGATCTCGGGTAGGGGGTCCCGAACTGTGCGTCTAGGCCGGATGGTAACAGGAGACAAGGGACACAAAGTTTTACCCAGGTTCGGGCCCTCTCGATGGAGGTAAAACCCTACGTCCTGCTTGATTAATATTGATGATATGGGTAGTACAAGAGTAGATCTACCACGAGATCGAGGAGGCTAAACCCTAGAAGCTAGCCTATGGTATGATTGTTGATGTGTACGTTGTCCTATGGACTAAAACCCTCTGGTTTATATAGACACCGGATAGGGTTAGGGTTACACAAAGTCGGTTACAATGGTAGGAGATCTTCATATCCGTATCGCCAAGCTTGCCTTCCACGCCAAGGAAAGTCCCTTCCGGACACGAGACGGAGTCTTCAATCTTGTATCTTCATAATCCAACAGTCCGGCCAAAAGATATAGTCCGGCTGTCCGGACACCCCCTAATCCAGGACTCCCTCAGTAGCCCCTGAACAGGCTTCAATGACGACGAGTCCGGCGCGCAGACTGTCTTCGGCATTGCAAGGCGGGTTCTCCTCCAAGTACTTCATAGATTTTGAACACGAAGATAGTGTCCGGCTCTGCAAAATAAGTTTCCACATATTGCCATAGAGAGAATAATATTTACACAAATCTAATCTGCTGACGTATTCCGTAGCGTGTCACACCACGACCAAGCCTTTATCCGAGTCGTTTCATTATCCCACCTCAGCGCCTCATGTGAGGCGGTTTCCTTGGCATGTCTTGTTAAAGCAGAGATCATGTCCCCTTATCCCGGGATTCTCATCAATACGGGCGTGGGCAACCCAACCGCTTCTAGGACTCCTAGATTATAGGCAAGTCCAAACAGACACGGAGAGGACGCTTGATATTCACCCTCTTTATAAAGGGGACAAGGATTTTATTTTTCCCTCCCGTGCTTAATCGAATCCTTCCCCTACCTCAAGCTCAAACGCCCGAAGTTCAGGTCAGGCGCCCCGAACCTTCAGTCATGTCCGGATCTAGCCTTCAAGGCCGATGGATGCCTTCCTCCGTCACGGAAGAAGACATCAAGAAGTTGAGGGAGGCCAGATGTCTGACCGCCAAGATTTTGCATCGGCTGCCTCCCCGAGGGCAGGCCGTGCCCACCCCCGAACCCAACGAGAACGTCATGTTCGTTTCCCACTTCCTCCGAGGTCTAGGCCTTGCCCTGGATCCTTTCGTCAGGGGTTTGATGTTTTACTACGGGCTAGATTTTCATGATCTAGCTACAGACTCCTTTCTTCATATCACGACATTTATTGTTGTGTGCGAGGCCTTCCTCCGGGTTACCCCCCACTTTGGCCTATGGCTCAAGACCTTTGAAGTGAAGCCGAAGCTGGTCGAGGGGCAACATGTAGCGTGTGGAGGTGCCTCAATACGCAAGATGAAGGGAGCTCCGTGGCCCAAAGGTTCCATCCCAGAGGTGTCTGAATTGTGGCAACATGAGTGGTTCTACATCATGGCTCCTAGAAGTGCCAAGTGCCCCCCCTGTGTTCCGCTCGGGCCCCCCACCACAGCTGATGTCGTGGATCAGCAGAGGTCTGAGCTGGGGTCCAGTCAAGGACGTGCCTATACTGCAAGGCCGCATTCGAGATATCTTCAATGGAGATTTTAGTTTGGTTGCGGTGATACAGGTTATGCTGGTTCGTCAAGTCCAGCCTTGCAAACACCGGCCTCTTCGCCTGTGGGAGTTTAATCCTGAGGGACTATGTGCTATTCAAAATTTTCTCGGCCTGACGCACGAGGAGATGTACAAGTCATTCTTCGGACCTCAGATGGAGTGTCCGGAAATCACCGAGGACGTGGGTCTGAGTAGTAACCGCGCCGCCGAACAGGTAAGGCATCTTCCGGCCGAACATACTATCTCTACTTTGTTACGAAGTTATTTATGAGAGTTTACTTTTTGACCAGGACTGGCTAACAAAGGCGAAGTTGATTCGGTGTTCGTCCCCCCTCCCTGAGGGTTTGGAAAATCCGGTATTGGAAAAGATGCTCCAGACCGCACCTTGCCCGGAGCCCTTGAAGGAAGATACTGTGGAGGATAATGCGGGCGGACGCGGGCCCCAACGCTGCCCATTCTAGCCGAGGGAGCGAGCGTCTCCATGAGGGAAGGCGACCAGAAGAGGAAAAGGACTGCGCCCGGGGATTCGGAAGCCGAAGCTTCCAAACGGGAGAAGAAGTCTCCCACAGAGGGTCCCACCTTGGGGGGCGCTGTTGCCGCACAAAGTCTGCGGTGGGATCAATTCTCCCACGAGTCGTAAGTGACCCGAAATACCTTTAATAGTACCGATATGCCATCTTTTTCTTCTGAGAAAATAACCACCGCATATATTTTGCAGTTCAGGCCTTAGCCCCTCTCAAATGAGCTCATCTTCGGGGGATCTTCTTCCAGAGATGATGGAGAGTGAAACGCCTCCTCCGGACTCCTCCGCTCCAGAAGCGGGCGACCCTGAAGTGTCGTCGCGGAGGGCCTCTCCGAGTCCGGTGAGGCCAGAAGATAATCGCATTGATCCCCGAAGCTCCCAGTGTCCGGCTCCCGAAGGGAGCAGACAAAACAGTCCGGCCCCGTCTAGTGTGCGATCGGATGTTCTGAGGGAGTTGGTGGGGCGAGAGGCCATCTCGGATGAACACCGTGTGATGATGAATACGGTGATGGAGAGAATATCGTCCGCCGAAAGCGGATTGCATGAAGCTTTTATGAGTCTACTGACAGGCTTTGAGGTACGTAAAAGAATGTATGATAATCCTGCACATGCTAGGTGTGCCCTGTGTAGATAGTAGCCCCTGAGACTCTGGTCGTCGTCAGAAACGACGACGAACAGAGGATCATATTCCCGGGAAATAACCATACTGTCTTTATGTGCAGGTGATGGAAGCTCCGGTGGCTAGCTGGACTAGCGAGTTTGCCCATTTAGAACGGCAGTTGGATGCGGCAGACGCCGACATCGAGCTTGTTAACAAAAGGCTTGACGAGGCACAGGGTAAGTGTCAATATCTGGTAAACGCCACATAGGAAGAGCAGCATGATGCCAGTATCTTAAATATGTTGTGACTGCAGATGGAGCTGCCACTGTTGAAGCCTTGCGGGCAGAACTTGCCCGAGCCAAGGAACAAGCGAGAGGTAATGCGGCTGCTGTGAAGGCGGCCGAAGAGTTGCAAGCTGAGAGGGCCGCGCATGGCGAGACCCGAGACAAGATGGCCAAGATGGCTATAGAATTAAAAGCCGCCGCCGACCGTTGCCGGGTTCTTGAAAAGGAAAACCAAGCGAAGGCATCGGACCTTGAGAAGGCTGCTGCGGCGAAAAAGGATCTCCACTCTGCTATGAGGGCAAAGAAGGAGGAGCTGCGGGAAGCCGGGGATATTGTAGCTGGGAAATCCTTCATGTTGCGGAGGAAATTTGGATATCCACGGTATGCCCCTCTGGATTGGCTGTGGAGTTCGGAGGATGTGTATATGGATTTGGCGGCGAGCGCTGCCGATGCGGCCAAGTACTTCCAGGGTCAGACGGACCATGGATTAGACCATCTATTTTGGAGGCAATTCCGTTCTCCCAAGCGTCCACTTCCACTGACTGACCAATTAGCCGAGTGGGCCGAACTAAATAGGTTGTCCGGACTCTCTATGAAGTCTGTTGTGGATCAGCTATGGCCGGGAAGGCCAAAACCGAACAGCTATTTCAGCTTGGTGCAGTAGGTCCTTGATGTGGTGCCGCGTATTGATGCGATGAGGAGGTCGGCGTGCATAGAGGGAGCACGGATGGCCTTTGCCCGTGTTAAGGCATATTGGGCGGAGATGGATGCTACCAATGTTGCAGCACGGGATTCGGCTATAGGTCGAAAGGCTGCCGAGCACTACTTTGGAGAAGTTCTTGAGGGTGCCCGTTTGATAGAGACCCAGTGCTCAAAAAATATTATGTTTGAGTGATATGTAATCTCATTGTAAGCGAAATGCTTTTATAAATTTTTATAAGGCTATTTTTATACTTCTGCCTGAAAGTAATATGATGCCTCCTGGGCGGCCGTTTATGTATACATGTGTATAACCTAAAAGATTGCAGCCGTCGGCTTCAACCCTCATGCATATAATGCGGAGGTGCTCGCAAAAACACACATTCACACTTAACCCAACGTCTTGGTCCTATTAAGGAGGTGATAGCGGAGCGAGCGAGGCAACCGGACTATGATGCTTTAGCACTTTCACTTAGCCATAGGAGTTTGACAGTGGGGCTACTAGATAGCCCCTGGTGGCTCCGCACTCTCTCGATCTCGGGGTGCGTACATGCCTGGCCAGGAAACGGCCCTTCGTTAAGGCGGAGGAATTCTAACATTCCCACAGGTCATCGAGTGGTTGACCAGTCTCACGCTATATCATGACAGTCAGTTTTCGACTTTCTCTACTGAGGTGCTCGTCCGGATGAACCAGGGCACAATCGCAGTAGTTCTCCTGGTGCTACCTTAGCCGGCAAGGCAGAACGTAGGCACCAAAACACAGGAGCCGGGCAAACCCAACATTTGACCAAAGACAATGATTCGGAGCTGATGCATATAGGGCCAAACTCGCGACGCCGAACACTCCCTAAGGTATTCGGTCTTTGTGGTATAAACTGGCCTAAATAGTGGCCTTTGTAAGAAGCCCCGTGTGTCCAGGTACGTGCATTGTTCTGGCGTGGACACATGCCAAGACGTCAGCATCCTTCTCAACGGTGGATATGTATCAACAAGAGACAGTAAAAAAGGTTTACGCAGGGTCTTAATCTAAAAAGAATCCTTGGAGCGGGTCCCTGCTGCACGTCTGCGCCTGTGTCTCCGTTGTGCCGTATCCTGGACGGGTGTAGCACGATGATCGTCTGTGAAAGAGAGGAAGTTAAGTGAAAAAGTTGTCGTGCAAAAGGATAGTTTTTAAAGAAACCATATATAATTCAGGATGATAAGAAATTGCCACTTGTCTGCACACGTTGAGCCCCTTGTATTGACAAATAGGGGTGTGACCACTTATTTCCGTATAAATAGCGGCGCTGGACTTGATTAGTTGTATCTGAGGTCTTGACCACCTATTGGATGCTTTCGCTTGTCCGGGCGCCTTTAGTGTGCGGCGGCCAGGGCAGCCTCACTTTCTTCGGCGCATAGAGATCGCTTGATATTTCCGTGCACTGTAATGATGCTACATGGACTGGGCATCTTGAGTGTGAGGGAGGCGTAGTGTGGTATTGCGTTAAAGCGAGCGAAAGCTTCGCGTCCGAGTAGTGCTTGATAGACACTTTGAAACGGAGCGATGTGGAAAGTTAAATGCTCGCGACGAAAGTTATCGGGGGAGCCGAATGTAACTTGTAGTAGGAGGGAGCCCATACAACGAGCCCCTAGGCCTGGCGTTACTCCTTTAAAGGTAGTATTGCTATGGCAAATTTGTGTTGGGTCTAACCCCATCCCGCGGATTGTATCCTGATATATTAGGTTTAGGCTACTGCCGCCGTCCATCAAGACCCTTGTGAAGTGATATCCGCCAATTACTTGGTCTAATACCAGGGCAGCCCGTCCTGCGTGTCGGATACTTGCTGAGTAATCGCGATGGTCGAAAGTGATCGGTTGAGATGACCAGTGGCAGGACTTCGTGGTGACAGACACTTGGGTATACTTTCCTGGGAGTGCCGCCTTGTTTTTTTCCCTTGATTACGTGTAACGCATTTACTGTTTTGACTTCTGGTGGAAATTGCTTTTGTTCCCCCGGGTCTTTCTTGGGGGGCTCGTCCTCGTCTTCACTTGGTGTATCCTCCCCCTTGTGTACGGCATTGAGCTTGCCGGATTGCTTGAAGACCCAACATTCTCTGTGGGTATGATTAGCAGGTTTACCAGGGGTACTATGAATCTGACATACTTGGTCCAGAATTTTGTTGAGGCTGGACAATTCATCCCTGGTGCCTTTAGGGGGCGGCTTTTTTCCTAGCCGAGAGCTTTTGAATCCGGCATTTACTGTCGTGCCCTTCGTGCTGTCTTCTTTATTTCGGCGTTTGTTATTGCTATTGCATCGTGATTTCTCGTTTCCATCTCTAACTTCAGATGTACTGGGGTCGCTGGTGCTGCATCTGGCTAGCCAGCTGTCCTCTCCCGCGCAAAAGCGGGTCATGAGGTTTGTTAATGCGGCCATCGTTCTCGGCTTATTTTGGCCGAGGTGTCTGGCGAGCCATTCATCACGGACGCTATGCTTGAAAGCCGCTAAGGCTTCGGCGTCCGGACACTCGACAATCTGGTTCTTTTTAGTAAGAAACCTGTTCCAAAGCTTTCAGGCTGACTCTCCGGGCTATTGAGTTATATGACTCAGATCATCCGCATCCGGAGGTCGGACATAGGTCCCTTGAAAATTTGCCCGAAAGGTGTCTTCGAGCTCTTCCCAACTTCCAATGGAGCTTTCGGGGAGGCCTTTGAGCCAGTGATGAGCTGGCCCTTTGAGCTTGAGGGGTAGGTACTTGATGGCGTGGAGGTCATCTCCTCGAGCCATATGGATATGAAGGATGTAGTCATCAATCCAGACCCCAGGGTCTGTTGTTCCGTCATATACCTCTATGTTTACGGGATTGAATCCCTCTGGGAATTCATGGTCCAGCACCTCATCGGTGAAACATAGGGGGTGTGCGGCACCCCTATAGCTGGGTGTACCGCATTGTTCGGATGTTTGTTGTGTTGCATTGTATGCTGGGGTGCGCTTGCCTGGTCCATAGATGAATCTTGTTGCACCGTTCTTTGGGTGCGAGCCCTCGCATTGGTTGCGTGTTGTATGATGAGCGGCATTGTATGTCGCTCTGTGTTGGTAGAGGGGTCGTCCATCCGACCAGGTGGCTGCTTTGATATTTGGTCGTGGGGGGTCTGAGGCCTCCTCATCGAATTCGGGTAGCAACTTCCGCCTTGGGTAGCTTTTGTAGGGGCGATTGTCGCCGTACCTTGCTGCTGTGTTGAGTATTTTACTCCATCTGATTTGGAGTGTGTCTTGCGCGGCCTTGAGCCTTTGCTTCTGCTTTCTCAGACTCCTCGCGGTGGCAACAAGCCTTTTACGGGCAGTCTGCTGCTCCGGGTGCCTGTCCGGTGTTATGTCGTTCGGACCATGATCCTTGATAGGATTTGTTTGTTCGGTTTGATTATCCGGATTGCCATTGTCCGGCAGCGGTTCGCCCTGCTCCAGCGCTGGGTCTGTGTGATCACTATTTCTGTCGGGGCGGGATTTGGGGCGGCGCCGCTTTGACTGCTTTTCGAGGGAACAAGCCTTCGGTGCGTCCTTCCGCTCCTCGTCGTCATCTTTTGGTGTGTCCACCATGTATACGTCATATGACGAGGTGGCGTTCCAGGGCCCAATAGGCGCTGGTTCTTCATCGTCTCCTTCATCGGTGTCCATACTGTCGATGTCTTCGGAGTCGAGGTCAAGCATGTCGGTTAAATCATCAACGGTGGCTACAAAGTGGGTGGTGGGTGGGCTTTGAATTTCTTCATCGTCTGTGTCCCAATCTCGCTGACCGTAGTCCGGCCAGGGCTCTCCTGATAAAGAGAGAGACTTTAGTGATTTCATAATATCGTCGAAGGGCGGGTGCTGAAAGATGTCCGCGGCAGTAAACTCCATGATCGGCGCCCAATCGGATTCGATCGGCAGAGGCGCGAATGGTTCGGAGTCCGGAGAGGAGTCCGGCTCCTTGGAATCATGAGTTTTGCGGAGTGCGGGGCTGGCGTTCGGCTCGATCGCCGTTAAGATCGCAGCCCCCGAGGTGGCGTCCAACCGCCCATCCTCGATCAGCGCAGTTGGCTCCGAATTAAGGGTTGGAGCTGACGCGGGTGCGGCCTCCAGGGCACTGTTCGGCGGCAGAGCTAAATCATGCTCGTCGTGACAGAGCGGCGCGCTCGGCAGTGGCTCGAATCCGTCGGAGATCAAGTCTCCGCGGATGTCAGCTGTGTAGTTTAAACTTCCAAATCTGACCTGACGGCCAGGGGCGTAGCTTTAGATATGCTCCAGATGGCCAAGCGAATTGGCCCGCAGTGCGAAGCGGCCGAAGACGAAGATCTGTCCGGGGAGGAAGGTCTCACCCTGGACTACATCGCTATTGATGATCGTAGGAGCCATCGAGCCTGACGGCGACGACACAGAGGAACTCTCAATGAAAGCACCAATGTCGGTGTCAAAACCGGCAGATCTCGGGTAGGGTGTCCCGAACTGTGCGTCTAGGCCGGATGGTAACAGGAGACAAGGGACACGAAGTTTTACCCAGGTTCGGGCCCTCTCGATGGAGGTAAAACCCTACGTCCTGCTTGATTAATATTGATGATATGGGTAGTACAAGAGTAGATCTACCACGAGATCGAGGAGGCTAAACCCTAGAAGCTAGCCTATGGTATGATTGTTGATGTGTATGTTGTCCTACGGACTAAAACCCTCCGGTTTATATAGACACCGGATAGGGTTAGGGTTACACAGTCGGTTACAATGGTAGGAGATCTTCATATCCGTATCGCTAAGCTTGCCTTCCACGCCAAGGAAAGTCCCTTCCGGACACGGGACTGAGTCTTCAATCTTGTATCTTCATAATCCAACAGTCCGGCCAAAGGATATAGTCCGGCTGTCCGGACACCCCCTAATCAGGACTCCCTCAGCAGTACTCGAAGGTGGAGCTTCGACCATCCGGGATTCCAGGGCTGATGATAACAAAGGCCCCGGACTGACTGGTTCACAGCCAACAGTGATTCTGGAGACGGGTGAACAGATTCCTTCAAAGGGTGATTGTGCTCCTAGAGCAGCTTCCGGAAACCCAGAGACTCCGGATATATTGCGGGACACGTTGCGGAAAGCATCTCTCTCGGGGGAACAACGTACCTTGATGGGTACAGTGATCGAGAAGATTTCGCCAACGAGGAGCGGATTAAATGAAGCCTTCATGAGTCTACTGAAGGGCTTCGAGGTTTGTGACATAATGTTTTAGGCTATGCTTAATTTGCAAAGATTCGCTTGTGTATAGGTAGTGGCCCCTGATAATCGGGTTGGCTTCCACTGGGAAGCAAAACGAAGGATCGAAAAGGATCGTTTGAGGACTAACCTGATCAACTTTGAACACAGGCTGCTTCCCCCTTGGCCGCTTCCCGGACTATGGAAATTGCCGATTTGCAGAGGAAGCTTGATGTGGCAGGGGATGATCTTGCTTTAATCAATATGCGTCTGGACGAGTCGCAAGGTATGTATTCGGGACAATACTCATACATTTTTGTGGTATAAGCATGATGCTGAGATTTGGCTGCATATGGTGCTACCGCCGTTGAAGTTCTTCGAGCGAAGCTGGCTTGGGCCAAGGAGCAGGCCTGGCGTAGCAATGCTGCTGGCGAAAAGGCATCGGCTGAATTAAAAGCCGAACAAGCTACACAGCGCCAAGATGAGGAGAAGATATCCATGATGACGCTCGAACTGGAGAATGCTACCGGCCGCTATGAATTTCTGGAGAAGGAGAGTAAAGCCTTAACGGCTGATCTGGACAAGGCCTTACAAGAGGCGAGAGAAGCGCGGTCGGAATGCAGAGCAGCCCATGAGGAGGTTCGACAGGCGAGGGAGATAGTGGCTGGAAAGCCCTTTCTGCTGCAAACTAAGTTCGGTGATCCGAACTATGCCCAGCTTAACCAAGTATGGAGTTCTCCGGATGAGTTCTTGGACTTGCCGAAGAGTTCTGCTGATGCGGCGCAGTATTACCAAGAGCGGAGAAGCTTTTTTGGTCGTAGTTTGGCGCATCAAAGCGCCCTTTGTTGCTCAATGAACAGATGTCCCAATGGGCCGAACTTCATAGGATATCCGGCGCTGCCATGGAGGACGTCGTAATCCGGTTGTGGCCAACCGAGCCTGTTCCAAATAGCTACTTCAGTTTGGTGCAAAGGCTTGTTGACGCGGTGCCGCGTATCGACGCTATGAAGCGGTCAACGTGCATTGAGGGTGCACGGATGGCTTTTGCCCGAGTCAAGACGTTTTGGGGGAAGATGAAGGCCATCGATGTTGCGACGAAGGGTCCACCCAAAGGCAAGGACCGACCGGAACCGGAGCATTATTTTGAAGACGTCCTAGAGGCCTCCCGCTTTATAGAGGGTCAGTGCTCAAAAGACATAATGTTCGAGTGAGGTGTATGAAAATTGTAAAAGACAATTTTATAGTTAATCTATTTATGTTTTGCTTGAAAGCTTGAATTCCTCCTGTGCGGCCGTTTTGATATAATCTGGAAGTTTTCCAGTCGTCGGCTTCAGCCACCTCATAGGAAGTACGGGGGTGTTCGAAAAAGCATTTAATCACTCTTTATCCAACGTCTTGGTCCATGAAGGAGGTGATAATGCGGCGAACCAGGCAATTGGACTATAAGGCGTTAACACTTTCACTTAGCCATAGGAGTTTTATGGTGGGGCTACGACATAGCCCTTGGTATGTGTGCGACATATGGTGCCTTACATATTCGATCTGAAAAAGATCCCTCATTTGACACGGAGAATCGCTAAAGATTCCAATAAGTTGTCAAGTGGTTGACCAGCTCACGCCGCATCATGACAATCAGTTTTCGGCTTTCTCTACTGAGGTGCTCGTCCGGTTTAGACCAGGGCACAATCGCAGTAGTTCTCCCTTTACTACCCTAGCCGATAGAGCGGAATGTAGGGTAGCAAGCACAGGAGCCGGGCAACCCAACTATTGAGCCAAGACAATGATTCGGAGCTGATGCATATAAGGCCAAACTTGCGACGCTAAAGTATGCTATAGGGCTATTCGAACTTTTACTGGCAACTCATCTGTTCCCACACCGAGCCCCTGGCAGGTTATGCCAAGGTATTTCTGTGAAATAACCGTAGGGGCCATATTTGTCGGGAAAACAATACAGATGATTACACTAAGAGAGATCCGGCCTACTATGACAAGCTGAAAAATGTCATGAAGCGTTGATAAACGTCACAAAATACCTTTGTGTGACGCTTTTCGTGTGTCATGAGCATCGTCACATAATCCCCGTCACAGATTACTCCTAGTGACGGCGTGCACGCAGATTGTCACTGAATACGGGACTTTGAGTGTCGTTTTGTACGTCACCATAGGTGACACAACGACGTGAGCGGATTTCTTGATGGCCCAATGCACATTGTATTTCTACACGGGCTGGGCCCAATAAGTCAATTTACATTTTATATACATTCTCTAGGCCATGGCCAATTGTAGCCCAATATTGTTTAATACAATACTCAAATTTTATTGGGCTGTTGTTCGGCCATTCCCATTTTCCACTTAATTATTTTAAATGTATATGTTTTATTTTATATTTTCTACTCATTTAGTCCATATTTCCATTGTGGAGGTTAATCGTTCAACACATAATATTTTCACATCATATGACAACCAATTAATCTCCAAACAACATGGTATTTGAGAGCACACATCACGATCATATTTCTTACTAAAAATAAAACATCATCATCATAGTTCACATACCACATAAGCCAAAATAACACAAGTTACATAGAAGCCTGATAAAACATGTAGCATTAATAGACACTAAGGACTACATTAACAAATGAATGTGGTCTATTTTCTTGAACATAATAGTATAGCTTTCGTCTTCATCAAAGCGAGGAACATTTGTTGGTGGCCTCACATAATAGTACAACATGTCATCTTCATCAAAGTTGGTGTAACCCTTCTTTGTCCATCTCGACATCTTCAAAGATGACTTGCGTAGGCATCCTGTCACAAGCATAGTATTAGAATTTGGAACAAACACATAAACAGACCAATAAGTAGATGACATGCTGTGATTATAAGGGTAGCAGTGGCTTGTTAGCTTGCTATCTCGTCCATGTGCAGCACTTTGGCAGACGCAACACACAAGAACTGTGTACCGTGTGGATTGTATAACAAAAAAAATTGTTACGGCGTGGATGCGGAGCAAGCTGGCTATAGTAGTTGATGTCGTGTGCTGCTGGATCCGGCTGGAGGGAGTGACCCATAATTCTTCCTACATACAGAAGAACGACGTCAGATCGAGATCCTGTGAATCAGAGGAAAGACAAACTAGAGCCAGCAGGAAGATGGCTTACCTAGAGGGACAAAGAAAAACACGGCGGCGCCGGGTCGCTGATGCCTCAATATTTTTCTGCTGCTGCTCAACTCGTGACTGGCATGCCGTACCACGAGAGATATAAGGGATAATGGGATATGGAAAGGAAGATCGTGTGGCGGTTTCGTTGTTCATCATGGCCAGATCCGTGCGGCGTCAGGTCCTCATGAAGAGTGGATGTGTTGGTGGTGTAAAGTGCCATGGCGATCTGGCCGGGCGGCGTTCGCATCCAGCGCGGTCAGATCGATTGTGAGCTCGGAGGAAGATGAACTCCATGTCGGCGGCCTTCGCAGCGTGTAGGAGGGGACGAGTTTGAGGTGCTGGAGGGAAGGCTGGATAATCTGGAAAGGCGGCCAGGTATGCCGCTCGCGGCTGAGGATGACGCCGGTGGTGCCAGATCGAGATCCCACCATGGTGGCGGTGGCGTCTAACCAGGAGCTAAACCAGCGATTTAGTTTGTATACGAAGAGTCTGGAATCGTGGGAAGAGATATTTGTGCCAGGAGAACGTGTCACTGATATGACTAGCCCATGTAGATTTCACGCCCGACCTCTTTTCTATACTTTTGCTAGGTTGCAAGAAAATAATAGTTTTTCATGGTCAATTAGTATTTCACCAAAAGTAATTTGTTATATTTTCTTATTATCTACTCAATGTCATTTATAAATTATAGATGTATTGTAGTCATAGTCAAGAAAAAATTGGACCGACGACCGAATCTGCTAGACAATCGGTTCAGGTTTTTACTCGTCAGACCATCGTATCACTTCTTCCATCACTAGAATGTTTTAAGGGTGCGTTAATTGGCCAACCCAGGCGTGCGTTCGCTAAAAGAGAAAATAACATAAAAGGGATGAAAAAGGAGAAAACAAAGAAACTAAAACTAGACAGAAAACTCGGAAAACCGATATGAAAACAACTTTCATTGCTGGAAGGTTCCAACAAAGGTCGGCCCTGCTGCCTCAGTTTGGTCGCGCCTTCCAGTGCTCGTTAATCGTCCAACCCATACGTGCAATCGGCGTAAGCGATCGACGCGTTAACGCTCGCAGAGAGCAATATATCATTGGCAAAATGCCCAATGCGCTCCCGAACAAGTGATCTACAATGCTCCCCATTGGCCGACCCAATTATTATTTTTTTACTGTAGAGCTTGTATTTTTTAGCTTTTCTTCCTATTTTTCTCTTTTTGGTTTTCATTTTGTTACTTCGGATTTTTATGTGTTTTTTGTGTTGTTTTATTTGTTTTCTTTGGGGTTTTCTAACACATGTCTACATTTTGCAATACACATTGTAAATTTTTCATATGCTTGTCAAACATTTCTTCGATACATACTGGACGTTTTTCAAATATATGTTGTACATTTTTTCAAATATATGTTGTACATTTCTCAAACATACTGGACGTTTTTCAAATATATGTTGTACATTTTTTCAAATCTCAAACAAATTTTTGAATGTATGTTAAACATTTTGCATATACACATTGAATATTCTTTTAGTTGGAAAAATATTTCTCTAAACTATGCGGACATTTTTTACATTGTATAAATTGTCTTAATAACATCACAAACATATTTTTCAAGGTGTGATGTTTTATAAAATATTACCTACACTTTTTAATACTATTAACTTTTTTTTAAAAGTTGTGCGGACATTTTTTATGCACTGCATGAAAATTTTCAAATGAGGGAAGTTTTAAGTAAATTATTTTAGAAATATATGGTATGTTTTTATTAAAAAAATAAAAATATCAACAAAAGGGGAAAAAGGAAAATTAAAAAGACTACCGCACCTAACACTACCTGGGCCGGCCAACCTATATGGTCCAGATTGCTACAATCGGCCCTTGTCTGATCGTAACTTGGTGCGGTCGCTATTTCCAGTACTACATTTCTTAGTCCCCCCAAAAAAGTGCTGCAAGTTTCAACCAAAAAAAGTACTGAATCTAGTTTTTCCAGAACGATTAACCTGCTAATCGGAAGAACATAATACAGCATATTTTAGCACAAGGTAAATCAGTATCTGAACTCTATCCTATTGTCAATGCCGTAACGGGAGACCATTGTGGTCGGGGAAGTCGAACTCCGTGTAACAAACTTTTCTCATCCACTCCCCTATTTTCTTTTTTTCATTTTTATAAGATTTTTTTGCAAAACATTTTTATAAGATTTTTTTGCGAAACATTTTTATGAGATTCGAAATTTTGCCCAGCCACTATCTATTTGTATTATCTAAGAACAAAATAAGTTTCCTCGCAAAAAAAGAGAGAACAAAATATTTTTTCCGCCATTTTCCATCCACTCTCCTATTTCAAACTTTTTTTAATGAGAGGGAACAAAAGCCCATCAGGTCATGGACGTGTGGTTCAAGTTTTTTGCCCGACAACTACCTAATTATATTAGACAGAACACACTAAGTGTTTACCAAGCTACTACCCAATACCCATTTATATGAAATAGAATAAAATAATTGCATCGCTCAACAGCCTGTGAAAAAACTTTTGCGGGTCCCACTGCCACCATTGATGTGTGGGTCCTAGTGCCCAATAACCCATGAAGCAACTATGGCGGTTCCCACTGCTATACGTTACATGACAACAAAATGATCATCACACATTTCTAATATTCGATGACTCTAGCAGGTTCGTCATGGAAATTAGCAATATGTCATAAAATTGGCAGCTAGGTGCGCTCAACGGTCGAGGCTATTCGATGACGTCCATCGTCACCGATTTGCGGTAATCAGTGACGCCACCTATGAAAACATCACACATTAGTTATTTTTGTGACGTTGTCCACCATCGTCATGAGGATTTTTGTCACGGTATCTCAATTTTGTTGTAGTGTATATATAGACAATGAAGAAAAACGACAGAAACAGTGAAGACAATGCAAAGTTGAAGAATTTGAACAACTGAGGAATTTCAACTTTTGGTGGTGGCGTGACCCACCGTATAAGAATGATGATTTAAGACACCGCGTACAATTGTCGTAGGGTTCTGAGAATCAAATTCTTCGTTAATTTCTTCACACTTAGAGTGTTATTCTTCATTGATTGAAGAAAAACGTTTCTTCATGTGTTGCACATCTAAGTCATCAATTTTGCATAAGTATTAGGATGAGTGTCCTTTTCAGAGAACATTCGAAGATTCTAGAATATTTAGCTCACACCGCAACTTGCTAAATCTCTTCTCATCCAAGGGCTTTGTGAAGATATCGGCTAGCTGTTCTTCAGTCTTCACATGCTCAATAGAAATGTCGCCCTTCAACACATGATCACGAAGAAAATGATGGCGAATCTGAATGTGCTTTGTCTTCGAGTGCTGAACTGGGTTGTGAGCAATCTTGATGGCACTCTCATTGTCACAGAAGAGAGGCACATTCTTCATGTTGACGCCATAGTCCTTGAGAGTTTGCTTCATCCATAGCAATTGAGCACAGCAAGAACCAGCGGCAATGTACTCAGCTTCAGCAGTAGATAGTGACACACAGTTCTGTTTCTTCGAGGACCAACAGACCAAAGATCGTCCGAGGAAATGACATGTACCAGAGGTTGACTTGCGGTCCACACGATCACCAGCATAGTCAGAGTCAGAATATCCGATGATATCAAAAGCTGAGCCCTTGGGGTACCATAATCCAAGTGTTGGTGTGTGAGCTAGATATCGAAGAATATGCTTCACAACCTTATGGTGTGATTCCTTCGGTGTAGCTTGAAATAGGGCACATATGCAAACACTAAGCATTATATCTGGCCTATATGCACATAAGTACAATAAAGAACCAATCATGGAGTGGTATACCTTATGATCGAAGTCAATACCATTTTCATCAGTGCACAGATGGCCATTTGTGGGCATAGGAATTTTGACGCCTTTGCAATCTTGCATGCCGATTTTTCTCAGTACACCCTTGAGGTATTTCTCCTAAGATATGAATATGCCATTGCGTTGTTGACGAATTTGAAGACCTAAGAAGAATTTCAACTCTCCCATCATAGACATTTGATATTCTTCACTCATCATATAGGCAAATTCATTACTATAACGTTGGTCAGTACAGCCAAAGATAATATCATCAACATATATTTGGCACACAAACAATTCACCATCATAAGATTTAGTGAAAAGAGTAGGGTCGAGTGAACCGGGTTTGAAGCCTTTCTTCATAAGGAATTCCTTCAAAGTATCATACCATGCCCGTGGGGCCTGCTTGAGGCCATAGAGGGCCTTATTGTGTCTGAAGACTTTGTCAGGATGCTTTGGATCTTCAAAACCTGGGGGTTGAGCAACATATACTTCTTCCTCAAGCTTACCATTGAGGAATGCACTTTTCACATCCATTTGATATAGAGTGATATCATGATGGTTAGCATAAGCAAGTAATATGCGAATAGCCTCAAGTCTAGCAACAGGTGCAAAAGTTTCATCGAAATCAATTCCTTCAACCTGTGTGTAGCCTTGAGCTACAAGCCGTGCCTTATTCCTTACCACAAGGCCATTTTCGTCTTGCTTGTTGCGGTAGATCCACTTTGTGCCAGTGATATTGTGCTTGCGAGGATCTGGACGTTTGACTAGTTCCCAGACGTTGTTGAGCTCGAACTGATGTAATTCTTCTTGCATGGCATGAATCCACTCAGGCTCTAGAAATGCTTCATCTACCTTAGTGGGCTCTGTGATAGAGACAAAAGCATAGTGCCCACAAAAGTTAGATAAATGTGAAGCTTTTGAGCATGTGAGAGGACCTGGCGCTTTAATGTCATTGATGATCTTTTCAACTTGTACTTCTTTTGCAATGCGAGGATGAGCTGGTTGTCGTTGATGAATTTGATCAGCATTTTATTCCGTATTTTCGTCAGGTGCATTAGCTTGACGTTCTTCATGTTCTAGAATGAATTCTTTAGCAGATTCTTCAGTAGGAATGACATCCTCAGTAGCCTTGAACTTGATAGTTTCCTCAGGTGCTGGTTCATCTATCACAGTAGGTAGGTGCTCTCTTTGCGAGCCATTAGTTTCATCGAACCGCACATCTACAGTTTCAACAACCTTGTGAAGAACGTTGTTGAAGACTCTGTAGGTGTGCGAGTCCTTTCCGTAACCAAGCATAAAACCTTCATGTGCTTTCGGTGCAAATTTTGAGTTGTGATGAGGATCTCTAATCCAACATTTAGCACCGAAGACTTTGAAATAACTTACATTGGGTTTCTTATCAGTGAGGAGTTCATAGGCAGTCTTCTTGAAGAATTTGTGAAGATATACTCTGTTGATGATGTGGCACGCAGTATCAATTGCCTCAATCCAGAAACGACGAGGTGTTTTGTATTCATCAAGCATAGTGCAAGCCATCTCAGCAAGAGTCATGTTCTTGCGCTCCACGACGCCGTTCTGCTGAGGAGTATAAGGAGCAGATAACTCATGAGTAATACCAAGTTCATCAAGATAGTCATCAAGACCAGAATTCTTGAACTCAGTTCCATTTGTCACTTCTGATGTGCTTGATTTTAACACCAAAGTTGGTTGAAGCCCTCGAGGAAAATCGTTTGAAGACTTCCTGCACTTCATGTTTATAAGTAACAATGTGTACCCATGTGTATCGAGAGTAATAATCAACAATAACAAAGCCATATTGAGATGCCTCATTTGAGACTGCAGAATAATGGTTAGGACCGAAGAGATCCATGTGAAGCAATTCAAATGGATGAGTGGTGGTCATGATAGTCTTCGCTGGATGCTTAGCCTTTGTCATCTTCCCAGCTTCACAGGCTCCGCATAAGTGATCCTTGAGGAATTTGACATTCTCGATGCCAATGACATGCTTTTCTTTGCAAGCATGTGCAAATTCCTCATGCCCGCATGACCAAGTCGTCGATGCCAGAGCCAGCCTTCTGAAGCTTTTGCAAGTAGACACACGGCTGGTTGTGGTCCTGTAGAGAAATCAACAATATACAGGTCTCCTCTCCTAAAGCCTTCGAAGACTTTGGAATTGTGAGCTTCCATAATCACAACACAATGGTACTTGCCAAAGACAACAACCATATCAAGATCGCAAAGCATTGAGACAGACATGAGGTTGTATCCTAAGGACTCGACAAGCATGACTTTGTCCATGTGTCGATCCTTTGTGATCGCAACCTTACCTAGACCCAATACATGACTTTTGTCTTTGTCAGCAAAGATGATATGCTTCAGATGCGACGGAGATAATGGAGCATACATCAATAGATTCTTGTCACCAGTCATGTGATTTGTACATCCACTATCGAGGACCCACTCAGTGGCTTTGGGTTGATCATCCTGCAGATGAATTAGTGCAGCTTACGAACTCATATACTTCATCAGTGGAGAATGTGACATCAATTCATCAGATCAATTTCATCAAGCAATAGAACAGATAAAGCAGTATGAGGACGTGAGAAATGAAAGTTCATTTCTTCATGGTTAGCCTGCGTCCTTTCAGGCACCCTCAGGTCTCCAGCAAATTCTTCAGACGATTACGTTCGTATCGAGACCTAACCCTGCAGAAGAGATTAGTTCTTTTTCTTCACCACCCACATCTGAAGGGGTAGCAAAGAGTTCATCACTCTGCGAGCTCCATATGAGAAAGGTGGCATAGACGCCAACCCATTTCGTTTCACATAAGAGGGGTTAGGATAAGCATATGAATAAGCAGAGAAATTCTTTGAGGACTTATGAACATAATAATTAGAAGAATAATGCTCATATTCATAGCCCTTAGCTCTTCCCCGTGAAACAGAGTTGTTAGCACGATGATAATCATATGAGGACTTTGATCCTTTTGAGGAATTTGGTCCATATGAAGAATTTGACCTGGGGCTCCTATTCTTCACAGGTGGTGTCCTGAGGACATTCACCTGAAGACTTTCAAGGCACCTTTTGGGAACCCAGATTTTCTTCATAGGAGGACCGTTCATGCAGTTAGTGCCAACATATCTAGCAAATATTTCACCATTCTAATTTTTGAACAGTTTATAGTTGGAGTCAATTGACTCATCATCAGAACGAGGAGATTCACATGCAAAGCCAGATAAATTAGATGGATCAACTGGAGGTCCCTTTGCAGCAACCCATGAGGTTTTGGGGTACTGCTTAGGCTTCCAATAAGTACCATCATCATTGAGTTTCCTCTCAAAGGCAATACCCTCTTTCCTATGGTTCCTGTTGAGGATCTGCTTTTTAAGCACATCACAAAGAGTCTGATGCCCTTTGAGGCATTTGTACATGCCTGTCATGTACAATTCCTTCATCCCTGCATCGTCAGTGATACTTGCAGTGTCCTCGGATGAGGAATTAGTGATAGTAGAGGCATGTGAAGAATTTGAAACATTAGCAGCATTTGAACATTCAGGTGAAGAATTAGCAGATTCACGTTCAATGCATTTCAAACAAGGAGGAACAAATTCTTCCTGAGAAGCGCTAATTTGTTGAGCAAGTAATGAATCACGCTCCTTCTAAAGATCTTCATAACTCACTCTTAGCTTTTCAAGATCTTGATTTCTTTGAAGAAATTCATAAGAAAGCTTCTCATGATCAGATAAGAGAGTGTTATGATGACCTTGAAGGTTGTCAAACCTAGTCCGAAGTCTCTGAAGATTTTCAGTCAAGGCTTTAGTGTGATCCATTTCTTCACCCAACATATCATCACTTTTGTCTAGCATGTTTTGAACCTTTTCAAAAGCCCTTTGTTGTTTTACAACAATCTTAGCAAGTTTAGAATATCTGGGCTTGAGGTTTTCATCAGATTCATTCTCACTTGATCCAGAGGAGGTATATTTGAGTACCTTGGCACCCTTTGCCATGAAGCAATAGGTGGGAGCGTAGTCATCATTGCCTTCATCAGCCTTGTTGGTGAGGTCATTTTCTTCACTGTTGAAGATAGACTTGCTGACGAATGCAGTAGCGAGGGCTAGGCTCGCCACACCGGATTAGGACTCCTCAGATGCCTCCTCTTCCTCATTTTCTTCAGATTCAGCCCCAGAGTCCATTTCCTTGCCAATGAATGTCCGAGCCTTCTTGGAGCTGCTCTTCTTGTGAGATGAAGACTTTGAGGATTTTGATGATGAAGATTTTGAGGATTTCTTCTTTTTCTTTGCATCATCAGAACTGTAATCCTTGTATTTTTTCTTCTTTGATTCCTTTTCCCACTGAGGACAATCTTGAATGTAATGCCCATGTTTCTTGCATTTGTGACAAAGCCTCTTCTTGTAGTCACTGCATTTGTGACAAAGCAACCACATCTTGAGAACTTCTGGAATTTCTTCACGAGCAGTGCTAGCTCATGGCTTAGTTCTTCAGGATCACCAAGGCTGCTACCAGAGTCTTCATCTTCGGACTCAGATACTGCCTTGGCCTTCAGTGCATGTGATCTGCCATAGTTTGAACCATAGAGATCTCTCTTTTCAACAAGCTAGAACTCATGAGTATTTAGCCTCTCGAGGATATCAGCGGAATCAAGTGACTTGTAATCAGCACGTTCTTGTATCATCAATGCCAGAGTATCAAATGAGGAATCAAGCGATCTCAGCAATTTCTTCACCACCTCATGGTCGGTGATGTCAGTGGCACCAAGTGCTTGAAGCTCATTTGAGATGTCAGTGAGGCGATCGAAGGTTTGTTGAACATTTTCATTGTCGAGTCTTTTGAAGCGGTTGAAGAGATTACGAAGAACATCAACTCGAGAGTCATGCTGTATTGAGACTCCTTCATTCACCTTGGACAACCTATCCCAGATAAGCTTAGCAGTTTCCAAAGCACTCACTCTTCCATACCGTCCTTTGCTCAGATGGCCACATATGATATTCTTCGCTTGAGAATCGAGTTGCTTGAATCTCTTCACATCAGCAACATTCAGAGAAGGTGTGCCTGAGGGAACACCATTTTCCACAACATACCAGAGATCGTTATCAATTGCCTCAAGATGCATTCACATCTTATTCTTCCAGTAGGGGTAGTCCATCCCATCGAAGGTAGGACACCCAGCAGAGACCTTGATCATACCTGCGGTCGACATAACTAAACTCCAGGCGGTTAAACCAAAATCACACAGAACAAGGGAGTACCTTGCTCTAATACCAATTGAAAGTGCGTTATATCGACTAGAGGGGGGTGAATAGGCGATTTTTATGAATTCTTCAGTGAGGAATTTGCAGGTGAGGAAATTCCTTAGCGAAGAACTACTAGCAGCGGAATAAGTACTCAAAAGTAAACATAACAGAACACAAGCATAGTCATCATGATGAAATGAAGACAAGCACAGAGTACAGAAAGCGTAAGCACAGGATAACACAGGATGAAGACAAACAGACTGAAGAAATTGAACTGAGGAATTTGAGAAAGTCTTCAGTCAAAGTCTTCAAACACAGATATGAACAAGCACTCAACACAGTTATGAGAAAATGAAAGAGTTGAGGAAATAGAACCAGTGAGCTTGGTGAAGACAATGATTTGGTAGACCAGTTCCAACTCCTGTCTCAGTTGTACATTTGGTTAGGGCGGCTAGGTATTTAAACCTGAGGACACATAGTCCCAGACACCCAGTTATGAACACGCAGTCCAGAACACTCAGTCCTCACCGTATTCCCCTTGAGCTAAGATCACACAGACCTCGCCCAATCACTCGTGGTAAGTCTTCAGGTGACTTCCGAACCTTCACAAACTTGGTCACTTGGCGATCCACAATTCCTCTTGGATGCTCTAGACCTTGACGCCTAACCGTCTGGAAGAAGCACAATCTTCAAAGGTAACAAGCATCGGATCCACGCAGGATCAATCTCTTCAGTGATGCTCAATCACTTGGGGTTTGTAGGTGTTTGGGTTTGGGTTTTCCTCACTTGATGATTTTCACTCAAAGTCCTTGGAGGATGGGATGCTCTCAAATGACAAGTGTCAGTTTCTCTCGGAGCAGCCAACCAGCTAGTGGTTGTAGGGGGCGGCTATTTATAGCCTAGGGAGTATCCCGACATGAGAAGACATAAATGCCCTTTAATGATATGACCGTTAGGTGGGTAGATATTTTGGTACAGCTGGCACAAGGCACATCAATGGCTGGAAATTTGAGTATCAAATTCCTCAGGGCTATCATGTTCCTCACTTTGTAGGCAATCCGCACAGGCGAATTCCTAACTCCTCGGTCGGAACAAATTCCTCAGAGACCAGAAGAACTTCGTCTCTGTCACTGAAGAATATGACTGAACTGTATGAGATTGCCAATGGCTTCACTCGAAGGGATTGGTAGGTGTAGGATTTTGAGTTGAGCATCACATGGAAATTTTTCCTTAGTATTTCCTCGACCCCTTTAACAATACGGTGTTTCCTACGACTCAAGAAAGAGAAAATGAAACTATAAAAACAAAAGTCTTCATGCTTCATGTTCCTCGAATGAATACCAAGTCTTCAGGATTGCACCAATTTCTTCACTTTCAAAGTCTTCAGAAAGTCTTCAGAAATCCAAAGTCTTCAGTTGAAGAACCTCATTTTTAGGGGTCGACTTTCTCTGTAAATATCAAACTCCTCATAGACTTATAAACCTATGTACACTCACTAACACATTAGTCCCTTAACATATATGTCTTCAATACACCAAAATCACTAAGGGGCACTAGATGCACTTACACCGATTAATTTTTTTAATGTTCCTTGATTCTTAGGCAGATTTGGTTACAAGCTAGATTACAACATGTACACCCATGCATTCATATCTAGAGTATGAGTAGCGGTAAATAACAATCATGCAAGTACAAGTAATTAGGGAGTAGAGTTTGAGAATTCGCAAACAAAGGTTTCAACCACAAGGATAACGACTGCGAGATTCCACAAAGGAACAAACTCCACCATGGCTTATGCCCATGGAGTACTAGCCTCACTCGGGGCAGATCTTAACGAAGTAGGCGATATCCTTTCGCTTACAAACTTCTTGGTTTCCACACGATTGCAAACTCCGAAGCACACCTAGCCAAATATAGGAGACATCACCCTCCAAAAGGTAATAGGTGGAGTTGTTGATGATGAACTTCTTGCTCTCGTGCTTCTCAAAAGATAATCTCCACAACACTCAAACACTCTCTCACAATTTTGGCTTTGGGGTAGGAGATGGTTTGGGTGGAAAGCAATGAGGTGACTACAGATCAAAAGTTTTATGGTTGGAGTGAAATCCCTTTGATCTCAACACAAGGTTGTTGAGCTCTCTATCAGAAATATGGGTATCGAATGTGTATGCTCTGCTCTGGTTGCTCACTGAGAGTATGGTAGAGTGGGTGGAGTATATATAGGCAGCACCAAAAATCCAACCATCACACACCTTTCTATCCTACTCGGTAGGACCGAAAGAAACCACTTGGTGAGACCGGTCAGTACAAAAGGTTTGGACTTTATGTGTTTCAGTGAGACCGGGTGAAAATGTTCGGTGGCTCCAAGTTGTAATTGAAGGAAATATGCTCTAGAGGCAATAATAAAGTTGTTATTTATATTTCATCATGATAAATGTTTATTATTCATGATAGAATTGTATTAATCGGAAACTCAGTACATGTGTGGATACATAGACAAACATAGTGTCCCTAGTATGCCTCTACTTGACTAGCTCGTTAATCAAAGATGGTTAAGTTTCATGACCATAGACATGTGTTGTCATTTGATGCACGTGATCACTTCATTAGAGAATATGTGATGGACAAGACCCATCCATAAGCTTAGCATAATGATCGTAGAATATGTAGGAACCAATATGAGCATCCAGGTTCCGCTATTGGTTATTGACTGGAGACATGTCTCGGTCATGTCTACATAGTTCTCGAACCCATAGGGTCCGCACGCTTAACGTTTAATGACGATTTGTATTATGAGTTATGTGATTTGATGACCGAAGTTTGTTCGGAGTCCTGAATGAGATCACGGACATGACGAGGAGTCTTGAAATGGTCGAGAGGTAAATATCGATATATTGGAAGGTTATATTCGGACATCGGAATTGTTCCAAAGTGATTCGGGTATTTATCGGAGTACCGGGAGGTTACCGGAACCCCCCGGGGAAGTATTGGGCCTTAATGTGCTTTAGTGGAAAGGAGAGAAGGGCCACATGGGGTGGCCACGCGCCCCCCATGGCAAGTCTGAATTGGACTAGGGAGGGGGCGGCGCCCCCTCTTTCCTTCTCCCTCTCCTCCTCCTTCCCTCTCCCCCCTCTTGGAAAAAGGAAGGGGACTCCAACTAGGATTATGAATCCTAGTTGGACTCCCCTATGGCGCGCCCCCCCTTGGCCGGCCTCCTCCCCCCTCATTTATATACATGGGCAGGGGCACCCCAAAGCATAACAGACAATCTCTTAGCCGTGTGCGGAGCCCCCCCTCCATAGTTTAACACCTCGGCCATATCGTCGTAGTGCTTAGGCCGTAACACCCATGATGCAGCTATATCTCCCACGTGTCGGAGCACGACTTAGAGGCATAACCGCATAGTAGGCATGTCGCAAGAGTACTGAATCTAGTTTTTCCAAAAAAGTGCTGCAAGTTTCAACCAAAAAAAGTACTGAATCTAGTTTTTCCAGAACGATTAACCTGCTAGTCGGAAGAGCATAATACAACATATTTTAGCACAAGGTAAATCAGTATCTGAATTCTATCCTATTGTCAATGCCGTAACGGGAGATCATTGTGGTCGGGGAAGTCGAACTCCGTGTAACAAACTTTTCTCATCCACTCTCCTATTTCCCTTTTTTCATTTTTATAAGATTTTTTTGCGAAACATTTTTATAAGATTTTTTTGCGAAACATTTTTATAAGATTCAAAATTTTGCCCAGCCACTATCTATTTGTATTATCTAAGAACAAAATAAGTTTCCTCGCAAAAAAGGAGAGAACAAAATATTTTTTCTGCCATTTTCCATCCACTCTCCTATTTCAAACTTTTTTTAATGAGAGGGAACAAAAGCCCATCAGGTCATGGACGTGTGGTTCAAGTTTTTTGCCCGACAACTACCTAATTATATTAGACAGAACACACTAAGTGTTTACCAAGCTACTACCCAATACCCATTTATATGAAATAGAATAAAATAATTGCATCGCTCAACATCCTGTGAAAAAACTTTTGCGGGTCCCACTGCCACCATTGATGTGTGGGTCCTAGTGCCCAATAACCCATGAAGCAACTATGGCGGTTCCCACTACTATACGTTACATGACAACAAAATGATCATCACACATTTCTAATATTCGATGACTCTAGCAGGTTCGTCATGGAAATTAGCAATATGTCATAAAATTGGCAGCTAGGTGCGCTCAACGGTCGAGGCTATTCAATGACGTCCATCGTCACCGATTTGCGGTAATTAGTGACGCCACCTATGAAAACATCACACATTAGTTATTTTTGTGACGTTGTCCACCATCGTCATGAGGATTTTTGTCACGGTATCTCAATTTTGTTGTAGTGTTAGTTCGGATATTGTTTACTGGTATCTGAGTGATATGCCAATGATTATTTATGATATATATATATATATATATATATATATATATATATAAGCCATATGCCCGGCTATTTGACATGCTCGGGGTAGGAGGCGGAGGAACATGCATAATACAGGCTCAAGAAATAGGGAGTGTGGTCTACAAAAAGTTATTTTGGACCTCCTATCGCACGTCTGCGCCGCCAGTTCTCGGTGGGGGAATCCTTGATGGAAGTAGCCCCTTGGGTGAGTGTACGGATCCGGACTCCGATAGAGCCAGTTCCAGATGTTTATCCTGTTCGTCACCTGTTTTTAAAGGATTGCGAAGGAAGAGAATAAAAAATAAGTAATAAAAGAAAGTTACTAGAGTGCTTGTAGGCTTGTCTGTATTGTGCTTCCGCCAATGCCCATGGTATCTTGAGTGCATAATGATGTATCCGCGGTACAAATTTTGTAGGTGTGTGGAGTGGGCGGCGGAAGCCGGGTTGCTATTTCCGTTCTAGGAGCAGATGATCCTCGGGTGGAGGTTGCTTCTGACCCCCGGTGTTTCGTTGGTGAACCTTTCCGTCATCCATGTCGCTTGGCGGCCTCCTCCCCCTATGCTCTCCGTTGAGCTTGCTAGCCTGTTTAAAGACCCAGCAGTTTCTGTTGGTATGATTAGCTGGTTTATCGAGGTGGTCGTGAATCTGGCATGGTCGGCCCAATATCCTGTCCAGGTTGGATGGTTCATCTCGATTCGCCTTGAATGCCTTCTTCCGCTGACTGGGCTTGGGATTGCTGAATGCGGCGTTGACCGTCGTGTCGCCTGATCTTTCATTGTCATTGCGACTGTTGTTTTTGCTTCCTTGTGGCTTGCCGTTGCCGTCTCGGATTTCGGAGGTGCCCTGCTTGCTGGCGCTATTGCTTCTACGGGTGAGCCAGCTGTCTTCTCCCACGCAAAAGTGGGTCATCAGAGCAGTGAGGGCTGTCATGGATTTAGGTCCTTCTTGGCCGAGGTGGCATGCAAGCCATTCGTCCCGGACGCCGTGTCTGAAAGCCGCAAGGGCTTCCGCGTCCGGACAGTCGACGATTTGGTTCTTTTTGACTAAGAACCGAGTCTAGAGCTCCCTGGCTGATTCTCCGGGCTGTTGGAAAATTTGACTTAGGTCATCGACATCTGGTGGCCGGACAAATGTTCCTCGGAAGTTATCGAGGAAGGCCTCTTCCAAGTCTTCCCAGCTGCCTATGGAATTTTGGGGCAGGCTGTTTAACCAGTACCGAGATGGCCCTTTTAGTTTTAGTGGGAGGTATTTAATGGCGTGGAGGTCGTCCCCACGGGCCATATGGATGTGGAGGATGAAATCTCCTATCCACACCGCGGGATCGGTTGCCCCGTCGTATGATTCAATATTGACGGGTTTGAATCCTTCGGGGAATTCATGATCCATTACTTCATCAGTGAAGCAAAGCGGGTGTGCGGCGCCTCTATGCTGGGCCACACTACGACGTAACTCTGAAGGAGTCTCTTTACGATTTTTGGCTCGGGCGTGGCGAGGTTGGACACGTCCGAATAGGTAGCCATCGTCGCGTGTTGAAGCATGCTTTCGCGATCCGTAGATCGGTCTTGCGTGTCCTGCTCTACTGTCCAAGTCTCTTTGTAGGTCGTTTGGGTAATCGTGACCCGCATTGTTCCTGCCTTTACGGTGAGGTGGGGCTGTCTGCTGTTCATCTTGAGTTGCCTCTTTATCCGAACAGAGTTGCCGGTGACATGTCACATTGTGTGACGATGGTATGGGCTCCAATGCCCCTTCATCGGACTGGTGTAGCAATCTGTGCTTTGGGTAGCCTTTGGCTAGGCTACTAAGGCCATATTCTTTGGCAACCAGGACTTCAGTCCATCTGTCGCTGAGTAGGTCTTGGTCAACTTGAAGCTGCTGCTGCTTCTTTTTCAGGCTCCTTGCCGTAGCTATCAGCCTGCGCTTGAAGCGCTCCTGTTCGAGGGGCTCTTCGGGTATGATGAAGTCTTCGTCGCCGAGGCTTACCTCATCTTCGGAGAGTGGAAGGTAGTTGTCGTCCTCTGAACCGTTGCTGGGCAGGGCCAGTTCGTCGGGGCTGGCTTGCCTGTTTTCATGTTCCTCCTGCTCGGATGTTGCTCCCACAGGGTCTTCATTGCTTTCGGCGCCGTCCAGAGTACCATTTTCTCCAGTGCCATTGTTGTTGCGGCATGACTTGGGGCGGCGTTTGGGGCACCGAAACTTAGACTATGACTCAGGAGTTTTAACTAGATCTCCCTTGTCTTTGCCGCGAGGCTAAGTGTATCGATCATGTACACGTCATGTGAAGGGGTGGCCGTCTCATGCCTGATGATTGGCGGGTCTTGGCCTTGCTCCTTATCGGCATCATTGTCTATACCGTCAATGTCTGCGGAGCCAGGAGCGGGCATGTCGGTTAAGTCCTCAACAGTGGTTATGAAGTGGGTGGCGGGTGGGAAGAGAAATTCTCCGTCATCAGCCCCTAGTTCGAGCCGGACATAGTTCGGCTGCGACTCTCCCATGAATGACAGGACCTTTGAAGAGTTTAGCACATCGCCCAAATGTGAGTGCTGAAAACGTCTGCGGCGCTGAATTCGAAGATCGATAACCGATCTAGCTTGGTGTCCGCAAGCGTACATGGTCCAGAACTTATAGCCGGAGAAGAGTCCAGAGTTCCATTGGCGCAAATATTGCAGGGTGTCGAGTCTGTGTGCGGCTCTAACACCGCGGACTCTGTGGCCTTGAATGGCACGATCTGCTCTGGTTCTAAGGCCATTGCAGCAACATGAGCCATCTCCTGAATCTGGTCTGATGACAGATTTGAGTCATGTTCATCGGGGTGAGGGGAGCGATCGCTGCGGTCTCAAATCCATTGAATACCAAGTCTCCACGGATATCCGCGACGTAGTTCAAGCTTCCAAATCTGACCTGGTGTCCAGGGGTGTAGCTATCGATCTGCTCCAGATGGCCAAGCGAGTTGGCCCGCAGTACGAAGCCGCCGAACACGAAAATCTGTCCGGGGAGGAAGGTTTCTCCTTGGATAGCGCCGCTATAGATGATTGAAGGGGCCATCGTACCTTTCGTCGACGGCACAGTGGAACTCTCAATGAAAGCAGCAATGTCGGTGTCAAAACTGGCGGATCTCGGGTAGGGGGTCCCGAACTGTGCGTCTAGGATTGATGGTAACAGGAGACGGGGGACACAATGTTTACCCAGGTTCGGGCCCTCTCTAGGGAGGTAATACCCTACGTCCTGCTTCATTGATCTTGATGAATATGAGTGTTACAAGAGTTGATCTACCACGAGATCATAATGGCTAAAACCTAGAAGCCTAGCCTGTATGACTATGGTAATGAGTATATCCTTTCCGGACCTACCCCTCCGGTTTATATAGACACCGGGGGGGGGGGGGAATCTAGGGTTACATAGAGTCGGTTACATAAGAAGGAATCTTCATAGTCAGTCGCCAGGCTTGCCCTCCACGCCAAGTAGAATCCAATCCGGACACGGGTGCGGTCTTTGGCCTTCATGTCTTCACAGCCCATCAGTCCGGCCCATGGATAACAGGCCAGACGCCCGAGGACCCCTTAGTCCAGGACTCCCTCACTCTTTCCTCCACGTCTCGGCGTTTATCATTACATGCGAAGCCTTCCTCCGAATCCCCCCACACTTCGGCTTATGGCTCAAAACCTTTAGTGTGAAGCCAAAGGTAGTTGACGGGGAACGGACAGAGTGCGTTGGTGTTGTAGTGAGCAAACTTACCAATACTCTCTGGCCAAAAGGCTCCTTCACCGAAACCTCCAACCAATGGCAGCGAGTGTTGTTTTACGTCACGGAACCCCGTAGTACCAAGTGGGCCGCTATACCTGCGTTCCGTTCCGGCCCTCCGCCTCAACTTGCATCATGGATTAACAATGGGCTGGACTGGGGATCAGTTGATGAAGTGCAGACTTTACAGAGCCACATCCGAACCCTCCTTGAGAGAGACATCGATCTTGTCAACGTGATTCAAGTGATGTTAGTCCGCCGAATCCTGCCATGCCAGCGCAGGTTTCGCCGCATGTGGGAGATTAATCCAGAAGGACCACGAACCCTCCAACACTTCTTCGGCACCACACACGAAGGGATGTGGAAGCTATTTTTCGGGAAGCGGAAACATTGGCCGGACACTACCGAGGACGTTGGCCTTAGCTGCAACCGTCCGGATACCTCGGTAAGCACTTAGCTCCCAAACACTTTGTAATTATGCATACTGTAATATGGTACTAAGCAAGCTATATTCTTGCAGGGCTGGATAAAGAAGGCCAAACTAATTATGTGTTCGGCCCCTCTGCCCGAAGGCCCAGCGAATCCTATTCTAACAAGGATGCTGGCCCTGGCACCATACCAGATGCCTGCGAAGGAGGGTGAGGCGGAGGGTGAGAGGGCCAAAGATGGCCCCTATTCCAAGGGTATATCGGACATTGTGTCCGGAGGAATCAAAATTCCCTCACCCGAAGACAAAAGTGAAGGGGGGCCACTGTCTCCTTCCCTCCTAGGAAGAAAAGGGCCACCTCCGAAGATTGGGAGAAGCAGGCTCCTAAGCGAGACAAGATGCCTCTGGTGGGTGGCTCGGGCTTGGAGGACGTCGAAGCACAGTCTCATGATGAGGACAAGCCTTAGACCAAATCATAAGTGAACAAGGCTATTTTAAACATGTCCCGTTCTATTCTTGTAATGACTGGAATATATAGATATTTTTGCAGCTTAGCAAGTAGTCTTCTTCAACAATCCTCTTCCTCGGGGACCTTCTCCCGGAGATGATGGAAAGCGAGACACCCCCACCGGCTTCTCCGTCCAATGGGGCGGACGACTTCAAGGTGTCGTCGCGGAGGGTCTCCTCGGACCAACAAGTGGTGCAAGGGACGATGAAGACATTACCCGAAGGTGATATGTGACACCCAAAATTTTTGGCCTTGTTTTATTAATTAAGATTTTTCCAAGAATTAAAACTTTTATTTTCTAGGCTCCCTTTTTATTTTTGAACCATTTTCTCCCTTGTTATTATGGAGTTTTTCCCCCAAAGTGAAAACCTTTCAAATATGTTATTGGACTTGTTTAACCTCTCAAGAAAAACTTTTCTTTTATCAGTATAACTAATTACTTAATCAATTTGCTTGATCTTTATTTTCTTGAAAAATGGTTTTCCAAGGATATATGGCCATAATTGAACTACAACCATTTGATAAGTTCATTCAAAAATCCCACAAAAATTTGGAGATGTCATGTGATGTTTTTAAATCACTTTTATACAAAAATATCTTTTATTCATGTAATATTTTGAGCTCTGCATCAATTTTTTTCTTCTTTGGTCCAGAGTGCAATTTTGCACTACAACCCATTTAAATATTTCTTTCTGGCCTCCACCAAAATTATGGGATGTTGGTAGTAGCATATGATTCAACTTTATGCAAAAACCCAGTGATGTTATTTGAAAAATTTGAGTGAATCAACCTCATTTTCATTCTGGTCCAGCCTTGTGATTTCTACTACAACCCTATTTATTTTTGCTCCAGTGACCTTGTGCCTTCTCCTACTTGTAGACAGCCCTACCAAACCCCTAAGTCCAGGAGCATGCACCCATTGGATCATTTTTGGTTCATGAAATAATGCCATTTATTTCCTGTCCAAAATTGTAGTTTTGCAAAACTTGCACTAACAAGTTTGTGCTTTTCACAAACTAACCTCACCACCCTCTTATGCATCTAAAGAGACCACCATCTGGAGTTTTTGGCCAATCCAAGACCTGCCTAAGTGCCCTTAGCATTTTGTCAAACACCTTACGGGCATGATCTGTTTTGACATGAATTTTGACATTGCACTGTGAGCTTGCACCTTTGATCAAACCAACTTGTCCACTAGGCTCCCAGTTACTCCTAACCTGAGTCTGTTAAGTGCCAGCCTCACCCAAGCCCTGTAGCAGGCCCTGGCATTACGACGAGCACGTCCTGTGCACGGCCAGAGAGCGAGCAGAGCGTGCGTTTGGC
Source organism: Triticum urartu (assembly GCF_056163025.1). NCBI lineage: Eukaryota > Viridiplantae > Streptophyta > Magnoliopsida > Poales > Poaceae > Triticum > Triticum urartu. Next base: position 582,091,094 of record NC_141879.1, read on the forward strand.
ACGCGTTTTGCACGTGTCGCGCCCGAGCCGACGCGTCGCGCCCCTGGCCTTGCCACCACTGCAGAACCACGCCACGCACGTCCCTCCTCACCGCTTCACGCCAAGCCGCCCTTCGCCACGCCCCGGCAGGCCAAGAGCTAGCCGCTGCAGCCGCCCGACAGCCTCTGCACTGGTTGGCACCGCCCGAGCCACTCCCGCTCGCCAGCTCGCCCCTGGAGCAGTGCCCACTCGTCCGCTAGCTCCTGCCGTCATCCCCAGCCACGCCACATTGCCTGCAAGCTACAGGACGGCGGTCACCGGCGACCTTATCCACGGCCGCCGCAGAACCGCCTTGGCTCGCCCATTAAAGGAGCCCCGAGCTCATCTCCGCACACAAGCAGTCCCAAGCCATCTCCCGAGGACCCCCATTGGCAGCCAATCGACCCGGGGAGGTCTCCTTCCCCATCTCCGGCAACCGCAGCCGCCGCCACTGCCCCGGCCATTCTGGCACCACCAGGGCCTCCCCCTCTCCGTTCTCTTCACCAGGAACTCTCCCTTCCTCCCGTGAACCCATCCCCCTACTCGATTTTGATCGGGAACCACCGTAGCCCCAAACACACTTTGCTCCCGAAGCTCCCTCCGCCACGAAGCTCACCGTCGACGGCTCCGTCCACCCCCGAGAGCGTAGCAACCACCGACGGGACCGCCTCGACCCCCTGAGCCCGTGGATGGCTTCGGCTTCTCGAACGGTGCCGCTGTTCGCCGGCGAGCAACGCCGGAACCTCGCCCCGCTCGGACAAAGGAGGAAGAAGGAGGCGCGACGACTGGTCAAACCTGACCAGTGGGCCCCCTGGACCCACTGTCAGTGACCCCGCACCTGTCCACGTGGGTTAAGTGAAAGCGCAAAACCCCTAGTACGTATCTCCTACTTAGAAAGCGTATTTCCTTCTGAAACGTTTTCTTTTCTGTTTTATTTTAAATAACAGATTTTGACCAAAACTTTGACCGAGCTTAACTTTTTAAATACAACTCCAAATGAATTGATTCTTTTTCCTGCATCTCTCAAATTCTGTCTAGTTTATTTTAAGATTAATTAAAAATTTTCCAAACAACTTTTTTGTACTGTTTTTGAAATATGTGTTATTTGCAAAATTGTGCAAATAGGATTTTGGAAGAGAGGAGAAAGCTTTCAAAAGTTTTGGAGTGCACCCCTGCCTTTGCACACCATGAAGGCAAGCATTCTGAACCCCGGAATAATATTTTTGGTGTGTTAGTTGACACGTTTATAACACCACCTTATATCGGAGAACTTGTTATTTCATGTGATATGATCATTTGCATGAATGCATATTAGTGAGTTCCTTGCTGTTGGAAATGAATATACTTGTGATGGTAATCATCCTCATGTGCCTTGCATGCATGCCGGAAAGAAATCCGGGAAAACCTCTGCCTTGGGTAGGCGTGAGCTTATCGCCGGTCTCCGTCGGGACGGTTATGTCCAGTATGGCATGGTAAGGTATATTGAGTGGTGATTTTGTTGGTTGAAATATATTTGTTATACATGTCATGCATGGAATTTATAAACCTCCTGAGTTGACCGTAGATCGAGTCTTGTTCCAGTAACCCCCATAATTGTTTTGTACTACCACTTGTCCCTGCCGCAGGTAGGGTACGGTTCAGTAAGTCGTCAACCCCTTTCAAGCACACACCGTACAGAGAGGCCATGGTGGAAGATACCGGTTGTAGCCGGTAGGCAGGCCACCTGGTCCGGGGGCATGGGTGTTTCCGGTTGGGACCGAGAGGGGAGGCCACCCCTTAGAGCGCGCGATATAAATTTGATCCCATGCTACGCGAGGTTGTAGCCTCCCCACTTAGAGTTTTGCTTAACAAGTGTCGTGGGTGATTCCAGACACCGATGAGTTAAGCTGGTGTGTGCAAGTTAGGCGTGTTTTCAACTAAAAGGCCGTAGACAGAATTAGTCCCGATGGACTAAAGGAATCCGTTACTCATGGGTAAAGAGTACACCCTCTGCAGAGATTAAACCTATTCGAATAGCCGTGTCCATGGTTAAGGATTACAGTCTGGAATGGGTCAAGTGTTGGTCTTAGTGTCGGTCTTCGGAGGTGAAATTGTTAAACCAAACTTGGATACCGACTGGTTACTTGTGAGAACCATGATTATTATTTTGTGATGGACTAACCCGTTGCATTATTTGTATTATCAAGTATCCCTAGGAAGGTTCCACCTCCTGGATATTCATTGTGATTATTTATTTTATAAGCCCTTTATGTGGTGTCGCTGAGACGCCCGACTGTGGCATTGCTTGTTATTTATTTATTTTAAAAGCCCTTTATGTGGTGCCGCTCAGACACCCAACCGTGGCATTTCTTTTAAATCCCTTTATGTGGTGTCGCTCAGACGCCCGACTGTGGCATTTCTTTTAAAGCCCTTTATGTGGTGTCGCTCAGATGCCCGACTGTGGCATTTCTTTTAAAGCCCTTTATGTGGTGTTGCTCAGACGCCCGACTGTGGCATTTCTTTTAAAGCCCTTTATGTGGTGTCGCTCAGACGCCCAACTGCGGCATTTTATTCCCACTCTATTACTGGTTATTCATGTTGCATGAAAATAATCTGCTTGCATGCATAAAAGATGTTTTATTTATGACTGACTATGTGATCATGGAATTTTTTCAGTGCATGATTATCAATTATATTATCCTAGTGTTCATAATGTTTGCGAGTACATTCAAAGTACTCACTGGCTTGTCCCTGGCTATTGTCTTGGCCAGATTTCTGCTTGGAGAGGAGCGTGGCAATGACAGCCTCGAGACCTAAGCAACGGTGATAGCAGCCTCACGAAGATAGGAGTTAACCGGGTCAGCTGTTCCTGTGGGAAATGGAGTCCCATAGACACTGACGGCTCACAAACCGCTTCCGCCATCGACCACTATAAACCCAATTGTTGTACTCACAGGCCAGAATGGTCTTGTACTACATATTTTGTATTTTTCTTGGAATTTCTGTATCAAGTTGGAGCCTCATCAGCTAACAGTAATCCTAGGGCTGATGAGCACGACGGTCTTTTTCTGGAAATTTATACCCGGAAAACCCGGTCGTGACAGACTTGGTATCAGAGCCAGGCTGACCATTGGCTAATCCTATCTTAGCCGGGTCTATAAACTTAGGCAAACCAACCCACCAAACCATAACCAAACCCCTGCCAAACTTCTCGTGCAAGATAGCCACACAGTGACCCAACACCTTTTGGCAGTCGGTGCCCAACCTGTCAACCTAACCTGTCGCTCATGCGCCAGTGATCGAATCCTAAATAGTCCTTTCTCGCAAACGTGCGAAGGAAGACTCCGTCCCCTTTTCCTATAAAAAGGGGCACGCTAGCCCCAACACAGCCCAGCCCAGCCTCTACCCCAAACCAAGCTACAATGCCTGGCCCTGTCGTGCACAATGAGACCACGGCAACCAACCTTGGAGGCTTTGTGACCATACTCGCAAACCTCACCCGTCGTTCCTATGCGTTAGAAGAGCCCCCAGAATATGTTGTGTACCAAGGACCCATGAGCGGTGAGAACCGTCAATTCTGGGCCACTGTACACATCTACGGTAGGGGTCTAGCACCCGAACGCCCCTACAGGTTCACCGGAAGAACGACTTCCTTTGGGCCACAAGCCATCCAACTAGCTGCTCGAGAAGCTATAGTTCATCTCCGGCACTTGTCGCCTAGAGTTAACTGTCGCTCGTTCCACTACTACCCCAGACGTGAAGGGTATGGTAGACCACCCCAAGTTGCCAACGGAGATCACGAGACGGATCCTGCATTGTTGCACCTAGTGCGCTATGTAAGTGCACTAGAGGAACTGTGCGATCAAATCACTATTGATCTAATCGCAGCTCGTGGAGAGCTGGTTCATCGAACCCCGGTGAGAGAAGAGAACGAGCCCAACGCCGACAACCCAGTCGTGCTGTTTGGACACCCGATCGAGTCCCTGAGGCCTGCCCCAGCCATCGGCCAAGGTGCTGCGATAACCCCAGAAGTGCTTCGTCGCATATTGGGAGCACACTCCAACGGGGTTGTGGCCAACAATCCCCGAGATAGTCCTCATCGTTACCCCGAGCCTGCAGCCCCTCAACCCACTCCAGCTAATTCCGACGACGAGACCCGTGGAGGAGCCTCAAGGCACACCCGCTTGGATGTAAACGAGGTAGACTAAGTCACCCGAGTCGTATCGAGTCCCAGTGTACCCTCGCTTTGTAATCGTGTGGCCTTGTAATTAAATGCCGCCTGTTGTCGTGCCTCTGTTTTAATAGTAGCCTTGCCTGGATACGCCAGTATGTAGTATAAGATTTCTATCCCGGACACAGTCACCAAAAATCACCCCGTCAACCCCACAGTAACACATCACTATAGTGAAATGTGTGAATCTGTGGCTTGACCCCGACCCTTGGAACAGAGCTGAAAATTTTCTTTACCATTCACCACGGTAAAAATGACCCAGCTCCGGTGCTATAAAAAGGCCACCGAGTGACCTTGCCAAGCACCTCTCACCTTGTGCACCACCCTCACAACCATTTCCTAGCCATGCCGAGCCCTAGCATTTATCTGAGAACCCCAGATGCAACCCCGGGTAGTTTTGTCAAGATATTGCGGCATTTTACCTGCAGTACCATGGGCGCTACCCAGCCACCCCAGTACGAGCTGTTCAAATCGAGAATTACCCCTTCCACCTCGAGATATTGGGCAGCAGTACACATCCCTCCCGTAAACTCAAACCAAGATCCAACGGAGGTCTCCTTCGTGGGGAAATCTATGCCAACCCCACATATGGCCATAGAAGCTGTTGCATACGAAGCGCTTGCTCGCCTTCGATTCGCGGTACCCTATGCCAGCGAACGAGGGTATTATTACTTCCCGAGCCATGCAGCACCCGGAGGGGTGACATCTTTTCCCGGTGGACGAATTGAGAGAGAACCAGAGGGAGAAGAAGAGGCTGACAGTGGGCCCCGGGTCCACCTGTCGGCCAGAGAGAGCACTGTGCTCTCGGGTACGACCAGCGTATATTTAAATTTAGAGGTTATTCTAAATTTATATCCAGCGTAGAAATCTCACGTTTTGTCCCGAACCGTAGATTTTTCCACACAGCACCAGTATCCACACTGTGGTTTTGCACCACTTATTGCCCTCTCACTGTAGCCACATTTTTATTGCGTATAGTTTTTCTTAAAACAACTTTGAACAAATCTCGAGGACGAGATTTTTCTTAAGGGGGGTAGTGTTGTGACACCAAAATTTTTTGGCCTTGTTTTATTAATTAAGATTTTTCCAGGAATTAAAACTTTTATTTTCTAGGCTCCCTTTTTATTTTTGAACCAACATCTCCCTTGTTATTATGGGGTTTTTCCCCCAAAGTGAAAACCTTTCAAATATGTTATTGGACTTGTTTAACCTCTCAAGAAAAACTTTTCTTTTATCAGTATAACTAATTACTTAATCAATTTGCTTGATCTTTATTTTCTTGAAAAATGGTTTTCCAAGGATATATGGCCATAATTGAACTACAACCATTTGATAAGTTCATTCAAAAATCCCACAAAAATTTGGAGATGTCATGTGATGTTTTTAAATCACTTTTATACAAAAATATCTTTTTTTCATGTAATATTTTGAGCTCTGCATCAATTTTTTCTTCTCTGGTCCAGAGTGCAATTTTGCACTACAACCCATTTAAATATTTCTTTCTGGCCTCCACCAAAATTATGGGATGTTGGTAGCAGCATATGATTCAACTTTATGCAAAAACCCAGTGATGTTATTTGAAAAATTTGAGTGAATCAACCTCATTTTCATTCTGGTCCAGCCTTGTGATTTCTACTACAACCCTATTTATTTTTGCTCCAGTGACCTTGTGCCTTCTCCTACTTGTAGACAGCCCTACCAAACCCCTAAGTCCAGGAGCATGCACCCATTGGATCATTTTTGGTTCATGAAATAATGCCATTTATTTCCTGTCCAGAATTGTAGTTTTGCAAAACTTGCACTAACAAGTTTGTGCTTTTCACAAACTATCCTCACCACCCTCTTATTCATCTAAAGAGACCACCATCTGGAGTTTTTGGCCAATCCAAGACCTGCCTAAGTGCCCTTAGCATTTTGTCAAACACCTTACGGGCATGATCTGTTTTGACATGAATTTTGACATTGCACTGTGAGCTTGCACCTTTAATCAAACCAACTTGTCCACTAGGCTCCCAATTACTCCTAACCCGGGTCTGTTAAGTGCCAGCCTCACCCAAGCCCTGTAGCAGGCCCTGGCATTACGACGAGCACATCCTGTGCACGGCCAGAGCGCGAGCAGAGCATGCGTTTGGCACGCGTTTTGCACGTGCTGCGCCCGAGCCGACGCGTCGCGCCCCTGGCCTTGCCACCATTGCAGAACCACGCCACGCACGTCCCTCCTCACCGCTTCACGCCAAGACGCCCCTCGCCACGCCCCGGCAGGCCAAGAGCTAGCCGCCGCAGCCGCCTGACAGCCTCTGCACTGGTCGGCGCCGCCCGAGCCACTCCCGCTCGCCAGCTCGCCCCTGGAGCAGTGCCCACTCGTCTGCTAGCTCCTGCCGTCATCCCCAGCCACGCCACGTTGCCTGCAAGCTACAGAATGGCGGTCACCGGCGACCTTATCCACGGCCGGCGCGGAACCGCCTTGGCTCGCCCATTTAAGGAGCCCCGAGCTCATCTCCGCACGCAGGCAGTCCCAAGCCATCTCCTGAGGACCCCCATTCGCAGCCAATCGACCCGGGGAGGTCTCCTTCCCCATCTCCGGCAACCGCAGCCGCCGCCACTGCCCCGGCCATTCTGGCACCACCAGGGCCTCCCCTTCTCCGTTCTCTTCACCAGGAACTCTCCCTTCCTCCCGTGAACCCATCCCCCTACTCGATTTTGATCGGGAACCACCGTAGCCCCAAACACACTTTGCTCCCGAAGCTCCCTCCGCCGCGAAGCTCACCGCCGATGACTCCGTCCACCCCCGAGACCGTAGCAACCACCGACGGGACCGCCTCGACCCCCTGAGCCCGTGGATGGCTTCGGCTTCTCGAACGGTGCCGCCGTTCGCCGGCGAGCAACGCCGGAACCTCGCCCCGCTCGGACAAAGGAGGAAGAAGGAGGCGCGGCGACTGGTCAAACCTGACCAGTGGGCTCCCTGGACCCACTGTCAGTGACCCCGGACCTGTCCACGTGGGTTAAGTGAAAGCGCAAAACCCCTAGTACGTATCTCCTACTTAGAAAGCATATTTCCTTCTGAAACGTTTTGTTTTCTATTTTATTTTAAATAACAGATTTTGACCAAAACTTTGACTGAGCTTAACTTTTTAAATACAACTCCAAATGAATTGATTCTTTTTCCTGCATCTCTCAAATTCTGTCTAGTTTATTTTAAGATTTATTTAAAAAATTGCCAAACAACTTTTTTGTACTGTTTTTGAAATATGTGTTATTTGCATATTTTTGAAAATAGGATTTTGGAAGAGAGGAGAATGCTTTCAAAAGTTTTGGAGTGCACCCCTGCCTTTGCACACCATGAAGGCAAGCATTCTGAACCCCGGAATAATATTTTTGGTGTGTTAGTTGACACGTTTATAACACCACCTTATATCGGAGAACTTGTTATTTCATGTGATATGATCATTTGCATGAATGCATATTAGTGATTTCCTTGCTGTTGGAAATGAATATACTTGTGATGGTAATCATGCTCATGTGCCTTGCATGCATGCCGGAAAGAAATTCGGGAAAACCTCTGCCTTGGGTAGGCGTGAGCTTATCGCCGGTCTCCGTCGGGACGGTTATGTCCGGTATGGCATGGTAAGGTATATTGAGTGGTGATTTTGTTGGTTGAAATATATTTGTTATACATGTCATGCAGGGAATTTATAAACCTCCTGAGTCGACCGTAGATCTAGTCTTGTTCCAGTAACCCCCATACTTGTTTTGTACTACCACTTGTCCCTGCTGCAGGTAGGGTACGGTTCAGTAAGTCGTCAACCCCTTTCAAGCACACACCGTACAGAGAGGCCATGGTGGAAGATACCGGTTGTAGCCGGTAGGCAGGCCACCTGGTCTGGGGGCATGGGTGTTTCCGGTTGGGACCGAGAGGGGAGGCCACCCCTTAGAGCGCGCGATATAAATTTGATCCCATGCTACGCGAGGTTGTAGCCTCCCCACTTAGAGTTTTGCTTAACAAGTGTCGTGGGTGATTCCAGACACCGATGAGTTAAGCTGGTGTGTGCAAGTTAGGCGTGTTTTCAACTAAAAGGCCGTAGACGGAATTAGTCCCGATGGACTAAAGGAACCCGTTACTCGTGGGTAAAGAGTACACCCTCTGCAGAGATTAAACCTATTCGAATAGCCATGTCCATGGTTAAGGATTACAGTCTGGAATGGGTCAAGTGTTGGTCTTAGTGTCGGTCTTCGGAGGTGAAATTGTTAAACCAAACTTGGATACCGACTGGTTACTTGTGAGAACCATGATTATTATTTTGTGATGGACTAACCCGTTGCATTATTTGTATTATCAAGTATCCCTGGGACGGTTCTACCTCCTGGATATTCATTGTGATTATTTATTTTATAAGCCCTTTATGTGGTGTCGCTGAGACGCCCGACTGTGGCATTGCTTGTTATTTATTTATTTTAAAAGCCCTTTATGTGGTGTCGCTCAGACGCCCGACTGTGGCATTTCTTTTAAAGCCCTTTATGTGGTGTCGCTCAGACGCCCAACTGTGGCATTTCTTTTAAAGCCCTTTATGTGGTGTCGCTCAGACGCCCGACTGTGGCATTTCTTTTAAAGCCCTTTATGTGGTGTCGCTCAGACGCCCGACTGCGGCATTTTATTCCCACTCTATTACTGGTTATTCATGTTGCATGAAAATAATCTGCTTGCATGCATAAAAGATGTTTTATTTATGACCGACTATGTGATCATGGAATTTTTTTCAGTGCATGATTATCAATTATATTATCCCAGTGTTCATAATGTTTGCGAGTACATTCAAAGTACTCACTGGCTTGTCCCTGGCTATTGTCTTGGCCAGATTTCTGCTTGGAGAGGAGCGTGGCGATGACAGCCTCGAGACCTAAGCAACGGTGATAGCAGCCTCGCGAAGATAGGAGTTAACCGGGTCAGCTGTTCCTGTGGGAAATGGAGTCCCATAGACACTGACGGCTCACAAACCGCTTCCGCCATCGACCACTAGAAACCCAATTGTTGCACTCACAGGCCAGAATGGTCTTGTACTACATATTTTGTATTTTGCTTGGAATTTCTGTATCAAGTTGGAGCCTCATCAGCTAACAGTAATCCTGGGGCTGATGAGCACAACGGTCTTTTTCTGGAAATTTATACCCGGAAAACCCGGTCGTGACATGATACTTCGGTGGCGCAGGGTCTGGGGACCATCAAGGAAGGCCCCGAACAATCCGGTATACAACCGGATACGAATAAACGGATCCCTTCAAAGGGTGGCCGTACTCCTACGGCAGCCTCCGGAGACCCAGAGGCGCCGGATATCTTGACGAACATGCTACGGCAGGCGTCTGTCTCAGAGGAACATCATACCTTGATGGGCACGGTGGTTGAAAAGGTCCTGTCCATGAAGAGCGGATTGTGTGAGGCCTTTGCGACCCTACTAAGAGGCTTTGAGGTTTGTACTATAATATGTGCAATTGTGTTTTATCTGCAAAATATACCTGTGTATAGATAGTAGCCCCTGAGACTCGGGTTGGCTTCCTATGGGAGGCGAACGGAGGATCAAGAAGAAATATTCAAGGACTATCTGATTAACTTGAACACAGGCTGCTTCCCCCTGGCTACTTCCCAGACTACGAATATTGCCGAGCTGGAACAGAAGCTTGATGTGGCCGGGGATGACATTGCGTTAATCAATATGCATCTTGACAAATCGCAAGTTATGTATTTGGGGCAGTCCCTTCACATGCATTTTTGTGATATAAGCATGACGCTAAAAGTTATATACTATAATATGCATGGCTGCAGATGGTGCTGCCGCCGTTGAAATTCTTCGGGCGGAGCTGGCCCGGGCCAAGGAGCAGGCCCAGTGTAGTAATGCGGCTGCCGAAAGGGCATCAGATGAATTAAAAGCCGAACAAGCTGCTTAGCGTCAAGATGAGGAGAAGATATCCACGATGGCGCTCGAACTAAAAAATGCTGCTAGCCGATGTGAACTCCTTGAGAAGGAGAATGAAGCCAAAACGGCTGAACTTGACAAGGCCTTACGAGAGGCGAGAGAAGCGCGGTCTGAATCCAGAGTAGCCCGTGAGGAGATCCGACAAGCTGGGGAAATTGCGTCTGGTAAGCCCTTTTTGCTACATACTAAGTTCGGCGATTCGAACTATGCTCAGCCTAACCAATTGTGGAGTTCCCCGGACGATTTTTTAGACTTGCCGAAGAGTTCTTCTGATGCGGCGCAGTTTTACCAGGCGTGAGAGGGGTATTGTAACGCCCTCGATGCGGCTATATCTCCCACGTGTCGAAGCACGACTTAGAGGCATAACCGCATTGAAAGCAATGTCGCAAGTGAGGTAATCTTCACACAATCCATGTAATACATAAGGGAAAGAGATACATAGTTGGCTTACACTCGCCACTTCACACAATTACATGAATAAAGCATTACATCATCCAAATACAATCAAGGTCCGACTACGGAACCAAAATAAAAGAAGACTACCCCAAATGCTACACAGTTCCCCGATCGTCCCGACTGGGCTCCACTACTGATCAACTAGAACAAAACAACACAAAGGACAAGATCTTCATAGAGCTCCTCCTTGAGCTTGGTTGCGTCATCTGCACGGTAACCTCGGCACCTGCAAGCTGGTTTTGGAAGTATCTGTGAGCCACGGGGACTCAGCAATCTCGCACCCTCGCGATCAAGACTATTTAAGCTTATGGGTAAGGTAAAAGGTATGAGGTGGAGCTGCAGCAAGCGACTAGCATATATGGTGGCTAACATACGCAAATGAGAGCGAGAAGAGAAGGCAAGGCACAAGCGAAAAACTATGATCAAGAAGTGATCCTATAACAACCTACGTCAAGCATTACTCCAACACCGTGTTCACTTCCCGGACTCCGCCGAGAAGAGACCATCACGGTTACACACGCGGTTGATGTATTTTAATTAAGGTCAACTTCAGGTTTTCTACAACCGGACATTAACAAATTCCCATCTGCCCATAACCGTGGGCACGGCTTTCGAAAGTTCAAATCTCTGCAGGGGTGTCCCAACTTAGCCCATCACAAGCTCTCACGGTCAACGAAGGATATTCCTTCTAGCAGGAAGACCCGACCAGACTCGGAATCCCGGTTACAAGACATCCTCGACAATGGTAAAACAAGTCCAGCAAGACCACCCGCTGTGCCGACAAATCCCAATAGGAGCTGCACATATCTCGTTCTCAGGGCACACCGGCTAAGCTAAGCGTACGGGAGCCAACGTAACCCAAGTTGCCAAGGGACGGCCCCGCATGGTGCTCTTGGTTGGACCAACACTTAGACAAGCACTGGCCCGGGGGTTTAAAATAAAGATGACCCTCTGGATGCGCGACTCCCAAGGGAAAAAGGCTAGGTGGCAAATGGTAAAACCAAGGTTGGGCCTTGCTGGAGGAGTTTTATTCAAGGCGAACTGTCAAGGGGTTCCCATTATAACCCAACCACATTAGGAACGCAAAATCCGGGAAAATAACACCGATATGACGGAAACTAGGGCGGCAAGAGTGGAACAAAACACCAGGCATAAGGCCGAGCCTTCCACCCTTTACCAAGTATATAGATGCATTAATTAAATAAGATATATTGTGATATCCCAACAAGTAAACATGTTCCAACAAGGAACAACATCTCCATGTTCCAACAAGGAACAAACTTCAATCTTCACCTGCAACTAACAATGCTATAAGAGGGGACGAGCAAAGCGGTAACATAGCCAAACAACGGTTTGCTAGGACAAGGTGGGTTAGAGGCTTGGCTTAACAAGATGGGAGGCATGATAAGCAAGTGGTAGGTATCGCAGCATAGGCATAGCAAAAGAGCGAGCAACTAGCAAGCAAAGATAGAAGTGATTTCGAGGGTATGGTCATCTTGCCTGAAATCCCGCAAGGAAGAAGAACGAGTCCATGAAGAAGATAAACGGATGTAGTCGAACGGATCCTCACAGACAGGACGTTATCGGAACTAACCCGAAGAAGAAACACCGGAAAGAAAGCAAACAACATGGTAAACAACCCCCACATAAGCATGGCATGATGCACAACCAAGTATGATGCATGTCCGGTTTAAATATGCATGGCATGGAAAAGTGCACAAACAAAACTACAAATTAAATGGAGCTGAATATGCAACGAGTTGCATATTGACGGACACCACAATAATTATTTAGTTCTCTCTCGTTTAGGTACCCAACAATATTAAATGTTGATTAACATGGCAAGAGGTGAGGCATAACAAAACTACACCATCTAAACAATTTAAATGGGGCTGGATATAACAAATAACGAATCCGGTAAATCCCCATATGCATTAGTAATTTATTGCAACAACAATTTAAACATTTTAATTATTGTTATCATAATGCGGATGACATGAACAAGTTTATGCAATTTTTATTAAAAGTTGACAAGAGCATTATGAAGCATTTGTCACCGTGGTGGAAAGAAAAGGGGTGCCACGGCGACGATAACGAAATGGTGCCACGGCAACGTTCCGGTTCCGGTAACTCGATTGAGATATCGATGCAAAGGAGAAGTGTGCGGATGCGTGCAAAAGATGGTGGGGCGCTCCCGGATTCCAGGTGTCCCACGAGTTGACGATGGTGACAAGGCAAAAGAGGGGCAACATGCACCGACAATTCGAGCACGGAGCAAGCACGAGCATCTCATACATCACACATGCATTAGTTCACGGGCGGTCGTCTCGAGTTTATACCTTCGAAGCCTGCGTTATCGGAGCGGTTCAGGTCAAGCAACGTAGTCGTTCACGATCTTCGTGGGAAGTAGTGGTACTCGACGATGGTAGAGGAAGTAGTTGTTCACAGTTCATTGTGGGAAGTAGTCATTCTCGTGGCGACGGTAGTCGAAGTAGTCGTACTTGCAAACTTGTCGGATCCACGTCGACGGTAGTTGAAGTAGGGGGTACACGACGATGGTAGAGGTACTCGCGACGGTAGTGGTACACGTTTTCGTAGAAGGACTTGACGAATCCGAGTCACTTGGGGTCGACGGTAGTCAAACTTGACGGTTTTTGTTCATGGGTCTTCGGCGTCAGTAGTAGTTCTAGGCGCTGGGTGTTGAGGTACTTAGCATTCTTGGGATTCCGAAGAAGGCGGTAGAGGTACTTGACGCGTCACAATGTAGTCGAACTTGACGAAAAACGGGTCTCCTCGGGGACTTGATGCATCCGAGTTCTTCTGGTTTGTAGATGTACTTGACATTCTGAGTCTGGGTCTTGCCAGTTTTGATGGTCTGAAATGAACAAAATGCAAAGGACCCGGGGTGGCAGCAGCAAGGAAGCGATGGTAGTGGTCAGCGGCAGGAAGCAGCAGTGGGTTCTGGTGGCCGGCATTGCCGGATCTCGCGGATAGGAGGCTGGCGACGAAGCAACAGAGGTGGGCGTCGGGCCATGGACGTCTCTGGCCAAAGCAAAAGAGCGAAGGAGCGCCGGCTGGCGTTGGACTCGGCGGCCTGCAGGTCCCTGGCGCTGGCTGCGCAGGCACCAGACGGAGGAGGAGAAGGGGCGCGCCGTAGCTCGCAGAAGCTCCGGCGAGGGCATCGGTGGTCGGTGACGGGCGAAGCGATGCCGAGGGTGGCCGAGGTGCAGAAGACGGCGATGAGGAGAAACCAGAGGAGAGGCGGCGCGGGAGGTCCTCGGAGTAGGCAGGACGACGGCGAAGGTCAAGGGGCTCCTGCTCCTGCCGGTGGCGACGAAGAAACAGACGCGGCTGTCCATGGCAGGGACGGAGGCGCGGTGCTCTGGACCGGCAGGGCCGCGGCGGCGCTGTGGTGCTCTGCAGATGGAGGAGGCGCGGGGAGAAGGAGAGGGATCAAGAGGAGGGAGGAGCGATGCGAGAAGGAATGAGAGGGGGGTCAAACGAGAGGGAGATGGGGACGAGCTGGAGCTCTCTGGCGGCGGAGGGAGAGGGGATCGGTGGGAGGACGCCGGCTGGGCCTTAGAAGGCTGCGGGCCTGCTGGTTTTCTCTCCCTCTCTCTCTTTCTCTAAAATCTCTTTTTCCATTAAAAAAAACAAAACAGAAAAGAGAAAGAAAAGAAAGAGAAGTTAGGGATGGAATCTGGGCATGGGGATAATTTTCCCGGACTCGTAAGAATATTCATGGTCCGAGAAAATTAGAAGTGGCAAGATCGGAAGATATGAATTCAAACTCATTTGAATTTAATCAAATGGTTTGAACTAGGGATAGGGTTTTGAAGTGCCCAGAAATGTTGAGAATTTAGGTGGAGCTCGGGGAAGTGACAAAAGAAATTACAAGAAAAGTTTGGGGACCAAGCTTGAAGCGGAAAAGGGCATGTGATAAATTGCAAGTGTGTTATAGGTGATTCCGAAAATGGAATATTTAATATAGCTCCCTAATATCGGGAGGATATGTTATAAAGAGAATCACCAAGTGAATTCCCTCGGTTTAAATGGATCAAAGATCCATGCCATTTATTTAGTTGATTTAAGAAAAGAAATGACATGATGGCATGATGACATGATGCAATGCACAACACGCAAGCAATGACAAGGCAACAACAGCGAATAACTGGAGGACACCTGGCGCAACTGTCTCGGGGCGTTACAACACTCCACCACTATGAGAGGATCTCGTCCCGAGCTCTAGAATGGCCCCGGAGGGAAACGGAAGAGAAAGAGAAGAGGTAAAACTAAGTTGCTTCTTTGACAAACGAGTGAAACCAAAGAACCTTGAAAGGTTAAACCATTTCGAGAAAAGAATACAACGGAGATGAGCGAAGTTGAAAACACTCCGGTTAAACAAGATAGAGAAGGAATAAAAATGATATAAATTGGACAACACTCAGACTGTAAATGAAAGGAATTGAACATGATCTTGACAAAACAAGAAGATGGGTTGAAGAGAGCAACATCACAATGCCTCCAGAAAAAAAGAATGGAACGGAATGAACGAAGGGAAACAAGATCTTGAGAGAGCACGCTTACAACAAATGCTAGAACGGAGTTACTGGAAAACCAACAACGAAAAGAATAAGCTTGATATGGTCTTGTGGAGTACATCTCAAATTAAGAGATGACAACCTGCCACTCACGGGAAAAGAATTGGATTGATATGAACAAGGAGACGAGAAAGTAATTCACCGGAAGGATAAAGAAGAACTTGGGTCCTTTATAAGCACCATAGATAGCAACAATCCTTAGGGAAGGCTTTAGGTGAAATATAACCCAAGATAACTCCAATTACGAGATTGATGGATTTAAAGTATCTCATTCTTAAAAACATGTGAATCATGGAACATGAACTCAGATTACCAAGAATGACATAATACCACCTCCAATGATACAAAAGAAAGAATTGCACTCCAGATAGCAAAATGAAGAATGCTTGAAATCCTCTGAAAAGAATCTTGATGAACACTTCTAGAAGGAATTAAATCTTTGATGAACCATCATGTAGAACCTCCATGAAGAACTCCGTTAAACAAAAGAATGATCAAACAGAAAGAAAGGGTAGTTGAAAACACAAGGTGGAACCTTGTAAAGATTTAGATAGATCTCCGTGATTACATAATTGCGAGAGCTTGGAACTCCGGGAAAGAAAGATGAGCACTTGAAACCAAGAATAAGTATGATGAACCACTCCGGAATAAGGAATTGAATCATTTGGATGAAACAAGAATAAGAATTACATTATGCTTATCCTTCACCAATTAAATTGATGACAATCAACGGATTTGGCACACTGCTTATTCTCGTAGCAAGGATTAAGAGAGATATAGCGCCAACTTGGGAAGGTCTTCTACGAACCACCGGTAGGATCGAAACAACGAATGAATTGGTATGATAAAGAAGGAAGAGAAATCTTAAACGAACCACCGTAAGGATTGAAAAAGAACGAATAAAAGATAACGAATCACCGGGAAGAATTATGAAATGAACGAAGATACTTGAGAAAATTTCGATACAAGAGGACGAATATTTCACGAACTGATTAGAGAATACTTGACTGATGCACCGGTAAGATTTGGAGAACAATGGCTGAAAGCTGAGAATGAACAAGTCTTTTGAAATGATGAGCTCCGGATAATCAAACTGAAAAGACTCCTGAATATCTCCTGATGGGTGAAAAGGATTCTCACAATCGAAAATAATTATGAGAGGATGGCAACAAGCTAGCACCACGAATCTCTGAGAGAACGGATAAGATATGGAGGTAAAAATCTTCTTCAGTCTTCAAATGATGAGAAAGACGACGAGAAACACCACCTTGAATTATTGAGACACTCCGGAATAAAGAAGAATAGAAAAGTTGAACCAATGATGAAAAGAAATGAAAGATCTTGGAGAAAGACATTTGACTGATGATAATTCATTCTTATGTCAAACTTTAGAAGATTTGAGAATAACTCAGGGAGAATAAGAAGAGTCAGGTAAGATCCTGGGAAAAGACCTGTGGGTTAGGGCCCATTGAAAAGATACACCGTAGAACGATTTCAAAGAGAGATTGCACCGGTTGAATTTAAATGGCTTGAATGAGATAACATCCTTGAAAGAGCTTGAACCAAAGCAGAGTGTAAGCACGAATCTTCGAGATTTCTTGAGCACTCCGGAACAATTGAATAGCGAGAAAGGAATGATTATGAGGTGCATCGGCACGAGAAAAGCATTTGAAATACAGAAAAGAATATGATCAACACCGAAAGCTTGAATTGAATTCACCGGAGAAGAAAAGAATTAAGGGTGATGACCTTGAGGCTCCGTTAAAATCTTCATGAGAATCACCTGATAAGAACATTGAACGAAAAAGGAATGAAGAGGCCTCGCATCAATAAGATGGATACTCGATAAGGAAATCCGAGTCATTGAAGAACCAAGGGTGGGAGGGTGGGAAAACAAAGGCACCTTGGGAAAGATGAAACAAACACCATTGAGAAGAACTGATAATTGATCTTGCGGATGTTGACGTGATCGGATTCACTTGAAGAGAAAACACACCGGTGAAAAGGATTGACATGACAATCTCGATTATCATGAAGGATCTGTATTCACATAGAAATATGAGAACACCGCTTAGGAAAGGGATGGAATCCACATTTGACTTTGAAGCAACTCGAATACCACAACTCAAAACAAAACAAAGGATTGGCTTGCAGAATAAGCCAGAACAAACATATGTTAGAGATTTCGCCCGAAGTTTTCATGGTGGGGCCTACACGGGCTCGATCGTACAGCACCATCATGTACAAGGCAGTGCACATGACATACAAAGCGTCCCCGAGTCGGCATAGCCAAGGACTCTTTAAGACACAACGAGACCACTGTAAAACCAACTGTGGATAGGCGGACCACTAGACGTCGAACCCCAATTTCATATCATACATCTGTCGGAAAGATATCCTAAGAGCTACTTGAATTCCCACTTATAAACTCCCGAAACTTTCCGGTTATGCAACCAGGTGTCAGGGATACAGGGGAAGCATAATATCTCACCCAAAACTAGCAAATCCTACATCCAGCTATATCCATCCTTCAACACATAAGCAAGAAACCTTCGGAAATCGTCTACCTCAACCTTCGAAAAGCATCCGTTATACAAGTTATGGCAATACTCCCGAACTCCCGCCCCAGTACTGGGTGGCGTCGAGGTTATCTCACCAACAACTGCATAAAAGAGATTTTTGATGTCGGCGAACTAAACTCAGGTATTCCAGAACTGCAACAATAAAATTGTGACGACAACACCTCGGAGCTCAACTCCCCGGGACACTGCCACAACCCCTAAATGTCAGGAGGCACCAAGAACAATGTTCTCATAACAAATCGATCAGAACGATTCCAAGATACCCGCGTGATCCTAAAAAATTTATTCGTGAAATTTGAGAAGAGAAGAGTCAAAACTCTACATCAGGATGCCTTACCAGAGTGATGAAGGGACTGGAGAGTAAAAGAATTCCTAAACTCTTCGATATATAATTCCTAAATGACTCAATTTTTTTTTCTAGACTCAACAACGGCTGCTAAAAAACGATCAAGCAGTGGGGGCTCCTAAGGTCGGGGATGGCTCTGATTACCAACATGTAACGCCCTCGATGCGGCTATATCTCCCACGTGTCGAAGCACGACTTAGAGGCATAACTGCATTGAAAGCAATGTCGCAAGTGAGGTAATTTTCACACAATCCATGTAATACATAAGGGAAAGAGATACATAGGTGGCTTACACTCGCCACTTCACACAATTACATGAATAAAGCATTACATCATCCAAATACAATCAAGGTCCGACTACGGAACCAAAATAAAAGAAGATTACCCAAAATGCTACACAGATCCCCGATTGTCCCGACTAGGCTCCACCACTGATCAACTAGAACGAAACACCACAAAGGACAAGATCTTCATCAAGCTCCTCCTTGAGCTTGGTTGCGTCATCTGCACGGTAACCTCGGCACCTGCAAGCTGGTTTCGGAAGTATCTGTGAGCCACGGGGACTCAGCAATCTCGCACCCTCGCGATCAAGACTATTTAAGCTTATGGGTAAGGTAAAAGGTATGAGGTGGAGCTGCAGCAAGCGACTAGCATATATGGTGGCTAACATACGCAAATGAGAGCGAGAAGAGAAGGCAAGGCACGAGCGAAAAACTATGATCAAGAAGTGATCCTATAACAACCTACGTCAAGCATTACTCCAACACCGTGTTCACTTCCCGGATTCCGCCGAGAAGAGACCATCACGGTTACACACGCGGTTGATGTATTTTAATTAAGGTCAACTTCAGGTTTTCTACAACCGGACATTAACAAATTCCCATCTGCCCATAACCACGGGCACGGCTTTCGAAAGATCAAATCTCTGCAGGGGTGTCCCAACTTAGCCCATCACAAGCTCTCACGGTCAACGAAGGATATTCCTTCTAGCGGGAAGACCCGATCAGACTCGGAATCCCGGTTACAAGACATCCTCGACAATGGTAAAACAAGTCCAGCAAGACCACCCGCTGTGCCGACAAATCCCGATAGGAGCTGCACATATCTCGTTCTCAGGGCGCACCGGATAAGCTAAGCGTATGGGGCCAACGTAACCCAAGTTGCCAAGGGACGGCCCCGCATGGTGCTCTGGGTTGGACCAACACTTAGACAAGCACTGGCCCGGGGGTTTAAAATAAAGATGACCCTCTGGATGCGCGACTCCCAAGGGAAAAAGGCTAGGTAGCAAATGGTAAAACCAAGGTTGGGCCTTGCTGGAGGAGTTTTATTCAAGGCGAACTGTCAAGGGGTTCCCATTATAACCCTACCGCGTAAGGAACGCAAAATCCGGGAACATAACACCGATATGATGGAAACTAGGGCGGCAAGAGTGGAACAAAACACCAGGCATAAGGCCGAGCCTTCCACCCTTTACCAAGTATATAGATGCATTAATTAAATAAGATATATTGTGATATCCCAACAAGTAAACATGTTCCAACAAGGAACAACATCTCCATGTTCCAACAAGGAACAAACTTCAATCTTCACCTGCAACTAACAATGCTATAAGAGGGGCTGAGCAATGCGGTAACATAGCCAAACAACGGTTTGCTATGACAAGGTGGGTTAGAGGCATGGCTTGACAAGATGGGAGGCATGATAAGCAAGTGGTAGGTATCGCAGTATAGGCATAACAAAAGAGCGAGCAACTAGCAAGCAAAGATAGAAGTGATTTCGAGGGTATGGTCATCTTGCCTAAAATCCCGCAAGGAAGAAGAACAAGTCCATGAAGAAGATAAACGGACGTAGTCAAACGGATCCTCACAGACACGACGTTATCGGAACTAACCCGAAGAAGCAACACCGGAAATAAAGCAAACAACATGGTAAACAACCACCACATAAGCATGGCATGATGCACAACCAAGTATGATGCATGTCCGGTTTAAATATGCATGGCATGGCAAAGTGCACAAACAAAACTACAAATTAAGTGGATCTGAATATGCAACGAGTTGCATATTGACGGACACCACAATAATTATTTAGTTCTCTCTCGTTTAGGTACCCAACAATATTAAATGTTGATTAACATGGCAAGAGGTGAGGCATAACAAAACTACACCATGTAAACAATTTAAATGGGGCCAGATATAACAAATAACGAATCCAGTAAACCCCCATATGCATTAGTAATTTATTGCAACAACAATTTAAACATTTTAATTGTTGTTATCATGATGCGGATGACATGAACAAGTTTATGCAATTTTTATTAAAAGTTGACAAGAGCATTATGAAGCATTTGTCACCGTGGTGGAAAGAAAAGGGGTGCCACGGCAACGATAACGAAACGGTGCCACGGCAACGTTCCGGTCCCGGTAACTCGATTGAGATATCGATGCAAAGGAGAAGTGTGCGGATGCGTGCAAAAGATGGTGGGGCGCTCCCGGATTCCGGGTGTCCCACGAGTTGACGATGGTGACAAGGCAAAATAGGGGCAACGTGCACCGACAATTCGAGCAGGGAGCAAGCATGAGCATCTCATACATCACACATGCATTAGTTCACGGGCGGTCGTCTCGAGGTTATACGTTCGAAACGTGCGTTATCAGAGCGGTTCAGGTCAAGCAATGTAGTCGTTCATGATCTTCGTGGGAAGTAGTGGTACTCAACGATGGTAGAGGAAGTAGTTGTTCACGGTTCATTGTGGGAAGTAGTCATTCTCGTGGCGACGGTAGTCGAAGTAGTCATACTTGCAAACTTGTTGGATCCACGTCGACGGTAGTTGAAGTTGGGGGTACACGATGACGGTAGAGGTACTCGCGACGGTAGTGGTACACGTTTTCGTAGAAGGACTTGACGAATCCGAGTCACTTGGGGTCGACGGTAGTCGAACTTGACGGTTTTTGTTCATGGGTCTTCGGCGTCGGTAGTAGTTCTAGGCGCTGGGTGTCGAGGTACTTAGCATTCTTGGGATTCCGAAGAAGGCGGTAGAGGTACTTAACGCATCACAATGTAGTCAAACTTGACGAAAAACGGGTCTCCTCGGGGACTTGATGCATCCGAGTTCTTCTGGTTTGTAGATGTACTTGATGTTCTGAGTCTGGATCTTGCCGGTCTTGATGGTCTGAAATGAACAAAACGCAAAGGACCCCAGGTGGCAGCAGCAAGGAAGCGATGATAGTGGTCAGCGGCAGGAAGCAGCAGTGGGTTCTGGTGGCCGGCATCGCCGGATCTCCCGGATAGGAGGCTGGCGACGAAGCAACAGAGGTGGGCATCGGGCCATGGACATCTCTGGCCAAAGCAAAAGAGCGAAGGAGCGCCGGCTGGTGTTGGACTCGGCGGCCTGCAGGTCCCTGGCGCTGGCTGCGCAGGCACCAGACGGAGGAGGAGAAGGGGCGCGCCGTAGCTCGCAGAAGCTCCGGCGAGGGCATCGGTGGCCGGTGACGAGCGAAGCGATGCCGAGGGTGGCCGTGGTGCAGAAGACGGCGACAAGGAGAAACTAGAGGAGAGGCGGCGCGGGAGGTCCTCGGAGTAGGCAGGACGACGGCGAAGGTCAAGGGGCTCCTGCTCCTGCCGGTGGCGGCGGAGAAACAGACGCGACTGTCCATGGCAGGGACGGAGGCGCGGTGCTCTGGACCGGCAGGGCCGCGGCGGCGCTGTGGTGCTCTGCAGATGGAGGAGGCGCGGGGAGAAGGAGAGGGATCGAGAGGAGGGAGGAGCGATGCGAGAAGGAAAGAGAGGGGGGTCGAACGAGAGGGAGATGGGGATGAGCTGAAGCTCTCTGGCGGTGGAGGGAGAGGGGATCGGTGGGAGGCCTCCCTTGGCGCTAGGGTTAGGATTAGATGGGCCTGGAGGCCGGCCCAGTGGGGAGGGCGCCGGCTGGGCCTTAGAAGGCTGCGGGCCTGCCGGTTTTCTCTCCCTCTCTCTCTTTCTCTAAAATCTCTTTTTCCATTAAAAAAACAAAACAAAAAAGAGAAAGAAAAGAAAGAAAAGTTAGGGATGGAATCTGGGCATGGGGATAATTTTCCCGAACTCATAAGAATATTCATGGTCCGAGAAAATTAGAAGTGGCAAGATCTGAAGATATGAATTGAAACTCATTTGAATTTAATCAAATGGTTTGAACTAGGGCTAGGGTTTTGAAGTGCCCAGAAATGTTGAGAATTTAGGTGGAGCTCGGGGAAGTGACGAAAGAAATTACAAGAAAAGTTTGGGGACCAAGCTTGAAGCAGAAAAGGGCATGTGATAAATTGCAAGTGTGTTATAGGTGATTCCGAAAATGGTATATTTAATATAGCTCCCTAATATCAGGAGGATATGTTATAAAGAGAATCACCAAGTGAATTCCCTCGGTTTAAATGGATCAAAGATCCATGCCATTTATTTAGTTGATTTAAGAAAAGAAATGACATGATGGCATGATGACATGATGCAATGCACAACACGCAAGCAACGACAAGGCAACAACAACGAATAACTGGAGGACACCTGGCGCAACTGTCTCGGGGCGTTACAGGTATGCAATGGAGAAACTTTTCTGGTCACAATTTGGCGCGTCGAAGCGCCCTCTGTTGCTAAATGAATAGATGTCCCAATGGGCCGAGCTTCATAGGATATCCGGCGCTGCCATGAAGAATGTCATAATCTGGTTGTGTCCAACTGATCCTGTTTCGAATAGTTACTTTGGCTTGGTGCAGTGGCTTGTTGACGCGGTGCCACGTATCGACGCCGTGAAGCGGTCAGTGTGCATCGAGGGTGCATGGATGGCCTTCACCTGGGTCAAGACATTCTGGGGGAAGATGAAGACCATCGATGTTGCGGTGAAAAGTCCACCCAAGGGCAAGGACCGCTACGAACTGGAGCATTATTTTGACGACGTCCTAGTGGCCACCCGCTTGATAGAGGGTCAATGCTCGAAAGACATAATGTTCGAGTGAGGTGTATGAGAATTGTACAACACAATTTTATAGTTAATCTATTTGTATATTTTGCTCGAAAGCTTGTGTTCCTCCTGTGCGGCCGTTTTTAATATAATCTGAAAGTTTTCCAGTCGTCGGCTTCAGCCCCCTTGTAGGAAGTATAGGGGTGTTCAAAAAGGCACCTGACCACTCTTGACCCAACTTCTTGGTCCGTGAAGGAGGTGTCAATGCGGCGAACAAGGCAACCAGACTATAGGGCGTTAACACCTTCACTTAGCCATAGGAGTTTTATGGTGGGTCTATGACATAACCTCTGGTATGTATGCGGCTTATTCATACGATGCGTCTACATATTTAACCGAAAAGAGGTCCTTCATGTGACACAGAGGAATCGCTAAAGATCCTGATAAGTCATCGAGTGGTTGACCAGCTCTCGCCTCATGACAGTCAGTTTTCGGCTTTCTCTACTGAGGTGCTTAACCAGGTGAACCGGAAGCACAATCGCAGTAGTTCTCCCTTTACTACCCTAGCCAATAGAGCGGAACGTAGGATAGCAAGCACAGGAGCCGGGCAACCCAAGTATTGACCCAGGACATGATTCGGAGCTGATGCATATAAGGCCAAACTCGCGACACCGAAGTACTCTATAAAAGCTATTCGGACTTTGTTGGCAACTCTTTTGTTCCCGTACCAAGCCCCTGGCAAGTTAAGCCGGGGTATATCTATGAAACAACCATAGGAGGCGTATTCATGTGCGGAAAGATGCAGATGATTAATTTGAATAATGTTTACTAGGACCTGAGCGATATGCCAATGATTACTTGATATTTATAAAGGCCACAACCTCGGCTATTTGATATGCCCTGGGTCAAAGGCGGAGGAAAAAGGCATGTTACAGGCTCAAAAAAGAGTGCAGTCTACAAAAAGTTATTTTGGACCTCCCGTCGCACGTCTGCGTCGCCTGTCCTCGGCGAGGGGAATCCTTGAAGGAAGTAGCCCCGTAGGTGAGTGTATGGATCCGAACTTCGATGGAGTCGGTCTTAGATGTTTCTCCTTTGTGCCACCTGTTTTTAAGAGATAATGAAGAAAGAAAAAGGAAAGTAGATAAAAATGTTACCGGAGTGCTTGCAGACTTGTCTGTATTGTGCTTCTGCCAATGCCCATGGTATCTTAAGTGCATAGTTATGTATGCGCGGTATAGTTTTAACGGGTATATGAGATGGGCATCGGAAGCCGAAC
Source organism: Triticum urartu (assembly GCF_056163025.1). Lineage (NCBI taxonomy): Eukaryota > Viridiplantae > Streptophyta > Magnoliopsida > Poales > Poaceae > Triticum > Triticum urartu. The sequence goes on from NC_141879.1 coordinate 582,115,479, forward strand.
TACTATTTCTGGTCCGGATTTGATCGATCTTCAGGGGGAAATTGCTTCTCACCCCCGGCATTTGGCTGGTGAACCACTCCGTCATCTCTATTGCCTGGCGGCCTCCTTCCCTTGTGTTCAGCGTTGAGCTTGCCGGCTTGCTTGAAGACCCAACATCTTCTGTTGGTATGATTAGCTGGTTTATTGGGGTGGCTGTGAATCTGGTAGGGTCGGTCCAGTATCCTGTCTAGGTTGGATGGTTCGTCTTTGTTTGCCTTGAATGGCTTTTTCCGTTGACCGTGCTTGGGATTGCTGAATCCGGCATTGACCGCTGTGTCGCGTGATCTTTCATTATCATTGCGACCATTGTGTTTGCCTCGTGGTGGCTTGCCGTTGCCGTCTCGGATTTTGGAAGTGCCCGAGTCGCTGACACCATTGCTTCTACGAGCGAGCCAGCTGTCTTCTCCCGTGCAAAAGTAGGTCATTAGAGCGGTAAGGGCTGTCATGGATCTAGGTCCTTCTTGACCGAGGTGGCGTGCAAGCCATTCATCCCGGACACTGTGTTTGAAGGCCGCAAGGGCTTCCTCGTCCGGATAGTCGACGATTTGGTTCTTTTTAACTAAGAACCTAGTCCAGAGCTTCCTAGCTGACTCTCCGGGCTGCTGGACAATGTGACTTAAGTCATCGGCGTCTGGTGGCCGGACATATGTTCCTTGGAAGTTATCGCGAAAGGCGTCTTCCAAATCTTCCCAGCTGCCAATAGAATTTTCCGCCAGACTGTTTAACCAGTACCGAGCTGGTCCTTTGAGTTTTAGTGGTAGGTATTTGATGGCATGGAGGTCATCTCGGCGGGCCATGTGGATATGGAGGAGGAAGTCCTCGATCCATACCGTGGGATCCGTTGTTCCATCGTATGATTCGATATTCATGGGTTTGAACCCGTCTGGGAATTCATGCTCCACTACTTCGTCTGTGAAGCAAAGAGGGTGTGCAGCGCCTCTATGTTGGGCCACACTGCGACTTACCTCTGATGGAGTCCATTTGCGGTTTTTGGCCCGGGCATGGCTAGGTTTGTCACGTCCAAATAGGTGGCCGTCGTCGCGTGTCGAGGCATGTCCTTGCGATCCGTAGATCGATCTTGCGTGTGCTACTCTACTACCCAAGTCCTGTTGAAGGTCGTATGTAATACCCTGAGCTGTTTTGTTCTTGCCTTTACGACGAGGTGGGGCGGTCTGGTGTTCGGCTTGAGTTGCCACTTTACCCGGACCAAGTTGTGGTCGACCTGCTGCATTGTGCGATGATGGTACAGGCTCCAGCGCCTTGTAGTCGCACTGAGGTAGCAATCTACAGTTCAGGTAGCTTTTGGCTGGGCCACTAAGGCCGTATTCTTCGGCGGCTAGGACTTCAGTCCATCTATCATTGAGTAGGTCTTGGTCAGCTTGAAGCTGCTGCTGCTTATTTTTCAGACTCCTTGCAGTGGCTATTAGTTGGCGCTTGAAACGCTCCTGCTCAAGAGGTTCCTCAGGCACGATGAAATCCTCAGTGCCGAGGCTCACTGATACGTCTCCAACGTATCTATAATTTTTGATTGCTCCATGCTATATTATCTACTGTTTTGGACATTACTGGGCTTTATTATCCACTTTTATATTATTTTTGGGACTAACCTATTAACGGGAGGCCCAGCCCAGAATTGTTTTTTTTCCTGTTTTAGGGTTTCGAAGAAAAGGAATATCAAACGGAGTCCAAACGGAATGAAACCTTAGGGAATGTGATTTTCTCATCGAATACAACTCAGGAGACTTGGACCCTACGTCAAGACACATAACAGGAGGCCACGAGGTAGGGGGCGCGCCTACCCCCCCAGGCGCGCCCTCCACCCTCGTGGGCCCCCTGTTGCTCCACCGACGTACTTCTTCCTCCTATATATACCCACATACCCCCAAACGATCAGATACGGAGCCAAAACCCTAATTTCACCACCGTAACTTTCTGTATCCATGAGATCCCATCTTGGGGCCTGTTCCAGAGCTCCGCCGGAGGGGGCATCGATCCCGGAGGGCTGCTTCATCAACACCATAGCCCCTCCGATGAAGTGTGAGTAGTTTACCTCAGACCTACGGATCCATAGTTAGTAGCTAGATGGCCTCTTCTCTCTTTTATATCTCAATACAATGTTCTCCCCCTCTTTTGTGGAGATCTATTCGATGTAATCTTCTTTTTGCAGTGTGTTTGTTGAGACCGATGAATTGTGGGTTTATGATCAAGTCTATCTATGAATAATATTTGAATCTTCTCTGAATTATTTTATGTATGATTGGTTATCTTTGCAAGTCTCTTCGAATTATCAATTTGGTTTGGCCTACTAGATTGATCTTTCTTGCAATGGGAGAAGTGCTTAGCTTTGTGTTCAATCTTGCTGTGTCCTTTCCCGGTGACAGTAAGGGCAGCAAGGCACGTATTGTATTGTTGCCATCGAGGATAACAAGATGGGGTTTTCTTCATATTGCATGAGTCTATCCCTCTACATCATGTCATCTTGCTCAAGGCATTACTCTGTTTTTAACTTAATACTCTAGATGCATGCTGGATAGCAGTCGATGAGTGGAGTAATAGTAGTAGATGCAGGCAGGAGTCGGTCTACTTGTCTCGGACGTGATGCCTATATACATGATCATACCTAGATATTCTCATAACTATGCTCAATTATGTCAATTGCTCAACAATAATTTGTTCACCCACCATAGAATACTTATGCTCTCGAGAGAAGCCACTAGTGAAACCTATGGCCCCCAGGTCTATCTTTATCATATTGATCTCCTACTACTTAGTTATTTACTTTGCTATTTACTTTGCCTATATTTTACTTTGCATCTTTATCATAAAAATACCAAAAATATTATCTTATCATATCTATCAGATCTCACTCTCGTAAGTGGCCCTATAGGGATTGACAACCCCTATTTGCGTTGGTTGCAAGGATTTATTTGTTTTGTGCAGGTGCGAGGGACTCACGCGTAGCCTCCTACTGGATTGATACCTTGGTTCTCAAAAACTGAGGGAAATACTTACGCTACTTTGATGCATCATCCCTTCCTCTTCGGGGAAAACCAACGCAATGCTAAAAGAGGTAACAAGAAGGATTTCTGGCGTCGTTGCCGGGGAGGTCTACGCAAAAGTCAACATACCAAGTACCCATCACATACCCTTATCTCCCGCATTACATTATTTGCCATTTGCCTCTCGTTTTCCGCTCCCCCATTTCACCCTTGCCGTTTTATTTGCCCTCTCTCTCTCTATCCTACCTCTCTATCTCTATTTGCCTCCTTTTGTCCGCTTGCTTTTTGTTTGCTTGTGTGTTAGTTTGCTTGCTTGTCATTACGGTTAGTTCTTTACCTTCTGCCTCTATGTCTGAAATTGGGGATACTATTGTCGATAATAATTTTGATGCTCCTACTAAAGAACCCACTATCTCACATATAAAAAGATTTCGTGTTGGTAGTGGTAATATTATTGGAAAAGGAGTTATTCAAGATTTCTTTACTTGTGCCGGTGCTTTACCCTCTATGGGTAGTTCTATCCTTCATAGAACTAGTAGTCTTGTGGACGCTATTGCCATGCTTGTAGTTGAACTTGAAAGACAATTCATGCACGTGCATCCTTCCATACAAAGGATTTTCCTAGAATTTTCTAATATTGAGCATTCCTCTGTTAAGCGTGCCGCTACTATCTTTTTGGCTCATGAGTTTAGATTCATAATAAAAGAGGCCAAAGAAATCTTTGTGCATTATAGGGTGGATGCTTTCCGTCCTCCCATAGAGGCTATCCTCTTTTATCAGGAAGAAATAATGCATTTCCAATCTCTAGACTATGTTGCTTTTAATGAAAATCTTAGAAAAAGGGTTCCTACCAATGTTTTAGTTGCCAGAATCTCTGAACTTAATGATGATTTGGCTATTCGGAATAATGAATTAGGATATTGTGTTGAATATAGGCTCACAAAGTTCTGTCAAAAGAATGCTTATAATGATGAATTGGTTGTGCAATATGAAGGACCAAAGGAGGAACCTATACCTCCCAAGGTTGATCTTGGGGACTTTTGTCCCATTAAATTTAGCCCTTTTGATTACTATTGCTTGCCTCAAAGAAAACTTGCTGCCGAACGTAGAGAATATGAAATGAGTTTGAATAATCTATATTACTATTATGGCAATACCTAGATCTATTCTTGCTTGTTATGCCTAGCTAGGGGCATTAAACGATAGCGCTTGTTGGGAGGCAACCCAATTTTATTTTTATTCCTTGCTTTTTGCTCCTGTTTAGTAATAAATAAATTATCTAGCCTCTGGTTTGGTTGTGTTTTTTGTGTTTGTGCCAAGTAGAACCGTTGGGAAGACTTGGGGAAAGTCTTGTTGAACTTGCTGTAAAAAACAGAAACTTTAGCGCTCACGAGAACTGCTGTCACTTTTATTTAGAAAGTGATATTTACTTAATTATTTTTGAATATGATTAATAGATAAATTCCTCACGTCAAGCAATTTATTTTAGAATTTTTGGGGTTCCAGATCTTGCGCTAGCTACAGATTACTACAGACTGTTCTGTTTTTGAAAGATTCTGTTTTTCGTGTGTTGTTTGCTTATTTTGATGAATCTATGGCTAGTAAAATAGTTTATAAACCATAGAGAAGTTGGAATACAGTAGGTATAACACCCATATAAATAAAGAATGAGTTCATTACAGTACCTTTAAGTGGTCTTTTGTTTTCTTTCGCTAACGGAGCTCACGAGATTTTCTACTTTAAGTTTTGTGTTGTGAAGTTTTCAAGTTTTGGGTAAAGATTTGATGGATTATGGAACAAGGAGTGGCAAGAGCCTAGGCTTGGGGATTCCCATGGCACCCCCAAGATAATCTAAGGACACCTAAAAGCCAAAGCTTGGGGTTGCCCCGGAAGGCATCCCCTCTTTCGTCTACTTCTATCGGTAACTTTACTTGGAGCTATATTTTTATTTACCACATGATATGTGTTTTGCTTGGGGCGTCTTGTATGATTTGAGTCTTTGCTTGTTAGTTTACCACAATCATCCTTTCTGTACACACCTTTTGAGCGAGCCATACATGATTTGGAATTTGTTAGAATACTCTATGTGCTTCGCTTATATCTTTTGAGTTATATAATTTTGCTCTAGTGCTTCACTTATATCTTTTAGAGCACAGTGGTGGATTTGTTTTATATAAACTATTGATCTCTCATGCTTCACTTAGATTATTTTGAGAGTCTTAATAGCATGGTAATTTGCTTAAAATCCTAATATGCTTGGTATGCAAGATTAATAATAATACTCTCTTATGAGTGTGTTGAATACTATGATAAGTTTGATACTTGATAATTGTTTTGAGATATGGAGATGGTGATATTAAAGTCATGCTAGTTGAGTAGTTGTGAATTTGAGGAATACTTGTGTTGAAGCTTGTGATTCCCGTAGCATGCACGTATGGTGAATCGTTATGTGATGAAGTCGGAGCATGATTTATTTTTTAGATTGTCTTCCTTATGAGTGGCGGTCGGGGACGAACGATGGTATTTTACTACCAATCTATCCCCTAGGAGCATGCGCGTAATACTTTGCTTTGATAACTTGTATATTTTTTCAATAAGTATATGAGTTCTTTATGACTAATGTTGAGTCCATGGATTATACACACTCTCACCCTTCCACCTTTGCTAGCCTCTGTAATACCGCGCACCTTTCGCCGGTATCATACACCTACCATATACCTTCCTCAAAACAACCACCATACCTACCTATTATGGCATTTCCATAGCCATTCCGAGATATATTGCCATGCAACTTTCCACCGTTTCGTTTATGATGCACTCCATCATTGTCATATTGCTTAGCATGATCATGTAGTTGACATAGTATTTGTGGCAAAGCCACCGTTCATAATTCTTTCATACTTGTCACTCATGCATCATTGCATATCCCGGTACACCACCGGAGGCATTCATATAGAGTCATATTTTGTTCTAAGTATCGAGTTGTAATTGTTGAGTTATAAGAAAAATAAAAGTGTGATGATCATCATTATTAGAGCATTGTCCCAGTGAGGAAAGGATGATGGAGACTATGATTCCCCCACAAGTCGGGATGAGACTCCGGACGAAAAATAAATAAAAGAGGCCGAAGAAGCCCAAATAAAAAAAAAGAAAAGAAAAGAGGCCATAAAAAAGAGAAAAGGCCCAAATAAAAAATAAAAAAATGAGAGAAAAAGAGAGAAGGGACAATGTTAATATCCTTTTACCACACTTGTGCTTCAAAGTAGCACCATGATCTTCATAGTAGAGAGTCTCTCATGTTATCACTTTAATATACGAGTGGGAATCTTTCATTATAGAACTTGGCTTGTATATTCCAATGATGGGCTTCCTCAAATTGCCCTAAGTCTTCATGAGCAAGCAAGTTGGATGCACACCCACTTAGTTTCTTTTTGAGCTTTCGTATACTTATAGCTCTAGTGCATCCGTTGCATGGCAATCCCTACTCACTCACATTGATATCTATTGATGGACATCTCCATTGCCCGTTGATACGCCTAGTTGATGTGAGACTATCTTCTCCTTTTTGTCTTCTCCACAACCACCATTGTATTCCACCTATAGTGCTATATCCATGGCTCACGCTCATGTATTGCGTGAATATTGAAAAAGTTTTGAGAATGTCAAAAGTATGAAACAATTGCTTGGCTTGTCATCGGGGTTGTGCATGATTTAAATATTTCGTGTGGTGAAGATAGAGCATAGCCAGACTATATGATTTTGTAGGGATAACTTTCTTTAGCCATGTTATTTTGAGAAGACATAATTGCTTTGTTAGTATGCTTGAAGTATTATCATTTTTATGTCAATATGAACTCTTGTCTTGAATCTTTCGGATCTGAATATTCATACCACAATTAAGAATAATTACATTGAAATTATGCCAAGTAGCACTCCGCATCAAAAATTCTGTTTTTATCATTTACCTACTCGAGGACGAGCAGGAATTAAGCTTGGGGATGCTTGATACGTCTGCAACGTATCTATAATTTTTGATTGCTCCATGCTATATTATCTATTATTTTGGACATTATTGGGCTTTACTATCCACTTTCATATTATTTTTGGGACTAACCTATTAACCGGAGGCCCAGCCCAGAATTGCTGTTTTTTGCCTGTTTTAGGGTTTCGAAGAAAAGGAATATCAAACAGAGTCCAAACGGATTGAAACCTTCAGGAACGTGATTTTCTCATCGAATACAACTCAGAAGACTTGGACCCTACGTCAAGACACGTAACAGGAGGCCACGAGGTAGGGGGGCACGCCTACCCCCAGGCGCGCCCTCCACCCTCGTGGGCCCCCTGTTGCTCCACCGACGTACTTCTTCCTCCTATATATACCCACGTACCCCCAAACGACCAGATACGGAGCGAAAACCCTAATTCCACTGCCGTAACTTTCTGTATCCATGAGATCCCATCTTGGGGCCTGTTCTGGAGCTCCGCCGGAGGGGGCATCGATCACGGAGGGCTTCTTCATCAACACCATAGCCCCTCCGATGAAGTGTGAGTAGTTTACCTCAGACCTACGGGTCCATAGTTAGTAGTTAGATGGCTTCTTCTCTCTTTTTGGATCTCAATACAATGTTCTCCCCCTCTCTTGTGGCGATCTATTCGATGTAATCTTCTTTTTGCGGTGTGTTTGTTGAGACCAATGAATTGTGGGTTTATGATCAAGTCTATCTATGAATAATATTTGAATCTTCTCTGAATTCTTTTATGTATGATTGGTTATCTTTGCAAGTCTATTCGAATTATTAGTTTTGTTTGGCCTACTAGATTGATCTTTCTTGCAATGGGAGAAGTGCTTAGCTTTGGGTTCAATCTTGTGGTGTCCTTTCCCGGTGATAGTAAGGGCAGCAAGGCACGTATTGTATTGTTGCCATCGAGGATAACAAGATGGGGTTTTCTTCATATTGCATGAGTCTATCCCTCTACATCATGTCATCTTGCTTAAGGCGTTACTCTGTTTTTAACTTAATACTCTAGATGCATGCTGGATAGCGGTCGATGAGTGGAGTAATAGTAGTAGATGCAGGCAGGAGTCGGTCTACTTGTCTCGGACGTGATGCCTATATACATGATCATACCAAGATATTCTCATAACTATGCTCAATTCTGTCAATTGCTCAACAGTAATTTGTTCACCCACAGTAGAATACTTATTCTCTCGAGAGAAGCCACTAGTAAAACCTATGGCCCCCGGGTCTATCTTTATCATATTGATCTCCTACTACTTAGTTATTTACTTTGCCTTTATTTTACTTTGCATCTTTATCATAAAAATACCAAAAATATTATCTTATTATATCTATCAGATCTCACTCTCGTAAGTGGCCCTATAGGGATTGACAACCCCTATTTTCGTTGGTTGCGAGGATTTATTTGTTTTGTGCAGGTGTGAGGGACTCGCTTGTAGCCTCCTACTGGTGTGATACCTTGGTTCTCAAAAACTAAGGGAAATACTTACGCTACTTTGCTGCATCATCCCTTCCTCTTCGGGGAAAACCAACGCAGTGCTAAAAGAGGTAGCACTCACCTCATCCTCAGAGAGCGGAAGGTAATTATCGTCCTCCGAATCTTCGTGCATGGCCTATTTACCAGGGTTGACTTGCCCATCTTCCCGTTCATCTTGTTCATTAGCTGTGTCAACGGGGTCTTCGTTGTCTTTGGCACCTTCTGGAGTGTTATCTTCTCCTGTGCCGGTGTTGCTATGTTTACTGCGGCATGACTCAGAGCGGCGCCACTGACGCTGGCGCTTGGACTGTAATTCGGAAGGTTTATCCTCAGCTGGATCTTCCTTGTCATCGCCGCTGTTCTCCTTTGGTGCATCCACCATGTATACATCATACGAGGAAGTGGCCGTCCGGCATCCGGTGAACGGCGAGTTCTGGGCCTCTTCTTCTCTGGCATCGTCATCCATACCGTCGATCTCCTCGGAGTCGTAATCAAGTTCGTCGGTCAAGTCCTCGACCGTGGCTATGAAGTGGGTGGCGGGTGGGAAGCAAAATTCTCCACCGTCAGCCCCTAGTTCGAGCCGGATATAGTTCGTGTAACGCCCTCAATGCGGCTATATCTCCCACGTGTCGAAGCACGACTTAGAGGCATAACCGCATTGAAAGCAATGTCGCAAGTGAGGTAATCTTCACACAACCCATGTAATACATAAGGGAAAGAGATACATAGTTGTCTTACAATCGCCACTTCACACAATTACATGAATAAAGCATTACATCAACCAGATACAATCAAGCTCCGACTACGGAACCAAAATAAAAGAAGACTACCCCAAATGCTACACAGATCCCCGATCGTCCCAACTGGGCTCCACTACTGATCAACTAGAACGAAACAACACAAAGGACAAGATCTTCATCGAGCTCCTCCTTGAGCTTGGTTGCGTCATCTGCATGGTTCAAAGGCACCTGCAAGCTGGTTTTGGAAGTATCTGTGAGTCACGGGGACTCAGCAATCTCACACCCTCCCGATCAAGACTATTTAAGCTTATAGGTAAGGCAAAGGTATTAGGTGGATTTGCAACAAGCGACTAGCATATATGGTGGCTAACATACGCAAATGAGAGCGAGAAGAGAAGGCAAAAGCACGGTCGAACAACTATGATCAAGAAGTGATCCTAGAACAACCTACGTCAAACATAACTCCAACACCGTGTTCACTTCCCAACTCCACCGAGAAGAGACCATCACGGTTACACACGCGGTTGATGTATTTTAATTAAGGTCAACTTCAGGTTTTCTACAACCGTACATTAACAAATTCCCATCTGCCCATAACCGCGGGCACGACTTTCGAAAGTTCAAAACCCTGCAGGGGTGTCCAAACTTAGCCCATCACAAGCTCTCACGGTCAACGAAGGATATTCCTTCTAGCGGGAAGACCCGATCAGACTCGGAATCCCGGTTACAAGACATTTCGACAATGGTAAAACAAGTCCAGCAAGACCACCCGAATGTGCCGACAAGTCCCGATAGGAGCTGCACATATCTCGTTCTCAGGGCACACTCAGATGAGCGCTCCATACAACTAAAACCAACCCTCAAGTTTCCCTGAGGGGGCACTACACAGGACTCTAGTTTGGACCAACACTCAGAGGAGCACTGGCCCGGGGGGGGGGGGTAAAATAATGATGACCCTCAGGATTGTGACTCCCAAGGGAAAAGAAAAGGCTAGGTGGCGAATGGTAAAACCAATGTTGGGCATTGCTGGAGGAGTTTTATTCAAGGCGAACTATCAAGGGGTTCCCATTATAACCCAACCGCGTAAGGAACGCAAAATCCAGGAACATAACACCGATATGACGGAAACTAGGGCGGCAAGAGTGGAACAAAACACCAAGCATAAGGCCGAGCCTTCCACCCTTTACCAAGTATATAGATGCATTAATTAAATAGGAGATATTGTGATATCCCAACAAGTAAACATGTTCCAACAAGGAACAACATCTCCATGTTTCAACAAGGAACAAACTTCAATCTTCACCTACAACTAACAACGCTATAAGAGGGGCTGAGCAAAGCGGTAACATAGCCAAACAACGGTTTGCTAGGATAAGTGGGTTAGAGGCTTGGTTCAACAATATGGGAGGCATGATAAGCAAGTGGTAGGTATCGCGACATAGGCATAGCAAAAGAGCGAGCAACTAGCAAGCAAAGATAGAAGTGATTTCGAGGGTATGATCATCTTGCCTGAAATCCCGCAAGGAAGAAGAACGAGTCCATGAAGAAGACAAACGAACGTAGACGAACAGGTCCTCACAAACAACGTAATAGGAACCAACCCTAAGAAGCAAACACCGGAAAGAAGCACACAACATAGTAAACAACCAACACATGAACATGGTATGATATGCGGGATGCGGAATGTGATGCATATGCAAGATTTGACAAGGAATGATTGCACCTGGACTCAACTTGGAAATCCAAGAGTTCCACTGGAAAGGTGAGGTGATTTCGGTTGAAATCGATATAAAGATCACCGGAATCGGATGCACGGTGTGGAAATGGCAAGCAAAACAAATATGGCACCGGTCTGCGATAAACGGCAAGTGACCAACTAAATGCATCAAGATAAATATGCTATAGCACTCAAACATGACAACAAAATACATGGCAGGGATCCAATCATAATGCTTGACAAAAGATGAACACTGAGCTACGGCTAATTCATCCATTAACAGGTTCAAACAAGCATGGCAAAAGAGAAAATGATAATAGGTTTCAGACTTGGTGAAATAACATGTCAGGAATTTATCATTAGGAAGCATACTTTATAGCATGAAAACTACATGCTACAGGAAATTAACATGACAAGGCAAGGCACGGCATGAAGCTACTCAAAGCACTTAACAAAAGTCCCTTAGTGACCTTGAGCCAAAAGGGATCATAAAATACAATTGCAAGCATGTGAACATGGCAAAAACATAAACAGATCTCAGACTTGGAGAAAAAGTGGAGCAAGCAAATCAGTTAACGAGTAGGCATGTTTACGAGCTCGATGCACTCACTAGAGAGCATGGAATGACAAACTAAGCATACAACCAACAAGAATACATGGCATAGAAGCTATACATGGCAAGAACAACATCATAGCATGCACGGATCAATAGCAACATCCTCGGAAAAATCTCTAAACAAGTCAACAATCTGCCAGGATTCACGATATAGCAAAAGTAGAGCTCGATTGACTCAAGCTAGGGTGCTCCATAAATGCAAACAAAGAAATGGATGGATGGAGCACCACAATGTTAACAAAACATCCTTACTGATGATCCTCAAAAGAGGCACAGATCACTAGGAAACAACATGAACATATAGCATACCGACAAAAATAGAACAAGGACTTAGTGAAATTCTAAGTCCCTGAAATCAGCATTACCGATTACGCTACTTTGCAAGCTTGTGCTAGTCACCACGCATATCATAAAAATACATGGCAAGCACCTCTGTAAAGATGGTATTGCATATAACAAAACACATGTAGAGCTCAGGATCATAGCATGCACACATTAATCATGGCAAAAATGACAAAATGCCATTTGCTGAAACAGATCTGACAAATTACTCACATAGCCCTCTTCCAACAACATTTCGGGCATCAAGATGAGCTCAAAAGAAAATGATGCAATGAGATGAAATGATGTACTCATCGAGGCGAACATTTTGATATGCTACACACACGAATCGGAGCTACAGATGCAGAGTTACGATGCGATGAAATATGCAAAAGATTAGGGTTCGCAGGGAAACAGTCAACCCGAGGAATGGATCTGGATCTCGCAGTTACTGTAGATGCGCGCGACCCGAGGTTTGTCGGCGCCAAAGTTCGTGGTCGCGGACTTGGCGCTCGCCGGAGGGGGAAGGGGTCGCCGGAGTCGTCGAGGTCTGGCCCGGAGAGCTCGAGGACGGCATGGAGGCAGCGCCGGCGCGGCGATGGCGGCTCGGTCGCCGGACTAGGAGCGGCACCGGTGGAGCTGCGGGTCGCCGGAGCGACGATGGCCTCGTCGATGGCACGCGGCGGCCGGAGCAGGTGGCGGGCGGTGCGCCGGAGCAGAGGAGAGGCGCGGGCGCGGGCGTGGGCGGAGGAGAGCCGGTGGCCTTGGGCCCGGTCGGCGCGGAGGAGGGCCGGCCGCGGGCTTCCGCGGGCCGCGGCGGCACGGGGAGAGAGAGGAGTCGGGCCGCGGTGACGTGGTGGCGCGGGATAGGTGCAGGGAGGCGGCGGCGCTGAGGTGGCAGCCGGCGATTGGCCGGGGTGAGGTGGCCGGGCGAATGGACACGTCCGGCGGCGGTGGGAAGTTTGTCCGATGGCGCGGGGAGTGGGGCTAGGGTTTCATCTGCGCGAAAAATTCGGAGGGAGACACATATTTATAGGTAGAGGGAGCTAGGAGAGTCCAAATGAGGTGCGGTTTTCGGCCACACGATCGTGATCGAACGACCGAGATGATGGAGGGGGTTTTGGGCCACTTTGGAAGGGTGTTGGGCTGCAACACACACGAGGCCTTTTCGGTCCCTCGGTTAACCGTTGGAGTATCAAACGAAGTCCAAATGGCACAAAACTTGACAGGCGGTCTACCGGTAGTAAACCAAGGCCGCATGACAAGTCTCGGTCCAAACCGAATACGTTTAACGCCCGCACGCGAAAAGAGGTAGAAAGGGACACCGGGTGACATAGGAGCGCCGGATTGCAAAACAGACAACGGGAAAAGTGCTCGGATGCATGAGACGAACATGTATGCAAATGAAATGCACATGATATGAAATGCATGACACACAAGCAATGACATGGCAACAACAGCGAATAACTGGAGGACACCTGGCACATCGGTCGCGGGGCGTCACAACACTCCACCACTACGAGAGGATCTCGTTCCGAGATCTAGAATGGCACCGGAAAGAAAACGGAAGAGAAAAGAGAAGAGGTAAAACTAAGTTGCTTCTTTGACAAACGAGTGAAACCAAAGAATTTTGCAAAGGTTAAGCCATTTCGAGAAAAGAATACAACGGAGATAAATGAAGTTGAAAACACTCTGTTAGCAAAGAGGAACAAGGAAGAATAACTTTGGGCAGCACTCCGGTTGAGAAGGGATGCAAGGCTTGATAAGGCGAAAAGAACTTGAGCAAAAAGGACAGAACACTCTGGTTGAATGGATAAGCACGAAAAGAACATGATCTAAGATGATGAGAGAAAATAGCAACATCACAATGGCTCCGGAACAAAAGAATAGAAGATAGATAATTGAAATAGGAGAATGGAGAAGAAAATGTCAACTTCTGCCACAAACGAGCTTGAGAAGTCATCCTTAGGAGAAGGGTCGAACGGAGTTGTCGGAAATCCAACCACGCAAAGAGTAAGCCAGTTGTGGGATTATGGGAAAAACATCTCAAGATTATGAGGTGACAACCTGCCACTAACGGGAACAAGATTATATAGATATCAACAAGGAGATGAGGAATTTATTACACCGGGAGGATAAATGAAGAACTTGGGTCATTTAAAAGCACCACAATTAGCAAAATCCTTAGGGGAGGCTTTATGTGAAACATGACATAAGATAACTCCAACGAAGAGGTTGATGGATTTAAAATACCTCATCCTTAACGACATGTGAATCATGCAACATGAAACTCAATTATCAAGAATGACATAATACCACCTCCAATGATACGGAAGAAAGAATTACACTCCGGATTACAATATGAGGAAAACTTGAGCTTCATAGAAAAGAATCTCGATGAACACTTCGAGAAGGAATTAAATCCTTGATGACCCATCATGTAGAGCCTCCATGAAGAACTCTGGTAAAAGAAAGATCAAACGAAAAGAAAGAGAAGTTGAAAACACAAGGTGAAACCTTGCAATGATTTAGATGGATCGTCGCGATGAAATAATTGCGAGAGCTTGGAACTCCGTGAAAAATAAGAAAATGACACAATTGAAATCAGGAATTTGATGAACCTCCGGAATAAGGAATTAATCATTTGGATGAAACAAGAATAAGAATTGCATTATGTTTATCCTTCACCAATTTAAATTGATGACAATCAACGGATTTGGCATATTACTTATTCTCATAAAAAAGGATTAAGATAGATATTGCGCGAACTTGAAGAGGCCTTCGATGATCCACTGGTAGGATTGAAACAACGAATGATTTGATATGAGAACATAGGAAGAGAACTCTTGAACGACCCACCGTAAGAATTAAGAATGAACGAAGAGAAGATAAAGAAAACACCGGGACGAATTATAAAATGAATGAAGATGCTTGAGATGATTTAGATACATGGGAACAAACAGATCACGAGCCGATTAGAGATCACTTGAACGAAACACCAGTAAGATTGGAGAATGATAACTGAAAGCTGAGAATGAATAAACATGAATTGATAGACTCCAGATAGGTGAAAGGAATTCTCACAATCAAAACAATTATGAGAGAATTGCGGCAAGCTAGCATCATGAATCTTGAAGAGAATGGAGCAAGATTGAGAGAAAAATCTTCTTCGGTCTTCAAAACCCGAGAATGACGACGAGAAACACCAACATGTATTGTTGAGATACTCCGGAAGAATCAAAAGCGAAGAGGTTGAGCCAACTATGAAAAGAATTTGAAAGATCTTGGAGAAAAACATTTGACTGATGACAATTCATTCTTATGTCAAACTTTGAAAGAATTTGAGGATAGCTCCGGGAAAATAAGAAGAGTCAGGTAAGATCCTGGGAAAAGACCTGTGGGTTAGGGCCCACTCAAAAGAAACACCGTTGAAATGATTTAAAAGAGAGGTTGCACCAGTTGAATTAAATGTCTAGAATGAGATAACAATCTCGAAAGAGCTTGAAAGGATTACGAAAGCAGAGTGGAAACACGAATCTTTTGAGATTTCTTGAGCACTCCGGAACAGATGAATAGCGAAGATTGGATGATTATGAGGTGCACCGGAATAAGAAAAACATTGGGAAAAAGAAAAGACTATGCTCAATACCAAAGCTTGAATTGAATCCACCGGAGAAGAAAAAAGAACAAAGAATGATGAACTAGAAGCTTCGTTAGCATCTTCTTGCGAATTACCAGATAAGAACATTGAAGGAAAAGAGTGAAGAGACTTCCATCAATAAAATGATACTTGATTGAGAAATCTGAGTCCTTGAAGAAAAAGGGTGGGTGGGTGGGAAAACAAAGGCAACTTGAAGACGGATGAAGCAAACACCGTTGAGAAGAACTGAAACTAGATCTTGCGGATGTTGAATTGATCGGATCCACTTGAAGAGAAACACGCCGATTGAAAAGGATTGGCAAGACAATCTCGATGATCAAGAAGGATTGGTATTCACATCAGAGTATGAGAACACCATAAGGGGAAGGTATGGAATCAACACTTGACATTGAAGCAACTCGAATACCACAACTCAAAAACAAAACAAAGGATTGGCTTGTGGAATAAGCCGGAACAAACATATGATAGAGATTTCGTTCGAAGTTTTCGTGGTGGGGCCTACACGGGCTCGATCGTACAGCACCATCATGTACAAGTCAGTGCACATGTCATACGAAGAGTCCCCGAGTCGGCATAGCCAAGGACTCTTTAAGACACAATGAGACCACTATAAAACCAACCGTGGATAGGCGGACCACTAGACGTCGAACCCCAATTTCATATCATACATCTGACGGAAAGATATCCTAAGAGCTACTTGAATTCCCACTTATAAACTCCCAAAATTTTCCGGTTATGCAATCAGGTGTTGGGGATACATGGGAATCATAATATCTCACCCAAAACTAACAAATCCTACATCCAGTTGTATCCATCCTTCAACACATAACCCAGAAACCTTCGGAAATCGTCTACTTCAACCTTCGAAAAGCATCCGTTATACAAGTTATGGCAATACTCCCGAACTCCCGCCCCAGTACTGGGTGGCGTCGAGGTTATCTCAGCAACAACTGCATAAAAGAGATTTTTGATGTCGGTGAAACTACTCTCAGGTATTCCAGAACTGCAATGATAAAATTGTGACGACAACACCTCGGAGCTCAACTCCCCGGGACACTGCCACAACCCCTAAATGACAGGAGGCACCAAGAATAATGTTCTCGTCACTAATCGATCAGAACGATTCCAAGATACCCGCGTGATCCTAAATTTTTTAGTGAAATTTGAGAAGAGAAGAGTCAAAACGCTACGTCAGGATGCCTCACTAGAGCGATGAAGGGACTGAGGAGTAAAAAGAATTCCTAAACTCTCCGATATATAATTCCTACATGACTCAAAACATTTTTCTAGACTCAACAACGCCAACGATTCGATCAAGCAGGGGGCTCCTAAGGTTGGGGAAGGCTCTGATTACCAACTTGTAACGCCCTCGATGCGGCTATATCTCCCACGCGTCGAAGCACGACTTAGAGGCATAACCGCATTGAAAGCAATGTCGCAAGTGAGGTAATCTTCACACAACCCATGTAATACATAAGGGAAAGAGATACATAGTTGGCTTACAATCACCACTTCACACAATTACATGAATAAAGCATTACATCAACCTGATACAATCAAGGTCCGACTACGGAACCAAAATAAAAGAATACTACCCCAAATGCTACACAGATCCCCGATCGTCCCAACTGGGCTCCACTACTGATCAACTAGAATGAAACAACACAAAGGACAAGATCTTCATCGAGCTCCTCCTTGAGCTTGGTTGCGTCATCTGCACGGTTCAACGGCACCTGCAAGCTGGTTTTGGAAGTATCTGTGAGTCACGGGGACTCAGCAATCTCACACCCTCGCGATCAAGACTATTTAAGCTTATAGGTAAGGCAAAGGTATTAGGTGGAGTTGCAACAAGCGACTAACATATATGGTGGCTAACATACGCAAATGAGAGCGAGATGAGAAGGCAAAAGCACGGTAGAACAACTATGATCAAGAAGTGATCCTAGAACAACCTACGTCAAACATAACTCCAACACCGTGTTCACTTCCCGGACTCCGCCAAGAAGAGACCATCATGGTTACACACGTGGTTGATGTATTTTAATTAAGGTCAACTTCAGGTTTTCTACAACCGGACATTAACAAATTCCCATCTGCCCATTACCGCGGGCACGGTTTTCAAAAGTTCAAAACCCTGCAGGGGTGTCCCAACTTAGCCCATCACAAGCTCTCACGGTCAACGAAGGATATTCCTTCTAGCGGGAAGACCCGATCAGACTCGGAATCCCGGTTACAAGACATTTCGACAATCGTAAAACAAGACCAGCAACACCGCCCGAATGTGCCGACAAATCTCGATAGGAGCTGCACATATCTCGTTCTCAGGGCACACTCAGATGAGTGCTCCATACAACTAAAACCAAACCTCGAGTTTCCCCGAGGGGGTGCTGCACAGGACTCTAGTTTGGACCAACACTCAGAGCACTGGCCTGGGGGGGGGGGGGTAAAATAATGATGACCCTCAGGAGCGTGACTCCCAAGGGAAAAGAAAAGGCTAGGTGGCAAATGGTAAAACCAATGTTGGGCATTGCTGGAGGAGTTTTATTCAAGGCGAACTGTCAAGGCGTTCCCATTATAACCCAACCGCGTAAGGAACGCAAAATCCAGGAACATAACACCGACATGACGGAAACTAGGGTGGCAAGAGTGGAACAAAACACCAGGCATAAGGCCGAGCCTTCCACCCTTTACCAAGTATATAGATGCATTAATTAAATAAGAGATATTGTGATATCCCAACAAGTAAACATGTTCCAACAAGGAACAACATCTCCATGTTCCAACAAGGAAGAAACTTCAATCTTCACCTGCAACTAACAACACTATAAGAGGGGCTGAGCAAAGCGGTAACATAGCCAAACAACGGTTTGCTAGGATAAGGTGGGTTAGAGGCTTGGTTCAACAATATGGGAGGCATGATAAGCAAGTGGTAGGTATCGCGACATAGGCATAGCAAAAGAGCGAGCAACTAGCAAGCAAAGATAGAAGTGATTTCGAGGGTATGATCATCTTGCCTGAAATCCCGCAAGGAAGAAGAACGAGTCCATGAAGAAGACAAACGGACGTAGACGAACGGGTCCTCACAAACGCGACGTAATCGGAACCAACCCGAAGAAGCAAACACCGGAAAGAAGCAGACAACATAGTAAACAACCAACACATGAACATGGTATGATATGCGGGATGCGGAATGTGATGCATATGCAAGATTTGACAAGGAATGATTGAACCTGGCCTCAACTTGGAAATTCAAGAGTTCCACTGGAAAGGTGAGGTGATTTCAGCTGAAATCAATATAAAGATCACCGGAATCGGATGCACGGTTTGGAAATGGCAAGCAAAACAAATATGGCACCAGTCTGCGATAAACAGCAAGTGATCAACTAAATGCATCAAGATAAATATGCTACATCACTCAAACATGACAAAAAAAATACATGGCAGCGATCCACTCATGATGCTTGACAAAAGATAAACACTGAGCTACGGCTAATTCATCCATTAACAGGTTCAAACAAGCATGGCAAAAGAGCAAATGATAACAGGTTTCGGACTTAGTGAAATAACATGTCAGGAATTTATCATCAGGAAGCATACTTTAGAGCATGAAAACTACATGCTACAGGATATTAACATGACAAGGCAAGGCTTGGCACGAAGCTACTCAAAGCACTTAACAAAAGTCCCTTAGTGACCTTGAGCCAAAAGGGATCAGAAAATACAATTGCAAGCATGTGAACATGCTTAAAGCATAAACATATCTCAGACTTAGAGAAAAACTGGAGCAAGCAAATCAGTTAACGAGTAGGCATGTTTACGAGCTCGATGCACTCACTACAGAGCATGGAATGACAAACTAAGCATACAGCCATCAAGAATACATGGCATAGAAGCTATACATGGCAAGAACAACATCATAGCATGCACGGATCAATAGCAACATCCTTGGCAAAATCGCTAAACAAGTCAACAATCTGCCAGGATTCATGATATAGCAAAAGTAGAGCTCGATTGACTCAAGCTAGGGTAATCCATAAATGCAAACAAATACATGGATGGATAGAGCACCACAATGTTAACAAAACATCCTTACTAATCATCCTCAAAAGAGGCACGGATCACTCTGAAACAACATGAACATATAGCATACCGACAAAAACAGAACAAGGACTTGGTGAAATTCTAAGTCCCTGAAATCAGCATTACTGATTACGCTACTTTGCAAGCTTGTGCTAGTCACCACACATATCACAAAAATACATGGCAAGCACCTCTGTAAAGATGTCATGGCATATAACAAAACACATGTAGAGCTCAGGATCATAACATGCACACATTAATCATGGCAAAAATGACAAAATGCCATTTGCTGAAACAGATCTGACAAATTACTCACATAGCCCTCTTCCAACAATATTTCAGGCATCAAGATGAGCTCAAAAGAAAATGATGCAATGAGAGGAAATGATGTACTCGTCGAGACGAACATTTTGATATGCTACACGCATGAATCGGAGCTACGGATGGAGATTTATGATGCGATGAAATATGCAAAAAGATTAGGGTTCGGAGGGAAAAAGTCAACCCGAGGAATGGATCTGGATCTGGATCTCGCGGTTACTGTACATGCGCGCGGCCCGAGGTTCGTCGGCGCAGGAGTTCATGGTCGCGGACTTGGCGCTCGCCAGAGGGGGAAGGGGTCGCCGGAGTCGTCGAGGCCCGGCCCGGAGAGCTCGAGGACGGCATGGAGGCAGCGCCGGCGCGGCAATGGCGGCTCGGTCGCCGGACTGGGAGCGGCGCCGGTGGAGCTGCGGGTCGCCGGAGCGACGATGGCCTCGCCGATGGCGCGCGACGGCCGGAGCAGGTGTCGGGCGGCGCGCCGGAGCGGAGGAGAGGCGCGGGCGCGGGCGAAGGAGAGCCTGTGGCCTCGGGCCCGGTCGGCGCGGAGGAGGGCCGGCCACGGGCTTCCGCGGGCCGCAGCGGCACGCGGAGAGAGAGGAGGCGGGCCGCGGTGACGTGGCGGCGCGGGATAGGTGGGGGAGGCGGCGGCGCTGAGGTGGCAGCCGGCGATTGGCCGGGGTGAGGTGGCCGGGCGAATGGACACGTCTGGCGGCGGTGGGAAGTTTGTCGGGTGGCGCGGGGAGCGGGGCTAGGGTTTCATCTGCGCGAAAAATTCGGAGGGAGACACATATTTATAGGTAGAGGGATCTAGGAGAGTCCAAATGAGGTGCGGTTTTCGGCCACGCGATCATGATCGAACGACCGAGATGATGGAGGGGGTTTTGGTGGGTTTTGGGCCACTTTGGAAGGGTGTTGGGCTGCATCACACACGAGGCCTTTTCGGTCCCTCGGTTAACCGTTGGAGTATCAAACAAAGTCCAAATGGCACGAAACATGACAGGCGGTCTACCGGTAGTAAACCAAGGCCGCATGACAAGTCTCGGTCCAAACCGAAAATGTTTAATGCCCACACGCAAAAAGAGGTAGAAAGGGACACCGGGTGACATAGGAGCGCCGGATTGCAAAACGGACAATGGGGAAAGTGCTCGGATGCATGAGGCGAACATGTATGCAAATGAAATGCACATGATGACATGATATGCAATGCATGACACGCAAGGAATGACACGGCAACAACAGCAAATAACTGGAGGACACCTGGCACATCGGTCGCGGGGCGTCACAGTTCGGCTATGAGTCTTCCGCCAAGGACAGTCTCTTTAATGAGTGTAGCACATCGCCCAAAGGCGAGTGCTGGAAGATTTTTGCAGCGCTGAATTCGAAGATCATTAAACAATTAAGTTCGGCATCTGCAGGCTCATGTGGTTCGGAACTTGCGGCTGGAGACGAGTCCGGAGTTCTCGTGACAAATACGTCGTGAGAGGTTAAGTTTATGTGCGGCTCTAACGCCGTGGAATCTGTGGCCTCCGTGGTGGGGTTGATCCTCTTGTCCTTGGATGGCGCAGTCTGCTCCGGATCTAAGGCTAGAGCGGTTACAGGAGCAATCTCCTGGATGCAACATGATGACAGATTTAGGTCATGATCATCGGGGTGACCGGGAGCAGCTACTGCGGTCTCGAATCCGGCGAAGTTCAAGTCTACACGGATGTCTGCAACGTAGTTCAGGCTCCCAAATCTGACCTGATGGCCAGGGGCGTAGCTTTTGATCTGCTCCAGATGGCCAAATGAGTTGGCCTGCAGTGCAAGCCGCTGAACACGAAGATTTGTCTGTGGAGGAAAGTTTCTCCTTGGACAGTGTCGTTATTGATGATTGAATGGGGCCATCAAACCTTTTTGCGACCGCACAGGGGAACTCTCAATGAAAGCACCAATGTCGGTGTCAAAACTGGCGGATCTCGGGTAGGGGGTCCCGAACTGTGCGTCTAAGGTCGATGGTAACAGGAGACAGGGGACACGATGTTTACCCAGGTTCGGGCCCTCTGTATGGAGGTAATACCCTACTTCCTTCTTGATTGATCTTGATGGATATGAATATTAAAAGAGTTGATCTACCACGAGATCGTAATGGCTAAACCCTAAAAGTCTAGCCTATATGACTACTGTAATGAGTATATATCCTATCTGGACTAAGTCCTCCGGTTTATATAAACACCGGGAGGATCTAGGGTTACACAAGGTCGGTTACAAAGAAGGGAATCTACATATTCCATCGCCAAGCTTGCCTTCCACGCCAAGGAGAGTCCTATCTGGACACTGGTATATTCTTCGGTCTTCGTATCTTCACAACCCATTAGTCCGGCCCATGGCCAACAGGCCGGACGCCCGAGGACCCCTTAATCCAGGACTCCCTCACCCGGCGCTCAGGAGTTCATCACAAAGGTATCTCAGGAGCTTCAGGAAGCAAGGGCAATACGCGGCGACCGTTGCCCACCTGGCGTTGCTCCCCACCCTGGCGAGGGTGGTGAGCTGCGCGTCTGCATCGACATACCAGGGCTCAACTGAGCCGCATCTCAGGAGTGCTTCTGGCCTTCGCGCGTTAGGCGCTGCGAAGGTCCACTTCACAGCTACGTTCGCATGATGTTCGGCTTGCCGGGTGTGGCTGCTGCCTTCCAGCGCAGCCTGCGAAGCGTCATGGCGGGTCAGGAGGCCAGGCACCATGCCGTCCTGGCGGAGATGGCGACGGTCCTCGAGGAACCGCCTGGACCCCCAGAGCCTCCCGCGGCTCAGGGCCCCGGTGGCTCGTGAGGCGCGGCCCCTTCACCGTGTACCTTCGGCTGCCTCAACACCCCTTCATCAACGGAACCAGGTGACATTTTCCAAGTTTATTTAACTGGGAGCGCCCTCAGGGCTGCATTATTCCCAGTCCACGTGGGTCCGTCCCTGTGGCATGTATCCCTTCTTTTTTATGTCTTTGGATTACCTTGCTAGGGGCGCCCCTCGGGCTACATCATCCCCAAGCCATTTGGGCCGGACCCATTGGCACGTATCGTTCATGCATTTACCTGAGCTAGCTTGCCTTCCATGCTTAATCTATCTATGACTATCACTTGCTTGATTGTCACCCCCCGCTGGAGCCGCGCGCCAGTCGTCTTTCTTCAGGACCCTTCACGTGAGAGGGTTAGGCACGGCGTCTGTGCTCGGGCCCGTCCCTATAGCGTCGATAAATCCAACGGCTGAGCTTTGTCTGGCGGGCCGGCCCCGTTCACGTCACCTCCTGGGGGCCGTTGGTGCTTGGCTTTCTCACGCGATAACCTCAGGAGATTCAGTCTGTGCAGGTTGTCTGACCACCTCGCAGGACCAACACAGCAAACAAGAACCAAGACCAGGCACAACCCGCCTTGAGGTAGGGCTTCGTGAGTCCCGCACTGGCTCACGAGTGCCCAGACACACCTCGTCTAGCCCTGCTGTGCAAGCCATGTGTTAGGGCGGGGTTGTACATGCCCCAGGGGCTCTCCGCAGTAGGGAGTCCCCTCCCACGTACCAGTGGAAGCACCATGCTCCGTGCTGGCAGTCGACACTGCCGAGGAGCGGCTATGCCCGTGCAAGTGTGGAAGTGCCATGGTCCGTCCTGGTGATAAACAACTGAGGGCGGCCTCACGGCTGCACCAACCTCAGGGAGCCTCCGGGCTTGGTGTCTGGCCCCAACGCAATGCCTCCCCTCGGGAAAGTCACGCGAGGGGGCTGGGCACGGGGGCTGCTCTCGGGCCACGCCCAAGCGTACGCCACCCCGCCAGGTCCCTCGGACCTAGTCGTCGCGCGCCCTCCCAAGCGGAGCTAAGGTATGAAGGTCGTTTGAACGTCAAGGGGGACTCCTGAGCATCGCGACTCAGGAGCCTAACTGGCCACATAGCCCCTCACTCCTTGGATCGTCCTGGTGATCCGGTCAGACCAATGGCGGTTGAGGTATGCGCAGGGTTGGGCCCTGCCAACGTAGAACACAAGACCTACCATCGTATCTCCTTTCCACAAGCTGTTTGCACATCAAGGGGGACTCCTGAGCATCACGACCCAGGAGCCTAATTGACCACGTAGCCCCTCACTCCTTGGATCGTCCTGGTGATCCGGTCGGCCCAACGGTGGCTGAGGTATGTGCGGGGTTGGGCTTTGCTGACGTAGAACGTAAAGCAAATGGGAAGGAGATCGCAAAATCTTAAAGCAAATATTACAATACATATTGTTCTCCGAATATCAAACGCAAGTTTAAACGCCTCCAAGAGGCATGCTACATCCTGCAGGAGTTTCAACAGGAAAGGAGCCGCAAGCCAGTCATCCCTCAACACCACCGATACCTACAAGAGGCTCCCCCTCCTGGGTGACGCCGCTTTCTCTGGCACCGCCGGTCGAAGGCACGGGGGCGAAGGCATCGAACTTCTCTAGCAGGGCTTCCACCCGGCCTTTCACGGCTGCGATGGCGGCCGCGCGGTGTTCATCAGCCACGGGCTCCAGTAGCTCGTCAAGGCGGGAGGCATGATCACAAAGATAGACGTGGCTGAAGACACACGTTAGCGCGGCCGAAGAAAGGACACGAACCTCAGCCTCTGCCATGGAGCCGATGCCGCGCACGACTTCCTCAAGCGCCTCGACCAAGTAGGGAAGCAACCGGGCGGGGCCGTCCTCATTGGTGGCAAACGGCTTCTCCAAGGCTTTCTCATAGAGTGACTTCAGGGCCTCGTGAGACCTCTTCTCCAGAAGCGCGAAGGCCGCGCGGTCCTCAGCCAGAACCTTCGCCTTGGTATTGAGTTCGGCCCTCTCAGCCCGCACCTTCTGCTCCAGCTCCTCCAGCCCGGCCGCGCTCAGCGGCCTGCGCCTGCGCCAGCTCCTCCGGCTCGGCGTCGCGGCCCTTGACGGTGTCCTCCCGGGCCTTCATCTTCTCTTCCTCCGCCTTACGGCCACGGGCAGCTTCAGCACGCTCGTCCCGAAGGATCTTCAGCTCGGCCTCCAGCACCTGGCAGCGACCTTGGGCGGCCTCGGTGTCCCTCAGTGCCGCCGTGCGAGCTACTGCTGCCTGAGCTGCGGTTCGCTTCTCCCCCTCAGAGGTCGCCGGGACCTGGCTCAGCGCCGCCCGAACGGACATGTCAGAATGGAGCCAACCAGAGACGAGCTCCAGGCGACCAGCCGCCAATAGGGGTTCGGCGCTCTGGAGATCTTCCCGCAGCCGGGCCATCTCAGGAAGGGCCCGCTCCAGGACATCAGGAGAAGCAGAGGAACTTGGGGTCAACAACATGGCAGAAGAAGGAGGAAGAGGTGTCGTCGTCACCATGGCCTGGGAGGCAGGAAGCTCCTGAGCCTCTTGGACTTCAGTACCCAAGCCGGACGCTGGCACCTCCTGAGTCAGCGGCACTTCGGGGGATGACTCCTCCCAATGATTCTCCACCCAGCCTTGCGAGGATGATCGGGCTATAGAAGCATGAGCGCCGTCCCCACCTTTACTCATGGAGAGGGGCGCGGTCGCAGGAGTCGGCCCGGACTCAAGCAGCACCACCTCGCTCTCCCTTCTCCTCTTCGCCGCAGGTGTCTGCCTGGTTACACAACAAGGAAAAAGAGTCGGAAACAAGCATCAACAGCAAGAACAAGGCAAGATGGAGACACTTACTGGTCCGCCGCGACATAGTCCCTCCTCTTCGGGAGCTTGAAGCCGGAGAGCTTCGTGACCCGGGGCGCGGGCACGCCAGCTCCAGAAGCAGGAGCAGCAGTTGAACCAGAAGTGGCCCCAACCATCGCTGGAATGGCAGCAACAGCATCTCGGGAGATCAGCGCCGACCTACTCCTCGTTGAGATCGCCGCCGGTTCCTCCTTTTCCTGGGCGGCGTCGGGCTCGTCATCATCGGGAAAGGTGCGGAGGAGGTCGAACCTGCTCAGGGGAAGGTCTCCTCCATCCCTTTGGGGGTCAACTCCGAGTCGTGCTCCTCGTCCTCCTCCCTAGAAGACACGTCCACCGTCGCTGTCGCTACGAGAACCCTAGAAGGCGCTGGTGGCACCAGACGGCTCCCGTCGAAGGTCGGCCTGGCGGCCACGACTTGTGCCCCGTCCTTGCGTTGGAACAAGGGAATGAAGACGCTCGGCGAGTACTCCTAGTCGTCCCCAACTAGGAGGCGGAGAACCGCGGCCAGCTCACTGTCGGACAAGGCCTTCGGACTCAGGCGAACCTTGTCCTCTTCGTCCCCAAGCTCCCACAAGGGGCGCATACGGGCCTGTAGCGGGGCTATGCACAGCATCAGGGATTCCCTCAGGAGCATGGCCCCTATTACCTTCGCTGCCTTCGCCTTGCCCGGCCTCAGGTCGGTCTTCATCTGCTCCAACACCAATGTCGCCCACTCATCGGTGAGCTTCGTGCAAGACCACCCCTTGTCAGACTGGGGCATCTCCGTCAGCAGCGTCAAGTGTGGGTGGACGCATTTAGCTTCCATCATGGCCCACTTGCTCCTGAAGCCATCGGCTTTCTTCCCCATCTTCGAGATCGAGTTGGCCTTGCCGGCCGCGATGAAATTGGCACACCCGGGGGTGCGACCCTCGTTGATGCAGACGTCATCACGCTGAGGTACGCCTCGCAATAGTAGGCAAAGATCGACAAGAGAAGGATGGAGTTGGGATGAAGATGCAGCGCCTGCAACCCATAGTGGCCGAGGACCTCATAGAAGAAGTTAGAGAAGGGGGGACCAACCCTGCGGCGATGCTGCTCGTGAAGAAGGGGAAGATGGTGCTTCCCTCATGCTCCAGCACGTCGGAGGCGACCCTGAGCCCCGTCTTCCCCCTCTCGTTGCTTTCCCCCACTGTCAGCAGGCGAGTGACGGCGAGGCTCTTCTCCGTGACATTGGGCACGTCAAGAGCAGGCTCGTACCAGGCCGGCGACGAGGTAGGCTTGACCTTCCGGAGCGCCATTGATCACTGATGCGATATAGGATGGAAGTAGATCTAGAGACTTTGAAAGCAGGGCGCAAGAAAGGGGATCTGAGCAAAGCGAAAGGAAGCAGTGAAGGCAAGCACTGTCTGTGCCAACCCTTTGGCAGGCGGGCAGTTGCCGAGGCAGCATGGGGAAGCGGAAACGCCCACGTCCAATCAACCGCCACGCGTCAACCAAGGCCACAGGCTATGGGGCCCACGGCGCTCCGCACTTGACCTTTGGCTTCGCCTCAAAGCCAAGCCCGAGCGCGCCTTGGGCCTGGGGGCTACTGTCGATGTTCTGGGCACGGGGGTCCCTAGACTTGCCTGCCTGTGGCCCATGGCGTGGCTCTACGAGCGGGCCTGTACGGCCCATCTTCACCAACAAAGCATTCAAGACCCTCGCGAGGGGCCAAGCCTCGCGAGGCGGACGACGCAAAACCTCCTCGGGAGCGGCCTCATTAGGCTGGCTTGCGAGGGGCGGAGAGATCAAGGCAAGGCAAACCTCGCAAGCTTCTTGTGATGTAAGCCATGACGACCGAGACCAGGCAGGCGCCAGGCGGGCGCTAGCGCGCACAGTGTCCTTGTTTCCTCTTTGGTGCTAAAGAGGCGAGCGCAGGCGAGGAGTACCGAGGCGTCAAGCAAAGGTTTCCATATCGGTGCAACAAGACGAAGACCAGCAGGACGGCAAGACGGAGGTCACCGTGGAGCCCAAGACGGCGTCGCCACCAGAGCCTTTGGTAGGCGAAGACTGCTTTTGTCAGGATAGCTTGTACTAGCTGTCCCCTTTCAAATTGGCCGTTGTTGGCTCCCTTCCCTCTCAATATTTGGGGAGAGGACCAGGGCCTCTATAAATAAGGCTAGCCACCACCGTAGGTAGGGAGACCTCATCTTGTACCGGATCCATTCCACCAAGGCCACCACACAAACTCACCAAGCACAAGAGCACCTCTCCTCAAGAGGCCGTTCTTCCCCTTGTACTGTTCATCCTCAGCCCCGAGAGGCAATCCACCACCACCACACTGGAGTAGGGTATTACACCACAACGGTGGCCCGAACCAGTATAAATCTTGTGTCCCTTGTGTTGCGAGTTCGTCGAGCTAGCCTCTGAGATCATAGCGAGCTTAAGGCGTGGATCAGTAGGGGGAGATCTTCATGCGCACCCCAGTGTTCGAACCTTGAGGGTTTTGTCGAAACCCGAAATCTGACAGATGTGTGGAGTAATAGTAGTAGATGCACAATCGTTTCGGTCTACTTGTCACAGACGTGATGCCTATATACATGATCATGCCTAGATATTCTCATAATTATGCACTTTTCTATCAATTGCTCGACAGTAATTTGTTCGCCCACCATAATACTTATGCTATCATGAGAGAAGCCACTGGTGAAACCTATGCCCCCCGGGTCTACTTTCCATCATATAAGTTTCCAATCTATTTTACTTTGCAATCTTTACTTTCAATCTATACCATAAAAATACCAAAACTATTTATCTTATTATCTCTATCAGATCTCACTTTTGCAAGTGGTCGTGAAGGGATTGACAACCCCTTTATCGCGTTGGTTGCGAAGTTCTTGTTTGTTTGTGCAGGTACTAGGTGACTTGCGTGTTACCTCCTACTGGATTGATACCTTGGTTCTCAAAACTGAGGGAAATACTTATGCTACTTTGCTGCATCACCCTTTCCTCTTCAAGCAAAAACCAACACATGCTCAAGAGTAGTAGTGACCGACACGTGGCATCCACCACAACGGGATGCCGTTAAGCTATCGGGTCCGGTTTTGGATCCGATAACCTGTTAACAGCCCGGACCAATGTGAATTTTCCATGTGTAAAATTGTCATTGGCCGGAGGAAACACGTGTCGGCTCAATGTTCGGACAGATGTCATCCACTCATTGGACAGGAGGAGCCTATGATACGTCCACACGTGGAACGACCCAACAGAGGCCCATTCTGGTGAAAAGGCCGGCCCGTTTGACTTGGTCAAAAGGTAATGGGCCGGCCCACGGAAAGCCTATTAACGGCCTGTTCGTATATAGCCCATTTACGACCCGCTTACTACTGGCCCATTACGGCCTATTGGAATTAAGCCCAGTAGCTTCATCTGGGCCATCAAATATGATTCCAGCCCGTTGTAATTTTCGGCCCATGTATGGCCCATGATGTCTTTCGGCCCATATGAGGCCCTTTGTAACTCTCGGCCCATTAAAGGCCTGAGATGAAACTGGCCCATAATGAACAGCGTATCGCTTTATACCCATTAACGACCCATTATTCCGTCGGCCGTTTCCAGCCCGTGTTAACTTTCAGCCATCTAAGGGCCCATTTATTCTTGGGG
This sequence comes from Triticum urartu, assembly GCF_056163025.1. Taxonomy (NCBI): domain Eukaryota; kingdom Viridiplantae; phylum Streptophyta; class Magnoliopsida; order Poales; family Poaceae; genus Triticum; species Triticum urartu. Next base: position 582,144,752 of record NC_141879.1, read on the forward strand.
TTATTTCTAGAATTCTGTTAGATACGGTCCGTTACTGGCCTGTTCCGTTTGTGGGCCAAATATAGCCCGTGGTTACATTCGGCCCGTTAACCCGTTGGGTTGTTTTCATAGCGTTGTCAAATACGGCCTATTAACGGCCCGTTATGGTCCACGAATAGTACGGCCCATGTCTGGCAAAATGATTATACGCCCCGTAGAAGGCCCATGGATCCTATGGCCCATAGAAGACCAATGGATCCTACGGCCCGTAGAAGGCCCATGGATCATATGGCCTGTAAAAGGCCCATGGATCCTATGGCCCATAGAAAGTCCATGGATCCTACGACCCGTAGAAGACCAATGGATCCTATGGCCCGTAGAAGGCCCATGGATCATACGGCCCGTAGAAAGTCCATGGATCCTATGGCCCGTAGAAGGCCCACGGATCCTATGGCCCGTAGGAGGCCCATGGTTATAACAGTCCGTGTGTTGCCATGATTATTGTGGCCTAGTTACCAAAACTAGGTTATTGTGGCCACTAAAAAACACGGAAAAAGAACTGCAGTGACTACAAGCAAACAACTAAACAAGACAATAAGGAAATAAATAAGCAAGCAACTAACGCTAGCCTATTACAGCTATTACACATATTACATCCATTGGGCATCAAAGTTCACCACCAGTGAAAATATAGGGAACAAAGCAGCATATTACATACATTGGCCGTCAAAATTGACCACCAATGCAAATAAACACAGCAAAAAAACAAGTCCATAACTGAAACAACTTCGGAAGAGCTCAAGAAACGTTATCCTGGGTATCCACCATGCTGGCAATAAGCTTAGCAAGCTTATTAGCTTTGTCCTGTTTGGCGCTAAAATCCTCCAACGCTTGCTGTTGCACCAGAAAGTATGCATCTGAATGCTCCAGGGACTTCCACAGTCCTTCGGCTTCTTGTCGCAGCACAGCTGATCGATGTATTTCAGCTTGTAGTTGAGACTCAAGAAACCGAACTGATTCAGACACTGAGTTTGAATAGCTTGTGCAAGCGGTAGTGGCCAGTAACTCGAACAGTAAACCAAGACATGACTTTGGGGTTGCCTCACTGTCTCCGAGATAGTTTTCCTTAGCTGTTTTATTAGCTTTGTTGGAGACCAACAAGGATGTCTCACGATCCTGAACCTTATCTGCATTACTTCCTTTAGCATTCTAAAAGAAGAAACAAGCAGACACATAATAGGTTTAGCATGTACTAGTATATGAAACTCATTTCGGTGAACCAGTTCATTAGTAAGGTGGACAAGATTAAACTACCAAATCTTCTATTGCCAAGTAGTACATTATAAAAGCATCAAACAAACATATATCTATATCCTATGGTTACTGCATTGTCTCGCCAAATCAAAATAGAGACACGGTTCAAGTCATATCAGTTCAAGAGAAAGCAGCACTGAAATAATACAAAGCATGGGAAACTAAATGGCACAACAAGATTTCAGATGGGTACCACGGGTCTACATGTACAACACCACTATTGGCCCTGTTAAGATGCTAGTAATGTGCATGATATGAGAAGTCAACTGTATACACAATTGAAATTGAAATCAACAGAGGTATTTATAAGAGCAAACTCGTTAAAGAAACATGCGTAAACATACCTGTTGTGCCACTGGAGTTTCCATTGGATAGTTCAAGTTAAAAATAAGGTTGTATGAGTAAATACAATGATACAAGAGAAAAGCAGTATGCACGATAGCAATGGAATCTTAAATGAGAACAATTGTTCTTCAGGTTTAAGCACTTGTTCTACATGAACAAAGTATAGTAAGATGCAAGCATATAGTACTTCAAATAAAATGAGCTCATAGACCTTACCACATTCTTGGTTCGGGACCAATAAAGAACAAGGCGTTCCTAGTCATCATCCAGTAAATGTGTCTTAGGAGAATGTAAGGGAATTTCATGAGTTTCTTTGCCAGTGAAGTACGTTTTCTTCAGGTAATTCCGATACTGCCACCAAGCATTCTTGAAGATAGTAGAGGTATTAGCACAGGTTACCTCATCCCGAGTTTCCAAATCGGTCCTTCTATATAGAGAAAAATGGGAAAATTTGCTGTATTAGAACCATCATGGAGGTAGAATGTATGGGACAAAGCAAAGTAATTGCCATTAATAACATTACTTACACATAACTCCTGGACAAACACCTGCAACTGGCATTTTCCTTCATCTTTAGTATAATATTTCCATGATGGGAAGATACGCACATAGGATTTAACAACATCAAATGTGATAGATGCTAAACTATGAATGGCTGGTTGTGTGTCCTCCACAGGAATAGGTGTACTAACTGGTGGAGTTGGGGTTCGCCGTGGTAGTACTGGCGCTTTGGGCACTTGAGCTGCCTTACTAACTGCTCTTGTTTGGGAGCTCTATGGTGGGGATGGTGCTGTGACAACAGGAACTAGGTTACTATCTGCCGGGGTTGGGGTTAGATTGGGTGAAGCTGGTTCTCTGTCCATCATAGTAGGGGTAAAATCTGCGAGAGTCTGGGTTATGTGTGGTAGGGCTAGTTCTCGTGCATGTACAACCGGGGTGCTATCTCCACCAAGAGGTAGCACTGTTTTATTTGAAGGCCGTGTTTTTACTCTGCTAGATACTGCCATCACCCGCTCCAATTCAAATGGTGATAAACAGGAAACATAATTGAATGTACATACATTGTATGAGAGACAGATGCAATAGATAGTGTGGAAAAAAGAGGGCATTAAATAATTGACATGTATATTGTTTAACTAAAACGGATAGCATGACATAATTTCACATATATGATGTCTATCTAAACTGGATAGCATAGCATAACATAATTCAAAGATATGATGACTAACTAAACAGGATCGCATGACATAATTCACATACATGTTATCTAAGTAACCAGGATCGCACGATTTGATTCACATATGTGATTTATATGCTAAGCAGAGGGCATTCGCATATATGATGTCTGAACTAAGAACATGGTGTTCAATATTGTGTATATGATGTATAAACTATGCAATGCAAGACACCATATGCATGATATGAGCAGTAGAACAGTGCCAAGTTAGAGCATACACCTTGGTGGGGGAATAGGACTAGTCACCTGTCTCTGAATCCATCTCCGAGGAGCTATCAGGACCCAACAAGAGATCTGCTTCGACAGGTAGCACTTTCTGCTCTGAAGGCCTTATTTTCACTCCAGATTTTTCCATCACCCACTCAAATGGCTGATTCACAGGAAGAGTAGTTTAATGTACAAACATTGTTGACAAATGGAAATTTAATGAAGAAAAGGATGGGCTAGATATCATTCAAATATATGATGCCTGGTTAAACAGGATGGCATTGCACATTTCACATATATTATGGCTGGCTAAAAGACATAAGACTGCATAATTCCCATTTATGACATTGAATCTAAACAGGTGGCATTATAGAACATCTCTAAACTAATCAGATGACATATATGATGTCGAAAGTAGGCACTTCAAGGCAACATATGCATGATATGACTAACATCATCATGCCAAGTTAGAGAAAATACCTTGGGGGTAAATAGGAGTGGTCAGCTGCGTCTTAGTCCGCCTCAGAATAGATATCTTCCTCTGGATTACAATCTGGAGAGGGGGGAGCGTTTGCCATTGAACCCACCATGGAGCAATGTCTGCATGACATTGTATTGATGCGCAAAACTCTTCTCTTTTTCTCTACATGTTCAGCATGACTGTGTACAATATTTGACATGCATACAAAAAAATATAGTGAGATTATGTAAGGAGAGCATGCAGAAATCTAGAGTAATGGTAACAACCAGTGGATGGATCCAAAAATAATGATAGCAGGCTGATGATCGCTTTAATTTAATAAAAATGGATGATAATTGCTTTACTATTTGTTTCCCACCCAAGATGAACAACATAGGCATACCCTAGGTGAACCAGATATTAGATAGAGATACTATTCATTACTGCCTCGATATGTGCCCCACAACTAATTTAGAACTCAAGTTTGAACATCAATTTGGACCTGACTTGGAGCCTAAGAGGTGAAAAGGACAATAAAGTAGCAGGTAATATTAAGCAACGCATAACATAAGCAGAAACAAAAGAGTGTGACCTCTCTTGTGGACCGTGTACTCCTCTGGTTCATCTGCTGAGTCGATGATGGTGATGTCGTTGCGGTGGGTGCCGGCGGCAGGGAAGGAGATCTGAGGCGGCAAAAGACGGTCATGAGTCATGATGTCTGGTTTGGTGGGTGCTTCTATCGATGGAGCAACTCAGGTGAGGTGGACGACGTCGCGGGAGGAGCAGGACAAACCACACAAAGTTTTCTGCGACACCTACCTGTAACTGAAGTAATTCTGTAAGGGCTCATTCGGCTTGCATGATTCTAAAAACGCAGGGATAGGAGGAAAAAGATCGGAATAGGATAGGAATGCACATGGGAAACAGAGCATTTGTGAACATATGATTTCTGTCAACTTGGGTGTTTGGTTCACAGGAAAAGGAGGAGCAGAGGAATGCAAATAAACATGGCCAAAATAAAGTGAAACCATATGAAAGCGTGTACAGTTAGAATGTTATTCTGCCACTAATGCACTTGGTCTTGTTTTCATGCATAGGATTTTGAAAAGTAGGTCCAGGTGGATGTTTTGCTCCATTCCTTTCAACAAAATGCATGAATAATTGAATAGTAGAGTGCCATAGGAAAATTTTCTATTGCTATGTTTTTCCGTTGAACCACAATAGCCCTAATGGATCGACATGAATGTAGAGTAATAAGTGATGCGACAAGTGTACAACCTCTTTGCCGTAGCCGTGTCGACCTCAGCATCATTGGGTTGGTCGCTGAAGAAGTTGAGGTGGAGGTGGCTATTGGAGGTGCAGAGGAAGATCTGAGGAATCTATAGACGTCGTCCAAGGCACTGCTCTGTTGTGATGGATCGTTCTGTCCTTGGAGTAGCTCTGGTGAGCCATAAGACGTCAAGGCTGAAGCAGCACAAGACATACATTGTTAATATCAAGTGGGATTCTAATAGCATCTCCAATAGATGATGTAAAATGCATTACCAAAAGGTGATCGATGTAAAATTTACATCACCAAAAACCACCTGACTACAACAGATGAGGTAAAAACTGTTGACTCTGAACTTAACTGTCGAAACTGAAATTTACTGTGGAATCTGAATGTTACTGTCGAAACTGAACGCAATGGTAGCAGAGAGGCACTTCACATGGGATAGTTTAGGGAGGGCCTGCAGTTCATCTTCAACCTGCACCCCCCTGAGCCGCCAGCCACAACCGGCCGAACCCCGCGCCGCCTCGCCGCCCTGAAACAACTACCCACCGCCGGTCCGCCGCCGCCTCGCCGCCCCGAAACAACTCCCCACCGTCGGTCCGCCGCCGCCGCGGCCAGCACTCTAGCCCCTCCCCCCCATGCCAAGATTTTTCTCCGGTGATCCCCACGCCACCGCCCCACCACCGCGCCCCATCACCGGCGAGCAGCACCCCACCCAGAACCCTAAGATAGATAGTGGGGTACCTCTCCGGCGAGCCCCCCTGCTCGCTGCGGGTGGTTCTTCCTTAACTCCGGCGAGACCCACACCCCCTAAAAATCGATTGACCCAAAAGTCGATTCAGTCGACTGAAGTGTAGCTAAATCGGAGCAGAGCAGCAGCACGAGCGAGGGGGAGAGCAGCTGCGCAAGCGAGCGAGAGCCGGAGCAGCAGCAACAGCGCGAGTGTAACGCCCCGTGACCGATGTGCCAGGTGTCGTCCAGTTATTCGCTGTTGTTGCCTTGTCATTGCTTGCGTGTCATGCATTGCATATCATGTCATCATGTGCATTTCATTTGCATACATGTTCGTCTCATGCATCCGAGCATTTTCCCCGTTGTCTGTTTTGCAATCCGGCGCTCCGTTCTCCTCCGGTGGTCATTTCTACCTTTCTTTCGTGTGTGGGGATTAAACATTTCTGGATTGGACCAAGACTTGCCAAGCAGCCTTGGTTTACTACCGGTAGACTGCCTGTCAAGTTTCGTACCATTTGGACTTCGTTTGATGCTCCAACGGTTAACCGAGGGACCGAAAAGGCCTCGTGTGTGTTGCAGCCCAACACCCCTCCAAAGTGGCCCAAAACCCACCTAAACCTCCTCCATCATCTCGGTCGTTCGATCACGATCGTGTGGCCAAAAACCGCACCCCATTTGGACTCTCCTAGCTCCCTCTACCTATATATATGTGGCCATCCCCGAAATTTTCGCGGATGAACCCTAGCCCCGCTCCTCTCGCATCGCCGGACATGTCCATCCGGTCGCCGGACATGTCCGCCACCGCCGCCGCCTCACCCGGACCAATCCGGAGCCGCCACGTCGCCCCGTCGCCGCTCCCTGCCACTCCGCGCATGCCACCTGTCAGCGCCGCGCCCTCCTCTCTCCTCCGCCGCCGCGGGCCCGCGCGGCCGAGATCCGGCCCGCGGGGCCCGAATCGCATCCCGTCGCCGCTCGAGGAGCTCGGCTCCCAGCACCGCCGCCCGAGCTTCTCCTCCTCCACCGTGCTCCGCCGCCCCGCCGGCGCCTGCCCCGGCCGCGCCGCCCGGCGTGCTCCGTCGCTGCCTCGCCGGCGTGCTCCGCCGCCCTGGCGCGCTGCGAGGTCCCCGCGCCGCCGTCGCCGCTCCCGCACGTCGCGCCCCTCGCCGCCACGACTCCGGCCGCCCTCCACCCTCCTCCTCGCCGGCCGGATCCGCAACTCCGGCGTGGATTCCGATGAACCTCGTACGGCGTGCACGAACCCTAGATCTGAGATCTGAGAGAGGTTGATTTTTTCTACTAAGTCCCCGAGTTTCCCACGTTTCATATGCACATGTTCATCGTGTCGTAACTTTGCATCCGTAGCTCCGATTCATGCATATAGCATATCAAAATGTTCGTCTTAGAGAGTACATCATTTCATTCCATTGCATCATTTTCAGTTGAGTTCATCTTGATGCCAGAAATGCTATTAGAAGAGTGCTACTTGAGATAATTGTCAGATCTGCTACTCCATTTAGGTTTTTGTCATTTTTGCCATGATTATTGTGTGCATGATATGCCTATGAGCTCTACATATGTTTTGTTAAGGGTTTTTCCATCTATCCAGAGCTGCAACCCATGTATTTTTGTGATGTGTGTGGCGACTAGCACAAGCTTGCAAAGTGGAGCATTCGTTAATGCTGATTTGAGGGACTTAACATTTCCACTAAGTCCTTGAGCTGTTTATCTCAATATGCCATATGTTCATGTTGTTTCCTAGTGATCCATGCGTCTTTTGAGGATGGTCAGTAAGGATGTTTTGTTAATATTTTAGTGCTCTATCCATCCATGCCTTTGTTTGCAATTATGGAGCACCCTAGCTTGAGTCAATCGAGCTCTACTTTTGTCATTTCGTGAATCTGGGCAGATTGTCTACTTGTTAGCGATTTTACCGGGGATGTTGTAGTTGATCCGTGCATGCTATGTTATTGTTCTTGCCATGTCTAGCTTGCATTTTATGTATTCTTGATGGGTGTATGCTTAGATTGTCATGACTTGCTCTGTAGTGAGTGCATCGAGCTCGTAAACATGCCTACTTGATATCTGTTTCAGCATGCTCCAGTTTTCACCAAGTCTGAGAACTGATTATGTTTTTGGCATGTTCACATGCTTGCAAATGTATTTTCTGATCCCTTTTGGCTGAAGGTCACTAAGGGACTTTTGTTAAGCTCTTTGAGTAGCTCTATGCCATGCTTTACTTTGCCATGTTCAAACCCTATAGCATATAGATTTCATGCTCCAAAGTGTGCTACCTGATCTGATATTCCAGACAAGTGTTAATTTCACTAAGTCTGAAATCTGTTTGCCATATGCATTTTTTCCATGCTTGTTTGAACCTGTTAATGGATGAATTGGCCGTAGCTTAGTGCTAGACTTTTGTTAAGCATCATGAATGCATCCCTGCCATGTATTTTGATGCCATGTTTGGGTGCTGTAGCATGTTCATCTTGTTGCTTTTAGATGGCTACTTGCTGTAAATCGCCGATCGGTGTCATATTTGAATTGCTTGCCATTTCCAAACCGTAACTCCGTTTCCGGTGATCTTTATATCGTTTTCAAGCGATTTCATCTCATCTTTCTAGTGGCAGACTTGGTTTTCCAAGTTGAGGCCAGGTTCATTCGTTCCTTGTTGAATCATGCATATGCATCGCATACCGCATCCCGCATATCATCCCATGTTCATGTGTTGGTTTTTTACTATGTTGTGTGCTTATTTCCGGTGTTTGCTTCTTTGGGTTGGTTCCGGTAACGTCGCGTTTATGAGGACCCGTTCGACTATGTCCGTTTGTCTTCTTCATGGACTCGTTCTTCTTCCTTGCAGGATTTCAGGCAAGATGATCATACCCTCGAAATCACTTCTATCTTTGCTTGCTAGATGCTCGCTCTTTTGCTAGGCCTATGCTACGATGCCTACCACTTGCTTATCATGCCTCCTATATTGTTGAACCAAGCCCCTAACCCACCTTGTCCTAGCAAACCGTTGATTGACTATGTTACCGCTTTGCTCAGCCCCTCTTATAGCGTTGTTAGTTGCAGGTGAAGATTGAAGTTTGTTCCTTGTTGGAACATGGAGATGTTGTTCCTTGTTGGAACATGTTTACTTGTTGGGTTATCACAATATATCTTATTTAATTAATGCATCTATATACTTGGTAAAGGGTGGAAGGCTCGGCCTTATGCCTGGTGTTTTGTTCCACTCTTGCCGCCCTAATTTCCGTCATATAGGTGTTATGTTCCCGGATTTTGCGTTCCTTACGCGGTTGGGTAATAATGGGAACCCCTTGACAGTTCGCCTTGAATAAAACTCCTCCAGCAATGCCCAACCTTGGTTTTACCATTTGCCTCACCTCCACCTACTTTTCCCCTGGGAGTCGCTCTCTCGAGGGTCATCATTATTTTAACCCCCCCGGGCCAGTGCTCCTCTGAGTGTTGGTCCGACCGAGTAGACTGCGGGGCCACCTCGGGGCAACTTGAGGGTTGGTTTTACTCGTAGGATGTCTCATCTGAGTGTGCCCTGAGAAAGAGATATGTGCAGCTCCTATCGGGATTTGTCGGCACATTCGGGCGGTGTTGCTGGACTTGTTTTACCATTGTCGAGGATGTCTTGAAGAACAGGGATACCGAGTCTGATCGGAATGTCTCGTTAGGAGGTCTATTCCTTTGTTGATCGTGAGAGCTTGTCATGGGCTAAGTTGGGACACCCCTGCAGGGGTTTGAACTTTCGAAAGCCGTGCCCGCGGTTATGGGCAGATGGGAATTTGTTAACGTCCGGTTGTAGAAAACCTGAGGATGACCTTAATTAAAATGAATCAACAGCGTGTGTTACCGTGATGGTCTCTTTCCGGCGGAGTCCAGGAAGTGAACACGGTGTTGGAGTTATGCTTGACGTAGGTTGCTATAGGATCACTTCTTGATCATACTTTTACCGACCGTGCTTTGCCTTCTCTTCTCGCTCTCATTTGCGTATGTTAGCCACCACATATGCTAGCCGCTTGCTGCAGCTCCACCTCATACCTTTACCTTACCCATAAGCTTAAATAGTCTTGATCGCGAGGGTGCGAGATTGCTGAGTCCCTGTGGCTCACAGATACTTCCAAAACCAGCTTGCAGGTGCCGATGAGTCCGTGCAGATGACGCAACCCAGCTGAGGAGGAGTTCGATGAAGATCTTGTCCTTTGTGTTGTTTCGTTCTAGTTGATCAGTAGTGGAGCCCAGTTGGGGTCGATCGGGGACCGTGTCGCATTTGGGGTTCTTCTTTTATTTCGGTTCTGTAGTCGAGCCTTGATTGTATCTGGATGATGTAATGTTTTATTCATGTAATTGTGTGAAGTGGCAATTGTAAGCCAACTATGTATCTCTTTCCCTTATGTATTACATGGGTTGTGTGAAGATTACCTCACTTGCGACATTGCTTTCAATGCGGTTATGCCTCTAAGTCGTGCTTCGACACGTGGGAGTTACAGCCGCATCTAGGGCGTTACAGTGAGCGAGCGAGAGCCCGGGCAGCAGCAGTAGCAGCGCGAGCGAGCGAGCAAGAGCCGGAGCTGCAGCAACAGCACGAGCGACCGAGCGATAGCCGGAGCAGCAGCAACAACACGTGCGACCGAGAGATAGCCAGAGCAGCAGCAGCAGATCCGGCTGGTATGGACGCCGCTGCCGATGGGGCCTCACACTAGGGAGAGCCGCCGTGGAGATGTCGCCCGCGACGCCGGCTTCGAGGTAGCTGCTCCATGGGGGTGCGGGATGGAGCACCTATTGGGGAACGTAGTAATTTCAAAATTTTCCTACGCACACACAGGATCATGGTGATGCATAGCAATGAGAGGGGAGAGTGTCGTCCACATACCCTCGTAGACTGTTAAGCGGAAGCGTTATGACAACGCGGTTGATGTAGTCATATGTCTTCATGATCGATCGATCCTCAGTACCGAACATACGGCACCTCCGCGTTCAGCACACGTTCAGCTCGGTGACGTCCCGCGAACTCACGATCTAGTAGAGCTCAGGGAAGAGTTTTGTCAGCACGACGGCGTGGTGACAATGTTGATGAAGCTACCGCAGCAGGGCTTCGCCTAAACACCGCTATAGTATGACTGAGGTGGATTATGGTGGAGGGGGGCACCACACACGGCTGGAGAGATCTCTATGATCAACTTGTGTGTCTAGAGGTGCCCCCTGCCCCCGTATATAAAGGAGCAAGGGGGGAGAGGCAGCCTGCCAGGAGGAGGCGCGCCAGGAGGAGTCCTACTCCCACCAGGAGTAGGACTCCCTCCTTTCCTAGTTCGAGTAGGAGAAGGGGGAAGGAGGAGTGAGAGAGGAAGGAAAGGGGGGCGCCGCCCCCCTCCTTGTCCAATTCGGACTAGAGGGAGAGGGGATGCGCGGCCTACCCTGGCCGCCCCTCCTCATCTCCACTAAGGCCCATCTGGCCCATTAAACCCCCCGGGGGGGTTCCGGTAACCCCTGGTACTCCGATAAAATCCCGATTTCACCCGGAACATTTCTGATATCCAAATATAGGCTTCCAATATATAAATATTTATGTCTCGACCATTTCAAGACTCCTCGTCATGTCCGTGATCACATTCGGGACTGCGAACTACCTTCGGTACATCAAAACATATAAACTCATAAATCGATTGTCACAGAAGTTTAAGCGTACAGACCCTACGGGTTCGAGAACTATGTAGACATGACCGAGACACGTCTCCGGTCAATAACCAATAGCGGAACCTGGATGCTCATATTGGTTCCAACATATTCTACAAAGATCTTTATTGGTCAAACCGCACAACACTATACGTTGTTCTCTTTTTGTCATCGGTATGTTACTTGCCCGAGATTTGATCGTCGGTATCCCAATACCTAGTTTAATCTCATTACCGGCGAGTCTCTTTACTCATTCTGTAATACATAATCCCGTAACTAACTCATTAGTTATCATGCTTGCAAGGCTTAGAGTGATGTGTATTACCAAGAGGGCCCAGAGATACCTCTCCGACAATCGGAGTGACATTTGGTCTATGCCAACTCAACAAGTACCATTGGAGACACCTGTAGATCACCTTTATAATCACCCAGTTACGTTGTGACATTTGGTAGCACACAAAGTGTTCCTCCGGTATTCGGGAGTTGCATAATCTCATAGTCATAAGAACATGGATAAGTCATGAAGAAAGCAATAGCAGTAAACAAACGATCAAGTGCTAAGCTAACGGAATGGGTCAAGTTAATCACATCATTCTCCTAATGATTTGATCTCATTGATCAAATAACAACTCATGTTTATGGTTAGGAAACTTAACCATCTTTAATTAATGAGCTAGTCAAGTAGAGGCATACTAGTGACACTATGTTTGTCTATGTATTCACACATGTATTATGTTTCCGGTTAATACAATTCTAGCATGAATAATAAACATTTATCATGAAATAAGGAAATAAATAATAACTTTATTATTGCCTCTAGGGCATATTTCCTGTAGTCTCCCACTTGCACTAGAGTCAATAATCTAGTTCACATCACCATGTGATTTAACACCAATAGTTCACATCACCATGTGATTAACACCCATAGTTCACATCGTCATGTGACCAACACCCAAAGGGTTTACTAGAGTTAATAACCTAGTTCACATCGCTATGTGATTAACACCCAAAGAGTACTAAGGTGTGATCATGTTTTGCTTGTGAGAGAAGTTTAGTCTACATGTCTGCCACATTCAGATCCGTATGTATTTTGCAAATTTCTGTGTCAACAATGCTCTGCATGGAGCTACTCTAGCTAATTGCTCCCACTTTCAATATGTATCTAGATCGAGACTTAGAGTCATCTAGATTGGTGTCGAAACTTGAATCGACGTAACTCTTTACGGCGAACCTTTTGTCACCACCATAATCCAGAAACATATCCTTATTCCACTAAGGATAATTTTGACCGATGTCCAGTGATCTACTCCTAGATCACTATTGTACTCCCTTGCCAAAAACAGTGTAGGGTATACAATAGGTTTGGTACACAACATGGCATACTTTATAGAACCTATGGCTGAGGCATAGGGAATGAATTTCATTCTCTTTCTATCTTCTGCCCTGGTCGGGCTTTGAGTCTTACTCAATTTCACACCTTGTAACACATGCAAGAACTCTTTCTGTGACTGTTCCATTTTGAACTACTTCAAAATCTTGTCAAGGTATGTACTCATTGAAAAAACTTATCAAGCGTCTTGATCTATCTCTATAGATCTTGATGCTCAATATGTAAGGAGCTTCACCGAGGTTCTTCTTTGAAAAAATCCTTTCAAACACTCCTTTATGCTTTACAGAATAATTCTACATTATTTCCAATCAACAATATGTCATTCACATATACTTATCAGAAATGATGTAGTGCTCCCACTCACTTCCTTGTAAATACAGGCTTCAGCGCAAGTCTGTATAAAACTATATGCTTTGATCAACTTATCAGAGCGTATATTCCAACTACGAGATGCTTGCACCAGTCCATAGATGGATCGCTGGAGCTTGCATATTTTTTTAGTACCTTTAGGATTGACAAAACCTTCTGGTTGCATCATATACAACTCTTTCTTTAATAAATCCTTTAAGGAATGCAGTTTTGTTTATCCATTTTCTAGATTTCATAAAATGCGGCAATTTGCTAACATGATTCGGACAGACTTAGGCATTGCTACGAGTGAGAAAATATAATCATAGTCAACACCTTGATCTTTGTCAAAAACCTTTTTCGACAAGTCTTGCTTTGTAGATAGCAATACTACTATCAACGTCCTCTTCCTCTTGAAGATCCATTTATTTTCTATGGCTTGCCAATCAATGGGCAAGTCAACCAAAGTCCACACTTTGTTCTCATACATGGATCCCATCTCAGATTTCATGGCCTCAAGCCATTTTGCAGAATCTGGTCTCATTATCGCTTCCTCATAGTTCATAGGTTTGTCATGGTCGAGTAACATGAACTCCAGAATAGGATTACCATACCACTCTGGTGCGGAACATACTCTGGTTGACCTACAAGGTTCGGTAGTAACTTGATCCGAAGCTTTCATGATCATCATCATTAACTTCCTCACTAATTGGTGCAAGCATCACTGGAAATGATTTCAGTGATGAACTACTTTCCAATTCGGGAGATGATACAATTACCTTATCAAGTTCTACTTTCCTCCCACCCACTTCTTTCGAGAGAAACTCCTTCTCTAGAAAGGATCCATTTTTAGCAACGAATATTTGCCTTCGGACCTGCGATTAGAAGGTGTACCCAACAGTCTCCTTTGGGTATCTTATGAAGACACATTTTTCCGATTTGGGTTTGAGCTTATCAGGATGAAACCTTTTCACATAAGCATCGCAACCCCAAACTTTAAGAAACGATAACTTTGGTTTCTTGCCAAACCACAGTTCATATGGCGTCGTCTCAACGGATTTAGATGGTGCCCTATTTAATGTGAACGTAGCTGCCTCTAATACATAACCCCAAAATGATAGTGGTAAATTGATAAGAGACATCATAGATTGCACCATATCTAATAAAGTACGGTTACGATGTTCGGACACACCATTACGCTATGGTGTTCCGGGTGGCGTGAGTTGTGAAACTATTCTGCATTATTTCAAATGGAGACCAAACTCGAAACTCAAATATTCTCCTCCATGATCAGATCGTAGAAACTTTATTTTCTTGTTACGATGATTTTCCACTTCACTCTGAAATTCTTTGAACTTTTCAAATGTTTCAGACTTATGTTTCTTCAAGTAGATATACCCATATCTGGTCAAATCATCTATGAAGGTCAGAAAATAACGATACCCGCCGTGAGCCTCAACACTCATCGGACCTCATACATCAGTATGTATTATATCCAATAAGTCAGTTGCTCGCTCCATTGTTCCGGAGAACGGAGTCTTAATCATCTTTGCCCACGAGGCATGGTTCGCAAGCACCTACTAATTCATTAATCAAGTGATTCCAAAAGCCCATCAACATGGTTTTTCTTCATGCGCTTTACACCAATATGACCTAAACGGCAGTGCCACAAATAAGTTGCACAATCATTATTAACTTTGCATCTTTTGGCTTCAATATTATGAATATGTATCACTACGATCGAGATCCAACAAACCATTTTATTGGGTGTATAACCATAGAAGGTTTTATTCATGTAAACAGAATAACAATTATTCTCTAACTTAAATGAATAACTGTCTTGCAATAAACATGATCAAATCATATTCTTGCTCAATGCAAACACCAAATAACATTTATTTAGGTTCAACACTAATCCGGAAAGTATAGGGAGTGTGCGATGATGATCATATCATTCTTGGAACTACTTCCAACACACATCGTCACTTCACCCTTAACTAGTCTCTGTTGATTCTGCAACTCCTGTTTGAAGTTACTAATCTTAGCAACTGAACTAGTATCAAATACCGAGGGGTTGCTATAAACACTAGTAAAGTACACATCAATAACATGTATATCCAATATACCTTTGTTCACCTCGCCATCCTTCTTATCCACCAAATACTTGGGGCAGTTCCGCTTCTAGTGACCAGTCCCTTTGTAGTAGAAGCACTCAGTCTCAGGCTTAGGTCCAGACTTGGGCTTCTTCACTTGAGCAGAAACTTGCTTGCCATTCTTCTTGAAGTTCCCCTTCTTCTCTTTGCCCTTCTTTTGAAACTAGTGGTCTTTGTCAAGCATCAACACTTGATGCTTTTCTTGATTTCTACCTTCCTCAATTTCAGCATCACAAAGAGCTTGGGAATTACTTTTGTCATCCCTTGCATATTATAGTTCATCACTAAGTTCTAGTAACTTGGTGATAGTGACTAAGAACTTTGTCAATTACTCTCTTATCTGGAAGATTAACTCCCACTTGATTTAAGTGATTGTAGTACTCAGACAATCTGAGCACATGCTTACTAGCTGAGCTATTCTCCTCCATCTTGTAGGCAAAGTACTTGTCAAAGGTCTCATACCTTTCGACATGGGCATGAGTCTGAAATACTAATTTCAACTCTTGGAACATCTTATATGTTCCATGGCGTTTCAAAAAACGTCTTTGAAGCCCCGATTCTAAGCCGTAAAGCATGGTGCACTAAACTTTCAAGTAGTCATCATACCGAGCTTTGCCAAACGTTCATAATGTCTGCATATGCTCCTGCAATAGGTCTGTCACCTAGCTGTGCATCAAGGACATAATTCTTATGTGCAGCAATGAGGATAATCCTCAGATCACGGATCCAATCTGCATCATTGCTACTAACATATTTCAACTTAGTTTTTTTCTAGGAACATATCAAAAATAAAACAATGAGCTAAACGCGAGCTATTGATCTACAACATAGATATGCTAATACTACCAGGACTATGTTCATGATAAATTAAAGTTCAATTAATCATATTACTTAAGAACTCCCACTTAGATAGACATCCCTCTAATCATCTATGTGATCACGTGATCCAAATCAACTAAACCATAACCGATCATCACGTGAAATGGAGCAGTTTTCAATCGTGAACATCACTATGTTGATCATATCTACTATATGATTCACGCTCGACCTTTCGGTCTCAGTGTTCCGAGGCCATATCTGCATATGCTAGGCTCATCAAGTTTAACCCAAGTATTCTGCGTGTGTAAAACTGCCTTACACCCGTTGTAGATGAACGTTGAGCTTATCACACCCGATCATCACATGGTGTCTCGGCACGACGAACTTTGGCAACGGTGCATACTCAGGGAGAACACTTTTATCTTGAAATTTAGTGAGAGATCATCTTATAATGCTACCGTCAAACAAAGCAGAATAAGATGCATAAAGGATAAACATCACATGCAATCAATATAAGTGATATGATATGGCCATCATCATCGTGTGCTTGTGATCTCCATCTCTAAAGCACCGTCATGATCACCATCGTCACCGGCGCGACACCTTGATCTCCATCGTAGCATCGTTGTCGTCTCGCCAACTATTGCTTCTACGACTATCGCTACTGCTTAGTGACAAAGTAAAGCAATTACAAGGCGATTGCATTGCATACAATAAAGTGACAACCATATGGCTCCTGCCAGTTGCTGATAACTCCGTTACAAAACATGATCATATCATACAATAAATATAGCATCATGTCTTAACCATATCACATCACAACATGCCCTGCAAAAACAAGTTAGACGTCCTCTACTTTGTTGTTGCAAGTTTTACATGGCTGCTACGGGCTGAGCAAGAACCGTTCTTACCTACGCATCAAAACCACAACGATAGTTCATCAAGTTGGTGTTGTTTTAACCTTCTCAAGGACCGGGTGTCGGTGTCAAAATCGGCGGATCTCGGGTAGGGGGTCCCGAACTGTGCGTTAAGGCTGGATGGTAACAGGAGACAAGGGACACAATGTTTTTACCCAGGTTCGGGCCCTCTCGATGGAGGTAATACCCTACTCCTGCTTGATTAATATTGATGATATGGGTAGTACAAGAGTAGATCTACCACGAGATCAAGGAGGCTAAACCCTAGAAGCTAGCCTATGGTATGTTTGTTGTATATGGAGTTGATTGCCTACGGACTACAACCCTCCGGTTTACATAGACACCGGATAGGGTTAGGGTATAAAGTCGGTTACAATGGTAGGAGATCTTGAATATCCGCATTGCCAAGCTTGCCTTCCACGCCAAGGAAAGTCCCATCCGGACACGGGACTGTCGGTGTACTAGAGTAGGGGTACCCTTGTACCCCGAACTTGTGCACGGGCAGTCGCAGCGTCCCGCGGCAAGGCCTGCCAGGTCACCGCCAAGATTCCTTGTGGTCCCTCTGAAGACCATTCAAGAACAAAGTACTCAAGACAAGACCCCGGCAAGAGGAGCTTGCCGAGAAGAAGGCAAGACCCCGGCAAGAGGAGCTTGCCAGGAAGGCCATCAGAAGCATTCCAAGGCCCCGGCAAGAGGCGTTTGCCGGGAAGGCCGTCCGAGGCATTCCAAGGAACTTGCCGCACCGCGCTTCGCGCCCCGGCAAGGCCCGGTGAGCGACAAGCTCCCAGAAGCGACAAGTCGACGGCCGCGGCAAGGCGCTTGCCGCGGAAAGCTTCCACTCCTCGCCCGCGCTCCAGCACATCCACCCACGTGTTGCTCCGGGGCCCCTCCCGAGCGCACGTGGCAGGAGGCTGTGCAGCTAGGGGCGTGCGATGGCACGCAGGCGCTGACAAGACAACCATCGTGGCAAGACGGTGGCGTCCCTAGCGGTCCCTTTCGGTGCTGTCTGGGCGACACAGACGAGCATTTAATGCCCTTGTCCCCTGCCGTCAGGGTTAGGTATGATAACACTGTAGCAGCTAGCTGTGCCTACTACAGCACCTAGCTGTGCCTACCCACGGCACCCTTTCCATTTTTGCCCTTGGCCCCCATTGCTCTATGTCGGTAACCCCTTGAGTATAAAAGGAGGCCCGTGTGCAACGTAGAGGGGGTCGGCCACCTCGAGAGCTCTCGCGAGGTTCAGCAATTCCACACACTCACGCTCGCCCTCGAGCTAGAAATCAATACCAATCCACAAAGCAGGAGTAGGGTTTTACGCATCCTTGTGGCCCGAACCTGGGTAAATCGCTCGCGTGCTTCGCTTCGATTTACTTCTCGCACGACCAACCGCCCGCTTGCTTCGCCTCGATCTGCTCTTTGCGCAACCTCCGCCCCCCGCCGAACCAAAAGGGACCCGGTCCGCCGGTCCCATAGGTGCCCGTGGATCAGAAACCCCGGCATCTCTGGCGCGCCAGGTAGGGGGCGTCGACGTTGTGCGAATCAGATCCGGCGTTCTTGCGAGCTAGATCTTCATCTTCTTCATCAACATGCCGCCGAAGAAGAAGGTTTCGGAGGCAGCTGCTCCGTCCGCGCCGAGCCACCCACCGCCGGAGCAAACGGATGGTGGGGCAGGCGCCGGTGGAAGGGCACGCATCGACGAGGGAACTCTTGGTGCTGCCAGGTCCCAGGGCAAGGCTGCGCTGCCCATCGGCGGCGTGGCCGGCTCCCACAACGACCGGGCGCACTCCAAGACCTCGGCGTCCGTGCATGCACCGCGCCCATCTCAGGAGGCGCGGGACCGGCAGCGTCATGGTACTCACGGTACCATGCGCTCGCTGGATCAAGATCGAGCTGGTGGATCCCGGAGCGCCCAGGATCACCATGCGCGTCAACAAGCCGGCGCGAGCGAGACACGGTCGCCTGGACGGGATACTGCTCCTTCTAACGTGGTTAGGAGTCCGAGCGTATCCCGTTCCTCGCACCGTTCGCTACCGCCGCCCGCCATTGCAGCGGAAGCTCTGGCACGAGCTCAGCTGCTCCTAGACTACCCTCCAGCGGCGGACAAGATCGACGACTGGAGGGCCACTATCCAGAGTCTCATCGGCTTCGCCAACGGCGACACTCCTCGGCAGCCGAGCACGTTGCAGCCGCAGCGAGTCAGCCAGGCGCAAACCGGTGGAGACAAGACTGGTGGGGGTGCAACTACTGTGCACTCCCCACCCCGAAGGCCAAGATCGCCGACCCGCCGGATCCGCCACGACAGCGACTCCACCGCGTCGTCGGATCCGCGAGCTCGTCACGACCAACGACAAGTTCTTCAAGAACGGCAGCGGGAAGACGCTCGTACACGCATCGAGCGCCGGAGAGAAGCGCGACGTCAGTCAGACCAGCGCACTGGGCCCTCTGTCGACATGCATGCACCAGGGGAACCAGGCGACCTGCCGTACCCGGTAGGTTGCCCTGCGTTCACTCGTGAGCTGCGGCAAGTACAGTGGCCCAGTACGAAGAACTTCAAGCCCGACGTACCAGAGAAGTACGATGGCAAGTTGCATCCGTCGGAGTTCCTCAGCATCTACACCATCGCGATGCAGGCTGCTGGGGGGCGAGACGACAAGATCCTTGCCAACTACTTCCCGCTGGTACTCAAGCCCAACGTCAGGTCCTGGCTCATGCACTTGCCGGACAACTCCATATCCTCTTGGGCTGAGCTGTGCCGTCAGTTTGTTGGCGCCTTCACAGGCGGCCACAAACCTCATGGCCAAGAGAGCGATCTTCATCTGCTCGTCCAGAAGGAAGGAGAGCCCCTGCGCCAGTACATCCAGAGGTTCAGCCGT
The DNA here is from genome assembly GCF_056163025.1 of Triticum urartu. Classification (NCBI taxonomy): domain Eukaryota; kingdom Viridiplantae; phylum Streptophyta; class Magnoliopsida; order Poales; family Poaceae; genus Triticum; species Triticum urartu. Next base: position 582,164,484 of record NC_141879.1, read on the forward strand.
GTACACCACAACATCCCAAATATCCACCCCGCCGCGGTAATCAGCGCGTTCCATCAGAACGTGCGTAACCGCAGGATGCGGGAGGAGCTGGCGATGTGCAAGATTCGAGACGTCAGCGAGCTTTATGCCCTGGCCGACAGATGTGCACGCGCTGAGGAGGGGAGGAAATTCCTCGGAGAAAGCACTTGAGCAGGAGGATCTGACAGTGAGGATGCCGCCCCGGCAAAGAGAAGCCGGCGGCGCAACAACAGGAAGAAGCAGAACAACGAGGTGCTGGTCGTTGAACAGTCCGGCAATGAAGGTGACGCCACGAAGGCTACAGTTGGTAGCTCCGGCAAGGAAGTTGCCGCGTGCACCAACTGTCAGACTGTGGCAGTCGCCGACAAGCGGGACGGCTCCGGCAGGAGATACTGGAAGATTCACCGCACCAAGGGCCACGACCTCCAGAACTGCAAGAAGGTCGAGCAGCTCGTCCAGCAACAGAGGGCTGAGTACGAGCGGCGCGACAAAGAGAGAGCCCAAGGGGGTGCCGAGAAACCTGGCCAGAAGCGCACCGGCCAGGAAGGACGCTGCGGCAAGGCCAAGCAGCGGCAAGGAGACAGACCTCCCCGCGGTCACGACAACGACGACGACGACGGCGAGGATGAAGACATGGATGGCGTTGAGACCAGTGAGCAGGAGTTTCAGAAAGCCACAGAGGTCTTGTGCGTTGACGGGGGTGCTTCCCTGCATACCTCGCACCGCCAACTCAAACAGTGGGTGCGGGAAGTCAATGCAGCGGAGCCACCCATCGAATCGCGCAAGCTTCTGAAGTGGTCCAGCACGCCTATCATCTTTGACGTTGAGGACCACCCTGATTGCACAACCGCGGTCGGGTGTCTGCCGATGTTGGTTTCACCAACCATCCGCAACCTCAAGGTCACCAAGATGCTAGTCGACGGCGGGGCCGGCTTAAACCTGATCTCCTCCGCTGTGCTCCGTAAACTCCAGATCCCTGACGGCGAGCTCGAAGAGACCGGCACATTCCAAGGAATCAACCCGGGAAGGAGCAAGCCGAAGGGGAAGGTCACGTTGCCGGTAACATTCGGCAGCGAGTTAAACTTCAGGACTGAGAGGGTCATGTTCGACGTTGCCGATATCCCGTTGCCTTACAATGGGATACTTGGCCGTCCAGCGCTCGCCAAGTTCATGGCAGCCTCTCACTACGCGTATAACGTGCTGAAGATGCCAGGCCCGACAAGCGTCATTTCTGTCACTGGCGACAAGAAGGACGCTCTTATCTGTGCCGACAAGATCTACCGGGAAGCAGCAGCCACGGCAGACCGCGATCCACTTGCCGCTGAAGCTCCCGGGACCAAGAAGACCAAGTCCGGCAAGAGTTCTGGTGCCTACTCCGGCGCGCGCGCCTCTTCGGAGTGCTGCGCTGCCGTCGAGGACGCGCCATCGAGCTCCACCGGCAAGAAGACCAAGTCCGGCAAGAGTTCTGGTGCCTACTCTGGCGTGCGCGCCTCTTCGGAGTGCTGCGCTGCCGTCGAGGACGCGCCATCGAGCTCCACCGGCAAGAAGACCAAGTCCGGCAAGGACTCTGGTGCCCGCTCCGGCAAGCGCACCTCTTCGGAGTGCTGCGCCGCCGTCAAGGACGCACCATCGAGCTCCACCGGCAAGAAGACTGAGTCCGGCAAAAGCTCTGGTGCCCACTCCGGCAAGCGCGCCTCTTCGGAGCGCTGCGCTGCCGTCGAGGACGCACAAGAAGACGATGGCGGCTCCGCCAGAGACGAGGAAGGTGTCCGCCAAGGAGGATGGCGCTGGTGGTACCTTCACCATCAGTGCCACGCTTGACCCTAAATAGGAAAGCGCGCTCGTTGCTTTCCTGCGGGCGAATGTCGACGTGTTTGCATGGCAACCATCTGACATCCCCGGTGTTCCCAGGAAAGTGATTGAGCACCACCTTGCCGTCTGTCCTCATGCGCGGCCCGTCAAACAGAAAGTCCGGAAGCAGGCGGTGGAGCGCCAAGAATTCATTGCGGAGGAAATCAAGAAACTGGAAGCAACAGGCCTCGTCAGAGGAGTGCTCCATCCCACGTGGTTGGCCAATCCTGTAGTCGTGCGCAAGGCAAACGGGAAATGGAGGCTTTGCATCGATTTCACCGATGTTAACAAAGCTTGTCCCAAAGACCCATTTCCTTTGCTGCGCATTGACCAGATTGTTGACTCCACAGCTGGGTGTGATTTGCTTTCATTTCTTGATGCATACTCCGGGTATCATCAGATCTTCATGGCAGAGGAGGATGAAGAGAAAACCGCATTTATTACTCCATGTGGCACGTACTGCTTTGTACGAATGCCTTTCGGATTAAAAAATGCCGGTTCAACATTTGCAAGAGTAGTCCATATTGCTCTTGAGCCACAAATACACAGAAATGTGGAAGCCTACATGGATGATATAGTGGTCAAGAGCAAGGACAGAGCAACCCTGATCCAAGACTTGGACGAGACTTTTGCAAATCTGCGCAAGATCAGCCTCAAGCTCAACCCAGAGAAGTGCGTGTTCAGAGTTCCCTCCGGCAAGCTTCTCGGGTTCTTCGTGTCTCAGCGGGGAATTGAAGCTAACCCCGACAAGATCAGGGCCGTTGAGCAGATTGAAGCCCCGAAGCGCGTCAAAGATGTTCAGGAACTTGCCGGTTGCGTGGCTGCTCTCAGCAGGTTTATCTCTCGGTCTGCTGAGCGTGCCCTGCCATTTTTCAAACTATTGAAAAAGGCAGGTCCAATGAAATGGACTCCGGACGCGGAGGCTGCGCTGCAAGACCTGAAGAGATACCTGTCCTCCCCTCCAATACTTGTCGCGCCTAAGCCACAAGAGAAGTTGCTGCTGTACATAGCAGCAACCAATCAAGTGGTTAGTGCTGCGTTAGTGGCAGAGAGGGAGGCGGATGATGAGCCAGCAACCGTGGCAAGCGCATCCAGCGACAAGCAGGGGGCTTCCCCGACAAGCTCTGGTCCCGACAAAGATGAACCCGCGCTGATACACGAGGAGATACGGAAGAAAACGGTGCAGCGCCCAGTTTACTTTGTCAGTTCCCTCTTGCAGGGGGCTAGGTCAAGGTACTCTGGTGTGCAGAAACTGCTTTTCGGCCTTCTCATGGCCTCGAGAAAGCTGCGCCATTACTTCCAAGCACATGAGATCACAGTGGTCACTCGCTTTCCGCTGAAGAGGATACTGCAGAATCCTGAAGCGACAGGCAGGATTGTTGAGTGGGCACTGGAACTGTCAAGCTTTGGTCTCAAGTTTGAAAGCACTTCAACTATCCAGAGTAGAGCATTGGCAGAATTCATAGCGGAATGGACGCCAACTCTGGACGAAGAAATCCCGGAGACGAGCGTCCCCGACAAAGAAGCGAGCAAAGAGTGGCTGATGTACTTTGATGGTGCTTTCTCGCTACAAGGCGCCAGCGCTGGTGTGCTGCTTGTCGCGCCCACCGGAGAGCACCTCAAGTACATAGTCCAGATGCACTTTCCCAAGGAGCAAGCAACAAACAATACTGCAGAGTATGAGGGATTGCTTGCCGGTCTCTGGATCGCGGCAGACCTTGGGATTAAGAAGCTCATTGTCAGGGGTGACTCACAGCTTGTCGTCCGCCAAGTAAACAAGAATTATCAGAGTCCGTTGATGGAAGCTTACGTCGACGAAGTGAGAAAGCTAGAAGAGCGCTTTGACGGCCTGCAAATGGAGCACGTTCCGAGAACTCAGAACGCCATTGCTTTTGGCCTGTCAAAGTGCGCCGCACTTAAGTTACCTGTGGAACCAGGGACCTTTGTGCTCAAGCTGACTCAACCGTCCGTAACACCATCAACTGGACAAAGTAAGAAGAGGAAGTTGATTCCTGGTGACTACCTGCCTGCAGAGCTTCCCGAAGCCGCCGCCAAGAAGGTCCCCAAGATCAACACCGAAGGCGCTGGTGAGCCAGACGCTCCGGCAAGCCCTAGGATTTGTTCCGTTGAAGCCGAATCTCCCGGCAAGCTTGTCGCGGGATGTCACACTCCGGCAGAGACACAGCTTCTCGCCGTCGAAGTAGATATTCCCGCAGCAACCTCCAAGGTCAACGCCAAGAGCGCCGGTGAGCCAGATGCTCCGGTGAGCCCTAGGGTTTGCTCCGTTGAAGCTGAAGCTCCCGGCAAGCTTGTCGCGGAACGCCAAGCTCCGGCAGAGACACAACTTCTCGCCGTAGAAGCGGACGTTCCCGCAGCAGCAGAGTTGCCTTTAGTCCTTGTTGTCGAGCCACAGGCTCCAACATGGGCGCAGCAGATTGTCCGTTTCCTTCAGACAGGAGAACTTCCCGAAGAGCAAGAAGAAGCCGAAAGAGTAGCCCGGCAGTCAAGTATGTACTAGTTCGTCGACAAGACGCTGTACAGAAGAAGACTCAACGGTGTGAAATTGAGGTGCATTCCCCGGGAAGACGGACAGAAGCTGTTGGCAGAGATACACGGAGGCATATGTGGTCACCACATTGGCGCAAGAGCACTCATCGGCAAAGCATTTCGGCAAGGTTTCTTCTGGCCAACAGCCCTCCAGGATGCAACTGCACAAGTAACCAAGTGTGAAGCGTGCCAGTTCCATTCCAAGCAGATACACCAGCCAGCTCAAGCTCTCCAGACGATCCCTTTATCCTGGCCATTTTCGGTCTGGGGGCTCGACATCCTCGGCCCCTTCCCCCGAGCTGTCGGGGGCTTTGAGTACTTGTACGTCGCAATCGACAAGTTCACAAAGTGGCCAGAAGTGGAACCAGTGAGGAAGGTGACCGCACAGTCAGCCGTCAAGTTCTTCAGGTCGATTGTTTGCCGCTTCGGGATCCCTAACCGGATAATCACCGACAACGGCACGCAGTTCACGAGCCACGCCTTCATGCAGTACATCCAAGATCTCGGCGCCAAAGTCTGCTTCGCTTCTGTTGCTCACCCAAGGAGCAACGGTCAAGCGGAGAGGGCAAACGTCGAGGTGCTGCGCGGGCTCAAGACCAGAACTTTCGACAGGCTGCGCAAGTGTGGAAGAAACTGGATCGAGGAGCTACCGGTGGTTCTTTGGTCGATCAGAACGACGCCAAATCGAGCCACTGGACAGACACCCTTTGCTCTAGTCTATGGAGCAGAGGCAGCTACCCCCACGGAACTCGTATACGGGTCACCTCGAGTGCTCGCTTATGATGAGCTTGAGCAAGAGCGGCTGCGGCAAGATGACGCGCTGCTCCTTGAGGAAGATCGTCTCCAGGCTGCTGTGCGAGCTGCTCGCTACCAGCAAGCTCTGCGCCGCTACCACAGCCGCAGAGTTAATGCCAGGAGTCTCGAGGAAGGCGACCTTGTTCTTCGGCGCGCTCAGTCCGCCAAGAATTCCGACAAGTTGACGCCGAAGTGGGAAGGCCCTTACCGGGTGAGAGGAGTTACCAGGCCTGGCGCTGTTTGCCTGGAGACCGAAGACGGTATTCCAGTGAGCAACTCCTGGAACATCGAGCATCTTCGCAAGTTTTACCCGTAAGGCGCGGTTGTCGGACCCCGTCCGGCAACCACCTCTCTGTACAAGTCTTGCCGCCGCTGCATGTAATCCTTTGTACAGAGCCAGGCGCAGACCCTGGCGCAGGAACAGATATCCTCACGGAACTCGTATACGGGTCACCTCGAGTGCTCGCTCATGATGAGCTTGAGCAAGAGCGGCTGCGGCAAGATGACGCGCTGCTCCTCGAGGAAGATCGTCTTCAGGCCGCTGTGCGAGCCGTCGCTCCCAGCCCGTGCCTGAAGCTTCGGGGAAGGCGACCTTGTTCTTCGGCGCGTTCAGTCGGCCAAGATCCAAACAAGTCGACGCCGAAGTGGGAAGACCCTTACCGGGTGAAACGAGTCACCAGGCCTGGCGCGGTCCGCCTGGAGACCGAAGATGGCACGCCAGTGAGCAACTCCTGGGACATCGAGCCTGTTCGCAAGTTTCGTTCGTAAGGCACGGTTGTCGGACCCCGTCCGGCAACCACCTTTCTGTGCGAGTCTTGCCGATGTTGCATGTAAACCTCTATACAGAGCCAGGCGCAGACCCTGGCACCAGAAAATGAAGCGCTGCATACCCCGGGGGCTATAGCATGCATGCTAGATTGAGTCTGAGTCTCGTCCTTGGTTAGGGTCGATAGTCCCTAACAGCGGCTAACCCCTAGCTTAGAGGTCGAGAGTCCGTCCCTTTGCTTTTCCTTCGTTCGCAGGGCTCGCACGTCCTGGCCAGGCCACCTGGAGACGAAAAGGAGAAGAAGGGCGCGCCGGCACCTGAGCCCCCATGGCGCCGACCGTGGGGACTGCGAATGCCAAGATGTCACCCCCGGCAAGCCAGAGTTGCCGGGGGCTGCGATATCAGATAAGTTTTCATCCCTCTTCATGCATCCTCCTATGGACTGGGGAATGTGAAACCGCGTTCCATCCCGGAAACTGCCGTGCTCCCCCAACTCTAGGCCCTGGAGCGCGTTCCCGGGGCCAAGTTTGGTCGTAGTCGCGGCAGCAGAAGGGATGAAACGAGGAAGCCGCGCCCACCTCGTTCCCACCTCCGTCAAAGGCGTGAGAAAGGTCGAGCGGCGTGGGAAGGCGGCGGGGCTTGTTGTCGGGGAATGGAATGCTTGTCCGAGAGATACCAAGGATTTGCTCCTTGGCGTGGGTTTGACCCGCGAGGCAAATAACCCGGCAAACATCCCCTTTTCATCAAAAAACATCCCATACAGGTACAGTCCATAGAGGATGAAAAACATGAAAGAGAGGATTACAAGATACAGCTAAAGGCCCGAAGGCTTACAATTAAAAAGATAAGGTGCCCGTAATCCTTTTCCTGTCCCTCTCTTCAGGAGGTAGAACAAGCAGGCGAAAAGGGGAAAGGGGTGCCAAGGCGAGCTACAGGTGCCAGAAGACACCAAGAGAACATCTGGGGGCCGGACGGTGATGGCGACGCCGGGAGAAGGGTGCGAAGGAGGGGCGGCAGGATGTCAGCACGCTGTCGAGGGCACCACGCCCTCGTACTCCGACCTGACGGCCTTGTCGCCAGCCCTCTTCCCCTTCCGCGACCTCCCTACGCCAGCCGCCCAAGGAGACGCCCCCGGGGAGTTCAAGAAGCCGGCGCCGCGGATGATAGGGTCGCCGGTGCCGCACGAGACGGCGCCCGACACCTAGTCGGAGCCGCCGTCCTGCCGCCCGCCACCCTCACCATCACTGCCGCTCTCCTCCTCGTCACTCTCGCTCGAGGAGGAGCCTTCGCTATCGGAGGAGCTGTACACGCAGCACTTCGCCCGGGTGCCGAAGCACCCGAAGACCTTGACGGAAAGGAGATCGCCCTCCACCAGCTTAAAATGGAGGGTGAGTCCCCCCGTCAAGCTGTAGATGCGGGCGAATGTCTTCCACCCTCAATCGAGATACATCACACCAGGGGCTGGGAACGCCACGCGGACTCGCGTGCCTCTGATCCCACAGCCCCTCATGTGTAATCTCAGAGTCTCGGGCGGGTCCGACTCCATCACGCTCGCGAACGGAGCCGGAAGCCGGAGGCGACGACGAGGCGCCCGGCGCAGCTTGACGAAGAACTCGCAAGGGTTGTCCCCTATATGGACCGCCGCGGGGGGAGGAGCCGCCGGCGGGGGCGAAGCTGGCGCGTCGCCCCGTCCGCCTCTTCCCCGAGCGCCTCGACCTCGTCCACGACCTCGCCCCCTCCCTCTCCCCCTTACGGCTGGCTCTGCCACCACGAGCGAGGAAAAGGGGAGGGTGCGCTGTCTGGCGGCGACCCTCGCCGCCACCGATGAAGGCCCAAGATTCCCTTTCTCCATGGCGAATGAGAGAAAGGGGAGCAGAAGCTGAAGAAAGGAGGAGACGGGAGAGTGCAGGCTTCGGTGCTCCCTTCCCGCTCCTTATAAAGGAGCGAAGTGGGAGCCCCAGCCGCCCCGCTCAGCAAATCAAGGCACAGGAAGAGCAGGGAGGCGGGCTGCCCCGTCCCCTCTGCTCGCAACGGCCCAGGTTCTCGCTCCCGCCGTCCGCGATCCCAAATGCATGGGAGCCGCGTGGCGGAGATGCAGAACTGAGGCGACGGATGGGGCGGCCTCACCCTACCCCGTGATCTCGGGGAGTGGGCGCTTCGGAAATCGCGCACCGGCCCCATCCAGTAAATGCGCCACGCCCCCACGCCTACCTCCGTTTGGAGAAGAGGGCGTGGGCCGTTCCCCTTCATCATGGCTTGACGCATGCTCGCGGGGCTTAGCCCCACGCGCGCGCGCCGCCCGCATCACCCACGACGCTGCGTTCGACGCGCGCCGTTACGGGCGTGCGCGATGGAAGCGGAGAGATATGCAGCGTGACCTAGGCCGCGCGTGCCCGTGCACTGTTTTGGGCCTGGCCCAACAGCGCTCGGCACCGTGTCTGGCCCAGGCCCGGGGGCTCCTGTCGGTGTACTAGAGTAGGGGTACCCTTGTACCCCGAACTTGTGCACGGGCAGTCGCAGCGTCCCGCGGCAAGGCCTGCCAGGTCACCGCCAAGATTCCTTGTGGCCCCTCTGAAGACCATTCAAGAACAAAGTACTCAAGACAAGACCCCGGCAAGAGGAGCTTGCCGGGAAGAAGGCAAGACCCCGGCAAGAGGAGCTTGCCGGGAAGGCCATCAGAAGCGGTCCAAGGCCCCGGCAAGAGGCGCTTTCCGGGAAGGCCGTCCGAGGCATTCCAAGGAACTTGCCGTAGCGCGCTTCGCGCCCCGGCAAGGCCCGGTGAGCGACAAGCTCCCGGAAGCGACAAGTCGACGGCCGCGGCAAGGCGCTTGCCGCGGCAAGCTTCCACTCCTCGCCCGCGCTCCAGCACATCCACCCACGTGTTGCTCCGGGGCCCCTCCCGAGCACACGTGGCAGGAGGCTGTGCAGCTAGGGGCGTGCGGTGGCACGCAGGCGCTGACAAGACAACCATCATGGCAAGATGGTGGCGTCCCTAGCGGTCCCTTTCGGTGCTGTCTAGGCGACACAGACGGGCATTTAATGCCCTTGTCCCCTGCCGTGAGGGTTAGGTATGATAACACTGTAGCAGCTAGCTGTGCCTACTACAGCACCTAGCTGTGCCTACCCACGGCACCCTTTCCATTTTTGCCCTTGGCCCCCGTTGCTCTATGTCTGTAACCCCTTGAGTATAAAAGGAGGCCCGTGTGCAACGTAGAGGGGGTCGGCCACCTCGAGAGCTCTCGCGAGGTTGAGCAATTCCACACACTCACGCTCGCCCTCGAGCTAGAAATCAATACCAATCCACAAAGCAGGAGTAGGGTTTTATGCATCCTTGCGGCCCGAACCTGGATAAATTGCTCGCGTGCTTCGCTTCAATTTACTCCTCGCACGACCAACCGCCCGCTTGCTTCGCCTCGATCTGCTCTTTGCGCAACCTCCGCCCCCCGCCGAACCAAAAGGGACCCGGTCCGCCGGTCCCATAGGTGCCCGTGGATCAGAAACCCCGGCAGGGACGAAGTCTTCAATCTTGTATCTTCATAGTCCAGGAGTCCGGCTACCCGAACACCCCCTAATCCAGGACTGCCTCAGTAGCCCCTGAACCAGGCTTCAATGATGACGAGTCCGGCGCGCAAATCGTCTTCGGCATTGCAAGGCGGGTTCCTCCTCCAAGTCCTTCATAGAAGATTGTAAACACCAAGAGTAGTGTCCGGTTCTGCAAAATAAGTTTCCACATATTGCCATAGAGAGAATAATATTAACAGAAATCAAATCTGCTGACGTATTCCGTAGTGCGTCATCACACTACGGCCAAGTCCTTTACTCGAATCGTTTTTACTTTTCCACCTCAGCATGTTTTGTGAGGCGGTTTCCTTGGCACGTCTTGTCAAAGCAGAGATCGTGTACCCCTTTTACGGGATTCTCATCAATACAGACGTGGGTAACCCTAACCGCGCCATTTACCACGGCGCTTGGGAGGCAAGAGAGTTTTATTAGGCAGGTGGGGACGCACAACCGCATCCGCCCATATAAGGGGATAAGGATCCACCTTTTTACCTACGCCTTCTTCCTCCTTTGCCTATCCATCTCCTGCGCACTCGAGCTCCAGCGCCCAAGCCCGCACTTCCCACCTCAACCTTCTCCAGCGATGTCTGGAGCGGGAGGCAAGTGGAAGGTCTCCTTCGTCATGGAGGGCGACGTAAAAAAGCTTAGGAAGGCCGGATACTTGTCCAAAGACATCGCGCACCGGCTTCCCGAGAAGGGGCAGCTCCTCCCAACCCCAAGGCCCCACGAGAGGGTAGTATTCCTTCCCCACTTCCTCCGCGGACTGGGTTTTCCACTTCACCCATTCGTCCGGGGGCTCATGTTCTACTACGGCCTAGACTTCCACGATCTGGCCCCGAACTTCATCCTCAACATCTCAGCGTTTATCGTTGTGTGCGAGGCTTTCCTCCGCATCCGCCCCCATTTCGGCCTCTGGCTCAAGACCTTCAACGTCAAGCCCAAGGTGGTGCGCGGCAGCCAGGCGAAGTGCAGAGGCGCCATGGCAGGCAAGATTGCCAACGTCCTGTGGTTCGAGGGCTCCTTTGTAGAGACCCTAAAGGGGTGGCAAGCCAGGTGGTTTTACATCACCGAGCCACGCGATCCGAAATGGACCGCAGCCCCCGAGTTCTGATCCGGACCCCCCACGTGGCTCATGTCTTGGAAAGAGACGGGCCTATCGTGGGGTAACAAGGAAGAGGTGACCGGACTGAAGACATGCATCCAGTCCCTGGTAAACAAGCCAATCAAGCTTGTAAATGTAGTCCAGGTCATGATCGTTCGCCGAATCCTCCCGTGTCAACAACGGGACTTTACTCTATGGGAGTTCGACTCGGCACAACACCGAACCCTTAACAGGCTCTTCGACACGACGTATGAAGACGTCTGGAAGGTGCTAATCAAAGGTGCCAAGGCTCCCGTATCCGCTTCCGAGGACCGCGGATACAGCTCGCAGCGTCACGCTAACGAGGTAAGCTATCTTCACCTTTTACAGGATGTTCAGCTTTTTTCATAGTTTAACTCTACGCGGGATCTAAACTCCCTTGCCTTTGACAGGCTTGGCGGGCGATATCCAGACCGATTAACTGTCCGAAGACCCAGCCCCAGCTCTACTAGTGAAGCTGCTGGCTCCGGCGCCTTACGTGGTGCCGGAAAAGAAGGCCAAGAAGAAGAAGACCACGGGGACTCGAAAGAGTGCCCGTAACATGGTGGGTCGGACTCGTCATCCGACGAGTCCGAGACGCACTCCTCTCGTGGAGACGAGGAGGAGGAAGAAGAAACCTTTCCCCCTCCAACGGGGGGGGGGGGAGAAGAGGAAGGCCGCCCCAGTAGGGGGGCCGAAGGGTCCAAGAAGAGGAAAACCCCTCCGCCGGACTACGCTCCCGACGCCGACGAGGACGAAGAGGAGTGGCCGGACAGGGCCAGGCGTCCGGCGAAATCGTAAGTGTTCGGATACCAGAGTAACTCATGATATTCCCTTTTTTGCACAGCTTTCCCTAATGTCGAATACAATCATGCAGCCCGCCCCGGGCCGAACTCAATGAGTCGTCGAGCGGCTCCCTGGATTCATCGGACGTGAACTCAGTTCCGCCCGCTGTCTCCCCCCGCACTGCGGATGACGCCGAAGTGGCGTCGCAACGAGCTCTGGGGCAGGAGGAGGTGGTCCTGGAGGAGCCGCAAGGCGACCTCCCGGACTCCAGGAGTAAAGGGGACAAGACCCCCCAGGGCTCCATGCCCGGCTTTGAGCTGGACACCGTGCCGGAATCTTCAACAATTCTGGACCGCGGCAAGCGAACTCCTTCCAAGAGGAGCAAGCCTTCTGAGCCGGCAGCCTCCGTCCAACCGGAGGCGCCGGACAATCTGCTGGAGGTGCTTGAAGGCGCCTCCATCGACGAGGAGCACCGTACTATTATGAGTACGGTGATCCAGAAGGTTCAGTCCGTCAAGAGCGGACTGACTGAAGCTTGCGCTAGCCTTCTAACAGGCTTCGAGGTAAGTAAAAATATGTAAAAATATTACCGCATAGACAGTAGCCCCTGATGCTCTGTTTGGCGTTCGGAAAGAAAAGCCGAATAGAGGATCTATTAAATTTTGCAGGAGTCTAACAAAAAGAGTCAATATGCATATGCAGGCTTCGCTGCTAGCCACCGCCGCACTCACTGCGGAGGTGGGTGCCCTGAAACAGGGACTTGATCGGACCGAGCAAGAGCTCGGCCTTGCCAAGCGGCAGCTCGAGGAAAAAGAAGGTAAGAAATACCTTACAGAAAAAGTGCCTATAGAGAGGCGTGATTGCAAAAAATAACAGGATTGCACTGCTTATTATAGGGGCCACGACTGAGGTGGCGACCCTCAAGCAGGCGCTGTCCGAGGCCGAAAAGAAAACGGCCGCGGAGGGCACCAAGCGAGAGAAACTTGGGGCTCAGGTCGGCGAGGTGCAACAAGAGCTTCAGGCTCTCATGAAAAAACATGAGAGTTTGGAGCTTGAGTCAAAGACCCAAGCGTCCGAGCTCGCGGCGGCCCTTGAGACTGCCAAGGCCGAAGCCCAAAAGGCCCTCCAAGAGTTGGAGGAGGTGAAGAAGATAACAGTGGGTAAGGCATTCTTCATGCAAAGCAGAAATATAAAAGTAAACTACCTGTTACTTACCCAAATCCAGAGTTCTCCAGGGGCATTCGCAGATCTTCCCCGCAGCATACCCGACGCCACTGCATTCTACCGAGCGGAAGAGGGCAGCTCGACGGAGAAGGTGTTCTAGTCTCAGTATGCTGAGGCCGGACACCCTGTGCCCTTGAGCGACCAGCTGAAACAGCTGGTCTAGCTCCACAAGGCGGCCAAACAGGCCATGAAAGGCTTCATAGTTCGGCTGTGGCCCGGAGAGGCCCTGCCTGGGAGCTACTTCGGGCTGGTGCGGCGGCTGGTGGAGGCCTGTCCAAGGCTTGAGGTCATCAAGCGCTCCGTCTGCATCGAAGGTGCCCGTAGGGCCCTTGCCCGTGCAAAGGTGCACTGGGGTAAGCTAGATGGTGAAAAGCTTGTGAGGGACGGGCCGCTGCCGGGGAAGGAGCATCGCAAGCCCGAGAACTATTACAAGGATGTTCTTGCAGGTGCCCACCTTGTGGCGGATGAATGTACCAAGGATGTAATTTTTGAATAAACTCGCTCGTTTTTATCCTGTGCGCTAAAAACTTGTTCATATGCGCTAAGCAATGCTTATTGAATTTAAAATATTATTTTCTATGCGGCCGTTTATCAAAAATTGAGAGATGGCCAGTCGTCGGCTTCTGCCCCCATGCCACTAGTGCTGGGGTGTTCGGTGATAAACCTGAGCGCTCTTTTTCCCATGATTGGGTCCTTCGAGGGAGGCGCTCAGCACGACGAACCAGGCAATCGGACTATAATGCTTGAACACTCTCACTTAGCCATAGAACTTTATAATTTTAAATTTCGGTGAAGCCCCTAGTTTGGAAGACCAAGTTCGGGGCGCTATCCACGCCTTGGCCGGACAAAGCCAGCTCCTCGCTCGAAGCGGCATAAGTCTTTAGGGACTCGAAAAACCTCTTGAACAGTGACTGGTCTCTCGCCTCATCATGACAGTCAGTTTTAGCTTTCTCCACTGAGGTGCTTAACCCAGCTCAACCGGGGCACAATCGCAGTGGTTCTCCTAGTGCTACCTTAGCCGATATAGCGGAACATAAGGCACCAAAACATAGGAGCCGGGCAAACCCAACTATTGACCCAAATCATGATTCGGAGCCGATGCATATAGTGCTATAAGTTCGGGGTGCCGCACTTGTGAAAGTGTACGGACTTCTCACACCATATTAAAGGGTACTGAAGCCCCTGGCGTACTTGCCATACCACAGTGTACGGGTGCAACATGTCATTAATGAACATATATAAAAAAGAGTAATGCAAAAAAATAGACAAAAGCTATGCATTGTTTATAGAGAGGCTATTTATCAAAGCCGAACGATACAAGTAGTGCGATAAGCAGAAAAATATTGGACTATTCAGTATGTCCTGACCAGGGGCAGGCCGTGGAATTGTATTTAAAATAGGTATACCGCTCGTAACAGAGACCACCTGGGAGTTCCATAATGCGGCATGGCTTGTCTGCCTCCCTGGATCTTGCATCGTTTGTGCAGCAGTCGAATTGCTGAACAGGTCGTCCGAAGTATGGAGTCCTGAAAGTAAGAAAAAATTTAAAAAAGAATCCGGCAGCCCCTAGTACGTTTTAAGCCGTATTTTGGGCGTGCCGTTATTGTGCCCCTTCCCCTATGCCCATGGTATTTCAAGGGCGTAGTTATGTACGCGAGGTACTGGTTTCGCTATGTCGCGAAAGCTGGGGTTGGGGCCGCATTGCTACGCTTGCTCAGAGTGTGCCAGGCGGTCCTATTGTGGGTTACTCTGGGCGCGCTTGGCAGTGTATGGCTTTTTAATGGCCGGACTGGAGAATTGCCTGAGAAGGCTACTTTGTACCTCCGCTGCGAGAGCCGCCGTATGCTCCTCTGTACGGAGGGAGCGTTCAGTGTTTCCGTTGACCGTAATTACTCCTCGAGGGCCTAGTATCTTGAGCTTGAGATATGCGTAGTGCGGAACCGCATTGAACTTTGAGAATGCGGTTCGTCCGAGCAGGGTGTGATAGCCACTGCCGAAACGGGACTATATCAAAGATTAACTCTTCGCTTTGTCCGGGGATCCGAAGACCACGTCAAGTGTTACTGAGCCTGTACAGTTGGCTTCTACACCTGGTATAACGCCTTTAAAGGTCGTTCTTGTGGGCTTAATCCTTGAGGGATCTATGCCCATTTTCCGCACTGTATCCTGATAAAGCAGGTCCAGGCTACTGCCGCCGTCCATGAGGACTCTTGTGAGATGAAATCCGTCGATGATTGGGTTGAGAACCAATGCGGCGAAGCCGCCATGACGGATGCTAGTGGGATGGTCCCTTCGATCAAAAGTGATCGGGCAGGAGGACCATGGGTTGAACTTTGGCGCGACTGGCTCTATCGCGTATGCGTCCCATAGCGCACACTTCCGCTCCCGCTTGGGAATGTGGGTTGCGTATATCATGTTCATCGTCCGCACTTGTGGGGGAAAGCCCTTCTGTCCATTGTTGTTCGGCGGCTTGGGCTCCTCATCGTCGCTGTTCAGCCCCTTGTTTCTGTTTCTGGCCCTTAACTTGCCTGCCTGCTTGAACACCCAACAATCCCTGTTAGTGTGATTGGCTGGCCTTTCGGGGGTGCCATGTATCTGGCACAAGCGATCGAGTATTCGGTCCAAACTGGACGGGCCCTGAGTATTCTTTTTGAATGGCTTTTTCCGCTGACCGGATTTATAGCCTTTGAATCCGGCATTGACCGCCGTGTCTTCATTGCTGTCGCTGTTAACGTGGCATTTTTGCTTATTCCGACGTGTCCTGCCACTTTTGTCCTTGGTATCTGAATTACCAGGGTTCTCCGATAAGTTGTTATTGCGAGCTAGCCATTTGTCTTCTCCCGCGCAAAAGCGGGTCATGAGTGTCGTGAGGGCTGCCATGGATTTCGGCTTTTCCTGTCCCAGGTGCCGGGCGAGCCACTCGTCGCGGATGTTATGCTTGAAGGTTGCTAGGGCCTCTGCGTCCGGACAATCGACTATCTGGTTTTTTCTTTGTT
Organism: Triticum urartu; assembly: GCF_056163025.1. Lineage (NCBI taxonomy): Eukaryota > Viridiplantae > Streptophyta > Magnoliopsida > Poales > Poaceae > Triticum > Triticum urartu. The sequence goes on from NC_141879.1 coordinate 582,180,148, forward strand.
AGGAACCATGTCCAGAATTGTCTGGCCGATTCTTCCAGCTGCTGAATTATGTGGCTTAAGTCGTCGGCATCCGGCGGTCGCACGTAAGTTCCCTGGGAGTTGTCGAGGAATGCGGCTTCCAGGTCCTCCCAAGAACCGATTGAGTCTGCTGGCAAGCTGTTAAGCCAATGCCGGTCTGGTCCTTTAAGTTTGAGCGGGAGGTATTTGATGGCGTGTAGATCATCGCCGCGTGCCATGTGGATGTGAAGGAGATAATCCTTGATCCATACTGCCGGATCTGTTGTGCCATCGTATGATTCGATGTTTACGGGTTTGAAACCCTCTGGGATTTTATGTTCCATTACTTCATTCGTGAAGCATACCGGGTGTGCGGCGCCTCTGTACTGGGCTATATCACGATGCAGCTCGGAAAAGCTATGTCTGTTGTGTTCGGCCCGGCCGGATTTGTTGTATCCGGAGTGAAGATCATTGTCACATGCCGTAGGACGCCTGCGCGATCCGTAGATCGATCTTGTTTGTCTTGCCTTATCCTCCAATATGTCTCGCAGGTCGGGCGCATTTTCCCGTGCCTTAGTTGAGCGGCGTCGGGGCATGGCTTGGGTGGAGGGCCGAGAGGCCTCTCTGTCGCGGCCGCGAGGTGGCCGGTCTGCCATGTCATGTGCTGGTGATGTAGGTGCTTCCTCCTCTGATCGGGGTAGCGGCCTGCGCTTCGGGTAACTCTTGGAGGGGCGTTTGAGTTCATACTCTTCGGCCGCAAGGACTTTAGTCCATCTGTCAGCTAGCAAATCTTGGGCAGCTTTAAGCTGTTGCTGCTTTTTCTTGAGGCTGCTTGCCGTGGCTAAAAGCCTGCGTTTAAAACGCTCTTGTTCGGTGGGGTCTGATGGTATGACGAATTCGTCATCATCGAGCCTTGCCTCGTCTTTGGAGGGAGGCGTGTAGTTATCATCCTCGACCTCTCGGTCTGCCGCTCTTTCATGAGGGCTGGCTTCTCCATCTTCCTGTGCCGAATCTTGCTGAGGTGGGTGTTCTTCGGCGCTATCCGGGGTAGTATGATCTCCCGTGCCGGAATCACCGTTTTTGCTTTGGCGGGATTTAGAGCGGTGCCGCTGACGTCGGCGCTTCAGCTGTTTCTTGGGGGCTTCATCCCCCACTGTTCCATCGCCATCTCCATCTTTTGGAGTATCCACCATATATATGTCATATGACGAGGTGGCCTTCTAGCGCCCTACAGGTGCTGGTTCCTATTTGTCTCCTACATCGTCATCCATGCCGTCGATGTCTTTGGAGCTGAAGTCAAGCATGTCGGTTAGATCGTCGACAGTGGCTACAAAGTGGGTGGTGGGTGGGCTTTGAATTTCCTCATCATCCGTATCCCACCCTCGCTGCCCGTAGTCCGGCCAGGGCTCTCCTGATAAAGAGAGAGACTTAAGAGAATTCAGGATGTCGCCAAAAGGCGAATGCTGAAAGATGTCTGCGGCGGTGAACTCCATTATTGGCGCCCAATCGGATTTGATTGGCATGGACGCGGGGGGTTCAGAGTCCCGGGAGGAGTCCGGATCCTTGGAGTCACGGGTCGTGCAGAGTGCGGGGCTGGAGTTCGGCTCGATCACCTCTGAGATCGCAGCACCTGAGGCAGCGTCCAACCGCTGATCCTTGATCGGCGCAGTAGGCTCTGAATCAATGGTCGGAACCGATGCGTGTGCGGCCTCCAAGGCGCTGCTCGGCGGCAGAGCTATATCATGCCCATCGAGACAGTGCGGCGCGCCTGGCTGTGGCTCGAATCCGTCGAAGATCAAGTCCCCGCGGATGTCAGCCGTGTAGTTTAGGCTTCAAAACCTGACCTGATGGCCAGGGGCATAGCTTTCGATCTGCTCAAGGTGGCCAAGCGAGTTGACCCGCAGTGTGAAGCCGCCGAAGACGAAGATCTGTCCGGGGAGAAAAGTCTCACCCTGGACTGCATCGTTGTTGATGATCGAAGGAGCCATCGGGCCTAAAGGCGACGACACCGAGGAACTCTCAATGAAAGCACCAATGTCGGTGTCAAAACCGGCGGATCTCGGGTAGGGGGTCCCGAACTGTGCGTCAAGGCCGGATGGTAATAGGAGACAAGGGACACGATGTTTTTACCCAGGTTCGGGCCCTCTCGATGGAGGTAATACCCTACTCCTGCTTGATTAATATTGATGATATGGGTAGTACAAGAGTAGATCTACCACGAGATCAAGGAGGCTAAACCCTAGAAGCTAGCCTATGGTATGATTGTTGTATATGGAGTTGATTGCCTACGGACTACAACCCTCCGGTTTATATAGACACCGGATAGGGTTAGGGTTACATAAAGTCGGTTACAATGGTAGGAGATCTTGAATATCCGCATCGCCAAGCTTGCCTTCCACGCCAAGGAAAGTCCCATCCGGACATGGGACGAAGTCTTCAATCTTGTATCTTCATAGTCCAGGAGTCCGGCTGAAGGTATAGTCCGGCTACCCGAACACCCCCTAATCCAGGACTCCCTCACCGGGCGTGGCCACACTCGGTTCAACTAAAGTTGGAGAAATTGACACCCGCCAGCCGCCTGTGTGCAAAGCACGTCGGTAGAACCAGTCTCACGTAAGCGTACTCGTAATGTCCGTCTGGGCCGCTTCATCCAACAATACCGCCGAACCAAAGTATGACATGCTGGTAAGACGTATGACTTGTATCGCCCACAACTCACTTGTGTTCTACTCGCGCATATAACATCAACGCATAAAACCAGGCTCGGATGCCACTGTTGGGGAATGTAGCAATTTCAAAATTTTCCTACGCACACACATGACCGTTAAGCGGAAGCGTTATGACAACGCGATTGATGTAGTTGTACGTCTTCACGATTGACCAATCCTCAGTACCGAACGTACGGCACCTCCGCGTTCAGCACACGTTCAGCTCGGCGACATCCCGCAAACTCACGATCCAGTAGTGCTCGGGGAAGAGTTTCATCAGCACGACGGCGTGGTGACGATGTTGATGAAGCTACCGCAGCAGGTGTCGTGGTTTTGTCACGGCAGATGTCCTCATGAAAGGACTTAGTCGTGGAGCCATCGTGACGGGTTAGCTTGAAGGGGTTAAAGCGGACACAGGGACGCAAGAGAGTTTATACTAGTTCGGCCCCTTCAATGAAGGTAAAAGCCTACGTCTAGTTGTGATGGAATTGATGGGGTTTCGATGACTAGGGAGCAAATAAGCTTCGCCTATGTCTCGAGTTGTTGTCTCTCCTCCTTGAACCGCCGCCGGGTCGTCCCCTTATATACACGGGTGACGCCCGTCGGTTCACAGAGTCCCAATACCGGCTCATAGATGTGTCCGGTTTGGTCTCTATTTATTCCTAACTTACAGTACAAGTTAAATACCAATGCCGGTTTACGGCTACATGCCTTGAACCGGCTATGGGCCTTGAGCCCTCATCTGCCTTCTTGGGCTTTAACATACTTAACTACTGACGAAGTTAACCCGGCCCAGATAAGCCGGCTTATGCCCAGTAGTAATATCCCCAACATTAGGCCCCAGATTGATTTGAACAGGTTCATGTCAATCCTTAGTAAAAATCTTCATCTTCAATATCTTCTTGTTGTTTGTTGAACCGCCGTGATGCCATCTTCTCTGGTCGTTGTAAACCGGCGTGACATCACCTGTTTAATAGGTCTGCGACAATTAAGGCGACAGCTTCGTTTCCAAACCCACGGTCCCTTGCCTTATAAATAGGACCAAAGGGTCATTTCTTTTTCCCCTTCGTGCCCTTCTGCTTCGTCTTCCCCGCGTCGTCCAGCTTCGGAGCTCCGCCGCCATTGATGACCTCTGCTCCAACCTTGGCCGCTGCATCACCCTGATTGTACCAGAGCATCGCGGCAACCTTCTGTTTCTTCCTCGGCTCCGGTGAGTTCTTCACCTTTTCCCCCATAGATCCGTTCTAGGGTTTCCAAGTTCTTCAGTGTTCATCGTCTGCTTCGTACTCATATGATAGATCTTAGATGAACCTGTGAACCTTTGCTCTGTGTAGCGGTAGTTCTTAGCATCCGCCTTTACTTATATGCTTCAAGACCATAGATCTACCTGTATCTCTGCCCATTGATTTGGTACTGTTATTTTTTGAACCTTGAATATTTTCCTTGTTTTCTGAACTTGCTTCAGATCCGTCGCTGTAGAGAAATCTTGTGAAATATGTTTCTGTACAGTTATCCATCCGCAATCTCAACTTTTTCAATGTTTAGATCCGGCGGTTTAACTTTGTAGAAAAATTGCCAAACCGGTATATACCATTAGTCCCCTTGTTGAACCGCCGGATGTTGTTGCTTCATAAAACTCCAGTTTAGATAGAACTGTCTCCGGTTTAACATTGTACATACCGGTGCACTTTAATCAACTCATTCTTGAACCGGAATCACCTATCTTGTAGACTTCATCATGGCCAAGCAAGTATATGAGTGCAACTGGGTTCCTTCTCGCGTCACAGAGACTCAACTGAACAATTTAGTCCTGACCGGCACTTTAGGCAGCAAAAACACCATCCATGGGAGAGCCCCTGGCAAAGAATGTCCTCCCACACCTCAAGAAGGAGAGGTCGTCGTCTTCGTAGACCACTTAGCCCGGGGCTTTAAGTAGCCTGGTTCTAAATTTTACCGGGATGTTTTAGCTGATTTTCAACTCCATCCACCAGACACTGGCCCCAACTCTGTTACAAACATGTGTCACTTCCAAGTGCTCTGTGAGGTGTTCTTTCAAGAGGAGCCCACAGTGGAATTGTTCAGAGACTGTTTCCATCTAAACCGCCATACTGAGTTTTCTGACGGTTCTAATATGGAATTGGGCAGTGTGGCGATTCAGAAAAGGAAAGAGGTCACATACCCTCACGCCAAACTGCACAGCCACCCCAAAGAGTGGAATCAAACATGGTTCTATTGCAAAGACACCTCCCCTGCTGGTGAAAATCCTTTGCCTGGCTTTCGTCCGGAGTGGCTTAGCAATACACACCCCTTTCTGCAAAGGTTGACTGCCAAGGAGAGAAGCAAATATGCTCCTCAACTGTCCAAGCTCAGAGCCTTCATGGCCAACGGTTTAACAGGGGTTGATCTCGCTCGCTATTGGATATCGTGGAGCATACTGCCCCTTAGTCAGCGCTCCGGTTTGATGTGCGAGTATACTGGCAGTGTTGATGACCCACTGCGACATGCTAACATCCAGCTCACTGACGAAGAAATAACAGAGGCTGTGAATAAAATGTTTAATGAACCGGAACACGTCTGTGCTCGAACCGGCCTGCTTCCCTTCTGTGCCACCAACAAACCGCCAGCTGTAAGAATTTGATTTTTTTTCTTTTTACTGAACCTGTTATTGATATATCTGGTCATTGTTTAATATCAATGTCTGCTTAAACAGGGTAATGATCCGTTTTGGAGCAAGAAACTTCCACAGGAGAAGCTAGAAAAACCAGACAAACCGGAGCGACCAACCCGGCCAAAGACTAAAGTCATGAAACGGCCTGCTCACAAGAAAAGAACCACTGCATCTTCTGATCCGGCCCCTGATGATGATGTGGATAATCCAGACCTTGAGGTAGAACTTGACTCACTTGGCTTATTTTTCATGCGTCTTATTGATGATGATATTTGTCAGGATGATGCCGAAGCCAGCCATGGTGATGCTACAGAGGTAATTATTATCTCTTCCAATTCGGAACCTTTGCCTTCAATAAAAATCCGTCAGGCAAACCAAAAAGTTAAATTTTCTCATCCTCTTGCTTACTTGGATCCCAAATTTCTTATGAAGACCCAACAGCATGAAGCTCGCCGCACAACCCGGCTCAGCGGCCAGGTAGTTACCTCCGTCGGTTTACCGAACAGTACGGTTCGGAAACACCGTTCAGAGGTCTCTAATTTGCTTGTCAGTGCTTGTCCTAAAGCGGGCTGTTTTCGTCAACCTCTTAATCCATCTGACTCCGATTATCAGGTTACTTCCCACTCATCCTCTGGTGAATCTTCGGCTACTCAGCTGCCACCACTCAAAATGGTGCTTGGGTAAGCTATACTTATCACAATATTTCCGGTACATCACCTTGGAACATATGCTGTATTTGACTTTGTTATTCCTTTCAGGGCCAAGCCTAGGCCGAGCAAGAAGGCTCGCCTGGATAAAGCGGCCGAGGAGGATGCCGTCCCTGAACCAAGCAAAACACCAGATCTTGAAGCGGCTATTCCTGAAGATATACCCAATGATCCACTGCAGCGAGATGACGATCTTATTGCTGAAGAGAGGCCTGTTGATACCTCAAGTCCTGTCAACCAGCCCACAAGCCCCTTCCGGATTGAGAAATCCACCAATCCAACAATGCCTACTGATAAGCCAACGGCCCCAGTGCAAACCGGCGATGCCAAGGATGATGAAGTTGTTGTTACTGGCATTGGCCATACAGAGCCAAGCAATCCTGTCACTTTGTCTAAACATACTGCGAAGGAAGAATTTGCTGCCTTTGGCAAAGGCAAGTGGAATGTTGATCTAGCGTCTTACGCTGCTCTGAACGCCCAAGACATCCATTCCGGCTATCTGAACCGGCTGTATACCAGTCGTGACTATGAAGCCGGTCTGGTTAACATGATGAAAGATAAATATGAGGTAACTTCCATATGCTCTTTCCTGCTTGTATGTTTCAATTCTTGCTGACTCTCCTAGCCCCCAAGGGCCGGTTTGTAATCTTCTTTCAAACCGGGACTTACTAATATAAATCTTAATGCCTCGAAATTCGCTGATGTAGCCCCCAAGGGCCGGTTCAACTTAGTGTAGTTAAACCCGGACTTAAGTAATTCATATCGCCGCATCAGAACTTATTTGAACAAATATCCATTAGCCCCCAAGTGCCAAGTTGAATACTTGTATTGAGCTTGGGACTTTGTAATCAATTGAAAGATGAAGATCGAATATGCATTAGCCCCCAAGCGCCAAGTGCATAACTTGTTATGTGGTTGGTGCTTCAATTCTTGCACTGCTTGCTGAATCATATAACTGTCTGTATGCAGGCTGAGCTGAAGACAAAAGAGACCCAAATCTGAAGTCAAAAGCAAAAGAGGAGTTGACCAGCGCCTTAAGCGTCATGGAATAGCTTAAGAAGGATTTCAAGAAGGAGCGGGCGGATTGGGCTACTGAAAAATCTGCTTTAACCAAGCGAGCAGAAGACGCCGAGGCTTCACTAAAACCGGTGGTGGACGAACTGACTAGCATAAAGCGGCACATGCATGCCATGACCACTGCTATCTTTGGTAAGCCGGTTTGATTTCTGAATTGATTCTGCCATCTTACAGAGCTGCCGGTTTGTTAACCCTTTGTGATATTTCAGGGACACGCATTGGTCATTTGGGGTCAGATGTGCGGAAGAAATTGAAAGCCGCCTATACGTTGATCGAACAACTGTACACTGGTGCACAGCGTATCATATGTACTGCATCCCACAACAAACCGGCGCCCACTTTGATTCAGGACACTCTGACGAAACTGTTGGTGCTTCCTTCCCGAGTTGAAGAGCTGAAGAAATCTGCTGCTCGAACCGGTGCGATCAATGCCTTAATCCGGGCAAAAGCTTGGGTGCCGGATTTTGATCCTATTGAAGCGGCTCAGGGCTATCCCAGTTTGAAGGAAGATGGGTCAGAGTTTAGTGAAGCAGATCTGCGAGCAATAAACTAGGAGGTGCATCCGCTAGCTTGTCAATTGGCTGAAGAAGCAGACTTGTCTCATTATCAAGCCCAATATGACAATCAAAACAAGCGAGTAGCTGCACCAATTCATGAAGCGGAAAATCTTATCCCTCCAATCCGTAAGCATACTTACGCTCCCTATATTGAACCGTCGTTGCTGATCCATGATGAAGCTGTCTTTCGAACATTAATGGGAATCGACTGGACAACTGTTGATTTCTAGCCGCTGGGTAGAGAAACTGAAGTTGAAGCGGCGCGGGATGACCCACAACCATCAGACCAGGCTGGTGACCAAGCTTGAACCGGAAGCCGGTTTAAACTGCTTCTCCTTTGAAAAAACAATGATCTTATTTTGGGCACCGTGTTGCCTTGTAATAGGCTAGCTGACACTCTTGATCTTAATATGCCTTCGTGCATAACCACTGCAACTTGTGCTTCCTTTGGGTGATGAACTTTCCAAAGTATTTTCTGCAACATAAAAATCTTAAAGTGCCACCGCGGTTACCGTCAGGTGGAGTATGATGTCTGCATATGTGAAATCAAAATATCTGAAATGTAAGCATATGATCAAATCTTTGAGATACATGATACCTGCCATCGTTGGGCATGAAGTTGGCTTAGCCAATCTTGAAGCGGAGGTTTTATAAACCCACACTGTTGGAGGAGATATCAGCTCCTGTATATATATAATGCCGGTTTACCATGTAAACCATGCCGGGTTATAATAAAGCACCGTGTTACTCCGTAATAGGATGTTAACCAAAAAATCAAACCGGGCAAATAGTCTCCAGATTAAAAATGAACCATGTTCCGTCAATTGACAGTTTGAACCGGCTTAAAACTTTGTCGATTTAAAAAACGCAACAAAAATAAAGAAATATCTTTCAAAGAAAAAATGTGAAGCAAAGGCAATGATAAAACCGTTTGCAAAAAGAGGCTTATTTGAGCTGATCAGATGGCGTTACCATGGTCGGACACGACCAAGCTCCCGATAGGTGTAGCTATGGTTCAAGTCAGCCAGGTCCCCAAATGAAACCGTGGCATTTATGCCGATCAAGAGGCATGGCAATGGTTTGGGTTTGACCAAGCCCCCAAGTGATTCTATGGCCTTAGGCCAATCAAGAGGCGTGACTGGTTCAGACGTGACCAAGTCCCCAAGTGATCTGGTGGCTTTCGCCTATCAAGAGGTGTTGCATTGGTTCGGACACGACCAAGCCCCCAAGTGATATAACATGATGATTTTGAAAAGCTAACTCAAGGGGTAAACCGGAGGCCGCTTTAGAACAACTCCGTGTAACCACACATGATGTAAAAGAACAGATACCCCGCTTTAGCTGAGGTTCCGGTTTATTATATTTAATCATAATATATACATCGTCGTAATATGTACATAAGTAGAGCCAATGGCTCAGGTATAGTAAGGCCGAAGATGAGCTATGTTCCACAGCCTGTTGATCTCCTCCTCTGATGTACGTGAGTCTTTATGCTCTCGAATATCGATCAGATAGTATGACCCGTTGTGCAGATTCTTGCTGACCACGAAAGGTCCCTCCCAAGGTGGGGATAGGTTATGCATATCAGTGTGATCTTGGATGAGCCGAAGCACCAAATCTCCTTCCTGAAAGGTTCTGGTTCTGACTCGGCGACTGTGATAACAATGAAGATCCTGTTGATAAATTGCCGAGCGAGCGGCTGCTATGTCACGTTCTTCACCCAACAGGTCCAAAGCGTCTTGCCGTGCTGTCTCATTGTCCGCTTCAACATAAGCCGCCACAGGAGGTGAGTCATGACGGATATCACTGGGGATAACCGCCTCCACTCCGTAAACCATGAAGAACGGTGTGTATCCTGTTGATCTGTTGGGTGTAGTATTGATGCTCCATAACACAGATGGTAACTCTTCTACCCAACAACCCGGTGTTCTCTACAAAGGAACCATAAGCCGGGGCTTGATGCCTTTCAAGATCTCTTGATTAGCCCTTTCTGCTTGACCATTGGACTGTGGGTGTGCCATTGATGAAACGTCAAGCCGGATGTGCTCCCGTTCGCAGAACTCCTTCATGGCACCCTTGGACAAATTGGTACCATTATCTGTGATGATACTGTGTGGAAAGCCAAACCGGAAAATCACTTTTTTGATGAACTGAACCACCGTGGCCGCATCACACTTGCTAACAGGTTCTGCCTCCACCCACTTTGTAAACTTGTCAACCGCCACCAGGAGGTGGGTCTTCTTATCTTTGGACCTTTTTAAAGGCCCAACCATATCTATCCCCCAAGTCACAAACGGCCAAGTAATTGGAATCATTCTCAATTCTTGAGCCGGCACATGAGCACGTCTTGAAAACTTTTGGCAACCGTCACATCGTCTGACTAGATCCTCCGCATCAGCATGAGCAGTTAACCAATAGAAGCCATGGCGAAACGCTTTAGCTACCAAAGATTTTGAACCGGCGTGGTGACCACAATCTCCTTCGTGGATCTCACGCAAAATTTCACAGCCTTCTTCAGGAGACACATAGCATTGAAACGCCCCTGATACACTGCAATGGTGCAATTCGCCATTGACAATAGTCATGGACTTGGACCGCCGGATTATCTGTCAGGCCAAAATCTCATCCTCTGGTTACTCGCCCCGGTTTATGTACACCAGGTAAGGAAGTGTCCAATCCGGAATGACATGAAGAGCTGCCACCAATTGAGCCTCCGAATCAGGAATAGCTAAATCCGCTTCACCAAGGAGCTTGACTGACGGGTTGTGCAGCACATCCAAAAAAACATTGGGCGGGACCGGTTTGCACTGAGAGCCCAGCCGGCTTAAAGCGTCTGCCGCCTCATTCTTCCGTCGGTCCACGTGGTCCACCTGATAGCCTTTAAACTGACCTACAACAATATCCACCTCACGACGATATGTTGCCATGAGTGGGTCCTTGGAGTCCCAAGTGCCAGATACTTGTTGAGCCACGAGGTCCGAGTCACCGAAGCACTTAACTCGACCTAGGTTCATCTCCTTAGCCATACGGAGACCATGGAGCAAGGCTTCATACTCAGCTACATTGTTAGTACAAGGGAGCATTAAGCGGAGAACGTAACAAAACTTATCACCTCGTGGGGAAGTTAATACGACTCCAGCCCCCGAGCCTTCCAATTGCCTGGATCCGTCAAAATGGATGGTCCAATATGTGTGATCCGGCTTTTCTTCAGGTGCTTGCATTTCCGTCCAATCATTGATGAAATCAACAAGTGCTTGAGACTTAACCGCTGTCCGAGGCACATACTTCAATCCGTGCGGCCCAAGCTCTATAGCCCACTTGGCAATCCGGCCAGTCGCTTCCCGGTTCTGGATGATATCCCCCAAAGGAGCAGAACTGACCACCGTAATTGGGTGCCCTTCGAAGTATTGCTTAAGCTTCCGGCTTGCCATAAAAACTCCGTACACCAGCTTCTGCCAATGCGGATACCTTTGCTTGGACTCAATGAGTACCTCGCTGATATAATAGACCGGATGTTGAACCGGATGCTCCTTACCTGCCTCCTTTCGCTCCACCACAATAGCCACGCTGACCGCACGAGCATTAGCAGCAACATATAGCAGTAACGGCTCCTTGTCAATGGGAGCGGCGAGCACAGGCGGATTGGCCAATTGCCGCTTTAAGTCCTCAAATGCTTCATCAGTAGCAGAACTCCAGACGAACTGATCCGTCTTCTTCAACATCTGATACAAAGGGATTGCCTTCTCACCAAGGCGGCTGATAAACCGGCTTAACGCGGCAATCCGGCCTGCCAGGCGTTGAACATCATTGATACACTTCGGTTTAGCCAGGGAGGTGATGGCTGTGATCTTCTCCGGATTAGCCTCAATTCCCCTATTGGACACCAGAAAACCCAATAATTTGCCTGGCGGTACACCAAAGACACACTTGGCCGGTTTAAGCATCATCTTGTACGTCCTCAGGTTATCAAAGGTTTCCTTCAAATCGTCAACCAGAGTCTCCTTCTCCCTGGACTTAACCATGATATCATCCATGTAAGCATGTACATTACGGCCAATCTGCTTGTGAAGACAAATTTGCACACACTGTTGATAAGTTGCCTGGGCACTCTTGAGCCGAAAGGGCATAGACACATAGCAGAAGGCTCCAAAAGGAGTTATGAATGCCGTCTTCTCCTGGTCCTTAACTGCCATTTTGATCTGATGATAGCCAGAATATGCATCCAAAAAACTTAAACGCTCACAACCCGCCGTAGCATCAATAATTTGATCAATACGGGGGAGGGCAAAAGGATTTGCTGGACAAGCCTTATTAAGATCTGTGTAATCCACACACATGCGCCAGGTGCCGTTTTTCTTAAGGACTAGCACCGGATTGGCAAGCCACTCAGGGTGAAAAACTTCAACAATAAAGCCGGCTGCTAAGAGCCTCGCTACCTCTTCTCCAATCGCCTTGCGTCTTTCTTCGTTAAACTGGCGGAGGAACTGTTTCACCGGTTTGTATTTAGGATCCACATTAAGGGTGTGCTCAGCGAGTTGCCTCGGTACACCTGGCATGTCAGAGGGCTTCCATGCAAAAATGTCTCGATTCTCACGGATGAACTCGACGAGCGTGCTTTCCTATTTTGGATCCAAGTTGGCACTGATGCTGAACTTCTTGGACGAATCGCTAGGTACGAAGTCAACAAGCTTATTTTCTGCTGCCGATTTGAACTTCAGGGCCGGATCATGCTCCGTAGTTGGCTTCTTTAATGGAGTCATGTCCGCCGGATCAACATTGTCCTTATAATACTTCAGCTCCTCGGTGGCACAAACCGACTCTGCGTAGGCCGCATCTCCTTCCTCGCACTCCAAAGCGATTTTACGGCTTCCATGAACCGTTATTGTCCCCTTGTGACCCGGCATTTTGAGCTGCAAATACACATAACAGGGCCGTGCCATAAACTTAGCGAAGGCCGGTCGCCCAAACAGGGCGTGATATGGACTTTGGATTTTCACCACTTCAAACGTCAATGTTTCCGACCTGGAATCATGATCATTTCCAAAGGCCACTTCCAGAGCTATCTTACCAACAGGATATGCTAACTTGCCAGGTACCACACCGTGGAACACCGTATTAGACGGTTTGAGATTTTTATCTGTTAGTCCCATACGACGGAAGGTCTCATAGTACAAGATATTAATGCTGCTCCCTCCATCCATGAGCACTTTGGTGAACTTGTAACCTCCCACCTGAGGCGCTACCACCAGAGCCAACTGACCCGGATTATCAACCTAGGGAGGGTGATCCTCTCTGCTCCATATGATTGGCTGTTCAGACCAGCGTAAATAACGGGGCACGGCCGGTTCAACAGAGTTGACTGCCCGCCTCTGAACCTTCCGGTCTCACTTATCCAAGCTAGTAGTGAAGACATGGTACTGCCCACTATTCAACTGCTTTGGGTTGCTCTGGTAACCTGACTGTTGCTGCTGCTGGTTGTAACCACCCTGGTTGTTCTGATTATTTTGATTATTATGTCCGCCCGGATTACCATTAAATCCTGAACCGGAATTTCCTCCACCGTGACCCGGCCCGGATCCTGAGCCACCGTCGGAGCCGTGATCATATCGGAAGACATTAGAATTCTTGAACTCCTGCATAATGAAGCAATCCTTCCAAAGGTGGTTTGCTGGCACCTCCTTCGTCCCATGTCTTGGACAAGGCTGGCTCAGTAGATAATTTAGGCGGTCCGGGTTAGGGTTGGGTGCCCCACTGTGATTTGGCGGTTTACCCTTGCGTCGCTGGCCCTTGTCCTGCGCGTTGGTATTAGCCACAAAGTCCATGTTACCATCCGCTTTACGCTTGCCTCCACCGCCATTGCCTGCCCAATGATGCTGCTGACCTTTGGAGTTGATGTTCATCTTTCCCTTCCCTGCCTTGTCATCATCAGATTCGGGATCCTTGGAACTATCAGAATCAGCATACTTTACCAAAGCGGCCATGAGGGTCCCCATGTCAGTGCAATGGCGCTTCATCCGTCCCAACTTCAGCTTTAGGGGCCCAAACCGGCAGTTGCATTCTAGGGTTAAGACTGCAGTGTCAGCGTTGATGCGGTCTGATGAATGCAACACTTGTGAGACCCGGCACACCCAATGAGTCGTCGATTCTCCTTCCTCCTGGACACAGGCAGCTAAGTCCACTATCGACATAGGCTGCTTACATGTATCCTTGAAATTACTGATAAACAGGGCTCGTAATTGGGCCCATGAACTGATAGAGTTGGCCGGTAAGCTCTTTAACCAGGTGCGGGCCGTTCCTTCAAGCATCATGGTGAAGTACTTTGCACATGCCGCATCATCCACATCAAGCATCTCCATGGCCATCTCATAGCTCTCCACCCATGTCTCTGGGGGTTGATCCGCCGTGTAATTTGGTACCTTGCGCAGGCCCTTGAAATCCTTGGGCAGGCGCACATTGCGTAAAGCGGGGACAAGGCAAGGCACCCCAAAGAGCTAGAAGTAACACCGGGTTCGACCAAAATAGTTGGACGAACTGGCGTAAGCTGCCGAGCCTGATACTGCGCGGCTAACTCGGCCTCCCTGCGCACTCGGGCCCGGTCCACCACTTCCTGAGCGTTATCAGCACCACCCGCCGGGTTGTTGCCGCGGGGTGCTCCACGTCGTTCATTACTTAATACTGATGGTTCATCCCTACGCCTGCTATAGCTCCGGCTTGGACGAGGGGTCGAGTGGATCCGGTCGCGGTTGTACGAGTATGCTTCCTGTTGGACCAAAGCTATCCTAAGAAGCTCTTTGACCCGTCGTGTCTCTACTGCCGGCGGCGAGTCACCTTCAATTGGAATGGCCTCCAGCCGTGCAGCAGCGGCAACAAGATTGTCCATTGGGTTGGAGTAGTGACCCGGAGGTGTTGAAACAACCTGAGGTATAGAAGTGTTTTGACGAGGCGGATTCATCAGACGGGGCTGAACCGGCGCACCGGTCCCCGGAGCTTCCGGCTGGTTTCCCACCAGCGGATTACTGGTTCCTGCTCCTGGGGTGTTGAAAAGGTCTCTGGCCTCGAAAACCAAAGGCAAACGGGATCGGTACTTCCTCTTCATGACTTCATGTGACGCGTTCTGGTCCAACATGAGCCTGTAGGCTTGTGCATCTAAAGCGGCCCGCTGTGTGGTCATCCTGGCATTCTCAGCTGCCAGGTCCGCCTTGGCTTGGGTGATCTGTTCCTTCACCTTTGCAATCTCCGCGTTGTGGACTTCCTGATCCGCCGGATTAGCTTCTGCCATAAGCACAGCCAATGCATCAAATAGATCTGATAGAACTTGAGCCGGCGGGCGTGCAGAGCTTCCTGCCCCAGCAGCTGTCGCCGCTGCTAAACCAGAGGTTATTGGCGCGGCGGTCGAAGAATGAAGCGCTGCTTGTGTGCCGGCCATGAATATTCCAACTCGGTTGGGTAGATCAGAGGGGTCCGGAATACTGTCGCCGTCGGAACAGCCCCCAATCCGGCCATCTTGTAGCTGATATAGAGATTCGGTTTCTCCGGTTGATGACTCGTCGCCGGAATAAACGACGGTCTCGCCGCGAGATTCTGATCTATCCTCGTAACTTCCTCCATGGATAACTCCCACGAAGGCACGCTTCACGGCCGGTTTAACCCGGGCGGACCGTGCATGCTGAGTCGTTTCGACGAGGTCGGTGCAGATGTCCGGCTCAGGGCTCGGTTCACCGATCTTGCCGATGAAAACGTGTATGCCACCAAAGGGGACTCGGTACCCGTACTCAACTGAGCCGGCCTCGGGGCCCCAGCCTGCATCATCGATGTAGAGCTTGCCGTGACGACTCTTAGTCTTCCGGCCCACAGCGTAGCCCTCGAGTCCTTCAAGGCGGCCCTCCAAGAACTTGAAACCATCGTGCGATAGCCCCACGGTGGGCGCCAACTGTCGTGGTTTTGTCACGGCATATGTCCTCATGAAAGGACTTAGTCGTGGAGCCATCGCGACGGGTTAGCTTGAAGGGGTTAAAGCGGACACAGGGATGCAAGAGTGTTTATACTAGTTCGGCCCCTTCGATGAAGGTAAAAGCCTACGTCTAGTTGTGATGGAATTGATGGGGTTTCGATGACTAGGGAGCAAATAAGCTTCGCCTATGTCTCGAGTTGTTGTCTCTCCTCCTTGAACCGCCGCCGGGTCGTCCCCTTATATACACGGGTGACGCCCGTCGGTTCACAGAGTCCCAATACCGGCTCATAGATGTGTCCGGTTTGGTCTCTATTTATTCCTAACTTACAGTACAAGTTAAATACCAACACCGGTTTACGGCTACAGGCCTTGAACCGGCTATGGGCCTTGAGCCCTCATCTGCCTTCTTGGAATTTAACATACTTAACTACTGACGAAGTTAACCCGGCCCAGATAAGCCGGTTTACGCCCAGTAGTAATATCCCCAACAGCAGGGCTTCGCCAAAACACCGCTACAGTATGACCTAGGTGGATTATGGTGGAGGGGGGCACCGCACACGGCTGGAGAGATCTCTACGATCAACTTGTGTGTCTAGAGGTGCCCCTGCCCCCCTATATAAAGGAGCAAGGGGGGAGAGGCGGCCGGCCAGGAGGAGGCGCGCCAGGAGGAGTCCTACTCCCACTGGTAGTAGGACTCCCTCCTTTCCTAGTTGGAGTAGGAGAAGGGGGAAGGAGGAGGGAGAGAGGAAGGAAAGGGGGGCTCCGGCCCCCTCCTTGTCCAATTCGGACTAGAGAGAGAGAGGGGGCGCGCGGCCTGCCCTGGCCGCCCCTCCTCATCTCCACTAAGGCCCATCTTGGCCCATTAAACCCCCGGGGGGTTCCGGTAACCCCCGGTACTCCTGTAAAATCCCTATTTCACCCGGAACACTTTCGATATCCAAATATAGGCTTCCAATATATAAATATTTATGTCTCGACCATTTCGAGACTCCTCGTCATGTCCGTGATCACATCCGGGACTCTGAACTACCTTCTTTACATCAAAACATATAAACTCATAAAATCGATCGTCACAGAAGTTTAAGCCTGCGGACCCTACGGGTTCGAGAACTATGTAGACATGACCGAGACACGTCTCCAGTCAATAACCAATAGTGGAACCTGGATGCTCATATAGGTTCCTACATATTCTACGAAGATCTTTATCGGTCAAACCGCACAACACTATATGTTGTTCTCTTTGTCATCGGTATTTTACTTGCCCGAGATTTGATCGTCGGTATTCCAATACCTACTTTAATCTCGTTAGCGGCGAGTCTCTTTACTCATTCTGTAATACATCATCCCGTAACTAACTCATTAGTTATCATGCTTGCGAGGCTTATAGTGATGTGTATTACCGAGAAGGCCTAGAGATACCTCTCCGACAATCGGAGTGACAAATCCTAATATTGATCTATGCCAACTCAACAAGTACCATTGGAGACACCTGTAGAGCACATTTATAATCACCCAGTTACGTTGTGACGTTTGGTAGCACACAAAGTGTTCCTCCGGTATTCGGGAGTTGCATAATCTCATAGTCATAAGAACATGTATAAGTCATGAAGAAAGCAATAGCAGTAAACAAACGATCAAGTGCTAAGCTAACGGAATGGGTCAATTCAATCACATCATTCTCCTAATGATGTGATCTAATTGATCAAATAACAACTCATGTTTATGGTTAGGAAACTTAACCATCTTTGATCAATGAGCTAGTCAAGTAGAGGCATACTAGTGACACTGTGTTTGTCTATGTATTCACACATGTATTATGTTTCCGGTTAATACAATTTTAGCATGAATAATAAACATTTATCATGAAATAAGGAAATAAATAATAACTTTATTATTGCCTCTAGGGCATATTTCCTTCAGCACCATCGGCACCCGGAGGTTGAGTTAAGGAGAATGTGCGATGCGATGAGTGTACAACCTCTTTGGTGGCGCCGAGTAGGCCTCGGTTTCGTCCAAGGAGTCGGTGAGGATGCTGCGGTTTCGGTGGAGCAGGTTAAGGCGGCGCTATGGGGATGGAGCATCCGCGATAGATGAGGCGATCGTCGGAGCAGCTCCTTGGAGGTGGAGGAGGGGGGGGGGCTGAACTAGCGGGACGACGGGATGGACGACGGATCCTCATCCCAGGAGGCAGATGAGGGACGTCGAGCTATTGCGGTGGACGATGTCATCGGGGAAGAGGCTCCGGCTGGGTTGTGGTGAGGTGGCGGACGAAGGAGGGTGGGGTTTCGCGGCTGGAACGAAGAGGTTATGGCGGCCAGATTTCGAATGGCGAAAAGGAGGCGATGGGTGTCGGTGTCAAAACCGGCGGATCTCGGGTAGGGGGTCCTGAACTGTGCGGCTAAGGTCGATGTTAACAGGAGACAGGGGACACGATGTTTACCCAGGTTTGGGCCCTCCCTATGGAGGTAATACCCTACATACGGCTTGATTGATATTGATGAATATGAGTATTACAAGAGTTGATCTACCATGAGATCATAATGGCTAAACCTTAGAGGTCTAGCTTGTATGGCTATGGTAATGAATATCTCTCCACGGACTAAGTCCTCCGGTTTATATAGACACCAGGAGGATCTCGGGTAACACAAGGTTGGTTATACGAGGTACAATCACCACTTCAAGGTGAAATAAGCTTATTCGTATGTTGACTTGCTGATTGCAGTGTGGAACGATCCTGTCATGTGTGGAGTAGCAAACAAGCAGTGCAGCCGAAGGTGGAAATCAACCAAGGACTTATGAAATTATATATAATCTTCCTCAGGCAGGTCAGTATCCCCTTCGTCCAGATGATCATGTTTTGTCATGTCGAGCTATTGATATGTGCTACTATTTTGCAACACCGTTTAAGTATAGCTAATCTTTTCAGATTCAGGACAATGAAGATGATTTCAGGGGAACTGCACAATATGGACTCATGTTGAGTCATCTCTATTGCCTCATGTGTTTGCTACAAATGTGTCAGCATCAATTGCAAGATGAGGCAGCTAGCTAGCTGTGGAGTTTCCAACATGCTCAAAGTGCTCGGAACATTGAGAAGAAACAAGCATGCCCAGGAAATTAAGGAAATTAATGCGTGCGCAGGGAGGCCCTTTGCTCAGAGATGCATCGACCGATTTTATTTATTTCCGCACCTTCTGACAGCTTTGTATTGGTTATAGTATGGTGAATCATTGAGATGCATAAACATGCTGAACTTTTGTTCTTTTGAATGTTAGTATGCATATCGTATCTTCTGAAAGCTTAGTTTAATGTAAATTTTGACTAGACTGTGAACCTTCATAATCTAGTAAGTATATTGTAGGCATGTTATTTGACACCTCACTTTGCCGCGCTATGCGACCAGTGTTAGTGTCTGCATCCAGTACCGCGTCCTCTAATTTGGTGGATGCCAAGTTGAAAAAGGTTACCCATGAGTAGCCATAAGCTGGAGGCATCTCTTTTTTTCTTTCGAATGGGCAATAAGCTAGAGAGTGTGTCGGGCTGCCTCTAGTGTTAAGGCCCTCCAGTACGAAACACGTGCAGCCGACTGGGCCGATACAAAAGCCTACCATCTTAAAGCCCATTAGTTTTTGTTTTTCCCGAGGAGAAGCCCATATTTATTGAAGAGGGGGTGATCCCAGAAAAACCCTCCTTCCTCCTTGCTTCCACTTATACTACAACTCGCTGGACTCTCCCGCTTCCGTCGCCCCCCAATTCCCGCCGCTCCCCATCTTCCTCACTGGTCCAGAAAACCCCTGCTCACCTTCTTCCTCACTAGTACAGAAAACACCTGCTCCTCTTCTTCCACTACTACAGAAAACCCCAGCCCTCCTTCTTCCCCACTCGCACTGCCACTAGGCTCGTCTCTGGCTACTCTACTCAAACCCGTGAGCTCGGCGCGACGCCCACAAGGAAAATGGAGTCGGCTGGCCCTAGCGCTAAGAAGATGAGGCTCCTGCCAGCGGCGACGTTGGTTGTAGATCTTGCACCTAGCAGCGTGGGGAGAAGCGGCGAGCCCCCCTACCCGGATCCGAGGAACCGGTAGAATCTCCGGTGGACAGCATCAGCGATCTCTCGGACATCATCCTTGAGGAGATCATCTCGCTTCTCCCCACCAAGGATTGCCGCCGCACACAAGTCCTCTCAACTCGGTGGCACCCTCTATGGCGCACTGCGCCCCTCAATCTCGACTGTCGTCAGATATCTGTCCTTCCTGAATTTGATCTCCTCAGAGCCATCGTCTCCTCTCACTAGCAGGGCCCCGTTCAACGCCTCTACATCCCGACATGCTACCTGCAGTCCATACCCGGCACGGTGGACACTTGGCTGACATCCCCTGAATTCGGAAAACTCCAGCAGTTTGAGTTCTACCATTACCACGAAAGTTTCATACCACGAACATGCCAATAATTCGTGCCCACACCACCGTTGTCCATCTCGCGGTTTTCCTCCTCTCTCCACACCGCCAGCTTCACCCGGTGCCATCTACCAGACGATATGGTACAAATGCTTCGACTTCCACTGCTAAAAAAACTTCCGCTTGTGGTGGTTTATCTGTCGGAGGCCTCACTGCACAGCATCATCCACTCTAGTTGCCCTGCCCTGGAGCGCTTGCCGATTGTTTTGGGAATAGAAATCCCTATCAGTTGTCTCAAAATAAAGTTGCCTCACCTTAAAAGCATTGGAATTTGTTTTGAAGGACAGCAGCTCATCATCGAAGATGCCACTTCACTTCAAAGATTGCTCCTTCATAATTGTTATAGACCTTCGCAAATAACTGTTGTCTTTGCGCCCAAACTAGAGGCCTTGGGTGTAATTCGTGATCCGTTTGATGATCACAACAAGTTGGTGTTTGGCTCCACACTTTTTCAGGTACCGTACGTTATCATCTACACATTTGTAATCATAAGCTGCATTTTTCATTTGTGCGCATAAGTTTTATATCATCTTGGTGTACACTTTGGGTACTAATATTATGTTATATGCTCAATGAAGAGTTCGTCCATGGATAGCGTATCAATGCTGCTGGATTCTGTCAAGATCTTATATATCAAAATGTTTAGTTTTGATCTGAACATAATTATTGGCTTGCTATGATGCTTTCGGTCTCTGGAGAATTTATATATAAAGGTGATGATTTCATGCACATTGAAATACCGTATATATTGTACTAGAATTAACCGTTCAGTTGTTGCTCTTTCAACATACTCTTTTTTCAGACCTTAACTGTTTTCAAATCTTCATGTCTACTTAGGTACTGCAACCACATGGAGAAAAACATATAACCAATCGGTGGCGTAATAAGCACCAAGATTTTCTCAGTTCTCATGACATTCATTTGAGGACAATAACGATGGAAAGATATGCATCCAACCGGGCAAACAGAAGCTTTGTCACATTCTTCTTGTTGACTGCGAGGTTACTATTGTCCATGAGGCTTATGTTTTACAACAAGAGATTTCTCTTACAGACGGACACATTGAACAGCAAAAAAAGAAGTTTTAGGTGGACAAATGGGCTTCTAAACGTGCTCGGCTTCTATTTACAACAAGTTGTAGTCATCCTGAAATAATTTTTTTGCACAGGATGTTGATTTTATGGATCAGACTGATCCATTTGTTTGTGACTACAAAAAAGAGTGGTTGGGTTAGATGTTACTACCATGTTCAATCTGGGTTTTGCCCTCATACTCCCCTCCACCTGCCACTACACTGACGCATCTTCCACGGCTGCTGTTCGTTCCCGTCCGAGGCCTCGCCGTCGTTCTCCGCCTTGGTTCGCTTGCTGTGCCCGCCGCCGTCTGGCGTTGTCAACATGGTCAACAACCAAGAGGAATTAGGAGATGACTGTACGTGGAGAGGCTGACAGTAGGGACCCACCAGGGTCATTGCATTACACAAGCAGGTAACTCGTTATTACAAGCCAAGAAAACTACTTCCTCCTAATTGTTTGACAACTAGGTCCCACGCCATTGTCAATGTAGTCAATAAACGAGAAAATTACACAATGAGTGGATAACACCAGGGACCCAACACCTCGCCCAGTTGTTTTTTAGTTTCAAAGACGGAGCTCAACTACGCGTTGTGCGGGGGCTGTGGCCCGTCTAGCCCACACTTACGCTTTTATTTAAGCACATGACGAGCCCAGTTGATATCTTTTTTCTTTCTGAAAATGGCTAGCCCAGTTCTTTTTTTGGAGAATACCAAAACCGATGCCTACTTGCTTTTCTCAGCCCTTCTGGGCTGCAAATCTTTCAAGACGAGGAGGGATGTAAGTAGTAAGAAATGGGCTTCCCCAGAAAATGGGCTATAAGTTGTAAGAAATGGGCTGTAAATTTCTAAACCAAAGCTAACCGGCAATTATATTAAAATATCATTTTTCTGGATTTCTCTACTCTCTACTCTTATAAAAACCAAAGCCAACTGGCAATTACATTAAAATATCGCCTTTTCTCCCACAAGATAAACTACTCATACAAATGCATCTCCATGTTCCGTGCAACGCACGGGCATCTTGCTAGTTAAGATTTTAAATTTCATTAATTTTTTGTGGATAATTTTTTTGAATTTTATTTTGATTTAATATTTTAAAAATTAATTTTAAAGTGACTCAAAATTTCATGATTAAAAGAGTTCGGACCCCACCGAAATATGCTAAATTTCGTTGAATTTTTTTAGCAGTGCCCAGAATATATGGTCTGCAATGCTTATAAAAAGAATATGGGCTTCAAATATCCTTAAGAATTAGAAAATGGGCTGTAAATTATTGAAAATAATGGCAAATGGGTTGTATGTTGTTTTCCACATATTTGGAGGCTAACTTCTGGGCCTACTAGGTTGACGATGACGCCGTCCTAATTTTTTTGACGCATACGCAAGGCTTTGTCAACTTAGTCAACACAGAGTAGTGATTGTTGGATGTCCATCCAACGGCCGCCGTGCTTCTTCAGTCTCTGATCTTCCTGCTCCAGCCGCCCAAACCAGCGCCGATGAGACTGCCTGCTCCCTCCTCCCGTGGCTGGCTGTGCTGCCGCCAGGCCATCCCTCTACCCACCCGCACATCCTGTTATTTTCCGGCAATGTCAGCCTCACCCCGCAGCTGACCAGTCAGCGATCGTACTCCCCTCAACATGGGCATCCACTGCGGTGGCTTCGCCGGCTCTGGGTCATTCCCTTCCTGGGCCTCGCCCTCGTCCACCGTGTTTGTGCTCTCGATGCGGCGAGGTCAACATGGTCAACATACAACAGCCATTGGAAGAGGCTGATAGTAGGGGCCCACACAGGGAAATGCCTCCTTATTACACGCAAAATAATGATTCCTCCACCTGATAGTTGGGACCCACAGGAAGGGCCTCTGTATTTTGCAAAAAAATGTTCCCCCCACTGACAGCTCGGACCCGCAAGCTATATCTTCGCACGCAAGGAAGTGCCTCCTTATTACGCACAAATAAAATGAATATTCCCCCTGCTAGCTGGGACCCACCATAGTGTGATGCTGACTTGTGGGCCTATTAAGTTGACAGGGATGGAGGGCTTTTTCAACTTAGTCAATATGAATGATTCTAGCTCCAGTGACCGTACGATGTCCATCCAACGGCCATAGTGCTTATTTAACCTCTGTTCTTCTTGCTCCAGCTGCCCAGAGCAGTGCCGGTCGTGCCACATGCTCCTGCCTCCCGTGGCTGGCTGTGCTGCCGTGGAGGCCTCACTGCCCCCTACTACTCCCACCGCTGGCCAGGCCCTGCGGCGACGGTAGCCTCACACCGCAGCCAAACCAGTGAACCCTTGTACTCCTCTCCGCGTGGGCTTCCACTGCCGCGTCTTCCCTGGCTCCGCCTCATCCCCTTCCTAGACCTCTCCATCGTCCACCGGCATGGTCAAGGAAGGACTTCCATCGGAAGAGTAATGTACGTGGAGAGGCTAACAGCTGGGTCCATGGCCGCAGCAAGGAAGTGCCTCCATATTACACGCAAAATAATGATTCCTCCACCTGACAGCAGGGACCCATCAAACATGCCACTATATTTCGCGAAAAAAATGTTTCCCCCTGACTGCTGGGACCCACCAGCTACATCTTCGCACGCAAGGAAGTGCGTCCATATTATGAGAAAAAAATGATTCGCCCCCTGACTGCTGGGACCCACCAGCTACATCTTCGCACGCAAGGAAGTGCCTGACAGTCGGGACCCACCTGGTCGAAGTGTACGTAGCGTTGTCATTCTGGTCGCAAACGTGTACGTACATACTGGTCGATGTAGAGGCGCGCACGTGTGGTAGTAGGGGCGCGCACGTGTGGTAATAGAGGCGCACACGTAGCATGTACATGTACGTACAGCGGTCAGGGTGCAGGAAAGAAAATACGGCCACATACGTACATACGGGCGGGGTCTCGAACGCCTACTCGCACATATGTACGGCCAGAGCTTGTGTCATTGGCTGTGGCTGGGTCGGAACGGAGAAACTGCATCGTCATCGTGTTCATGGGGAGGTAACCGAATGCGTCGTGTTCATCGGGAGGCAACGGAACGCGTGCTATTCATCGGGAGCTAACCGGCTTGGACGGAACATCGATGAAACGAGGCCTGGTGTACCGCAAAAACGGAGGAAACAGCCTTGTGTTCGACCGGCCATGGTGGAAATGGGATCCTGTTCATCGGGAGGGTCTGGCGTACCGCAAGACGAAGGAAACATGCCTCCTACGGTTGAAACGGTGTCCTGTTGACCGCAAAACAGAGGAAATGGACTTGTGTTGAAGCGCTACGGTCGAAACGGGGGTCCTGTTCATCGGGAGGGGTGTGGTGTACCGCAAAATGGGAATCCACGGGATACTGTTCATCTCCACCGTCGACCTCCTCCAGCCTCCATGGGCTCCTATTCGTCCACTGTCGACCTCCTCCAGCCTCCACCTGCGACTGTTCATCCACGGGCTCCTGTTCATTCCGCCTCCACCGCGCGCTCGTCCACCGGCTACTGTTCAACCAGCCCTCCCCATGGGGGTCCTATTCAACCACCCCTCCACGGGCTACTATTCATCCAGCCCTCCATCAGCTACTGTTCAACCAGCCCACCACGGGGTCCTATTCATCCAGCCTTCCACGGGGTCCTGTTCATCCACCGGCTCGATCGATCAGGGTACTGTTCATCCAGCGGCAACGGCCTCTACAACCATGGGGTCCTGTTCATCCAACCCCCACCAGAAACTGTTCATCCAAACCCCCTCAACAACGCTCACTGTCCATCCAGAGGCAACATCGATCGGCTTCAGTTAGCAGCAGTAGTGAAGGAATCACACTCAAGTTCAGTTAATAGCAAGGGATCGATCGATCGCTCGGTTTCAGTAACGCGTAGCCTGCAGTGCAATCGCTCGGGTTCAGTTAGAGCCCAACGCCTCGCTCGGGTTCAGTTAGAGCGCAACGCCTCGCACACACGCGCGTACGTACGAGAGAAACGCGCATCGCTCGGCCAGGACCACCCACCGTAACCGGGAACTCCCCTGATATTTTCCTCGCCCTCGCTTCTACCATGGTTTTCTCCGTCATGGACAGCTCAAAGAATGTCATCCAGCTACGTCTCCGGCCCGCCCAGGATGAAAAGCCCATTTTGCTATCATGATTTTTGTCATAGAAGTAGGACCCCACCACATTTATGTTGATACTGGGTTTTGTCACAATTATCGTCATAGAAGTGTCATAAGTATGACATAATTTTTTTCATTCTGCCCAAAATGTCACAGATGTGTCTTTTTTGTAGTGCATACTGCTTACCTCCAATGTCTTACTTTGATTCGACGGTATTGTTGGATGAAGCGGCCCGGACCGACATTACATGACCGCGTTCATGAGACTGGTTCTACCGACGTGCTTCGCACACAGGTGGCTGGCGGGTGTCTGTTTCTCCAACTTTAGTTGAATTGAGTTTGACTATGGTCGGTCCTTGTTGAAGATTAAAACATCACACTTGACAAAAAATCGTTGTGGTTTTGATGCATAGGTAAGAATGGTTCTTGCGAGAAGCCCGTAGGAGCCACATAAAACTTGCAACAACAAAGTAGAGGACGTCTAACTTGTTTTTGCAGGGCATGTTGTGATGTGATATGGTCAAGACATGATGAGATATAAATTGTTGTATGAGATGATCATGTTTTGTAAAAGTTATCGGCAATTGGCAGGAGCCTTATGGTTGTCGCTTTATTGTATGAAATTCAATCGCCATGGAATTGCTTTACTTTATCACTAAGCGGTAGCGATAGTCGTAGAAGTAATAGTTGTCGAGATGACAATGATGCTACAATGGAGATCAAGGTGTCAAGCCGGTGACGATGGAGATCATGACGGTGCTTTGGAGATGGAGATCAAAGGCACAAGATGAGGATGGCCATATCATGTCACATATTTTGATTGCATGTGATGTTTATCCTTTATGCATCTTATTTTGCTTAGTACGGCGATAGCATTATAAGATGATCCCTCACTAAATTTCAAGGTACAACTGTTCTCCCTGAGTATGCAACGTTGCTACAGTTCGTCGTGCCGAGACACCACGTGATGATCGGGTGTGATAAGCTCTATGTTCAAATACAACGGGTGCAAGCCAGTTTTGCACGTGCAGAATACTCGGGTTAAACTTGACGAGCCTAACATATGCAGATATGGCCTCGGAACACTGAAACTGAAAGGTCGAACGTGAATCATATAGTAGATATGATCAACATAGTGATGTTCACCATTGAAAACTACTCCATCTCACGTGATGATCGGACATGGTTTAGTTGATATGGATCACGTGATCATTTAGATGACTAGAGGGATGTCTATCTAAGTGGAAAGTAATATGATTAATTGAACTTTAAATTTATCATGAACTTAGTACCTGATAGTTGATGACCCACAAGTATAGGGGATCTAATGTAGTCCTTTTGATAAGTAAGAGTGTCGAACTCAACGAGGAGCAAAAGGAAATGATAAGCGGTTTTCAGCAAGGTATTTTCTGCAAGCACTGAAATTATAGGTAACACATAGTTTTGTGATAAGATAATTGGTAACGAGCAACAAGTAACAAAAGTAAATAAAGTGCAGCAAGGTGGCCCAATCCTTTTTGTAGCAAAGGACAAGTCGGGACAAACTCTTATATGATGTAAAGCGCTCCCGAGGACACATGGGAATATCGTCAAGCTAGGTTTCATCACGATCATATGATTCGCGTTCGGTACTTTGATAATTTGGTATGTGGGTGGACCGGTGCTTGGGTACTGCCCTTACTTGGACAAGCATCCCACTTATGATTAACCTCTATTGCAAGCATCCGCAACTACAACAAAAGTATTAAGGCGAACGTAACCATAGCATGAAATATATGGATCCAAATCAGCCCCTTATGAAGCAACGCATAAACTAGGGCTTAAGCTTCTGTCATTCTAGCAAACCATCATCTACTTATTACTTCCCAATGCCTTCCTCTAGGCCCAAATAATGGTGAAGTGTCATGTAGTCGACGTTCACATAACACCACTAGAGGAGAGACAACATACATCTCATCAAAATATCGAACAAATACCAAATTCACATGACTACTAATAGCAAGACTTCTCCCATGTCCTCAGTAACAAACGTAACTACTCACAAAGCATATTCATGTTCATAATCAGAGGGGTATTAATGTGCATATAGGATCTGAACATATGATCTTCCACCAAATAAACCAACTAGCATCAACTACAAGGAGTAATCAACACTACTAGCAACCCACATGTACCAATCCCATACTTAGAGACAAGAATTGGATACAAGAAATGAACTAGGGTTTGAGAGGAGATGGTGCTGGTGAAGATGTTGATGGAGATTGACCCCCTCCCGATGAGAGGATCATTGGTGATGACGATGGCGATGATTTCCCCTCATGGAGGGAAGTTTCCCCGGCAGAACAGCTCCGCCAGAGCCCTAGATTGGTTCCGCCAAGGTTCCGCCTCATGGCGGCGGAGTCTCATCTGGAAAGATGGCTTATGATTTTTTTCCTCATCGATAGACTCCATATAGCAGAAGATGGACATCAGAGGGCCACCAAGGGGCCCACGAGGTAGGGGGCGTGCCAGGGGGGTAGGGCGCGCCCCCCACCCTCATGGGCAGGGTGTGGCCCCCCTCTGGAACTTCTTGCGCTCATTATTTATTATATATTCTGAAAATGACTTCCGTGAAGTTTCAGGACTTTTGGAACTGTGCTGAATAGGTCTCTAATATTTCCTCCTTTTCCAGCCCAAAATCCCAGCTGCCGGCAATCTCCCTCTTTATGTAAACCTTGTAAAATAAGAGAGAATAGGCATAAGTATTGTGACGTAATGTGTAATAACAGCCCATAATGCAATAAATATCGATATAAAAGCATGATGCAAAATGGACGTATCAACTCCCCAAGCTTAGACCTCGCTTGTCCTCAAGCGAAAGCCGAAATCGAAAAATATGTCCACATGTTTAGAGATAGAGGTGTCGATAAAAATAGAATATGGACATGAGGGCATCATGATCATTCTTAGAACATCAACTTATATAATTCTTGTCATATGATCTCTTATGCTAGAGTAACAATTCAATCACAATTTCAAGTATGAATCATAAACTTCATTGAAAACTAACAAACTATAATCTCAGTCATTGAAGCAATTGCAATTTACCATAACATAGGAAAGAGTCAATATAAGAGCTTTTCAGCAAGCCCACATACTCAACTATCATATAGTCTTTCACAATTGCTAACATTCACGCAATACTTATGGGTATGGAGTTTTAATCGGACACAGAGAAAGATAGGGGCTTATAGTTTTGCCTCCGAACGTTTTACCTCAAGGGTAATCTATACCTACTAATAAAGCAAGGTGCGTTTCTCCACTTTTTTCATCCGTTCACCAATGAAAAATATTTTTCTTTTACCCGAGGTGGTACTAAATTTTAATACTTTTGTGTGCTAGAAAAGAAAAACAGATTGTCCAGATTTCGACCTGGGCCGGGTGTTGAGGCCTAGTGCCGCAAGGCCATTTATTTTCCTGCGCACACAGCTGGCAGAACCCTATTTACCGCACAGAGCGGCAAATACCCAAATATTCACACAGGTCGCCGAACACTGGGCCGGCCCATTATCAATTTCTCCTGTATTCTATCTTTTTCTCTCTCTTTCTCTTTTTCTTTCCTAATTATTTTTACGTTTTACCCTTCCAAGTTTAATTTGGTTTTTTCCTAATAAATTTGAAATTTTCATAAAAACTCAGAATTTCAAATTTTGGTTCAAGTTTTCAACAAATATTCTAAATTCTAAAAAACAATTTGTTTTAAAAAAATTCAGAACTTTGTTTTTTTTATTCTGAATTTTTTTCAAAATAAAAAAAAGTTCCTAATTTTTCAAAAAATATTTATATTTTTTGCAATTATTCACAATTTCCAATGTTTCTTTTTGCATTCTAAACATGTTTAAAATTTTAATATGTTGTTTTTTAAATGTTTACCGAATAAAAATAATTTTCGAAATGGAATAAACATTTTCAAAAAAAATCTGTATGTACAAAACATGTTACCATTTTGAAAAATTGTTCACAAATCCAAAAAATGTTCAGGTCATTATTTAAAAGTTCATGTTTTCAGAATTGTTTTGTTAATTTAATAAATATTCTAACTTAAAAAATTTCTCATGTCTTTTGGAAATATTCAGAATTTTCAAGAAACTGTTTGAAATTTCAAAAATGTTCATGTTTCAAAGAATATACGCAGATTCATTCTGATTTTCTATGATAAGTTTGAAAAAAAAATTCAAATCTGATGCTGCATTATGTTCTTAAATATCCGCGCTTGCCATTGGTCAATACAACGTGTTTGTGCAATAAGAAAAACGGGTTATACAGATTTGATACCGGGGCCGCGCGTTCAGGCCCAGTGCAGCAAGGCCACGTATTTTCCTGCAGACACGGCGTCAAATACACAAAGTTTCGCAGAGGTCGCCCAACACTGGGCCGGCCCATTTTTGTTTTATCCTTTATTGTCTGTTTTTTATCTTTATTTCTCTTTTTCTTTCCTAATTATTTTTATAATTTACCCTTCCAAGTTTAATTTCGTTTTTTTTCTTTTCTAATAAATTCAAAAATTTGAAAAAACCCCAGAATTTCAAATTTTGGTTCAAGTTTTCGATAAATATTCCA
The DNA here is from genome assembly GCF_056163025.1 of Triticum urartu. Classification (NCBI taxonomy): domain Eukaryota; kingdom Viridiplantae; phylum Streptophyta; class Magnoliopsida; order Poales; family Poaceae; genus Triticum; species Triticum urartu. The sequence continues at coordinate 582,210,027 of NC_141879.1, forward strand.
AATTCTAAAAAAATTGTTTTATAAAAGTTCAGAACTTTGTTTTTTTCTGAAATTTGTTCAAAATAAAACAAAAGTTCCCAATTTTTCAAAAAAATTTAATGTTTCTTTTTGCATTTAGAAAATTCTTTCAAATTTGAGAATGTTGTTTTTTTTGTGTAATGTTTACGAAATTAAAAAAAAATCTTAATTGCAAAACATTTTCAAAAAAATTCTGAATGTTCAAAACATGTTACCATTTGAAAAAATTGTTCGCTTATTCAAAAAATGTTCATTTTATTATAAAATATTCATGTTTTCATATTTTTTGTGAATTTTTCAAAAACTATTCCAATTTAAAATTTTGCTCATGTATTTTGGAAATATTAAGAATTTTCAAAAATTGTTTGAAATTTCAAAGAATATTCATGTTTCAAAGAATTTACGCAAATTCATTCTTATTTTATAAGATTGGTTTGAAAAAAATTAAAATATGTTTCAAATCTGATGCTGCATTATGTTCTTATGTATCCGCGCTTGCCATTGGTCAATAGAACGTGTTTGTTCAACCAGCTAGTAGCATGTCGTCGAGTCTTTGATTTATGCGCTGCAATTAGTAACACATCTGGTTACGTCGTGATAGGAGATGCCGACCAACCCCACCACTAACAAGATCTTGTCGGCCAAACATGACCCACGAGAAGATCGCAGCTCCTAGCTCTGTCGGCCACCGCTACGAAGACTATCTTCGGAGGACACATCATTTCTCTCCCATTGCTTCTCGTAATAAATATCTCCTGTTGCAATGCACGGGCATATGCGCTAATGTCAACAATAATAGTTCATGAAAACTCGCATCCAATTAGCCATATATATCAGGATCTTTCCAACATGTTGTGCTTGCCAAAAGATAAAATTTAAAAAGGAAGGGTGAAGATCACCATGACTCTTATGCAAGGTAGGAGATAAAAGTAAAAGATAGGCCCTTCACAGAGGGAAGCAGAGGTTGTCATGCGCTTTTATGGTTGGATGCACAAAATCTTAATGCGAAAGAACGTCACTTTATATTGCCACTTGTGATATGGACCTTTATTATGCAGTCCGCCACTTCTATTTCTTCCATATCACACGATCGTATAAAGCTTATTTTCTCCCACACTAATAAGTCATGCATATTTAGAGAGCAATTTTTATTGCTTGCACCGATGACAACTTACTTGGAGGATCTTACTCAATCCATAGGTAGGTATGGTGGACTCTCATGGCAAAACTGGTTTAAGGATATTTGGAAGCACAAGTAGTATCTCTACTTGGTGCAAGGAGTTTGGCTAGCATGAGGGGGAAAGGCAAGCTCAATCATGTTGGATGATCCAAGACAATATAATTTATCTCAGATGCAAGAAAACATAACCCATTACGTTGTCTTCCTTGTCCAATGTCAAGTCTTTAGCATGTCATATTCTAATGAGTGCTCACAATAATAAAAGATGACCAAGATAGTATATTTATATGTGAAGACCTCTCTTTCTTTATTACTTCCTCTTAATTGCAACAATGACCAAAACTATGTTTGTCATCTCTCAACCACTTTTATTCATCATACTCTTTCTATGTGAGCTCATTACTCTCCATAAGATCCATATGATCTCTTTTATTATTTTTATTCTTTCTCTTTTCTTTTATTCACTCAAGATCATGGAAAAATAATCAAGCCCTTGACTCAACACTAATCTTTATTATATAGCTCACAGACTCGATTACATAGAAGGATCATAAAGCAAAACTCACAACTAGATCATACTAAAAAGCTTTTATTCTACTAGATCAAGATATTATCAAAAGGATCGAACTAAGAAAAATGGTAAAGATAAAAGTGATGGTGATACGATACCGGGGCACTCCCCCAAGCTTGGTAGTTGCCAAGGGGAGTGCCCATAGCAGATACTCAGTTCTTCTTTGTTGGTGAAGAAGGTGATGGTTTTGTTGATGGCATAGGCTTCTTCCTTAATTTGCGCTTGAGGATAGAATTTTGGTCCCTTAGGTCCTTGATCTCCTGCTCCAGGCTTAGTATATTTTTGCATAGTTCCTGCTTGTTTTCTTGCAAGAGGCGAAAAGGGATGAACTCGATCTTAGGTTTCTTTACTCTATCCGGGAGGCTTGACTTTTTGAACTCCACATGCATGTCCCTGGGTTGAGGTAATGGGACTTCATCTTCTTCCGAGCTCGTCTCCTCCCTTCCCTTGGGTTCATACTCCTCTTCTTCTTCCGTAGTCCAACCACAATGCTCCACATCCCCATAGACCTTAGGATCTGCAAGGTAGTCAGCCACATAGCTTTCTCCTTCCGAATCCTGGGATGACATGTTACTCTAATCTGCAGCAAGACAACTCGAAACAAAGACAGGAGATATTTGCGTGATACAGGAGTCAAAACCTTCGGGAGATTATATAATGAATTTTTACCGACCAAAATGTGTGTCGTGTAAGAAAACAGAGTCCGGAGAGTCCACGAGGTAGGGGGGCACGCCCAGGGGGGTAGGGCGCGCCCTCCACCCTCGTGGAGCCCTCGTGTCCATCCCAGACTGCTTCTTACTTTTCTATTTTTTCTAAATATTCCAAAACGGAAGAAAATTGCCATTAGAACTGTTTTGGAGTCAGTTTACTTACCGTACCACATACCTATTCCTTTTCGGAGTCTGAAATGTTCCGGAAAGTGTCCCTTATGTATTCCTCCGGGTTTACGGTTTCAAGAACATTGGTTTCAACAGTTATAGGATTACCTAAGATATAATGTTTAATTCTTTGACCATTCACCACCTTCGGATTTGTGCCTTCGAAGTTGTTGATTTTTATGGCAGCGGAATGATAGACCTCCTTGATAACGTAAGGACCTTCCCATTTAGAGAGAAATTTTCCTACAAAAAATCTTAAACGAGAGTTGTATAATAATACATAATCACCTACATTAAACTCACGCTTTTGTATCCTTTTGTCATGCCATCTTTTAACTTTTTCTTTAAATAATTTGGCATTCTCATAGGCTTGGGTTCTCCATTCATCAAGTGAGCTAATGTCAAAGAACCTCTTCTCACCGGCAAGTTTGAAATCATAATTGAGCTCTTTAATAGCCCAATAGGCCTTATGTTCTAGTTTGAGAGGTAAATGCCATGCTTTTCCATAGACCATTTTATACGGAGACATACCCATAGGATTTTTATATGCAGTTCTATAGGCCCATAATGCATCATCAAGTTTCTTGGACCAATTCTTTCTAGATCTATTAACAGTCTTTTGCAAAATTAATTTGAGTTCTCTATTACTCAATTCTACTTGACCACTAGACTGTGGGTGCTAAGGAGATGCAATTCTATGATTAACATCATATTTAGAAAGCATTTTACGGAAAGCACCATGAATAAAATGTGAACCACCATCAGTCATTAAGTATCTAGGGACTCCAAACCTTGGAAAAATAACTTCTTTAAGCATCTTAATAGAGGTGTTATGATCAACACTACTAGTTGGAATAGCTTCTACCCACTTAGTAACATAATCAATAGCAACTAAAATATGTGTGTATCCATTGGAGGCAGGAAAAGGTCCCATATAATCAAAGCCCCAAACATCAAATGGTTCAATAACAAGTGAATAATTCATAGGCATTCCTTGACGTCTACTAATATTACCAATTCTTTGACATTCATCACAAGATACAACAAACTTATGGGCATACTTGAAGAGAGTAGGCCAATAAAAACCGGATTGCAATACCTTATGTGCAGTTCTATCTCCAGCGTGGTGTCCTCCATAAGCTTCAGAGTGACACTTGCATAGGATCTGTTCCTGTTCATGCTCAGGTACACAACATCTAATAACACCATCTACTCCTTCTTTATAAAGATGTGGGTCATCCCAAAAGTAATGTCTCAAATCATAGAAGAACTTTTTCTTTTGCTGGTATGTGAAACTAGGTGGTATAAATTTAGCAACAATGTAATTAGCATAATCAGCATACAATGGAGCAGTATGAGAAGCATTCATGACATTTAATTGTTCATCAGGAAAGCTATCATCAATAGGTAGTGGGTCATCAAGAACACACTCTAGCCTAGACAAGTTGTCTGCAACGGGGTTCTCAGCTCCCTTTCTATCAATAATATGCAAATCAAATTCTTGTAGCAAGAGAGCCCATCTAATAAGTCTAGGTTTAGCATCTTTCTTTTCCATAAGATATTTAATAGCAGCATGATCCGTGTGAATAGTTACTTTAGAATCAACAATATAAGTTCTGAACTTATCACAAGCAAATACAACTGCTAAGAATTCTTTTTCAGTAGTAGCATAATTTCTCTGAGCATTGTCTAGAGTTTTACTAGCATATTGAATAACATTTAATTTCTTATCAACTCTTTGCCCTAGAACAGCGCCTACAACATAATCACTAGCATCACACATAATTTCAAAGGGTAAATTCCAATCAGGTGGCTAAATAATAGGTGCAGAGATCAATGCTTTCTTAAGTATTTCAAATGCTTCTACACAATCATCATAAAAAAGTGGTATATCTTTTTGTAATAAATTAGTCAGAGGCCAAGAAATTTTTGAGAAGTCCTTAATGAACCTCCTATAAAAACTGGCGTGACCAAGGAGACTTCTTATACCTTTGATGTCCTTGGGACATGGCATCTTTTCAATAGCATCAACCTTAGCTTTATCAACTTCAATACCTCTTTCAGAAACTTTAGGCCCCAAGACAATACCTTCATTAACCATAAAGTGGCACTTCTCCCAATTCAAGACAAGGTTAGTTTCTTCACATCTCTGCAAAACTCGATCAAGGTTGCTTAAGCAATCATCAAAAGAGGATCCATAGACGGAGAAATCGTCCATGAAAACCTCACAAATCTTTTCACAAAAGTCAGAGAATATAGCCATCATGCATCTTTGGAAGGTAGAAGGTGCATTACATAAACCAAAAGGCATACGTCTATAAGCAAAAGTACCGAACGAGCAAGTAAACATGGTCTTAGATTGATCATCAGCCGACACAGGTATTTGAGAGAAACCAGAATAACCATCTAGAAAGCAAAAATGTGTATGTTTGGATAATATTTCTAGCATTTGATCAATAAAAGGTAAGGGGTAATGATCTTTTTTAGTAGCCTTATTTAATTTGCGGAAATCAATTACCATCCTATAACCTGTAATAATTCTTTGCGGAATCAATTCATCTTTATCATTAGGAACGACAGTAATACCTCCCTTTTTAGGGACACAATGGACAGGACTTACCCACTGACTATCAGCAATGGGATAATTTATAACTGCCTCAAGGAGCTTTAGTATTTCCTTTCTTACCACTTCTTTCATCTTAGGATTCAGCCGTCGTTGGTGATCACGAACTGGTTTGGCATCTTTATCCAAATTTATTTTGTGTTGACATAGTGTGGGACTAATGCCCTTAAGATCATCGAGAGTATATCCAATAGCAGCACGGTGCTTCTTCAGAGTTTTCAATAATCTCTCTTCTTCATGCTCTGAAAGTTTAGCACTAATAATAACAGTATATATCTTTTTCTCATCAAGATAAGCATATTTAAGAGTATCAGGTAACGTTTTGAGCTCAAACACGGGATGACCCTTGGGTGGAGGAGGATCCCCTAGGATTTCGACAGGCAAATTGTGTTTCAGGATGGGTTCCTGTTTAAAGAATACTTCATCTATTTCCCTTCTTTCATTCATAAACATATCATTTTCATGGTCTAGCAAATATTGTTCTAAAGGATCACTAGGAGGTACGGCAATAGAAGCAAGACCAATAATTTCATCTTTACTAGGAAATTCCTCTTCACGGTGTTGTCTACGAAATCTAGAGAAATTAAATTCATGAGACATATCACCTAAACCAATAGTAACAACATCCTTTTCGCAATCTATCTTAGCATTAACTGTGTTCAGGAAGGGTCTACCAAATATAATGGGACAAAAGCTATCTTGTGGGGAACCAAGAACAAGAAAATCAGCAGGATATTTAGTTTTCCCACAAAAGACTTCAACATCTCTAACAATTCCAATTGGTGAAATAGTATCTCTATTGGCAAGTTTAATTGTGACATCAATATCTTCTATCTCAGCAGGTGCAATATCATGCATAATTTCTTTGTATAAGTCATGAGGTATAGCACTAGCACTGGCACCCATATCACATAAGCCATGATAACAATGATCTCCTATTTTAACAGAAATAATAGGCATGCCTACCAAAGATCTAGGTTTATCTTTAGCACAAGGTTTAGCAATTCTAGCAGTCTCATCACGGAAATGAATAACATGCCCATCAATATTATCACACAAGAGATCTTTAACAATAGCAATATTAGGTTCAACTTTAATTTGCTCAGGAGGTGTATAGGTTCTAATATTGCTTTTACAAACCACAATTGAAGCTTTAGCATGATCTTTTATCCTAACAGGAAAAGGTGGTTTCTCAACATAAGCAGTAGGAACAATAGGATCATTATAAGTGACAGTCTTTTCTTCAACTATAATAGGTGCAACTACTTTTACTTCTATGGGAGGATGATATTTAAACCACTTCTCCCTAGGGAGATCAACATGAGTAGCAAAAGATTCACAGAAAGAAGCTACTATCTCAGTGTCAAGTCCATATTTAGTGCTAAATTTACGGAAAACATCGGTATCCATAAAAGATTTAACACAATCAAACTTAGGTGTAATACCTGACTCCTTACCTTCGTCGAGGTCCCAATCTTTAGAGTTGTGTTTAATTCTTTCCAATAAATCTCATTTGAATTCAATAGTCTTCATCATAAAAGAGCCAGCACAAGAAGTATCGAGCATGGTGCGATTATTATCAGAAAGCCGAGCATATAAATTTTGAATAATTAATTCTCTTGAGAGCTCATGATTGGGGCATGAATATAACATTGATTTATGCCTCCCCTAAGCTTGAGCGATGCTTTCTCCTTCGCAAGGCTAATATATATATAAAATTGCGATCACGATGAACAAGATGCATAGGATAAAACTTCTGATGAAATTCCAATTTCAATCGTTTGTAGTTCCATGATCCCATATCATCACATAGCCTATACCATGTCAATGCATCTCCCTTCAAAGATAAAGGGAAGAACTTCTTCTTAATAACATCCTCGGGCACACCTGCAAGCTTAAATAATCCACAAACTTCATCCACATATATTTGGTGCTCATCAGGATGCATTGTTCCGTCTCCTACGAAAGGATTAGCTAGCAATTTTTCTATCATGCCCGAAGGAATCTCAAAGTAGACATTTTCATTTTCATTTTCAGTAGGTTCAATAGGTTGAGGAGCAACTATTTGCTCTACTAGTCGGGGTGAATATACCCTGAACAAGCCCCTCAGAGGATTACTTTCCATAGTAACAAGTGACAGTAAATTTCAGCACACTATATAAATTTTTCCTTACCAAATTCCACTTATCAAAGGCGCTTCACTCCCCGGCAACGGCACCAGAAAAGAGTCTTGATGACCCACAAGTATAGGGGATCTATCGTAGTCCTTTCGATAAGTAAGAGTGTATTTTCTGCAAGCGGTTTTCAGCAAGGTATTTTCTGCAAGCACTGAAATTATAGGTAACACATAGTTTTGTGATAAGATAATTGGTAACGAGCAACAAGTAACAAAAGTAAATAAAGTGCAGCAAGGTGGCCCAATCCTTTTTGTAGCAAAGGACAAGCCCGGACAAACACTTATATGATGTAAAGCGCTCCCGAGGACACATGAGAATATCGTCAAGCTAGGTTTCATCACGATCATATGATTCGCGTTTGGTACTTTGATAATTTGGTATGTGGGTGGACCGGTGCTTGGATACTGCCCTTACTTGTACAAGCATCCCACTTATGATTAACCTCTATTGCAAGCATCCGCAACTACAACAAAAGTATTAAGGAAAACCTAACCATAGCATGAAACATATGGATCCAAATCATCCCCTTACGAAGCAACGCATAAACTAGGGTTTAAGCTTCTATCACTCTAGCAACCCATCATCTACTTATTACTTCCCAATGCCTTCCTCTAGGCCCAAATAATGGTGAAGTGTCATGTAGTCGACGTTCACATAACACCACTAGAGGAGAGACAACATACATCTCATCAAAATATCGAACGAATACCAAATTCACATGACTACTAATAGCAAGACTTCTCCCATGTCCTGAGGAACAAACGTAACTACTCACATAGCATATTCATGTTCATAATCAGAGGGGTATTAATGTGCATATAGGATCTGAACATATGATCTTCCACCAAATAAACCAACTAGCATTAACTACAAGGAGTAATCAACACTACTAGCAACCCACATGTACCAATCCCAGACTTATAGACAAGAATTGGATACAAGAGATGAACTAGGGTTTGAGAGGAGATGGTGCTGGTGAAGATGTTGATGGAGATTGACCCCCTCCCGATGAGAGGATCGTTGGTGATGACGACGGCGATGATTTCCCCCTCCCGAAGGGAAGTTTCCCCGGCAGAAGAGCTCCGCCAGAGCTCTAGATTGGTTCCGCCTCGTGGCGGCGAAGTCTCATCTGGAAAGATGGCTTATGATTTTTTCCTCATCGATAGACTCCATATAGCAGAAGATGGGCATCGGAGGGCCACCAGGGGGCCCACGAGGTAGGGGGCGCACCCAGGGGGTAGTGCGCGCCCCCACCCTCGTGGGCAGGGTGTGGCCCCCCTCTGGAACTTCTTGCGCTCATTATTTATTATATATTCTAAAAATGACTTCCGTGAAGTTTCAGGACTTTTGGAGCTGTGCAGAATAGGTCTCTAATATTTGATCCTCTTCCAGCCCAGAATCCCAGCTGCCGGCATTCTCCCTCTTTATGTAAACCTTGTAAAATAAGAGAGAATAGGCATAAGTATTGTGACATAATGTGTAATAACTACCCATAATGCAATAAATATCGATATAAAAGCATGATGCAAAATGGACGTATCAATAGTATTTGCATGACTATGTTGTTGTACATCAATGGCCCGTGCTACCGTTCCCTTAAATTTTAATGCGTTCCTAGAGAAAGCTAAGTTGAAAGATGATGGTAGCAACTACACGGACTGGGTCCGTAACTTGAGGATTATCCTCATTGCTGCACAGAAGAATTATGTCCTGGAAGCACCGCTAGGTGCAAGACCCGCTACAGGAGCAACTCCAGATGTTATGAGTGTCTGGCAGAGCAAAGCTGATGACTACTCGATAGTTCAGTGTGCCATGATTTACGGCTTATAATCGAGACTTCAAAGACATTTTGAACGTCATGGAGCATATGAGATGTTCTAGGAGTTGAATTTAATGTTTCAAGCAAATGCCCGAGTTGAGAGATATAAAGTCTCGAACAAGTTCTATAGCTGCAAAATGGAGGAGAATAGTTCTGTCAGTGAACACATACTCAGAATGTCTGGGTACCACAACCACTTGACTCAACTGGGAGTAAATCTTACTAATGATAGTGTCATTGACAGAGTTCTTCAATCACTACCACCAAGCTATAAAGGCTTCGCGATGAACTATAATATGCAAGGGATGGAAAAGACAATTCCCGAGCTCTTCGCGATGCTAAAGGCTGCGGAGGTAGAAATAAAGAAGGAGCATCAAGTGTTGATGCTTAACAAGACCACTAGTTTCAAGAAAAAAAGGCAAAGGGAAGAAGGGGAACTTCAAGAAGAACAGCAAGCCAGTTGCTACTCAAGGGAAGAAGCCCAAATCTGTACCTAAGCCTGAGACTAAGTGCTCCTACTACAAAGGGACTGGTCACTGGAAGCGGAACTGCGCTAAGTATTTGGCGGATAAGAAGGATGCATAAGTGAAAGGTATATTTGATATAAATGTTATTGATATGTACCTTACTAATGCTTGTATTAGTGCCTGGGTATTTGATACTGGTTCTGTTGCTCATATTTGCAACTCGAAACAGGGGCTACAGATTAAACGAAGATTGGCTAAGGACAAGGTGATGATGCACCTGGGAAATGGTTCCAAATTCGATGTGATCGTTGTCAGCATGCTACCTCTACATCTACATGCGGGATTAGTTTTAGACCTAAATAATTGTTATTTGGTGCCAGCGTTGAGCATGAACATTATATCCGGATCTTGTTTGATGCGAGACAGTTATTCATTTAAATCAGAGAATAATGGTTGTTCTATTTATATGAGTAATATCTTTTATGGTCATGCACCCTTGATGAGTGGACTTTTTTTGTTGAATCTCGATTGTAGTGATACACATATTCATAATATTGAAGCCAAAAGATGCATGGTTAATAATGATAGTGCAACTTATTTGTGGCACTGCCATTTAGGTCATACTGGTGTAAAGCGCATGAAGAAACTCCATGCTGATGGGCTTTTGGAATCACTTGATTATGAATCACTTGATGCTTGCGAACCATGCCTATGGGCAAGATGACTAAAACTCCGTTCTCTGGAACAATGGAGCAAGCAACTGACTTATTGGAAATAATACATACTGATGTATGCGGTCCGATGAGTGTTGAGGCTCGCGGCGGGTATCGTTATTTTCTAACCTTCACAGATGATTTGAGCAGATATGGGTATATCTACTTGATGAAACATAAGTCTGAAACGTTTGAAAAGTTCAAAGAATTTCAGAGTGAAGTGGAAAATCATTGTAACAAGAAAATAAAGTTTCTACGATCTGATCGTGGAGGTGAATATTTGAGTTATGAGTTTGGTCTTCATTTGAAACAATGTGGAATAGTTTCGCAACTCACGCCACCTGGAACATCACATCATAATGGTGTGTCCGAATGTTGTAACCATACTTTATTAGATATGGTGCGATCTATGATGTCTCTTACTGATTTACCGCTATCGTTTTGGGGTTATGCTTTAGAGACGACTGCATTCATGTTAAATAGGGCACCATCTAAATCCATTCAGACGGCACCGTATGAACTGTGGTTTGGCAAGAAACCTAAGCTATCGTTTCTTAAAGTTTGGGGCTGCGATGCTTATGTGAAAAAGCTTCAACCTGATAAGCTCGAACCCAAATCGGAGAAATGTGTCTTCATAGGATACCCAAAGGAAACTATTGGGTATACCTTCTATCACAGATCCGAAGGCAATATATTCGTTGCTAAGAATTGATCCTTTCTAGAGAAGGAGTTTCTCTCGAAAGAAGTGATGGTAGGAAAGTAGAACTTGATGAGGTAATCATATCTTCTCCCTTATTGGAAAGTAGTTCATCACAGAAATCAGTTCCAGTGATTCCTACACCAATCAATGAGGAAGCTAATGCTGATGATCATGAAACTTCTGATCAATTACTACCGAACCTCGTAGGTCAACCAGAGTACGATCCGCACCAGAGTGGTGCTGTAATCCTGTTCTGGAGGTCATGTTACTTGACCATGATCAACCTACGAACTATGAGGAAGCAATGATGGGCCCAGATTCCGTGAAATGGCTTGAGGCCATGAAATCTAAGATGGGATCCATGTATGAGAACAAAGTGTGGACTTTGGTCGACTTGCCCGATGATCGGCAAGCCATAGAGAATAAATGGATCTTCAAGAAGAAGACTGACGCTGATGGTAATGTTACTGTCTACAAAGCTCGACTTGTTGTAAAAGGTTTTCGACAAGTTCAAGGAGTTGACTACGATGAGACCTTCTCACCCGTAGCGATGCTTAAGTCTGTCTGAATCATGTTACCAATTGCCGCATTTTATGATTACGAAATTTGGCAAATGGATGTCAAAACTGCGTTCCTTAATGGATATCTTAAAGAAGAGTTGTATATGATACAACCAGAAGGTTTTGTCAATCCGAAAGGTGCTAACAAACTGTGCAAGCTCCAATGATCCATTTATGGACTGGTGCAAGCCTCTCAGAGTTGCAATATACGCTTTGATAGTGTGATCAAAGAATATGGTTTTATACAGACTTTTGGAGAAGCCTGTATTTACAAGAATGTGAGTGGGAGCTCTGTAGCATTTCTAATATTATATGTGGATGACATATTGTTGATTGGAAATAATACATAATTTCTGGATAGCATAAAAGGATACTTGAATAAGAATTTTTCAATGAAAGACCTCGGTGAAGCTGCTTATATATTGGGCATCAAGATCTATAGAGATAGATCAAGACGCTTAATTGGACTTTCACAAAGCACATACCTTGGTAAAGTTTTGAAGAAGTTCAAAATGGATAAGTCAAAGAAAGGGTTCTTGCCTGTGTTACAAGGTGTGAAGTTGAGTCAGACTCAATGCCCGACCACTGCAGAAGACAGAGAGAATATGAAAGTCATTCCCTACGCCTCATCCATAGGTTCTATCATGTATGCAATGCAGTGTACCAGACTTGATGTGTGCCTTGCTATAAGTTTAGCAGGGAGGTACCAAAGTAATCCAGGAGTGGATCACTGGACAGTGGTCAAGAACATCCTGAAATACTTGAAAAGGACTAAGGATATGTTTCTCATTTATGGAGGTGACAAGGAGATCGTCTTAAATGGTTACATTGATGCAAGCTTTGACATTGATCTGAATGACTCTAAGTCGCAAACCAGATACGTATTTATATTGAATGGTGGAGCTGTCAGTTGGTGCAGTTCTGATACGTCTCCAGCGTATCTATAATTTTTGATTGCTCCATGCTATATTATTTACTGTTTTCAATGTTTATGGGCTTTTATTATACACTTTTATATCATTTTTGGGACTAACCTATTAACCCAAAGCCCAGTGCTAGTTTCTGTTTTTACCCTGTTTTAGGGTTTCGAAGAAAAGGAAAACCAAACGGAGTCCAATTGACCTGAAACTTCACGGAACTCATTTTTGGAAGGAAAGAAGCCCAGAAGACTTGGAGTGCACATCGGGGGATCTGCGAGGAGGTCACGAGGCAGGGGGGCGCGCCCTCCACCCTCGTGAGCCCCTCGTGGCCCCCTGACGTACTTCTTCCGCCAATATATCTCCATATACCCTAAAAACATTTATGACCACAATAGATCGGGAGTTCTGCCGCCAGAAGCCTCTGTAGCCACCAAAAACCAATCTAGACCCGTTCTGGCACCCTGCCGGAGGGGGCAATCCTTCTCCGGTGGCCATCTTCATCATCCCGGTGCTCTCCATGACGAGGAGGGAGTAGTTCTGCCTCGGGGCTGAGGGTATGTACCAGTAGCTATGTGTTTGATCTCTCTCTATCGTGTTCTTGATTTGGCATGATCTTGATGTATCGCGAGCTTTGCTATTAGAGTTGGATCTTATGTTTCTCCTCCCCCTCTTATCTCTTGTAATGAATCAAGTTTCCTTTGAAGTAATCTTATCGGATTGAGTCTTTAAAGATTTGAGAACACTTGATGTATGTCTTGCCGTGGATATCTGTGGTGACAATGGGATATCACGTGATTCACTTGATGTATGTTTTGGTGATCAACTTTTGGGTTCCGCCCATGAACCTATGCATAGGGGTTGGCACATGTTTTCGTCGTGATTCTTCGGTAGAAACTTTGGGGCACTCTTTGAGGTCCTATGTGTTGGTTGAATAGATGAATCTGAGATTGTGTGATGCATATTGTATAATCATACCCACGGATACTTGAGGTGACATTGGAGTATCTAGGTGACATTAGGGTTTTGGTTGATTTGTGTCTTAAGGTGTATTCTAGTACGAACTCTAGGGCTGTTTGTGACACTTATAGGAATAGCCCAACGGATTGATTGGAAAGAATAACTTTGAGGTGGTTTCATACCCTACCATAATCTCTTCGTTCGTTCTCCGCTATTAGTGAGTTTGGAGTGACTCTTTGTTGCATGTTGAGGGATAGTTATGTGATCCAATTATGTTATTATTGTTGAGAGGACTTGCACTAGTGAAAGTATGAACCCTAGGCCTTGTTTCAATACATTGCAATACCGTTTACGCTCACTTTTATCATTAGTTACCTTGCTGTTTTTATAATTTCAGATTACAAATACCTTTATCTACCATCCACATACCACTTGTATCACCATCTCTTCGCCGAACTAGTGCACCTATACAATTTACCATTGTATTGGGTGTGTTGGGGACACAAGAGACTCTTTGTTATTTGGTGCAGGGTGGCTTGAGAGAGACCATCTTCATCCTACGCCTCCTACGGATTGATAAACCTTAGGTCATCCACTTGAGGGAAATTTGCTACTATCCTACAAACCTCTGCACTTGGAGGCCCAACAACGTGTACAAGAAGAAGGTTGTGTAGTAGACATCAAGCTCTTTTTGGCGCCGTTGCCGGGGTGGTGAGTGCTTGAAGGTATATCTTTAGATCTTGCAATCGAGTCTTTTATTTTCTTGTTTTATCACTAGTTTAGTTTATAAAAGAAAACTATATAAAAAATGGAATTGAGTTTGTCTCATACACTTCACCTTTTTAATATCTTTCGTGAGTATGATGGAAATGATAATTGTTCTCAAGTGCTAGAAGAAGAAATCTATAAACTGTTTGGCACTAAATCTTCGAATGATGAGCATGATTGCAATGTTGTTAGTATGAATTCCTTAAATATCCATGATGCTAATGATATGCAAAGCCACAAGCTTGGGGAAGCTATGTTTGATGAAGATGATATTTTTTGTCCCCCAAGTCTTGATGACCAAAATTATTATGATGAAAGCATGCCTCCTATTTATGATGATTATATTGATGAAAGTGGAATTGGAGAGGTCATGACTTTATTTTGTGATGAATCCACTATTCCGGAAGAGGTTCCAATTGATTATGAGAACAAAGTCGCTATCTATGATGATTATTGTGATGACTTGTATGCTATAAAGAATAATGGTATCCATGAAACTTGTCATCATGATTTTAGTTTTCAATTGGATTATGCCTCACATGATAATTATTTTGTTGAGTTTGCTCCCACTATTATTCATGAAAATAATTTTGCTTATGTGGAGAGTAATAAAATTTCTATGCTTGTAGATCATGAAAAGAATGCTTTAGGTGTTGGTTATATTGTTGAATTCATTCATGATGCTAGTGGAAATTATTATGATGGAGGAATATATGCTTGTAGGAATTTCAATAATATCAAGTTTCCTCTCTATGTGCTTAAAATTTTGAAGTTATGCTTGTTTTACCTTCCTATGCAAGTTGATTCTTGTTCCCACAAGTTGTTTGCTCAAAAAATCCCTATGCATAGGAATTGGGTTAGGATTAAATGTGTTAGTTATATTCTTCATGATGCTCTCTTTATGTTTCAGTTCTTATCTTTTATGTGAGCACAGTTGAAATCATCATGCCTAGCTAGGGGCGTTAAACGATAGCGCTTGTTGGGAGGCAACCCAACTTTATTTTTATTCCTTGATTTTTGTTCCTGTCTAGTACTAAATAATTCATCTAGACTCTGTTTAGATGTGGTTTTATGCTTTTAATTAGTGTTTGTGCCAAGTAGAACCTTTGGGAAGATTTGGGGAAAGTCTTGTTGATCATGCTGTCAAAAACAGAAACTTTAGCGCTCAGGAGAAATGCTGCCATTTTTATTTGCAGAGTGATATTTAGTTAATTCTTTTTGAAGATGATTAATAGATAAATTCCTCAGGTCCATCAATTTATTTGAGAATTTTATGAGTTCCATAAGTATACGTTTGATCCAGATTACTACAAACTGTTCTGTTTTTGACAGATTCTGTTTTTCATGTGTTGTTTACTTATCTTGATGAATCTATGGCTAGTAAAAGAGTTTATAAACCATAGAGAACTTGAAATACAGTAGGTTTAACACCAATATAAATAAAGAATGAGTTCATTACAGTACCTTGATGTGGTGATTTATTTTCTTATACTAACGGAGCTCACGAGTTTTCTACTTTAAGTTTTGTGTTGTGAAGTTTTCAAGTTTTGGGTAAATATTCGATGGAATATGGAATAAGGAGTGGCAAGAGACTAAGATTGGGGATGCCCATGGCATCCCAAGGCAATATTAAAGGACAACCAAGAGCCTAAGCTTGGGGATGCCCCGGAAGGCATTCCCTCTTTCGTCTTCGTTCATCGGTAACTTTACTTGGAGCTATATTTTTATTTACCACATGATATGTGTTTTGCTTGGAGCTTCAATTTATTTTGTTATGATTTGCTTGATGTTATTTAGAACAATGTTTTGCATCTTTTATTTCAATAAAAGTGGCATTGATAGCCTTTACTATGCCTATTTTACAAGTCCACATGTTGCTGTTTGAAAACAGAAAGTTTACCGCTGTTGCAATAATTCCCTAGAAAAGTCAGAATGTGATAAAATGTTGAAAGCTTTTGAATATTAAGCTCTGATAAATTTACTACAGTGGGATTTTTTTTCATAATTTTTGGAGCTAGGCAAGTATGGATGTTGCTGCATTCTTTACAGACTATCCTGTTTAGGAAGATTGCTGTTTTGTTTGCATTGTTTGCATATGTTTGCTTCTTTAATGATTCTATTTGAGGATAGGACTATTAAATATGCAGAGGCATTTAGTATGAAATCTTGAATAATAATTTTAGTTATTTTCTACAGTAGAGTATGATAAGGTTTTGGCAATGGTTTATACTAACTTATCTCACGAGTCCTTGTTGAGTTTTGTGTGGATGAAGCTTTTGAGATTTAGGGAGATCGTGATATGAGAGGAATTAAGGAGGCACAAAATCTCAAGCTTGGGGATGCCCAAGGCACCCCAAGATAATATTTCGAGAAGTCTCAAGCATCTAAGCTTGGGGATGCCCCGGTTGGCATCCCACCTTTCTTCTTCAACAATTATCGGTTAGTTTCGGTTGATCCTAAGTTTTTGCTTCTTCACATGATGTTTGCTATTCTTAGAATGTCATTTTCTTTTGCTTTCCTTGCTGTTTGAATAGAATACCAAGATCTGAAATTATTAAATGTTAGAGAGTCTTCACATAGTTGCATAATTATTCGACTACTCATTGATCTTCACTTATATCTTTTAGAGTAGTTTGTCATTTGCTCTAGTGCTTCACTTATATCTTTTAGAGCACGGTGGTAGTTTTGTTTTATAGAAACTATTGGTCTCTCATGCTTCACTTAGATTATTTTGAGAGTCTTAAATAGCATGGTAATTTGCTTAAAATCCTAATATGCCAGGTATTCAAGAATAGTAGAAACTTTCTTTTGAGTGTGTTGAATACTAAGAAAAGTTGGATGCTTGATAATTGTTTTGAGATATGGAGGTAGTAATATCAAAGTCATGCTAGTAGAGTAATTGTGAATTTGAGAAGTGCTTGAGTTAAAGTTTGCAAGTCCCGTAGCATGCACGTATGGTAAACGTTATGCAACAAATTTGAAACATGAGGTGTTATTTGATTGTCCTCCTTATGAGTGGCGGTCGGGGACGAGCGATGGTCTTTTCCTACCAATCTATCCCCCTAGGAGCATGCACGTAATACTTTGGTTTTTGATGGCATGCAGATTTTTGCAATAAGTATATGAGTTCTTTATGACTAATTTTGAGTCCATGGATTATACGCACTCTCACCCTTCCATCATTGCTAGCCTCTACGGTATCGTGCATTGCCCTTTCTCACATCGAGAGTTGGTGCAAACTTCGCCGGTGCATCCAAACCCCATGATATGATACGCTCTTTCACACATAAACCTCCTTATATCTTCCTCAAAACAGCTACCATACCTACCTATTATGGCATTTCCATAGCCATTCCGAGATATATTGCCATGCAACTTTCCACCATCCAGTTTATCATGACACATTCATCATTGTCATATTGCTTAGCATGGTCATGTAGTTGACATAGTATTTGTGGCAAAGCCACCATTCATAATTCTTTCATACATGTCACTCTTGATTCATTGCATATCCTGGTACACCACCGGAGGCATTCATATAGAGTCATACTTTGTTCTAGTATCGAGTTGTAATCATTGAGTTGTAAATAAATAGAAGTGTGATGATCATCATTCAATAGAGCATTGTCTTAAAAAAAGATAAAGGCCAAAGAAAAAAAGAAGGCCCAAAAAGAGAGAAAATAAATAAAAAGGGGCAATGCTACTATCCTTTTTTCCACACTTGTGCTTCAAAGTAGCACCATGTTCTTCATATAGAGAGTCTCTTGAGTTATCACTTTCATATACTAGTGGGAATTTTCATTATAGAACTTGGCTTGTATATTCCAACAATGGGCCTCCTCAAGTGCCCTAGTTCTTCGTGAGAAAGCAAGTTGGATGCACACCCACTTAGTTTCTTTTGTTGAGCTTTCATACATTTATAGCTCTAGTGCATCCGTTGCATGGCAATCCCTACTCCTTGCATTAACATCAATCGGTGGGCATCTCCATAGCCCATTGATTAGCCTCGTTGATGTGAGACTTTCTCCCTTTTTTTCTTCTCCATATAACCCACTCATTATTCTATTCCACCCATAGTGCTATATCCATGGCTCACGCTCATGTATTGCGTGAAAGTTTATAGGTTTGAGATTACTAAAGTATGAAACAATTGCTTGGCTTGTCATCGGGGTTGTGCATGATGAGAGCATTCTTGTGTGACGAAAATGAAACATATTATTTTGTAGGGATGAACTTTCTTTGGCCATGTTATTTTGAGAAGACATAATTGCTTAGTTAGTATGCTTGAAGTATTATCATTTTTATGTCAATATGAACTTTTTTCTTGAATCTTTCGGATCTGAATATTCATGACACAATTAAGAAGAATTACATTGAAATTATGCCAAGTAGCACTCCGCATCAAAAATTCTGTTTTTATCATTTACCTACTCGAGGACGAGCAGGAATTAAGCTTGGGGATGCTGATACGTCTCCAATGTATCTATAATTTTTGATTGCTCCATGCTATATTATTTACTGTTTTGAATGTTTATGGGCTTTATTATACACTTTTATATCATTTTTGGGACTAACCTATTAACCCAGAGCCCAGTGCCAGTTTTCTGTTTTTGCCCTGTTTTAGGGTTTCGAAGAAAAGGAAAACCAAACGGAGTCCAATTGACCTGAAACTTCACGGAACTCATTTTTGGAAGGAAAGAAGCCCAGAAGACTTGGAGTGCACGTCAGGGGATCTGCGACCTCCACCCTCGTGAGCCACTCGTGGCCCCCTTGACGTACTTCTTCCACCTATATATATATCTCCATATACCCTAAAAACATCCATGAGCACAATAGATCCGGAGTTCCGCCGCCAGAAGCCTCCGTAGCCACCGAAAACCAATCTAGACCCGTTCCGGCACCCTGCTGGAGGGGGCAATCCTTCTCCGGTGGCCATCTTCATCATCCCGGTGCTCTCCATGATGAGGAGGGAGTAGTTCTCCCTCGGGGCTGAGGGTATGTACAAGTAGCTATGTGTTTGATCTCTCTCTATCGTTTTCTTGATTTGGCACGATCTTGATATATCGCGAACTTTGCTATTATAGTTGGATCTTATGTTTCTCCTCCCCCTCTTCTCTCTTGTAATGAATCGAGTTTCCCCTTTGAAGTAATCTTATCGGATTGAGTCTTTAAAGATTTGAGAACACTTGATGTATGTCTTGCCGTGGATATCTGTGGTGACAATGGGATATCACGTGATTCACTTGATGTATGTTTTGGTGATCAACTTGTGGGTTCCGCCCATGAACCTATGCATAGGGGTTGGCACATGTTTTCGTTGTGATTCTCCGGTAGAAACTTTGGGGCACTCTTTGAGGTCCTATGTGTTGGTTGAATAGATGAATCTGAGATTGTGTGATGCATATCATATAATCATACCCACGGATACTTGAGGTGACATTGGAGTATCTAGGTGACATTAGGGTTTTGGTTGATTTGTGTCTTAAGGTGTTATTCTACTATGAACTCTAGGGCTGTTTGTGACACTTATAGGAATAGCCCAACGGATTGATTGGAAAGAATAACTTTGAGGTGGTTTCGTACCCTACCATAATCTCTTCGTTCGTTCTCCGCTATTAGTGACTTTGGAGTGACTCTTTGTTGCATGTTGAGGGATAGTTATGTGATCCAATTATGTTATTATTGTTGAGAGGACTTGCACTAGTGAAAGTATGAACCCTAGGCCTTGTTTCAATACATTGCAATACCGTTTACGCTCACTTTTATCATTAGTTACCTTGCTGTTTTTATAATTTCAGATTACAAATACCTTTATCTACCATCCACATACCACTTGTATCACCATCTCTTCGCCGAACTAGTGCACCTATACAATTTACCATTGTATTGGGTGTGTTGGGGACACAAGAGACTCTTTGTTATTTGGTGCAGGGTTGCTTGAGAGAGACCATCTTCATCCTACGCCTCCTACGGATTGATAAACACTAGGTCATCCACTTGAGGGAAATTTGCTACTGTCCTACAAACCTCTGCACTTGGAGGCCCAACAACGTGTACAAGAAGAAGGTTGTGTAGTAGACATCAAGCTCTTTTCTGGCGCCGTTGCCGGGGAGGTGAGTGCTTGAAGGTATATCTTTAGATCTTGCAATCAAGTCTTTTAGTTTCTTGTTTTATCACTAGTTTAGTTTATAAAAGAAAACTATATAAAAAATGGAATTGAGTTTGTCTCATACGCTTCACCTTTTTAATATATTTCATGAGTATGTTGGAAATGATAATTGTTCTCAAGTGCTAGAAGAAGAAATCTATAAAATGTTTGGCACTAGATCTTTGAATGATGAGCATGATTGCAATGTTGTTAGTATGAATTCCTTGAATATCCATGATGCTAATGATATGCAAAGCCACAAGCTTGGGGAAGCTATGTTTGATGAAGATGATATTTTTCCCCCAAGTCTTGATGACCAAAATTATTATGATGAAAGCATGCCTCCTATTTATGATGATTATATTGATGAAAGTGGAATTGGAGAGGTCATGACTTTATTTTGTGATGAATCCACTATTCCGGAAGAGGTTCCAATTGATTATGAGAACAAAGTTGCTATCTATGATGATTATTGTGATGACTTGTATGCTATAAAGAATAATGGTATCCATGAAAGTTGTCATCATGATTTTAGTTTTCAATTGGATTATGCCTCACATGATAATTATTTTGTTGAGTTTCCTCCCACTATTATTCATGAAAATAATTTTGCTTATGTGGAGAGTAATAAAATTTCTATGCTTGTAGATCATGAAAAGAATGCTTTAGGTGCTGTTTATATTGTTGAATTCATTCATGATGCTAATGAAAATTATTATGAGGGAGGAATATATGCTTGTAGGAATTTCAATAATATCAAGTTTCCTCTCTATGTGCTTAAAATTTTGAAGTTATGCTTGTTTTACCTTCCTATGCAAGTTGATTCTTGTTCCCACAAGTTGTTTGCTCACAAAATCCCTATGCATAGGAAGTGGGTTAGGCTTAAATGTGTTAGTTATATTCTTCATTATGCTCTCTTTATGTTTCAATTCTTATCTTTTATGTGAGCATCGTTGAAATCATCATGCCTAGCTAGGGGCGTTAAACGATAGCGCTTGTTGGGAGGCAACCCAAATTTATTTTTATTCCTTGCTTTTTGTTCCTGTTTAGTAATAAACAATTCATCTAGCCTCTGTTTAGATGTGGTTTCATGCTTTTAATTAGTGTTTGTGCCAAGTAGAACCTTTGGGAAGACTTGGGGAAAGTCTTGTTGATCATGCTGTCAAAAACAGAAACTTTAGCGCTCACGAGAAATGCTGCCATTTTTTTGGAGAGTGCTATTTAGTTAATTATTTTTGAAGATGATTAATAGATAAATTCCTCAGGTACAGCAGTTTATTTGAGAATTTTATGAGTTCCAGAAGTATACGTTTGATCCAGATTACTACAGACTGTTCTGTTTTTGACAGATTCTGTTTTTCATGTGTTGTTTACTTATTTTGATGAATCTATGGCTAGTAAAAGAGTTTATAAACCATAGAGAAGTTGGAATACAGTAGGTTTAACACCAATATAAATAAAGAATGAGTTCATTACAGTACCTTGAAGTGGTGATTTATTTTCTTATACTAACGCAGCTCACGAGTTTTCTACTTTAAGTTTTGTGTTGTGAAGTTTTCAAGTTTTGGGTAAATATTCGATGGAATATGGAATAAGGAGTGGCAAGAGACTAAACTTGGGGATGCCCATTGCACCCAAAGGCAATATTCAAGGACACCCAAGAGCCTAAGCTTGGGGATGCCCCGGAAGGCATCCCCTCTTTCGTCTTCGTTCATCGGTAACTTTACTTGGAGCTATATTTTTATTTACCACATGATATGTGTTTTGCTTGGAGCGTCAATTTATTTTGTTATGATTTGCTTGATGTTATTTAGAACAATGTTTTGCATCTGTTATTTCAATAAAAGTGGCATTGATAGCCTTTACTATGCCTATTTTACAAGTCCACATGTTGCTGTTTGAAAACAGAAAGTTTACCGCTGTTGCAATAATTTCCTAGAAAATTCAGAATGTGATAAAATGTTGAAAGCTTTTGCATATTAAGCTCTGATAAATTTACTACAGTGGGAATTTTCTTTCATAATTTTTGGAGCTAGGAAAGTATGTATGTTGCTGCATTCTTTACAGACTATCCTGTTTAGGCAGATTGCTGTTTTGTTTGCATTGTTTGCATATGTTTGCTTCTTTAATGATTCTATTTGAGGATAGGACTATTAAATATGCAGAGGCATTTAGTATGCAATGTTGAATAATAATTTTAGTTATTTTCTACAGTAGAGTGTGATAAGGTTTTGGCAATGGTTTATACTAACTTATCTCACGAGTCCTTGTTGAGTTTTGTGTGGATGAAGCTTTTGAGATTTAGGGAGACCGTGATATGAGAAGAATTAAGGAGGCACAAAAGCTCAAGCTTGGGGATGACCAAGGCACACCAAGATAATATTTCAAGAAGTCTCAAGCATCTAAGCTTGGGGATGCCCCGGTTGGCATCCCACCTTTCTTCCTCAACAATTATCGGTTAGTTTCGGTTGATCCTAAGTTTTTGCTTCTTCACATGATGTTTGCTATTCTTAGAATGTCATTTTCTTTTGCTTTGCTTGCTGTTTGAATAGAATACCAAGATCTGAAATTATTAAATGTTAGAGAGTCTTCACATAGTTCCATAATTGTTCGACTACTCATTGATCTTCACTTATATCTTTCGGAGTAGTTTGTCATTTGCTCTAGTGCTTCACTTATATCTTTTAGAGCACGGTGATAATAACACATACGGTTGCTGCTAATAAGACGTGTATGTTGTGCTATGGGATTGCATACATAACATCAACAACATATAATCAGAATAATATTCTGATCACAACTTGAACTAACTGAGTAACGCGCCTGAACTTCCCTCTCTACGAACCCGACCTTCGGGCTATCTTCTCAACTTTGGCTTCTACCGCGATTTTTTCTGATCATTCGTGTTCTATGTGATGTAAGTGTAATCTGCAAATGTTTTTTAGCAACTAAATACCCGTTTAGATAGGAATCTCGCTCATAGGCGGATTTTTGCACTCGGGTCGTGATGAACTCGTGTTTTTTGCAATTTTATTGCCTGAGTTGTTCTACCTGAACTTCCCCTTGTGCTAGGTTGAACTTTGCCCAAATGGGGCTTGCGATATACCGAAGGAAAGCTATGGACACCAGTATCATGTTCCAAGTTAAATTTTTGGCAAAACATAAGCGGTTTAAGAGCAGTTTTGAAAACCGTTTTTTCTTCATACAAAACACGTGAATCGTATTTTTGATCGCATTTCTAAACCGTTTATCGGAATGAGGCAAATATTATGGCGTTGGAAAGCTGCTGCAAAACCGCTCCTTCCACATGTTGAAAGTTTTCTCTAATTCCCTACAGGTAAAGTGTAATTTGGAAAATCGTAAAATTTTGCAAACCGAACTGCCGTGTCCGTATTTTCCATGCCATTTCTAAACGGCTAATCCAATTGATGCAAATGATATGGCGTTGGAAAGCTTATGAAATTGTGCTACTTTTTCGTGTTAAAAGTTTTTTCTAATTTTGAACGTTTTAAAAGTAATTTAGAAAATGATACAAGTTCTACCAAGTTCGTATTTTTGAGCTAATTTTTTAACCGTACGTCCAAATGCAACAAATGATATGGCATTGGAAAGCCTGAGAAAATGTGAAACTTATTATATATTATTTCTCCCAATTCCTTACGGTTTTAAGTCAATTTTGAAAATGGCTAAAAACGTATTTTTGCCATAATTTTACAAACTTTATCGGAATGGGGCAAATTATATACCGTTGAAAAGATACGAAAAAAGTGAAACTTTTTCATATTGACAGCTTTTCTCTGGTTCCTAACCGTTTTTAAGTAATTTCAAAAACGGCGAGATCATTCGTTCTGCCTTTATCGTGAAATAGATTCTTCGAAAATGCACTTGAAGAACTTGAACTTCTCGACATGTCTATTTGAACTTCATTCTATTTTTCACGTGCTTTTTGAACTTCCGGTAGTACGTGAACTTCCGGTTGTTATCACTTTTGAACTTCACTCTGGTTTGAGAGAATTATTTTAAAACACAAAAAACAACATTTTTTATGTATTTTGGACATCTAAATACACGGTGAACCTCTCTCACAAGATTTTTTTGAACTTTTCCTCGCCGAGAAATTGAACTTCTAGAAACCATTCTTTTCGTTTATAATTTGAACTTCACCTTTTTATATTTTGAGTAAAGAATTGTATTCGATTTTTATACGAAAAAATCTTAGTTTTGTAATAAACATTATACAGATTGTTCGCTATTTCGAACTGAACTTCTTGGTTTATTTGTTAGCAATGGGAAACATTTAAGTTTTTGTGATAAATATTGAACTGCTCCATTTTCTGAAATTGAACTTCTTGATTTATTATTTATTATCGAGGAAAATCTATTTTTTTTCATATGCATTGAACTATTGTATTTTTTTAAATTGAATTTCTTGGTTTTTTCAGTTTGGACTTCTTGGTGTTATTCATTTGTAACGGGAAAAATGCTAATTTTGTAATAAACATCGTACAACTTCTTGGATATTTTCGAACTGAATTTCTTGGTTTTTTTGTTAGTAACAGGAAAATTTATGAGAAAAATCTGCATTTCTTAAAGACACCAAACTTCACCATTTTTTAAATTTAAACTTCTTAGTTTTATTTGTTAGTAATGGGGAAAATCCTTTTTTGAACTTTCCTGGGCATGTCACTTGAACTTTGAGCAACTAAATTTTTGATCAAGACAACCGTCACAAATTCGTTGCTGTTTGAGAGCAGTATTAAAAATGGCAAAAAAACATCATTTTTCCTTGTTTTTTACATCTAATTGAAGGTCAGACGTCTCGCACTAGAGATCTTGAACTTCACCGGGAGGAGCACGTGAACTTCTTGCCACAAACATTTTAAGCTTTTAGTTTTCTGTTTCTTATATTCTTATTTGAAACGCATTTTGTGTAGTAGTTTAACTTCACGCTATTTTTCACCTTGAACTTCTGACATGTATTTTTGTTCACCCTCTCTCACAACAATTTTTTAACTTTCTCGGGCCGAGCACTTGATCATCAGCGTACATAGGATGTTTTTCATGTAGAAACTAGAAAATTTGAGTTTTTTTGTATATATCAAACTACTCCATTTTTTCAATTTGAAATTCTTGATTTTCTTTTTAAAATTGAATTGCTCTAAAAAAATCTTAAAATGCCAAAAATGACGCTACCCTTTATCAACGAAAAAATTGAATTTTTATAGACATCAAACCACTCTCTTTTTCCAATTTTTAGAACCTCTTTGTGTATTGAGTATTTTTAGTAAATGTCAAACTTCTTCATTATTTCAAACCGAACTTCTTGGTTTATTCGTTAGTAACGAAAGAAAATCGAGTTTTTGTAATAAATATCAAACTGCTCCATTTTTTGAAATTGAACTTCTTGGTTTATACATTAGTTACGAAAAGAAATCGAGTTATTTTATTTTTAATTTCAACTTCTTGTGTTCTTCTTGGTATATAAACAGCGAACTACCCTGTTATTTTATTTGAACTTCTTGATTTATTCACTTAGTAACTAAAGAAATAAAAAAAATCTAATTCTTTCAAGCATGTAAGTCTTAGGTATTTCATAAACATAACTTCTCTACTTCTTAAATTTGAACTTCTTAGTTTTACTTTTTAGAAAAAAAATGAAATTTTAAGTAAACATCTAACAAAAGGCGATAAAAGCCTTATAGGGCAAGGCAATTAAAAAAAGCCTAAAAGGTTATTTTTCCAAAATAAGGGAAAAATCATGGGGGAGATTTTTTTCACCCCGTAATATTTTCTTCGAACTTTCTAATGAATTAAATTTGAACTTCTAGAACATTTTCTAGGTTAGACTTTGTTTTCTTCTTGTTTTTCATGTCATGTATGCTTTGTGTTTTCTCCTTTTTGGATGTTTTTCATGTCTTGTGAATATATTCACTTTTTTCATCTCTGCATTATACATGATCTTTTGTTGTAACATCATACTGCATGTGCACTTTCTTGCGGTTTAGTTTTGGCCAAATAGGAAGTTTAGAGAAATGGAACAAAACACACGTTTTTTGCACCTGCGGGTATAGCTGAACTTCATACATCAAAAAACAATCAGAAAGAACACATAAATGGACAGGGGGGAGGAATCGACCCTTTGATCTAGATACGGTACAACAATAGGAAAAACAGAAAAGCGAGATCGACCGAGGATGGAGCTTGGGGGGCGTAGATGTGCTGGGCGGCCACTTGCATGGTGCCTCGAAATGGAGCAAGTTGCGGAGGTGTGGCACACACTCACACGGTGTGGATTTGAACATCCTCAGATGGCAAAGTTGAACGGCCTGGGCACTGCCGCTGTTGTGTGTCTCTGCCGCTACTGCCGAAGTAGAAGTTGAACATGTAGCGCCGAGGGGACGAGGTCCTGCGGGGCCATGGCCTGCAGCGTCGGCGGGAGGATCCCGACTAGGAAGGCGGAGCGCGGGGCGGGGGCGACGGCTCCGGTGGCTGAAAGTGCGCCCGGGTGAGACAAGCGGCAGGATCCACCGGAGAAAGAGAAGGAGAAGAGGAAGGGGTTGACCGGATTCGCGTTCGCAGCAAGAAGGGGACTGCATGGGGAGCCGGCCATGGACTGCGTGCCAGGTTGATGGTACTCGAGGATCCGCGGTGGTGGTGGTGATTGGGGCGCGGAGGAGCGTGCGGCCATGGCGGAAGTGCGACAACAGGTTCCTGGTGGCGTGGGCGGCGCCCAGCGCCCCCGTGCTGGTAGGTCGGTGGGGGCGTCGGCGCCTTGGGTAGGACACCCGGTGGGAGGAGGCGCGCTGGGCGGCGATATCCAGGGAGGAGGGTGGCGGCACGATCCAGGGAGGAGGGTGGCGGCGGTCAGGGAAGGGGATCGGGGCAGCGGCTATGGTGGGGTGGGCTTTTCTATAAAAATTGGTCCGGTGGGCTTTTCGGGATCTCAGGAACACCTCGGTCGCTCCCTATATAGGCGTGACGTGATCCAAATAACTATTCTAATCCTGGGATTAGAATAGTGTTGTCCTATATGTATATGCACACTTATAAGCTGGTTGCATAACCAAATTAGACATCCACTTACATAGGTGGCTACTACAACCATGGCACTTTCACACACCAAAGTAAACTATTACATGCATAATTACATAGGTGGCTACTACACACATGACATTTCCACACACCAATAAAGTAAACTATATATTACATGCATGATTAACTAGCATAAACGATGATCTGATCATCATCTACTTCTTGTGATGCTTGCTCTGCTTGTGGCTCGATCTGGGCTCGTCGATTTGGGTAACAAGGCACTTCCTCATGTCAACGATCCGCCTGTGCATCTCATAGCATGTGTACATGCTCTTGGCCGCAAACCTGAGGTGAGGTTCATCCAGTTGCCGCATCAAGGCCCTGTGCGAGCATAGGGGACTTGTTCTCTGGGCATCCTACTTCATCTTTTCATAGTAGGGGTCGATGATGGCCGAGGCAAGTTTGACCAGGGAGTCCTTCTTCGTGCTACCCCATACCCTGTAGTGGTCATGGATTTCAACAAGGTTCTTGCAGGCCAAGCCCGTAACACTGAGCGTGTTTACACCGTCGGTGGTTTCCACTGTGGCGAACTTGTAGCTTATCTCGTTTGCTTGTCCCACAATTGCTAATGGCACCGGTCCGTCATCGTCGCTCAACCACTCCCTGTCATCATAGGACAGCTCCAGCTAGGAGGCTACACCGCGGTGGCGGAGCAGTCCCCGGCGTAGTGTACTGCGCATGGTGTCCTTGTTGGGTGTGTGCGGAACACCCACCACACGCTCCGCCACCGCTGCCCATCGGTAGCTGTTGCCGGCCGTCGTTGCTGCCACACTACCGTCGAAAGCCAAGGCCATCTCCGCTCCGCCGCCGCAGCCCGAAGGCGGGAGGTGTCCGTTGTGGCCGCCACCCCATTGCCAGCCACCGTGGCCATCAGCCGCTCCGCCACCACGGCCCGAAGGCGGGAGGTGGTGGTCGTGGCCGCCACCCCATCATCGGCCGCCGTGGACGCCAGCCCACCGTTGACCGCTGGGATCATCACCTGCTCCGCCAACGCCGCCTGAAGGAGGGAGGCAGAGGTGGAGGCCCGCACGTGCGTCATCGACCTTGCACGCTACATCGAGTTCCTGCAGGAGGAGGAGTGCCTCGTCGAGCATGCAAAGAGCCTTACCGTAGCCATGGCCGCAACACACGTCGACGCAGATGCGAGGAATCAGGAGATCTACAAGCAGTCTGGCCGCTTCAAGAGGCACTGCTGCAGGAGACTACTAACGCGACACTATGATCAGAGACCCTTTGGCGAAACTGTGTGCGATGCAATAATCGCAAACGCTGGTGTAAAAACCCCTCAAAGAAGGTGCAAAACGTTTGCGATGATGGATGCATCAAACATGGTTAAGATTTTAGTTCCGTGTGTGATGCAGGGTATACGTAATCCATTGAAACTATCTGCGACGAGGCAGAACAACAGAAACGGGCAACCATCACAATGTGTGTGCGATGCAGGACACACGGTTAATCCATTCGAACTGTTTGCATGAGGTAGAACAACAAAAACGGGCAGCCATATCAATGTGTGTGCGATATACGGCATACGGTTAACTTGAACGAACTGTTTTCCATTAGGGAACACAACAGAAACGGTTCAACTTAACAAGATGTGTGTGTGATATGCAACATACAGTTCACATGGATGAACTGTTTGCGATGAGCCAAAAGAACACAAATGAGTCGTGTAAACAAGATGTGTGTGATACATGGCAAACAGCTGACTCGGATGAACTGTTTGTGATGAGAAATTACAACACAGACGGTCAATACAATTACTTCGTGAGTGATTCTGTGTGTACAAAAAACTTTGAAAAATGCAAACTAGTTGCTTGCGGTGGCTAGGAGTATCGCACACGATGTGTCTGCGAGTACTCATGTGCGATGATTAGTATGTTACACATTTCCTTATGTTAACATGTGTGTGAATTTGCAATATGGACAATTGATATGCAAATGCCTTCTGGACGTCGGGCACACGCTTAAACTCAATGAACTGTGTACGATACTAATACTTTACATGAAAATTTATGAACTTGGGTAACAACATTTGAGTAACATATATATAGTAACAACTAGCACATTCTAAGAGGCTGAGGGCCACCAACCACAACTATCCACTGGAAGCAGCTTGATCACGGCGACTCGGCATCTCGTCAATGAAAAGGAAGAGCCCTCCTGTGCCTTGGTAGAGCAGGAGTAGAACAATGTCTCCAATTTTCCAATATGGATGCATTGCCACGAGAAGTGAGAACTTGTTAATTTGAATGGTTCCATTTTTGCGGGAAATGCAGTACCTTGCAATCACTTTGGCGTTATTAGCAGGCACAAGTGTAATTCTGACCACGCCGGAAAATTGATCTAGGAACGGCTATAGGGGGCAATTTCTGTTGACATGTAGAATAAAAAACAATTGTAACATATCGTTGAAGATCAACAAAGTTTATGACATGCTTCAAGTCCTTCCAGTGAAATTTGGCACGCTTAGTAACATACATATCGTTCACTATGCATCCAACATATCCTGCTTATAAGATGGACAGGTATTATTTATTCAGAACATGGCAGAAGAATATATAGTGCGCATAAATTGGTAAACAGAATTTGTTACTGCCTAGGAACGGAGTCAGAATATGCTATCACAATTGGTTGCTTAAATAGTGATCAATTGGTTGCTTAAATAGTAATATGACAGCATGGATAGTAATATGACAACATGGAGAAAGTTGAAAGGACACTAACCTCGATCATACTTTGATTGGCTGATGACGTTGGGGAAGTAAACATCCATGTTAATTAGACCAGGCTGTGGTGCACGCACTAGAATTTTATTGCCAGCTTTCAGTTCATAACACTTAGAAATTTTTCTCCAAAGGTCCGCATTAAAATAGGAGTGACTATCTTTATCAAGTTTTACACTAACCTCATTGTAAATCCATGTTGCGTTGTCAATATGACATCCTGGGAGTCATCAACAAAGTAAAGCCCAAGATTTCCTTCTACTCTTGTTCTTGCAAAGCAAGGGATGTACTACTTGAAATGAAAATTAAGATCGTAAATTAGATATATTGAAATAACCGAGCAAGATGCAAATATGGGAGTAACTGATAGAACATATCCATATATAGATGCAAGCAAAGTACAAAAATATAGAATTAGAAATAGATAGTGTAACAAAGATTTGATGCAAATATATAGATAATGTGGCAACAGACGGTATATGTTCACAAATTTAGGCCATGCCGATCGTGGTAGGTTGAGCTTGAACATACCAAGCGCTCCCTGAAGTCATCCGGAATGGTGAGATAGAACTTAGTTTCTGACTGGCCATGACCACAGTTGCCCAATTTGTGCTCGCACTGTGTACACATGAATGAACACCCATGAATCAACTAGAACAAAAATGATTCCACGGTGATTTTCGCTGGTTGATTAACAGCGACGACGAACTGCGATAAGAGATGAGTGAATATTTCGCTAATTAAGTTGATTACCTTCTCCATAAGAAAAACCCTGGCCCAATCCCGTGGAAAACTCTAGTCGACCAGAGTCTAGAATGTCGGTGCAGATAGGCGGCGAAAAGCAGTGGAGGCAAAATCCGGTGCCGCTTGGAGCGCGACCTACGCCCCCCGCCAACAACCGTCGAGCTTAGGGTGCAGAGTTGCAGAGGAGTCCGCGGCGAGTGAGTGGGGACGAAGTGGGTGAGGGTTTTCTTTTCCTTTTGCATGCGTGATTGAACACACACGGTTCGCAGAGGCGATGAAGATGATTCCTGTGCGATAGTAAATCACCGAGATTGAATGGGAATCCAAATTTCCTTTGTCCTTCATCCATGAGTTTTTTTCTATGATGAACATAAACCCTGCTAATCACTATGTTCAAATTTGACACTTTTCCGGGTTCATTTACAATATTTAGGGGATTATGTGCATTTTGTAGGCATTAATGCACATAATTCAAATTCAAACAACTGGAGCATGAAAGGGTGCACAAGAACGGTTTGGAAAAACCATACTCGTGGTATTTAGTATTTTCTCAAGCCTTTTACAAGGAATGGGTAGAGATTTCAATGGAATGCGTGGCAATAGTCAACCACAAATGCGTCATTTACTGGGTTATCAACTATAGAACAATGAAATATGTGCTTGAAAAACATGATGACTAGCATGGTGCCATGGTATAGCCTCACTGTGCCCTGGTTAAAAGCTGAGAAGGTTTGATTTATGTCGTCATGCACGCCCTTCATAAATCAAACCATCACTGAGGAAGTTCAATGCTTTCGAAAAGGAAATCACCAAGATTGAAGGGGAACCCAAATTTCCTTCCTAGTTTGTCATTCAATTTTTTTCCAACGATCAACATACCGCCTCAAATGAAACCTGTTCAAATTTGACATCTTTCCGAACTCATTTACCATATTTAGGGGATTGTGTGCATTTTCTAGGCATTAATTATGCACATAATTCAAATTCAAACAATCGGTGCATGGAAAGGTGCACAAGAACGGTGTGGAAAACCATGCTCGTGCTATACAAAAAATGAAACACATGGTTGGAAAACATGACGCCTGGTGTGGTGCGATGGTATGGCCTCACCATGCCCTGGTAAAAATTGGAGAATGTTTTCCTTATGTCGTGATGCGCGCCTTTCATAAAACGAACCATCATCTGAGGAAGTTTCATGGTTTTGAGGGGGGAAATCACCAAGATTGTAGGGGGATCCAAATTTCCTTTGTCCTTTGTCCACGAGTTTTTTTTCTATGATGAGCATACAACTTGCAAATCACCGTGTTCAAATTTGGCACTTTTCCGGGTTCATTTGCCATATTTAGGGGATTATGTGCATTTCCTAGGCATTAATGCGCATAATTCAAGTTCAAACAATCGATGCATGAAAGGGTCCACAAGAACGGCATAGAAAACCATGCTTGTTCCATTTAGTAAATTCTCATGCCTTTTACAAGGAATGGACAGACATTTCGATGAAATGTGTGGTAATAGTCAGCCACAAATGTCTGTTTGTTGGTTTTTCAACTATAGAAAAAATGAAATAAATGCTTAAAAAACTTGACGCCTGGCATGGTGCCATGGTATGACCTCACCATGCCCTGGTAAAAATTTGAGAAGGTTTGGCTTAAGTCGTCATGCACGCCCTTCATAAGTCGAACCATCACCGAGGAAGTTCCGTGCTTTCGAGAGGGAAAATCCCCAAGATTGAAGGGGAATCCAAATTTTGTTTGTTATTTGCCATGGAGTTTCTTTTCTATGATGAACATACACCCTGCAAATCACCGTGTTCAAATTTGGCATTTTCCGGGCTCATTTACCATATTTAGGGGGTTATGTGCATTTTCTAGGCATTTAGTGCATATAAATCCAATCCAGCTACAGGTGCACGGGTGTGATGTGAGGGACGTGGATTGCCGTTCGACCGCGGTGCATCCAACGATGCACACGCGCGATCCGCGTGGCTAGGGTTCTGGCCAATCATAACGCAACACACAATAGGCTCAGCGCACACTGTTTCCTGGAGCGACGGAGATGAACCATGTGCGATAATGAACGAGCAAAATTGTAAGGGAAGCCAAATTTCTGTTGTCGTTTGTGGTTGAGATCTTGAATACCACCGCACTGTACGGCCGCCCGGCCCCTCCGTCCCAGAGCTCTCTCCAGGCGTTGTCCATGGCACCGCGGCGCACATTAACTGGTAAGGAAGCGATGGCATCCTGCCGCACTGCCTTCCTCGCCGCCCGCGACCGCACACATGGTAAGGAAGCGATGGCATCTCGCCGCGCCGAGTTCATCACCGCTGGCGGCCAGACAGTTACATGTGCGGACTTTGAGGCTGCCATGGCCGAATGGGTGGTGGATCTAGAAGCGGCCAAAGCCACACAGAAGGAGCAGAAAAGGCAGAAAGCAATCAAGAAAATAGAGTCCCGCCGCCGCAAGAAAAAAGAGGCCGCACGCCGTGGTGAGGAGAGATTGGCGGAGATCGAAGCACGGTGGGCTGCCGCCTACAAGGCTGGGAAGGAGAACGTCGGCGTCTGGCCAGCATGCCCTGATGGCAACATGTGAGAAGTAGTTTAAGTTTGTAGTATTAAAACAAATTACCAATAGTACTTTAAGTTTGTAGTATTAACATACAATGTCGGTAAGAGCATCCTTTGAGGGTTTTGAGCATTGATTAGCATGTGCGCCCATGTGCATTTTTGTGTGTTAATCATTAGAAGATCACAAAACACACAGTTTCTATGCCATAACCGTCTGCGTTTTTTTGTGTTAATGACCCATAAGTCAGTCACCTGTACGATATTTCCTAATAAACCAGGCATACCATTGACCGAAAAAATCAAGTACACGTGTACACTTTTTTGGAGATGGGATCTGCCAACTTTATTTTTTCTTGCACACGAGTATTTTACGTGCTTCGTCTGTGTTGTGTGTTTCCCCCGCCCAAGTTTCAAATTTCGCACCGAAATTTTCATTAGGCGCGCGATTTTAGAATTTATTCCTCCAACCACATCCCCTCCCCCTTAGTATCCCCCTCCCTCGCGCCTCCCCCTACCGCCATCTCAAACCGCCGCCGCCGCAACCACAACTTCAACCACATCTACATTCTGCTCGGATCCAGTCAGGTAACCCACCGATCTCTGCAACTTCCCCGGCTTGATTGCTTAAATGGCGCCTACGAAACATCCTCATGCCTCCGACCCCCCCACCAGGAGCTGATGGCAGTCCAAGGTGTGATGGCCGGTGTGCGTGCTGACCCGGAGGAACACCTCGCCTCCGCCGCCGCCGACATGGTGCAGGCTCTGGCCTAGATGAAGTCCCCCAGCGACTACCCCCAGGACTTAACAGGTAAGATCAGACCATCTAAATCTTACCAATACCACTTGCAACGGCTATGATTTGTACGGTTGATGTATTAAGCATGTTCGTGCCTTGTTTATTTCAGTACTACACACTGTGTGATGTTCAAATATTACCATGTCCAGCTCAATTTCACCAATACCAGCAACAAACTTACAATACATGACTCAGGATATAACTAGAGATGCTGCCCATTTGCTATTTTTAGTGGATGCTAACCCTGTTGCACTTAACATGCCTGCCCATGTACTTACGTAGGGTCATAACGGTCGATGCTTTTGTTTGCCGTCGAGGTGAGCTGCATCCCATGTCTTACAGTACTTCACATAATTTGTGCAATTGCAGTTTAACTTCTACCCATTTACTGGTTGCCTGTAGGTACACATGTCACTGGCACTGATCCACGCTTTGACCCGGAGGAATAGCTCGCCTCCGCCGTCACTGACTTTGGGCGAGCTCTGGCCAAGATGAAGTGCCCCAGCAACTACCTCTCAGGAGTTACCAAGTATGTACTCACTAGCTCAATCTTACCAATACCAGTTGTAATTAATGGCTATGTTCTGTACGGTCGATGTATTAAGCATGTTCTAGTAAACATGCCTAACACATTTTTGCTACTTTCCCTACCTTTTTATAGACATCCGGGCCATTCTCTGCTCTGGTAGCATGCACCTGCCTTGTGATGTTTAACTATGCCAATTGCATTTTTATCAGTACCGGTTTCAATGTCTATTAAGCCTATTGCAATTAACAGTTGAATCCATTTTTAAACAGTTGCATTTCAATGGCTACAAACTTACAAAACATGACTTAGGATGTTGTCAAGCCTGTTGCAATTAATAGTTGTCAAGCCTGTCCATTTGCTACCATGCTACTCTCCGCAATGAAGATATACTAGAGATGCTGCCCCATTTGCTTTTTTGGTGGAAGCTAACCCTGTTGTACTTAACATGCTTGTCCATGTACTTACGCATGGTCATAACGGCCAATGCTATTTTTTGCCGTCAAGGTTAGCTGCATCCCATGTCTTACAGTATTTCACATAATTTGTGCAATTGCAGTTTAACTTCATTTATATACTGGTTGCCTGTAGGTACACATGTCAGTGGCACTGGTCCATGCTTTGACCCGAAGGAACAGCTCGCCTCCACCGCCACTGACTTCGGGCAGGCTCTGGCCAAGATGAAGTGCCCCAGCAACTACCGCTCAAGAGTTACCAAGTATGTACCCACTAGTTCAATCTTACCAATACCAGTTGCAATTAATGGCTATGTTTTGTACTGTCGATGTATTAAGCATGTTGTAGTAAACATGCCTAACACATTTGAGCTATTTTACCTACCTTTTTATAGACAACTGGGCCATTATCTGCTCTGGCAACACCTGCCCTGTGATGTTTAACTCTGCCAATTGCATTTTTATCAGTACCGGTTTCAATGGCCATTAAGCCTGTTGCAATTAACAGTGTATCCATTTTTAAAGAGTTGTATTTCAATCGCTACAAACTTACAAAAACATGAATTAGGATGTTGTTAAGCCTGTTGCAATTAACAATTGTATCCATTTTTTAATCCATCCCTTCGCTACGGTGCTACTCTTTCGAAATGAAGATATCACTACAGATGCTGCCATTTTATTACCATTTGCTATTTATGGTGGACATTAACCCTGTTGTAGTTAACATTGGCTTTCCATGTACTTACACAGGGCTACAATGGGCGATGCTGTTGTTTGCCGTCGAGGTTAGCTACATCCCATGTCTTATACACCATCTATTCCTAAATATAAGTATTTTTAGAGATTCCAATATAGACTACATAAGGAGCCAAATGAGT
This sequence comes from Triticum urartu, assembly GCF_056163025.1. Taxonomy (NCBI): domain Eukaryota; kingdom Viridiplantae; phylum Streptophyta; class Magnoliopsida; order Poales; family Poaceae; genus Triticum; species Triticum urartu. The sequence goes on from NC_141879.1 coordinate 582,246,307, forward strand.
GAATCTAAATTCTAATCTAAACTATATCTATAATTCTATATACATCCGTGTGTAGTTCATATTGAAATCTCAAAAAAATACTTGTACTTAGGAACATAGGTAGTTGTATTTTACATCATTTGTGCAATCTCAGTTTAGCTTCTAACATTTACTGGTTTCTTGTAGGTACATATATGAGGGGTACTGATCCACCTTTGATCCCTTTTGCGTATGGGGCAATGAGATATTCATGAACAAGCGTCAAGTGAGGAAACTAAGAAAGATTGTTAGGAGAAAGAAACGGGTGATTGGAATTAAGCTCTTTATTTACACTTTGTCGAAGACAACAGTGAACTTTAGGATGGTATGTAATGTGTTGCCTTTTCCCCCTGCCCACAACAAGTTACTCTATTAGACCTCGGTATCTGATATTTTTCTCTTTTCAGTGGTTTTTGAAGCTATTTACTGATGATTACCTTGCAAACTACATGACCGGAGTGGAGGAAACTAAGGTTAAAGTATATAATTCATGCTACCATGATAATGCTCTAGAAGTCTTCCTGAAGGCGATGAAGGATGTGTGGACGATCGCACAAGGGGTTGGACAAAAGTGGTTCATGCCTATGGCATGCAGGAAGGCACATTATGGGCATTCCGCTTCTTCAACACCGTCGGCAGTCAAAATGATTTACGCTTGTCTCTTCACCTTTACCGCCTTTAAATACCGCGGTTCATCATAGTTAACTGCTGCCTAATCTTGTAATTACTGAATGTATTGTACTGGCAATTTTATTTATGGATTCGTTGTTGAACCATTGTGGTGAGAATTTGAATTGCACGTTTCATATTTCAAAATTTCCAATTAGAATAATAAATTGCAGGTAAAAAAATAGAGTAGACGGTCATGGACATTTGCAAACGGTTCTAGCAGTAAAAGCGCTTGCGATGGATAGCCCAATGCCACACAGTTTTCTACATCAAATCATGTGTGATGTAGTTAATGAAAGAAAACAATTAACCATGGCAGAGCGTGTGTGATAGTTACATCTTTCACACATGAGCGTATACATAAAACCGTGTGGGATGTACATCCGAGCGGAAACGTTTTCCCTGGATTGACTGTGTGGGGTGTACATAAGAACGCAAACGTATTCCTTGGATTGACTGTGTGTGATATACATACAGACATAAATGTTTTTCTAGGATTCACCGTGTGGGATGTACATACCTATAGAAATGATTTTCTTGGATTACCGTGTGGGATGTACATACCTACGGAAATGATTTTCTCGATTTACCTTGTAGGATGTACATGCCTACGGAAATGAGTGGGTTTCGATGCCTCGCCCGATCGCACACGACCCTAGCCTGGATCCCAGGAGGGCCTATCCCCCACTATTTTTGGGTCGTGTGGGAAGGTCACCCTATCGCACACACTCACTTGGCGACGGTTCCAAATGCCATCGCGGAAAGTGGTAAAAACCGTTTGTTTAATTAGGACCGATGCGCACCAGTGAGGGATTGTCTGGAGCGGCAGTGGGCGTTCGAGCTGGCGAGCGTCGCTGAACGTGCAGCAGCGGCAGGCACCGTATTGCATTTCTCCAGCTCGTCGGTAGGCTCCTCCTCCTCCTCCTCTACCTCTTACTGAGCACGCTCGGTAGACGAGAGGCTGCCGAAAGTAGCACAAAGCCCCTTCATGGTAGTAGTAGTATTTAGGGGCTATTTTGTTCAGCTCATCTGACTATAGATGTGTGGTCGAACTGTACAATGTACTTAAAATTAGCTAGTATATATAGTTGAACTAGCTATTTCAGTACGTGGTTAGCAACAATTGGGGAAAAGTTTGGTCAGTTCAGCTGTCGAGTTGAACTGCTTGTATAAATTAAGGACGACTGGTTAATCTATGAATGAAATCTATGCTTAATTACTGAATTTTAGTTGCAAAAATTAGATAGTGCTATTCGAGTATCTCAATGTTTTGCCAGCAATCAACAGTGCCCTGGTGTTTGAAATTCATTCCCATTTCTTGCATGGGACCTAAGCATGCCCCGAAGGACACAGATTTAATTTTTCAACCAATTTATATGCACTGGAGCTTGTGCATGTAGTTCAAATTTGAATTATGCACATAAAATGCCTAGAAAACCCAATTAATGTATAAAAATGTCCAAACAAACCCCAAAAAATTCGAAAATTAAACACAACACTCATGTTGTTCTATGTCGACACTAGGAATTTTTTGAAAGCAATAAGAGGCAATGGATATCGTTTCGTTCCTAAAGGTGGCACGTTCCCTACCAAAACCATCACGCTTGTTGTGAGAAGCTCTGGTTTGTGAGAAGCTTATACCCAAACCTGCCCCAAATGGGACAATTTTTTTACCACGACATGTTGATGCCGCTCCATGATAGCATGCCAAGTTTCATGAATTTGAGACAAGTTTTGGATTTACTAGAATTTAAAAACCAGGTATCTCAATGTTTGCAACCGAGTGACAGTGTCAGGGTGTTTGGAAGTCATTCCCATTTCTTGCATGGGACCTAAGCATGCACCAAGGACACATATTTGATTTTTCAACCAGTTTATATGCACTGGATAATGTGCATGTAGTTCAAATTTGAATTATGCACATAAAATGCCTGGAAATCGCAATTAATGTATAAAAATGTCCAAACGAACCCTGAACAATTCCAAAAATAAACACAACACTCCTGTTGTTCCATGTTGACACTCAAATTTTTTTGAAAGCAATAAGAAGCAACGGATATCGTTTCGTCCCCAAAGGTGGCACGTTCCCTACCGAAACCATCACCCTTGTTGTGAGAAGCTCTGGTTTGTGAGAAGCTTATACCCAAACCTGCCCCAAATGGGACAATTTTTTTACCACGGCATGTTGATGCCGCTAAATGATAGCATGCCAAGTTTCATGAATTTCAGACGAGTTTTGGATTTACTGGAATTTAAAAACCAGGTATCTTAATGTTTGCAGCCGAGTGATAGTGGCAGGGTATGTGACATTCATTCCCATTTCTTGCATGGGACCTAAGCATGCAACCAAGGACACATATTTTATTTTTCAACCCGTTTATATGGACTAGATCATGTGCATGTAGTTCAAATTTGAATTATGCACCTGAAATGCCTACAAAACCAAGTTAATGCATAAAAACGTCCAAACGAACCCTGAATAATTCCAAATTTTTTGACGACACACCTATAGTTGCATGTTCACTTCAGATAAAAGTTCTAGCAATTCAAACGCCATCCTTTGCATCTGTGACCCCATTACGTAATTCAAATCAAAACGATAAATCAAGTAGATCGCACACAATTTTTCTATCACCAACCATGTGAGATGCAACACAAAATATCTTGGAGCACCGTCGGTTTATAGTACGCCTATGGCTTACGCGAGAAGGTGCGCCGACTAAATTTCACAGCCGGCGTGTCAAGCACACTAGCTCAGTCCCCAAATATCATTTCACTATTCATTCATCGCCGGTGAAAGATGGGGACGTGGACCCACGTCGTCAGGGCAACTTCGGTGGCCCACATGGGCGAGAGCGCGGCCGCAGCCGCCAGGCGCGTGCTAACAAGCTTCGTGAGGGCGACCGTAGTTTGTGTTCGGGAGGCCAAGGCAACACAAATGGCCGATATTGCTTCTCAGGCGGCGGCGGCAGCATCTGCCTCGGGGATAGCAACTAGCGAGAGCGGTACAACAACTGTCCGTTCCGCAGCAGTGGCCTTAGCCCTGATGGAGGCCGCCCACTACCATGTCGAGGCCGTCCACGCCCAGCTCGTGGCGGTCACCACACAAATCGAATGAAGCTTCTCTAACAACGGTCGGCAACCCAGGACCAAAGAGTTGGCAACCGCCAAGAGAGTTGAGCAGTCGTCCATTCCTGCGCGGCATACCTTGCCACGACGGAGCCCGCCAGAGCCCAGATCACGGTCGCCCATGCCCAGCTTGTGGCGGCCTACTCCAAAGATATGGCGGACGCGGATGGCGAGATGCTTGCCGAGCATGGTGCAATTGATGCCATGGAGCTCCTTCCCCAGGAGACCGTCGGGCACGAGCTGGACATGGAGGCGGCGGTGGAGATCGACAAGCACCAGTCGTAGTAGTACTCTTTGTTTTTTTAATTAAGAGCATTGGTCTTTAATTTGTTAGAGTAATGTTTAGGTCAGCTAGCTCTATTTAATTGCTGAACTAGCTCGATTAAGAAGTGTGGGTGTGCTGTAGTCTCCTTTGTGTACCCAAATTATGCAATGACGTGGATGACCATTGTAACCAGGGAAATTTGAACCAAATTTTTTGACGTTCAAACTCATCACACACGGGTTAAGCTATTTGAATCATTTGTGATGTTCACATATCGTACATAGTTCTGAACAAGGGACCATGTCTGATGACACTTTGCGCGCCAGTTTTTTCGCTGAAGCGATTCCAAATTTTCGGCTTCCACGGAAATATCTACCTCCCTGCCCCCTCCCCTTTACCAAAAGCCACATTTCTCCTGTTTCCGCCTTCCTTTCCAAGTTGAAACCTTCACTCCTTGTTTGCCGCACCGCCTCCTCCATGGCGACCCTCCTCCACGCTGCTCGGCCTTGCCTATCCAGGCAGGTAATCCACACCTGACCCCCATCCTCCTTCTCCTTCCACATCCCACATGCCCCGACCGCCAATGCGCCACCTTCCACCCAAATCACCAACCCCTCCACCAAATAAGCGCCGCCCTAAGCCATGGTGCGCGCAGTATAGCCAGGATCCCAAGGACCATTTGGCAGCGGAGAAGCAAATTGTGGTCGCACACGCGGATGAGGTTGCAATGGCTGCCATTCGTGTCGACCCCCAGATCTTGGAGGAGCACCTCGCCGTCGAGGCCACTATCGACACCTCGCGCGCCGACGACGCGACGCAGTTGGTTGTTTGGTTCAATTATGCAATGCGATGTTCAATTGTTGTGGGTGCATTCTGTTATTGTATACCATGTAAGAAATAAATCGAATTTTGTTGTACTAAATACATGAGAAACAATTAAAATTGCTACATTTACAAGTTGTTAAGCATGCTTGGTTTGGTTAATTGTCTGATCTTCTATTAGGAGTATGTTATATTGTGTAATGTGGTGCTCAGTTAACGTTTGGTTCATTTGTTGTGGTGTTTAGTTAACTGTTTTGTTTGGTTCAATTCTGCAATGCGATGCTCAATAGTAGTGGGTGCATTTTGTTATTGTATACCACGTGAGGAATAAATTGCATTTGGCTATAGTAAATACGTGAGAAACAAATATAATTGTTATATTTCTGTAACGCCTGTCAAATTTCGTTCCATTTGGAGGTCGTTTGATGCCCCAACGGTTAACCACGTTAACCACCGGACCCCTCTCTCTTTGCAGCCCAACACCCCTTCACAACAGCCCACTAGCCCATCTAAACCCCCTCCATGCTCTCCATTGTTGGATCACGATCGTGTGGGCGAAAACGACTCTGGAAAACTCATCTCCTAGCTCCCACTAGGTATAAAAACATCCACTTCCCCCCTAATTTTCAGCATACCCTAACTCCCCTAGCCTCCTCCCACCTTGGGGGCTATGCAGCCGCCTCCCGGTCCAGATCCGGCGCCGGCCACCCCTTCGTTGCCATGTGGCAAGCCGCCAATGGTCAGCGCCGCCGCCCCATCCAACCCGTGCCCGCCACGTGTCCCCGGCCACCTCACCGTGCCTCCCCGCCGCCACTGCCCGCGAGGCCCGAGCTAGGCACACCGGGGCCCGAAGCCACCGTGGCCGAAGCCCACGCGAGCCCGGCCGCCCGGCCGCCGCCGCGTTCCCATGCCCCCTCCAGCGCCTGCGCCTTCGCCTCTCGCTTCCGCGCCGCAGCTCCACCTGCATGCCACCGCCGACGTGTGATGTCTACTACACAACCTTCTTGTAGATGTTGTTGGGCCTCCAAGCGCAGAGTTTTGTAGGACTGTAGCAAATTTCCCTCAAGTGGATGATCTAAGGTTTATCAATCCGTGGGAGGCGTAGGATGAAGATGGTCTCTCTCAAACAAACCTGCAACCAAATAACAAAGAGTCTCTTGTGTACCCAACACACCCAATACAATGGTAAATTGTATAGGTGCACTAGTTCGGCGAAGAGATGGTGATACGAGTGCAATATGGATGGTAGATATAGGTTTTTGTAATCTGAAAATATAAAAACAGCAAGGTAACTAAAGATAAAAGTGAGCAAAATCGGTATTGCAATGCGTTGAAACAAGGCCTAGGGTTCATACTTTCACTAGTGCAAGTTCTCTCAACAATAATAACATAATTGGATCATATAACAATCCCTCAACATGCAACAAAGATTCACTCCAAAGTCACTAATAGCGGAGAACAAACGAACAGATTATTGTAGGGTACGAAACCACCTCAAAGTTATCCTTTCTGATCGATCTATTCAAGAGTCTGTAGTAAAATAACACGAAGCTATTCTTTCCGTTCAATCTATCCTGGAGTTCGTACTAGAATAAACCTTAAGACACAAATCAACCAAAACCCTAATGTCACCTCAAGTATCTGTGGGTATGATTATACGATATGCATCACACAATCTCAGATTCATCTATTCAACCAACACAAAGAACTTCAAAGAGTGCCCCAAAGTTTCTACCGGAGAGTCAAGACGAAAACGTGTGCGAACCCCTATGCATAAGTTCACGAGGTCACGGAAGTCGCAAGTTGATCACCAAAACATACGTCAAGTGGATCACGTGATATCCCATTGTCACCACTGATAAGCACATGTAAGACATACATCAAGTGTTCTCAAATCCTTAAAGACTCAATCCGATAAGATAACTTCAAAGGGAAAACTCAATCCATTACAAGAGAGTAGAGGGGGAGAAACATCATAAGATCCAACTATAATAGCAAAGCTCACGATACATCAAGATCGTGCCGAATCAAGAAAACGAGAGAGAGAGATCAAACACATAGCTACTAGTACATACCCTCAGCCCCGAGGGTGAACTACTCCCTCCTCGTCATGGAGAGAGCCGGGATGATGAAGATGGCCATCGGAGAGGGATTATCACCTCCGGCAGGGTGCCAGAACGGGTCTAGATTGGTTTTCGGTGGCTACGGAGGCTTGCGGCTGTGGAACTCCTGATCCAGGTTTCTTTCTAGAAGTTTGGGTATATATAAGAGGTGTTGGAGTCAAGAACAATTCAGGGGGTCCTCGAGGCAGCCACGAGATAGGGGGGCGTGCCCCCACCCTCGTGGTGGCCTCGGGACTCCTCTGGTCCATCTCCGGTACTCCGTGGGCTTCTTCTGGTCCAAAAACAATCTCCATGAAATTTCAGGTCAATTGGACTCCGTTTGGTTTTCCTTTTCTGCGATACTCAAAAACAAGAAAAAAAACAGAAACTGGCACTGGGCTCTAGGTTAATAGGTTAGTCCCAAAAATCATATATAATAGCATATAAAACATCCTAGATGGATAATATAATAGCATGGAACAATCAAAAATTATAGATACATTGGAGACGTATCAAGCATTCCCAAGCTTAATTCATGCTCGTCCTTGAGTAGGTAAATGATAAAAATAGAATTTTTGATGTGGAATGCTACCTAACATAATTTTTAATGTAATCTTCTTTATTGTGGCAAGAATATTCAGATCCATAAGATTAACAAAAGTTTAATATTGGCATAAAAATAGTAATACTTCAAGAATACTAACAAAGTCATCATGTCTTCTCAAAATAACATAGCGAAAGAAAGCTATCCCTACAAAATCATATAGTCTGGCTATGCTCTTTCTTCATCACACAAAATATTTAAATCATGCGCAACCCCGATGACAAGCCAAGCAATTGTTTCATACTTTTGATGTTCTCAAACTTTTTCAATCTTCACGCAATACATGAGCGTGAGCCATGGACATAGCACTATAGGTGGAATAGAATGGTGGTTGAGGAGAAGACAAAAAGGAGAAGATAGTCTCACATCAACTCGGCGTATCAACGGGCTATGGAGATGCCCATCAATAGATATCAATGTGAGTGAGTAGGGATTGCCATGCAACGGATGCACTAGAGCTATAAGTGTATGAAAGCTCAAAATGAAACTAAGTGGGTGTGCATCCAACTCGCTTGCTCACGAAGACCTAGGGAATTTTGAGGAAGCCCATCATTGAAATATACAAGCCAAGTTCTATAATGTAAAATTCCCACTAGTATATGAAAGTTACAACATAGGAGACTCTCTATCATGAAGATCATGGTGCTACTTTGAAGCACAAGTGTGGTAAAAGGATAGTAGCATTGTTGCTTCTCTCTTTTTCTCTCATTTTTTTCTTTTTTTATTTGGGCCTTTCCTCTTTTTTTATGGCCTATTTTTCTTTTCTTTTTTTATTTTTCATCCGGTGTCTCATCCCGACTTGTGGGGGAATCATAGCCTCCTTCATCCTTTCCTCACATGGGACAATGCTCTAATAATGATGATCATCATACTTTATTTACTTACAACTCAAAAATTACAACTCGATTCTTAGAACAAAATATGACTCTATGTGAATGCCTCCGGTGGTGTACCGAGATGTGCAATGACTCATGAGTGACATGTATGAAAGAATTATGAACGGTGGCTTTACCACAAATATGATGTCAACTACATGATCATGCAAAGCAATATGACAATGATGAAGCGTGTCATAATAAACGGAAAGGTCGAAAGTTGCATGGCAATATATCTCGGAATGGCTATGGAAATGCCATAATAGGTAGGTATGGTGGCTGTTTTGAGGAAAGTAAATGGTGGGTTTATGGTACCGGCGAAAGTTGCACAGTACTAGAGAGGCTAGCAATGGTGGAAGGGTGAGAGTGCGTATAATCCATGGACTCAACATTAGTCATAAAGAACTCATATACTTATTGCAAAAATCTTAGAAGTTATCAAAGAAAAGTATTACGCGCATGCTCCTAGGGGGATAGATTGGTAGGAAAAGACCATCGCTCGTCCCTGACCGCCACTCATAAGGAAGACAATCAATAAATAAATCATGCTCCAACTTCATCACATAACGGTTCACCATACGTGCATGCTACGAGAATCACAAACTTTAACACAAGTATCTCTCAAATTCACAACTACTCAACTAGCATGACTGTAATATCACCATCTTCAAATCTCAAAACAACCATCAAGTATCAAACTTCTCATAGTATTCAATGCACTTTATATGAAAATTTTTATTATACCCATCTTGGATGTCTATCATATTATGACTAATTTTATAGCCAAAGAAAATTACCATGTTGTTCTAAAAGACTCTCAAAATAATATAACTGAATCATGAGAGTTCATCTATTTCTTCAAAATAAAACCGCCGACGTGCTCTAAAAGGATATAAGTGAAGCACTAGAGCAAATGACAAACTACTCCAAAAGATATAAGTGAAGATCAATGAGTAGTCAAATAATTCTGTAACTATGTGAAGACTCTCCAACATTTAAGAATTTCAGATCTTGGGATATTATTCAAACAGCAAGGAAAACAAAACAAAATAAAATGATGCTCCAAGAAAAACACATATCATGTGGTGAATAAAAATATAGCTCCATGTAAAGTTACCGAAGAACGAAGATGAAAGAGGGGATGCCATCCAGGACATCCCCAAGCTTAGGCTCTTGGTTGTCCTTGAATATTACCTTGGGGATGCCTTGGGAATCCCCAAGCATAGGCTCTTGCCATTCCTTATTCCATAGTCCATCAAATCTTTACCCAAAACTTGAAAACTTCACAACACAAAACTTAACAGAAAATTCGTAAGCTCTGTTAGTATAAGAAAATAAATCACCACTTAGGTACTGTTGTGAACTCATTCTAAATTCATATTGGTGTAATATGTACTGTATTCCAACTTCTCTATGGTTCAAACCCTCCGATACTACTCATAGATTCATCAAAATAAGCAAACAACACAAAGAAAACAGAATCTGTCAAAGACAGAACAGTCTGTAGCAATCTGGAGGTTTCGAATACGTCTGTCACTCCAAATTTTTTAAAATAAACTGGTGGACCTGAGGAATTTATCTATTAATCATCTGCAAAAATAATCAACCTAAATGCACTCTCCAGTAAAAAATGGCAGCTAATTTCATGAGCGCAAAAGTTTCTGTTTTTTAGAGCAAGATCGCAAAGACTTCACCCAAGTCTTCCCAAAGGTTCTACTTAGCACAAACACTAATTAAAACATAAAACTACATCTAAACAGAGGCTAGATGAATTATTTATTACTAAACAGGATCAAAAAGCAAAGAACAAAAATAAAATTGGGTTTCCTCCCAATAAGCGCTATCATTTAACGCCCCTAGCTAGGCATGATGATCTCAATGATGCTCACATAAAAGATATGAATTGAAACATAAAGAGAGCATCATGAAGAATACAACTAGCACATTTAAGCCTAACCCACTTCCTATGCATGTGGATTTTGTGAGCAAACAACTTGTGGGAACAAGAACCAACTTGCCTACGAAGGTAACACTACTAGGGAAAACCCTAGCAGCAGCGCGGGTTTTAGGTATTGCAGTAGCGTGGGGTACCATGCTACTGATACGGCACTACAGCTAACCTGTAGTAGCAGCACGTGTGCACCCACGCTACTACTATACAAGCATAGCAGCAGTGGGTAGCAAGCAAGCACGCTACTGCTAATAGCTCTAGCGCACTTTATTAGGCCGCGCTACTGCTAGTGGCACATGCTACCTCTTGAGCACTGCGTTGGTTTTCCCTTGAAGAGGAATTGGTGATGCAGAAAAGTTGCGTAAGTATTTCCCTTAGTTTTTTAGAACCAAGTTATCAATCCAGTAGGAGGCTACGTGCGAGTCCCTCGCACCTGCACAAAAAAATAAATCCTCGCAACCAACGCGATAAGGGCTTGTCAATCCCTACACGGCCACTTACGAGAGTGAGATCTGATAAATATGATAAGATAATATTTTTGGTATTTTTATGATAAAGATGCAAAGTAAAATAAAAGGCAATAAAAATAACTAAGTGTTGGAAGATTAATATGATGAAGATAGACCCGGGGGCCATAGGTTTCACTAGTGGATTCTCTCAAGAACATTGGTATTTTATGGTGGGTGAACAAATTACTGTTGAGCAATTGACGGAATTGAGCATAGTTATGAGAATATCTAGGTATGATTATGTATATAGGCATCACGTCCGAGACAAGTAGACCGACTCCTGCCTGCATCTACTACTATTACTCCACTCATCGACAGCTATCCAGCATGCATCTAGAGTATTAAGTTCATGAAAACAGAGTAACACCTGAAGCAAGATGACATGATGTAGAGGGATAAACTCATGCAATATGATGAAAACCCCATCTTGTTGTCCTCGATGGCAATAATACAATACGTGCCTTGCTACCCCTACTGTCACTGGGAAAGGACACCGCAAGATGGAACCCAAAGCTAAGCACTTCTCCCATTGCTAGAAAGATCAATCTAGTAGTCCAAACCAAACTGATAATTCAAAGATACTTGCAAAGATAACCATTCATACATAAAAGAATTCAGAGAAGATTCAAATATTGTTCATAGATAAACTTGATCATAAACCCACAATTCATCGGTCTCAACAAACACACCGCAAAAAGAAGATTACATCGAATAGATCTCCACAAGAGAGGGGGAGAACATTGTATTGAGATCCAAAAAGAGAGTAGAGGCCATCTAGCTAATAACTATGGACCCGTAGGTCTGAGGTGAACTACTCACGCTTCATCGGAGAGGCAATGGTGTTGATGTAGAAGCCCTCCATGATGGATGCCCCCTCCGGCGGAGCTCCGGAACAGGCCCCAAGATGGGATCTCGTGGATACAGAAAGTTGTGGCGGTGGAATTAGGGTTTTGGCTCCGTATCTGATCGTTTGGGGGTACGTAGGTATATATAGGAGGAAGGACTACGTCGGTGGAGCAACAGGGGGCCCACGAGGGTGGAGGGCGCACCGGGGGGGGGGGGGGGGGGTAGGTGCGCCCCCTACCTCGTGGCCTCCTCCTTTGTTTCTTGACGTAGGGTCCAAGTCTCATGGATCATGTTCGGTGAGAAAATCACGCTCTCGAAGGTTACATTCCGTTTGGACTCCGTTTGATATTCCTTTTCTTCGAAACCCTAAAATAGGCAAAAGAAAACAACAATTCTGGGCTAGGCCTCCGGTTAATAGGTTAGTCCCAAAAATAATATAAAAGTGGATAATAAAGCCCAATAATGTCCAAAACAGTAGATAATATAGCATGGAGCAATAAATTTTTTTAGATATGTTGGAGACGTATCAAGCATCCCCAAGCTTAATTCCTGCTCGTCCTCGAGTAGGTAAATGATAAAAATAGATTTTTTGATGCGGAGTGCTACTTGGCATAATTTTAATGTAATTCTTCTTAATTGTGGTATGAATATTCAGATCCGAAAGATTCAAGATAAAAGTTCATATTGACATAAAAATAATAATACTTGAAGCATACTAACTAAGCAATTATGTCTTCTCAAAATAACATGGCCAAAGAAAGTTCATCCCTACAAAATCATATAGTTTAGTCATGCTCCATTTTAGTCACACAAGAATGATCTCATCATGCACAACCCCGATGAAAAGCCAAGAAATTGTTTCATACTTTAGTGATCTCAAACCTATAAACTTTCACGCAATATATGAGCGCGAGCCATGCATATAACACTATGGGTGGAATGGAATATGATGGGGGTTATGTGGAGAAGACAAAAAAGGAGAAAGTCTCACATCAACGAGGCTAATCAGTGGGCTACGGGGATGCCCACCGATTGATGTTAATGCAAGGAGTAGGGATTTCCATGCAACAGCTGCACTAGAGCTATAAATGTATGAAAGCTCAACGAAAGAAACTAAGTGGGTGTGCATCCAACTTGTTTCCTCACAAAGACCTAGGGCACTTGTTTCCTCACAAAGACCTAGGACCAATAAATTTCAACAACACCTAGAAAGTACTTCTAGTTTCATACTTGTTCTAGGTAAAGCGAACATCAAGCGTGCGTAGAGTTGTATCGATGGTCGATAGAACTTGAGGGAATATTTGTTCTACCTTTAGCTCCTCGTTGGGTCCGACACTCTTACTTATCGAAAGAGGCTACAATTGATCCCCTATACTTGTGGGTTATCAAGACCTTTTTCTGGCGCCGTTGCCGGGGAGCAATAGAGTGGGGTGAATATTCTTGTGTGTGCTTGTTTGCTTTATCACTAAGTAATTTTTATTTGTTGTTCTTAGTTGTTTTCTATCTTTAGTTATGGGTAGGAAATGCAAAATACCAAAAAAATTAGTTGTACCTACTAAATCAATGGTTGAAGAACCACTCAAAATCTATCACACTGCTGAAGCTTATTACTTGGATCATCTTTGATCCCTTTGTGCTTGTGCTGAAACCCCAACTAGCTTAGTTGAGGGAAAATCTTTAGATGAGCTTGCTTGTTATGTGCGACACCGAATATCTGAAAAAGGGGAAATTTTACTGGGTCAAATTCATCGTTTGCAATGCTATGCTTGGAACTTATGCGAAATATATGATATTACTTGTTGTTTTGAAAACCCTAAGAAACACCTTCCCTATCAATGTGAGTTTAGTGATAATGGAATCGTATCTTCGTATGCTAAGGATGTTTATAGTTACTATGATGTTCAAAAAATTGAAGAATTTGTTGCTTTTAAGGGTGCTTATGAAATTGCTTCTTTGATTGAAACGTATGATGCTACTCTTTACAAATCTGAAAATTTTGACATACTTAAATATTGCTATGATAATAAGGTTCTAATGCCTATGTTGAACCATATATTTAGGACTACCCCGCTGTCCAAGAAGAGACTAATATTTTGCAGGAGTCTATCGAAGAAGAAATTGATGAAACTGTGAGCTCATTGGATGAAAAAGATGAGGAGGAGAGCGAAGAACAAAAGGCGGAAGAGCGGATTACCTACCCATGCCCACCTTCTAATGATAGAGATCGTGTTAAAATTTCAGCCGAATCGGAGTTACGGATCTTCGGGAATATAAGAAACGGTGAAAGGGCAGAATCTGAAAACGCAGAAACAGAGAGAGACAGAGAGACAGATCCAATCTCTGAGGGGCTCTCGCCCCTCCCGTGCCATGGAGGCCATGGAACAGAGGGCAAACCCTTCTCCCATCTAGGGAGGAGGTCAATGAAGAAGAAGAAGGAGGGGGGCTCTCTCCCCCTCGCTTCCGGTGGCACCGGAGTGCCACCGGGGCCATCATCATCACCGCAATCTTCACCAACAACTTCATGCCCATCATCACTAACTCTTCCCCCCTCTATGAAGCGGTGTAACCCCTCTTTTACCCATTGTAATCTCTACTTAAACATGGTGCTCAACGCTATATATTATTTCTCAATGATGTATGGCTATCCTATGATGTTTGAGAAGATCCGTTTTGTCCTATGGGTAATTTGATGATCGTGATTGGTTTGAGTTGCATGTTTTATTAATGGTGCTGTCCTATGGTGATCTCCATGTCGCGCAAGCGTGAGGGATGCCAGATGTAGGGTGTTGCAATACGTTGATGATTCGCTTAGAGTGGGTTGCGTGAGTGACTGAAACACAAACCCGAGTAAGGGGGTTGTTGCGTATGGGATAAAGAGGACTTGATACTTTAATGCTATGGTTGGGTTGTACCTTAATGATCTTTAGTAGTTGCGGATGCTTGCTAGATTTCCAATCATAAGTTCATATGATCCAAGTAGATAAAGTATGTCAGCTTATGCCTCTCCCTCATATAAAATTGCAATAATGATTACCGGTCTAGTTATCGATTGCCTAGGGACAAATAACTTTCTCGTAACAAAAAGCTCTTTACTAAAACTAACTTAGTTGTGTCCTTACCTAAACAGCCCCTACTTTTTATTTATGTAATCTTTATTATCTTGCAAACCTATTCAACAACACCTACAAAGTACTTCTAGTTTCATACTTGTTCTAGGTAAAGTGAACATCAAGCGTGCGTAGAGTTGTATCGGTGGTCGATAGAACCTGAGGGAATATTTGTTCTACCTTTAGCTCCTCATTGGGTTCGACACTCTCACTTATTGAAAGAGGCTATAGTTGATCCCCTATACTTGTGGGTTATCAGTTTCCTATGATTAAGTCTCCTCATTTAATTGTAAAACTATGAAAAAAAAATGAGAAATGACATAAAAAAGAAATCTATCTAGCACAAATCATGCCAAAATTCATGGAAATTTTTGGCATGACCTTTGCTAAAAAATGGACATATCGAGCACCTGAAATTCTTCGGAACGGAAATGAGTCAACATTCCGGCATAACATAGGCCACTCGGATCATTTACCCTGCACATAATCATCATGTTCAAATGACATGTCCAAATTCCAAATGTGACATGTCCAAAACATCACATGTCCACATATCACATCTGCCTAACTAAATATATAACCTAATTAACCATCTGCCCTAACTAAAACCTAAGTAAATTAACCAAAAAATCTAGCTACCTGAGAGAGGAGGAGCGGTGGGGGGCTTATAGAGGGTGGAGGCCCGACGACGGCAGAGGTTGGGAGGGGTCGGGGTTGGGGTCGAGCGCCAGGGCCGGGGTCGGGGCCGGTCGGGGTCGGGGTCGGTTGGGGTCCGTCGGGGTCGGGGGCCGGGGCCGGAGCCGCCGGGGTTGGTTGGGGGCGAGCGCAGAGGCGTGGCGAGGGTAGGGCTCCGGCGGCGCGACAGGGAGGAGAGCATGGGGATTTGGGGGAAAAGAGGCGTGATGAAGGGAGGTGGGGGGATTTTGGGGGTTAAGTGGGCATAGCAGTAGCGCATTTAGGCAAAACGCGCTATAGCTACTTCAGGTAGCTATAGCGCTTTCGTGTAGAAACCGTTACTGCTATCTTGACTAGTTGTAGCTCTTTTCTCACAAAAGTGTTGCTTCTATAACCAGTACCTATATATAACAGTTTTCCTGTTTGTTTCCTTCTATTGTCTTTTCCTTTATTTTCTCTCATTTTTCTTTTTTTTTCATGAGCAGTGAACGAAGGGAGGGCAATATATATTGCATCATTTGACGGTTAAATATGTATACAAAATAGGAACATATATATTACATCATTCAACCCATGCATGATAATGGCTAAGTGTGTACACAAAATAGGAACATATATATTACATCATTCGACCGATAACATACGGTTCCTCAGCATTAACATTTTCGTTTTTGAGTCAGCTTCTTTCCCTTCTTGTTCGTTGAAGAATAATTGAGCCCCTCATTGTGACTTTGCCTTTTCCATGGAGTACGATTTTTCTTAGGTAATGTAGTACTGATTCGTCTTTTGACGTATACTTCATCAACATCGTCATCTTCCCTCATTGGATTGCCGTACTGATCATAGTCTTCCTCGTTGGCGACACCATCCATTCCAATGATGTTCCTTTTGCCTCCTCACGACAACACGGCTGGGATTGCGCGGGTCGGTTATGAAGAAGCATTGTGTCACGCGCTTAGCATGTACCCATAGCTCTTTTTTGCGATAGCATTCGCGGTAGTGCTCTTGGCGTCGGGTATAGTCATGGTAGTGAAATTCCGGTTTTGTCTTTCAACATTCTTAGCCCATCTAACATAGAACATCATCGTGTTGTGCAGTCCAGAGTAGTCAAGCTCCCAGATCTCCTCGACCCTTTCGTAAAATCTTTCAGTTGCGCCGTTGTCACTGCAGGTCATGCAGTCCATCATCACCCCTAAGTTATGATCATCACTGTCCATATCTTTGGCCTCCGTGTAGAACATGTATCCGTTGATATCGTATGCCTGATAGGTTACGAGGTTGGGCGAGGGGCCATGTGCTAAGGAGTATATGAGCAATCCGTCCTTAGAGCCCTCCTATGGGGGATTAGCAATAATATGCTCTTTGAACCAATGCAGGAAAGTGGAGTTGTGCTCTCTAGTAACTTCGGTGTCCGTCCTGCATACCCCCCGGTCACGATACTTCTTTGTGATAACTTCTTTGTGTAGTGCCACGAAAGGATCTACCTCGTCTAGGTGTTGTAGCACTACCAAGTTTTCTCTGTCAAAGTCGCTCCGTCGATCTGAGTATGCCACGTGCAGTTCCTTGCGACCGTTGGAGTGACCTTCTACTTCGAGCCTCCCATCGTGCTTTGTTAACGGGCAAACCAACACTAACACCAGGCGGCTGGTCTGTGCCATATAGAAAATTCTCGCAGAAAGAGATGCACTCTTGTGTCAGATAGCCCTAGACGATGCTTCCATCCGGATGGGACATGTTACGAATGAATCCTTTGATGATCCCATTCATCCTCTCAAACAGCATCATGTTGTGCCGAAATGGCGGCCCCAGGTCTATTATGTCATCCACAATATGGACACACAGATGCACCATCACGTCAAAGAACACGGGCGGGAAGTACATCTTAAGCTCATTCAGTATCACAACAATCTCTTCCTGTAGCCTTCGGAGCTGCTTCACACTGGTCGACTTTCGAGAGATGATGTCGAAAAAGTTGTAGAGACCAATAAGTGTGTCACGGACGTGCTTGTCCATTATCATCACATGACAGTCATGGGACTTCATCCCGCTAAACCTTTTCTTGTCTGTGTCTAGATATCTGCTTATCTTGCCACAGTAAACAGAACTAACTTTGACTCCGGTAAGGCACTTAAAGCATTGATCGATCTCAGCCTGACTTAAGGTGAAGCAAGAACGGGGGCAATAATCCTCTTTCTTTATTTTCTTGCCCTTCTTCTCCCGCGCCTCTGTCTCCGTCTCTGTCTCGTCTGACTCTTTACGGGGCGGCATGTGCAGATCTTCCCTGATATTCAAATCTTGCAAGTCTTTTCTTGCCTTTGGCCCATCCTTGGTCTTATCCGGCATGTTCATCAGTGTCGCGAGCAAAGCTCTCAAGGACATTCTTACAGATATGCATTTGATCAAGGAAATGAGGTGTATCGAGTTTGTGCCAGTCCTCCAAGTCCCATAACACATACCACATCTTCCATACCTTTAGCAGCGGCTCCGGCGCCTTTTTCATCGTCTTTCCCGGTGTGGGGCACTCCTTCCAGTTCTTCAACAGCTCATCGATTTCGGTGCCGCTCCTCTTACGTGGAGGTCCTCGATGCTCAGGATGACCATTGAATAGATCTCCACGATTTCTCCATGGGTGGTCTTGTTCGAGCCATCTTTGATGCCCCATGTACACGATTTTCCCAGACCCGCCATCTTTCCTTGACGTTAGCTGCTGAGATGTCGTATCATCCATGCACCGCATGCATTCGCAATATCCATGGCACACCTGGCCTGCGACATATCCGTAACTGAGATAGTCGTGCACCGTCGTGATCAGCGCAACTCTCATTTAGAAATACTCGCCTTTGCTGGCGTCCCATGTCTTGGCCGGTGTTCTCCATAACGTGTCTAACTCCTCTTGAAGTAGCCCCAGATACAAATTAATATTATTTCCTGGTTGTTTCGGCCTTTGAATAAGCATGCTCATGTGAATGTACTTTGATTTCATGCACAACCAGGGGGAGGTTGTACATCCATACAAACACGGGCCATGTGCTATGGTTGGTGTTTTGGTTGCCAAACGGATTCATGCCATCGGTACACTCGCCGAGCACGATGTTCCTTGCATCACAATAGAAATACCGATAGAAGCTATTCAACACTCTCCACTGGCTTCCATCCTTGACGTGTCTCAGCTTCAGATCATCTCCATCGTCGGGCTTCTTCCTCTCCGCGTGCCAGCGCATTAGCTTTGCTTCTTAGGATCTATGAAATACCATCGGATACAACTTTCTGCGGACATTTCTTCCCGGCCTTCTTGTATCGAGAAGCATTGCACACCAGACAGCTTGTTTTTTCCGCGTGCTCCTTTCGATAAATTATGCAATCATTAATGCATGCATGGTATCTAACATGCGGCAGATCAAGAGGGCACACGATCTTCTTGGCCTCATCAACACTAGTAGGACATATATTCCCCGCGGGAAGAACATCCTTTAGGTACTTGAGATGCTCATCGAGGCTAGTGTCGGTCCATTTGTTTTTAGCCTTCGTCTTCAGAAGTTGGAGCGTGAAACTCAAGAGGATCACCTCAGGATTGCAACCATCACTACAAAAAAATACACTTCCATGATGATACGTGTTTGTCACAGTAGGTCACGTTTTATGTCATGCATGTACATCCATGGCAAATTTATGACAGAATCAAGATAGTCATACCTGTACTGTCGTAGAAGTGTTCCATGACATTGCCAAAATTATCATCACGGAAGTGTCCACTTCCATGACGATAAATCGCGCGTCACAGAAGTGCTTTCATCAAGGGTGACCGACACGTGGCATCCACCATAACGGAACACCATTAAGCTATCGGGTTGGATTTTGGATCCGATAACCCGTTAACAGCCACGACCAATGCTGATTTTCCACGTGTAAAATTCTCATTGGCTGATGGATCCACGCGTCAGCTTCGTGTTGGCACAGGTGTCACTCATCCAACGGTCGAGATGGGCCTATGATATGTTGACACATGGACCGGCCCAAAAGTGGCCCACAAAGATTAAATGGGCTAGCCCAACCGAAGGCCCATAAGATTTAGCGGACCATAATGGGCCGGCCCAACTAAAGGCCCATAGAATTTAGCGGACCATAATGGGCCGGCCCAGCTAAAGGCCCACACGATTTTGCAGACCATAATGGGCCGGCCTAGCTAAAGGCCCACAAGATTTTGAGGACCACAATGGGCCGGCCCAGCTAAAGGCCCACAAGATTCTGCCGACCATAATGGGCCGGCCTAGCTAAAGGCCCAACATTCTCTGTCAAATCGGCCCGTCAACGGCCTGTCCTAAACTTGTCATCCACGCGGCCCATGGTCACTTCTGGCCCGTTAACAACCCGCTAAGTAATTGGGCCGAATTATGGCCCGGTGTATTTTCGGCCTGTTAAAGGTCCGGCTTCATTTGGGCCCATTTACAGACCATCAAAACTTTTTGCCCATAAACGACCGTGAAGGATTTGGGTCATATTCGGCCATGTCTGACATTCGGCCTGTTAGAGGCCCACTATAGCTTTGGGCCACTTTTGGCCTGTTGTCATTTTCGGCTTGTTAACGTCGGACGTAAACCATGGGCCATATGTGGCCCAATGTCATATCGGGCCCATTAAAGGCCCATATAAAGATGACGATAATCTAGCCCGACCGAAGTTCTGGCCTGTTAAAGGCCCGTGTACTAGGTCGGCGCATTTACGGCCTGTCCGAATTTCGGCCTGTTAAAGTCCAGTGGGTTATTTGGCACAATCAGGGCCCAATCTCACTTTCGGTCTATTAAAGGCCCATGTATTTTATGGGCTCGAGATATTTACACCTGTAAACGGCCTATTTTTACTGAGGGCCAAATTATGTTTTGGCCTGTTAAAGGCCCACTATGGGCACATGCCTACCAGAAAAATATGAAAGCTTATGCTGATTTAGGCCCAGATATTTTTAGTGGGCTACATGCCAATTTCGGCCCGTAATCGTTTTTAGCCCAATTGGAATGGGCCCGACGAATGTTGGCATGTTGGGATCCTATGAAGCTTTCGGTCGAATACATTACTAAGATAAACCTACACTATACAAAAATAGCGTCGTAATTACTGCAGCCTGAGGCAGCATAATAAATGTTGTATCACAACAAAATAAATTCCAACCATACAACAAAAGGCCTGTTGGCATAAAGTTTACAGTCCTTCCAGATAAAAGCACCATCAGATGTATAGAAGCACAGATCATTTGACCTGAGTACTAATGTTTCAGGCTGTAGAATCTGATGGAGCAGCACGATCTCCTCCTTTTTTCCGCCATTGCTCTTGAACAATGAAGCGAATGTCTGATAGTATGGTTTCAAAACCATTCATATCTTGACGACATTTCTCAACCACTATTCTTGTTTCTGAAACTACGTCCATTAGGGATTGGACTTGTGTCTGGAGCACAGATATATCACTCTGTCTAGCAGGAAAGTTTTGTTCAATAGGTGCTTTGGACGAGGTTACCTTGACAACCAACCCAGAATTACGCAGGAAGGTGCTTTTTGCACTGTTAGTGGAGAGATACTGACGCACTGCAGCAAGAGGTGACATTGTGCCTGTAGTAGCCTCGTCACCTTCAGGTGGTTGTGGCTGTTCAATCATTTGTTCCATAGCTTGCTAAAAGTTTGAACTTGTAGATTAGTGTACTAGATAAGTTACTAATGAGATAAAAACAAACAAAGTAGGTTGAACGTTTATACATAACTTATTTTGGTGAACTACTGTAATACATTAGCATGTATTGTAGTGCCAACTACATAATAAAATCACTTTCGGAACATATGTCCATGTAGCATGCCTACTGTATTTTCTATTTCCTCACATTCATTGACATCTAAGGATAAAGAGACATGGTTTAAAGTAGGAGAACATAGTATGACATCATTCATATCATGGGCAAACAAATATAAAACAAACATGGTATTTTATCATTGTGTGCGCACGTGAACATAACAACTAGATTACAGATCAAGACCAAAAGAATATCCTTCATCTCTTTTAAACCATGTAAGGTGAAATGATACGTTAAGACAACTGTGAATAAAAGTGAACATAGTAATTGACATTGGCTGCAAACCAAGTAGTTAAATGAACACATCACAGTACCAATCAGTTCAAGGTAGGAGGAGTAAGGACTTACAACAGCGTCTTGAACTGGTGTGCTCATGCCCTTCATCTTGCTGGTGTGGCAATCCTTGAAGATTTGCACTGCATTCGGTTCAGGTTCTTTTTGGTCCGCACGGGATTTCCTCTGTATTTTGAACAAGTCAATATAGATATGATAATATGGCACAAAAAAAGAAGGAAGTAGCAGCTATTTACGAGAGCCTCGCAGTGTGCAATATAGCTACGAGATCCTGTGGTTTGTTGGAATTTCACTTTAGAATGGTTGGTTTTGTTCTTCAAACAGTTAGCCTAGAAGAAGATACACTTGTAAGGCACATACATAAATACAAGTTCAATATGTGGTCTGATCAAATACATATAGCCTACCTGATACTTTGGATCAGACCAGTGTTTAACGAGGGCTGTCTAGTCTTCATCTGTAATACATTCCACTGGAGTGTTTGAGTGATTTCATTGTTAGCCTTGCCTTCAAAGTGAGATTTTCTAAGGTGGTACCGACACTGTCGCAGAGCAGACTGAAAAACAAGAGTGCATGCTTGTCTAGTTGCATCATCTTTCGGATCCAACTTGAACCTCATCTGTTGAAAAAAGAATGTGAGTCTTATTAGGAGGAAGCTAGAAAGTATGGGACAGAGCAAGACAATATTACTAATTGCGATGAATAACATTACTTACGGATAAATGGTCAAGGAAGGTGTTAAACTGGTTATTGTCTTTCTCATTCCTGTACTGGATCCATGTTGGGAGGATACGTGCATGACACCTAACGGCTGCCTCTGATACTAACTTGGCTGACTCTGTAGCATCATGTGGCCTTTTTAAACCTACCTCAAAATGGATCTCCATTCTTCCTCCTTTAGATTTTATTAATCTGTCAAGCATTATCCCTGATGTCTGTTTCCGCTTGCGCCGTGGTGCTAGTTCAACAACGAATATGGAAAGTGTTAGTGTACAACAAACTGTGAGAGTACATATAAAGGAGCATGCAACTGCAACTTGACTCGGTTAGGTACCGTCTTGGTGTTGATGCTCATGAGGTTCATCTGATCTTGCCAAGTCCTGTTGTGTCAGTAGTGCTTCAGAAGTAGTGTTAGGTGTGAAGGCAGCTTGGGAAATGGCCAGTTCCGGAGCAAACAAACGAGTAACTGGTTGAGATGCTAGTACAGTTGAAGTGGATGCTGCAGCTGGTGGAGCAGGTGATACTATGTTTGTAGATTTAGCCGGTGGACTTGGACCTTCTACTGCACTATAAGTACCAACAGAATCTCGACGGCAGAACCTTTTCCGTTTCACCTGACGAGTAACAGCACTCCCTACTATATGATTTTCCTTGCTCTTTTTTGACTTTGCCATGTCAAGCTGTACCCACAACACAAAAGAATAAAATCACTCTTTAGAACTCATTGATGCATGATACAGACAATCAATACTTTGATGTAAGACAACCGTATGAGGATGGAATATGTAAGAAAAACAGGACGACATGACATATTCACAGCTACGATGTGCAAACTAAGCAGAAGGATTTTCAAGAAAATAGAAGTAATGCAAGCTAGACACCATATGAAAGATGCAACCAATATTACTCTGCCAAGTTAAAAGTGTCTTGTCATAAGTGGCAATTCGAAAAATTAGAAGCAGTACAACATAGAAATCAATGCAAGATGCAACCACTATCAAACTGCCACGTTAAAAGCGTCCAATCATGAGTGACTGATGTGGGATATACAACAACAATACTTTGATGTAAGAACATGGTATGATAGATAGATGCAGTGTATTCTAGACACAGAAAGCCATGTCATATGCACATGTCTAACATATAAATTCAGCAGGTGCAATTTAATCAAAATAGAAGAAATACAGGCAGACAACATATGCAACATGAAACCAATTATCACACTGACAACTTAGAGCAAGCACCTGCGATGGTGGAGTACGGGAGATGAACTCATCATGTAGACTTGGGACTTCAACTTCATTAGCAGTAGCAGTGGCAAATCTAGAGAGTCTCTGTTTGCGTCGGTGCGAAGGACCACCAACATCCCCTAACTTACTCTTTTCCTTCCTATTTTCTGATATTGCCTTATGAAGTCAAAACCACAAGAAGATGAATAAAATTAGCTCTGCATAACTGGTTGATGCATGATACAGACGAACAATACTTTGATGTAAGGCAAGCGCAGGATAGGAGGATGGAATATATACAAAAAAAGACAGCGTTTCATATTCACACGTATGATAGGAGGATGGAATATGTATGAAAAAACAGTAAGCGGAAGGCATTTCAACAAAATTAGAAGAAATGAAAGCTAGGCACCATATGAACATGCAACCAATATCACTCTATCAGGTAAAAAGTGTCTTGTCGTAAGTGCCATTTCAAGAAATTAGAAGCAATACAAGCTAGAAGACAATGCAAGATGCAACCTACATCATAGTCCCAAGTTAAATGTGTCTTATGGATAAGTGATCGTTGCAGGTATAAGTTGTAAGCTACGCAGATGCAATTCAACATAATCAGAATCAATACAAACTAGACATCATACGGAAAACGCAACCACGTATAACTGTTCCAAGTAAGAGCAAGCACCTGTGATGGTGGAGTAGGGGAGATGTGCTCATCATGTACACGTATGTTCTAGAAACAGGAACACGTGTCATATTCACGGGCATTATGTGTAAAGTAAGCAGATGCAATTCAAGTTAGAAGCAATACAAGCTAGACATCATACGCAACATGCAACCATATATAATAGTGTCAAGTTAGAGCAAGCACCTGTGATGGTGGAGTAGGGGAGATGTGCTCATCATCTACACAGCTACGTTGACTGTCCAACCATGTGTTGTCTTACAAATCTTGTTGGGAGGATGGCGGAGTAGAATCTGTAGAGACCCCCTGTTTGAGTTGCTCCGAAGGACCACCATCATCCACTGCCGGACTAATTTCCTTCAGCTGTAATGATTTTGCATTGTGAAGTCAAACCGATAAGAAAAAGGAATAAAATTTGCTCTTCAGAACTCATTCATGCATGATACTGACGAACACTACTCGGATGAAAGGCAAACACATGATGCGAGGATGGAATATGTATGAAAAACAGGATGGTGTGACATATTCACACCTATGATGTGGTAACTAAGCAGAAGGCATTTTAATAAATTAGAAGCACTGCAAGCTAGACACCATATGAAAGATGCAACCAATATCACTCTGCCAAGTTCAAACTGTATGGCGTTTCAACAAATTAGAAGCAGTACATGCTAGAAATCATATGCAAGATACAACCAATATCACAGTGGCGACTTAAAGGTGCCTTATCATAAGATATAGTATGCACCAAAAATAGGAAAGTGTGTCATATTCACATGTATCATGTGTAAGCTAAGCAGATACAGTTTACACTAATTAGGAGCAATACGAGCTAGCCACCATATGCAACATGCAACCAGATATCACACTACCAAGTTAGAGCAAGCACCTTGGATGGTGGAGTAGGAGAGCGGAGACTTGGACCTTGTAATGCACTATTAGTACAAGGAGAATCGGTACAGATGCTCCGTTTATGTTGCTGTAGAGGACCACCATCATCGCCTTCCTTACTCTTTTCCTTCCTCTTTATTGATTTTGCCTTGTCAAGTCAAGCCCACAAGAAAAAGGAATAAAATTTGCTGTTCAAAACTCACTGATGCATGATACTGACGAACACTACTTTCATGTAAGACGAACACTACATATCACACTGCCAAGTAAGAGCAAGCACCCGCGATGGTGGTGTGGGGGAATTGCAGTGATCAACTAGAGAGCTACGTTGACTATCTTCATTTAGCCGTGCTGTTTCTTGAGAATCATGTGGGGAGGATGACACTGCACTCTTTAAACGAGTATGGCGTCTCACAGAAACCCACCCGGGTGACTGTCTCATCATAAGTGAGTGACGAGGGACACAAAAGAGCATTAGTTTAATGTACGAACATGGTTAATAGACATATGTAGTATGTATCAAAAATAGGAAGGCATGTCATTATCAAAGGTATAATGTGTAAAGTAAGCAGATGCAATTTAACCAAATTGGAAGCAATACAAGCTAGACACCATATGCAACATGCAACCACATTTGATAGCGCGAAGTTAAAGCAAGCACCTGGGATGGTTGTGTGTGGCAATTGAGATCATCAACTGCAGAGCTACGTTTACTATCTCCAACTACTGACACTGCACCCGTTAGAGCGCTGGAACGCTTAGTGCTTATCTTTGAATTACACTGGAGCGACTTCTGTCTTTTCTTTTCTGCATTCATCAACACTGCGTCAGAGTCTGAAATACCCATGCATAAAGAAACAATAGTGTGAGTATGGGTGAAGTGTGTGCACAATTAGTATAATGTAAAGGTAGCAGATAGCAGGTTGGTGAGAAATAAATGATGGGAGACATATGATAGCTCTACAACATGCATGGCACACTAAATTACTACAGGATTCTATGAAAATAACAGTCGACTGAAAGCAAATAGGCCAGTCCATTTTTTCTGCACCGTCCGATGTACAAAGAACGGGCAGATCCCCTTTATCTACCTCCAGCGAGTCAGTGTTGATGATCTTCCTCGAAACGCCAGCGACCATCGGCCCAGTATTCCTCCCGTGCCTGCGCCCTCCCCTCGACCTCACCGCACCGCCGTGCTTGGCACCGCCCCCCAACCATCTATTCAAGCCCCACCGACCTCCAGATCGGGCGCAAGCAGCTCCTGCGCCCCACACCCCTATGATAGACACCGATGCGCCGCTTCCCCAGGGAACAGGCGGACTAGGTGCTCCGCGCGCCTAAGCGGGTGCTTCTTCTTTTAATTGCGGTTTGACTGACCCTGAATTGAAATCCAGGTGGGCTACTGACCTCTAGCAAAGGTGAAATAGTAAAAGGGAGGAAACCTTGTGCATTTAGTATCACAAAGAAGATGCAGTAAGAAGCGCTCAACTAGTTTCTTTCGTGGGATGAATACGGTGTGAGCGGAGACGTAAGATTTGCACGAATAAGGGGAGAGGAGTACCTCTTTCTGCTGGCAGTGCTGTGTCCTCCTTCTATTTATCCGACGATCTTCTTGTTGTTCGCCGGAAACCAGAAGTTGTGGAGGACGGTGCAGCCTTGGACGAACCCATGGCCAAGTTGTTGAGTGTGGTGCGGTGGCCGTCTGTCGGTGGCGGGGAAGCAAATCCGAGGCGGCGAACGACGGCGTAGCGGGAACAACTCTGGTGCGGTGGACAGTTGCGACAGTGGAGCCGCAGCAGTGAGGCGCAGGATAGCGTGGTCGGAGTGGTTCTGGTACGGCGCACGTCGGTGTTGGCATCATGGAGGCAGCTCTACCTCGGCTTCAGCTGCTAAGTCCTTGAGGGCGTTGCGGTTGCGGTTGCGTTGGACGACGACGTCGGGGTATCGGCTCCGGCGTGATGGAGGAGGGTGGCGGTGGATTGGCTGCTATGGGGTGGAGGACGGAGGAGGCTGGGGTTTCGCGGCTGGTGGAGAGGGCGTTTTCGCGCCCACGGAGTATGAATGGGGAAATGGAGGGAGGCGGGGAACTAAAGGGGAACAATGTTTCGGTTTGAGACGCACTTGTTTGAAATTTGGGGAAAGTTACAAACTTTCCCCCATCTAAAATTTCGGACATATTGCGGGTTGGGGGTAGGACAGTCATGTCAGGTGTCCCAAATGTGGGCGGGACAGATTTCGGCCGAGCGCTTGGGTAGGTGCCCACGGCGTATGAATGCTTCTCTGGCGTCTTGGTGAAGTTACAGACCTACCCCGGTTTAGACCTTTGGACATCGGGCCGATAGGCTACATAGGCCAGAGTCAGGACAGTAATTTCCTACCACCAAAACATTAGTCTCGCGCGGTTTCGGGTGACCAGAGGCCTATTTGGCGCTTCGTTCAATATTTGGGAGCAGAAGCATTAACGTTTTCGGTTCTCTTGAATTGAACTTTCAGGATTTGTCAAACTTCACAAATCTTTACTCTTGAAAATCCTAAAGCTATGATTATTTTGGAATGGAGGGGGTACATTTGAATATACATTGTACACGAGTATATATTAAAAAAATATGCAACTTACCTCAGTTCATGCATGGTTCCAGATATAATCTCCTTGGTTGCAAAAAAAAAGTTAGATATGCGTATGAATATATATAGCATGTTCAAACTCACAACAAAGATTGATGCCCCCTTTTACATCTGATTTACAAATGCCATTATATTGGGTTCAAATAGATGAATGCACTTCCTATGAATTCGAATCTTCGAAACCCCCTTTATGTTGAATTCGACATGTATTCTATTTCGTAGCTAGCAATTTGGAATGTATCCATGCAAGTGACAAATGTATAAAGTGCATCACACTAACAACATGGAGTGCACTAACTAATGTTTATATATGAATTGCAAAAGCATCCATTGCCTGTATTTCAAACCGCTCTCACTCTATGGATCGATAATATGAAATAAACACATGCACATGCTAGAATTCAATTGCGGTTGAAGAAAGAGCCTACTCCTGGTACTGTATATTGATAGGGGTGTGTAAAAAGTACACGTGAATACCAGGCATTGTGCGTGTGTGTGTATACTATCGACGAACTAGCCCCCAAGCTTGTATAACATACTAAGGGCCTAGGGTTACAAAACATATATAGTCGGCTTATCACCAGTGGGGGTAGAGTCCTCCGCGACTCTGGTAGCTTCATGTTGTACGCCGAGTCCTCCACATGGGTCTTCGTATAACATGTCTCGGTCCAACCTATATGTGGCACAGGATGGAACCGACCCATGAGTCTTCATGTTGACCCACCACAACTAGAAATGACGTGCCCACCACACCACACACGCAATCGGCCACTAAGAAAATAAGCATATACAATAGTACAACGGTATCTAGCTCATGATACGTCTCCATATTTTGTTGATTACACTGACGGACTTTGCATTTGATGCATGCTCCTTATTTTGTTGACGACACTTACGGTCATTGTATTTGAAGCGAAAGCACGATATGGTCACTGGAATTTAGAATAAGCTCATCACGGTCACCACATACATTTTGTCATGCTAACCAACATGTGGTTGGATGGTTAGAGGACATTGGTTTCTCGAGCCCACCAAGGTTAAAGTCCCGGTGCTCGCATTTATCTTGTGTTAATTTCAGTATTTTCCGGCGACGTACGTTCAGTGGGAGGAGACGTTCCACTCGACTACGAGGCACCTATGGTGACTTCGTAAAATCTCAAGATCATATATATTGTCCCACTCTCTCGAAGGTGCTCATAGGGGTAGGGTTCGCGTAAGGATGGCAATGGGTCGGGTTTGGATCGGGTAGAACAATATCAAATCCAAATCCATATCCATAAAGGCAGTCCTAGCCCATCCATGAAAAAATCCATGGGCGAAAAATTGTGACCATGTCCAAATCCGATGGATATCCATACCCATTGGATATCCATTGGGTCATCTCAAGACATATACATAAGACATAACTCATTGCACAATGTGCACTCTGCATTGGCGTGCTCACTCCCTGCCGTGCAGTCATAGCCCTTGCATTGTCCCATTGTTGCGGCCACGCATCAATGCATGTGTGGAAAAGTGAAGATGGAGGGGTCAAGGAGATATGGAGCTGGGTTGTCGCAGACCAGTAGTGGCTGCTGCAGCGATCCACCTTACGTGGGGGTAGCGGGCTAGCCCCTGGAAGCGGCGGCCACATCTAGGGCTATGAGAGGAGTAACTCAAGGAGATGACACCGATTCTCAATGACAAGTCATTTAATTAGTGTAGATAATATGATGAGAAGGTGCGCTGGAGTATGTTACAGTGGGGATTGTGTAAATTCTTTTCGATGTTTTAGATAAAGGATAAAATTATAGTGGGACATGTGACTATGGGGTAGGGGTAGCAGAATATTGCTCGTTAAGTCAGACTATCGGGTCGGGTTTGGATATATCCATGGGTACAAGATTATGTCCATGCCCTATCCACGAGTAATCGGGTCAGATTTGGGCGCTGCGCATGGGCGCAAAAGCATATCCAAACCCTATCCATTTGGGTTGGATATCCATGGGTATCCATGTCCATGGATAAAATTGCCATCCTTAGGTTCGCGCGTGTGCGCTTATAGCGGTGAGTGCTTGCGCGTATATATGAGCCCTTGCGTCTGTACCGTGTTAAACTAATACATATCATGATTATACGGTCACTCGCTCACCCGTACAACTCCGTATTTTCTTGATGACACAATCAATTGACCAGTCAAACGTTCCACACGGCGCAACTATTGTTGCACCATCGGGGCGCGTAACCATGGGGCCCACCTGTCAGCCCGTATATGAAAGAAAGAAATGGTAGTTTGAGTCTGTACTGTGTTAATAAAATAGGAGTACATTTTAGGGTGATCATACGGTCACTGGCTCACCATACAGCTCCGTAATTTGTTGATAACACGATCAATTGACCAGCCAAACGGTCCACATTCAGCAGCGCACATTACCATAGGGCCCACCCGTCAGCGCGTATATGAAGGACAGAAATGGTAATAAATTAGTGGTGGGTGGGTATTCAAATTCGTGAGACCTCTGGTTGGCAGTCACCGGCGGTTGGGGGGTGTTCATTGGGCGGTGGGGTGGGGATCCCCTAAGAAAAAGCTTGGCGGGGGGGGGGGGGGGCTAGAGGGATGGCCGGTGCGGCGGCGGACCGATAGTGGGGAGTGGTTTCGAGGAGGGCGGGCCGGCCGCGGGCGGTGGGGGCTGGCGGTTCGGCCGGTGGTGGCTGGCGGCTCAGGGGGGGTGGAGTTTGATGATAAACTGGAGGCCCTTGATTTTGTATCCAATGGGTGGAAAATCTAATGACCAGAGATGAAAAAGTCAGTCGACTGACGTGTAGCCTCACCCCACACGTACACATGCACGCACGCAAGACACGGACGCATGTAGGCGTGCAACACTGACACGTACACATGCACGCATGCTGGCGTGCAACACTGACACGTACACATGCACTCACGAACACACGCACATACGCATCCATGCATGCAACACTGAAACGTACCCTTGCACGCACGCAACACTCACACGCCTGCATGCACACAGCACATGATGCAAGACACACGTTCAACCTATACGTGCATGCACCCTTTGTTAATGACATGGATTGTTACGGGTATTAATCAATCTTATCTATGATAAGCAGAACATTGATGTTTGCTGCGGTCTTTATGAATCACAATGTATCGAGTGGGCTATCAACATAGTAGGCTTATCTACATGAAAAAGATGATGTCACACTCAATGAACAATCATTGGTTTATGAAATGCCCGCTTCTGACCGCCCTGGCCCACCAAAGGTTCCACTGCTATGCGCTGCCTGCGTTGGGTCACTGACATGCATGCCATGCACCCAAAGAGCCCACATGTCAATGGCAGAACGGCACGGTGTCCTAGGTCAGAGTCGAGGGCGCCACTCGCGGCACGCCCGGCTGAACACGCCTCCGTGCCGCATTCAAACGCCTCCATGAAACCGCCCGTGTGGAAGCCGAGAAACCCACTCTGGACAGACGTCCGTTCATGACCAGGCCGGTGTTAAACGCAACGCTGGTTGAGCTCCTCCCGCCCGCCATCTATTTAATCTCCTATTTAAACGAGGCCAAACGCCGGACAAGAATCGCACACCTCCACCGCTCCCCTATCTCCTCCACCATTTTTTCCACTCTTACAATGGCTTACGAAGATTAGTTATTCCGCATCCAAGCCGGCTGGGTAGCCCGCCGAATACGAGCTATGCAGCTCCATGATCCACCTCCCTCGCCTCGCCCGACGGAGCCAGTTGCCGCCCCAAGCCGGCGCACGGTTCAGCAACTCGCCGCTCCAGGCCAGCTCGACGAGGAGCGGCGCACGGGCGTTGTTGCTGCCGTCCACGCCGCCGCCTCGTACCGCGTCTCCCATTTCTGTGGCCGAGACTCCCATGCCGGTGGCCGTGCCATGCAAGCAGGGACAGAAGCCGGGTGCGCGGAGAGCGACGAGTCGGTGGCCAGCGCCTCCACGTCCGCCGCCATCATCGAGGAGAAGTAGAACACGGGAGGCCACCACCGCTTGGGTCCCATGAAGGCCACCGCGGATGCGATGCCGGCGTACACAGCAGGTGTCTTGTCGGATCCTTTTTTTGCGAGGACCTTCGTCGACCCCACATGGGCTCCACGGAAGAGGGGAATGTTAGGATGAACTCGAGCCGGTGCCGGCCATGGCGAAGTAGTGGCCGGTGATGAACTAGAACCGGTGCCGGCCACCATCATCTTCGGCACCAGCCAATGATATCAGTTGGGCAGTGGGGAAGCGAGCCATCCTTTGTGCTGAAGCATATACCTCCGGGGCTCCCGGCAGTCCGGTGATCGTGCTGCCGGACATGAGGAACACAAATCGATCGGCGGGCGACCATTTAGGCCAGGTATTATATTCCTGTACTGTCCAGAACTAGCACCGCGTAGTTCATTTGAATGTAATGAAATCCGTCATGTTTGTATGAAAATCCGGTATTTTATATGATTTCCATCGTTGTTTATATGAAATATCAGTTTGTCTACGTGTTTGCGTGAATTTCGTCCGGTTGGTTGAGTTGTTGTCATAATGTGTGCGGCTACAGTTGGATGGCATAATTTGCGGGTCGCCGGTCGGTCTGCGGGCGGCTCGGGCGGCGTTGTGGGACAAAAAAACACAGCTCGTGCGAGCTCGTCTCCAACGTGCGCGCTGGATGATGCATGACAGCATGAGCACCCGAGCCATTCCTCGTTCATCGGTGGCAAAGGCACCAGTGGACAAAAGGGTCGCCAATATTTTGGCTACCCCGGGCAAGATCCAAACAGCCCCTCCCAATAGATTCAAATCCCTCGTTCGCCGTGGAATTTTTCCATGTGTTGTTTTCATGGACTAGCCAGATGCCCATGCATTGCAGGGAACATCAAGATGCATTTTTTTACAAACTCCCGCATGCATGCAAGGGATAATTAATGTCCTCCTTTGCTAGTACCACGAGGCAAAGACCATTAATATTGCATCGATTAGTGTTAGTGGCCTTGTATATCTGCAAATTGTAATTTTGATAGTGGCCCCTTGTATATAAAAATGGAGGGAGAAAGTTGAGAGATAAGGTGAGGAGGAGTGGGACGTGGTGGTGACTGGTGGTCGGACTGGGCGGAGGCATGGGGATGGACGGCGCATTATGTCTAGGTTTGTATCTCTCTCGCACACACCCACATAGGTGGGGGACGTGCACGAAGAGAAGAGGTGCACGCACGGCGCACGTACTCCCGTCTCTTTCCCAACCACACCTGCGCGGGTACACGGTGGAGCTCATTTCTGTATGAAAAAGGCAGCCCACGTGGTAATTTGGCACGTGTACTAGTTGTCCACTTGGTGGAGGGAGGATCGTCTACCACGGGTGAACAAACTAATTGCGACTTGACGCGTTATGTTAAATTAAAAAAAGAGGCAAACCATGTGGGGCCTACCTTAGAGGCAAGGCTCTATACACACAAGTACTTTTGATGTGTCCCGCCAACTCCCAGAACGAGGAGAAGCTTGCTTAGTACGCCGTCTCCCCTGCCCACAGGCACGGTGGCTCGCAGGATGAGGTGAAGCTTGCTTACTACGCCTTACGCCCGCTCCCTCGCCCACGAGCGCGGTGGCTCGTAGCACGAGGAGAAAATTTTACTACTCCCTCCGTTTACTCCTCGTCCCTACTACGTACTTTGGTTAGTACTCCCTCCATTTACTTATACAAGGCCACTATAAAAAATACATTTTGCATCTATACAAGGCCACAAATAGTAATCGAGACAAAAGTTACTACTCCCTCCTTTCCAGTTTATGGCTCAATTTCAAAATCTCTCCAACCAAGGTAGACGGTGAGTGGTCGAATTAATTTCGTAATTTGCACAAGTAATTAGTACGCTCGTTTTTCTCAAGAAGTTATGTTTACCGAGACATTAATTAGAACGAATGCATGAGTGACCACTAAATTTCCATGAACTTGTACATGCATTGGTTAGTTTCCTCTTGACACTACTTGCGTCGGGTGATCTAACGCACCTCGAAATCCAACATGTAATGGTACTACTACTAGTATAGTAGAATTGAGACTTATCAAATGGAAAAACGAATGTTTTTTAGATGAGCCCTATAAACCCTAGTGGGTACGTACTCCGTAAAAACAGAATTTTCCAAAACTAAGTCGCTCCCTGTCGGTGTACTAGAGTAGGGGTACCCTAGTATCCCGAACTTGTGCACGGGCGGTCGCAGCATCCCGCGGCAAGGCTTGCCGGGTGACCGCCAAGATACCTCGTGGTTCCTTTGGAGCCATTCAAGAACAAAGTGTCCAAGTTAAGAAGACAAGACCCCGGCAAGAGGAGCTTGCCGGGAAGGCCACTCAAGGCATTTCAAGGAACTTGCCGCGGCGCACCACGCGTTCCGGCAAGACCCGGTGAGCGACAAGCTCCCGGACGCGACAAGACAACGACCGCGGCAAGGCGCTTGCCGTGGCAAGCCACCTCTCCACGCCCGCGCTCCAGCACATCCACCAACGTGTCGCTCTGGGGCCCTTCTAGGCGTACGTGGCAGAAGGCTGTGCAGCTAGGGACGTGCGGTGGCAAGCGGCGCTGACAAGATCGCCATCGTGGCGAACGGTGGCGTCCCTGGCGGTCCCTTTTCGCACTGTTTAGGCGACACAGACGGGCATTTAAGACCCTTGTCCCCTGCCATCAGGGTTAGGTATGATACACTGTAGCAGGTAGCTGTGCCTACCACAACACCTTTCCATTTTTGCCCTTTACCTCCGTTGCCACCTGTCGGTAGCCCCTTGAGCATATAAAAGGAGGCCCGTGTGCAACGTAGAGAGGGGGGAGCCAGTTCGAAGACTCACGCTCGGTCTTGCTAGCCGCTGGTGTGTACTGTAGCACTCCGCGCTCCCGAGCTAGAAATCAATACAAAACCACAAAGCAGGAGTAGGGTTTTACGCATCCGTGCGGCCCGAACCTGGGTAAATCGCTCGCGTGCTTCGCCTCGATTTGCTCTTTGCACGATCTCCGCCCCCGCCGAACTGAAAGGGACCCGGCCCGCCGGTCCCATAGGTGCCCGTGGATCAGTACCCCGGCATCTTTGGCGCGCCAGGTAGGGGCGCGTCGAAGTTGTGTGAACCAGATCTGGCGTTCTCGCGAGCTAGATCTTCATCATCTTCATCAACATGCCGCCGAAGAAGAAACTTTCGGAGGCAGCTGCTCCGTCCGCGCCGAGCCAGCCACCGCCGGAGCAAACGGTTGGTGGGGCAGGCACCGGCGGAAGGACACGCGTCGACGAGGGAACTCACGGTGCTGTCAGGTCCCAGGACAAGGCTGCGCTGCCCATCGGCGGCGTAGCCGGCTCCCACAATGACCGGGCACACTCCAAGACCTCGGCGTCCGTGCATGCACCGCGCCCATCTTAGGAGGCGCGGGACCGGCAGCATCATGGTACTCACGGTACCATGCGTTCGCTAGATCAAGATCGAGATGGTGGATCTCGGAGCGCTCAGGACCACCATGCACGTCAACCTGCTGGCGCGAGCGAGACACGGTCGCCTGGACGAGATACTGCTCCTTCTAACGTAGTTAGAAGTCCGAGCATATCCCGCTCCTCGCACCGTTTGCCACCGCCACCCGCCACCGTAGCAGAAGCTTTGGCACGAGCTCAGCTGCTCCTAGACTACCATCCAGCGGCGGACAAGATCGATGACTGGAGGGTCACTATCCAGAGTCTCATCGGCTTCGCCAACGGCGACACTCCACGGCAGCCGAGCACGTCTCAGCCGCGGCAAGCCAGCCAGGCACGAGCCAGAGACGACAAGACTGGTGGGGGTGCAACTACTGTGCACTCTCCACCCCGAAGGCCAAGATCGCCGACTCGCCGGGTCCACCTCGACAGCGACTCCACCGCGTCGTCAGATCCGCGAGCTCGTCGCGATCAGCGCCAAGTTCTTCAAGAACGACAACAAGAAGACGCTCGTACTCGCATCGAGCGCCGGAGAGAAGCGCGGCGTCAATCAGACCAGCGCGCTGGGCCCTCTGTTGACATGCATGTGCTAGGGGAACCAGGCGACTTGCCGTACGCGGTAGGTTGCCCTACGTTCACTCGTGAGCTGCGGCAAGTCCAGTGGCCCAGTACGAAGAATTTCAAACCAGATGTACCAGAGAAGTACGATGGCAAGTCGCATCCGTCGGAGTTCCTCAGCATCTACACCATCGCGGTGCAGGCTGCTGGGGGGCGGGACGATAAGATCCTTGCCAACTACTTCCCGTTGGTGCTCAAGCCCAACGTCAGGTCCTGGCTCATGCACTTGCCGGACAACTCCATATCCTCCTGGGCTGATCTATGCCATCAGTTTGTCGGCGCCTTCACAGGCGGCCACAAACCTCATGGCCAAGAGAGTGATCTTCATCTGCTCGTCCAGAAGGAAGGAGAGCCCCTGCGCAAGTATATTCAGAGGTTCAGCCGTGTACAGTACAACATCCCAGACGTCCACCCTGCCGCGGTCATCAGCGCGTTTCATCAGAACGTGCGTAACCGCAGGATGCGGGAGGAGATGGCGATCTGCAGGGTCAGAGACGTTAGTGAGCTATATGCCCTGGCCGACAAGTGTGCACGCGCTGAGGAAGGGAGGAGACTCCCCGGAGAGAAGACGGGAGCAGAAGGATCTAACAGTGAGGATATTGCCCCGGCAAAGAAAAACCGGCGGCGGAACAGGAAGAAGAAAGGCAAAGAGGTGCTAGTCGTTGAGCAGCCCGGCAATGAAGGTGGCGCCAAGAAGGCCAAAGTTGGTAGCTCCGGCAAGGAGATTGCCGCGTGCGCCAACTGCCAGGCTGTGGCAGCCGCCGACAAGCAGGACGGCTCCGACAAGCAATACTGCAAGATTCACCGTACCAAGGGCCATGACCTCCAGAGCTGCAAAAAGGTCGAGCAGCTTGTCCAGCAGCAAAAGGCTGAGTACGAGCGGCGAGACAAGGAGAGGGCCCAAGATGGCGCTGCAGAATCTGGCAAGAAGCACGCCGGCCGAGGAGGACGCCGCGGTAAGGCCAAGCAGCGGCAAGGAGACAGACCTCCCCGCGTCCGCGACAACGATGAAGACGACGACGACGACGAAGACATGGATGATGTTGAGACTAGTGAGCAGGAGTTTCAGAAAGCCACAGAGGTCTTGTGTGTTGACGGTGGTGCTTCTCTGCATACCTCACACCGCCGACTCAAACAGTGGGTGCGGGAAGTTAATGCAGCAGAACCACCTATCGAATCACGCAAGCTTCTGAAGTGGTCCAGCACGCCTATCATCTTCGACATTGAGGATCACCCTGATCGCACAACTGTAGTCGGCTGTTTGCCGATGTTGGTATCACCAACTATCCGCAACCTCAATGTCACCAAGATGCTAGTTGATGGCGGGGCCGGCTTAAACCTGATCTCCTCTGCTGTACTCCAAAAACTCCAAATCCCTGACAGCGAGCTCGAAGAGACCGGCACATTCCAAGGAATCAATCCGGGAAGGAGCAAGCCGAAGGGGAAGGTCACGCTGCCGGTAACATTTGGCAGCGAGCTAAACTTCAGGACTGAGAAGGTCACATTCGACATTGCCGATATTCCATTGCCTTACAATGGGATACTTGGCTGTCCAGCACTCGCCAAGTTCATGGCAGCCTCTCACTACGCATATAACATGCTGAAGATGCCAGGCCCGATAAGCGTCATCTCTGTCCCTGGCGACAAGAAGGATGCTCTTATCTGTGCCGACAAGATCTACCAGGAAGCAGCAGCCACGGCAGATCGCAATCCACTTGCCGCTGAAGCTCCCGGGGGGAAGAAGACCAATTCCGGCAAGAGTTCTGATGCCCACTCCGGCAAGCGCACCTCTTCGGAGTGCTGCGCTGCCGTCGAGGACGCGCCATCGAGCTCCACCGGCAAGTGCAAGAAGACGATGGCAGCTCCGCCAGAGACGAAGAAGGTATCCGGCAAGGAGGACGGCACTGGTGGTACCTTCACCATCAGTGCCACGCTCGACCCTAAATAGGAAAGCGCGCTCGTTACTTTCCTGCGGGCGAATGTCGACGTGTTTGCATGGCAGCCGTCTGACATCCCCGGTGTTCCCAGGAAAGTGATTGAGCACCACCTTGCCGTTTGTCCCCATGCGCGGCCCGTCAAGGAGAAAGTCAGGAAGCAGGCAGTGGAGAGCCAAGAATTCATTGCAGAAGAGATCAAGAAACTGGAAGCAGCAGGCCTTGTCAGAGGAGTGCTCCATCCCACGTGGTTGGCCAATCCTGTAGTCGTGCGCAAGGCAAACGGGAAATGGAGACTTTGTATCGATTTTACCGATGTTAACAAAGCTTGTCCCAAAGACCCATTTCCTTTGCCGCGCATTGACCAGATTGTTGACTCCACAGCCGGATGTGATTTGCTTTCATTTCTTGACGCATACTCAGGATATCATCAGATCTTCATGGCAGAAGAGGATGAGGAGAAGACCGCATTTATTACTCCATGTGGCACGTACTGTTTCGTACGGATGCCTTTCGGATTAAAAAATGCTGGTTCGACATTTGCAAGAGTAGTCCATGTTGCTCTTGAGCCACAAATACACAGAAATGTGGAAGCCTACATGGATGATATAGTGGTCAAGAGCAAGGATAGAGCAACCCTGATTCAAGATTTAGACGAGACCTTTGCAAATCTGCGCAAGATCAGCCTCAAGCTCAACCCAGAGAAGTGTGTGTTTGGAGTTCCCTCCGGCAAGCTTCTCGGGTTCTTCGTGTCCCAGCAAGGAATTGAAGCCAATCCCGACAAGATCAAGGCCATTGAGTAGATTAAAGCACCAAAGCGCGTCAAGGATGTACAGAAACTTGCCGGTTGCGTGGCTGCTCTCAACAGGTTTATCTCTCGGTCTGCTGAGCGCGCCCTGCCGTTTTTCAAATTATTGAAAAAGGCAGGTCCAATGAAATGGACTCCGGAAGCGGAGGCTGCGCTGCAAGACCTGAAGAGATACCTGTCCTCCCCTCCAATACTTGTCGCACCTAAGCCACAAGAGAAGTTGCTGCTGTACATAGCGGCAACCAATCAAGTGGTTAGTGCTGCGTTAGTAGCAGAGAGGGAGGCAGATGATGAGCCAGCAACCGCGGCAAGCGCATCCAGCGACAAGCAGGGAGCTTCCCCGACAAGCTCTGGTTCCGACAAAGATGGATCTGCGCAGATACACGACGAGATACACAAGAAGATGGTGCAGCGCCCAGTTTACTTTGTCAGTTCCCTTCTACAGGGGGCTAGGTCAAGGTACTCTGGTGTGCAGAAATTGCTTTTCGGCCTTCTCATGGCCTCGAGAAAGCTGCGCCATTACTTCCAAGCACATGAGATCACAGTTGTCACTCGCTTTCCGCTGAAGAGGATACTGCAGAATCCAGAAGCGACAGGCAAGATTGTTGAGTGGGGACTGGAACTGTCAAGCTTTGGCCTCAAGTTTGAAAGCACTTCAACTATCCAGAGCAGAGCATTGGCAGAATTCATAGCAGAATGGACGCCAACACCAGATGAAGAAATTCCAGAAACGAGCATCCCCGACAAGGAAGCAAGCAAAGAGTGGCTGATGTACTTTGATGGTGCCTTTTCGCTGCAAGGCGCCGGCGCTGGCGTGCTGCTTGTCGCACCCACCGGTGAGCACCTCAAGTACGTAGTCCAGATGCACTTCCCCAAGAAGCAAGCAACAAACAATACTGCAGAATATGAGGGCTTGCTTGCCGGTCTCCGGATCGCGGCAGACCTTGGGATCAAAAAGCTCATTGTCAAGGGTGACTCACAGCTTGTCATCCACCAAGTAAACAAGAGTTATCAGAGTCCGTTGATGGAAGCATACATCGACGAAGTGAGAAAGCTAGAAGAACACTTTGACGGCCTACAAATGGAGCATGTTCCAAGAGCTCAGAACGCCATTGCAGATGGCCTGTCAAAGTGTGCCGCACTTAAGTTACCTGTGGAACCAGGGATCTTTGTGCTCAAGCTGACTCAGCCGTCCGTAACGCCATCAACTGGACAGAGCAAGAAGAGGAAGTTGGTTTCTGGAGACTATTTGCCGGCAGAGCTTCCCGAAGCCGCCGCCAAGAAGGTCCCCAAGATCAACGCCAAGAGTGCTGAGGAGCAGTCTGCTCCGGCAGACCCTAGGGTTGGTTCCGTTGAAGCCGGAGCTCCCGACAAGTTTTGCTCCAGCAAGCTTGCCGGGGAACTTCACGGTCCGGCAGAGCCGCAGGTTCTTGCCGTAGAAGCGGATATTCCCGCAGCAGTCTCCAAGATCAACACCAAGAGCGCTGAGGAGCAAGATGCTCCGGCAAGCCCTAGGGGATGTTCCATTGAAGCAGAAGCTCCCGACAAGTTTTGCTCCGGCAAGCTTGTCGGGGAACGTCAAGCTCCGGCAGAGCCGCAGGTTCTTGCCGTGGAAGCGGATGTTCCCGCAGCAGCAGATTTGCCTTTAGTCCTTGTTGTCGAGCCACAAGCTCCAGCATGGGCACAGCAGATTGTCCATTTCCTTCAGACAAGAGGACTTCCCGAAGAGCAAGAAGAAGCGGAGAGAGTAGCCCGGCAGTCAAGTATGTACCAGTTTGTCGACAAGACACTGTACAGAAGAAGACTCAACGGTGTGAAATTGAAGTGTATTCCCCGGGAAGATGGACAAAAGCTGTTGGCAGAAATGCATGGAGGCATATGTGGTCACCACATTGGCGCAAGAGCACTTGTCGGTAAAGCTTTCCGGCAAGGTTTCTTCTGGCCAACAGCCCTCCAGGATGCAACTGCACAAGTAACCAAGTGTGAAGCGTGTCAGTTTCATTCCAAGCAGATACACCAACCAGCTCAAGCTCTCCAAACGATCCCTTTATCCTGGCCATTTTCGGTCTGGGGACTCGACATCCTCGGCCCCTTTCCCCGAGCTGTCAGGGGCTTTGAGTACTTGTACGTTGCAATCGACAAGTTCACAAAGTGGCCGGAAGTGGAACCAGTGAGGAAGGTGACAGCACAGTCAGCAGTCAAGTTCTTCAGGTCGATTGTTTGCCGCTTCGGGATCCCTAACAGGATAATCACCGACAACGGCACGCAATTTACGAGCCGCACCTTCACGCAGTACGTCCAAGATCTTGGCGCCAAGGTCTGCTTCGCTTCTGTTGCTCACCCGAGAAGCAACGGTCAAGCGGAGAGGGCAAATGCTGAAGTGCTACGCGGGCTCAAGACCAGAACTTTTGACAGGCTGCACAAGTGCGGAAGAAACTGGATCGAGGAGCTGCCGGTGGTTCTTTGGTCGATCAGAATGACGCCAAATCGAGCCACTGGACAGACACCTTTTGCTCTAGTCTATGGAGCAGAGGCAGTTATCCCCACGGAACTCGTATACGGGTCACCTCGAGTGCTCGCTTATGATGAGCTCGAGCAAGAGCGGCTGCGACAAGATGACGCGCTGCTCCTTGAGGAAGACCGTCTTCAGGCTGCTGTGCGAGCTGCTCGCTACCAGCAAGCTTTGCGCCGCTACCATAGCCGCAAAGTTAACGCCAGAAGTCTCGGGGAAGGCGACCTTGTTCTTCGGCGCGTTCAGTCCGCCAAGAATTCCAACAAGTTGACGCCGAAGTGGGAAGGCCCTTACCGGGTGAAACGAGTCACTAGGCCTGGCGCTGTCCGCCTTGAGACCGAAGATGGCATTCCGGTGAGCAACTCCTGGAACATTGAGTATCTTCGTAAGTTTTACCCGTAAGGCGCGGTTGTCGGAACCTGTTCCGGCAACCACCTTTTGTACAAGTCTTGCCGCTTTTGCATGTAATCCTTTGTACAAAGCCGGGCGCAGATCCCGTGCATAAGTAAAGCTCATGTGCTCCGCACATTTTGTCAATTTTATGCTTTCTATTTTCTGGCATATATGATCTGACACTTTGTGCAACACCTACTCCACGGTAAGCAATAACGTGCCGTAAAGCTCCATATCTGCATTGTCTCTTCTTCCTTTTGAAAGCAAGGTTCCCCTCGCCCACAAGTTTGCCGGGGGGAAAGGAGAAGACGATGGATGGTATGGGCCAGGCGTCGTTCAAGAAAGTTTCGCCTTGCCGGGAAGCAAACAACAGAAAAGCTAAGTTGCCAAAGTTTGAGCAATCAAATTTTTTAAATTTTAAGTTATCTCCCTTGAACGACCACACTTTGTATGGAAAACCTGTGCGCGGAGGAACCAACTCATAGCTAGTTGCGCCCCTACTTTTTTTTGAGTCCGCTCAACAACTTAAGTGAGCTGCTAGCGCCCTTACTTTGCTTCGAGTCCGCTCAGCAACTTAAGTGAGCCGCTAGCGCACTTACTTTGTTTCGAGTTCGCTCAACAACTTAAGTGAGCTGCAACTAGTTGCGACAAGGTTTCTTGCCGGTAGCGGCACCGCCAGCAGGCTGCTGACGTTCCGCACTCAGCGCTCGCGGCTCAGGTGCCTGCACCGGCAAGTTCCCTAAAAGCGTAGGGCAAAAACATACAAAGGAAGGAATCAAGTAAAGGGAGTAACGTTGCAATCATTGCCCACAATCAAGTTACATTACAAAGATAGCTTGTCGCAGCTCTAACAGATTGTTTTCATGACATGATGGGCAGCGACAAGAAAAGAAGAAATGAGCGGCCTAATCTACGTGATCGCCTTCGACCCGCTTGATCCCGCTCACCTTGTCCACAATGGGTGCGACAAGGGCCTTGAGCTCCTCCAGATCAGCTTCTGGCGGCAAGGACCTGAGGATGTTGGTGAGGCGGAGGCCCGGATTGCGGAAGGCCACCTTCATCAACACTTTCTCGAGGGCTCCTACACAGATCTCGCGCGACTCGTCAGCTAGTTGCTTGGGGATCCTCTCTCAGAGTCGCTGAAGGGTCGTCGCCACGCCCTTGAAGAATAGGACGAGCTTGGCGCTGGGCTGGAGGTTGTCGTCGGAGGGATACCCAAGATCTTCCATCCCCAGCTGCGCCAGCTCCTTGTCGATATCTGTGGCGGCGTTCACCAGACTCTCCGTCCAGTGCGTCACAGTCTCCCTGAAGGTGTTCTGGGCGGTGACAGCGCTCTCCAGCAGCGCCTTGTCGGCCTTGATTTCCTCCTTCAAGGCCGCCTCCCGTTTCTTGGCGCTGTCCAGAGTCTTGGTCAAAGTGGTTAGCTTCAACTCAAGATCCACGTTGGAGGCCTTGGCGACGCTGAGCTCCTTGCCCTTCTCGGAGAGATCGGCCTCCAGCCGCGCCACCTTCGTCTTCAACTCCTCCTTGGCGGCCTCGGCAGCGGCGGCAGCGTCCTCCGCTTGCTTGAGGGCTCCGCCAAGCTTCTC
Organism: Triticum urartu; assembly: GCF_056163025.1. Lineage (NCBI taxonomy): Eukaryota > Viridiplantae > Streptophyta > Magnoliopsida > Poales > Poaceae > Triticum > Triticum urartu. The sequence continues at coordinate 582,289,449 of NC_141879.1, forward strand.
CTCGCGCGAGGCAAGATCCTCCTCGTGGGCGTCGAGATTGACCTTCCGCTGCGCCAGCTCGCCCTCTTCCGCGGCTAGCTTCACAGCGGCAAGTCGCTGGCCCTCTTCGGCTTCAGCCTTCTCGAGGAGAAAGACCATCCGCGCTTCAGCGAGCTGCTCCCGCTCCTCCGCCAAGGATCGGAGGGCTTCCCGGTGGAAACCCCCGAGCTCTTCTGCGCGCTTTTCAATGTCTGCTCCCGCCTTTGCGACAAGCGTCTCGCGGGACTCCAGCTTGGCTTGTCGCGCGCGGTAGAGCGACATCAACCTGCGCAGCAGCCGCTCTTCTTCGAGCTCGTTGCTGCTGCTGCTTGGCGCGTCGACCAGCTTCAGCCCCGCGGAGGCGAGCACTTCTCCGTCGAAGACCTCCCCCTCGACCGGCGCTCTGGAGTTTGATGCCCAGGGAAGATTGATGAAGACGTCGTCGCCGGCCTTCAAATAAACGCCCGACTGGGGATCCTTGGAACTTGGCGCTGCGGCTTCGGCGGATGGGTCGGCAGTCGGCGTAGCGCCTGGCGCTCCTGCGGCCTCTGGGTCGTCAGTACGATCGCCAGATTCCTCGCCAGTTGCTGTGGCGTCAGCCTTGGCGGCTTCTGCGCCGGTGGCGTCTCCAGCATCGGCAGCTTCGTCGGCGGCGACCTCTGTCTCCATCTGCTCCGCAGCGGATAGATCTGACGGCCGGAAAAGGGGAGAAGAGTCAAACAGAATCCAGCAGAAACTCATAAAGATCAAGAAAAGAAGGATCCAAGAGAAGTTTTGGAGCAAGGGGAGTACCTGCACCAGGCTCTGCGGTCGTGGTCTCCGTCGTCGGGGGGCCGCTGGCGCTGTCCCTCGCCGGAGAACCCTCCCTTGCCGGAGACTTCTCCCTCACCGGGAAGCCTTCCCTTGCCGAAGAATTCTCCCTTGTCGGGGGATTCTCCCTTGGCTCCTGGTGGGGCTGCTCGGCTCCTACACAAGTCAACAAGCAGATATCAGCAAAGACAAGTACCCATGCACGCCTCGCCGCGGAAAATAATTCACACACTTACGCTGGGGGCTGCCATGGAGGAAAGTCGCCGGCTCCGGCAAGGTTGTCTCGGGCGCGCCACCTGTTGTCGCAGTGGGCTCGTCCTCGATGATGATCACCGGGGCCTTAGCTCTCTTTGCCGCTCTCTGGGCCAGAGTCCTAAAGAGGAACAGATTCAGGGAAAAGCAAGTGAGAAACAAGACCAACAGCAAGAGTTGAAGAAATGCAAGTACAACAAGAGAAGCTTACTCTTCTTCTTCTTCCTCGTCGGATCTTAATGCGGAGAAGTCAAAGCCTGGCGCGCGCTCGGCGCGAGGAGGCGGAGGAGAAGCTTCCCTTGGCCGCTTGGCGGGAGCAGTGGCGGCGGTCTGAGACGACCCCGCTCCGGCTGTTGGCACGGCGTGAGTAGCGGCAGGGACTGAAGCGGTGGTCCGGCTAGACTCCGCTCCAGTTGCCGTCGTAGCATGAGGGGCTCCCGCGGCAACGGTGTTTGCCGTGGTCGAGCGTGTCACGCGGCATGGCGGCTGTTGGCCCGCTTGCCGCTCTGCCACATCACCAACCTTGCGGAGGCGCCTTCTTGGTGGGGATGGAGGCTCTGCTTCTAGTGGGCTGTCTGAAGAAGAGGTGGAAGAAGAGTCGATTTGCAACGAGCCGCTCGTGTCCTTGGCGGGCTCGCTCGGCTCGGTGTCTTGCCCGGCAAGCCCCTTCTTGCCGGCAGGCTCCCCTCGCTCGGCACGGCTTGCCGCTTCTGCTGCATCGGCTTCCTCCACAGTGAACCCGAACTCGCCCGCGGCTACGGCTGCCGCTGCCTCCTCCAGCCTAGTGGCGATGAGCGCCATCTCCGCATCCATGGTGTCGCGGGTGAGGCCGTCCTTCTCGTCGAGGCGGATTGGCACTTCCACCAAGTCGTCGAAGAATTGCTGCACGACCTCGTCTGCAGGCTCCTGCCAAGTTGGCACAATCCCGTGCGAGTCGCACTCCGGCATCATTGCACGGATGTGGTCGAGTGCGGAATTGTTGCACAAAGGCACGACGCCCCCCGGCAACCTGAACACCTCGGGATGCTGGGGGTCATATTTGAACAGCTCCTGCAGCATCGCGTTGAGCTCCAGGACTGTGAAGTTGTAATTGAGGCCTGGCCGCAGCCTCATGATGTCTGCCGCGTTCTTGAACTCCCAAGTGGGCCTCCCCCGTTCCTGCAGGGGGGCGATGCGCCGGCGAAGGAAGTCTGCGCCAACAGCGCCAACAGTAAGCCCGGCAAGCCACAGGTGCAGGATCCTGGTGACGGCAATCTTCAGCCTGGCGTCCTCCGAAGCCATGTCACTCCAATCGCTGCCGCGTGTTACTGGGATTCGGCGTCGGATGGTAAATGGCTGCGGGCTCTCCTCGTCAATCCAGCACCAATCAGCTATCCACTCCTCCCACTTGCCGCGGAATTCTCCCTCCAGATAGGTCTCTTTCTTGCCGGGCCTTGAGATCCAGGCAATCCCGCCGGATAGAGGCTCTCCTCTCTCTACTCGGGGTATGAAAAAGTGGCGGAAGAGGGCTACGTTGGGAAGGACTCCGACAAAGTTTTCGCAGAGGTGTGCGAAAACTGCCATTGTCAGGACGGCGTTGAGGGTGAAGTCAAGGAGATGGAATCCATAGGTGTTCATGATGTCGCAGAAGAAATCAGAGAAGGGCGGGGCAGAGCCCGCAATAGAAGAACAATGCGAAGAAGGGGTACCCATTCGGAGCCTTCTTCCAAGCGGCGGCGGGGAGAACCTTTGTGCGCGGATGCGCGCGCGTCTCCGCTGACCAGAACAGATAGTAGTTCTCCCTCAGCTCCTTCGCGCCGAGCTTGGGGGGGAAAACGGACCGCTCCTTCCGCAGCGCCGCGAGCTGCTGCGCCTCGGTCGTCTTCACGGCCTTCCCCTTGTCGGCTTTTGGAGCCATGGCGGAAGTAGTGGAGGAGGTCGACGGCGTTGGTGGTGCTAGTGGCGATGGGGGGTGGAGTGCTGCTCTCTCTCTCAGCTTTGGGGAGGCAAGGGAGCGGCGGAGATTTCTGAGATTGGGAACGGCAACGGGCGAGTGGGCCAACTGCCCCTGTTTCCCCTGCTTATAAAGGGGGAGGGGGCGGATGTTCCGCATTTCCGAATAAAGAAACCCCCACGACCTCTCCCACGACGCCGCATTCAACGCGTGCCGTTCGGGGAGGGCGCGGTGGATACGGAGTGAGATACGGCGTAACCTAGGCCGCGCGTGCCCGTGCCCTGTTTTGGGCCTGGCCCAATAGCGCTCGGCACCGTGTATGACCCAGGCCCGGGGGCTCCTGTCGGTGTACTAGAGTAGGGGTACCCTAGTATCCCGAACATGTGCACGGGCGGTCGCAGCATCCCGCGGCAAGGCTTGCCGGGTGACCGCCAAGATCCCCCGTGGTTCCTTTGGAGCCATTCAAGAACAAAGTGTCCAAGTCAAGAAGACAAGACCCCAGCAAGAGGAGCTTGCCGGGAAGGCCACTCAAGGCATTTCAAGGAACTTGCCGCGGTGCACCACGCGTTCCGGCAAGACCCGGTGAGCGACAAGCTCCCGGACGCGACAAGACAACGACCGCGGCAAGGCGCTTGCCGTGGCAAGCCACCTCTCCGCGCCCGCGCTCCAGCACATCCACCAACGTGTCGCTCTGGGGCCCTTCCAGGCGTACGTGGCGGAAGGCTGTGCAGCTAGGGACGTGCAGTGGCAAGCGGCGCTGACAAGATCGCCATCGTGGCGAATGGTGGCGTCCCTGGCGGTCCCTTTTCGCACTGTTTAGGCGACACAGACAGGCATTTAAGACCCTTGTCCCCTGCCGTCAGGGTTAGGTATGATACACTGTAGCAGGTAGCTGTGCCTACCACAGCACCTTTCCATTTTTGCCCTTTACCTCCGTTGCCACCTGTCGGTAGCCCCTTGAGCATATAAAAGGAGGCCCATGTGCAACGTAGAGAGGGGGGAGCCAGTTCGAACACGGACGCTCGGTCTTGCTAGCCGCTGGTGTGTACTGTAGCACTCCGCGCTCCCGAGCTAGAAATCAATAAAAAACCACAAAGCAAGAGTAGGGTTTTACGCATCCGTGCGGCCTGAACCTGGGTAAATCGCTCGCGTGCTTCGCCTCGATTTGCTCTTTGCACGATCTCCGCCCCCGCCGAACCGAAAGGGACCCGGCCCGCCGGTCCCATAGGTGCCCGTGGATCAGTACCCCGGCACTCCCTTTCATGAATTCTATAGTATACTCCTCCGTCGACGCTCCCTTTCATGAATTCTGTACTTCTTGTCGCCGACATGTGGGACATATAGCAACCGAGTCGACGTGTCAAGCACCAAACAAAAGTGCAGAACAGCAGGGGGACGCACCCCACTCGTACCGGCCCGGTAGTAGTAATGAGCAATGAGACGTCAAATCACAATGCCGCACTTTCCCAGACGGACGAAGCAACCATTATTTCACACTTCGGTTCGCCATCATCTGAAACCACGTACTAGTATTGCTTCTGCCTCAAGAGGGACACGCGCATCGCCTTGGTACACCATGACACGTGGGGCCACATGACAGGCCATGCTCCCCCGCCGATCGCTCGGTAAAATCACCTCATTTTTTCTATACTTCCTCCGTATCGGTTTACTACATGGCATGCACGTCGTTCTAGGTTGAGAATTTAACTGGCTATATATGTGATGAACAGTACTCTAGCCTTTTAAAAAATGTATACTTTTGTACAGTAGTACTATCGATGGATTGCACCATGGAGCAAAAATTGTAATTAAAAAAGGTGGTACATATAGAGAGCGCTCGTTGCCAAATTATGCATATAGTACTATTAAAAAAGCTAGTACGTGCTTAATTGGGGTGCTAAATTCTATTAAACTAATACTAGTAGTATGTACATACAGAAGAGTTAAAGTAACGAGAAGAAACATAACATAGTTCTGCTGGGGGCTCAGCACAACACACCCCTCAAATTAAACTAAGCACACATGAAATTAAAATATGCAACTAATCCAGTAGACACTGCATCAGAAGTTTAGAACCACCATGAGCAACGACACTGCCACCTTACTCGGAGTCCTCGACTTCGTCCTTGTCCCTATTCCTCTTGGCCGATACTTCTTTGCTTGAACCGCACACTTGGCTGTTGCTCTTCATACAACCCTTGTAGATATTGAAACAAAGGTAGCCATCCATTGCAGCGTAGTGGATGTGGTCTATATCTAGTACATTCCGCTGCCATGCATGACAATGAAACATGTATGGAGGTTTCTCCAGTTTACCGTACGAAGGATGAACCATGGCTCCCGCCAGGGTCAGCATTGAAGGCTGACGAAAGGGCACCAGCCAATTCTTCTGGAGGTCGAAGGGGTTGCCTACAACGAGGCCTATCTGACCCAGGACTTCTTCGTCGTTCGTAAAGTCTACAGTAACGATTTTCACTGTTTTGTCCTTGAGGAAGTTCTTAAAATCCTGGCACTCAACGTCGGCATGGCATATGTGGTAGACCAAGCAAACGTTATGTACGCAAACCTAGATCACGGCGGGCTTCTTCCTCTCTTCATCCTTTAGATCCTTCTCTCGTCCCAGGACTGTGGTGTACTCAACATCTAGCCCAGTGACCCACTCATCATCTGAGTTTTTGAACATGCGTCTGAAGCGAGAAAGGCATCCTTTCACCGTCGCGGAAGAACGGGTGTAGATGACATCGAACTCATCGCCGGTGATGGTTCTAACCTTGTACTCACTGCCGATCGTGGAGATTTGGGACGCCATGGATTTGGGAGGAGGGTTAGGATTAGTGGAACTGCCGTAATGTGAATGGACGGGACGACTAGGAGCGAACAGCCGTAGTATTGAAGGACGTGCGGGGACGAGTGGGAGCGAACTGCCAGCGTGCGAACGGCAGGGTAGTGGCTTTCCATTCTCCCATGATACGGGCTTCTGAGAGCCCTTGGATCTGAGATCGAACGGTTGCATGGCGTGATTCTAGACCTATGGGTGAATATCCTATCCTGGAGGGTTATTCTGCAAATTTTCAGCAACTTAGCATGCGACCGTTTGATCTCAGATCCAAGGGTTGCGAGCAGCCCGTATCATGACCACGACCGTCGCGTCGCTTGCGCGGTCGCGCCCTTGGAGATTTAACACGGTTCGTTAGGCTATCCGATGTTGGCATGTCATACATAGTCATCACTTAGTCACTCATACTACAACAAGGTTGGCTATAAGTCTATTTTTTTACTCCTCTCTATCTCTTTCTTCGTACTCAAGGAAGAAATGGTGCTAAGCGCGTGTATTTATTGCATTTGCCAAGGAGTGACCTCTTCCAATGAAATGGTGTTGCTAAGTTTGCTTCATTTATTAGCTATAGACTCAAAATTGTCTTTTCACCTAGGTACACGCGCTTAGCACCGTTTCTTCCTTGGGTCACCAAACTAGTCTCTCTCTTCTTGATTAACTTGCCACATCAGACTTTATGCCTATATGGCAAGCTTAAGCACCTGTAGGAGCAAGTAAAAGTAAGTACAATAGTGCGCTTTACATGGCATTTTTGCATATGTGGAGGAAAGAGAGGCAAGGAAAAAGTGGAGAAGTGGGCTCTCATGCAAGAGCCAACCTCTACTACATGGTGGAGCATTGGGAGAGGCACCTGTATGAAGGTGGTCAGGAATCTGGGAGACTCACGTCGGTCGTAGCGCCGCAGTTAAAATGATAATGGCAAGTCAAATCACGGGGCCCCACCTGTCCAGCAGTAACTCGCTGTCAAATCACACAGCCCTACGTTTGCAGCAGCCTACTCCCTCGTCTTCTCGCATCTCTGTCGAACCAACTAGGCGGAACTGCCCCCCAGCCTACCGCGCAGGAAAAGCCCCGCCCTACTTTTAAATACAACTACATCCGCTTAAGAATCCAATGATATATTTTTTGTGACATAGTAACTCATATTTAGTTAGTCAAATGGATGACCTAGAACTACGTGCAGGCCCTATAAACCGAGACGCCTAAAAATAAAAATACCGAGATGGAGAGGGTAGTTCAGCACGTATCTTTTTAGATCAATATAGTCGGGATTCACCAAGGAGCAAAACCAAGTGGTAGGCTGCTCCTGTCGTCTTGGCATAGCAACTCAAGCAGGGTCAGTCCGCACACGAAATGGTGACACACTTAGCAGGACCCCTTTGGCCAACATGTGGCTCATCCACCGTCTTGTTCCACGTGCGATGCACCAAATTACAGTTTGGGGCAGCGGTTGGAATTGGAGGCACCCCAGTCGTAGCGCCGTAGTAGTAGAAAATGAGCGATGAGGGGTCAAATCACAAAGCCCCACCTTTCCCGCATTAAGCTGGACGGACGAAGCAACCATCATTTCACTCTAGGGCGCAAGAGCATAAAGAAAAGAGAAAACAATGATGCGTGCGGCAGCTACCTAGGGCACCCAAGGGTAGGGGTCTCCACTACAGATCCTTTTTTTGAAAGCGCCTCATCTACAAATCGGCTTCTCCCTCATCCTCTTGAAGAAAACCGATGATGAGTGCGGCGATTGGGTTTGTAGGAGCACTACGGCGTGCGGGGCCACATCGTCGTAAACGGGTTCGAGCCGACGCCTTAAATATGTGTGGGCCGCTTGGTTTTACGGGAACCAGGCAGCATTTTGGGTTCGGGGACCAGTGGAGATATAGTATGTACAAAAAATTGTGGACGTAGGTTCGACCGAACGGCAATGATGTATGGGCCCTGCATTTTGATATACCCAGGGCCGCGTGAAATTTGCTACTCTACTCAAAACTAGTAAGGTACACATGTATTGAACGCATGAGATTTCGAAACTAAATTATGAATAAATACACACTATAGCATGTAAAGCTTTGAGTCATATATGCATGATGTAGATGTTCGTTTAGTTCTTATAGTTCATCTCATTCAAAATCAATAAGTTTTATAAAAATGTTAAGATTCATGGGGTTGTGCATTGTACTCCCTCCGTTCCAAAATAGATGACCCAACTTTGCACTAACTTTGTACAAAGTTAGTGCACAGTTGGGTCATCTATTTTGGAACGGAGGGAGTAAATCATAAAGTAGAAAACAAATAATGGCAATTCATTTAGAAAAAAATAGTCAATTATGATACAGAAGATTCTAGAACAAAGGAGAAGTGCTTGTGTTTTGAGGTTTGTGCATTATGCTTAAGTTCAACCATGGAGTCTTCTAAATTGTACATGTGGCAGATCTGGTGGAATGTTGATGATATCCAATGGCCAGTAGTGCTCAGATTTGCCTATCTCTGCACTGTCGGGTTAGCTTCATCCAGCGACTATCTTTCAAAGTTATTGGCACACAATATAGTTCTTGTGCCATAGTTGCATGTTTTGGAAAAAAGCTACTAGTGGGTTGTACTATCTATTTAGGAATAGAAGATGTATACATGGAATTTGTAGGGAAAGAGATGACATGGAGCATCTCAATTCCTATGAGTAGGGATTGGAAAAGAGATGTCATTTGGTTCACATCATAGGAACTTTTCTATTGAATCTAGAGATGACATGTTTCTCAATTCCTATGAGGAGGGATTAGAAAAGAGATGTAATTTGGTTCATATCATAGGAACTTTTCTACTGAATATACACTAATGTTTATTTTCCTTTGAAATTAAGGGAGTATAGGAATCCATTCATATGAACCAAGAGGCTCTAAAGCTATAGAAATGATATCATGTTTATTTCCTTTGAAATGTGGAGTATATGAATCTATTCCTATGAACCAATTGGCTCTAAAGGAAAAAATCCTATAAAAGTCATATCATATAGAGTTCCTATGATATTCCTCGACACTAAAGGATGCTTGAAATTGCTGCGGGTGATACGATGGTCTTTCTTTGTAGACTCCTCACCCAACTTTATAGTTACCTCTCGAAGCTGAATGAAATGATATATACATGGTATTCTACATGTGCAATTTGGCACACGAAAACTCGGTAAAAGTTTGCGAGGTTCAAATTTTCAATAAAGCTATATGCACTGCATTTCGGAACGGAGGGAGCATACAGTAGTTGCTAACACTCATGTGGAAGATTTGTGTGTAGGAGGAGTGGCTGTTCTGTTAAATGACATGGCAAAACTGACACTGTCGAATGCCGATCTAACGGTCGTTACGGCGTTCGTCAGGAAAAGGCTTGTGGCGAACGTTTGTCGGATAATGATTTACGGACACATGCATTGCATTGATACGTGCCCCCCTCTCTCTCAAGCACACGCACCCTCACAAGTCACGACTCTCCCGAGTCCTCTCGCAGACTCGCACGTCGCACCCACCGTCTATCTGCAGGTAGACGTCACGCACATATGTGCTCTTCACACCCTACCCTCAGAACTTCTAAAAAACAAAAGACGGCGTGCACATTTTCTTTTAGCTCACACGTGACACACTTGTACTATTACTCTTGCGGCGAACGTTCTTTGGGCAAAGTATATTGTACTCTCGCGAAGAGAAGCGGTGCACGCACGCACTAGTTCTCTCACACCCACTCGCGGGTACATGTAGGAGCGCATTTTTTTGAAGGTCGTACAGCAAAATCACTCCACTATATATAAAAGTAGGAGCCTTAGCGCTTGCTTTACTAGGGTTCCTCTTGTTCACTCTCTCATGCTCTCCAGATCTAAGCAACACATAGGTGGCCACACTCTCTCTCAGCTCACGGCTGGTCACAAATCCAGCCGGACAACCTCGACCGGGGTAGGGGTGTAGCTGCATCGTTCACGCTGTCGTCGGCGGCGAGGGAGGAGACCAATGGCTGCCCGCACGTCCCGATCGGCGGCCGTGCTGTTCTCTCCGAGAGAGCGCCGGCTCGGGAGGGCCTCCGACCCCTTCTTCCTCCCTGCGGTATTGTGGCCAAGATGCGTCCTCCCGACGCCATCTTTGCGACATGCCGACGACCCTCAGGTATATATTCCTTCGAAACCTGCCTTGCTCTACTGCCCATCTCCCTTCGTGTGGATCCTTTTCTACTTCCGTCTGTTGTTCCAAAGCCACCTAGACTTCTACTAAGGCACGTGCTTTGCACATATGTTCTGTATGATAGATACTCATATACCTTCTTTTTAGAGAGAGAAATGGGTACCCGTATCTTGAGTAGATATCATAGTGTGTTTGTTTGCATGATCTAAGGACTATTCTGAAATAAGAAGCAAATCACTTGCACAAATCAAACTGAGTTCCAAGTAAGAATTTGATTACAAGATAAAAGTTGTAGTTTTATTATATGTTGTTTCCTGGGTTCCACTGATGTATAGTTCCAGAGTTGTTTGACGGTTTACATGCATGTTTATGGACTATTTTGTGCAACTAAATAAGTCATTTAGGTCTGACAGACACTCATGTCCTGTATTAGCTTGAGGTATAGCTTATGTATGACTGAAATAAAATATTACACTTTTTCTGCGAATAATAAAAATATTACATTTCTCGATGAAGCAGAATAAAACTTTAGCTAGCATCAGCCATGCAATGTTATGTTATGTGAACAATGTAAACTTTGCAGTATAGCGGCATCTAAAAAATCGACTTTTACAGTAATCTAAGAAAATAAGTTAGTAGTAGAGTGTTTATTTCCCAGGTGACAACGGGGAACCAAAATGTGCTAGCTATTTGCCAACTTGTCGTACTTGCATGTGAGGAGGTGGCTGTAGTTTCTAGACATTTCTCAACTTCAGTAGGTGCAACCCAGATTCAACGGGGACTTCTTTATTTGTTTACTTGGAGAGAAGAGTCAGCCATGTGCACAAGGAGCGGGAGCGAATCCGGCAGCTCTTAGCCATCAGATCATGTCATCCTTTGTTTGATGGACGGCAGTGATATGCATGAGAGGGGAAATGAACGGTGGATTTTGAGCCAATGCTTGTTTGGGCGGGAGAACGGAAGATGGAGTGGTAAATCCAATTTCAAAACCGCCGCATTATAGTAGTAGTAGATTAGAAGTAAAGCTATTTCATACAGTCGACTCAAAGCGTTGGTTCAAACAGGGAAGAAAGTGGGAAAGCTGTAGCATGAATCTAGGACTTGGTTATAAGAGGAAACGGGGGAAAGTAGTAATATCTGTCACTGTTTAAATAACCGCATTTCTTATTTGCGCAAACAGGGATGTCTGTGTCCATATCGTTTCGGGATGTCTGTCTCCGTATCGTTTCTATCCGCGCAATCAAAAGCACACACCTTAGTTTTAGTACAACTACGCAAAATGAGATGGCTATCCCTCGCTGCCGTCGTCTAACCTCCCGTCTTCAAGGTATCCCTACATTGGTAGTAACTAAGGTAGAATGACCAACGCAATCTAAAAGAAGCTGATTCATACGTTTTACTTCCTGATTGCAGTGCAGGGACGACCGAAAACAACTGCATCCTAGTCCGGAATGCACTTTCTACCAGTTCATCCATGGACCAAGGACTAGCTGGCACGGCTGCACGGCGGTTTTTTGGACAGGTGCGCGGACAAGAGGCATTGTGGTCTGCTTATTTCTGCAAATAGCGATGCTTAAATTTAGTGGAATGCACAAGCATTTCAGCTGGTCAGTACACTGCATGGTTCAGTTCAGCATTCCAGCTAAGACCACAATTATAATTGGTTATTCTGGAATGAGAGAACCTAACCCTGAATGGTGGCAACAAGAAAAAACCAGAGTGAACTCCAGGAAATTTAAGCCTGTCGGGAGGCCCTTTGCTCAGAGAGAAGCCTTGCTTGTTTTTTCCTGATTTGTAAACCTTCTCACAACTTTGTCTTTTGTTGTGAACTAGTATATGTTTGTTATGTCCTATGAATCATTGAGATGTATAAAATTGCTTAGCTTATGCTTTTCAAGATTTTATGAAGACGAGTTTAATGTGAGTGTTCCACATGAGCGCTGGACTAGCGTGTGAACGTTTGGAATTTATTACATTGTGGCCTCAATTAACTGCATGAACCACTGTAACAAGATACATAGTTGCTTATATGTTAGACAATAGATTGTTGATTGTTAGATGGTCGACAGCCTAGTGTTGAAGCGAGCTGAGCCAATGTGCCGTGTTTTGCACAACTGCTTACAAGTGGGGTAGCACCAACAGTGTTTACAAGTACTTATGTATACGTCGGCGCACGGTTCTCGAAAGAGTGCTCTATTTCATCAAAGCACACACTGCTCGTATGATAAACTGTGACAACTTATGTCTTACCATGTCGTATTCATGAAAAACCTAGTGAGGACGCATCTGTTTCGGCAACAATTACGATGGTTCTCACATGATTCACGGGCACACAAAAGTAGCAGCAGTTCCCATAGACGGATTCAAACAGAGTACTAGCCCCAGAGGGGTCGATAACAGGCAAGGTTCGGATAATTAGACACAATCCAAACTACTATTAAACACTAGCTAGGGAAGCTATTTCATGCCTCGATCTAATTTGGGCTGGACACAAGACGGACCTTGCCATGAACATCATCGAGGACGTCCCGCAGCAGCTCAATCCTGTGAACCTTCATGAAGACAACCTTGTGGCCTTGCCACTGATAAACTTGTTTATGGAGGCATGCCACGTCATCTTCCTACGTAAGCTTGACAAGAACAGTATTCCTCACAAACGAAGGAGTAGCTTTGAACTTCTTGTGCTTTAGTACACCCTGGACAACACGCCTGACAACAGTGAGGCTGGAATACAACTCTTCATTGGTATAACCGCAAATGGCTTCCAGGATCCAATAGCCCAAGAACTATGTTTTCCCAGTGCGTATATTCAGGTCGTCCGCCTCATAGCGAGTGACATGTACAACCACACAATCCCTGTCTGCATCAGGGCTCTAATTGAAACAGAAAAAAATTCTGAATTACTTTTCAGTATAAGAAACACAAGTTATTTAAACCACTACGTATACCATGGCATCGAAGGTAATAAAATTTTGCATTATTAATCACCACATACTTCCTTTTCTAAAAAAATCACCACATACTTAGATGAAAAACCACAATCGAGATCGGCAAAGAAGGAAATCACCTTGGGCAGCTTAGCGGGGGGGGGGGGGGACACATCCTCGAAGGGGGAAAACTGCTCCTACAGTGCCACGGGGGCTGCAACCTCAAACGGGGCGTTGACCATCTCAGTATCTGGGGTCGCCTCGGTGGTTGCCTCCATCTTCTTGGAGCTCTCTGTCTCGTGGGGATCAGCCTCCCACGTCTGCTCCAATATTGGCAGATCTTTGCATGGTTCTCCTTGGTCCATCATGAAACTGACGAATACTAGGAGTCCACTGAAAGGAAAACACAATCGCAATGACAATGAAACAAAAAAGAGAGTGAGGATCGGTTACTGCTTTGCAAAAGTTCTTTTTTCCCTCTGAACAAAAATATACCAACATCACGGATCCACTTACCTTCCCTTCGTTCGGAGAGAAGAACAGTGTCAGATGCAAGTGTTGCCTTTCTTGAAGACGGTGAGGGAGAAGGGGATTCAATGAAGAGTGAAATGATGGTTGCTTCGCCCGTCAAACTTAGACTGCGGGGAGGTGGGGTTTTGTGATACGACGGCTCGTTACTGCCGTGCTACGACCGGGGTGACTCTCCGCCTGCATACTGCCTTCTAATTTGGTGGATGGCATTTGGGCCCACGCGCTGCATGGCCCGCATGTCGGTGAACAAAAGTATAACGACATTTAGTAGAGGGAGACGTTTCAATGACCTAGGAGGAGCCATAAGCGGTATAGTGTCTCCACTGTACTAGTAGTAATTGTTTTTCTGGGTAGCTGTAGAGTGTCTCCACTTTACCAGTAGTAATTGTTTCTCGGGTCCCAAGACAAAACAACCCATCCACACTAGTAAATTGTAAAATCAATTCAAAAGCCCATATATTTACTGAATGAGAGTCGCTACCCACACCCAGCACACCGCCCCCCCCAAAAAAAATCTGGGTGCTCTTCTTCCTCCTCGCTCCCACCCACCTCACGTCAGCTCGCTCCACTCGTACCCCCAAATTCCTCACCTCACTCCTACAGAAAACCCTAGCTCCCCTTCTTCCTCACTCCTACAGAAAACCCCCAGCTCCCCTTCTTCTTCGCTCGCACTACAACTAGGCTCGTCATTCGTTACTCTGCTCAAATCTATGAGCGCGACGCGATGCCCTCAAGGAAAATGGAGTCGACTGACCCCAGCGCCAAGAAGATGAGGCTCCCGCCAGCGGCGGCGCCTGTTGTAGATCCCGCACCTGGCAGCGCGGGGAGAAGCAGGGACCCCGCCCCCACTGGATCCCAGGAACCCATAGAATCTCTGGTGGACCGCATCAGCGATCTCCCGGACACCATCCTTGGGGAGATCATCTCGCTTCTCCCCACCAAGGATTGCTGCCGCACCCAAGTCCTCTCAATTCGGTGGCGCCCTCTATGGTGCGCCGTTCCCCTTAATCTCGAATGTCGTCGGCTATCTCTCTTCAATGATTTTGAAATCCCCAGAGCCATCATCTCCTCCCACCAGGGCTCTGTTCAAAGCCTCTGCATCCCGTCATGCTACCTGAGCAAGCATACCATGCCCTGCACGGTGGATGCCTGGCTGGAATCCCCTAAATTCACAGAACTACAGCTGCTTGAGTTCTACTATTCCCCTGGAAATCACATACCACATACTGAACGCCATGAACTTGTGCCCTCAGCACCGATGTCCATCTCGTGGTTTTCGTCCTCTCTCCACACCGCCACCTTTGTGCAGTGCTACCTACCAGACAATCTGGTACTAAAACTTCGACTCCCATTTCTCAAGAAACTTTCACTTGTGCGGGTTCGTATATCGGAGGCCTCATTGCACAGCATCATCCACTCCAGTTGCCCTGCGCTGGAGTGCTTGGTGCTTGTTTTCACAGTTAGAATCGGTTGTCTCCAAATAAAGTCGCATAACCTTGTAAGAATTGGAATTTCTTTTGACGGACGGCAGCTCATCATCCAAGATGCCCCTTCACTTCAAAGGTTGATCCTTGATTCTAGTTATTCACCATTGCAAATAACCGTCCTCTCTGCGCCTAAACTGGAGACCTTGGGTGTAATACATGATCTCTGTGCTCATTTCAATATGGTGTTTGGCTCCATAGTTCTTCAGGTACTTTATATTATCATCTACACTTGTAACCATAAGCTGCATTTTAAATTTCTGCGCATAATTTATATATCATCTTGGAGTACACATTTTGTACTAATATTATGTTCTATGCTCAATGAAGAGTTTCTCCATGGATGGCCTATCAATGGTGCTGGATTCTGTCAAGATCTTATATATCCAAATGAATAGTTTTGATCTGAACAAGATTATTGGCTTGCTGCAATGTTTTCCATGTCTGGAGAAGTTGTATATAAAGGTGATAATTTCATGCACATTGGAAGCCCGCATATAGTGTACTAGAATTAACCATTCAGCTGTGGCTCTTTCGACACTCTTCTTTTAGACCTTAACTGTTTTCAATCTTCATGTCTATTTAGGCAACAGGACGGGGTAAGAAAGTTATAACCAATCGGTGGATTCGTAAGCATCGGGATTTTCTCACTTCTCATGAGATTCGATTGAAGACAATAATGCTAGAACGATATGTAGCCAACCGTGCAAACACAAGATTTGTCACATTCTTCCTGCTGAATGCGAGGTTACTACTGTCCATCAGGCTTAAGTTTATCAGCGGCATGGTTTTTACGGATGGGTATGTCGAAGAGCAAAAAAAGGAGTTTCAGGTGGAGAAAAGAGCTTCTGAACGTGCCGGGCTTCTATTGACAACATATTGTGGTCATAACCCAGGATGTTCATTCTATGGACCTGACCGATCCATTTGACTATGACTGCCTAAAACAGTGCTGGAGTTAGATGTTGTTGCCCTTTTCAATCTGGTTTTTTTGTAAACCTGATGAACAATTAACCCTTGTGCTTTTGTACAATTTGTAAGCTGGAGTTAGATGTTCCTGCCCTTTTCAACTCGGCTGTGACTGTCATATTTTCTTTGAAACAAGGAAAATGGCTTGCCATTCGTTTAATTTAGAGTGAAATATTGTAACAAATCCAAACCAAGGGAAATAACATCACTCTCGCCGGCTGCTTGAGTTCACTATGCATTACAGAAGCCAAGTGATTAGCCCCCACCAGCACCCACAAACTTATTTCGAACTAGCACATCAAATGGGCTGTAAATTTTCATAGGAGAGGCTGCATGACCGTGACAGATTTGGATTCTGACATTTGGGACCCGCGAGGAAATAGCCTATCCAAGGTGGTGTCGACTTACTAGCCAGTCAACAAACGATTCTGCCTACCAGCCGTTGGATTGACATCCAACATCTGTCGTGTATCTTCTATCTCTTGTCTTCTTCTTCCTCCAATCGCCCAAACCAAACCACCCCGTCGGCTCCGCCTGCTCCCGCCTCCCATGGCTGGCTGCGCTTCCGCCGCCCTACCGTACGTACCCTCCAACGTTGGCCAGTCCCTCCCTCTATTCCCCCGCATGTCCTGTTATTCTCCGGCAATGTCAGCCCCAACACGCACCCGCGCTCGAACCAGTCAACCCTCGTACTCCCCTCCACCTGCGACTGGACCGGCACATCTTCAATGGCTCCTGTTCGTTCCGTCCGAGGCCTCGTCGTCGTCCTTCGCCTTGCGGCCTTGGTTCGCTCGCCATGCGCGGTGCGCCGCCCTCTTGCGTTGTTAACATCGTCAACAACCGAGAGGAACAAGGAGATGGCTGTACATGGAGAGGATGACAATAGG
Organism: Triticum urartu; assembly: GCF_056163025.1. Lineage (NCBI taxonomy): Eukaryota > Viridiplantae > Streptophyta > Magnoliopsida > Poales > Poaceae > Triticum > Triticum urartu. The sequence continues at coordinate 582,306,250 of NC_141879.1, forward strand.
GACCCACCAGCGTCATGGCAGTACGCAAGCAAGTGCCTCTATAGTACAAGCCCAAAAATATGGTTCCTCCTAATGGTTGGACATCTGGGGCTCACGCCATTGTCAACGTATTCAATAAATGAGAGAATTACACTACGAGCGGCTGACACCAGGGACCCAGCAAGTCGCGCATTTTTTTTGAGGAACAAGCAGTTGTTATTTATACTAGTTTTAGTGACGGATCAGGGAAACAACGGGGTTGTGCGGGGGCTGTGGCCCATCTAGCTAGGGTTTTATTTATGTTTACCACATCATGAGCCCAGTTGTGTTTTTTTTCTTGCTGAAAATGGCTAGCCCAGTTCTATTTTTTTTTAAGAAATACCCAAACAAGGCCTACTTGCTTTATCGGCCCTGCTGGGCTGCAAATCTTTCAAGACGAGGAGAGTTTCATTCGGTTTGCCCAGAAATGGGCTGTACATTTTTAAAACACATCAAACCGGGAATTAGTTTCAATTTTTTTCATTACAAGATCTTAAATTCCATTGATTTTTATGCGTGGACAATTATTTGGATTTTATATTTATATAAATTATTTTTCAAAATAGTTTGAATGTGAATCGATATTTCTGGATTAAAAATAGTTGACCACACCGAAATATGCGAAATTTTGTATAGTTTTTAACCGTGGCCACAATATGGGGTGTGATGCGAACAAAAAGAAGATGGGCTCCAAAAAAAATCTTAAGAATTAGCAAATGGGATGTACATTATTAGAAATAATGGCAGATGGGCTGTATGCTGTTTTCCACAGATTTGAGGCTGACTTGTGAGCCTACTACAGGTTGACGTGTATGTTTTCATAAAAAAAGGTTGACGCACACGCAACATCCTGTCAACTTAGTCAACACACGAGAGCAGTGACTGTTGGATGTCCATCCAAGGGCTGTCGTGCTTCTTCAATCTCTGCTCTTCATGCTCAAGCCGCTCAAACAAGCACCGGCGGGACTGCCTGCTCCCTCCTCCCGCGGCCGGCTATGCTGCCGCGCAGGCCTCACGGCCCCACCGTACTCCCATCGCTGGCTTAGCCATCCCTCTACTCACCCACGGATGTTGTTATTCTCCGGCGACGGCAGACGAACCAGTAAACCCTCATACTCCTCCGCGTGGGAAACAACTGCCGAGTATTCCCTGGCTCCGTGTCGTTCCCTTCCGAGGCCTCGCTGTCGTCCACCGCCCTGGTGCTCTCGGCACGGCCTGGTCAACATGGTCAATGAACGACATCCATCGGAAGTGGACTGTACATGGAGAGGCTGACAGCTGGGTCCACGGCCGCACGCAAGGAAATGCCTCCTTATTACGCGCAAAATAATGATTCCTCCACCTGACAGCTAGGACCCACAGGAAGGGCCTCTATATTTCACGAAAAAAACATTCCCCCCGCTGACAGGTCGGACCCACCAGCTATATCTTCGCACGCAAGGAAGTGCCTCCTTATTACGCCCAAAAAAATGAATACCCCTTACTAGCTAGGACCCACCATATTGTTGGGCTGACTTGTGGGCCTACTAAGTTGACAGGGACGGAGAGCTTTGTCAACTTGTCAATACTCCAGTGACCGTATGATGTCCATCCAACGGCCATAGTGCTTCTTCAACCTCTGGTCTTCTTGCTCTAGCCGCCCAAAGCAGCGCTGGTCGTGCCGCCTGCTCCTGCCTCCCGTGGCCGGCTGTGCTACCGCGGAGACCTCACCGCCCCCATACTACTCCCACCACTGTCCAGGCCATCCCTCCACTCACCCGCACCCCATGTTATTTTGCGGCAACGGCAGCCTCACACCACAGCCGAACTAGTGAACTGAAACGCCCTCGATGCGTCTATATCTCCTACGTGTCGAAGCACGACTTAGATGCATAACCGCATTGAAAGCAATGTCGCAAGTAAGGTAATCTTCACAACAACCCATGTAAATATATATAAGGAGAAAGGATACATAGTTGGCTTACACTCGCCACGTCACACAAATACATGAATAACATTACAATCATCCAATACACTCATGGTCCGACTACAGTACCAAAATAAAAGATCAACCCCCACATGTGACACGGTCCCCGATCACCCCAACTGGGCACCACTACTGATCATCTGGGAAAGACACATAGTAACGACGAGAGTCTTCATCAAACTCCCACTTGAGCTCAAGCGCATCGTCTGGAACGGTATCATCGGTCCCTGCATCTGGTTTTGGAAGTAAACTGTGAGTCACGGGGACTCAGCAATCTCGCACCCTCGCAATCAAGACTATTTAAGCTTATAGGTAAGGCAAGGTAATATGTGGAGCTGCAGCAAGCGACTAGCATATATGGTGGCTATCCTGTTCGCAAAAGAGAGCAAGAAGAGAAGGCAAAGCACGAACGAAGAACTATGATCAAGAAGTGATCCTAGAACAACCTACGTCAAGCATTACTCCAACACCGTGTTCACTTCCCGGACTCCGCCGAGAATAGACCATCATGGTAACACACGTGGTTGATTCATTTTAATTAAGTTAAGTTTCATGTTATCTACAACCGGACATTAACAAATTCCCATCTGCCCATAACCGCGGGCACGGCTTTCGAAAGTTCAAATCCCTGCAGGGGAGTCCCAACTTAGCCCATCACAAGCTCTCATGGTCAACGAAGGATATTCCTTCTCCCGAGACATTCCGATCAGACTCGGCATCCCGGTTTTAAAAGACATCCTCGACAATGGTAAAACAAGTCCAGCAACACCGCTCGAATGTCGACAAATCCTGATAGGAGCTGCACATATCTCGTTCTCAGGGCACACTCAGATGAACACTACGTACAACTAAAACCAACCCTCAAGTTTCCTCGAGGTGGCGCTGCAGGTGGCTCTGTTTGGACCAACACTCAGAGGAGCACTGGCCCGGGGGGGTTTAAATAAGATGACCCTCGGGCTTCGAAAACCCAAGGGAAAGAGAGGCTAGGTGGCAAATGGTAAAACAAAGGTTGGGCATTGCTGGAGGAGTTTTATTCAAGGCGAACTGTCAAGGGGTTCCCATTATAACCCAACCGCGTAAGGAACGCAAAATCCGGAAACATAACACCGATATGACGGAAACGAGGGCGGCAAGAGTGGAACAAAACACTAGGCAAAAGGCCGAGCCTTCCACCCTTTACCAAGTATATAGATGCATTAAGATAACAAGATAATATAGTGATATCCCAATAATAAACAATATTCCAACAAGGAACGATCTCCAATCTTCACCTGCAACTAGCAATGCTATAAGAGGGGTTGAGCAAAGCGGTAACATAGCCAATCAACGGTTTGCTAGGACATGGTGAGTTAGAGGTTTGACATGGCAATTTGGGAGGAATGATAAGCAAGTGGTAGGTATCGTAGCATAGGCATAGCAAAAGAGCGAGCATCTAGCAAGCAAAGATAGAAGTGATTTCGAGGGTATGATCATCTTGCCTGCAAAGTTGTTAGAGTTGACTTGATCCTCATAAGCGAACTCAACGGGCTCCTCATTAGCGAACTCGTCTGCCGTCTCTACCCAAACAAGACAAACAAGCAAAAAGAACACAATCAACCATGTGCAATGCTCAAACAACATGATGCAAACATGGTATGCTATGCGGGATGCGATATGTGATACATATGCAAGATTTGACAAGAAATGATTGAACCTGGCCTCGACTTGGAAATCCAAGAGTTCCACTGGAAAGGTGAGTTGATTTCGGTTGAAATTGATATAAAGATCACCGGAATCGGATGCACAGTTTGGAAATGGAAAGCAAAACAAATATGGCACCGGTCAGCGATAATCAGCAAGTAGCCATCTAAATGTATCAAGATAATTATGCTACAACACTCAAACATGACAAAAAAATACATGGCAGGGATCCTCTCAAGATGCTTGAAAAAATATGAAAACTGAGCTACGGCTAATGCATCCATTAACAGGTTCAAACAAGCATGGAAAAAGTGCAAATGATAACAGGTTTGAGACTTGGTGAAATTTACACGTCTGGAATTTAACATCAGGAAGCACACTTTAGAGCATGAAAACTACATGCTAAAGGAACTTAACATGGCAAAGCAAGGCATGGCATGAAGCTACTCAAAGCACTTAACAAAAGTCCCTTAGTGACCTTGAGTCAAAAGGGATCAGAAAATACAATTGCAAGCATGTGAACATGGCAAAAACATAATCAGAGCTCGATGAACTCACTACAGAGCATGGCATGACAAACTAAGCATACAACCATCAAGAATACATGGCATAGAAGTTAGACATGGCAAGAACAACAACATAGCATGCACGGATCAATGACAACATCCTCGGCAAAATCGCTAACAAGTCAACAATCGGCCAGGATTCACGAAATAGCAAAAGAAGAGCTCGATTGACTCAAGCTAGGGTGCTCCATAAATGCAAACAAAGACATGTATGGACAGAGCACCACAATGTTAACAAATCATCCTTACTGATCATCCTCAAAAGAGGCACGGATCACTAGGAAACAACATGAACATATGGCATAATGACAAAATCAGGACAAGGACTTGGAGAAATTCTAAGTCCCTGAAATCAGCATTACCGAATACGCTACTTTGCAAGCTTGTTCTAGTCACCACACATATCACAGAAATACATGGTAAGCACCTCTGTAAAGATGGCATGGCATATAACAAAACTCATGTAGAGCTCAGGAGCATATCATGCACACGTTAATCATGGCAAAAATGAGAAATAGCTATTTGATGAAACAGATCTGCCAAGTTTATCACATAGCCCTCTTCCAACAGCATTTCGGGCATCAAGATGAACTCAAATGAAAATGACGCAGCGAGATGAAATGATGTACTCTTTGAGACGAACATTTTGATATGCTACACGCGCAAATCGGAGCTATGGATGCAGAGATACGATGTGCCAAAGTTTGCAAAATAATTAGGGTTTGAGGGCAAAAGTCAATCAAGTCTCCAGATCCAGATCCGGATCGGCGCAGATTACGAGGTTCGTCGGGGAAGAAGAAGGTCGCCGGAGGAGCTTCACGCTGGAACTTGGCCGGAGTAGAGGACGGAGGGGAGGAAGCCGGCGAGGTGATGGGGGAAGCCGGCGAGGGAGGAGAAGGGAGGCGCGGCGAGGAGCTAGGCGGCGGGGCGCGCTGCGGCGAGGAAGAACAACGCGAGCGGCGGCGGAGATCTGGGCCTCGGGGGCCGGCCTCGGGCCCAGGCGGGCCCGCGCAGGATCGGCGGCGAAGTGGGGCTGCCCCCGGACAGGTGGCGGATCGCGAGTGGGTGGCGGCGGTGCGTCCGGCCGGATCGGACGTGTCCGGCCGCGCAGAGGAGTTGGGAGCTAGGTTAGGGGTGGAGGAGACCCGGGATTTTTGGAGGAGGAGCTATTTATAGGCATAGAGGGAGCTAGGAAGCTCCAAATGGAGTGCGGTTTTTGGCCACACGATCATGATTGAACGCTCTAGATGATAGAAGGGTTTTAGGTGGGTTTTGGGCCAAATTTGAAGGGTGTTGGGCTGCAACACAAACGAGGCCTTCTCGGTCCCTCGGTTAACCAATGGAGTATCAAACGAAGTCCAAATGGTACGAAACTTGACAGGCGGTCTACCGGTAGTAAACCAAGGCCGCATGACAAGTCTCGGCCCAATCCGGAAATGTTGAACCCACACACACGAAAAGAGGTAGAAAGGACCACCGGAGGAGATAGGAGGGCCGGAATGCAAAACGGACAACAGGGAAAATGCTCGGATGCATGAGACGAACACGTATGCAAATCCAATGCACATGATGACATGATATGAGATGCATGACAAAGGCAACAACACACGGAGACAAAAACCCGAACCCGAGGAAAATAAAATAACTTAGCGCCGGAAACGGCAAGAGTTGGGATACATATAAGGTAAATTACATCCGGGGTGTTACAACACTCCACCACTACGAAAGGATCTCGTCCCGAGATCTAGGACTGGAAAAACGCCGGGTACTCAGAACGGAGGTGATCCTCGCGTTCCCAGGTGGCTTCACGGTCGGAATGGTGTGACCACTTGACTTTGAGAAATTTGATTGACTTATTGCGAGTCTTGCGTTCAGTCTCTTCAAGAATAGCAACGGGGTGCTCACGATAAGAAAGGTCTTCTTGGACATAAATGTCTTCGAAGTTGACGGTGCAGTCAGGGGTCTTGAAGCACTTGCGGAGCTGAGAGACATGGAACACGTCGTGCACGTTTGCAAAGTTGGAGGGAAGCTCGAGTTGATAGGCGAGATCGCCTCTCTTGCTGACGATCTTGAAAGGACCCACGTATCTAGGGGCAAGCTTCCCTTTGATATCGAAGCGACGAGTACCTTTCATTGGAGATACGCGGAGGTAAACATGGTCTCCGATCTCGAAAGCCAAATCATGATGCTTACTATCATAGTAGCTCTTCTGGCGCGATTGCGCTGCTTTGAGGTTATCACGAATGACTTTACACATTTCTTCTGCCTCTGTGATCAAGTCATTTCCAAGAAGTTGACGTTCATCGGTCTCTGACCAGTTAAGAGGAGTACGCCACTTCCTGCCATAAAGAATTTCAAATGGGGCCTTGCCCGAACTTGCTTGAAAACTGTTGTTGTAGGAGAACTCTGCATATGGAAGACAATCTTCCCACTTCATACCGAAGGAGATAACGCAAGCCCTGAGCATATCTTCAAGAATCTGATTGACACGCTCGACTTGACTGCTATTTTGAGGATGAAAAGCTGTGCTGAAATGGATGTTGGTGCCCATGGCCTTCTGAAAAGAATCCCAAAACTTGGAGGTAAAGATGCTGCCATGGTCTGAAGAGATCAACTGTGGAATGCCGTGCAGAGAGACAATCCAAGAGGTATAAAGCTCTGCAAATTGAGTTGCTGTGATAGACTCTTTGATAGGAAGAAAGTGAGCCACTTTAGTGAGTTTGTCGATGACAACGAATATAGCATCATTGCCACGCTTGGACTTTGGAAATTCCGTCACGAAGTCCATCTCAATGTGGTCAAACTTCCATTCTGGAATGGCAAGAGGTTGGAGGAGACCAGCTGGTCGTTGGTGTTCTGCCTTCACTCTTCTGCAGACATCACATTCATTCACGAACCGAGCAATCTCGCACTTCATTCGAGTCCACCAATATGCCTGCTTGAGGTCCTGGTACATCTTTGTACTCCCAGGGTGGATGGAGAGGAGTGAATTGTGAGCCTCATTCATAATGACTTTACGAAGGTCACCTTTAGGCACAACAATGCGATCCTCGAAGAAGAGAGTATCCTTGTCATCAAGGCGATGGCACTTGTACTTGGGTTGACTCTTGGCAATCCCAATCTTCACCTTCTTCACCATAGCATCAAGAAGTTGAGCCTCGTGAATCTGATCTTCCAAAGTAGGAGAGACTTGAAGGTTGGCGAGGAAACCTTGAAGAAAAACTTGCAGATTGAGTTTGCAGAAAGCTTCACAAAGCTCGCGTTGGTAAGGCTTCAGAATCAAACTGTTGCAGTAAGCCTTCCTGCTCAATGCATCAGCAATCACATTGGCCTTGCCTGGAGTATATTCGATGCTCGGATTATACTCTTGAATCATTTTGACCCAACGAGTCTGCCTGAGGTTGAGATTAGGCTGAGTGAAGATGTACTTGAGACTCTTGTGGTCAGTGAAGATGTCCACTTTTCTTCCCAATAAGAGATGTCTCCAAGTCAAAAGAGCATGCACAACTGCCGCCAACTCGAGGTCATGAGTGGGGTAGTTCTTCTCGTTGGGATTCAACTGGCAAGAAGTATAGGCCACAATTTTCTTCTCTTGCATCAACACTGCACCAAGACCTTGAATAGAGGCATCGCAGAAGACCTCGAATGGTTTGGATTCATCAGGAGGAGTCAGAACTGGAGCAGTGACTAATTTCTCTTTCAGGGTGTTGAAAGCAATGTCACATTCAGGAGACCAAACGTACTTGATGTGCTTCTGGAGAAGGTTGGAAAGCGGCTTTGCGATCTTTGAAAAGTTCTCAACGAACCTTCGACAGTAGCTTGCGAGACCAAGGAAGCTGCGGAGTTGCTTCACGTGCTGAGGTGGTTCCCAATTCACAATTGCAGACACCTTCTTAGGATTCACCGCTATGCCCTTGGCAGAGATGATATGCCCAAGATAGAGAACATCATCGAGCCAAAACTCGCACTTTGAGAACTTTGCGTAGAACTGATGTTCTCTGAGCTTATCAAGCACCAAATGCAAGTGCTTGGCATGATCTTCCTTTTTCTTGGAAAAGACCAGAATGTCATCGAGGTAGACCAAGACGAAGTCATTTGTGTAGGCGTTGAAGATGAAGTTCATCATGCGAGAGAAAGTCGGAGGAGCGTTGACGAGGCCAAAAGATATGACAGTGTATTCATATGAACCATAGCTTGTTCTAAACGCCGTCTTGGGAATATCTTGCTCATGGATTCGAATCTGGTGATAGGCCATACGGAGATCAAGCTTGGAGAATACTTGAGCACCTTTGAGTTGTTCAAACAGCTCGTTGATGTTGGGAAGTGGGTACTTGTTCTTTATAGTCTTCTTGTTCAATGGACGGTAGTCAACACAAAGTCGGTCCCTTCCATCCTTCTTCTTCACAAAAAGAACTCCACAACCCCACGGAGAAGAACTAGGTCGGATGAGACCCATTCGCTCTTGAATATCGAGTTGCTTCTTCAGCTCCTTCAACTCTTCATGTCCAAGCTTGTAAGGACGTTTGCAAATAGGTTCCGTGTCAGGCTCAAGATTGATGACGAATTCAACTGGCCGGTGTGGAGGCATTCCTGGAAGCTCTTCTGGAAAGACGTCTTGATATTCACAAATGACTGGAATTTGATAGATGGCATCCAGTTCACCCTTCTCATTGAGAGAAAACAGACGGATGGTATCATCATGAGTGGCAAAGACAATTACATCCTCAAACGAATGAGTCAATTGAATCTGCCTGCTGGCAGCACAATCAAGATGAGCCTTTTGCTTAGAAAGCCAATCCATTCCGAGAATAAGATCAATATCCGAGTCGCCGAGAAAAATAGGAGAAGCTAGAAATTTGTAGTCGCCCAATGTGATAGTAACATCCGGGACGCAGATATTAGCTGTCATTTGCTTGCCCGATGACACGATTTGCAAAGATCTTTGCAAATACTGATAATCACACTCATACTTTGATGCAAAAGGTTTAGAAATGAAGCAATGCAATGCACCAGTGTCAAAAAGAACTTTTGCAGGAACATCGTTAACAGGAAGGTTACCCATGATGACATCTGACGAGTCCTCTGCCTGAGCTGCATTCATCAAGTTGACCTTGGCGTGCTTGGGGTTATGCTTGACCACAGCTGTACTTGCCAATCTCACAGGAGGAGGAGGAGGGAGACGCCTCTGATTGAAGCATTTGTTGGCATAGTGACCCTTCTGTTGGCACTTGTTGCACGTGACCTCCGAGAGCGGATGGTGATACGGAGCACTCGATCTTGGAGCTTGAGATGAAGTCTTGTTCTGAAAGCCAGGGTTGGGTGGGTGGGAAGATCCACTGCCACCTTTGCTCTTCTGCTGATAAGGCTGACGGAACAGAGGAGGAGGAAGCCAATACTTCTGCTGCTTAGCCACTTGAGTTGAGGAAGAAGGAGTAGCATCTCTGACTCGCTTCTTGGAAGCATCGCACTTCAGTTGAGCAGTCTCTTGCTTCATTGCCATGTTGTAAAACTCATCGTACCTCTTGGGCTCAAAGAGAACGAGAGCTAGCTGGATTTCTTCTCTGAGATCACCCCTGAACTGGTATATCATGCTCTTCTCGTCAGGGACGTCTTGCTTAGCAAAACGGGCGAGCTTCTGAAACATCTTGTTGTACTCATAAACAGACATAGAGCCTTGCTTCAGGTTGCGGAATTCCTCACGCTTGCTTTCAACCACGCTCTGAGGAATATGATGAGCTTTGAAGTTTTGACGGAATTCATCCTAGGTAATCACACGGCCTCCTCTGGAATCTTTGTACTGCTGAAACCATTCTGCAGCTTGGTCTTTGAGTTGGAAGGAAGCGAACTTGACAAAGTCCTCAGTTTGATGTTACTGCACTCGAAATGCTTGCATATGTCCATGAGCCAATCATCAGCGTCTGTTGCCTCAACACAATTGCTGAAGGTCTTTGGCTGGTTAGCAAGGAACTGGTTGAGTGTAGCAAAGTGATTCTTATTGTTGCCTTTGCCCTGGTTCCCTTGGTTGCACTCTTGAAGAAGTAGCATGATCAGCTGCGTGTTTGCATTGGTAGCGGCCATCACAGCTTGCCATGCCTCCGGAGGTGGAGGTGGTGGTGGCGGATCAGGACTCGGAGTCGTGCACGTTGGAGGAGCCATCCTGAAGAGGTTGAAATCCATTAGCACATAGATAGACAAATATTGAAGCTGAATCAAATGGGTTGAAATTGCAACATATAGTCTTCACATCCGAACAAAATGAACGAATGCATTCCAATTGAAATGGTCACATATCCATAAATTGAGAAGCCACTTAGAATTGAGGTAGAAGAAAAACAACAAAGTACGGAACAAGAACAAATACTCGGTGAGGATCACCCAATCTCAAACCAAATATCCGCGGAAGAAGAACTAGAGCTACAAGAATTCCCACCTATGAAACTCCTGAACCTTTCTGATTATGCAATCAGGTGTTGAGGATACAGGGGAAGCATAATATCTCACCCAAATCTAGAACTACATCCAGCTGTATCCATCCCTCAAAACATAACCGAGAAAAACTTCGGAAATCGTTTACCTCAACCTTCGAAAAGCATCCGTTATACAAGTTATGGCAATACTCCCGAACTCCCGCCCAAGTACTAGGTGGCGTCAAGGTTATCTCACCAACAACTGCATAAAAGAGATTTTCGATGTCGGCAAAACTCAGGTATTCCAGAATCTCAACGATAAAATTATGATGACAACACCTCGGAGCTCAACTCGCCGGGACACTGCCACAACCCCTAAATGACAGGAGGCACCAAGAACAATGTTCTCGTCACAAATCGATCGGAACGATTCCAAGATCCCGCGTGATCCTAAATTTTTTAATGAAATTTGAGAAGAGAGGAGTCAAAACTCTTCGTCAGGATGCCTTACTAGAGTGATGAAGGGACTGGGGAGTAAAAAGAATTCCTAAACTCTTCGATATATATAATCCTAAATGACTCAAAACATTTTTCTAGACTCAACAATGCCAACGGTTTGATCAAGCAGGGGGCTCCTAAGGTCAGGGAAGGCTCTGATTACCAACTTGAAACGCCCTCGATGCGGCTATATCTCCTACGTGTCGAAGCACGACTTAGAGGCATAACCGCATTGAAAGCAATGTCGCAAGTAAGGTAATCTTCACAACAACCCATGTAAATATATATAAGGGGAAATGATACATAGTTGGCTTACACTCGCCACATCACACAAATACATGAATAACATTACAATCATCCAATACACTCATGGTTCGACTACGGTACCAAAATAAAAAATCAACCCCCACATGCGACACGGTCCCCAATCGCCCCAACTGGGCACCACTACTGATCATCTAGGAAAGACACATAGTAACGACGAGAGTCTTCATCAAACTCCCACTTGAGCTCAAGCGCATCGTCTGGAACGGTATCATCGGTCCCTGCATCTGGTTTTGGAAGTAAACTGTGAGTCACGGGGACTCAGCAATCTCGCACCCTCGCGATCAAGACTATTTAAGCTTATAGGTAAGGAAAGGTAATATGTGGAGCTGCAGCAAGTGACTAGCATATATGGTGGCTATCCTGTTCGCAAAAGAGAGCAAGAAGAGAAGGCAAAGCACGAACGAAGAACTATGATCAAGAAGTGATCCTAGAACAACCTACGTCAAGTATTACTCCAACACCGTGTTCACTCCCCGGACTCCACCGAGAAGAGACCATCACGGTAACACACGTGGTTGATTCATTTTAATTAAGTTAAGTTTCATGTTATCTACAACCGGACATTAACAAATTCCCATCTGCCCATAACCGCGGGCACGGCTTTCGAAAGTTCAAATCCCTGCAGGGGAGTCCCAACTTAGCCCATCACAAGCTCTCACGGTCAACGAAGGATATTCCTTCTCCCGAGACATTCCGATCAGACTCGGCATCCCGGTTTTACAAAACATCCTCGACAATGGTAAAACAAGTCCAGCAACACCGCCCGAATGTGCCGACAAATCCCGATAGGAGCTGCATATATCTCGTTCTCAGGGCACACTCAGATGAACACTACGTACAACTAAAACAAAACCTCAAGTTTCCCCGAGGTGGCGCTGCAGGTGGCTCTGTTTGGACCAACACTCAGAGGAGCACTGGCCCGGGGGGGTTTAAATAAGATGACCCTCGGGCTCCGAAAACCCAAGGGAAAGAGAGGCTAGGTGGCAAATGGTAAAACAAAGGTTGGGCATTGCTGGAGGAGTTTTATTCAAGGCGAACTGTCAAGGGGTTCCCATTATAACCCAACCGCGTAAGGAACGCAAAATCCGGGAACATAACATCGATATGACGGAAACTAGGGCGGCAAGAGTGGAACAAAACACTAGGAAAAAGGCCGAGCCTTCCACCCTTTACCATGTATATAGATGCATTAAGATAACAAGATAATACAGTGATATCCCAATAATAAACAATATTCCAACAATGAACGATCTCCAATCTTCACCTGCAACTAGCAACGCTATAAGAGGGGCTGAGCAAAGCGGTAACATAGCCAATCAACGGTTTGCTAGGACATGGTGGGTTAGAGGTTTGACATGGCAATTTGGGAGGCATGATAAGCAAGTGGTAGGTATCGTAGCATAGGCATAGCAAAATTGCGAGCATCTAGCAAGCAAAGATAGAAGTGATTTCGAGGGTATGATCATCTTGCCTGCAAAGTTGTCAGAGTTGACTTGATCCTCGTAACTGAACTCAACAGGCTCCTCGTTAGCGAACTCATCTCCCGGCTCTACTCAAACAAGACAAACAAGCAAAAGGAACACAATCAACCACGTGCAATGCTCAAACAACATGATGCAAACATGGTATGCTATGCGGGATGCGATATGTGATACATATGCAAGATTTGACAAGAAATGATTGAACCTGGCCTCGACTTGGAAATCCAAGAGTGCCACTGGAAAGGTGAGTTGATTTCGGTTGAAATCGATATAAAGATCACCGAAATCGGATGCACGGTTTGGAAAAGGCAAGCAAAACAAATATGGCACCGGTCTGCGATAATCAGCAAGTAGTCATCTAAATGCATTAAGATAATTATGCTACAGCACTCAAACATGACAACAAAATACATGGCAGGGATCCTCTCGTGATGCTTGACAAAAGATGAACACTGAGCTATGTCTAATTCATCCATTAACAGGTTCAAACAAGCATGACAAAAGTGCAAATGATAACAGGTTTCAGACTTAGTGAAATTTACACAAGTCTGGAATTTAACATCAGGAAGCACACTTTAGAGCATGAAAACTACATGCTACAGGAACTCAACATGGCAAAGCAAGGCATGGCATGAAGCTACTCAAAGCACTTAACAAAATTCCCTTAGTGACCTTGAGTCAAAAGGGATCAGAAAATACAATTGCAAGCATATGAACATGGCAAAACCATAATCAGATTACAGACTTAGTGAAAACTAGAGCATGCAAATCAGTTAACGAGTAGGCATGTTTACGAGCTCGATGCACTCACTACAGAGCATGGCATAAGAAGCTAAGCATACAACCATCAAGAATACATGGCATAGAAGCTAGACATGGCAAGAACAACAACATAGCATGCACGAATCAATAGCAACATCCTCGGCAAAATCGCTAACAAGTCAACAGTCTGCCAGGATTCACGAAATAGCAAAATTAGAGCTCGATTGACTCAAGCTAGGTTGCTCCATAAATGAAAACAAAGACATGGATGGATAGAGCACCACAATGTTAACAAATCATCCTTACTGATCATCCTCAAAAGAGGCACGGATCACTAGGAAACAACATGAACATATGGCATAATGACAAAATCAGGACAAGGACTTGGAGAAATTCTAAGTCCCTGAAATCAGCATTACCGAATACGCTACTTTCCAAGCTTGTGCTAGTCACCACACATATCACAAAAATACATGGTAAGCACCTCTGTAAAAATGGCATGGCATATAACAAAACTCATGTAGAGCTCAGGAGCATATCATGTACACATTAATCATGGCAAAAATGACGAATAGCTATTTGATGAAACAGATCTGCAAAGTTTATCACATTGACCTCTTACAACAGCATTTCGGGCACCAACATGAGCTCAAATGAAAATGATGCAATGAGATGAAATGATGTACTCTTTGAGACAAACATTTTGATATGCTACACGCGCAAATCGGAGCTACGGATGCAGAGATACGACATGCCAAAGTTTGCAAAATAATTAGGGTTTAAGGGCAAAAGTCAACCGAGTCTCCAGATTCAGATCCGGATCGGCGCAGATTACGAGGTTCGTCGGGGAAGAAGAAGGTCGCCGGAGGAGCTTCGCGCCGGAACTTGGCCGGAGTAGAGGACGGAGGGGAGGAAGCCGGCGAGGTGATGGGGGAAGCCGGCGAGGGAGGAGAAGGGCGGCGCGGCGAGGAGCTAGGCGGCGGGGCGCGCTGCGGCGAGGAAGAACACCACGAGCGGCGGCGGCGAAGATCCGGGCCTCGGGGGCCGGCCTCGGGTCCAGGCGGGCCCGCGCGGGATCTGCGGCGAAGTGGGGCTGCCCCTGGATAGGTGGTGGATCGCGAGTGGGTGGCGGCGGTGCGTCCGGCCGGATCGGACGTGTCCGGCCACACAGAGGAGCTGGGAGCTAGGTTAGGGGTGGAGGAGACCCGGGATTTTGGGAGGAGGAGCTATTTATAGGCATAGAGGGAGCTAGGAAGCTCCAAATGGAGTGCGGTTTTCGGCCACGCGATCGTGATTGAATGCTCTAGATGATGGAAGGGTTTTAGGTGGGTTTTGGGCCAAATTTGAAGGGTGTTGGGCTGCAACACAAACGAGGCCTTCTCGGTCCCTCGGTTAACCGTTGGAGTATCAAACGAAGTCCAAATGGTACGAACCTTAACAGGCGGTCTACCAGTAGTAAACCAAGGACGCATGACAAGTCTCAGTCCAATCCGGAAATGTTTAACCCCCACAGACGAAAAGAGGTAGAAAGGACCACCGGAGGAGATATGAGCGCCGGAATGCAAAACGGACAACAGGGAAAATGCTCGGATGCATGAGACGAACACGTATGCAAATGCAATGCACATGATGACATGATATGAGATGCATGACAAAGGCAACAACACACGGAGACAAAACCCGAACCCGAGGAAAATAAAATAACTTAGCGCCGGAAACGGCAAGAGTTGGGATACATATAAGGTAAATTACATCCGGGGTGTTACATGAACGCTCGTACTCCTCTCTGCGTGGGCATCCACTGCCGCATCTTGCATGGCTCCGCATCATCCCCTTCCTAGGCCTCGCCGTCGTCCACCGCCGTGGTGCTCTCGGCACGGCGTGGTCAATGTGGTCAACGACCGACTTCCATCGAAAGAGTACTGTACGTGGAGAGGCTGACAGCTGGGTCCACGGCAACCGCAAGGAAGTGCCTCCTTATTACGTGAAAAATAATTATTCCTACACCTGACAGCGGGGACCCACCAGACGGGCCACTAGTATTTTGCAAAAAAAATCGTTTCCCACTGACTGCTGGGACCCACCGGACGGGCCACCGTATTTTGCGAAAAAACGTTCCCCCCGCTGTCAGCTCAGACCCACCGGAAATGCCTCCTTATTACGCACAAAAAAATGAATACTCCCCCATCTAGCTGGGACCCACCTTGCTGGGAGGATGACTTGTGGGCCTAGTAAGTTGACGGGAACGAAGGGCTTTGTCAACTTAGTCAATATGAACGATTCTAGCTCAAGTGACCGTACGATGTCCATCCAACGGCCATAGTGCTTCTTCAACCTCTGCTCTTCTTGCTCCAGCCACCCAAAGCAGCGCCAGTTGTGCCGCATGCTCCTGCCCCCCATGGCCGGCTGTGCTGCCGCAGAGGCCTCACCGCCCCTACTATTCCCACCGCTGGCCAGGCCCCGCGGCGACGGCAGCCTCACACCGCAGCTGAATCAGTGAACCCTCGTAGTCCTCTCCTCGTGGGCTTCCACTTCCGCATCGTCCCCTTCCTAGGCCTCGCCGTCGTCCACCGCCGTGGTGCTCTCCGCACGGCGTGGTCAACGTGGTCAAGGAACGACTTCCATCGGAAGAGTACTGTACGTGGAGAGGCTGACAGCTGGGTCCACGGCCACTGCCCAATTTTTTTGTGATTTGCCAAGTAAGTCGCTTTGTCAGGCCTGTTGGGCTGCAAATCTTTCAAGACGAGGAGAGCTTTCATTCGGCTGGCCGAGAAAATGGCCCATCAGTAATGAGAAATGGGTTGTACATTTGTAAAACACATGAAACTGACAATTAGTTTCAAATATCTCTTTTTCATTTCAAGATTATAAATTATATTAATTTTTATGCGTGGAGAATTTGTTGGATTTTATATTGATATACATTTATTTTTAAAATAAGTTTGAATGTGAGTCAAAATTTCGGGATTAAAAACAGTTCGGACCGCACCGAAATATGCAAAATTTCATATAATTTTTTAACCGTTGCCACAATATGGGCTGTAATGCTAACAAAAAGAATATGGGCTCCAAAAAAACCTTAAGAATTAGCAAATGGGCTGTAAATTATTAGAAATAATGGCAGATGGGCTGTATGCTGTTTTCCACAGATTTGAGGCTTTCCTAAAAAAAGGTTGACGCACAAGCACTAACTGTTGGATGTCCATCCAACGGCCGCCGTGCTTCTTCAATCTCTGCTCTTCCTGCTCCAGCCGCTCAAACAAGCGCCGGCGGGACTGCCTGCTCCCTCCTCCTCATGGCCGGCTGTGCTGCCGCACATGCCTCACCGCCCGACCGTACTCTCATCGTTGGCCTAGCCATCCCTCTACTCACCCACACCTGCTGTTATTCTCCGGCGACGGCAGACGACCCAGTAAACCCTTGTACAGTCGTTGACGGTGTCTTGGACTAGGGGGTACTCACCACGTCATCTCTCGATCTGTTAGATTGGGCCGAGGACCCCCATGGCCGTATACTCATGGGCCAGTTCGGACAGCTGCCGCATACATGGAAGATTCCACAAGACTTGGTGATCAAGACAAGGACTCCTCCCCACCAGCGTATTCAGCTAGGACTCTGGTTATCCTAGGCCTCTGGTGCATTATATAAACCAAGGCCAGGCTAGTCGATAGATAATATACAACAATCATACCATAGGCTAGCTTCTAGGGTTTAGCCTGTACGATCTCGTGGTAGATCAACTCTTGTAATACTCATATCATCAATATCAATCAAGCAGGACGTAGGGTATTACCTCCATCAAGAGGGCCCGAACCTGGGTAAACATCGTGTCCCCTGCCTCCTATTACCATCGATCCTAGACGCACAGTTTGGGACCCCCTACCCGAGATCTGCTGGTTTTGACACCGACTTTTATTGCTTTCATTGAGAGTTCTGTTGTGTGATCGGCAAAAGGATCAATGGCTCGCCCGCAGGTCAACTGCGACGCCGGCATCTTCGTCGCCGACTCGACTGGTCACCTTGGCTCAACCAAGGACCGTGCTCCATCTCCGATCGTCATGTTCGGACGGGGGCCTTCTTCAAAATCAACTCCGATGTCTATCATGATCATAGAAGAATCATAAATGGAGCTTGAGGGCTCAACGTCAACATTGCCCTCGGGCGGCCGTGCTGTTTTTTTGGACATCGAACTTGTATCCGCCGTCACCGCCTCCTCAAGCGTCGTCTTGATGATCGCTTTGGAGGAATAGTGTGGAATTACGTCTACAACAGCCATGCAAAAATTCGTCGAGTTCCGATGGAGAAATCTCTGACAACCTATGATACACCGTAGCCCTGTCAAATCTGGACGGGAATCTGGACGAGTTTAGGGCGTGGTCTGCAGAGCCCAGCTCGGAGGTCCTTTGGAAGATCCAACCATTCATCTGCTGCGGAATCCCCGTATCTACCACCCCTCCAAATTTCAGCTCGATCCGACGGTTCAAACTCCAGGAACCTTCCGATGAGTGGACCAATTTTCGGATCCGTTTTCTGCGCGAATACGGATCCGACCCGAATTCATGTTTCTTTATGAACGTGATATTAGACAACCTTTTTAGAGGAATTCTCTTCTAGGGTATTGTGCATTGTTTTTAAACATGTGCCGTAAAGTTTTAAGCCTCCCCTGAGGTCATCTTCGTCATCATGCTGGTGTCAAACCAGTCCGGCAATATTGCTCCAAGGCTGCTGACCTGCGCTAGACACGTCGTCACTTTGTTGAGCCGAGCTTAACTTCTTTGGATCATCATCTCGGCAAGCCGAACAAGAGTCCGGCATCGTGAAGGATAAATCATCACAAACATCACCACCCCATGGATTACACAGAGTGGGCATACCGGCAACGCCGCACGGTCACTTCATCAAGCCGGCAACGACCACATCACGGCCTGCATCGGCAGGGCCGCACTATTGCTTCTTCAAGCTGGTGTCCATCACGCCGACCTACTTCGACTCATCGGCTGACATCGAGGCTTCGACATCTCGGCTAGACCAGAGGCTTCGCCATCTCTTCATCAACCTACTCCGCAGACTTCGGCGTCACTAGCCGACTAGCTCCGTCACGTTAGCTGGACTGAGGGCTTTGCCTCGGCGAGCCAACATTTGCCAGCATCGCCATACCGTCGCTTTATCGCCCATCGGGCAATGGGTGTGCGGATCGAGTCCCAATTTTCGGAATCACCTTTCTTCGGATTGCTACAACAAATAAACCAGGTGCTATTAATCCTAGTATTTTTTGCTTGTTCGGGTTCATTTTTCCCAAGGAATTATTACTCTGGTTTGTTCATCATATGTACACAGGTCTATCGAATGATGGCCGCATTAACGACGGTCGCATGGTGGTTCGGTCAGTTTCCGTACATGGTCCGGCGAACGCCACATCCGGAACTCGGACCGACCTGTGAATTCAGGCTTTGCCACACCTTTACCGCATCGCGCCGATGCCCTGCATCGACATTGACTTCGGCGCCAGGCCATATTTATTTTATTACTCACTTTGCATAAATTATTTATTATTCAATGATTTTTTTAATTATTATTATTACTATTATCTCCGGTTTGCACTATTTTTTGTGCACAGGAAAATGATCTGGGTTGGGCAGTACCGTCAACTCGGCGTACTGACATACCACGTCACCTCGGCTGGACGGGGGGCTTCGTCAACACTTCATTACCCCATGCCAGGGACTTCGGCATCACTGTGCCGGCCCGCATTGACCGTGCTATGTCACCACTTCGGAGTGCCGAGCTCTTTGCTCTGCCACCTTGAGACTGGCTTGGGGGATGGAACCTTGTCTCGCATCAAGCTCGGGCCGCGTCATCAATACCGAACACATTAACCAGCTAAGTTGCATTCATACTCAAAGTTTTAAAATTTTAACTTGTGTTCGGTTCGACCAAGAATTATACCTTTTTAAAAAAGTTTCTTGTAGAGAATCTCCTTGTCAAAACTTTGTTTATGACACACAAATTCAAATACCCCATTTACATGGGGGCTCCCTTGATGGAGCTTTTCCTCTTGCATATGATTATACTTGTACGGCTTCGTTCCTTATTCGTGTATTACGCCACAATATGCACCATATTGACCTAAGCGATTTGCAAGCTGGGTTGCCTGGCTCCTGTGCTTACCCCTACGTTCCCGATTGTTTGGCTAGGGAGTAAAGGGAGCACCTCTGCGATTGTCACGACCGGGTCATCCGAGCTCTGACCTCAGTCTGGGTGAAGCCGAAAGCTAGCGCTCTTATTGTTTTCAATCATGGTCGGCACACAACGGAACTCATGAGTACAAAAAATTTATTGCACAAGTCTCTTAGTAATAATGAGCACCGAAGAAAGGTATCGGTGGGGTTACTATTTTCTTCGAAGATGCTTCATACACTTCGTTAGTAATATAGCATAAGTTCCCTGAGCGCGCTTTGTTTATTACAACCTTATGGCCTAATTGCCTGGTCATCGGAAACACCGTCAACACTCTCGACAGGCGGAGTACATGACACTTTTCGGCCCTTGGCCGAAGAGGGAGAAGCCGACGGTCGGTTGAGATGCGTGTAAAGCTCGGGTGAACACAAATATGATATAAGTACTTCGGTACATACAATCATTATACATAAAATTCTTACCCAAGTCACTTGGGGGCTCTTAAAATTTATATATGAGCTGTAAATGTGTTTTCCTCTTGGTCGTTGTCAAAACACGACAGAAGCACTTTTTTCTAAAGACCAATTTTCGGATTGGCACCGAACACTTGGTCTTGTTCGGACGTCTAGTTTTTACTGACGTTTTTTGGTTTTCCAAGCTTTTGGCACTTTTAAACTATTTGTGTGTTTTCAGCACAAGTCTCGCAGTGCAACACCGGACACCTTTAGAGATTCGGCAAAAACATTCTCGGATATTGCTATATATGCATCGGTTTTGAATTGTGTCTTCGGTCAATAATTGGGTTGCCCGGCTCCTGCGCTTGCCTCCTACGTTCCTCTTTGTTCGGCTAGGTGTGAAAAGGGAGAACTACTGCGATTGTGCTTCCAGCTCACATGGTTAAGCACCTCAGTGGAGAAAGCCGAAAACTGACTTGTCACAATAAGCGTAAACTGGTCAGCGATCCGATGACTGTGTTAAATGACGGGCCATTCATAACAATGGCCGAAGTGTTTACGGCTTGACCCCGACTGTCGCCGAACACTACCGGGGGCTATTAACTAGCCTCCCAAACTAAATCCTCGATATTTTGCTCTTACATTAGAGCTGAGGTTCCATGATCATGCTTAGCACGACAACACAAAGAAAGGAACCGATAGCGGGACTATTTTCTTTGGAAGACATTTCTTATGTTAAACAATAATATAACATATCTCTCTGCGTACCTTTGTTTATAAAACTGTATGGCCAGATTGCCTTGTTTGTCTTAAATCTTTGCCCTCATAAAGGCTTTATAAAGTAGGACAAACACTCCTCGGCTACTAGCCGAGGAGGTGGAAGCCGATGGTCGGTCAACAAAGTTTTGTACAATGCGGATTCGAGCATTAATGATGTAAAGTACTTGGATACATAGAGTCATTACACATAATTTGTGATTTTACTATGGATATTGATCCTTAATTCGGCCACCCGTGCCCGCATTAAGACTCGGGGCTATTGGTCTTCGGGCTTATTATTTACAAATATTAAAGGGGCACATCGATCCCCTGATCTGGTGTTGCCACCCGACCAGTGTCTCGGGGGCTACCGCATTGCCTGTCCAATGTAGAAAATTTTATGTGCAATATAGTTTCCGAGGAGATTTTGATCCTCAGGTTGGTCGGCCGCACCCAACCTGAGTCTCGAAGACTGAGCACGCCACTTTTTGTGTCCCGAAGTATTCTGCCGAGCTAGGACTTGATCCTCAGGCCGATTTTGCAAATCAACCTGAGTCTCAGCGGCTACAGGGATCAGCGGTCTTACGTCATCCTTCAGGTGCATCTCAGGTTTTAGACCGATACACACCTTGAGGGCTACTGGCTGTATATCTCGGCAGAGAATAAATTGCACCAATAAAAATATTGACAAAAAATCGGCCCATAGTCGGGGTGGTGCACCACCTCGGAAGCAGTCCGGCATAAAGCTCGGGCGCTAGTGGCTGGCTCCATAGACGGCATTTCCGGCATTAAGCTCGGCTAAACTCCTTAAACTTTTTTGGACCAAGATGATCTAGGACATCTTGGATATAGTCCGACTTTGGAGCTTGGACACAGTCCAGCGTTGGAGCTCGGAAGCAGTCCGACATTGGTGCTCGGCTGCAAAAGATACCTCGAATGCGGTCCGGCGTTGGAGCTCGGACGCAAGAGGACACTGCCTCCCGGGAACAACTTCAAACCCGAGGTGTGGCATAAAAATAACAAGGCATTGATAAAGGCCGGAAACTTAAAGGGGCTCCTCGGATACCCGATGTATAAACTTGTCGAATGCATTTCGGCGATCCTCAAGATCGAAGATGAGAAGATTTGTTGAACCGATTTTCAAGACCGACAACCGAAGATGAAGAATAGTTCGGAAGAATCGAGGAGCGTCCCCAACTTGAAGACCGGTTCAGGGGGCTACTGACGGTGTCCTGGACTAGGGGGTACTCACCACGTCATCTCCCGATCTGTTTGATTGGGCCGAGGACCCCCATGGCCGTATACTCATGGGCCAGTTCGGACAGCTGCCGCATACATGGAAGATTCCACAAGACTTGGTGATCAAGACAAGGACTCCTCCCCACCGGCGTATTCGGCTAGGTCTCTTGTTATCCTAGGCCTCTTGTGCATTATATAAACCGAGGCCAAGCTAGTCGATAGATAATATACAACAATCATACCATAGGCTAGCTTCTAGGGTTTAGCCTCTACGATCTCGTGGTAGATCAACTCTTGTAATACTCATATTATCAATATCAATCGAGCAGGACGTAGGGTATTACCTCCATCAAGAGGGCCCGAACGTGGGTAAACATCGTGTCCCCTGCCTCCTGTTACCATCGATCCTAGACGCACAGTTCGGGACCCCCTACCCGAGATCCGCCGGTTTTGACACCGACAGTCGTACTCCCCTCCGCGAGGGAAACAACTGCCGAGTCTTCCCTGTCTCCGTGTCGTCCCCTTCCTAGGCCTCGCCGTCGTCCACCGCCTTGGTGCTCTCAGCGCGGCATGGTCAATGTGGTCAAGGAACGACTTCCATTGGATGTGGACTGTACGTGGAGAGGCTGACAGCTGGGTCCACGGCCGCAGCAAGGAAGTGCCTCCTTATTACGCGGAAAATAATGATTCCTCCACCTGACAGCTAGGACCCACCGGACGGGCCACTGTATTTCGCGAAAAAAACGTTTCCCTTGACTGCTGGGACCCACCAGCCACATCTTCGCACGCAAGGAAGTGCGTCCGGGCAAAAAAAATGATTTGCCCCCTGACTGCTGGGACCCACCAGCTACAACTTCGCAGGCAAGGAAGTGCCTGACAATCGGGACCCACCTGGTCCAAGCGTACGTAGCGTTGTCATTCTGGTCGCGAACGTGTACATACATACTAGTCGATGTGGAGGCGCGCATGTGTCGTAGTAGAGGCGTGCACGTGTCTAGTAGAGGCGCGCACGTAGCATGTACACGTACGTACAGCGGCCAGGGTGGAAGAAAGAAAATACGGCCACGTACGTGTACATACGGGCGGGGTCTCGAACGCCTACTCGTGCATACGTACGGCTAGGGCTCGTGTACATGGCTGGGTTGGAACGGAGAAACAGCATCGTCGTCGTGTTCATGGGGAGGCAACGGAATGCGTCGTGTTCATGGGGAGGCAACGGAATGCATAGTGTTCATGGGGAGGCAACGGAACGCATGGGAGCCAACCGGCTGGGTCGGAATGGAATGCGTGGTCATGTTCATCGGGAGGGCTTGGACGGAACAGGCGATGGAAATGAGGCCTGGCGTACCGCACAACAGAGGAAACGGACCTCCAACGTTCGGAACGGGGTCCTGTTGATCGAGAGGGGTCTGGTGTACCGCAAAACGGAGGAAACGGACCTCCTACAGTCGAAACGGGGGTCCTGTTCCTCGGGAGGGGTGTGGCGTACCGCAAAACGGACGAAACGGACCTCCTACGGTCGAAATGGGGGTCCTGTTCATCGGGAGGGGTGTGGCGTACCGCAAAACGAAGGAAACTGACTTGTGTTGGAGCGCTACGGTCGAAACGAGGGTCCTGTTCATCGGGAGGGGTGTGGCGTACCGCAAAAAGGGACTCCATGGGATACTGTTCATCTCCACCATCGACCCCCTCCAGCCTCCACGAGCTATTGTTCATCCACCGTCGACCTCCTCCAGCCTCCAGCTGCGACTGTTCATCCACGGGCTCCTGTTCATCCAGCCTCCACCGCGCGCTACTCCACCGGCTACTGTTCAACCAGCCCTCTCCACGGGCTCCTGTTCAACCACCCCTCCATGGGCTACTGTTCATCCTGCCCTCCACCGTCTACTGTTCATCCTGCCCTCCACGGGGTGGTCCTGTTCATCCAGCCCTCCACGGGGTCCTGTTCATCCAGCGCCAACCGGCTCGATCGATCGGGGTCCTATTCATCCAGAGGCAACACCACAGGGTCCTATTCATCCACCCCAACCGGGAACTATTCATCCACCCCCCCCCCCCGCAACGCTCACTGTTCATCCCATCGATCCGCTTCAGTTAGCAGCAGTAGCGAAGGAATCGCTCGATCGGGTTCAGTTAACAGCCATCGATCGATCGGTCGGGTTCAGTAACGCGTAGCCTGCAGTGCAATCTCTCGGATTCAGTTTGAGCCCAACACCTCGCTCGGGTTCAGTTAGAGCCAACGCCTCGCACACGCGCGCGTACGTGTATGAGAGAAATGCATATCGCTCGGCCCCCGACCTTCCACCATAACCGGGAACTCCCTGAAATTTTCCTCGCCCTCGCTTCTACCACGGTTTTTTCCATCATGGACGGCCCAAAGAATGTCATGCGGCTGCGTCTCCGGCCCGCCCAGGACGAAAAGCCCATTTTCTGTCATGATTTTTTGTCATAGAAGTAGGAACCCACCACATCTATGATGATACCGGGTTTTGTCACAATTATCGTCACAGAAGTGTCATATGTATGACAGAATTTTTTTTCGTTCGGCCCAAAATGTCATGGATGTGTCTTTTTTTTGTAGTGCATCATACAATGGGGTGTTCGAGTCTACCACCAGTTGCTCCAGCTTAGCCTCCTCTCTAGAAGCATCTCTCTCAGTACTCGTCTCCTTGCGAAGCAGTGCTTGAACATGAGGGTCCCGCACGATTGAACTTAGTACCGACGAACTCTACTGCATGGAGTCCAAGTTCTCTCCGCCGCCATGCCCGGCCCCTTCTCCTCCACCATGTCCGGCCCCTTCTCCGCCGCCATGTCCGGCCTCTTCCCCGCCGCCATTATCGGCAATCTCTTCGTCTTGCCCTGTGTCGTCATTGCCTGCCCCGTCGGCGTCCTCAACATCGCCATCCTCAGCTTCAATTATCCACTGAGTATAGCCATCCATGAAACCAGTGCATGAGCAAGTGTGCTTCAACAC
Organism: Triticum urartu; assembly: GCF_056163025.1. Taxonomy (NCBI): domain Eukaryota; kingdom Viridiplantae; phylum Streptophyta; class Magnoliopsida; order Poales; family Poaceae; genus Triticum; species Triticum urartu. The sequence goes on from NC_141879.1 coordinate 582,331,559, forward strand.
GACCATCGTCATAGGGGTCGAGCCAAACTATTCCTTTGAATTTTTGACAAGGACATAAAACCTCTGTCCGGTTATTTTCTTTCATGTCCTGCACCGCCAACCACAACCACCTGTCCACTCTTCTTCTTCCGGACATGAAAGAAAATAACTGGACAGTAGCGCGGGAGGATGGGGGAGGGGAGGATGGGTGGGTGGAAAAAGGTGGTGGGGTCCTGCGACTTAGCAGTAGCACGGGAGAGAAAACACGCTACTGCTAATAGCGTAGCAGCAACGCGTGTTTCTCGCACGCGCAACTGCTAAACGGGGCCAACCGCGTGGACAATTTCAAAATTAGCAGCAGTGACCTGAGAAAAAAGCGCACTACTACTATTTCTGTAGCAGTAGCGCGCCCCACGACACCGCACTGCTGCTAAACTTAGGGTGTTGGTTACTGTCGGTGGATTTTTGTAGCAGCACGGTTTAGCCCCCAAGCGCTACTGCTAAATTCGCATCAGTAGCGCGTTTTCCTTGGCTGCGCTACTACTAATTAGCAGTAGCGCTTCTTTTTGTGTCGCGCTGCTGCTGATATTCTGTGTATAAGGTTTTCCCTAGTAGTGTAAAACAAGGATAACTTCAAGATTTTCAACACATAGAGAGGAAACTTGATATTATTACAACTCCTACAAGCATATATTCCTCCCTCATAATAATTTTCAGTACTATAATGAATGAATTCAACAATATAACCATCACATCAAGCGTTCTTTTCATGATCTACAAGCATAGAAATTTTACTACTCTCCACATAAGCAAAATTCTTCTCATTCGGAATAGTGGGAGTATCATAAGAAACTCGAATACTATAAATTGTTTCCACATTATAAGAGTAATGCTCTGAAAAAGGGTAATCATAATCATGACAAGTTTTATAAATATAATCATCACTACTTTTTATAGCATAAGTGTCATCACAATAATCATCATAAATAGGAGGCATGCTATCATCATAATAAATTTGCTCATCAAAACTTGGGAGACTAAAAATATCATCTTCATTAAACGTAGCATCCCGAAGCTTGGGACAAACATTAATTGCAGCAAATACATTCTCAAATATGTCATTCTCATCAAACATAGCATCCCCAAGCTTGGGCCTTTTCATATCATAAGCATAATCACTCTCATCATTAATAGTATGGATAGCACCAATACTATAGCAATTATCATCGTCACAATGAGTAATAGGAGCAACATCATTTGGGAGGGATACCTTTTTACCTTTGCTTCTCCGTCTTTTCTTTTTCTTCTCCACATCATGTGTGGGTTTAATCCTCTTTTTGGAGCTCCTTATTAATGAGATTGGTTGAATAGAAGGCTCCTCCTCATTACCTGATTCATCATAAGAAATAATAGGAGGATATTGGGAAGTCTCTTCGCTTTCATTAGTATTCTGTTCATCTTCTATTTGTTTTCTTGTCTTTATGTAATTGGCAATATAAGGATTTTCAAGTGCAATTCACCACACTATACATATAAATTTCCTCTAAATCAAAATCAAGAACTTTATCAAGGACAAATTCTGGAAGATCCTTAGTTGTACGTTTCACTTCTTCATAACCCACAAGAAAAGTAAGTTCATTATGATGTGCAAGGGAAATCAAGTCATCACAATTTTTGGACACGATTCGATCATGAAACAATTGGCATTGGATATTTATATGACCATGTTCATTGCAAAGTTCACAAGGATGGCTAAGAAAATTTAAATTTTCAGCACAAACATCTAGCCTTTCTTGCAACCATTTAGTTTACAAATAGTTATGCCTCTTGCAAAATCCATCTTCCCTATTTGGAGTGTACTTGCAAACCCTATGCACTCCACAAAAATTGACATGCTTATAAGAGACATTTTCATCATGACTAGTGCAATCATCATTAGTATTATGGATATTCAAAGCGTTCGTACTAACAACATTGCAATCATGCTCATCATTCAAAGATTTAGTGCCAAACATTTTAATGCATTCTTCTTCTAGCATTTTGGCACAATTATCGGAATCCTTATTTTCATGAAAGATATTAAAAAGATGAAGCAAAAACGGAGGTACCCTCAATTCCATTTTTTTGTAATTTTCTTTTATAGACTAAACTAGTGATAAAACAAGAAACAAAAAGATTTGATTGCAAGATCTAAAGATATACCTTCAAGCGCTAACCTCCCCGGCAACGGTGCCATAAAAGAGCTTGATGTCTACTACACAACCTTCTTCTTGTAGACGTTGTTGGGCCTCCAAGTGCAGAGGTTTGTAGGGCATTAGCAAATTTCCCTCAAGTGGATGACCTAAGGTTTATCAATCCGTGGGAGGTGTAGGATTAAGATGGTCTCTCTCAAAGAACTCTGCAACCAAATAACAAAGAGTCTCTTGTGTCCCCAACACACCCAATACAATGGTAAATTGTATAGGTGCACTAGTTCGGCGAAGAGATGGTGATACAAGTGCAATATGGATGGTAGATATAGGTTTTTGTAATCTTAAAATATAAAAATAGCAAGGTATCTGAAAATATAAAAACAGCAAGGTAAGTAATGATAAAAGTGAGCAAAAACGGTATTGCAATGCATTGAAACAAGGCCCAGGGTTCATACTTTCACTAGTGCAAGTTCTCTCAAAAATAATAACATAATTGGAGCATATAACTATCCCTCAACATCCAACAAAGAGTCACTCCAAAGTCACTAATAGCGGAGAACAAACGAAGAGATTATTGTAGGGTACGAAACCACCTCAAAGTTATCCTTTCTGATCGATCTATTCAAGAGTCTGTAGTAAAATAACACGAAGCTATTCTTTCCATTCAATCTATCCTAGAGTTCGTACTAGAATAACACCTTAAGACACAAATCAACCAAAACCCTAATGTCACCTAGATACTCCAATGTCACCTCAAGTATTCGTGGGTATGATTATACGATATGCATCAGACAATCTCAGATTCATCTATTCAACCAACACAAAGAACTTCAAAGAGTGCCCCAAAGTTTCTACCGGAGAGTCAAGACGAAAATGTGTGCCAACCCCTATGCATAAGTTCACGAGGTCACGAAAGTCGCAAGTTGATCGCCAAAACATACGTCAAGTGGATCACGTGATATCCCATTGTCACCACAGATAAGCACATGCAAGACATACATCAACTGTTCTCAAATCCTTAAAGACTCAATCCGATAAGATAACTTCAAACGGAAAACTCAATCCATTACAAGAGAGTAGAGGGGGAGAAACATCATAAGATCCAACTATAATAGCAAAGCTTGCAATACATCAAGATCGTGCCGAATCAAGAACACGAGAGAGAGAGAGAGAGATCAAACACATAGCTACTGGTACATACCCTCAGCACCGAGGGTGAACTACTCCATCCTTGTCATGGAGAGCGCCGGGATGATGAAGATGGCCACCGGAGAGGGATTCTCCCCTCCAGCAGGGTGCCGGAATGGGTCTAGATTGGTTTTCGGTAGCTACGGAGGCTTGCGGCGGTGGAACTCCCGATCTAGGTTTCTTTATGGAAGTTTGGTTATATATAAGAGGTGTTGGAGTCGGGAACAAGTCAGGGGGTCCCATGGCGGCCACGAGATAGGGGGCATGCCCAGGGGTAGGGCGCACCCCCCACCCTCGTGGTGGCCTCAGGACTCCTCTGGTCCATCTCTGGTACTCCGTGGGCTTCTTCTGGTCCAAAAACAATCTCCGTGAAATTTCAGGTCAATTGGACTCTGTTTGGTTTTCCTTTTCTGCAATACTCAAAAACAAGGAAAAAACAGAAACTGGCACTGGGCTCTAGGTTAATAGGTTAGTCCCAAAATCATATAAAATAGCATATAAATGCATATAAAACATCCTAGATGGGTAATATAATAGCATGGAACAATCAAAAATTATAGATACGTTGGAGACGTATCAGCGTGCACGCCGCTCATCGCCTCACCGCCTCCTCTTTCCCGCACTATGCCACCGCCACCCGCATCGCCTCGGAGCTCGCCGCCGTCGCCTCACCGCCTCCCCGCGCCACCCCACGCCGGGATCCGGTCGGATCCAACGTCCCCGGCCATCACCCCACCGTCCACAGCCACCACCTCGCCGGAGTCAACTGCCAGTGCCCGGACACGTCCTCCCGCACCCGGACGCGTCCGCCCACAGCCCCCTCGAGGTTGATTTTTTGTCTAAGTCCCTAAATTTTCCATATTATGTGCGCATGTTTGACCGTGCGTAACTTCCTGCTCATAGCTCCATTTTGCGTGCATAATATGTCAAATTGTTCATCTCTGAGTGATCTACATGATGGTTTAGTTTGCAAGCTTTTTACTATCCATATTGATGCCTTAATCTTTGTTTCAAAAATGCTAAATATTATAATCTACTTGAAGTTGTCATAACTTGTTGTTTTGTCTTTTTCATAGCATTTTGTGTGTTTATCTGTTGAGCATCATGTCAACATGTTTTAGGAGCATATTCATGCCATGTTTACAGTGGTGTAATCCATGTATTTTTATGTGCCTTGTGGTGAGTGCATCAAGCTTTCAAAGTGTGCCACTTGATGTTTGTTATTTTCTGAGACTTAGTGATTTTTGCGAAGTCTATAGCTGTTGCATTATGTTGCCATGTTAACTTGATGCTACCTTCAATTCCATGCATAATCTGGAGATGCCTAGTTGAAATGTTTTGATGTCCATGTTATGCTCTATCATGCTATGCCATTTGATGCCTCATATGTGTCCTGTAGCACATGTTTTCATCGCCATGAACATGCCTAAATGATGTTCTAGTTTTCTGTTAACTTCATGATGCCATATTGTGAGCTTGGTATTGGTTAACCTATGCCTCTTTTGGAGATGCTCCAATTACATGAATTGAAGAATGATATGAGTACTCTGTCCACATGCCAAGTTTGATAATTTTGGACTTCATATGACCTCTATTACAAGCTTGCAAACATGCTATGGTGATGTTGCTGTTTTACACTTGCTGAAACTATTACAACTTTCAAACTTGTCATGTTAGTTCCCACTAGTCCATGAGCCATATGGTTATATATCCTTGATGTTATTTGCTCTTTGTTATGTGTACTTTGATTCCATGCCCTTAGTTGCCATATAACTTGTTGTAGTTGGTATCTTTCTTGCTCTCAAGTTGCCATCATGCCAAATCTGTCAACCTATTAACAGAATGTTCCATTTTGCATGTATCATAGTAATTACTCCATGCATCATATGAACTTGTTCCCATGAACTAAGTTGAAGTATATCATGTCTACTACATGCCCATGGCTTTTGCATAATTATTAAAGTTGTTATGCTTGCTGTTATGTGCCTCCAAAGTCAGCATCATAATGCTATTGTTTTGCATTCCCAGATTTCCTCCAAGTCTGAGAATCAGCTTATATCATGTTTGCATATTATCTTGATGATTCCCATGAACCTAATGCTCATATGGTTTTGCCATGTTGTGTGTTTTCAGCTCCATGATATGTACTAGCATGCCATGCTTTTTCTTGCCATGTTCTTGCACTGTAGCTTAATTACTTCTTTTCGTCCAACATGCCATCGTATGAACTCTGCTCATACATATGCTCTGTTATTCACTAAGTCATAATCTGTGTTATCAAGTTGCTTCTTGCTTTGATCATATTGGTTTAATCTTGATGCCTATGAACCTGAACTGGATGATATTTGAAGCATGTTGTGCGTATCAAGTTTGTGTCCATATGTTTCCTGTAGTATGTTGTTTCCTTAATTGCAAACTGATTAGTTGCTGTTTTGGGAAGATTGTGTTTGAAACTTGTTTTGAGTGTACGTGTTGAGCCGTGGCTCCGTTTGGAGCATGCTCTACATGAAACTTGCTTGGTTTTGCATGTAGTTTCGTCATGCCATGTTGCATCCATGTTTTGGAGTGTTTGTGATTGTCTTTTGCTTGCTTTTGCATCAATTCCATGTTTAACTTGTTTTGCTCATATCTTCTAGGCCGTAGCTCTGAATTAAATGAACTTTATATGAAACTTGACTAGAAAACTAAGTAGATCATTATGGTGCACTTTAACTTGTTGTTTAACCACTTCAACATAATGTGTTATTCAGATCTTGATCAATTTCCAAATTTGCATATGAGGGATTACCGGAATTGTTATATGTTGTTTCCGGCCTCATTTAAACTTGCTTTGATGTGTTGTTCTTGTATGCATCATCTCTTGCCATGAGTAGCACCATGTAGCCTTGTCATTCATCATACTTGGTTGAGCAGCATGTCTTGTTTATGTGTTGCGTGTTTACCATGTTATTTTCTTTTTTCCGGTTGTGCTTCTTCTCGTTAGTTCCTATTCCGTTGCGACCGTGAGGATTCATTCGACTACGGTTGATTTCTCTATGTGGCTTCGTCTTCTTCATGGAGTCGTTCTTCTTCCTAGCGGGATTTCAGGCCAGGTGACCGTCACCTTGGATCTCACTACTATCTTTGCTATACTAGTTGTCTCGATGCTATCACTATGTCGCTGTCGGTGTCAAAACCGGTGGATCTCGGGTAGGGGGTCCCGAACTGTGCATCTAATGTCGATGGTAATAGGAGACAGCGGACACGATGTCTTAACCAGGTACGGGCCCTCCTGATGGAGGTAATATCCTACGTCCTGCTTGATTGATCTTGATGAGTATGAGGATTACAAGAGTTGATCTACCACAAGATCATTGTGATTGTTCTCTATGGTCTAGACCCTCCGGTTTATATAGACACCGGATGGGCCTAGGGTTATACAAAGTCGGTTATAGAGAAAGGAAATAATACATCCGGATGCCATGCTTGCCATCCACGCAAAGGAGAGTCCCATCCTGACACGGGAGGAAGTCTTCTATCTTGTATCTTCATGGCCCAACAGTCCGGCCCATGTCACACAGGCCGAACGCCCGAGGACCCCTCAATATAGGACTCCCTCAGTAGCCCCTAAACCAGGCTTCAATGACGAGGTGTCCGGCACGCAGATTGGCTTCGGCATTGCAATCCGGGTTCCTCCTCCGAATATTTCAACGTAGTCCTCGAACACAGAGAACGTGTCTGCTACCTCTTGAGCTTGCGTTGCTTTTTCCCTTGAAGAGGAAAGGGTGATGCAGCAAAGTAGCGTAAGTATTTCCCTCAGTTTTGAGAACCAAGGTATCAATCCAGTAGGAGGTAACACGCAAGTCACCTAGTACCTGCACAAACAAACAAGAACTTCGCAACCAACGCGATAAAGGGGTTGTCAATCCCTTCACCGTCACTTACGAAAGTGAGATCTGATAGAGATAACAAGATAAATATTTTTGGTATTTTTATGGTATAGATTGGAAAATAAAGATTGCAAAGTAAACAACTATGGAAATAGCAAATAGATAGTAAAATAATATGATGGAAGATAGACCCGGGGGCCATAGGTTTCACTAGTGGCTTCTCTCAAGATAGCATATTCTACGGTGGGTGAACAAATTACTGTCGAGCAATTGATAAAAAAGTGAATAATTATGAGAATATCTAGGCATGATCATGTATATAGGCATCACGTCCGTGACAAGTAGACCGAAACGATTCTGCATCTACTACTATTACTCCACACATCGACCTCTATCCAGCATGCATCTAGAGTATTAATTTCATAAGAACAGAGTAACACATTAGGCAAGATGACATGATGTAGAGGGATAAACTCAAGCAATATGATATAAACCCCATCTTTTTATCCTCGATGGCAACAATACAATACATGCCTTGCTGCCCCTGCTGTCACTGGGAAAGGACACCGTAAGATTGAACCCAAAGCTAAGCACTTCTCCCATTGCAAGAAAGATCAATCTAGTAGGCCAAACCAAACTGATAATTCGAAGAGACTTGCAAAGATATTAAATCATGCATAAGAGATTTCAGAGGAGAATCAAATATTGTTCATAGATAATCTTGATCATAAACTCACAATTCATCGGATCTCGACAAACACACCGCAAAAAGAGTTACATCGAATAGATCTCCAAGAGAATCGAGGAGAACTTTGTATTGAGATTCAAAGAGAGAGAAGAAGCCATCTAGCTAATAACTATGGACCTGATGGTCTGTGGTAAACTACTCACACATCATCGGAGAGGCCATGGTGTTGATGTAGAAGCCCTCCGTGATCGATTCCCCTCCGGCGGAGGACCGGAAAAGGCCCCAAGATGGGATCTCATGGGTACAGAAGGTTGCGGTGGTGGAAATAGGGTTTCGTGGTGCTCCTGGATGTTTTCGGGGTATATGGGTATATATAGGAGGAAGAAGTACGTCGGTGGAGCTACGAGGGGCCTACGAGGGTGGGGTTGCGCCCTCCTACCTCGTGGCTCCCTCGTTTCTTTCTTGACATGGACTCCAAGTCTCCTGGATCACGTCTGTTCCAAAATAACTCTCCCGAAGGTTTCATTCCGTTTGGATTCCGTTTGATATTCCTTTTCTGTGAAACACTAAAATAGGCCAAAAAACAGCAATTTGCAGTGGGCCTTTGGTTAGTAGGTTAGTCCCAATAATAATAATAAAGGTATATTAAAGCCGATTAAACATCCAAAACAGATAATATAATAGCATGGAACAATCAAAAATTATAGATACGTTGGAGACGTATCAGTGTCCGGCTCTGCAAAACAGGCTCCCTAAAGAGTACAATATTTGACAAGTCCCATCTACTAACATTTTTGTAATGAGACGTCATGGCTCCGCCCAGTCATTATTTCAAACCGTTTTTTAGCATCCCGTTCCATGTTTCGAGATGCAGTTTTCATTGGTACGTCTTGTCAAAGCAGAGATTGCATCCCCTTATTACGGGATTCTCATCAATACGGGCGTGGGTAATCCAACCGCGCCATCTGCACGACCCTTGGGGAATAGGCGAGTTTTAAGGTGACTAGGGAGGCGCTTGATATTCACTGCCCTTATAAAGAGATAAGGATTCACCTCTTTCACCCACGCCTTCCTTCAATCTGCCCATCCATTCTCGAGCTCCAACGCCCAAGCTCCCATCTTTTCCTCCTCAAAAAGCACTCCAGCCATGTCCGGATCCGGAGCACAAGGCAAGTGGATGGCCTCCTCCGTCACGTAGAAGGACATTACGAAGCTCCGGGAGGCGGTGTACTTGGCCCCAGGAATCGCCCACCAGCTTCCGGCCAAGGGGCAGATCGTCCCCACCCCGAAGTACCATGAGAGGGTGGTGTTCATCCCCCACTTCGTCCGTGGGCTGGGATTTCCACTCCACCCATTCGTCCGTGGACTCATGTTCTACTACAGGCTAGATTTTCATGATCTGGCCCCCAATTCCTTCCTCAACATCTCGGCATTCATTGTCGTGTGCGAGGCCTTACACTACAAAAAAATACACTTCCGTGATGATACGTGTTTGTCACAGTAGGTCGCGTTTTTTGTCATGCATGTACATCCATGACAAATTTATGACAGAATCAAGATAGTCATACCTGTGTTGTCGTAGAAGTGTTCCATGACATTACCAAAATTATCATCACGGAAGTGTCCACTTCCATGACGATAAATCGCGTGTCACAGAAGTGCTTTTGTCAAGGGTGACCGACATGTGGCATCCACCGCAACGGAACGGCGTTAAGCTATCAGGTCAGGTTTTGGATCCGATAACCCGTTAACAGCCCCGACCAATGGGGATTTTCCACGTGTAAAATCATCATTGGCTGGAGGAAACACGTGTCGGCTCATCGTCGGGACAGATGTCATCCACTCATTGGATAGAAGGCGCCTATGATACATTGACACGTGGCACGGCCCAACAGAGGCCCATTCCTGTGAAAAGGCTGGCCTTTTTGACTTGGTCAAAAGGTGGCGGGCCGGCCCATGGAAATCCTGTTAACGGCTTGTTCGCATATAGCCCATTTACAGCCCGCTAACCCAAGGCCCGTTACGCCCTATCCGAATTAGGCCTAGTAGCGTCATCTAGGCCATCCAATATGATTCCAGCCTGTTTTCACTTCTGGCCCATGTATGGCCCATGATGTCTTTCGGCCCATATGAGGCCCTATGTAACTCTTGGCCTATTAACGGCCCGTGGTGAAACTGGCCCGTAATGAACAGTGTATCACTTTACACCCATTAACGGCCTGTGGTGAAACAGGCCCATAATGAACAGTGTATCACTTTATACCCATTAACGGCCCATTATTCCGTTGGGCCGTCTCCAGCCCATGTTATCTTTCGGCCTTCTCAGAGCCCATTTATTCTTGGGCTCATTTCCAGCATTCGTTTACTTACGGCCCATTACTGTCATTTTCTGCTTGTGGGCCAAATTCAGCCCGTGGTTACAGTCGGCCCGTTTGTGGTCCGTTAATACATTGGGCCGTTTTCATAGCGTCATCAAATACGGCCTATTAACGATGGCCCGTTATGGTCAGCCCATGAACGGACGATTCCAACTCTAGCCTGTTTACGGCCAGAATGCGGTCTGTTTGGCCCATGTTTGGCCAATCGATCATACGGCCCGTATAAGGCCCATTGATGATACGGCCCGTAGAAGGCCCATTGATGATACAGCCCGTAGAAGGCCCACTGTTTCTACGGCCCGTAGAAGGACCACTATTTATACGGCCCGTCGAAGGCCCACTCTTTCTATGGCCCGTAGGAGGCCCAGTGTCACTACAGTAAATATTAGACCATGGTTATTGTGGCCTAGTTTTAAAAAATAGGTTATTGCAGCCACTAGCAAACCGCAGAAAAAGAACTGCACTGACTACAAGCAAACAAATAAACAAGACAACAAGGAAATAAATAAGCAAGCAACTTACACTAGGCTATCACAGCTATTACACATATTACATCCACAGTGCATCAAAGTTCGCCACCAGTGCAAATATAGGGAACACAACAACATATAAACGCCGCAGCAAAACAAGTCCAGAACTGAAACCACTTCAGAAGAGCTCAAGAAACAATATCCTGGGTACCCATAATGCTGGCAAGATTCTTAGAAAGCTTATTAACTTTCTCTTGTTTGGCGCTTAAGTCCTCCAGCACTTGCTGTTGCACCAGAAAGTATGCATCTGAATTCTGCAGGGACTTCCTCAGTCCTTCGGCTTCCTGTCGCATAACATATGATCGATGTCTTTAACTTGAAGTTGAGACTCAAGAAGCTGAACTGATTCAGGCAATGAGTTCGAAGAGCTGGTGCCAGCAGTGGTAGCCAGTAACTCGAACACTACATCAAGACAAGACTTTGGGGTTGTCTCAGTGTCTTCAATATAGTTTTATCAGCTTTCTTGGAGACCAACAGGGATGTCTCACTATCTTGAACCTTATCTGCATTACTTCCTTTACCATTGCATAACAGGGTACTCTTCTCCAATATTTTATCCGCATTCTAAAAGAGAGACAAACAAACACATCTCAGGTTTACAATGTAGTATATGAAACTCATTTTGGTAAACCTGTTCAGTAGTAAGGTGGACAGGATAACAGCATGAAACAAACATATATCTATGTAGTATGGTCACTGTATGGTCTATATCATTCTAGTTTATGTTGCCAAATCAAGATAGATACAGTTCGAATCATATCTATTTAAGACAAAGCAGCATAGACAGAATATAAGTGTGGGAAACTACACAGTAATAACAACACTTGTAATGTGCATGGCATGAGAACATAACTGTTTATTCAATTGAAACTAAAATCAACATAGAGCAAGTTACAACAGCAAACAGCCAAACACGTTGAAGAAACAGGTTTAAAACATACCTGTTACGCCATTGGAGTTTCAATTGCATCCTTCAAATTTGAAATTAGTTGGTATCAGTAAATACAGTGATGCAAGAGCAAAGTAGTATGAACCATAGCTACAGAACCTGACCTGAGAACAATTCTTCTTCTGCTTTAAGCGTTGACTTCGGGTTCGGAGTGGTGGTCCTCGTGATTTGGGCACTGCAGTTGCCTTTCTAACTGCTCGTGTTTGGGTGCTCTGTGGTGGAGACGGTGCTGTGTCAACGGGAACTGGGTGTCTATCTGCTGGGGTTGGGGTTAGAAGGGGTGTAGCTAGTTCTTTGTCCAACTGGGTAGGGGTACAATCTGCATGAGTGTGGGTTATGTGTGGTGGGGCTGGTTCTTGGGCAAGTACAACCGTGGTTCTATCTGCATCGACAGGTAGCACGATCTTTTCAGAAGACCATGTTTTTACTCCCACGGATACTGCCATCACTCCCTCCAATTGAAATGGCTGATAAACAAGAAAAGTAATTGAATGTACAGACATTGTAAGATAGACAGGTGCAATGGATAGTAGGGAAGAAAACAGGGCATGAAATAATTCACATTTATGTCGTCTAAGAAAACAGAATAGCAGGAGATAATTTCACATATATGATGGCTAATTAAACAGGATAGCATGACACAATTTCAAATGTATGATGGCTAACTAAACAGGATAGAATGACATACTTCAAAATATGATGACTATGTAATTAGGATGACATGATATAACTATACGATGTGTCTATTAAAGTGGTTGGCATGCCATAAATCACAAACATGACGTCGATGGAAACATGATGGCATGATATAATTCACGGATAGAATGACATAATTTAAATATGATGACTATGTAAACAGGATGACATGATATAACTATATTATGTCTTTAGAAAATGGGTTGGCATGCCATAATTCAGATACATGCTGTCTATGTAAACATCATGGCATGACATAATTCAAATATATGATTTATATACTAAGGAAGTGAGCAGAGGGCAATCACATATATGATGTGTCAACTAAGGAGATGGCATTCAATATTGTGTATATGATGTAAAAACTAAGCATTGCAATACAACATATGCATTATATGAGTAATATAACCCTGCCAAGTTTGAGCATACACCTCAGGGGGATAATAGGACTGGTCATCTGCCTCTAAATCCTCCTCCAAAGAGCTATCTGTAACCAGCAAGATATCTGCTTCAGCAGGTAGCATTGTCTGCTCTGAAGACCTTGTTTTCACTCCAGATTTCTCCATGACCAATTCAAATGGCTGATGCACAAGAAGAGCAGTTGAATATACAAACATTGTCGACAAAAGCAATGAGAAATACAAAAAAAAGGACAGCATGATATAATTCACATATATGATGCTTGCCTAAACAGCATGGCATTGCATAATTCACATACATAATGCCTTGCAACAAGATAACATTGCATAATTCACATATATAATGTCTTGCAACAAGATGGCATTGCATAATTCACATATATGGTAATTAGACACTAAACAGGTGGCATTCACACAAAGCATGTCTAAACTAAGCAAATGACATAGCAATGCAAGATACCATACGCACGATATGAGCAACATAACCCTGCCAAGTTAGGGCATGCACCTCGGGGGGGGGGATATGACTGGTCATCTGTCTCTGAATCCTCCTCTCAGGAGCTATCGATAACCAGCAAGACATGCGCTTCGTCAAATAGCATTGTCTGCTCTGAAGACCTTGTTTCCACTCTAGATTTTTCCATGACCATGCCAAATGGCTGATGCACAGGAAGAGTAATTGAATGTACTAAAATTGTTGACAAATTTAACAAGTAATAAAAAATGATGGCATGATATAATTCACATATAAGATGACTGGCTAACTAGGGTGGCATTGCAAAATTCACATATATGATGCCTGGCTAGACAAGATGGCATTGCATGATTCACATATACGATAAAGAAACTAAACATATGGCATTGACACAAAGCATGTCTAAACTAAGCAGATGACATCTTTAATGTATACAGTAAGCAATGTAAGGCACCATATGCATGATATTACCAACATCACCATGCCAAGTTAGAGCAAAGACCTCATGGGGTAAATAGGAGTGGTCTTCTCCTTCTCAATCCCCCTGATAACAGTTATCTTCCTCTTGATTACGATCTGAAATGGGTGGAGGGGGGCTGCCTTTGCGCCCACCATGGAATGACGTCTGCATGAAATTTTATTGCCACACAAGGCTCGTCTCTTTTGCTCTACATGATCAGTTCCATTGTGTACAATAACTGCATGCATAGGAATAAAACATAGTGAGATTATGTAAGGAGTGCATGCACAAATCCAGAGTGATGGTAGCAAACTATGGATAGACCCAAAACCAATGATAGCAGGCAGATAATAGCTTTAGTTAAAAAATACAGATAATGGCTCCTTTAATGTTTGTTTGCACCCAACATGAAACTCATAGTAGACACGGAGATTAACCAGATAGTAGACAGATAGTACTGATTGCTGCCCCAATATGTACCCCACAACCATTTAAAAACTCAAGTTTCAACATTAGTTTGAACCTGACTCGGAGTCTAATAGGTGAACACGATGATAATGTAGCATGTCATCATATTAAGCGACGCATAACGTAAGCAGACACGGAAGAGTGTGTCCTCTCTTGCAGACCCGTGTAGTCCTCAAGGTCATCTGCTCAGTTGATGATGGTAATGCAGTTGCCATGGCTGTCGGCGGCAGGGAAGAAGATCTGAGGCGGCAAAAGACAGTCTGGAGAGCGGATCCCTGTTGTGGTGAACCCTTCCATCATTGGAGCAGCTGAGCTGGGGTGGAACACATCGCCGCAGGAGCAGGACAAACCACACAAGGTTTTCTTTGACACATATCTGTAACAGAAGTAATTGAGTAAGGGCTTGTTTGAATTTGAGGATTCTAACAATGTTGGGATAGGAAATAGACAGGAATAGGATAGGAATGCACGTGCAAAACAAAGAATTTAAAAACACAGGATTTCGGCCAATCTGGGTGTTTCATTCACAACAATTGGAAGATCACAGGATGCAAAAAAGCATGGTGAGATTAAGTCAAACCATAAGAAAATGTACGGTTATAATGCTATTATGCTACTATCTCTTAGTCTTGTGCTTGATGAATAGGAATATGAAAAGGAGGAGAAGTGGAAATTAGAATTCCTACGATTTTTCTTTCAAGGAGACACTAAAGGAACAAATCCTACAGTTTTCCTTTACTCCATTCCTTTGCACCAAATTCATGAAAAGTAGTACCATAGGAAACTTTCCAATTTCGATGTTTTTCAATCACTTTTCCTTTCAAGCACTGGCGATTCTAGTAGGCAGGCTTGAGCAAGGAAAATCCTACACTAAAAAATGTTTTTGTGCTACTTCTATTACTTTGGACACAGGCCACTGCCATACTAGCTCAACTCCCAGGCCCATCGACAAATGACAGCTCAAACGCGCAGAGATAAATAATGATGGCATTCAAGAGAGTCCATCATGGATAGCTAAGTTGCCTGGTACCTCACTTCTTGTCATATAGTAGGATAAAATAATCGTATTTCCCATTACTACGAGTGCTCAGTGGACAATATATATATATATATATATATATATATATATATATATATATATATATAACATGTAGAGTAAAAAAGAGATGCAACAAGTGTACAACCTCTTTGGCCAAGCCATGTCGATCTCAGCGTGATTGGGTTGGCCGGTGAGGATGCTCCGGCTGACTTGGCTGTCGGAGGAGGGGAATAAGATCTTAGGCGTCTGGAGATGGAGCCCGAGGTACTGCTCCGCTGTGATGGAGGGTTTCGTCGTTGGAGTAGCTCCGGTGAGTTGTACGACGCCGAGGCTGAAGCAGGACAAGAGAGAGAACGAACAACGTTAACCCGAGTGGAATTCTAATAGCATCTCCAATACATGACGTAAAATACATAACCACAAAGTGCTAGATGTAAAAAACATTAGCCGCTCATCTTTGAACTTAAGTGTCAAAACTGAATTTAACTGCCAAAACTGAACTTAACTGTCGAAACTGAACTTAACTGTCGAAACTGAATTTTGCTGTCGAAACTGAATTTTGCTATCGAAACTGAACTCACTAGCAAGGTGAGGCTACACGTCGGTCAATTGACTTTTCCATCTCTGGTCATTCAATTTTGTAGCCGTTGGATACGAAATCAAGGGCCTGCGGTTCATCTTCAACCTCCACCCCCCCCTGAGCCGGCCAAACAGCAGCCCCCCGCCGCTCGCGGCCGGCGGTGCGCCGCCCCGCCCGCCCCAAAAATACTCCCCACTGCCGGTCCGCCGCCGCCCCGGCCATCCCTCTAGGCCCCCCCGTGCCGAGCTTTTTCTCCGGCGATCCCCAAGCCACCTCCCCGCCACCGCCGGCGACCACCGCCCCCATCCTGAACCCTAAGATAGATAGTGGGGTACCTCTCCGGCGAGCCCCCCTCCCCGCTGCGGCTGGTTCTTCCTTTACCCCGGCGGCATCGGAGTGAAGTGTAGCTAAATCGTAGCAGCATCGCAAGCAAGAGCAAGAGTGAGAGCAGAAGCACGAGCAAGAGCAATAGCAAGAGCAGACCAAGCAGGGGACCGAGAGTAAGAGCAGAGCAGCAGCACGAGCGAGAGCTAAAGCAGCAGCAGGTCCTACTAATGTGGACGTCACCACTGAGGGAGCGACGCCGTGGAGGAAGTGGACGGCGACGCCGCTGTGGATGGAGCCGCGCCGTGTCGGCTCGGGACCGAGCGCCGGCAGCACCGTGAGATCGAATCAAGAAGAAAATGTGGCGATTAGTGTACAACCGTAGCTTCATCCGAGGAAACGGTGATGATGATGCTCTTCCGGTGGTGCAGGTGAAGACGGCGGTGTGGGAAAGGAGGTGGCGCGAAAGACGAGGGGAACATCGGGGCAGCTCCTTGGAGGTGGAGGACGGGGTGGCTGAACCGGTGAGACGATGAGATCGATGACGGATCCTCATCCGGTACAGTGGATGAGGGACGTCGAGGTGTTGCTGTGGACGACGTCATTGGGGAAGAGGCTTCGGCTGGGTGGCGGACAGAGCAGGGTGTGGGGTTTTGTCGCGGGTTTTCGCGGCCTTGGTGTATGAATGGGTGGGTGGGTGGGATGGCAGTGGGAAACCATGGCTTAGAGACGCGCTTGTCCGAAATGTGGGGTAAGTTACGAAAGTACCCCCACCGATTTGAGGCGGTTCTTTCAGTTCAGGGGTACCACGGGCATTTCACGTGTCGGGATTTCACAGGAGGTGGGAGTTTTCGCGCACGTTGTAATTTTGGAATAGCAAGGCGCGGGTTGAGATGGAGGGAGTTGTCGGAGCACAACGAGACAAAGATATATCTTAAATATTTCGGGCTAACAAGGCACGGGTTGAAGAGGCGGGAGTTTTGCAGCACGATAGACAGAGACGCTAGCTTGAATTTTCGGCATAACAAGGCACGGCTTGAAATTTCGAAAGAACAAGCTTAACGTGTACCCAAAAAAAGACAATTTGCACCTCAACACGCACAACACACACACACAAACACCATTTAGACTAGAGTAAGGTACACGTGCATTGCACGCATGAGATTTGGCAACCAAATTATGAATAAATACCACATTATAGCATGCAAGCTTTGAGTCATATATGCATGATGTAGATGTTCGTTTAATTCTTATAGTTCATTTCATTCAAAATCATCTAGTTTTTATAAGAAAGCTAATCTATTTTAAGATTCATGGAATTGTGCGTCGTAAGACATAAAGTTAAAACAAATAATGGCAAATCATGTAGAAAAACATTTGGGCAATTCTGATACGGAAGATTCTAGAACAAATAAGAAGTGCTTGTGTTTTGATGTTTGTGCATTATGCTTAAGTTCAACCATGGAGTCTTCTAGATTATACATGTGGCGAAATCTGGTGGAATCTAGATGATATCCAATGGCCAGTAGTGCTCAAATTTGCCATCTTTGGACCATCAGATTCGCCTCATCCAACGACCATCTTTCAAAGTTAAAGTTACCCACACACAATATAAAAAAAATATAATATAATATATATAGGGGTATAGATATAGATATGTGATGCAAAAGCCGCCCATCATCTCCAATTAGAATAGTGTGTCCATGCACGGATGCGACGTGGCCAAATGATGTCTGCCATCGGTATCTCAAATTCAAATCAGTCTGACCTTGTTCAATGTGTATACATTACAACATGCTCGTTTCCAAACCACACCGCGCAGATCTCCGTTATATTCATGCATGCATGGGTTTCAAACATCAGGATCTCTTATTCAAATATTTGAATTCAACTTTACATTGATTGTGACCTCACCTATTTAGCTATTCTTTTACACCCACACAGTAGTCTTCTCTTTATAATTGTACCACTAACTTTCTCTCGTGCATGCATGCACACAGACTACCAGTCGGCATTATCCATCGCACGCATGCAATCTTTTTCTTCAGGTCGGTCTCCCATGAAGGCACACACCAACACACATCCCCCTCTCCATCATATCGGGCATTCTTTATTCTCTCACACGTGCATGCGCAACGATCGATGTTCCTTTATGTATGTCTGTATATAGCTAGGTCTTTCATAGTTTTCCACACAAACTAATCAATCGATATATCCAGTGAGGTCTCACCCTCTTTCCCACGTCCACATCGATCAATCTATACCTCTCTATATAGGATTAACATATATAGCTAATACACCCACATTAATTATGTATCCAACGTCCCCCTCTCATCATCCATGCCTTCTGCTTCATCTCTCAGACGCGTGCACAATGGCAAAGACAGGGGGCAGTAAGGGCCCTGCCCTCTCCCCCCCTAACATCACTATATATCAAGGCTAATATGAATGTGATCATTAGACAATTGCTGCTAAAATGGTTTAAGTTCATGAATTGACCCTCCTCATAAAGGATTAGCAATGCTTGGCCCCTAGCTCATTTATTTTTCATGGCTCCGCCACTGCGCGCATCAGCGCACGTGTTCGCCCCCTCTCTCTAAATATCGATCTCGCACTTGTGCATTCCTTCATAGTCTCCCTCCACTCGGCCCCTCGCACCATCTTCTAGCCCCCCACCGGATTTTGCCACATCTACAATCTAGCAGACTCCATGGTTGAACTTAAGCATAATGCACAAACCTCAAAACAACAGTGGTTCTCTTTTGTTCTAAAATCTTCCGTATCATAACTGCCCAAACTCTTTTCTAGGGGAATTGCCATTATTTGTTTTTACTTTATGCTTTACAACGCACAATTCCATGAATCATAAAATAGATTAAGGGCTTCTTTGATTCAAAGGATTCTCAAAGGAATTTTGGAGGATTCTAATCATTAGGAATTTTTCCTATCTTGGTTGTTTGATTCGTAGGATTGTAAACCATAGGAATTTTTCCATATGATTCATTTGCACTAGATTTCATAGGAAACATCCCATCCACTCAAACCTCTTTGAAAGAATTCTGCGTTTTTTCTATGCACAATCAAACACTCGTACAATCCTGTAGGATTCAAGACGACATTCCACTATAATCCCATGTTTTTCCTATTCCCGCGTTCTTAGATTTTTATAAAAACTAATTGATTTTGAATGAGATGAACTATAAGAATTAAACAAAGGCCTACATCAGGCATATATGACTCAGAGCTTACATGCTATAGTGTGGTATTTATTCATAATTTGGTTGCAAAATCTAATGCGTGCAATGCACGTGTACCTTACTAGTACTTCGAGTATCTGCAAAACACGTAAATTAGAATCCCAATGGCACGCTACACAGTGTCTCTCTTACAGTTCATGAAGCCACGTGGCACATATGTAGGCGTTGTCGCGACCTCCTTGCGTGGATTGATCACAGTGACGTGCTGCTGGTTCCAGAAGAATGTACTCGTCCTCCCTGAGCCATACTTGCGGTACATGCACGAAGCGAAGATGTGCATGCACGCCATGCACGCACTCATTCCTCGCACGCACACGCGAGTACACGGGCGGACGCAATTTTGTACCAAGATCCACGCCATGTGATAATTTGACGTGTGAAAAGTCGTTCACTTCATTGATGGTCAATTAATAGAGCGCATGAAAATTGAGTGGACGTGAGGGCGGAAGAAAGACATTATTACTCCACTCCGCGCATGCGAGTAGTTAAATCGTGGGTTGCTAGTAGTACTTCCATTGTCTCCTTTGTATTTTGTGCCAATTTTTGACAGTAACATAATATTTACGCATTTGAGCAGTGTAGTACTTGAAATTTATGTTCCGCTAAACTCATCGGGAGCCGTTTCGGGCCTCGAAACCAAAACCATCAATTAATCTTTACCTTGTTTCCATCACGTTCGAAAGCCTGCTCACACCTACTAGTAGTATGTACCAAACCTGAACGTGTTCCCACTATGCAAGTATTAGTACTAGTGCTAGTACTTAGGTTATAAAAACGGGAACTACCTAACCAAAAATCACTCTACCTTTCCTCCTCATAAGTGCTTCTTCTTCGTCCGTCGTTGCCATGGCCGGTGAGCAGAGCTCTAGGTCGAGAACTACTCGTAACAAGGGAGCAACAACCAAGGCTACGGGAAAAAAAGAGAGGGCTTGCCGCCATGCAAAGACCTCAAAAGATCTCTCACGGGCAGGCGATGGCTCCCAGGAGCGCCCTAGCCGCAGAGGCGAACATGCCGAGCCGGCGGAGCTAGAGTCGTTATCCCTCGACGGCATGCCCGATCAGCTCAATAAGCAGAAGGAGTTCATCCAAGGCTTGATGGAGTTGCTGAAGGAGAGCCTCGATGACATGCCCGCTGAGCTCAATCAGCAGGGGGAGTTGACCACCGGCTTGGTGATGCTGCTGAAGAAGAGCATTGCCTCGGAGAAGAAGGCGACCGGCGAAATCCTGCGACTTCGGGATAACAATGCGAAGCTCTGCCACAAGATCAACCTATTGAAGGAGAAGAACGCCGGCTGGAAGAAGCTGCATGAGAATAGTAGTTCCTCGATGAAGATGCTGCAGGCCCTCGCCATGGAACAGAAGGAAGAGTTGGCGAAGCTCCGCATCGAGCACCCGGATGCTGTCAAGGTACGTAATATGGCCCTGGAACAGATGATGAAGGCTCACGTCGAGAAATGCCGCGTCATGGACACAATGATGAAGATTGCGGAGGAGACGCGCAAGGAGATGGAGGTCGTGGAGGCGATGAAGAAGAAGTTACGACTCCACGGCGAATTAGATCATTTGGGGTGATAATCTTCCTTCTTCTTTTGCTCATGTGTTTCATATTTTGCTTCGGGTGTTTCGCGGCATGTGTCACGTTCTCTGCGAGGCATGAATAGAACAATGTTTTTTTTGAGGGAATGAATAGAACAATGCTAACAATGAGATGACTAGCAAATTAGATCATTTTTTATCGCCATATGGCACTGCGCTGCCGTGTTTCGTGCTCCTCCGTCGCAGTACTACTCCAGTGGAAAACTTGAGTATACCGCACGGTTCTTTGCTCCTCCTCGATCAGGTCGTCGGGGCATTTATACGAGCAGTCAAATCACAAGGCCCCGCCTTCCAGCAGTAATGAGCCGTCAAATCACAAAGGCCCTCGCCTCTCGTGAAACCGACCAAGCTAGACTGCCCCACCATCTAGCCTTTTAAAAATGTATACTTTTGTACAGCAGTAGTATCAATGGATTGCGCCATGGAGCAAAACTTGAAATTAAAAAAAAGGTGGTACATATAGAGAGCGCTCATCGCCAAATTATGCATATAGTACTATTAAAAAGGCTAGTCACAATAATGGTGTCCAGCACAACCCACCCCTCAAATAAAACTAAGAGGGTGCTTGGATACGTTTTAGTCCCATGACTAAAAGTAGTGGGACTAAAACATGCTAGCCTCACCCATGCTTGGATCCAAATACTAAAAAGGCTAAAATCAAGTTAATGAGCATTTATTATCCTCCAAACCCTCCATTCCAGAACTCGCTTGTGTTAAAGGAGAGGAGTTAATGAGCATTTATTGACAAAACTAAGCACCCTGAAATTCTTTGACAACTAAACTGCTGGCTATATGATGTTGGCCATATATATTGTACGTATATAATGTGAAGAAACGAGTGGTAGTACTCTACCAACTAAAAGATGAAATGTAAGAAATACTAGTATGTACGTACTGAAGAGTTAAAGTAACAAGAAGAAACATAACATAGTTCTGCTGGGGGCTCAACACAACACACCCCTCAAATTAAATTAAGCACACCTGAAATTAAACTTTGCAACTATTCCGGTAGACACTGCATTAGAACCACCATGAGCAACGACACTTCCACCTTACTCGGAGTCCTCGTCCACATCCTCGACTTCGTCCTTGTCCCTCTTCCTCTTGGCCGATACTTCTTTGCTTGAACCGCACACTTGGCTGTTGCTCTTCATCCAACTCTTGTAGATATTGAAGCAAAGGTAGCCATCCATTGCAGCGTAGTGGATGTGGTCTATATCTAGTACATTCCGCTGCCATGCATGACGATGAAACGTGTAATGAGGTTTCTCCAGTTTACCGTACGAAGGATGAACCATGGCTCCTACCAGGGTCAGCATTGAAGGCTGACGAGAGGACACCAGCCGATTCTTATGGAGGTAGAAGGTGTTACCTACAACGAGGCCTATCTGACGCAGGACTTCTTTGTCGTTACCAAAGTCTACAATAACGAATTTGACTAGGTTGCTCTCGAGGAAGTTCTTAAAATCCTGGCATTCAACGTCGGCATGGCATATGTGGTAGACCAAGCAAACGTTATGTACACAAACCTGGATCACGGCGGGCTTCTTCCTCTCTTCGCCCTTTAGATCCTTCTCTCGTTCCAGGACTGTGGTGTACTCAACATCTAGCCCAGCGACCCACTCATCATCTGATTTTTCGAACATGCGTCTGAAGCGAGAAAGGCATCCTTTCACCGTCGCGGAAGAACGGGTGTAGATGACGTCGAACTCATCGCTGGTGATGGTTCTAACCTTGTACTCACCGCCGATCGTGGAGATTTGGGATGCCATGGATTTGGGAGGAGGGTTAGGATTAGTGGAACTGCTGTAATGTGAATGGACGGGACGACTAGGAGCGAACCGCCATAGTATTGAAGGACGTGCGGGGATGAGTAGGAGCAAACTGCCAGCGTGCGAACGGCAGGGTAGTGGCTTTCCATTCTCCTATGAGACGGGCTTCCGAGAGCCCTTGGATCTGAGATCGAACGGTTTGCATGGCGTGATTCTAGACCTATGGGTGAATATCCTATCCTGGAGGGTTATTTTGCAAATTTTTAGCAACTTAGCATGCGACCGTTTGATCTCAGATCCAAGGGTTGCCAGCAGCTCATATCATGGTCGCGCCTACCACGACCGTCACGTCGCTCGCGCAGTCGCGCCCTTGGAGATTTAACACGGTGCGTTAGGCTATCTGATGTTGGCATGTCATACATAGTCATCACTTAGTCACTCATACTACAAAAAGGTTGGCTATAAGTGTATTTTTTACTCCTCTCTATCTCTTTCTTCGTACTCAAGGAAGAAACATTGCTAAGCGCGTGTATTTATTACATTTTCCAAGGAGTGACCTCTTCCAATGAAATGGTGTTGCTAAGTTTGCTTCATTTAATTAGCTATAGACTCAAAATTGTCTTTTCACCTAGGTACATGCGTTTAGCACTGTTTCTTCCTTGGGTCACCAAACTAGTCTCTCACTTCTTGATTAACTTGCCACATCAGACTTTATGCCTATGTGGCAAGCTTAAGCACCTGTAGGAGAAAGTAAAAGTAAGTACAATAGTGCGCTTTACATGCCATTTTTTCATATGTGGAGGAAAGAGAGGCAAGGAAAAAGTGGAGAAGTGGGCTCTCATGCAAGAGCCAGCCTCTACTACATGGTGGAGCATTCGGAGAGGCACATGTATGGAGGTGGTCAGGAATCTGGGACACTCACGCCGGTCGTAGCGCCGCAGTTAAAATTATAATGGCAAGTCAAATCACGGGGCCCCACCTGTCCAGCAGTAACTCGCTGTCAAATCACACAGCCCTACATTTGCAGCAGCCTACTCCCTCGTCTTCTCGCGTCTCTGTCGAACTAAGTAGGCGGAACTGCCCCGCCGCCTACCGCGCAGGAAAAGCCCCGCCCTCGATTTTTAAATAGTATACAATATACTAATTTTGTATCCATGGATTGCGCCCACGCCATGGAGCAAATCGTCTAGAAACAGAGGCGAGACGGTGGTCTTGCAATAGAGAAGAGGGAGAGGCGAGACGATGGTTTTGGAATGGAGATGATGGAGTGGAGAGGAGGTGGTTTTGCAATGGAGAAGAGGGAGAGGAGCATGCGACAACGATTTAGGATTGGACAAGAGGGCCGGCGCGCTCTGACTAGATCGAAATCAAAATACATTTACCCTTCAATTAAGAAAGCGACCCCACATTAACTAGTCTCCCTTTTATTCTGGGTCATAATTGACCATGATTTTCGCACATAAAATATATGTTATACGTTGTATACAAGGCCACTATCAAAATTACAATTTGCAACTATACATGGCCACTAACATTAATCGAGGAAAAATTGATGGCGTTTGCCTCGTACTAGCACCCGAGGACATTAATATCCCTTGTGTGCATGCGGGAGTGAGAAGGTTAGCTTGCATTCCCAACATTAATCAACCAATGAGGAGTAAGAGGGTTGGCTTGTTGTGCTTGGGAGAGAAAAACCACATTAATTAAAACGACAATCAAGGTGATGATACGTCTCCAACGTATCTATAATTTTTGATTGCTCCATGCTATATTATCTACTGTTTTGGACTATATTGGGCTTTATTTTCCACTTTTATATTATTTTTGGGACTAACCTATTAACCGGAGGCCCAGCCCAGAATTGCTGTTTTTTGCCTATTTCAGTGTTTCGAAGAAACGGAATATCAAACGGAGTCCAAACGAAATGAAACCTTAGGGAACGTGATTTTCTCACCGAACGTGATCCAGGGGACTTGGACCCTACGCCAAGGCATCAGAGAGGCGGTCACGAGGGTGGGGGCGCCCCCCCAGGGCGCGCCCCCTGCCTCGTGGGCCCCTCGAAGCTCCACCGACGTACTCCTTCCTCCTATATATACCTATGTACCCCCAAACGATCAGAACAAGAGCCAAAAACCTAATTCCACCGCCGCAACTTTTTGTATCCACGCGATCCCATCTTGGGGCCTGTTCCGGAGCTCCGCCGGAGAGGGCCGTCATCACGGAGGGCTTCTACATCATCATAGCCTCTCCGATGAAGTGTGAGTAGTTTACCTCAGACCTTCGGGTCCATAGTTAGTAGCTAGATGACTTCTTCTCTCTTTTTGGATCTCAATACTTAGTTCTCCCCCTCTCTTGTGGAGATCTATTCGATGTAATCTTCTTTTTGCGGTGTGTTTGTTGAGATCGATGAATTGTGGGTTTATGATCAAGTCTATCTATGAATAATATTTGAATCTTCTCTGAATTCTTTTATGTATGATTGGTTATCTTTGCAAGTCTCTTCGAATTATCCGTTTGGTTTGGCCAACTAGATTGGTAGTTCTTGCCATGGGAGAAGTGCTTAGCTTTGGGTTCGATCTTGCGGTGTCCTTTCCCAGTTATAGAAACGGGAAGCAAGGCACGTATTGCATCGTTGCCATCAAGGATAACAAGATGGGGTTTATTTCATATTGCATGAATTTATGTCTCTACATCATGTCATCTTGCTCAAGGCATTACTCTGTTTTTAACTTAATACTCTAGATGCATGTTGGATAGCGGTCGATGAGTGGAGTAATAGTAGTAGATGCAGATTCATTTCGGTCTACTTGTCACGGACGTGATGCCTATATACATGATCATGCCTAGATATTCTCATAACTATGCTCAATTCTGTTAATTGCTCAATAGTAATTTGTTCACCTACTGTAGAATACTTATGCTCTTGAGAGAAGCCACTAGTGAAACCTATGGCCCCCGGGTCTATTCTCATCATATCAATCTCCATCACTTTAATCTTGCTTTGCTTTTTTACTTTGCTTTTGCTTTTCACTTTGCATCTCTATACCAAAAATACCAAAAATATTATATCTATCAGATCTCACTCTCGTAAGTGACTGTGAAGGGATTGACAACCCCTAATCGCGTTGGTTACGAGTAGCTATCGTTTTGTGCAGGTACGAGGGACTTGAGCATGGCCTCCTACTAGATTGATACCTTGGTTCTCAAAAACTGAGGGAAATACTTACACTACTCTGCTGCATCATCCCTTCCTCTTCGGGGAAAACCAACGCAAGCTCAAGACGTAGCAAGAAGGATTCCTGGCGCCGTTGCCGGGGAGTCTACGCAAAAAGTCAACATACCAAGTACCCATCACAATCCCTATCTCTCGCATTACATTATTTGCCATTTGCCTCTCGTTTTCCTCTCCCCCACTTCACCCTTGCCGTTTTATTCGCCCTCTCTCTCTCTATCCTCCCTCTCTATTTGCCTCTTTTGCCCACTTGCCTTTTTGTTTGCTCGTGTGTTAGATTGCTTGTTTGTCGCGATGGCTCAAGATACTACCAAATTGTGTGACTTCACCAATACCAATAATAATGATTTCCTTAGCACTCTGATTGCTCCTCTTGCCAATACTGAATCTTGTGAAATCAATACTGCTTTGTTGAATCTTGTTATGAAAGATCAATTCGCCGTCCTTCCTAGTGAAGATGCCGCTACTCATCTGAATAGTTTTGTTGATTTATGTGAATCGCAAAAGAAAAAAGATGTCGATAATGATGTCGTTAAACTGAAGCTATTTCCTTTTTCGCTTAGAGATCGTGCTAAAGCTTGGTTTTCGTCTTTGCCTAAGAATAGTATTGATTCTTGGAACAAGTGCAAAGATGCTTTTATCTCTAAGTATTTCCCTCCCGCTAAGATCATCTCTCTTAGAAATGATATTATGAATTTTAAGCAACTTGATCATGAACATGTTGCACAAGCTTGGGAGAGAATGAAATTAATGATACGTAATTGCCCTACTCATGGTTTGAATTTGTGGATGATTATACAAAAATTTTATGCCGGATTGAATTTTGCTTCTAGAAATCTTTTAGATTCGGCCGCGGGAGGCACTTTTATGGAAATCACTTTAGGAGATGCTACTAAACTCCTAGATAATATTATGGTTAATTATTCTCAATGGCATACTGAAAGGTCTTCTAATAAAAAAGTGCATGCGATAGAAGAAATCAATGTGTTGAGTGGAAAGATGGATGAACTTATGAAATTATTTGCTACTAAGAGTGTTTCTTCTGATCCTAACGATATGCCTTTGTCTACTTTGATTGAGAATAACAATGAATCTACGGATGTGAATTTTGTTGGTAGGAATAATTTTGGTAACAATGCTTATAGAGGGAATTTTAATCCTAGGCCATATCCTAGTAATCCTTCTAATAATTATGGAAATTCCTACAATAACTCTTACGGAAATTATAATAAGATGACCTCTGAATTTGAGAATAGTGTTAAAGAGTTTATGAATTCACAAAAGAATTTTAATGCTTTGCTTGAAGAGAAATTGCTTAAAGTTGATGATTTGGCTAGGAACGTTGATAGAATTTCTCTTGAGGTTGATTCTTTAAATCTTAGATCTATTCCTCCTAATCATGATATCAATGAGTCTCTCAAAGCCATGAGAATTTCCATTGATGAGTGCAAGGAAAGAACCGCTATGATGCATGCTTCCAAAGATGCCTTTATTAAAGCGTGTTCTTCCAATTCCTATGAAAATCAAGATGAAGATCTAAAAGTTATTGATGTGTCTCCTATTAAATCTTTGTTTTGCAATATGAATCTTGATGAAACTGAATATGATCTTCCTCTACCTAGAAGGCGTTCTAAAAATTCAGAGTATTTAGATCTTTATGATGAAATTGATGAAAGTGGGATTGAAAGAAATAAAAATATAGATGTTGCTAAACCCACTATATTGGATTTCAAGGAATTTAATTATGAAAGTTTCTCTTTAATTGATTGTATTTCCTTGTTGCAATCCGTGCTAAATTCTCCACATGCTTATAGTCAAAATAAAGCCTTCACCGAACATATTGTTGATGCCTTGATGCAATCTTATGAAGAAAAACTTGAGTTGAAATTTCTATCCCTAGAAAACTATATGATGAGTGGGAACCAACTATTAAAATTAAAATTAAAGATCATGAGTTTTATGCTTTGTGTGATTTGGGTGCTAGTGTCTCCACTATTCCCAAGACTTTGTGTGATTTGCTAGATTTCCGCGATTTTCATGATTGCTCTCTAAACTTGCATCTTACGGATTCTAATATTAAGAAACCAATGGGAAGGATTAATGATTTTCTTATTGTTGCAAATAGGAATTATGCGCCCGTAGATTTCATTGTTCTTGATATGGATTGCAATCCTTCTTGCCCTATTATTCTTGGTAGACCTTTCCTTAGAACGGTTGGTGCGATTATTGATATGAAGGAAGGGAATATTAGATTTCAATTTCCATTAAAAAAGGGCATGGAACAATTTCCAAGAAATAAAATAAAATTGCCATATGAAACTATCATGAGATCCACTTATGGATTGCCTACCAAAGATAGCAATACCTAGATCTATCCTCGCTTTTATGCCTAGCTTGGGGCGTTAAACGATAGCGCTTGTTGGGAGGCAACCCAATTTTATTTTTATTCCTTGCTTTTTGATCCTTCTTAGTAAGAAATAAATTATTTATCCTCTGTTTTGGTTGTGTTTTTTGTGTTTAATTAGTGTTTGTGCCAAGTAGGACCGTTGGGAAGACTTGGGGAAAGTCTTATTGAACTTGCTGTGAAAAACAGAAACTTTAGCGCTCACCAGAACTGCTCTCATTTTTATTTGAAGAGCTCTATTTAGTTAATTCTTTTTTAAAATGATTAATAGATAAATTCCTCACGTCCAGAAATTTATTTTAGAATTTTTGGGGTTCCAGATCTTGCGCTAGCTACAGATTACTACAGACTGTTCTGTTTTTGACAGATTCTGTTTTTCGTGTGTTGTTTGCTTATTTTGATGAATCTATGACTAGTAAAATAGTTTATAATCCATAGAGAAGTTGGAATACAGTAGGTTTAACACCCATATAAATAGAGAATGAGTTCATTACAGTACCTTTAAGTGGTCTTTTGTTTTCTTTCGCTAACGGAGCTCACGAGTTTTCTACTTTAAGTTTTGTGTTGTGAAGTTTTCAAGTTTTGGGTGAATTCTTTTGATGGATTATGGAACAAGGAGTGGCAAGAGCCTAAGCTTGGGGATGCCCATGGCACCCCCAAGATACTCCAAGGACACCAAAAAGTCAAAGCTTGGGGATGCCCCGGAAGGCATCCCCTCTTTCGTCCACTTCCATCGGTAATTTACTTGGAGCTATATTTTTATTCACCAACATGATATGTGTTTTGCTTGGAGCATCTTGTATTATTTTTGTATTTGTGTCTTAGTATGCCACAATCATCCTTGCTGTACACACCTTTTGAGAGAGCCATACATGAATTAAAATTTGATAGAATACTCTATGTGCTTCACTTATATCTTTTGAGCTATGTAGTTTTGCTCTATGTGCTTCACTTATATCTTTTGAGCGTTATAATTTTGCTCTATGTGCTTCACTTAGACCTTTTAGAGCACGGTGGTGGATTTGTTTTAAAGAAACTATTGATCTCTCATGCTTCACTTAAATTATTTTGAGAGTCTCTTAATAGCATGGCAATTTGCTTAATAATAATATGCTTGGTATTCAAGATTTGTGAAACTTTCTTTTGAGTGTGTTGAATACTAAGAAAAGATTGAAGCATGATAATTGTTTTGAGATATGGAGGTGATCATATTAAAGTCATGCTAGTTGAGTAGTTGTGAATTTAAAGAATACTTGTGTTAAAGTTTGTGATTCCCGTAGCATGCATGTATGGTGAACCATTATGTGATGAAGTTGGAGCATGATTTATTTATTGATTGTCTTCCTTATGAGTGGCGGTCGGGGACGAGCGGTGGTCTTTTCCTACCAATCTATCCCCCAGGAGCATGCGCGTAATACTTTGCTTTGATAACTTCTAGATTTTTGCAATAAGTATATGAGTTCTTTATGACTAATGTTGAGTCCATGGATTATACGCACTCTCACCCTTCCACATTTGCTAGCCTCTCTAATACCGCGCACTTTTCGCCGGTATCATACACCTACCATATACCTTCCTCAAAACAGCCACCATACCTACCTATTATGGCATTTCCATAGCCATTCCGAGATATATTGCCATGCAACTTTCCACCGTTCCGTTCATGACACATTCATCACTGTCATATTGCATATCCCGGTACACCGCCGGAGGCATTCATATAGAGTCATATTTTGTTCTAAGTATCGAGTTGTAATTGTTGAGTTGTAAGAAAAATAAAAGTGTGACGATCATCATTTTTAGAGCATTGTCCCAAGTGAGGAAAGAATGATGGAGACTATGATTCCCCCATTAAGTCGGGATGAGACTCCGGACGAAAAAAAGAGGCCAAAGAAGCCCAAATAAAAAAGAGGCCATAAAAAAAGAGAAAAGGCCCAAATAAAAAAAATGAGAGAAAAAGAGAGAAGGGACAATGTTACTATCCTCTTACCACACTTGTGCTTGAAAGTAGCACCATGATCTTCATAGTAGAGAGTCTCTCATGTTATCACTTTCATATACTAGTGGGAATCTTTCATTATAGAACTTGGCTTGTATATTCCAATGATGGGCTTCCTCAAATTGTCCTAGGTCTTCATGAGCAAGCAAGTTGGATGCACACCCACTTAGTTTCTTTTTGAGCTTTCATATACTTATAGCTCTAGTGCATCCGTTGCATGGCAATCCCTACTCACTCACATTGATATCTATTAATGGGCATCTCCATAGCCCGTTGATACGCCTAGTTGATGTGAGACTATCTTCTCCTTTTTGTCTTCTCCACAACCACCATTCTATTCCACCTATAGTGTTATATCCATGGCTCACGCTCATGTATTGCGTGAAGATTGAAAAAGTTTTGAAAAAGTTAGAGTATGAAACAATTGCTTGGCTTGTCATCAGGGTTGTGCATGATTTAAATACTTTGTGTGGTGAAGATAGAGCATAGACAGACTATATGATTTTGTAGGGATAACTTTCTTTGGCCATGTTATTTTGAGAAGACATAATTGCTTTGTTAGTATGCTTAAAGTATTATTATTTTTATGTCAATATATACTTTTGTCTTGAATCTTTCGAATCTGAATATTCATATCACAATTAAGAAGATTTGCATTGAAATTATGCCAAGTAGCACTCTGTATAAAAAATTCTCTTTTTGTCATTTACCTACTCGAGGACGAGAGCAGGAATTAAGCTTGGGGATGCCTGATACGTCTCCAATGTATCTATAATTTTTGATTGCTCCATGCTATATTATCTACTCTTTTGGACTATATTGGGCTTTATTTTCCACTTTTATATTATTTTTGGGACTAACCTATTAACCGGAGGCCCAGCCCAGAATTGCTGTTTTTTTGCCTATTTCAGTGTTTCGAAGAAACGGAATATCAAACGGAGTCCAAACGGAATGAAACCTTCGGGAACAGGATTTTCTCACCGAACGTGATCCAGGAGACTTGGACCCTACACCAAGGCATCAGAGAGGCGGTCACGAGGGTGGGGGCGCGCCCCCTGCCTCGTGCGCCCCTTGAAGCTCCACCAACATACTCCTTCCTCCTATATATACCTATGTACCCCAAATGATCAGAACAGGAGCCAAAAACCTAATTCCAACGCCGCAACTTTCTGTATCCATGAGATCCCATCTTGGGGCCTGTTCCGGAGCTCCGTCGGAGAGGGCCGTCATCACGGAGGGCTTCTACATCATCATAGCCTCTCCGATGAAGTGTGAGTAGTTTACCTCAGACCTTCGGGTCCATAGTTAGTAGCTAGAGATGTCTTCTTCTCTCTTTTTGGATCTCAATTCAAAGTTCTCCCCCTCTCTTGTGGAGATCTATTCGATGTAATCTTCTTTTTGCGGTGTGTTTGTTGAGACCGATGAATTGTGGGTTTATGATCAAGTCTATCTATGAATAATATTTGAATCTTCTCTGAATTATTTTATGTATGATTGGTTATCTTTACAAGTCTCTTCGAATTATCCGTTTGGTTTGGCCAACTAGATTGGTAGTTCTTGCCATGCGAGAAGTGCTTACCTTTGGGTTCGATCTTGCGGTGTCCTTTCCCAGTTACAGAAGGGGCTGCAAGGCACGTATTGCATCGTTGCCATCGAGGATAACAAGATGGGGTTTATTTCATATTGCATGAATTTACCTCTCTACATCATGTCATCTTGCTTAAGGCGTTACTATGTTTTTTACTTAATACTCTAGATGCATGGTGGATAGCGGTCGATGAGTGGAGTAGTAGTAGTAGATGCAGAATCGTTTCGGTCTACTTGTCACGGACATGATTCCTATATACATGATCATGCCTAGATATTCTCATAACTATGCTCAATTCTGTCAATTTCTCAATAGTAATATGTTCACTCACCGTAGAATACTTATGCTCTTGAGAGAAGCCACCAGTGAAACCTATGGCCCCCGGGTCTATTCTCATCATATCAATCTCCATCACTTTAATCTTGCTTTGCTTTTTTACTTTGCTTTTACTTTTCACTTTGCATCTCTATACCAAAAATATTATATCTATCAGATCTCACTCTCGTAAGTGACCGTGAAGGGATTGACAACCCCTAATCTCGTTGGTTGCGAGTAGCTATCGTTTTGTGCAGGTAAGAGGGACTTGAGTGTGGCCTCCTACTGGATTGATACCTTGGTTCTCAAAAACTGAGGGAAATACTTACGCTACTCTGCTGGATCATCCCTTCCTCTTCGGGGAAAACCAACGCAAGCTCAAGACGTAGCAGGTGACAAGCTAGCTTGCAACATTGACTTAAACATAGCATTGATTTTTACCTTGGTACCTGTAATATGAGTTTGTGGCCTTGTATACAAAAATGGAGGGAGTATAATTTGAAAGTACATTCAGATACGAACCAAACGATACAATTTTTGGTGACTTGCATTCACATTTTGCTTGTCAAATGCAATACGTGGTCAAACTTTGACCCAAAATACGCGAAACAACAAAAAAATACTTCCAAGACCAGC
This sequence comes from Triticum urartu, assembly GCF_056163025.1. Taxonomy (NCBI): domain Eukaryota; kingdom Viridiplantae; phylum Streptophyta; class Magnoliopsida; order Poales; family Poaceae; genus Triticum; species Triticum urartu. The sequence continues at coordinate 582,364,592 of NC_141879.1, forward strand.
ACCGCTCTTCCGCTCTTCTCCTCTTAAACCACCACCGCTCCTCTCCTGTTCCAATCTAAATGCAGCGCCGCTCCTCTCCTCTTCCATTTCAAAACCACCGCCCCTCCTCTCCGGTTCCAGTCCAAAACCAGCATCACCCCTCTCCTGTTCTAATCCAAACCAGCGCTGCTCCTCTCCTCTTCCATTCAAAAACCACCGCCGGCGAGTGAAGGTGCTGTGGAGAAGTAGGTCGATGGAGGAGTACAACCGATACGTGAGGATTGCAGATGGAGACCCTGTGAAGCTAGCTAGGATGTTGGAGATACAGTCTTGGTTTGACAACAAGGACCAACTAGTGGCGACGTCCATGGCCAAATATCTGCAACAGAGCGAAAAGGAGGCAATATTCCTGGAGGGAGTCGCGCCGAAGTACATAGAGCTGCTCCTCTCGGCCATGGAGCAAACAGATTCACCGAATCCGATCGTGAGGGAGCGGTGGTGGGAGTATCGATCCCAGATGGAGCATCCACTAGAGATTGAAGGATCGAGCATCTACAGGGTGCCGTTTGTGAGGGTGTCCTGCCAGAGCGAGCCGGTGGAGTCTTCGTCGACCGAACCCAACTGCAAGAGGAGAAAAGCAGTTGGCCCGATGACGCTTCCCTGCCATCGTCTCCCTCGCTGTTCACATCGTCTCACGGGGCGGCTGTCTGCCACCGAGGAATAGGAGGGGGCTGCCCCCCAGCCCAATAGTCGGGCAGGTTGTGAATTGTCAGGAGGAGCTTAGGGTTGTCAGTATTTGCAGGTTGTGAATTGTGTTTTGTGTTGTGTATTTTGAGAGTACTTTCAGATATGAATGTCTTTTGAATTTCAGATTTGCAGTATTGAGCATATAAAGTATTTTATGAATTCTAGAGATCTATTTTTAGCACTTAAAAAATGTAGTTTCATAGGAGTATAAAAGTGCAAACAATGTGATTCTCAGAGAAGAAACTTCAAGTTTCAGTTTCAGATAAGAAACTGCAAGTTCAGTTTCAGATAAGAAACTGCAACTTTCAGAGGCAGAGCATTTATATTAACACGGCCTTTTCAAACAGGGTTAACACCATGTTGGAAGTTTTATTCATGGTCGCAAATGGAACTACCAGCCAGTTAACATCATGCTGATCAACATTCATGCATAGCACATCTTCATATGATGCATAGTCAAAATGCCCACACAATGTCGAGTGTGTGAAACACAGAGAAAACGAGGGACGGAGTTTTGGCAAGTGTTGGACGTGGTTTTGGGCTGCCCTGTCTAGGCTTTCATTTTTAACATGCGTAGCCCACGACCTCGGATGGGAGGTCCATAGGCCTATTTGTATTTTCTTAGGGCCATCATGTATCGACCAGCCTATGCACCTCCCATCCGAGGTTTTATTTTTGACAACCCAATTTATGTATTTTTTCAAAGAAAACGCAGAGGTCTGTTCTATTTTTCTATATAAGAATAGGAACGCCAGGTCCAACTTATGTTTCCCTTCTAACTATATTATATATATTTAAATTATTTTATGTGTTGACTGTTTAGTTCACATACTCCCTCCTTTTCGGTTTATAGGGCTTATCTCAAAATTTTAGTTTTTCCATTTTATAAGGCTCAATTTGGTTGTTTTCCATCACATGTTCAGATTCCAAGGTGCATTAAATCATTGCATGCAAGTATTAAGAGAAAATTGACCAATGCATGTACTTTATGCATGCATGCATTGCAATTTATGCATTGATAAACATAATTTTTTGAGGAAAACAAGTGCATCAATGAGGTGCTTTTGCAAACTACAAAAAGTATTCCACCATTCATCATCTACCTTGGTTGGTGAGATTTTTGAATTGAGCCCTATAAACCGAAAAGGAGGGAGTAATTGGCAAATAGATCTCGCCGCCACCCCCCGCCTCCTGACTCCGGGCGCGCCTGCCCCCCTCAGCAAGTCCGCTCGCATGCCCCATGGAGTCGCCAGCCATATCCACGGGGGAATGGATGGAAGACAGGCAGATGTACAAGATGCATCTCCCACATGTCTACAAAGCCTTCCCGCAGATGCTCCAGCCGCTCGACTCCGTCGCACGGGCGGTGCTGCGGGAGACTCGAGGGAGGAGATGGAGGGAGCGAGCGATGCAGATCCACGACGACGCTCTCTCCTGGACCCAGTGCACGCGCGAATGGAGGGAAGCAGAGGAGGAAGATGCGAGGGAGGAAGCCGAGGAGGGACCGAATCTGTTCTCTCACTGGCGCATGTATGCTCGGATGTGCAAGGATCATGTGGATTGGGAGCTGCTGAATCTAGCCCTGCGGATCTACTTCGAAGGAGATTTCTCGGAGAAGCACAGGATGCCCCATCCCAGTGAGCCGCCGATTGCATTCGTTCGATGGGAGAAAGGAGAACTGAATTCAGGAGATCCACGCCGTGCTGCCAGATGGGAATGCTTGACTGGACTCCTGCCCACCAGCACGCCACCGGAGCCGGAGCAGATGGATCCCCTACCTTACCTCTCCCCCAAACCTGCAGAAGATTGAAATTAGGCTTGCAATCTGCTTCAATTGAGCTGTCTGGTGGTTATTTCTGCTTCCTGAGAGACAACATCTGGCTGGAGGATGAGAAGAAACCAGGAACTTCTATGAATTTCCCCTATCACAATGGGGGGAGCGCCGGTTGGGCAGTGGTACGGCCCACCTTCGCCCCAAATGGGGGCATAATCTGGGTAGGCTCCTGTAATTACCCAAGATCAATCTGCTGGTGGTTTTGACTCTCAGATCAGTGGGAAATCTCAAGGAAAGAATCAGCAAAAGAAGAGATAGGACATCCAGAAAACTGCTCCTGCCCCTGCTTCGGGCCTTACGGCATACTCTGAGGTGATCTGCTACAACTATGGGGAACCAAGACATCATTTGGATAAATGTGTCAAGACCAAGAGTTGTTTTATCTGCAAAATGGTTACCTATAAAGTTGAGAATTACCCTGTTAGAAGGAAAACCCACAGTTCTGCTAGATATGTTGGAAGTGCTGCTCCTGGATTATGTCCACCATTGACAGAGTTTTCTGTGACACGGAATTAGATAGTTACTTTCCCCTTTCTAGTTGTAGAGCTCTGCCCAGATGTGGTAGTGACCACACTCCTTTGCTCTGGGACTCTAATCTTAACCAAACTCCAAAGAGCAATAGTTTTAAATTTGAAAAGTGGTGGTTGCTTAGAAAAGATTTTACTGAGCTACTCAAGAAAATCTGGAATGAGCCTACTGGGAGCAGCTGCCCCCTAGAAAATTGGCAGATCAAAATCAGGAGATTTCGAAGAACTACCAAAGGGTGGAACTCCAATGAGGAAGCTAATCTTAGAAGATACAAAAGGCTTCTCCTCCTTGAGTTTGATTCTCTAGATGTTAAGGCAGAAACCACTGACCTCCCTGAGGCTGAGACTAATAGATTAAACTTTGTCCATGGAGAGCTCAAGAAAATTTGGCTTCAAGAAGAAATCAAAGCCAAACAAAGGTCTAGAGATAGGAACATTAAGGACGATGATAGATATACTGTTTACTTCCATGCAGTAGCTAACCAGAGAGGAGGAAAACCCTCATTCACTCCCTTGATGGCCCTAATGGCCCTGTTACTGAGGTAGATGAGATGCTGAAAGTGGCTAGTAACTTCTACAAAGACCTGTTTAAGAAAGAAAACCCTTCTGGGTTCTCTCTACAAAATAATTTTTTCTCTGCTTCTGAAAAAGTCTCTCCTACTGAAAATGAGCTGCTAGAAGCCACTTTTTCAGAGACAGAGGTGAAGGAAGCCATTTTTAGCTCTTATCCTGATGGGGCTCCTGGTCCTAATGGTATTCCCTTCTTGTTTTACCAGCATTTTTGGGACTTGGTGAAAAATGATCTCTTAGATCTTTTCCAAGCCTTTCATAGAGGAGAGTTGGATCCAGCAACTTACTCATGGGGGGTCTGTTGGGGTCAAGTTAAATAACTGTGAAAGTGATTTTTTCCTTGCTGGTAAAGGCCTTAGGCAAGGTGACCCCATCTCCCCGCTTTTGTTTAATTTAGTAGTGGATGTTCTTACTAAAATGCTAAGCAAAGCTGCTGATCATAGTCTGATTGCAGGGCTCTGTCCTGAGGTCTGCCCTGGTGGCATCATCTGCCTTCAATATGCATATGATAGCATCCTTTTCTTAGACAATGACTCCACACATGCTAGCAATCTGAAAACTGTTCTAACCTGGTTTGAAGAAGTCTCAGGCATGAGAATCAACTACTCTAAAAGTGAACTCATCCCTATCAACATGGATGATCAGGAGTTAGCTGACTTCCTCTCTATTCTAGTCTGTAATACAGGTAACTTCCCCATTAAGTACCTAGGTATCCCTCTCCACTATGATAAACTGAGGAGAGAGGATATTGAACCCATTCTGGATAAAATCATTAAAAGGACTAGTCGTCAACCCGTGCATTTGCACGGGCTAGCATTATACATATGTATAGAAAATTGAAGTGTACATGAAATTTTTAATGTTGTGTAATAGACTTCATCATATGTAGCAAACATAAAGAATACTCCACAAGTTGTTCGTAATTCTGCAATAAAATGCATGCATATAATTTGAATCTTTCTTGTATTCTTTTAGGCTCAGATTTTTAGTTGATAAATAGTGATGTGTTGAAGTTACTTTAAAATTGACCATGGAAAACTGACAGTGAAAGTACGAAAAAGCCGGTCAAATAACAATAACATAGACAAAAAATTGCAAGGCAAATGCCAAACCCAGGCTTAATCGTGTTGGTCTAACTAATAGCTGGGAAGTTTATCGGCATCAAATTAGAGAAGCTTTGACCCGTAATACTCTTCTCCATTTCCTAGGTACATATGACACTTAGACCTCAGGTATTCCTAAAATACGTCAAAGGATTTGATTATACCTCTAAATAAAATAGTAAAAATCATCTATGAGGATTACAATAGAATTAATTAGTGCAGGCAGGTAGAATTGCAGTTTTTTTGACATCTACATAATTAAGGGGTCCTTACGGCTCATGCACTTGAAGCATCTCACTTGTCTCCAAGCAATATGGCTTGTAATACCAATTATTAAACATATTCGTACTATTCAATAAACACCTACACTTGTCAGTGTTGCCGCACAAATTTGATGGTTCTTCCCTAAAAAATAAAGAAGATAAAAAAATTACACTGGAATCAAGTTGTTCCATGGTAACAATAACATTAAGCATTGCATTAACTATTGATGCTTCAGTTCAAACTGAAATCATCTGAAATCCAAGACATAAATTTGTGACCTAGTTGGGTGAAGTTGATATTGTAGTTTGCTATCTTTTTTTCTAGCTCAACAAAAGGCCTTGGAAGGAACGGGTATACAACAAAACATGCAGATCAAGTACATGGTCGCCAAAAACATTATTGTGTAATTTTGTTGATATAGGCAAGTTTATTCCTCTACCATCTGCAATGTAAGAGAAGATTTGACAACGTCCTATAAGTTATGATTGCTATGTAATGTAATTTCATTGCATATTTATATTTTATTTAAAAACATGCAATCAACCATTAGACAAATATATAATAATATGTTTGCTTACATATCACACACATCAGTGCATAAACCTGAATTGAACAATTGTTCACTTCCTATTCTTCCTACGATGGAGAAATCAAGCAGCCACAACAACAACAACAAAATTTTGTTTTAGTCTGTAATGATGAAAGTACTCTGAAAACATTTGGAAACAAGATCAAGGTATTACAAATAGATCATGACGGAAGAACATTCATGTCATTACCGATGTAGCAGCCTATATGCGAGTAATTCTTTTGCAACTTATTGTAGATATCTATCCCATGTACATGCAGTTAGCAATTTACACATATGGCACTGGAAGCAACACAAAGGAATCGAAGATGAGAAAATAAAGAACATACTCTGAATTTGCACAGGTGCTTGCAGTACACCGAGAGCATGCCCGAGGCCGAGGCCGGTATATTAACTCTCGAGCGCACCTAGCCCACAACGGAGTGCAGACCAATGCATAGTCATCTGACATGTTGGCGCTCGTGCGTTTTGCTTCCGTACAAAAGCATCGGCCGAGCTGCTCCTTGAAATTCATTAACCTGGGATGTAGCGTGCGTGTGTTTCCGGCCAATTGAAAATTAGCTAGCCTTGACCGGAATCGACCAGAAGCCTGCATCTAAAGCTAGATCATATACTTGTATGTCTCAGCAGATTCAACCCAAGCATGTATGTGTTGTGGAGCTACGCGTGCTGTCTTAATTGGTGGTCGTCGAATCGACGCTCAGATCGTGCAGCCGCACTCACTCACGATGGGAGAACTCCGCATACAGTCATCCCATGGTGTCAAGACGGCAAACAGCTAGGGAATCAAATTAATTACGTATATATTCTTGGCTGAGTTGGATGCTAGGGGTGAGGATGTTGAATTTTTTATATGATGCATAGTCTTGTTCATCAGCCTGAGGAGAGAACAACATTGATAATACTCTGTCACCCAGGCATGGCTGCGATGAAAGCAGAGAACCTTAGCAAAGAGGAGGACGCCTTAATGATGAAGCTGTACAATTGAGGAGGACAGATGCATCATGGGTGCCAGTGGCAGATATGGTGGAGCTAGACACAATTGAGGAGACCAAGGGGCTTCAGAGATATCAAGGCATAGTATGGTGGGGATAGGTGAACTAACAGTGCGACAAAAAATTGCGTTGTAAAATATTAATTGTAATTGGGTGCCCCAAGAATTAGTACCAAAAACCCGTAAGGTCATGGATGCTAGGAATGAGCCTCCTATAAGTAAAGACGGAATGTTTAGAGCTGAAGAAAATCATTCCCATAGAAAAAAGATATATAGCAGAAAAAAGACAATTAAGTGAATGATTGTGACATTATCTGTTATGAGCCTACTAATATCATAGTTGAGTAGCAAAAAACAGAGATGTCTTCTTTTATATTAAGCTAAATAGTTACATTCGTTAGCATCATTATGCCATTACTATGAAAACAGTAGATAGAATGAGATTAAGAGTCTATGTATATACCTAAATTTAATAGAAACCATCGTTCCATAGACACCCTATCAAATTGAGATCAAACTGATGTATTTATTTACCAGCAGCAGCAAGTAAAATGAGCACTATTATGTTTGAGCAACGCTAAGGAAACATCTAAACAAATATTAGCAATCCAAAATTATAAGCATGAATAATCGTTCACAGCATGTCCGCAAGCAATACATTCAAACACAAAATTAACAAAAGCTATTGGAATTTTTTATGTATAAGATATGGGATTGTAGGCAACAATTACTAATCCACATGTACCCTGAATCTTCCCTCAACTTTTCATGTCTGTCCAGAAAAACCAAGACCGAATTATAAAATATGGGAAGTCGTTATACGCTACATGACATAAGCATATGATTATATTCAGAGTCTAGGCGTCGTATATTCATTTAATTGTGAGTCAATGATGAGATATCCACTGTAGATAATCCGAGTTTAAGCATGTATCGGGAAGAAATAGCATACATCGAAAACATAATTAATCATGTTACCTAACATGGTGGGACATGGAAAATGATATACAGCTTGAGCCTCAAATAGACATCAATGAAGCTGGCCTGTGTTTCATTGTTGAGATTGCTAACACAGCTCCATTGTAAAAGATTCAGCGGTGCATGGATTACAAATATAGAGCACCAGGCTGATTCTTAGTACAAATTATAATGACTGTGGAATGACCTGTAACACTTGATAACCATAGAAGAAAAAACATCAATTGGGCTTACTGAAACAAAAGGCTTGACTGGAAATTTAAGACTTCTTGTTAACAGTTGTTAACCTGATAAAAAATTCACCATTGAAAGTAATAATCAAAATTCATTATTTTTCCAAGATAACAATTCTTTTTGCATGCCGATAAGAAATACAGTGTTTTTCCTGCGAACAGTTGGCTCTTATGTAGGAAACGAACTACTGAACTAACAAAATGTATATTGTAGATCATCAGAGTTCAGCGGACTAACAAATAGAGGATGACTTTGAGTTGGCAATTGTCTGCTGGTGAAAAAATTATTTATAGTTAAGCTAACCTTCCACCGATCCTGATAGATTATATATTTGTTTAAGACCGTATTCTACACATATAAATGAGATCAATGGTGGGTAACTGGATTTTCTATTTTCTTCAAACCACAGTCTGTTAGTTGTTGCCTCCTTAAGTGCTTCGCCACATAGTACAATGTTTTAGACTCCATCACCTGTACTAATCAAGTGTGGGAAGTAGATGTAGCATGACATTGAAGATTCTGTGCACGCACCACTCTAATTTTGATTAGCCACACTCATATGTCAGCTCACCAAATAGCTCATATTTGTTATGGCCATAGTAAACTCTAAAGCTATTTCCTGTAGTCTTAAAAAGGATTTGATGTTTTTGCATGAGGTCAGATGAGTAATCTCAGGATAAACTGTGATTACTTGCTGCCACAAAACAATAACTCATTCCGGCAATTTGCCATATGAAGCAATAAGAAATATACCGTTGAGACTCAAGGTACAGCAAAGGGTGCATCTTTGGCCAGGCAGTCAAACCGTCAAACCCTGCAAGCTGCAGCTACTTGGATCATCCTAACTGCCGCCACACATTGACCAAAACGGTAATTTGCATGTCGTTGTACGTGGGCCATATCTTCGGTAAGCATGCCTGATGGCTAGATCCCGCAGATGCCGCGTCTACATATGACCACCATCGTGGACACCACTACATGAATTGAGATCATTGAGCTGATCTTCACCATGGCTGTTAGCACATAATGCATGTTGGTCGGACTGCATAGAGCTAACCAACCCTGTTTGGATCAGGAGCAGCTTGTTCAAAAATAGGGTGCAGCCTTGTGCATGCTACTTTAGAAATATATGAAGACTCCTTCGTGCCTCCCTGTGCCAAACTGCGTGTTTTTATAAGTTCTCTTCTTCCGCCATGATTGTCTCCATCGGCAGAACCGTCACCTTACTGAGATTTCGCCTCCTTCCTTCGCCTCAATCAGGGTGTAGAACACAGGAGAGAATGGATGATGCAACGTTACGTGCTTGCGGCACATAAATTTACGGATGAACTTCAATAGGGTTTGGGGTGTGATCCGCCGTATTGCCGCCTTGCCGCTCCATCACCAAAATCTCCAGATTTGTTTCTTCCATCGCCAAATTATGCAAAAGTTCTGACGACGGTGCCGGAGTAAGTCAATCTGGTCGATTAGAGCTAGCGACACGCAAACTCATGTACGGGACCTCTGTCGAGAGAGCCAAGTCGTTCTGATCCCGTCGAGAAACGAATCAAGCAACTCCGTTGAAGCTAGCTTCTCATATTTACGTGAGCTAGTAGTGTTGCCTTCTTGCCGCTCCATCGCCAAAATCTCCCGATCGGTTTCTTCCATCGCCAAGTTACCCAGAAGTTTCAAGGGTGGCGCCGGAGTAAGTCAATCCGGTCGATTAGAGATAGCTTCACGCAAACTCACTTACGGGATGTCTATCGAGAGAGACGGCTCATTCCGATCCTGTCGAGAAACGAATCAAGCGATTCTATTTAAGCTAGCTTCTCATGTATACGTGAGCTAGTGGTGTTGCCGCCTTGCCGCTCCATCGCCAAACTCGCAGAAGTTCCGACGACGGCGCCGGAGTAAGCCAAACCAATTGATTAGAGCTAGCCACACACAAACTCATGTACGGGACTTCTGTGGAGAGAGGCGAGTCATTCTTATCCCGTCGAGAAACGAATTAAGCGATCGTGTTGAACCTAGCTTCTCACGTTTACGTGAGCTAGTGCTACTTATCATCAATCAAGCAACCTGTCTGCTTGTTGCACGTATGCACATCAGGTCCTGGGTGATTTGCTCTAAGGATGAAAAACCAATAACGAATCTATGAGAGAAACATGGTAAGCATGGACAATAGGTACCGAAGAGAGATTGGATTGGAATTTGGGTGAGCCCTTACATGGATTGGAGCACCAGATCGAACACTACAGGCCACTTCATGTTGCACCGGTGTAGGAGATGTGCTTTTCTTTTTTGTTTGACATGACATGGTAGATGAACTGGGGATTCGAGAGGCCCCAATAAAAAAATTGGCAGCCGATCATGGAAGAATCATGCCTGCGGGATAGATCGCAAGGACTCCTATGAGGTAATTTTTTTTAAAAAGATCTATTCGTTTCAGCCAAGGATTACGTGAATTAATCGACACCGTTATAACTTGGTCCCACCAGATTAACGGCTCCTAATTACTGATTAACGTAGGAATTTCTAGGGAGTCAAGAATTAGTATAGGTATAGATTGCTGGGTGGAGGGGAAAACTTCTCTCTTACAGAGGTAGATTCATCCTCATACAAGCTTGTTTGGCTAGCATTCCAGTGTATCTCCTCTCCTTCTTCAAGTTCCCTAAATGGGCAGTGAACCTCATCAATTCTCAAATGTCTCATTGCTTGTGGAATGATTTTGAGGGAAATAGGAAGCTACACCTTGCTAATTGGGCCCTAGTCTCTATGAAAAAAGATTTTGGAGGCCTAGGCATACCTAACCTCCAAGAAATTAACATCTGTCTTCTAGGGTCTTGGATTAAAAGATTCTATGAGGAAGACCTGAAACCCTGGAAGCTTCTTATTGCCCATAAATACCTAGGAAATAAACCTAATATTTTTGTCCCTTCCTCCAACCCTAAGACCTCTAGATTCTGGAAAGGATTAAAATCTATTATGCATGCTGTGAAATTTGGCTACAGATGGAACATAGGGGATGGGAGCAGAACCAGGTTCTGGGAAGATACTTGGTTTGGCACATCCCCCCTAGTAGTCCAATTTTGGCCTATTTACTCTGTCCGCGATGAGCTTAATAAAAGTGTCAATGAAGTTTGGGGCGGTCAATGCCTAAAACTCTCTTTTAGAAGGAACTTTAGTGATAGTCTCATGGAACAATGGTTCCAGTTGGAGGAAATTGCCAAAAGCATTACCTTTACTGCCGACCCGGATGCCCTGATTTGGCAGCTGGACAATTAGGGGAAGTATTCCTCCAGCTCCCTCTATCATGTAATCAACTTTAGAGGGGTTCAACCCATGTTTATCCCTGTTGTCTGGAAATTGAGAGTTCCCCTAAAATTCATGTATTTCTCTGGCTTCTCTAAAAACAAATTGATGACTAGGGATAACCTTAGGAAGAGACACATCATCGAACCCCTTGATTGTGTTTACTGCTTGGAACAAGAGTCTTGTTCTCACCTATTTTTTGAATGTATAGTTGCTAAACATCTCTGGGCCCACATTGAGGAACATTTCTCTAGTCAGATTGGCTCATCTTTCGAATCTGTCGCCAGATTCTGGATTGCTACCAAAAAGTGCTCAGTTTTAAACATTGTTAGCTCAGATGTCCTTTGGTGCCTCTGGAAATATAGAAATGCTATGATTTTCAGTAACACCTCCTGGATTTCCATTCCGCAGGTCTTGAGGTTGATCAGGAACATGGTGAGGAACTGGGAGATTCTCTCCTTCGGATCGGACAAGGACAAGTTGATGAGCTTCGTGGAAACCCTAACAAGATCCCTCCAAAAACCGTTGGCGATCACTTGTGGCTGAACAAGGATCGACCTGCTCTGGGGCTGGACTCGTGGGCTCGTCTCAAGATCTCTGATGAAGATGATGGGCACCTAGCGCCGAAAAAGAGGGACATCCACCATGCTACGCCTTCCAGCCCGGTGTCTCCGCTTGCTTACTGGTCGCCGCAGGCTGACACAGCCCCTCGGTGAAGACCATGAAGGCTTCGCTAGACCCTCCTTGTGTCATTTGAGTGCTCTACCGCTCTGCCTTTGGCACCGCTCGGGTGATTTGTGTTATTCAGAGAACTTGTTCATCCACCCCCCTAGTTTGTAGCTTTTCTACCTTTGCTTTCGAACTACTCTTTGAGCTGCTGTATCAAAATATGTTGTGGTTTCGTTCTCAGCAATGGAACCGGGGAGATGCTCCCTGTTTTCTAAAAAAATATTTTATATGTTATTATATATTATTTTTATTGTCATCATATATTTAACAGATACTTACATATGTAAGAAAACAATATCCCACATATTATTAACTTATAAAAATAATTTCTTAACAAATAAAAACCTGGATTGTTTTGGCACGAAAATCATAGTGATTGTGTACAAAAGCTTGGTAAGATTTAAGGACGAATGTTATAATATCACTTATTATTTAAATATATTTATAACAAAATGCTCAGCCCCTTTTTATTTTTTTGATAACATTGCTGGCCCAACCCAACATTATAATTAGAATCAGCCCAGCAAAATCGTGTATTTCGAGAAAGTGCAAATGGCTTATAATTTCTTAGGAAATAAAATAAACGGGCCACATGGATGCTACATTATTTGTTCACCTAGCCCAGCTAATGGCTGTAATTCAAAAAAAAGATCAAATTGACTGTAAATTCTACCGCGCAAAAAAAGACTGTAAATTCTGAAAAAATGGGTTGAATACGTGCCACATTTTTGGAGGCTGAAATGTCGGCCAATAGATCGAAGCCAATGCAAGTCGTTGTCGATTTAGTCAACAAATGAATCTGACATGTTAGCCGTTGGATTTACATCCAACGACTGGCATACATCTTCAATCTCTCGTCTTCTTCCTCCAGCGCCGCCGGGACCACCTCCTGCCTCCTGATGCTAGCAGCTCTCCTTAGCACGCTTCGCTATGAAGTGCTACTCCACCGTTGGCCAGGCCATCCCTCCACCCCTCCACACCTCCTGTTCTTCTCCACCGACTGCCGAACCACACCGCACTAGAACCAGTTAACCCTCGTACACCTCTCTGTCTGCGACTCTACTCCCACGTCTTCCCATCTCCGCCTCGTTGATGTCCGGGGCATCACCGTCGTCCACCACCTTGGATGCGCTCGGCGCGGCGTGGTTAACGTGGTCAACGAATGACACCATCGGGAGTAGACTGTGCATGGAGAGGCTGACAGCTGGGTTCACGGCCGCACACAAGGAAATGCCTCCTTATTACGCGCAAAATAATGATTCCTCCACCTGACATCTGGGACCCACCGGAAGGGCCTTTGTATTTCGCGAAATAAAGTGCCCCCCGCTGACATGTCGGACCCACCAGCTATCTTCGGACGCAAGGAAGTGCCTCTTTATTACGCACAAAAAAATGAATATTCCCCTTGCCAGTTGGAACCCAGCATAGTGGGAGGCTGACTTCTGGGCCTACCAAGTTGACGGGGACGGAGGGCTTTGACAACTTAGTCAATATGAACGATTCTAGCTCCTGTTACCATACGATGTTCATCCAACGGCCGTAGTGCTTCTTCAACCTCTGGTCTTCTTGCTTCAGCCGCCCAAACCAGCGCCGGTCGTGCCGCGTGCTCCTGCCTCCCGTGGTCGGCTGTGATGCCGCGGAGGCCTCACCGCCCCTACTACTCCCACCGCTGGCCAGGCCATCCCTCTACTCACCCACACCCCCTGTTATTCTGCGGCGACAGCAGCCTCACACCGCAGCCGAACCAGTGAACCCTCGTACTCCTCTTCACGTGGGCATCCACTGGTGCGTCTTCCCCGGCTCCGAGTCGTCCCCTTCCTAGTCCTCGTCGTCGTCCACCGCCCTGATGCTCTCGATGTGGCGTGGTCAATGTGGTCAACGACCGACTTCCGTCGGAAGAGTACTGTACGTGGAGAGGCTGACAGCTGGGTCCACGGCAGCCGCAAGGAAGTGCCTCCTTATTATGCGGAAAATAATTATTCCTCCACCTGACAGCGGGGACCCACCGGACGGGCCACCAGTATTTTGCGGAAAAATCGTTTCCCCCTGACTGCTGGGACCCACCGGACGGGCCACCGTATTTCGTGAAAAAAATGTTCCCCCCGTTGTTAGCTTGGACCCACCGGAAGTGCCTCCTTATTACGCACAAAAAAATGAATACTCCCCCGGCTAGCTGGTACCCACCTTGCTGGGAGGCTTACTTGTGGGCCTACTAAGTTGACGGGGACGAAGGGCTTTGTCAACTTAGTCAATATGAACGATTCTAGCTCCAATGACCGTACGATGTCCATCCAACGGCCGTAGTGCTTCTTCAACCTCTGGTCTTCTTGCTCCAGCCACCCAAAGTAGCGCCGGTCGTGCCGCATGCTCCTGTCTCCCGTGGCCGGCTGTGCTGCCGTAGAGGCCTCACCGCCCCCTACTATTCCCACCGCTGGCCAGGTCCTGCAGCGACGGCAGCCTCACACCGCAACCGAACCAGTGAACCCTCGTAGTCCTCTCCGCGCGGGCTTCCACTGCCGTGTCGTCCCCTTCCTAGGCCTCGCCGTCATCCACCGCTGTGGTGCTCTCCACGCGGCGTGGTCAACGTGGTCAAGGAACGACTTCCATCGGAAGAGTATTGTACGTGGAGAGGCTGACAGCTGGGTCCACGGCCACAGTCCAGTTTTTTTGTGATTTGCCAAGTAAGTCGCTTTGTCAGGCCTGTTGGGCTGCAAATCTTTCAAGACGAGGAGAGCTTTCATTTGGCTGGCCGAGAAAATGGCCAATCAGTAATGAGAAATGGGTCGTACATTTTTAAAACACATCAAACCGGAAATTAGTTTCAAATATCTTTTTCTTCATTTCAAGATTTTCAATTACATTAATTTTTATGCGTGGAGAATTTATTGGATTTTATATTGATATACATTTATTTTTAAAATCAGTTTGAATGTGAGTCAAAATTTCAGGATTAAAAACAGTTCGGACTGCACCGAATTATGCAAAAATTTCGTATAATTTTTTGACCGTTGCCACAATATGGGTTGTAATGCTAACAAAAAGAATATGGGCTCCAAAAAAACCTTAAGAATTAGCAAATGGGCTGTAAATTATTACAAATAATGGCAGATGGGTTGTATGCTGTTTTCCACAGATTTTGGCTTTCCTAAATAAAGGTTGACACACAAGCACTGACTGTTGGATATCCATCCAACGGCCGTCGTGCTTCTTCAATCTCTGCTCTTCTTGCTCCAGCCGCTGAAACAAGCGCCGGCAGGACTGCCTGCTCCCTACTCCTCGTGGCCGGCTGTGCTGTCGCGCAGGCCTCAGCGCCCAACCGTACTCCCATCGCTGGCCTAGCCATCCCTTTACTCACCCACACCTGCTGTTATTCTCCGGCGATGGCAGACGAACCAGTAAACCCTCATACAGTCATACTCCCCTCCATGTGGGAAACACCTGCCGAGTCTTCCCTGCCTCCGTGTCGTCCCCTTCCTAGGCCTCGCCGTCGTCCACCGCCCTGGTGCTCTCGGCGCGGCGTGGTCAACGTGGTCAAGGAACGACTTCCATCGGATGTGGACTATACGTGGAGAGGCTGACAGCTGGGTCCACGGGCGCAGCAAGGAAGTGCCTCCTTATTATGCGGAAAATAATGATTCCTCCACCTGACAGTTGGGACCCACCGGATGGGCCACTGTATTTTGCGAAAAAACGTTTCCCCCTGACAGCTGGGACCCACCAGCTACATCTTCGCATGCAAGGAAGTGCGTCCGGGCAAAAAAAATGTTTCGCCCCCTGACTGCTGGGACCGACCAGCTACATCTTCGCAGGCAAGGAAGTGCCTGACAGTTGGGACCCACCTGGTCAAAGCGTACGTAGCGTTGTCATTCTTGTCGCGAACGTGTACGTACATATTGGTCGATGTAGAGGCGCGCACGTGTCGTAGTAGAGGCGGCACGTAGCATTTACACGTACGTATAGTGGCCAGGGTGCAAGAAAGAAAATACGGCCATGTATGTGTACATACGGGCGGGGTCTCGAACGCCTACTCGTGCATACGTACAGCCATGGCTTGTGTACATGGCTGGGTCAGAACGGAGAGACAGCGTCGTCGTCGTGTTCATGGGGAGGCAACGGAATGCGTCGTGTTCATGGGGAGGCAACGGAATGTGTCGTGTTCATGGGGAGGCAACGAAATGCGTCGTGTTCATCGGGAGGGCTTTGACGGAACAGGTGATGGAAACGAGGCTTGGCGTACCGCAGAATGGAGGAAACAGCCCTGCGTTCGACTGGCCACGTTCGAAACGGGATCCTGTCCATCGGGAGGGGTCTGGCGTACCGCAAAACGGAGGAAACGGACCTCCTACGGTCGAAACGGGGGTCCTATTGATCGGGAGGGGTGTGGCGTACCGCAAAACGGACGAAACAGACTTGTGTTGGAGCGCTACGGTCGAAACGGGGGTCCTTTTCATCGGAGGGGTGTGGCGTACCGCAAAACGGGACTCCACGGGATACTGTTCATCTCCACCGTCAACCTCCTCCAGCCTCCACGGGCTCCTGTTCATCCAGCCTCCACCGCGCGCTACTCCACCGGCTACTGTTTAACCACCCCTCCACCGTCTACTGTTCATCCAGCCCTCCACAGCACGGGGTCCTGTTCAACCACCCCTCCACGGGCACCCCTCCACCGTCTATTGCTCATCCAGCCCTCCACACCACGGGGTCTTGTTCAACCACCCCTCCATCGTCTACTGTTCATCCAACCCTCCACACCATGGGGTCCTGTTCATCCACCCCTCCACGGGCACCCCTCCACCATCTACTGTTTATCCAGCCCTCCACCACACCACGGGGTCCTGTTCATCCAGAGGCAACGCCACCGCTCACTGTTCATCCACCCCCCCCCCCCCCGCAACGCTCACTATTCATCCCATCGATCCGCTTCAGTTAGCAGCAGTAGCGAAGGAATTGCTCGATCGGGTTCAGTTAACAGCCATCGATCGATCGCTCGGGTTCAGTAACGCGTAGCCTGCAGTACAATCGCTCGTGTTCAGTTAGAGCCCAACTCCTCGCTCGGGTTCAGTTAGAGCCAACGCCTCACACACACGTGTGTGCGTGTACGAGAGAAAGGCGCATCGCTCGGACCCTGACCTCCCACCGTAACCGGGAACTCCCCGAAATTTTCCTCCCCCTCGCTTCTACCACGGTTTTTTCCGTCATGGACGGCCCAAAGAATGTCATGCAGCTGCGTCTCCGGCCCGCCCAGTACGAAAAGCCCATTTTCTGTCATGATTTTTTGTCATAGAAGTAGGAGCCCACCAAATCTCTGATGATACCGGGTTTTTTCACAATTATCATCATAGAAGTGTCATATGTATGACATAAAAAATTTTCGTTCGGCCCAAAATGTCATGGATGTTTCTTTTTTTGTAGTGTTCCTTCGCATCTCACCCCACTTCGGACTGTGGCTGAAGATCTTCAACGTGAAGCCGAAGGTGGTGGGCGGTCAGCATGCAGAGTGCGGAGGGGCTATGGTGAGCAAGTTGTCCAATGTCCCATGGCCCAAAGGTACCTTCGTGGAGACCATCAAGGGGTGCAAAAGGCAGTGGTTCTAGATTACAGAGCCCCGCGACACCACTTGGGCCGTGGCCCCTGAATTCAAATCCACGACGCCCATGCGGTTCACCTCCTGGCAGGAGAAGGGCCTGGACTGGGCATCATCGGACGAGCTGGTTGCGTTGCAGATGCGCATCAAGAGCATGGTGGACAAGAACATCAAGCTTTTCAATGTGATCCAGGTGATGCTCTTTTGCCGGATACTTCCTTGCCAGAACCCGACATGCAATCTATGGGAGTTCGATCCGGCCAAGCACCATACCCTGCAACAGTTCTTCGGCGTCACGCACGAAGGCATCTGGAAGGTGCTTTTCAAGGCCAATGAGACGTGGCCGAAGACGAACAAGGACCGTGGGTACAACCTGGCCCATCCTGCCAGTCTGTTAAGTTTTTCGTATTGCAAGGTGTATCCTTCACCTGTGTATTCAAGTAAGAAGTACAAGCTTCCATATTTGTCTTTCCAGGGCTGGACAAAGAATGCGGAGCAGATCCAGTGTCCGTCTCTGCTGCCCGAAAACCCAACTATCATTCTTCTATCGAAGATGCTGGTTCCGGCGCCCTACCAGGCACTGGAGAAGAAGGCCAAGAAGAAGGCCAAGGGGACCAGAAGTGGCCTCTGCCAAAAAGGCACTTCGGACGTGACGTCCGAAGACGCCGAAACCCATTCCTCCCCCGCCACTAAGGACGACGAGGAGGAGGAGGAAAGTAACTTTCCCCCTGAGGGGGGAAGGAATAAAAGGGGGGCCTCCATGGATCTGGAGGTAGAGGCGCCCAAGAAGGGGAGGGTCCCCCTCGCGGACAACTCCGCGTTGGATATAGACAGCAGCTCCAAGTGGCGCCTCAGGGAGAAGCCCCTCGCCAAATTGTAAATACTCAAAAGCACCTATGAACACATATATCTAACTTCTTTATTTCATGGTTTTAATGTGTCGAATCATGCGCTGTAGTCCGGCTCACGCCCGCCCCCAGCGATCCTCGTCTTTAGGGAACTCGCTGGATCCAAAGGTGATGGACAACGGGTCACTTCTGGAGGCCTCCTCTCCCAAGGCCATGGACAATGCCGAGGTGTTGTCCCGAAGGACCTTCCCAAGCCAGGGAGAGGAACAGGAGGTCGGCAGGGCGGCGCCGGAAGGTGAGACCTTGGCCGCCGGTCACATGGGCGAGCAAAACCCCCCGGAGACTGGCGATGGGGGCCATGTCCAATTCGGCCCCCAGCCGAATAGTATTCTGGAGGCCCATACGGCTCCGGAATCAGGCAAGCAGCCTCCTTCACGAGAAGGAGGTGCACCCATTCCGCCGGGGACCTCTATCAATCCAGAGGCGCCGGATACTTTACTATAAGCACTGCAAAGTGCTTCCATTGCTGAAGAACACCGTATCCTCATGGGTACGGTGGTTGAGAGGGTTAGGTCCGCTAAGAGCGGACTGACCGAAGCCTGCACCAGCCTTCTGAGAGGCTTTGAGGTATGCAACGTAATTTATGCAAACAAGAATATCATATTATAGACAGTAGCCCCCAAGACACTATTCGGTGCTCGAAAAGAGAAGCTAGACAGAGGATCAAATAATTTTCGCAGGAGACTAACGAATATATGTCTATATGAATAAGCAGGCGTCGATGCTGGCTGCGACCTCTCATTCTGCCGAAGTCTCTAAACTGAAGCAGAGTTTGGTGCGGGCCGAGGAAGAGCTTGGCCATGTTAAAAAACAACTAGAGGACCAGCAAGGTATGCAATGGTCTATTCGGATGTAGAAAGATATGAATTGTGTATGTTGATCTTACTATCATGATATTTCGTAGGAGCTGCGACCGAGGTGGGGACCCTCAAGAAGTCGCTGGCCAAGGCCCAAGAGAGAGCGGCGAAGAAACAAGCCGCCCATGAAAAGCACGAGGCAAGGGTCGGGGAGGTCTAGCTGGAGCTCCAGGATGCCGCAAAGAAATGCGAGTCCTTGGAGCGCAAGATTTCGGACCAAGAGTCCGAACTTGCTAAGGCCCGCCAAAGCGCGCAAGAGGCCCGGGCCGAAGCCCAGGGTGCTCTCAAGGAGATCTAGGAAGCCAGGAAAATCCTGGTGGGTAAGGACTTTATTATGCATAGCAAGTTTGTGAAGAAAAACTACCTCTTACTGACCCGGATTTGGAGTTCTCCAGGAGCGTTTGCAGATCTTCCGTGCAGTGTTGCTGACGCAGTGAAGTTCTTCCGAGCCGAAGAAGGGAGCTCAATGGAGAAGCTGTTTTGGTTGCAATACCTTGCACCAGAACATCTGGTGCACTTTAGCGATCAGCTGAAGCAGCTGACCGAACTGCATAGGGCGGCCGAGCTGGCCATGAAGGATTTGATAATCCGTCTATGGCCTGCTGACGCCCTACCCAGCAGCTACTTTGGACTCGTGAAGCGGCTGGTCAATGCCTGCCCTCGGCTTGACGCCATCAAGCGGTCGGTCTGCATCGAAGGTGCGCTAATGTCCTTTGCCTGTGTCAAGATGAAGTGGGCGAAGATGGATGCCGTCAAGCTCGCGAACGAGGGACCTCCCGCGGGCAAGGAGCACTATACGCCCGAGCGGTATTTTGAGGATGTCCTGAACGGATCCTGCATTGTAGAGGGCCAGTGTTCAAAAGACATTATCTTTGAATGAATACCTTCAAGTTATTCCATCATGTATGATGAAAACAAGGCTGATATGTAATATAATGTTTGTTGTTTATTTTAAGATTTTACTTCCTGTGCGGCCATTTTATTAAATCTGAGAGTTGGCCAGTCGTTGACTTCAGCCGCCACGTAGGTAGTAGGGGGGTGTTCGGTTTGAAACCTAAACACTCTTGATCCAAGATTTTGGTCCTTAAAGGAGGTGTTTAGCGCAGCGAACCAGGCAATTGGACTATGTGGCTTTATCATCCTCACTTAGCCATAGGAGTTTGACAATAGAAATGTAGGCGCAGCCCCTAGTATTTGTTACTCCGGACTAGGGTGTTGTAGACACCTAATCAGGTGAAGGCCGATCCGTCACGTAATGCGAAAAAAATCACAAGAGATTTTAACCTTCGAATAGCTGACCAGCTCACGCCGCATCATGAGAGTCAATTTTCAGCTTTCTCTACTAAGGTGCTCATCTGGATAAATCAGGACACAATCGCAGTAGTTATCCCTTCACTACCCTAGCCGATAGAGCGGAATGTAAGGTAGTAATATAAGCACAGGAGCCAGGCAACCCAACTATTAACCAAAGACATGATTCGGAGCCGATGCATATAATACTAAATTCAGGGGGGGCGAACTATATTGTGAAAGTGTTCGGACTTATTGCCGTAGTATGGAGCTCAATGAGGCTCCTAGCAAATCAAGGCATACCGAAGTGTACGGATGCAATCAATAAGAATAACGAAAGAAATGAAGTAGTAAGCTAGTGCCACATAAGCTGGGCCGCAAACTGTTTCCATTACAATTTGATTAATACATCAAAGTGTATTTCTACAAATAGTGCGATAGGAAATAGGTCTATTTGACATGCCGAGACCAAGGGGGGAGCTTCGTGCGGGTCCTGAAAATAGGTAGAGTGATCGTCAAAAAGACCACCTAGAAATTCCCCCACACATCGATGCTACTTGCCACTTTGGTATATCCATCCTTCGAAAGGATCGATTATCAGGCCGTCGAGAAGGACCTATGGAGAAAAAATCTGAAAAGGATAAAAATAAAAGAGAAAAAATATGTGTCCAGGGACGGTCGAGCCATATTATGGATCACAATCGGGTTACGCCTCCGTCTTTGCCCATGGTATTTTGAGTGCATAGTTATGTGCTTGCGGTACGTACGCCGCCAGTTGGTCGGGACTGAGACGGAGGCTGAATTGCTAGTCGAGCTCCTGACGAGCTGGACTGTCCTGCTGTAGAGTAATCCGAACTCGTTTGACGGTGTCCGGGAGCTAGGCCGCCGAATTAAAATTCTGCTTGATAAGGCTGCTTTGTACTTTCACTGCAAGGACTGTGGTGTGCTCCTTAGTACGGAGGGAGAGTTCCGTGTTTCCATTGATTGTTATGACACCGGGTGGTCCGGGCATCTTGAGCTTGAGATAAGCATAGTGTGGCACCGCCTTGAATCGAGCAAATGCAGCTCGTCCGAGCAGTGCGTGATAGCCACTACAGAAGGGGACGATATCAAAGATCAAGTCCTCGCTTCGGAAGTTGTCTGGAGATCCGAAGATGACTTCCAATGTAATTGAGCCTGTGCAGCGGGCCTATACACCTGGTATACACCATTAAAGATAGTTTTTGTGGGCTTGATTCTTGACGGATCAATGCCCATCAATGCCCATCTTGCCGAGCTGAACATGTGCTGAACGCGGAGGTGCCGTACGTTCGGTACTAAGGATTGGTCGATCGTGAAGACGTACGACTAAATCAACCGCGTTGTCATAACGGTTGCGCTTAATGGTCTACGAGGGTACGTGGACGACACTCTCCCCTCTCGTTGCTATGTGTCACCATGATCCTGTGTGTGCGTAGGAAAATTTTGAAATTACTACGTTCCCCAACATCTACATCAACTCCATGGTCTCTCTGATGATGTGTGAGTAGTTTACCTCAGACCTTAGGGTCCATAGCTAGTAGATAGATGGCTTCTTCTCTCTCTTTGGATCTCAATACAAAGTTCTCCTCGATTCTCTTGGATATCTATTCAATGTAATCTTCTCTTGCGGTGTCTTTGTCAAGATCCGATGAATTGTGGGTTTATGATCAAGTTTATCTATGAACAATATTTGAATCTCCTCTGAATTCTTTTATGTATGATTGGTTTATCTTTGCAAGTCTCTTTGAATTATCAGTTTGGTTTGGCCTACTAGATTGATCCTTCTTGCAATGGGAGAAGTGCTCAGCTTTGGGTTCAATCTTGCGGTGCTCGATCCTAGTGACAGAAAGGGAAACGACACGTATTGTATTGTTTCCATCGAGGATAAAAAGATGGGGTTTACATCATATTGCATGAGTTTATCCCTCTACATCATGTCATCTTGCTTAAGGCGTTACTCTATTCTTATGAACTTAATACTCTAGATGCATGCTGGATAGCGGTCGATGTGTGGAGTAATAGTAGTAGATGCAGGTAGGAGTCAGTCTACTTGTCGCGGACGTGATGCCTATATACATGATCATGCCTAGATATTCTCATAATTATTCACTTTTCTATCAATTGCTCGACAGTAATTTTTCACCCATCATAATACTTATCCTATCTTGAGAGAAGTTACTAGTGAAACCTATGGCCCCCGGTTCTATTCTCCATCATATAAGTTTCCATCTATTTTATTTTGCAATCTTTACTTTCAATCTATATCATAAAAATACCAAAAATACTTATCTTATTATTATCATCTCTATCAGATCTCACTCTTGCAAGTGGCCGTGAAGGGATTGACAACCCCTTTATCGCGTTGGTTGCGAGGTTCTTATTTGTTTGTGTAGGTATGAGGTGACTCGCGCGTGGTCTCCTACTGGATTGATACCTTGGTTCTGAAAAACTAAGGAAATTCCTTACGCTGCTTTACTGCATCACCCTTTCCTCTTCAAGGGAAAACCAACGCAGTGCTCAAGAGGTAGCAAGAAGGATTTCTAGCACCGTTGCCGGGGAGATCTACGTCACGTCAAGACATACCAATTACCCATCACAACTCTTATCCTTCGCATTACATTATTTGCCATTTGCCTCTCGTTTTCCTCTCCCCACCTTCACCCTTGCCGTTTTATTTGCCCCCTTTTCCTTTTGCCCTCTCTTTCGTTCGCTTTTTCTATGCTTGTTTGCTTGTGTGTTTTATTGCTTGTCACGATGGCTCAAGATAATACTAAATTGGGTGACTTTACCAATACCAACAATAGTGATTTTATTAGCACTCCGATTGCTCCTCTTACCGATGCTGAATCTTGTGAAATTAATACTGCTTTGCTGAATCTTGTCATGAAAGATCCATTTTCTGGCCTTCCCAGTGCAGATGCCGCTACCCATCTAAACAACTTTGTTGATTTGTGTGATATGCAAAAGAAGAAAGATGTGGATAATGATATTGTTAAACTTAAGCTATTTCCGTTTACGCTTAGAGATCGTGTTAAAGCGTGTTCTTCTAGTTTCATGATAATAAAGATGAAGATCTAAGAGTGATTGATGTGTCCCTATTAAATCTTTGTTTTGCAATATGAATCTTAATGATGGGACTGGAGATGAGTCAACTTCAGTTAGAAGGCGTCCCAATAATTCGGAGTTTTTAGATCTTGATGCAAAATTTGGTAAAAGTGGGATTGAAGAGGTTAAAACTTTACATAGCAATGAACCCACTATCTTGGATTTCAAGTAATTTAATTATGATAAATGCTCTTTGACAGATTGTATTTCCTTGTTGCAATCCGTGCTAAATTCTCCTCATGCTTATAGTCAAAATAAAGCTTTTACTAAACATATCGTTGATGCTTTGATGCAATCTTATGAGCAAAAACTCAAGTTGGAAGTTTCTATCCCTAGAAAAATTTATGATGAGTGGGAAGCTACAATTAAAATTAAAATTGAACATCATGAATGCTATGCTTTGTGTGATTTGGGTGCTAGTGTTTCCACGATCCCAAAAACTTTGTGTGATTTGCTAGGTTTCCGTGAATTTGATGATTGTTCTTTAAACTTGCACCTTGCGGATTCCACTATTAAGAAACCTATGGGAAAGATTAATGATGTTCTTATTATTTCAAATAGGAATTATGTGCCCATAGATTTCATTGTTCTTGATATAGATTGCAATCCTTCATGTCCTATTATTCTTGGCAGACCTTTCCTAGAACAATTGGTGCAATTATTGATATGAAGGAAAGGAATATTAAATTCCAATTTCTGTTAAGGAAAGGCATGGAACACTTCCCCACAAAGAAAATTAAATTACCATATGAATCTATTATGAGAGACACTTATGGATTGCCTACCAAAGATGGCAATACCTATATCTATCTTCACTTTTATGCCTAGCTAGGGGCGTTAAACGATAGCGCTTGTTGGGAGGCAACCCAATTTTATTTTTATTCCTTGCTTTTTGCTCCTGTTTAGTAATAAATAATTTATCTATACTCTGTTTTGTTTGTGTTTTTTGTGTTCAATTAGTGTTTTGTGCCAAGTAGAACCGTTGTGAAGACTTGGGGAAAGTCGTTTTGATCCTGCTGTAAAAACAGAAAGTTTAGCACTCACGAGAATTGCTGCCATTTTTTATTGGAGAGTGATATTTAGTTAATTATTTTTGAAGATGATTAATAGATAAATTACTCACGTCCAGAAATTTATTTTAGAATTTTTGGGGTTCCAGAAGTTTGCGTTAGTTACAGATTACTACAGACTATTCTGTTTTTGACAGATTCTGTTTTTCATGTGTGGTTTGCTTATTTTGATGAATCTATGGCTAGTAAAAGAGTTTATAAACCATATATAATTTGGAATACAGTAGGTTTAACACCAATATAAATAAATAATGAGTTTGTTACAGTACCTTGAAGTTGTGTTTTGTTTTCTTTCGCTCACGGAGCTCACGAGATTTTTCTGTTATGTTTTGTGTTGTGAAGTTTTTAAGTTTTTGGTTAAAGATTTGATGGATTATGGAACAAGGAGTGGCAAGAGCCTAAGCTTGGGGATGCCCATGACACCCCCAATATAATCTAAGGACACCTAAAAGCCAAAGCTTGGGGATGCCCCGGAAGGCATCCCCTCTTTTCGTCTACTTCTATCGGTAACTGTACTTGGAGCTATATTTTTATTCGCCACATGATATGTGTTTTCTTGGAGCGTCTTGTATGATTTGAGTATTTGCTTTTTAGTTTACCACAATCATCCTTGCTGCATACACCTTTTTAGAGAGATACACGTGAATTAGAATTTATTATAATACTCTATGTGCTTCACTTATATCTTTTGAGCTATATAGTTTTTGCTCTAGGCTTCACTTATATCTTTTAGAGCAGGGTGATGGTTTTATTATATAGAAATATTTGATCTCTCATGCTTCACTTATATTATTTTGAGAGCCCTTTAGAACAACATGGCAATTTTCTTTTAGGCATAATAAAAACTTTCATACAAGTGCATTGAATACTAAGAGAAGTTTGATACTTGATGATTGTTTTGAGATATGGAGATGGTGATATTAGAGTCATGATAGTTGAGTAGTTGTGAATTTGAGAAATACTTGTGTTGAAGTTTGTGATTCCCGTAGCATGCACGTATGGTGAACCGTTATGTGATGAAGTCGGAGCATGATTTATTTATTGATTGCCTTCCTTATGAGTGGCGGTCGGGGATGAGCGATGGTCTTTTCCTACCAATCTATCCCCATAGGAGCATGCGCGTAGTACTTTGTTTCGATAACTAATAAATTTTTGCAATAAGTATGTGAGTTCTTTATGACTAATGTTGAGTCCATGGATTATACGCACCCTCACCCTTCCACATTTGCTAGCTTCTCTAGTACCACGCAACTTTTGCCGGTACCATAAACCCACCATATACCTTCCTCAAAACAGCCACCATACCTACCTATTATGGCATTTCCATAGCCATTCCGATATATATTGCCATGCAACTTTCCACTGTTCCGTTGTTATGGCACGCTTCATCATTGTCATATTGCCATGCATGATCATGTAGTTGACATCTTATTTGTGGCAAAGCCACCGTTCATAATTTTTTTCATACATGTCACTCTTGATTCATTGCATATCCCGGTACACCACAGGAGGCATTCACATAGAGTCATATTTTGTTCTAAGTATTGAGTTGTAATTCTTGAGTTGTAAGTAAAAAAGAAGTGTGATGATCATCATAATTAGAGCATTGTCCCAGTGAGGAAAGGATGATGGAGACTATGATTCCCCCACAAGTCGGTATGAGACTCCAGACAAAAAATAAAATAAAAAAAGTGAAAAGATGCCAAAAGAAAAAAAGAAGGCCCAAAAAAAGGGAAAAGGAAAAAATGAGAGAAAAAGAGAGAAGGGACAATGTTACTATCCTTTTTCCACACTTGTGCTTCAAAGTAGCACCATGATCTTCATGATAGAGAGTCTCATATGTTTTCACTTTCATAAACTAGTGGGAATTTTACATTATAGAACTTGGCTTGTATATTCCAATGATGGGCTTCCTCAAATTGCCCTAGGTCTTCATGAGCAAGCAAGTTGGATGCACACCCACTTAGTTTCTTTTGTTGAGATTTCATACACTTATAGCTCTAGTGCATCTGTTGCATGGCAATCCCTACTCACTCACATTGATATCTATTAATGGGCATATCCATAGCCCGTTGATACGCCTAGTTGATGTGATACTATCTTCTTCTTTTTGTCTTCTCCACAACCACCATTCTATTCCGCCATAGTGCTATATCCATGGCTCTTGCTTATTGCGTGAAGATTGAAAAAGTTTGAGAACATCAAAAGTATGAAACAATTGCTTGGCTTGTCATTGGGGTTGTGCATGATTTAATATTTTGTGTGATGAAGATAGAGCATAGCCAGACTATATGATTTCGTAGGGATAACTTTCTTTGGCCATGTTATTTTGAGAAGACATAATTGTTGGGGAACGTAGTAATTTCAAAAATTTCCTACGCACACGCAAGATCATGGTGATGTATAGCAACAAGGGGGAGAGTCTGATCTACGTACCCTTGTAGATCGCAACGGAAGCGTTGACACAACATAGAGGAAGTAGTCGTACGTCTTCTTCCCGATCCGACCAATCCAAGCACCGTTACTCCGGCACCTCCGAGTTCTTAGCACACGTACAACTCGATGATGATCCCCGGGCTCCGATCCAGCAAAGCTTCGGGGAGGAGTTCCGTCAGCACGACGGCGTGATGACGATCTTGATGTTCTACCGACGCAGGGCTTCGCCTAAGCACTACAACGATATGATCGAGGTGGAATATGGTGGCAGGGGGCACCGCACACGGCTAAGGAACGATCTCAATGATCAACTTATGTGTCTAGAGGTGCCCCCTTCCTCCGTATATAAAGGAGCCAAGGGGGAGGGGTGTGGCCAGCCCTATGGAGGCGCAGGAGGAGTCCTACTCCTACCGGGAGTAGGACTCTCCCCCCAATCCTATTCCAAATAGGATTCCCAAGGGGGAAAGAGAGAGAGAGGTGGCCGGCCACCTCTCCTAGTCCTAATAGGACTAGGGGAGGGGGGAGGCGCGCAGCCCACCATGGGCAGCCCCTTTCACCTTTCCACTAAAGCCCAATAAGGCCCATATGGCTCCCGGGGGGTTCCGGTAACCTCCCGGTAATCCAGTAAAATCCCGATTTCACCCAGAACACTTCCGATATCCAAACATAGGCTTCCAATATATCAATCTTTATGTCTCGACCATTTCGAGACTCCTCGTCATGTCCGTGATCACATCCGGGACTCCGAACAACCTTCGGTACATCAAAATGCATAAACTCATAATAACTGTCATCGTAACGTTAAGCGTGCGGACCCTACGGTTCGAGAACAATGTAGACATGACCGAGACACGTCTCCGGTCAATAACCAATAGCGGGACCTGGATGCCCATATTGGCTCCTACATATTCTACGAAGATCTTTATCGGTCAGACCGCATAACAACATACGTTGTTCCCTTTGTCATCGGTATGTTACTTGCCCGAGATTTGATCGTCGGTATCCAATACCTAGTTCAATCTCGTTACCGGCAAGTCTCTTTACTCGTTCCATAATACATCATCTAACAACTAACATCTTAGTTACAATGCTTGCAAGGCTTATGTGATGTGCATTACCGAGAGGGCCCAGAGATACCTCTCCGACAATCGGAGTGACAAATCCTAATCTCGAAATACGCCAACCCAACATGTACCTTTGGAGACACCTGTAATGCTCCTTTATAATCACCCAGTTACGTTGTGACGTTTGGTAGCACCCAAAGTGTTCCTCCGGCAAACGGGAGTTGCATAATCTCATAGTCATAGGAACATGTATAAGTCATGAAGAAAGCAATAGCAACATACTAAACGATCGGGTGCTAAGCTAATGAAATGGGTCATGTCAATCAGATCATTCAACTAATGATGTGATCCCGTTAATCAAATAACAACTCTTTGTCCATGGTTAGGAAACATAACCATCTTTGATTAACGAGCTAGTCAAGTAGAGGCATACTAGTGACACTCTGTTTGTCTATGTATTCACACATGTATTATGTTTCCGGTTAATACAATTCTAGCATGAATAATAAACATTTATCATGATATAAGGAAATAAATAATAACTTTATTATTGCCTCTAGGGCATATTTCCTTCAGTCTCCCACTTGCACTAGAGTCAATAATCTAGTTCACATCGCCATGTGATTTAACAGCAATAGTTCACATCACCATGTGATTAGCACCCATAGTTCACATCGATATGTGATCAACACCCAAAGGGTTTACTAAGGTGTGATCATGTTTTGCTTGTGAGACAATTTTAGTCAACGGGTCTGTCACATTCAGATCCGTAAGTATTTTGCAAATATTTATGTCAACAATGCTCTGCACGGAGCTACTCTAGCTAATTGCTCCCTCTTTCAATATGTATCCAGATTGAGACTTAGAGTCATCTGGATCAGTGTCAAAACTTGCATCGACGTAACCCTTTACGACGAACCTTTTGTCACCTCCATAATTGAGAAATATTTCTTTATTCCACTAAGGATAATTTTGACCGTTGTCCAGTGATCTACTCCTAGATCACTATTGTACCCCCATGCCAATTAGTGTAGGGTATACAATAGATCTGGTACACAGCATGGCATACTTTATAGAACCTATGACTGAGGCATAGGGAATGACTTTCATTCTCTTTCTATCTTCTGTCGTGGTCGGGCTTTGAGTCTTACTCAACTTCACACCTTGTAACACAGGCAAGAAACTTTTTCTTTGACTGTTCCATTTTGAACTACTTCAAAATCTTGTCAAGGTATGTACTCATTGAAAAACTTATCAAGCGTCTTGATCTATCTCTATAGATCTTGAAGCTCAATATGTAAGCAGCTTCACCAAAGTCTTTCTTTGAAAAACTCCTTTCAAACACTCCTTTATGCTTTAGAGAATAATTCTACATTATTTCCGATCAACAATATGTCATTCACATATACTTATCAGAAATACTGTAGTGCTCCCACTCACTTTCTTGTAAATACAGGCTTCACCGCAAGTCTGTATAAAACTACATGCTTTGATCATACTATCAAAGCGTTTATTCCAACTCCGAGAGGCTTGCACCATTCCATAAATGGATCGCTGGAGCTTGCACACTTTGTTAGCTCCCTTTGGATCGACAAAACCTTCTGGTTGCATCATATACAACTCTTCTTCCAGAAATCCATTCAGGAATGCAGTTTTGTTTATCCATTTGCCAGATTTCATAAAGTGCGGCAATTTGCTAACATGATTCGGACAGACTTAAGCATAGATACGAGAGAGAAACTCTCATCATAGTCAACACCTTGAACTTGTCGAAAAACCTTTTTGTGACAATTCTAGCTTTGTAGATAGTAACACTACTATCAACGTCTGTCTTCCCTTTGAAGATCCATTTAATCTCAATGGCTCGCCGATCATTGGGCAAGTCAATCAAAGTCCATACTTTGTTCTCATACATGGATCTCATCTCAGATTTCATGGCCTCAAGCCATTTTGCGGAATCTGGGCTCATCATCGCTTCCTCATAGTTCGCAAGTTCGTCATGGTCTAGTAACATGACTTCCAGAACAGGATTACCGTACCACTCTGGTGCGGATTTCACTCTGGTTTACCTACGAGATTCAGTAGTAACTTGATCTGAAGTTACATGATCATCATCATTAGCTTCCTCACTAATTGGTGTAGTAGTCACAAGAACAGATTTCTGTGATGAACTACTTTCCAATAAGGGAGAAGGTACAATTACCTTATCAAGTTTTCTACTTTCCTCCCACTCACTTCTTTCGAGAGAAACTCCTTCTCTAGAAAGTTTCCGAATTTAGCAACAAAAGTCTTGCCTTCGGATCTGTGATAGAAGGTGTATCCAATAGTTTCCTTTGGATATCCTATGAAGACATATTTCTCCGATTTGGGTTCGAGCTTATCAGGTTGAAGCTTTTTCACATAAGCATCGCAGCCCCAAACTTTCAGAAACGACAACTTTGGTTTCTTGCCAAACCACAGTTCATAAGGCGTCGTCTCAACGGATTTTTGATGGTGCCCTTTTAACGTGAATGCAGCTGTCTTTAGTGCATAACCCCAAAACGATAGTGGTAGATCGGTAAGAGACATCATAGATCGCACCATATCTGATAAAGTACGGTTATGACGTTCGGACACACCATTACATTGTGGTGTTCCAGGTGGCATGAGTAGTGAAACTATTTCACATTGTTTTTAACTGAAGGCCAAACTCGTAACTCAAATACTCTTCTCTACGATCAGATCGTAGAAACTTTATTTTCTTGTTACGATGATTTTTCACTTCACTCTGAAATTCTTTGAACTTTTCAAATGTTTCAGACTTATGTTTCATCAAGTAGATATACTCATATCTTCTCAAATCATCTGTGAAGATCAGAAAATAATGATACCTGTCGCGAGCTTCAATATTCATCGGATCACATACATCAATATGTATGATTTCCAACACATCTGTTGTTCGCTCCATTGTTCCAAAGAACAGAGTCTTAGTCATCTTGCCTATGAGGCATGGTTCACAAGCATCAACTGATTCATAATCAAGTGATTCCAAAAGCCCATCAGCATGGAGTTTCTTCATGCGCTTTATACCAATATGACCTAAACGGCAGTGCTACAAATAAGTTGCACTATCATTATTAACTTTGCATATTTTGGTTTCAATATTATGATTATGTGTATCACTACGATCGAGATCCAACGAACTATTTTCATTGGGTGTGTGACCATATAAGGTTTTATTCATGTAAACAGAACAACAATTTATTCTCTTACTTAAATGAATAACCATATTACAATAAACATGATCAAATCATATTCATGCTCAACGCAAACACCAAATAACACTTATTTAGGTTCAACACTAATCCCGAAATTATAGGGAGTGTGCGATGATGATTATATCAATCTTGGAACCACTTCCAACACACATCGTCACTTCACCCTTAACTAGTCTCTGTTTATTCTGCAACTCCCGTTTCGAGTTACTAATCTTAGCAACTGAACTAGTATCAAATACTGAGGGTTTGCTATAAACACTAGTAAAGTACACATCAATAACATGTATATCAAATATACTTATGTTCACTTTGCCATCCTTCTTATCCGCCAATCACTTGGGGTAGTTCCGCTTCCAGTGCCCAGTCCCTTTGCAGTAGAATCACTTAGTCTCAGTCTTAGGACCAGACTTGGGCTTCTTCACTTGAGCAGTAACTTGCTTGCTGTTCTTCTTGAAGTTCCCCTTCTTCCCTCTGCCCTTTTCTTGAAACTAGTGATCTTGTCAACCATCAACACTTGATGTTTTTCTTGATTTCTACCTTCGTTGATTTCAGCATCATGAAGAGCTTGGGAGTTGTTTCCGTTATCCCTTGCATATTATAGTTCATCACGAAGTTCTACTAACTTGGTGATGGTGACTAGAGAATTCTGTCAATCACTATCTTATCTGGAAGATAAACTCACACTTGATTCAAGCGATTGTAGTACTCAGACAATCTGAGCACATGCTCACTAGTTGAGCGATTCTCCTCCATCTTTTAGCTATAGAACTTGTTGGAGACTTCATATCTCTCAACTCGGGTAATTGTTTGAAATATTAACTTCAACTCCTGGAACATCTCATATGGTCCATGATGTTCAAAACATCTTTGAAGTCCCGATTCTAAGCCGTTAAGCATGGTGCACTTAAACTATCAAGTAGTCATCATATTGAGCTAGCCAAACGTTCATAACGTCTGCATCTGCTCCTGCAATAGGTCTGTCACCTAGCGGTGCATCAAGGACATAATTCTTCTGTGCAGCAATGTGGACAAACCTCAGATCACGGATCCAATCCGCATTATTGCTACTAACATCTTTCAACACAATTTTCTCTAGGAACATATCAAAATAAACATATGAAAGCAACAACGCGAGCTATTGATCTACAACATAGATATGCTAATACTACCAGGACTAAGTTCATGATAAATTAAAGTTCAATTAATCATATTACTTAAGAACTCCCACTTAGATAGACATCCCTCTAATCCTCTAAGTGATCACGTGATCCAAATCAACTAAACCATGTCCGATCATCACGTGAGATGGAGTAGTTTCATTGGTGAACATCACTATGTTGATCATATCTACTATATGATTCACGCTCGACCTTTCGGTCTCCGTGTTCCGAGGCCATATTTGTATATGCTTGGCTCGTCAAGTATAACCTGAGTATTCCGCGTGTGCAACTGTTTTGCACCCGTTGTATTTGAACGTAGAGCCTATCACACCCGATCATCACATGGTGTCTCAGCACGAAGAACTTTCGCAACGGTTTATACTCAGGGAGAACACTTCTTGATAATTAGTGAGAGATCATCTTATAATGCTACCCTCAATCAAAGCAAGATAAGATGCATAAAAAGATAAACATCACATGCAATCAATATAAGTGATATGATATGGCCATCATCATCTTGTGCTTGTGATCTCCATCTCCGAAGTACCGTCATGATTTCTATCGTCACCGGCATGACACCATGATCTCCATCATCTTGATCTATATCAATGTGTCGTCACATGATCGTCTCGCCAACTATTGCTCTTGCAACTATTGCTATCGCATAGCGATAAAGTAAAGCTATTATTTGGCGTTTGCATCTTATGCAATAAAGAGACAACCATAAGGCTTTTGCCAGTTGCCAATAACTTTAACAAAACATGATCATCTCATACAACAACTTATATCTCATCACGTTTTGACCATATCACATCACAACATGCCCTGCAAAAACAAGTTAGACGTCCTCTACTTTGTTGTTGCAAGTTTTACGTGGCTGCTACGGGCTTAAGCAAGAACCAATCTCACCTACGCATCAAAACCACAACGATAGTTTGTCAAATAGACTCCGTTTTAACCTTCGCAAGGACCGGGCGTAGCCACACTCGGTTCAACTAAAGTTGGAGAGACAGTCGCCCGCAAGCCATCTATGTGCAAAGCACGTCGAGGGAACCGGTCTCGCGTAAGCGTACGCGTAAGGTTGGTCCGGGTCGTCTCGTCCAACAATACCGCCAAACAAAAGTATGACATGCTGGTAGGCAGTATGACTTGTATCGTCCACAACTCACTTGTGTTCTACTCGTGCAAATAACATCAAACCATAAAACCTAGGCTCGGATGCCACTGTTGGGGAACGTAGTAATTTCAAAAATTTCCTACGCACACGCAAGATCATGGTGATGTATAGCAACGAGGGGGAGAGTCTGATCTACGTACCCTTGTAGATCGCAACGGAAGCGTTGACACAACGTAGAGGAAGTAGTCGTACGTCTTCTTCCCGATCCGACCGATCCAAGCACCGTTACTCCGGCACCTCCGAGTTCTTAGCACACGTACAGCTCGATGATGATCCCCGGGCTCCGATCCAGCAAAGCTTTGGGGAGGAGTTCCGTCAGCACGACGGCGTGATGACGATCTTGATGTTCTACCGACGCAGGGCTTCGCCTAAGCACTACAACGATATGATCGAGGTGGAATATGGTGGCAGGGGGCACCGCACACGGCTAAGGAACGATCTCAATGATCAACTTGTGTGTCTAGAGGTTCCCCCTGCCTCCGTATATAAAGGAGCCAAGGGGGAGGGGTGCGGCCAGCCCTATGGAGGCGCAGGAGGAGTCCTACTCCTACCGGGAGTAGGACTCTCCCCCCAATCCTATTCCAAATAGGATTCCCAAGGGGGAAAGAGAGAGAGAGGTGGCCGGCCACCTCTCCTAGTCCTAATAGGACTAGGGGAGGGGGGAGGCGTGCAGCCCACCATGGGAAGCTCCTTTCACCTTTCCACTAAAGCCCAATAAGGCCCATATGGCTCCCGGGGGGTTCCGGTAACCTCCCGGTAATCCAGTAAAATCCCGATTTCACCTGGAACACTTCTGATATCCAAACATAGGCTTCCAATATATCAATATTTATGTCTCGACCATTTCGAGACTCCTCGTCATGTCCGTGATCACATCCGGGACTCCGAACAACCTTCGGTACATCAAAATGCATAAACTCATAATAACTGTCATCGTAACGTTAAGCGTGCGGACCCTACGGTTCGAGAACAATGTAGACATGACCGAGACACGTCTCCGGTCAATAACCAATAGCGGGACCTGGATGCCCATATTGGCTCCTACATATTCTACGAAGATCTTTATCGGTCAGACCGCACAACAACATACGTTGTTCCCTTTGTCATCGGTATGTTACTTGCCTGAGATTTGATCGTCGGTATCCAATACCTAGTTCAATCTCATTACCGGCAAGTCTCTTTACTCGTTCCGTAATACTTCATCTCACAACTAACATCTTAGTTACAATGCTTGCAAGGCTTATGTGATGTGCATTACCGAGAGGGCCCAGAGATACCTCTCCGACAATCGGAGTGACAAATCCTAATCTCGAAATACGCCAACCCAACATGTACCTTTGGAGACACCTGTAATGCTCCTTTATAATCACCCAGTTACGTTGTGACGTTTGGTAGCACCCAAAGTGTTCCTCCGGCAAACGGGAGTTGCATAATCTCATAGTCATAGGAACATGTATAAGTCATGAAGAAAGCAATAGCAACATACTAAACGATCGGGTGCTAAGCTAATGAAATGGGTCATGTCAATCAGATCATTCAACTAATGATGTGATCCCGTTAATCAAATAACAACTCTTTTTCCATGGTTAGGAAACATAACCATCTTTGATTAACGAGCTAGTAAAGTAGAGGCATACTAGTGACACTCTTTTTGTCTATGTATTCACACATGTATTATGTTTCCGGTTAATACAATTCTAGCATGAATAATAAACATTTATCATGATATAAGGAAATAAATAATAACTTTATTATTGCCTCTAGGGCATATTTCCTTCAATAATTGCTTAGTTAGTATGTTTGAAGTATTATAATTTCTATGTCAATATTAAAATTTTATCTTGAATATTTCGTATCTGAACATTCATGCCACAATAAAGAAAAATTACATTCAGAAATATGTTAGGAAGCATCCCACATCAAAAATTCTGTTTTTATCATTTACCTACTCGAGGACGAGCAGGAATTAAGCTTGGGGATGCTTGATACGTGTCCAACGTATCTATAATTGTTGATTGCTCCATGATATTATATTATCTATTTTGGATGTTAATGGGCTTATTTTTACACTTTTATATTATGTTCGGGACTAACCTATTAACCGGAGGCCCAGTCCAAATTATTGTTTTTTGCCTATTTTAGAGTTTCGCCGAAAAGGAATATCAAACGGAGTCCAAACGGAATGAAACCTTCGGGAGCGTTATTTTTGGAACAAACATGATCCAGGAGTCTTGGAGTGGACGTCAAGAAACAATCAAGGAGGCCACGAGGCAGGGGGCGCGCCCACCCCCTGGGCGCGCCCTCCACCCTCGTGGGGCCCTTGTTGCTCCACTGACCTACTTCTTCCTCATATGTATATATCCATATACCCCGCTGTCGGCGTTCTGGGAATGGGGGTCCCCAGACTTGCCTGCCTGTGGCCTGCGGCGTGGCTCAAAGGGGGCCCAGCGCGGCCCATCTTCACCAACACAAACCCAAGACCCTCGCGAGGGGCCAAGCCTCGCGGGGCGGACGACGCGGAGCTTCCTCAGGCACGGCCTCGTCAGGCTGGCTCACGAGGAGGCGGAGAGATCAAGGCGGGGTACCTCACGAGGTGCCCGTGACGCAAGCCATGACGATCGGGGGCGCCAGGCGGGTGCCAGCCCGCGCAGTGTCCTCCCTTCCTCTTTGGTGCAAAGGGGGCAAGCGCAGCCGCGGAGTACCAAGGCATCATGCAAAGGTTGCCATTTCGGTGCAACGAGACCAAGACCGGGAGGACTACGAGGCGGAGGTCACCATGGGGCCCAAGACGGCGTCATCACCAGAGCTTTGCGCAGGCGAAGACTATTTTTGTTAGGATAGTTGATACTAGCTGTCCCCCTTCAAATTAGCTCGCCATTGTTGGCTCCCTTCCCGCTCGATATTTGGGAAGAGGACCAGGGCCTCTATAAATAGGAGCAGCCACCCACAGAGCCAGGGGAGCTG
The DNA here is from genome assembly GCF_056163025.1 of Triticum urartu. Taxonomy (NCBI): domain Eukaryota; kingdom Viridiplantae; phylum Streptophyta; class Magnoliopsida; order Poales; family Poaceae; genus Triticum; species Triticum urartu. The sequence continues at coordinate 582,401,324 of NC_141879.1, forward strand.
AGCTGGAGGGTTGGAAGGTTAGAGAAGATCGGAAAGAGAGAGAGAGAAAGGTGACTGAGCTCCTCCCTGTAGTCCATCGCCCCAGCCAAGAACAGACCCTCGCGAGGCTTTTCTTCCTTGTATTGTTCGTCATCACCAGCCCAAGGGCCAATCCACCACACCACACACTGGAGTAGGGTATTACACCACAACGGTGGCCCGAACCAGTATAAACCCTGTGTCTCTTGCGTTGTTCTTTCTTTAGTTCAGATCCTAGCAAGGCGGAGGGGTGCAGGAAGGTAGGAGGCGAAATCTCCGCGCGCACCCCAGTGTTCGAACCTCAAGGGTCTGCCGGAACCCGAAATCCGACATTTGGCGCGCCAGGTAGGGGTGCGTCGGGATTCGTCTTCCACCACCCCGTTCTCCTCCGACCATCACGCCCATGTCTAACGCTCGTCGGGCCCGCGCCGAGCACCGGGCCGCGCTCTCTTCCCGCGTCGCCCAGACGGCCCCTGTCGGCGGGCATCCTCGCCGTTCCCCGTCACCTGCCGTCAACGCCGCCACCGGCCCGGCGGGGGACGAGCAGCGAGCATCGTCCCAGCATCAGTCCGTGCGGCAAGACGGCCGCACCGCAACTCCCTCGCTCACTCCAGCTGGTTCTTCGTCCCGCGCGCTCCGCGCGCCCATGGAGCCCCGCAACCTCTCCCCCGCCCATCGCGCTGCACCAACACCCCCGGTCGTCGCGGCCCTCTTGGGCGGCTCGCAGGCGCCGCCTACAAGTCACCATGTCAAGCTGTTCATCCGCCGGGTCAGCGCCGCTTCCACGCGGCAGGGGGCTCCCCTGGACCGGGCGGCGCCCGAGACCGGCCTGACCTTCAGCTCGGAGGACCACCCCTCCAACTCGGCCTGCTTGGGAGCGCTCCCCATGCTGTGCACCCCCACCATCTGCCAGGTGGCCGTCACCAGAACCCTCATTGATGGCGGCGCGGGCCTCAGCATGCTCTCGGTCGAGGCCTTCAACCTCCTCTGCATACCCCTGGAACGGCTGCAGCCCAGCCGGCCCTTCTCAGGCGTTGGGGGCAAGTCGTCCAGCTCCTTGGGACAGATCCTGCTCCCAGTAACCTTCGGCACCTACGACAACTTCCGCACGGAGCTGGTCAACTTCGACATCTGAAAGTGCAAATATCCCTAGGTGGTTTTGGTAATTCATAACAACATATAGCTCATTGAGCTAATGCTATTCCAAGATGATTATTTCAGGAAAGCTCAATGATTGGCATGGCATGGATGTGAAAGTGGAACCCTCAAAATGCTAAGGAAAAAGGATTGGCTCAAGCTCAAAATCTCAAGACTCTTCATTTTATATTTTAGTGATCCAAGATCACATTGAGTCTTTAGGAAAAGCCAATACTATCAAGGAGGGATGAGGTGTTGCTTAATGAGCCTCTTGCTTCATGTGCTTAGTGATATGCTCCAAAAACCCTCAACTACTTTCCCATATCCACATTTGACCTAAACCCTAAGCCAAACTCAGTCCTACCGATTCTTCCTATCCAGCGCCACCGAGTTTCACTTGTCATTAGCCACTGCCAAACCCTAGCAATTCGGTTCTACCGATAGGGATCTCGGTCTCACCGAGATGGGATTGCAAACTCTCTGTTTCCCTTTCGTAACTTTTTGGTCTCACCGAAAGAGCGAATCGGTCCCACCGAGATTGCAATGTAAATTCAGTGTTTCCTTTTTGTAACTTTCGGTCTCACCGAAAGAGCAAATCGGTCCCACCGAGTTTGCCTGACCAACTCTCTGGTTAGCTAATTACCAAATTCGGTCTCACCGAGTTTGTGTAATCGGTCTCACTGAGATTACGTTATGCCTAAACCCTAACCATATCGGTCCTACCGAGTTGCATGTCAGTCCCACCGAAAATCTCTAACGGTCACTAGGTTTACATTTTCGGTCCAACCGAGTTTGTTGATTCGGTCGCACCGAGATTGGAAAACTGTGTGTAACGGTTGGATTTTGTGTGGAGGCTATATATATACCCCTCCACCTCCTCTTCATTCGATGAGAGAGCCATCAGAACACATACACCATTCCAACTCATATGTTCTAAGAGATAACCACCTACTCATGTGTTGAGACCAAGATATTCCATTCCTACCATATGAATCTTGATCTCTAGCTTTCCCAAGTTGCTTTCCACTCAAATCTTCTTTCCACCAAATCCAAATCCTATGAGAGAGAGTTGAGTGTTGGGGAGACTATCATTTGAAGCACAAGAGCAAGGAGTTCATTACCTACACACCATTTGTTACTTCTTGGAGAGTGGTGTCTCCTAGATTGGCTAGGTGTCACTTGGGAGCCTCCGACAAGATTGTGGAGTTCAACCAAGGAGTTTGTAAGGGCAAGGAGATCGCCTACTTTGTGAAGATCTACCGCTAGTGAGGCAAGTCCTGTGTGGGCGATGGCCATGGTGGGATAGACAAGGTTGCTTCTTCGTGGACCCTTTGTGGGTGGTTGCTTCTTCGTGGACCCTTCGTGGGTGGAGCCCTGTGTGGACTCGCGCAACCATTACCCTTTGTGGGTGGAGCCCTGTGTGGACTCTCGCAACCGTTACCCTTTGTGGGTTGAAGTCTCCATCAACGTGGATGTAGGATAGCACCACCTATCCGAACCACGGGAAAAACATCCGTGTCTCATATTGCGTTTGAATTCTCCAAACCCTTCCCTTTACATTCTTGCAAGTTGCATGCTTTACTTTCCACTGCCAATATACTCTTTGCATGCTTGCTTGAATTATGTGATGATTGCTTGACTTGTCCTAAAATAGCTAAAATCTGCCAAGAACTAAAATTGGGAAAAGGTTAAGTTTTTATTTGGTCAAGTAGTCTAATCACCCCCCTCTAGACATACTTTCGATCCTACAACATCGCCCCCATCGGCCTCCCTTACAACGCCATCCTCGGCTACCCAGCGCTGGCCCAGTTCATGGCCGCGACGCACCCGGCGTACAACCTCATGAAGATGCCTGGGAGTAGCAGTGTCCTCACTATGCACGGGGACACCGGGGACGCACTGCGGGTGCTCAAGCTCGCCTTCAAGACGGCGGCGTCAGCACAGCCCGCCAACTTGGAGACCCCCGGGCCCAAGGGGGCTGCACCCTCCAAGAAGAAACAGTTGTTCACCCAAGACAAGGCAGAAACCAAGCAGATACCCGTCGATGAGGACGGATCCACCAACGCCACTTTCACCATAGGCGCCACCTCAAACCCGAGCAGGAAAAGGCCCTGGTCGGGTTCCTGCGCGCAAACAAGAAGGTATTCGCTTGGGAGCCTGACAAGTTGGCAGGGATCCCTAGGAGTGTAATCGAGCATCACCTCAATGTGTACCCCAACGTGCGCCCTGTGAAGCAGAAGGCAAGGCGGCAGTCCACAGAAAAGCAGGCCTTAATCGTCCAAGAGACCCGCAAATTAGAAGCCGCTGGGGTCATTCGCGAGTTCCGAAACCCGGATTGGTTGGCCAACCCTGTCATTGTGCCAAAGAAGGGAGGGAAGGAGCGCATGTGTGTCGACTTCACCAACCTCAACAAAGCATGCCCGCAAGATCCGTTCCCGCTCCCCCGCATCGACCAGATCGTCGATTCCACTGCGGAATGTGACCTGTTATGCTTCTTGGATGCCTTCTCCGGGTATCACCAGATCAAGATGGCGGTAGAAGACGTCGAGAAGACAGCCTTCCTAACCCCGTGTGGGGTGTACTGCTACACATGCATGCCATTTGGGATGCGTAACGCAGGGGCGACCTTCCAGCGGCTGATGCACATCACCTTGGGCCCGCAGCTCGGGAAGAATGTTGAAGCTTACGTCGATGACATTATGGTAAAGTCTCAGGAGGCCAGGACCTTGATACAAGACTTGGAGGAAACCTTCGCGAGCCTCAACGCAGTGAACCTACGGCTCAACCCAGAGAAGTGTGTGTTCGGAGTCCCCTCGGGCAAGCTCTTGGGTTTCCTCGTGTCCCACCGAGGCATCGAGGCTAACCCGGAGAAGGTCAAGGCGGTGGAAGACATGAGCCCGCCAAAGACCCTCAGAGAAATGCAGAAGCTCACGGGGTGCGTGACCGCGCTAGGGCGCTTCATCTCCAAGTTGGGGGAACGAGCACTGCCCTTCTTCTAGCTAATGAAGAAAAAGGGGCCCTTCGAGTGGACTGAAGAGGCCGACAAGGCGTTCTAGGATCTCAAGAGATACCTGACCAGCCCACCGGTCATGGTGGCTCCGCGCCCTCAAGAGCCTCTGGTGCTTTACCTCGCCGCCACTCCCTACTCCGCCAGCGCAGCCTTGGTGGCAGTCAGAGAGGAGCGCCGAATCAAAATCGTGGCAGCAGCCCGGGACAAAGCAGAACAGGGACAAGGAAGGCCTACAGAAACCGCCACCGCGGCTGAGGAGGATCAGCCGCCGCAGAGGGGCGCACCAGAGGCGGACGAGGCCCCTCTTCCAGATGGCCATCCTCAGGAGGCCTCATTGCCTCAAGAGGCGCCACGGTCTCCAAAGGGAGCCACCAGCACTAATGCACTCCACCTCGTTGAGCACCCAGTGTACTTCGTCGGCATGGTGCTGCGGGATGCAAGGGCACGGTACCCCATGCCTCAGAAACTCCTCCTCGCACTACTGATGGCCTCGCGCAAGCTGCGGCACTATTTTCAGGGTCACCCCATCAAGGTCGTCTCGTCATACCCCCTGGAGAGAGTACTCAGGTGCCCTAATTCAGCTGGAAGGGTCGCTGAGTGGAACATAGAACTGCAAGCGTTTCAGCACGACCAGAGTCATCAAGGGAGCAGCGTTGGCGGATTTTGTGGCAGAATGGACGGAGGCGCCAGGCCTCAAGGCCGACGAGGATCGGTCCCTGTCCCCGGGAAGTGAGGCGCCAGAAGGCTGGGTCATGTACTTCGATGGGGCGTTCTCCAGGCATGGCGCTGGGGCTAGGGCGGTGCTTATATCGCCCGCTCAGGACAAGCTCTATTACGCCGTGCAGCTCTGTTTTCAGCAAGGTGAAAAGGTCTCCAACAACATAGCAGAGTACGAAGGTTTAATAGCGGGCTTGAAGGTCATGGCTGCCCTGGGGGTGAAACGCCTCACCATCAAGGGCGATTCGCAGCTCCTTGTCAATTTCTCCAACAAGGTGTACAAACCGAAGGATGAGCACATGGAAGCCTACCTAGCGGAGGTCCGCAAGATGGAGAAGCAGTTCTGGGGGTTGGAGTTGCAGCATGTGCCCCGTGGCACCAATCAGGAGGCCGACGACATCGCCAAATGGGCGTCCAGGAGGTTACCTCAGGAGCCTGGCGTTTTCGAGGAGCGGCTCTTCAAGCCATCAGCCCTGCCGTCATTATCGAAAACGGCTCAGCCCCGGGAGGAGCTCCCCCAGCCACCTGCCTTAGGGGCTCTGGCCTGTGGCCCGACCTCAGGAGCACGTCTGCTCCTGACGATGGAACCTCAGGAGGGATGTTGGATCGCGGAGCTCCGGAGTTACCTAACGCAAGGGACACTGCCAGAGAAGGAGGAGGAAGCGGAGCGAGTGGCACACCAGGCCACGGCATACTGCATCAAGGATGGAGAGCTCTACCGGAAGCGGCCAAACGATGTATCCCTGCGCTGCATCTCCAGGGAGCAAGGGAAGGAACTGCTGGAAGATATACACGGCGGAGATTGTGGACATCATTCATCATCACGGACCCTCGTCGGCAAGGCGTTCCGCAGTGGGTTTTATTGAACAACCTTGAACGGGCCTACCTCGACGAGGCGCGGGTCCTGGCGTTCGACGAGGCGCAGCAGGACGCCATGCGGGGGATGGACCTCGTGCTGGGGGAGGAACACCGCCGAGAAGCCGTGCTGCGAGCGGCGAGGTACCAAAAAGCACTGCGATGATATCATTGCCGCAACATCCGCCCTAGAACTCTCGAGGTAGGAGACCTCGTGCTCAGGCGGGTTCTCTCCAGGGAGGGGCTGCACAAGCTCTCTCCCATGTGGGAGGGCCCGTTCAAGGTTGTTCATGTTTCCAGGCCCGGCTCCGCGCGCTTGGAGACTCAGGAGGGGGTGCCAGTCCAGAATGCATGGAACATCCAGCACCTCCGGAGGTTCTACCCCTGAAAAGGCCCAGAGCCTGTGAAGAAGGCGAATGCCTGTGAAGCTATCGCGTTTTGGAAAAGGCCCAGAGCCTGTGAAGAAGGTGAATGCCTGTGAAGCTATCGCGTTTTGGAAAAGGCCCAGAGCCTGTGAAGAAGGCGAATGCCTGTGAAGCTATCGCGTTTTGGAAAAGGCCCAGAGCCTGTGAAGAAGGCGAATGCCTGTGAAGCTATCGCATTTTGGAAAAGGCCCGGAGCCTGTGAAGAAGGCCAACGCCTATGAAGCTCGCCGCCCGTGAAACTCTCACGTAATAATGAGTTGGGGCTGTACATGCCCCAGAGTCTCAGGAGCACCGGCCTCAGGCCCTGGGGCTCTCTCCCACACCCAGTGGCAGCACTTAGCTCCGCGCTGGTGAGAAGACATCGAAGAATAGATTAGGTGCCGGACGCGGCTTTTCATTTGCTTTCCGCAGTTGGCTTGTTCCTTCTCATTCGAAGTTTTATTGAAGTTGTTGTCGTCTTTGGCTTGAGGTTCTTCGACTTTTCACTCTCCTGCCTCGATTTCTCTTGAGCAAGGCCTCACGAGGGGGGCAGCTGAGCGCCCTCGCGAGTGTTCCTATCCTAGTCATTCAAAGAGTTCACGACCTGGGCCCCTTACAGGAGCACCCCTCCAGTCCGTGCCCCACGGGCACCGCGACACAAACAAAGGGCCTGGGTCGGTCGCCCCCCCCAAGGCCGGGGCCGGGAACTATCCACGCTCGGGCACATAGCCGGAAGGTACGGTAACGAAAGCAAAACGATGATTAACAGCAATAACCCAAACACGCCCGCGCGGGGCTCCACACTATTGTCTTTGTTACGCAGGAAAAAGGAAAAGAAAGAACAAATCCGGTGCGGCTCGCCTCACACCGGCCTGCAGGGAAGGCCCGAGCTGCTTCCAGAGCTCAGGCAGACTCCCTCTCGCGCTTCACCAGGGCGCGACGGCGGGCGGACACGTTGCCAACCCCCAAGCAGATACGATGGCGTGGAGGCTGACCGCGGCCACCGCTAGAAGAGTCACCGCCTGAAGAAGAACCGGAGAATCTTGAGGAACCCTGAGCGCCGCCGGCCGTGCGAGCGCTGCCCTCTCCATCATCGCCGGAGCTGGGTTCCCAGCCGCGGTCGTCACCCTCGGGGCAACACCCTGCGCGGCGACCATCTTCCCCAAACACCCTCACGTAGAGGGTGGCATCGCCGTCGAACTTGAAGTGTAGGGTGCACCGACGGCTCAGGCCATGCGCGTGGGCAAACGTCTACCAACCGCGGGCCAGGAACAGGCTCCCGGCCGCGGAGACCTCCAGTGAGACCCATGAGGCCCGGCTGCAGCAGCCGTCGGCTTAGCCAGAGGCCGCCCAGGGCGCCGACCGGGAGCTCGCCAAGGAGGAAGCGAGAAAGTGGAAGCCGGGTGCTGGTCGGCCCCGCCGACCACACGACGAACTCTGGCAGCACTTCAGCAGCGCGAAAGCACGGCCTAGGGGGGCGCGCAGCCAGAGTGCGCCCCCCGGCCACAGCAATCCACCCGTCGCTGTGCTGATGATCGCCTCCACGGCCGCGGGGAGCCACCGTGGTGGCCACGGGATGTTTACGAGGGCGCCCTCGGCCGCGCATGGGTGGGGTAGAGGCGGGCTCAACCTGGTGAGCCTTCCCCTTCTCTGCAGCCAAGAACCTCCTTGACGGGGCCATAAAGAAAAGGAGAAGCAAGTAGGGATGAACTGGAAGGGCGCACGCCGGTCCATACTTATAACTGGCGATGGCCAACCAACGGCCCCCACGATCGCAGGTAATTATGACCCGCTTTGCATGCAGGGACTTGCCCAATCTGTGCAGTCGCCGAGGCGCCATGGGGAAGTGGAGACGCTCACGTCCAATCAACCGGCACGTGGCGCCCAAGGCCGCAGGCTGTTAGGGCCCGCGGCGCTTCACTCTTGCCCTTCCGCCTCCCTGCACGGCCAAGTCCAGGTGCGCCTTGGGCCCGGGGGCTACTGTCGGCGTTTTGGGAATGGGGGTCCCCAAACTTGCCTGCCTGCGGCATGGCTCAAAGGGGGCCCAGCGCGGCCCATCTTCACCAACACAAACCCAAGACCCTCGCGAGGGGCCAAGCCTCGCGGGGCGGATGACGCGAAGCTTCCTCAGGCACGGCCTCGTCAGGCTGGCTCATGAGGAGGCGGAGAGAACAAGGCGGGGTACCTCACGAGGTGCCCGTGACGCAAGCCATGACGGCCGGGGGCGCCAGGCGGGTGCCAGCCCGCGCAGTGTCCTCCCTTCCTCTTTGGTGCAAAGGGGGCAAGCGCAGCCGCGGAGTACCGAGGCATCAGGCAAAGGTTGCCATTTCGGTGCAACGAGACCAAGACCAGGAGGACTACGAGGCGGAGGTCACCGTGGGGCCCAAGATGGCGTCATCACCAAAGCTTTGCGCAGGCGAAGACTACTTTTGTCAGGATAGTTGATACTAGTTGTCCCCCTTAAAATTAGCCCGCCATTGTTGGCTCCCTTCCCACTCGATATTTGGGAAGAGGACCAGGGCCTCTATAAATAGGAGCAGCCACCCACAGAGCCAGGGGAGCTGAGCCGGAGGGTTGGAAGGTTAGAGAAGATCGGAAAGAGAGAGAGAGAGAGAGAGAGAGAGAGAGAGAGAGAAAGGTGACTGAGCTCCTCCCAGTAGTCCATCGCCCCAGCCAAGAACAGACCCTCGCGAGGCTGTTCTTCCTTGTATTGTTCGTCATCACCAGCCCAAGGGCCAATCCACCACACCACACACTAGAGTAGGGTATTACACCACAACGGTGGCCCGAACCAGTATAAACCCTGTGTCTCTTGCGTTGTTCTTTCTTTAGTTCAGATCCTAGCAAGGCGGAGGGGTGCAGGAAGGTAGGAGTCGAAATCTCCGCGCGCACCCTAGTGTTCGAACCTCAAGGGTCTGCCGGAACCCGAAATCCGACAAGCTATATCCATGGCTCTTGCTCATATATTGCGTGAAGATTGAAAAAGTTTGAGAACATCAAAAGTATGAAACAATTGCTTGGCTTGTCATCGGGGTTGTGCATGATTTAATATTTTGTGTGATGAAGATAGAGCATAGCCAGACTATATGATTTCGTAGGGATAACTTTCTTTGGCCATGTTATTTTGAGAAGACATAATTGCTTAGTTAGTATGTTTGAAGTATTATAATTTCTATGTCAATATTAAAATTTTATCTTGAATCTTTCATATATGAACATTCATGCCACAATAAAGAAAAATTACATTGAGAAATATGTTAGGAAGCATCCCACATCAAAAATTCTGTTTTTATCATTTACCTACTTGAGGACGAGCAGGAATTAAGCTTGGGGAAGCTTGATACGTGTCCAACGTATCTATAATTCTTGATTGCTCCATGATATTATATTATCTATTTTGGATGTTAATGGGCTTATTTTTACACTTTTATATTATGTTCGGGACTAACCTATTAACCGGAGGCCCAGCCCAAATTACTGTTTTTTGCCTATTTTAGAGTTTCGCCGAAAAGGAATATCAAACGGAGTCCAAATGGAATGAAACCTTCGGGAGCGTTATTTTTGGAACAAACGTGATCCAGGAGACTTGGAGTGGACGTCATGAAACAATCAAGGAGGCCACGAGGCAGGGGGGCGCGCCCACCCCCCTGGGCGCGCCCTCCACCCTTGTGGGGCCCTTGTTGCTCCACCGACCTACTTCTTCCTCCTATGTATATATCCATATACCCCGCAAACATCCAGGAGCGCCACGAAACCCTATTTCCACCGCCACAACCTTCTGTACCCAAGAGATCCCATCTTGGGGCCTTTTCCGGAGCTCCGCCGGAGGGGGCATTGATCACGGCACTACTAGGAAAAGACCAACTAATGGTGCACCAGTTTTGCCTACTAATGGCGCATCACTGGTGCGCCAGTACTAGCACGCCACTAGTAATTTTTACTAATGGCGCACCAGTGGTGCGCCATTAGTATACTAGATACTAATGACGCACCACTGGTGCGCCATTAGTATAGGCCACTGGTGCGCCATTAGTATAGACCACGGTGTGCCATTAGTATTTTTGAATTTTGAAGGCGGGAAAATAGTAGTGGCGCACCGTCTAATCCCCACCGTGCGCCATTGCTATTTTTGAATTTTGAATTTGGATCTGGATCGCGATTTTTTTGCCCATTTTTTGCTCGTTTTTTTGCTCATTTTTTTGCACGATATTATTTCAAATTTTGTTCCCGTTTTTGGATCTTGTACGTTCTTTTGCCGTGTTCTTTTGCCGGAGAGGAGGAGGAGGAGGTGACCGGAGAGGCGCTCGCCTACATCGCCGGAGAGGAGGAGGAGGTCGCCGGAGAGGAGTTCACCGGAGCATCGGAGAGGAGGAAGGAGAAACCATGAGGGGATGGGAGGAGAGGAGGGAGGAGGAGCTCACCGGAGAGGAGGGAGGAGGAGCTCACCGGAGATGAGGGAGGAGGAGCTCACCGGAGAGGAGGGAGGAGGAGCTCACCGGAGAGGAGGGAGGAGAAATCGTGAGGGGAGGGGAGGGGAGGAGAGGAGGGAGGAGGAGGTCGCCGGAGAGGAGGAGGAGGTCACCGGAGAGGAGGAGGGTAGTATGGTGGAGGAGAGAAGGGAAGATGGAGTGGAGGAGAGGAGGAGATGGAGTGGAGGAGAGGAGAGGAGGAGATGGAGTGGAGTAGGTGCGCCCAGCCATATATACGACATAGTAATGGCGCACCGTGGGCAGGTGCGCCATTACTAATTTTTTTTTTATTTTTTTGATTTATTTTGAATTTTGAAGGCGGGAAGATACTAATGGCGCACCATGGGCAGGTGCGCCATTAGTAACTTTTTTTCATTTTTTTGACTTATTTTGAATTTTGAAGGCGGGAAGATACTAATGGCGCACCATGGGCAGGTGTGCCATTAGTAACTTTTTTTTTATTTTGTTGACTTATTTTGAATTTTGAAGGCGGGAAGATACTAATGGCGCACCATGGGCAGGTGCGCCATTAGTAAGTTTGAATTTTTTTGAATTTTTTTGCCTCTCCAGATCTTAAAAGCCCCGTATCTTTTTTCTGTTAGGTTTTTGAGGATTTTGAAAATGTTTAACGGGGTTTCCCCGTTAAATTCAGATGTAACTTTTCGAGTAGATGATTTTTCATATAAAAAACTTTTTCATCCGAGTTCGTACGCAAAAGTTATGCCCATTTTTACAAATTCTCGAGAGATTTTGCAAAAAAGTCGAAAATTCATGTTTGTAAATTTTTCTAACAACTAGACCACATATCACATGGGAATCTTATTTTCTTTTATTTTTTTGACATTTCTATCATTTTCTTTTATTTTTTTTGAAACTGAAAAGGCGGTCCACAGGGGGGGGTGTGCATTCGGGCGAATGTTTGGGCCAAGTTACTAATGGCGCACCGTGGCATGGTGCGCCATTACTAGTTCAACTAGTAATGGCGCACCACTCCCACGGTGCGCCATTAGTAGTTTTGAAAAAAAATAAAAAAAAATTACTAATGGCGCACCATGGATGTGGTGCGCCATTACTAGTCCAACTAGTAATGGCGCACCACTCCCATGGTGCGCCATTAGTAGTTTTGAAAAAAATTTAAAAAAAATTACTAATGGCGCACCGTGGACATGGTGCGCCATTAGTGTCTACCACACTAATGGCACACCAACACATGGTGCGCCATTAGTATATAGTAATGGCGCACCACATGTATGGTGCGCCATTAGTGTCAATTCCATCTATAGCCCTTTTCCTAGTAGTGCGGAGGGCCTCTACATCAACTCTATGGCCTCTCCGATCATGTGTGAGTAGTTTACCTCAGACCTTCGGGTCCATAGCTAGTAGCTAGATGGCTTCTTCTGTCTCTTCGGATCTCAACACAAAATTCTCCTCGATTCTCTTAGAGATCTATTCGATGTAACCTTCTTTTGCGGTGTGTTTGTCGAGATCCGATGAATTGTGGGTTTATGATCAAGTTTAACTATGAACAATATTTGAATCTCCTCTGAATTATTTTATGTATGATTGGTTTATCTTTGCAAGTCTCTTCGAATTATCAGTTTGGTTTGGCCTACTAGATTTATCTTTCTTGCAATGGGAGAAGTGCTTAGCTTTGGGTTCAATCTTGCGGTACTCGATCCCAGTGACAGAAAGGGAAACGACACATATTGTATTGTTGCCATCGAGGATAAAAAGATGGGGTTTACATCATATTGCATGAGTTTATCCCTCTACATCATGTCATCTTGCTTAAGGCGTTACTTTTTTCTTATGAACTTAATACTCTAGATGCATGCTGGATAGCGGTCGATGTGTGGAGTAATAGTAGTAGATGCAGGCAGGAGTCGGTCTACTTGTCGCGGACATGATGCCTATATACATGATCATGCCTAGATATTCTCATAATTATTCGCTTTTCTATCAATTGCTCGACAGTAATTTGTTCACCCACCGTAATACTTATGCTATCTTGAGAGAAGCCACTAGTGAAACATATGGCCCCGGTTCTATTCTCCATCATATAAGTTTCCATCTATTTTATTTTGCAATCTTTACTTTCAATCTATATCGTAAAAATACCAAAAATACTTAACTTATTATTATCATCTCTATCAGATCTCACTCTTGCAAGTGGCCATGAAGGGATTGACAACCCCTTTATCGTGTTGGTTGCGAGGTTCTTATTTGTTTGTGTAGGTACGAGGTGACTCGCGCGTGGTCTCCTACTGGATTGATACCTTGGTTCTCAAAAACTGAGGGAAATACTTACGCTGCTTTACTGCATCACCCTTTCCTCTTCAAGGGAAAAACAACGAAGTGCTCAAGAGGTAGCTCTGGCCTGTTTAAAGACCCAACAACCCCGGTGGGTATGCTTGGTTGGTTTATCAGGGGCGTCGTGGATCTGACATGAACGATCGAGTATGCCGTCCAAGCTGGAAGAGCCCGGATTGTTCCTTTTATATAGCTTCTTCCACTGACCGGACTTGGAGCCACTGAATCCGACATTGACCGCCGTGTCATCGGTATTGTTACCATTGTTTCGACGCTTGTGCCTGTTGCGTCGGGGCTTGCCGTTGCTATTTCTGGCTTCATAGGTGCCAGGCTCGCTTGCATTATATTGCTACGGGATAGCCAACTATCTTCGCCCGCACAAAAGCGGGTCATAAGTGCCATGAGGGCCGCCATGGCCTTCGGCTTTTCTTGGCCGAGGTGTTGGGTGAGCCATTCATCGTGGATGCTATGCCTAAAGGCCGCTAGGGCTTCGGCATCCAGGTAGTCGACGATATGGTTCTTTTTAGTTAGGAACCTGGTCCAGAATTTCCTGGCTGACTCTCCGGGCTGTTGAACTATGTGACTTAAGTCGTCGGTATGCAGGGGTCAGACGTATGTGCCTTGGAAGTTGTCGCGGAAGGCGTCTTCCAAGTCCTCGCAGCTGCCCATAGAGTTTTTAGGCAGGCTGTTCAACCAGTGTCGAGCTGGTCTGTTGAGTTTTAGGGGGGAGGTATTTGATGGCATGAAGATCATCACAGTGGGCCATATGAATATGGAGAAGAAATTCCTCAATCCATACCGCGGGATCTGTTGTTCCATCATATGATTCGATATTCACGGGTTTGAACCCTTCTAGGAATTCATGCTTCATTACTTCATCAGTGAAGCACAGGGGGTGTGCGGCGCCTCTATATCTAGCCAGGTTGTGACGTACCTCGGATGGAGTTCGTCTGCGGTTTTCAGCCCGGGCGTGATTATGCTTGTCACGTCCGGCTAGATAGCCGTCGTCGCGCATCGGGGCACGCCCCCGTGATCCATAGATCGATCTGGTCGGACCTACTCTATTTCGCAGGTGCTACCATAGGTCATATGTATAGCCCCGAGCTGTTGTGTCTCGACCTTTACGGCAAGATAGTATGGGCTTGTGTTCGGCTTGAGTTGCCGTTTTGTCCCGGCCACGTGGTGGCCAGTCAGCCGCATTACGTGCTGACGGTACGGGCTCAAGTGCCTCGTCGTCGAATTGAGGTAGCAGTTTACGCTTCGGGTAACTTTTAGTTGGGCGCTCGAAGCCGTACTCCTCGGCTGCCAGGACATTAGTCCACCTGTCATTGGGTAGATCTTGATCAGCTTGAAACTACAGCTGCTGTTATTTCTTTTTTAGGCTCCTCGCAGTGGCTATTAGCCGGCGCTTAAAGCGCTCCTGCTCGAGAGGTTCGTCAGGCATGATAAAGTCTTCGTCGCCGAGGCTCACCTCATCCTCGGAGAGTGGAAGATAATTACTGTCCTCCGAGTCTTTGTTTATGGCTCGCTCATCAGGGCTAACTTGCCCATCTTCCCGATCGTCCTATTCAGAGGTTGGCTCGATGGGGTATTCTTGGTCTCTGGCCTCGTCCGGATTGTTGTTGTCTCTCGTGCGGGTATCGCTTTCTTTTGCATGGCGTGATTTAGAGCGGCGCCGCTGACATCGACGCTTTGGCTGTATCTCAGGAGGTTTATCCTCAACTAGATTTTTCTCATTATCGCCATCACCCTCGTTGCACTACTAGGAAAACCCTTACCAGTAGCGCTGGTTTTTTGGCTATTAGTAGCGCGGGCAGGCGTGCTACTGCTACGACGCTACAACTATTTTTTAGCAGTAGCGCTTGTTTGGCCCAGCGCTACTGGTATATAAAGCTAGCTGTAGCGCGCTTCCAACCAGCGCTACTGGTAATTATCTACAGCGCGTGGCACTAGCCAGCGCTACTGTTACTTGAGTGCTACTGGTAATGTTTACCCCCATGCCACTGCTAACTTCTGTATTTTTTGCATTTTGGCTCTATACACAATTAAACAGATCCACCGTTTATACAATAAATGCATATTCATTGAAAAGCAAGTGAGTCATCGATGAGCCGAAGTTATTAGAAGTCTCGACATGTCTCAAGTATCTCATCATCATCAATCATGGTCGAACACATGTCTCGAAATAGCGTTACAAGTCATTACAAGTTCTCAATACATGCAACTACATGGTCACATACTCATGTTTCATCATCTATGTAGACTATGATGTGACCGCATAGAAGATAAGAGCGATCATGATGATCAAAAGCGGTATTATGTAGTAGTTTTTGCAGAAGCGCTAGTTCCGAATCCCCTGTTTTGCTATGAATCTCAAGTAACTAGCTTCGGCTTCCGCTCTACTATCAAACCCTTTCTGGCTTCCGCCGGAGAAGCCAGAGACTTGGGCCTGACACTATGGCCACTCATCGTACACACCCGGAACATGCCCTACATACACGGCGTACCACTTCCTCGCCATCGTTCATCTATATACCTGTCAGAGATGCACATATATATATATATATCATGAAGCGAATTGAACAAAACAGTTATGAAATAGAAGCAACATATATAGTAAACATAGTTAACAAATTTCATCGTACCGAAAGTAATTAACTAGAGCGCGGCACCATACATCTAATAGTTTCATCATACACTGAGACATTCGAAGTTTCGTCATACAAAAAGTAACAAGTAACTAAACAGACACATTGTTTTTAAGTAGTGCACTCTTCCCATCTGTCCATATCCGGAAGGGTGTCACCAAGCTTAGTGAAAGGCGTCATGTGGTGACGCTGTAGGGCAATGCGGGTTCGGACGTCAGCTCGCGATATTGGGCCGCCGTAGAACATCCCATTCTCTTCGAGGACATCTTTCATGATGATGGACGCAATTTCCTGCTGGATCCGGTAGAAATCATTTCGAAATTGATTATCCAACACGGCTCCAAAGGCTTCGTCCCATCTCTGGATATGGGTATCGGATGAAGATTTCATGCAAAGTGAATGCACATCCCATATGTACTCCATCATTAGATGGATGACGTAGAATCCATCATTCGCACTTCTTGCCGGTTGCTGGATGCAACAGAAGTCAGTCTTGTGGCCGAAACAAAGACTGGCCTTATTTGTTTTTTTGCATTGAATGTAGCCACCCCGCATGCTGAAGCCCAGCATAGCTCTGTCCAGAACATGATTTATGTGTGTGTAATCTTTCTTCTCTATGTTCTTCGATGGGTCCAAATAAAGAGCGCGGGAGTAACGCGGGTAAAGAACGATGAGAACGGCACGACACACCCCGCTGCGCAAAATACATGATCAAGTTAGCCTCCATGCGTGCAAAGTAACTATTGAAATGCACGTATGTGTTATAGTGCTATCCGTAGATGACTTACCCGGGATGATAAGGTAGGAGAATCATTTCTTTGTCCTTATTGTTGACCAAGAATTCTTCGATGTACTGACTCGCACATTGACGGTTGGCGTCGTTGATTGACAAGAAGCCCTCATGCATGTAGTATGGGTCCGCGACCGCAAGATCGGTGACTTGGTCTCTCTTGATGATGTAGTTCATGTGCAGCGCATACAGGCGGACGAACGTAAAATCAAGTGTCCTCATTTGAAACATCTGGATGTAATCAAACCTCAGGAAGAAGAGGTCTGCGTGGCATGTGTGGACGTACATCTTGCAACTGCTCGGCACATGAACCGTATAAAGTGGGTATCCTGGATCATCCGAGGTGAGGAGGCTTCTCTCTGTCGAAAGCACATGGTCATGGAGTCTCCTGAGATCCCCTGTTATGGCAGCTAGTGCATTCGCTGGTACCATTGGCTCTCCCGCGACATGGATTAATGGCACATGTTTCATCGGTACACTGTCAACCTTGGTGGAAGGCTGGCTGCTAGAACCAACATTGCCAGCTTTATTGGATTTTCTCACCGTCGGTCTCTTCCTCTGCTTCTTCTTGGTGGGCTGAGGTGCTGGTGGGTCTGTCAGACCCTCCCTAGGCACCACCCCTAGTGTTGCTGGGCTCAGCATTGGACGACTCTGGTTAAGTAGTTGAGCTTGGGTGGAACCAGCATCTAGAGGCGTGTCCTACGAGGATTGCATGAACAAAGACTTCTTGCACTCCCGAGGATGTTCCGGCTCTGGTACATGCATCTCATATTCATATGGTTGACTCATTGTTACTTCGTTGTCAAAGGCAATATTGAAATACTGGTCAGGGTCATCGGCCTCCTCCATGTCATGATCCCTATCCTCTTCCATGGGGCAGATGGCATCATTTGCCGGAACGGTTGACCCTCCTTCCTCGTGTCTCTCGATCTCAGCAAGCAGCACAGATGATGGTTGTACTTGTGTATGAGGGGTTGTGGTCATACCTTCCTGAGGTCCCGTTGGTGTGCTCCCGGCCACCTCAACATGAAGAAGATTTTTCGGCCACAGGATCGGCCAATTTTTGCATTGGCCAAGCTGCGTTGGGGTCTCGTCATCCTCTCCATCGGTTTGTGTCGGACGAGGGAGACCCTCATAGCCCGCTTTCACACTCGCCATGGAGCCCCTTAAGGCATTATCAGGCATCTGCTGGCGGTGAAACAATCGATCCTTAGGCTTCACTATAGTACCCTTCCCCACATCCACCAACCCACCCTTCATGTTGTAAAGGAGGGTGCACGGAGTGGAGTCGGCCTACAAAGACATATACGTGCGGCGTCAGAGATCCAAAAAGAATGACAACTGAAGATTAATTAATTAGTTGAGTTGATGAAGGTGCGATGCGTATTTATAGTGAGGGCGTCGAGCTCAGCCAATGTCGATGGTCCGATATTCAAGCCAGAGATGGATCTAGGGCTGCTGTGAGAGTTGGGTGCAGGAGTAGGTGCTGGAGGAGGTGTGGGTGCGGTTGCCATACTAGGTATGGGTATGGGTGCGGTGTTCATTGAGTTGCTCCCGGTGAAGCTGGGCTTGGGAAAATCACTTGGTGGCGCGTTTGGATTTTGTTGTACCCATGTGACCACTGCTGGAATCAAGCTTGTAAAGGCAGCCACCATATCATCTCTACAGGCAGCGATTATCTCAGCTTTGGTCTCAGCTTTAGCTTTCTCCATCGCCCGTGCCACCTTCTCGTCGATAGTCACTTGGCTGAACTTCTTTCTCTGCCTTTTGGCCTCGGGGTCCTCGTTATAATAGTACTTCCACGTGGCGCCATCCCCGGCCATGCACACGTCCATATTGCGGCCGCTGGCCGGGCGGTTGTCCCATCATTATGTTCATGGCCCGGTTGAAAGGAGTGTCCCACTTGTACTTCGCCGACGACTGAGTCGACGAGTCGCTCTCGGCCGCAAGCTTGTGTTGCTCTCTCTGCAAAATGGATTGTTAATCATTTACGAATGCGACTAGAATGTAGTAGACTTCGTTGGTCAGAACCTAATATGTAAGGTGGTAAAAGGATAATTACCAGTATTCTCATGAGTTTCCTAGTTGGCCCGTCGGTGAACAAAATCTTTTTCTTGGGGTCCCACGAGAATCGGGCCCTCATCAAGTCGTGCTTCTGCTGGTCGGTGAACTCAACCAATGGGTCTGGGATCCCCTGACGTTCACGTTCTGTGTCCTCCTTAGCCCACACGGGCCTCTTTCCCGTGTAACCATGACTTCCAAGGCAGTGGTTCCCCATGTTCTTTGCCTGCAGCTGCTTGCCTCTCTCCGACCTGGCCTTGGCAGCTTCTTCATTGCAAGTCTCCTTGAACCTTTCAAAGTCCTATATCTTAATTTTCGGATTGTCTGCAACAATCTTGGCGTAGGTTTCATGGTCTACTTGAATCGCCCTTTTCACCCTAGTTTTCCAAGAGCTCAATGCATTGCTGAACTTCCCTAGGGCTTTGTTGTTGATTTTTTTCATGGCATCATCATATCATGGGTCGACATCATCATTCCGACCGGGGAACAGGAATCTTGCGTGCAACCTAGTTAGAAGCAGCTTCTTCAAATGTTCATTCTTCCGTATTTTTGTGGTGTTGATGTTAGCGGTATCCCGTAGGATGCATGCTAGTTGGTTGTCGTAACACGCTGCCACTTCTCGCGGCTCTATTGCCTCGAACTCGCCAGGGTGCACCGCCGTGACCACCAATCTTCCGGTGCCAAGGTCATTTGGGCGTCGTGTTCTCTTTTCCTTCTTTCCCTCACTGGCTTGGGAGGTCCCACCTTCCGTGCTATAGTTAGGAACATCATCAACGCCAGTCTTAGTGCCGGTGTCATTGGTGGCATCAGTGTCGGCGCCGGCGCCACCACCATCGTCATCCGTCATGACAAGGCGGTCCGGACACCCAGCTTGCTGTCTCTCCTGATCCGCCAGAAAGTCGAGGAAGGAGTGTGCTCGACCTAATTGGGACTGAGAACCTCCGGCCTCATCGGTGTCGGTCATGTTTCCTAGGGTTCACCGCAAATTATTGAGCTTTATATAATAAAGTGAATAATGACAAAAAAAGTGACCTTTGTTTTGCCAGAAATGTCATTTCATTCCCGTCGCGACAAATCTCAAGCACTCGATATGTCCAACTTTCTAGCACAATTCATGCCGAAATTCACGGAAAATTTCAGCATGACCTTTGCTAGAAAGTGCACATATAGAGCGCCTGAAATTTGCCGGAATGGAAATGAATCAACATTTCCAGCAAAACATAGGTCACTCGCAACCGGCAAAACATAGGTCACATATAGAGCATCTCGCAAGCAATGGAGCAACTCCAAATGGACTCCAATGGACATCATTTCATTTCATAAACTTGCTGCTGTGTCCATCAACATTGCATTCAAATAAAATTGCAGACTACTGTAATGGACTAGTTATAGAAATGCAAAATTGATCACCGCAAATTTTCACTAACAGTACTTTCTGCCAACTACTTGCTGCCAATACAACTAAGCTACTCAATGATTCTAACATGACACTTTCTAAGATATTTTTGAGAATTGTTTTTTGCAATGATGCTAGCTACTCCATTTTCAGTGGCATATTCAGTGGCATCTACTACTCCATTTTCTGAATTTTTTAAAATCCTCAATTTCATTTTCATTTAAACATAGGTCACATATTCAATGGCATATTCAGTTTCAGTATGGTCTCTGCACCATTAGTTCATCCTATTTATCTTAATTACCATAGAACCTAGATACTAATGCTACTGTTGTTGCTACCTGACCAGACATCAAACACTGCATAAGGCAAAATCCTGCAAAATCCTGCTACTTGACCAGAAAGGAGGGGTGGCTCACTGCACGTCGGGGTTATGGTCTCCGGGGCTGAGGGGGTGGCGTCAAGGTCAGGGCTCGCCGAGGCGTCGGGGTCACCGAGGCAGAGGGGGTCCTTCTCCTCATCGTTGATCTGTAGAGAGACCAAATTTGGTCAGAGAAAGAGCGAGAGCGTCGGAGTGGGAGGAGCCAGGCCAGGGGTGCACCTAGGGCAGGGGAAAGCACTGGGGGAGGGAGCGTCGGGGTGGCCAGTGGCCGGCGTCGGGGTCGGGTGCGGCGCGTGTCGACGGTAGCATGGGCAGGTGTGGGCGTCGGCGGTTGCGTGGGCAGGTGCGGGCGTCTGCGGTGACGTGGGCGGGTGCGGGCGTCAGCGGTGGCGTGGGCGGGTGCAGGCGGCGACGGCGGCGTGGGCAGGTGTGAGAGAAAGGGGATCGAGTGAGAGAGTGAGAGAGAGGAAAGAGATCGAGTGTGGGTGTGGGCGAGTGTTGTAGGCAACTTAGATATAGCGCGTGTTGGCAAAACGCGCTATAGCTAACTTAGCTATGGCACGTGTTGGCGAAACGCACTATAGCTAACTTAGCTATAGCGATGGTCTAGCAAAACAGCACTACTGCTAGCTTTTTTTTCTTTATATTTTTTCTTTTTCTTAGCTATAGCGCTGCCCAGGATAAAACGCGTTACTGCTAACTTTTTTTCTTTATTTTTTTCTGTTTTTATTTTTCTCTCTTTTTCTTTTTCTTAGCTATAGCGCTGCCCAGGCCAAAGCACGCTACTACTAACTTTTTTTCTTTTTTATTTTTCTTAACTATAGCGCCGCACAAGCTAAAACGCGCTACTGCTAACTATTTTTTTATTATTTTTCTTTCTTTTTTATTTTTCTTGCATTTCATTTTCCACAACTTATTAGTTCCTTTTTCTTTTTCTTTCATTTCATTTTGCAAAACTTCCTTTCTTTTTCTTTTTCTTTTTCTTTTTCTTTTTGTTTCATTTGCACTTTTCTTTGACTTATCTTTCATTTGCACTTTCCTTCCTTGAATTTGGTCTGCCGTTTGAGCAATACCACTGTTATCCTCTGGATAATAATTAGTATAATATATATCTTACATCATTTGACTGCTATCGGCGGTATACAAAATAGCTAGACACACACAAACTTTGGGTATTAGTTTGTCAGCTTGGGCGACGACGACGCTTCAGACTGATCTTCTTCCCTCTTTTGTTCGTTGTCGAATAATTGAGCCCAGGGTCGTGACTTTTCCTTCTCCAGGGATTACGATCTTTCATAGGTAATGTGGTCTTCATTCTTCTTTTGACATATGTTTCGTCGTCATCAGCATCATCTCCCCTCATCGGATCACCGTACTGGTCATAGTCTTCCTCGTTGGCAACTCCATCCATTCCGGCGATGCTCCTTTTGCTTCTCCTCACGACAACACGGCTGTGATTGATTGGATCAGTTATGAAGAAACATTGTGTCACGTGTTTAGCGTGTACCCATGGCTCATTTTTGGCGATGGCGATGACGGTGCCACTATCGGAGTCGGTTATACACATGGCAGTGAAATGTCGGTTTTCTCTGTGTACATTCTTAGCCCATCTGACACGGAACATCGTCGCGCTATGCAATCCAGAGTAGTTAAGCTCCCATATCTCTCCTACCCTTCCGGAATATCTTTCAATTACATTCCCGGTCATGGCTTCCATCATCACCCCTGAGTTTTGGTCATCACTGTTTATATCTTTATCCTCCGTGTAGAACGTGTATCCGTTGATATCGTATGCTTGATAAGTCGCCAGGTTGGTCGAGGGGACATGTGCTAAGGCGTATATGAGTGTTCTGTTCGGACAACCCTCTTCCGGGGGATTATCCAGAACTCGCTCTTTGAACCAACACACGAAAGTAGAGTTGTGCTCTCTAATAACTTCAGCGTCCGTCCTGTGCACCCCACGGTCACGGTACTTCTTTGCGATGGTCTCTTTGTGTAGTGTCACGAAATCTTCTAGCACATCTAGGTGTGTAGCACTACTAAGTTTGCCCTGTTAAGATCGTTTTGTCGTCCCGAGCGTAACACATTCACATCCCTATGACCGTTGGTGTGACCTTCGCCTTCGAGCCTTCCACAGTGCTTGTTGACGGGCAAACCAACAACAGGGTCTTTGGTCAGATAACTCTCACAGAAAGAGATGCACTCTTTGGTCAGATATCCCTGGGCTACGCTTCCATCTGGACGGGACATTTTACGAATGAATCCTTTGATGACCCCATTCATCCTCTCGAACGGCATCATGCTATGCAGGAATGTCGGCCCTAGGTCGATGATGTCGTCCACGATGTGGACACATAGATGCACCATGACATCAAAGAACGTGGGCGGGAAGTACATCTCTAGCTCATTCTGTATAACAACGATCTCTTCCTGTAGCCTATGGAGGTGCGTCACACTGATCTACTTTCGAGAGATAGCATCAAAAAAGTGGCATAGGTCAGTAAGCGTCTCACGCACATGTGTGTCCATAATCCCTCTAATTGCAACCGAGAGTAACTGCGTCATCATCACATGACAGTCGTGAGACTTCATCCCACTGAACCTTTTTTTCTTAGTGTCCAGATATCTGCTTATCTTCCCATAGTATCCAGAACTAACTTTGATTACAGCAAGGAACTTGAACAATTGATCGACCTCCTTCAGATCTAAGGTGAAGCAAGAGGGGGGGCAATATTGTTCTTCCTTCTTGTTTAGTATTTTGCCCCTATCTTCCGTCTCCGTCTCCTCTGGTGACCTTTTACCGGGCATTTGGAGATCTTTCCTGATTTTCAAAAATTCCAAGTCTTTTCTTGCCTTCGGCCCATCCTTGGTCCTCTCCGGCATGTTCATCAATGTTCCAAGCAAACTCTCAAGGATATTTTTTGTGATATGCATTTGATCAAGGCTATGAGGCGTGTCGAGTATGGGCCAGTATTCCAAGTCCCAGAAAACAGATCTCGTCTTCCATATCTTCAGCAGGGGCTCCGGTGCCTTTTTCTTCGTCTTTCCCGGCGAGGGGCACTCTTCCCAGTTCTTCAATAACTCATACATTTCTGCACCGCTACGCTTACATGGAGGACCTCGATGCTCAGCCTTACCATTGAATAGATCTCCATGCTTTCTCCATGGGTCATCCTTCTCGAGCCATTTTCGATGCCCCATGTACACGATTTTCGAAGACCCGCCATCTTTCGATAGCTGCAGAGAAGTTGTATCATCCATGCACCTCGTGCATCCGCAATATCCGTGGCACAACTGGCCGGAGAGATAGTCGTAACCGAGATAGTCCTGCACCGTCGTGATCAGCGCGGCTCTCATGTAGAAATACTCTCTTTTGCTTGCATCCCATGTCTTGGCCGGCGTTGTCCATAAGGTCTGTAACTCCTCTTTCAGTAACCCGAGATACAAATTTATATCATTTCCTGATTGTTTCGGCCCTTGAATAAGCATAGCCATGTGTATGTATTTTTCCTTCATGCACAACCAGGGAGAGGTTGTACATCCATACAAACACGGGCCATGTGCTATGATTGGTGTTCTGGTTGCCAAATGGATTCATGCCATCACTACTAGCGCCAAGCACGATGTTCCTTGGATCATTTGCGAAAAATTCAAATTCAGCATTTAATGCTCTCCACTGGCTAGCATCTGCGAGGTGTCTCCGCTTCGGCTCATCTCCGTCATCTGGCTTCACCCTCTCCGCGTGCCAGCGCATAAGCTTTGCTTCCTTAGGATCTACAAAATACCGCTGTAGACGCGGAGTGATCGGAAAGTACCATACAAGTTTCTGTGGAGCTTTCTTTCCGGCCTTTTTATATCGTGAAGCATTGCACTTTGGACAGATGGTTTTTTCCGCGTGCTAGTTCCGATATATGATGCAATCATTGATGCATGTGTGATATCTAATATGTGGCAGATCAAGAGGGCACACGATTTTCTTTGCCTCATTGACACTAGTAGGACACAGGTTTCACGCGGGAAGAACCTTCTTTAGGTACTTCAGAATCTCATCCAGGCTTGTATCTGTCCATTTGTTTTTTGCCTTCATATTTAGAAGTTCTAGTGTGAAACTCAAGCAGGTCACCTCGGGATTGCAACCATCATACAAAGGAGTCATCGAGTCTACCTCCAGTTGCGCCAGTTTGGCCTCCTCTCTAGAAGCAGCTCTATCGCTAGTCGTCTTCTTGCAAAGCAGGTCTCGAACATGCGGGTCCCGCATGGCTGAACTTAGTAGCGACAAAGATGGTGGCATGTCCTCATCTTCTCCGCCTTGAACTGCCTCTTCGCCATCGACATTCCCGAGGCCGTCTTCCTCTTCGGGCACATAATCGGTCATCTCTTCGTCTGGTGTCCCCATGCCATTATTTCCTGCCCCGCCGATGTCCTCATCATCATCATCATCATCTTCACTTATCCACCGAGTATGGCCATGCATGAAACCATGCATGAGCAGGTGCACCTTGAATTTACCACCCTGAAAGGGGTCGAGCCTGACTCTTCCTTTGCATTTTCGACATGGACATAAAACATCCCTCAGTCTTTTTTCATACATGTCATCCACAACAGATTGCCAGTATCTTTCCACCATCCTTCCATTGACCTTCATGATCACCTGCGCGCGGAGCAAATATTATAACCATGTATATTTGCATGCATCGATCAAATTCATACAAAAATTCGGCATGACCTTCCCTAAACATAGGACATATTGTGTTTGCCCAAAATTCGCCGAAACGGAAATGAATCGACATTTCGGCAACACATAGGCAACTCATGTCACTCACATGCCACACACAATTCGGTATATTCATATCGCACATAGTTTCGGTCCTAATCGCAAACACACATATTTCCATTCTTGAACAACTCTTTTTTTTGCTCACCTATTTGTCGAGAGGAATATCGAGCACCTTCTTATAATTAGCTAGTAGCTCTAGATAGAGCCATGAGAGGGAGGAGGGAGGGCATTAATGGAGGGGGTGGTGGAGGGGCAAAGAAGAGAAGGGGAGAAGGGGCAAAAGAAAGGAAGAGGAAGGAGGGAGGGCATTAATGGAGGGGGTGGTGGAGGGGCAAAGAAGAGAAGGGGAGGAGGGGCAAAAACAAGGAAGAGAAAGGAGGGAGGGCATTAATGGAGGGGGGGGAGGGGCAAAGAAGAGGGGGAAGCACTGAAGCACAAGCAAGTGCAAGAGGGAGGGGGAGAAAGAAAGGGGGGAAGACGAAGGGGGGAAAGGTGGCAGATATTTTGGCTGGCGACCAAAGCAGTAGCGCTGGGCACCAAAGCGCTCTACTGCTATGTGTGCCAGCCAAAATATCTACTGGTACATAAAACTAGCTATAGCACTTGCCCAGAAAACACGCTACTGGTAAAAGATTACACATAGAAGAAGTAGCAGTAGCGCTTCTTAGTGGCCCCATGCTACTGATATTTTCTTAACAGTAGTGCTTGTTAGGGTACCAACGATGCTACTATTTTTTGGACGGGGGGTGTGGTGTGCCTAACTTACATGTAGCATGCCCTCTAGAAACCAACGTTGCTGCTAAGTTGTGCTAGTAGCGCGGTTTGTAACACACGCTACTGCTAATTATCAGTAGCGTGGGCACCAAAACACACGCTACTGGTAAACTTCTATGTATAAGCCTTTTCCTAGTAGTGTTGGGTGTATCCACCATGTACATGGCATACGAAGAGGTGGCCGTCCAGCGTCCAGTAAACGGCGGGTTTTGGGCCTGCTCTTCTCCGGCATCGTTGTCCATACCGTCGATGTCTTCGGAGCCGTAATCGAGCATGTCAGTTAAGTCCTTGACTGTGGCGATAAAGTGGGTGGTGGGTGGGACGTAAAATTCCCAGCTCTCAGCCCCTAGTCCGGGTTGGGCATAGTTCGGACGTTGCTCCTTTGTAATAACGAGGGATCGCATCAAGTCCAGAGCCTCGCTTAAAGGCGAAGTTTGTCCAGGGAGAAAAGAATCCATGGAGTACGGCGGGAAGGGGACCCCATGGCCGAGCTCACACGATGCTGACTCCGAGGGTTCGGAGCCAGTGTCCAGAGAAGAGTCCGTCTTTATGATGGTTGCCGGCGACAGTGCTTCCTCCGGCTCTCCCGTGCTGGGCTTAGTAGCCGTAGATAGTCCGGCGGGCTTAGAAACCCCGTCTTCAGACCTGGCGATGCGCTCCGGATCCAAGGCCAGAGCGGAGTTGGGGTCGTGAATCCTTGGAAGATCAAGTCTCCTCGGATATCAGCGACATAATCCAGGTTTCCAAAACTAATTTGTTGACCTGGGCTGTAGCTGTCGATCTGCTCTGGATGGCCAAGCGAGTTGACCGGCAGTGTGAAGCCGCTGAATACGAAGATCTGGCTGGGGAGAAAAACCTCCCCCAGGGCAGCATCATTGTAGATGATTGATGGAGCCATCGAACCTTCTGGCGGCGACACAGTGGAAGTCTCAATGAAAGCACCAATGTCGGTGTAAAAACCGGCGAATCTCAGGTAGGGGGTCCTGAACTGTGCGTCTAAGGTCGATGGTAACATTAGACAGGGGACACGATGTTTTACCCAGGTTCGGGCCCTCTTGATGGATGTAATACCCTACGTCCGCTTGATTGATATTGATGAGTATGAGGATTACAAGAGTTGATCTACCACGAGATCATTGTGGGTAAACCCTAGAAGCATAGCATGTATGATTGTGATTGCCTCTACGGACTAAACCCTCCAGTTTATATAGACACCGGAGGGGACTAGGGTTGTACAAAGTCGGTTACATAGAAAGTAAATAATACATCTGGCCCCTTAACTTGCCTTCCACGCAGAGGAGAGTCCCATCCAGACACGGGAGGAAGTCTTCTATCTTGTATCTTCATGGCCCAATAGTCCGGCCCACGTCACATAGGCCGAACCCCCGAGGACCCCTTATTCCAGGACTCCCTCAATAGCCCCCGAACCAGGCTTCAATGATGAGATGTCCGGCGCACAGATTCTCTTCGGCATTGCAAGGCGGGTTCCTCCTCTGGTCACTTCAAAGTACCTGACTTAAAGAGCTATATTCGGCCTTCCATTTAATGTCGCACCCATCGGCTTCTGTGCCTCCACACCTTCTACTTCCACGTGTCGAGTGAATATGAGAGGTTGGGGTATTTTTTGCACATAACCCCCCCCCCCCGGCCACGTAAGAAAGGCCTCTATTTAAAGGGATTGGATATCAGATCCATTCCACACCCAGCGGAAAATTCTCAGAGTCTTGCTAGGGGAAACCATTCAACATGGCTAGCATCCCTAGTTACTCCTCCCACCCTCACGGCTCCGAAAAAGGCGATTGGGAGAGATGTTCTGTATCCCATGAGCAGTTGGTTAAGCTCCAAACACAAGGATTCCTTCCCCCCGTGGATCTGGTCCCTGTTCGAGCAGGATTGGCCTCCTTCACAGGCGAAGTTCTGGTGGAAAATTTCCCCAATCCAACCAGGTGGAAAGGGTGTGCTTCGTATCTTACTTGTTGAGAGGTGTCGAGTTTCCAATCCACCCTTTCCTCCGTGGACCCCTAGAGTATTACGGCCTCCAATTGCACAACCTCACGCCGGAATCTATCCTGCACATCGTGGGTTTTGTTGCCCTGTGCGAGCTTTTCCTGGGCTGTGAAGCCCACTTGGATTTGTGGAGGAAGCTATTCTGCCTCATCCACCAAAACCGAGAGGGGTCGATATTCGGGGTGGCGGCGCCGAAGTATGGCGCATAGTCGGGAGCGGATACCTGTCCGGTACGCCAAAGAAGGCGCCCGAAGAATGGCCCTCAGAATGGTTCTATATTGAGGATGTTGCTCTCCCCGACCCAGTTCGAATGGGTCTTCCCGAATTTTCAAATGCTCCGTCGAAGAAACGCCATAGCTGGCGCCCTCGAAGCCTCTAGGAGGAAGATAGCATAGAAGTCCGTCAATTGATGGGCAAGATAAGGACACTTGCCTAGTCCGGATTATCATTAATCGAGGTGATGGCGACTTCCATGGTGCGAGGGGGTCCAGCCACTCCAATACAGAGGGCTTCCCATGTGGCACTATAATGGGGAGGATGACGCCTCACGCTGCGGTCGGAAGGGTCCGGACAGCCCCGTCGCTTTGGTCAAAATATTGGCCGAACTGTACAAAGGGGAGAAAGAGGAGTTCACTCGTCTTAAACGTCGAGATGAATTTTCCATGTACAATCCTCCGAGCTGGGTGAGCTCTAATCCCACCACTTTACTCAATCCTCTCCCTGAATCACTTTTAGTGGACATTAACCCATCTATTTGTAACAGGAATGGCGGAAGGTTACCGAGGGGATCCATAACCCCGCCCCACATCCAGAGGACCACAGCCAGGACCTTGGACCTGGATTCGAAGAGGATCTGGACATATTTGTGGAGCTTGAGGACGGAGTATTCTACCAGGCGAGCTATGACGGCACGGAAGTTGCCATCCTCGCCGACTATCCCGGCCTCCTCCCTGCCTCGCATGTAAGTAATCAAGAGACACCTCCTTCGAAAAAGCTTCCCCGTTACGCCTCACCCACCGCACTATTTCGTGCTCCAAAGGGGAGGCACCCGACGTCTCAACATGCACCAGAGGCATCTCCTAGGAGAGCGACGCCCGCGCCGAGCAAATCTTCAAAGAGGAAGGCGAACGATAACACGACAGAACCTTCATCAAAGAGGTATGGTTTTTTAATCATGCCCCCCGGCAGTCACATCAAACTGTGACATTATCCGCCGTGTCTTATCAGGAAAAGCGTTCGCCGGACTATGTCCGGGGATCCTGCTGGCCGCGCCTCCACAAGTCAGGTTCCAGACCCTTCCTTGAAAGCAAGGGCTGATATGAGGGTGACGTCAGATTGTCCTTCGACAGAGGATTCGGATGATGTATCCGTCACAAACTCTGAAGTGGAAAGCGCCATGAATCATCGGCACGACGGGCCGTTCTTCATGACCCCGACTTTACAAAAGACGCATTCAACGCCTTCAGCTTGGCTGATGCATACATCCGAGCTGCTCGAGATGGGCTTACTAGAGCCACAGACCAGCATTTGAAAGATATGCGGGTAAGTACACATTTGTACAAATCTGATAATTATATACCAGTAGTCCTCGAGACTTGAAGCAGTTGATACAACTGATTTAAGGATCATTGTATAATCAGGTACTCATGGAGAAGAATAGCATGTTGTGTCAAGAGTTGGAAAAGTGTCAGACCCAGCTAGCTACGGCTACCGCCGAATTGGAAAAATGCAACGGGCCATCGCCTGGTAATGTTTCGCCCCATCAGAAAAAAGTATAATCATATACCAGTAATATTAATATTATTGTATTTCCGCTGACAGGATTAGTAGATCAACTGAGGGAAAAACTAAAAATCGCCCAGGCTGGTGAACAGGAGGCCAAAAGGTAACATGCGGCAGACGAGCGTGTGCTGACGCGGTCAGGGATGAAAAGAACAAGCTGCAGGATTCCAATACCCTGCTGGGCGAAGAACTAAAGGATGTGCGAGCCCAGCTAGCTGACACCATCAAGGAGAATAGGAGGCTACAAGGCGGCATATTCAGTATGTTTTTGACCTTACCTTTATGCAATTCAGCGAAGAAATGATCTGACAAATTTATGTGTGCAGGCATGCTGACTGGCCGTCCCGAAGAGGAAATGTCTAGCTCTCAAGGCGACCTTCTGCAAGAGTTGTCCCAATTGCACGAGAAAGCTTGGCAAGCAATGCAGAGCATTGCCAAAGCTTTGTGGCCGTCTGCCTCTCCTCCAGGAAGTATGGAGGAGCTTGTGAAGCTATTCCAGGGAGCTCGGTGGCGCTTCCGATTATGGAAGATATTGGCCTGCCGAGAAGGTGCGCGAGAGGCCTGGGCCATGGTAAAAACACGGTACACCAAGCTTGACCCGAATCATATGGCCCAGGTCGGGCCTAAGGGGTCAGATGGAAAAGAAATTCCAGTTAGTTTGGTATATGACCAAGTAAAGGTAGCCGCCAAATATTCCCAATGGGATTGTAAGCTAGACAACCTGTTAGACGACATAGAGGAAGAAGTTTTTTAGTCCAAATGACTATGTACTTCAAATTGACAAATTTGTCCCTAGCCGGATTGTAAAACGATTGTCATGGCAAACCTTTTCGCTTCGACCTCTGGACCCGAAGGCTCGGATTGTTTCCAAATACCCGTTCAGTAATATAAACCGGGGCATGCGTGGAAACCAGGCGTAGAGGTCATAGTTGCTTGAACAGACAAGTTGTATCCGGCTAGCTATGTTATATGACATGTTGATTGTAAGAAACATCTTCCAGGGAGAATAGTTCCATTAAGGGTTCCTTTCCCTGGGCGGATATGCGTTAGTATGCATGTCCAAACTGTGATTGAAAAATCACAGTATACGTAACATCTGGGGGTTC
Source organism: Triticum urartu (assembly GCF_056163025.1). Classification (NCBI taxonomy): domain Eukaryota; kingdom Viridiplantae; phylum Streptophyta; class Magnoliopsida; order Poales; family Poaceae; genus Triticum; species Triticum urartu. Next base: position 582,431,967 of record NC_141879.1, read on the forward strand.
ATGGTGTGATGAAGGTAGCATTCTTAAGGGAATATTCGGTCAGTGAACTAAAGACATGCATAGGTGCTCCCTTTATGCCCTAGCCGAACAAACGGGAACGTAGGGCATAAGCACAGGAGCCAGGCAACCCAGCTTGGCCAAAACTTAAGTCATAACGATGCGTATAATGGTGAAGAAAAGGTACATATGCGGAAGAGGAAACATATGTGTTGAGCTTGATGCTCCAAAAATAATAATAAGCTTCTGTAAAAGAAGCCCCCAGGTATTATGAGTGTAGACATTTAAGGATGTGCACATCATAGGTGTGCGGTTTGGCCGCACAAGAGCTAAAGAGCTAAACGAAAAGTTAAAGGGAGGAAAAAATAATGGAAACAAAGGGAGAAGAAGACGAACAAAGAGCCCGGCTCTAGGCGTAGAATCTTCGGAGTCTGGCCGCATTCCACGGGTTCGGCTCTAAGCGGTTGTCCGATGCATCACGCAGGCGGTATGCTCCTCCAATGAGAACTTCATCTATGATGAAGGGACCCTCCCACTTGGGCTTGAGTTTGTCCTTTTTCTTCTCTGGTAAGCGTAGAACGAGTTCGCCAATGTTATAAGTCTTGGCCCGCACTTCTCTGCTTTGATATCTGCGAGCCTGTTGTTGATAAAATGTGGAACGGGCTTTTGCGACATCGCGCTCCTCCTCCGGGGCATCTAAGCCGTCCTACCAATCAAGCTCGGCCTCTCTCTCTTCATACATGCTCACTCGAGGTGAGTCATGAATAATGTCGCAGGGCAACACAGCCTCTACGCCGTACACCATGAAGAAGGGTGTATATCCGGTAGTGTGATTGGGCGTGGTCCGCAGCCCCTAGAGTACGGAATCGAGCTCCTCAACCCAGTGCTTGTCTGATTCTTTCAAAGACCACACTAGTCTAGGCTTAATGCCGCTCATAATAAGACCATTAGCTCGTTCAACTTGACCGTTTATTTGTGGATGATAGACGGAGGCATAATCGAGCTTAATGCCCAGGTTAGCACACCAGGCTTTCACCTCATCGGTTGTAAAATTGGAACCGTTGTCGGTGATGATGCTGTGTGGGACGCCATAACGGTGCACAACACCGGATATAAAGTCTATCACTTGTCCGGCTTCGGCCATTTTAACTGGTTTAGCCTCTATCCATTTAGTGAACTTATCTACCATGACCAGCAGATATTTTTTCTTATGGCTTCCTCCTTTAAGGGGTACGACCATATCAAGCTCCCAGACCGCAAAAGGCCAAGTAATGGGGATTGTTTGTAGCACAGTAGGCGGCATATGGCTTTGATTAGCGAAGAGATGGCATCCAACACAATGTTGGACCAAGTCCTGTGCATCTGCTTGGGCCGTCGGCCAGAAGAAACCTGTACGGAAGGCCTTACTTACAAGGGCCCGAGCCGCGGCGTGGTGACCGCCGAGGCCAGCATGGATTTCAGCCAAGAGTTTCCATCCTTCTTCTTCGGAGATACATCTTTGAAGGACTTCAGTAGCAGTTTTCTTGTAGAGCTCTCCGTCATGGACCTTGTAGGCTTTCGAGCATCGAACAATGCAGCGAGCCTCATTCTGGTCCGCGGGGAGTTCTCGCCTATTAAGGTAGGCCAAGAGCGGTACAGTCCATGGGGCAATTACTACCATTATTAGATGTGCTGATGATGTTATTTTGGTGGCTGAGCCCCTGATAACCCACAAGTATAGGGGATCGCAACAGTTTTCGAGGGTAGAGTATTCAACCCAAATTTATTGATTCGACACAAGGGGAGCCAAAGAATATTCTCAAGTATTAACAGTTGAATTGTCAATTCAACCGCACCTGAAATACTTAATATCTGCATCAAAGTATTTAGTAGCAAAGTAATATGATAGTAGCGCTAACGGGAGCAAAATTAACGGTAGCAGTTTTCTAGTGATTGTAACAGTGGCAGCGGAAAAGTAACTAAGCAGAGATCAATATGTGAAAAGCTCGTAGGCATTGGATCAGTGATGGATAATTATGTTGGATGCGATCACTCATGCAACAGTTATAACATAGGGTGACACAGAACTAGCTCCAGTTCATCAATGTAATGTAGGCATGTATTCCGAATATAGTCATACGTGCTTATGGAAAAGAACTTGCATGACATCTTTTGTGCTACCCTCCCGTGGCAGCGAGGTCCTATTGGAAATTAAGGGATATTAAGGCCTCCTTTTAATAGAGTACCGGATAAAAGCATTAACACATAGTGAATACATGAACTCCTCAAACTATGGTCATCACCGGTAAGTATCCTGATTATTGTCACTTCAGGGTTAATGGATCATAACACATAATAGGTGACTGTAGACTTGCAGGATAGGATCAAGAACTCACATATATTCATGAAAACATAATAGGTTCAGATCTGAAATCATGGCACTCGGGCCCTAGTGACAAGCATTAAGCATAGCAAAGTCATAGCAACATCAATCTCAGAACATAATGGATACTAGGGATCAAACCCTAACAAAACTAACTCGATTACATGATAAATCTCATCCAACCCATCACCGTCTAGCAAACCTACGATGGAATCACTCACGCACGGCAGTGAGCATCATGAAATTGGTGATGGAGGAAGGTTGATGATGACGATGGCGACGGATTCCCCTCTCCGGAGCCCCGAACGGACTCCAGATCAGCCCTCTCGAGAGAGTTTAGGGCTTGGCGGCGGCTTCGTATCATAAAACGCGATGAATCCTTCTCTCTGATTTTTTTTCTCCCCGAACGTGAATATATGGAGTCAGGATGGACGTCGGTGGAGCACTAGGGGGCCCATGAGGCAGGGGGCGCGCCCAGGGGGTAGGCGCCCCCCCACCCCAGTGGACAGGCGTGGGCCCCTTGGCCTTGATTCTTTCACCAGTATTTTTTACATATTCCAAAAATATTCTCCGTTGATTTTCAGGTCATTCCGAGAAATTTTATTTCTGCACAAAAATAACACCATGGCAATTCTGCTGAAAACAACATCAGTCCGGGTTAGTTCCATTCAAATCATGCAAGATAGAGTCCAAAAAAAGGGTAAAAGTGTTTGGAAAAGTAGATACGATGGAGACGTATCAACTCCCCCAAGATTAAACCTTTGCTTGTCCTCAAGCAATTCAGTTGACAAACTGAAAGTGATAAAGAAAAACTTTTACAAACTCTATTTTTGCTCTTGTTGTTGCAAATATGTAAAGCCAGCATTCAAGTTTTCAGCAAAGATTATGAACTAACCATATTCACAATAACATTTAGGTCTCATGTTTACTCATATCAATGGCATAATCAATTAGTGAGCAATAATAATGAATCTCGGATGACAACACTTTCTCGAAACAAGCGTGATATGATATAAAAAGATGGTATCTCGCTAGCCCTTTCTGAGACCGCAAAACATAAATGCAGAGCACCTTTGAAGATCAAGGACTGACTAAACATTGTAATTCATGGTAAAAGAGATCTAGTCATAGTCATACTCAATATAAATTAATAGTAATGAATGCAAATGACAGCGGTGCTCTCCGACTGGTGCTTTTTAATAAGAGGATGATGACCCAGCATAAAATTAAATAGATATGCCCTTCGCAGAGGGAAGCAGGGATTTCTAGAGGTGCCGGAGCTTGGTTTTGAAATAGAGATGAATAACATTTTGAGCGGTATACTTTCACTGTCAACATAACAACCGAGAGATATCGATATCTTGCATGCTACACACATTATAGGCGGTTCCCAAGCAGAATGGTAAAGTTTATACTCCCCCACCACCAACAAGCATCAATCCATGGCTTGCCCGAAACAACGGGTGCCTCCAACTAACAACAATCCTGGGGGAGTTTTGTTTGCAATTATTTTGATTTGAGCATGGGACTGGGCATCCCGGTGACCGGCCATTTTCTCGTGAGTGAGGAGCGGAGTCCACTCCTCTTGAGAATAACCCACCTAGCATGGAAGATACAGATAGCCCTAGTTGATACATGAGCTATTCAAGCATACAAAATAGAATTTTTATTTGAAGGTTTAGAGTTTGGCACATACAAATTTACTTGGAACGGCAGGTAGATACCGCATATAGGAAGGTATGACTCATATGGAATAACTTTTGGGGTTTATGGAGTTGGATGCACTAGCAGTATTCCCTCTTAGTACAAGTGAAGGCTAGAAAGAGACTAGGAAGCGACCAGCTAGAGAGCGACAACAGTCATGAATATGCATTAAAATTAATAAACACTGAATGCAAGCATGAGTAGGATATAATTCACCATGAACATAAATATCATGGAGTCTATGTTGATTTTGTTTCAACTACATGCGTGAACATGTGCCAAGTCAAGCCACTCGAATCGTTCAATGGAGGATACCACACCATCATATCACATCACAACCATTTTAATAGCATGTTGGCACGCAAGGTAAACCATTATAAACTCCTAGCTAATTAAGCATGGCATGGGCAACTATAATCTCTAATTGTCATTGTAAACATGTTTCATTCATAATAGGCTGAATCAGGAACGATGAACTAATCATATTTACAAAAACAAGAGAGGTCGAGTTCATACCAGCTTTTCTCATCTCAATCAATCCATCATATATCGTCATTATTGCCTTTCACTTGCACTACCGAATAGTGTGGATAATAATAATAGTGCACGTGCATTGGACTAAGCTGGAATCTGCAAGCATTCAATTCAAGGGAGAAGACAAGGTAATATGGGCTCTTTGTTAGATCAACAATAATGCATATGAGAGCCACTTCAACATTTCATCATGGTCTTCTCCTCTCGACCCCCAAAGAAAAAGAAAAGAAACAAAACTATTTACACGGGAAAGCTCCCAACAAGCAAAAGAAGAACGAGAAATCTTTTTGGGTTTTCTTTTAATTACTACTACTACAGGCATGGAAAGTAAACTAGCTACAAGCTACAACTATTTTTTTGGTTTTTATTAAGGTTTATCAAACACACAAGAAGAAAGCTTAAAAAGAAATTGAACTAGCATGGATAATACAATGAAAAAGTATGAGCACCGACAACTGGTATGAGTGTGTGAACATGAATGTAATGTCGATGAGGAATACGTACTCCCCCAAGCTTAGGCATTTGGCCTAAGTTCATCTATGGCCACGGATCAAAGCTGCCCTCTCCAATGTATTGAGGAGGGTCCTCGGGTTGCCATTAGTTGGCGATCTCCTTCGGATCCCACTGATAAACAGACTGACGGTGGGGATCAGATAGTGGCTCCAGCTCTGGAGCTGATGTCAGGCTCTGGTATGCCTGAACGGCCTCTGACAAAACAAGGTACGTGCCTGAAAATATGTTGAACAAGGAGGGAGCAGGCAAGGTAATAGTCTCAAAGTAATTCTTATCAAAAATTAGTCTATAGTTAAGCAGCTTCTTCTTATTCTTAACAATAAAATCATGTGCTACCATACTCTTATAATCTAGAAAAATATGAGGCAGCAACTTTTCCTCTTTCTCATAATGCCTAATAGGTATGTTAAAGTGTGCAGCAAGGCGTGAGGCGAAGATGCCTCCCAAGACGGGACCCTTTGTACGATTCAGATTTAACTGTTTAGCAACAATAGCGCCTAAACTGAAAGTAGTATCATGAAATAAGGCATGGCGCAAAATAACAATATCAGGGCACTAAGATTTCCACAGTTCCCGCGACCAATTAAGCATCTACTAGCAAATATTGCGAAGTAACGTAGAACAGGAAAATGTATACTAGTAATTCTTGCATTGGAAACCTTCCTCGTTTCCCCTACAGCAATCATATCAATAAATCCTTCCACATCATTACGATGTGGTTCCTCTATGCTGCCCTCAAAGGGTATCCTACAAACTCGGCAAAAATCATAAAGTGACATCTCCTTATGCTCATCATATAAAAAATCCGCCGAAGGTGGCGATCTCCTAGCATGGAAATGAAAATTTTGCACAAAAATATTGGTGGGTAAGAGATACTGTTCACGCTGGTCGTGGAGGAAGTCGGTGAGGCCTGCATTCTCAGGAAAATAATAAAAATCTTTATAAATCCCGGCTTCTCTCAAGAACTCATCACAAGGCCATTCACACGGCCAAACCTCTGCAGTACGAGGGAGATTATACTTGGGCTTCTTATTCTCTTCACTTTTCTTATCCTTCGAGCTTCGGCTCGATGAGCCCCTCAAAAATCTCTTCATCTTTTTCTGAAAATTTCTGATGTTTTTAGTAACTCAAAATAAAAGTGAAGCAAACTCAACAAGATTGATAGCAACTACTCCTACACGTGCCTAGAGGCCATATCATGCATTAAAACTACTTTTGACCACATAATTTTGACATGCAAGCTCAGGAATAAGGTCACCTAAGCAGAAAAAATTTGCAATAAATAAAGCACTAGAACAAAACTAATTGGACCATTGGAGGAGTCACATACCTAAGAACAATCTTCCAAAGCAGTTTTGTGAATGGAGCTTTGAGCAAGGAGATCGAAAATGGTAGCAAGATGAGCTAGAACTCGGGTTTGAGCTGGTGGGTGATTTTTTTCTCGAGCAAGACGAAGTGTGTGGGTGCAAGGATAAGTGGAGGGGACCCACGTGGGGTCCACGAGGCAGGGGGCGCGCCCTCCACCCTCATGGGCACGTGGTGGGTCCCCCTGATGTGTTCTTAGTGCGAGATATTCTTAAATATTCTAGAAAAAACCATATTTCATTTTTGGGGCATTCGGAGAACTTTTATATTTGGGGTATTTTTTATTGCATGGATAATTCGGAAAATAATCATAAAATGCTATTTTTGCTTTATTTAAACTAAATTACAGAAAATAAAAGGAGGGTACAAATAGTTGTGTTTTCTAAATTCATCCATCTCATGATCATCAAAAGGAATCCACTAACAAGGTTGATCAAGTCTTGTTAACAAACTCTTTTCGAATAACATGAAACCGGAGAATTTTTGAATAACACTAAGTTGCCTCAACGAGGATATGCATGTCCTCAACAATAAGAATATCATATTTCTTCTTTACAGTAGGAAGAGGAAATTGAAAACCTCCAATAGTAATCGTTGAAATTTTTCCAATAGAATTGATATTGTGGACTTGAGGTTGTTTCCTCGGAAAGTGTACCGTATGCTCATTACCATTAACATGAAAAGTGACATTGCCTTTGTTGCAATCAATAACAGCCCCTGCAGTGTTCAAAAAGGGTCTACCAAGGATAATCGACATACTATCGTCCTCGGGAATATCAAGAATAACAAAGTCTGTTAAAATAGTAACGTTTGCAACCACAACAGGCACATCCTCACAAATACCGACAGGTATAGCAGTTGATTTATCAGCCATTTGCAAAGATATTTTAGTAGGTGTCAACTTATTCAGATCAAGTCTACGATATAAAGAGAGAGACATAACACTAACACCGGCTCCAAGATCACATAAAGCAGTTTTAACATAGTTCCTTTTAATGGAGCATGGTATAGTTGGTTCTCCGGGATCTCCTAGTTTCTTAGGTATTCCATCCTTAAAAGTATAATTAGCAAGCATGGTGGAAATTTCAGCTTCCGGTATCTTTATCATATTAGTAACAATATCCTTCATATACTTGGCATAAGGATTCATTTTAAGCATATCAGTCAAACGCATAGGCAAAAAGATAGGTCTAATCATTTCAACAAAGCGCTCAAAATCATCAGCATCCTTTTTCTTGGATGGTTTAGGAGGAAAATGCATGGGTTTCTGAACCCATGGTTCTCTTTCTTTACCATGCTTCCTAGCAACGAAATCTCTCTTATCATAATGTTGATTCTTTGAGTGGGTTATCAAGATCAACAGCAGGTTCAATCTCTACACCATTGTCATTGCAAGGTTGAGCATCATCAGTAACATTATCACTAGGTTCATGTTCATTACCAGATTGTGTTTCAACATCAGAAATAGAAATATCATTGGGATTCTAAGGTGTGTCAGCAACAGGTTCACTAGAAGCATGCAAAGTCCTATCATTTTTCTTTTTCTTACTTTTAGAAGGACTAGGTGCATCTACATTATTCTCTGAGAATCCTGCTCAATTCTCTTAGGGTGGCCTTCAGGATACAAAGGTTCCTGAGTCATCTTACCCCCTCTAGTCACAACTCTAACAGCATTATCATTTTTCTTGTTATTTAATTCATTGGGCAAATCATTCTGAGCTTTAAGTACTTGTTCTACTTGAGTGGTAACCATAGAAGCATGTTTACTAATAAGTTTGAGTTCACCTTTAACTCTAGACATATAATCACTCAAGTGTTCAATCATATAAGCATTACGTTTCAATTGTCTACCAACATAAGCATTGAAGTTTTCTTGTTTAACAATAAAATTATCAAACTCATCTAAGCATTGGCTAGCAGACTTATTACGAGGAATATCACCTTCATCAAATATATAGAGAGAATTTACCTTTACTACCTGTGTCGGGTTATCAAGACCATGTATTTCTTCAGTAGGTGGTAAATTCTTAACATCTTCAGCTTTAATACCCTTTTCTTTCATAGATTTCTTTGCCTCTTGCATATCTTCAGGACTGAGAAATAGAATACCCCTTTTCTTCGGAGTTGGCTTAGGAGTTTGTTCAGGAAGTGTCCAATTATTTTCATTAGTCAACATATTATTCAATAGCAATTCAGCTTGATCAACAGTTCTTTCCCTGAAAACACAACCAGCACAACTATCCAGGTGGTCTCTGGAAGCATTGGTTAGTCCATTATAAAAGATACCGAGTACTTTATTTTTCTTGAGAGGATGATCATGTAAAGCATTAAGTAATAGGAGAAGCCTCCCCCAAGCTTGTGGGAGACTCTCTTCTTCAATTTGCACAAAATTATGTATTTCCCTTAAGGCAGCTTGTTTCTTATGAGAGGGGGAATATTTGGCAGAGAAGTAATAAATCATATCCTGGGGACTACGCACACAACCAGGATCAAGAGAATTAAACCATGTTTTAGAATCACCCTTTAATGAAAACGGAAATAACTTAAGGATATAATAATAGCGAGTTTTCTCATCATTAGTGAACAGGGTGGCTATATCATTTAATTTAGTAAGATGTGCCACAACAGTTTCAGATTCATAGCCATAAAAAGGATCAGATTCAACCAAAGTAACTATCTCAGGGTCGACAGACAAATCATAATCCTTATCTATCGTGGAATTGTCATGGCAGATGTCCTAGCGAAAGGACTTAGTCGTAGGGCCATCGCAACTAGGAAGCTTAAAGGGGTTAATCGGGACAAAGGACACGAGAGGTTTTATACTAGTTCGTCCCCTTACGATGAAGGTAAAAGCCTACGTCTAGTTGTGTTGGTATTGCTGGGGTCTCGATCACCAAGAGGCTTAACTCGCCGGCTTGGTTCTCGATCTCTTGTTTCTTGCCCTAAGCCGCCACCGGGTCGTCCCCTTATATACACGGGTTGACACCTGGTAGCCTACAGAGTCCCGGCCGGCTCATAATCGTGTCCGGCTCAGTGACTTCCTTTACATGCCTTTCTTTACAAGTCTTTCCTTACATACGGCGGTTTGTAATATTGGGCCTGATGCCGCCTCTAGGCCCTTGGGCCTTCTATAAGATTTAATAAACTATCATCTTAATGTTTACTGGGCTTCTTGTGTAACCCGCCATTGGGGCTGACCCGGCCCCTCCTGGGCGGGTCATAACTGATAGCTATATCCCCAACATTAGGCCCCAGGTTGACTTTGAACTTCGTTCTTTATCAATCTTCAACACTTAGACAAAATCCATCTTCTTATCCTCGCAGAAGTTTTTGTAACCCGCCTTGACGTCATCTCTTGAAAACGCAAAAAACATTTATGACGTCATCTCCCAACGGATCTTCATCTTTAGTGTCTTCCGAGAATCGACGCGTCTGTGTAGTTGGATAACCATTATTCGGCTCCCCCTCGATTTTTGCGCCTGTCTGTTCACATTTTTCCTTATAAATAGGCACGCCTCGGCCTTCCTCATTCTTCTCTCTCTCCGTCTTCTTCCTCTCGCAACCCTCCTGCTGCTCGAGCCTCACCGCCGTCGCGCTTCTCCTCCGTCTCCGTCGACCTTGGCCGCTGCATCAATCTGAATCGGTCCAGAGAACGGCAGCGACCTCCACAGAAGATCTGTGGTTGTAAGTGTTCTCCTTTTCACTTCTCAGATCCGCATTAGGGTTTCCAGACTTCTTCATGTTCTTCATAGTTCATCGCAGTTCTTCGTAGTTCTTCCACCGCAGGCCTCTTCTTGATCCAAAAAGATATATATGCTTGTGCGGTAGTGTTTTTGTGCCTACTCTTGATGCCCACAGGTCCCTTTCTCTGCTTCAAAGATCTTATTAGAACTCACAGACTTATCTGCGCTAAACTTTTTATGTCTAGAATATTTCCCATTTTTGAATAGCCATTTGATCCGGAATAATACCAAGCAGTTTAGGAAACTTGTTTGTCTCAACACTTAGCTGAATTTGCTTTTCTCAAATATCTGTAGTCTTGGCGGCTTACTGTTCCGGCTTACTTTTCCTTATATGACATTAGCCCTTAACTAAGCCGCCATTACTTCCCTGTATTATCATCATTGAACTGTTAATTTTACCATTGAATCGAACCGGCATGTTGCCTTTCTTTTCAGTTTGTTTTTGAACATCATGCCGTCCAAAGCACCAACCATCTGTAACTGGGTTCCCTCAACCGTAACTGCGGAACGTTTGATGGAGTTCTTCACCATAGGATATTTGGCAGGAAAAGACGTCATGTCTTACCGTGCCCCTAACCCGGACGAAGAACGGCCCAATCCAAGGGCTAGCGAAGTGATTGTTTTTACTGACCATATGAACCGTGGCTTCTCACCGCCCGGCTCAAAGTTCTTCAGAGAGATCCTCCACTTTTTCAAACTCCACCCCCAAGATATCGGGCCCAATTCCATTTCTAACATCTGTAACTTCCAAGTGCTCTGTGAAGTGTATCTTCAAGAAGAGCCGACCATGGAGCTGTTTAGAGAATATTTTTATCTGAACCGGCAAAACGAGTGCGCCAATGGCCTTAGCTTGGAGCTTGGAGACATCTCAATTCAGCGTCGGCAGGGTGTTGTCTTCCCCCTCATTGTCTTGTCGAGTCATCCAAAAGACTGGAATCAGACTTGGTTCTACTGTCAAGACATTTCACGGCAAATGAGAAGCCACTGCCGGGTTATCGCCCCGAACGTCTTAACTACAAGTTGGCGCTCCCTGACAAGCTCACTACTGCTGAACGCAAGAAGCTTGTAACACCCACGATGCGGCTATATCTCCCACGTGTCGGAGCACGACTTAGAGGCATAACCGCATTGTAGGCATGTCGCAAGAGGGGTAATCTTTACACATCCCATGTACTGAATAAGAAAGGGATAAAGAGTTGTCTTACAATCTCCACTTCACACAATACATGAATATAGCATTACATCATCCAGATACAATCAAGGTCCGACTACGGAACCAATTAAAGAAAGACAACCCCTAATGCAAAAGATCCCCGATCGCCCCGACTGGGCTCCACTACTGATCAACTGGAAACGAAACAACACAATGAACACGATCTTCATCGAGCTCCTCCTTGAGCTTGGTTGTGTCACCTGCACGGTTATCATCGGCACCTGCGACTGTTTGAAGTAATCTGTGAGTCACGGGGACTCGGCAATCTCACACCCTCGCGATCAAGACTATTTAAGCTTATGGGAAGGAAAAGGTAGTGAGGTGGGACTGCAGCAAGCACTAAACATATATGGTGGCTAACTTACGCAAATGAGAGCGAGAAGAGAAAGCAAAGCATGGTCGTGAACTAGAAGTGATCAAGAAGTGATCCAGAAACTACTTATGATCAAACATAACACAAGAACCGTGTTCACTTCCTGGACTCCGCCGGAAAGAGACCATCACAGCTACACACACAGTTGATGCATTTTAATTAAGTTAAGTGACAAGTTCTCTACAACCGGATATTAACAAATTCCCATCTGCCCATAACCGCGGGTACGGCTTTCGAAAGTTCAAAACCCTGCAGGGGTGTCCCAACTTAGCCCATCACAAGCTCTCACGGTCAACGAAGGATATTCCTTCTCCCAGGACGACCCGATCAGACTCGGAATCCCTGTTACAAGACGTTTTGACAATGATAAAACAAGACCAGCAAAGCCACCTGGATGTGCCGACAAATCCCGATAGGAGATGCACATTTCTCTTTCTCAGGGCACACCGGATTGTCCAAACTTCCGGTAGGCCAACCCAGAGTTGCCCCTGGTGGCCACCGGCGGCTGACAGGTTGGACCAACTCTCAGAGGAGCACTAGCTCGGGGGTTTAAAATAAAGATGACCCTTGAGTCTGCAGAACCCAAGGGAAAAAGGCTTAGGTGGCAAATGGTAAAACCAAGGTTGGGCCTTGCTGGAGGAGTTTTATTCAAGGTGAACTGTCAAGGGGTTCCCATTATAACCCAACCGCGTAAGGAATGCAAAATCAAGGAACATAACACCGGTATGACGGAAACTAGGGCGGCAAGAGTGGAACAAAACACCAGGCATAAGGCCGAGCCTTCCACCCTTTACCAAGTATATAGATGCATTAATTAAAATAAGAGATATTGTGATATCCCAACAATATCCATGTTCCAACAAGGAACAAACTTCATCTTCACCTGCAACTAGCAACGCTATAAGAGGGGTTGAGCAAAGCGGTAACATAGCCAAACAACGGTTTGATAGGACAAGGTGGGTTAGAGGTTTGACATGGCAATATGGGAGGCATGATATAGCAAGTGGTAGGTATCGCGGCAAAGCAAAGGAGCGAACAACTAGCAAGCAAAGATAGAAGTGATTTCGAGGGTATGGTCATCTTGCCTGAGATCCCGCAAGGAAGAAGAACGACTCCATGAAGAAGACAAACGGACGTAGTCAAACGGATCCTCACAAACGCGACATTATCGAAACTAACTCGAAGAAGCAACACCGGAAAGAAGCAAGTAACATAGTAAACAACCATCACATAAGCATGGCATGATGCACAAACAAGTATGATGCATGTCCGGTTTAAATATGCATGGCATGGCAAAGGGCACAAACAAAACTACAAGTTAAGTGGAGCTCAATATGCAACGAGTTGCATATTGACGGAACACCACATCAATTATTTAGTTCTCTCTCGTTTATGTACCCAACAATATTAAATGTTGTTAAACATGGCAAGAGGTGAAACATGAGTAAAATACACAGTTAGGCATTTTGAATGAGGCCGGAAACATCAGACAACAATTCAGGTAAATCCTCATGTGCATTTAGCAATTTAATGCAAACAACAATGTTAACCATTTAAATGTTATTAACATGATGCGGATGACATGAGCAAGTTTTATGCAATTTAGAAAAAGTTGACAAGAGCATGATATGAAGCATTTGTCATCATGGCGGAAACGAAAGGGGTCCACGACAATGACAACGGAAATGGTGCCACGGCACCGTTCCGGTTCCGACAACTCATTGAGATGTCGGTGCAAAAGAAAGTGTGAAGGGAACGTGTAGTACTCGCAAGAGATGGTGGGGTGCTTCTGGTAACCGGGTTACCATGGGTCGACGACGGTGCCAAGTGAGGGAAACAACTAACGTTCACGGGAGGATACAACATCCACACATACATCTCATACAACACGAGCATTCGTTCACAGCCGTCGTCTCGGTGGTTATACATTCAAAGCGTGCAATCAGGATGGTTTGGGTTCGGTCCAAGTAGAGGAAGTAGACGTTCTCGGGGCGTTGAGGGAAGTAGACGTTCGTGTTTGGAAAGCGGTGGAGGTACGGGTCTTCGACAACGGTCATCGTACACACTCCGAGGTCGTCGGTAGAGGTTCTCGCGATCTCGGCGATGGTAGTGGTACATGTCATCGGTCGTCGAACTTAGCGATCCGAAGGGGTACTTGGCGAACAACGGTCGTCAAAGTACTTGTCGGTCCATGAAGTCGATCTCAGAGGTCTTGTCGGATCCACAGCGACGGTTGTTGTTCACTCGACGGCCTTCGGCGACGGTAGTCGTACACGGTTCGTAGAGGTACTTGACGTCCACGGGGTCGACGGTAGACGTTCTAGGCATCGGGCGTCCAGGTACTTGCCGGGCTTGAAGAACCGAAGGGGTACTTGTGGTGTCGACCTTGGCGACGGAAGTGGTACACATTGTGGGGTACTTGTCGAAAGGAATCCATAGAGGCGGTCTTGTGTCCATGTGTTCAATGGTCTTGGCAACGACAGAAGGGGCAGGGGGGCAGCATCACGTAGCATGCTTGGTGAGGGGCTACAAGTGAGAGGCCATGGCAGCGGCAAGGTTTGGCCGCGAAGATCCGAAGCAGGTGATAGCAGCACGGCGATGGAGGTAACAGGGAACTCAGGCAAGAGGCCTCGTGGGTGCCATGGCGCTGAGCGACGAGCTGCTGCTGCTCGATGCAGACAGAGGCAACCAGTGGACAGAGTTGGAGGAGGACTCTGCTCCCGTGGTTGAAGATGAACGGCGACGGCGCGACACTCCAGGAGGCAGCAGGGCGCGGGGACGGTAGGGGCATGGTCGCCGGGGCTCATCCACGGCGGTCCTAACCTCCGGAGCACAACGGAGCGGCAAGGAGGGGTTGGTGCCGACATGGAGGGACTTGGCGCGGCGGTCGTAGCTGTAAGGGCGGCGCGAGGAGGGCGCTGCGGCGGGCAGCCTCGCGGAAGAGGGAGGCACAGACATGGGACAGCGCTCGTCGGCGGGGCCGGCGTTCAGGAGGGATCGGGTCGAGGCACGACGAGCTCCTCTCCCTAGCGATGTGTGTTGCGTGTGGCGGCGCAGGAGGGAGAGATCGATGGGGAATGAAGGGAACGAGTAGGGGAGGATAGGATTACAGCGGGGGCGCGGCTGGGCCTTGGGCCACTGGTGGGAGGGGGCTGCTGGAGGCCCAAGTGGCCGGCTAGGCTGGGCCCCTCTCTTCCCTCTTAATTCTTCTTCAACAGAAACAATAGAGAGAAGGGGAAAAAGGAAGAGGGGTTTAGGGAACGAATTTGGGCACGAGGACAATTTTCCCGGACTCATAAAAATATGAGGAATTTAAATAAAATGGTGAAAGGAATTTTACAGAGAATAAAGTTCGCACAGAGGAACATGTTTGAATTTAATTCAAACTTGCATGAATTTATAACCTAACCAAACTGAATCCAAAAGGGCTTAAATTTTATAGGATGACCCTACATAATAAATATGATTTATGGGCAAAAGATGAACATTTATTTGAGCAAATCTATTTGCGACTCAAATAAATAGAGAAAAGGGAAAGAAAGAAGTGGCATATGGATTTGAAACTTGGGTGAAACCAAGTTGGGAGTGAGCATGGGGTTGATGGAAGGATCAAGAGAAGAAAAGAAGTTGCAAAGCACATGAGCAACTAAATTAAACAAACACAACAATGGTATGGAGAAGATGCATGATGCAAAATAAAATAAAACAAACATCACAAGCGAGCAAGCACGCATGAACATGATGGATGCAAATGCACACAAAAAAAGAAAGCAACGAACCAAACAAATCACATGACGAAACTCAGAAAACAAGGAAGGCATCTGAAGCTCCGGTCTTGGGGCTTTACAACACTCCACCACTACGAGAGGATCTCGTCCCGAGATCTAGGATGGCACCGGAGAGAAACGGAAGAGGAAGAGGAGAGGTAAAACTAAGTTGCTTATTTGACAAACGAGTGAAACCAAGAGCCTTAAGAGGTTGAACAACTTGAAATAAAGAATAAAACGAAGATGGACAAAGTTGAAAACACTCCGTTAGAAAAAGAGAGGAACAAGGAACATTACTAGAACCGTGTAGGTTGAAAGACATAAGAAAAGGGTTGCAATGGACAAGAAGTACATGCAAGCACTCCGGTAGAAACGAGATGTACAAGGAACAATAAGGATCAATTACGATAAGACTGATATAATTTGGACAGCACTCCGACTATAAATGGGAGGAATCGAACATGAACTTGACAAGATGAGAAGATACTTGATGAAATCAACAACACACTACCTCCGAAACTATTGAAAGGAAGGCTCAAGGTGTAAGAAAGATTTTAGACAGCACTCCGGTTGAGAAGGGAGGTATTACTTGATAAGATGAGAGAACTTGAATGAAGGACACGACACTCCGGTTGAATGGATAAGCAAAAAAGAAAGAACATGATCCTCACAATTCGAGATGAAGAGTGAAGAGAGCAACCTCATAATGCTTTCGGAACAAAAGAATAGAAGCTAGATTGTTGGAAAGGAAAGACTTGAGAAAAAAATGACATCTTTTACCACAATAGAATTTGAAAAACATCCTTAAAAGAAGGATTGAACGTAGTTGTTGGGAAATCAACAACGAAAAGAACAAGCTTGTTGAGGGCTTATGGAAAACATCCCAAAAACTTGAGGTGAAATCCTGCCACAAACGGAAAACAATTTCTTGCTTTACATCGATGAGGAGATGAAAAACTTATATCACCGGTAGGATAAATGAAGAACTTGGGTCATTTATGAGCACCATAAATAGCAACAATCCTTAGAGAAAGCTTTAGGTGAAATATAACCCAAGATAAACTTCAATGAAGAGATTGATGGGTTGCAAAAGATCTCATGAACGGATTGAAAAAGATGGGTTTAAAATATGTCATTTCGAACAACTTGTCGATCATGAAACAAGAAGGAAACTGTCAAAATGACATAACACCACCCAAAAGATGAGATGTGAAAGAATTACACTTCGGAATGCAAGATGAAGAATACTTGAGCTCCTCTGAAAAGAATCTTGATGAACCCTTTGAGAAGGAATTTAAATCCTTGATGAACCACCATGTAGAGCCTCCATGAAGAACTCCGGTAACAAAAGGATGCTCAAACGAAAGGAAAGAGAAGTTGAAAAAAAACAAAAGGTGAAGCCTTAATGATTTAGATGGATCTCCGTGGTGATATAATTGCGAGAGCTTGGAACTCCGGGAAAGAAAGATGAGCACTTGAAACCAAGAATTTAATCATCGTGAACAAACTCCGGAAGAAAGGATTAACATATGGATGAAACAAGAATAAGAATTACATTATGCGTATCCTTCACCAATTAAATTGATGACAAGCAATGGATTTGGCATACAACCTATTCTTGTAGAAAAGATTAAGATAAATATAGCGTAAACTTGAGAAGGTCTTCAATGAACCACCGGTAAGATTTGAAAAGCACGAATGCATTGATATGAAAAACGAAGGAAGAAGAATCTTGGAAGAACCATCGTAAGAATTGAAAACGATTGAAGAAAAGATAAAGAAGCACCGAGAAGAATTATAGAACAAATGAAGATACTTGAGGGGATTTAGATACAAATGAACCAATAAATCACGAACTGATTAGAGAATACTTGAATGATGCACCGATAAGATTTGGAGAACGAGAGCTGAAAGCTGGAATGAATAATTATGAGATGATGGGCTCTGGAGAATCAAACTGAAAAGGCTCCTGAATTTCTCCGGATGGGTGAAAAGAATTCTCACAATCGAAAACAATTTTGAGAGGATGGCAGCAAGCAAGAATCACGAATCTTCGAGAGAAAGGGCCAAGATTTGGGAGAAACTCTTCTTCAGTCTTCAAATGTTGAGAATGACGACGAGAAACTCCACCATGAATTGTTGAGATACTCCGGGATGACGAATTTAAAGGTTGATCCAATGGTGAAGAATTTAGAAGACCTTGGTGGAAGACACTTGACTGATGATAGCTCATTCTTACGTCAAATTTTTGATAGATTTGAGAATAACTCCGGTAAAATTAGAAGAGTCAGGTAAGATCTTGGAAAAAGACCTGTGGGTTAGGGCCCACTCAAAATAAACATCGTTGAACAATTGCTTGAAAAGAGAGATTGCACTGGTTGAATTAAATGGCTTGAATGAGATACCAATCTCGAAAGAGCTTGAACGAAAGCAGAGTGGAAACACGAATATTCGAGAATATCTTGAACACTCCAGAACAATTGAATAGCGAGAAGTGGATGATTAAGAGGTGCACCGGCATAAGAAAGCACTTGAAACAAGGAAAGATATGATCGACAAAGCTTGAATTGAATCCACCGTAGAAGAAAAGAATGAAGAATGATGAACTTGAAGCTCCATTAGTATCTTCCTGAGAATCATCGTATAAGAACATAGATTGAACAAAATTGAAGAGACTTAACATCAATAAGATGGATACTTGATTAAGAAGACTGAGACCTTGAATAAAAAGGGTGGGAGGGCGGAGAAACAAAGGCAACTTGAGACGGATGAAACAAATAACGTTGAGTAGACTTTGAGTTGATCTTGCTATGTTGAAAATGAACGAATCCACTTGAGGAGAAACACGCCGGTTGAAAAGAATTGACATGAAAATCTCGATTATCATGAAGGGTTGGTATTCACATAGGAGTATAAGAACACCGCTTAGAAAAGGTATGGAATCAACACTTGACTTCGAAGCAACTCGAATACCACAACAAAAACAAAAACAAGGATTGGCTTGCAAAATAAGCCAGAAACAAACATATGATAGATCCCATATCGTATCATGTGTCTGTTTGAAAGATATTCTAGGAGCTACTTGAATTCCCACTTATAAACTCCTAAAACTTTCCGGTTATGCAATCAGGTGTTGGGGATACAGGGGAAGCATAATATCTCACCCAAAACTAGCAAATCCTACATCCAGCTGTATCCATCCTTCAACACATAACCAAGAAACCTTCGGAAATCATTTACCTCAACCTTCGAAAAGCATCCGTTATATGAGTTATGGCAATACTCCCGAACTCCCGCCCCAGTATTGGGTGGCGTCGAGGTTATCTCACCAACAACTGCATAAAAGAGATTTTCGATGTCGGCGAAACTCAGGTATTCCAGAACTGCAACGATAAAATTGTGACGACAACACCTCGGAGCTCAACTCCCCGGGACACTGCCACAACCCCTAAATGTCAGGAGGCACCAAGAACAATGGTCTCGTCACAAAACCATCGGAACAATTCTAAGATACCCGCGTCATCCTAAAAAAATTCATGAAATTTGAGAAGAGAAGAGTCAAAACTCTACGTCAGGATGCCTCACCAGAGTGATGAAGGGACTAAGGAGTAAAAAGAATCCTACTCTCCGATATATATAATTCTATAAGACTCAAAACATTTTTCTAGACTCAACAACGCCAGCGATTCGATCAAGCAGGGGGCTCCTAAGTCGGGGAAGGCTCTGATTACCAACTTGTAACACCCACGATGCGGCTATATCTCCCACGTGTCGGAGCACGACTTAGAGTTATAACCACATTGTAGGCATGTCACAAGAGGGGTAATCTTTACACATCCCATGTACTGAATAAGAAAGGGATAAAGAGTTGGCTTACAATCGCCACTTCACACAATACATGAATATAGCATTACATCATCCAGATACAATCAAGGTCCGACTACGGAACCAATTAAAGAAAGACAACCCCTAATGCAAAAGATCCCCGATCGCCCCGACTGGGCTCCACTACTGATCAACTGGAAACAAAACAACACAACGAACACGATCTTCATCGAGATCCTCCTTGAGCTCGGTTGCGTCACCTGCACGGTTATCATCGGCACCTGCAACTGTTTGAAGTAATCTGTGAGTCACGGGGACTCAACAATCTCACACCCTCGTGATCAAGACTATTTAACTTTATGGGTAGGAAAAGGTAGTGAGGTGGGACTGCAGCAAGCACTAAGCATATATGGTGGCTAACTTATGCAAATGAGAGCGAGAAGAGAAAGCAAAGCACGGTCGTGAACTAAAAGTGATCAAGAAGTGATCATGAAACTACTTACGATCAAACATAACACAAGAACCGTGTTCACTTCTCGGACTCCGCCGGAAAGAGACCATCACGGCTACACACACGGTTGATGCATTTTAATTAAGTTAAGTGACAAGTTCTCTACAACCAGATATTAACAAATTCCCATCTGCCCATAACCGCGGGCACGGCTTTCGAAAGTTCAAAACCCTGCAGGGGTGTCCCAACTTAGCCCATCACAAGCTCTCACGGTCAACGAAGGATATTCCTTCTCCCAGGATGACCCGATCAGACTTGGAATCTCGGTTACAAGACGTTTCGACAATGGTAAAACAAGACCAGCAAAGCCACACGAATGTGCCGACAAATCCCGATAGGAGCTGCACATGTCTCGTTCTCAGGGCACACCGGATTGTCCAAACTTCCGGTAGGCCAACCCAGAGTTGCCCCTGGTGGGCACTGGCGGCTGACAGGTTGGACCAACACTTTGAGGAGCACTGGCCCGGGGGTTTAAAATAAAGATGACCCTTGAGTCTGCAGAACCCAAGGGAAAAAGGCTTAGGTGGCAAATGGTAAAGCCAAGGTTGGTCCTTGCTGGAGGAGTTTTATTCAAGGCGAACTGTCAAGGGGTTCCCATTATGACCCAACCGCGTAAGGAATGCAAAATCAAGGAACATAACACCGGTATGACGGAAACTAGGGCGGCAAGAGTGGAACAAAACACCAGGCATAAGGCCGAGCCTTCCACCCTTTACCAAGTATATAGATGCATTAATTAAAATAAGAGATATTGTGATATCCCAACAATATCCATGTTCCAACAAGGAACAAACTTCATCTTCACCTGCAACTAGCAACGCTATAAGAGGGGCTGAGCAAAGCGGTAACATAGCCAAACAATGGTTTGATAGGACAAGGTGGGTTAGAGGTTTGACATGGCAATATGGGAGGCATGATATAGCAAGTGGTAGGTATCGCGGCATAGCAAAGGAGCGAACAACTAGCAAGCAAAGATAGAAGTGATTTCGAGGGTATGGTCATCTTGCCTGAGATCCCGCAAGGAAGAAGAACGAGTCCATGAAGAAGACAAACGGACGTAGTCAAACGGATCCTCGCAAACGCGACACTATCGAAACTAACTCGAAGAAGCAGCACCGGAAAGAAGCAGGTAACATAGTAAACAACCATCACATAAGCATGGCATGATGCACAACCAAGTATGATGCATGTCCGGTTTAAATATGCATGGCATGGAAAAGGGCACAAACAAAACTACAAGTTAAGTGGAGCTCAATATGCAACGAGTTGCATATTGACGGAACACCACATCAATTATTTAGTTCTCTCTCGTTTATGTACCCAACAATATTAATTGTTGTTAAACATGGCAAGAGGTGAAACATGAGTAAAATACACAGTTAGGCATTTTAAATGAGGCCAGAAACATCAAACAACAATTCCGGTAAATCTCATGTGCATTTAGCAATTTAATGCAAACAACAATGTTAACCATTTAAATGTTATTAACATGATGCGGATGACATGAGCAAGTTTTATGCAATTTGGAAAAAGTTGACAAGAGCATGATATGAAGCATTTGTCATCGTGGCGGAAACGAAAGGGGTGCCACGATAATGACAACGGAAATGGTGCCACGGCACCGTTCCGGTTCCGACAACTCATTGAGACGTTGGTGCAAAAGAAAGTGTGACGGGAACGTGTAGAACTCGCAAGAGATAGTGGGGTGCTCCCGGTAACCGGGTTCCCACGGGTCGACGATGGTGCCAAGTGAGGGAAACAACTAACGTTCACGGGAGGATACAACATTAAAACATACATCTCATACAACACGAGCATTCGTTCACGGCCGTCGTCTCGGTGGTTATACCTTCGAAGCATGCAATCGGGATGGTTCGGGTTCGGTCCAAGTAGAGGAAGTAGACATTCTCTAGGCGTTGAGGGAAGTAGACGTTCGTGTTTGGAAAGCGGTAGAGGTACGGCTCTTTGACAACGGTCATCGTACACACTCCGAGGTCGTTGGTAGAGGTTCTCGCGATCTCGGCGATGGTAGTAGTACATGTCATCGGTAGTCGAACTTAGCGATCCGAAGGGGTACTTGGCGAACAATGGTCGTCAAAGTACTTGTCGGTCCACGTAGTCGATCTCAGAGGTCTTGTCGGATCCACGGCGACGGTTGTTGTTCACTCGACGGCCTTCGGCGACGGTAGTCGTACACGGTTCGTAGAGGTACTTGACATCCACGGGGTCGACGGTAGGCGTTCTAGGCATCGGGCGTCCAGGTACTTGCCGGGCTTGAAGAACCGAAGGGTACTTGTGGTGTCGACCTTGGCGACGGAAGTGGTACACATTGTGGGGTACTTGTCGAAAGGAATCCATAGAGGCGGTCTTGTGTCCCTGTGTTCAATGGTCTTGGCAACGACAGAAGGGGCAGCGGGGCAGCATCACGTAGCATGCTTGGTGAGGGGCGACAAGTGAGAGGCCGTGGCAGCAGCAAGGTTTGGCTGGGAAGATCCGAAGCAGGTGATAGCAGCACGGCGATGCAGGTAACAGGGATCTCGGGCAAGAGGCGTCGCGGGTGCCATGGCGCTGAGCGACGAGCTGCTGCTCCTTAATGCAGACAGAGGCAAACAGAGTACAGAGTTGGAGGAGGACCGTGCTCCCGTGGTTGAGGATGAACGGTGACGGCACGACACTCCAGGAGGCAGCAGGGCGCAGGGACGGCAGGGCATGGTCGCTGGGGCTCATCCACGGCGGTCCTAACCTCTGGAGCACAACGGAGCGGCGAGGAGGGGTTGCTGCCGACATGGAGGGACTTGGCGTGGCGCCCGTAGCTATAAGGGCGGCGCGAGGAGGGCGCTGCGGTGGGCGGCCTTGCGGAAGAGGGAGGCACAAGCGTGGGACAGCGCTCGTCGGCGGGACCGGCGTTGAGGAGGGATCGGGTCGAGGCACGACGAGCTCCTCTCCCTAGCGATGTGTGTTGCGTGTGGCGGCGCGGGAGGGAGAGATCGATGGGGAATGAAGGGAACGAGCAGGGGAGGATAGGGTTACAGCGGGGGCGCGGCTGGGCCTTGGGCCACTGGTGGGAGGGGGCTGCTGGAGGCCCAAGTGGCCGGCTAGGCTGGGCCTCTCTCTTCCCTCTTAATTCTTCTTCAACAGAAACAATAGAGAGAAGGGGAAAAAAGGAAGAGGGGTTTAGGGAAAGAATTTGGGCACGAGGACAATTTTCCCGGACTCATAAAAATATGAGGAATTTAAATAAAATGGTGAAAGGAATTTTAGAGAGAATAAAGTTCACACAAAGGAACATGTTTGAATTTAATTCAAACTTGCATGAATTTATAACCAAACCAAACTGAATCCAAAAGGGCTTAAATTTTATAGGATGACCCTACATAATAAATATGATTTATGGGCAAAAGATGAACATTTATTTGAGCAAATCTATTTGCGACTCAAATAAATAGAGAAAAGGGAAAGAAAGAAGTGGCATAGGGATTTGAAACTTGGGTGAAACCAAGTTGGGAGTGAGCATGGGGTTGATGGAAGGATCAAGAGAAGAAAAGAAGTTGCAATGCACATGAGCAACTAAATTAAACAAACACAACAATGGTATGTAGAAGATGCATGATGCAAAATAAAATAAAACAAACATCACAAGCGAGCAAGCACGCATGAACATGATGGATGCAAATGCACACAAAAAAGAAAGCAACGAACCAAACAAATCACATGACGAAACTCGTTAAACAAGGAAGGCATCTGAAGCTCCGGTCTTGGGGCATCACAAAGCTGATACCATCCATCAAAAGGATTAATGCTTTGTTAGGGAACGGGTTAACTGGAGTTGATCTGACCCGCTGCTGGATCTCATGGCGGGTCATCCCTCTAAGCCATCGGACAAAACTGATGTACGAGTATGGTGGAGGCCCGGATGACTCTCTTCGTCACAGCTCCGTTCAACTAACGGAAGAAGATATTGTTTCAATGCCAACCCTTCTGGTGAACGGAAAATACGAAGACTGCAGTATCGTCGGGTTAAACCCCTTCTGCAAGCTTAACCCGGTGCCAGAAGTAAGGACACCCTGATCTCCCTCCTTTGTATTTTTCCCAGCCGTATTATTTAATACTTCTCAGACCTTTCATCTTGTTTTTACCTGTCTGCAGGCCAGATTTGATTTCTGGAAAGTTAAATATGACCATGAAGCTGCCAAGAAAGCAAGAGCCGCTGCCATAAATGCCAAGAAAACGACCTGGAGGTCGAAAAAGAAGAAGAAGAGCACTGCTGAAGATTGGATGAAGCTTGACGATTCTTGTGAGTCGGAGGTAGCCCTTGACTCCCTTGGCCAATTTTTTAACAATCTTATTAACACTGATCATTACCAGGCTGACACTGGGGCCAGTCAGGCCGTGGAAGAAGAGGTAACTATTTCCTCCGACTCAGCCCATTTGCCAAGACAGAAACTTCGAGTCGTAACCCGGAAAGTAAGGTTTTCACACCCTTTGGCTTATCTGGACCCTCACTTTCTTTTGAAAAAGCAGCAACATGAGAGCCGCCGTCAAGCCCAGACCAAAGACGAACCGGCTGTTGTTCTTCAACAAACTCCTCAAAAATGCTAGAATGAGGTTTATTTCTTTGTCTTTGTCTTTTTGTTAATGGATCTCCTCCCTTGCATTACTTACTTTGTTTTATCTTTGCAGGAGGTATCTCGCTCGTTTGGCGACTCGTCTCAGACCCAACTTCCGGCCTTCAAGACTGCCCCTGGGTAAGGAAAAAATCCTTTGTCTTTCATGTTTCTCAAATTGTCTCTTTATACTGACAGTCCTGTAATCTTTCACTTAGTGGCCAAGCTAAGTCTAAGAAGGCCAAGGTAACTAAACCGGCAGAAGACCCGCCAATCTTTGCACCTGAACCGGCGAGGCCACCTTCTCCTCCATCAATTGAAACTCCAGAAGACCCGCCTGTCACTATAGAAGAAAATCCTCCTGAGCCGTTGGTTGACGATACCATCATTAACCCTTCCACAACTGGACCATCGAGCTCGGCCAACCCGCCGTCACCGTCTGCACAAGACGTTTTGATCACTGGGAGCTGTTTTGTTGAACCAGGGAATCCAACCATGCTGGCTCGCCACACAACAAAACAAGAGGCATTGGAGAGGCAGAAAGTGCGCTTTAACGTTGCACATTATGATCATCTGAATGCGAACGATATTTTATCCGGCTATCTTAGCCATGTGCACTCTAGTCGCGACTCAGAGATCGAAATGGTGAAACAGTTGCAGCTGAAATACGAGGTATGTTCTTCCGGCTTATCTATATTCCGCCAGCCCCCAAGTCTTCAGATTATGAGAGAACCGGAATGATCAGTAGACTTTATAATATAGGCTAAAACTTTTACCTTTGAAACTTTTCTTTAGTTCCAGATAACAGAAATAAGCTTCACCTGTAGCCCCCAAGGGCCAGCTCATTTGATCATAAATGAGCCAGTACTTTAAATTGTCTTGTACCATATTCAAAGAACTTCATAATCCGGCTTAACCTTGAGAAACTTGCTGAATAGCATACATTAGCCCCCAAGTGCCAAGTGTTGTTACTTTGTAAAGTACTTGGGACTTAAAGTATGTCTTTAGAGTCATAAGAAATTGTTTTGGCATACATTAGCCCCCAAGTGTCAAGTGGTTTTTGTAAAATACTTGAGACTTGAATCTTGATTTTTGAACCTTAAGTGAAATCTTGACTCATCTAGGTACGTTTTTTGCAGAATGCCTTATCTGAACAGAGCTCACAATTGACTGATGCGAAGACCCGGCTGGTGGGTCAGGAGGCAGAAATCAAGTCTGCTAACTCCAAATTGCAAATAAGTCTCTCTGAGATGGAAAATTTAAAGACCAGCTTCACCGCCAAGAAGAAAACCTGGGCAGAGGAAAAAACGCTTCTGACACAACGCGCCGAGAAGGCCGAAGCAGCCCTTGAAGAGGTTTCAACAGAGCTGAATGATTTAAAGGGTCGAGTGTCTCAAATGGTGGCCGCCATCTTTGGTAAGCCGTCTGACTTATATCTTGTTCACTTTTTGCTGATCCGGAATATAAGCCGCCAGCTAACTTTGTTTATAAAATATGTGCAGGCCCATGAAGCAAGAATATGAGCCAAGATCATGTGATTAAACTGAAGGCAGTGTATACCTTAGTGGAGCAACTGTATATTGGCGCACAACGGGCACTTGCCGCCATCTCTCCGGCCAATCAAGGACCCGACCGGCTCAGCGACGTCTTCAAGAAACTGTCAATCCTACCTGCCAGGTTTCAAGAAGTGAAGCGCTCCTGTGCGAGAGCCGGAGCTTTGACTGCCCTGAGCCGCTCCAAGGCTTGGGTGCTAGATCTAGACCCGGCGGACGTGGCCAGAGGATATCCCATCGTGAAGGAAGCTGGATCTCCCTTTGAGCAGGATGACTTCATGGCTTGCGTGCGCGGAGTCTGACCTCAGGCGACTATTCTTGGAGATGAAACCAACATCGACAAGTATCAGCCGGGTTTTGATGTTGAAAATAAGAAGATGGCAACTCCCTCGTACAAGGTGACAGATTTAATCCCGCCTGTTCGTGAAAATACATTTGCCCTGGAAGTTGACCCGGCCGGCCTGATTGACGAAGAAGCAGAATTTGTCGCCGTGAATGGTTTTGACTGGTCAAAATCCAGCTTCCAGTTAACAGAGGGCGGTGAACCAGCGAGGGAGGAGAAATAACCATCTTCATGGGCTTATGAAAGCCTTGTAATAGTTTAGCTGTGAAAACACTTCATGCTTTGCTTATGACATCACGCATAAAACACTTGTATGTGATTCGGTGTTTCCTGATGTCAATATATGCATCATATCTATGGTTGTCCATGTAATACTTCAGCTCTGTTCCTATAAATACAATAGAAAAAACTGGCTTGGCGGCTTAGGACCGAACGGGTTAAAACACCCGGCTTATAGCCAATATGTTTACCATAATAGAAAACAGAAACAGATATAAAAAGAGGACAATGCTGAAACTAACCCTTTGGTTAATGCAGCAGGCAATTGCGTATAAGCAATAGCCACACTTGTACCTTTGATCCTTAGACCACCGGTTTAAATAACCCGAGTAATGAAGTTGATAACTCAATCTTTTTGAAAAGTCAATGCTTCTGAATACTTAATGATCATCATACCATGGTGGCTTTGTTGTCAAATAGTCCAGCCGGCGAAGGAGATCATGCTAATTATTTGTGAAATTGATACAACAAAAATCTAAAAGGTAAATAACAGGTAATAAGGATGATTTGTATTTAAAGGTTGGGGGTTTCTAATTCGAATACGATCAGTAAACCGGACCAAAGGGGTTAAGCTAATGTTCGAATACGACCATATAGCCCCCAGTGGCTTTGGCGTTGCGCCGATCAAGAGGGTACCGATAGCTATGTTCTCTTTGGTTCGAATACGACCTATGTTTGAACAAGAAGCCCCCAGATGACCTTGAGAGGTTTTTAACAACCCTGATTCGAATACGATCCAAGTTGGACCCAAAAGGGGTTAAGCTATGATTCAGATACGATCAAGAAGCCCCCTAGTGAGTTTGGCCTTGAGCCGATCAAGAGTGTTACGACAGCTATGTTCTCTTTGGTTCGAATATGACCTATGTTTGAACAGGAAGCCCCCAAGTGACCATGATAGTTGCAGCTAGATTCGAATACGACCATAAGCCAGACCAAAAAAGGTTAGACTTGATTCAAATATGATCAGCTCCTTAATAGTCATTTGAAAATAAGAAATAACAAAGATGCATAATCTTTTGAAAAAGAAAAGAGACCGATGGTCCTGCTTTATTACTTATCATGGTATATACAATGTTAAAGTATGTACATGATGAGAGCCGGTGGCTCAGGTGTAGTATGGCCGAAGTTGAACAATGTTCCACGGCCGGCGGGTCTCCTCCTCCGACTTACGTGAGTCTTTGTGCTCTCGAATGTCAATGAGGCACTATGACCCATTGTTTAAGTTCTTGCTGACCACAAAGGGTCCTTCCCAAGGAGGGGATAACTTGTGTGCATCTGACAGATCCTGGATGAGCCGGAGCACCAGGTCGCCTTCCTGAAAAGTCCTGGACTTAACCCGGTGGCTATGATAATGGCGCAGGTCCTGTTGATAAATTGCTGATCGAGCCGCTGTTAAGTCTCTTTCTTCATCTAACAAGTCGAGTGCATCCTGTCTGGCTTGTTCATTATTAGCTTCAACATAAGCCGCCACACGGGGCGAGTCATGACGGATGTCACTAGGCAACACTGCTTCTGCTCCATACACCATGAAGAAAGGTGTGTAACCTGTAGACCTGTTAGGGGTGGTTTTGATACTCCACAACACCGAGGGTAATTCCTCTACCCAACAACCCGGCATTCACTATAAGGGAACCATAAGCCGGGGCTTGAGACCTTTTAAAATTTCCTGATTTGCTCTCTCAGCTTGACAATTAGATTGAGGATGAGCTACGGAAGAAACATCAAGCCGAATATGCTCACGTTGACAAAACTCCTCCATAGCCCCTTGGGATAGATTAGTGCCATTGTTAGTGATAATGCTGTGTGGAAAACCAAAACGGAAGATCACCTTTTTCAGGAACTGAACCGCCGTGGCCGCATCACACTTACTCATCGGCTCTGCCTCAACCCACTTTGTGAATTTATCAACTGTCATTAAAAGATGTGTCTTTTTATCCTTAGACCTTTTGAAAGGTCCCACCATGTCAAGCCCCCAGGCCGCAAATGGCCAAGTGATTGGAATCATCCGGAGCTCTTGAGCCGGCACATGTGCTCATCGTGTGAACTTTTGACATCCATCACATCTGCTGACCAGATCCTCTGCATTAGCATGAGCCGTCAACCAGTAAAAACCGTGATGAAAAGCCTTGGCCACTAGAGATTTTGACCCAGAGTGATGACCACAATCGCCTTCATGGATCTCACAAAGTATTTCTTGGCCTTCTTCAGGGGAAACACACCGCTGAAATGCTCCAGAGACGCTGCGATGGTATAGTTCTCCATCAGAAATCGTCATTGACTTAGACCGCTGGGTTATCTGTCGAGCCAGGGTCTCATCCACTGGCAACTCTCCTTGGGTCATGTAAGCCAAGAACGGCACTGTCCAATCTGGGATAACATGAAGAGCCGCCACCAACTACGCCTCCGGGTCAGGAACGGCTAGATCCTCTTCCGTGGGTAACTTGACAGACGGGTTATGCAAAACATAAAAAAGGTGTTAGGTGGCACCGGCTTACGCTGAGATCCCAACCGGCTTAGAGCATCAGCCGCTTCGTTCTTCCTACGGTCGATGTGCTCCACCTGATATCCTTTAAAATGTCCTGCAGCAGCATCAACTTCGCGGCGATAAGCCGCCATGAGAGGGTCTTTGGAATCCCACTTGCCTGATACCTGTTGAGACACTAAATCTGAGTCACCAAGACATCTGACCCGTCTCAGACTCATCTCTTTGGCCACTCGAAGACCATGGAGCAAGGCTTCGTACTCTGCTGCATTGTTAGTGCAAGGAAACATCAGCCGTAACACATAACAAAATTTGTCACCTTGAGGGGAGGTTAAAACAACTCTAGCCCCCGAGCCTTCCAACTGTCTGGACCCATCAAAATGAATAGTCCAATATGTGTTGTCTGGTTTCTCTTCTGGCATCTGTATCTCTGTCCAGTCATTAATAAAGTCAACCAGTGCTTGAGATTTGATTGCAGTACATGGTACATACTTCAACCCATGAGACCCAAGCTCAATGGCCCACTTGGTCACTCGTCCAGTGGCTTCTCTGTTTTGAATGATGTCTCCCAAAGGAGCAGAGCTAACCATAGTGATTGGGTGACCCTGAAAATAATGTTTAAGCTTCTGGCTCACCATGACCACCCCATATATGAGCTTCTGCCAATGTGGATATCGTTGTTTGGATTCAATTAACACCTCACTGACATAGTAAACCGGTCGTTGAACCGGATGCTCCTTGCCAACCTCCTTGCGCTCCACCACAATCGCCACACTAACAGCTCATGAGTTGGCGGCTACGTATGACAACATCGGCTCTTTCTCAATTGGAGTAGCAAGGACCGACGGCTCAGCAAGCTGTGTCTTCAGATCTTCAAAAGCAGAGTTTGCAGCATCGCTCCAAACAAAATCATCTGTTTTCTTCATCATCTGATACAAAGGCATCACCTTCTCCCCTAACCGGCTTATGAACCGGCTCAAAGCAACAACACGACCCGCCAGCCGTTGAACGTCATTGATGCACGTTGGTTTGGCCAGGGATGTAATTGCCTTGATTTTCTCCGGGTTAGCTTCAATACCTCGGTTGGACACCAAAAAACCCAAGAGCTTGCCGGTTGGGACTCCAAAAACACACTTAGCCGGGTTAAGCATCATTTTGTAGACCCGGAGATTATCGAAGGTCTCTTTCAGATCTGTGACCAAGGTTTCCTCTTTCCTGGATTTTACCACTATATCATCCACATAAGCATGAACATTACGCCCAATCTGATCATGAAGACAATTCTGCACACACCGTTGGTAAGTCGCCTGGGCACTTTTAAGCCCAAAAGGCATAGACACATAGCAGAAAGCTCAAAAGGAGTGATAAAAGCCGTCTTCTCCTGATATTTGACTGCCATCTTGATCTGATGATAACCTGAATAAGCGTCCAAGAAACTCAAACGTGCGCAACCCGCCGTAGCATCGATGATCTGATCAATACGGGGGAGGGCAAAAGGGTCAGCCAGACAAGCCTTGTTTAAATCGGTGTAATCCACACACATACCCCAGGTGCCATTCTTTTTTAGTACAAGCACCAGGTTGGCTAACCACTCTGGGTGAAAGACTTCTACAATGAACCCGGCCGCCAAGAGCCGGGCCACCTCTTCTCCAATGGCCTTGCGCCTTTCTTCATTGAACCATCGGAGAAACTGTCTAACAGGTTTAAACTTTGGATCAATATTAAGAGTGTGCTCAGCGAGTTCCCTCGGGACACCTGGCATGTCGTAAGGTTTCCATGCAAAGATGTCCCGGTTCTCATGGATGAACTCAATGAGCGCGCTTTCCTATTTTGGATCCAACTTTGCACTGATGATGAACTGCTTGGATGAGTCGCCAGGCACCAAAGTCAACCATCTTGGTGTCATCAGCTGATTTGAACTTCAACACCGGCTCATGCTCTGTTGTTGGTTTCTTTAACAACGTCATGTCTGTCGGGTCAACGTGATCCTTGTAAAACTTTAACTCCTCTGTTGCACAAACAGACTCAGCATAGGCAGCATCACCTTCTTCACACTCCAAAGCTATTTTCCGGCTCCCATGTACTGTAATGGTGCCCTTATAACCCGGCATCTTGAGCTGCAAATATACATAACACAGCCGAGCCATGAACTTGGCATAAGTCGACCGTCCAAACAGAGCATGATATGGGCTTTTGATCTTAACCACCTCAAAGGTTAATTTTTCTGCTCTGGAGTCATACTCATCTCCAAATGCTACTTCCAGTTCAATCTTACCAACTGGGTATGCCGACATGCCAGGTACCACACCGTGAAAAATAGTGTTGGATTGTTTAAGACTCTTATCAGTCAACCTCATCCGGTGGAACGTCTCATAGTAGAGGATGTTGATGCTGCTGCCTCCATCCATGAGTACCTTAGTGAATTTATATCCACCAACCTGAGGCGCCACTACCAAGGCCAAGTGACCCGGATTATCAACTTGGGGTGGGTGATCCTCTCTGCTCCACACAATAGGCTGCTCTGACCAACATAAGTACCGTGGAATCGTCGGCTCAACGGCATTGACGTCCCTCTTGTGAAGCTTCTTCTCCCTCTTACATAAACTAGTGGTGAACACATGGTATTGCCCACTATTTAGCTGTTTTGGGTTGCTCTGATACCTGGACTGTTGCTGCTGATTACCTTGGTCGGGTTGTGGATTATATCCTCCTTGGTTACCAGGATGGCCCTAACCCTCCTCCACCTGAACCGGCGCCCGGGCCATGGAAACCGCCTCCACCTGAACCAACACCTGGGCCGTGACCTCCATCAAACGTGTTTGAATTTTTAAACGCCTTCATGATTGTACAATCTTTCCACAGGTGGGTGGCTGGCTTCTCCCGGGTGTCGTGCCTTGGACAAGGCTCATTCAATAGTTGCTCAAGGGTGGGACCTGACCCGCCCGACCGAGGGGGTTACCTGCCCTTGCGCCGTTGATTTCTGCCCTGCGCATTGGTGTTAGCGACAAACTCATCAGCCTTACGTTTATTACCTCCTTGATTTGCCGGGTTATGCTGGTGACCCTTACCGTTGCCGTTCTTCTTTCCCTTCGCTGTCTTTTCTTCGTCAGACACCGGGTCTTTGGTGCTATCAGAATTAGCATACTTGACGAGAGCCGCCATCAACTGGCACATGTCATTGCAGTCACGCTTGAGCCGCCCCAACTTCTGCTTCAGAGGTTCAAAACGGCAAATTTTCTCCAACATCAAGACTGCTGAGCCGGCATCGTATCAGACGAATGTATTATCTCCTTGACCCGGCGCACCCAATGGGTTGTAGACTCACCGTCCTCTTGCTTACAATTAGTCAGGTCCACAATTGACATAGGCTGCTTACACGTGTCTTTGAAGTTCTGGATGAACCGGGCCTTTAACTCCGCCCACGAGCCGATAAAATTGGGTGGCACCCCTTCAACCAAGTACGAGTTGTTCCATCCAACATCATAGTGAAATACTTGGCCATTGTCACGTCGCTGACCTCCAACAACTCCATAGCCATCTCATCACTCTCAATCCAAGCCCTAGGCTATAAGTCGGCCGTGTAATTAGGCACTTTACGAGGGCCCTTGAAGTCTTTTGGCAAACGCTCATTACGTATGGCCGACACCAGGCAAGGGACACCTCCAGTTCTTGTGGCCACCCCAGCCTCAACTGAGGTTGCTGGATAAGCCGAAAAGGTCTGATGAGCCACCTGCTCTGCTGTCAGTTGAACCGCTCGCTCCACCTCTTGCCGGATCCTCTCCTGATCCGCCAAGTTAATGGCTCCAGCCTGCACCGGCTCATACCTATGCGGCCGGTTGTGGCATTGAGCATTGCTTGACATGTCAGCTGACTCCATATGCCTACTGTAGCTTGGGCTCCGGCTCGGGCGAGGAGTTGAATGGATCATGTCTTGACTGTAGGAGTATGCATCCTGCTGTGCCAGAGCTATTTGAAGAAGTTCTCTCACCCTTCACATTTCGACTGCCGCCTGTGAATCACCTTCCATCGGGAGAGCCGCCAAACAAGCCGACACTTCAATGAGGTTTTCCAAGGGATTGGAGAAGTGACCCGGCGGCATTGGTACGTAATGAGGTGGAGCGGCAATTACACGAGGTGGTTCCATGGCACGCGGTTGGACCGGTGCGCCGGGTGTCGTGATCCGGTTTGCCTCCGGTGGGTTGCTTCCCCCGGCTCCGGGCGTATGAAAAAGGTTCCTAGGATCGAGCGTCAGAGGTAGACGTGACTGAGTTTTCTAATGCCTTCTCCTCATGACCTCATTTGATGCGTTCAGATCCACCGAGAGCCGGAAGGTCTCCGCTTGAAGCTGTTGAGCACGAACGTCCAAAGCCGCCCGCTCCACTGCCATCCTGACTTCCTCCGCGGCCAGATTTTCTTTAGCTTGCACCATCTCTTCACGTACGCGTGCCACCTCTGTGTCATGCTGGGCTTTATCCACCGGCTCTACCATGGCAGTCAACAGAGTCGTCAGTTTATCCATGAGGTCCATTAGAATCTGAGCCGGGGGGGCGCGGGGTCTCCTGACCCGGCTGCGGCCGACCCGGTAGCTGTTGCCGCTGCTGCTGTGGAGTTCTGCCCGGGATGTGTCCCTGCCATGAAGACTCCGGCCCAATTCGGCGGCTCAAGGGGGTCCGGAATACTACTGCCATCGGAACAGCCCCCGAGCATGCCATCCTGCAGCTGGTACAAAGAGTTTGTCTCGCCCGTTGATGATGCAGTATCAGAACAGACGGCCGTCTCACCGCCCTCCACCGATCCTTCAGAGTATTCACCGCCGTGGACGCAGCCTACAAAGGCATGCTTCACAACATATAAAACACGGGTGGTCCTCGCGCATTGAGCCGTTTCGATGAGGTTGGTGTGGACGTCCGGCTCAGGGCCTGACTCGCCGATCCGGCCGATCAAGACGTGAATTCCGCTCAAGGGGACCCGGTATCCATACTCAATTGAGCCGGCCTCGGGGCCCCATCCTTCGTCGTCGATGTAGAGCTTGCCGCGACGACTCTTGGTCATCTGGCCCACAGCGTATCCCTTGAGCCCTTCGAAGTTGCCCTTCAAGAACTCAAATCCACCGTGCGTTGGCCCCACTGTGGGCGCCAACTGCTGTGCAATTGTCACGGCAAATGTCCTAGCGAATGGACTTAGTCATAGGGCCATCGCAACTAGGAAGCTTAAAAGGGTTAATCGGGACAAAGGACACAAGAGGTTTTATACTAGTTCGGCCCCTTACGATGAAGGTAAAAGCCTACGTCTAGTTGTGTTGGTATTGCTGGGGTCTCGATCACCAAGAGGCTTAACTCGCCGGCTTGGTTCTCGATCTCTTGTTTCTTGCCCTAAGCCGCCACCGGGTCGTCCCCTTATATACACGGGTTGACGCCTGGTGACCTATAGTGTCCTGGCCGGCTCATAATTGTGTCCGGCTCGGTGACTTCCTTTACATGTCTTTCTTTACAAGTCTTTCCTTACATACGGCGGTTTGTAATATTGGGCCTTAAGCCGCCTCTAGGCCCTTGGGCCTTCTATAAGATTTAATAAACTATCATCTTAATGTTTACTGGGCTTCTTGTGTAACCCGCCATTGGGGCTGACCCGGCCCCTCCTGGGCGGGTCATAACTGATAGCTATATCCCCAACATTATCGGAAATACAGATAGGTGAAGTAGCAAAAGCAGGGTCATATTTCATTCTAGCATTCAAAGATTTTCTTTTAGCTTAGCTAGTAATTTCTTAAGATCATATCTATCATTGCAAGCAAGAAAGTCTCTAGCAATTTCTTCATCCATAACATAACGTTAGGCACAACAGGCAATTCATATCTAGGGGAAGAATCTTCATCATCACTTTCATCAATATTAACAGTTTCAATAATTTCATTCTCTCTAACCCTAGCAAGTTGTTCATCAAGAAATTCACCTAGTGGTACAGTAGTATCAAGCATAGAAGTAGTTTCATCATAAATATGATGTAAAGCAGAAGTGGCATCATCAATAACATGCGACCTATCAGAATCAATAGCATGTGTAGGTGTCGCGAGTTTACTCAAAATAGAAGGTGAATTAAGTGTAGAGCTAGATGGCAATTCCTTACCTCCCCTCGTAGTTGAGGGAAAAATCTTGGTTCTTTGATCTTTAAAGTTCTTCATAGTGATCAACACATATAAATCCCGAGTGACTCAAAGAATAGAGCTATGCTCCCCGGCAACAGCGCCAAAAATAGTCTTGATAACCCACAAGTATAGGGATCGCAACAGTTTTCGAGGGTAGAGTATTCAACCCAAATTTATTGATTCAACACAAGGGGAGCCAAAGAATATTCTCAAGTATTAACAGTTGAGTTGTCAATTCAACTGCACTTGAAAGACTTAATATATGCAGCAAAGTATTTAGTAGCAAAGTAATATGATAGTAGCGGTAATGGGAGCAAAAGTAATGGTAGCAGTTTTGTAGTGATTGTAACAGTGGCAGCGGAAAAGTAACTAAGCAGAGATCAATATGTGAAAAGCTCATAGGCATTGGATCAGTGATGGATAATTATGTCGGATGCGATCACTCATGCAACAGTTATAACATAGGGTGACACAGAACTAGCTCCAGTTCATCAATGTAATGTAGGCATGTATTCCGAATATAGTCATACGTGCTTATGGAAAAGAACTTGCATGACATATTTTGTCCTACCCTCCCGTGGCAGCGGGGTCCTATTGGAAACTAAGGGATATTAAGGCCTCCTTTTAATAGAGTATCGGACCAAAGCATTAACACATAGTGAATACATGAACTCCTCAAACTACGGTCATCACCGGTAAGTATCCCGATTATTGTCACTTCGGGGTTAACGGATCATAACACATAATAGGTGACTATAGACTTGCAAGATAGGATCAAGAACTCACATATATTCATGAAAACATAATAGGTTCAGATCAGAAATCATGACACTCGGGCCCTAGTGACAAGCATTAAGCATAGCAAAGTCATAGCAACATTAATCTCAGAACATAATGGATACTAGGGATCAAACCCTAACAAAACTAACTCGATTACATGATAAATTTTATCCAACCCATCACCGTCCAGCAAGCCTACGATGGAATCACTCACGCACGGCGGTGAGCATCATGAAATTGGTGATGGAGGAAGGTTGATGATGACAATGGCGACAGATTCCCCTCTCCGGAGCCCCGAACGGACTCCAGATCAGCCCTCCCGAGAGAGTTTAGGGCTTGGCGGCGGCTCCATATCGTAAAACGCGATGAATCCTTCTCTCTGATTTTTTTTCTCCCCGAAGGTGAATATATGGAGTCAGGATGGACGTCGGTGGAGCACCAGTGGGCCCATGATGAAGGGGGTGCGCCCAGGGGGTAGGCGCGCCCCCACCCTCGTGGACAGGGTGTGAGCCCCTGGCCTTGATTCTTTCGCCAGTATTTTTTATATATTCCAAAAATATTCTCTGTTGATTTTCAGGTCATTCCGAGAACTTTTATTTCTGCACAAAAATAACACCATGGCAATTCTGCTAAAAACAGCGTCAGTCCGGGTTAGTTCCATTCAAATCATGCAAGTTAGAGTCCAAAACAAGGGCAAAAGTGTTTGGAAAAGTAGATACGATGGAGACGTATCAGCCCCCGATGATATCGGTATTGTGTGCGGGATCTGGGGGTATAGTTGGATCCGAACTAGTGTTGCCCTCTCATCCTGCCACACCACGGATGGCTTGAAGAGCCTTTCCAAAAAGATGTTAGGCGGGACATGGTCACGCTTGGCGCCCATGCGAGTGAGGACGTCCGCCGCTTGATTACTTTCTCGAGCCACATGATGGAACTCGAGTCCCTCGAACCGAGCTGATATTTTGAGTACGGCGTTATGATAGGCCGCCGTCTTCGGATCCTTGGCATCGAAGTCTCCATTTATTTGGGATATTGCGAGATTTGAGTCCCCGTGCACCTCCAGGCGTTGTATGCCCATGGTGGTAGCCATCCGAAGACCGTGCAATAAGGCCTCGTATTCGGCTGCATTGTTGGAGTCTGTGTATAATATTTGGAGTACGTACTGGACTGTGTCTCTAGTCAGGGACATTAAAATGACGCCTACTCCTAAATCAGCCAGCATTTAGAGCCATCAAAGTACAAGACCTAGTTGGAATATGTGCCATACTCTTTAGGGAGTTCGGCCTTTGTCCATTCGGCGACGAAGTCGGCTAATACTTGGGATTTAATGGCCCGGCGTGGCTTGTATGTTATGTCAAATGGTAGGAGCTCAATAGCCCATTTGGCAATCCGACCCGTAGCGTCGCGGTTATTTATTATATCATTTAGTGGTACTTCTGAAGCCACCATAATCGAACACTCTTGGAAGTAGTGTCGTAGCTTTCGGGATGCCATGAATACCACATATGCTTTCTTTTGGTAATGAGGGTACCGGGATTTGCATGGCGCAAGGACAGTGGATACGTAGTATACCAGTTTTTGGAGTGGGAACTTGTGTTCGTCCTCCTCTCGCTCAATGACGAGCACTGCGCTCACCGCCTGGTGTGTTGCCGAGATGTATAATAACATCAGTTCACCGATGTTTGGCGTGGCCAGGATTGGCTTGCTCGCTAAAAGAGCTTTTATTTCCTCTAGTCCGGTTGTTGCCTCTTCCGTCCACTCGAAGTGGTCAGTACGTCGAAGAAGGCGATAAAGTGGCAATGCTTTTTCTCCTAGTTTGGAGATAAAGCGGCTTAAAGCTGACACGCATCCGGCTAGTTTTTGGACCTGTTTAAGGTCCGTTAGTGTAGCCAATTGTGACAAAGCTTGGATTTTGGCTGGATTTGCCTCAATTCCTCTATTGGAAACGATGAAGCCCAGCAATTTTCCGGGAGGAACACCGAAAACACATTTTTCTAGATTGAGCTTGATGTCATTTGTCCGGAGATTGTCAAACGTGAGACGCAAGTCGTCTAATAACAACTCGACGTGCTTAGTCTTGATGACGACGTCGTCCACATATGCTTCAACGGTCTTGTCGATTTGTTTTTCTAGGCATGTTTGAATCATGCGTTGGTAGGTGGCACCGGCGTTTTTAAGCCCAAGGGGCATAGTGTTGAAGCAGAAAGGTCTGTATGGGGTGATGAATGTCGTTGCGGCTTGATCGGACTCCTTCATTTTAATTTGATGGTATCCGGAGTATGCGTCGAGGAAACACAGTGAGTCGTGTCCTACAGTTGCATCAATAATCTGATCAATGCGGGGGAGGGGGAAGGGATTAGTGCAAGCCTTATTGGGGTCTTTGAAATCGATGCACATGCGCCAGGATTTGTCCTTCTTTGGCACCATCACCAGGTTTGCTAGCCAGTCCAGGTGTTTTATTTCTCTGGTGAATCCGGCCTCGCTTAACTTGGCTACCTCCTCCTCCATAGCTTGTCGTTTGGGTTCGGAAAAGCGTCGCAGTGTTTGCTTGACCGGTTTATATCCCTTCAATATGTTGAGGCTATGTTCGGCCAACCTGCGTGGGATTCCTGGCATATCAGAAGGGTGACAGGCGAATATGTCCTAGTTCACATGCAGGAATTCTCATAGCACGGCGTCAATCGTTGGGTCCAACTGTGCCCCGATGGATGCTGTCTTATTGGGGTCCGTCGGGTGGACTTGAAATTTGAATATTTCATCTGGTGGTTTAAAGGAGGTGGATTTGGGTCGCTTGTCCAGGATTACGTCGTCCTTGTCCACCGTAGAGCACAGCGTGGTTAACTCTTCGGCCGCGAGGGCTTCAGACAATGCCTCGAGGGCCAGGGATGCGGTTTTGTTTACGGCGCAGAGGGCTATGTCCGGATCACTAGCGAGAGTGATAATACCGTTGGGCCCCGGCATCTTGAGCTTCATATACCCGTAATGAGGTATAGCTTGAAAGCGTGTGAATGCATCTCGCCCCAACAGGGCGTGATATCCACTGTTGAAAGGGGCCACTAGGAAGGTTATCTCTTCGGACCGATAATTCTCCGGCGTGCCGAATACCACGTCAAGTGTAATTTTCCCCGCGCATCGCGCCTCCCAGCTGGGGATGATCCCTCGGAAGTTTGTATTACTATGCTTGATGCGGCTCCTATCTATTTCCATTTTATTTAGTGTGTCCTCGTAGATGAGGTTTAGTCCGCTGCCGCCGTCCATGAGCACTTTAGTGAGCCGAAAGCCATTCACAATTGGGTTGAGGACCAAGGCGGCTGGTGCCCGGACTAACCGGAGTTTTGGTTCGTCACTGGCGTTGAAAGTTATGGCCGTGTCGTTCCAGGGATTTATTGTTGCGACTTGGCAGACTTCGGCGAGGTCGCGGAGTGCCCTCTTGCGCCGATTGTTTGCAGCGAAGGTCTGATGTTACTACACAACCTTCTTCTTGTAGACGTTGTTGGGCCTCCAAGTGCAGAGGTTTATAGGACAACAGCAAATTTCCCTCAAGTGGATGACCTAAGGTTTATCAATCCGTGGGAGGCGTAGGATGAAGATGGTCTCTCTCAAACAACCCTGCAACCAGATAACAAAGAGTCTCTTGTGTCCCCAACACACCAATACAATGGTAAATTGTATAGGTGCACTAGTTTGGCGAAGATGGTGATACAAGTGCAATATGGATGGTAGATAAAGGTTTTTCTAATCTGGAAATAAAAAAACAGCAAGGTAACTAATGATAAAAGTGAGCGTAAACGGTATTGTAATGCTAGGAAACAAGGCCTAGGATTCATACTTTCACTAGTGCAAGTTCTCTCAACAATAATAACATAATTGGATCATATAACAATCCCTCAACATGCAACAAAGAGTCACTCCAAAGTCACTAATAGCGGAGAACAAACGAAGAGATTATTGTAGGGTACGAAACCACCTCAAAGTTATCCTTTCTGATCGATCTATTCAAGAGTCCGTAGTAAAATAACACGAAGCTATTCTTTCCGTTTAATTTATCCTAGAGTTCGTATAATAACACCTTAAGACACAAATCAACCAAAACCCTAATGTCACCTAGATACTCCAATGTCACCTCAAGTATCCATGGGTATGATTATACGATATACATCACACAATCTCATATTCATCTATTCAACCAACACAAAGAACTTCAAAGAGTTCCCCAAAGTTTCTACCGGAGAGTCAAGACAAAAACGTGTGCCAACCCCTATGCATAAGTTCACGAGGTCACGGAACTCGCAAGTTGATCACCAAAACATACATCAAGTGGATCACGTGATATCCCATTGTCACCATAGATAAGCACATGCGAGACATACATCAAGTGTTCTCAAATCCTTAAAGACTCAATCCTATAAGATAACTTCGAAGGGAAAACTCAATTCATCACAAGAGAGTAGAGGGGGAGAAACATCATAAGATCCAACTACCATAGCAAAGCTTGCGATACATCAAGATCGTGCCGAATCAAGAACACAAGAGAGAGAGAGATCAAACACATAGCTACTGGTACATACCCTCAGCCCCGAAGGGAAACTACTCCCTCCTCGTCATGGAGAGCGTCGGGATGATGAAGATGGCCACCGAAGAGGGATTTCCCCCTCCAGCAGGTTGCCGGAACGGGTCTAGATTGGTTTTCGGTGGCTACGGAGGCTTCTGGCGGCGGAACTCCCGATCTATTGTGCTCTTCGATGTTTTTAGGGTATATGGGTATATATGGGAGGAAGAAGTACGTCAGGGGAGCCACGAGGGGCCCACGAGGGTGGAGGGCGCGCCCAGGGGGGGTGGGCGCGCCCCCCTGCCTCATGCCTTCCTCGTTGCTTCCCTTACGTACACTCCAAGTCTTCTGGATTGCTTCCGGGGGGTGTTGCTCGGAGGTGTTTTTGAGGATATCCTCGCCGCTCTTGGCCACTTGCCGGAGTATCCAACATGCTCTAAGGCTGCGGGTTGGTATGGTATCCGGTGTTGTGTGTATTTTGCATGGCCTATCGAGCCATCCCTCTGATACGTCTCCAACGTATATAATTTTTTATTGTTCCATGCTATTATATTATCTGTTTTGGATGTTAATGTGCTTTATTTTACACTTTTATATTATTTTTAGGACTAACCTACTAACCCGCGGCCCAGTGCAAATTGCTATTTTTTGCCTATTTCAGTGTTTCGCAGAAAAGGAATATCAAACAGAATCCAAACGGAATGAAACCTTAGGGAGAGTTATTTTTGGAACAAATGTGATCCAGGGGACTTGGAGTAGACGTCAAGAAACCAACAAGGAGGCCACGAGGCAGGGGGCGCGCCTAACCCCCCTGGGCGCGCCCTCCACCCTCGTTGTCCCCTCGTGGCTCCACCGACCTACTTCTTCCTCCTATATATATTCATATACCCCGAAAACATCTAGGAGGACCACGAAACCCTATTTCCACCACCGCAACCTTCTGTACCCAAGAGATCCCATCTTGGGGCCTTTTCCGGAGCTCCGCCGGAGGGGGAATCGATCATGGAGGGCCTCTACATCAACTCCATGGCCTCTCCGATGATGTGTGAGTAGTTTACTTCAGACCTTCGGGTCCATAGTTATTAGCTAGATGGCTTCTTCTCTCTCTTTGGATCTCAATACAAAGTTCTCCTCGATCTTCTTGGAGATCTATTCGATGTAACTCTTTTTGCAGTGTGTTTGTCGAGATCCGATGAATTGTGGGTTTATGATCAAGTTTATCTATGAACAATATTTGATTCTTCTCTGAAATCTTTTATGTATGATTGGTTATCTATGCAAGTCCCTTCGAATTATCAGTTTGGTTTGGCCTACTAGATTGATCTTTCTTGCAATGGGAGAAGTGCTTAGCTTTGGGTTTAATCTTGCGGTGTCCTTTCCTAGTGACAGCAGCGGCAGCAAGGCACGTATTGTATTGTTGCCATCGAGGGTAAAAAGATGGGGTTTATATCATATTGCTTGAGTTTATCCCTCTACATCATGTCATCTTGCCTAATGTGTTACTCTGTTCTTATGAACTTAATACTCTAGATGCATGCTGGATAGCGGTCGACGTGTGGAGTAATAGTAGTAGATGCAAAATCATTTTGGTCTACTTGTCGCGGACGTGATGCATATATACATGATTGTGCCTAGATATTCTCATAATTATGCACTTTTCTATCAATTGCTCGACAGTAATTTGTTCACCCACCGTAATACTTATGCTATCTTGAGAGAAGCCACTAGTGAAACCTATGGCCCCCGGGTCTATTCTCCATTATATTAATCTTCCGTCAACAAGATATTTCTATCATCGTTTATTTTGCAATCTTTACTTTCAATCTATATCATAAAAATACCAAAAATATTTATCTTATTATTATTATC
The DNA here is from genome assembly GCF_056163025.1 of Triticum urartu. Lineage (NCBI taxonomy): Eukaryota > Viridiplantae > Streptophyta > Magnoliopsida > Poales > Poaceae > Triticum > Triticum urartu. Next base: position 582,474,478 of record NC_141879.1, read on the forward strand.
TCTATCAGATCTCACTCTCGTAAGTGACCGTGAAGGGATTGACAACCCCTTTATCGCGTTGGTTGCGAGGTTCTTATTTGTTTGTGTAGGTACGAGGGACTTGCGTGTAGTATCCTACAGGATTGATACCTTGGTTCCCAAAAACTGAGGGAAATACTTGCGCTACTTTGCTGCATCACCCTTTCCTCTTCAAGGGAAAACCAACGCAGTGCTCAAGAGGTAGCACCCTCCAGAACGGTTCCGCGCCCCGTAATGGGCTTAGATTTTTGCTATTGGGACGGGCGCCCCGCGCGGGTGCATCCTTTTTGCCCAGGCGAGGGGTTGAGTGGAATCCGGTGGTTCCCAGCGACCTGCCTGCGTTTTCCAGGCTTTTCCATTGAGTAGTACTTTTGTACTATAGTTGTTGATAACCCGCAAGTATAGGGGATCGCAACAGTTTTCGAGGGTAAAGTATTCAACCCAAATTTATTGATTCGACACAAGGGGAGCCAAAGAATATTCTCAAGTATTAGCAGCTGAGTTGTCAATTCAACCACACCTGGAAACTTAATATCTGCAGCAAAGTAATATGCTAGTAGTGGTAACGGTAACAAAAGGTAACCATAGTAAAAGCAATGTTTTTGGTATTTTGTAGTGATGATAGCAATAGCAACGGGAAAGTAAATAAGCGAAGAACAATATATGGAAAGCTCGTAGGCAATGGATCGGTGATGGAGAATTATGCCGGATGCGGTTCATCATGTAACAGTCATAACCTTGGGTGACACAGAACTAGCTCCAATTCGTCAATGTAATGTAGGCATGTATTCCGAATATAGTCATACGTGCTTATGGAAAAGAACTTGCATGACATCTTTTGTCCTACCCTCCCGTGGCAGCGGGGTCCTTACAAAAACTAAGGGATATTAAGGCCTCCTTTTAATAGAGAACCGGAAGAAAGCATTAACACATAGTGAATACATGAACTCCTCAAACTATGGTCATCACCGGTAAGTATCCCGATTATTGTCACTTCGGGGTTAACGGATCATAACACATAATAGGTGACTATAGACTTGCAAGATAGGATCAAGAACACTCATATATTGATGAAAACATAATAGGTTCAGATCCGAAATCATGGCACTCGGGCCCTGGTGACAAGCATTAAGCATAGCAAAGTCATAGCAACATCAATCTCAGAACATAGTGGATACTAGGGATCAAACCCTAACAAAACTAACTCTATTACATGATAGATCCCATCCAACCCATCACCGTCTAGCAAGCCTACGATGGAATTACTCACGCACGGCGGTGAGCATCATGAAATTAGTGATGGAGGATGGTTGATGATGACGATGGCGATGGATTCCCCTCTCCGAAGCCCCGAACGGACTCCAGATCAGCCCTCCCGAGAGGTTTTAGGGCTTGGCGGCGGATCTGTATCGTAAAACGTGATGATTTCTTCTCTCTGATTTTTTCTCCCCGAAACTCAATATATGGAGGTGGAGTTGGAGTCGGAGAGGCAACAGGGGTCCCACGAGGTAGGGGGCGCGCCCTAGGAGGGCAGGCGCGCCCACCACCCTCGTGGAGAGGTGGTGGGCCCCTTGGCCTTCATCTTTTGCAAGTATTTTTCTTATTTTCTGAAAAGTGTCTCCATGAAGTTTCAGGTCATTCCGAGAACGTTTGCTCCTGCACATAAATAATACCATGGTGATTCTGCTGAAAACAGCGTCAGTCCGGGTTAGTTCCATTCAAATCATGCAAGTTAGAGTCCAAAACAAGGGCAAAAGTGTTTGGAAAAGTAGATACGTTGGAGACGTATCAACTCCCCCAAGCTTAAACCTTTGCTTGTCCTCAAGCAATTCAGGTGACAAACTGAAAGTGATAAAGAAAAACTTTTACAAACTCCGTTTGCTCTTGTTGTTGTAAATATGTAAAGCCAGCATTCAAGTTTTCAGCAAAGATTATAACTAACCACATTTGCAATAACGCATAGGTCTCATGTTTACTCATATCAATAGCATAATCAACTAGCGAGCCATAATAATAAATCTCGGATGACAACACTTTCTCAAAACAATCATAATATGATATAACAAGGTGGTTTCTCGCTAGCCCTTTCTGAGACCGCAAAACATAAATGCAGACCACCTTTAAAGACCAAGGACTGACTAGACATTGTAATTCATGGTAAAAGAGATCCAGTTAGGTCATACTCAATGTAAATTAACAGTAATGAATGCAAATGACAGCTGTGCTCTCTAACTGGTGCTTTTTAATTAGAGGATGATGATTCAGCATAAAAGTAAATAGATAGGCCCTTCACAGAGGGAAGCAGGGATTTGTAGAGGTGCCAGAGTTCGGTTTTGAAACAGAGGTGAATAATATTTTGAGCGGTATACTTTCATTGTCAACATAACGACCAAGAGATGGTGATATCTTCCATGCTACACACATTATAGGCGGTTCCCAAACAGAATGGTAAAGTTTATACTCCCCCTTCCACCAACAAGCATCAATCCATGGCTTGCTCGAAACAACGAGTGCCTCCAACTAACAAGAGTCCCAGGGGGAGTTTTGTTTGCAATTACTTTGATTTAGTTTGCATAAAGCATGGGACTGGGCATCCCGGTGACCAGCCATTTATGTCGTGAGTGAGGAGCGGAGTCCACTCCTCTTGAGAATAAACCGCCTAACATGGAAGATACAGACAACCCTAGTTGATACATGAGCTATTCGAGCATACAAAACAGGATATTTATTTGAAGGTTTAGAGTTTGGCACATACAAATTTACTTGGAACGGCAGGTAGATACCGCATATAGGTAGGTATAGTGGACTCATGTGGAATAACTTTGGGGTTTAAGGGATTAGATGCACAAGCAGTATTCCCGCTTAGTACAGGTGAAGGCTAGCAAAAGACTGGGAAGCGACCAGCTAGAGAGCGACAACAGTCATGAACATGCAGTAAAATTAATCAACACCGAATGCAAGCATGAGTAGGATATAATCCACCATGAACATAAATATCGTGAAGGCTATGTTGATTTTGTTTCAACTACATGTGTGATCATGCGCCAATTCAAGTCACTTAAATCATTCAGAGGAGGATACCACCCTATCATATCACATCATAACCATTTTAATAGCATGTTGGCACGCAAGGTAAACCATTATAACTCATAGCTAATCAAGCATGGCACAAGAAACTATGATCTCTAATGATCATTGCAGGCATGTTTATTCATAATAGGCTGAATCAGGAACGATGAACTAATCATATTTACAAAAACAAAAGAGGTCAAGTTCATACCAGCTTTTCTCATCTCAGCCAGTCCATCATATATCATCATAATTGCCTTTCACTTGCACGACCGAATGATGTGAATAATAATAATAATAGTGCACGTGCATTGGACTAAGCTGGAATCTGCAGGCATTCAATAAACAGGAGAAGACAAGGCAATATGGGCTCTTTTGTCAGATAAACAATAATGCATATAAGAGCCACTTTAACAATTTAATTATGGTCTTCTCCTATCGACCCCCAAAGAAAAAAAAGAAAAAAAAACTATTTACACGGGAAAGCTCCCAACAAGCAAAAGAAGAACAGGAAATATTTTTGGGTTTTCTTTTTAATTACTACTACAAGCATGGAAATTAAACTGATTAAAAGCTACAACTAATTTTTTTGGTTTTTCCTAAGGTTTGTTAAACACACAAGAAGAAAACATAAAATAGGGAATTAAACTAGCATGGATGTTACAATGAAAAAGTATGAGCACCGACATCTAGCAATGAGTGTGTGAACATAAATGTAATGTCGGTGGGAAATACGTACTCCCCCAAGCTTAGGCTTTTGGCCTAAGTTGGTCTATGGCCACGGCTGGCCTGGCGGATATCCATAATAGTAGCTGGGGTCGTACTGTGATGCAGCAGCTATCGCCTGCTGAGCTGCAGCATGGCAACGAGCGGCCTCCTCTCTCCTCTCATACTCATCTACCTCCTCTCTGGTAATAGTATATCCTCCTCTTGCCTGATAATAAAAGAAGGCAGGGGCAGGGAGAGTAATACGGACAACACGGCGTCTGTCAAAGATTAGTCGATACTGGAGAGGTGATTCATTCCTCTCGACAAACTGGTGGTGAACCATAGCATTAAAATCTAGATAAGCAGGAGGTAATTCAATATCATCTTCGCGTATGGCTATACCAAGAAAATTAGCTATGAGGGTTGCATAAATTCCACCAAATAAATCTCCATTAAGTATATTAAGATGCAACCTATGTGCAACAATGGCTCCCAAATTATATGATTTGTCTCCTGACACAGCACTCCTAAGAATACTAAGATCTGGGACACACATGTGACATTCCTCATCTTTACCATTTATCCATCTACCTATGAAGAGAGCAAAATAATGTATAGCAGGAAAGTGAATGCTCCCTATGGTAGCTTGTGTAATATTTCTAGATTCTCCCACAGTTATGCTAGCAAGAAAATCTCTAAATTCATATTTGCGAGGATCCCTTATACTACCCCATTGTGGAAGTTTGCAAGCAGTGGTAAAATCCTCTAAGTCCATAGTGTAAGATTTATCATAAAGATCAAACAGGACAGTTGGAGAATTACATGAAGTTGAAAATTCAAACCTCCTCACAAAGATACTGGTGAGGTTGTGATACTGGCTGCACTTCTCTTCCTCGAAGCTCACGGGATCAGCGTTATGCAAATATGCGTTGAATTCTTCCTTAATTCCCGCTCGATCCATAAAGTTCTCAGAAGGCCATTCACAAGGACGCATTGCAAGCCTGGGTCCTTGCTTCCTTGAGGAACCACCTTGGAACATTTTCCTAAGCATTTTTCTTTCTCTGAAAAATTCTGAATTTTTTAGTAACTTCAAAATAAAAGTAAACCAAACTCAATAATATTGATAGCAATTACTCCTACAAGTGCCTAGAGCCTATATCATGCATCAAAACTACTTGGAACCATATAAATTTGACATGCAAGCTCAAGAACAGGGTCACCTAAGCAGTAGAAATTTGCAATGAATAAAGCACTAGAACAAAAACTAATTGGACCAATGGAGGAGTCACATACCAAGGAACAATCTCCCCAAGCAGTTTTGTGAGAGGTGCTTTGAGCAAGGAGATCGAAAATGGCAGCAAAATGAGCTAGGACTCGGGTTTGAGCTAGATATTCGTGTTTGGGGGAGGAAGATGAAGTGTATGGGTGAAAGGATAAGTGGAGGAGGGCCACCATGGGCCCACGAGGCAGGGGGCGCGCCCAGGGGGTAGGGCACGCCCTCCACCCTCGTGGGCAGGTGGTTGGCCCCCCTGCTGTGTTCTTTGTGCCAAATATTCTCAAATATTCTGGGAAAAATCATATTTAAATTTTAGGGCATTTGGAGAACTTTTATTTTCGAGGTATTTTTATATTGCACAGATAATCAGATAATAGATAGAAAAATATTTATTTTTATTTTATTTAATATAAATAACAGAAAGTAAAAGTGGGGTACAGAAGGTTGTGCCTTCTAGTTTCATCCATCTCATGATCATCAAAAGGAACCACTAACAAGGTTGATCAAGTCTTGTTAACGAACTCATTCCGAATAACATGGAACCGGAGAAATTTCGAATAACACTATGTTACCTCAACGGGGATATGCACATCCCCAATAATAAGAATATCATATTTCTTCTTGACAATAGGAAGAGGAAATTCAAAACCTCCAAATATAATCGATGGCATTTTTCCAATAGAGTTGATACTATGAACTTGAGGTTGTTTCCTCGGAAAATGTACCATATGCTCATTAACATTAACATGAAAAGTGACATTGCCTTTAGTGCAATCAATAACAGCCCCTGCAGTATTCAAAAAGGGTCTTCCAAGAATAATAGACATACTATCGTCCTCGAGAATATCAAGAATAACAAAGTCCGTTAAAATAGTAACGTTTGCAACTACAACAGGCACATCCTCACAAATACCGACAGGTATAGCAGTTGATTTATTAGCCATTTGCAAAGATATTTCAGTAGGTGTCAATTTATTCAAATCAAGTCTACGATATAAAGAGAGAGGCATAACACTAACACCGGCTCCAAGATCACATAAAGCAGTTTTAACATAATTTCTTTTAATGGAGCATGGTATAGTGGGTACACCGGGATCTCCAAGTTTCTTTGGTATTCCACCCTTAAAAGTATAATTAGCAAGCATGGTGGAAATTTCAGCTTCCGGTATCTTTCTTTTATTTGTAATAATATCTTTCATGTACTTAGCATAAGGATTTGTTTTGAGCATATCAGTTAATCGCATACGCAAAAAGATAGGTCTAATCATTTCAGCAAAGTGCTCAAAATACTCATCATCCTTTTTCTTGGATGGTTTGGGAGGAAAAGGCATGGGCTTCTGAACCCAAGGCTCTCTTTCTTTACCATGTTTCCTAGCAACAAAATCTTTCTTATCATAACGTTGAATCTTTGATTGTGGGTTATCAAGATCAACAGTAGGTTCAATTTCTATATCATTATCATTACTATGTTGAGCATCATCATGAACATTATTATTACCACTAGTTTCAGGTTCATTAACAGATTGTGTTTCAGCATCAGAAATAGAAATATCATTTGGATTCTTAGGTGTTTCAACAATAGGATCACTAGAAGCATGCAAAGTCCTATTATTTTTCTTTTTCTTCTTTTTAGAAGGACTAGGTGCATCTATATTATTTCTCTGAGAATCTTTCTCAATTCTCTTAGGGTGGCCTTCAGGATACAAAGGTTCCTAAGTCATTCTACCAGTTCTAGTAGCCACTCTAACAGTATTATCATTATCCTTACTATTCAATTCATTGAGCAAATCATTTTGAGCTTTAAGTACTTGTTCTACTTGAGTGGTAACCATAGAAGCATGTTTACTAATAAGTTTAAGTTCACCTTTAACATTAGCCATATAATCACCCAAGTGTTCAAGCATATTTGAATTGTATTTCAATTGTCTACCAAAATAAGCATTAAAGTCTTCTTGCTTAGCCATAAATTTATCAAACTCATCTAAGCATGGGCTAGCAAATTTAGTAAATGGGATTTCAGCTTTATCATATCTATAGAGAGAATTTACCTTTACTACCTGTGTCGGGTTATCAAGACCATGAGTTTCTTCAATAGGAGAAGGATTTGGATCATATGTTTCTTCAACAGGCGGTAAATTAAGACCATGTATTTCTTCAATAGGAGGTAAATTCTTAACATCTTCAGCTTTAATACCTTTTTCTTTCATAGATTTCTTTGCCCCTTGCATATCTTCACGACTGAGAAATAGAATACCCCTCTTCTTCAGAGTTCGTTTAGGAATAGGCTCAGGAATTGGCTCTGGAGGTGTCCAATTATTTTCATTTGTCAACATATTATTCAATAGAATTTCAGCTTCATCCGGTGTTCTTTCCCTGAAAATAGAACCAGCACGACTATCTAGGTAGTCTCTGGAGGCATCGGTTAGTCCATTATAAGAGATATCAAGTATTTCATTTTTCTTAAGAGGATGATCAAGCAAAGCATTAAGTAATTGGAGAAGCCTCCCCAAGCTTGTGGGAGACTCACTTCTTCAATTTGCACAAAATTATATATATCCCTTAAAGCGGCTTGTTCCTTATGAGCAGGGAAATATTTAGCAGAGAAGTAATAACTCATATCCTGGGGACTACGCACACAACCAGGATCAAGAGAATTAAACCATATCTTAGCATCACCCTTTAATGAGAACAGAAATATTTTAAGGATGTAAAAGTTGCGAGTTCTCTCATCTTTAGTGAACAGGGTGGCTATATCATTCAATCTAGTAAGATGTGCCACAACACTTTCAGATTCATAACCATGAAAAGGATCAGATTCAACCAAAGTAATTATATCAGGATCAACAGAGAATTCATAATCCTTATCAGTAACAAAGATAGGTGAAGTAGCAAAAGCAGGGTCAGGTTTCAATCTAGCATTTAGAGATTGCTTACTCCATTTATCTACTAACCTTTTGATTTCATTTCTATTTTGGCAAGCTAAAATAGCTAAAGAAGCTTCTTGATCAAAAACATAACCCTTAGGAATAACAAGTTATTCTTTATCATCACTTTCATCAATATCATCAGATTCAATATTTTCAGTTTCTCTAGCCCTTGCAAGTTGTTTATCAAGAAAATCACTAAGTGGCACAGAAGTATTAGTCATAGAGGTAGTTTCATCATAAGTATCATGCATAGAAGAAGTGGCATCATCAATAACATGCAACATATCAGAACGAATAGCAGAAGCAGGTGTAGGTGTCGCAAACTTGCTCATAACAGAAGGTGAATCAAGTGCAGAGCTAGATGGAAGTTCCTTACCTCCCCTCGTAGTTGAGGGATAAATCTGGGTTCTTGGATCTTTCAAGTTCTTCATAATGATAAGCAGATATGAATCCCAAGTGACTCAAAGAATAGAGCTATGCTCCCCGGCAACAGCGCCAGAAAATAGTCTTGATAACCCGCAAGTATAGGGGATCGCAACAGTTTTCGAGGGTAAAGTATTCAACCCAAATTTATTGATTCGACACAAGGGGAGCCAAAGAATATTCTCAAGTATTAGCAGCCGAGTTGTCAATTCAACCACACCTGGAAACTTAATATCTGCAGCAAAGTATTTAGTAGCAAAGTAATATGATAGTAATGATAACGGTAACAAAAGGTAACAGTAGTAAAAGCAATGTTTTTGGTATTTTGTAGTGATGATAGCAATAGCAACGGGAAAGTAAATAAGCGAAGAACAATATATGGAAAGCTCGTAGGCAATGGATCGGTGATGGAGAATTATGCCGGATGCGGTTCATCATGTAACTGTCATAACCTTGGGTGACACAGAACTAACTCAAGTCCGTCAATGTAATGTAGGCATGTATTCCGAATATAGTCATACGTGCTTATGGAAAAGAACTTGCATGACATCTTTTGTCCTACCCTCCCATGGCAGCGGGGTCCTTATGGAAACTAAGGGATATTAAGGCCTCCTTTTAATAGAGAACCGGAACAAAGCATTAACACATAGTGAATACATGAACTCCTCAAACTACGGTCATCACCGGTAAGTATCCCGATTATTGTCACTTCGGGGTTAACGGATCATAACACATAATATGTGACTATAGACTTGCAAGATAAGATCAAGAACACTCATATATTGATGAAAACATAATAGGTCCAGATCTGAAATCATGGCACTCGGGCCCTAGTGACAAGCATTAAGTAGAGCAAAGTCATAGCAACATCAATCTCAGAACATAGTGGATACTAGGGATCAAACCCTAACAAAACTAACTCGATTACATGATAGATCCCATCCAACCCATCGCCGTCCAAAAAGCCTACGATGGAATTACTCACGCACGGCGGTGAGCATCATGAAATTGGTGATGGAGGATGGTTGATGATGACGATGGCGACAAATTCCCCTCTCCGAAGCCCCGAACGGACTCCAGATCAGCCCTTCCGAGAGGTTTTAGGGCTTGGCGGGGGCTCCGTATCGTAAAACGTGATGATTTCTTCTCTCTGATTTTTTTCTCCCCGAAACTCAATATATGGAGGTGGAGTTGGAGTCGGAGAGGCAACAGGGGGACCACGAGGTAGGGGGCGCACCCTAGGAGGGCAGGCGCGCCCCCACCCTCGTGGAGAGGTGGTGGGCCCCCTGGCCTTCATCTTTTGCAGGTATTTTTCTTATTTTCTGAAAAGTGTCTCCGTGAAGTTTCAGGTCATTCTGAGAACGTTTGCTCCTGCACATAAATAACACCATGGTAACTCTGCTGAAAACAGCGTTAGTCCAGGTTAGTTCCATTCAAATCATGCAAGTTAGAGTCCAAAACAAGGGCAAAAGTGTTTGGAAAAGTAGATACGTTGGAGACGTATCAGTTGCCAAGTCAGCGGAGTGTAATACGCGACGGCGGGTGATGGCGTTGAAGATTCCTTCCTCCGTGCAATTGTTGTAGAATACTGAGATCGTGTCTTCATCGCGGCAATCTTTAATCTTGTCTTTGACAAGGAGGAATCTTGCCCAAAAGTGATGGACTATTTCCTGAGACTGCTGACGTATGCACATGAGATCGCGCATATCTGGGTGGGTGGGTGGCTTTAAATCCAAACCCTGACCCAATTTGGGATCCGGAGTTTGAGAAACTTCCGAGATTAATAGTTTGGGATCCGGGGTATCAACCGATATTTCAGGTCTACCGTCCGATTCTAGGTTTGGAGGACGGGTCGTGTTCTTCCGCGGATGGGTATCTGGCTCTCCGAGCTCGGAAATCGGAACAAAGTTCGCCCTCAATATGGAGGAAGAGTTGTTGATTTTCTCCTCTACTACCGCTATCTGATGGGTGATCGACAGAGATTTGATTTCTCTCTGATCGAGTTTAAGCCCAATCTGATCGTACTCTATAGCGACCCCCAAGGCGGCGATGCGATCCAGGAGTTCGGTTAAAGACAACAACTCCTTCAGATCCATCCGTTTGGAGTATTCGGAGTCAACATGGAGGCAATTTTCGATGACCCGAGAATTCATCGTCGGCTTAACGGATGGGCGGGCAGTCATGGTAAAGCCGCACAGCCGGAGGGTTTGGCCTGAGGCTAGGGCTCCTCCGCAGGTGATACTTTCCTTGATAACAAGGCAAACCAACAATCCTATCTTCGACATCACAGAGGAACTCTCAATGAAAGCACCAATGTCGGTGTCAAAACCGGCGGATCTCGGGTAGGGGGTCCCGATCTGTGCGTCTAAGGTCGATGGTAACAGGAGACAGGGGACACGAAGTTTTACCCAGGTTCGGGCCCTCTTGATGTAGGTAATACCCTACGTCCTGCTCAATTGATATTGATGAGTATGAGGATTACAAGAGTTAATCTACCACGAGATCGTAATGGCTAAAACCCTAGAAGTCTAGCATGTATGATTATGATTGCCTCTACAGACTAAACCGTCCAGTTTATATAGACACCGGAGGGGACTAGGGTTGTACAAAGTCGGTTACATAGAAAGGAAATAATACATCCGGCTGCTTAGCTTGCCTTCCACGCAAAGGAGAGTCCCATCCGGACACGGGAGGAAGTCTTCTATCTTGTATCTTCATGGCCCAATAGTCTGGCCCACGTCACACAGGCCAGACGCCCGAGGACCCCTTAATCCGGGACTCCCTCAGTGCCCCCCTCCACATTTTAACACCTCGGTCATATCATCGTAGTGCTTTGGCGAAGCCCTAAGACAGTAACTTCATCATCACCGTCGCCACGCTGTCGTGCTGACGGAACTCTCCCTCATCCTCAACTGGATCAAGAGCTCGAGGGACTACATCAACCATGTTACTAAATGCTTCCGCTTTCGGTCTACGAGGGTACATGGACAGACTCTCCCCTTTCGTTGATATGCATCTCCTAGTTAGATCTTGCGTGATCCTAGGAACTTTTTGGAATTACTACATTTCCCAACAGTAATGACCTAAGTGCTTTCCACACTTCGGTGTCACCGATTCAAACTATTCTGAAGTTCTGAGTGAAAAGAAGGTTTGAAAGTGTTCTTTGATGGGACCGAAGTGTTAAATCGGCGAAACCGAAGTTCTAGGGTTTAGGGAACGACTATGTCATGAATGGCTCAGTGACTTGGGTGTATTTGTTTCGGTGAGTCTGATTTTCACTTAGGGTTTGTGACATAGTGAAATATGAGAATTTGAATGGGTTCTTGGAGCTTGATCTCTTAGCACTTGAGCAGGGAGTCCATGATCACAACCTCATCCCCTTTTGATAGTATTGACATACCTATAGACTCAATGTGATGTTGGATCACTTAAACATAAAAATGAAGTCTTGAGTCTTAGCCAACATTAGTCCTTAGAATCTTGAAGGGTCCACATTCACTTTTCAAACTTGTTCCTAAGTTGAACTTATCCTAAAATATATTCAAGAAAAACATTAGACCAACAATATGTATGTTGACATGAATTACCAAAACCACAAAGGGAGTGGATGTGCTTTTAGCATCGGTGGGTCCTCATGCCTGCATCGGCCCTGCCGCAGATGTGACGCCCGAATCTGAGGTATGGGCATCCCACCGTGAGCGACGGCGAGCGAGGGAGAGGACGAACAGTGAAGGTGTTTGCCATGCGCCGGGGCACGCCCGAGTGCTTTGGTGGATCCGGAGGACACGCTCCTCACGTTGGTTCTTCGCCACTCCCTCATGGCGGCAGAGACGAATGCGCGGTGGCTCCTTCACAATAATGCCAAAGGCGCTCTAACTCGCCATTGATTTGTCGGAGCGCGAGGCATCTAAGGAGGCGGCGCTCAAGGCGAAGACAACCCAGCATACAAACGAGCAGGACCGTTTGCTCCGGAGGCTGACGGGTCCAATGTGCTCTGAGGACTCGGACATCATGGACGGCTCCAGCTCTGGAACCAATGACGACACACCGCTGCACGCCAACGCCTACACGAAAGGGCACAGCCACACCAGCGATCGCAAGGAGAAGGGGCCAACAAGGAAATTGTGATTTTCTCTATGCTTCTCCATTTTATCTATGCTTGTTTTATGTTTCCTATTTTACCACTCATGGATCACTATTGTACCCTCTTGCCAAACTTATGGTGAGGTACACAATAGGTCTGGTACACAGCATAGCATACTTTGTAGAACCTATGACTGAGGCTTAGGGAATGACTTTTCATTCTCTTTCTATTTTCTGCCGTGGTCGGGTTTTGAGTCTTTTCTCAACTTCACACCTTGCAACACAGGCAAGAACTCCTTCTTTGATTGTTCCATTTTAAACTACTTCAAAATCTTGTCAAGGTATGTACTCATTGAAAATATATCAAGCGTCTTGATCCATCTCTATAGATCTAGATGCTCAATATGTAAGTAGCTTCACCGAGGTCTTTCTTTGAAAAACTCCTTTCAAACATTCCTTTATGCTTTCCAGAAAATTCTACATTATTTCCGATCAACAATATGTCATTCACATATAATTACTAGAAATGTTGTAGTGCTCCCACTCACTTTCTTGTAAATACAGACTTCACTGCAAGTCTGTCTAAAACCATATGCTTTGATCACTTTATCAAAGCATATATTCCAACTCCGAGATGCTTGCACCAGTCCATAGATGGATCACTGGAGCTTGCTCACTTTGTTAGCATCTTTAGGATTGACAAAACCTTCTGGTTGCATCATATACAACTCTTCTTTAAGAAATCCATTAAGGAATGAAGTTTTGACATCCATTTGCCAAATTTCATAAAATGCGGCAACTGCTAACATGATTCGGACAGACTTTTAAGCATCGATACGAGTGAGATAATCTCATCATAGTCAACACCTTGAAATTGTCGAAAACATTTTTGCGACAATTCGAGCTTTGTAGATGGTAACACTACTATCAGCGTCCGTCTTCATCTTGAAGATCCATTTATTCTCAATGACTCATCGATCATCAGGCAAGTTAATCATAGTCCATACTTTGTTCTCATACATGGATCCCATCTCAGATTTCATGGCGTCAAGCCATTTTGCGGAATCTAGGCTCATCATCGTTACCTCATAGTTTGTAGATTTGTCATGGTCTAGTAACATGACTTCCAGAACAGGATTACCGTACCACTCTGGTGCGTACCGTACTCTGGTTGACCTACGAGGTTCGGTAGTAACTCGATCTGAAGTTTCATGATCATCATCATTAGCTTCCTCACTAATTGGTGTAGGAATCACTAGAACTGATTTCTGTGATGAACTACTTTCCAATTTGGGAGAAGGTACAATTACCTAATCAAGTTCTACTTTCCTCCCACTCACTTCTTTCGAGAGAAACTCCTTCCCTAGAAAGGATCCATTCTTAGCAACAAAATATCTTTCCTTCGGATCTGTGATAGAAGGTGTACCCAACAGTTTCTTTTAGGTATCCTATGAAGACGTACTACTCCGATTTGGGTTCGAGCTTATCAGTTTGAAACTTTTTCACATAAGCATTGCAACCCCAAACTTTAAGAAATGACAGCTTTGGTTTCTTGCCAAACCATAGTTCATACAGTGTCATCTCAACGGATTTAGATGGTGCCCTATTTAACGTGAATGCAACTGTCTCTAATGCATAACCCCAAAACGATAGTGGTAATTGGTAAGAGACATCATAGATCGCACCATATCCAATAAAGTACGATTACAACGTTCAGGCACACCATTTTGCTGTGGTGTTCCAGGTGGCGTGAGTTGCGAAACTATTCCACATTGTTTCAAATGAAGACCAAACATGTAACTCAAATGTTTGTCTCCGCGATCAGATCATAGAAACTTTATTTTCTTGTTACGATGATTTTCCACTTCACTCTGAAATTATTTGAACTTTTCAAATGTTTCAGACTTATGTTTCACTAGTCATCAACCCGTGCTACTGCATGGGCTAGGAATTTGTAATATTGCATAGGTTACTGGGTGAAAAATTTATAATATTGTTCACTAATGTTTTGTAAGTATTGTCTTTATAGTTTTGTAGAATAGAAATACAAAATATTTTAAATCAATATTTAAGTATTTTACTACTTATTTGCATAGCATATAAAATATTATAAGTTTTGTGTCAGAACTAAAATTGATGAGACCATATATAATCATATATATTTAAGGGTTACTAATTTTAGCAATTACTAAATACATATAGGGATGTGTTTTCTTGTTAACATTATTACACATATATTCTCTATGATTTTCTCTATACCGGTTACTATTGGCACGGTTACTCTATGGTTCGACATGCATATGTGTGGTTAAAATATTCCATTAAAACACGGTGCAAAAACCGTTCTGCATGGTTAGTTTATATCAGTCACTCTTGACCCCGTCCACACATCGATATCTAGCTCATTAATGACCCTACTAATCAAGTGCTTATCAGTTGAATATACTGGTGAGCTTCGTGCGTTGATAAGTGTCCCAACTCATTTCAAACTTATCCTTGTACTTCTAAAATGGTTGTGGGGTGACTGAACTTGTTGAGGGTTTTTTAAACTTGTGGAAGCCTTCTTTTATCTTTTCAATACTTCTCTTTATTTTCAGTTTTTTGATCGAATATTTCTTGTATTTGGACTATAATAATGTTGTAGCTAGCCTAAACATTGAAACTTGGATGTTTTGTCAAATATTATTAAAGTTCCCCTAAATTTTCAATGGATGTATGTAAGTTTTAAAAGTTACATTTACATTTTTTTAAATTAAATGATCCTTTCTCATATCCTTTAGGCGATGAGCGTTGATAAGCCGGTGTCCTAGACTCCTAGTCCTTGATATATAGCTTTATCCGGTCGACGCCTATGTGCATCTCTCCTTTGGCTACTATTATTAAAAAAAAGTTCTCTAGCATGGATCATTGTAGTCTTATTCGTTAAATACAAAACATGAACGGCATGCCAGAACTTCTGAAAAACAACGGGTTTTGTTGTGCGCTTTCCCAGTTTAGAAATTTTGATTTTTTTTCAAATATAATCTAGAATATTTTATTAATATATTTGTGACTTAGAGTTAAAATTTGTTGACATAATTTTTTTTGTTTTAAGATTACTATGTGTTGTCCTGGGAGTATACATGTATCGTTGATTTGTGAACGGGATTTGTTTTGTCCGTGAATATATTACTTGTGGTTGTGTGCCTAGATGTATGCACCACACATTGAAATATTGAGCCATGATATATATATATACATATATATATATATTCTACTTATTTTTACAATGTGGACGTTTGTTTTCTCTCGTACAAAAAGCTAAGTGTTTCTTCTATTGTCACATATTTGGACACTTGGGCCTTGTACGTTGTAGAATTTCCTTATCTCCTTTAATCCTAGACGCACAATTAAGATCTAATGGTCATTTTAATGTAGTTTTTGAGGATTAACATGAAGGCTTGTATGGTGCTTCTAATTAGTAAATATAAGATTAAGTAGATATACTCATATCTGCTCAAATCATCTGTGAAGGTCAGAAAATAACGATACCCGCCGCGAGCCTCAACACTTATCGGATCGCACACATCAGTATATATTAATTCCAATAAGTCAGTTGCTCACTCCATTGTTCCGGAAAATGGAGTCTTAGTCATCTTGCCCATGAGGCATGGTTCGCAAGCATCAAGTGATTTCAAAAGTCCATCATCATGGAGTTTCTTCATGCGCTTTACACCAATATGACCTAAACGGCAGTGCCACATATAAGTTGCACTATCATTATTAACTTTGCATTTTTTGGCTTCAATATTATGAATATGTGTATTACTACGATTGAGATTCAATAAACCATTTATATTGAGTGTATGACCATAGAATGTTTTATTCATGTAAATAGAACAACAATTATTCTTTGACTTAAATGAATAATCGTATTGCAATAAACATGATCTAATCATATTTATTCTCAACGCAAACACCAAATAACATTTATTTTAGGTTCAACACGAATCCCAAAGGTAAAGGAAGTGTGCGATGGTGATCTTATCAACCTTGGAATCACTTCCAACTCTCATCATCACCTCGCCCTTAACTAGTCTCTATTTATTTTGCAACTCCCATTTCGAGTTACTACTCTTAGTACCTGAACCAATATAAAACACTGATGGGTTGCTATAAACACTAGTAAAGTACACATCAATAACATGTATATCAAATATACCTTTGTTCACTTTGCCATCCTTCTTATCCACCAAGTATCTAAGGCAGTTCCACTCCCAGTGACCATTTCCTTTGCAGTAGAAGCACTCAGTTTCAGGCTTGGGTCTATTTTTGGGCTTCTTCATGGGAGTGGCTACTTGCTTGCCATTCTTCTTGAAGTTCCCTTTCTTTCCCTTGCCCTTTTACTTGAAACTAGTGGTTTTGTCAACCATCAACATTTGATGCTCTTCTTGATTTCTACCTTCGTCGATTTCAGCATCACGAAGAGCTCGGGAATCACTTTTGTCATCCCTTGCATATTATAGCTCATCACTAAGTTCTAGTAACTTGGTGATAGTGAATAGAGAACTTTATCAATTACTATCTTATCTGGAAGATTAACTCCCACTTGATTCAAGCAATTGTAGTACCCAGACAATCTGAACACATACTCACTGGTTGAGCTATTCTCCTCCATCTTGTAGGCAGCGTATTATCAGAGGTCTCAAACCTCTTGACACGGGCATGCGTATGAAATACCAATTTCAACTCTTAGAACATCTTATATGTTCCATGGCATTCAAAATGTTTTTGAAGTCCCGGTTCTAAGCTGTAAAGCATGGTGCACTAAACTATTAATTAGTCATCATACTGAGCTTTGTCAAACGTTCATAATGTGTGCATCTGCTCCTGCAATAGGTCTGTCACCTAGCGGTGCATCAAGGACATAATTCTTTTGTGCAGCAATGAGGATAATCCTCAGATCACGGACCAAGTCCGCATCATTGCTACTATCATCTTTCAACTTCTTTTTCTCTAGGAACATATCAAAATTAAATGGGAAGCTACATCGCAAGCTATTGATCTACAACCTAGATATGCAATTACTATCAGGACTAAGTTCATGATAAATTAAAGTTCAATTAATCATATTACTTAAGAACTCCCACTTAGATAGACATCCCTCTAACCATCTATGTGACCACGTGATCCATATCAACTAAACCGTGTCTGATCATCACGTGAGATGGAGTAGTTTTCAATGGTGAACATCTCTATGTTGATCATATCTTCTATATGATTCACGCTCGACCTTTCGGTCTCCAGTGTTCCGAGGCCATACCTGCATATGCTAGGCTCGTCAAGTTTAACCCGAGTATTCTACGTGTGCAAAACTGGCTTGCACCCGTTATATGTGAATGTAGAGCTTATCACACCCGATCATCACATGGTGTCTCAGCACGAAGAACTATCGCAACGGTGCATACTCAGGGAGAACACTTATACCTTGAAATTTAGTGAGGGATCATCTTATAATGCTACTGACGTACTAAGCAAAATAAGATGCATAAAAGATAAACATCACATGCAATCAAAATATGTGACATGATATGGCCATCATCATCTTGTGCCTTTGATCTCCATCTCCAAACTACCGTCATGATCTCCATCGTCACCGGCATGACACCATGATCTCCATCATCTTGATCTTTATCAATGTGTCATCACATGGTCATCTCTCCAACTATTGCTTTTGCAACTATTGCTATCGCATAGAGATAAAGTAAAGCAATTACATGGCGCTTGCATCTTATGCAATAATGAGACAACCATAAGGCTCGTGCCAGTTGCCGATAACTTCAACAAAACATGATCATCTCATACAACAATTTATATCTCATAACGTCTTGACCATATCACAGCAAAACATGCCCTGCAAAAACAAGTTAGACGTCCTCTATTTTGTTGTTGCAAGTTTTACGTGGCTGCTATGGGTTGAGCAAGAACCGTTCTTACCTACGCATCAAAAACCACAACGCGATATAGTGATTGCTTTTTGATCTTCAGAAAGAACCCTATTCATTGAATCCGATTCAACTAAAGTTGGAGAAACTGACACCCACCAGCCATCTATGTGCGAAGCACGTCGGTAGAACCAGTCTCGCGTAAGCGTACACGTAACGTCGGTCTGAGCCGCTTCATCCAACAATACCGTTGAATCAAGAATCAACTAGTGATGGCGAGCAATATTTATATACGCACGCCCACAACTCCTTTGTGTTCTACTCATGCATATAACATCTACGCATAGACCTGGCTCGGATGCCACTGTTGGGGAATGCAGTAATTTCCAAAAAAAATCCTACGCACACGCAAGATCTATCATGGTGATGCATAGCAACGAGAGGGGAAGAGTGTTGTCCATGTACCCTCGTAGACCGTAAGCGGAAGCATTATGACAACGCGGTTGATGTAGTCGTACGTCTTCACGATCTGACCGATCCTAGTACCGAAAGTACGGCACCTCCGTGATCTACACACGTTTAGCTTAGTGACGTCCCACGAACTCTCGATCCAGCTGAGTGTCGAGGGAGAGCTACGTCAGCACGACGGCGTGATGATGGTGATGATGATGCTACCGAAACAGGGCTTCGCCTAAGCACCGCTACGATATGACCGAGGTGGATTATGGTGGAGGGGGGCACCGCACACGGCTAAGGGATCAATGATCAACTTGTGTGTCTATGGGGCGTCCCTTGGCCATGTATATAAAGGATGGAGGGAGGAGGAGGCCAGCCCTCATAGGGCGCGCCCAAAGTGTGGAGTCCTACTAGGACTCCCTAGTCCTAGTAGGATTCCACCTCCCACATGGAATAGGAAAGAGGGAAGGGAGAACGAGAAGGAAGGAAGGGGGCGCCCCCTTTCCCTAGTCCAATTCAGACCAGTCCATGGGGAAGGGGCGCGGCCACCCTTGAGGCCTTTCTCTGCTTCCCCGTATGGCCCATTAAGGCCCAATACGAATTCCCGTAACTCTCCCGTACTCCGAAAAATACCCGAATCACTCGGAACCTTTCCGATGTCCGAATATAGCCTTCTAATATATCGATCTTTACGTCTCAACCATTTCAAGACTCCTTGTCATGTCCCCGATCTCATCCGGGACTCCGAACAAACTTCGGTCATCAAATCACATAACTCATAATACAAATCGTCACAGAACGTTAAGCGTGCGGACCCTACGGGTTTGAGAACTATGTAGAAATGACCAAGACTCATCTTTGGTCAATAACCAATAGCGGAACTTGGATGCTCATATTGGTTCCTAAATATTCTACGAAGATCTTTACCGGTCAAAGCGCATAACAACATACGTTGTTCCCTTTGTCATCGGTATGTTACTTGCCCAAGATTCGATCGCCGGTATCTCAATACCTAGTTCAATCTCGTTACCGGCAAGTCTCTTTACTCGTTCTGTAATGCATCATCCAGCAACTAACTCATTAGTCACATTGCTTGCAGGGCTTATAGTGATGTCCATTATCGAGAGGGCCCAGAGATACCTCTCCGATAGACGGAGTGACAAATCCTAATCTCGATCTATGACAACTCAACAAACACCATTGGAGACACCTATAAAGCATCTTTATAATCACTCAGTTACGTTGTGATGTTTGATAGCACACAAGGTGTCCCTCCGGTATTCGGGAGTTGCATAATCTCATAATCAGAGGAACATGTATAAGTCATGAAGAAAGCAATAGCAATAAAACTGAACGATCATTATGCTAAGCTAACGGATGGGTATTGTCCATCACATCATTCTCTAATGATGTGATCCCGTTCATCAAATGACAACACATGTCCATGGCTAGGAAACTTAACCATCTTTGATTAATGAGCTAGTCAAGTAGAGGCATAATAGGGACACTTTGTTTGTCTATGTATTCACACATGTACTAAGTTTCTAGTTAATACAATTCTAGCATGAATAATAAACATTTATCATGATATAAGGAAATATAAATAAAAACTTTATTATTGCCTCTAGGGCATATTTCCTTCAGTCTACCACTTGCACTAGAGTCAATAATCTAGTTCACATCGTCATGTGATTTAACACCAATAGTTCATATCTTTATGTGATTAGTTCACATCTCCATGTGACTAACACCCAAAGGGTTTACTAGAGTCAATAATCTAGTTCACATCGCTATGTGATTAACACCCAAAGAGTGATCATGTTTTGCTTGTGAGAGAAATTTAGTCAACGGGTCTGCCACATTCAGAGCCGTATGTATTTTGCAAATTTTGTATGTCTACAATGCTTTGCACGGAGCTAATCTAGCTAATTGATCCCACATTGAATATGTATCTAGGTCGAGACTTAGAGTCATCCAGATCGGTGTCAAAGCTTGCATCGACGTAACTCTTTATGACGAACTCTTTGTCACCTCCATAACTGAGAAACATTTCCTTATTCCACTAAGGATATTTTTGACCGTTGTCCAGTGATCCACTCCTGGATCACTATTTTACCCTCTTGCCAAACTTATGGTGAGGTACACAATAGGTCTGGTACACAGCATAGCATACTTTGTAGAACCTATGACTGAGGCATAGGGAATGACGTTTCATTCTCTTTCTATTTTCTGTCGTGGTCGGGTTTGGAGTCTTTACTCAACTTCACACCTTGCAACACAGGAAAGAACTCCTTCTTTGACTGTTCCATTTTGAACTACTTCAAAACCTAGTCAAGGTATGTACTCATTGAAAATATATCAAGCGTCTTGATCTATCTCTATAAATATTGATGCTCAATATGTAAGTAGCTTCACCGAGGTCTTTCTTTGAAGAACTCATTTCAAACATTCCTTTATGCTTTCCAAAAGATTCTACATTATTTCCGATCAACAATATGGCATTCACATATACTTATCAGAAATGTTGTAGTGCTCCCACTCACTTTCTTGTAAATACAGGCTTCACCGCAAGTCTGTATAAAACCATATGCTTTGATCACTTTATCAAAGCATATATTCCAACTCCGAGATGCTTGCACCAGTTCATAGATGGATCACTGGAGCTTGCTCACTTTGTTAGCACCTTTAGGATCGACAAAACCTTATGGTTACATCATATACAACTCTTCTTTAATAAATCCATTAAGGAATGCAGTTTTGACATCCATTTGCCAGATTTCATAAAATGCAACAACTGCTAACATGATTCGGACAGACTTTTAAGCATCGATATGAGTGAGAAAATCTCATCGTAGTCAACACCTTGAACTTGTCGAAATCATTTTTGCGACAATTTAAGCTTTGTAGATAGTAACACTACTATCAGCGTCCGTCTTCCTCTTGAAGATCCATTTATACTCAATGACTCACCGATCATCGGGCAAGTCAATCAAAGTCTATACCTTGTTCTCATACATGGATCCCATATCAGATTTCATGGCCTCAAGCCATTTTGCAGAATCTGGGCTCATCATCGCTTCCTCATCGTTCGTAGGTTCGTCATGGTCTATTAACATGACTTCCAGAATAGGATTGTTGTACCACTCTGGTGCGGACCGTACTCTGGTTGACCTACGAGTTTCGGTAGTAACTCGATCTGAAGTTTCATGATCATCATCATTAGCTTCCTCACTAATTGGTGTAGGAATCACTGGAACTGATTTCTGTGATGAACTACTTTGCAATTTGGGAGAAGGTACAATTACCTTATCAAGTTCTACTTTCCTCCCACTCACTTCTTTCGAGAGAAACTCCTTCTCTAGAAAGGATCCATTCTTAGCAACAAAATATCTTGCCTTCGGATCTATGATAGAAGGTGTACCCAACAGTTTCTTTTGGGTATCCTATGAAGACGCACTACTTCGATTTGGGTTTGAGCTTATCAGTTTGAAACTTTTTCACATAAGCATTGCAACCCCAAACTTTAAGAAATGACAACTTTGGTTTCTTGCCAAACCATAGTTCATATGGTGTCATCTCAACGGATTTAGATGGTGCCCTATTTAACGTGAATGCAGCTGTCTCTAATGCATAATGTAACGCCCCGAATGTAACTTGCCATATTTGTATTCCAACTCTTGCCAGTTTCGGCTCTAAGTTATGATATTCCCTCGTGGTTGGGTTTTGTCTTCATTTTGCTTTTTGTCCATGTCATCCATTTCATATCATGTCATCATGTGCATCGCATTTGCATACGTGTTCGTCTCATGCACCCGAGCTTTTTCTCCGTTGTCCGTTTTGCGATCCGGCGCTCCTACGTCCTCCAGCGCCCCCCTTTTTCCTCTTTTCATGTGAGGGTGTTAAACTTTCTCGAAATGGACCGATATTTTACAAGCCACCTTGGTACACCACCGGTAGGCCGCCTGTCAAGTTTCGTGCCATTTGGAGTTCGTTCGATACTCCAACGGTTAACCGAGGAACCGTAAAGGCCTCATGTGTGTTGCAGCCCAACTCCCTTCCAAAGTGGCCCAAAACCCATCCAAACCCCTTCCTTCCTATCGGCCATTTGATCACGATCGCGTGGCCGAAAACCGCACCTCATTTGGACTCTCCTAGCTCCCAAAATCTATAAATAGGTGCTCCCCTCCGAAATTCGCAGTCCAAAACCCTAGCCCCACTCCTCCGCGCCGCCGAACACGTCCGCTCCGGCCGGACGCGTCCACCACCGCCACCGCGCCTATCGCCACCTGCCACGTGGCCTTGCCTCCGCCCCCGCGCCGCCGGCCCGCCCGGGCCTGAGGCCGGCCCCCGAGGCCCCCGCGCCGCCGCCCGCCTCCTCGCGTCGCTCGCCGCCCGCGCCCGCCTGGCCGCCGAGCTCCGTCCGCCGCTCCGCCCGCCGGTCGCCGCCTCTGCGCCAGCCCCGACGCCGACCTGCCGTGCCGCCGCTCGCCACCCGCGCCGCCGCAGCGCCTCTCTGGTGCTCCTCTCCGCCACCTCGCCTTCGCCGGCGCCGGATCCGGTGAGGTCCGGTCATATCTTCGGCGACCCCTCCTCTCCGCGGTTCTCCCTCGTCTCCGGCGAACTAGATCCGACGATCCTCGGGAAGAGCATGAACCCTAGATCTACTTCAGAGGTTGACCCAAATTTCCACTAAGTCATTTTATCTTACATTCTGAGCCCCTGTTCATCATGCCATAACACCGCATCCATAGCTCCGTTTTGGGCGTGCCATATATCAAAATGTTCATCTGGTTGTCCTCTTCATTTTGTTCCATTGAGTCCATCTTGATGCCCTAATGACTGTTGCAAGAGTGCTATAAAATGTTAGTTCCTGTTTCTTAGCAGAGTATGAGCATTTGTCTTTTTTGCCATGATTATTGTGTGATGCATATGAGCATGAGCTCTACATGTGTTTTGGGCTATGCCATGCCATCTTTACAGGGGTGTATGCCATGTATTTTTGTGATCAATGTGGTGACTAGCATAAGCATGCAAAGTAGCTCTCGTGATGTTGCTGATTTCAGGGACTTAGAATTTCAGTCTTTTCCCTGCTGTTATTTTTATGCCATGTATTCATGTTGCTACAGAGTGATCCATGCTTATTTTGAGTATGTTCAGTAAGGATGATTTGGACATATGGTTATGCTCTATCCATCCATGTCCCTTTTTGCATTTATGGAGTACCCTAGCATGACTCAATCTTGCTCTACTTTTGCTATAAAATGTTCCTGGCAAATTGTTTACGTGTTAATCAATTTTGCCAAGGTTGTTGTAGTTGATCCATGCATGCTATGAGCTTGTTCTTGATTTTCTTGGCTTCATGATCATGTATTCTTGCTGGGAGTATGCTTAGTTTGTCATGCAATGCCTTGTGTTGAGTGCATCGAGCTCGCAAACATGCCTACATAATTCTGTTAATGAAACTTGTTGTGTTTACATGGGTGCCACCATATCTTATGATCCTTTTTGGCTTCTGGTCAGTAAGGGACTTTTGTTATATGCTTTGAGTACATTCATGCCATGCCTTGTATTTATATGATATGTTCCTGTAGTATGTTGTTATCTTGATCTAAACATTGCTTCCTGATGTTAATTCCTGACATGTTAGTATTTTCACTAAGTCTGTGATGCTGATACCTTTTGCACTTTTGTCATGCTTGTTTGAACCTGCTCTTTTGTGAATTAGCCGTATCTCAGTGTTCATCTTTTGTCAAGCATCTTGAGTAGATCACTGCCATGTGCTTTGTTGTTATGTTAGAGTGCAGTAGCTTATTTTCTTGTTGCATTTTAGATGCCATCGTGCTGTTAATCGCAGAATCGTGCCATTCTTGTTTTGCTTGCCTTTTGCAAACCGTGCATCCGATTCCGGTGATCTTTATATCGATTTCGACCGAAATCAACTCATCTTTCCAGCGTCACACTTGGTTTGCCAAGTTGAGGCCTGGTTCAATATTTTCCTTCCGAAGCATGCACATGCATTGCATATCACATCCCGCATATCATGCCATGTTTTGCATCATGTTGCTTGCGCATTGCACCGTGGTTGACTGTGGTTTCCTTTGCTTGTGTTCTTGCCTTGGGTAGAGCTGGGAGACGACTTAGTGACCGAGGAACCCGTTGAGTACGCTTACGGGGATCAAGCTTACGTCAACTCGGAGAACTTTGAGGGCAAGATGACCATACCCTCAAAATCACTTCTATCTTTGCTTGCTAGTTGCCCGCTCTTTTGCCATGCCGCGATACCTACCACTTGCTATATCATACCTCCCATATTGCCATGTCAAACCTCTAACCCACCTTGTCCTAGCAAACCGTTGTTTGGCTATGTTACCGCTTTTCTCAGCCCCTCTTATAGCGTTGCTAGTTGCGGGTGAAGATGGAGTTTGTTCCTTGTTGGAACATGATTATTGTTGGGATATCATTATTATATCTTGTTTACTTTAATGCACCTATATACTGTTGGGTTTCGTAGTAATTTCAAAAAATTTCCTACGCACATGCAAGATCATGTGATGCATAGCAACGAGGGGGAGAGTGTTGTCTACATACCCAACGCAGACCGACTGCGGAAGCGATGACACGACGTAGAGGAAGTAGTCGTACGTCTTCACGATACAACCGATCAAGCACCGAAACTACGGCACCTCCGAGTTCGAGCACACGTTCAGCTTGATGACGATCCCCGGACTCCGATCCAGCAAAGTGTCGGGGAAGAGTTTCGTCAGCACGACGGCGTGGTGACGATCTTGATGTACTACAGCAGCAGGGCTTCGCCTAAACTCCGCTACAGTATTATCGAGGAATATGGTGGCAGGGGGCACCGCACACGGCTAAGGAATAGATCACATGGATCAACTTGTGTGTCTAGAGGTGCCCCCTGCCTCCGTATATAAAGGAGTAGAGGGGGGAGGCTGGCCGGCCAAGGAGGAGGGCGCAGGAGAGTCCTACTCCCTCTGGGAGTAGGATTCCCCCCCCCCCAATCCTAGTCGGAATAGGATTCGCGGAGGGGGAAAAGAGGAGGAGGGGGCCGGCCACCTCTCCTAGTCCTAATAGGACTAGGGGAAGGGGGAGGCGCGCAGCCCATCTAGGGCAACCCCTTCTCTTTTCCACTAAGGCCCACTATGGCCCATATAGCTCCCGGGGGGTTCGGTAACCCTCCCGGTATTCCGGTAAAATCCCGATTTCACGAGGAACACTTCCGATATCCAAACATAGGCTTCCAATATATCAATCTTTATGTCTCGACCATTTCGAGACTCCTTGTCATGTCCATGATCACATCCGGGACTCCGAACAACATTCGGTACATCAAAATGCATAAACTCATAATATAACTGTCAACGTAACCTTAAGCGTGCGGACCCTACAGGTTCGAGAACAATGTAGACATGACCGAGACACGTCTCCGGTCAATAACCAATAGAGGGACCTGGATGCCCATATTGGCTCCTACATATTCTACGAAGATCTTTATCGGTCAGACCGCATAACAACATACGTTGTTCCCTTTGTCATCGGTATGTTACTTGCCCGAGATTCGATCGTCGGTATCCAATACCTAGTTCAATCTCGTTACCGGCAAGTCTCTTTACTCGTTCCGTAATACATCATCTCGCAACTAACTCATTAGTTGTAATGCTTGCAAGGCTTATGTGATGTGCATTACCGAGAGGGCCCAGAGATACCTCTCCAACAATCGGAGTGACAAATCCTAATCTCGAAATACGCCAACCCTACATCTACCTTTGGAGACACCTGTAATGCTCCTTTATAATCACCCAGTTACGTTGTGATGTTTGGTAGCACCCAAAGTGTTCCTCCGGCAAACGGGAGTTGCATAATCTCATAGTCATAGGAACATGTATAAGTCATGAAGAAAGCAATAGCAACATACTAAACGATCGGGTGCTAAGCTAATGGAATGGGTCATGTCAATCAGATCATTCAACTAATGATGTGACCTCGTTAATCAAATAACAACTCATTGTTCATGGTCAGGAAACATAACCATCTTTGATTAACAAGCTAGTCAAGTAGAGGCATACTAGTGACACCTTGTTTGTCTATGTATTCACACATGTATTATGTTTCCGGTTAATACAATTCTAGCATGAATAATAAACATTTATCATGATTATAAGGAAATAAATAATAACTTTATTATTGCCTCTAGGGCATATTTCCTTCAGTCTCCCACTTGCACTAGAGTCAATAATCTAGATTACACTGTAATGAATCTAACACCCATGGAGCCTTGGTGCTGATCATGTTTTGCTCGTGGAAGAGGCTTAGTCAACGGGTCTGCAACATTCAGATCCGTATGTATCTTGCAAATCTCTATGTCTCCCACCTGGACTAGATCCCGGATGGAGTTGAAGCGTCTCTTGATGTGTTTGGTCCTTTTGTGAAATCTGGATTCATTTGCCAAGGCAATTGCACCAGTATTGTCACAAAAGATTTTCATTGGACCCGATGCATTAGGTATAACACCTAGATCGGATATGAACTCCTTCATCCAGACTCCTTCGTTCGCTGCTTCCGAAGCAGCTATGTACTCCGCTTCACATGTAGATCCCGCTACGACGCTTTGTTTAGAACTGCACCAACTGACAGCTCCACCGTTTAATGTAAACACGTATCTGGTTTGCGATTTAGAATCGTCCGGATTAGTGTCAAAGCTTGCATCAACGTAACCTTTTACGGTGAGCTCTTTGTCACCTCCATATACGAGAAACATATCCTTAGTCCTTTTCAGGTATTTCAGGATGTTCTTGACCGTTGTCCAGTGATCCACTCCTGGATTACTTTGGTACCTCCCTGCTAAACTTATAGCAAGGCACACATCAGGTCTGGTACACAGCATTGCATACATGATAGATCCTATGGCTGATGCATAGGGAACATCTTTCATATTCTCTCTACCTTCTGCAGTGGTCGGGCATTGAGTCTTACTCAACTTCACACCTTGTAACACAGGCAAGAACCCTTTCTTTGCTTGATCCATTTTGAACTTCTTCAAAATTTTGTCAAGGTATGTGCTTTGTGAAAGTCCAATTAAGCGTCTTGATCTATCTCTATAGATCTTAATGCCTAATATGTAAGCAGCTTCACCGAGGTCTTTCATTGAAAAACTTTTATTCAACTATCCCTTTATGCTATCCAAAAATTCTATATCATTCCAATCAGCAATATGTCATCCACATATAATATCAGAAATGCTACAGAGCTCCCACTCACTTTCTTGTAAATACAGGCTTCTCCGAAAGTCTGTATAAAACCAAATGCTTTGATCACACTATCAAAACGTTTATTCCAACTCCGAGAGGCTTGCACCAGTCCATAAATGGATCGCTGGAGCTTGCACACTTTGTTAGCTCCCTTTGGATCGACAAAACCTTCCGGTTGCATCATATATAACTCTTCTTCCAGAAATCCATTCAGGAATGCAGTTTTGACATCCATCTGCCAAATTTCATAATCATAAAATGCGGCAATCGCTAACATGATTCGGACGGACTTAAGCATCGCTACGGGTGAGAAGGTCTCATCGTAGTCAATCCCTTGAACTTGCCGAAAACCTTTTGCGACAAGTCGAGCTTTGTAGACAGTAACATTACCATCAGCGTCAGTCTTCTTCTTAAAGATCCATTTATTTTTAATTGCTTGCCGATCATCGGGCAAGTCAACCAAAGTCCATACTTTGTTCTCATACATGGATCCCATCTCAGATCTCATGGCTTCAAGCCACTTTGCGGAATCTGGGCTCACCATCGCTTCTTCATAGTTCGTAGGTTCATCATGATCTAGTAGCATGACTTGCAGAACAGGATTACCGTACCACTCTGGTGCGGATCTTACTCTGGTTGATCTACGAGGTTCAGTAGTATCTTGATCTGAAGTTTCATGATCATTATCATTGGCTTCCTCACTAACTGGTGTAGGTGTCACTGAAACAGTTTTCTGTGATGTACTACTTTCCAGTAAGGGAGCAGGTACAGTTACCTCATCAAGTTCTACTTTCCTCCCACTCACTTATTTCGAGAGAAACTCCTTCTCTAGAAAGGATCCATTCTTAGCAACGAATGTCTTGCCTTCGGATCTGTGATAGAAGGTGTACCCAACAGTCTCCTTTGGGTATCCTATGAAGACACATTTCTCCGATTTGGGTTCGAGCTTATCAGGTT
This sequence comes from Triticum urartu, assembly GCF_056163025.1. Lineage (NCBI taxonomy): Eukaryota > Viridiplantae > Streptophyta > Magnoliopsida > Poales > Poaceae > Triticum > Triticum urartu. The sequence continues at coordinate 582,503,585 of NC_141879.1, forward strand.
GAAGCTTTTTCACATAAGCATCGCAGCCCCAAACTTTCATAAACGACAACTTTGGTTTCTTGCCAAACCACAGTTCATAAGGCGTCGTCTCAACGGATTTTGATGGTGCCCTATTTAACGTGAATGCGGCCGTCTCTAAAGCATAACCCCAAAATGATAGCGGTAAATCAGTAAGAGACATCATAGATCGCACCATATCTAGTAAAGTATGATTATGACGTTCGGACACACCATTACGCTGTGGTGTTCCGGGTGGCGTGAGTTGCAAAACTATTCCACAGTTTTTCAAATGTACACCAAACTCGTAACTCAAATATTCTCCTCCACGATCAGATCGTAGAAACTTTATTTTCTTGTTACGATGATTTTCAACTTCACTCTGAAATTCTTTGAACTTTTCAAATGTTTCAGATTTATGTTTCATTAAGTAGATATACCCATATCTGCTTAAATCATTTGTGAAGGTGAGAAAATAACGATATCCGCCACGAGCCTCAATATTCATCGAACCACATACATCGGTATGCATGATTTCCAACAAATCTGTTGCTCTCTCCATAGTACCGGAGAACGGTGTTTTAGTCATCTTGCCCATGAGGCACGGTTCGCAAGTACTAAGTGATTTATAATCAAGTGGTTCCAAAAGTCCATCAGTATGGAGTTTCTTCATGCGCTTTATACCGATATGACCTAAACGACAGTGCCACAAATAAGTTGCACTTTCATTATCAACTCTGCATCTTTTGGCTTCAACATTATGAATATGTGTATTACTACTATCGAGATTCAATAAGAATAGACCACTCTTCAAGGGTGCATGACCATAAAAGATATTACTCATATAAATAGAACAACCATTATTCTCTGATTTAAATGAATAACCGTCTCGCATTAAACAAGATCCAGATATAATGTTCATGCTCAACGCTGGCACCAAATAACAATTATTTAGGTCTAATATTAATCCTGAAGGTAGATGTAGAGGTAGCGTGCCAACCGCGATCACATCGACTTTGGAACCGTTTCCCACGCGCATCGTCACCTCGTCCTTTGCCAGTGACCGCTTATTCCGTAGTCCCTGTTTCGAGTTGCAAATATTAGCAACAGAACCAGTATCAAATACCCAGGTGCTACTGCGAGCTCTAGTAAGGTACACATAAATAACATGTATATCACATATACCTTTGTTCACCTTGCCATCCTTCTTATCCGCCAAATACTTGGGGCAGTTCCGCTTCCAGTGACCAGTCTGCTTGCAGTAGAAGCACTCAGTTTCAGGCTTAGGTCCAGACTTGGGTTTCTTCTCTTGAGTAGCAACTTGCTTGCCGTTCTTTTTGAAGTTCCCCTTCTTCTTCCCTTTGCCCTTTTTCTTGAAACTAGTGGTCTTGTTAACCATCAACACTTGATGCTCCTTCTTGATTTCTACCTCCGCAGCTTTCAGCATTGCGAAGAGCTCGGGAATAGTCTTGTTCATCCCTTGCATATTATAGTTCATCACGAAGCTCTTGTAGCTCGGTGGCAGTGATTGGAGAATTCTGTCAATGACGCAATCATCCGGAAGATTAACTCCCAATTGAATCAAGTGATTATTATACCCAGACATTTTGAGTATATGCTCACTAACAGAACTGTTCTCCTCCATCTTGCAGCTATAGAACTTATTGGAGACTTCATATCTCTCAATTCGGGCATTTGCTTGAAATATTAACTTCAACTCCTGGAACATCTCATATGCTCCATGACGTTCAAAACGTCGTTGAAGTCCCGATTCTAAGCCGTAAAGCATGGCACACTGAACTATCAAGTAGTCATCAGCTTTGTTCTGCCAGACGTTCATAACATCTGGTGTTGCTCCAGCAGCAGGCCTGGCACCCAGCGGTGCTTCCAGGACGTAATTCTTCTGTGCAGCAATGAGGATAATCCTCAAGTTACGGACCCAGTCCGTGTAATTGCTACCATCATCTTTCAACTTTGCTTTCTCAAGGAACGCATTAAAATTCAACGGAACAACAGCACGAGCCATCTATCTACAATCAACATAAACAAGCAAGATACTATCAGGTACTAAGTTCATGATAAATTTAAGTTCAATTAATCATATTACTTAAGAACTCCCACTTAGATAGACATCCCTCTAATCTTCTAAGTGATTACGTGATCCAAATCAACTAAACCATAACCGATCATCACGTGAGATGGAGTAGTTTTCAATGGTGAACATCGTTTATGTTGATCATATCTACTATATGATTCACGCTCGACCTTTCGGTCTCCGTGTTCTGAGGCCATATCTGCATATGCTAGGCTCGTCAAGTTTAACCTGAGTATTCTGCGTGTGCAAAACTGGCTTGCACCCGTTGTAGATGGACGTAGAGCTTATCACACCCGATCATCACGTGGTGTCTGGGCACGACGAACTTTGGCAATGGTGCATACTCAGGGAGAACACTTCTTGATAATTTAGTGAGAGATCATCTTATAATGCTACCGTCAATCAAAGCAAGATAAGATGCATAAAAAGATAAACATCACATGCAATCAATATAAGTGATATGATATGGCCATCATCATCTTGTGCTTGTGATCTCCATCTCCGAAGCACCGTCATGATCACCATCGTCACCGACGCGACACCTTGATCTCCATCGTAGCATCGTTGTCGTCTCGCCAATCTTATGCTTCCACGACTATCACTACCGTTTAGTAATAAAGTAAAGCATTACATCGCGATTGCATTGCATACAATAAAGCGACAACCATATGGCTCCTGCCAGTTGCCGATAACTCGGTTACAAAACATGATCATCTCATACAATAGAATTCAGCATCATGCCTTGACCATATCACATCACAACATGCCCTGCAAAAACAAGTTAGACGTCCTCTACTTTGTTGTTGCATGTTTTACGTGGCTGCTACGGGCTTAAGTAAGAACCAATCTCACCTACGCATCAAAACCACAACGATAGTTTGTCAAATAGACTCCGTTTTAACCTTCGCAAGGACCGGGCGTAGCCATACTTGGTTCAACTAAAGTTGGAGAGACAGTCGCCCGCAAGCCATCTATGTGCAAAGCACGTCGAGGGAACCGGTCTCGCGTAAGCGTACGCGTAAGGTTGGTCCGGGTCATCTCGTCCAACAATACCGCCGAATCAAAGTATGACATGCTGGTAGGCAGTATGACTTGTATCGTCCACAACTCACTTGTGTTCTACTCATGCATATAACATCAACATAAATAACCTGGCTCGGATACCACTGTTGGGTTTCGTAGTAATTTCAAAAAATTTCCTACGCACACGCAAGATCATGTGATGCATAGCAACGAGGGGGAGAGTGTTGTCTACGTACCCAACGCAGACCGACTACGGAAGCGATGACACGACGTAGAGGAAGTAGTCGTACGTCTTCACGATCCAACCGATCAAGCACCGAAACTACGGCACCTCCGAGTTCGAGCACACGTTCAGCTCGATGACGATCCCCAGACTCCGATCCAGCAAAGTGTCGGGGAAGAGTTCCATCAGCACGACGGCGTGGTGACGATCTTGATGTACTACAGCAGCAGGGCTTCGCCTAAACTCCGCTACAGTATTATCGAGGAATATGGTGGCAGGGGGCACCGCACACGGCTAAGGAATAGATCACGTGGATCAACTTGTGTGTCTAGAGGTGCCCCCTGCCTCCGTATATAAAGGAGTAGAGGGGGGAAGCTGGCCGGCCAAGGAGGAGGGCGCAGGAGAGTCCTACTCCCTCTGGGAGTAGGATTCCCCCCCCCCAATCCTAGTCGGAATAGGATTCGCGGAGGGGGAAAAGAGGAGGAGGGGGCCGGCCACCTCTCCTAGTCCTAATAGGACTAGGGGAAGGGGGAGGCGCGCAGCCCATCTAGGCCAGCCCCTTCTCTTTTCCACTTAGGCCCACTATGGCCCATATAGCTCCCGGGGGGTTCCGGTAACCCTCCCAGTATTCCGGTAAAATCCCGATTTCACCCGGAACACTTCCGATATCCAAACATAGGCTTCCAATATATCAATCTTTATGTCTCGACCATTTCGAGACTCCTCGTCATGTCCATGATCACATCCGGGACTCCGAACAACATTCGGTACATCAAAATGCATAAACTCATAATATAACTGTCATCGTAACCTTAAGCGTGCGGACCCTACGAGTTCGAGAACAATATAGACATGACCGAGACACGTCTCCGGTCAATAACCAATAGAGGGACCTGGATGCCCATATTGGCTCCTACATATTCTACGAAGATCTTTATCGGTCAGACCGCATAACAACATACGTTGTTCCCTTTGTCATCGGTATGTTACTTGCCCGAGATTCGATCGTCGGTATCCAATACCTAGTTCAATCTCGTTACCGGCAAGTCTCTTTACTCGTTCCGTAATACATCATCTCGCAACTAACTCATTAGTTGTAATGCTTGCAAGGCTTATGTGATGTGCATTACCGAGAGGGCCCAGAGATACCTCTCCAACAATCGGAGTGACAAATCCTAATCTCGAAATACGCCAACCCTACATCTACCTTTGGAGACACCTGTAATGCTCCTTTATAATCACCCAGTTACGTTGTGACGTTTGGTAGCACCCAAAGTGTTCCTCCAGCAAACGGGAGTTGCATAATCTCATAGTCATAGGAACATGTATAAGTCATGAAGAAAGCAATAGCAACATACTAAACGATCGGGTTCTAAGCTAATGGAATGGGTCATGTCAATCAGATCATTCAACTAATGATGTGACCTCGTTAATAAAATAACAACTCATTGTTCATGGTCAGGAAACATAACCATCTTTGATTAACGAGCTAGTCAAGTAGAGGGATACTAGTGACACCTTGTTTGTCTATGTATTCACACATGTATTATGTTTCCGGTTAATACAATTCTAGCATGAATAATAAACATTTATCATGATTATAAGGAAATAAATAATAACTTTATTATTGCCTCTAGGGCATATTTCCTTCATATACTTGGTAAAGGGTGGAAGGCTCGGCCTTATGCCTGGTGTTTTGTTCCACTCTTCCCGCCCTAGTTTCCGTTATACCGGTGTTATGTTCCTTCATTTTGCGTTCCTTACGCGGTTGGGTGTTATGGGAACCCCTTGACAGTTCGCTTTGAATAAAACTCCTCCAGCAAGGCCCGACCTTGGTTTTACCATTTGCCTACCTACCACCATATACCTTCCCTTGGGTTCTGCAGACTCAAGGGTCATCTTATTTTAACCCCCCCCCCCCCGGGCCAGTGCTCCTCTGAGTATTGGTCTGAACCAAGCTGCCTGCGGGGCCACCTCGGGAAAACTTGAGGTTTGGTTTTACTCGTAGCTAGTCTCATCCGGTGTTGCCCTGAGAACGAGATACGTGCGAATCCTATCGGGATTTGTCGGCACATCAGGTGGCTTTGCTGGTCTTGTTTTACCATTGTCGAAATGTCTTGTAACCGGGATTCCGAGACTGATCGGGTCTTCCCGCTAGAAGGAATATCCTTCGTTGACCGTGAGAGCTTGTGATGGGCTAAGTTGGGACACACCTGCAGGGTTTTGAACTTTTGAAAGTTGTGCCCGCGGTTATGGGCAGATGGGAATTTGTTAATGTCCGGTTGTAGAAAACTTAAAATTTAACTTAATTAAAATGAATCAACAGCGTGTGTAGCCATGATGGTCTATTTTCGACGGAGTCCGGGAAGAGAACACGGTATCGTGTTATGCTTGAACGTAAGTAGTTTCAGGATCACTTCTTGATCTTTATAGCTTCTCGACCATGCTTTGCTTCTCTTCTCACTCTCATTTGCGTAAGTTAGCCACCATATATGCTAGTGCTTTCTGCAGCTCCACCTCACTACCTTTTCCTACCCATAAGCTTAAATAGTCTTGATCGCAAGGGTGTGAGATTGCTGAGTCCTCGTGACTCACAGATTACTTCCAAAACCAGATGCAGGTGCCGACAATGCCAGTCCAGGGGATGCGACCGAACTCAAGTGGGAGTTCGATGAGGATTCAGGACGTTACTATGTTTCCTTTCCAAACGATCTGTAGTGGAGCCCAGTTGGGATGATCGGGGACCTATGCATTTGGGGTTGCCTTTATTTTGGTTCCGTAGTCGGACCTTGATTGTATTTTGGATGATGTAATGCTATATTTATGTATTGTGTGAAGTGGCAATTGTAAGCCAACTCTTTATCCCTTTCTTATTCAGTACATGGGATGTGTAAAGATTACAACTATTGCGACATGCCTACTATGCGGCTATGCCTCTAAGTTGTGCTCCGACACGTGGGAGATATAGCCGCATCGTGGGTGTTACAAGTTGGTAATCAGAGCCTTCCCCGACTTAGGAGCCCCCTGCTTGATCGAATCGCTGGCGTTGTTCAGTCGAGAAAAAATGTTTTGAGTCTTATAGGATTATATATATCGGAGAGTAGCATCCTTTTTGCTCCTCAGTCCCTTCGTCGCTCTGGTGAGGCCTCCTGACATAGAGTTTTGACTCTTCTCTTCTCAAATTTCACGAATTTTTTTAGGATCACGCGGGTATCTTAGAATTGTTCCGATGGTTTTGTGACGAGAACATTATTCTTGGTGCCTCCTGACATTTAGGGGTTGTGGCAGTGTCCCGGGGAGTTGAGCTCCGAGGTGTTGTCGTCACAATTTTATCGTTGCAATTATGGAATACCTGAGTTCGCCGACATCGAAAATCTCCTTTATGCAGTTGTTGGTGAGATAACCTCGACGCCACCCAGTACTGGGGCGGGAGTTCGGGAGTATTGCCATAACTCGTATATCAGATCATAGAAACTTTATTTTCTTGTTACGATGATTTTCCACTTCACTATGAAATTCTTTGAACTTTTCGAATGTTTCAGACTTACGTTTCATTAAGTAGATATACCCATATCTTCTCAAATCATCTGTGAAGGTCAGAAAATAACGATACCCTCCGTGAGCCTCAACACTTATCAGATCGCATACATCAATATATATTATTTCCAATAAGTCAGTTGCTCGCTCCATTGTTCCGGAGAACGGAGTCTTAGTCATCTTTCCCATGAGGCATGGTTCGCAAGCATCAAGTGATTCATAATCAAGTGATTCCAAAAGTCCATCAGCATGGAGTTTCTTCATGTGCTTTACACCAATATGACCTAAACGGCAGTGCCACATATAAGTTGCACTATCATTATTAACTTTGCATCTTTTGGCTTCAATATTATGAATATGTGTATTACTACGATCGAGATTCAATAAACCATTTATATTGAGTGTATGACCATAGAATGTTTTATTCATGTAAATAGAACAACAATTATTCTTTGACTTAAATGAATAACCGTATTGCAATAAACATGATCCAATCATATTTATGCTCAATGCAAACACCGAATAACATTTATTTTAGGTTCAACACTAATCCCGAAGGTAAAGGGAGTGTGCGATGGTGATCTTATCAACCTTGGAATCACTTCCAACTCTCATCATCACCTCGCCCTTAACTAGTCTCTGTTTATGTTGCAACTCCCGTTTCGAGTTACTACTCTTAGCAACTAAACTAGTATAAAACACTGATGGGTTGCTATAAACACTAGTAAAGTACACATCAATAACATGTATATCAAATATACCTTTGTTCACTTTGACATCCTTCTTATCCGCCAAGTATCTAAGGCAGTTCCACTTCCAGTGACCATTTCCCTTGCAGTAGAAGCACTCAGTTTCAGGCTTGGGTCTATCTTTGGGCTTCTTCATGGGAGTGGCTATTTGCTTACCATTCTTCTGAAAGTTCCCTTTATTTCCCTTGCCCTTTTACTTGAAACTAGTGGTTTTTTCAACCATCAACATTTGATGCTCTTCTCGATTTCTACCTTCGTCGATTTCAGCATCACGAAGAGCTCGGGAATCGTTTTCGTCATCCCTTGCATATTATAGTCCATCACTAAGTTCTAGTAACTTGGTGATAGTGACTAGATAAATTTACCAATTACTATCTTATATGGAAGATTAACTCCACTTGATTCAAGAAATTGTAGTACCCAGACAATCTGAGCACATACTCACTGGTTGAGCTATTCTCGTCCATCTTGTTGGCAACGTACTGTCAGAGGTCTCATACCTCTCGACACGGGCATGAGTAAGAAATACCAATTTCAACTCTTAGAACATCTTATATGTTCCATGGCATTCAAAACGTTTTTGAAGTCCCGGTTCTAAGCCGTAAAGCATGGTGCACTAAACTATTAAGTAGTCATCATACCCAGCTTTGTCAAACGTTCATAACGTGTGCATCTGCTCTTGCAATAGGTCTGTCACCTAGCGGTGCATCAAGGACATAATTCTTTTGTGCAGCAATGAGGATAATCCTCAGAACACGGACCAAGTCTGCATCATTGCTACTATCATCTTTCAACTTCTTTTTCTCTAGGAACATATCAAAATTAAACGGGAAGCTACATCGCAAGCTATTGATCTACAACATAGATATGCAATTACTATCAGGACTACGTTCATGATAAATTAAAGTTCAGTTAATCATATTACTTAAGAACTCCCACTTAGATAGACATCCCTCTAATCCTCTAAGTGATCACGTGATCCATATCAACTAAACCATGTCCGATCATCACGTGAGATGGAGTAGTTTTCAATGGTGAACATCTCTATGTTGATCATATCTTCTATATGATTCACGCTCGACCTTTCGGTCTCCAGTGTTCGAGGCCATATCTGCATATGCTAGGCTCATCAAGTTTAACCTGAGTATTCTGCTTGTGCAAAACTGGCTTGCACCCGTTGTATGTGTGAACGTAGATCTTATCACACCCGATCATCATGTGGTGTCTCAGCACGAAGAACTATCGCAACGGTGCATACTCAGGGAGAACACTTATACCTTGAAATTTAGGGAGGGATCATCTTATAATGATACTGACGTACTAAGCAAAATAAGATGCATCAAAGATAAACATCACATGCAATCAAAATATGTGACATGATATGGCCATCATCATATTGTGCCTTTGATCTCCATCTTCAAAGTACCGTCATGATCTCCACTGTCACCGGCATGACACCATGATCTCCATCATCTTGATCTTTATCAATGTGTCATCACATGGTCATCTCGCCAACTATTGCTTTTGCAACTATTGCTATCGCATAGCGATAAAGTAAAGCAATTACATGGCGCTTGCATCTTATGCAATAATGAGACAACCATAAGGCTCCTGCCAGTTGCTGATAACGTTGACAAAACATGATCATCTCATACAAAAATTTATATCTCATAACGTCTTGACCATATCACAGCAAAACATGCCCTGCAAAAACAAGTTAGACGTCCTCTATTTTGTTGTTGCAAGTTTTACGTGGCTGCTACGGGCTGAGCAAAACCATTCTTACCTACGCATCAAAAACCACAACGTGGTATAGTGATTGCTTTTCTGATCTTCAGAAAGAAACGTGTTCATTGAATCTGATTCAACTAAAGTTGGAGAAACTGACACCCACCAGCCACCTGTGTGCAAAGCACGTCGGTAGAACCAGTCTCGCGTAAGTGTACGCGTAATGTCGGTATGAGCCGATGATACGTCTCCGTCGTATCTATAATTTTTGATTGTTCCATGCCAATATTATTCAACTTCCATATACTTTTTGGCAACTTTTTATATTATTTTTGGGACTAACATATTGATCCAGTGCCCAGTGCCAGTTCCTGTTTGTTGTGTGTTTTTTGTTTCACACAAAACCCATACCAAACGGAGTCCAAACGGAATAAAAACTGACGGAGATTTATTTTGGAATATTTATGAATTTTGGGAAGTGGAATCATCGCAAGACGGTGCCCGAGGGGGGCACGAGGTAGGGGGGCGCGCCCCTGACCCTCGTGGCCACCCCGTAAGGCGGTTGGAGCCCTTCTTTCGCCGCAAGAAAGCTAATTTCCGGATAGATATCGTGTTAAAATTTCAGCCCAATCGGAGTTACGGATCTCCGGGAATATAAGAAACGGTGAAAGGGAAGAATCTGAGAACGCAGAACCAGAGAGAGACAGAGAGATAGATCCAATCTCGGAGGGGCTCTCGCCCCTCCCATGCCATGGAGGCCATGGACCAGAGGGGAAACCCTTCTCCCATCTAAGGAGGAGGTCAAGGAAGAAGAAGAAGGAGGGGGCTCTCTCCCCCTCGCTTCCGGTGGCACCGGATGCCACCGGGGGCCATCATCATCACCGCGATCTTCACCAACAACTTCACCGCCATCATCACCAACTCTTCCCCCCTCTATGCAGCGGTGTAACCTATCTCTTACCCGCTATAATCTCTACTTAAACATGGTGCTCAACGCTATATATTATTTCCCAATGATGTATGGCTATCCTATAATGTTTGAGTAGATCTGTTTTGTCCTAATGGCTATTTGATGATCGTGATTGGTTTTAGTTGTATGTTTTGTTATTGGTGTTGTCCTATGGTGCTCTCTGTGTCGCGCAAACGTGAGGAATTCCCGCTGTAGGGTTTGCAATATGTTTATGATTTCCTTATGGTGGGTGGCGTGAGTGACAGAAGCACAGACCCGAGTAAGTAGGTTGTTTGCGTATGGGATAAAGGGGACTTGATGCTTTAATGCTATGGTTGGGTTTTACCTTAATGAATCTTTAGTAGTTGCGGATGCTTGCTAGAGTTCCAATCATAAGTGCATATGATCCAAGTAGAGAAAGTATGTTAGCTTATGCCTCTCCCTCAAATAAAATTGCAACAATGATTACCGGCCTAGTTATCGATTGCCTGGGGACAAATAACCTTCTTGTTGACAAAAGCTCTTTACTAAAACTAATTTAGTTGTGTCTTCATCTAAACAGCCCCTACTTTATATTTACTTGCTCTTTATTATCTTGCATACCTATCCAACAACACCTACAAAGTACTTCTAGTTTCATACTTGTTTCCGGTAAAGCGAACGTCAAGTGTGCGTAGAGTTGTATCGGTGGTCGATAGAACTTGAGGGAATATTTGTTCTACCTTTAGCTCCTTGTTGGGTTCGACACTCTTACTTATCGAAAGAGGCTACAATTGATCCCCTATACGTGTGGGTTATCAAGACCTTTTTCTGGCGCCGTTGCCGGGGAGCAATAGTGTGGGGTGAATATTCTCATGTGTGCTTGTTTGCTTTATCACTAAGTAATTTTTATTTGCTGTTCTTAGTTGTTTTCTATCTTTAGTTATGGGTAGAAAACGCAAAATACCAAAAAAATTAGTTGTACCTACTGAACCAATGGTTGAAGAACCAATCAAAATCTATCACACTGTTGAAGCTTATTACTTGGATCATCTTCGATCCCTATGTGCTCGTGCTGAAACCCCAACTAGCTTAGTTGAGGGCAAATCCTTAGATGAGCATGCTTGTTATGTGCGACACCGTATATCTGAAAAAGGGAAACTATTATGGGGTCAAATTCAATGTTTGCAATGCTATGCTTGGAATTTATGTGAAATATATGATTTTACTTGTTGTTCTGAAAACCCTAAGAAACACCTTCCCTACCAATGTGAGTTTATTGATAATGGTATCTTATCTTCGTATGCTAAGGGTGTTTACAATTACTATGATGTTCAACAAATTGAAGAATTTGTTGCTTTTAAGGGTGCTTACGAAATTGCTTCTTTGATTGAAAAGTATGATGCTACTCTTTACAAATCTAAAATTTTTGCCATACTTAAATATTGCTATGATAATTATGCTTCTAATGCCTATGTTGAACCATATATTGAGTACTCCTCCGCTGTCCAAGAAGAGACTAATATTTTGCAGGAGTCTATGGAAGAAGAAATTGATGAAACTGTGAGCTCATTGGATGAAAAAGATGAGGAGGAGAGCGAAGAACAAAAGGAGGAAGAGCGGATTGATCACCCGTGCCCACCTTCTAATGAGAGTAACTCTTCAACTCATACATTGTTTAATTCCCCTTCGTGCTTACCGAAGGATGATTGCTATGATGACTGTTATGATCCCATTGATTCTCTTGAAATATCCCTTTTTGATGATGCTTGCTATGCTTGTGGCCAAGATGCCAATATGAATGATACTTATGGAGATGAACTTGCTATAGTTCCTTATGTTAAACATGAAATTGTTGCTATTGCACCCACGCATGATAGTCCTATTATCTTTTTGAATTCTCCCGATTACACTATATCAGAGAAGTTTGCACTTATTAAGGATTACATTGATGGGTTGCCTTTTACCGTTGAACATGATGATTTTGATGAATATAATATGCATGTGCTTGCTGCTCCTACTTGCAATTATTATGAGAGAGGAACTATATCTCCACCTTTCTATGTTTCCAATACGATAAAATTGCAAGAAACTGTTTATACTATGCATTGGCCTTTACTATGTGTGCATGAATTGTTCTTTTATGACATGCCGATGCATAGGAAGAGAGTTATACTTTGTCATTGCTTGATATATGTTACTTTGTGCTCACTACTAAATTACAAATCATTGCTAATTAAAACTAGCTTTGATATACCTTGGGATCCGGGTGGATTCACTACTTGAGCACTATATGCCTAGCTTAATGGCTTTAAAGAAAGCGCTGCCATGGAGACAACCCAGAAGTTTTAGAGAGTCATTTATTTCTGTTGAGTGCTTTCATATAGTTTAAAAACAACAAAAATAAAGAAGGGAACCCAAAACTTTTCAAAAAGGAAAGTGAAAGTGAGAAAGACAAGCACTGTTGAAGTGGGAGAGCTCCTTGAACTTTGTTCATGCTCACGGCAACTTTGTGAATCTTGATTACAGAAACTTTTCAACAAAAATAATTATCCCCTTGTACAAGTCCATTGTATTATAAAAATAATGTTCCAAAGTTTGCCTTTAGGATGTTTACATTTGCTTGATGGTTTGTACGGTGCAGGACAGAAACTTTGGCTGTAGCGCGATTTTACATTTTTAGCTGAAACGTCAAATGGTTCTGATTCTTTTTGAACTGTCTTCCTATACAAATTTTTTATTTTTCCTAATTTTGGTAGAATTTTTTAAGTACCAGAAGTATGGTGAATGTTCAGATTGCTACAGATTGTTCTGTTTTAGACAGATTCTGTTTTTGATGCATAGTTTGCTTGTTTTGATGAAACTATAAATTTATATCAGTGGATTAAGCCATGAAAAAGTTATATTACAGTAGACACAATGCAAAAACAAAATATGAATTGGTTTGCAAAAGTACTTAGAGTAGTGATTTGCTTTATTATACTAACGGATCTTACCGAGTTTTCTGTTGAAGTTTTGTGTGGATGAAGTGTTCGATGATTGAGAAGGTCTCGATGTGAGAAGAAGGAAGAGAGGCAAGAGCTCAAGCTTGGGGATGCCCGAGGCACCCCAAGTAAATATTCAAGGAGACTCAAGCGTCTAAGCTTGGGGATGCTGGGGAGGCATCCCCTCTTTCTTCAACAAATATCGGTATGTTTTCGGATTCGTTTTGTTCATGCGATATGTGCAAGTCTTGGAGCGTCTTTTGCATTTAGGTTTTTATTTTTTTTATGCACCATGCTGGTATGAGATGGTCCTTGGTTGATTTATAGAATGCTCTTTACACTTCACTTATATCTTTTGAGTATGGCTTTATAGAATGCTTCATGTGCTTCACTTATATCATTTGAAGTTTGGATTGCCTGTTTCTCTTCACTTAGACAACTGCCATTTGTAGAATGCTCTTTTTCTTCACTTATACTTGTTAGAGCGGGGGCATATCTTTTGTAGAAAGAATTAAACTCTCGTGCTTCACTTATATCTATTTAGAGAGATGACAGGAACTGGTCATTCACATGGTTAGTCATAAAATCCTACATAAACTTGTAGATCACTGAATATGATATGTTTGATTCCTTGCAATAGTTTTGCGATATAAAGATGGTGATATTAGAGTCATGCTAGTCGTGTAATTTTGAAATTGAGAAATACTTGTGTTGAGGTTTGCAAGTCCCGTAGCATGCACGTATGGTGAACCGTTATGTAACGAAGTCGGAGCATGAGGTGTTTATTGATTGTCTTCCTTATGAGTGGCGGTCGGGGACGAGCGATGGTCTTTTCCTAGCAATCTATCCCCCTAGGAGCATGCGCGTAGTACTTTGTTTCGATGACTAATAGATTTTTGCAATAAGTATGTGAGTTCTTTATGACTAATGTTGAGTCCATGGATTATACGCACTCTCATCCTTCCATCATTGCTAGCCTCTCTAGTACCGCGCAACTTTCGTCGGTACCATAAACCCACCATATACCTTCCTCAAAACGGCCACCATACCTACCTATCATGGCATTTCCATAGCCATTCCGAGATATATTGCCATGCAACTTCCATCATCATCATATACATGACTTGAGCATTTATTGTCATATTGCTTTGCATGATCGTAAGATAGCTAGCATGATGTTTTCATGGCTTGTCCGTTTTTTGATGTCATTGCTACGCTAGATCATTGCACATCCCGGTACACCGTCGGAGGCATTCATATAGAGTCATATCTTTGTTCTAGATATCCAGTTGAATATTGAGTTGTAAGTAAATAAAAGTGTGATGATCATCATTATTAGAGCATTGCCCAAAAAAAGAGAGGCCAAAGAAGCCTAAATTAAAAAAAGGGGGGCCAAAGAAGCCCGCAAAAAAGGGCAATGTTACTATCCTTTTACCACACTTGTGCTTCAAAGTAGCACCATGTTCTTCATATAGAGAGTCTCTTGAGTTATCACTTTCATATACTAGTGGGAATTTTCATTATAGAACTTGGCTTGTATATTCCAACGATGAGCTTCCTCAAATGCCTTAGGTCTTCATGAGCAAGCAAGTTGGATGCACACCCACTTAGTTTCAGTTTGAGCTTTCATATACTTATAGCTCTAGTGCATCCGTTGCATGGAAATCCCTACTCCTCACATTGATATCTATTAATGGGCATCTCCATAGCCCGTTGATACGCCTAGTTGATGTGAGACTTTCTCCTTTTTTGTCTTCTCCACATAACCCCCACCATCATATTCTATTCCACCTATAGTGCTATGTCCATGGCTCGCGCTCATGTATTGCGTGAAAGTGTAAAAGGTTTGAGAACGTCAAAAGTATGAAACAATTGCTTGGCTTGTCATCGGGGTTGTGCATGATGTGAATGCTTTGTGTGGTGAAGATGGAGCATAGCCAGACTATATGATTTTGTAGGGATGAGCTTTCTTTGGCTATGTTATTTCAATAAGACATAATTGCTTGGTTGGTATGCTTGAAATATTATTGTCTTTATGTCAAAGGATATATTATTGCTTTGAATCATTCGTGTCTTAATATTCATGCCATGATTAGACATATGATCAAGATTATGCTAGGTAGCATTCCACATCAAAAATTATCTTTTTTATCATTTACCTACTCGAGGACGAGCAGGAATTAAGCTTGGGGATGCTGATACGTCTCCGTCGTATCTATAATTTTTTATTGTTCCATGCCAATATTATTCAACTTTCATATACTTTTTAGCAACTTTTTATATTATTTTTGGCACTAACATATTGATCCAGTGCCCAGTGCTAGTTCCTGTTTGTTGCATGTTTTTTGTTTCGCAGAAAACCCATACCAAACGGAGTCCAAACGGAATAAAAACTGGCGGATATTTATTTTGGAATATTTATGAATTTTGGGAAGTGGGATCATCGCGAGATGGTGCCCGAGGGGGGCACGAGGTAGGGGGCGCGCCCCAGGGTGTCAGGCGCGCCCCTGACCCTCGTGGCCACCCCGTAAGGCGGTTGGAGCCCTTCTTTCGCCGCAAGAAAGCTAATTTCCGGATAGAGATTGTGTTAAAATTTCAGCCCAATCGGAGTTACGGATCTCCGGGAATATAAGAAACAGTGAAAGGGAAGAATCTGAGAACGCAGAATCAGAGAGAGAGACAGAGAGATAGATCCAATCTCGGAGGGGCTCTCGCCCCTCCCATGCCATGGAGGCCATGGACCAGAGGGGAAACCCTTCTCCCATCTAAGGAGGAGTTCAAGGAAGAAGAAGAAGAAGGAGGGGGCTCTCTCCCCCTCGCTTCCGGTGGCACCGGATGCCACCGGGGGCCATCATCATCACCGCGATCTTCACCAACAACTTCACCGCCATCATCACCAACTCTTCCCCCTTCTATGCAGAGGTGTAACCTCTCTCTTTTTCGTTGTAATCTCTACTTAAACATGGTGCTCAACGCTATATATTATTTCCCAATGATGTATGGCTATCCTATGATGTTTGAGTAGATCTGTTTTGTCCTAATGGCTATTTGATGATCGTGATTGGTTTGAGTTGTATGTTTTATTATTGGTGTTGTCCTATGGTGCTCTCCGTGTCGCTCAAGCATGAGGGATTCCCGCTGTAGGGTTTGCAATATGTTTATGATTTGCTTATGGCGGGTGGCGTGAGTGACAGAAGCACAGACCCAAGTAAGTAGGTTGTTTGCGTATGGGATAAAGGGGACTTGATGCTTTAATGCTATGGTTGGGTTTTACCTTAATGAATCTTTAGTAGTTGCGGATGCTTGCTAGAGGTCCAATCATAAGTGCATATGATCCAAGTAGAGAAAGTATGTTAGCTTATGCCTCTCCCTCAAATAAAATTGCAACAATGATTACCGGTCTAGTTATAGATTGCCTAGGGACAAATAACCTTCTTGTTGACAAAAGCTCTTTACTAAAACTAATTTAGTTGTGTCTTCATCTAAACAGCCCCTACTTTATATTTACTTGCTCTTTATTATCTTGCATACCTATCCAACAACACCTACAAAGTACTTCTAGTTTCATACTTGTTTCCGGTAAAGCGAACGTCAAGTGTGCGTAGAGTTGTATCGGTGGTCGATAGAACTTGAGGGAATATTTGTTCTACCTTTAGCTCCTCGTTGGGTTCGACACTCTTACTTATCGAAAGAGGCTACAATTGATCCCCTATACTTGTGGGTTATCAAGAGCCGCTTCATCCAACAATACCGCTGAATCAAGAATCAACTAGTGACAGCATGCAATATGTATATACCCGCACCCACAACTCCTTTGTGTTCTACTCGTGCATATAACATCTACGAATAGACCTGGATCGGATGCCATTGTTGGGGAATGCAGTAATTTCAAAAAAATTCCTACGCACACGCAAGATCTATCATTGTGATGCATAGCAACGAGAGGGGAAGAGTGTTGTCCACGTACCCTCGTAGACCGTAAGCGGAAGTGTTATGACAACGCGGTTGATGTAGTCATATGTCTTCATGATCTGACCGGTCCTAGTACCGAAAGTACAGCACCTCCGCGATCTGCACACGTTCAGCTCGGTGACGTACCACGAACTCTCGATCCAGCTGAGTGTCGAAGGAGAGCTTCGTCAGCACGACGGCGTGATGATGGTGATGATGATGCTACCGGAATAGGGCTTCGCTTAAGCACCGCTACGATATGACCGAGGTGGATTATGGTGGAGGGGGCACCGCACACGGCTAAGGGATCAATGATCAACTTGTGTGTCTATGGGGTGTCCCTTGGCCACTTATATAAAGGATGGAGGGAGGAGGAGGCCGGCCCTCATAGGGCGCTCCCAAAGTGTGGAGTCCTACTAGGACTCCCTAGTCCTAGTAGGATTCAACCTCCCACATGGAATAGGAAAAGGGGAAGGGAGAAGGAGAAGGAAGGAAGGGGCGCCCTGATGTCTACTACACAACCTTCTTCTTGTAGACGTTGTTGGGCCTCCAAGTGCAGAGGTTTGTAGGACAGTAGCAAATTTCCCTCAAGTGGATGACCTAAGGTTTATCAATCCGTAGGAGGCGTAGGATGAAGATGGTCTCTCTCAAGCAACCCTGCAACCAAATAACAAAGAGTCTCTTGTGTCCCCAACACACCCAATACAAATGGTAAATTGTATAGGTGCACTAGTTCGGCGAAGAGATGGTGATACAAGTGGTATATGGATGGTAGATAAATGTTTTTGTAATCTGAAAATATAAAAACAGCAAGGTAACTAATGATAAAAGTGAGCACAAACGGTATTGCAATGCTAGGAAACAAGGCCTAGGGTTCATACTTTCACTAGTGCAAGTTCTCTCAACAATAATAACATAATTGGATCATATAACTATCCCTCAACATGCAACAAAGAGTCACTCCAAAGTCACTAATAGCGGAGAATGAACAAAGAGATTATGGTAGGGTACGAAACCACCTCAAAGTTATTTTTTCCAATCAATCTGTTGGGCTATTCCTATAAATGTCACAAACAGCCCTAGAGTTCGTACTAGAATAACACCTTAAGACACAAATCAACCAAAACCCTAATGTCACCTAGATACTCCAATGTCACCTCAAGTATCTGTGGGTATGATTATACGATATGCGTCACACAATCTCAGATTCATCTATTCAACCAACACATAGAACCTCAAAGAGTGCCCCAAAGTTTCTACCGGAGAATCACGATGAAAACGTGTGCCAGCCCTATGCATAGGTTCATTGGCGGAACCCGCAAGTTGATCACCAAAACATACATCAAGTGAATCACGTGATATCCCATTGTCACCACAGATACGCACGGCAAGACATACATCAAGTGTTCTCAAATCTTTAAAGACTCAATCCGATAAGATAACTTCAAAGGGGAAACTCAATCCATTACAAGAGAGTAGAGGGGGAGAAGAAACATAAGATCCAACTATAATAGCAAAGCTCGCGATACATCAAGATCGTGCCAAATCAAGAACACGAGAGAGAGAGAGATCAAACACATAGCTACTGGTACATACCCTCAGCCCCGAGGGAGAACTACTCCCTCCTCGTCATGGAGAGCACCGGGATGATGAATATGGCCACCGGAGAGGGATTGCCCCCTCCGGCAGGGTGCTGGAACGGGTCTAGATTGGTTTTCGGTGGCTACAGAGGCTTCTGGCGGCGGAACTCCCGATCTATTGTGCTCTTCGATGTTTTTAGGGTATATGGGTATATATGGGAGGAAGAAGTACGTCAGGGTAGCCACGAGGGGCCCATGAGGGTGGAGGACGCGCCCAGGGGGGTGGGCGCGCACCCCTGCCTCGTGCCTTCCTTGTTGCTTCCCTTACGTACACCCCAAGTCTTCTGGATTGCTTCCGTTCCAAAAATAAGTTCCATGAAGTTTCAGATCAATTGGACTCCGTTTGATTTTCCTTTTCTGCCATACTCTAAAACAAGGAAAAAACAGAAACTGGCACTGGGCTCTAGGTTAATAGGTTAGTCCCAAAAATCATATAAAATAGCATATAAATGCATATAAAACATCCAAGGTTGATAATATAATAGCATGGAACAATCAAAAATTATAGATACGATGGAGACGTATCACGCCCCCTTTCCCTAGTACAATTCGGAACAGTCCATGGGGAAGGGGCGCGGCCACCCTTGAGGCCTTTCTCTCCTTTCCCGTATGGCCCATTAAGGCCCAATACGAATTCCCGTAACTCTCCGATACTTCGAAAAATACCCGAATCACTCGGAACCTTTCCGATGTTCGACTATAGTCTTCCAATATATCGATCTTTACGTCTCAACCATTTCGAGACTCCTAGTCATGTCCCCGGTCTCATCCGGGACTCCGAACAAACTTCGGTCATCAAATCACATAACTCATGATACAAATCGTCACAGAACGTTAAGCGTGCGGACCCTACGGGTTCGAGAACTATGTAGACATGACCGAGACTCATCTCCGGTCAATAACCAATAGCGGAATCTGGATGCTCATATTGGTTTCTACATATTCTACGAAGATCTTTATCGTTCAAACCGCATAACAACATATGTTGTTCCCTTTGTCATCGGTATGTTACTTGCCCGATATTCGATCGTTGGTATCTCAATACCTAGTTCAATCTCGTTACCGGCAAGTCTCTTTACTCGTTCCGTAATACATCATCCCGCAACTAACTCATTAGTCACATTTCTTGCAACGCTTATAGTGATGTGCATTACCGAGAGGGCCCAGAGATACCTCTCCGATAGACGGAGTGACAAATCCTAATCTCGATCTATGCCAACTCAACAAACACCATTGGAGACACCTGTAGAGCATCTTTATAATCACCCAGTTTCGTTGTGACGTTTGATAGCACACAAGGTGTTCCTCCGGTTTTCGGGAGTTGCATAATCTCATAGTCAGAGGAACATGTATAAGTCATGAAGAAAGCAGTAGCAATAAAACTGAACGATCATTATGCTAAGCTAACAGATGGGTCTTGTCCATCACATCATTCTCTAATGATGTGATCCCATTCATCAAATGACAACACATGTCCATGGCTAGGAAATTTAACCATCTTTGGTTAACGAGCTAGTCAAGTAGAGGCATACTAGGAACACTCTGTTTGTCTATGTATTCACACATGTACTAAGTTTCCGGTTAATAAAATTCTAGCATGAATAATAAACATTTATCATGATATAAGGAAATATAAATAACAACTTTATTATTGCCTCTAGGGCATATTTCCTTCAGGAGGTGTCTGCACCACCTCCTCCCGTGGTGACGCATCCCGCTCCGGTGACCGCGGCGGCGTGGGGCGCCAGGTCACGCCCCCCACGGCATGCGCCATCTCCGGATCCGTGCACGACCAGCTCCACTGCTGGCCCAGTAGGGCCTCCTCCATCACCTCCTCCGCCGCCACCATCTCCAGCTCAGGGATGGCGACGTCGCCGGCCGCAGAGAGGGCCATCGTCTCCTCTAGGCCCGGCCATTGGCGCTCATCATGCGTGTTCATGGAGTCCTCCATGACACGTTGCATGAGTCGGGCCTCCTCCCCCGCTGTCATGCGAGGAGGTGGAGGTGGTGACGGAGACGGGGAAGGCGACGGCGTGGGCGTGAGGCCGCGCACCCGCGTACGCCCGCGCACCTCCCGACGTGGCCGCCGCGGCCCAGACACCGTGTCGGCGAAGTAGGAAGCGCGCCGGACGCCGTGCTCGTCCTGGAGCCATGTGTCCCAGAGCCCGGAGTCGGGGACGTACCTTTCGTCGTAGTAGAGGTCGTCGGGGAGGAGGCGGCGTCGGCGTGCGATCTCATCGCGGCGCGCATGGCCACTCATCGGGGCCGGCGGGATCGGGACCCAGTCGGCGGAAAGGTGCCAGTTGTTGGGGAGATGGATGTCGCTCCACGGGACCGGCGTCCGCGTCTCCTAATAACACCGGCACACGTCCACGCCCAGGTACTGCCGGTTGTGCTCGCCGGCGGCCCCAGGGGTGATGCTGAACGGGGCAGTGGCAGGGGCCCGACGCGACGGCGAAGTGGCCTCCTCTTTCATGGAGCCGCGGCGACGTCCCGAGGAGGAGCCGGCCTCGCGGTCGTGCTTCCCCTTGCGGTCGTGGTTCCAGAACCCTATGGTTGCGAGGCGGCCGGCCGGCGAGTTCGAGGCTAGGGTTTGGTGATGTCGGGTTTTGAGGAGGCCGCGGGGTGAAGTGGGAGTGTGGACGACGACCGCTCCACGGCTTCCCCATTTAAGAAGGACCGCGACCGTTCGCCTGGGCGGATGACAGGCGGGGTCGCCCGCGCGTGCGCATTGATGTGGGCGGATGGGAGGTAGGTGGCCGCCTGCCACGCGACTCCGACGCGGACGAGCGACGCGTCCGTTTAATGTCCGCCGCGACCCAAACCCGGCGCATGTTTGCACTCGAAATGGGTCGATCCTGATACAAAACGGACCAGATGGGTCTGGTCCGTCGCGCGCTGGGCCGACCGTTTTATCTCTTTTACCCCAAACGAACGGGGCCAGACAGAATGGGGTCGCGCGGTGGAGTTGGCCTCATGCCCCCCTCTTCTTCAGCAGCCAGTGGATGTTTTGTTCTTCTTGGTTTTTATATTAGTTTATTACAGAGGGAGTAATACTCTACTGGTAATCCTGGCCTGTGTGCGCTAGGTCTGTCCATTGTTTTCCTCCACCAACAACGCATCGTTACTTGTTATAGACGGAGACAGCGATGAGATGGAACGAGCATTATGAAATCGAAGTCTTTCCGAGAACAGTAGGAGCGGTCGGGGGAATCGTTGATTCGTTTCCCAACGCAGCGCAGCGCGTGGCAAGACAGTGTGCGTGGCGCGCGTGACGCAGCAAGCTCCTCCTCACGCGCACTACAAAACACACTTACCACGACCACCGTCCGCCGCGCAGTGTGAGCAGTACTAGAGCATAAGACGGACAGAGACAGAGAGGGAGAGAGGAGCATGGAGGCGGCGGCGGTGGAGAGGAGCGTTGTGTGCGTGACCGGCGCAGGGGGCTTCGTCGCCTCGTGGCTCGTCAAGCTCCTCCTCTCCAAGCCCCATTACACTGTCCGCGGCACCGTGCGCGATCCCGGTAAGAGCCCTCGACCTCCTCGCTTCGATCCGACGGCCCTTCCCACCAACTCCCGAAGATTCTTTTTCATCTGGGCTGTGCCATCGGAGATCTATGCTTACGCACGAGTATGTAGGGATTGGTCAATAGAATGTAATGTAGTAGTTGCTGAAAAATGAGAACCCAATGTTGACATGAAGATGCTGACCTCCGACGTATTGTAGTTCTTGAATTTCTGAAAAATTGCAAGGGTTGTGATGGTGGTGCTGTGTTCTGTGCGTGCCCACATGCTGCAGGTGATGCTAAGAATGCTCATCTCAAGGCGCTAGAAGGTGCCGGGGAGAGGCTGCAGCTGCTCAGCGCCGACCTGATGGACTACGGCAGCATTGCGTCGGCGGTTGCTGGCTGTGAGGGCGTCTTCCATGTTGCCAGCCCTGTCCCTTCTGGCAGATCAACCAATCCCGAGGTGATATTCTCAAGAGCACGTGTTTCACAGTTTAAGGGACCATTTCTTATTCATAGGAGACATACTGAATTCAGGGCATAACGTGTGAGTGAGATGTGCAAATTTTAACAAGTGTGTATTCTAACAATCTGTTACTCGTTTGTAGGAAGAAGTTATAGCCCCTGCTGTAACAGGCACACTGAATGTGCTGAAGGCTTGCCACGAGGCAAAAGTTAAGCGAGTTGTCATAGTGTCTTCATGTGCTGCTGTGTTCAACAATCCTGACTGGCCTAAGGGCAAAGTATTTACTGAAGACAGCTGGTCAGACGAGGATCTCTGCAGAAAGGGTGAGGTAAGTAAGCCTTTGCATTTGGTAAACCTTTGTGTGCTAACGATATGATCTTCTTCAGCTAACTGCACAAACCATTCCTGGTCTCTTGTTGTAATTCCTTGCTATGGATGACCCCTATGAAATAAGTTATCTTTGTTGTCGTCCTGGCAGGATTGGTATTTGCTTTCCAAAACACGCGCAGAGCGTGAGGCTTTTGCTTATGCAGCAAAAACTGGGCTGGATGTTGTAGCCATTTTACCATCCTTGGTACTTGGCCCCTTGATGCAGCCTACAGTGAATGCGAGCAGTAAAATTCTCCTTAAATATCTCAAAGGTGAGTGTGTTTATCTTCGGGTTCGTTTGTTTTACATGCCCTTATATGAAACAGTACACAAATGAGTCAATATTGCTCTGTTTATTAAACTTGGGCATCAGAAAATGATGTCTGCCCTCTGTTGCTTGTTTCTAACTGAACCAAGCATAGCACAATGGACCTTTGTACTTTTAAAATCAAAGTTGTTCAAAAGACCAAACTAGTTTGGGCTTGTATATAGTTTTGTTTCTATAAAACTGAAATACCTCTCTTTTGCAGGAGAACATGAGACTGTAGAAAATAGATTCTGGAATCTAGTGGACGTTCGTGATGTCGCCGATGCTCTTCTTCTGGCATATGAAAATCCAGCGGCATCTGGACGGTACATCTGCAGTCCAGTACGAATAAAAGTCTCTGATGTCATAAGCATTCTGAAGACCTTATATCCAACATACACTTATCCCAAAAAGTAAGCGCCTTTCTCAGCAGGCAAATTTGTTTCATCTTACTACTATTTCAATCCTCACAAGCTAGATGGCACCCCCTGAAAAGGAAGGATAAATATAAGTCTAGTTATCTTTTCCTGAGATAAGCAAGTATCAGCAATTCAGCATCACCTGGAAAGCACTGGAATGGGGATTGTTGTCATTTGTCAAATCGAATAAAGCATAGTTTTTCAAAGTGTAATACCAACTGCACATACAATTTAGCATGCATTTTACGATATGAAATGTAAAAACTTTTAACAGAAAATGTTGTCACGATATCATAAAATGCTTACGATACGGAAATATCCTACTGTTTTTTCTCCCTTCTGACAAATGCTTTTCCATACTTAACTTGGGCGCAATTTGCTCTCTTCGAATTGGTTTGCAGCTTTACGGAGGTGGAAAAAGGTAACGTTATGAGTTCAGAGAAACTTCAGAAGCTAGGGTGGACCTTCAGGCCTGTAGAGAAGACCCTCGGAGACAGCGTCGAATCCTACAAAGCATCTGGCATCCTGAACTGAACATCCAACTAGGGAAAGTAATAATGCTTGCAAACTCCTTCTGGTTCATGTAAGCAGTGAAACAAAATAAGTTGGTGACACGATCATCAAGGGAATCATGTGAAATAAAAGAAACATTGGAATATTATGTGTGTTTTTATTTCTGAGGTCTCGCGCAGTGTTCTGTGCTTCTATGAGTGACTGCCTGCATATATTGTGTGATTACTGAACCTGTTAAAGCAGGAACATATTGCCCATTTTTTCTTAGGCGAGTGATAGGCGCCGGCACGCCGGCCCAAAAATTTGGGCCGGTCTCTGCACTACCACACGATACGCCACTTCTAAACCGGTACGATCATTCGTTCGTCTCACAAAAAAAGCAAAAAAAAAAAAGAGGATAGAACCCACCGCAACCGCTCATCCTCATCCGCACTCGCTGGCTTCCCGCACGGCGGCACAACATGCGCTCGTCGGCCGCCCTTGTGACCCAGGCTTGCCCTCGATTGCTCGCCACAACAAGTCGCCATTGTCGTGCCCGAGGTCGCCATTGTAGCTCCCGACCACCCCGTGGTTGCAGCACGGGGGCACACTGTGGCATCTCCGCCACCAGCCGCTGTTGCAGCGCCGCCGCCACCTTTGTCCCTCGCCCCAGCAAATCGACTCAAAGGGAGGCGATGGGTGGGGCTGTTGGGGCAGGGGACTTGGAAGTGGTTGGTTAGCTTGTGTTACGTGTTATGGAATAGGTATGAAAATTCTTAAAGTGATATGAATCAAGTGACCGGTCACAAAGATTGATCGGTCAGTGATGACATGTCATCAGTGACCTCCCAATGTGGAATGACCGGATCATATCTGACCGGTGACAAGTCATCAATACCCCTGTAATCGCTATCAGCGTTGAGTTGTCCGCCAATTGGCCGGTCAATGATGACTTATTTTAAATAGTCATGAATGATGCACATTTCGTGTCAGTCAATGTTGACCCTTATCACTGACATGTGGCCAGAGACCAGTCAATGATGAGGGGTCAGTAGTATACCAATCTATAGTAGTGAGAGGGTCATCTAGCTAAGACACTTGGGATCAGCTCTCAGTTGGAATAATTGGTGCCTCAATTTTAGCGACTTTCGCCTTAGCACCACACTCTCAAAATATTTAGCACCACCCTGGGTTGCATTGAACGTTGGCCAATGTTGCTCATGCTCTAAGACCATCTTCAGCCCCCCCCCCCCCATACACACATATAAAACCTTCCACTGTGGGAAGTTGAGACTACTTTCTCATCCTCAAATTTCGTGATCACAAAAAATCACCCCAACTCCCTCTAAATAGGGGGGAGGGGGTGCAACTCCCCTGATATTCTCTCCCGGTTGGGGCCAAGGCCAATCGTTCCTTCCCGGCAGATGCAACCGCCACACCTCGCCAACTCTCAACTCAAAACCCCGCTGCTCGCATGGAGCTGCCGCTGAGCTCCTCCCTGTCAGGTCCCAAGGTCGCCCCCTCCCCCCCCCCCCCCCTGTGCCAACCCTGATTGTGACTACACCGACTCCCACGTCCCAAATTGAGATTGGGCACCCCCAACTCCTTGTCGCGAGCTCGCCGTGGGACAAGACCCTGCCACACCCACCTCGCCATAGACGATGGAGAGGCCGGGTGAGGAAAATTCCAACGCGGATCACCAAATGACGTGTCCGTGAACAGCCCAACCATCCAACCGTGTTTGTCAAATCTAGATTGTGGATTATGACTGACAACGGGTCAAGTGGACAAAGAGAAAATAAATGGGGACAACCGAATCAACTAACAGCGAGCCAGGCATAGCCCCCCCCCCCCCCCCCCCGAGTTTGGGGGGTTTTAAACGCCGGGGTAATACAAACAATTTCGTGGCTAAAACTGTCCCCAGATTCTTTAAAGTGCACGCGCACTTTTTGGAGGAAACAAGCGGCCAGGCTTCACAGCCATGCATGAGTTGTTTTTTGTCTACTAATGCATGTCGTTATTAGTATTAAATGTGTTCACACTGATTAGTTCTATTTGAAAGCAACAGCTTCACGTGCAATTATTTCGGTTTTTCAAATTTTTAAAAAGTCATATCTTTCAAACCGCGCGTCGGAATCCAGACCCGTCTTCACCGTTGGATTCTTCGCGGCGAGATCTTTGAAACTAGATCCCGCATGGGTATATTTTGACGAAATTTTTCTGATGCCAACGTTGACGCTATATTGTGCAACTTCAATATTGCACTGTGCAACTTTAGTACTACATGGTGCATTTTTTTCAAAATTAGTTTTTGGAGCTGCATGATCTAATTTCACATGAGGTTACAACCTAGCAACCATGAAAATTTGATGTGCAACTAGTCTACTGTCCTGACCAACTATGTAGTAGTCAATGTGCAACCCTTGTCCCTACTCGTGGATGTGTAGGTTTTTTATAGTTGACACACCCTGCCCCACCTTCCCTACCAGTGATATGTGCAATTTAGTCTGTTGTTCGAGCCAACTTCCTATTATTAAATGTGCAACTCCTTCCCCTCCCTACTTGTGGATTTGTAGTTTCAGTTGGCGGGGGCAACAAATGGAGTTGCACAAAGTCTGCTAGGCAGTTGGCCGGAGCAACATATAAAGTTGCACATCTCACAAGCAGAGATAGTTGGATGGTGAAAATTTCACATTCATGAGGGTAGTGAAAAGTTACATATTCACGAGGGTAGTAAAAGTTGCATATAAACGGGGCGCTAAAGTTGCACATCCCACTAGATGGGTGGTTTCGGGTGCTAGTAAGGAAATTACACATCCATGAGGTATGAGGGATAGTTGCACATCATTGATAAACAGTTGGAGGTGATGGTATCCGAAGTTGCACTTCCACTGCTAGACAGTTGGCTGATGTAGCAAACAGTGAAAGCACAATCATGAAGCAAGGGGAAAGTTGCACATGAACTACTAGGCAGTTGGTCTTGGCAAACACGAATTTGAACATCTCACTAGGAGGAGGTAGTTTGGGGGTAGATGTGCCATAAACTACACTTCCACAAGGTAGGTGAAAAGTTGCACATCCACTATCAGGTAGTTACACACCGACTGCTATGCAGTTGTACAAAACAAGGGACTTAGTTGCACACAAAAAATTCGTCGAAATATATCCATGCGGGATGTAGTTTCGAAGAGCACGTCGCGAGGTTCCAACAATGAAAACGGATCTAAATTCCGACACACAGTTTGAAAGATATAGCTTTTTAAAAATTTTAAAACCCAAAATTATTACACAAAAGACAACGTGAGCTAGATGCATGCAGACATCATAATAGTAATGTATTTTTTAGCACTTTTGGTTCACACGAAAAATAATACATTAATTTTTTTTAAATCATATGAAACAAAAACTTTTTAAATAGGTAGGCCACTCCGGACCACTAGGAGCAGCCGACCGCTCTCTAGACGTGTCCAAAACTGTGTGAGCGGTCAGGAGACAATTAGGCGACGCGGGAGTTGCCCTGAGAGGGGTGGGAGGTGCTGAGGGATGATGGCAGGGGGAGGACACTAAAAATTGGTAAACTTTCAAATTAAAATAAATTGGGATTTTATTTGGGGGGCGAGTGTACTGGGAATTTGGGATCCGCGGCACCTCATCGTAATCCAGACACTGTTATTGGGACAGCCCCGCTTCACCCTGCTGGAGATATATTATCGAGGATTTGCCTCAGTTACCAGTGGTCTCTTTCAGTTTCGGGTCGCAGCACAGACAGGAGGAGGGACATGGAGGCGGCCGGCGCGGGGAAAGCGGCGGCCGTGTGCGTGACGGGCGCGGGAGGCTTCATCGCCTCGTGGCTCGTCCGGCGCCTCCTATCCAGAGGAGACTACGCGGTGCATGGCACCGTCCGTGATCCCAGTAAGATTTTCTTGAGATGATCCATCCTCCTATCTCTCGCAGGTCTAGGCGAAAGCTTTAAGATGCGAAGTTCCCCGTCTGCAGGCGACCCCAAGAATGATCACCTGAGGGCGCTGGCCGGCGCCGGCGAGCGGCTGCGGCTGTTCAAGGCCGACGTGCTGGACTACTCGAGCGTGGCGTCCGCCGTGGCCGGCTGTGCCGGCGTCTTCCACATCGCAAGCCCCTGTCCCGCCGCCAAATCGACGAACCCCGAGGTAATTAACAGCCTAGCTGTAGCACACAAGCGTGAGCATAGGCGACGGTAATTAATTGGTTGCGCGGCGCAGGTGGAGCTGCTTGCACCGGCGGTGGCCGGCACGCTGAACGTGCTCAGGGCCTGCCGCGAGGCCGGCGTCCGCCGCGTCGTCGTGGTATCGTCGGTCGGCGCGGTCTTCATCAACCCCAAGCTCCCCGAGGGCCCCGTCCTGGACGAACACTGCTGGTCCAATGAGGAGTACTGCAGAACAACTGAGGTGACAACTCGGTCTATTTTCTCTCTCTCTCGCTCGCTCTGACCACTCAGGAGTAAATTAAGCTGTAGTACTAGTTGTTTTCCAAACTGATTTTCATGAGAAAGCTTGCACCAATCTGCCAGTCACTGTTGTTTTCATCCAGTTTGTTCAAAAAGCCATTTTCATCCGGATCCTGCTTCATCCATTTCACAATGTAGTGTGTCCACGCTTTCCAAGATTCAAATTTAACCATAAATTTAATCAATGAGACCAATTGCGGTAGGAACAAAAATTATATCACTGAATTCGTATTTTCGATATGAATTCAGTGATATAATTTTTGCTCCCACCACAGTCAGTCTTGTTGATTAAATTTACGATCAAACTTGAATCTTAAGAAATACGGACGCACTACATTGTGAAATGGAGGAATGGAGGGAGTAGCTACTAGTACTGCTGGACTGACACGATGGCTTATGCCAGAACTGGTACTGTCTGTCCAAGACACTAGCCGAGCGCGAGGCACTCTCCTACGCAGAGAAGACCGGGCTAAGCGTGGTGACCGTGTGTCCCTCGCTGGTGTTCGGCCCTCTGCTGCAGCCCACGGTGAACGCCAGCAGCTTGTTCCTCATCAACTACTTGAAATGTAAGCTCCATTTTGCGCCCTTTGATCTTTTCGCATTCAGATTCAGATATGTAAATACAGATGCAGTTCTTGCTAACATACGGTTGGTTTGATCTTGATCTACGAATGCAGGCGAAGGCGCGGACGCCATGGAGGACAAGGTGAGGAACATGGTGGACGTCAGGGACGTCGCCGACGCCCTTGTACTGGCGTACGAGAGCCCGGAGGCGGCCGGCCGCTACATCTGCAGCGCGCATGCCAGGAAGGTCTCTGAAACGGTTTCCATCGTCAGGAGCATGTATCCGAACCTGAACTACCCAAAGAAGTAAGACGCCACACTTACGCTCGCCTTACGCCACGTATGTGCAGTGATTGTGTGCAAACTGACAGTAAGCTCGTGATTTTGACGGCGGTGACGATGATTTTGGCAGGTACGTTCAGGTGGGAGATCAGAAGGTGTTCAGCTCCGAGAAGCTGCGGAGGCTGGGGTGGAAGTTCAGGACGCTGGAGGAGATGCTTAAGGACAGCGTTGAGTCCTACATGGCTGCAGGAATCCTAAACTGAGCTTGGCAATGCGACTGTCAAACAAACTGAATTTGGCCATGGTGTATGTGCAAAAGGAGTGAGTGTGAGGCCTTATACAATGGAAGATGCTTAGAAAAATAAATCGAATTTTTCTGAAGCATCGACGCCTATTTCTATAGGAGAGATGCTTAGTTAAGCGTCTGTCCTGTACAAATAAGCACAGGTGTTTAAGAAAATTCTGATTTATTTCTCTAAGCACCTCTCCTAAGCATCTTCCATTGTATAAGGCCTGAAGTGTATTGCTAGTTTCAATTCATGGGCAGCTGGTTAGCTGATTTGTGCCATGATCAAACTGTACCCTGAAAATTGTAGGGTGTTTCTTTTTTGCGGGAAAATATTCTTCTTTTTTAAATTGGAAAACTTCTATTTCATTAGCCAAAACAACCAGCTAAATCGCTGGTAACCAGACCACAAGCAAAGTCTGGGACACCACCCTCCCATACAGTTGAGGAAGCAAGCTCTAGGGTAGCACCAAAGGCAGCTAAAGAATCAGCTACTTGTATTACTCAAAAACTGAGAATCTTCTATTAAAATATTATAAGCTCGCCGCCTGGTGCATCGAGAGTTGTGGGGACGCTATAGGTCTATCCTGAAACGGTGTGTGTCGTTGGGCCAGGCGGTTTTGAGAAGGTATTGCTTGATTTTTGTTATACTTTTTTCCCTGTGCTTTCACCGGTTTTAATAATGTTATTTTGATATATTTTCCTGCTTTTTATTTTTATTTTTATTTATTTTTTCTCTTTTTATTGGTTCATTTTATTTTTTTCACATGTTCACTCATGAATATTTATTAAAAGGCGTGACATTTAAAAAAATATCAAGATTTTTTGAAATTCATAAACATTTTCCAAATTTATGAACATAATTCACTAGTATTTTTAAACCCTATGAACATTTTTAATTTTTGAACCTTTTTAAATGTGCAAACATTGTTTGAAATCCACAAAAATAAATAAATCTGCATACATTTTTTTTGAAATTCATGTTTTAAATTAGCAACATATTTTAAAATCCAATTGTTTTTCTAAAAAATACTTGAACTTCTTTTGATTAAATAAACTTCTTCGAATAAAGAATATTGTACGTCTTTTTCGGAACTAGTAGTGGAGTGAGCACAAAAACAACTAAGCGAGCGAGGGAGCACGGTGCTGAGTGAGAAAGAGCTTTATGGGCCTCCCCATGTGAGCGTTATAATTGTAATTCCATGGTTTCAATGTGGAATAAGAACTCCCAAGGGGCTCAGCCAACCACCACCACCGGACACCGAGGCTAGCTTCTCAAAAAAAAAAACTGACACCGAGGACAAAACTTATAAGCACTATAGAACCACACACCTACCAACTTCCTTCTCCTCTCAGAATAAATATCGTCTCCATCAGTAGACCAAGATGATATACAACGTAAGATAATACTACTCAAATATAATTAAAACTCAGGCTAATGTAGATAAAAATCATGACAAAACAACCAATTGTAATAACCCTGTGAAGGAAATATGCCCTAGAGGCAATAATAAAGATATTATTTATTTCATCATATCATGATAAATGTTTATTATTCATGCTAAAATTGTATTAACCGGAATTATATGTTTGGTCTTCATTTCATCATATTTGAGTTATATGTTTGGTCTTCATTTGAAACAATGCGGAATAGTTTCGCAACTCACGCCACCCGGAACACCACAGCGTAATGGTGTGTCCAAACGTCGTAATCGTACTTTACTAGATATGGTGCGATCTATGATGTCTCTTACTGATTTACCGCTATCGTTTTGGGGTTATGCTTTAGAGACGGCCGCATTCATGTTAAATAGGGCACCATCGAAATCCGTTGAGACGACGCCTTATGAACTATGGTTTGGCAAGAAGCCAAAGTTGTCGTTTCTGAAAGTTTGGGGCTGCGATGCTTATGTGAAAAAGTTTCAACCTGGTAAGCTCGAACCCAAATCGGAGAAATGTGTCTTCATAGGATACCCAAAGGAGACTGTTGGGGACACCTTCTATCACAGATCCGAAGGCAAGACTTTTGTTGCTAAATTCAGAGTTTTTCTAGAGAAGGGATTTCTCTCGAAAGAAGTGAGTGGGAGGAAAGTAGAACTTGATGAGGTAACTGTACATGCTCCCTTATTGGAAAGTAGTTCATCATAGAAACCGGTTTCTGCGACACCTTCACGAATTAGTGAGGAAGTTAATGATGATGATCATGAAACTTCAGATCAAGTTGTTGCTGAACCTCGTAGGTCAACCAGAGTAAGATCCGCACTAGAGTGGTACGGTAATCCTGTTCTGGAAGTTATGTTACTAGACCATTACGAACCTACGAACTATGAAGAAGCGATGGTGAGCCCAGATTCCGCGAAATGGCTTGAGGCCATGAAATCTGAGATGGGATCCATGTATGAGAACAAAGTGTGGACTTTGGTTGACTTTCCCGATGATCGGCAAGCAATTGAGAATAAATGGATCTTCAAGAAGAAGACTGACGCTGGCGGTAATGTTACTGTCTATAAAGCTCGACTTGTTGCGAAAGGTTTTCGACAAGTTCAAGGGATTGACTATGATGAGACCTTCTCACCCGTAGCGATG
Organism: Triticum urartu; assembly: GCF_056163025.1. Taxonomy (NCBI): domain Eukaryota; kingdom Viridiplantae; phylum Streptophyta; class Magnoliopsida; order Poales; family Poaceae; genus Triticum; species Triticum urartu. The sequence goes on from NC_141879.1 coordinate 582,536,199, forward strand.
CTTAAGTCTGTCCGAATCATGTTAGCAATTGCCGCATTTTATGATTATGAAATTTGGCAAATGGATGTCAAAACTGCATTCCTGAATGGATTTCTGGAAGAAGAGTTGTATATGATGCAACCGGAAGGTTTTGTCGATCCAAAGGGAGCTAACAAAGTGTGCAAGCTCCAGCGATCCATTTATGGACTGGTGCAAGCCTCTCGGAGTTGGAATAAACGCTTTGATAGTGTGATCAAAGCATTTGGTTTTGTACAGACTTTTGGAGAAGCCTGTATTTACAAGAAAGTGAGTGGGAGCTCTGTAGCATTTCTAATATTATATGTGGATGACATATTGTTGATTGGAAATGATATAGAATTTTTGGATAGCATAAAGGGATACTTGAATAAGAGTTTTTCAATGAAAGACCTCGGTGAAGCTACTTATATATTGGGCATCAAGATCTATAGAGATAGATCAAGACGCTTAATTGGACTTTCACAAAGCACATACCTTGACAAAGTTTTGAAGAAGTTCAAAATGGATCAAGCAAAGAAAGGGTTCTTGCCTGTGTTACAAGGTGTGAAGTTGAGTAAGACTCAATGCCAGACCACTGCATGACATAGAGAGAAAATGAAAGATGTTCCCTATGCTTCAGCCATAGGCTCTATCATGTATGCAATGCTGTGTACGAGACCTTATGTGTGCCTTGCTATAAGTCTAGCAGGGAGGTACCAAAGTAATCCAGGAGTATATCACTGGACAGCGGTCAAGAACATCCTGAAATACCTGAAAAGGACTAAGAATATGTTTCTCGTTTATGGAGGTGACAAAGAGCTCATCGTAAATGGTTACGTTGATGCAAGCTTTGACACTGATCCGGACGATTCTAAATCGCAAACCGGATACGTGTTTACATTGAACGGTGGAGCTGTCAGTTGGTGCAGTTCTAAACAATGCGTCGTGGCAGGATCTACGTGTGAAGCAGAGTACATAGCTTCTTCGGAAGCAGCAAATGAAGGAGTCTGGATGAAGGAGTTCATATCCGATCTAGGTGTCATACCTAATGCATCGGGTCCAATGAAAATCTTTTGTGACAATACTGGTGCAATTGCCTTGGCGAAGGAATCCAGATTTCACAAGAGAACCAAGCACATCAAGAGACGCTTCAATTCCATCCGGGATTTAGTCCAGGTGGGAGACATAGAAATTTGCAAGATACATACGGATCTGAATGTTGCAGACCCATTGACTAAGCCTCTTCCACGAGCAAAACATGATCAGCACCAAGGCTCCATGGGTGTTAGAATCATTACAGTGTAATCTAGATTATTGACTCTAGTGCAAGTGGGAGACTGAAGGAAATATGCCCTAGAGGCAATAATAAAGTTATTATTTATTTCCTTATATCATGATAAATGTTTATTATTCATGCTAGAATTGTATTAACCGGAAACATAATACATGTGTGAATACATAGACAAACAGTATGTCACTAGTATGCCTCTACTTGACTAGCTCGTTGATCAAAGATGGTTAATTTTCCTAGCCATTTACATGGGTTGTCATTTGATTAACGAGATCACATCATTAGGAGAATGATGTGATTGACTTGACCCATTCCGTTAGCTTAGCACCCGATCATTTAGTATGTTGCTATTGCTTTCTTCATGACTTATACATGTTCCTATGACTATGAGATTATGCAACTCCGGTTTACCGGAGGAACACTTTGTGTGCTACCAAATGTCACAACGTAGCTGGGTGATTATAAAGGTGCTCTACAGGTGTCTCCGAAGGTACTTGTTGGGTTGGCGTATTTTGAGATTAGGATTTGTCACTCCGATTGTCGGAGAGGTATCTCTAGGCCCTCTCGGTAATGCACATCACTTAAGCATTGCAACTAATGAGTTAGTTGCGGAATGATGTATTACGGAACGAGTAAAGAGACTTGTCGGTAACGAGATTGAACTAGGTATTGAGATACCGACGATCGAATCTCGGGCAAGTAACATACCGATGACAAAGGGAACAACGTATGTAGTTATGCGGTCTGACCGATAAAGATCTTCGTAGAATATGTGGGAGCCAATATGAGCATCCAGGTTCCGCTATTGGTTATTGACCGGAGACGTGTCTCGGTCATGTCTACATAGTTCTCGAACCCGTAGGGTCCGCACGCTTAATGTTTCGATGACAGTTATTTTATGAGTTTATATGTTTTGATGTACCGAAGGTTGTTCGGAGTCCCGGATGTGATCACGGACATGACGAGGAGTCTCGGAATGGTCGAGACATGAAGATTGATATATTGGAACCCTATGTTTGGATATCGGAAGTGTTTCGGGTGAAATCGGGATTTTACCGGAGTACCGGGAGGTTACCGAAACCCCCGGGGAGGTTAATGGGCCATAGTGGGCCTTTAAGGAGAAGAGGAGAGGCGGCCAGGGCTGGGCCGCGCGTCCCTCCCCCCTAGTCCGAATAGGACAAGGAGAGGGGGCGGCGCCCCCCCTTCCTTCCTCTCTCCCTCCTCTTTCCCTCTCCCAAGTCCTAATCCAACTAGGAAAGGGGGAGAGTTGAAAGTGCGTTATATCGACTAGAGGGGGCGAATAGGCGATTTTTATGAAAGTCTTCAAAACATGGAAGTTTCGAAGACAAACGATAGAAATAAACCTATTACCATGCAGCGGAAGGTAGACTACACTAGGCAAACCATAGTCAAGTATTCAATGAAGTGAAAGCACAATGACTAATAGCAGCTAGGTAGTAAGGATCAGGTAGGAAGATATTATGAAGCCGATCAGAACAAGCAGTCACTCAGTGAAGACAGAAGATAGTGCAATCATACAATGACTTCATAAGGACCAACAGTAAGTAAAGGGAAGGTAAGGATGAAACCAGTGACTCGTTGAAGACAATGATTTGTTGGACCAGTTCCAGTTGCTGTGACAACTGTACGTCGGGTTAGGGCGGCTAGGTATTTAAACCTGAGGACACACAGTCCCGGACACCCAGTCCTGAACACGCAGCTCAGGACACCCAGTCCTCACCGTATTCCCCTTGAGCTAAGGTCACACAGACCTCGCCCAATCACTCTGGTAAGTCTTCAAGGTAGACTCCCAAACCTTCACAGACTTCGTTCACCGGCGATCCACAATGTCTCTTGGATGCTCAGAACGCAACGCCTAACCGGCTGGAGGATTCACAGTCCTCAAGTGTAATAAATCTTCAGATCACACAGACAAGAAGACTTAAGTGATGCCTAACACTCTTTGGCTCTGGGTGGTTAGGGCTTTATCCTCGCAAGGAATTCTCTCTCAAAGGCTTCGAGGTGGGTTGCTCTCAAACGACAAAAGCCGTACTCTAACTCTGAGCAGCCAACCGTTTATGGTTGTAGGGGGTGGGCTATTTATAGCCACTAGGCAACCCGACCTGATTTTTCCGAAATGACCCTGGGTCACTAAGGAACTGACACGCGTTCCAACGGTCAGATTTCAAACACACACGGCAACTTTACTTGGGCTACAAGCAAAGCTGACTTGTCCGACTCTGGACAAGATTCGCGCTCATAGTCTTCACTCAAAGACATAGGTTTTGGTTAAGCATCACTTCAGTCATTCTGACTGGTTCTCTTGGACCCCACTTAACAGTACGGTGGTTCCTATGACTCAATAAAGAAGAAAAGGGAACTATGAAGGATCTGAGTCTTCGAGCTCCATAGGCTTCATGCGATGTCTTCTCTTGTCATAGTCTTCAATGAGAATATCTTCATATACCACCTTTGACATCAATGTCTTCATACATTTTTAGGGGTCATCTTTGGTAGGAAAACCAAATCAATGAGGGACTTCTACCTGTGTTATCCTGCAATTCTCACAAACACATTAGTCCCTCAACTAGGTTTGTCGTCAATACTCCAAAACCAACTAGGGATGGCACTAGATGCACTTACAATCTCCCCCTTTTTGGTGATTGATGACAAACTAGTTGAAGTTTTCAACGGGGAATATAATATGTGAAATTGTAAAGGATAAGGAATTTTCTTCATTAGTTGCAAGGGCTCCCCCTGAAGATGTGCATATAAGTAATTTGCTTTTGGAATGCAAATGCACATGGCAGGTTGTACTCGTGGAGATCATCTTCAACTTATGATGACAATTCATTATGCATGTGAAGGTATGTGAAGATAATGACATGCATAATGGAAAATGGACGTCTACAAAATGATCTAAGTGCGGAATTTATTGTCGCACATGCGGAATTTATCATCGCATCACAAAGTAGCAAATAAGTAGCAGACGACCATTGAGTTTAGGTGTTACAACTCAAAGAACCAAATGTATCAAAATGAGAGTTGTAAACACGAGGCAAAATATAAAGCAGCCGCCCATGTGGACCCGCTTGAAGACTATCAAACTCATATGCTTCTCCCCCTTTTGTCAGTAAGGACCAAAAAGGTTTGAAGACATAGAGCATCTACTCATTCCCATGAAGAGTAGGTGAAGCAGCAGGGTCGTCGGTGGTGTTCGGCGGTGCAGAAGAACTTGGAGCAGTGTCGAAGCGTGCTGAAGGAGGTGGCGGTGAAGTAGCATCGTCTTCGTCCTCGATCACTCTGGCATTCACAGTTGCAGCAGAGGAAGAGAACTCAGAGTCTTCAAGAGATGGAGTTCGTCGCAGCACTGCCCTTCGAGGAGGTGTGGAGTCAAACTTGAAGCGTTCAGAGAAGCCATCCTCTTGAAGATCATCTTCAGAGCACATAAGCGTCAGCCCTTTCCATGTGCGTCAAGAGGTTTCATGGGCAACAAAGGCATTCTTGGTGGCAAGATTGCGAATGCGGTTGACATCCACCAAGAGGCTTTGCATTTGGCGCTTCAGCCAGTCATGATGCCTATCCTGTTTCTGATGAAGTGCCACCAGAAGCTCTCAGTCGTTGAGAACACAAGATCGCTTCTTGGGTCATTGGCCAATAGTGCTTTCACTGGCTTCAGTAAGGGCACGATGAGGTGCACGTGTAGTTCCAGCCAGAGGATAAACACGAGTGACTGCTTCAACTCCTTCAATGTTCTGAGAGAAGCTTTGATGCTCCGCATTCTGAAGACTAAGAGGCTCCTTGGCAGGCTCAGGATAAATGGCTTCAACGGACATATCCACATCAGGCAGAAAGATCCGATGATTGCGAGCAGATGGCTGATATGAGATAGCGGAGTGGATTTTAATCAGCCGCATTATCCATGGAGCATAGAACTTCAAGCCAAAAAGATCAGAGCCTGATGCAGCAAGTTGGCGGATGAAGAAGTCCTATGCATTGAAGCATTTGCCATGAAGAATATAAAAGACCAAAGTCTTCATTGCACCTTCCAGCTTGGCATGTGGAGAATGTCCTTTGATGGGCCAGAGAGTTCGCCTTATGATGTGATCAATAGTCCTTGGCAGATACTCAAGTTCTTCAACAAAGAACTCCTTAGGATATGCAGCATCTTGTGGCAATGGCTTCATCATACTGAGCATCTGACTCATGTTTGGTTCAGGCTTCTGAAAGATGCTCTCCATAGCTTCACTGTGAAGCTGACAGCCAGGTTTGTAGAGATTTCCAGGAGTGGGCAGACCAGTGAGCTCTATGATATCAAAGGCTTTGGCTTCGTGATGAACATTTCCTGTCATCCACTCCAGGACCCAAGTCTTCGGATCTCTGTTGTACCCACGGATGTGAAGTGTGGCATAGAATTGGAGCAGCAACTCTTCATTCCAATGCTCTTGGTCGGTGACAAACGGCAGCAATCCAACCTCTTTGAAGCAATCCAGAGCTTCTTCCAGATAGGGCAGACCAGCTATTGCTTCGATGTCAAGAAGCTTATGTGGGAAGATGCGACCTTGATTGTACAGAATGCAGGAGTAATAGCTTCGCTGCGGATAGCTCCAGAACCGATCAGAAGATATTCTTTCCCTTGAGTAGGGGTTCTTGGAGCTATTGAAGAAAGTGTTGTTTGCTTTGAAGCCGTTGACATTGAAGGATCCAGGTGCTGATGCAGGACCTGGAAACCTGGGCAATCTTGGGATTGGCTTCTGTACCTGAGGCCTGTGCTCAACATGATAGTCAAACTGAGGACCAGCAGCAGGCACAGGAACAGAAGCAGTAGTATCATTGGCTTCGCTGACTTCTGGTGCTTGGATTGGTGTAGGCTCCACATTGGCTTCAGCCATGACAGCGTCAGTGGCGTCGGTGGCAGCCTCAAGATTCTCAACCTCCACTTGATGAGCTGGAGGGTCGGTCACAGTCACGTTCTCCTTAAGAACAGCTTCTTGGTGAGACGGGGGTGTAGCAGCTCTTGGGGTTTCTTCTTCATCGGCTGATGCAGCCAGAATGTCTTCAGCAGCTTTAGCTTCAGACTCAGAGACTGGAGGCCTTGGTCCTTTGCGAAGCCTGTGTAACGCTGGCGATGCCTGTGGAGTTGGAGTTGGCTGGGCCTCAAAGTCATCTTCCTCTTGTGCTTGTGGGTGATCAGCCCATGATGCATCCTGAGCAATTGGCGTCAGAGGACGACCAATGCTGATGAGTTCGCTGTGCGTTAGCACAGGCGATGATACCTGTTGGTGCTTGATCTGAGGAAGAACTGCATCATCTTCAACATGGTCATGGTGACCAATGTCTTGAGCAGCGGTGGGATCAGCTGCTGGAAAGTCTTCAGCTTCATGAGCCTCTGTGAAAGCAGGCTAATGGACAGTCAGTTGGCGCTCTTGATGTTCAGTGGCTGGGTGAACCATGGAGATGGGTTCAACAATTAAGGGCTTTGTGGGAGCAGCTCGTTCCTTCTTGGTCTTCCGCTTCTTCTTGGAGGGAGCAGGAGCAGAGGCTTCAGGATGTTTCCTCTTTCTGGCTTCAGCCTCAGGAGTCCTCGTCTTCTTCAGTTCTGAAGCGGTTGACCTGGCCTTTGGCTTTGAGCCAGTCATGCTAGTTGGGAAGACAATGGGATCTGCTTCCTGCCTTGGTGCGTTGGGTTCGGCCACAGTGGGCTTCTTCTTCTGCTTAGCAGCCATCCTAGGATCAATGCCCGGACGCCCAAGGGCCTTGCGCTTCTCAGCCTCGTTGTAGCCTTGCACACACTTGTCAGCCAGGCTCTTCATGCGCTCACGAGAACCCTGAGCTTCTGCATGTTTCTTGAGAAAGGCTTCTTTGAGCTCGTGCAGCATAATCTTAAAGTTTTTCACCTCTTGCACGCTGAGCTTGGCCATATGCTTCTTGAACTGAGCTTTCTCATAGTCAATCTTTTGCTTCAGTTCAACAATGCGTTGGGCGATAGCTAATTCTGAAGCAATGGCGCCATGGAAGGCGACACTGAGGCCAATTGGAAGTTGCGGATCTTTGAAGCTGAGGTTGGGCGTGTCAAACCACTCATCAATGAAGTTGTGGATGATTGCCACGTCAAAGAGAGGCAGATCATTGAAGATTTCTTCTTCTTCTTTGCTCTTGATCAGTTGCTCAAGAGCGTCATCTGCAAGATCTTCATCACTGGACAGATCAATGGTTTTATTGCGCAGAATAGCAGCAGCTGTCAGTTCTTGACCGGTGTGTGGCAGAGGCATCTTGACTTTCTGGGGCTTGGAGATGCGTGACAAATCTTCAGACTGCACACTGTCTTCCGGAGGTGCAGTGGCCAGTGGCTTCGCCCGTGAGATTTTTGGTGCAGAGGCAGGCTTTGAAGCTTTAGGCTGCTTGAGTTTCTTTGGCTTCGGTGCTGCAGGCGCTTCATCTGATTCAGCGTCATCTGCAGGCTCATTCACGGTTGTCCCTTGAACCACGATATGAGTGATGAGACCTTCCAAGTTGTAGAAGGGCCCAAGAAGATTGGGTTCAGCTTCGCGAGTTCCATCGGCACGGGGAGCAGAGGGACCAGGGTTGAAGTCTAATCCCAAAGACTTCTTATTCTGCCTCGCTGAGTTCTAGGCAAACCGGAAGTTGCGCTTGAACAGATTGTCGTCATGACACCATAGCAGTGACGATGGGTCAGCATCCGCAGGCTGTGGTCCACGGACCATGCAGGGATAGAAGCCTTGTTCAATGGCTTCATCTCTGGACCTGGGTTGAAGATTTTTGTAGAGGATGTCTCCCCATGGTCGCTTGATGGCATTCTTTTCAGCATATTCCTTTGTCACAAATCTGTACTTGAACCACTATTCTGCCCAATATCGTCGAATCCATTGGATTCGTGTCTTGCGCTGATTGTAATCCTCTTCAGGATCTGTCTTGTACAGCTCTGAGAGGTCATCGGGCAGATCTCTTGATGTTTCTCCTCGACGCTTTCTGCCACCCTTCCTTGCTGATTTCTCTGAAGCCATGGACTTTAAACTGAATGGCTTCAATACGTTCAAAGGCTTCAAAGGCTTTTGCTTGCTGGACAAACAGGAACTAGCTTCGGGAGAATTTATGTGATACTGTAAGAATTCTGCAAATGAATGCAGACTATGAGAACCAAGGGATTCTCCCACGGACATGTACCTGTGACAGCATTAAGGTGCGAGGGAAGGGGAAGAGGTCATATGCATTCTCAGAAGATTTTGAAGATAAATTAGTTTAGAAGACATTGACCTCATCGTGCGAAGACATTCACTCATAGATAAGGAGTTGGTTCCAGATTTGTACGAATCCATGGATCAGTACAAGTGAGGAATCTAACTACTTTGTGAAGCATAAGTGAATATACTAGGCATATTATGAGATGCAGTATGAAATAGATCCAACTTGTGTGAACAGAAACTGCTTGTGGTAGAAAGTGACGAATCTATAGGATCAAAGGGGCCGTAAAAAGGAAGTTTTATTTACCACACGAAGAACTGCTAGACGGAGTGGAAGAGGAGGCCGAGCAGTCCGATTGTCCGTGCCCTAACTTGGCGACGGAGGACACCTACGGCGATGGCGGAGAAGATGATGTCCGCGGTCGGCGTGAAGACGGCGTCGGAGAGGTTGCGGCAGCTAAGCGCTTCGTCACCGGCGTCGTTGAGGGCTAGCGGTGGCGCTAGGGTTCGTGCGAGAGTGAAAGAAGAGATAATGACTGTGGTGTGGCGCGTATTTATAGGGACAGGGGCGGCTCAGTGTTATTACACAGGTGCCCCTGGCGATTCACATCTGAGGAACACGTGGCCATCATGCAGCATATCGGAGGTTGTTCCACGTCCCACGCATGCCTGGATTGTCGGGTGGTCGTTCCCACTTCTCCGGGTTTCAGGTGAAGGAATTAGCATTGAAAGCGGACTTAATGTTTGTCTCCGTATCTTCTGCTGACAAGGACGCAGAGAAGACATTTGACAGGTTCAAAATAATGCATATGATTTGGAGAGATAGAGTTTGAGATAGAAAGCATAGAGAAGTTAGGGTCCGATCACATTCACTTAGTTCAAAAGATTCAACAAGAAGACATAGCTATAAGTGAATGTTGTAGAGGACAGAACACTAGTATATATATAGTCAACATAGTGAAGATAATCATGAAGACATGTTGAGATTGAAGCCAAACCAAATGTGAAGACATAGCAAATGTAACGCCATGAGTGAAACACTTCAAACAGAACCTTTGGTGGTGGCGTTACCCACCATATAGGAAGTATTAGACCCAGACACGGCGCACAATTATCGTGGTGCTCCGAAGTCAAATTCCACATTAATGTATTCACACTTAGAATGTATGTCTTCATTGATTGAAGATATACTTTACTTCGTGTGTTGCACATCTAAGTCATCAATATGCATAAGTGTTAGGATGTGTGCCTGATCACAGGACATTTGAGGATTCCAAGATATTTAGCTCACACCGTAAATTGCAAAATCTCTTCTCATCCAAGGGCTTGGTGAAGATATCAGCCAATTGCTCTTCAGTGTTGACGTGTATGATATCAATGTCTTCCTTCACAACATGATCTCTGAGAAAGTGATGACGAATCTCAATGTGCTTTGTCTTCGAGTGCTGAACTGGGTTGTTGGCAATCTTGATGGCACTTTCGTTGTCGCAGTAGAGTGGCACTTGCTTCAGATGAATGCCATAGTCTTTGAGTGTTTGCTTCATCCATAGAAGCTGAGCACAGCAAGATCCAACAACAATGTATTCAGATTCAGCAGTGGAGAGAGATACACAGTTCTGCTTCTTTGAAGACCAACATACAAGTGATCGTCCCAGAAAATGACATGTGCCTGATGTAGACTTGCGATCCACCTTGTCACTAGCATAATCAGCATCCGAGAATCCAACCAGATCAAACTCTGAGCCCTTTGGATACCATAATCCTAGAGTTGAGGTGTGAGCCAAATATCGAAGAATTCGCTTCACAGCTAAGTGATGCGATTCCTTTGGTGCCGCTTGGAATTGAGCACACATGCAAACACTAAGCATAATATCTGGTCTAGATGCACATAGATAAAGCAAAGAATCAATCATGGAGCGGTATACCTTTTGATCAAACTCTTTACCATTGTCGTCGGGACCCAGATGATGTTTGGCTGGCATTGGCGTCGTGAAGCCTTTGCAGTCTTGCATACCGAACTTCTTCAAGCAATCTTTGAGATACTTCTCTTGAGATATGAAGATGCCGTTGCGTTGCTGTCGTATTTGAAGACCGAGGAAGAACTTCAGCTCTCCCATCATGGACATCTGATATTGCTCTTGCATCATATATCCAAACTCTTCACTGTACTTCTGATTGGTGCAGCCGAAGATAATGTCATCCACATATATTTGGCACACAAACAGTTCACCATCATATGTCTTCGTGAAGAGTGTGGGGTCGAGGGAACCAGGTATGAAGCCTTTGCTCTTCAGGAAGTATTTGAGTGTGTCATACCAAGCCCGAGGGGCTTGTTTGAGGCCATACAGTGCCTTGTTGAGCTTGTATACCATGTCAGGATGTTTTGGATCTTCAAAGCCAGGCGGTTGTGCAACATACACTTCTTCTTCAATCTTGCCATTGAGAAAAGCGCTCTTCACATCTATTTGATATAGAAGTATGTTATGATGATTTGCATAGGCCAGCAGTATGCGTATGGCTTCAAGTCGAGCCACAGGAGCAAATGTTTCATCAAAGTTAATCCCTTCCACTTGCATATATCCTTGAGCAACAAGACGAGCTTTGTTTCTGACAACTTGACCATGCTCATCGTGCTTGTTGCGGTATATCCATTTGGTGCCTATTATATTGTGCTTCTGAGGATCAGGACGCTTAACCAGTTCCCATACATTATTTAGCTCAAACTGTTGAAGCTCTTCTTGCATAGCTTGAATCCATTCAGGTTCCATGAAGGCTTCTTCAACTTTCTTGGGTTCTGTTATTGAGACGAATGCAAAGTGCCCACAGAAATTTGCTAGCTGTGTTGCCCTTGAGCGAGTGAGCGGACCGGGTGCATTGATGCTATCATTTATTCTCTCAATCTGCACTTCATTGGCAACACGAGGATGTACAGGGCGAAGATTTTGCTCTTGTTGATCATTGTCATTGTTAGAGGGATTGTCCTCAGGCTGAGCATTGTCTTCAGGTTGATCAGGTGCGGAGATGATAAGTTCCTCTTCAGGTTGAGCTTCAGAGGGTATGATTTCTCCAGTTCCCATTAGTTTGATTGATTCACTGGATGGAACTTCATCTAGCACATTTGGTAGGTGCTCTCTTTGTGAACCGTTAGTCTCATCGAACTGCACGTCCACTGTTTCAACCACTTTATAATGAAAGAGATTGAAGACTCTGTAGGAGTGCGAATCCTTTCCATATCCAAGCATAAAACCCTCATGTGCTTTTGGTGCAAATTTTGAAGTGTGATGTGGATCCTTGATCCAGCACCTGGCGCCAAATACTCTGAAGTAACTGACATTTGGCTTCTTGCCAGTAAGGAGCTCATAAGATGTCTTGTTCAGAAGCTTGTGAAGATAAACACGATTGATTGTATGGCATGCAATATCAATGGCTTCAGGCCAGAATTTTCTTGGAGTCTTGTATTCATCAAGCATCGTTCGGGCCATCTCAATGAGTGTTCTGTTCTTGCGTTCGACGACGCCATTCTGCTGTGGCGTGTACGGGGCTGAGAATTCATGTGTGATGCCCAAAGTATCAAGATATGTATCAAGGCCAGTGTTCTTGAATTCAGTGCCATTGTCACTTCTGATGTGCTTTATCTTGGCGCCATAGTTGTTCATTGCTCGATTTGCGAAGCGTCTGAAGACATCCTGCACTTTAGTCTTGTAGAGGATTATGTGCACCCAAGTATATCTAGAATAATCATCAACAATGACAAAGCCATAGAGACACGTAGTTGTAGTAAGAGTTGAGTAATGAGTGGGACCGAAAAGATCCATGTGGAGCAGTTCGAAGGGTCGAGTTGTTGTCATGATTGTCTTCGAGGGATGTTTGGCCCTCGTCATCTTTCCTGCTTCACAGGCACCGCATAAGTGATCTTTCTTGAACTTGACGCCCTCGATGCCTATGACATGCTCCTTCTTTGCAAGGGTGTGGAGGTTCCTCATGCCAGCATGCCCTAGCCTCCGATGCCAGAGCCAGCATTCTGAAGATTTTGCTAGAAGACATACGGCAAGCTGTGGTCCTGCTGAGAAATCTACCACGTACAAATCATCCTTCCTATACCCTTCAAACACTAGAGACTTGTCAGATTCCATTAGAACAAGGCAACGATATTTTCCAAACATCACGATCATATTTAAATCGCAAAGCATTGAGACAGACATTAAGTTGAAGCCAAGGGATTCAACAAGCATGACTTTATCCATGTGTTGATCCTTTGAGATTGCAACTCTACCTAGACCCAATACCTTACTTTTACCAGTGTCAGCAAATGTGATGTGACTCTTGTCGGATGGACGTAAGGTTGAGTCCATAAGAAGGCTTCTTTTGCCAGTCATGTGATTGGTACACCCACTATCAATAATCCATTCTGAAGCAGCTGGTGTCGTACCCTACAGTGCAGTCAGGGGGATAGGCTTCACGAAGAGAATTGTGAAGCAAAAACATTTGACGAACCAGTGGGTTATGAAAGCTTAGATCGAGATTAGGACTGATAGGGAGAGTAGCAAGCGATTCAGGAACGAAGTACATAATAAGACCATTCGGGCATTTGATCTTGCGCCCTACAAGATGTTTAAGGTCCCCAGCAATAGCGTCAGATGATTTTGGTTTTCTGTTGGAGACCCTTCCCTGCAAAAGAGAGTTAAGCTTCCTTAGCCACCCACATCTTCAAGGGTGGCTTAGAAGCAATAAGTCTAAGTGCAGCGTCTGAGAACTTTGGCTTTGGAGCCCTAGCAAAAAGTCTTGCAGGCGGACAATAGTACTCATAAGAATAAGCAAAATAGTTCTTGGTCTTATGAACATGGCGGTTTGATGAACCGCACTCATATTCATAGGCCTGAGTATGGTTTCCCTGCAAAACATTTGCGTTAGTGCGACTCAGGTGAGTCCTCTGTCTATATGAAGCCTTTGGACCGTATGAAGCCTGTGGTCTGGGGTTTGTCTTCTTCATCTGTGGTGTCATGATGACATTCACAGGAAGATTCTCCAAACACTTTTTCAGCACCCAGATCTTCTTCATAGGTGGTCCATTCCTGCAGTTAGTACCAATATACCTGGCAAACACTTCACCATTCTGATTATTAAACAGTTTATAGTTTGCATCAAAGGATTCATCAATGACAATGGGGTTAGCACAAGTGAAGCCAGATAGAGTGGATGGATCTGCTGAAGGTTCGTTTGCAGCAACCTATGTGGTTTTGGGGTACTGGTCAGGTTTCCAGTAAGAGCCATCAGCATTCATTTTCGTTATGAACCCAACACCCTCTTTCCTCGGGTTTCGGTTCAGGATCTGCCTTTTGAGGACATCACATAGTGTCTGATGCCCTTTAAGACTTTTGTACATCCCTGTTTCAAGCAATGTCTTCAACCTAGCATTCTCATCAGCAATAGCAGTGGTATCCTCAGCAGAGGGGTTAGTTCCTACATCAACATTTGAAGATATTGCAACAGTAGCAGCAGTAGAACATTCAGCAACAGAGGTAGCATTATCATGCTCAATGCATTTAAGACATGGTGGTTCAAATCTTTCCTGAGCTAAACTGATCTGTTTGGCGTGAAGTGACTCGTTTTCTTTCTGAAGATCTTCATGAGCCACTCTCAATTTCTCAAGATCTTGCTTCCTTTGAAGATAATCATAGGAAAGCCTTTCATGAGCTGTTGAGAGCGTTTCATGACGACTTTCAAGTTCCTCATACTTAACGTGAAGATTTTTTATGTCTTCAATTAAGGACTGAGATCGAGTCATTTCAGCGTCTAACAGATCATCGCTTTTGTCTAACAGTTTTTGAATGTGTTCCATGGTTTTCTGTTGTTCAGTTGCAATTTTAGCGAGTGTTTTGCAGCTGGGTTTGGAACCACAATCAGAGTCATCGTCACTAGATGTTTGATAGTGAGTAGTGCGTGTGTTTACCTTGGCACCGCGTGCCATGAAGCAGTAGGTAGGAGTGGAGTAGTCTTTGTCATTTGCATAGGTGTCGGTGATGGAGTCATTGTCTTCAGTGTTGAAGATGGACTTGGCAACGTATGCTGTAGCCAGACTCGCAATGCCAGAATCGGACTCCTCCTCAGACTCCACCTCCGCCTCCTCAGAAGCGGACTCCTCCTCTGAATCCATTTCCTTGCCAACAAACGCACGTGCCTTGCCAGATGAGCCCTTCTTGTGTGATGAAGACTTTGAGGAGGACTTGGAAGAAGACTTTGAGTATTTCTTCTTCTTCTTGTCATCAGAATCATACTCCTTGCTCTTCTTTTTCTTCTTGTTCTCAATGTCCCACTGCGGACACTCAGAGATGTAGTGGCCAGGTTTCTTGCACTTGTGGCATGTTTTCTTCTTGTAGTCATGAGCAGAAGCTTCATCATTCCTTGAGCTTGATCGTGAAGACTTTCTGAAGCCTTTCTTCTTGGTGAATTTTTGGAACTTCTTCACAAGCATAGCAAGTTCCTTTCCAATGTCTTCAAGATCATCAGAACTGCTGTCAGATTCTTCTTCAGATGAGGAGACAGCTTTTGCCTTCAAGGCACGAGTTCGCCCATAGTTTGGACCATAGATATCTCTTTTCTCAGAAAGCTGAAACTCATGTGTGTTGAGCCTCTCAAGTATGTCAGACGGATCGAGTGTCTTGAAATCAGGACGTTCTTGAATCATCAGGGCTAGGGTGTCAAACAAACTTTCAAGTGATCTTAGTAGTGTCTTGACGACTTCATGCTTGGTGATCTCAGTAGCGCCGAGGGCTTGAAGCTCATTTGTGATGTCAGTGAGTCGATCAAACGTGAGCTGGACATTCTCATTGTCATTTCTCTTGAAGCGGTTGAAGAGGTTGCGAAGGACACTGATTCTCTGATCTCTCTGGGTTGAGACACCTTCGTTGACCTTGGAGAGCCAGTCCCAGACTAGCTTAGATGTTTCCAAAGCACTCACGCGGCCATACTGTCCTTTGGTCAGATGACCACAGATGATATTCTTGGCAGTAGAATCCAGTTGAACGAACTTCTTCACGTCAGCAGCAGTGACACCTTCTCCAGCCTTGGGAACGCCGTTCTTGACGACATACCATAGGTCGACGTCAATGGCTTCAATATGCATGCGCATCTTATTCTTCCAGTAGGGATATTCAGTTCCATCGAAGACGGGCACGCAGCGGAGACTTTAATTATCCCTGCAGTCGACATAGCTAAAACTCCAGGTGGTTAAACCGAATCACACAGAACAAGGGAGTACCTCGCTCTGATACCAATTGAAAGTGCGTTATATCGACTAGAGGGGGGGTGAATAGGCGATTTTTATGAAAGTCTTCAAAACGTCGAAGTTTCGAAGACAAACGATAGAAATAAACCTATTACCATGCAGCGGAAGGTAGACTACACTAGGCAAACCATAGTCAAGTATTCAATGAAGTGAAAGCACAATGACTAATAGCAGCTAGGTAGTAAGGATCAGGTAGGAAGATATTATGAAGCCGATCAAAACAAGCAGTCACTCAGTGAAGATAGAAGATAGTGCAATCATACAATGACTTCACAAGGACCAACAGTAAGTAAAGGGAAGGTAAGGGTGAAACCAGTGACTCGTTGAAGACAATGATTTGTTGGACCAGTTCCAGTTGCTGTGACAACTATATGTCTGGTTAGGGCGGCTAGGTATTTAAACCTGAGGACACACAGTCCCGGACACCCAGTGCTGAACACGCAGCTCAGGACACCCAGTCCTCACCGTATTCCCCTTGAGCTAAGGTCACACAGACCTCGCCCAATCACTCTGGTAAGTCTTCAAGGTATACTCCCAAACCTTCATAGACTTCGTTCACCGGCGATCCACAATGTCTCTTGGATGCTCAGAACGCGACGCCTAATCGGCTGGAGGATTCACAGTCCTCAAGTGTAATAAGTCTTTAGATCACACAGACAAGAAGACTTAAGTGATGCCTAACACTCTTTGGCTCTGGGTGGTTAGGGCTTTATCCTCGCAAGGAAATCTTTCTCAAAGGCTTCGAGGTGGGTTGCTCTCAAACGACAAAAGCCGTACTCTAACTCTGAGCAGCCAACCGTTTATGGTTGTAGGGGGTGGGCTATTTATAGCCACTAGGCAACCCGACCTGATTTGTCCGAAATGACCCTGGGTCACTAAGGAACTGACACGTGTTCCAACGGTCAGATTTCAAACACACACGGCAACTTTACATGGGCTACAAGCAAAGCTGACTTGTCCGACTCTGGACAAGATTCGCTCTCATAGTCTTCACTTGAAGACATAGGTTTTGGTTAAGCATCACTTCAGTCATTCTGACTGGTTCTCTTGGACCCCACTTAACAGTACGGTGGTTCCTATGACTCAATAAAGAAGAAAAGGGAACTATGAAGGATCTGATTCTTCGAGCTCCATAGGCTTCATGCGATGTCTTCTCTTGTCATAGTCTTCAATGAGAATATCTTCATATACCACCTTTGACATCAATGTCTTCATACATTTTTAGAGGTCAACTCTGGTAGGAAAACCGAATCAATGAGGGACTTCTACCTGTGTTATCCTGCAATTCTCACAAACACATTAGTCCCTCAACTAGGTTTGTCGTCAATACTCCAAAACCAACTAGGGGTGGCACTAGATGCACTTACAATCTCCCCCTTTTTGGTGATTGATGACAAACTAGTTGAAGTTTTCAACGGGGAATATAATATGTGAAATTGTAAAGGATAAGGAATTTTCTTCATTAGTTGCAAGGGCTCCCCCTGAAGATGTGCATATAAGTAATTTGCTTTTGGAATGCAAATGCACATGGCAGGTTGTACTCGTGGAGATCATCTTCAACTTATGATGACAATTCATTATGCATGTGAAGGTATGTGAAGATAATGACATGCATAATGGAAAATGGACGTCTGCAAAATGATCTAAGTGCGGAATTTATTGTCGCACATGCGGAATTTATCATCGCATCACAAAGTAGCAAATAAGTAGCAGACGACCATTGAGTTTAGGTGTTACAACTCAAAGAACCAAATGTATCAAAATGAGAGTTGTAAACACGAGGCAAAATATAAAGCAACCTCCCATGTGGACCCGCTTGAAGACTATCAAACTCATATGCTTCTCCCCCTTTTGTCAGTAAGGACCAAAAAGGTTTGAAGAGATAGAGCATCTACTCGTTCCCATGAAGAGTAGGTGAAGCAGCAGGGTCGTCGGTGGTGTTCGGCGGTGCAGAAGAACTTGGAGCAGTGTCGAAGCGTGTTGAAGGAGGTGTCGGTGAAGTAGCATCGTCTTCGTCCTCGATCACTCTGGCATTCACAGTTGCAACAGAGGAAGAGAACTCAGAGTCTTCAAGAGATGGAGTTCGTCGCAGCACTGCCCTTCGAGGAGGTGTGGAGTCAAACTTGAAGCGTTCAGAGAAGCCATCCTCTTGAAGATCATCTTCAGAGCACATAAGCGTCAGCCCTTTCCATGTTTTGGGGTTATGGGGTTATGCTTTAGAGACGGCCGCATTCACGTAAAATAGGGCACCATCGAAATCCGTTGAGACGACGCCTTATGAACTATGGTTTGGCAAGAAGCCAAAGTTGTCGTTTCTGAAAGTTAGGGGCTGCGATGCTTATGTGAAAAAGCTTCAACCTGATAAGAGAAATGTGTCTTCATAGGATACCCAAAGGAGACTGTTGGGGACACCTTCTATCACAGATCCGAAGGCAAGACTTTTGTTGCTAAATTCAGAGTTTTTCTAGAGAAGGGATTTCTCTCGAAAGAAGTGAGTGGGAGGAAAGTAGAACTTGATGAGGTAACTGTACATGCTCCCTTATTGGAAAGTAGTTCATCATAGAAACCGGTTTCTGCGACACCTTCACGAATTAGTGAGGAAGTTAATGATGATGATCATGAAACTTCAGATCAAGTTGTTGCTGAACCTCGTAGGTCAACCAGAGTAAGATCCGCACTAGAGTGGTACGGTAATCCTGTTCTGGAAGTTATGTTACTAGACCATTACGAACCTACGAACTATGAAGAAGCGATGGTGAGCCCAGATTCCGCGAAATGGCTTGAGGCCATGAAATCTGAGATGGGATCCATGTATGAGAACAAAGTGTGGACTTTGGTTGACTTGCCCGATGATCGGCAAGCAATTGAGAATAAATGGATCTTCAAGAAGAAGACTGACGCTGGCGGTAATGTTACTGTCTATAAAGCTCGACTTGTTGCGAAAGGTTTTCGACAAGTTCAAGGGATTGACTATGATGAGACCTTCTCACCCGTAGCGATGCTTAAGTCTGTCCGAATCATGTTAGCAATTGCCGCATTTTATGATTATGAAATTTGGCAAATGGATGTCAAAACTGCATTCCTGAATGGATTTCTGGAAGAAGAGTTGTATATGATGCAACCGGAAGGTTTTGTCGATCCAAAGGGAGCTAACAAAGTGTGCAAGCTCCAGCGATCCATTTATGGACTGGTGCAAGCCTCTCGGAGTTGGAATAAACGCTTTGATAGTGTGATCAAAGCATTTGGTTTTGTACAGACTTTTGGAGAAGCCTGTATTTACAAGAAAGTGAGTGGGAGCTCTGTAGCATTTCTAATATTATATGTGGATGACATATTGTTGATTGGAAATGATATAGAATTTTTGGATAGCATAAAGGGATACTTGAATAAGAGTTTTTCAATGAAAGACCTCGGTGAAGCTACTTATATATTGGGCATCAAGATCTATAGAGATAGATCAAGACGCTTAATTGGACTTTCACAAAGCACATACCTTGACAAAGTTTTGAAGAAGTTCAAAATGGATCAAGCAAAGAAAGGGTTCTTGCCTGTGTTACAAGGTGTGAAGTTGAGTAAGACTCAATGCCAGACCACTGCATGACATAGAGAGAAAATGAAAGATGTTCCCTATGCTTCAGCCATCGGCTCTATCATGTATGCAATGCTGTGTACGAGACCTTATGTGTGCCTTGCTATAAGTCTAGCAGGGAGGTACCAAAGTAATCCAGGAGTATATCACTGGACAGCGGTCAAGAACATCCTGAAATACCTGAAAAGGACTAAGAATATGTTTCTCGTTTATGGAGGTGACAAAGAGCTCATCGTAAATGGTTACGTTGATGCAAGCTTTGACACTGATCCGGACGATTCTAAATCGCAAACCGGATACGTGTTTACATTGAACGGTGGAGCTGTCAGTTGGTGCAATTCTAAACAATGCGTCGTGGCAGGATCTACGTGTGAAGCAGAGTACATAGCTTCTTCGGAAGCAGCAAATGAAGGAGTCTGGATGAAGGAGTTCATATCCGATCTAGGTGTCATACCTAATGCATCGGGTCCAATGAAAATCTTTTGTGACAATACTGGTGCAATTGCCTTGGCGAAGGAATCCAGATTTCACAAGAGAACCAAGCACATCAAGAGACGCTTCAATTCCATCCGGGATTTAGTCCAGGTGGGAGACATAGAAATTTGCAAGATACATACGGATCTGAATGTTGCAGACCCATTGACTAAGCCTCTTCCACGAGCAAAACATGATCAGCACCAAGGCTCCATGGGTGTTAGAATCATTACAGTGTAATCTAGATTATTGACTCTAGTGCAAGTGGGAGACTGAAGGAAATATGCCCTAGAGGCAATAATAAAGTTATTATTTATTTCCTTATATCATGATAAATGTTTATTATTCATGCTAGAATTGTATTAACCGGAAACATAATACATGTGTGAATACATAGACAAACAGTATGTCACTAGTATGCCTCTACTTGACTAGCTCGTTGATCAAAGATGGTTAATTTTCCTAGCCATTTACATGGGTTGTCATTTGATTAACGAGATCACATCATTAGGAGAATGATGTGATTGACTTGACCCATTCCGTTAGCTTAGCACCCGATCATTTAGTATGTTGCTATTGCTTTCTTCATGACTTATACATGTTCCTATGACTATGAGATTATGCAACTCCGGTTTACCGGAGGAACACTTTGTGTGCTACCAAATGTCACAACGTAGCTGGGTGATTATAAAGGTGCTCTACAGGTGTCTCCGAAGGTACTTGTTGGGTTGGCGTATTTTGAGATTAGGATTTGTCACTCCGATTGTCGGAGAGGTATCTCTAGGCCCTCTCGGTAATGCACATCACTTAAGCATTGCAACTAATGAGTTAGTTGCGGAATGATGTATTACGGAACGAGTAAAGAGACTTGTCGGTAACGAGATTGAACTAGGTATTGAGATACCGACGATCGAATCTCGGGCAAGTAACATACCGATGACAAAGGGAACAACGTATGTAGTTATGCGGTCTGACCGATAAAGATCTTCGTAGAATATGTGGGAGCCAATATGAGCATCCAGGTTCCGCTATTGGTTATTGACCGGAGACGTGTCTCGGTCATGTCTACATAGTTCTCGAACCCGTAGGGTCCGCACGCTTAATGTTTCGATGACAGTTATTTTATGAGTTTATATGTTTTGATGTACCGAAGGTTGTTCGGAGTCCCGGATGTGATCACGGACATGACGAGGAGTCTCGGAATGGTCGAGACATGAAGATTGATATATTGGAACCCTATGTTTGGATATCGGAAGTGTTTCGGGTGAAATCGGGATTTTACCGGAGTACCGGGAGGTTACCGAAACCCCCGGGGAGGTTAATGGGCCATAGTGGGCCTTTAAGGAGAAGAGGAGAGGCGGCCAGGGCTGGGCCGCGCGCCCCTCCCCCCTAGTCCGAATAGGACAAGGAGAGGGGGCGGCGCCCCCCTTCCTTCCTCTCTCCCTCCTCTTTCCCCCTCCCAAGTCCTAATCCAACTAGGAAAGGGGGAGAGTTGAAAGTGCGTTATATCGACTAGAGGGGAGCGAATAGGCGATTTTTATGAAAGTCTTCAAAACATGGAAGTTTCGAAGACAAACGATAGAAATAAACCTATTACCATGCAGCGGAAGGTAGACTACACTAGGCAAACCATAGTCAAGTATTCAATGAAGTGAAAGCACAATGACTAATAGCAGCTAGGTAGTAAGGATCAGGTAGGAAGATATTATGAAGCCGATCAGAACAAGCAGTCACTCAGTGAATACAGAAGATAGTGCAATCATACAATGACTTCACAAGGACCAACAGTAAGTAAAGGGAAGGTAAGGATGAAACCAGTGACTCGTTGAAGACAATGATTTGTTGGACCAGTTCCAATTGCTGTGACAACTGTACGTCGGGTTAGGGAGGCTAGGTATTTAAACCTGAGGACACACAGTCCCGGACACCCAGTCCTGAACACGCAGCTCAGGACACCCAGTCCTCACCGTATTCCCCTTGAGCTAAGGTCACACAGACCTCGCCCAATCACTCTGGTAAGTCTTCAAGGTAGACTCCCAAACCTTCACAGACTTCGTTCACCGGCGATCCACAATGTCTCTTGGATGCTCAGAACGCGACGCCTAACCGGCTGGAGGATTCACAGTCCTCAAGTGTAATAAGTCTTCAGATCAGACAGACAAGAAGACTTAAGTGATGCCTAACACTCTTTGGCTCTGGGTGGTTAGGGCTTTATCCTCGCAAGGAATTCTCTCTCAAAGGCTTCGAGGTGGGTTGCTCTCAAACGACAAAAGCCGTACTCTAACTCTGAGCAGCCAACCGTTTAGGGTTGTAGGGGGTGGGCTATTTATAGCCACTAGGCAACCCGACCTGATTTGTCCGAAATGACCCTGGGTCACTAAGGAACTGACACGTGTTCCAACGGTCAGATTTCAAACATACATGGCAACTTTACTTGGGCTACAAGCAAAGCTGACTTGTCCGACTCTGGACAAGATTCGCTCTCATAGTCTTCACTCGAAGACATAGGTTTTGGTTAAGCATCACTTCAGTCATTCTGACTGGTTCTCTTGGACCCCACTTAACAGTACGGTGGTTCCTATGACTCAATAAAGAAGAAAAGGGAACTATGAAGGATCTGAGTCTTCGAGCTCCATAGGCTTCATGCGATGTCTTCTCTTGTCATAGTCTTCAATGAGAATATCTTCATATATCACCTTTGACATCAATGTCTTCATACATTTTTAGGGGTTATCTCTGGTAGGAAAACCAAATCAATGAGGGACTTCTAGCTGTGTTATCCTGGAATTCTCACAAACACATTAGTCCTTCAACTAGGTTTGTCGTCAATACTCCAAAACCAACTAGGGGTGGCACTAGATGCACTTACAGGAGTCCTACTCCCGGTGGGAGTAGGACTCCTCCTGGCGCGCCCTCTCTCCTGGCCAGCCGCACCCCCTTGCTCCTTTATATACGGGGGTAGGGGCACCCTAGAGACACAACAATTGATCAGTTGATCTTTTAGCCGTATGCGGTGCCC
Source organism: Triticum urartu (assembly GCF_056163025.1). Classification (NCBI taxonomy): domain Eukaryota; kingdom Viridiplantae; phylum Streptophyta; class Magnoliopsida; order Poales; family Poaceae; genus Triticum; species Triticum urartu. Next base: position 582,559,056 of record NC_141879.1, read on the forward strand.
CCCTCCACCATAGTCTACCTCGATAATACTGTAGCGGTGCTTAGGCGAAGCCCTGCGTTGGTAGAACATCATCATCATCGTCACCACGCCTTCGTGCTGACAAAACTCTCCCTCAACACTCGGCTGGATCGGAGTTCGAGGGACGTCATCGGGCTGAACGTGTGCTGAACTTGGAGGTATCGTGCGTTCGGTACTTGATCAGTCGGATCGTGAAGACGTACGACTACATCAACCACGTTGTGCTAACGCTTCCGCTTTCGGTCTACGAGGGTACGTGGACAACACTCTCCCCTCTCGTTGCTATGCATCACCATGATCTTGTGTGTGCGTAGGATTTTTTTTTGAAATTACTACGTTCCCCATCACCCTCCAGAGACAGAAGTGTTAAACCCGCGAGTGAAGAACGGCGTGGTGAAACGCGCGTTGGCCTCTAGTTAAAATCATGTGTGTTGATGTTCAAGATGTCATATGGACCCGATCCTAGCCAGACAAAGCAGTTTGGCCTTAAGATCTATCAAAGGTTGCGGTAAAATTTTTGGAAATATGCCCTAGAGGCAATAATAAATTTGTTATTATTATATCATATTTCATTGTTCATGATAATCGTTTATTATACATGCTAGAATTGTATTGATAGGAAACTCAGATACATGTGTGGATACATAGACAACACCATGTCCCTAGTAAGCCTCTAGTTGACTAGCTCGTTGATCAATAGATGGTTACAGTTTCCTGACCATGGACATTGGATGTCATTGATAACGGGATCACATCATTAGGAGAATGATGTGATGGATAAGACCCAATCCTAAGCCTAGCACAAGATCGTGTAGTTCGTATGCTAAAGCTTTTCTAATGTCAAGTATCATTTCCTTAGACCATGAGATTGTGCAACTCCCGGATACCGTAGGAGTGCTTTGGGTGTGCCAAACGTCACAACGTAACTGGGTGGCTATAAAGGTACACTACAGATATCTCCGAGAGTGTCTGTTGGGTTGGCACGAATCGAGACTGGGATTTGTCACTCCGTATAAACGGAGAGGTAACTCTGGGCCCACTCGGTAGGACATCATCATAATGTGCACAATGTGACCAAGTAGTTGATCACGGGATGATGTGTTATGGAACGAGTAAAGAGACTTGCCGGTAACGAGATTGAACAAGGTATGGGGATACCGACGATCGAATCTCGGGCAAGTATCGTACCGCTAGACAAAGGGAATTGTATTCGGGATTGATTGAATCCTTGACATCGTGGTTCATCCGATGAGATCATCGTGGAGCATGTGGGATCCAACATGGGTATCTAGATCCTGCTGTTGGTTATTGACCGGAGAGTTGTCTCGGCCATGTCTGCATGACTCCCGAACCCGTAGGGTCTACACACTTAAGGTTCGATGACGCTAGGGTTATAGGGAAAGTATGTACGCGGTTACCAAATGTTGTTCAGAGTCCCGGATGAGATCCCGGATGTCACGAGGAGTTCCGGAATGGTCCGGAGGTAAAGATTAATATATAGGAAGTATGGTTTTGGCCACCGGAAGTGTTCCGGGCATCACCGGTAGTGTACCGGGACCACCGGAGGGGTCCGGGGGTCCACCAGGTGGGGCCACCAGCCCTGGAGGCCTACATGGGCCAATAGTGGGAAGGGACCAGCCCCTAGGTGGGCTGGGGCGCATCCCACCAAGGCCCAAGGCGCCTCCTAGAGGGGAGGGGGCAAACCCTAGGGCAGATGGGCCTTAAGGCCCACCCTAGGTGCGCCTCCTCTCTCTCCCCCCTTGGCCGCAACCCTAGATGGGTTTTAGGGCTGCCGCCGCCCCTAGGGAGGGAACCCTAGATGGGGGCGCAGCCCCTCCCCTTATCCTATATATACTTGAGGTATTGGGGGCTGCAACACACACGAGATCATCTCCCTCTTAGCGCAGCCCTACCTCTCTCCCTCCTCGTCTCTCGTAGTGCTTGGCGAAGCCCTGCTAGAGTTCCGCGCTCCTCCACCACCACCACGCCGTCGTGCTGCTGCTGGACGGAGTCTTCCCCAACCTCTCCTTCTCCCCTTGCTGGATCAAGGCGTAGGAGACGTCACCGGGCTGCACGTGTGTTGAACGCGGAGGCGCCGTGGTTCGGCGCTTAGATCGGAATCAACCGCGATCTGAATCGCCACGAGTACGATTCCTTCATCCGCGTTCTTGCAACGCTTCTGCTTAGCGATCTACAAGGGTATGTAGATGCACTCTCCTTCCCCTCGTTGCTAGATTATTCCATAGATTGATCTTGGTGATGCGTAGAAAATTTTAAATTTCTGCTACGATCCCCAACAGTGGCATCATGAGCTAGGTCTATGCGTAGTTTCTATGCACGAGTAGAACACAAAGCAGTTGTGGGCGTCGATATTGTCAATTTACTTGCCGTTACTAGTCTTATATTGATTCTGCGGCATCGTGGGATGAAGCGTCCCGGACCGACCTTACACGTACGCTTACGTGAGACTGGTTCCACCCACTGACATGCAGTAGTTGCATAAGGTGGCTAGTGGGTGTCTGTCTCTCCCACTTTAGTCGGATCGGATTCGATGAAAAGGGTCCTTATGAAGGGTAAATAGAAATTGGCATATCATGTTGTGGTTTTCGCGTAGGTAAGAAACGTTCTTGCTAGAAACCTATAGCAGCCACGTAAAAACTTGCAACAACAATTAGAGGACGTCTAACTTGTTTTTGCAGCATATGCCTTGTGATGTGATATGGCCAAAAGGATGTGATGAATGATATATGTGATGTATGAGATTGATCATGTTCTTGTAATAGGAATCACGACTTGCATGTCGATGAGTATGATAACCGGCAGGAGCCATAGGAGTTGTCTTAATTTATTTATGACCTGCGTGTCAACATAAATGTCATGTAATTACTTTACTTTATTGCTAAAGCGTTAGCCATAGTAGTAGAAGTAATATATGACGAGACAACTTCAAGAAGACACGATGATGGAGATCATGGTGTCATGCCGGTGAGAACGATGATCATGGAGCCCCGAAGATGGAGATCAAAAGGAGCAAAATGATATTGGCCATATCATGTCACTATTTGATTGCATGTGATGTTTATCATGTTTTACATCTTATTTGCTTAGAACGACGGTAGCCTAAATAAGATGATCCGTCACTAAAATTTCAAGAAAAGTGTTCCCCCTAACTGTGCACCGTTGCGAAGGTTCGTTGTTTCAAAGCACCACGTGAGGATCGGGTGTGATAGATTCTAACGTTCGAATACAACGGGTGTTGACGAGCCTAGCATGTACAGACATGGCCTCGGGACACATGCGAAACACTTAGGTTGACTTGACGAGCCTAGCATGTACAGACATGGCCTCGGAACACGGAAGACCGAAAGGTCGAACATGAGTCATATAGAAGATATGATCAACATGAGATGTTCATCGTTGATGACTAGTCCGTCTCACGTGATGATCGGACATGGCCTAGTCGATTCGGATCATGTTTCACTTAGATGACTAGAGGGATGTCTATCTGAGTGGGAGTTCATTAAATAATTTGATTAGATGAACTCAATTATCATGAACATAGTCTAAATTGTCTTTGCAAATATGTTGTAGATAAATAGCTCACGTTGTAGCTCCCTGTTTCAATACGTTCCTAGAGCAAGATTAAGTTGAAAGATATTGTAAGCAATGATGTGGACTACGTCCGTAGTCCGAGGAGTGTCCTCACTGCTACACAGAAGGCTTACGTCTTTGATGCACTGCTCGATGTGCAAACCCCTACAACGTCGTCTGTGGATGTTGTGAACACCTGACAGACACATCCTGATGACTACTTGATAGTTTAGTGCACCATACTTTATGGCTTAGAATCGGGATTCCAATGACGTTTTGAACGCCATAGAACATATGAGATGTTCTAAGAGCTGAAATTGGGATTTCAGGCTCATGCCCGTGTTGAGAGGTGTGAGACCTCTGACAAGTTCTTTTGCCAACAAGATGGAGGAGAACAGCTCAGCTAGTGAGCATGTGCTCAGAATGTCTGGGTGCTACAATCGCTTAAAGCAGTGGGAGTTAAACTTCCAGATAAGATAGTGATTGATAGAGTTCTCTAGCCACTATCACTAAGCTACTAGATCTTTGTGATGAACTATGACATGCAAGGGATGGAGTTGATCCCAGAGCTGTTCGCGGTGCTTAAGACCGCAAAAGGTAGAAATCAAGAAGGAGCATCAAGTGTTGATGGTTTAACAAGACCACTGGTTTCAAGAAGGGCAAGGGCTAGAAGGGAAACTTCATGGATGGCAAACCAGTTGCCGCTCCAGTGAAGGAACCCAAGGTTGAACCCAAACCCGAGACTAAGTGCTTCTATTGTAAGGGGAACGGTCACTGGTAGCGGAATTACCCCAAATGCATGGTAGATAAGAAGGCTGGCAACTTCAACAAAGTATATATGTGTTATTAATGTGTACCTCACTAGTACTCCTGGTAGCACCTGGGTATTGGATACCGGTTCAGTTGCTATTATTGTGACTTGAAGCAAAAGCTACGGACTAAACGGAGACTGGCTAAGGGCGAGGTGACGATGTGTGTTGGAAGTGTTTCCAAAGTTGATGAGATCACCATCGCACGCTCCATCTGCCTTCGGATTAGTATTGAACCTAGATAAATGTTATCAGGTGTCTATGTTGAGCATGAATATGATTAGATCATGTTCATTGCAATACGGTTATTCATTTAAATTAGAGAATAATGGTTATTCTGTTTACATGAATAATACCTTTCATGGTCATGCACCCTATGTGAATGGTTCATTGAATCTCGGTCGTGGTAATACACATGTTCACGCCAAAAGATGTAGAGTTAATAATGATAGTACCACTTTCTTGTGGCACTGCCGCTTAGGTCATATTGGCGTAAGATGCATGAAGAAACTCCATGTCGATGGATGTTTGGAGTCACTTGATTTTGAATCGCTTGACACATGCGAGCCATGCCTCATGGGCAGGATGACTAAGACCCCGTTTTTAGGTACAATGAAACGGGCAAGTGACTTGTTGGAAATCATACATGCTGATGCGTGCGATCCAATGAGAATTGAAGCGTGCGGTGGATATCGCTATTTTCTCATCTTCACTGACGATTTGAGTAGATATAGGTATATTTACTTAATGAAGCACAAGTCTGAAACGTTTGAAAAGTTCAAGCGATTTCAGAGTGAAGTTAAGAATCATCATAACAAGAAGATCAAATTCCTACGATCTAATCAATGAGAATTTCTGAGTTATGAGTTTGGCAAACACTTAAGACAGTGTGGAATTGTTTCACAGTTGAAGCCACCTGGAACACCATAGGGTAATGGTGTGTCCGGATGTCGTAATTGAACCTTATGAAATATGGTGCGATCTATGATGTCTCTTACCGATCTACCACTATTATTTTGATGTTATGCATTAGAGACAGCTGCATTCACTTTAGATAGGACACCATATAAGTCTGTTGAGACGACGCCGTATGAACATTGGTTTGGCAAGAAACCAAAGTTGTCGTTTCTTAATGTTTGGGGCTGCGATGCTTAAGGCTTCAGCCAGAGAAGCTCGAACCCAAAGCGGACAAACACATCTTCATAGGATACCCAAAGGTGACAGGTGGGTATACCTTCTATCTCAGATCCGAGGGCAAATTGTTTGTCGCTAAGCACAGGTCCTTTCTCGAGAAGGAGTTTCTCTCGAAAGAATTGAGTGGGAGGAAGATAGAACTTGATGAGGTTGTCGAACCTTTACTTCAACCAGAGAGTGATGCGACACAGAAAGATGCTTTCTGTGGTGCCTACGTCTGTTGAAGAGGAAGTTGATGTAGTGATCATGAAGCTTCGGATCAAGTTGCTATCGAACCTCATAGGTCGACAAGGATATGTACTACTCCTGAGTGGTACGGTAATCCTGTCTTAAATATCATGTTGTTAGACAACAATGAACCTACGAGCTATGGAGAAGCGATGGTGGGCCCGTATTCCGACAAATGGTTAGAAGCCATGAAATCCGAGATAGGTTCCATGTATCAGAACAAAGTATGGACTTTGGTGGACTTGCCCGATGATCGGCAAGCCATTGAGATAAATGGATCTTTAAGAAGAAGACGGACGTGTGCGGTAATGTTACCGTCTATGAAGCTCGACTTATGGGAAAGAGTCTTTTCACAAGTTCAAGGAGTTGACTATGATGAGAATTTCTCACCCGTAGCGATGCTTAAGTCCGTCGGAATCATGTTAGCATTAGCTGTATTTTTCGATTATGAAATCTAACAGATGGATGTCAAAACAAGTTTTCTTACCAGTTTTCGTAAGAAAAAGTTGTATGTGATACAATAAAAGGTTTTGTCAATCCTAAGGATGCTAAAAGGTATGCTGGCTCCAGCAATCCTTCTATGGACTAGAGCAAGCATCTCGGAGTCAGAATACATGCTTTGATAGAGTGATCAAAGCTTTTAGGTTTATACAATGTTTGATAGAAACTTGTATTTACAAGAAAGTGAGTGGGAGCACTACAACATTTCTGATAAGTATATGTGGATGACATATTGTAGATCCAAAATAATGTAGAATTTCTGGAAAGCATAAACGGTTGTTTGAAGAGTGTTTTTCAAAGGAAGACCTGGATAAAGCTGCTTACATATTGGGCATCAAGATCTATAGAAATAGATCAAGACGCCTGATGATACTTTCAAAGAACGCACACCTTGACATGTTTTTGAAGGAGTTCAAAATAGATCAGTCAAAGAAGGGGTTCTTACCTGAGTTGTAAGGTGTGAAGTTGAGTAAGACTCAAAGCTTGACCACGGCAGAAGAAAGAGGAAGGACGAAGGTCGTCCCCTATGCTCTTGTCATAGGCTCTATACGGTATGCCATGCTGAGTACCATACCTGATGTGTGCCTTGCCACATGTCTGGCAAGAGGGTACAAAGGTGATCTAGGACTGGATCACCAGATAGCGGTCAAAATTGTCCTTAGAGGAATAAGGAAATGTTTTTCGGTTATGGAGGTGATAAAGAGTTCGACGTAAAGAGTTACGTCAATGCAAGCTTAACACCTATCCGGATAGCTCTGAGTAGAGATACCGGATACGTATAATGGAGCAACAATTTGGAATAGCTCCAAGTGGAACGTGGTAGCAGCATCTACGATATGACATAAAGTTTTGCGAAATACATAGGGATCTGAATATGGCAAGACCCGTTGACTACAACCTCTCTCACAAGCATAACATGATCAAACCCAGAACTCTTTGATTGTTTATCACATAGTGATGTGAACTAGATCATTGAGTCTAGTAGACTCTTGGATGTTGGTCACATGGCGATGTGACCTGTGAGTGTTAATCACATGGCGATGTGAACTAGATTATTGACTCTAGTGCAAGTGGGAGACTGTTGGAAATATGCCCTAGAGGCAATAATAAATTTTTTATTATTATATCATATTTCATTGTTCATGATAATCGTTTATTATACATGCTAGAATTGTATTGATAGGAAACTCAGATACATGTGTGGATACATAGACAACACCATGTCCCTAGTAAGCCTCTAGTTGACTAGCTCGTTGATCAATAGATGGTTACAGTTTCCTGACCATGGACATTGGATGTCGTTGATAACGGGATCACATCATTAGGAGAATGATGTGATGGACAAGACCCAATCATAAGCCTAGCACAAGATCGTGTAGTTCGTATGCTAAAGCTTTTCTAATGTAAAGTATCATTTCCTTAGACCATGAGATTGTGCAACTCCCGGATACCGTAGGAGTGCTTTGGGTGTGCCAAACGTCACAACGTAACTGGGTGGCTATAAAGGTACACTACAGGTATCTCCGAGAGTGTCTGTTGGGTTGGCACGAATCGAGACTGGGATTTGTCACTCCGTGTAAACGGAGAGGTAACTCTGGGCCCACTCGGTAGGACATCATCATAATGTGCACAATGTGACCAAGGAGTTGATCACGGGATGATGTGTTACGGAACAAGTAAAGAGACTTGCCAGTAACGAGATTGAACAAGGTATGGGGATACCGACGATCGAATCTCGGGCAAGTATCGTACCGCTAGACAAAGGGAATTGTATACGGGATTGATTGAATCCTTGACATCGTGGTTCATCCGATGAGATCATCGTGGAGCATGTGGGAGCCAACCTGGGTATCCAGATCCCGCTGTTGGTTATTGACCGGAGAGTTGTCTCGGCCATGTCTGCATGACTCCCGAACCCGTAGGGTCTACACACTTAAGGTTCGATGACGCTAGGGTTATAGGGAAAGTATGTACACGGTTACCGAATGTTGTTTGGAGTCCCGGATGAGATCCCGGACGTCACGAAGAGTTCCGGAATGGTTCCGAGGTAAAGATTAATATATAGGAAGTATGGTTTTGGCCACCGGAAGTGTTCCGGGCATCACCGGTAGTGTACCGGGACCACCGGAGGGGTCCGGGTGTCCACCAGGTGGGGCCACCAGCCCAGGAGGCCTACATGGGCCAATAGTGGGAAGGGACCAGCCCCTAGGTGGGCTGGGGCGCCTCCCACCAAGGCCCAAGGCGCCTCCTAGAGGGGAGGGGGCAAACCCTAGGGCAGATGGGCCTTAAGGCCCACCCTAGGTGCGCCTCCTCTCTCTCCCCCCTTGGCCGCAACCCTAGATGGGTTTTAGGGCTGCCGCCGCCCCTAGGGAGGGAACCCTAGATGGGGGCGCAGCCCCTCCCCTTCCCCTATATATACTTGAGGTGTTGGGGGCTGTAACACACACGAGATCATCTCCCTCTTGGCGCAGCCCTACCTCTCTCCCTCCTCGTCTCTCGTAGTGCTTGGCGAAGCCCTGCTAGAGTTCCGCGCTCCTCCACCACCACCACGCCGTCGTGCTGCTGCTGGACGGAGTCTTCCCCAACCTCTCCTTCTCCCCTTGCTGGATCAAAGCGTAGGAGACGTCACCGGGCTGCACGTGTGTTGAACGCGGAGGCGCCGTGGTTCGGCGCTTAGATCAGAATCAACCCTGATCTGAATCGCTACGAGTACGATTCCTTCATCCGTGTTCTTGCAACGCTTCCGCTTAGCGATCTACAAGGGTATGTAGATGCACTCTCCTTCCCCTCGTTGCTAGATTACTTCATAGATTGATCTTGGTGATGCGTAGAAAATTCTAAATTTCTGCTACGATCCCCAACAAAAATGACTATCACTATTCTGACTACGTCTGATATAAGCAATACAAGAATCACACTCCTTCATGATTTCTTTTGTTTCATGGATAAGAATGGCATATCTTGATCTCTTGTTATTATCGTTCTTTACCATCCTCACGGCCTCCAAGCAGACCGACTCAATGTCAACAATCAGATTACTCCATTTTTAAGGTCAGTGATAATCCTTTCATGAGGGCTATAATTTCAGCTTCAACTGCATCATTGTATGAAAATAGCCGCTGGCAAGAACTAAAAGAATGTTGGCCAGGTGATCTCTAAAACCATTCCAGCCCCTGCGGACCCATCCAAGAAGTAAACCATCTGTATTAATTAAGTTTGACTAGGCCCGGATTCGGAGGAGTCCAAGTGCATGAAACCGAAAGAAGCTAACCATTATGACATGTGCTCCTAGTGTGTAGGAATCATGTTTTTCTAGGAGCTTTGCCCTTCATTGGGTCGTAATAAAGGATCCATCTCAATAGAGTGAAGAGTAGCTAAATAGCTTGAGAGGAATCTTATAGAAACTTCAATTGGAGGGGCATGTTTGGAGTGCACCAACTCATTTCAGAAACCGAGCAACATCATAAACCGGAATCACATTGATTCATCCATATCACAAATAGGTTGTATGAACCATTCATTACCCATTGGTCCACCAACTCAGGAACCGAGCGGAATTACATCTGCCTTAAGTGGAAATTAGCCCGATTGTAGGTTCAGGGGCGATTCAACGATCACGTCAGATCCTAGCATTCTGCCCATTGCCAATCTGCCATACTAAACCTTTTCTCAAGAGGTCTAGACCATGGAAAATAGCCTTCTGCCAAGTAGACGAAGGGTTCTCCATGTATAATGTATCCCCCGGTCTGCCATTTGGGTGCACGTGAATACTATATCCACCAGCTTGCCAGTAAGGTATATTTAACATGGTGAGTTCATGGCTCATTATTAGTGTTACAATCTCATGCTGTAGTGAAGATCATCGTTATGCACTTATGCACCCACGCTTTTTTCCTGTAAATGTTTAGGCATCGTACAATGCATTTTGCTTAGGAGAGGTGTTTAGAGAAATAAATCAGCTTTTTAAAGCACCAGTGCTTATTTGTAGAGGATATACGCTTAATTAGAGGCTCCTCGTGTAGAGATGAAACTGGTGCTTAAAAACTTGGTTTATTTGTACAAGGCCTTACTTTTGCTCGATTTCAAACATGAGCGGTTAGTTAACTAGAATTTTCAGTTTCGTCATAGAACTTGACTTTAATTTTTTGCAATAACTGTTTCAAAGTTTTGTTTTGATTTTGTTTAATCCAAGAAACTGAATTTTTGGTGTAGAAGGACTCATGCATGGGATGACAATTAGCATAATAACTTTAGATGATCTTCCTAAGGCTCAAGTTAGATTCACCTAGAATGTATTGTTTGTATCAGCTAGCTTCTGGTGATTGGTTAGAGAATGTTTGAGGCCGTGTCAAGGACAGTCATGTCATTCTTGGATGGTTTCATGGATGTGACAAATCCAGTGATAATCAACAAATAAACTAAGAAATTAATTTCAAAAGAAAGATATTTTTAAAGAACCTTTCTCCATTTGAAATTGGTATTGTAGGTACATGAGTGTCACATTTCATTGCCATTTCTTCTTTTTGCATTATTCTTTTGAAACTTCAAGTGCATCATTGCATGGAAACAAGAAAGAAACTAAGAAATTAATTTCACAAGAAAGAAAGATATTTGAAATTGGCATTGCAGGTACATGAATGTCGTACAAGATTTTGTTGTCATTTCTTTTTTACGCTATTTTGTTGAAGATAGTACAAAGTTAAGACACTTATTTTAAGGCGGAGGGAGTATTTTTTTATGAAAGTTGTAAAAAAAATTATGATCGAGAAAACTGTGAATATTTTCGTAGTTCCTATGTTGTCCAAAGAAAATGTTTTCTCTCTCTCTATATATATATGTTTATCCTTTATTTTCTTCTAGAATATCATTTTTCAGTGTTAATTGATAAATTATGTTGACAGGGGCAAAATTGACAAGTTTGACCTCAGGCAAAAGTATTTCACATACTTTCGAAAACAGTTTAATTTGTGAAATACTTTGCCGTTGACTGGACTAGAGTCAGAGAGAAACAATATAGAAGGACCAAACAGACAAAATTGTAAAAAGAGAAGACTCTCGAAAGTCGAAACCGCCTCGACCGCTCTGGATTGGCGTCTGCTGTCCACTTCAGCGCAGCGTGGCGAGACGCGGAGCAACCAAACTCCGCACAGCAGAGGGGACTAGCCGGAGCGGGGAGAAAAAACAGCATGGCGGCGGCGGCGGCGGCGGCGGCGAGGAAGAGCGTGTGCGTGACCGGCGCAGGAGGCTTCGTCGCCTCGTGGCTCGTCAAGCTCCTCCTCTCTAAGGGCCACTACGCGGTCCGCGGCACCGTGCGCGATCCCGGTAAGGGCCTTCCTTCCTCGCTTCGGTCCGTCCTTCCCACCTCCCGCCCGAAGATTCCTTTTCCTCTTGGCTGTGCCGTCGAAGATCTATGCTTATCCAGGAGGATGTATAGATGTGTTTTTTTAGGAATATATCAATAGCATGCTGTTGCTGAAAAGTGAAAACCGAACGAGGGGAAGCAGTCCAGGCAACCATATTTGAGGGGAAGCAGTCCCCTAAAAATAATGTTGTTCTTGGAAGTTGGAAGTGAACAGGAGCTTTTTGAGATAGTATTAGATTTAGATGCTTTTTAGCAGATTCCTCGAACAGGATGTGTAAATGTTGAGAGGAAATTGCAGGAATTGTGAGCTCCGACGTATTGTTAGTTCTTGAAACTTTGAAAAATAGCTTGGGCATACTTTGTTGTGATGGACCCAAGAAATTTGTTATATGTGAGTATATGATGATGGTGGTGTGTTTTGTGTGTGACCATATGCTCCAGGTAATGCTAAGAATGCTCACCTTAAGGCGCTAGAAGGTGCTGGGGAAAGGTTGGAGCTGCTCAGCGCCGACCTGCTGAACTACGACAGCATTGCGTCAGCGGTTGCTGGCTGTGAGGGCGTCTTTCATGTTGCTAGCCCTGTCCCTTCTGGCAGATCAACCAATCCTGAGGTGATTTTTTCAAGAAAATGTGTTTCACTTTCACGGTTTTGTGAAGTTTTGAGGTAAACAAGAGAGGAAATAGCAGGTGAACGAGTGATTTAGCATAGTGCAATTTTATTGGCAACTATACGTGGCTTTGCATCCCAAGTTAGATGTAAAGTTTACTTAACCTTGAGGCCTTGATGGATTTTCTCAAGGATTTTCCCCCAAACATGACCATTTGTTATTCATAGGAGATATACTGAATTCACCGCATAATGCGAAATCTGTAATTTTTTAACCATCCTGTTTCCCTACATAAACAAGTTCATGAAAACAGACAAAGTTTGTCAACTTGTTCAGCTTTGTGCAACATCAGCCTGTCTGAATTTTGTAACCTATCTCTTTCTTTTATATAGTGCTGTTATACAGATGTATTACTAATGTTTAATTTCTAGAAACAAGTGTGTACTCTAATATTCTGTTGTTTACTTCTTTGCAGGAAGAAGTTATAGCCCCCGCTGTAACAGGCACACTGAATGTCTTGAAGGCTTGCTACGAGGCGAAAGTTAAGCGAGTTGTCATGGTGTCTTCAGTTGCTGCTGTGTCCAATAATCCTAACTGGCCTAAGGGTAAATTATTTGATGAAGATAGCTGGTCAGACGAGGATCTCTGCAGAAAGGGTGAGGTAAGTAAGCAATGCCTTTGCGTTTGCTAAACATTGTTCTGCCAAGAAACTTGTTTAGTTCACAGTATAGCATGCTACATCAGCTGCTAATTAATCACAGATTGATATTGATTTGGAATATACTCCCTCCTTTCATAAATCATTTGTGGATGGACGTGAAAGAAGAAGAACCAAATAGCACTGCTTCCTCGAAGCAAACTTTCGGTACCCGATCAAGGGACTAATAACATACCAGCTCCAACTCTTGAATAGCTCTCACTTCTCTTGGCCGATAGCTTAGATGACCGACTGTTAGGCATGATTACCAATGATTTAATAGTAGGCTTCTTGTTTGGTGAGCTAATGGTTTCGCCCTAGGATGAAGGTAGCAGTATAAAGGTGAGCCGCATCTTTGCACAAATAACCTCGATGCTTTCTAATAATATGATGTTCTTCAGCTAGCCACACAGAATGTTCATGATCTTATGCTGTGATTCCTTGGTCCGGATGACTTATTTGAAATAAATTATATGTGTTGTCATTGTGGCAGGATTGGTATTTCCTTTCCAAAACACTCGCAGAGCGTGAGGCTTTTGCTTATGCAGCAAAAACTGGGCTGGATATTGTAACTATTTGCCCGTCGTTGGTAATTGGCCCCTTGATGCAGTCTACAGTAAATACAAGCAGTAATATTCTCCTTAATTATCTCAAAGGTAGGTGTGTTTATCTCAGTGTTCTCTCATCTTACATGCAATTTATATTAAAGAGTGATAATTTGCTCAGCCTTGCTCTGTTTAAACTGGGTCATCATAAATTGATGTCTGAACTGAACAAAGCATATTAACCAATAGCACAATGGACCTTTCAACCTTTAAGATCAAGTTGTTTAAAAAACCAAACTTGCTTATTCTTATATTATAGTTCTGTTTCTGTAGAAATGAAACACTTTTCTCTTGCAGGAGAACGTGATACTGTAGAAAATAAACTCAGGAATGTAGTGGATGTCCGTGATGTTGCCGATGCTCTTCTATTGGCATATGAAAATCCAGAGGCGTCTGGACGGTACATCTGCAGTTCAAAACCAGTAAAAGTCTCTGATATGATAAGCGTACTGAAGACCTTACATCCAATGTACACTTATCCCAAAAAGTAAGTGCCTTCCTCAGCAGGCAACTTTTTGTTTGTCTTATTGCTATTTTGATTCTGCATTTCACAAGCTAGATGGTCCATTTATCTTTTCCTGAGACAAGCATATATATCAGCATCATTTGGAAAGCACTAGGATGGGGATTGACAAATTGAATTAAGCATAGTAGAGTGCCAGGTTTATGGAGGTGTAATGCTCTGCATCTACCATTTAATCTTGCATGTAGTTTAGGATATAGAATGTCAAAAATTAATGAAAGATGTCACCAGATCATAACATTCTTTGATACGACCCCCCTGCTTTTCCATGCTTAACTTGGATGAAACTTTATTTTTCTCTCCAAATTTCTATGTAGCTTTACGGAAGTGGAAGAAAATACCATTTATAGTTCAGAGAAACTTCAGAAGCTAGGGTGGACCTTCAGGCCTTTAGAGAAGACCCTGGGGGACAGCGTGGAATCCTACAAAGCATCTGGCGTCCTGAACTGAGCATCCAACCAGGGAAAGTTTGGCTGTTAATGCTTGCAAACTCCTTGTGGTTCATGTAAGCAGTGAAACAAAATAAGTTGGTGACACAATCGTCACGAGAGTCTGTGTGAACATGAACAAAGCATGAATCGTATGCGCGCCTTTCTTTTGGTGTGTCTTGACTTGAGGTGTATGCGCACCTTTCTTTTGGTGTGTCTTGACTTGAGGTGTTTCGAGGCATAGTGGAATGTCCTGGTGGTTCTATGAGTGGGTGCTTGCACCTGTTAAAGTTTGAACATATTGCCCATTTTTCAGATCAAAAAACATTGCCCATTTTCCCTAAAAGGGTCAAACCTTTATGAAAAGCACTTGGACCTATTTACCAAACCAGCGGTAAAAATAGGGAGCCCCTGCGTGCATTTTGGGCCTGCCCAAGTGGGGCCTGGGCGCACCTTTTTTTTCGCTTTTCATCTTTATTTTTTCATTTTTGTTTCTTTTGTTTTTTTTACTCTGAGAACTGTTCATAGATCTCAAATTCAAAAAGAAATGTTCGGAATTTCAAAAAAAAAATCTTAGTTCATGAATTTGATTTTTCATGAATTCAAAAAATGTCCATGAATTTGTAAAATTCTTGGAATTTCATAAAGTGTTCATGAATTTGACAAATGTTCTAGAAAAAACATAGAAGAAAGAGAAAATACTTAAAAAAAAGAAAAAAAAGGCAAAACCGGTGGAAGAAAAAACCAGCACGCCCCATTCTACTTCCCCCCAGCGGAAGAGGATCCGGCTTGCCTGCTCTCTCCTCATGCTTCCATCCATGCTCCCGGCTGTTTTTTCTTTTTCTTTTCTTTCTAATCCAGACCTTATTTTGTTTCAATCAAATCACGTCACGTATGCGGGAGTACGGATGGGTGCACGCGAGGGGAGCATGCAAGTCTCGTCCAGCGAAAGAGCCGCGGATTAGGAGATATACGGTAAAAATATCCTTGATTTATCTTAAGTTACATTGAAGTCCGGTGGGTCTACCGTCTTCGTCTCTCGGACGGGCTGATCGTGTGCCGCTCGACGGGCTAATCACGTGCCGCTCTAACGTTGGGCGAACATGTTGTTGATTGTGGATACTAAGGGCCTATTCTTATCTCCTCCAGCTTCTAATTCCTCAAACTTCTCGTGTGAAGCTGTCCTGAACGTTTATTTGAGAAGAAGCTGGATTTGAGAAGCTCAGTCCCGCTCACGTGTAAAATCATGAAGCCCGGAAAGCCCAGCTCCAGAAAAACGAGAAACTAGAGTTGCCCATATTTACAACGAGACTGCCACCGCTAAAGAAAACGCTTTGGAGAGCCAGCTTCTCGAGTCGACATGCCACACTCGCGTTCGAATCGTTGCGCTCGTCTCCCTCCCTCGACCTAACCTTCCCCCGCCGCCACAGCCAAATCCACCCCTCAGCTGGCCGGCGCTCCGCTCCACCGCCGGATCTGGCATATACAAGGCCATCCCGGCCGGTTCCCATCCAGAAGACCACCCCGAGCTCCCTTTCTTCTTCCCAAGGTCCACCCATGGCGGCTGCTCCCGATCTGGGCTTTCCAACAGGCCTATACCAGCGTCAAACAAGGTCTCTAGTGGGCTGCTCCCGAGCTAGGATGTTTCCAGCGGGCCTGTACCAGCGCGGAACAGGCCTACAACCTCCCCAACTGGCCCAAATCTCTGGGAGAAGCTACGAGCGTGCCGAATGGTTTGCTAATCGCCAGTGGAGTTTGAAGCTAGCTCCAGAAGCTGATTTTGTAGAGTTTGGGAAGTTCGGAGAAGTTTAGAACAAGCCCTAAGTCATCAAGGCTGCGATGCCAATGAACCAACACTGAACAACAACAAATTCAAGAGCCAAATCTCAATTATTTCTCATATGCCTTATGCTAGCATCCGAGGCCGGAACGCGTGACGGAGACGAGGCCCGAGGATCAACCCACCGGAACGTGTGATGGAGACGAGGCCCGAGGAAGAACCAAATAGGTGTAGGCCGAGAGTATTTCTTCGAATATACCAAGAAGTTTGCATATACTAAGAGTATTTTTACATGTATAGAAGGGCCTCCTCAGGCGATTTTTTCGTGCTGGCGCAGAAAAATCGGCCCAGTCGCGTCCCAGAAGCCCGATTTTCGCCGGCCTGGTCCGAAATTAGCGTCGGCGGACCCAGGCCGAACCCGTCGCGCCCGGGGCGAGCGGTTTTGGCGTGAAAGAGCCGCGGACCCGCCGCGTCAGCGACACCGCGCGTCGTCTTCCCCCCACGCCATGGGGAATCAATGTCAAGGCTGCCGCCGGTCAGCCTTATCATTGATTCCTCACGGGCGGCGCGTCACGGGTCGGCGCGCCGACACCTCCCCTCTCTCGCACGCGTACACACGGGCGCGGCGCGGCTATATAAAGCCGGCGGCCTCCCTCACCTCTGGCCACACCAGCCCTAGCCCTAGCCGCCGAGCTCTACCTCTCCCGAGAGCCGCCGCCGAGCCCCCCTCTCCCGAGCGCCGCCGTCGAGCCCTCGCTCTCCCTTCCTCTCCCGATGGCCGAGCGTTTCCCTGGAGATGAGGCGGCGGCCAACGGCTTCGGCCGCCGCTCGCTCCGCGAACAGGAGTCTTGGCTCCTGTTCCAGGCGAACATCCCGGCGCCGCCGGACATGCGCGCCGGGCCAACAGGCTGGAAGCTCAGCAACGGGGGAGTGCCCATTCCCCTGTTGCCCAACGCCGTGGCTAAACCCTCGTACTTCGCCAACGAGGTCGAGGTCGTGCGCGCCTCCCTTACCGACGCCCAGCTCTCCCTCCCCCAGTACGCCGCCGACAATCACGCGGCTTGGGCGGCGTACTTCCAACGCCGTCAGCAGCAGCGGCTGGCGTCCACCAACGGCGCACCGGTAGTCGGCGGCATGAAGAACAGCGAGGGGTGCCATCTGTGATGGGGCGTCCCCGGCCGCACACTCGAGGGCGTGCTGACGCACCTCGAGGGCGGCAACCACCCGCCGTTGGCGTACCCCCCGGCGAGGGCGGCCGCCACGGCCATGGCTCACCGCCGACGCGATGGGCAATGGTTGCCCAGGAGGTTTGTCACCTCCTCTTCTTCCTCTTCATCACGCTTCTTCGCATTCCTCCGGCTCTCCGGGGTTGCTCGGCGTCAAGGCCGAGCCCGCGGCGGAGACGCCGCTCGGCCGGCCGCAATCGCGGCGCCGGCATTGTCATCAACGAGGGCGGCCAGCGCGCCTCCTCGTCGGCTCCTCCTCCGCGCTTCGTGAAGCCCAAGACGGAGCCGGGCCTCCTCCCCGCGGTGAAGACGGAGCACGGCGGCGACGTCGAGCTCGACGACGACGCGGCCCTGGAATGGGCGCGCGCGGACTCCCTGAAGATGGCGAGGGAGCGCCAGTGCGCCGCCCTGCAGCGATTCGCGCAGCGCCGCCGGGGCCGTGACGAAGGAGGCGTCATCGTCATCGAGGATAGCGACGACGACGACGCGCCGCCGCCACCAGTCCGCGTTGACGATGCCGGTCAGGGGTCCACTAGGGACGACCGCGTCAAGGAGGAGAAGCCCGACAACGATGGCAGCGACGACGGCGACTACTCCGCGTTCAGCCAGTTTCTTTTTAATTTAGACATATTATGTAATAAAAATCCGCGACTATTATGTAATATATGCCGAACTTTGCTATATTTTTGCCTTTTTTGAACGCGCCTGGGGCGGCCCTGGGGCTGGCGACTGGGGACCAACTCGTCCCCAGACCGATTTTTTGCGCCGGCTCACTCCAGGCAGCGATTTTAGGCACCACTGGGGGGCCAACGGCTGGAGATGCTCTAAGCCGCACGCTTATGTTGCTCTATATTTTATTTACGCACTCGGCCGTATATGCCGAGCGCCCGATAAATTACACTCAGTTTATTGGGAAATACTAGGCAACTTTTGATTTTCTTGTAGTGTCTGGAGCACAACAATTTTCTTGTACTTCTCTGGAAAAAGTTTATTTATTTTCAACCCTTTTTTCTAAGAAAAAAGGGAGTCAAACTCCACGTTACAAGATTTATCTTAAGTTTCTTCTGGGCTGCCTCAGTCTCGATGCTCCATCCTCTCAAGGCTTTCATTTTGTTTTGCGGAAGAAGGCTTTCATTAACCTTATGGTGCTGTAGGCTGTAGCCCGCCAGCAAGTATATTTTTTTTGTTGGTTCTACAAAAGTCAGAGGCCAAACTGATCCCCATGTGATATAGGCAGTTGCTGAAGTTTTGTTTACAGGAGTCCACCTTGCATTTCCATGCAACCGACTCACCATGTGCTGGAAGCAGCATACTCCATGAGCAAATCAAGAACTTGATTCGGCAACCGCCCGGTTTCTCTTCTATTCTAAAAAAGAGCCGGAAGCCAAAAGCCATATGCGCATGCTTGCAAGAGGCAAAAGACAGCCCACTCCCATGCATGTTTACGGATGAACGTCGTGACCTGTCAGGCACACGGAACACGTAACAACATTCCCATCACAATTATCACGGAAGCTGAGATCTTATATATCCTAATTAATCCCAATTATACTTGTGCCAACAATATCAAAGCTATTCTAATGTACAATCATACACTCATACCTCGCTGGCCACAACATGCTTATACCTCATCAAGACATTTCAGTGAACGAACAACGAGAACATCTACCACAATCAGACTCCATGTTCCATACCAGCTAAATCACAACATGCTGGTCAATTATAGACCCAATGTCGTCGATTAATCATCTGATGAGACTAGCTATCCAATGTCGTCGATCGATGCACGCATAAATAGCCCTACCTCATGAGCAACATCTCATCACCTTCTCATCGGTCGATCACACTCTCGATATTGGTAGTGCACAAAGGCTGATAACTTAGTTCAGAGCTTGAGGAGACAATGGCTGCCTGGCTTAAGCTCTCCGTTGCGCTGACATGCGCATTGCTCTTGTCGTCGTCGGCGTGCCACGGCCTGCAGGTGGGCTACTACAAGAAGACGTGCCCCCGCGTGGAGGCCATCGTGAGGGACGAGGTGAAGCGCTTCGTCTACAAGAACGCCGGCATCGGCGCCGGCCTCATCCGCATGTTCTTCCACGACTGCTTCGTGCAGGGCTGCGACGCCTCCGTCCTCCTCGACCCCACGCCCGCCAACCCGCAGCCGGAGAAGCTGAGCCCTCCCAACTTCCCCAGCCTCCGCGGCTTCGAGGTCATCGATGCCGCCAAGGACGCCGTCGAGAAGGCGTGCCCCGGCGTCGTCTCCTGCGCCGACATCGTCGCCTTCGCCGGCCGTGACGCCGCCTACTTCCTCAGCAGGTTGACGATGAAGATCAACATGCCGGCCGGCCGCCTCGACGGCCGCGTCTCCAACTCCACGGAGGCCCTTGACAACCTCCCGCCTCCGGTCTTCAACCTCGACCAGCTCATCGCCAGCTTCGCCGCCAAGGGCCTCACCGCGGAGGACATGGTCGTGCTTTCCGGCGCCCACACCATTGGCGTGTCCCATTGCTCGTCCTTCGTCCCCGATCGCCTCGCCGTCCCCTCCGACATCAACACCGGCTTCGCCAACGTGCTGAGGAGGCAGTGCCCCGCCAGCCCAAGCTCGGCCAACGACCCGACGGTGAACCAGGACGTGGTGACCCCCAACGCGCTGGACAACCAGTACTACAAGAACGTCCTGGCGCACAAGGTGCTCTTCACGTCGGATGCCGCCCTCCTTGCCACGCCGGCGACGACCCAGATGGTGCGCGACAGTGCCAACATTCCCGGGCAGTGGGAGGCCAAGTTCAACAAGGCCATGGTCAAGATGGGAGCCATCGAAGTGAAGACCGGTTTCCAGGGAGAGATCAGGAGGAACTGCAGGGTCGTCAACCACTAAACGAACGAATCATGCACATTTTTTGTGCACTTTAGTATTTGCACTGGTGGGGTCACCTATTTGTGACTTCCGTTGAATTTCGCGCATGTAATTTGTTTGTTGTTTCAACTCCTCAAAATTCTCTGGCTGGTTGTTGGTGCTACACAGTTGTTCTTTTTTCTTTCTTGGTGAATCAAAAGAGGTTTATACACAAACCAGAAAAGAACGTACAGAGAGAAACATCAGCTCGGATCGATGATGTGGCAGAATACGCGGATCGATGATGTTGGCAAAGCTATACGCCTATACCGACGGCCCCGGTAGCTCCATCGGCGTAGGCTTGACGCCGTCAAACGGCCGTCGCCCACCGGGTAGCCGGGCCCAAGGATATGCCAATGGCTTGACCTATGCCGACGGCCACCATAGGCATATAGCCAGTGCTGCTGACGGCTCCCGTTGGCATATGTGGACGTATGCCGGCGGCTTTTCTACGCCTATGGCTTGACCTAGGCCGCCAGGATACCTCCATATATGCCGACGGGGGCCATCGCGATTTGGGCCAATTCTGGTAGTGTGCTACCACGTTTGTCAATTGATGATGCGGTCGTAAGGAAACATGAATTACATATGCAAATTGGAAAATTATTAGAGAAGGAGGCACTCTACTGGATGAAACAAGGGCGAGTTGATTGGCTTACTAGTGGCGACAAGAACTCGGATTTCTTTCATAGGGCAGCAAACGGGCGGTGGAAAAGAAACTGTATAAAGCGTTTGCAAAGAGAAAATGGCACATGGATTGATGATCAGGAGAGGATACGGTCCCATGCAGCAGCCTAATTTTCTTCTTTTGTTCACCTTCTGTGTGCAGGTACCGGATATGAATATAATTGAAAAGGTAAAGCCCCGAGTGACCGAGTTGAATAAGCCTTATACACGAGAGGAGGTAAAAAAGGCCATGTTTAACATCGACATCTTAAGGCCCCCAGCCCGGATGGCTTACATGCTATTTTCTATAAGAGAATTTCGCATATAATTGGAGAGGAGTTGATAGATGAAGTGTTGCTTGCTGTTAACTCTAGGAAGATCCCCGAAGGGTGTAGCAACACCTCTATTGTTCTCATTCCAAAGGTTGAAAATCCGAAAGTTCAACTCAATTCCGGCTGATTAGCTCATGCAACAATAGTATATAAGGTGATATGAAAACTCCTTGCTAATTGGTTGAAATATTTTTTATATAAGATCACCTACCCAAACCAAAGTGCCTTCGCGTCGGTATGTCTTATTACAGATAATTTTCTGGTGGCTTTTGTTGGGGAACACAATATTTAATTTTTTTACCTATGATCATGCAAGATCTATCTAGGAGATGCATAGCAACGAGTGGGAAGAGTGTGTCTACGTACCCTCGTAGACCGAAAATGGAAGCGTTTAGTAACACGGTTGATGTAGTCGAACGTCTTCGCGATCCAACCGATCCAAGTACTGAATGTACAACACCTCCGCGTTCGGCACACGTTCAGCTCGATGACGTCCCTCGGACTCTTGATCCAGTTGAGGCCGAAGGAGAGTTCTGTCAGCACGACGTCGTGGCGACGATGATGATGAAGTTACGGGCGCAGGGCTTTGCCTAAGCACTACGACGATATGACTGAGGTGTGTAACTGTGGAGGGGGCACCGCACACGGCTAAGACAAATCTTGGAGTGCCTTTGGGGTGCCCCCTGCCCACGTATATAAAGGAGGGAGGAGGAAGAGGCCGGCCTAGGAGGGGCGTGCCTATAGGGGGAGTCCAACTAGGATTCCCAATCCTAGTTGGAGTCCCCTTCCTTTTCCAAGAGGGGAGAGAGGGAAGGAGTAGGAGAGGGAGAAGGAAACAGAAGGGGAGCACCACCCCCTCCCTAGTACAATTCGGACTTGCCATGGGGGGGGGGCAACCCTTGAGGCCCTTCTCTCCTTTCCCGTATGGCTCATTAAGGCCCACTACTTTCCCCGGCGAATTCCCGTAACTCTCCGGTACTCCGAAAAATACCCGAATCACTTGGAACCTTTTCGATGTCCGAATATAGCCTTCCAATATATCGATCTTTACCTCTCGACCATTTTGAGACTCCTCGTCATGTCCATGATCTCATCTGGGACTCCGAACTACCTTCGGTCATCAAATCACATAACTCATAATACAAATCGTCGTCGAACATTAAGCGTGCGGACCCTACGGGTTCGAGAACTATGTAGACATGACCGAGACACATCTCCAGTCAATAACCAATAGCGGAACCTGTATGCTCATATTGGCTGCTACATATTCTACGGAGATCTTTCTCTGTCAAACCGCATAACAACATACGTTGTTCCCTTTGTCATCGGTATGTTACTTGCCCGAGATCCAATCATCGGTATCATCATACCTAGTTCAATCTCGTTACTAGCAAGTCTCTTTACTCGTTCTGTACTGCATCATACCGCAACTAACTCATTATTCACATTGCTTCCAAGGCTCATAGTGATGTGCATTACCGAGAGGGCCCAGAGATACCCCTCCGATACACGGAGTGACAAATCCTAATCTCGATCTATGCCAACTCAACAAACACCATCAGAGACACCTGTAGAGCATCTTTATAATCACCCAGTTACATTGTGACATTTGATAGCACACATGGTGTTCCTCCGGTATTCGGGAGTTGCATAATCTCATAGTCAGAGGAACACGTATAAGTCATGATGAAAGCAATAGCAATAAAACTAAACGATCATTTATGCTAAGCTAATGGATGGGTCTTGTCCATCACATCATTCTCTAATGATGTGATCCCGTTCATCAAATGACAACACATGTCTATGGTCAGGAAACTTAACCATCTTTGATTAACGAGCTAGTCAAGTAGAGGGACACTCTGTTTTGTCCATGTATTCACACATTTACTAAGTTTCCGGTTAATACAATTCTGCATGAATAATAAACATTTATCATGATATAAGGAAATATAAATAACAACTTTATTATTGCCTCTAGGGCATATTTCCTTCAGTCTCCCACTTGCACTAGAGTCAATAATCTAGTTCACATCGCCATGTGATTTAACACCAATAGTTCACATCTTTATGTGATTAGTTCACATCTTCATGTGACTAATACCCAAAGGGTTTACTAGAGTCTATAATCTAGTTCACATCGCTATGTGATTAACACCCAAAGAGTGATTATGTTTTGCTTGTGAGAGAAGTTTAGTCAACGGGTCTGCCACATTCAGAGCCATATATATTTTGTAAATTTTCTATGTCTACAATACTCTGCCGGAGCTACTCTAGCTAATCGCTCCCACTTTCAATATGTATCTAGATCGAGACTTAGAGTCATCCAGATCGGTGTCAAAGCTTGCATCGACGCAACTCTTTACGACGAACTCTTTGTCACCTCCATAACCAAGAGACGTTTCCTTATTCCACTAAGGATAATTTTGACCGCTGTTCAGTGATCCACTCCTGGATCACTATTGTACCCTCTTGCCAAACTCATGGTGAGGTACACAATAGGTCTGGTACACAACATAGCATACTTTATAGAACCTATGACTGAGGCATAGGGAATGACTTTTCATCCTCTTTCTATTTTCTATCGTGGTCGGGTTTTGAGTCTTTACTCAAACTTCACACCTTGCAACATAGGAAAGAACTACCACTACAAAAAAGACACTTCCGTGATGATATGTGTTTTTCACAGTAGGTCACGTTTGCTGTCATGCATGTACATCCATGACAAATTTATGACAGAATCAAGATACTCATACTTGTGCTGTCGTAGAAGTGTTCCATGACATTACCAAAATTATCATCACGGAAGTGTCCACTTTCATGACGATAATTCACGCGTCATGGAAGTGCTTTCATCAAGGGTGACCGACACGTGGCATCCACCATAGCGGGACGTCGTTAAGCTATCGGGTCTGGTTTTGGATCCGATAACCCGCTAACAGCCCAGACCAATGAGGATTTTCCATGTGTAAAATTCTCATTGGCCGGCGGAAACATGTGTTGGCTCACCGTTGGGACAGATGTCATCCATTCATTGGACAGGAGGTGCCTATGATATGTCGACACGTGGTACGGCCCAACAGAGGCCCATTCTGGTGAAAAGGCCGGCCCATTTGACTTGGTCAAAAGGTAACAGGCCGGCCCACGAAAATCCTGTTAACGACCTGTTCGTATATAGCCCATTTACGGTCCGCTAACTCACGGCCCATTACGGCCTATTCGAATTAAGCCCAGTAGCTTCATCTGGGCCTTCCAATATGATTCCACTCCGTTGTAACTTCTGGCCCATGTATGGCCCATGATGTCTTTCGGCCCATATGAGACCATTTGTAACTCTTGGCCCATTAATGGCCCGTGGTGAATCTTGCCCGCAATGAATAGTATACCCCTTTATACCCATTAACGACCCATTATTCCATTGGCCCGTTTCCAACCCGTGTTATCTTTCGGCCTTCTCAGGGCCCATTTATTCTTGGGCTCATTTCCAGCATTCGGTTACTTATGGCCCGTCATTGGCCTTTTCTGCCTGTGGGACAAATTCAGCCCGCAGTTATGATGACCCACAAGTATAGGGGATCTATCATAGTCCTTTCGATAAGTAAGAGTGTCGAACCCAACGAGGACCAGAAGGAAATGATAAGCAGTTTTCAGTAAGGTATTCTCTGCAAGCACTAAAATTATCGGTAACAGATAGTTTTGTGATAAGGTAATTGGTAACGGGTAACAAGTAAATATAGTAAATAAGGTGCAGCAAGATGGCCCAATCCTTTTTGTAGCAAAGTACAAGCCTAGACAAACTCTTATATAAAGGAAAGCGCTCCCGAGGACACATGGGAATTATCATCAAGCTAGTTTTCATCACATTCATATGATTCGCGTTCGGTACTTTGATAATTTGATATGTGGGTGGACCGGTGCTTGGGTACTTCCCTTCCTTGGACAAGTATCCCACTTATGATTAACCCCTATTGCAAGCATCCACAACTAAAAAATAATTATTAAGGTAAACCTAACCATAGCATGAAACATATGGATCCAAATCAGCCCCTTACGAAGCAAGTCATAAACTAGGGTTTAAGCTTCTGTCACTCTAGCAACCCATCATCTACTTATTACTTCCCAATGCCTTACCCTAGGCCCAAACAATGGTGAAGTGTCATGTAGTCGATGTTCACATGACACCACTAGAGGAAAGACAACATACATCTCATCAAAATATCGAACGAATACCAAATTCACATGACTACTTATAGCAAGACTTCTCCCATGTCCTCAGGAACAAACGTAACTACTCACAAATCATATTCATGTTCATAATCAGAGGGGTATTAATATGCATAAAGGATCTGAACATATGATCTTCCACCAAATAAACCAACTAGCATCAACTACAAAGAGTAATCAACACTACTAGCAACCCACAGGTACCAATCCGAGGCTTTGGGACAAAGATTGGATACAAGATATGAACTAGGGTTTGAGATGAGATGTGCTGGTGAAGATGTTATGATCAACATTACTAGTTGGAATAGCTTCTACCCACTTAGTAACGTAATCAACAACAACTAAAATATGTGTATACCCATTAGAGGAAGGAAACGGTCCCATATAATCAAAGCCCCAAACATCAAATGGTTCAATAACAAGTGAATAATTCATAGGCATTTCTTGACGTCTACTAATATTACCAATTCTTTGACATTCATCACAATGCAAAACAAACTTATGGGCATCCTTGAAGAGAGTAGGCCAATAGAAACCGGATTGCAGTACCTTATGTGCAGTTCTATCTCCAGCATGGTGTCCTCCATAAGCCTCAGAGTGACACTTGCGTAGGATCTGTTCCTGTTCATGCTCAGGTACACAACGTCTAATAACACCATCTACTCCTTCTTTATAAAGGTGTGGGTCATCCCAAAAGTAATGTATTAAATCATAGAAAAACTTTTTCTTTTGTTGGTATGTGAATCTAGGTGGTAAAAATTTAGCAACAATGTAATTAGCATAATCAGCATAGCATGGAGTAGTACGAGAAGCATTTATGACAGCTAATTGTTCATCAGGAAATCTATCATTAATAGGTAGTGGGTCATCAAGAACATTCTCTAACCTAGACAAGTTGTCTGCAACGGGGTTCTCAGCTCCCTTTCTACAAATAATATGCAAATCAAACTATTGTAGCAAGAGAACCCATCTAATAAGTCTAGGTTTAGCATCTTTCTTTTCCATAAGATATTTAATAGAAGCATGCTCAGTGTGAACATTTACTTTAGAATCAATTATATAAGGTCTGAACTTATCATAAGAAAATACAACTGCTAAAAACTCCTTTTAAGTAGTAGCATAATTTCTTTGAGCACTGTCTAGAGTTTTACTAGCATATTGGATAACATTTAATTTCTTATCAAGTCTTTGTCCTAGAACAACCCCTATAGCATAATCACTAGCATCACACATAATTTCAAATGGTAAATTCCAATCAGGAGGCTGGACAATAGGTGCAGAAATCGAAGCTTTCTTAAGTATTTCAAATGCATCTACATAATCATCATCAAAGACAAAAGGAACATCTTTTTGTAAGAGATTGGTCAGAGGCCTAGAAATTTTAGAGAAGTCCTTAATGAACCTCCTATAAAATCCGGCATGACCAAGGAAACTTCTTATACCTTTAATGTCCTTAGGACACAACATCTTTTAAATAGCATCAACTTTAGCTTTATCAACTTCAATACCTCTTTCGGAAATTTTATGCCCTAAGACAATACCTTCATTAACCATAAAGTGGCACTTCTCCCAATTCAAGACAAGATTAGTTTCTTCACATCTCTACAAAACTCGATCAAGGTTGCTTAAGCAATCATCAAAAGAAGTTCCATATACGGAGAAATCATCCATGAAAACCTCAACAATCGTTTCACAAAAGTCAGAGAATATAGCA
The DNA here is from genome assembly GCF_056163025.1 of Triticum urartu. NCBI lineage: Eukaryota > Viridiplantae > Streptophyta > Magnoliopsida > Poales > Poaceae > Triticum > Triticum urartu. The sequence goes on from NC_141879.1 coordinate 582,586,455, forward strand.
GTCATACATATTTGAAAGGTAGCAGGTGCATTACATAAACCAAAAGGCATACGTCTATAAGCAAAGGTACCAAAAGGGCAAGTAAAAGTTGTCTTTTCTAGATCCTCTTTTGACACAGGTATTTGAGAGAAACCAGAATAACCATCTAGAAAGCAAAAATGTGTATGTTTGGATAATCTTTCTAGCATTTGATCAATAAAAGGTAACGGGTAATGATCCTTTTTAGTAGCTTTATTTAGTTTGCGGAAATCAATTACCATTATATAACCTGTAACAATTCTTTGTGGGATCAATTCGTCTTTATCATTAGGAACAACAGTAATACCTCCCTTCTTAGGGACACAATGGACAAGACTTACCCAATAACTATCAGCAACAGGATAAATTATACCTGCCTCCATAAGCTTTAGTATTTCTTTTCTTACCACTTCTTTCATCTTAGGATTTAACCGTCGTTGGTGATCAACAACCGGTTTAGCGTCTTTCTCCAATTTTATTTTGTGCTGGCATAGAGTGGGACTAATGCCCTTAATATCATCAAGAGTATATCCAATAGCAGCACGGTGCTTCTTCAGAGTTTTCAATAATTTCTTTTCTTCATGCTCTGAAAGGTTAGCACTAATAATGACAGGATATATTGTTGGAAATATGCCCTAGAGGCAATAATAAAATGGTTATTATTATATTTCTTTGTTCATGATAATTGTCTATTGTTCATGCTATAATTGTGCTATCCGGAAATCGTAATACATGTGTGAATACATAGACCACAACACGTCCCTAGTGAGCCTCTAGTTGACTAGCTCATTGATCAAAAGATAGTCATGGTTTCCTGACTATGGACATTGGATGTCATTGATAACAGGATCACATCATTAGGAGAATGATGTGATGGACAAGACCCAATCCTAAGCATAGCTCAAAGATCGTGTAGTTCGTTTGCCGTAGCTTTTCCGAATGTCAAGTATCATTTCCTTAGACCATGAGATTGTGCAACTCCCGGATACCGTAGGAGTGCCTTGGGTGTGCCAAACATCACAACGTAACTGGGTGACTATAAAGGTACATTACAGGTATCTCCGAAAGTGTCTGTTGGGTTGGCACGAATCGAGACTGGGATTTGTCACTCCGTATGACGGAGAGGTATCTCTGGGCCCACTCGGTAATGCATCATCATAATGAGCTCAATGTGACCAAGTGGTTGATCATGGGATCATGCATTACGGTATGAGTAAAGTGACTTGCCGGTAACGAGATTGAATGAGGTATTGGGATAACGACGATCGAGTCTCGGGCAAGTAACGTACCGATTGACAAAGGGAATTGTATACGGATTGATTGAAACCTTGACATCGTGGTTCATCCGATGAGATCATCGAGGAGCATGTGGGAGCCAACATGGGTATCCAGATCCCGCTGTTGGTTATTGACCGGAGAGTCGTCTCGGTCATGTCTGCGTGTCTCCCGAACCCGTAGGGTCTACACACTTAAGGTTCGGTGACGCTAGGGTTGTTGAGATATTAGTATACGGTAACCCGAAAGTTGTTCGGAGTTAGATCCCGGATGTCACGAGGAGTTCCGGAATGGTCCAGAGGTGAAGATTTATATATAGGAAGTCAAGTTTCGGCCATCGGGAAAGTTTCGGGGGTAATCGATATTGTACCGGGACCACCGGAAGGATCCCGGGGGTCCACCGGGTGGGGCCACCTATCCCGGAGGGCCCCATGGGCTGATGTGGGAGGGGAACCAGCCCCTAGTGGGCTGGTGCGCCCCCCTTGGGCCTCCCCCTGTGCCTAGGGTTGGAAACCCTAGGGGTGGGGGGTGCCACACTTGCCTTGGGGGGCAAGCCACCCCTTTGGCCACCGCCCCTCCTAGGAGATTGGATCTCCTAGGGCCGGCGCCCCCCTAGGGACCCTATATATAGTGGGGGGGAGGGAGGGCAGCTGCACCCCAAGCCCCTGGCCTCTCCCTCTCCCTCTCGTGACACTCCTCCGTCTCCCTGCGCTTGGCGAAGCCCTGCCGAGATCACCGTTGCTTCCACCACCACGCCGTCGTGCTGCTGGATCTTCATCAACCTCTCCTTCCCCCTTGCTGGATCAAGTTGGAGGAGACGTCTTCCCAACCGTACGTGTGTTGAACGCGGAGGTGCCGTCCGTTCGGCGCTAGGTCATCGGTGATTTGGATCACGTCGAGTACGACTCCATCAACCCCGTTCTCTTGAATGCTTCCGCGTGCGATCTACAAGGGTATGTAGATGCACTCCTCTCTCCCTCGTTGCTAGATGACTCCATAGATTGATCTTGGTGATGCGTAGAAAATTTTAAAATTCTGCTACGTTCCCCAATAGTGGCATCATGAGCTAGGTCTATGCATAGTTTCTATGCACGAGTAGAACACAAAGCAGTTGTGGGCGTCGATATTGTCAATTATCTTGCCTTTACTAGTCTTATCTTAATTCGGCGGCATTGTGGGATGAAGCAGCCCGGACCGACCTTACACGTACGCTTACGTGAGACTGGTTCCACCGACTGACATGCACTAGGTGCATAAGGTGGCTGGCGGGTGTCTGTCTCTCCCACTTTAGTCGGATCGGATTCGATGAACAGGGTCCTTACGAAGGGTAAATAGAAATTGGCAATTCACGTTGTGGTTTTGGCGTAGGTAAGAAACGTTCTTGCTAGAAACCTATAGCAGCCACGTAAAAACTTGCAACAACAATTAGAGGATGTCTAACTTGTTTTTGCAGCAAGTGTTTTGTGATGTGATATGGCCAAAATGATGTGATGAATGATATATGTGATGTATGAGATTGATCATGTTCTTGTAATAGGAATCACGACTTGCATGTCGATGAGTATGACAACCGCCGGGAGCCATAGGAGTTGTCTTTATTTATTTATGACCTGCGTGTCAACATAAACGTCATGTGATTACTTTACTTTATTGCTAAAGCGTTAGCCATAGTAGTAGAAGTAATAGATGACAAGACAACTTCAAGAAGACACGATGATGGAGATCATGATGATGGAGATCATGGTGTCATGCCGGTGAGAACGATGATCATGGAGCCCCGAAGATGGAGATCAAAAGGAGCAAATGATATTGGCCATATCATGTCACTATTTGATTGCATGTGATGTTTATCATGTTTTACATCTTATTTGCTTAGAACGACGGTAGCTTAAATAAGATGATCCCTCGTAATAATTTCAAGAAAGTGTTCCCCCTAACTGTGCACCGTTGCGAAGGTTCGTTGTTTCGAAGCACCACGTGATGATCGGGTGTGATAGATTCTAACGTTCGAATACAATGGGTGTAAGCCAGATTTACACACGCAATACACTTACTTGACGAGCCTATCATGTACAGACATGGCCTCGGAACACAGAAGACCGAAAGATCGAGCATGAGTCATATAGAAGATACGATCAACATGAAGATGTTCACCGATGTTGACTAGTCCGTCTCACGTGATGATCGGACACGGCCTAGTTAACTGGGATCATGTTTCACTTAGATGACTGGAGGGATGTCTATCTGAGTGGGAGTTCATTGTATAATTTGATTAGATGAACTTAATTATCATGAACTTAGTCTAAAATCTTTACAATATGTCTTGTAGATCAAATGGCCCACGTTGTCCTCAACTTCAACGCGTTCCTAGAGAAAACCAAGCTGAAAGACGATGGCAGCAACTATACGGACTGGGTCCGGAACCTGAGGATCATCCTCATAGCTGCCAAGAAAGATTATGTCCTAGAAGCACCGCTAGGTGACACACCTGTCCCAGAGAACCAAGACGTTATGAACGCTTGGCAGTCACATGCTGATGATTACTCCCTCGTTCAGTGCGGCATGCTTTACAGCTTAGAACTGGGGCTCCAAAAGCGTTTTGAGAGACACGGAGCATATGAGATGTTCGAAGAGTTGAAAATGGTTTTTCAAGCTCATGCCCGGGTCGAGAGATATGAAGTCTCCGACAAGTTCTTCAGCTGTAAGATGGAGGAAAATAGTTCTGTCAGTGAGCACATACTCAAAATGTCTGGGTTGCATAACCGCTTGACTCAGCTGGGAGTTAATCTCTCGGATGACGCGGTCATTGACAGAATCCTTCAGTCGCTTCCACCGAGCTACAAGAGCTTTGTGATGAACTTCAATATGCAGGGGATGGAAAAGACCATTCTTGAGGTATATTCAATGCTGAAATCAGCAGAGGTGGAAATCAAAAAGGAACATCAAGTGTTGATGGTGAATAAAACCACTAAGTTCAAGAAAGGCAAGGGTAAAAAGAACTTCAAGAAGGACGGCAAGGGAGTTGCCGCGCCCGGTAAGCAAGCTGTCGGGAAGAAGCCAAAGAATGGACCCAAGCCCGAGACTGAGTGTTTTTATTGCAAGGGAAGTGGTCACTAGAAGCGGAACTGCCCCAAATACTTAGCGGACAAGAAGGCCGGCAACACTAAAGGTATATGTGATATACATGTAATTGATGTGTACCTTACCAGTACTCGTAGTAGCTCCTGGGTATTTGATATCGGTGCGGTTGCTCACATTTGTAACTCAAAGCAGGAGCTGCGGAATAAATGGAGACTGGCGAAGGACGAGGTGATGATGCGCGTCGGGAATGGTTCCAAGGTCGATGTGATCGCCGTCGGCACGCTGCCTCTACATTTACCTACGGGATTAGTTTTAAACCTCAATAATTGTTATTTAGTGCCAGCTTTGAGCATGAACATTGTATCAGGATCTTGTTTAATTCGAGATGGCTACTCATTTAAATCCGAGAATAATGGTTGTTCTATTTATATGAGAGATATGTTTTATGGTCATGCTCCGTTGGTGAATGGTTTATTCTTAATGAATCTCGAGCGTAATGTTACACATATTCATAGTGTGAATACCAAAAGATGTAAGGTTGATAATGATAGTCCCACATACTTGTTGCATTGCCGCCTTGGTCACATAGGTGTCAAACGCATGAAGAAGCTCCATGCAGATGGACTTTTAGAGTCTCTTGATTACGAATCATTTGACACGCGCGAACAATGCCTCATGGGTAAAATGACCAAGACTCCATTCTTAGGAACAATGGAGCGAGCAACCAACTTATTGGAAATCATACATACTAATGTGTGCGGTCCAATGAGTGTTGAGGCTCGCGGTGGCTATCGTTATGTTCTCACCCTCACTGATGACTTGAGTAGATATGGGTATGTCTACTTAATGAAACACAAGTCTGAGACCTTTGAAAAGTTCAAGGAATTTCAGAGTGAGGTTGAGAATCAACGTGACAGGAAAATCAAGTTCTTGCGATCAGATCGTGGGGGAGAATACTTGAGTCACGAATTTGGCACACACTTAAGAAAATGTGGAATAGTTTCACAACTCACGCCGCCTGGAACACCTCAGCGTAATGGCGTGTCCGAACGTCGTAATCGCACTCTATTAGATATGGTGCGATCTATGATGTCTCTTACCGATTTACCGCTGTCATTTTGGGGCTATGCTTTAGAGACTGCCGCATTCACTTTAAATAGGGCTCCGTCGAAATCTGTTGAGACGACACCATATGAATTATGGTTTGGGAAGAAACCTAAGCTGTCGTTTCTAAAAGTTTGGGGATGCGATGCTTATGTCAAGAAACTTCAACCTGAAAAGCTCGAACCCAAATCGGAAAATGCGTCTTCATAGGATACCCTAAAGAAACTATTGGGTATACCTTCTACCTCAGATCCGAAGGCAAGATCTTTGTTGCCAAGAATGGGTCCTTTCTAGAGAAAGAGTTTCTCTCGAAAGAAATAAGTGGGAGGAAAGTGGAACTTGATGAAGTATTACCTCTTGAACCAGTAAGTGGCGCAGCTCAAGAAAATGTTCCTGAGGTGCCAGCACCGACTAGAGAGGAAGTTGATGATGATGATCATGAAACTTCAGATCAAGTTGCTACCGAACTTCGTAGGTCCACGAGGACACGTTCCGCACCAGAGTGGTACGACAACCCTGTCTTGGAAATCATGTTGTTAGACAACGGTGAACCTTCGAACTATGAAGAAGCGATGGCGGGCCCGGATTCCAACAAATGGCTAGAAGCCATGAAATCCGAGATAGGATCCATGTATGAAAACGAAGTATGGACTTTGACTGACTTGCCCGATGATCGGCGAGCCATAGAAAATAAATGGATCTTTAAGAAGAAGACAGACGCAGATGGTAATGTGACCATCTATAAAGCTCGGCTTGTCGCTAAGGGTTATCGACAAGTTCAAGGGGTTGACTACGATGAGACTTTCTCATCCGTAGCGAAGCTGAAGTCCGTCCGAATCATGTTAGCAATTGCCGCATTCTATGATTATGAGATATGGCAAATGGACGTCAAAACGGCATTCCTTAATGGTTTCCTTAAGGAAGAATTGTATATGATGCAGCCGGAAGGTTTTGTCGATCCTAAGAATGCTGACAAGGTGTGCAAGCTCCAACACTCGATTTATGGGCTAGTGCAAGCATCTCGGAGTTGGAACATTCGTTTTGATGAGATGATCAAAGCATTTGGGTTTACGCAGACTTATGGAGAAGCCTGCATTTACAAGAAAGTGAGTGGGAGCTCTGTAGCATTTCTCATATTGTATGTGGATGACATACTATTGATGGGAAATGATATAGAATTCTTGGAAAGCATAAAGGCCTACTTGAACAAGTGTTTTTCAATGAAGGACCTTGGAGAAGCTGCTTATATATTAGGCATCAAGATCTATAGAGATAGATCGAGACGCCTCATTGGTCTTTCACAGAGTACATACCTTGACAAGATGTTGAAGAAGTTCAAAATGGATCAATCAAAGAAGGGGTTCTTGCCTATATTGCAAGGTACGAGATTGAGCACAGCTCAATGCCCGACCACGACAGAAGATAGAGAAAAGATGAGTGTCGTCCCCTATGCCTCGGCCATAGGGTCTATCATGTATGCTATGCTGTGTACCAGACCTGATGTAAACCTTGCCGTAAGTTTGGTAGGAAGGTACCAAAGTAATCCCGGGATGGAACACTGGACAACGGTCAAGAATATCCTGAAGTACCTGAAAAGGACTAAGGATATGTTTCTCGTTTATGGAGGTGACGAAGAGCTCATCGTAAAGGGTTACGTCGATGCTAGCTTCGACACAGATCTGGATGACTCTAAGTCACAAACCAGATACGTGTATATTTTGAATGGTGGGGCAGTAAGCTGGTGCAGTTGCAAGCAAAGCGTTGTGGCGGGATCTACATGTGAAGCGGAGTACATGGCAGCCTCGGAGGCAGCACAAGAAGCAGTCTGGGTGAAGGAGTTCATTACCGACCTAGGAGTCATACCCAATGCGTCGGGCCCGATGACTCTATTCTGTGACAACACTGGAGCTATTGCCCTTGCTAAGGAGCCCAGGTTTCACAGGAAGACCAGGCATATCAAGTGTCGCTTCAACTCCATTCGTGAAAGTGTTCAAAATGGAGACATAGAGATTTATAAAGTACATACGGACCTGAATGTGGCAGATCCGTTGACTAAACCTCTCCCTAGAGCAAAACATGATCAACACCAGAACTGCATGGGTGTTCGATTCATCACAATGTAACTAGACTATTGACTCTAGTGCAAGTGGGAGACTATTGGAAATATGCCCTAGAGGCAATAATAAAATGGTTATTATTATATTTCTTTGTTCATGATAATTGTCTATTGTTCATGCTATAATTGTGTTATCCGGAAATCATAATACATGTGTGAATACATAGACCACAACACGTCCCTAGTGAGCCTCTAGTTGACTAGCTCGTTGATCAAAAGATAGTCATGGTTTCCTGACTATGGACATTGGATGTCATTGATAACGGGATCACATCATTAGGAGAATGATGTGATGGACAAGACCCAATCCTAAGCATAGCTCAAAGATCGTGTAGTTCGTTTGCTGTAGCTTTTCCGAATGTCAAGTATCATTTCCTTAGACCATGAGATTGTGCAACTCCCGGATACCGTAGGAGTGCCTTGGGTGTGCCAAACGTCACAACGCAACTGGGTGACTATAAAGGTACATTACAGGTATCTCCGAAAGTGTCTGTTGGGTTGGCACGAATCGAGACTGGGATTTGTCACTCCGTATGAAGGAGAGGTATCTCTGGGCCCACTCGGTAATGCATTATCATAATGAGCTCAATGTGACCAAGTGGTTGATCATGGGATCATGCATTACGGTACGAGTAAAGTGACTTGCCACTAACGAGATTGAACGAGGTATTGGGATACCGACGATCGAGTCTCGGGCAAGTAACGTACGGATTGACAAAGGGAATTGTATATGGATTGATTGAATCCTCAACATGGTGGTTCATCCGATGAGATCATCGAGGAGCATGTGGGAGCCAACATGGGTATCCAGATCCCGTTGTTGGTTATTGACCGGAGAGTCGTCTCGGTCATGTCTGCGTGTCTCCCGAACCCGTAGGGTCTACACACTTAAGGTTCGGTGACGCTAGGGTTGTTGAGATATTAGTATACGGTAACCCGAAAGTTGTTCGGAGTCCGGATGAGATCCCGGACGTCACGAGGAGTTCCGGAATGGTCTGGAGGTGAAGATTTATATATAGGAAGTCAAGTTTTGGCCATCGGGAAAGTTTCGGGGGTAATCGGTATTGTACCGGGACCACCGGAAGGATCCCGGGGGTCCACCGGGTGGGGCCACCTATGCCGGAGGGCCCCATGGGATGAAGTGGGAGGGGAACCAGCCCCTAGTGGGCTGGTGCACCCCCCTTGGGCCTCCCCCCGCGCCTAGGGTTGGAAACCCTAGGGGTGGGGGGCGCCACACTTGCCTTGGGGGGCAAGCCACCCCTTTGGCCGCCGCCCCTCCTAGGAGATTGGATCTCCTAGGGCCGGAGCCCCCCTAGGGACCCTATATATAGTGGGGGGGAGGGAGGGAAGCCGCACCCCAAGCCCCTGGCCTCTCCCTCTCCCTCCCGTGACACTCCTCCGTCTCCCTGCGCTTGGCGAAGCCCTGCTGAGATCACCGTTGCTTCCACCACCACGCCGTCGTGCTGCTGGATCTTCATCAACCTCTCCTTCCCCCTTACTGGATCAAGTTGGAGGAGACGTCTTCCCAACCGTACGTGTGTTGAATGTGGAGGTGCCATCCGTTCGGTGCTAGGTCATCGGTGATTTGGATCACGTCGAGTACGACTCCATCAACCCCGTTCTCTTGAATGCTTCCGCGCACGATCTACAAGGGTATGTAGATGCACTCCTCTCTCCCTCGTTGCTAGATGACTCCATAGATTGATCTTGGTGATGCATAGAAAATTTTAAAATTCTGCTACGTTCCCCAACATATATCTCTTTCTCATCAAGATAGGCATATTTAAGAGTATCAGGTAAATGTTTAAGCTCAAACACGGGATCACCCTTGGGTGGAGGAGGATCCCCTAGGATTTCAATAGGCAAGTTGTGTTTCAAAATAGGTCCTTGTTTAAAGAATACTTCATCTATTTCCCTTCTTTCATTCATAAATATATAATTTTCATGGTCTAGCAAAAATTGTTCTAAAGGATCACTAGGAGGCACGACAATAGAAGCAAGACCAACAATTTCATCTTTACTAGACAATTCTTTATCATGGGTTTGTCTACGAAATTTAGCAAAATTAAACTCATGAGACATATCTGATACGTCTCCGTCGTATCTACTTTTCCAAACACTGTTGCCCTTGTTTTGGACTCTAACTTGCATGATTTGAATGGAACTAACCCGGACTGACGCTGTTTTCAGCAGAATTGCCATGGTGTTATTTATGTGCAGAAACAGAAGTTCTCAGAATGACCTGAAACTCCACGGAGCGTAATTTTGGAAATAATAAAAAATACTGGCAAAAGATCAAGGCTAGGGGGCCCACACCCTAGCCACGAGGGTGGGGGGGCGCGCCCCCCTACTTCATGGGCCCCCTGGAGCTCCTCTGACCTCAACTCCAACTCTATATATTCACTTTCAGGGAGAAAAAATGCAGGAGAAGGATTCATCGCGTTTTACGATACGGAGCTACCACCAATCCCTAAAACCTCTCGGGAGGGCTGATCTGGAGTCCATTCGGGGCTCCAGAGAGGGGAATCCGTCGTCGTCATCATCAACCATCCTCCATCACCAATTTCATGATACTCACCGCCGTGCGTGAGTAATTCCATCGTAGTCTTGCTGGACGGTGATGGGTTGGATGAGATTTATCATGTAATCGAGTTAGTTTTGTTAGGGTTTGATCCCTAGTATCCACTATGTTCTGAGATTGATGTTGCTATGACTTTGCTATGCTTAATGCTTGTCACTAGGGCCCGAGTGCCATGGTTTCAGATCTGAACCTATTATGTTTTCATGAATATATGTGAGTTCTTGATCCTATCTTGCAAGTCTATAGTCACCTACTATGTGTTATGATCCGGCAACCCCGAAGTGACAATTATCGGGACCACTCCCGGTGATGACCGTAGTTTGAGGAGTTCATGTATTCACTATGTGTTAATGCTTTGGTCCGGTACTCTATTAAAAGGAGGCCTTAATATCCCTTAGTTTCCGCTAGGACCCCGCTGCCACGGGAGGGTAGGACAAAAGATGTCATGCAAGTTCTTTTCCACAAGCACGTATGACTATATTCGGAATACATGCGTACATTACATTTATGAATTGGAGCTAGTTCTGTGTCACCCTAGGTTATGACTGTTACATGATGAACCGCATCCGGCATAATTCTCTATCACCGATCCATTGCCTACGAGCTTTCCATATATTGTTCTTCACTTATTTACTTTTCCGTTGCTATTGTTACAATCACTACAAAATACCAAAAACATTACTTTTGCTACCGTTACCTTTAGCTACCGTTACCACTACTATCATATTACTTTGCTACTAAATACTTTGCTGCATATATTAAGTTTCCAGGTGTGGTTGAATTGACAACTCAGCTGCTAATACTTGAGAATATTCTTTGGATCCCCTTGTGCCGAATCAATAAATTTGGGTTGAATACTCTACCCTCGAAAACTATTGCGATCCCCTATACTTGTGGGTTATCAAGACTATTTTCTGGCGCCGTTGCCGGGGAGCATAGCTCTATTCTTTGAGTCACCTGGGATTTATATCTGCTTATCATTATGAAGAACTTGAAAGATCCAAGAACCAAGATTTATCTCTCAACTACGAGGGGAGGTAAGGAACTGCCATCTAGCTCTGCACTTGATTCACCTTCTGTTTTGAGTAATCTTGCGACACCTAAACCTGCCTCTGCCATTCATTCTGATATGTCGCATGTTATTGATGATGCCACTTCTGCTATGCATGATACTTGTGATGAAACTACTTCTATGCTTGACACTACTATGCCACTTGGTGAATTTCTTGATGAACAACTTGCTAGGGTTAGAGAGAATGAAATTATTGAAACTGATAATATTGATGAAAGTGATGATGAAGACTCTCCCCCTAATAAATATGAATTGCCTGCTGTTCCTGAGGGTTATGTTATGGATGAAGAAGCTACTAGAGCTATTTTAGCTTGCAATGATAGATATGATCTAAAGAGGTCATTAGCTAAATGGAAGCAGCAATCCCTTAATGCTAGAATGAAACCTGGCCCTGCTTTTGCTACTTCACCTATCTGTGTTACTGATAAGGATTATGAATTCTCTGTTGATCCTGATATAATTACTTTGGTTGAATCTGATCCTTTTTATGGCTATGAATCTGAAACTGTTGTGGCACATCTTACTAAATTAAATGATATAGCTACCCTGTTCACTAATGATGAGAGAACTCGTTACTTTTATATCCTTAAAATATTTCCGTTCTCATTAAAGGGTGATGCGAAGATATGGTTTAATTCTCTTTATCCTGGTTGTGTGCGTAGTCCCCAGGATATGATTTATTACTTCTCTGCTTAATATTTCCCTGCTCATAAGAAACAAGTTGCTTTAAGGGATATGTATAATTTTGTGCAAATTAAAGAATGTTGGGGAATGTAGTAATTTCAAAAAAATTCCTATGCACACGCAGGATCATGGTGATGCATAGCAACGAGAGGGGAGAGTGTTGTCTACGTACCCTCGTAGACCGTTCACGGAAGTGTTATATCAACGCGGTTGATGTAGTCGTACGTCTTCACGATCCGGCCGATCCAAGTATCGAAAGCACGACACCTCCGAGTTCTGCACATGTTCGGCTCGGTGACGTCCTCGCCTTCTCGATCCAGCAAGAGGGGCGAAGTAGTAGATGAGCTCCGGCAGCACGACGGCGTGGTGACGGTGTTGGTGAAGAACAATATCCGCAGGGCTTCGCCTAAGCACTACGAAAACTATGACGGAGGATAAACTAGAGGGGACGGGGTTGCCGGCAAATGGCTTGGTGTTTCTTGATCTGTCTTGGGTGCTAGCCCTGCCCCTCTATTTATATGTTGAGCCTTGGGGTCGAAACTTGGAGTAAAAGCCTCCACAAAGTTGGTTTCACCTGAAAGGCAAGAGTCCTTCTTGGACTCCAGGGCCAGACGCCAGGGTTCCTGGCGTCTGGACCCAGACGCCAGGGACCCTAGCGTCTGGCCCCTGGAATCCGCAAAACTTCCTTTTGTGCTTTCCAAAAACCTCGTGGGCTTCCCCTTTGGCCCAGATAAAGTGTTCTCGTGCCCAAACATTTCGGGAATCATCCGGAACCCCTTCCGGTGAATTCCGGAACCCTTCCGGAGATCAAACACTACTATCCACATATCAATCTTTACTTCCGGACCATTCTAGAGTTCCTCGTCATATCCGTGATCTCATCCGAAACTCCGAACAACATTCGGTCACCAACATACATAACTCAAAGTACTATATCGTTAATGAATGTTAAGCGTGCGGATCCTACGGGTTTGAGAACTATGTAGACATGACCGAGATACCTCTCTGGTCAATAACCAATAGCGGGACCTGGATGCCCATATTGGCTCCTACATATTCTACGAAGATCTTTATCGGTCAGACCGCATAACAACATACGTTGTTCCCTTTGTCATCGGTATGTTACTTGCCCGAGATTCGATCATCGGTATCTCAATACCTACTTCAATCTCGTTACCGGCAAGTCTATTTACTCGTTCTGTAATACATCATCCTGCAACTAACTCATTAGTTGCAATGCTTGCAAGGCTTATAGTGATGTGCATTACCGAGTGGGCCCAGAGATACCTCTCTGACAATCAGAGTGAAAAATCCTAATATCGAAATACGCCAACCCAACAAGTACCTTCAGAGACACCTGTAGAGCACCTTTATAATCACCTAGTTACGTTGTGACGTTTGGTGGCACACAAAGTGTTCCTCAGGTAAACGGGAGTTCCATAATCTCATAGTCATAGGAACATGTATAAGTCATGAAGAAAGCAATAGCAACAAACTAAACGATCAAGTGCTAAGCTAACGGAATGGGTCAAGTCAATCACATCATTCTCCTAATGATGTGATCCCGTTAATCAAATGACAACTCATGCCTATGGTTAGGAAACTTAACCATCTTTGATCAACGAGCTAGTCAAGTAGAGGCATACTAGTGACACTCTGTTTGTCTATGTATTCACACATGTATTATGTTTCCGGTTAATACAATTCTAGCATGAATAATAAACATTTATCATGAAATAAGGAAATAAATAATAACTTTATTATTGCCTCTAGGGCATATTTCCTTTAGTCTCCCACTTGCACTAGAGTCAATAATCTAGTTCACATCGCCATGTGATTTAACATCAATAGTTCACATCTTTATGTGGTTAACACCTATAGTTAACCTCGATATGTGACCAACACCCAAAGGGTTTACTAGAGTCAGTAATCTAGTTCACATCGCTATGTGATTAACACCCAAAGAGTACTAAGGTGTGATCATGTTTTGCTTGTGAGATAATTTTAGTCAACGGGTTTGTCACATTCAGATCCGTAAGTATTTTTTAATTTTCTATGTCTACAATGCTCTGCACGAAGCTACTCTAGCTAATAGCTCCCACTTTCAATATGTATCCAGATTGAGACTTAGAGTCATCTGGATCAGTGTCAAAACTTGCATCGAAGTAACTCTTTTACGACGAACCTTTTGTCACCTCCATAATTGAGAAACATATCCTTATTCCACTAAGGATAATTTTGACCATTGTCCAGTGATCTACTCCTAGATCACTATTGTACTCCCTTGCCAAACACAGTGTAGGGTATACAATAGATCTAGTATACAGCATGGCATACTTTATAGAACCTATGGCTGAGGCATAGGGAATAACTTTCATTCTCTTTCTATCTTCTGCCGTGGTCGGGCTTTGAGTCTTACTCAATTTCACACCTTGTAACACAGGCAAGAACTCTTTCTTTGACTGTTCCATTTGGAACTACTTCAAAATCTTGTCAAGGTATGTACTCATTGAAAAACTTATCAAAGCGTCTTGATCTATCTCTATAGATCTTGATGCTCAATATGTTAGCAGTTTCACCGAGGTATTTCTTTGAAAAAGTCCTTTCAAACATTCCTTCATTCTTTGCAGAATAATTCTACATTATCTCCGATCAACAATATGTCATTCACACATACTTATCAGAAATGCTATAGTGCTCCCACTCACTTTCTTGTAAATACAGGCTTCACCGCAAGTCTGTATAAAACTATATGCTTTGATCAACTTATCAAAGCATATATTCTAACTCCGAGATGCTTGCACCAGTCCATAGATGAATTGCTGGAGCTTGCATATTTTGTTAGCATTTTTAGGATTGACAAAACCTTCTGGTTGCATCATATACAACTCTTCTTAAATAAATCCATTAAGGAATGCAGTTTTGTTTATCCATTTTCCAGATTTCATATAACGCGGCAATTGCTAACATGATTCGGACAGACTTAAGCATAGATACGAGTGAGAAACTCTCATCGTAGTCAACACCTTGAACTTGTCGAAAACCTTTTTGTGACAATTCTAGCTTTGTAGATAGTAACACTACTGTCGGTGTCAAAACCGGCGGATATCGGGTAGGGGGTCCCGAACTGTGCATCTAAGGCGGATGGTAATAGGAGGCAGGGGACACGATGTTTTATCCAGGTTCGGTCCCTCTTGATGGAGGTAACAGCCTACGTCCTTCTTGATTGTTCTTGATGATATGAGTATTACAAGAGTTGATCTGCCACGAGATCAAAGAGGCTAAACCCTAGAAGCTAGCCTATGGTATGATTGTATCTTGTCCTACAGACTAAAACCCTCCGGTTTATATAGACACCAGAGGGGGCTAGGGTTACACAAGGTCGGTTACAAAGGAGGAGATATACATATCCGTATTGCCTAGCTTGCCTTGATAACCCACAAGTACAGGGGATCGCAACAGTTTTCGATAAGTAAGAGTGTCGAACCCAATGAGGAGCTAAAGGTAGAACAAATATTCCCTCAAGTTCTATCGACCACCGATACAACTCTACGCACGCTTGACATTTGCTTTACCTAGAACAAGTATGAAACTAGAAGTACTTTGTAGGTGTTGTTGGATAGGTTTGCAAGATAATAAAGAGTACGTAAATAACAAGTAGGGGCTGTTGTAAGTAAAGAAGCAATAAAGTAAATATAGCGAGTGTGGAAAAGTGGTGGTAGGAGTTGCGAAATTGCCCCTAAGCAATTGACTACTTTACTAGACCGATAGCAAGTATTATGTGGGAGAGGCCACTGCTAGCATGTCATCCCTGACTTGGAATTCTATGCACTTATGATTGTAACTATTAGCAAGCATCTGCAACTACTAATGTTCATTAAGGTAAAACCCAACCATAGCATTAAGATATATTGGTCCCCCTTCAATCCCGTATGCATCAATTTCTATGCTAGGTTGAAGCTTCTGTCACTCTTGCCCTCCAATACATAGTCCTATCAACATACAAACTAACCCTAGGGTGTGATCCATGCGCACAATCATATGATGGGCACCAAAGGACAGCAACATAACCACAAGCAAATTAAATCAATCATAGCAATTCATCAACCACCGATAGGACAACGAAAATCTACTCAGACATCATAGGATGGCAACACATCATTGGATAATAATATGAAGCATAAAGCACCATGTTCAAGTAGAGGGTACAATGGGTTGCGGGAGAGTGGACCGCCGTAGATAGAGGGGGGAAGGTGATGGAGATGTTGGTGAA
The DNA here is from genome assembly GCF_056163025.1 of Triticum urartu. Lineage (NCBI taxonomy): Eukaryota > Viridiplantae > Streptophyta > Magnoliopsida > Poales > Poaceae > Triticum > Triticum urartu. Next base: position 582,602,659 of record NC_141879.1, read on the forward strand.
GATGGCGGAGGTGTTGGTGTAGATCGCGGTGATGATGATGGCCCCCGGTGGCACTCCGGTGCCACCGGAAGCGAGGGGGAGAGAGCCCCTCTCCTTCTTCTTCTTCTTCTTCTTCTTCCTTGACCTCCTCCCTAGATGGGAGAAGGGTTTCCCCTCTGGTCCATGGCCTCCATGGCACGGGAGGGGCGAGAGCCCCTCCGAGATTGGATCTGTCTCTCTGTCTCTCTCTGTTTCTGCGTTCTCAAATTCTTCCCTTTCACCGTTTCTTATATTACTGGAGATCCGTAACTCCGATTGGGCTGAAATTTTGACACGATCTCTATCCGAAAATTAACTTTCTTGCAGCGAAAGAAGGGCACCAACCGCCTTACGGGGTGGTCACGAGGGTCAGGGGCGCGCCTGACACCCTGGGGCGCGCCCCCTACCTCGTTCCCCCCTCGGACACCGTCTCGAGTTGATTTTACTTCCCAAAAATCATAAATATTCCAAAATAATTCTCCATCCGTTTTTATCCCGTTTGGACTCCGTTTGATATTGGGTTTCTGCGAAACAAAAAACATGCAACAGACAGGAACTGGCACTGGGCACTGGATCAATATGTTAGTCCCAAAAATAGTATAAAAAGTTGCCAAAAAGTATATGAAAGTTGAATAATATTGGCATGGAACAATCAAAAATTATAGATACGACGGAGACGTATCAACATCCCCAAGCTTAGTTCCTGCTCGTCCTCGAGTAGGTAAATGATAAAAAAGATAATTTTTGATGTGGAATGCTACCTAGCATAATCTTGATCACATATCTAATCATGGCATGAATATTAAGACACGAGTGATTCAAAGCAATAATCTATCATTTGACATAAAAACAATAATACTTCAAGCATACCAACCAAGCAATTATGTCTTATTGAAATAACATAGCCAAAGAAAGCTCATCCCTACAAAATCATATAGTCTGGCTATGCTCCATCTTCACCACACAAAGCATTCACATCATGCACAACCCCGATGACAAGCCAAGCAATTGTTTCATACTTTTGACGTTCTCAAACCTTTTCAACTTTCATGCAATACATGAGCGTGAGCCATGGACATAGCACTATAGGTGGAATAGAATATGATGATAGGGGTTATGTGGAGAAGACAAAAAGGAGAAGGTCTCACATCAACTAGGCATATCAACGGGCTATGGAGATGCCCATTAATAGATATCATCTTTATATCGCAAAACTATTGCAAGGAATCAAACATATCATATTCAGCGATGATACGTCTCCGTCGTATCTACTTTTCCAAACACTTTTGCCATTGTTTTGGACTCTAACTTGTATGATTTGAATGGAACTAACCCGGACTGACGCTGTTTTCAGTAGAATTACCATGGTGTTGTTTTATGTGCAGAAAACAAATATTCTCGAAATGACCTGAAACTCCACGGAACATCTTAGAAAAAACAATAAAAAATCCTCGCCAAATATGAAGACCAAGGGGCCGACACCCTTCTCACGAGGGTGGGGGGTGCCCCCCCTAGGGAGCGCCTCCTACCTCGTGGGCCCCCTGTTGCGTCTCCGACTCCAACTCCACCTTCATATATTGAGTTTCGATGAGAAAAAAATTAAAGAGAAGAAATCATCGCGTTTTACGATACGGAGCCGCCGCCAAGCCCTAAAACCTCTTGGGAGGGCTGATCTGGAGTCCGTTCGGGGCTCCGGAGAGGGGGATTCGTCGCCGTCGTCATCATCAACCATCCTCCATCACCAATTTCATGATGCTCACCGCCGTGTGTGAGTAATTGCATCATAGGCTTGCTGGACGGTGATGGGTTGGATGAGATTTATCATGTAATCGAGTTAGTTTTGTTAGGGTTTGATCCCTAGTATCCATTATGTTCTGAGATTGATGTTGCTATGACTTTGCTATGCTTAATGCTTGTCACTAGGGCCCGAGTGCCATGATTTCAGATCTGAACCTATTATGTTTTCATGAATATATGTGAGTTCTTGATCCTATCTTGCAAGTCTATAGTCACCTACTATGTGTTATGATCCGGCAACCCCGAAGTGACAATAATCGGGACCACTCCCGGTGATGACCATAGTTTGAGGAGTTCATGTATTCACTATGTGCTAATGCTTTGTTCCGGTTCTCTATTAAAAGGAGGCCTTAATATCCCTTAGTTTCCAATAGGACCCCGCTGCCACGGGAGGGTAGGACAAAAGATGTCATGCAAGTTCTTTTCCATAAGCACGTATGACTATATACGGAATACATGCCTACATTACATTGATGAATTGGAGCTAGTTCTATGTCACCCTATGTTATGACTGTTACATGATGAACTGCATCCGACATAATTATCCATCACTGATCTGGTGCCTACAAGTTTTCCATATACTGGTTCTCGCTTATTTACTTTCCCGCTGCTACTGTTACAATCACTACAAAATACCAAAAACATTACTTTCGCTGTCTTTACTTTTGTTGCCGCTACCACCACTATCATATTACTTTGCTACTAAACACTTTGCTGCAGATACTAAGTTTCCAGGTGTGGTTGAATTGACAACTCAGCTGCTAATACTTGAGAATATTCTTTGGCTCCCCTTGTGCCGAATCAATAAATTTGGGTTGAATACTCTACCCTCGAAAGCTGTTGCGATCCCCTATACTTGTTGGTTATCAAGACCTTTTTCTGGCGCCGTTGCCGGGGAGCATAGCTCTATTCTTTGAGTCACTTGGGATTTATATCTGCTTATCACTATGAAGAACTTGAGAGATCCAAGAACCAAGATCTATCCCTCAACTACGATGGGAGGTAAGGAACTGCCATCTAGCTCTGCACTTGATTCACCTTCTGTTATGAGTAAGTTAGCGACACCTACACCTGCTTCTGCTATTCGTTCTGATATGTCACATGTTCTTGATGATGCCACTTCTGCTATGCATGATACTTATGATGAAACTGCTTCTATGCCTGATACTACTGTGCCCCTTAGTGAATTTCTTGATGAACAAATTGCTAGGGCTAGAGAAAAAAGAAATCATTGAATCTGAATACGATGATGATAGTGATGATGAAAATATGCCTGTTATTCCTGAAGGTTATCTTTTTGATATGGAATCTTCTGCTGCTATTTTTGCTTGCAAAGATAGATATGAGCTTAAGAGGTTATTAATTAAATGGAACAAAGAATCACTTAGAGATAGAATGAAACCCGACCCTGCTTTTGCTACTTCACCTATATGTGTTCCCGATAAAGATTATGAATTCTCTGTTGATCCTGATATAATTACGTTGGTTGAATCTGATCTGTTTTATGGCTATGAATCTGAAACTATTGTGGCAAATCTTACTAAGTTAAATGATATAGCTGCCCTGTTTACTAATGATGAGAGATCGCGTTACCTTTATATACTCAAAATATTTCCGTTCTCATTAAAGGGTGATGCTAAGATATGGTTTAATTCTCTTGATCCTAGTTGTGTGCGTAGTCCCCAGGATATGATTTATTACTTCTCTGCTAAATATTTCCCTGCTCATAAGAAACAAGCTGCTTTGAGGGAAATATACAACTTTGTGCAAATTAAAAAAGAGAGTCTCCCACAAGCTTGGGGGAGGCTTCTCAAGTTACTTAATGTTTTGCCTGATCATCCTCTTAAGAAACCTGAAATACTTGATATCTTTTATAATGGACTAACCGATGCTTCCAGAGATTATCTGGATAGTTGTGCTGGTTCTCTTTTCAGGGAAAGAACACCGGATGAAGCTGAAATTCTATTGAATAATATGTTGACAAATGAAAATAATTGGGCACCTCCTGAGCCACCTCCCAAGCCAGCTCCTGCTCCAATTTCTGAGCCTATTCCTAAACCAACTCTGAAGAAGAGAGGTGTTTTATTTCTCAGTCCCGAAGATATGCAAGAGGCAAAGAAATCTATGAAAGAAAAAGGTATTAAAGCTGAAGACGTTAAGAATTTACCTCCTATTGAAGAAATACATGGTCTTAATTCATCGCCTGTTGAAGAAACTTATGATCTCAATTATTTATTTGTTGAAGAACCTCCTGATCCCGATATCCTGACACATGTAGTAAAGGTAAATTCTCTCAATAGATATGATAAAGCTGAAGTCCCTCCTACTAAAATTGCTAGTCAATGCTTGGATGAGTTTGATAACTTTATGTATAAGCAAGACGACTTCAATGCTTATTTTGGTAGACAATTAAAAGAAAATGCTTATATGATTAGACGCTTGGGTGATTATGTGGCTAATGTTAAAGGTGAACTTAAACTTGTTAGCAAACATACTTCTATGGTTACCACTCAAGTAGAACAAGTACTTAAGGCTCAAAAAGAAGTGCTTAATGAAATGAATAATAAGAAAAATGATTATGATGTTAGAGTGGCTACTAGAACTGGTAGAATGACTCAGGAACCTTTGTATACTGAAGGGCACCCTAAGAGAATCGAGCAAGATTCTCAAATAAATAATATTGATGTTCCTAGTTCTTCTAAAAAGAAGAAGAAGAAAAATGATAGAACTGTACAAACTTCTAGTGAACCTATTGCTGAACCACCTGATAATCCAAATGATATTTCTATGTCTGATGCTGAAACACAATCTGGTAATGAACATGAACCTAGTAAAAATATTAATGATGATGTTCATGATGATGCTCAACCTAGTAATGATAATGATGTAGAAATTGAACCTGCTGTTGATCTTGATAACCCACAATCAAAGAATCAACGTTATGATAAAAGAGACTTTGTTGCTAGGAAACATGGTAAAGAAAGGGAACCTTGGGTCCAGAAACCCATGCCTTTTCCTCTGAAACCATCCAAGAAAAAGGATGATGAGGATTTGGAGCACTTTGCTGAAATAATTAGGCCTATCTTTTTGCGTATGCGATTAACTGATGTGCTCAAAACAAATCCTTATGCTAAATATATGAAGGATATCATTACTAATAAAAGAAAGATACCGGAAGCTGAAATTTCCACCATGCTTGCTAATTACACTTTTAAGGGTGGAATACCAAAGAAACTTGGAGACCCTGGAGTACCTACTATACCTTGCTCCATTAAAAGAAATTATATTAAAACTGCTTTATGTGATCTTGGAGCCGGTGTTAGTGTCATGCCTCTCTCTTTATATCGTAGACTTGACTTGAATAAGCTGACACCTACTGAAATATCTTTGCAAATGGCTGATAAATCAACTGCAATACCTGTCGGTATCTGTGAGGATGTGCCTGTTGTGGTTGCAAACGTTACTATTTTAACGGACTTTGTTATACTTGATATTCCCGAGGATGATAGTATGTCTATTATTCTTGGAAGACCTTTTCTTAATACTGCAGGGGCTATTATTGATTGCAACAAAGGCAATGTCACTTTTCATGTTAATGGTAATGAGCATACGGTAAACTTTTCGAGGAAATAACCTCAAGTTCATAGTATCAACTCTATTGCAAAAATTCCATCGATTATATTTGGAGGTTTTGAATTTCCTCTTCCTACTGTCAAGAAGAAATATGATATTCTTATTATTGGGGATGTGCATATCCCCGTTGAGGTAACTTAGTGTTATTCAAAATTTCTCCGATTTCATGATTATCGGAATGAGTTTGTTAACAAGACTTGATCAACCTTGTTAGTGGATTCTTTTTGATGAGCATGAGATGGATGAAACTAGAAGCACAAACCTCTGTACCCTCTCTATATTTTATTTTATTTATATTAAATAAAGTAAAAATAGTATTTTTCTGTCTGTTTCCTGACTTATCTGTGCAATATAAAAATATCCCAAAAATAAAAGTCCTCAGAATGCCATGCCAATTTAATATGATTTTTTCAGGAATATTTGAGGATTTACTGTGCAAAAATTACCGCGGGAGGAGCTGCCACCTGGCCACGAGGGTGGTGGGCGCCCCCCTATAGGGCGCGCCCCTGCCTCGTGGGCCCATGGTGGCCCTCCTCCACTTATCCCAGCACCCATATTCTTCCTCTATCTCACACAAACCCGAAAAACCAACTCAAGCACGAGTTCCAGCCACTTTTGCTGTGATTTTCGATCCCCTTGCTCAAAGCACCTCTCGCAAAACTGCTTGGGGAGATTGTTCCTTGGTATGTGACTCCTCCATTGGTCCAATTAGTTTTTGTTCTATTGCTTTATTCTTTGCAAATTTGTGCTGCATAGGTGACCATGTTCTTGAGCTTGCATGTTAAATTTATATGGTTCCAAGTAGTTCTAATGCTTGATATAGGCTCTAGGCACTTGTAGGAGTAGTTGCTATCAATATTATTGAGTTTGGTTTACTTTTATTTTGAAGTTACTAAAAATTTCAGATTATTTCAGAAAAATAATGAGGAGATTTTTGAGGGGCTCATCGAGCCAAAACTCAAAGGAAAAGGCATCGAAGCCTAAGTATAATTTGCCGCGCACCGCGGAGATTCGGGCGTGTGAATGGCCTTCTCAAGATTTCTTGAGAGCAGCCGGTATCTATGAAGATTTTCATGAATTGGCTCACAACGCAGGCCTCACCGCCTTCCTCCACGACCACTGTGATCAGTATCTCTTACTCACAAATACTTCTTTGCAAAACTTTCATTTTCATTCTAGGAACTCACCACCTACGGTGGAGTTTCATTTATATGATGAGCATAAGGAAATGTCACTTTATGATTCTGTCGGATTTGTTTAGTCCCTTTTGAGGGCAAGACAGAAGAACCACATCATGATGATGTGGCTGGGTTTATTGATAATATCACTCTAGGAGAAACCAGGAAGGTTTCCGATGCACGAATCACTAGCATACATTTTCTTGTTTTGCATTACTTTGCATTATTTTCTAGTCGTTTTTTAATTGGACGCAGAAATTCTGGAAACCTGAGCATCCCTGATTTAATTATTCTGCTCCAAGGTTTATGCAGTGATACCACTTTAGTTTGGGCGGTATTATTGCTAGACGGTTAAATATGAACCGTACTAAGGGCCCCATCTTTGGAGGCATCTATGCCACACGCCTAGCCGCACATTTTAACATACCTATTAGGCATGCTGAGAAGGAAGACAAGGTGCTGCCCCATGTTTATCTAGATCATAAAAGTATGATGGCACATGATTTTATTGTTAAGAATAGGGCAGGAGAGCTTAAGTATCAATTGTTCTTTAATAAACATCATCCTACGACTATTACCTTGCCTGCTCCTTCTTTGTTTGATTTGACTGCAGGCACGTACCTTGTTCCGTTGACGGCTATTCACGCCTACCGGAACCCTGCACCAGTCGAGGAGCCAGAACAGGAACCACAAGATGAGCCTCCACGACAATCTGTTTATTCTTGGGATCCAAAGATGACTGTCAGCCAGTGGCAGTCAGAGTCTTCTTCCTCATCACAGTACGACCCCAACAACTATTATTATGGATATCCGCCAGGCCAGCCGTGGCCATAGACCAACTTAGGCCAAAAGCCTAAGCTTGGGGGAGTACGTATTTCTCACCGACATTACATTTATGTTCACACACACTCATTGCTAGATGTCGGTGCTCATACTTTTTCACTGTAATATCCATGCTAGTTTATTTTCTTTTTCCTGCTTTCTTCTTGTGTGTTTGTTAGACCTTAAGAAAAACCAAAAAAATTAGTAGTAGTTTATTTTTCTGCTGTAGTAGTAATAATTAAAAAGAAAACCCAAAAATATTTCCCGTTCTTCTTTTGCTTGTTGGGAGCTTTCCCGTGTAAATAGTTTTATTTTTTTCTTTTCTTTGGGGGTCAGTAGGAGAAGACCATAATTAAAATGTTGAAGTGGCTCTTATATGCATTATTGTTGATTTAACCAAGAGCCCATATTTCCTTGTCTTCTCCTATTTATTGAATGCTCGCAGATTCCAGCTTAGTCCAATGCACGTGCACTCTTATTATTATTCACACCGTTCGGTCGTGCAAGTGAAAGGCAATTATGATGATATATGATGGACTGACTGAGATGAGAAAAGCTGGTATGAACTCGACCTCTTTTGTTTTTGTAAATATGATGAGTCCCGCGTTCTTGATTCAGCTTATTATGAATAAACATGTTTGCAATGACAATTAGAGATCAGAGTTGCTTGTGCCATGCTTGATTAGCTATGAGTTATAATGATTTACCTTGTGTGCCAACATGTTATTAAGATGGTTATGATGTGCTATGATAGGGTGGTATCCTCCTTTGAATGATTTAAGTGACTTGACTTGGCACATGTTCACACATGTAGTTGAAACAAATCAACATAACCTTCACGATATTTATGTTCATGGTGGATTATATCCTACTCATGCTTGCATCCAATGTTTATTAATTTTAATGCATGTACATGGCTGTTGTCACTCTCTAATTGGTCGCTTCCCAGTCTTTTGCTATAGTTTTATTTTTTTCTTTTCTTTGGGGGTCAATAGGAGAATACCATAATTAAATTGTTGAAGTGGCTCTTATATGCATTATTGTTGATTTAACCAAGAGCCCATATTGCCTTGTCTTCTCCTGTTTATTGAATGCTCGCAGATTCCAGCTTAGTCCAATGCACGTGCACTCTTATTATTATTCACACCGTTCGGTCGTGCAAGTGAAAGGCAATTATGATGATATATGATGGACTGACTGAGATGAGAAAAGCTGGTATGAACTCGACCTCTTTTGTTTTTGTAAATATGATGAGTCCCACGTTTTTGTAAATATAATTTTAATGCATGTACATGGCTGTTGTCACTCTCTAGTTGGTCGCTTCCCAGTCTTTTGCTAGCCTTCACTTGTACTAAGCGACAATACTGCTTGTGCATCCAATCCCTTAAACCCCAAAGTTATTCCAGATGAGTCCACTATACCTTCCTATATGCGGTATCTACCTGCCGTTCCAAGTAAATTTGTATGTGCCAAACTCTAAACCTTCAAATAAACATTTTGTTTTGTATGCTTGAGTAGCTCATGTATCAACAAAGCCTGTCCTTATCTTCCGTGTTAGGCGGGTTATTCTCAAGAGGAGTGGACTCCGCTCCTCACCCACGAGAAAATGGCTGGTCACCGGGATGCCCAGTCCCATGCTTTATGCAAACTAAATCAAAATTAATTGCAAACAAAACTCCCCCTGGGACTTGATGTATGTTGGAGGCACTCGTTGTTTCAAGCAAGCCATGGATTGATGCTTGTTGGTGGAGGGGGAGTATAAACTTTACCATTCTGTTTGGGAACCGCCTATAATGTGTTTAGCATGGAAGATATCGCCATCTCTTAGTTGTTACGTTGACAATGAAAGTATACCGCTCAAAATACAATTTATCTCTATTTCAAAACCGAGCTCTGGCACCTCTACAAATCCCTGCTTCCCTCTGCGAAGGGCCTATCCATTTACTTTTATGTTGAGTCATCACCCTCTTATTAAAAAGCACTAGCTGGAGAGCACATCTGTCATTTGCATTCATTACTGTTAATTTATATTGGGTATGACTATGATTGGATCTCTTTTACCATGAATTACAATGTCTAGTCGGTCCTTGATCTTTAAAGGTGCTCTGCATTTATGTTTTGCGGTCTCAGAAAGGGCTAGCGAGGTACCATCTTGTTATATCATATTATGATTGTTTTCAGAAAGTGTTGTCATCCGAGATTTATTATTATGACTTGCTAGTTGATTATGCTATTGATATGAGTAATGATGAGACCTGCGAATTATTGCAAGTGTGGTTAGTTATGATCTATGCTGAAAACTTGAATGCTGGCTTGACATAGTTACAACAACAAGAGCAAACAGAGTTTGTAAAAGTTTTTCTTTCTTTCTTTCAGTTTGTCAACTAAATTGCTTGAGGACAAGCAAGGGTTTAAGCTTGGGGGAGTTGATACGTCTCCGTCGTATCTACTTTTCCAAACACTTTTGCCCTTGTTTTGGACTCTAACTTGTATGATTTGAATGGAACTAACCCGGACTGACGCTGTTTTCAGCAGAATTACCATGGTGTTGTTTTATGTGCAGAAAACAAATATTCTCGGATTGACCTGAAACTCCACGGAACATCTTAGAAAAAACAATAAAAAATCCTCGCCAAAGATGAAGACCAGGGGGCCCACACCCTTCTCACGAGGGTGGGGGGCGCGCCCCTCCCCTAGGGCGCGCCCCCTACCTCGTGGGCCCCCTGTTGCGTCTCTGACTCCAACTCCACCTCCATATATTCCGTTTCGATGAGAAAAAAATCAGAGAGAAGAAATCATCACGTTTTACGATACGGAGCCGCCGCCAAGCCCTAAAACCTCTCGGGAGGGCTGATCTGGAGTCCGTTTGGGGCTTCGGAGAGGGGGATTCGTCGCCGTCGTCATCATCAACCATCCTCCATCACCAATTTCATGATGCTCACCGCCGTGCGTGAGTAATTGCATCATAGGCTTGCTGGACGGTGATGGGTTGGATGAGATTTATCATGTAATCGAGTTAGTTTTGTTAGAGTTTGATCAATAGTATCCATTATGTTCTGAGATTGATGTTGCTATGACTTTGCTATGCTTAATGCTTGTCACCAGGGCCCGAGTGAAATGATTTCAGATCTAAACCTATTATGTTTTCATGAATATATGTGAGTTCTTGAACCTATCTTGCAAGTCTATAGTCACCTACTATGTGTTATGATCCGGCAACCCCAAAGTGACAATAATCGGGACCACTCCCGGTGATGACCATAGTTTGAGGAGTTCATGTATTCACTATGTGCTAATGCTTTGTTCCGGTTCTCTATTAAAAGGAGGCCTTAATATCCCTTAGTTTCCAATAGGACCCCACTGCCACGGGAGGGTAGGAAAAAAGATGTCACACAAGTTCTTTTCCATAAGCACGTATGACTATATACGGAATACATGCCTACATTATATTGATGAATTGGAGCTAGTTCTGTGTCACCCTATGTTGTGACTGTTACATGATGAACCGCATCCGGCATAATTATCCATCACTGATCCGGTGCCTACGAGTTTTCCATATACTGGTTCTCGCTTATTTACTTTCCCGCTGCTACTGTTACAATCACTACAAAATACCAAAAACATTACTTTTGCTGTCTTTACTTTTGTTGCCGCTACCACCACTATCATATTACTTTGCTACTAAACACTTTGCTGCAGATACTAAGTTTCCAGGTGTGGTTGAATTGACAACTCAGATGCTAATACTTGAGAATATTCTTTGGCTCCCCTTGTGTCGAATCAATAAATTTGGGTTGAATACTCTACCCTCGAAAGCTGTTGCGATCCCCTATACTTGTGGGTTATCAAGAAGCGATCTACACGTTTTATGTAGGATTTTATGACTAACCATGTGAATGACCAATTCCTGTCATCTCTCTAAACAGATATACGTGAGGCAAGAGAGTTTAATTCTTTCTATAAAAGATAGGCCCACGCTCTAACAAATATAAGTGAGGCAAAAGAGCATTCTACAAATGGCGGTTGTCTAAGTGAAGAGAAACAGGCAATCCAAACTTCAAATGATATAAGTGAAGCACATGAAGCATTCTATAAAGCCATACTCAAAAGATATAAGTGAAGTGTAATGAGCATTCTATAAATCAACCAAGGACTATCTCATACCAGCATGGCACATAAAAGAAAGATGAAAACTAAATGCAAAAGACGCTCCAAGATTGCACATATCGCATGAACGAAACGAATCCGAAAACATACCGATATTTGTTGAAGAAAGAGGGGATGCCTCCCCAGCATCCCCAAGCTTAGACACTTGAGTATCCTTGAATATTTACTTGGGGTGCCTCGGTCATCCCCAAGCTTGAGCTCTTGCCTCTCTTCCTTCTTCTCACATCGAGACCTTCTCAATCATCGAACACTTCATCCACACAAAACTTCAACAGAAAACTCGGTAAGATCCGTTAGTATAATAAAGCAAATCAGTACTCTAAGTACTGTTGCAAACCAATTCATATTTTGTTTTTGCATTGTGTCTACTGTAATATAACTTTTTCATGGCTTAATCCACTTATATAAATTGATAGTTTCATCAAAACAAGCAAACTATGCATCAAAAATAGAATCGGTCTAAAACAGAACAGTCTGTAATAATCTGAACATTCACCATACTTCTAATACTTCAAAAATTCTACCAAAATTAGGAAAAATAAACAATTTTTATAGGAAGACAGTGCAAAAATAATCAGAACCATATGATGTTCCAGCTAAAAATGTAAAATCGCGCACTACAGCCAAAGTTTCAGTCCTGCATCGTACAAACCATCAAGCAAATGTAAACATCCTAAAGGCAAACCTTGGCACATTATTTTTATAATACAATGGAATTGTACAAGGGGATAATTATTTTTGTTGAGAAGTTTCTGTAATCAAGATTCACAAAGTTTCAGTGAGCATGAACAAAGTTCATGGAGCTCTCCCACTTCAACAATGCTTGTCTTTCTCACTTTTACTTTCCTTTTTGAAAAAGTTTTGGGTTCCCCTCTTTATTTTTGTTGTTTTTAAACTATATGAAAGCACTCAACAGAAATAAATGACTCTCTAAAACTTTTGGGTTGTCTCCCTGGCAGCCATTAAGCTAGGCATATAGTACTCAAGTAGTGAATCCACCCGGATCCCAAGGTATATCAAAGCCAATTTTAATTAACAATTATTTGTAATTTAGTAGAGAGCACAAAGCAACATATATCAAGCAATGACGAAGTCTAACTCTCTTCCTATGCATCGGCATGTCATAAAAAAACAATTCATGCACACCTAGTAAAGGCCAATGCATAGTATAAACAGTTTCTTGCAATTTTATCATGTTGGAAACATAGAGAAGTGGAGATATAGTTCCTCTCTCATAATAATTGCAAGTAGGAGCAGCAAGCACATGCATATTATATTTATCAAAATCATCATGTGCAACGGTAAAAGGCAACCCATCAATATAATCCTTAATAAGTGCAAACTTCTCCGATATAGTATAATCGGGAGAATTCAAAAAGATAATAGGACTATCATGCGTGGGTGCAATAGCAACAATTTCATGTTTAACATAAGGAACTATAGCAAGTTCATCTCCATAAGCATAATTCATATTGGCATCTTGGCCATAAGCATAGCAAGCATCATCAAAAAGGGATATTTCAAAAGAATCAACGGAATCATAACAGTCATCATAGCAATCATCCTCCGGTAAGCACGAAGGGGAATTAAACAATTTATGAGTTGAAGAGTTACTCTCATTAGAAGGTGGGCATGGGTGATCAATCCGCTCTTCCTCCTTTTGTTCTTCGCTCTCCTCATCATCTTTTTCATCCAATGAGCTCATAGTTTCATCAATTTCTTCTTCCATAGACTCCTGCAAAATATTAGTCTCTTCTTGGACAGTGGAGTATTCCTCAATATATTGTTTAACATAGGTATTAGAAGCATAATTATCATAGCAATATTTAAGTATAGCAAAATTTTTAGATTTGTGAAAAGTAGCATCATACTTTTCAATCAAAGAAGCAATTTCACAAGCACCCTCAAAAGCAACAAATTCTTCAATTTGTTGAACATCATAGTAACTATAAACACCTTTAGCATAAGAAGATAAGATTCCATTATCAATAAACTCACATTGGTAGGGAAGGTGTTTCTTAGGGTTTTCAGAACAACAAGTAAAATCATATAATTCACATAAATTCCAAGCATAGCATTGCAAACGTTGAATTTGACTCCATAATAATTTCCCTTTTTCAGATATATGGTGTCGCACATAACAAGCATGCTCATCTAAAGATTTGCCCTCAACTAAGCTAGTTGGGGTTTCGGCACGAGCACAAAGGGATCGAAGATGATCCAAGTAAAAAGCTTCAGCAGTGTGATAGATTTTGAGTGGTTCTTCAACCATTGGTTCAGTAGGTACAACTAATTTTTTTGGTATTTTGTGTTTCCTACCCATAACTAAAGATAGAAAACAACTAAGAACAGCAAATAAAAATTACTTAGTGATAAAGCAAACAAGCACACACGAGAATATTCATCCCACGCTATTGCTCCCCGGCAGCGGCGCCAGAAAAAGGTCTTGATAACCCACAAGTATAGGGGATCGCAAAAGTTTTCGATAAGTAAGAGTGTCGAACCCAACGAGGAGCTAAAGGTAGAACAAATATTCCCTCAAGTTCTATCGACCACCGATACAACTCTACGCATGCTTGACGTTCGCTTTACCTAGAACAAGTATGAAACTAGAAGTACTTTGTAGGTGTTGTTGGATAGGTTTGCAAGATAATAAAGAGTACGTAAATAACAAGTAGGGGATGTTGTAAGTAAAGAAGCAATAGGATGGGCACCAAAGGACAACAACATAACCACAAGCAAATTAAATCAATCATAGCAATTCATCAACCACCGATAGGACAACGAAAATCTACTCAGACATCATAGGATGGCAACACATCATTGGATAATAATATGAAGCATAATGCACCTTGTTCAAGTAGAGGGTATAGCGGTTTGCGGGAGAGTGGACCACTGTATATAGAGGGGGGAAGGTGATGGAGATGTTGGTGAAGATGGCGGAGGTGTTGGTGTATATCGCGGTGATGATGATGGCCCCCAGTGGCACTACGGTGCCACCGAAAGCGAGGGGGAGAGAGCCCCCCTCCTTCTTCTTCTTCTTCCTTGACCTCCTCCCTAGATGGGAGAAGGGTTTCCCCTCTGGTCCATGGCCTCCATGGCACGGGAGGGGCGAGACATGACGAAGCCTTCAATCTCGTATCTTCATAGTCCAACAGTCTGGCCAAAGGATATAGTCCGGCTGTCCGGAGACCCCCTAATCCAGGACTCCCTCAGTAGCCCCTGAACCAGGTTCAATGATGATGAGTCCGACGTGCAGTATTGTCTTCGGCATTGCAAGGCGGATTCCTCCTCTGAACACTCCATAGAAGATTTTGAACACCAGAATAGTGTCCGGCTCTGCAAAACAAGTTCCACATACTACCGCAGAGAGAATAATATTTGCACAAATCTAATATGCTGACGCGTTCTGACAGCACGACATTATGTCATGGCTCGGTCATTATTCGAACCATTTTTCTCAACCAGCACCGCACATAACATGGGGCGGTTTTCTCGACACGTCTTGTCAAAGCAGAGATCGTGTCCCCCTTATTATGGGATTCTCATCAATACGGATGTGGGTAACCCAACCACGCCATCAATTACGGCGCCTGGGAATAAGCGGTTTTACCAGGCAAGTGGGGAGACACATCGCCTCTTCCGCCCTTATAAAGGGACAATGATTCACTCTTTTCACCCATGCCTTCTTCCTCCTTGCTTACCCATTCCCGCACACTCGAGCTCTAGCGCCCAAGCTCGCGTTCCTCTTCTCAAACCACTCCAAGCATGTCCGGAGCAGGAGGCAAGTGGATGGTCTCCTCCATCACGGAGGATAACATCAAAAAGTTACGGGAAGCCAGACATCTGGCCGCGGATATCGCGCACCGGCTGCCAAATGCGGGGCAGATCATCCCAATGCCCGAACCCCATGAGAGGCTAGTTTTTCTTACCCATTTTGTGAGCGGACTGGGATTTCCCCTCCACCCATTTGTCCATGGGCTCATGTTCTACTATGGGCTGGATTTTCATGATCTGGCCCCCAATTTCATCCTCAACATCTCGGCATTTATCATCGTGTGCGAGGCCTTCCTCCGCATCAGGCCCCTCTTCGGCCTATGGCTGAAAACCTTCAATGTTAAACCGAAGGTGGTGGGTGGCCAGCAAGCATAGTGCGGAGGTGCCATGGTGGGCAAGATGCCTAATGTCACCTGGCTCGAGGGCACCTATGTGGATACCATAAAGGGGTGGCAATCGGGGTGGTTCTACATCACCGAGCCGCGCGACTCCAACTGGGTGGCGGCCCCCAAATTTCGATCCGGAATCCCCACGCGGCTCACCTCCTGGAAAGAGAAGGGCATGTCCTGGGGTTCTTCGGTAGAGTTGACCAGACTCCAGACCTGCATCCGGAATATGACGAGCAAGAAAATCAAGCTCGTCAACATGGTCCAGGTCATGCTCTTCCGCCGGATCCTCCCGTGTCAATGACGGGCATTCGATTTGTGGGAGTTCGACTCGGCCAAGCACCAGACGCTGCGAGAGCTCTATGACACGACGCACGAGGACATCTGGAGGGTGCTGTTCAAGGGCACCGAGATTCCTCCTTCCCTTACCGAGGACCGCGGACTCAACGCCAAATGCCACGCCAATCCGGTAAGTTTTTATATCTCTCAGGGTATTTATTTGCCCTGGTTTAGTCATATGCAGGATCTAAGCTTCTACGCCATTAACAGGACTGGATAAAGACATCAGAGCAACTTGATTGCCCAGCCCCCTGCCCGAAGATCCTACAGGCGCTATCCTAACGGAGATGCTGACTCCGGCACCTTACAAGGTGCTGGTGAAGCAGACCAAGAAGAAGGCCGCGGGGACCCGAAAGGGTCTCCGGCGCAAGGTTGTATTGGACTCGTCGTCCGATGACTCCGACGCACACTCCTCCCATGAAGACGACGAGGAGGAAGAGGAAAGTTCTCCCCCCCAGCCGGGGAGACAAGAAAAGGAAGGCCAACCCAACCGGGGAGGCCGAAGGGT
Source organism: Triticum urartu (assembly GCF_056163025.1). NCBI lineage: Eukaryota > Viridiplantae > Streptophyta > Magnoliopsida > Poales > Poaceae > Triticum > Triticum urartu. Next base: position 582,619,284 of record NC_141879.1, read on the forward strand.
CCAAGAAGGGAAGGACCCTCCCTCCGGACTGCGCCATGATGGCCGCTGACTGCCTCGACGAGTGGCTACCCAGGGTCAAGCCCCTGGCGAAATCATAAGTGTCCGGGCGCCATAGTAATTCATGGTATGCTTTATTACACTGCCTCTCCTCATGCCGAACATGATTATGCAGTCCGTCCCAAGCTCGTCTCGACGTATCACCGTCGAGCGGCTCTCTGGACTCGTCGGATATGAACATCGGTTCTCTCCCGGCCTCTACCACCCCTTGCCCTACGGACAACGCCGAGGTGTGATATGTCTCCAACGCATCTATAATTTTTGATTGCTCCATGCTATATTATCTACTGTTTTGGACATTATTGGGCTTTATTATCCACTTTTATATTATTTTTGGGACTAACCTATTAACCGGAGGCCTAGCCCAGAATTGCTGTTTTTTTGCCTATTTTAGGGTTTCGAAGAAAAGGAATATCAAACGGATTCCAAACGGAATGAAACCTTTGGAAACGTGATTTTCTCACCAGATAAGATCCAGGAGACTTGGACCCTCCGTCAAAAAGCCATGAGGCGGTCACGAGGGTGGAGGGCGCGCCCCCTAGGGCGCGCCCCCTGCCTCGTGGGCCCCTCGAAGCTCCACCGACGTACTTCTTCCTCCTATATATATATCCACGCACGCACAAACGATCGGGGACACAGCCAAAAACCTAATTCCAACGCCGCAACTTTCTGTATCCACGAGATCCCATCTCGGGGCCTGTTCCGGAGCTCCGCCAGAGGGGGCATCGATCACGGAGGGCTTCTACATCATCATCCAAGCCCCTCCGATGAAGTGTGAGTAGTTTACTTCAGACCTACGGGTCCATAGTTAGTAGCTAGATGGCTTCTTCTCTCTTTTTGGATCTCAATACAATGTTCTCCCCTCTCTCGTGGAGATCTATTCGATGTAATCTTCTTTTTGCGGTGTGTTTGTTGAGAACGGTGAATTGTGGGTTTATGATCAAGTCTATCTATGAATAATATTTGAATCTTCTCTGAATTCTTTTATGTATGATTGATTATCTTTGCAAGTCTCTTCGAATTATCAGTTTGGTTTGGCCTACTAGATTGGTTTTTCTTGCCATGGGAGAAGTGCTTAGCTTTGGGTTCGATCTTGCGGTGTCCTTTCCTAGTGACAGAAGGGGCAACAAGGCACGTATTGTATCATTGCCATCGAGGATAACAAGATGGTTTTTTTATCATATTGCATGAAACTATCCCTCTACATCATGTTATCTTGCTTAAGGCGTTTCTCTGTTTTTAACTTAATACTCTAGATGCATGCTAGATAGCAGTCGATGAGTGGAGTAATAGTAGTAGATGCAGAATCGTTTCGGTCTCCTTGTCTCGGACGTGATGCCTATATACATGATCATACCTAGATATTCCCATAACTATGCTCAATTCTGTCAATTGATCAACAGTAATTTGTTTACCCACCGTAGAATACTTATGTTCTTGAGAGAAGCCACTAGTGAAACCTATGGCCCCCATGTCTCTTTCTCATCATATCAATCTCCATCACTTTATTATTGCTTTGCTTTTTTACTTTGCCTTTTACTTTTCACTTTGCATCTCTATACCAAAAATACCAAAAATATTATTTATCATCTCTATCAGATCTCACTTTCGTAAGTGACCGTGAAGGGATTGACAACCCCTAAGCGCGTTGGTTGCGTTGAGCTATTGTTTTTGTGTAGGTAGGAGGGACTCATGCGTAGCCTCCTACTGGATTGATACCTTGGTTCTCAAAAACTGAGGGAAATACTTACGCTACTTTGCTGCATCATCCTCTCCTCTTCGGGGAAATCCAACGCAGTGCTCAAGAGGTAGCAAGAAGAATTTCTGGCGCCGTTGCCAGGGAGTCTGCGCAAAAGTCAACATACCAAGTACCCATCACAATCCCTATCTCCCGCATTACATTATTTTCCATTTGCCTCTCGTTTTCCTCTCCCCCACTTCACCCTTGCCGTTTTATTCGCCCTCTCTCTCTCTATCCTCCCTGTCTCTCTCTATTTGCCTCTTTTGCCCATTTGCTTTTTGTTTGCTCGTGTGTTGGATTGCTTGTTTGTCACGATGGCTCAAGATAATACTAAATTGTGTGACTTCACCAATACCAACAATAATGATTTCCTTAGCACTCTGATTGCTCCTCTTACCGATGCTAAATCTTGTGAAATTAATACTGCTTTGTTGAATCTTGTCATGAAAGATCCGTTCTCCGGCCTTCCTAGTGAAGATGCCGCTACCCATCTTAATAGCTTCGTTGATTTGTGTGACATGCAAAAGAAGAAAGATGCCGATAATGATATTGTTAAATTGAAGCTATTTCCTTTTTCGCTTAGAGATCGTGCTAAAGCTTGGTTTTCATCTTTGCCTAAAAATAGTATTGATTCATGGAACAAGTACAAATATGCTTTTATCTCTAAGTATTTTCCTCCCGCTAAGATCATCTCTCTTAGAAATGATATTATGAATTTTAAACAACGAGATCATGAACATGTTGCACAAGCTTGGGAGAGAATGAAATTAATGATACGTAATTGCCCTACTCATGGTTTGAATTTGTGGATGATTATACAATTTTTTATGCCGGATTGAATTTTGCTTCTAGAAATCTTTTAGATTCGGCTGCGGGAGGCACTTTTATGTAAATCACTTTAGGAGAAGCTACTAAATTCCTAGATAATATTATGGTTAATTATTCTCAATGGCATACCGAAAGATCTACTAAAAAGTTGCATGCGATAGAAGAAATTAATGTTTTGAGTGGAAAGATGGATGAACTTATGAAATTATTTGCTAATAAGAGTGTTTCTTCTGATCCTAATGATGTGCCCTTGTCTACTTTGATTGAGAATAATAATGAATCTATGGATGTGAATTTTGTTGGTAGGAACAATTTTGGTAACAACGTGTATAGAGGAAATTTCAATCCTAGGCCTTATCCTAGTAATCCCTCTAATAATTATGGTAATTCCTACAACAATTCTTATGGAAACTATAATAAGATGCCCTCTGATTTTGAATCTAATATTAAAGAATTTATTTCTTCGCAAAAGAATTTTAATGCTATGATTGAAGAAAAATTGCTTAAGATTGATGATTTGGCTAGGAACGTTGATAGAATTGCTCTTGATGTTGATTCTTTGAAACTTAGACCTATTCCACCTAAGCATGATATCAATGAGTCTCTCAAGGCCATGAGAATTTCCATTGACGAGTGCAAAGAAAGAACCGCTAGGATGCGTGCTAAGAAAGATGCCTTTATAAAAGCGTGTTCTTCTAGTTCCTATGAAAATAATGATGAAGATCTAAAATTTATTGATGTGTCCCCTATTAAATCTTTGTTTTGCAATATGAATCTTGATAATGATGGGACTGAATATGATCCACCTTTACCTAGAAGGCGTTCTAAGAATTCGGAATTTGTTGATGTTGATGCTAAATTTGATAAAAGTGGGATTGAAGAAATTAAAACCCTAGATGTTGCTAAACCCACTATATTGGATTTCAAGGAATTTAATTATGAAAATTGCTCTTTAATTGATTGTATTTCCTTGTTGCAATCCATGCTAAAATCTCCTCACGCTTATAGTCAAAAATAAAGCGTTTACTAAACATATCGTTGATGCCTTGATGCAATCTTATGAAGAAAAACTTGAATAGGAAGTTTCTATCCCTAGAAAACTTTATGATGAGTGGGAACCTACTATTAAAATTAAAATTAAAAATTATGAGTTTTATGCTTTGTGTGATTTGGGTGCTAGTGTTTATACTATTCCCAAAACTTTGTGTGATTTGCTAGATTTCCGTGATTTTGATGATTGCTCTCTAAACTTGCATCTTGCGGATTCCACTATTAAGAAACCTATGGGAAGAATTAATGATGTTCTTATTGTTGAAAATAGGAATTATGTGCCCGTAGATTTTATCGTTCTTGATATAGATTGCAATCCTTCTTGCCCTATTATTCTCGGTAGACCTTTCCTTAGAACGGTTGGTGCAATTGTTGATATGAAGGAAGGGAATATTAGATTTCAATTTCCATTAAAAAAGGGCATGGAACACTTCCCTAGAAATAAAATAAAATTACCATATGAATCTATCATGAGTGCCACTTATGGATTGCCTACCAAAGATGGCAATACCTAGATCTATTCTTGCTTGTTATGCCTAGCTAGGGGCGTTAAACGATAGCGCTTGTTGGGAGGCAACCAAATTTTATTTTTATTCCTTGCTTTTTGATCCTGTTTAGTAATAAATAAATTATTTAGCCTCTGTTTTGGTTGTGTTTTTTTGTGTTTAATTAGTGTTTGTGCCAAGTAGAACCGTTGGGAAGACTTGGGGAAAGTCTTGTTGAACTTGCTGTGAAAAACAGAAACTTTAGCACTCACGAGAACTGCTGTCATTTTTATTTGGAAAGTTCTATTTAGTTAATTATTTTTAAGATGATTAATAGATAAATTCCTCACGTCCAGAAATTTATTTTAGAATTTTTGGGGTTCCAGATCTTGCGCTAGCTACAGATTAGTACAGACTGTTCTGTTTTTGATAGATTCTGTTTTTCATGTGTTGTTTGCTTATTTTGATGAATGTATGGATAGTAAAATAGTTTATAATCCATAGAGAAGTTGGAATACATTAGGTTTAACACCAATGTAAATAAATAATGAGTTCATTACAGTACCTTGAAGTGGTCTTTTGTTTTCTTTCGCTAACGGAGCGCACGAGATTTTCTACTTTAAGTTTTGTGTTGTGAAGTTTTCAAGTTTTGGGTAAAGATTTGATGGATTATGGAACGAGGAGTGGCAAGAGCCTAATCTTGGGGATGGCCATGGCACCCCCAAGATAATCCAAGGACACCTAAAAGCCAAAGCTTGGGGATGCCCCGGAAGGCATCCCCTCTTTCGTCTACTTCTATCGGTAACTTTACTTGGAGCTATATTTTTATTCACCACATGCTATGTGTTTTGCTTGGAGCATCTTTTATGATTTGAGTCTTTGCTTGTTAGTTTACCACAATCATCCTTGCTTTACACACCTTTTGATAGAGCCATACATGATTTGGAATTTGATAGAATACTCTATGTGCTTCACTTATAGTTTTGCTCTAGTGCTTCACTTATATCTTTTAGAGCACGGTGGTGGATTTGTTTTATAGAAACTATTGATCTCTCATGCTTCACTTAGATTATTTTGAGATTCTTAATAGCATGGTAATTTGCTTAAAATCCTAATATGCTTGGTATGCAAGATTAATAATAAAACTTTCGTATGAGTGTGTTGAATACTAAGAAAAGTTTGATGCTTGATGATTGTTTTGAGATATGGAGGTAATATTATCAAAGTCATGATAGTTGAGTAGTTGTGAAATTGAGAAATACTTGTGTTGAGGTTTGCAAGTCCCGTAGCATGCACGTATGGTAAACGTTATGCAACAAATTTGAAACATGAGGTGTTATTTGATTGTCTTCCTTATGAGTGGCGGACGGGGACGAGCGATGGTCTTTTCCTACCAATCTATCCCCCTAGGAGCATGCGTGTAGTGACGAGGTTTTGATGACTTGTAGATTTTTGCAATAAGTATGTGAGTTCTTTATGACTAATGTTGAGTCCATGGATTATACGCACTCTCACCCTTCCATCCTTGCTGGCCTCTTCAGTACCGTGCATTGCCCTTTCTCACATTGAGAGTTGGCGCAAAATTCGTTGGTGCATCCAAACCCCGTGATATGATACGCTCTTTCACACATAAACCTCCTTATATCTTCCTCAAAACAGCCACCATACCTACCTATTATGGCATTTCCATAGCCATTCCGAGATATATTGCCATGCAACTTTCCATCATTCCGTTCATCATGACACATTCATCATTGTCATATTGCTTAGCATGATCATGTAGTTGACATAGTATTTGTGGAAAAGCCACCGTTCATAATTCTTTCATACATGTCACTCTTGGTTCATTGCATATCCCGGTACACCGCCGGAGGCATTCATATAGAGTCATCTTTGTTCTAGTATCGAGTTGTAATCATTGAGTTGTAAATAAATAGAAGTGTGATGATCATCATTATTAGAGCATTGTCCCAAGTGAGGAATAAAAAAAGGCCATAAAAAGGAGAAGGCCCAAAAAAATGAGAGAAAAAGAGAGAATGGACAATGTTACTATCCTTTTACCACACTTGTGCTTCAAAGTAGCACCATGATCTTCATAGTAGAGAGTCTCTCATGTTATCACTTTCATATACTAGTGGGAATTTTTCATTATAGAACTTGGCTTGTATATTCCAACAATGGGCCTCCTCAAGTGCCCTAGGTCTTCATGAGCAAGCAAGTTGGATGCACACCCACTAGTTTCTTTTGTTGAGCTTTCATACATTTATAGCTCTAGTGCATCCGTTGCATGGCAATCCCTACTCCTTGCATTAACATCAATCGGTGGGCATCTCCATAGCCCATTGATTAGCCTCATTGATGTGAGACTTTCTCCTTTTTTGTCTTCGCCACATATCCCCCTCATTATATTCTATTCCACCCATAGTGCTATGTCCATGGCTCGTGCTCATATATTGCGTGAAAGTTTTTAGGTTTGAGATTACTAAAGTATGAAACAATTGCTTGGCTTGTCATCGGGGTTGTGCATGATGAGAGCATTCTTGTGTGATGAAAATGAAAATGACTAAACTATATGATTTTGTAGGGATGAACATTCTTTGGCCATGTTATTTTGAGAAGACATAATTTCTTAGTTAGTATGCTTGAAGTATTATCATTTTTATGTCAATATGAACTTTTGTCTTGAATCTTTTGGACCTGAATATTCATACCACAATTAAGAAGAATTACATTAAAATTATGACAAGTAGCACTCCGCATCAAAAATTCTGTTTTTATCATTTACCTACTCGAGGACGAGCAGAAATTAAGCTTGTGGATGCTTGATACGTCTCCAACGTATCTATAATTTTTGATTGCTCCATGGTACATTATCTACTATTTTTGACATTATTGGGCTTTATTATCCACTTTTATATTATTTTTGGGACTAACCTATTAACCGGAGGCCCAGCCCAGAATTGCTGTTTTTTTGCCTATTTTAGGGTTTCGAAGAAAAGGAATATCGAACGGAGTCCAAACGGAATGAGACCTTCGGAAACATGATTTTCTCACCAGATAAGATCCAGGAGACTTGGACCCTCCGTTAAGAAAGCCACGAGGCGGTCACGAGGGTGGAGGGCGCCCCCTAGGGCGCGCCCCCTTGCCTCGTGGGCCCCTGGAAGCTCCACCGACGTACTTCCTCCTCCTATATATATCCACGTACCCCCAAACAATCAGGGACGGAGCCAAAAACCTAATTCCACCGCCGCAACTTTCTGTATCCATGAGATCCCCTCTTGGGGCCTGTTCCGGAGCTCCGCCGGAGGGGGCATCGATCACGGAGGGCTTCTACATCATCATCCAAGCCCCTCCGATGAAGTGTGAGTAGTTTACTTTAGACCTACGGGTCCATAGTTAGTTGCTAGATGGCTTCTTCTCTCTTTTTGGATCTCAATACAATGTTCTCCCGCTCTCTCGTGGAGATCTATTCGATGTAATCTTCTTTTTGCGGTGTGTTTGTTGAGACCGATGAATTGTGGGTTTATGATCAAGTCTATCTATGAATAATATTTGAATCTTCTCTGAATTATTTTATGTATGATTGGTTACCTTTGCAAGTATCTTCGAATTATCAGTTTGGTTTGGCCTACTAGATTGGTTTTTCTTGCCATGGGAGAAGTGCTTAGCTTTGGGTTCGATCTTGCGGTGTCCTTTCCTAGTGACAGAAGGGGCAGCAAGGCACATATTGTATCATTGCCATCGAGGATAACAAGATGGGGTTTTTATCATATTGCATGAAACTATCCCTCTACATCATGTCATCTTGCTTAAGGCGTTACTCTGTTTTTTAACTTAATACTCTAGATGCATGCCGGATAGCGGTCGATGAGTGGAGTAATAGTAGTAGATGCAGAATCGTTTCGGTCTCCTTGTCTCGGACGTGATGCCTATATACATGATCATACCTAGATATTCTCATAACTATGCTCAATTCTGTCAATTGCTCAACAGTAATTTGTTCACCCACCGTAGAATACTTATGTTATTGAGAGAAGCCACTAGTGAAACCTATGGCCCCCGGGTCTCTTTCTCATCATATCAATCTCTATCACTTTATTATTGCTTTGCTTTTTTACTTTGCCTTTTACTTTTCACTTTGCATCTCTATACCAAAAATACCAAACATATTATTTATCATCTCCATCAGATCTCACTTTCGTAAGTGTCCGTGAAGGGATTGACAACCCTTAAGCGCGTTGGTTGCGTTGAGCTATTGTTTTTGTGTAGGTACGAGGGACTCGCGCGTAGCCTCCTACTGGATTGATACCTTGGTTCTCAAAAACTGAGGGAAATACTTATGCTACTTTGCTGCATCATCCTCTCCTCTTCGGGGAAATCCAACACAGTGCTCAAGAGGTAGCAAGGTGTTGTCTCAAAAGGCACCAAGCTAAGGGGAGGTGGTCCTGGGGGCGCCTCGAGGCGACTTCCCGGACCCTGGGTACCAAGGGAGCGAGGCTCCTACGGGCTCCGAGATCGGTCCTCAGCCGAACACTACGCCAGAACCTTCGATGGTTCCGAACTCCGGCAGGCGGTCCCCCGTTAAGGGGGGCCAACCATCCGTGCCGGTGTCCTCTGTCCAACTAGAGGCACCAGACAACTTGCTGGAAGCGCTTCACAGCGCTTCCAGCGATGAAGAGCACCACACTATCATGAGTGCGGTGGTCGAGAAGTTTCAGTCCGCCAAAATGGACTGACCGAAGCTTGCGCCAGCCTCCTAACAGGCTTTGAGGTAAGCAACCAAAATATAAGAAAATATTACCGCATAGATAGTAGCCCATGATGCTCTATTCGGCATTTGTGAAGAAAAGCCGAATAGAGGATCAAATGATAACTCAGGAGTCTAATTAGAGTATGTCTATGTGTATGTGCATGCTTCACTGCTGGCCGCTGCCACACGTACTGCGGAGGTCTCTGCGCTGAAGCAGGACCTGAAGCGGTCTGAGGACGAGCTCGGCCTTACCAAGAGGCAGCTTGAGGAGAGCAAAGGTAAGAAATACCCCTGTCTATAAAGTTAAAAAGAAATTCCATTATAAAATAATAGGATCATCATGGGTTTGCCAGGGGCCACGACCGAAGTGACGACCCTGAGGAAAGCGTTGTCCGAGGCCGAAGACAAAGCGGCTAAGGAGCGTATTGAGCGGGAGAAGCAAGAAGACCGAGTAGACGAGGTGCAACAAGAGCTCAAGGCTCTCGAAAAAAAGCACGAGTCCTTGGAGCTTGACTCTAAGTCGCGAGAGTCCGAGCTCGCGCAGGCGCTTGAAAGCGTCCGGAGTGCCAAGGCCGAAGCACACAAGGCCCTCCAGGAGATTGATGCGGTGAAGAAGATAGCAGCGGGTAAGGCATTCATTATGCAAAGCAAGCATGTGAAGGAGACTTTCCTTTTGTTACCCGAGTTCGGAGCTCTCCAGGAGCGTTTGCAGATCTTCCCCACAGTGTACTAGATGCCGCGGAGTTTTACCGGGCTGAGGAGGGGAGCTCGACAGAGAAGTTGTTCTGGTCTCAGTATACTGGACCGAACACCCCGTGCCCTTGAGCGACCAGCTGAAGCAGTTGGTCGAGCTTCACAAGGCGGCCGAACAGGCCATGAAGGGCCTTATAATCCGGATGTGGCCTGGCGAGCCCCTGTGCGGTAGCTACTTTGGTCTGGTGAGGCAGCTTGTGGAAGCCTGCCCACGGCTTGAAGTCATCAAGCGGTCCGTCTGCATCGAGGGTGCATGCAAGGCTTTTGCCCGGGCGAAGGTACACTGGGCGAAGCTGGACGCCGTGAAGCTGGTGAAGGAGGGGCCTGTAACGCCCCAGATTTACTTTCCATATTTGTATCCAACTCTTGCCGTCTCCGGCGCTAAGTTATATTTATTTCTCGGGTTCGGGTCTTTGTCTCCGTGTGTTTTTTTCTTTTTCGTGCATCTCTTATCATGTCATCTCGTGCATTGCATTTGCATACATGTTCATCTCATGCATTCGAGCGTTTTCCCCGTTGTCCGTTTTGCATTCCGGCGCTTCGCTCTCCTCCGGTGGCCATTTCTAGCTTTCTTTCGTGTGTGGGGTTCAAACATTTCCGGATTGGACCGAGACTTGTCATGCGACCTTGGTTTACTACCGGTAGACCGCCTGTCAAGTTTCGTATCATTTGGACTTCGTTTGATACTCCAACGGTTAACGGAGGGACCGAAAAGGCCTTGTGTGTGTTGCAGCCCAACACCCCTCCAATTTGGCCCAAAACCCACCAAACTCTGCTCCATGTCCTAGAGCGTTCGATCACGATCGCGTGGGCGAAAACCGCACCTCATTTGGACTCTCCTAGCTCCAGTTATGTCTATTTATACCCCCTCCATTTCGGATCTCGTCTTCCACCTCGAAACCCTAGTTTTAAAAAAACATCCCCCGTCAGATCCGCCGCCGACGGACATGTCCGGACCCTAGCCGGACACGTCCGCCGCGCCCCGCCAGCCACTCATGCCTTGCCACGTGTCGCCGCCGCCTCCTACCCCCGCCGCCAGGCCCGAGGCCCGCAGCCGGCCCCCGAGAGCCCGCGCGCCTCCGCCGCCTTTCGCCTCGTCCGCCGCCACCCTCTCCGTCGCCGGTGGCCGGCACCGCCGCGGGACGCCGCCGCACCGCCGCGGGCCACGCCGCCGCCCGTGCGGGACCTCGCCGCCACGCCCGGCCGCCGCCTCGCTTCGGTCGGCACCGCCGCCGTCCCCACGAGCCGGCGCCGCCGCCCCGTCGCCCGGTCCTCTCCTCGCCGCCCTCCTCTTCCCGGATGGTCGCCGACGCGCCATTCCCGGTGAGCCCGAGCTCAGGCTGCTACAGTGCCCGATCCGGAGCTACAGTAACCGGACAAACCCTAGATCCGGTTGACTTTCTTCCCTCTCCCCCCTGATTTCTGTGCTATCTTTGACTGCTCGTATCTCCGCATCCGTAACTCCGATTTGGACATATAATATATCAAAATCTTCGTCTCGACATGTACATCATTTCATTCCATTGAATCATTTGCATTTGAGGTCATATTGTTTCCCAAAATGCTGTTAGAAGGAGGCTTCGTGAGTTAAATTGCAGATCCGTTAGTTTATCATGCACTTTTGTCATTTTTGCCATGTTTAATCCGTGCATGATATGCCTGTGCCCCTTTGGGATGAATTGTTAAGCATTTTGACTTCTTTCCAGAGGTGCCACCCATGCATTTTTAGGATGTGTGTGTTGTCTTGTGCAAGCTTGCGAAGAGAGGTACCTGAGATTGCTGATTTCAGGGACTTAGTGATTTTCACTAAGTCTGGGATATTTTAGTTCATGATGCCATATGTCCAGCTTGTTTTCTAGTGATCCGTGCCTCTTTTGAGGATGATCAGTAAGGGAGTTTTGATATTTATGTTATGCTCTATCCATCCATGTCTTTGTTTGCATGTGTGGAGTGCTCTAGGTTGACTCAATCGAGCTCAACTTTTGCTTCGTTGTTAATCTGGGCAGATCGTCAACTTGTTTGCGATTTGCATGTCTGGAATCTGTTTTGCATTTGCGTTTTTGCCATGCTTGTTTGAACCTCTTAATGGATGAATTGGCCGTGGCTCAGTGCTAGTATTGTGTTAAGCATCTTGTGGGCATCCCTGCCATGTATTTTGTTGTCATGTTTGGTGGCTGTAGCATGTTCATTTCGTTGCGTTTAGATGCCAACTTGCTGTAAATCGCAGACCGGTGTCATATCTTAAAACGCTTGCCATTTCCAAACCGTAACTCCGATTCCAATGATCTTTATATCGTTTTCAAGCGATTTCATCCCCTCTATCCAGTGGAACCCTTGGAATTCCAAGTTGAGGCCAGGTTCATGCATTTCCTGTCATATCTTGCATTTTGCATCCCGCATCGCATCCCGCATAGCATGTCATCATTTCATCATATTGCTTGGTCTTGCACGTGGTTGATTGTATCCTTGTTGCTGGTTTGTCTTGTTGGGTAGAGCCGGGAGACGAGTTCGCTACCGAGGAGCCCGTTGAGTTTGCTTGTGAGGATCCAGTCAACTTTGACAACTGTGCAGGCAAGATGATCATACCCTCGAAATCACTACTATCTTTGCTATGCTAGTTTGCTCGCTCTTTTGCTTTGCCACTGCTACGATGCCTACCAATTGCTTGTCAGCCTCCCAATTGCATGATTGAACCTCTAACCTACCATTGTCCTAGCAAACCGTTGATTGGCTATGTTACCGCTTTGCTCAGCCCTTCTTATAGCGTTGTTAGTTGCAGGTGAAGATTGGAGCCGTTCCTTGTTGGAACATTTATTTACTTGTTGGGATATCATTATATTGCCATGTTATCTTAATGCATCTATATACTTGGTAAAGGGTGGAAGGCTCGGCCCCTCGCCTAGTGTTTTGTTCCACTCTTGCCGCCCTAGTTTCCGTCATATCGGTGTTATGTTCCCGGATTTGCGTTCCTTACACGGTTGGGTTATAATGGGAACCCCTTGATAGTTCGCCTTGTTTAAAGCTTTTCCAGCAATGCCCAACATTGGTCTTACCGTTTGCCACCTAGCCTTTTCCTTTCCCTTGGGTTCTGCAGACTCAAGGGTCATCTTATTTTAACCCCCCGGGCCAGTGCTCCTCTGAGTGTTGGTCCAAACTAGAGTCCTGTGCAGCGCCCCCTCGGGGAAACTCAAGGTTTGGTTTTAGTTGTATGGAGCGCTCATCTGAGTGTGCCTGGAGAAAGAGATATGTGTAGCTCCTATCGGGATTTGTCGGCACATTCGGGCGGTGTTGCTGGTCTTGTTTTAACCTGTCGAATTGTCTTGTTGTACCGGGTTACCGAGTCTGATCGGTGTGTCTCGGGTGGAGGTCTATTCCTTCGTTGACCGTGAGAGCTTGTCATGGGCTAAGTTGGGACTCCCCTGTAGGGATTGAACTTTCGAAAGCCGTGCCCGCGGTTATGGGTAGATGGGAATTTGTTAATGTCCGGTTGTAGATAACTTAAACCTTAATTAATTAAAACGAATCAACTACGTGTGTTGCCGTGATGGCCTCTTCTCGGCGGAGTCCGGGGAGTGGACACGGTGTTGGAGTTATGCTTGCGCAGGTTATTCCTCTAGATTCTCGCTCGCGCCTTGCCTCCTCTTCTCGCTCTCTTTTGCGGATAAGTTAGCCACCACATATGCTAGTCGCTTGCTGCAGCCCCACATATACTTGCCTTATCCTTCCTATAAGCTTAAATAGTTTTGATCGCGAGGGTGCGAGATTGCTGAGTCCCTGTGGCTCACAGATACTATAACTCCAGATGCAGGTCCAGGCGATTCCGCTCCAGCTGACGAGTACGAGCTCAAGTGGGAGTTCGACGAGGACTCTCAGCGTTATTATGTCTCCTTTCCCGATGATTAGTAGTGGTGCCTAGTTGGGGTTCGATTCAGGGCCTTGTCGCATGTTGAGTTCTTTTCCATTTTGGCGCCGTAGTCGGGCCATGAGTGTTTGTTTGATGGATGTTATTTATGTTCTCTGATGTGACGTGGCGAGTGTAATCCAACTATGTTATCTCCCCCTTTTATTATGTATTACATGGGATGTTGTAATGATTGCCTGACTTGCGACATTGCTTTCAATGCGGTTATGTCTCTAAGTCGTGCCTCGACACGTGGGAGCTATAGCCGCATCGAGGGCGTTACAAGTTGGTATCAGAGCCGACCCTCGCGGTTACACGGATGTTTGCGGACAGGTGCGCGGTCATGTTGTGCATGACGTTTGTGACCCGTCGTGGCACACGGCATGGCACATGTGCCGGACTGGAAGCACAGACGTTTGTGCCAAGAGGGAACGTTCCTGTGGCCCGACGAGGACGTCGGTTCCTCTGAGTGGGGGTGTATGTGATAGCCTGGCTTATTAGGGATAGTAGACTACTCATATCAATAAGGAATTCCTTCTTTTCCGGGAGCCCATTCGGAAAGAACTCCAAAGTAAAGCGTGCTCAGCTTGGAGTAGTTTCAGGATGGGTGACCGACCGGGAAGTTGCTCCCGGATGCGCACGAGTGAGGACAAAGTGCGCAGAAAAGACTAGTATTGATCTATGGGGTCAGTCTAGATCCCGCCAGGAGTAACGACCACCGGCGGGTGTGTCCGGGGCATTACAACTTGGTATCAGAGCCAGGTTGTAACGCCCCAGATATACTTTCCATATTTGTATCCAACTCTTGCCGTTTCCGGCGTTAAGTTATGTTTATTTCCTCGGGTTCGGGTTGTTGTCTCCATGTGTTGTTTTCTTTTTCGTGCATCTCTTATCATGTCATCTCGTGCATTGCATTTGCATACATGTTCTTCTCATGCATTCGAGCGTTTTCCCCGTTGTCCGTTTTGCATTCCAGCGCTTCGCTCTCCTCCGGTGGCCATTTCTAGCTTTCTTTCGTGTGTGGGGTTCAAACATTTCCGGATTGGACCGAGACTTGTCATGCGGCCTTGGTTTACTACCGGTAGACCGCCTGTCAAGTTTCGTACCATTTGGACTTCGTTTGATACTCCAACGGTTAACCGAGGGACCGAAAAGGCCTTGTGTGTGTTGCAGCCCAACACCCCTCCAATTGGGCCCAAAACCCACCAACCTCTGCTCCATGTCCTAGAGCGTTCGATCACGATCGCGTGGCCGAAAACCGCACCTCATTTGGACTCTCCTAGCTCTACTTATGCCTATAAATAGCCCCCTCCAAATTCGGATCTTCTTCCCTGTCCAAACCCTAGTCTAAAAAAAACGAATCCAGCCGCCGCCGGACGTGTCCGCGCCAGACCGGACGCGTCCGCCGCCGTGCCCAGCCAGCCGCAAGCCGCCGCGTGGCGCGCACCCGCCGCCGCCGCCAGCCGGCCCGGGAGGCCCATCACCGGCCCCCGCGCGCCGCCACCGGGCCCGAGCGCCCCGCTCCTCTCCGCCTCCAGCGCCGCCGCCTTCTCCAACGCCGGTGGCCGGCGCCACCGCGAGCCGCCCCGCCGCCGTCAACTCCGGGACGGCCGCCCAAGCCCGACGCCATCGCGGGCCGCCGCCGCCGCGCGGGTCGCCGCCCCCGCCGCCCGCTCCCTCCTCCGGCGACGAGCCCCGGCCACCGCGACCCCTCTCCCCGGCGAGCTCCCTCCGACTCCGGCGTGAACAGTGAAGTCCGGCAACCGCCTCGGGAAGCGTGCCGATCCAGATCTGGAAATATCCCTCTCGGTTGACTTTTTCGTCCCTAACCCTAGTTTTTTATGCATACTTTGACTGCCCATAACTTTGCATCCGTAGCTCCGATTTGGGCATATAATATATCAAAAACTTCGCCTCGACATGTACATCATTTCATTCCATTGCATCATTTGCATTTGAGTTCATCTTGATGCGCAAAATGCTGTTAGAAGGAGGCTTCGTGAGTTAAATTGCAGATCCGTTAGTTCATCATGCACTTTTGTTATTTTTGCCATGTTTAATCCATGCATGATATGCCTGTGCCCCTTTGGGATGAATTGTTAAGCATTTTGTCTTATTTCCAGAGGTGCCACCCATGCATTTTTAGGATGTGTGTGTTTTCTTGTGCAAGCTTGCGAAGAGAGGTACCTGAGATTGCTGATTTCAGGGACTTAGTGATTTTCACTAAGTCTGGGATATTTTAGTTCATGATGCCATATGTCCAGCTTGTTTCCTAGTGATCCGTGCCTCTTTTGAGGATGATCAGTAAGGGAGTTTTGATATTTATGTTATGCTCTATCCATCCATGTCTTTGTTTGCATGTGTGGAGTGCTCTAGGTTGACTCAATCGAGCTCAACTTTTGCTTCGTTGTTAATCTGGGCAGATCGTCAACTTGTTTGCGATTTGCATGTCTGGAATCTGTTTTGCATTTGCGTTTTTGCCATGCTTGTTTGAACCTCTTAATGGATGAATTGGCCGTGGCTCAGTGCTAGTATTGTGTTAAGCATCTTGTGGGCATCCCTGCCATGTATTTTGTTGTCATGTTTGGTGGCTGTAGCATGTTCATTTCGTTGCGTTTAGATGCCAACTTGCTGTAAATCGCAGACCGGTGTCATATCTTAAAACGCTTGCCATTTCCAAACCGTAACTCCGATTCCAATGATCTTTATATCGTTTTCAAGCGATTTCATCCCCTCTATCCAGTGGCACCCTTGGAATTCCAAGTTGAGGCCAGTTTCATGCATTTCCTGTCATATCTTGCATTTTGCATCCCGCATAGCATGTCATCATTTCATCATATTGCTTGGTCTTGCACGTGGTTGATTGTATCCTTGTTGCTGGTTTGTCTTGTTGGGTAGAGCCGGGAGATGAGTTCGCTACCGAGGAGCCCGTTGAGTTTGCTTGTGAGGATCCAGTCAACTTTGACAACTGTGCAGGCAAGATGATCATACCCTCGAAATCACTACTATCTTTGCTATGCTAGTTTGCTCGCTCTTTTGCTTTGCCACTGCTACGATGCCTACCACTTGCTTGTCAGCCTCCCAATTGCATGATTGAACCTCTAACCTACCATTGTCCTAGCAAACCGTTGATTGGCTATGTTACCGCTTTGCTCAGCCCTTCTTATAGCGTTGTTAGTTGCAGGTGAAGATTGGAGCCGTTCCTTGTTGGAACATTTATTTACTTGTTGGGATATCATTATATTGCCATGTTATCTTAATGCATCTATATACTTGGTAAAGGGTGGAAGGCTCGGCCCCTCGCCTAGTGTTTTGTTCTACTCTTGCCGCCCTAGTTTCCGTCATATCGGTGTTATGTTCCCGGATTTGCGTTCCTTACGCGGTTGGGTTATAATGGGAACCCCTTGATAGTTCGCCTTGTTTAAAGCTTTTCCAGCAATGCCCAACATTGGTCTTACCGTTTGCCACCTAGCCTTTTCCTTTCCCTTGGGTTCTGCAGACTCAAGGGTCATCTTATTTTAACCCCCCCGGGCCAGTGCTCCTCTGAGTGTTGGTCCAAACTAGAGTCCCGTGCAGCGCCCCCTCGGGGAAACTCGAGGTTTGGTTTTAGTTGTATGGAGCGCTCATCTGAGTGTGCCCTGAGAAAGAGATATGTGCAGCTCCTATCGGGATTTGTCGGCACATTCGGGCGGTGTTGCTGGTCTTGTTTTAACCTGTCGAATTGTCTTGTTGTACCGGGTTACCGAGTCTGATCGGTGTGTCTCGGGTGGAGGTCTATTCCTTCATTGACCGTGGGAGCTTGTCATGGGCTAAGTTGGGACTCCCCTGCAGGGATTGAACTTTCGAAAGCCGTGCCCGCGGTTATGGGCAGATGGGAATTTGTTAATGTCCGGTTGTAGATAACTTAAACCTTAATTAATTAAAACGAATCAACTACGTGTGTTGCCGTGATGGCCTCTTCTCGGCGGAGTCCGGGGAGTGGACACGGTGTTGGAGTTATGCTTGCGCAGGTTATTCCTCTAGATTCTCGCTCGCGCCTTGCCTCCTCTTTTCGCTCTCTTTTGCGGATAAGTTAGCCACCACATATGCTAGCCGCTTGCTACAGTTCCACATATACTTGCCTTATCCTTCCTATAAGCTTAAATAGTTTTGATCACGAGGGTGCGAGATTGCTGAGTCCCTGTGGCTCACAGATACTATAATTCCAGATGCAGGTCCAGGTGATTCCGCTCCAAGTGACGAGTACGAGCTCAAGTGGGAGTTCGACGAGGACTCTCAGCGTTATTATGTTTCCTTTCCCGATGATCAGTAGTGGTGCCTAGTTGGGGTTTGATTCAGGGCCTTGTCGCATGTTGGGTTCTTTTCTATTTTGGCGCCGTAGACGGGCCATGAGTGTTTGCTTGATGGATGCTATTTATGTACTCTGATGTGACGTGGCGAGTGTAAGCCAACTATGTTACCTCCCCCTTTTATTATGTATTACATGGGATGTTGTAATGATTGCCTAACTTGCAACATTGCTTTCAATGCGGTTATGCCTCTAAGTCGTGCCTCGACACGTGGGAGCTATAGCCGCATCGAGGGCGTTACAAGTTGGTATCAGAGCCTTCCCCGACCTTAGGAGCCCCCATTGCTTGATCGTTTTTAGCAGCCGAGTTGTGTCTAGAAAAATGTTTTGAGTCACTTAGGAATTATATATCGGAGAGTTAGGAATTCTTTTTACTTCCCAGTCTCCTCATCGCTCTGGTAAGGCATCCTGACGTAGAGTTTTGACTCTTCTCTTCTCAAATTTCACTAAATTTTTTTTTAGGATCACTCGAGTATCCTGGTTTTGTTCCGATGGTTTTGTGACGAGAACATTGTTCTTGGTGCCTCCTGTCTTTAGGGGTTGTGGCAGTGTCCCGGGGAGTTGAGCTCCGAGGTGTTGTCGTCACAATTTTATCGTTGCAATTCTGGTATACTTGAGATATGTGCGCGACATCGAAAATCTCCTTTATGCAGTTCGTTGGTGAGATAACCTCGACGCCACCCAGTACTGGGGCGGGAGTTCGGGAGTATCGCCATAACTTGTATAACGGATGCTTTTCGAAGGTTAAGATAGGTGGGTTTCCGAAGGTTTCTTGGTTATGTGTTGAAGGATGGATACAGCTGGACGTAGGATTTGCTAGCTTGAGTGAGATATTATGCTCCCCTGTATCCCCAACACCTGATTGCATAACCGGAAAAATTTCGGGAATTTCATAGGTGGGAATTCAAGTAGCCTTAGGATATCTTTCCGACAGATGTATGATATGAAATTGGGGTTCGACGTCTAGTGGTTCGCCTATTCACGGTCGATTTTACAGTGGTCTCGTTGTGTCTTAAAGAGTCCTTGGCTATGCTGACTCGGGGACGCTTCGTATGTCATGTGCACTGCCTTGTACATGATGGTGCGGTACGATCGAGCCCGTGTAGGTCCCACCACGAAAACTTCGGACGAAATTTCTATCATGTATTTGTTCCGGCTTATTCCGCAAGCCAACCCTGGGTTTTATTTCGAGTTGTGGCATTCGTTTTGCTTCGACGTCATATGTTGATTCCATCCCTCGTTGTTGTACCCCTTCTACCTGATTCTTCGTGGCTTCGCAATTTAGGAATATGTGACCACTTCAAGAGAAGTGCATTCGTTCATTTTGTTCGGATGTGAAGACTTTATGTTGCAATTATCATTCCGTTGGATTCAGCTTCAATATTTGTCTATTTGTGTGCTAATGGTGGTCAACCTGTTCAGGATGGCTCCCGCTAAGAGCACCAGTCAGAACCAGAATCAAGATCCGCCACCGCCTCCACCTCCTCCAGAGGCATGGCAAGCTGTGATGGCCGCAACCAATGCAAACACTCAGCTGATCATGCAAATTCTCCAAGAGCGCAATCAAGGCAGTCAAGGGAATCAAGGCAGCAACCAGGGTCACTTTGCTACACTCAACCAGTTCCTTGCTAACGGGCCAAAGACTTTCAGCAATTGTGTTGAGGCAACCGATGCTGATGATTGGCTTGTGGATCTGAGTAAGCATTTCGAGTGCAGCAACGTCAGGCCTGAGGACTTTGTGAAACTCGCTTCCTTCCAACTCAAAGATCAGGCTACAGAGTGGTTCCAGCAGTACAAGGATTCCAGAGGTGGACGTGTTATCACTTGGGATGATTTCCGTCAAGATTTCCGCGCTCATCACATTCCTCAGAGCGTGGTTGAAAGCAAGCGTGAGGAATTCCGCAATCTGAAGCAAAGCTCTTTGTCTGTCTATGACTACAACAAGTTGTTCCAGAAGCTTGCCCGCTTTGCCAAGCAGGACGTGCCTGATGAGAAGAGCATGATATACCAGTTCAGGGGTGGTCTCAGGGAAGATATTCAGCTCGCTCTTGTTCTTTTTGAGCCTTTGAGATACGATGAGTTCTACAACATGGCACTGAAGCAAGAGGCTGCTCAGTTGAGGTGTGATGCTTCCAGGAAGCGCGTCAGAGATGTTACTCCTTCCTCCTCTACTCAAGTGGCCAAGCAGCAGAAGTTTTGGCTTCCTCCTCCTCTGTTCCGTCAGCCGTATCAGCAGAAGAGCAAAGGTGGCAGTGGTTCTTCCCACCCACCCAACCCAGGCTTTCAGAACAAGGCTTCGTCTCAAGCTCCAAGATCGAGTGCTCCGTATCACCGTCTGCTTTCAGAGGTCACGTGCAACAAGTGCCAACAGAAGGGTCACTATGCCAACAAGTGTTTCAACCAGAGGCGTCTTCCTCCTCCTCCTCGTGTGAGATCGGCAAGTACAGCTGTGGTCAAGCATAACCCCAAGTACGCCAAGGTCAACATGGTGAATGCAGCTCAGGCAGAGGACTCGTCAGATGTGATCATGGGTAACCTTCCTGTTAACGATGTTCCTGCAAAAGTTCTTTTTGACACGGGTGCATCGCATTGCTTCATTTCCAAACCTTTTGCATCAAAGTATGAGTGTGATTATCAGTATCTGCAAAGTTCCTTGCAAATTGTGTCACCGGGCAAGCAGATGACAGCTAACACCTGCGTCCCTGAGGTTACTATCACATTGGGTGACTACAAGTTCCTTTCTTCCCCAATTGTTCTCGGTAACTCGGATATTGATCTTATTCTCGGAATGGATTGGCTTTCTAAGCACAAGGCACATCTTGACTGTGCTGCCAGGCAGATTCAATTGACTCATTCGTCTGAGGATGTAATTGTCTTTGCCGCTCGGGATAATACCATCCGTCTATTTTCTCTCAATGAGAAGGGTGAATTGGATGCCATCTCTCAAATTCCTGTCGTTTGCGAATATGAAGACGTTTTTCCAGAAGAGCTCCCAGGAATGCCTCCGCACCGGCCAGTTGAATTCGTTATTGAACTTGAACCTGGCACGGAACCTGTGTGCAAACGTCCTTACAAGCTTGGACCTGAAGAGTTGAAGGAGCTGAAGAAGCAACTCGATGAGCAAGAAAGATTGGGTCTCATCCGGCCTAGCACTTCTCCGTGGGGTTGTGGAGTTCTTTTTGTGAAGAAGAAGGATGGATTGAGTCGACTTTGTGTTGATTACCGTCCAGTGAACAAGAAGACCATCAAGAACAAATACCCACTTCCCAACATCAATGAGCTGTTCGAACAACTCAAGGGTGCTCAAGTATTCTCCAAGCTTGATCTCCGTATGGGTTATCATCAGATTCGCATTCGTGAAGAAGATATTCCCAAGACAGCATTCAGAACAAGCTTTGGTTCATATGAATACACTGTCATGTCTTTTGGCCTCGCCAACGCTCCTCCGACGTTCTCTCGCATGATGAACTTCATCTTCAACGCCTACACCAATGACTTTGTTTTGGTCTATCTCGATGACATGCTAGTTTTCTCGAAGAACAAGGAAGATCATGCCAAGCACTTGCGTTTGGTTCTCAATAAGCTCAGGGAACATCAGTTCTACGCCAAGTTCTCCAAGTGTGAATTTTGCCTCGATGAGGTTCTTTATCTTGGTCATATCATCTCTGCCAAGGGAATTTCTGTGAATCCCGAGAAGGTATCCACAATTGTGAATTGGGAACCTCCTCAGAATGTGAAGCAACTCCGCAGTTTTCTCGGTCTCGCAAGCTATTGCCAAGATTCGTTGAAAACTTTTCCAAGATCGCGAAGCCTCTCTCAAATCTTCTTCAGAAGCACGTCAAGTACGTTTGGTCTCCGGAGTGTGATATTGCTTTCAACACTTTGAAAGAGAAGTTGATCACTGCTCCAGTTCTGACTCCGCCTGAACGCACCGTCAACTTCGAGGACATTGAGCTCCAAGAAGATCTCTCTTACCGTGAGCACCCAGTTGCCATTCTTGAAGAAACTGAACGCAGAACTCGCAACAAGTCAATCAAATTTCTCAAAGTCAAGTGGTCTCACCATTCCGACCGTGAAGCTACATGGGAACGCGAGGATCACCTCCGTTCTGAGTACCCGGAGTTCTTTCAGTCCTAGATCTCGGGACGAGATCTTTTCGTAGTGGTGGAGTGTTGTAACGCCCCAGATATACTTTCCATATTTGTATCCAACTCTTGCCGTTTCCGGCGTTAAGTTATGTTTATTTCCTCGGGTTCGGGTTGTTGTCTCCGTGTGTTGTTTTCTTTTTCGTGCATCTCTTATCATGTCATCTCGTGCATTGCATTTGCATACATGTTCATCTCATGCATTCGAGCGTTTTCCCCGTTGTCCGTTTTGCATTCCGGCGCTTCGCTCTCCTCCGGTGGCCATTTCTAGCTTTCTTTCGTGTGTGGGGTTCAAACATTTCTGGATTGGACCGAGACTTGTCATGCGGCCTTGGTTTACTACCGGTAGACCGCCTGTCAAGTTTCGTACCATTTGGACTTCGTTTGATACTCCAACGGTTAACCGAGGGACCGAAAAGGCCTCGTGTGTGTTGCAGCCCAACACCCCTCCAATTTGGCCCAAAACCCACCAAACTCTGCTCCATGTCCTAGAGCGTTCGATCACGATCGCGTGGCCGAAAACCGCACTTCATTTGGACTCTCCTAGCTCTACTTATGCCTATAAATAGCCCCCTCCAAATTCGGATCTTCTTCCCCGTCCAAACCCTAGTCTAAAAAAAAACGAATCCAGCCGCCGCCGGCCGTGTCCGCCGCCGCGCCCAGCCAGCCGCAAGCCGCCGCGTGGCGCGCACCCGCCGCCGCCGCCAGCCGGCCCGGGAGGCCCATCACCGGCCCCCGCGCGCCGCCACCGGGCCCGAGCGCCCCCCTCCTCTCCGCCTCCAGCGCCGCCGCCTTCTCCAACGCCGGTGTCCGGCGCCACCGCGAGCCGCCCCGCCGCCGTCAACTCCGGGACGGCAGCCCAAGCCCGACGCCACCGCGGGCCGCCGCCGCCGCGCGGGTCGCCGCCCCCTCCGCCCGCTCCCTCCTCCGGCGACGAGCCCCGGCCACCGCGACCCCTCTCCCCGGCGAGCTCCCTCCGACTCCGGCGTGAACAGTGAAGTCCGGCGACCGCCTCGAGAAGCGTGCCGATCCAGATCTGGAAATATCCCTCTCGGTTGACTTTTTCGTCCCTAACCCTAGTTTTTTATGCATACTTTGACTGCCCGTAACTTTGCATCCGTAGCTCCGATTTGGGCATATAATATATATCAAAATGTTCGCCTCGACATGTACATCGTTTCATTCCATTGCATCATTTGCATTTGAGTTCATCTTGATGCCTAAAATGCTGTTAGAAGGAGGCTTCGTGGGCGAAAACCGCACCTCATTTGGACTCTCCTAGCTCCACTTATGTCTATTTATACCCCCCTCCATTTCGGATCTCGTCTTCCACCTCGAAACCCTAGTTTTAAAAAAACATACCCCGTCAGATCCGCCACCGACGGACATGTCCGGACCCTAGCCGGACACGTCCGCTGCGCCCCGCCAGCCACTCACGCCTTGCCACGTGTCGCCGCCGCCTCCTACCCCCGCCGCCGGGCCCGAGGCCCGCAGCCGGCCCCCGAGAGCCCGCGCGCCTCCGCCGCCTTTCGCCTTGTCCGCCGCCGCCCTCTCCGTCGCCGGTGGCCGGCGCCGCCGCGGGACGCCGCTGCGCCGCCGCGGGCCACGCCGCCGCCCATGCGGGACCTCGCCGCCACGCCCGGCCGCCGCCTCGCTTCGGTCGGCACCGCCGCCGTCCCCACGAGCTGGCGCCGCTGCCCCGTCGCCCGGTCCTCTCCTCGCCGCCCACCTCTTCCCGGACGGTCGCCGGTGTGCCATTCCCGGTGAGCCCGAGCTCGGGCTGCTACAGTGCCCGATCCGGAGCTACAGTAACCGGACAAACCCTAGATTCGGTTGACTTTGTTCCCTCTCCCCCCTGATTTCTGTGCTATCTTTGACTGCTCGTATCTCCGCATCCGTAACTCCGATTTGGACATATAATATATCAGAATCTTCGTCTCGACATGTACATCATTTCATTCCATTGCATCATTTGCATTTGAGGTCATCTTGTTGCCCAAAATGCTGTTAGAAGGAGGCTTCGTGAGTTAAATTGCAGATCCGTTAGTTCATCATGCACTTTTGTCATTTTTGCCATGTTTAATCCGTGCATGATATGCCTGTGCCCCTTTGGGATGAATTGTTAAGCATTTTGACTTCTTTCCAGAGGTGCCACCCATGCATTTTTAGGATGTGTGTGTTGTCTTGTGCAAGCTTGCGAAGAGAGGTACCTGAGATTGCTGATTTCAGGGACTTAGTGATTTTCACTAAGTCTGGGATATTTTAGTTCATGATGCCATATGTCCAGCTTGTTTCCTAGTGATCCGTGCCTCTTTTGAGGATGATCAGTAAGGGAGTTTTGATATTTATGTTATGCTCTATCCATCCATGTCTTTGTTTGCATGTGTGGAGTGCTCTAGGTTGACTCAATCGAGCTCAACTTTTGCTTCGTTGTTAATCTGGGCATATCGTCAACTTGTTTGCGATATTGCCGATGTTATTGTAGTTGATCCGTGCATGCTATGCCATTGTTCTTTCCATGTCTAGCTTGTATTTTGTGCCTTATCAATGGATGTATGCTTGCCTTGTTGTGACTTGCACCATGGTGAGTGCATCGAGCTTGTTTACATGCCTTCGTGAGTTATATTTCAGCATGTCTCAGTTTTCACTAAGTCTGAAAACTGATTGTGTTTTAGCTATGTTCGTGTGCCCGTTAATATATTTTGTGAACCCTTTTGGCCCCAGGTCACTTTGGGTCTTTTGTTAAGCTTGTTGAGTAGCTCCATGCCAGGTTCTTAATTGTCATGTTCAGGTCATGTATCATATTGTTTTGCTGCTCCGAAGAGAGCATCGTGATCTGAAATTTCGAACAAGTGTTAATTTCACTAAGTCTGGAATCTGTTTTGCATTTGCGTTTTTTTCCATGCTTGTTTGAACCTCTTAATGGATGAATTGGCCATGGCTCAGTGCTAGTATTTTGTTAAGCATCTTGTGGGCATCCCTGCCATGTATTTTGTTGTCACGTTTGGTGGCTGTAGCATGTTCATTTCGTTGCGTTTAGATGCCTACTTGCTGTAAATCGCAGACCGGTGTCATATCTTAAAACGCTTGCCATTTCAAAACCGTAACACCGATTCCAATGATCTTTATATCGTTTTCAAGCAATTTCATCCCCTATATCCAGTGGCACCCTTGGAATTCCAAGTTGAGGCCAGGTTCAAGCATTTCCTGTCATATCTTGCATTTTGCATCCCGCATCGCATCCCGCATAGCATGTCATCATTTCATCATATTGCTTGGTCTTGCACGTGGTTGATTGTATCCTTGTTGCTGGTTTGTCTTGTTGGGTAGAGCCGGGAGACGAGTTCGCTACCGAGGAGCCCGTTGAGTTTGCTTGTGAGGATCCAGTCAACTTTGACAACTGTGCAGGCAAGATGATCATACCCTCGAAATCACTACTATCTTTGCTATGCTAGTTTGCTCGCTCTTTTGCTTTGCCACTGCTACGATGCCTACCAATTGCTTGTCAGCCTCCCAATTGCATGATTGAACCTCTAACCTACCATTGTCCTAGCAAACCGTTGATTGGCTATGTTACCGCTTTGCTCAGCCCTTCTTATAGCGTTGTTAGTTGCAGGTGAAGATTGGAGCCGTTCCTTGTTGGAACATTTATTTACTTGTTGGGATATCATTATATTGCCATGTTATCTTAATGCATCTATATACTTGGTAAAGGGTGGAAGGCTCGGCCCCTCGCCTAGTGTTTTGTTCCACTCTTGCCGCCCTAGTTTCCGTCATATCGGTGTTATATTCCCGGATTTGCGTTCCTTACGCGGTTGGGTTATAATGGGAACCCCTTGATAGTTCGCCTTGTTTAAAGCTTTTCCAGCAATGCCCAACATTGGTCTTACCGTTTGCCACCTAGCCTTTTCCTTTCCCTTGGGTTCTGCAGACTCAAGGGTCATCTTATTTTAACCCCCCCGTGCCAGTGCTCCTCTGAGTGTTGGTCCAAACTAGAGTCCCGTGCAGCGCCCCCTCGGGGAAACTCGAGGTTTGGTTTTAGTTGTATGGAGCGCTCATCTGAGTGTGCCCTGAGAAAGAGATATGTGCAGCTCCTATCGGGATTTGTCGGCACATTCGGGCGGTGTTGCTGGTCTTGTTTTAACCTGTCGAATTGTCTTGTTGTACCGGGTTACCGAGTCTGATCGGTGTGTCTCGGGTGGAGGTCTATTCCTTCGTTGACCGTGAGAGCTTGTCATGGGCTAAGTTGGGACTCCCCTGCAGGGATTGAACTTTCGAAAGCCGTGCCCGCGGTTATGGGCAGATGGGAATTTGTTAATGTCCGGTTGTAGATAACTTAAACCTTAATTAATTAAAATGAATCAACTGAGTGTGTTGCCGTGATGGCCTCTTCTCGGCGGAGTCCGGGAAGTGGACACGGTGTTGGAGTAATGCTTGCGCACGTTGTTCCTCTAGATTCTCGCTCGCGCCTTGCCTCCTCTTCTCGCTCTCTTTTGCGTATAAGTTAGCCACCACATATGCTAGTCGCTTGCTGCAGCTCCACATATACTTGCCTTATCCATTCCTATAAGCTTAAATAGTTTTGATCGCGAGGGTGCGAGATTGCTGAGTCCCTGTGGCTCATAGATACTATAATTCCAGATGCAGGTCCAGGTGATTCCGCTCCAGGTGACAAGTACGAGCTCAAGTGGGAGTTCGACGAGGACTCTCAGCGTTATTATGTTTCCTTTCCCGATGATCAGTAATGGTGCCTAGTTGGGGTTATCGATTCAGGGCCTTGTCGCATGTTGGGGTCTTTTCTATTTTCGCACCGTAGACGGGCCATGAGTGATTTGTATGATGGATGTTATTTATGTACTTTGATGTGACGTGGCGAGTGTAAGCCAACTATGTACCTCCCCTTTATATTATTTATGTACATGGGATGTGTGATGATTTCCTGACTTGCGACATTGCTTTCAATGCGGTTATGCCTCTAAGTCGTGCCTCGACACGTGGGAGATATAGCCGCATCGAGGGCGTTACAAGTTGGTATCAGAGCCAGGTTATAGCTCTGATACCAACTTGTAACGCCCCAGATATACTTTCCATATTTGTATCCAGCTCTTGCCGTTTCCGGCGTTAAGTTATGTTTATTTCCTCGGGTTCGGGTTGTTGTCTCCGTGTGTTGTTTTCGTTTTCATGCATCTCTTATCATGTCATCTCGTGCATTGCATTTGCATACATGTTCATCTCATGCATTCGAGCGTTTTCCCCGTTGTCCGTTTTGCATTCCGGCGCTTCGCTCTCCTCCGGTGGCCATTTCTAGCTTTCTTTCGTGTGTGGGGTTCAAACATTTCCGGATTGGACCGAGACTTGTCATGCGGCCTTGGTTTACTACCGGTAGACCGCCTGTCAAGTTTCGTATCATTTGGACTTCGTTTGATACTCCAACGGTTAACCGAGGGACCGAAAAGGCCTCGTGTGTGTTGCAGCCCAACACCCCTCAAATTTGGCCCAAAACCCACCAAACTCTGCTCCATGTCCTAGAGCGTTCGATCACGATCGCGTGGGCAAAAACCGCACCTCATTTGGACTCTCCTAGCTCCCTCTATGCCTATATATACACCCCCCCATTCGGATCTCAGATTCCTCCCCGTCCTCCTCCAAAAAAAAACAGATCAACCCCCCCGCCACCGACGGACGTGTCCGGATCGGACCGGACAACGTCCGCCGCCGCCGCCTCCCGTCCAGTCCGCGCGCGCCACGTGGGCCGCGCCCACATCGCCGCCGCCGGGCCCGCCTAGCCCGCGCGCCGGCCCCCTTCCTCCTCCTCCCGGGCCAGAGGTGGCCGTGGCCCGACCGCCGCCTCCCTAGGCCACCGGCCTCCACCGCCGCCCGTAGCTCCGGTGGGCGGAGCCACCACCGCCGCCATCGCCGCCCGCCGCCTCGCCCGGCCCCGCCTCGGGACTCCGCCGCCGAGACGCCCGCCGCCTCCACCGCCGGCGACCGGGCCGGATCCGGCCGCCCCTCCACCGGTCGGCGAGCCCCTCCTCTCCTCCGGCGTCCTTCTCCGGCGCCGATCTGCTACAGTGTCGCGAAGAGCTACAGTAAAACCCTAGATCTAATCTGGGAGGTTGATTTTTTTTGCTAAGTCCCTAGAATTTTTACTCCATATGCTCCTGTTCGAGACCCCGTATCTCTGCATCCGTAGCTCCGTTTTGGGCATATGATATATCAAAATCTTCGCCTCGACATGTACATCATTTCTTTCCATTGCATCATTTGCATTTGAGGTCATCTTGTTGCCCAAAATACTGTTAGAAAGAGGCTTCGTGAGTTAAATTGCAGATCCATTAGTTCATCTTGCACTTTTGTCATTTTTGCCATGTTTAATTCGTGCATTATATACCTGTGCCCCTTTGGGATGAATTGTTAAGCATTTTGTCTTATTTCCAGAGGTGCCACCCATGCATTTTTAGGATGCGTGTGTTGTCTTGTGCAAGCTTGCGAAGAGAGGTACCTGAGATTGCTGATTTCAGGGACTTAGTGATTTTCACAAAGTCTGGGATATTTTAGTTCATGATGCCATATGTCCAGCTTGTTTCCTAGTGATCCGTGCCTCTTTTGAGGATGATCAGTAAGGGAGTTTTGATATTTATGTTATGCTCTATCCATCCATGTCTTTGTTTGCATGTGTGGAGTGCTATAGGTTGACTCAATCGAGCTCAACTTTTGCTTCGTTGTTAATCTGGGAAGATCGTCAACTTGTTTGCGATTTTGCCGATGTTATTGTAGTTGATCCGTGCATTCTATGCCATTGTTCTTGCCATATCTAGCTTGTATTTTGTGCCTTCTCAATGGATGTGTGCCTGCCTCGCCATGACTTGCACCATGGTGAGTGCATCGAGCTCGTTTACATGCCTTCGTGAGTTATATTTCAGCATGTCTCAGTTTTCACTAAGTCTGAAAACTGATTGTGTTTTAGCTATGTTCGTGTGCCCGTTAATATATTTTGTGAACCCTTTTGGCCCCAGGTCACTTTGGGTCTTTTGTTAAGCTTGTTGAGTAGCTCCATGCCATGTTCTTACTTGTCATGTTCAGGTCATGTATCATATTGTTTTGCTGCTCCGAAGAGAGCATCGTGATCTGAAATTTCAGACAAGTGTTAATTTCACTAAGTCTGGAATCTGTTTTGCATTTGCGTTTTTGCCATGCTTGTTTGAACCTCTTAATGGATGAATTGGCCGTGGCTCAGTGCTAGTCTTGTGTTAAGAATCTTGTGGGCATCCCTGCCATGTATTTTGTTGTCATGTTTGGTGGCTGTAGCATGTTCATTTCGTTGCGTTTAGATGCCTACTTGCTGTAAATCGCAGACCGGTGTCATATCGTAAAACGCTTGCCATTTCCAAACCGTAACTCCGATTCCAATGATCTTTATATCGTTTTCAAGCGATTTCATCCCCTCTATCCAGTGGCACCCTTGGAATTCCAAGTTGAGGCCAGGTTCATGCATTTCCTGTCATATCTTGCATTTTGCATCCCGCATCGCATCCCGCATAGCATGTCATCATTTCATCATATTGCTTGGTCTTGCACGTGGTTGATTGTATCCTTGTTGCTGGTTTGTGTTGTTGGGTAGAGCCGGGAGACGAGTTCGCTACCGAGGAGCCCGTTGAGTTTGCTTGTGAGGATCCAGTCAACTTTGACAACTGTGCAGGCAAGATGATCATACCCTCGAAATCACTACTATCTTTGCTATGCTAGTTTGCTCGCTCTTTTGCTTTGCCACTGCTACGATGCCTACCACTTGCTTGTCAGCCTCCCAATTGCATGATTGAACCTCTAACCTACCATTGTCCAAGCAAACCTTTGATTGGCTATGTTACCGCTTCGCTCAGCCCCTTCTTATAGCGTTGTTAGTTGCAGGTGAAGATTGGAGCCGTTCCTTGTTGGAACATTTATTTACTTGTTGGGATATCATTATATTGCCATGTTATATTAATGCATCTATATACTTGGTAAAGGGTGGAAGGCTCGGCCCCTCGCCTAGTGTTTTGTTCCACTCTTGCCGCCCTAGTTTCCGTCATATCGGTGTTATATTCCCGGATTTGCATTCCTTACGCGGTTGGGTTATAATGGGAACCCCTTGATAGTTCGCCTTGTTTAAAGCTTTTCCAGCAATGCCCAACATTGGTCTTACCGTTTGCCACCTAGCCTTTTCCTTTCCCTTGGGTTCTGCAGACTCAAGGGTCATCTTATTTTAACCCCCCCGGGCCAGTGCTCCTCTGAGTGTTGGTCCAAACTAGAGTCCTGTGCAGCGCCCCCTCGGGGAAACTCGAGGTTTGGTTTAAGTTGTATGGAGCGCTCATCTGAGTGTGCCCTGAGAAAGAGATATGTGCAGCTCCTATCGGGATTTGTCGGCACATTCGGGCGGTGTTGCTGGTCTTGTTTTAACCTGTCGAATTGTCTTGTTGTACCGGGTTACCGAGTCTGATCGGTGTGTCTCGGGTGGAGGTCTATTCCTTCGTTGACCGTGAGAGCTTGTCATGGGCTAAGTTGGGACTCCCCTGCAGGGATTGAACTTTCGAAAGCCGTGCCCGCGGTTATGGGCAGATGGGAATTTGTTAATGTCCGGTTGTAGATAACTTAAACCTTAATTAATTAAAACGAATCAACTCCGTGTGTTGCCGTGATGGCCTCTTCTCGGCGGAGTCCGGGGAGTGGACACGGTGTTGGAGTTATGCTTGCGCAGGTTATTCCTCTAGATTCTCGCTCGCGCCTTGCCTCCTCTTCTCGCTCTCTTTTGCGGATAAGTTAGCCACCACATATGCTAGCCGCTTGCTGCAGTTCCACATATACTTGCCTTATCCTTCCTATAAGCTTAAATAGTTTTGATCGCGAGGGTGCGAGATTGCTGAGTCCCTGTGGCTCACAGATACTATAACTCCAGATGCAGGTCCAGGCGATTCCGCTCTAGGTGACGAGTACGAGCTCAAGTGGGAGTTCGACGAGGACTCTCAGCGTTATTATGTTTCCTTTCCCGATGATCAGTAGTGGTGCCTAGTTGGGGTTCGATTCAGGGCCTTGTCGCATGTTGGGTTCTTTTCTATTTTGGCGCCGTAGACGGGCCATGAGTGTTTGTTTGATGGATGCTATTTATGTACTCTGATGTGATGTGGCGAGTGTAAGCCAACTATGTTACCTCCCCCTTTTATTATGTATTACATGGGATGTTGTAATGATTGCCTAACTTGCAACATTGCTTTCAATGCGGTTATGCCTCTAAGTCGTGCCTCGACACGTGGGAGCTATAGCCGCATCGAGGGCGTTACAAGTTGGTATCAGAGCCTTCCCCGACCTTAGGAGCCCCCATTGCTTGATCGTTTTTAGCAGCCGAGTTGTGTCTAGAAAAATATTTTGAGTCACTTAGGAATTATATATCGGAGAGTTAGGAATTCTTTTTACTTCCCAGTCTCCTCATCGCTCTGGTAAGGCATCCTGACGTAGAGTTTTGACTCTTCTCTTCTCAAATTTCACTAAATTTTTTTTTTAGGATCACGCGAGTATCTTGGTTTTGTTCCGATGGTTTTGTGACGAGAACATTGTTCTTGGTGCCTCCTGTCTTTAGGGGTTGTGGCAGTGTCCCGGGGAGTTGAGCTCCGAGGTGTTGTCGTCACAATTTTATCGTTGCAATTCTGGTATACTTGAGATATGTGCGCGACATCGAAAATCTCCTTTATGCAGTTCGTTGGTGAGATAACCTCGACGCCACCCAGTACTGGGGCGGGAGTTCGGGAGTATCGCCATAACTTGTATAACGGATGCTTTTCGAAGGTTAAGATAGATGGGTTTCCGAAGGTTTCTTGGTTATGTGTTGAAGGATGGATACAGCTGGACGTAGGATTTGCTAGCTTGAGTGAGATATTATGCTCCCCTGTATCCCCAACACCTGATTGCATAACCGGAAAAATTTCGGGAATTTCATAGGTGGGAATTCAAGTAGCCTTAGGATATCTTTCCGACAGATGTATGATATGAAATTGGGGTTCGACGTCTAGTGGTTCGCCTATTCACGGTCGATTTTACAGTGGTCTCGTTGTGTCTTAAAGAGTCCTTGGCTATGCTGACTCGGGGACGCTTCGTATGTCATGTGCACTGCCTTGTACATGATGGTGCGGTATGATCGAGCCCGTGCAGGTCCCACCACGAAAACTTCGGACGAAATTTCTATCATGTATTTGTTCCGGCTTATTCCGCAAGCCAACCCTGGGTTTTATTTCGAGTTGTGGCATTCGTTTTGCTTCGACGTCATATGTTGATTCCATCCCTCGTTGTTGTACTCCTTCTACCTGATTCTTCGTGGCTTCGCAATTTAGGAATATGTGACCACTTCAAGAGAAATGCATTCGTTCATTTTGTTCGGATGTGAAGACTGTATGTTGCAATTATCATTCCGTTGGATTCAGCTTCAATATTTGTCTATTTGTGTGCTAATGGTGGTCAACCTGTTCAGGATGGCTCCCGCTAAGAGCACCAGTCAGAACCAGAATCAAGATCCGCCACCGCCTCCACCTCCTCCAGAGGCATGGCAAGCTGTGATGGCCGCAACCAATGCAAACACTCAGCTGATCATGCAAATTCTCCAAGAGCGCAATCAAGGCAGTCAAGGGAATCAAGGCAGCAACCAGGGTCACTTTGCTACACTCAACCAGTTCCTTGCTAACGGGCCAAAGACTTTCAGCAATTGTGTTGAGGCAACCGATGCTGACGATTGGCTTGTGGATCTGAGTAAGCATTTCGAGTGCAGTAACGTCAGGCCTGAGGACTTTGTGAAGTTCGCTTCCTTCCAACTCAAAGATCAAGCTGCAGAATGGTTCCAGCAGTACAAGGATTCCAGAGGTGAACGTGTTATCACTTGGGATGATTTCCGTCGAGATTTCCGAGCTCATCACATTCCGCAGAGCGTGGTTGAAAGCAAGCGTGAGGAATTCAGCAATCTGAAGCAAGGCTCTTTGTCTGTCTATGACTACAACAAATTGTTCCAGAAACTTGCCCGTTTTGCCAAGTAGGATGTTCCTGATGACAAGAGCATGATATACCAGTTCAGGGGTGGTCTCAGGGAAGATATTCAGCTCGCTCTTGTTCTCTTTGAGCCGTTGAGATACGATGAGTTCTACAACATGGCACTGAAGCAAGAGGCTGCTCAGTTGAGGTGTGATGCTTCCAGGAAGCGAGTCAGAGATGTTACTCCTTCTTCCTCTACTCAAGTGGCCAAGCAGCAAAAGTTTTGGCTTCCTCCTCCTCCGTTCCGTCAGCCGTATCAGCAGAAGAGCAAAGGTGGCAGTGGTTCTTCCCACCCACCCAACCCAGGCTTTCAGAACAAGGCTTCGTCTCAAGCTCCAAGATCGAGTGCTCCGTATCACCGTCCGCTTTCAGAGGTCACGTGCAAGAAGTGCCAACAGAAGGGTCACTATGCCAACAAGTGTTTCAACCAGAGGCGTCTTCCTCCTCCTCCTCGTGTGAGATCGGCAAGTACAGCTGTGGTCAAGCATAACCCCAAGTACGCCAAGGTCAACATGGTGAATGCAGCTCAGGCAGAGGACTCGTCAGATGTGATCATGGGTAACCTTCCTGTTAACGATGTTCCTGCAAAAGTTCTTTTTGACACGGGTGCATCGCATTGCTTCATTTCCAAACCTTTTGCATCAAAGTATGAGTGTGATTATCAGTATCTGCAAAGTTCCGTGCAAATTGTGTCACCGGGCAAGCAGATGACAGCTAACACCTACGTCCCTGAGGTTACTATCACATTGGGTGACTACAAGTTCCTTTCTTCCCCAATTGTTCTCGGTAACTCGGATATTGATCTTATTCTCGGAATGGATTGGCTTTCTAAGCACAAGGCACATCTTGACTGTGCTGCCAGGCAGATTCAATTGACTCATTCGTCTGAGGATGTAATTGTCTTTGCCACTCGGGATAATACCATCCGTCTGTTTTCTCTCAATGAGAAGGGTGAATTGGATGCCATCTCTCAAATTCCTGTCGTTTGCGAATATGAAGACGTTTTTCCAGAAGAGCTCCCAGGAATGCCTCCGCACCGGCCAGTTGAATTCGTTATTGAACTTGAACCTGGCACGGAACCTGTGTGCAAACGTCCTGACAAGCTCGGACCTGAAGAGTTGAAGGAGCTGAAGAAGCAACTCGATGAGCAAGAAAGATTGGGTCTCATCCGGCCTAGTACTTCTCCGTGGGGTTGTGGTGTCCTTTTTGTGAAGAAGAAGGATGGATCGAGTCGACTTTGTGTTGATTACCGTCCAGTGAACAAGAAGACCATCAAGAACAAATACCCACTTCCCAACATCAATGAGCTGTTCGAACAACTCAAGGGTGCTCAAGTATTCTCCAAGCTTGATCTCCGTATGGGTTATCATCAGATTCACATTCGTGAAGAAGATATTCCCAAGACAGCATTCAGAACAAGCTTTGGTTCATATGAATACACTGTCATGTCTTTTGGCCTCGCCAACGCTCCTCCGATGTTCTCTCGCATGATGAACTTCATCTTCAACGCCTACACCAATGACTTTGTTTTGGTTTATCTCGATGACATTCTGGTTTTCTCGAAGAACAAGGAAGATCATGCCAAGCACTTGCGTTTGGTTCTCGATAAGCTCAGGGAACATCAGTTCTACGCCAAGTTCTCGAAGTGTGAATTTTGGCTCGATGAGGTTCTTTATCTTGGTCATATCATCTCTGCCAAGGGCATTTCCGTGAATCCCGAGAAGGTATCTGCAATTGTGAATTGGGAACCTCCTCAGAATGTGAAGCAACTCCGCAGTTTTCTCGGTCTCGCAAGCTATTGCCGAAGATTCGTTGAAAACTTTTCCAAGATCGCGAAGCCTCTCTCAAATCTTCTTCAGAAGCACGTCAAGTACGTTTGGTCTCCGGAGTGTGATATTGCTTTCAACACTTTGAAAGAGAAGTTGATCACTGCTCCAGTTCTGACTCCGCCTGATGAAACCAAGCCGTACGAGGTCTTTTGTGATGCCTCTCTCCAAGGTCTCGGTGCAGTTTTGATGCAAGAGAAGAAAGTTGTTGCTTATACCTCTCGCCAGTTGAAGCCTAATGAGAAGAACTACCCCACTCATGATCTCGAGTTGGCGGCAGTTGTGCATGCTCTTTTGACTTGGAGACATCTTCTATTGGGAAGGAAAGTGGACATTTTCACTGATCACAAGAGTCTCAAGTACATCTTCACCCAGCCTAATCTCAACCTAAGGCAAACTCGATGGGTCGAAATGATTCAAGAGTACAATCCGAGTATTGAGTATACTCCAGGCAAGGCTAATGTGATTGCTGACGCTTTGAGCAGAAAAGCATATTGCAACAGTCTGATTCTCAAGCCTTATCAACCCGAGCTTTGTGAAGCTTTCCGCAAACTTAATCTGCAAGTTGTTCCTCAAGGTTTCCTCGCCAACCTTCAAGTTTCTCCTACCTTGGAAGACCAGATTCGCCAAGCTCAACTTCTTGATGCGATGGTGAAAAAGGTGAAGATTGGGATTGCCAAGAGTCAGTCCAAGTACAAGTGTTACCGACTTGATGACAACGACACTCTCTTCTTCGAGGATCAAATTGTTGTGCCCAAAGGTGAACTTCGTAAAGTGATCATGAACGAGGCTCACAACTCTCTCCTCTCCATCCACCCTGGTAGTACGAAGATGTATCAGGACCTTAAGCAAGCTTATTGGTGGACTCGAATGAAGCGCGAGATCGCTCAATTCGTGAATGAATGTGATGTCTGCAGAAGAGTGAAGGCAGAACACCAAAGGCCAGCTGGTCTCCTCCAACCTCTTGCCATTCCAGAATGGAAGTTTGACCACATTGAAATGGACTTCGTGACTGGGTTTCCAAAGTCCAAGCGTGGCAATGATGCTATATTTGTTGTCATCGATAAGCTCACCAAGGTGGCTCACTTTCTGCCTATCAAGGAGTCGATCACTGCAGCTCAATTGGCGGAACTCTATACTTCTCGCATTGTCTCTCTACACGGTATTCCTCAAGTGATCTCTTCAAACCGTGGCAGCATCTTCACCTCCAAGTTTTGGGATTCTTTCCAGAAGGCTATGGGCACTAACATCCGCTTCAGCACTGCTTTCCATCCTCAAACAAGCGGTCAAGTCGAGCGTGTCAACCAGATTCTTGAAGATATGCTCAGGGCTTGTGTGATCTCCTTCGGCATGAAGTGGGAGGATTGTCTTCCTTATGCTGAATTCTCATACAACAACAGTTTTCAAGCAAGTTCGGGCAAGGCCCCCTTTGAAATTCTGTATGGCAGGAAGTGTCGTACCCCTCTCAACTGGTCTGAAACCGGTGAACGTCAGCTGCTGGGTAATGACCTGATCACAGAGGCAGAAGAAATGTGCAAGGTCATTCGCGATAACCTCAAAGCAGCCCAATCCCGCCAGAAGAGCTACTATGACAGTAAGCACCGTGATCTGGATTTCGAGATCGGAGATCACGTTTACCTCCGCGTCTCTCCTATGAAAGGCACTCGTCGCTTCGGTATCAAAGGGAAGCTTGCCCCCAGATATGTCGGGCCTTTCAAGATTGCTAGCAAGAGAGGCGACCTCGCCTATCAGCTCGAGCTTCCTTCAAACTTTGCCAATGTTCATGATGTGTTCCATGTCTCCCAACTCCGAAAGTGCTTCAAGACGCCTGAACGCACCGTCAACTTCGAGGACATTGAGCTCCAAGAAGATCTCTCTTATCGTGAGCACCTAGTTGCTATTCTTGAAGAAACTGAACGCAGAACTCGCAACAAGTCAATCAAATTTCTCAAAGTCAAGTGGTCTCACCATTCCGACCGTGAAGCTACATGGGAGCGCGAGGATCACCTCCGTTCTGAGTACCCGGAGTTCTTTCAGTCCTAGATCTCGGGACGAGATCTTTTCGTAGTGGTGGAGTGTTGTAACGCCCCAGATTTACTTTCCATATTTGTATCCAACTCTTGCCGTCTCCGGCGCTAAGTTATATTTATTTCTCGGGTTCGGGTCTTTGTCTCCGTGTGTTGTTTTCTTTTTCGTGCATCTCTTATCATGTCATCTCGTGCATTGCATTTGCATACATGTTCATCTCATGCATTCGAGCGTTTTCCCCGTTGTCCGTTTTGCATTCCGGCGCTTCGCTCTCCTCCGGTGGCCATTTCTAGCTTTCTTTCATGTGTGGGGTTCAAACATTTCCGGATTGGACCGAGACTTGTCATGCGGCCTTGGTTTACTACCGGTAGACCGCCTGTCAAGTTTCGTATCATTTGGACTTCGTTTGATACTCCAACGGTTAACTGAGGGACCGAAAAGGCCTCGTGTGTGTTGCAGCCCAACACCCCTCCAATTTGGCCCAAAACCCACCAAACTCTGCTCCATGTCCTAGAGCATTCGATCACGATCGCGTGGGCGAAAACCGCACCTCATTTGGACTCTCCTAGCTCCACTTATGTCTATTTATACCCCCCTCCATTTCGGATCTCGTCTTCCACCTCGAAACCCTAGTTTTAAAAAAACATCCCCCGTCAGATCCGCCGCCGACGGACATGTCCGGACCCTAGCTGGACACGTCCGCTGCGCCCCGCCAGCCACTCACGCCTTGCCACGTGGCGCCGCCGCCTCCTACCCCCGCCGCCGGGCCCGAGGCCCGCAGCCGGCCCCCGAGAGCCCGCGCGCCTCCGCCGCCTTTCG
Organism: Triticum urartu; assembly: GCF_056163025.1. NCBI lineage: Eukaryota > Viridiplantae > Streptophyta > Magnoliopsida > Poales > Poaceae > Triticum > Triticum urartu. The sequence continues at coordinate 582,657,061 of NC_141879.1, forward strand.
CCTTGTCCGCCGCCGCCCTCTCCGTCGCTGGTGGCCGGCGCCGCCGCGGGACGCCGCTGCGCCTCCGCGGGCCACGCCGCCGCCCGTGCGGGACCTCGCCGCCACGCCCGGCCGCCGCCTCGCTTCGGTCGGCACCGCCGCCGTCCCCACGAGCCGGCGCCGCCGCCCCGTCGCCCGGTCCTCTCCTCGCCGCCCACCTCTTCCCGGACGGTCGCCGGCGCGCCATTCCCGGTGAGCCCGAGCTCGGGCTGGTACAGTGCCCGATCCGGAGCTACAGTAACCGGACAAACCCTAGATCCGGTTGACTTTCTTCCCTCTCCCCCCTGATTTCTGTGCTATCTTTGACTACTCGTATCTCCGCATCCGTAACTCCGATTTGGACATATAATATATCAAAATCTTCGCCTCGACATGTACATCATTTCATTCCATTGCATCATTTGCATTTGAGGTCATCTTGTTGCCCAAAATGCTGTTAGAAGGAGGCTTCGTGAGTTAAATTGCAGATCCATTAGTTCATCATGCACTTTTGTCATTTTTGCCATGTTTAATCCGTGCATGATATGCCTGTGCCCCTTTGGGATGAATTGTTAAGCATTTTTACTTCTTTCCAGAGGTGCCACCCATGCATTTTTAGGATGTGTGTGTTGTCTTGTGCAAGCTTGCGAAGAGAGGTACCTGAGATTGCTGATTTCAGGGACTTAGTGATTTTCACTAAGTCTGGGATATTTTAGTTCATGATGCCATATGTCCAGCTTGTTTCCTAGTGATCCGTGCCTCTTTTGAGGATGATCAGTAAGGGAGTTTTGATATTTATGTTATGCTCTATCCATCCATGTCTTTGTTTGCATGTGTGGAGTGCTCTAGGTTGACTCAATCGAGCTCAACTTTTGCTTCGTTGTTAATCTGGGCAGATTGTCAACTTGTTTGCGATTTTGCCGATGTTATTGTAGTTGATCCGTGCATGCTATGCCATTGTTCTTGCCATGTCTAGCTTGTATTTTGTGCCTTCTCAATGGATGTATGCTTGCCTTGCTGTGACTTGCACCATGGTGAGTGCATCGAGCTTGTTTACATGCCTTCGTGAGTTATATTTCAGCATGTCTCAGTTTTCACCAAGTCTGAAAACTGATTGTGTTTTAGCTATGTTCGTGTGCCCGTTAATATATTATGTGAACCCTTTTGGCCCCAGGTCACTTTGGGTCTTTTGTTAGGCTTGTTGAGTAGCTCCATGCCATGTTCTTACTTGTCATGTTCAGGTCATGTATCATATTGTTTTGCTGCTCCGAAGAGAGCATCATGATCTGAAATTTCAGACAAGTGTTAATTTCACTAAGTCTGGAATCTGTTTTGCATTTGCGTTTTTTTCCATGCTTGTTTGAACCTCTTAGTGGATGAATTGGCCGTGGCTCAGTGCTAGTATTTTGTTAAGCATCTTGTGGGAATCCCTGCCATGTATTTTGTTGTCATTTTTGGTGGCTGTAGCATGTTCATTTCGTTGCGTTTAGATGCCTACTTGCTGTAAATCGCAGACCGGTGTCATATCTTAAAACGCTTGCCATTTCCAAACCGTAACTCCGATTCCAATGATCTTTATATCGTTTTCAAGCGATTTCATCCCCTCTATCCAGTGGCACCCTTGGAATTCCAAGTTGAGGCCAGTTTCATGCATTTCCTGTCATATCTTGCATTTTGCATCCCGCATAGCATGTCATCATTTCATCATATTGCTTGGTCTTGCACGTGGTTGATTGTATCCTTGTTGCTGGTTTGTCTTGTTGGGTAGGGCCGGGAGAGGAGTTCGCTACCGAGGAGCCCGTTGAGTTTGCTTGTGAGGATCCAGTTAACTTTGACAACTGTGCAGGCAAGATGATCATACCCTCGAAATCACTACTATCTTTGCTATGCTAGTTTGCTCGCTCTTTTGCTTTGCCACTGCTACGATGCCTACCACTTGCTTGTCAGCCTCCCAATTGCATGATTGAACCTCTAACCTACCATTGTCCTAGCAAACCTTTGATTGGCTATGTTACCGCTTCGCTCAGCCCCTTCTTATAGCGTTGTTAGTTGCAGGTGAAGATTGGAGCCGTTCCTTGTTGGAACATTTATTTACTTGTTGGGATATCATTATATTGCCATGTTATATTAATGCATCTATATACTTGGTAAAGGGTGGAAGGCTCGGCCCCTCGCCTAGTGTTTTGTTCCACTCTTGCCGCCCTAGTTTCCGTCATATCGGTGTTATATTCCCGGATTTGCATTCCTTACGCGGTTGGGTTATAATGGGAACCCCTTGATAGTTCGCCTTGTTTAAAGCTTTTCCAGCAATGCCCAACATTGGTCTTACCGTTTGCCACCTAGCCTTTTCCTTTCCCTTGGGTTCTGCAGACTCAAGGGTCATCTTATTTTAACCCCCCCGGGCCAGTGCTCCTCTGAGTGTTGGTCCAAACTAGAGTCCTGTGCAGCGCCCCCTCGGGGAAACTCGAGGTTTGGTTTAAGTTGTATGGAGCGCTCATCTGAGTGTGCCCTGAGAAAGAGATATGTGCAGCTCCTATCGGGATTTGTCGGCACATTCGGGCGGTGTTGCTGGTCTTGTTTTAACCTGTCGAATTGTCTTGTTGTACCGGCTTACCGAGTCTGATCGGTGTGTCTCGGGTGGAGGTCTATTCCTTCGTTGACCGTGAGAGCTTGTCATGGGCTAAGTTGGGACTCCCCTGCAGGGATTGAACTTTCAAAAGCCGTGCCCGCGGTTATGGGCAGATGGGAATTTGTTAATGTCCGGTTGTAGATAACTTAAACCTTAATTAATTAAAACGAATCAACTGCGTGTGTTGCCGTGATGGCCTCTTCTCGGCGGAGTCCGGGGAGTGGACATGGTGTTGGAGTTATGCTTGCGCAGGTTATTCCTCTAGATTCTCGCTCGCGCCTTGCCTCCTCTTCTCGCTCTCTTTTGCGAATAAGTTAGCCACCACATATGCTAGTCGCTTGCTGCAGCCCCACATATACTTGCCTTATCCTTCCTATAAGCTTAAATAGTTTTGATCGCGAGGGTGCGAGATTGCTGAGTCCCTGTGGCTCACAGATACTATAACTCCAGATGCAGGTCCAGGCGATTCCGCTCCAGGTGACGAGTACGAGCTCAAGTGGGAGTTCGACGAGGACTCTCAGCGTTATTATGTCTCCTTTCCCGATGATCAGTAGTGGTGCCTAGTTGGGGTTCGATTCAGGGCCTTGTCGCATGTTGGGTTCTTTTCCATTTTGGCGCCGTAGTCGGGCCATGAGTGTTTGTTTGATGGATGTTATTTATGTTCTCTGATGTGACGTGGCGAGTGTAAGCCAACTATGTTATCTCCCCCTTTTATTATGTATTACATGGGATGTTGTAATGATTGCATGACTTGCGACATTGCTTTCAATGCGGTTATGTCTCTAAGTCGTGCCTCGACACGTGGGAGCTATAGCCGCATCGAGGGCGTTACAGGGCCACCGGAGGGCAAGGAGCATCGCTGCCCCGAGAATTATTATGAGAGTGTCCTAAAGGGTTCCCGCCTAGTACCAGATGAGTGTGCCAAGGATGTAATTTTTGAATGAACATGCTCATGTGATCCTGTAATATGAAACGAGTTCATTTGCGTCATGCGACGCTTTCTTAATTTAAAATATTACCTTCTGTGCGGCCGTTTATAAAATCTGAGAGTTGGCCAGTCATCGGCTTCTGCCCCCATGTAACTAGTACTGGGTGTTCGGGATAAACCTGAGCACTCTTTACCCCAATTTTGGGTCCTTCAAGGGGGTGTTTAGCGCAACGAACCAGGCAATCGGACTATAATGTTTTATCACTCTCACTTAGCCATAGAAGTCTATAATTTTAAATTTTGGCGAAGCCCCTTGTATTCGGAGGGCCGAATTTGGGGCGCTATGCACGCCTAAGCCGGACAAGGCCGACTCCTCGCCCGAAGCGGAGAAAGTCTTTAAGGACTTGAGACCTCTCGAACAGCGACCAGTCTCTTGCCTTATCATGACAGTCAGTTTTTGGCTTTCTCTACTGAGGTGCTCGTCCGGAAGAACTGGGACACAGTCGCAGTAGTTCTCCCACCGCTACCTTAGCCGATATAGTGGAACGTAAGGTACCAAAGCATGGGAGCCGGGCAACCTAACATTTGACCAAAGACATGATTCGGAGCTGATGCATATAACGCTATAAGTTTGGGGTGCCGCACTGTCGAAAGTGTTCGGACTTCTTGCGCCATATTATGGGGTAAATGGGAGTCCCTGGCGTACTGACCGTACCCGGACGTACGGGTGCGGATTGTCATAAATGGACATATAAGTGAGAGAAAAAGGGAAAAACTTAAATAATGCAATAACAGATTAATGATATGCATTGTTATTTAAATAATACGTCGAAGCGTACTGGTACAAGTAGTGCAATAAGCAGAAAGTAGGACAATTCGAAATGTCCTATCCCTGGGCGAGCTGCGCATAGATAGTAAAAAATGGGTATATCAATTATTATTAGAGACCACCTGAGGGTTCCCGTGTTCATCTTAGCTTCTTGCCGCCTTGGTTGTTGCTTCCGGAATGTGTCCGGCAATCATACTGCCGGAAAGGGCTTCCAGAGAGTTAGGCCTTGAAAGAAAAAAGGAATGATAAAGGTACCTAGGGTGGTTAAGCCACATTGCAGGGCGTGTCCTGATCATGCCCCCGCCTATGTCCATGGTATTTTCAGTGCGTAGTTATGTATGCGCGGCACAGATTTTGTCGCTTGACTGGGACTGGGATGGGGGCCGAATTGCTAGGCGAGCTCTGATCGTGCGAGGCGATCTTGTTGCAGCTTGTTTCGGATTCTCTTGAAGGTGTCTGGGGGCTGTGACGCCGAATGAGTGGTCTGCCTGAACAGGCTGCTTTGTGCTTCTGCTGCAACGGCCGCGGTGTGCTCTTCCTTACGGAGCGAGCGTTTTGTGTTTCCATTTACCGTTATGACCCCGCGAGGTCCTGGCATCTTGAGCTTGAGGTATGCGTAATGCGGCACTGCATTGAATTTTGCAAATGCTGTCCATCCGAGTAGTGTGTGATAGCCACTTCGAAACGGGACGATATCGAAGATTAACTCTTCGCTTCGGAAGTTGTCCGGTGATCCGAAGACTACTTCCAGTGTGATTGAGCCTGTGCAATGAGCTTCTACACCTGGGATGACGCCCTTAAATGTGGTTTTGCTGGGTTTGATCCTCGAGGGATCGATACCCATTTTTCGCACTGTCTCCTGATAGAGCAGGTTCAGGCTGCTGCTGCTGTCCATAAGGACTCGAGTGAGGTGAAATCCGTCAATGATGGGGTCTAGACTAGTGCGGTGGATCCGCCATGACGGATGCTAGTGGGGTGGTCCCTGCGATCGAAGGTGATCGGGCAAGCAGACCATGGGTTAAACTTTGGGGTGACGGGCTCCATCTCATAGACGTCCCTTAGTGCACGCTTCCGCTCCCTCTTGGGAATGTGGGTTGCGTATATCATGTTCACCGTCTTCACTTGTGGGGGAAACCCCTTCTGTCCTCCTGTGTTCGGCGGCTGGGGCTCCTCCTCGTCATCGCTATGCAGCCCCTTGTCCTTGTTTTCGGCATTTAACTTGCCGGCCTGCTTGAACACCCAACATTCTCTGTTGGTGTGATTGGCTGGCTTGTCAGGGGTGCCGTGGATTTGACATGAGCGATCCAGTATGCGATCCAGACTGGACAAAGCCGGAGTATTTCTTTTAAATGGCTTTTTCCGCTGACCGGATCTAGAGCCTCTGAATCCGGCATTGACTACCATATCTTTGGTGTTATCACCGTTATTGCGGCGCTTTGGTCTATTAGGACTCTGCCTACCGTTAACATCTTTGGTATCCGAGGTATCCGGATTCCTCGATGTGTTGTTGCTGCGAGCCAGCCAGCTGTCCTCGCCCGCGCAAAAGCGGGTCATGAGTGTTGTGAGGGATGCCATAGATTTCGTCTTCTCCTGGCCAAGGTGGCGGGCAAGTCACTCGTCGCGGATGTTATGCTTGAATGCCACTAGGGCCTCTGCATCCGGATAGTCTACAATTTGTTTTTTCTTAGTCAGGAACCGCGTCATGAATTGTCTGGCCAATTCCCCTGGCTGCTGGGTTATGTGGCTCAATTCATCAGCATCCGGTGGCCGCACATAAGTGCCCTGGAAGTTGTCAAGGAATGCGTCTTCCAGATCCTACCAACTGCCGACGGAATCTGCTGGCAAGCTGTTCAGCCAATGCCGAGCTGGTCCTTTGAGTTTTAGTGGGAGGTACTTGATGGCATGTAGATCATCACCGCGAGCCATGTGGATGTGAAGGAGGAAATCCTCAATCCATATAGCGGGATCTGTTGTGCCATCGTATGATTCGATATTTACGGGTTTGAAACCCTCCGGGAATTCATGATTCATAACTTCATTAGTGAAGCATAGGGGGTGTGCGGCGCCTCTGTGCCGGGCTATATCCCGGCACAGTTCATATGAGTCTTGTCTGCTGTATTCAGCCCGGCCGGATTTACTCTTGGTGTATCGGACGCGACGATCATCGTCCCGTGTTGGCGCGCGTGCCCGTGTCCCGTATATTGACCTTGCGATTTTTGCCTTACTGTCCAATATGTCTCGCAGGTCCTGTGTGTTGCCCCGGGCCTTAGTATTTTTGATTGAGTGGGATGGGGTGCAGGATGAACTTCAGGCTGAAACGCCTCTCTGGCTCGGCCGCGTAGTGGTCAGTCAGCCGCATCATACACTGGTGAATGAGGTTTCAATGCTTCCTCCTCGAGGTGAGGTAGCAACCTGCGTTTTGGGTAACTCTTGGATGGGCGCTCGAGTTCATGCTCCTCGACCGCAAGGACTTCGGTCCACCTGTCTGCTAGCAAGTCTTGATTAGCTTGAAGCTGTTGCTGCTTTTTCTTCAGGCTATTTGCCGTGGCCATAAGCCGTCGCTTGAAGTGCTCTTGCTCGACGGGGTCCTCGGGCACGATAAATTCGTCATCGCCGAGGCTCGCGTCGTCTTCGGAGAGAGGCATGTAATTGTCCTCCTCCGGTTCTCCATCTCCTGCCTGCTCTGGAGGGCTAGCTTGTTCGTCCTCCAGCTCTACATCGTGCTGGAGTGGATTGTTGTTGTCTTTGGCACTATCCAGAGTGTTATTATCTCCTGTGCTAGTATCACTGCTCTTGCTGTGGCGGGACTTAGAGCGGCGCCGCCGACGTCGACGCTTGGGTTGCTTCTTGGAGGGGTCATCCTCCGCTGTCTCGTCGCCATTGCCTTCTTTGGGGGTGTCCACCATGTATATATCATATGATGAGGTGGCGGTCCAGCGCCCTGAGGGCGGTGGTTCCTGTTCGTCTCCGGCTTCGTCGTCCATACCGTCGAAGTCTTCGGAGTCGAAGTCAAGCATGTCGGTTAAGTCGTCGATAGTGGCTACTAAGTGGGTGGTGGGTGGGCAGCGAATTTCTTCGTCGTCCGCATCCCATTCTAGCCGGACATAGTTCAGCCAAGGTTCTCCTGACAGGGAGAGAGACCTTAATGAATTTAGCACGTCGCCGAAGGGCGAGTGCTGAAAGATATCCACGGAGGTGAACTCCATGATCGGCGCCCAGTCGGATTCGACGGGCACGGATGTGATCGGCTCGGAGTCCGTGGCCGGAGATGAACACAGTGGTTCGGCGACACGTCTCTCGTAAGGGGTGAAGTCAGTATCTGGCTCTATCGCCACTGAGAGGGCGGCCTCCATGGCGGGGTCTATCCCTCCGCTCTCGGACAGCGCGATTTGCTCCGGATTAACGGCCGGAGTGGTTGCGGATGCGATCTCCCGAACACTGTCCGACGGCAGAGTTACGTCATGCTTGTCATGACTGTGCGGCGTACCCGACATGGGCTCGAATCCGTCGAAGATCAAGTCTCCGCGGATGTCGGCGGTGTAGTTTAACTTTCCGAACCTGACCTGATGGCCAGGGGCATAGCTCTCGATCTGCTCCAGATGGCCAAGCGAATTGGCCCATAGTGCGAAGCCGCCGAATACGAAGATCTGTCCGGGGAGGAAAGCCTCACCCTTGACCGCATCGCTAGCGATGATCGAAGGAGCCATCAAGCCTTATGGTGATGACACAGTGGAACTCAATGAAAGCACCAATGTCGGTGTCAAAATCGGCGGATCTCCGGTAGGGGGTCCCGAACTATGCGTATAAGGCGGATGGTAACAGGAGGCAGGGGAGATGATGTTTTACCCATGTTCGGGCCCTCTTGATGGAGGTAATACCCTATGTCCTGCTTGATTGTTCTTGATGATATGAGTATTACAAGAGTTGATCTACCGCAAGATCAAAGAGGCTAAACCCTAGAAGCTAGCCTATGGTATGATTGTATCTTGTCCTACGGACTAAAACCCTCCGGTTTATATAGACACCAGAGGGGGCTAGGGTTACACAAGGCCGGTTACAAAGGAGGAGATATACATATCCGTATTGCCTAGCTTGCCTTCCACGTCAAGTAGAGTCCCATCTGGACACGGGACAAAGTCTTCAATCTCGTATGTTCATAGTCCAACAGTCCGGCCAAAGGATATAGTCCGGCTGTCCGGAGACCCCCTAATCTAGGACTCCCTCAACTACTATCAGCGTCCGTCTTCCTCTTGAAGATCCATTTAATCTCAATGGCTTGCAGATCATTGGGCAAGTCAATCAAAGTCCATACTTTGTTCTCATACATGGATCTCATCTCAGATTTCATGGCCTCAAGCCATTTCATGGAATCTGGGCTCATCATCGCTTCCTCATAGTTCATAGGTTCGTCATGGTCAAGTAACATGACCTCCAGAATAGGATTACCGTACCACTCTGGTGCGGATCTCACTCTGGTTTACCTGCGAGGTTTGGTAGTAACTTGATCTGAAGTTACATGATCATCATCATTAGCGTCCTCACTAATTGGTGTCGTAGTCATAGGAACAGATTTCTGTGATGAATTACTTTCCAGTAAGGGAGTAGGTACAGTTACCTCATCAAGTTCTACTTTCCTCCCACTCACTTCTTTCGAGAGAAACTCCTTCTCTAGAAAGGATCCATTCTCAGCAATGAATAACTTGCCTTCGGATCTGTGATAGAAGGTGTACCCAACGTTTTATTTTGGGTATCCTATGAAGATGCACTTCTCCGATTTGGTTCTGAGCTTATCAGGTTGAAACTTTTTCACATAAGCATTGCAACCTCAAACTTTAAGAAACGACAGCTTAGGTTTCTTACCAAACCGTAGTTCATACGGTGTCGTCTCAACGGATTTAGATGGTGCCCTATTTAACGTGAATGTAGCTGTCTCTAATGCATAACCCCAAAACGATAGTGGTAAATCGGTAAGAGACATCATAGATTGCACCATATCTAATAAAGTACGGTTACGATGTTCGGACACACCATTACACTGCCGTGTTCCAGGTGGCGTGAGTAGTGAAACTATTTCACATATTTTTAACTGAAGGCCAAACTTGTAACTCAAATATTTTACTTCTGCGATCATATCATAGAAACTTTTATTTTTGTTACGATGATTCTCCACTTCACTCTGAAATTCTTTGAACTTTTCAAATGTTTCAGATTTGTGTTTCATCAAGTAGATATACTCATATCTGCTCAAATCATTTGTGAAGATCACAAAATAATGATACCTGCCGTGAGCCTCAATATTCATCGGACCACATACATTAGTATGTATTATTTCCAACAAATCTGTTGCTCGCTCCATTGTTCCGGAGAACGGAGTCTTAGTCATCTTTCCCATGAGGCATGGTTCGCAAGCATCAACTGATTCATAATCAAGTGATTCCAAAAGCCCATCAGCATGGATTTTCTTCATGCGCTTTACAACAATATTACCTAAACGGCAGTGCCACAAATAAGTTGCACTATCATTATTAACTTTGCATCTTTTGGCTTCAATATTATGAAAATGTGTATCACCACGATCGAGATCCAACAAGCCATTTTCATTGGGTGTATGACCATAGAAGGTTTTATTCATGTAAATAGAACAACAATTATTCTCTAACTTACATGAATAACCGTATTGCAATAAACATGATCCAATCATATTCATGCTCAATGCAAACACTAAATAACATTTATTTTAGGTTTAACACTAATCTCGAAAGTATAGTGAGTGTGCGATGATGATCATATCAATCTTGGAACCATTTCCAATACACATCGTCACTTCACCCTTAACTAGTCTCTGTTCATTCTGCAACTCCTATTTCGAGTTACTATTCTTAGCAACTGAACTAGTATCAAATACTGAGGGGTTGTTATAAACACTAGTAAAGTACACATCAATAACATGTATATCAAATATACCTATTTTCACTTTGCCATCCTTCTTATCCGCCAATTACTTGGGGTAGTTCCGCATCCAGTGACCAGTCCCTTTGCCGTAGAAGCACTCAGTTTCAGGCTTAGGTCCAGACTTGGGTTTTTTCACTTGAGCAGCAACTTGCTTGCCATTCTTCTTGAAGTTCCCCTTTCTTTCCTTTGTCCTTTTACTTGAAACTAGTGGTTTTGTTTACCATCAACACTTGATGCTTTTCTTGATTTCTACCTTTGTCGATTTCAGCATCAGGAAGAGCTTGGGAATCGTTTCCATTATCCCTTGCATATTATAGTTCATCACGAAGTTCTACTAACTTGGTGATGGTGACTAGAGAATTATGTCAATTACTATTTTATCTGGAAGATTAACTCCCACTTGATTCAAGCGATTGTAGTACCCAGACAATCTGAGCACATGCTCACTGCTTGAGCTATTCTCCTCCATCTTTTAGGCAAAGTACTGTCAGAGGTCTCATACCTCTCGACACGGGCATCAGTATGAAATACCAATTTCACCTCTAGGAACATCTTATATGCTTCGTGGTGTTCAAAACATTTTTGAAGTCCTGGTTCTAAGACGTAAAGCATGGTGCACTTAACTATCAAGTAGTCATCATACTGAGCTTTTGTCAAAACGTTCATAACGTCTGCATCTGCTCCTGCAATAGGTCTGTCACCTAGCGGTGCATCAAGGACATAATTCTTCTATGCAGCAATGAGGATAAACCTCAGATCACGGATCCAATCTGTATTATTGCTACTAACATCTTTCAACTTAGTTTTCTCTAGGTACATATAAATAATAAACGGGGAGCAACATCGTGAGCTATTGATCTACAACATAGATATGCTAATACTACAAGGACTAAGTTCATGATAAATTAAACTTTAGTTAATCAAATTATTAAAGAACTCCCACTTAGATAGACATTCCTCTAATCCTCGAAGTGATCACGTGATCCATATCAACTAAACCATGTCCGATCATCACGTGAGATGGAGTAGTTTCAATGGTGAACATCACTATGTTGATCATATCTACTATATGATTCACGCTCGACCTTTCGGTCTCCATGTTCCGAGGCCATAACTATTATATGCTAGGCTCGTCAAGTTTAACCTAAGTATTCTACGTGTGCAAAACTAGCTTGCACCCGTTGTAAATGGACGTAAGCTTATCACACCGATCACCACGTGGTGTCTAGGCACGACGAACTTTGGCAACAGTGCATACTCAGGGAGAACACTTTTATCTTGAAATTTAGTGAGAGATCATCTTATAATGCCACCGTCAATCAAAGCAAAATAAGATGCATAAAATATAAACATCACATGCAATCAATATAAGTGATATGATATGGCCATCATCATCTTGTGCTTGTGATCTCTATCTCCGAAGCACCGTTATGCTCACCATCGTCACCGGCGCGACACCTTGATCTCCATCATAGCATCGTTGTCATCTCGCCAACTATTGCTTCTACGACTATCGCTACCGCTTAGTGATAAAGTAAAGCAATTACAAGGCGATTGTATTGCATACAATAAAGCGACAACCATATGGCTCCTGCCAGTTGTCGATAACTCGGTTAAAAAACATGATCATCTCATACAATAAAATATAGCATCATGTCTTGACCATATCACATCACAACATGCCCTGCAAAAACAAGTTAGACGTCCTCTACTTTGTTGTTGCAAGTTTTACGTGGCTGCCACGGGCTGAGCAAGAACCGTTCTTACCTACGCATCAAAACCACAACGATAGTTCGTCAAGTTAGTGTTGTTTTAACCTTCTCAAGGACTGGGCATAGCCACACTCGGTTCAACTAAAGTTTGAGAAACTGACACCTGCCAGCCACTTGTGTGCAAAGCACGTCGGTAGAACCAGTCTCGCGTAAGCGTACGCGTAATGTCGGTCCGTGCCGCTTCATCCAACAATACCGCCGAACCAAAGTATGACATGCTGGTAAGCAGTATGACTTATATCGCCCACAACTCACTTGTGTTCTACTCGTGCATATAACATCTATGCATAAAACCAGGCTCGGATGCCACTGTTGGGGAACATAGTAATTTCAAAAAATTTCCTAAGCACACACGGGATCATGGTGATGCATAGCAACGAGAGGGGAGAGTGTTGTCTATGTACCCTCGTAGACCATTCGCGGAACCGTTATATCAATGCGGTTGATGTAGTCGTACGTCTTCACGATCTGACTGATCCTAGTACCGAAAGCACGGCACCTCCGAGTTCTGCACACGTCCGGCTCGGTGACGTCCTCGCCTTCTCGATCCAGCAAGAGGGGCGAAGTAGTAGATGAGCTCCGGCAGCACGACGGCATGGAGACGGTGTTGGTGAAGAACAATCTCCGCAGGGCTTCGCCTAAGCACTACGAAAACTATAACGGAGGATAAACTAGAGGGGACGGTGTTTCTTGATCTGTCTTGGGTGCTAGCCCTGCCCCTCTATTTATATGTTGAGACTTGGGGTCAAAACTTGGAGTAAAAGCCTCCACAAAGTCGGTTTCACCCGAAAGGCAAGAGTCCTTCTCGAACTCCAGGGCCAGACGCCAGGGTTCCCGGCGTCTGGACCCAGACGCCAGGGACCTAGATGCCAGGGACTCTGGCATCTGGCCCCTGGAATCCGCAAAACTTCCTTTTGCGCTTTCCAAAAACCTCGTGGGCTTTCCCCTTTGGCCCAGATAAAGTGTTCTCGTTCCCAAACATTTCGGGAAACATCCGGAACCCCTTCCGGTGAATTTCGGAACCCTTCCGGAGATCAAACACTACTATCCACATATCAATCTTTACTTCCAGACCATTCCAGAGTTCCTCGTCATTTCCGTGATCTCATCTGAAACTCCGAACAACATTCGGTCACCAACATACATAACTCAAAGTACTATATCGTCAACGAACGTTAAGCGTGCGGACCCTACGGGTTTGAGAACTATGTAGACATGACCGAGACACCTCTCTGGCCAATAACAAATAGCGGGACCTAGATGCCCATATTGGCTCCTACATATTCTACGAAGATCTTTATCGGTCAGACCGCATAACAACATACGTTGTTCCCTTTGTCATTGGTATGTTACTTGCCCGAGATTCGATCGTCGGTATCTCAATACCTAGTTCAATCTCGTTACCGGCAATTATCTTTACTCGTTCCGTAATACATCATCCCGCAACTAACTCATTAGTTGCAATGCTTGCAAGGCTTATAGTGATGTGCATTACTGAGTGGGCCCAGAGATACCTCTCCGACAATCGGAGTGACAAATTCTAATCTCGAAATACGCCTACCCAACAAGTACCTTCGGAGACAGCTGTAGAGCACCTTTATAATCACCCAGTTACGTTGTGACGTTTGGTGGCACGCAAAGTGTTCCTCCGGTAAACGGGAGTTGCATAATCTCATAGTCATAGGAACATGTATAAGTCATGAAGAAAGAAACAACAACAAACTAAACGATCAATTCTAAGCTAACGGAATGGGTCAAGTCAATCACATCATTCTCCTAATGATGTGATCCCGTTAATCAAATGACAACTCATGTCTATGGTTAGGAAAGTTAACCATCTTTGATCAACGAGCTAGTCAAGTAGAGGCATACTAGTGACACTCTGTTTGTCTATGTATTCACACATGTATTATGTTCCCAGTTAATACAATTCTAGCATGAATAATAAACATTTATCATGAAATAATGAAATCAATAATAACTTTATTATTGCCTCTAGGGCATATTTCCTTCAAAGAAGAGAGTCTCCCACAAGCTTGGGGGAGGCTTCTCCAATTACTTAATGCTTTGCCTGATCATCCTCTTAAGAAAAATGAAATACTTGATATCTTTTATAATGGACTAACCAATGCTTCCAGATATTACCTGGATATTTATGCTGGTTCTGTTTTCAGGGAAAGAACACCGGATGAAGCTAAAATTCTATTAAACAATATTTTGACTAATGAAAATAAATGGACACTTCCTGATCCTATTCCTAAACCAACTCCGAAGAAGAGAGGTGTTTTATTTCTCATTCCTGAAGATATGCAAGAGGCAAAGAAATCCATGAAAGAAAAGGGTATTAAAGCTGAAGATGTTAAGAATTTACCTCCTATTGAAGAAATACATGGTCTTAATTTACCTCCTGTCGAAGAAATGCATAATTTTAATCCATCTCCTATTGAAGAAATACATGGTCTTGATAACCCGACACAGGTAGTAAAGGTAAATTCTCTCTATAGATATGATAAAGCTGAAATCCCATTTACTAAGTTTGATAGCCCATGCTTAGATGAGTTTGATAAATTTATGGTTAAGCAAGAAGACTTCAATGCTTATTTTGGTAGAGAATTAAAACGCAGTGCTGATATGCTTGAACACTTGGGTGATTATATGGCTAATGTCAAAGGTGAACTTAAACTTATTAGTAAACATGCTTCTATGGTTACCACTCAAGTAGAACAAGTACTTAAAGCTCAAAATGATTTGCTCAATGAATTGAATAGTAAGAATAATGATAATGCTATTAGAGTTATGACTAGAGGTGGTAAGATGACTCAGGAACCTTTGTATCCTGAAGGCCACCCTAAGAGAATTGAGCAAGATTCTCAGAGAAATAATATAGATGCACCTAGTCCTTCTAAAAGGAAGAAAAAGAAAAATGATAGGACTTTGCATGCTTCTAGTGAACCTATTGCTGAGACACCTGAGAATCCAAATGATATTTCTATTTCTGATGCTGAAACACAATCTGGTAATGAACCTGAAACTAGTGATAATGTTAATGATAATGTTCATGTTGATGCCCAACCTAGCAATGATAATGATATAGAAATTGAACTTGCTGTTGATCTTGATAACCCACAATCAAAGAATCAACGTTATGATAAGAGAGACTTTGTTGCTAGGAAACATGGTAAAGAAAGAGAACCATGGGTTCAGAAACCCATGCCTTTTCCTCCAAAACCATCCAAGAAAAAGGATGATGAGGATTTTGAGCGCTTTGCTGAAATGATTAGACCTATCTTTTTGCGTATGCGATTAACTGATATGCTTAAAATGAATCCTTATGCTAAGTACATGAAAGAAATTGTTACTAATAAAAGAAAGATACCGGAAGCTGAAATTTCCACCATGCTTGCTAATTATACTTTTAAGGGTGGAATACCAAAGAAACTTGGAGATCCAGGAGTACCCACTATACCATGCTCCATTAAAAGAAACTATGTTAAAACTGCTTTATGTGATCTTGGAGCCGGTGTTAGTGTTATGACTCTCTCTTTATATCGTAGACTTGATTTGAATAAGTTGACACCTACTGAAATATCTTTGCAAATGGCCGATAAATCAACTGCTATACCTGTCGGTATTTATGAGGATGTGCCTGTTGTGGTTGCAAACGTTACTATTTTAACGGAATTTGTTATTCTTGATATTCCCGAGGACGATAGTATTTCTATTATTCTTGGAAGACCCTTTTTGAATACCACAGGGGCTGTTATTGATTGCAACAAAGGCCATGCAACTTTTCATGTTAATGGTAATGAGCATACGGTACACTTTCTGAGGAAACAACCTCAAGTCCACAGTATCAATTCTATTGGAAAAATTTCATCAATTAGTTTTGGAGGTTTTGAATTTCCTCTTCCTACTGTCAAGAAGAAATATGATATTCTTATTGTTGGGGATGTGCATATCCCCGTTGAGGTAACCTAGTGTTATTCGAAAATTCTTCGCTTCCATGTTATTCAGAATGAGTTTGTTAACAAGACTTGATCAACCTTGTTAATGGATTCCTTTTGATGATCATGAGATGGTTGAATTTAGAAAACACAACCCTCTGTACCCTCCTTTTACTTTCTGCTATTTATATTAAATAAAATAAAAATAGTATTTTCTGTCTGTTATCTGAATTATCCGTGCAATATAAAAATACCCCGAAAATAAAAGTTCTCCAAATGCCCTGAAATTTAAATATGTTTTTTCTGGAATATTTGAGAATATTTGGCACTGAGAAAACAACAGGGGGGACCTCCTCCACTTATTCCTGCACGCAGACACTCCTTCCTCCCACAAACACCATTATCCAGCTCAAACCCGAGTCCAAGCTCATTTTGCTGCCATTTTCGATCTCCTTGCTCAAAGCACCTCTCACAAAACTGCTTTGGGGGATTGTTCCTTGGTATGTGACTCCTACAATGGTCCAACTAGTTTTTGTTCTAGTGCTTTATTCATAGCATATTTTTGCTGCTTAGGTGACCATGTTCTTGAGCTTGCATGTCAAATTTATGTGGTTCCAAGTAGTTTTGTTGCATGATACATGCTCTAGGCACTTGTAGGAGTAGTTGCTATCAATTTTGTTGAGTTTGGTTCACTTTTATTTTGAAGTTACTAAAAATTTCAGAATTTTTCAGAAAATAATGAAGAGATTTTTTAGGGGCTCATCGAGCCGAAGCTCGAAGGAAAAGAAAAATGAAGAAGCAAAGAAGCCCAAATATAATCTGCCTCGTATCGCGAAGGTTCGGCCGTGTGAATGGCCTTGTGATGATTTCTTGAGAGCAACCGAGATTTATGATGATTTCTATGAATTGGCTGAGAATGCAGGCCTCACCGCCTTCCTCCACGACCAGCGCGAATAATATCTCTTACTCACCAATATCTTTGTGCAAAACTTTCATTTCCATGCTAGGAGCTCACCACCTATGGTGGAGTTTTATTTATATGATGAGCATAAGGAGATGTCACTTCATGATTTTTGTCGGGTTTGTTTGATCCCTTTTGAGGGCATCATAGAGGAACCACATCACGGCGATGTGGATGGGTTTATTGATACCATCACTGTAGGGGAAACGAGGAAGGTTTTTGATGCACGGACTACTAGCATACACTTTCCTGTTCTACGTTACTTTGCTATATTTACTAGTAGATGCTTAATTGGGTGCGGAAACTGTGGAAACCTGAGTGCCCCTGATATTGTTATTTTGTGCCACGCCTTATTTCATGATGATACATTTAGCATGGGTGCTATTATTGCAAAGCGGATAAATCTTAACCGTACTAAGGGCCCCGTCTTTGGAGGCATCTTCGCCTCACGCCTAGCTGCACATTTTAACATACCTATTAGGCATTATGAGAAGGAAGAAAAATTGTCGCCCGCCTCCTGTTTATTTAGATTATAAGAGTATGGTAGCACACGATTTTATTGTTAAGAATAGGGGAAATGAGCTCAAATACAAATTGTTCTTTGATAAACATCATCCTGAGACTATTACCCTGCCTGCTCCTTCCTTGTTTGATTTATCTGCAGGCAAGTACCTTGTTCCGTTGGAGGCTATTCACGCCTACCGGAACCCTACATTAGCCACAGAGCCAGAGTCGGAACCACAAGTTGATCCTCCACGACAGTCTAATTACCAGTGGGATCCGGAGATGATTGCCAACCAGTGGCAATCGGAGTCTTCTTCTTTGCAGTACGACCCCAACTATTACTATGGATATCTGCCAGGCCAACCGTGGCGATAGACCAACTTAGGCCAAAAGCCTAAGCTTGGGGGAGTACGTATTTCCCAGCGACGTTACATTCATGTTCACACACTCATTGCTAGTTGTTGGTGCTCATACTTTTTCATTGTATCATCCATTGTCGGTGTCAAAACTGGCGGATCTCGGGTAGGGGGTCCCGAACTGTGCGTCAAGGCCGGATGGTAACATGAGACAAGGGACACGATGTTTTTACCCAGGTTCGGGCCCTCTCGATGGAGGTAATACCCTACTCCTGCTTGATTAATATTGATGATATGGGTAGTACAAGAGTAGATCTACCACGAGATCAAGGAGGCTAAACCCTAGAAGCTAGCCTATGGTATGATTGTTGTATATGGAGTTGATTGCCTACGGACTACAACCCTCCGGTTTATATAGACACCGGATAGGGTTAGGGTTACATGGAGTCGATTACAATGGTAGGAGATCTTGAATATCCGCATCCCCAAGCTTGCCTTCCACGCCAAGGAAAGTCCCATCCGGACACGGGACGAAGTCTTCAATCTTGTATCTTCATAGTCCAGGAGTCCGGCTGAAGGTATAGTCTGGCTACCCGAACACCCCCAAATCCAGGACTCCCCCAGTAGCCCCTGAACTAGGCTTCAATGACGACGAGTCCGGCGCGCAAATTGTCTTCGGCATTGCAAGGCGGGTTCCTCCTCCAAATCCTTCATAGAAGATTGTAAAACACCAAGAGTAGTGTCCGGCTCTGCAAAATAAGCTGCCACATATTGCCACAAATCAAATCTGCTGACGTATTCCGCAGTGCGTCATCACACTACGGCCAAGTCCTTTACTCGAATCGTTTTTACTTTTCCACCTCAGCATGTTTTGCGAGGCGGTTTCCTTGGCACGTCTTGTCAAAGCAGAGATCGTGTACCCCTTTTACGGGATTCTCATCAATACGGACGTGGGTAACCCTAACCGCGCCATTTACCATGGCGCTTGGGAGGCAAGAGAGTTTTATTAGGCAGGTGGGTACGCACAACCGCATCCGCCCATATAAGGGGATAAGGATCCACCTTTTTACCTACGCCTTCTTCCTCCTTTGCCTATCCATCTCCTGCGCACTCGAGCTCCAGCGCCCAAGCCCGCACTTCCCACCTCAACCTTCTCCAGCGATGTCCGGAGCAGGAGGCAAGTGGAAGGTCTCCTCCATCACGGAGGGCGACGTAAAAAAGCTTGGGAAGGCCGGATACTTGTCCAAAGACATCGCGCACCGGCTTCCCGAGAAGGGGCAGCTCCTCCCCACCCCAAGGCCCCACGAGAGGGTAGTATTCCTTCCCCACTTCCTCCGCGGACTGGGTTTTCCACTTCACCCATTCGTCCGGGGGCTCATGTTCTACTACGGCCTGGACTTCCACGATCTGGCCCCGAACTTCATCCTCAACATCTCGGCGTTTATTGTCGTGCGCGAGGCTTTCCTCCGCATCCCCCCAATTTCGGCCTTTGGCTCAAGACCTTCAACGTCAAGCCCAAGGTGGTAAGCGGCAGCCAGGCGGAGTGCGGAGGCACCATGGCGGGCAAGATTTCCAACGTCCTGTGGTTCGAGGGCTCCTTTGTAGAGACCCTAAAGGGGTGGCAAGCCGGGTGGTTTTACATCATCGAGCCACGCGATCCAAAATGGACCGCAGCCCCCGAGTTCCGATCCGGACCCCCCACGCGGCTCATGTCCTGGAAAGAGACGGGCCTATCGTGGGGTAACAAGGAAGAGGTGACCGGACTGAAGACATGCATCCAGTCCCTGGTAAACAAGCCAATCAGGCTTGTAAATGTAGTCCAGGTCATGCTCGTTCGCCGAATCCTCCCGTGTCAACAACGGGACTTTACTCTGTGGGAGTTCGACCCGGCACAGCACCGAACCCTTAACAGGCTCTTCGACACGACGTATGAAGACGTCTGGAAGGTGCTAATCAAAGGTGCCAAGGCTCCCACATCCACTTCCGAGGACCGCGGATATAGCTCGCAGTGTCATGCTAACGAGGTAAGCTATCTTCACCTTTTATAGGATGTTCAGCTTTTTTCATAGTTTAACTCTACGCGAGATCTAAACTCCCTTGCCTTTGACAGGCTTGGCAGGCGATATCCGGACCGATTAACTATCCGGCTCTGCTGCCCGAAGACCCAGCCCCAGCTCTACTAGTGAAGCTGCTGGCTCCAGTGCCTTACGTGGTGCCGGAAAAGAAGACCAAGAAGAAGAAGACCACGGGGACTCGAAAGAGTGCCCGTAACATGGTGGGGTCAGACTCATCATCCGACGAGTCCGAGACGCACTCCTCCCGTGGAGACGAGGAGGAGGAAGAAGAAACCTCTCCCCCTCTAGCAGGGGGAGGAAAGAAGAGGAAGGCCGCCCCAGTAGGGGGGGCCGAAGGGTCCAAGAAGAGGAAAACCCCTCCGCCGGACTACGCCCCCGACGCCGACGAGGACGAAGAGGAGTGGCCGGACAGGGCCAGGCATCCAGCGAAATTGTAAGTGTTCGGATACCAGAGTAACTTATGATATTCCCTTTGTTGCACAGCTTTCCCTAATGTCGAATATAATCATGCAGCCCGCCCCGGGCCGAACTCAACGAGTCGTCGAGCGGCTCCCTGGATTCATCGGACGTGAACTCAGTTCCGCCCGCTGTCTCCCCCCGCACTGCGGATGACGCCGAAATGGCATCGCAACGAGCTCCGGGGCAGGAGGAGGTGGTCCTGGAGCAGCCGCAAGGCGACCTCCCGGACTCCAGGAGTAAAGGGGACAAGACCCCCCAGGGCTCCAAGCCCGGCTTTGAGCCGGACACCGTGCCGGAATCTTCAATAATTCCAAACCGCGGCAGGCGAACTCCTTCCAAGAGGAGCAAGCCTTTTGAGCCGGCAGCCCCCGTCCAACCGGAGGCGCCGGACAATCTGCTGGAGGTGCTTGAAGGTGCCTCCATCGACGAGGAGCACCGTACTATTATGAGTACGGTGATCCAGAAGGTTCAGTCCATCAAGAGCGGACTGACTGAAGCTTGCGCTAGCCTTCTAACAGGCTTCGAGGTAAGTAAAAATATGAAAAAATATTACCGCATAGACAGTAGCCCCTGATGCTCTGTTTGGCGTTCAGAAAGAAAAGCTGAATAGAGGATCTATTAAATTTCACAGGAGTCTAACAAAAAGAGTCAATATGCGTATGCAGGCTTCGCTGCTAGCCACCGCCGCACTGACTACGGAGGTGGGTGCCCTGAAACAGGGACTCGAGCGGACCGAGCAAGAGCTCGGCCTTGCCAAGCGACAGCTCGAGGAAAAAGAAGGTAAGAAATACCTTACAAAAAAGTGCCTATAGAGAGGCGTGATTGCAAAAAATAACAGGATTGCACTGCTTATTATAGGGGCCACGACTGAGGTGGCGACCCTCAAGCAGGCGCTGTCCGAGGCCGAAAAGAAAACGGCCGCGGAGCGCACTGAACGAGAGAAACTTGGGGCTCAGGTTGGCGAGGTGCAGCAAGAGCTTCAGGCTCTCATGAAAAAACATGAGAGTTTGGAGCTTGAGTCAAAGACCCAAGCATCCGATCTCGCGGCGGCCCTTGAGACTGCCAAGTCTGCCAAGGCCGAAGCCCAAAAGGCCCTCCAAGAGTTGGAGGAGGTGAATAAGATAACAGCGGGTAAGGCATTCTTCATGCAAAGCAGAAATATAAAAGTAAACTACCTGTTACTTACCCGAATCCGGAGTTCTCCAGGGGCATTCGCAGATCTTCCCCGCAGCGTATCCGACGCCACCGCATTCTACCGAGCAGAAGAGGGTAGCTCGACGGAGAAGGTGTTCTGGTCTCAGTATGCTGAGGCCGGACACCCTGTGCCCTTGAGCGACCAGCTGAAACAGCTGGTCGAGCTCCACAAGGCGGCCGAACAGGCCATGAAAGGCATCATAGTTCGGCTGTGGCCCGGAGAGGCCCTGCCTGGGAGCTACTTCGGGCTGGTGCGGCGGCTGGTGGAGGCCTGTCCAAGGCTCGAGGTCATCAAGCGCTCCGTCTGCATCGAAGGTGCCTGTAGGGCCCTTGCCCGTGCAAAGGTGCACTGGGGTAAGCTAGATGGTGAAAAGCTTGTGAGGGACGGGCCGCCGCCAGGGAAGGAGCATTGCAAGCCCGAGAACTATTACAAGGATGTTCTTGCCGGTGCCCGCCTTGTGGCGGATGAATGTACCAAGGATGTAATTTTTGAATAAACTCGCTCGTTTTTATCCTGTGCGCTGAAAACTTGTTCATATGCGCTAAGCAATGCTTATTGAATTTAAAATATTATTTTCTATGCGGCCGTTTATCAAAAATTGAGAGATGGCCAGTCGTCGGCTTCTGCCCCCGTGCCATTAGTGCTAGGGTGTTCGGTGATAAACCTGAGTGCTCTTTTTCCCATGATTGGGTCCTTCGAGGGAGGCGCTCAGCACGACGAACTAGGTAATCGGACTATAATGCTTGAACACTCTCACTTAGCCATAGAACTTTATAATTTTAAATTTCTGCGAAGCCCCTAGTTCGGAAGACCGAGTTCGGGGCGCTATCCATGCCTTGGCCGGACAAAGCCAGCTCCTCGCTCGAAGCGGCATAAGTCTTTAGGGACTCGAAAAACCTCTCGAACAGCGACCAGTCTCTCGCCTCATCATGACAGTCAGTTTTAGCTTTCTCCACTGAGGTGCTTAACCCAGCTCAACCGGGGCACAATCGCAGTGGTTCTCCTAGTGCTACCTTAGCCGATATAGCAGAATGTAAGGCACCAAAACATAGGAGCCGGGCAAACCCAACTATTGACCCAAATCATGATTCGAAGCAGATGCATATAGTGCTATAAGTTCGGGGTGCCGCACTTGTGAAAGTGTACAGACTTCTCACACCATATTAAAGGGTACTGAAGCCCCTGGCGTACTTGCCGTACCACAGTGTACGGGTGCAACATGTCATTAATGAACATATATAAAAAAGAGTAATGCAAAAAATAGACAAAAGCTATGCATTATTTATAGAGAGGCTCTTTATCAAAGCCGAACGATACAAGTAGTGCGATAAGCAAAAAGATATTGGACTATTCAGTATGTCCTGACCAGGGGCAGGCCGCGGAATTGTATTTAAAACAGGTATACCGCTCGTAACAGAGGCCACCTGGGAGTTCGATAATGCGGCATGGCTTGTCTGCCTCCCTGGATCTTGCATCGTTTGTGCGGCAGTCGAATTGCCGAACAGGTCATCCGAAGTATGGAGTCCTGAAAGTAAGAAAAAATAAAAAAAAGGATCCGACAGCTCCTAGTACGTTTTAAGCCGTATTTTGGGCGTGCCGTTATTGTGCCCCTTCCCCTGTGCCCATTGTATTTCAAGGGCGTAGTTATGTACGCGAGGTACTGGTTTCGCTATGTCGCGAAAGCTGGGGTTGGGGCCGCATTGCTACGCTTGCTCAGAGTGTGCCAGGCGGTACTGTTGTGGGTTACTCCGGGCGCGCTTGGCAGTGTCTGGCTTTTTAATGGCCGGACTGGAGAATTTCCTGAGAAGGCTACTTTGTACCTCTGTTGCGAGAGCCGCTGTATGCTCCTCCGTACGGAGGGGGCGTTTGGTGTTTCCGTTGACCGTAATTACTCCCCGAGGGCCTGGCATCTTGAGCGTGAGATATGCGTAGTGCGGCACCGCATTGAACTTTGCGAATGCGGTTCGTCCGAGCAGGGCGTGATACCCACTGTGAAACGGGACTATATCGAAGATTAACTCTTCGCTTCGGAAATTGTCCAGGGATCCGAAGACCACGTCAAGTGTTACTGAGCCTGTACAGTTGGCTTCTACACCTGGTATAACGCCTTTAAAGGTCATTCTTGTGGGCTTAATCCTTGAGGGATCTATGCCCATTTTCCGCACTGTATCCTGATAAAGCAGGTTCAGGCTACTGCCGCCGTCTATGAGGACTCTTGTGAGGTGAAATCCGTCGATGATTGGGTCGAGAACCAATGTGGCGAAGCCGCCATGACGGATGCTAGTGGGATGGTCCCTTCGATCAAAAGTGATCGGGCAGGAGGACCATGGGTTGAACTTTGGGGTGACTGGCTCTATCGCGTATACGTCCTGTAGCGCACGCTTCCGCTCCCGCTTGGGAATGTCGGTTGCGTATATCATGTTCACCGTCCGCACTTGTGGGGGAAAGCCCTTCTGTCCATTGTTGTTCGGCGGCTTGGGCTCCTCGTCGTCGCTGTTCAGCCCCTTGTTTCTGTTTTCGGCCCTTAACTTGCCTGCCTGCTTGAACACCCAACAATCCCTGTTAGTGTGATTGGCTGGCCTTTCGGGGGTGCCATGTATCTGGCACAAGCGATCGAGTATTCGGTCCAAGCTGGACGGGCCCTGAGTATTCCTTTTGAATGGCTTTTTTCCGCTGACCGGATTTATAGCCTTTGAATCCGGCATTGACTGTCGTGTCTTCATTGCTGTCGCTATTAACGTGGCGTTTTTGCTTATTCCGACGTGTCCTGCCACTTTTGTCCTTGGTATCCGAATTACCAGGGTTCTTCGATAAGTTGTTACTGCGAGCTAGCCAGCTGTCTTCTCCCGCGCAGAAGCGGGTCATGAGTGTCGTGAGGGCTGCCATGGATTTTGGCTTTTCCTCTCCCAGGTGCCGGGCAAGCCACTCGTCGCGGATGTTATGCTTGAAGGCTGCTAGGGCCTCTGCGTCCGGACAGTCGACTATCTGGTTTTTCTTTGTTAGGAACCGTGTCCAGAATTTTCTGGCCGATTCTTCTGGCTGCTAAATTATGTGGCTTAAGTCGTCGGCATCCGGCGGTCGCACGTAAGTGCCCTGGAAGTTGTCGAGGAATGCGGCTTCCAGGTCCTCCCAAGAACCGATTGAGTCTGCTGGCAAACTGTTAAGCCAATGCCGGGCCGTTCCTTTAAGTTTGAGCGGGAGGTATTTGATGGCGTGTAGATCATCGCCGCGTGCCATGTGAATGTGAAGGAGATAATCCTCGATCCATACCGCCGGATCTGTTGTGCCATCGTATGATTCGATGTTTACGGGTTTGAAACCCTCTGGGATTTTATGATCCATTACTTCATTCGTGAAGCATAGCGGGTGTGCGGCACCTCTGTACTGGGCTATATCACAACGCAGCTCAGAAGAGCTATGTCTGCTGTGTTCAGCCCGGCCGGATTTGTTGTATCCGGAGTGAAGATCATTGTCACATGTCGTAGGGCGCCTGCGCGATCCGTAGATCGATCTTGTTTGTCTTGCCTTATCCTCCAGTATGTCTCGCAGGTCGGGCGCATTTTCCCGTGCCTTAGTTGAGCGGCGTTGGGGCATGGCTTGGGTGGAGGGCCGAGAGGCCTCTCTGTCGCGGCCGCGAGGTGGCCGGTCTGCCATGTCATGCGCTGGTGATGTAGGTGCTTCCTCCTCTGATCGGGGTAGCGGCCTGCGCTTCGGGTAACTCTTGGAGGGGCGTTCGAGTTCATACTCTTCGGCCGCAAGGACTTCAGTCCATCTGTCAGCTAGCAAATCTTGGGTAGCTCTAAGCTGTTGCTGCTTTTTCTTGAGGCTGCTTGCCGTGGCTAAAAGCCTACGTTTAAAACGCTCTTGTTCGGCGGGGTCTGATGGTATGACGAATTCGTCGTCATCGAGGCTTGCCTCGTCTTCGTAGGGAGGCGTATAGTTATCATCCTCGACCTCTCAGTCTGCCACTTTCTCATGAGGGCTGGCTTTTCCATCTTCCTGTGCCGAATCTTGCTGAGGTGGGTGTTCTTCGGCGATATCCGGGGTAGTATTATCTCCCGTGCCGGAATCACCGTTTTTGCTTTGGCGGGATTTAGAGCGGCGCCGCTGACGCCGGCGCTTTGGCTGTTTCTTGGGGGCGTCATCCCCCACTGTTCCATCGACATCTCCATATTTTGGAGTATCCACCATATATATGTCATATGACGAGGTGGCCTTCCAGCGCCCTACAGGTGCTGGTTCCTGTTCGTCTCCTACATCGTCGTCCATACCGTCGATGTCTTCGGAGCTGAAGTCAAGCATGTCGGTTAGATCGTCGACAGTGGCTACAAAGTGGGTGGTGGGTGGGCTTTGAATTTCTTCATTGTCCGTATCCCAACCTTGCGGACCGTAGTCCGGCCAGGGCTCTCCTGATAAAGAGAGATACTTAAGAGAATTCCGGATGTCGCCGAAGGGCGAGTGCTGAAAGATGTCCGCGGCGGTGAACTCCATTATCGGCGCCCAATCGGATTCGATCGGCAGGGGCGCGGGCGGCTCGGAGTTCGGAGAGGAATCCGGCTCCTCGGAGTCACGGGCCATGCGTAGTGCGGGGCTGGAGTTCGGCTCGATCGCCTCTAAGATCACAGCCCCTGAGGCAGCGTCCAACCGCTGATCCTCGATCGGCGCAGTAGGCTCCGAATCAATGGTCGGAACCGGTGCGTGTGCGGCCTCCAAGGCGCTGCTCGGCGGCAGAGCTATATCATGCCCATCGAGACAGTGCGGCGCGCCTGGCTGTGGCTCGAATCCGTCGAAGATCAAGTCCCCGCGGATGTCAGCCGTGTAGTTTAGGCTTCCAAACCTGACTTGATGGCCAGGGGCGTAGCTTTCGATCTGCTCAAGGTGGCCAAGCGAATTGACCCGCAGTGTGAAGCCGCCGAAGACGAAGATCTGTCCGGGGAGAAAAGTCTCACCCTTGACTGCATCGTTGTTGATGATCGAAGGAGCCATCGGGCCTAAAGGCGACGACACAGAGGAACTCTCAATGAAAGCACCAATGTTGGTGTCAAAACCGGCGGATCTCAGGTAGGGGGTCCCGAACTGTGCGTCAAGGCCGGATGGTAACATGAGACAAGGGACACGATGTTTTTACCCAGGTTCGGGCCCTCTCGATGGAGGTAATACCCTACTCCTGCTTGATTAATATTGATGATATGGGTAGTACAAGAGTAGATCTACCACGAGATCAAGGAGGCTAAACCCTAGAAGGTAGCCTATGGTATGATTGTTGTATATGGAGTTGATTGCCTACGGACTACAACCCTCCGGTTTATATAGACACCGGATAGGGTTAGGGTTACATGGAGTCGGTTACAATGGTAGGAGATCTTGAATATCCGCATCCCCAAGCTTGCCTTCCACGCCAAGGAAAGTCCCATCCGGACACGGGACGAAGTCTTCAATCTTGTATCTTCATAGTCCAGGAGTCCGGCTGAAGGTATAGTCCGGCTACCCGAACACCCCCAGATCCAGGACTCCCTCATCCATGCTAGTTTATTTTTTCTCTTTTATGCTTTCTTCTTGTGTGTTTAATAAACCTTAATAAAAACCCAACAAATTAGCTGTAGCTTTTAATTAGTTTACTTTCCATGCTTGTAGTAGTAATTAAAAAGAAAACCCAAAAGATTTCCTGTTCTTCTTTTCCTTGTTGGGAGCTTTCCCGTGTAAATAGGTTTTTTCTTTTCTTTTCTTTGGGGGTCGATAGGAGAAGATCATGATTAAATTGTTGAAGTGGCTCTTATATGCACTGTTGTTGATCTAACAAAAGAGCCCATATTGCCTTGTCTTCTCCTGTTTATTGAATGCTTGCAGACTCCAGCTTAGTCCAATGCACGTGCACTATTATTATTATGCACATCGTTCGGTCGTGCGAGTGAAAGGCAATTATGACGATATATGATGGACTGACTGAGATGAGGAAAGCTGGTATGAACTCGACCTCTCTTGTTTTTGTAAATATGATTAGTTCATCATTCCTGATTTAGCCTATTATGAATAAACATGTTTGCAATGACAATTAGAGATCATAGTTTCTTATGCCATGCTTAATTAGCTAGGAGCTTATAATGGTTTACCTTGCATGCCAACATGCTATTAAAATGGTTGTGATGTGGTATGATAGGGTGGTATCCTCTTTTGAACGATTCAAGTGGCTTGACTTGGCACATCTTCACGCATGTAGTTGAAACAAAGTCAACATAGCCTCTACGATATTTATATTCATAGTGCATTATATCCTACTCATGCTTGCAATCGGTGTTGATTAATTTTAATGTATGTTCATGACTGTTGTCGCTCTCTAGCTGGTCGCTTCCCAGTCTTTCTCTAGCCTTCACTTGTACTAAGCGGGAATACTGCTTGTGCATCCAACTCCATAAACCCCAAAGTTATTCCATATGAGTCCACCATACCTACCTATATACGGTATCTACCTGCCGTTCTAAGTAAATTTGTATGTGCCAAACTCTAAACCTTCAAATAAATATCCTATTTTGTATGCTCGAATAGCTCATGTATCAACTAGGGCTATCCGTATCTTCCATGTTAGGCGGGTTATTCTCAAGAGGAGTGGACTCTGCTCCTCACTCACAAGAAAATGGCTAGTCACCGGGATGCCCAGTCCCATGCTTTATGCAAATCAAATCAAAATAATTGCAAACAAAACTCCCCTCGGACTGAAAGTGCTAGTGATCGACTAGAGGGGGGGTGAATAGGCGATTTTTATGAAAGTATTCAAAACATGTAAGTTTCGAAGACAAATGATAGAAATAAACCTATTACCATGCAGCGGAAGGTAGACTACACTAGGCAAACCATAGTCAAGTATTCAATGAAGTGAGAGCACAATGACTAATAGCAGTTAGGCGGTAAGGATCAGGTAGGAAGATATTGTGAAGCCAATCAGAACAAGTAATCACTCAGTGAAGCCAAATGGTGATGCAATCGTACAATGACTTCACAAGGACCAACAGTAAGTAAAGGGAGGGGAAGGATGAAACCAGTGACTCGTTGAAGACAATGATTTGTTTGACCAGTTCCAGTTGCTGTGACAACTGTATGTCTGGTTAGGGAGGCTGAGATTCAACTCAGAAGACCTCGTCTTCACCTTATTCTGAGCTAAGGACACCTAGTCCTCGCCCAATCACTCTGGTAAGTCTTCAAGGTAGACTTCCAAACCTTCACAGACTTCGTTCACCGGCGATCCACAATGACTCTTGGATGCTCAGAACGCGACGCCTAACCGGCTGGAGGATTCACAGTCCTCAAGTGTAATAAGTCTTCAGATCACACAGACAGGAAGACTTAAGTGATGCCTAACACTCTTTGGCTCTGGGTGGTTAGGGCTTTATCCTCTCAAGGAATTCTCTCTCAAAGCCTTTGAGGTGGGTTGCTCTCAAACAACAAAAGCCGTGCTTTAACTCTGAGCAGCCAACCGTTTATGGTTGTAGGGGGTGGGCTATTTATAGCCACTGGGCAACCCGACCTGATTTGTCTGAAATGACCCTGGGTCACTAAGGAACTGACACGTGTTCCAACGGTCAGATTTCAAACACACATGGCAACTTTACTTGGGCTACAAGCAAAGCTGACTTATCCAACTTTGGACAAGATTTGCTCTCATAGTCTTCACTCGAAGACATAGGATTTTGGTTAAGCATCACTTCAGTCATTCTGACTGGTTCTCTTGGACCCCACTTAACAGTACGGTGGTTCCTATGACTCAACAAAGAAAAACATAGAACGACGAAACTGCTAAGTCTTCACGCTCCATAGTCTTCACGCGATGTCTTCTCTTGTCATAGTCTTCAATGTGAATGTCTTCACATACCACCTTTGACTTCAATGTCTTCATACATTTTTAGGGGTCATCTCTGGTAGGAAAACCGAATCAATGACGGACTTCTACCTGTGTTATCCTGCAATCCTCACAAACACATTAGTCCCTCAACTAGGTTTGTCGTCAATACTCCAAAACCAACTAGGGGTGGCACTAGATGCACTTACGATCTCCCCCTTTTTGGTGATTGATGACAAACTAGTTGAAGTTTTCAACGGGGAATATAATATGTGAAATTGTAAAGGATAGGGAATTTTCTTCATAAGTTGCAAGGGCTCCCCCTGAAGATGTGCATATAAGTAATTTGCTTTTGGAATGCAAATGCACATGGCAGGTTGTACTTGTGGAGATCCTCTTCAACTTATGATGACAATTCATCATGCATGAAAAGTATGTGAAGATAATGACATGCATAATGAAAAATGGATGTCTGCAAAATAATCTAAGTGTGGAATTTATTGTTGCACATGCAGAATTTATCATCGCATCACAGAATAGAAAATAAGTAGCAGCCGACCATCGAGTTTAAGTGTTACAACTCAAAGAACCAAATGTATCAAAACGAGAGTTGTAAACACTAGGCAAAACATAAAGCAACCGCCCATATGGACCCGCTTGAATACTATCAAACTCATATGCTTCTCCCCCTTTTGTCAGTAAGGACCAAAAAGGTTTGAAGACATAGAGCATCTACTCGTTCCCATGAGGAGTAGGTGAAACAGCAAGGTCGTCGATGTTGTTCGCCGGTGCAGACGAACTCGGGGCAGTGTCGATGCGTGAAGAAGGAGGGAGCGGTGAAGTGGCATCGTCTTCGTCCTCGATCACTCTGGCATTCACAGTTGCCGCGGAGGAAGAGAACTCAGAGTCTTCAAGAGACGGAGTTCGTCGCAGCACAGTCCTTCTTGGAGGTGTGGAGTCAAACTTGAAACTTTCAGAGAAGCCATCCTCTTGAAGATCATCTTTAGAACACATAGGCGTCAGCCCTTTCCATGTACGCCGACAGGTTTCATGGGCAACAAAGGCATTCTTGGTGGCAAGATTGTGAATGCGGTTGACATCCACCAAGAGACTTTGCATTTGGCGCTTCAGCCAGTCATGATGCCTATCCTGTTTCTGATGAAGGGCAACCAGAAGCTCTCGGTCATTGAGAACACGAGATCGCTTCTTGGGCCGTTGGGCAATAGTGCTTTCAGTGGCTTTAGTGAGGGCACGATGAGGTGCACGTGTAATACCAGCCAGAGGATAAACACGAGTGACTGCTTCAACTCCTTCAATGTTTTGAGAGAAACTTTGATGCTCAGCATTCTGAAGACTAAGAGGATCCTTGGCAGGCTCTGGATAGATGGCTTCAATGGACATATCAACGTCAGGCAGAAAGATCCGATGATTGCGAGCAGAGGGCTGATATGAGATAGCTGAGTGTAGTTTGATCAGCCGCATTATCCATGGAGCGTAAAACTTCAAGCCAAAAAGATCAGATCCTGATGCAGCAAGTTGGCGGATGAAGAAGTCTTGTGCATTGAAGCATTTGCCGTGAAGAATATAAAAGACCAAAGTCTTCATAGCACCTTCCAGCTTTGCATGTGGAGAATGTCCTTTGATGGACCAGAGAGTTCGCCTGATAATGTGATAGATAGTGCGTGGCAGATACTCAAGGTCTTCAACAAAGAACTCCTTAAGATATGCAGCATCTGGAGGCAAAGGCTTCATCATGCTAAGCATCTGACTCATGTTCGGTTCAGGCTTCTGAAAGATGCTCTCCATAGCTGCACTATGAAGCTGACAACCAGGTTCATAAAGATCTCCAGGAGTGGGCAGACCAGTGAGCTCAATGATATCAACGGATTTGGCTTCATGATGAACATTGCCGTCATCCACTCAAGGACCCAAGTCTTCGGATCTTTGTTGTAGCCACGAATGTGAAGAGTGGCATAGAATTGGAGCAGCAACTCTTCGTTCCAGTGCTCTTGGTCGATGACGAAAGGCAACAATCCAGACTCTTTGAAGCAATCCAGAGCTTCTTCCAAGCAAGGCAGACCAGTTATGGCTTCAGTGTCAAGACGCATATGAGGGAAAATGCGACCTTGATTGTACAGAATGCATGAGTAATAACTTCGCTGTGGATAGATCCAGAACCGATCAGAAGATATTCTTCCCTTGAGTAGGGTTCTTGGCACTATTGAAGAAGGTGTTGTCTGCTTTGAAGCCGTTGACATTAAAGGATTCGGGTGCTGATGCAGGACCTGGAAACCTAGGCAACCTTGGCATTGGCTTCTGTACCTGAGGCATGTGCTCAACGTGATAGTCAAACTGAGGACCAGCAGCAGGCGCAGGAACAGGAGCAGTAGCATCATTGGCTTCACTGACTTCTGGCACATTGGTTGGTGCGGGCTCCACATTTGCTTCAGCCATGACAACGTCATTGGCTTCATTTGTGTTGGTGGTGGCAGCCTCAAGATTCTCAACCTCCACTTGATGAGCTGGAGGTTCGGGCACAGACACGTTCTCCTCGAGAACAGCTTCTTCAGTAATGGGGGGAGTAGGGACACATTCTTCTTCTTATGTGTCGTCGGCTGATGTAGCCGGAATGTCTTCAGCAGCTTTAGCCTCAGACTCGGAGACATTCATAGTAGGAGTGGCATCTGGAAACACTTGACGTGCAACAGATTGGTGGGGCACTTCTCCTTCTGGAACGCTCGAAAGAAGGACTTGAGACCTTGGTCCTTTGCGAAGCCTGCGTAACGCTGACAACGCCTCTGGAGATGGAGTTGGCTGGGCCTCAAAGTCATCTTCTTCTTCTTGTCGGGGTGGTGTGACTTGTTGTTGTGGGTGATCACACTACTAGGTAAAAGGCTAGCAGCAGCGCGGGTTTTAGGCCTATCAGTAGCGCGGGTACCCACGCTACCAATAAGGCGCTACAGCTAACGTATAGCAGTAGCGCTGGTCCACCCGCGCTACTGCTACACAAGTGTTGCAGCAGCGCGCTTAAAGGAACCTTGCTGCTGCTAATAGCTATAGCGCGCTTCCCTTGTGCGCGCTACTGCTACAACCGCGCTGCTGCTAACTTTTCTGCACTCGCTACTGCTAATTTTAGTAGTTTTTTGTTTTTTCGGCATATTTGTTTTGTATTTGAACAGGCTTTATAGAAGAATCTTTAGCACATACAAATGTCATCATGATACACATACAAATGCCTACGAGACCACAAATGTAATCATAGCATATACATACAAATAGTCTCGTCATAATCATCATCCAACACAAAGTGGTATCTTGTCATCATCTCGAAAATAGCAATACATGCAAGTCTCAAATACTTGCAACTACAACGTCATCCATCTAAACAAAGGTATACGCGAGAAGAGCTATCACTATGAGTGAGAGCGGAACTATGCAGTACATGAGATGGCGGTTACGAGTCCTCTCTCGCACTAGCGTGAACCTCAAGTAACTAGCTTCTCCTTCTTGTCTGCTTTTGAATCCTTTATGGCTGGCGTCCGAGAACCCATTCACTTGCGCCTGACACTCATGCCACTCGTTGTACACCCTCGGAACCTTCCCTTTGTACATGACATAGCAGTTCCATCTCGCCATCAAGAAACTAGGTACCTGTTAGAGATGCATGTTCATGAAGAGGATGTACAATCATATATATGCAACAAAATATACTAGAGAACACCGAAAAACAAAGGGTTAGCAACTAGATGCAACATACAGTATGCAAATTAATTAACTAGAGGTACGCAGGTCATCGTACGCAAACTAACAAAGTAGCGTTACGCAAGTTCGGCAGGGATCATGGACATCACAAAGTTGCATCACTACAAATAGTATACAAGTTCAACCGACACATATCATCATCATCGGCATCATAAATCACTAGAAGTTCCATCCTTCCATATCATCGAGGATGGACCCTAGCTTCTTGAATGGCGTGAGGTCTAGACGTTGCATGCCTATGCGAGTTCGGACGTCAGCTCGCGATATAGGGCCTGGTGGAACATCCCCTTCTCATTGACGACTTCTTTCATGATGATCGTCGCAATTTCGCTTTGGATGCGAAAGAAGTCATCTCTAAGTTTATAATCCGCTTCTCCATGAGATTCTAGCCACTTGTGGATATGATCATCATTTCTGCTTCTCATGCGAAGCTTTTGGTGATCCGTGTTGAACTGATTCATGAGATGGAGGATGTACAATCCATCCTTCTTGCTTGGTTTTGGGACTTGGATGCAGGAGAAGTCAGTTTTATGCGCGAAACCCATCTTCTTGTTCCTTTGTTTCCTGATCTGCATGTGGCCACCTCTAAAGCTGAAGCCTTGGAGAGCATCATCTAGAATATTCATTATGTGGGTGTAGTCTTTTTTCTCGTAGTCTCTGGAAGGGTCAAAATACACGGCGTGGGAGACTTGCGGATAAAGAACGATAAGGACGGCGCGCCCATTGCTGTGGGGAAAAGACACCTCAAATTATTCCCCATAGAGAGAGAAGGAATGATTGAAATGTATGAAAGGCTTGTTCGAAACTGACTTACTTTGGATGATAAGGCACAAGGAAAATTTCCCGGTCCTTATTCTATACCATGAAGTTTTGGAGGTAGTCCCTAGCAGTTTCACGCTCAAAGTCGCCGAGACTCAAGAAAGACTCGTGCATGTAGTACGGATCCGCCACACAGATTTGCGAGACTTCTTCACTGTTCATGACAGAGCTCATATGTAGCGCAAAAAGGCGGACGATTGTAAAATCGAGCTGCCTTGTCACAAACATCTCAAAGATATGGTCAAACCACAGGAAGAACACCTCTGCGGGCCGTGTCTCGACGTAGCACTTCCCCTCAGGCACACGAGCCGCGTATGTCGGATATCCTGGATCCTTTGAGGCTAGTAGGCTTTTCTCAGTCGACAGCACATGGTCGTGCAGTCTCCTGAGATCCCCTGATAGTGCCTCTAGTGGTTTCAGCGGTAGCATCGGCTCGCCCGTGATATGGAACATGGCCGCACCTTTCACGGGTACACGCTCTTCAGAATGCATCGTTTGGCTGCTATGTGCTCTGGCTTGTTTGGAGGCAGCTATCTTCCCCGATCTCTTTCTCTCCTTTTTCTTGGGCACACCTTCTAGACCCTTCCTTAACCCCTGCCCCAGTGTTCCCGGGCTAAGTACTGTACGACCCTCGCGCTGGGATAGTTGAGCCTGTGTTGAGGCGGCATCTTCAGGCGTGTCCTGTGAGGATTTCATGAAGAGAGACTTTTTGCAATCCCTGCTACGACCTTCCTGCCCGGGCATATCATCCATATCCTCATTAGCAAGCTGATAGCTCGATTCGTCATATGGTTGACTCATCAATTCTATGTCACAGTCATACGCGTTTGTATTGAGGAAATCCATAGGGTCGACCTCCGTCTCATCATCCATTCTCTGTTCTACAGGACAAATTACATCATCCAGCACTATTGCACCCCCTTCATCATGTCATCCACCGCTCTCACCCGGCACTATAGGAGCTGGTAATTGCGTAGGCGGGGTGGTGGTCTCCGCACATGCTTGTTGATGTGTGGTTATTGGTGTGCTCTCGGCCGGCTCCAGAAGAATAAGATTCTTCGGCCATAGCAGCACCCAACCCTTGCAGCTTCCAATCCGCGGCGGGGTCTCGTCGTCCGCTCCCACATGCTGTACTAGAGGAGGCAAATCCTCGTGCCCCGATTTCACACTGGACAAGCTAACCCTGAAGTGCCCAGCAGGGATCGGCTGGTTGTGGAACGTGGGTTGCAAGGGGTCCATTATCATCCCCTTTCCCACGTCCACCTTCTGGCCTTTGATCAAGTAGATTATGGTGCACAGGGTTTCTTTCGCCTGCAAACACATATGTCTGTGGCGTAAAACATCCGAAAGGCAACAAAAATGGAATATTTTATATATATATATATATATACATATATATATATACATATATATATATATATATATATATATATATGTTGGTGCGACATGTAATTACCGTGACGGCGTCGAGCTCAACCAAAGACGAAGGCCCACCAAGCGCGCCAAAGACTGAGGATGGGCTGCTATGAGCGGGAGCGGCTGCGAGAGGAGGCCCAGTTGTGTGAGCAAGTGATGGTGCGATGGTGTTGTTGTTCATGGAGTTGCTCCCGACAAAACTGGGCAACGGGAAATCATGTACCATCTTGTCTGGATTTTCCTTCGTCCAGTTGATGATAACTGGAACCAAGTTAGTAGCAAAATCATTTCTGCAGGCAGTTATAGCTGCATTGACTGCCTGCTGTAGCAACTCATATTTGTCCTCGGCTGCTTTTTTCGCGTCCTCAGCTGCTTTTTTCTCGACCGCAAGCTTCACCTTCACGTCGATGTCCGCCTGACTAAACTTCTTTTTATGCTTCTTGGCCTCCGGGCCCTCATTGTAAAACACCTTCCACGTGGCGCCATCTCCAGCGTCGTGCACACGACCATATTGCGGCCGCTGGCCCAAAGGGAGTCCTTTAAGTTCGTTCAAGGCCCGGTTGAGAGGGGTGTCCCACTTGGGCCTCATCGGAGAAGTAGGGTTTTCGGCTGCAAGCTGGTGTTGCTTCTCCAGTAGTCTAATCAATTTCCTCGTGATCTTGTCTGTGTAAAAAACCTTTTTCTCCTTGTCCCAGTTGTTGCGGGCCCTGATGAAGTCATGCTCCAAGGGGTTGGTGAACTTCGCGAAGGGGTCTGGGAGACCCGCGGCTTCACGTTTCGCGTCCTCCTTATCCCATATGGGCCTTTTACCGAGGTAGCCACGGCTTCCGAGGCGATGCGTCGCCGTGTTCCTTTGCTGAAGGCTCTTGAATTTCGCAACCTTAGCCTTGGCGTCCTCGGTAGCACAAGTGTCCTTGAACTTTTCGAACTCCTCTTCCGTAAGTGTCGGATTTTCCTCCAGAATCTTGGACAGGGGTTCCTCAGCCTCAATAGCTCGTTTCACCCTCGATTTCCAGGAGGCCAAATCATTGCTGAACATGCCCATGGCGTGATTATTAATCTTTTTCATCTTCAGATCATCCCACGGTTGTTCTATGTTATCATCCCGATCAGGGAACTTGAATCTCTTGTGCAACTTCGTTAGGAGCAACTGCATCAAATGTTCTTTACTCCTTAAGTCATCGTCATTGATGCTCGCACATTCCTGTAGGATGCATCCTACTTGGTTCCCATAGCACTTGCGAGGTTCTTCCGGCTCTAACGGCTCAAACTTGCCAGGTGCCATCTTTGTGATCACAAGTCGTCCAATCCCTAGTTTGTTACGTTTTCGTATCCTCTGCTTCTTATGCCTCTTTTCGGTACCGGCATCGGCGCCGGTATCTTCCCCGGCGGTACCTTCCCCGCCGGTCCCGGTGCCGCCATCAGTGCTGGCGCCGTCGGTGTCGGCGTCAGTACCATCATCGAGGCGGACCTGCAAACCTTGCTTAGCAGTCAAAAAGTCAAGGTAGTCTTGTTCACCCTCATAATCCATCTCGTCTGCATCTTGGTCAGAAGGCCCAGTTTCTTTGTTGTTCGACATGTTTCCTATGATTAAGTGTCCTCATTTATTTCTAAAAGTATGAATAAATGAGAAATGAGATAAAAAAGAAATCTATGTGCCAGCACTCGATATGCCAACTATGTAGCACAAATCATGCCGTTATTCACGGGAAATTTCGGCATGACCTTTGCTAAAAAATGGACATATCGAGCGCCTGAAATTCACCGGAATGGAAATGAATCAACATTCCGGTGTAACATAGGCAACTCGGATCATTTACCAAAACATGACATGTCCAAAACATGACATATCCACATATCACATGTCCAGTTCAAATTTGCATATAAATTCAGCAAATTTTGAAACCTATCTAAATTCATAACTAAATAGATAACCTAATTAACATAACTAAAACCTAAGTAAATTAACCCTAGCTAGCATAGAGAGAGAGGGAGGGGGGTGGTTTACAGAGG
Source organism: Triticum urartu (assembly GCF_056163025.1). NCBI lineage: Eukaryota > Viridiplantae > Streptophyta > Magnoliopsida > Poales > Poaceae > Triticum > Triticum urartu. The sequence goes on from NC_141879.1 coordinate 582,694,524, forward strand.
GTGCAGGGTGAGGAGGCAGGCCCGACGACAGCCGAGGTTGGGAGGGGAGGAAGCAGAGGAGGGAGGCGAGGGCCGACGGGTCGGGGGCGAGCACCGGCGCCGAGGGCGAGCGCGCCTGGGTCGGGGGCAGCGGGGTCGGGGGCGAGCGCGGCGGGGTCGGGCGCGGCGGGGTTGGGGGCGGCGGGGTCGGGGGCGAGCGCGGCGGTGCGATGGGGCCGGGGAAGAGAGAGTGGGGATTTGGGGGAAAAGAGGCGGGATGAAGCAGGGAGAGGGAGAATTTTGGGTTAAGTGGATGTAGCAGTAGCGCGTTTACACGAAACGCGCTACTACTACCTCGACTAGCTGTAGCGGTTTTCTGCAGAAACCGCTACTGTTACCTTGACTAGCTGTAGCGATTTTCTGCAGAAACCGCTACTGCTACCTTGACTAGCTGTAGCTCTTTTTCACTAAAGCGCTACTGCTATAACCAGTTTCCCTTTTTTCTTTTCCTCAGCATAATAGGAACATATATATTACGTCATTGGACCCTTGCATAATAATGGCTAAGTGTGTATACAAAATAGGAACATATATATATTACATCATTGGACCCATGCATAATAATGGCTAATTAAGTGTGTATACAAAATAGGAACATATATATATATTACATCATTTGACCGATTCCTCAGCGCTGACGTTTTCGTTTTTGAGTCAGCTTCTTTCCCTTCTTGTTCGTCGAACAATAGTTGAGCCCCTCATTGTGACTTTGCCTTTTCCATGGAGAACGATTTTTCTTTGGTAATGTAGTATTGATTCTTCTTTTGACGTATACTTCATCATCATCATCATCTTCCCTCATTGGGTTGCTGTACTGATCATAGTCTTCCTCGTTGGCGACTCCATCCATTCCAATGATGTTTCTTTTGCCTTTCCTCACGACAACATGACTGGGATTGCATGGGTCGGTTATGAAGAAGCATTGTGTCACGTGCTTAGCGTGTACCCATGGCTCGTTTTTTGCGATAGCGTTCATGGTAGCACTCTTGGCGTCGGGTATAGTCATGGTAGTGAAAATCCGGCTTTCTCTTTCAACATTCTTAGCCCATCTGACACGGAACATCGTCATGTTGTGCAGTCCAGAGTAGTCAAGCCCCCAGATCTCCTCGACCCTTCCATAAAATCGTTCAGTTGCGCCGTTGTCGCTGCCGGTCATGCATTCCATCGTCACCCCTGAGTTCTGATATTCATCACTGTCCATATCTTTGGCCTCCGTGTAGAACGTGTACCGTTGATATCATATGCCTGATAGGTTACGAGGTTGGGCGAGGGGCCATGTGCTAAGGCGTATATGAGCAATCCGTCCTTAGAGCCCTCCTTCGGGGGATTAGCAATAATATGCTCTTTGAACCAATGCAGGAAAGTGGAGTTGTGCTCTCTAGTAACTTCGGCGTCCGTCCTGCATACCCCCCGGTCACGATACTTCTTTGCGATAATTTCTTTGTGCAGTGCCATGAAAGGATCTACCTCGTCTAGGTGTTGTAGCACTACCAAGTTTTCTCTGTCAAAGTCGCTACGTCGATCTGAGTATGCCACGTGCAGTTCCCTGCGACCGTTGCAGTGACCTTCTCCTTCGAGCCTCCCATCGTGCTTGTTAACGGGCAAACCAACACTAACACTAGGCGGCTGGTCTGCGCTATATAGAAAATTCTCACAGAAAGAGATGCACTCTTGTGTCAAATAGCCCTGGACGATGCTTCCATCCGGATGGGACATGTTACGAACGAATTCTTTGATGATTCCATTCATCCTCTCAAATGGCATCATGTTGTGCAGGAATGACGGCCCCAGGTCTATTATATCATCCACAATATGGACACACAGATGCACCATCACGTCAAAGAACGCGGGCGGGAAGTACATCTCAAGCTCATTCAGTATCACAATGATCTCTTCCTGTAGCCTTCGGAGCTGCTTCACACTGATCGACTTTCGAGAGATGACGTCAAAAAAGTTGCAGAGACCAATAAGGATGTCACGGACGTGCTTGTCCATTATCCCTCTAAGGGCAACAGGTAATATCTGTGTCATCATCACATGACAGTCATGAGACTTCATCCCGTTGAACCTTTTCTTGTCCGTGTCTAGATATCTACTTATCTTGCCACAATAACCGGAACTAACTTTGACTCCGGTAGGGCACTTAAAGAATTGATTGATCTCAGCCTGACTTAAGGTGAAGCAAGAAGGGGGGCAATAATCCTCATTCTTTATTTTCTTGCCCTTCTTCTCCCGTGCCTCTGTCTCCGTCTCTGTCTCATCTGACATTTTACGTGGTGGCATGTGCAGATCTTCCCTAATTTCCAAATCTTGCAAGTCTTTTCTTGCCTTCGGCCCATCCTTGGTCTTATCCGGCATGTTCATCAGTGTTGCGAGCAAGCTCTCAAGGACATTCTTACAGATATGCATTTGATCAAGGCAATGAGGTGTATCGAGTTTGTGCCAGTACTCGAAGTCCCAGAAGACAGACCTCGTCTTCCATACCTTCAGCAACGGCTCCGGTGCCTTTCTCATCGTCTTTCCCGGCGCGGGGCACTCCTTCCAGTTTTTCAACAGCTCAACGATTTCAGCACCGCTCCGCTTACGTGGAGGTCCTCGATGCTTAGCGTGACCATTGAATAGATCTCCATGGTTTCTCCATGGGTCGTCCTGTTCGAGCCATCTTCGATGCCCCATGTACACGATTTTCCCAGACCCGCCATCTTTCCTTGACGTTAGCTGCTGAGACGTCGTATCATCCATGCACCGCGTGCATCCGCAATATCCATGGCACACCTGGCCTGCCACATATCCGTAACCAAGATAGTCGTGCACTGTCGTGATCAGCGCGACTCTCATGTTGAAGTACTCGCCTTTGCTTGCGTCCCATGTCTTGGTCGGTGTTTTCCATAACGTGTCTAACTCCTCCTGAAGTAGCCCCAGATACAAATTAATATTATTTCCTGGTTGTTTCGGCCCTTGAATAAGCATGCTCATGTGAATGTACTTCGATTTCATGCACAACCAGGGGGGAGGTTGTACATCCATACAAACACGGGCCATGTGCTATGGTTGGCGCTCTGGTTGCCAAACGGATTCATGCCATCGGTACACGCGCCGAGCACGATGTTCCTTGCATCACATTCAAAATACCGATAGAAGCTGTTCAACGCTCTCCACTGCCTTCCATCCTTGACGTGTCTCAGCTTCGGATCATCTCCATTGTCGGGCTTCTTCCTCTCCGCGTGCCAGCGCATTAGCTTTTCTTCCTTGGGATCTACAAAATACCTCTGGAGATGGGGAGTGATCGGTAAGTACCATACCACTTTCTGGGGACATTTCTTCCCAGCCTTCTTGTATCGAGGAGCATTGCACACCGGACAACTTGTTTTTTCCGCGTGCTCCTTCCGATAAATTATGCAATCATTGATGCATGCATGGTATCTAACGTGTGGCAGATCAAGAGGGCACACGATCTTCTTGGCCTCATCAACACTACTAGGACATAGATTACCCTCGGGAAGAACATCCTTTAGGTACTTGAGATGCTCATCGAGGCTAGTGTTGGTCCATTTGTTTTTAGCCTTCGTCTTCAGCACTTGGAGCGCGAAACTCAAGCGGGTCACCTCAGGATTGCAACCATCATACAATGGAGTGGTCGAGTCTACCACCAGTTGCTCCAGCTTAGCCTCCTCTCTAGAAGCAGCTCTCTCAGTACTCGTCTCCTTGCGAAGCAATGCTTGAACATGAGGGTCCCCCACGATTGAACTTAGTACCGACGAACTCTGCTGTGTGGAGTCCATGTCGTTCTCTCCGCCACCATGTCCGGCCCCTTCTCTGCCGCCATGTCCGGCCTCTTCCCCGCCGCCATTCTCGATCATCTCTTTGTCTTGCCCCGTGTCATCATTGCCTGCCCCGTCGGCATCCTCAACATCGTCATCCTCATCTTCAGTTATCCACCGAGTATAGCCATCCATGAAACCAGTCATGAGCAGGTGCGCTTCGACACGACCATCGACATGGGGGTCAAGCCAAACTATTCTTTTGCATTTTCGACACGGACATAAAACCTCTGTCAGGTTATTTTCCTTCATGTCCTGCACCGCCGACCGCAACCACCTGTCCACCATCGTTCCACTGACCATCGTGAACTCTGCACGGTAATAATAAACAAATTGATTATAAAAAAGCGTGCATTCATCAAAGTCATACAAAAATTCGGCATGACCTTCCTTAAAAGTAGGACATATATAGATCTAGAGTTTGCCCGGAATTCGCCGAAACGGAAATAAATCAACATTTCGGCAAAACATAGGCAACTCAAATGCACAATTTGGCATCAACTCGTGCCACACACACAATTTCCATAAAAATATCACACACACACATGCATAAACATATTTCCATTTTGCAAAAGCATGAAATATTAATCACACCTCTATCTCGAGATCGAGCACACGGCGGAGATGATGATGTAGGGAGGTCAAAAGTGCACAAAGCTCTTCTTGACAAAGAAAGATCTAGTTAGGGGGCAAATAGGTCACTTAACTAAATGCTACATCTACCTAGCTAGCTAATTTGGGAGGAGACAACTTCAACTAGTGGAGGGGGAGGAAAAAGAGAAAGGAGATGAATTAATGGAGGTGGTGTAGTTATAGCTAGGAGTAATGAAGAGAGAGAAAGGTAGGTAGAAGAGGGAGAGTAATGGGGGGAGAAGTATTAAGGAAGAAGAAGAGTGGGAGAGGGAGGATGTGGGAGGGTAGGGGAAAGGGAGGAGAGGAGATGGGGAGGGGGAGGTGGAAAAGGTGGTGGGTCCTGCGTCTTAGCAGTAGCACGAGAGAGAAAGCGCGCTGCTGCTAAGAGCGTAGCAACAACACGCTTTCCTGTCACGCACTACTACTAAACGGGCCAACCCTGTGCACATTTTCAAAATTAGCAGCAGCGAGGTGACAAAAAAGTGCGCTGCTACTATGGCATTAGCAGCAGCGCGCTCCCTGGCGCCGCGCTACTGGTAAACTTATGTTGTTGTGTACTGTTAGTGGATTTTTGTAGCAGCGCGGTTTAAGCGTCACGCGCTATTGCTAAGTTTGCACCAGTAGCGAGCTTTCCGTAGCCGCGCGGTTTAAGCCTGTTTTTATGCCGCGCTGCTGCTAAGATTCTGTGTATAAGGTTTTCCCTAGTAGTGTCAGCCCATGATGCATCCTGAGCAATTGGCGTTAGAGGACGACTAATGCTGATGAGTTCGCTGTGCGTAAGCACATGCGATGATACCAAGTTGTGCTCGATCTGAGGAAGAACTACATCATCTTCAACATTGTCATGGTGACCAATGTATTCAGCAGCGGTGGGATCAGTTGTTGGAATGTCTTCAGCTTCATGAGCCTATGTGGAAGCAGGTTCATGGACAGTTAGTTGGCGCTCTTGATGTTCAGCTGCAGGGCGAACCATGGAGATAGGTTCAATAACTAAGGGCTCTGTGGGAGCAACCCGATCCTTCTTGGTCTTGCGCTTCTTCTTGAAGGGAGCAGCATCAGAGGCTTCAGGATGTTTCCTCTTTCTCGCTTCAGCCTCAGCAGTCCTCGTCTTCTTCAGTTCTGAAGCGGTTGATCTGACCTTTGGCTTCGAGCCAGTCATGCTAGCTGGGAAGACAATGGGATGTGCTTCCTGCCTTGGTGCTTCAGGTTTGGCCGCAGCTGGCTTCTTCTTCTTCTTTGCAGCCATCCTGGGATCGATGCCAGGATGACCAAGGGCCTTGCGCTTCTCAGCCTCATTGTAGGCTTGCACACACTTGTCAGCCAGGCTCTTCATGCACTCACGAGAACCTTGAGCTTCTTCACGCTTCTTGAGAAAGGCTTCTTTGAGCTCGTGCAACATGATCTTGAAATTTTTGACCTCTTGCACGCTGAGCTTGGCCATGTGCTTCTTGAACTGAGCTTTCTCAAAGTCGATCTTTTGCTTCAGTTCAATGATGCGCTGAGCTAGAGCTAGCTCTGAAGCAATGGCGCCATGGAAGGCGACACTGAGGCCAATTGGAAGTTGCAGATCTTCAAAGCTGAGGTTGGGCATGTCAAACCACTCATAAATGAAGTTGTGGATGATTGCCACGTCAAACAGAGGCAAATCATTAAAGATTTCTGCTTCTTCTTTGCTCTTGATCAGTTGCTCAAGAGCGTCATCTACAAGATCTTCATCGCTGGACAGATCAATGGCGTCGTTGCGCAGAATAGCAGCAGCAGTCAATTCTTGGCTGGTGTGTTGCAAAGGCATCTTGACTCTCGAGGGCTTGGAGATGTGTGACAAATCTTTAGACTGCACACTGTCTTCAGGAGGTGCAGTAGCCAGTGGCTTCGCCCGTGAGATTTTTGGTGCTGAGGCAGGTATTAAAGCTTTAGGCTTCTTCAGTTTCTGTGGCTTCGGCGGTGCATGCGCTTCATTAGATTCAGCGTCATATGCAGGCTCATCCACGGCTGTCCCTTGAACCATGATATGAGTGATGAGACCTTCTAGGTTGTAGAAGGGCCCAACAAGATTGGGTTCAGCTTCGCGGGTGCCATCGGCACGGGGAGTAGAAGGGCCAGGGTTGAAGTCTAGTCCCAATGACTTCTTGTTTTGCTTAGACGAATTCTTGGCAAATTGGAAGTTGCGTTTGAACAGATTGTTGTCACGACACCATAGCAATGACGATGGGTGTGCATCCGCAGGCCGTGGTCCATGGACCATGCAGGGATAGAAGCCTTGTTCAATGGCTTCATCTCTGGACCTGGGTTGAAGATTTCTGTATAGGATGTCTCCCCATGGTCGCTTGATGGCATTTTTCTCAGCATATTCCTGGGTCACAAACCGGTACTTGAACCATTGTTCTGCCCAATATCTTCGAATCCATTGGATTCGGGTCTTGCGCTGATTGTAATCCTCTTCAGGATCTGTCTTGTAAAGCTCTGAGAGGTCATCAGGCAAATCTCTTGACGTTCCCCCACGACGCTATCTGCCACCCTTCCTTACTGATTTCTCTGCAGCCATGAACTTCAAACTGAATGGCTTCAACACATTCAAAGGTTTCAAAGGCTTTCGCTTGCTGGACAAACAAGAACTGGCTTCGGGAGAATTTATATGATGTTGTAAGAATTCTGCAAATGAATGCAGACTATGAGAACCAAGGGATTCTCCCACGGACATGTACCTGTGACAGCATTAAGGTGCGAGGGAAGGGGAAGAGGTCATATGCATTCTCAGAAGATTTTGAAGATAAATCAGTTTAGAAGACATTGACCTCATCGTGCGAAGACATTCACTCATAGATAAGGAGTTGGTTCCAGATTTGTACGAATCCACAGATCAGTACAAGTGAGGAATCTAACTACTTTGTGAAGCATAAGTGAACATACTAGGCATATTATGAGATGCAGTATGAAATAGATCCAACTTGTGTGAATAGAAACTGCTTGAGGTAGAAAGTGATGAATCTATAGGATCAAAGGGGCCATAAAAAGGAAGTTTTATTTACCACACGAAGAACTGCTAGACGGAGTGGAAGAGGAGGCCGAGCAGTTCGATCGTCCGTGCCCTAACTTGGCGACGGAGGACACCCACGGCGACGGCGGAGAAGACGATGTCTGCGGCCGGCGTGAAGACGGCATCAGAGAGGTCGCAGCATCTTAGAGCTTCGTCGCCGGCATCGTCGAGGGCTAGCGGTGGCGCTAGGGTTTGTGCGAGAGTGGAAGAAAGGATAATGACTATGGTGAGACGTGTATTTATAGGGACAGGGACGGCAAAGTGTTATTACACAGGTGCCCCTGGCGATTCACATCTGAAGGACACGTGGCCATCATGCAACATATCAGAGGTTGTTCCACGTTCCCACGCACGCCTGGATTGTCGAGTGGTCGTTCCCACTTCTCCGGGTTTCAGGTGAAGGAATTAGCATTGAAAGCGGACTTAATGTTTGTCTCTGTATCTTCTGCTGACAAGGATGCAGAGAAGACATTCAACAGTTTCAAGAGAATGCATATGATTTGGAGAGATAGAGTTTGAGATAGAAAGCATATAGAGGTTAGGGTCCGATCACATTCACTTAGTTCAAAAGATTCAACAAGAAGACATAGCTATAAGTGAATGCTGTAGAGGACAGAACACTAGTATATATATATATAATCAACATAGTGAAGATAATCATGAAGACAAGTTGAGATTGAAGCCAAACCAAATGTGAAGACATAGCAAATGCAACACATGGGTGAAACACTTCAAACAGAAGAATTTGGTGGTGGCGTTACCCACCGTATAGGAAGTATTAGACCCAGACACAGCGCACAATTATCGTGGCGCTCCGAAGTCAAATTCCACATTAATGTATTCACACCTAGAATGTATGTCTTCATTGATTGAAGATATACTTTACTTCGTCTGTTGCACATCTAAGTCATCAATATGCATAAGTGTTAGGATGTGTGCCCGATCACAGGACATTTGAGGATTCCAAGATGTTTAGCTCACACCGTAACTTGCAAAATCTCTTCTCATCCAAGGGCTTGGTGAAGATATCTGCCAATTGCTCTTCAGTGTTGACGTGTATGATATCAATATCTTCCTTCACAACATGATCTCTGAGAAAGTGATGATGAATTTCAATGTGCTTTGTCTTTGAGTGCTGAACTGGGTTGTTGGCAATCTTGATGGCGCTGTCGTTGTCGCAGTAGAGTGGCACTTGCTTCAGATGAATGCCATAGTCTTTGAGTGTTTGCCTCATCCACAGAAGCTGAGCGCAACAAGATCCAGCAGCAATGTATTCAGATTCAGCAGTGGAGAGAGATACACAGTTCTGCTTCTTTGAAGACCAACATACAAGTGATCGTCCCAGAAAATGACATGTGCCTGATGTAGACTTGCGATCCACCTTGTCACCAGCATAATCAGCATCCGAGAATCCAACCAGATCAAACTCTAAGCCCTTTGGATACCATAATCCTAGTGTTGGGGTGTAAGCCAAATATCGAAGAATTCGCTTCACAACTAAGTGATGCGATTCCTTTGGTGCCGCTTGGAATCGAGCACACATGCAAACACTAAGCATAATATCTGGCCTAGATGCGCATAGATAAAGTAAAGAACCAATCATGGAGCGGTATACCTTTTGATCGAACTCTTTACCATTGTCGTCGGGGCCCAGATGATGTTTGGCTGGCATTGGCGTCGTGAAGCCTTTGCAGTCTTGCATACCAAATTTCTTTAGGCAATCTTTGAGGTACTTCTCTTGAGATATGAAGATGCCGTTGCGTTGCTGACGTATTTGAAGACCAAGGAAGAACTTCAGCTCACCCATCATGGACATCTGATATTGCTCTTGCATCATATATCCAAACTCTTCACTGTATTTCTAATTGGTGCAGCCAAAAATAATGTCATCCACATATATTTGGCACACAAACAGTTCACCATCATATGTCTTCCTGAAGAGAGTGGGGTCGAGGGAACCATATTTGAAGCCTTTGCTCTTCAGGAAGTCTTTGAGTGTGTCATACCAAGCCCGAGGGGCTTGTTTGAGGCCATACCGTGCCTTGTTGAGCTTGTACACCATGTCAGGATGTTTTGGATCTTCAAAGCCAGGCGGTTGTGCAACATACACTTCTTCTTCAATCTTGCCATTGAGAAAAGCGCTCTTCACATCCATTTGATATAGAAGTATGTTATGATGATTTGCATAGGCCAGCAGTATGCGTATTGCTTCAAGTCTAGCCACAGGAGCAAATGTTTCATCGAAGTCAATCCCTTCAACTTGAGTGTACCCTTGAGCAACGAGACGAGCTTTGTTTCTAACAACTTGACCATGCTCATCTTGCTTGTTGTGATATACCCATTTGGTGCCTATTATATTGTGCTTGCGAGGATCAGGACGCTTAACCAGTTCCCATACATTATTCAGCTCAAACTATTGAAGCTCTTCTTGCATAGCTTGAATCTATTCAGGTTCCATGAAGGCTTCTTCAACTTTCTTGGGTTTAGATATTGAGACGAATGCGAAGTGCGCACAGAAATTTGCTAGCTGTGTTGCCCTTGAACGAGTGAGTGGACATGGTGCATTGATGCTATCAATTATTCTCTCAATCTGTACTTCATTTGCGACACGAGGATGTACAGGACGAAGATTTTGCTCTTGCTGATCATTGTCATCATTAGAGGGATTGTCTTCAGGCTGAGCATTGTCTTCAGGTTGATCAGGTGCGGAGATGATAAGTTCCTCTTCAGGTTGAGCTTCAGACGGTATGATTTCTCCAGTTCCCATAAGTTTGATTGATTCATTGGATGGAACTTCATCTAGCACATTTGGCAGGTGCTCTCTTTGTGAGCCGTTCGTCTCATCAAACCGCACATCCACTGTTTCAACCACTTTATAGTGAAAAAGGTTGAAGACTCTATAGGAGTGTGAATCCTTTCCATATCCAAGCATAAAACCCTCATGTGCTTTTGGTGCAAATTTTGAAGTGTGATGTGGATCCTTGATCCAGGACCTGGCGCCAAATACTCTGAAGTAACTGACATTTGGCTTCTTGCCAGTAAGGAGCTCATAGGATGTCTTGTTCAGAAGCTTGTGAAGATAAACACGGTTGATGATATGGCATGCAGTATCAATGGCTTCCGGCCAGAATTTTCTTGGAGTCTTGTATTCATCAAGCATCGTCCAGGCCATCTCAATAAGTGTTCTGTTCTTGCGTTCGACGATGCCATTCTGCTGTGGAGTGTACGGAGCTGAGAATTCATGTGTGATGCCTAAGGTATCAATATATGTATCTAGGCCAGTGTTCTTGAATTCAGTGCCATTGTCACTTCTGATGTGCTTTATCTTGGCGCCATAGTTGTTCATTGCTCAACTGGCGAAGTGTCTGAAGACATCCTGCACTTCAGTCTTGTAGAGGATTATATGCACCCAAGTATATCTTGAATAATCATCAACAATGACAAAGCCATAGAGACAAGTAGTAGTAGTAAGAGTTGAGTAATGAGTGGGACCAAAAAGATCCATGTGGAGCAGTTCGAAGGGTTGAGTCGTTGTCATGATTGTCTTCGAGGGATGCTTGGCCCTCGTCATCTTTCCTGCTTCACAAGCACCGCATAAGTGATCCTTCTTGAACTTGACGCCCTCGATGCCTATGACATGCTTCTTCCTTGCAAGGGTGTGGAGGTTCCTCATGCCAGCATGCCCTAGCCTTCGATGCCAGAGCCAGCATTCAGAAGCTTTTGCTAGAAGACATACTGCAAGTTGTGGTCCTGCTGAGAAATCTACCACTAGAGACTTGTCAGATTCCATTAGTACAAGGCAACGATATTTTCCAAACATCACAATCATGTTTAAATCGCAAAGCATTGAGACAGACATTAAGTTGAAACCAAGGGATTCAACAAGCATGACTTTATCCATGTGTTGATCCTTTGAGATTGCAACTCTACCTAGACCCAATACCTTGCTTTTACCAGTGTCAGCAAATGTGATGTGACTTTTGTCAGATGGACGTAAAGTTGAGTCCATGAGAAGGCTTCGCTTGCCAGTCATGTGATTTGTACACCCACTATCAATAATCCATTCTGAAGCAGCTGGTGTCGTAGCCTACAGTGCAGTTAGGGAGATAGGCTTCACGAAGAGAATTGTGAAGCAAAAACATTTGACGAACCAGTGGATTATTAAAGCTTAGATTGAGATTAGGACTGATAGGGCAAGTAGCAAGCGATTCAGGAACAAAGTACATAATAAGACCATTTGGGCATTTGATCTTGCGCCCTACAAGATGTTTAAGGTCCCCGGCAATAGTGTCAGACGATTTTGGTTTTTGGCTGGAGACCTTTCCCTACAAAAGAGAGTTAAGCTTTCTTAGCCACCCACATCTTCAAGGGTGGCTTCGAAGCAATGAGTCTAAGTGTAGCATCTGAGAACTTTGGCTTTGGAGCCCTAGCAAAAAGTCTTGTAGGTGGACAATAGTACTCATAAGAATAAGCAGAATAGTTCTTGGTCTTATGAACATGGCGGTTTGATGAAACGCGCTCATATTCACAGGCCTGAGTATGGTTTCCCTGTAAAACATTTGTGTTAGTGCGAATCAGCTGAGTCCTCTGTCTGTATGAGGCATTTGGACCGTATGAAGCCTGTGGTCTGGGGTTTGTCTTCTTCACCTGTGGTGTCATGATGACATTCACAGGAAGATTCTCCAAACACCTCTTCGGCACCCAGATCTTCTTCATAGGCGGTCCATTCCTGCAGTTAGTACCAATATACCTGGCAAACACTTCACCATTCTGATTCTTAAACAGTTTATAGTTTGCATCAAAGGATTCATCAATAACAATGGGATTAGCACAAGTGAAGCCAGATAGGGTGGATGGATCCGCTGAAGGTTCCTTTGTAGAAACCCATGTGGTTTTGGGGTACTGCTCAGGTTTCCAGTAAGAGCCATCAGCATTCATTTTCCTTTCGAACCCAACACCCTCTTTCCTAGGGTTTCGGTTCAGGATCTGCCTTTTGAGGACATCACATAGTGTCTGATGCCCTTTGAGACTTTTGTACATCCCTGTTTCAAGCAGTGTCTTCAACCTAGCATTCTCATCAGCAATAGCAGTGGTATCCTCAGCAGAGGGGTTAGTTACCACATCAACAGTTGAAGATATTGCAATAGTAGCAGCAGTAGAACATTCAGCAACAGAAGTAGCGTTATCACGCTCAATGCATTGAAGACATGGTGGTTCAAATCCTTCCTGAGCTGAACTGATCTGTTCGGCGCGAAGTGACTCGTTTTCCTTTTGAAGATCTTCATGAGCCGCTCTCAATTTCTCAAGATCTTGCTTCCTTTGAAGATAATCATAGGAAAGCCTTTCATGAGTTTTTGAGAGCGTTTCATGACGACTTTCAAGTTCCTCATAGTTAACGTGAAGATTTTTTATATCTTCAATTAAGGACTGAGATCGAGTCATTTCAGCGTCTAACATATCATCGCTTTTGTCTAACAGTTTTTGAATGTGTTCCATAGCTTTCTGTTGTTCAGTTGTAATTTTAGCAAGTGTTTTGTAGCTGGGTTTGGAACCACAATCAGAGTCATCGTCACTAGATGTTTGATAGTGAGTGGTGCGTGTGTTTACCTTGGCACCGCGTGCCATGAAGCAGTAGGAAGGAGCGGAGTAGTCCTTGTCATTTGCATCGGTGTCGGTGATGAAGTCATTGTCTTCAGTATTGAAGATGGACTCGGCAACGTATGTTGTAGCCGGACTCGCAATGCCAGAATCGGACTCCTCCTCAGACTCCACCTCCGCCTCCTCAGAAGCGGACTCCTCCTCAGAATCCATTTCCTTGCCAACAAACGCACGTGCCTTGCCAGATGAGCTCTTCTTGTGTGATGAAGACTTGGAGCAAGACTTGGAAGAAGACTTTGAGTATTTCTTCTTCTTCTTGTCATGAGAGTCATACTCCTTGCTCTTCTTCTTCTTCTTGTTCTCATTGTCCCACTGTGGACACTCAGAGATGTAGTGGCCAGGTTTCTTGCACTCGTGACATGTTCTCTTCTTGTAGTCATGAGCAGAAGCTTCATCATTCCTTGAGCTTGATCGTGAAGACTTTCTGAAGCCTTTCTTCTTGGTGAATTTTTGGAACTTCTTCACAAGCATAGCAAGCTCCTTTCCAATGTCTTCAGGATCATCAGAACTGCTGTCAGATTCTTCTTCAGATGAGGAGACAGCCTTTGCCTTCAAGGCACGAGTTCGCCCATAGTTGGGACCGTAGATGTCTCTTTTCTCAGAAAGCTGAAACTCGTGTGTGTTGAGCCTCTCAAGTATGTCAGACGGATCGAGTGTCTTGAAATCAGGACGTTCTTGAATCATCAGGGCTAGGGTGTTAAACGAACTATCAAGTGATCTCAGGAGTGTCTTGATGACTTCATGCTTGGTGATCTCAGTAGCGCCGAGGGCTTGAAGCTCATTTGTGATGTCAGTGAGTCGATCAAACATGAGCTGGACATTCTCATTGTCATTTCTCTTGAAGCGGTTGAAGAGGTTGCGAAGGACAATGATTCTCTGATCTCTCTGGGTTGAGACGCCTTCGTTGACCTTGGAGAGCCAGTCCCAGACTAGCTTAGATATTTCCAAAGCACTGACGCGGCCATACTGTCCTTTGGTTAGATGACCACAGATGATATTCTTGGCAGTAGAGTCCAGTTGAACGAACTTCTTGACATCAGCAGCAGTGACACCTTCTCCAGCCTTGGGAACGCCGTTCTTGACGACATACCATAGGTTGACATCAATGGCTTCAAGATGCTTGCGCATCTTATTCTTCCAGTAGGGATATTCTGTTCCATCAAAGACGGGGCACGCAGCGGAGACGTTAATTATCACTGCAGTCGACATAGCTAAAACTCCAGGTGGTTAAACCGAATCACACAGAACAAGGGAGTACCTCGCTCTGATACCAATTGAAAGTGCTAGTGATCGACTAGAGGGGTGGTGAATAGGCGATTTTTATGAAAGTCTTCAAAACATGTAAGTTTAGAAGACAAACGATAGAAATAAACCTATTACCATGCAGCGAAAGGTAGACTACACTAGGCAAACCATAGTCAAGTATTCAATGAAGTGAAAGCACAATGACTAATAGCAGCTAGGCAGTAAGGATCAGGTAGGAAGATATTGTGAAGTCAATCAGAACAAGTAATCACTCAGTGAAGCCAAATGGTGATGCAATCGTACAATGACTTCACAAGGACCAATAGTAAGTAAAGGGAGGGGAAGGATGAAACCAGTGACTCGTTGAAGACAATGATTTGTTTGACCAGTTCCAGTTGCTGTGACAACTGTACGTCTGGTTAGGGAGGCTTAGATTCAACTCAGAAGACCTTGTCTTCACCTTATTCCCCTTGAGCTAAGGACACCCAGTCCTCACCCAATCACTCTGGTAAGTCTACAAGGTAGACTTCCAAACCTTCACAGACTTCGTTCACCGGCGATCCACAATGACTCTTGGATGCTCAGAACACGACGCCTAACCGGCTGGAGGATTCACAATCCTCAAGTGTAATAAGTCTTCAGATCACACAAACAGGAAGACTTAAGTGATGCCTAACACTCTTTGGCTCTGGGTGGTTAGGGCTTTATCCTCTCAAGGAATTCTCTCTCAAAGGCTTCGAGGTGGGTTGCTCTCAAACGACAAAAGCCGTGCTTTAACTCTGAGCAGCCAACCGTTTATGGTTGTAGGGGGTGGGCTATTTATAGCCACTGGGCAACCCGACCTGATTTGTCCGAAATGACCCTGGGTCACTAAGGAACTGACACGTGTTCCAACGGTCATATTTCAAACACACACGGCAACTTTACTTGGGCTACAAGCAAAGCTGACTTATCCAACTCTGGACAAGATTTGCTCTCATAGTCTTCACTCGAAGACATAGGATTTTGGTTAAGCATCACTTCAGTCATTCTGACTGGTTCTCTTGGACCCCACTTAACAGTACAGTGGTTCCTATGACTCAACAAAGAAAAACACAGAACGACGAAACTGCTAAGTCTTCGCGCTCCATAGTCTTCACGCGATGTCTTCTCTTGTCATAGTCTTCAATGTGAATGTCTTCACATACCACCTTTGACTTCAATGTCTTCATACATTTTTAGGGGTCATGTCTGGTAGGAAAACCGAATCAATGAGGGACTTCTACCTATGTTATCCTGCAATTCTCACAAACACATTAGTCCCTCAACTAGGTTTGTCGTCAATACTCCAAAACCAACGAGGGTGGCACTAGATGCACTTACAGGACTCTTGTTAGTTGGAGGCACTTGTTGTTTCGAGCAAGCCATGGATTGATGCTTGTTGGTGGAGGGGGTGTATAAACTTTACCATTCTGTTTGGGAACCACCTATAATGTGTGTAGCATGGAAGATATCGCCATCTCTTGGTTGTTATGTTGACAATGATAGTATACCGCTCAAAATATTATTCATCTCTATTTCAAAACCGAGCTCTGGCACCTCTACAAATCCCAGCTTCCCTCTGCGAAGGGCCTGTCTATTTACTTTCATGTTGAGTCATCATCCTCTTATTAAAAAGCACTAGTTGGAGAGCGCCACTGTCATTTGCATTCATTACTATTAGTTTACATTGAGTATGACTTGACTGGATCTCTTTCACCATGAATTACAATGTCTAGTCCGTCCTTGATCTTTAAAGGTGCTCTACATTTATGTTTTGCGGTCTCAGAAAGGGCTAGCGAGATACCATCTTGTTATATCATATTATGATTGTTTTGAGAAAGTGTTGTCATTCGAGATTTATTATTATTGCTCGCTAGTTGATTCTGCCATTGATATGAGTAAACATGAGGCCTAAGCATTATTGTGAATATGGTTAGTTTATAATCTTTGCTGAAAACTTGAATGTTGTCTTTACATATTTACAACAACAAGAGCAAACCGAGTTTGTAAAAGTTTTTCTTTATCACTTTTAGTTTATCAACTGAATTTCTTAAGGACAAGCAAAGGTTTAAGCTTGGGGGAGTTGATACGTCTCCATCGTATCTACTTCTCCAAACACTTTTGCCCTTGTTTTGGACTCTAACTTGCATGATTTGAATGGAACTAACCCGGACTGACGCTGTTTTCAGCAGAATTGCCATGGTGTTATTTATGTGCAGAAACAAAAGTTCTCGGAATGACCTGAAACTCCACGCAGCGTATTTTTGGAAATAATAAAAAATACTGGCAAAATATCAAGGCCAGGGGGCCCACGCCCTAGCCACGAGGGTGGGGGGCGCGCCTGCCCCCCTGGGTGAGCCCCCTACCTCGTGGGCCCCCTGGAGCTCCTCCGACCTCAACTCCAACTCTATCTATTCACTTTCGGGGAGAAAAAAAAGGAGGAGAAGGATTCATCGCGTTTTACGATAAGGAGCCACCGCCAAGCCCTAAAACCTCTCGGGAGGGCTGGTCTGGAGTCTGTTCAGGGTTCCGGAGAGGGGAATCCGCCGCCATCATCATCATCAACCATCCTCCATCACCAACTTCATGATGCTCACTACCGTGCGTGAGTAATTCCATCATAGGCTTGCTGGACGGTGATGGCTTGGATGAGATTTGTCATGTAATCGAGTTAGTTTTGTTAGGGTTTGATCCCTAGTATCCACTATGTTCTGAGATTGATGTTGCTATCACTTTGCTATGCTTAATGCTTGTCACTAGGGCCCGAGTGCCATGATTTCAGATCTGAACCTATTATGTTTTCGTGAATATATGTGAGTTCTTGATCCTATCTTGCAAGTCTATAGTCACCTACTATGTGTTATGATCCGGCAACCCCGAAGTGACAATAATCGGGACCACTCCCGGTGATGACCGTAGTTTAAGGAGTTCATGTATTCACTATGTGTTAATGCTTTGGTCCGGTACTCTATTAAAAGGAGGCCTTAATATCCCTTAGTTTCTGCTAGGACCCCGCTGCCACGGGAGGGTAGGACAAAAGATGTCATGCAAGTTCTTTTCCATAAGCACGTATGACTATATTCGGAATACCTGCCTACATTACATTGATGAATTGGAGCTAGTTCTGTGTCACCCTAGGTTACGACTGTTACATGATGAACCGCATCCGGCATAATTCTCTATCACCGACCCATTGCCTACGAGCTTTCCATATATTGTTGTTCGCTTATTTACTTTTTCGTTGCTATTGTTACAATCACTACAAAATACCAAAAACATTACTTTTGCTACCGTTACCTTTTTCTACTGTTACCACTACTATCATATTACTTTGCTACTAAATTCTTTGCTGCAGATATTAAGTTTCCAAGTGTGGTTGAATTGACAACTCAGCTGCTAATACTTGAGAATATTCTTTGGCTCCCCTTGTGTCGAATCAATAAATTTGGGTTGAATACTCTACCCTTGAAAACTGTTACGATCCCCTATACTTGTGGGTTATCAATATCCCCCAAACCAATAGTAACTACATCCTTTTTGCAGTCTATCTTAGCATTAACAATATTCAAGAAGGGTCTACCAAATATAATGGGGCAAAAGCCATCTTGTGGGGAACCAAGAACAAGAAAATCAGCAGGATATTTAACTTTCCCACACAAGACTTCAACATCTCTAACAATCCCAACTGGTGAAATAGTGTCTCTATTGGCAAGTTTAATTGTAACATCAATCTCTTCTATCTCAGCAGGTGCAATATCATGCATAATTTCTTTGTATAAGGAATGAGGTATTGCACTTGCACTAGCACCCATATCACATAAGCCATGATAGCAATGATCTCCTATTTTAACAGAAATAATAGGCATGCCTACAACATGTCTATGCTTATTTCTAGTATCAGGTCTAGCAATTCTAGTAGCTTCATCACAACAGTGTATATCGTTTCACACTCAAAGGTGACACGTTCCCTCTCAGAACCACGAGCCTTCTTGAGAGAAGCTCCGGTTTGCAAGAAGCTTATACCAAATCTTGTTCCAAATCGGCCCAATTTTTTACCACAGCATGTTAGTGCCATGACATGACACCATGCCAAGTTTCATGATTTCCAGGCGAGTTTTGGATTTACATGAATTTCAAAACCAAGTTTCTCGATGTTCTCGGCCGAGTCACAATGCCCAGATGTTTGAATTTCATTCCCATTTCTTGCATGGGACTATGTTTCTCCATTCTTGTGTTCTTCCAATTCATGTGAACCAAACACCGAGGTTCACAGAAATCCTATGTTTCCAAATGCTTTGTTTGGCACATGCATTTCTATCCTATTCCTGTGTTTTTCCTGTCCCTGCATTTATAGAATCCTCCAATTCTAAGGAGCCCTTACAGATTTACTTCATTTTCAGATAGGCGTCAAAGAAAACTCTGTGTGTTATGTCCTGCTCCTGCCGTGCCGTCATCCACCCCACCCGAGGTGCACCCTCGACAGAAGCGTTCACTGCAACAGAGATTCCCCCTGCAAACTTTCTTTCGCCACATCAGATCATCTTCCTCGTTGCCGGCAGCCACGCCAACGGCATTACCATCATTGACTGAGCAGGTGAACCTAAGAACTACACAGTTGCGTAAGAGAGGTCGCAGTCTTTCATGTTTTCTTACGTTATACATCGGTTATTATTACCTGCTACTTTATCATTCAAACTTGAGTTTTAAAATGCCCGTGGGTCTCATATTGAGGCAGCAACGAATAGTATCTATCTACTATCTTGTTCATCTGGGGTCTTCTATGTGGTTCATGTTGGGTGGGAAACAAAGAGTAGATGATCCATTGTCTATCTTTTTAAACTGAATCTATAATCTACCCGCTATCATTAGTTTTGGATCTATCCACTCGTTCGCTACCATCAGTCTTGATTTCTACATGCACCCCTTAGGCCTTACAAAATCTAACTAATTTTTTATTATGCATGTCGTTATTGTACACAATCGTACTGAACATGTAGAGAAAAAGAGAAGACCGTTGCATGGGAATACAATGTCATGCAGACGCCGCTCCATGGTGGGCGAAGTGCCCCCCTCCCGCCATTCCAGATTGTATTCCAGAGGAAGATAACTGTTCAGATGGGGATTCAGAGGGAGCCGACCACTCCTATTTACCACCTGAGGTGTTTGATCTAACCTGGCATGCTGATGTTGGTCATATCATGCATATGGCGCCTCACATTGCTTACATTATTCATCTTATATGTCATCAGCTTAGTTTAGATTAGCTTTGTGTGAATGCCACCTGTTTGGTTTCTATATCATACTTCCACCGTCCCTAAATATCTTTTTAGAGATTTCAACAAGTGACTACATACGGAGCAAAATGAGTGAATCTACACTCTAAAATATATCTATATACATCCATATGTAGTAGTCCATTGGAAATCTCTAAAAAGACAAATATTTAGGAACAGAGGGAGTATATGGGAATTATGCAATGCCATGTTTTTCAGCCAGTTATCATATATGTGAATTATGCACCGCCATGTAGCTAGGCATCATATATGTGAATTATCTCATGCCATATTTTTTTTCATTACGTATTCCATTTGTCGACAATCTGTGTATATTAAACTACTCTTCATGTGTATCAGCCATTTGAGCTGATTATGAAAAAAATTAGGAGTGAAAACAAGGTCTTTAGAGCAGGCAATGGTACCTGTTGAAGCATATATCTCGATGGTTACAGGGAGCTCCTCAGATGAGGATTCAGAGATAGATGACCAGTCCTATATCCCACCTGAGGTGTATGCTCTAAGTTGCAATGTTTATATTTCTCATATCATGCATATGGTGTCTTGCATTGCTTAGTTTAGACATCATATGCACAACATTGAATTCCACCTGCTTAGTTTAGAGATCATACATGAGAGTGCCAGCTGCTTAGTATATGAATGAATTATGTCAATTATATCATGCCATCCTGTATACTTAGACAACATTTATGTGAATTATTTCATCCCAACCTATTTTAGAAAGACATCATATAGTTTTGTCATGTCATCCTGTTTAGATACTCATCATATGTTGAATAATGCCATTATATCCTGTTAAGTTATCCATCATATATTAGAAACTGTGTCATGCTATCATGTTTAGTTAGGCATCATATATGTGAAATTGTGTCATGCTATCCTGTTTTCTTAGACAACATATATGTGAATTACCACATATGTCTATCATACAATGTCTGTACATTCAATTTCTTTTCTTGTTTATCAGCCATTTGAATTGGAGGGGGTGATGGCAGTATCTAAGGGAGCAAAAACCCGTTTTTCACAAAAGACAGTGCTACCCGTTGATGCAGATAGAACCATGGTTGTATTGGCCCACAAACTTGGCCCACCACACATAATCGAGACTCTTCCAGATTGCACACTTAGACCGTTGGGCAGAGAACCAGCTACAACCCGTCTAACCCCAACCCCAGCGGATAGTAACCCACTTCTAGTTGACAAAGCACCATGTCCACCATAGAGTACCCCCACATGAGAAGTTTGTAAAGCAACTGCAGTGCCCGAAGCACGAAGACCACCACAGCGAACCCAAACTCCACGTTTAAATCAGAAGAGCAACTGTTCTCAGGTCAGATTCCCTAGCTATGGTCCATACTCCTTTGCTGTTGCATCACTGTATTTACTCATACCAACTACTTTCAAATATGAAGGAACCAATTGAAACTCCAATGGCACAACAGGTATGTTTTAAAACTATTTCTTTAACTGGATTGCTGTTCTAACTTCTTGCTCTATGTTGATTTCAGTTTCAGTTGTATAAACAATTATGTTCTCATGTGATGCACATTACAAGTGTTGCCAATGTTGTGTAGTTTCTCACATTTATATTCTGTGTATGTTGTTGTGTCTTCAAAATATATGAGTTGAACTGTGTCTCTATCTTGATTTGGCAACATAAACTAGAATGATATGGACAATACAGTGACCATAGTACATAGATATATGTTTGTTTCATGCTGTTATCCTGTCCACCTTACTACTGAACCGGTTTACCAAAATGAGTTTGGTATACTACATGCTAAACCTGTGATGTGTCTGCTTGTTTCCTTGTAGTATGCGAACAGAATATTGGAGAAGAGCACAACACTATGCAATGGTAGACAAAGTAATGCAGATAAGGTTCACGATAGTGAGACAACCCTGTTGGTCTCGAAGAAAGGTGATAAAAATGATCTTGTAGACAGTGAGAAAACCCCACAGTCCTGCGTTGATGTAGTGTTCGAGTTACTAGCCAGTACCGCTGGCACAAGCTCTTTGACCTCGCTGCCTGAATCACTTCGGCTTCTTCAGTCTTAGCTACAAGATGAAAGGCATCTGTCAGCTGTGCCGCGGCAAGAAGCCGAAGGACTGAGGAAGTCCCTGCAGAATTCAGATGCATACTTTCTTGTGCAACAGCAAGTGCTGGAGGATTTAAGCGCCAAACAAGAGAAAGCTAATAAGCTTGCTAAGCATCCTGCTAGCATTATGGTTACCCATGATATTGTTTATTGAGCTCTTCTGAAGTGGTTTCAGTTCTAGACTTGTTTTGCTGCGGCGTTTATTTGCACTGGTTGCCAACTTTGACGACCAATGTATGTGATATGCTGCTTTGTTCCCTATATTTGCAATGGTAGCGAACTTTGATGCCAAGTGGATGTAATATGTGTAATAGTCATGATAGCCTAGTGTAAGGTGCTTGCTTATTTAGTTCCTTATTGTCTTGTTTATTTGTTTGCTTGTAGTCAGTGCGGTTCTTTTGCCGTGGTTTGCTAGTGGCCGCAATAACCTATTTTTTAAAACTAGGCCACAATAACCATGGGCTACATATTTACTGTAGTTACCATGGGCCTCCTACGGGCCGTAGAAACAATGGGCCTTCTACAGGCCATAGCATTAATGGGCCTTCTACGTGTCGTATGATCGATAGGCCAAACATGGTCCAATAACAGCCTGGATTATGGGATGTAAACGGGCTAGATTTGGAATTGTCCGTTCATGGGCCGACAATAACGGGACGGCGTTAACCGACCATATTGGACGACGCTATGAAAATGGCCCAACGGATTAACGGGCTGGAAACGGGCCGATTGTAACCATGGGCTGAATTTGGCCCATAAGCAGAAAAGGCCAATAACGGGTCGTAAGTAACCGGATGCTGGAAATGAGCCCAAGAATAAATGGGCCCTGAGAAGGCCGAAAGATAACATGGGTTGGAAACAGCCCAAATGAATAATGGGCCGTTAATGGGTATAAAGGGGTACACTTTTCATTGCGGGCCAGATTCACCACGGGCCGTTAATGGGCCAAGAGTTACAAATGGCCTCGTATGGGCCGAAAGACATCATGGGCCATACATGGGCCAGAAGTTACAATGGGCTAGAATCATATTGGACGGCCCATATGAAGCTACTGGGCTTAATTCCATAGGCCGTAACGGGCCGTGAGTTAGCGGGCCGTAAATGGGCTATATAGGAACAGGCTTTCCGTGGGCCGGCTTGTTACCTTTTGATCAAGTCAAACGGGCCGGCCTTTTCACCGGAATGGGCCTCTGTTGGTCTGTGCCACGTGTCGACCTATCATAGGCGCCTCCTGTCCAATGAATGGATGACATCTGTCCCAACGGTGAGCCAACACGTGTTTCCTTCGGCCAATGAGAATTTTACACGTGGAAAATCCTCATTGGTCTAGGCTGTTAGTGGGTTATCGGATCCAAAACCGGACCCGATAGCTTAACAGCGTCCCGTTACGTCGGATGCCACGTGTCGGTCACCCGTGACGAAAGCACTTCCATAACGCGTGATTTATCGTCATGGAAGTGGACACTTCCGTGATGATAATTTTGGTAATGTTATGGAACACTTCTACGACATCACATGTATGACTATCTTGATTCTTTCATAAATTTGTTGTGGATGTACATGCATGACAGAAAACGTGACCTACTGTGAAAATCACGTATCATCACGGAAGTGTCTTTTTTTGGTAGTGATCCCGCGGGCTGCCCTCTCGCTGCGGCCCGCAGCACTGCCGCCTTTGAGCGAAACCCACATGTGTTTTAGAGGGGATCCATTGCTCTGGAATCACAGATCGGTGGCGCCGGAGGACATGCCAGGGTTGCGTTTCAGGTGGTGGGCAGCAAGGGCAAATCGGATCGAGGAAGCGTCGCATGGATTGGAGAGAAGTTCCAAGGAGCTGCGCCTGGCGCAGCACAAGGAGGAGGAGCAAGTCGATCTTAGGGGAGAGATGTTGAGGGATGTCAGCATCTGGCAGCATCGCATTGATTTCGAGCTAGGGCTAATGGCAGAGATCATATTCACGGAGTCGACTGTGGATGAAAGAACGCGCATGCCTACGCAATGGCATGAGCAGCCGGTGCAACTGTTCAAATGGGCGGTAGGAGAAGCCAAATCCCGGGACCAGTTGCGGCGGTGCCGCTGGGCATGCATCGTAGGCGAGGTGAGCTGCCCTCCTTCCCCGCCAGCGTTGCAGTGACCTAGTCGGTTGCTGCTGCAGTGAACTTGCAACGCTATGTCGGTTTACAACCTTGACAATCACTCCATCTATATGTATCATTTTCCTGTAAAAAATACTTGGTCGTTTGGAAAAAGATGGTAATTGATTTACCACTAGTTTTAGAATGCTTGGTCATGACAATAAACCGAAGCCACAACCAGAAGTCTCCATCGCGTAAGTTCTTTACGGTCAGTCGCACCAACAGACAGTCGGTCGGACCCGCATCTCACCGAAGGGACACACATCAGCTTGGTCTGACATGTACGACCAGTTACATCACTGACTTGTGCGACTGCATTTGAGTAGTGTAGTACTCCCTCTATCTCAGTTTACAAGTCTTGCACGTGTACCTAGGTCAGTAATTTGACCAACTTAATAAGAGGCATACATTACGAAAAATATATCATTACAAACTTCAAATATTCTATTTTTTAATGATATATTTTTTATGTTAAACAATTTATGTTCTACTAAACTCATTGGGAGTACTTGAAATTTATGTTCCACTAAACTCATCGGGAGCCGTTTCGGGCCTCGAAACCAAAACCATCAATTAATCTTTACCTTGTTCCCATCACATTCCAAAGTACTAGTGCTACAATTAAGTGCAAGCCTTCTCACACCTACCAGTATGTACCAAACCTGAATGTGTTCCCACTATGCAGGTTTTAATACTAGTGCTAGTATTTAGGTTATAAAAAGGGGAACTACCTAACTGAAAATTACTCTACCTTCATCCTCATAAGTCCTCCTTCGTTTGTCCTTGCCATGACCGGTGTGCAGAGCTCTAGGTTGAGAACTATTCGTAACAAGGGAGCGGCAACCAAGGCTGCGGAAAAAAGAGGGATCGCCGCCACATAGAGACCTCAAAAGATCTCTCACAGGCAGGCGATGGATCCCAGGAGCGCCCTAGCCATGGAGGCTCACATGCCGAGATGGCGGCGCTAGAGTCGTTATCCCTCGACAGCATGCCCGATCAGCTCAATACGCACACAGCTTGGTGGAGCTACTGAAGGAGAGCCTTGACGACATGCCCGCTGAGATAAATGAGCAAGGGGAGTTGACTGCCAGCTTGGTGATGCTACTGAAGAAGAGCATTGCCTCGGAGAAGAAGGTGATTGGCGAAATCCTGCAACTTCAGGAGGACAAGGCGAAGCTCTGCCACGAGCTCGACCTGCCGAAGGAGGAGAACGCCGGCTGGAAGAAGCTACATGAGAATAGTAGTTCCTCGATGAAGATGCTACAGGCCCTCGTCATGGAACAGAAGGAGGAGTTCGCGAAGCTCCGCATAGAGCACCCGGCTGCTGTCAAGGTATGTAATGCGGCTGTGGAACAGATGATGAAGGCTCGCGTCGAGAAATCCCGCGTCATGGACACAATGAAGAAGATGGCGGAGGAGACGCGCAAGGAGATGGAGGTCGTGGAGGTGATGAAGAAGCAGTTACGACTCCGCGACCAGCAACCCTTCATGTAGTGAGAGCAGTGCCCCAGACTTGTGTCTGCGTCTTCCTTTTTTTGGGGGTGATAATCTTCCTTCTTCTTTTGCTCCTGTGTTTCTTATTTTGCTTCGGGTGTTTCGCCGCACGTGTCACATTCTCTGCGAGGCATGAATAGAACAATGCTAAAAATGAGATGACTAGCAAATTAGATCATTATTTATCGCCAATAGAACCATGCCTCTTGCTAGTAATATATAATAAGAGTAGAGAGTAGAGATATGGCACTGGGCTGCCGTGTTTCGTGCTCCTCCGTCGTACTCCAGTGGAAAACTTGAGTATACCGCACAGTTCTTTGCTCCTCCTCAGGTCGTCGGCACATTTATACGAACAGTCAAATCACAAGGCCCCGCCTTCCAGCAGTAATGAGCCGTCAAATCACAAAGGCCCTCGCCTCTCTTGAAACCGACCTAGCTAGACTGCCCCGCCCTCTATCCTTTTAAAAAATGTATACTTTTGTACAGTAGTAGGATCGATGGATTGCGCC
This sequence comes from Triticum urartu, assembly GCF_056163025.1. NCBI lineage: Eukaryota > Viridiplantae > Streptophyta > Magnoliopsida > Poales > Poaceae > Triticum > Triticum urartu. The sequence continues at coordinate 582,720,509 of NC_141879.1, forward strand.
ATGGATCAAAACTAACAAGATGAAATTAAAAAAAGGTGGTGCATATAGAGAGCGCTCGTGGCTAAATTATGCATATAGTACTATTTAAAAAGCTAGTACGTGCTTAAATGGGGTGCTAAATTATATTAAATAAATTAGCATGGCTATTTAATTCTTGGGTTATTATTATTTATGCCACTAGTTTGTGTATCACTACTTAGTTTTGCCATTAGAAGTTACAACTACTCAAAAATGCCATCGATCCGTGAGATGCATGCTCAAAATGCAATTAGATATCTCAAAAATGCCATCGTTAAGTTAGATGTTTTCTCAAAAATACCATTAGACATTGTGATTTTCACGTCAAACCCGTTGAGCATGTTACATGACAAAAATAAGCTGATTCTCGCAATGATAAGTGTGGCCCCGCTTGTCAGGAGTAACCAAGCGAACAATTTTACAGGAAAATAAGAACGCTGTTGGGATCAAGTAGGCCCCACACTTTATTTTACTGTAGTGAGATAGAGGGAGAGCTGGCATGTTGGTCCATCGGTATTTATGTCATTATAACATGGCAAAAGAGACTTGAGTCACAATAATGGTGTCCAGCACAACACACCCGTCAAATAAAACTAAGCACCCTGAAATTCTATGACAAAACTAAGCCCCCTGAAATTCTTTGACAACTAAACTGCTGGCTATATGATGTTGGCCATATATATTGTACGTATATAATGTGAAGAAATGAGTGGTAGTCATAGTACTATACCAACTAAAAGATGAACTGTAAGAAATGCTAGTATGTACGTACTGAAGAGTTAAAGTAACGAGAAGAAACATAACATAGTTCTGCTGGGGGCTTAGCACAACACACCCCTCAAATAAAACTAAGCACACCAGAAATTAAACTAAGCAACTAATCTGGTAGACATTGCATTAGAACCACCATGAGCAACGACACTGCCAGCTTACTCGGAGTCCTCGTCCACGTCCTCGACTTCGTCCTTGTCCCTCTTCCTCTTGGGCGATACTTCTTTGCTTGAACTGCACACTTGGCTCTTGCTCTTCATCCAACCCTTGTAGATATTGAAACAAAGGTAGCCATCCATTGCAGCGTAGTGGATGTGGTCTATATCTAGTACATTCCACTGCCATGCACGATGAAACGTGTGCGGAGGTTTCTTCAGTTTACCGTATGAAGGATGAACCATGGCTCCTGCCAGGGTCAGCATTGAAGGCTGATCACGGGAGGGCACCAATCCTTCCTTCTGGAGGTCGGAGGGGTTGCCTACAACGAGGCCTATTCGACCCAGGATTTCCTTGTCGTTCCTAAAGTCTACAGTAACAAATTTGACTCGGTCGCCCATGAGGGACTTCTTAAATTCATCGCACTCAATGTTAGCATGGCATATGTGGTAGACCAAGCATAAGTCATGCACGCAAACCTGGATCATGGCGGGCTTCTTCTTCTCTGCCTCCTTTAGATTATTCTCGCTTCCCAGGATTGTGGTGTACTCAACATCAAGCCAAGCGACCCACTCATCATTTGAGTTTTCGAATATGCGTTTGAAGCAAGCAAGGCATTCTTTCACCATTGCGGAAGAACGAGTGTAGATGACATCGAACTCATCGACGGTGATGGTTCTAACCTTGTACTCACCGCCGATCATGGAGATTTGGGACGCCATGGATTTGGGAGGAGGGTTAGGATTAGTGGAACTACCGTAATGTGAAAGGATGGGACGACTAGGAGCGGTTTATCGATTGTAAAAATGCCTAGTGGGGGGGGGGGCACGGGCGAACAGTAGGGTAGTGGCTTGCCTGGTGGATAAATGGATTCATGCACAGTACTATGGGGGCCCAATTAGATGTCATGTCTACTCGACACCCAATTAAATGGCTTTCGATGTCATGTCAAGCGTCGGGAAAATTACAGGTGATATGAAGCTTTCCATTCTCCCATGATACGTGCTTCCGAGAGCCCTTGGATCTGAGATCGAACGGTTGCATGGCGTGATTCTAGACCTATGGGTGAATATCCTATCCTGGAGGGTTATTCTGCAAATTTTCAGCAACTTAACATGCGACCGTTCGATCTCAGATCCAAGGGCTGCCAGCAGCCCGTATCATTGTCACGCCTACCACGACCGTCGCCTCGATCGCGCCCTTGGAGATTTAACACAGTGCGTTAGGCTATCTGATGTTGGCATGTCATACATAGTCATCACCAAGGTTGGAAAAAGCGGTAGGCGTAAGCGAGGCGGTTGGCCTTCGCCTAGTGCCTAGGCGGTAATATAGTTTTTACTCGTAGTGTATTTTGTGATTATTATATGGGTGTTGATATTAGTTTAGGGCATATAAATAAGTTCATTACCATCTAATGTCATTAGAATATAACCCGTTTGCCATATCAGTGCAGTATGCGGCATGATTTCTTGCTTGGGTAGGTAATTCCTTGCTTGCCCTGCCTAGAGCTCCATTTATGCCCTAGGCGAGGCGTTTGGCCATTGCCTAGCTCCTAGGCGTGCCTAAGCGCCTCCTAGGCACTGCCTTTTCCAACAGAGGTCATCACTTAGTCACTCATACAACAAGGCTAGCTATAAGGTTGGCTATAAGAGTATTTTTTGTTTACTTCTCTCTATCTCTTTCTTCATAGTATTTATTGCATTTGCCAAGGAGTGACCTCTTCCAATGAAATGGTGCTTACATGAGGTGCTATGGGTATTAAATGGCTTAGCAACTCAAGTCCCCAATGCATAGGTGCTTAGTTTTTTGTTGCTAAGTTTGCTTCATCTGGGTACACGCGCTTAGCACCGTTTCTTCATGGGGTCACCAAACTAGTCTCTCTCTTCTTAATTAACTTGCCACATCAGACTCTATGCCTATGTGGCAGGCTTAGCAACTATAGGATCAATTACAATAGTGGGCTATAAGCCCGCTTTACATGGCATTTTTGCATATGTGGGGGAAAGAGGCAAGGAAAAAGTGGAGGAGTGGGATCTCAAGCAAGAGCCAGCCTCTACATGGTGGAGCATCAGGAGAGGCACATGTATGGAGGTGGTCAGAAATCAGGAGACTCACGCCGGTCATAGCGCTGCAGTTAAAATGATAATGGCAAGTCAAATCACCAGGCCCCACCTGTCCAGCAGTAACTCGCTGTCAAATCACACAACCCTACGTTTGCAGCAGCCTACTCCCTCATCTTCTCGCATATCTGTCAAACCGACTAGGCGGAACTGCCCCGCCTACTGCGCAGGAAAAGCCCCGCCCTTGACTTTTAAATATACAGTATACTAATTTTGTATCCATGGATTGTGCCATGGAGCAAAGCCTCAAGAAAACAACGGTACACATTTACGGAGTACAGTATACAGCACGCCCGTTGCATTCGCGTCGCACACCAGACGGTCGGTCGGTCTGGCACGCCGCTCTCCGAATGGAACGCGCGTCATATTGCGTTTGCACACACATGTGGGACCGCAATTGAGAACCGACCATAGGCACACTCTCCAGCCCCGCAAGTCGGGTGAGTTAATAGAAGAGATAGACGAGCGATAGTACTAGATAAGTGTTGTACAAACGTTGGTGGAGTCCTCGATGTTGGTGCCTGGACGATCCCTGCATGACACGGAAGATCAGTTCATCCATGCATGTGACCAGACTCCAGCAGACACGCCTGGATTGGCTATCATCTACATATCGTGCAGGCTGTGTTGTATAGGGCTATAGTTCTGGTGAGAAATCTAAAAAAAGTTTTCTTGTCATCTCGCAAAATTAGGTGTCATGTGCTTCGGATCACTGCGAGGGTTAAACAGCAACAACTAAGTTCCTCCAAGGCGCTAGTCATGGGGGCCACATGCTGGAAGACTACTCAGCTGCCATCTATGTCAAGCCAACTATGTTAATTAGGGCATCTATCAACGGACCCCTTTTCTACGAGTTTATCTTTAATTTGATCTTTAATCCTCATCTAGATTGTCCATCGGGATTCATGTTGTATCCTTTGGGCAGTGAGGTTATGGTTTCTTGTCATGTTATAATCCGGTGCTTTAGATCAAAATGAGGATAACTGTGCCTCCGGGGCACGTGCATGAAGACAGTCATTGACGAGGTCAAGCTGGCTCCGGTAGACAAAAGAAAACTAGTAGTACTCCACTATATATAGGCAGGAGCCTCCGCGCTTGCTTGCTAGTGCTGCTCTCTTCACACTGTCTTGTCCTCTCCAGATCTAAACACGACAGCGGTGGCTACACACTCTCTCTCTCTGCTCACCGTTGGTCATAGATCCAGCCAGATCCTCTCTGCCGGGGAAGGTGAGAAGGTGCAACATTCACGCGGTCATCCTCGGTGACGGCTCTTACCCACTACCGGTGTGCCCCGATCAACGTGCCTTGCCGTTCTCTCCCAAGCACTGCTGGCTAGGGAGGGCCTCCGACCCCTTCTTCCTCGCTGCCCTAGTGTGGGCAGATCCGGCCTCCCGCCGCCCACCTAGCGACATCCCGGCAACCCTCAGGTATAACTTCCTTCGAAACCGGCCTTGCTCTACTTCCCAAGCTCCTGACGTCGCTACATTTTTATCTTTTACTATTTCCCTAGCCCCCTCATAGATACTCCCTCCGTTCCAAAATACATGACCCAACTTTGTATTAACTTTGTACTAAAGTTAGTACAAAGATGAGTCATCTATTTTTGAATGGATGGAGTAGGATCGATCGGCTGTTCGAAAGCCACCTAAATTTTTACTGTTAAGAGGTAAAACTAGTTCATGCACTCAAATCTAGTACTACTTGGTTCAAACAAGGAAGAAAGGGGTGGGGGTGGGGGTGGGGGAAGATTTGTTACCTGAATCTAGGACTTGGTCGGAAGAGGAAATAATGGGGGCGAAAAGTAGCAGAGACTGGCTATCCAAATGGTCTCTAGGTCTAATAGGGAAATAAAGGGAAACACAATACAAACTCAATATAAACCCGATCTATTGGTTGAAAAAGGAAAGAAAGTGGGGACTGGGGGACAAGTCAACAGAGTAAGTCCAGCACTAGATTTGCTAGCGCCACACGGTATAAGGTGGCTATACCGAACAAAATGGGACCAACCCAGATATCCTGTTCTGATGTTTGTTGCCCCGAGCCACTCTTATGTAATGCCACTGGTAAAATGTAGCAGTCGCACTACTAAAAGTAAGGACACGTTAAACCAATGTTGCTGGTAAAATGAAGGAATGACACCATTAAAGTAATGTCGTATTTAACAATTGTCATAGTTAATCCTAATGCCCACACTAATATCTAGCAATGCTGCTGCTTTAGAAATTGCTACTGTCCTTGTAGGATTGCCATTCAGATAAGGAACATGCTTCTTTTCATTTGATGTATGTTTCATCACTTGTTTGTTACCCTCCTTTCCACCTTTTTGTGCAAACAGAGACATACATTTCGCACTTGATCTTAGTTCAACTAGACAAATGATATCTAAATTATAGTTGAACATTCCAGGAGCTTCACAACCAACCTTGATGTTGCTCAATTTTATTGCAACTAATGAAGAAGAAGCTCTGTGGGTTTCATTTTCTGATGGAAATGGAACCGGGGCTGGAGCCCTTTTCTTAAAAAAAATTTGATGAAGAAGCTGCTAGCTCATGGGACATTGCTTCATTTTAGGTGAACTTCACCAAAAGGTCCCATGAATTGAATCATCCATGTTGGTCACTAGTGTCATCCCTTCTACAAGGGTGTTGACTGCAGACATGGTTCCCATAACGAGGTATGTTCCTTTTTGGTCTGACCGTTTGCCAAAGATCCTGCATGTTGAGTCTGCTCTTGTGCTACTGTTTTGGCACTTCCATGATAAAGTAGTAATGTTATTATTTTGCACCTTAATCTAGTGGCACTATTAATTTGAGGCAATGTTTTGGCACTGCTAGTGGCACTAATTTTTTTATATATCAAAAGAGGGGGTTTCCTCCGATTTCATTAAAGAAATCCAACCATAGAGAACCATTATCCAAGAACATCTCAGTGTAAACCGGCAGTTATGCAACTACTACTAGAACGGACTGAGTACTAGCAGGAGACAAGTTCGCCACATAAGCTAAGCAGGTAGGGGGACGCAACACCAGCTCGACCAAGTTTGGATTACAACCCAAATGCTGCCATAGAAACATTAGAGGGGAAGATAGGGACTGAAAGAGCAAGCTTCAGCATCCCAGTCTAAGCACCCCCGACCTCCATCCTTGCGACGCACGGTACACCTCGTTTGCCACCTGCTCGACCCTAGTGCCACTGATAAAATGAAGTAATAATAAAGTTAAAATAGAGCGAGTGTCCTCTCTATCATTTCATTTCCAATGTAGATAAAGAAAGTGCTTCTCTTTGTTAGTATATGTTTCATCAACTAGTCCCATTGTTAATGTTTAAGCATTTCTGCAAACTGAGGTGCTTAATTTTAGTTGATCTGCACAAAAATAGAGATTGGAATGTCTCAAGGCCCCTCCTTGTACTACCGCTGTACACTGGTGTTCATCACTGGCAGAAGGTGTATCGGGGAGACTTGGGTCGATTTCCAGTATGAGGCGTACCGTATGAGGCGTCGCAGGGCCCATCTCGCCCTCGAAGCATGGCATACTATGATACTATCGCAATATTTTCTTCTATTAGTTAGTGGATGTTTCATCAACTAGTGCCACTATAATGTAATCATGCCTTTTCATTATCTGTGCAAGCAGAGTTATTCAGCTGCATTTTGGTGGAACTGCACAAATGTACAGATGGAGCCGACATATATGCAGAGTGCAAGGTGCCAAGTAAAAATTACCGACACCAACCATGCTCCATCTAAGCATTGGCATCCACCACCATCAGTGGGATGTGTGGCACTCATTGTGGACGGATCTTTCTCGGCAGCAAATCCTCTAACCAAATACTAGTAGCTTAGACTTCAAAAAAAATACTAGTAGCTTATATTAGCAGTTTTCTAGGGTGTACTATTTTCTGAAAGAAGCACCAATCTACTTTTCTTTATTTGTACACAGTGTCACAACTTTGACCCAAAGGTCCAAAGCTATTTTAGGGTGATGGGCATAGTACTCGGAGACTAATTGTAAGCATGATTTTTATTAGCTATCACACTGACTATAAGCATGAGTAGATGGAAGATTAGGTTAGTGCAAAGCTTACCTTAAACCATACCGATGCCGTTGAAACGAGGCGAGCGTCGAGGGAACCGTGGAGAATGGCGGGGAAGCGACGTTGCACCATCCGGCCTCCTCTTGCGGTGGGAGAACGAATACTCCTATGGCTCCGGCTGGCTCTGCACCGTCACTAACGACACACCGTACTTGATCGATTCGTCATCCTATGGGTGCTCGACCTTCGACCTATACGCCCACCACCTCCGCCTGACTTTCGCCACGGGCGAATCTGTCTACTCCATCGCCTAGAGGAGATACTCGATGAACTCGAAGTACTGCGGCGTGACTACCGCCGAGGAGTACATCGCCGCTGTTTCGCTCTTTCGCATACATTGCCACATGGCCCTCACCATCCTCGAAATCTCCCACTCATTGTCAAACCAAGTAAGGATCTCCTTCAACTTGGCTAACTTTTCCTGGTCGCCGTCGGCGATCTGCCTGATTCGCTGCTGCATCCTCTCCATAGATGTCCTTCTGAGTGGTCCGGTGCTAGCTTTGGAAGATGGGAGGAGAGAAGGTGGTCTTGCAATAGAGAAGAAGGAGAGGCGAGACGGTGGTTTTGGAATGGAGGTGATGGAGAGGAGAGGTTTCCCTGCCTTTCGGTCGCTGACAGGTGGGCCCCACGCTTGGTGGCACCCATGTGTCAGTGTCTCAATGGCAGGATGGGCTACGTCAGGGGATCCTCGTCCAAGAGAGAGGAGGTGGTTTTTCAATGGAGAAGAGGGAGAGGCGAGATGGTGGTGTTGGAATGGAGATGATGGAGAGGAGAGGAGCTGGTTTTGCAATGGAGAAGAGGGAGAGGAGCATGCGGCAGCGATTTAGGTTTGGACGAGAGGGCCGGCGCGCTGTGACGGGATCAAAATCAAAATCAATTTACCCTTCAATTAAGAAAGCGACCCCACATTAACTAGTCTCCCTTTTATTCTGGGTCATAATTGACCATGATTTTCACAAATAAAATATATGTTATACGTTGCAAAAATAATATAATTTGAAAGTACATTCAGATATGAACCAAACGATACAATTTTTGGCGACATGCATTCACATTTTTCTTGTCAAATACAGTACATGGTCAAACTTTGACCCAAAATACCCAAAACAAAAAATACTTCCAAGACCAGCGCCGCTCCTCTCCTCTTAAACCACCGCCGCTCCTCTCCTGTTCCAATCTAAATCCAACGCCCCTCCTCTCCTCTTCCATTTCAAAACCACCGCCCCTCCTCTCCTATTCCAATCCAAAACCAGTGTCGATCCTCTCCCGTTCTAATCCAAAACCAGCGCTGCTCCTCTCCTCTTCCATTCAAAACCCACCGTCGGTGAGTGAAGGTGCTTTGGAGAAGTAGATCAATGGAGGAGTACAACCTATACGTGAGGATCGCAGACGGCGACCCTGTGAAGCTAGCTAGGATGTTGGAGATACAGTCTTGGTTTGACAACAAAGACCAAATAGTGGCGACGGTGACATCCATGGCCAAATATCTGCAACAGAGCGAAAAGGCGGCGATACTCCCGAAGGGAGTTGCGTGGGAGTACATAGAGCTGCTCCTCTAGGCCATGGAGCAAACAGATTCACCAAATCCGATCGTGAGGGAGCGGTGGTGGGAGTATCGATCCCAGATGGAGCATCCACCAAAGATTGAAGAATCGAGCATCTACATGGTGCCGTTTGTGAGGGTGTCGTGCCAGAGCGAGCCGGTGGAGTCTCCGTCGACCGAATCCAACTGCAAGAGGAGAAAAGCAGTTGGCCCGACGACGCTTCCCCGCCATCCTCTCCCTCACCGTTGACATCATCTCACGGGGCGGTTGTCTACCGCCGAGGAATAGGAGGGGACTGCCCCCCAGCCCAATAGTCGGGCAGGTTGTGAATTTTTAGGAGGAGCTTAGGGTTGTTAGTATTTACATGTTGTGAATTGTGTTTTGTGTTGTGTATTTTGAGAGTACTTTCAGATATGAATATCTCTTGAATTTCAGATTTGCAGTATTGAGCATATGAAGTATTTTATGAATTCTAGAGATCTGTTTTTAGCACTTAAAAAAATGTAGTTTCATAGGAGTATAAAAGTGCAAAGAAGAAACTGCAAGTTTCAGTTTCAGATAAGAAACTGCAAGTTCAGTTTCAGATAAGAAACTGCAACTTTTAGAGCCAGAGCATTTATATTAACACAACCTTTTCAAACCGGGTTAACATCATGGTGGAAGTTTTATTCATGGTCAAAAATGGAACTACCGGCCAGTTAACATCATGCTGATCAACATTCATGCATAGCACATCTTCATATGATGCACAGTCAAAAAGATATGCTATTTTCAAAATGCCCACACAATGTCGAGTGTGTGAAAAACAGAGAAAACGAGGGGCGAAGTTTTGGCAAGTGTTGGACGTGGTGTGCGTAGATGACAATAGGGACCCACATGTCAATAATGGCAGAGGCAAAAAATGGGGACCCACATATTTTCCCTGCATCAGCTGGAATCGGACCCGGGAGGAACAGCTGTCGGGTAGTGTCACTTGGCCACTGGGCTAGTTCAGTACTTTCGTTACAAATAAGGTACTGCCTTGGGTGGTCCGATCACCTCCTACGCCTTTGTGCGCTCACCGCGGCGCTGCTGTCTGCCATTGTGAACATGCTGAACAAATGAGAGGAATCTGGAGAGGACTGTACATGGAGAGGGAGACAGTCGGGACCCACCAGGTCTATGGCCGTACGCAAGCAAGTGCCTCATCAAAAAGAACTTCCTCCTAATGCTATACTGATGTTGGGGCCCACGGGTTTGTCAACATAGTTACATTTTTAGGTGCTTCAACGTAGGAGAAAATTCACAATGAAGCTTTGGAGCTGGCGGGTAGTATCATTTATTATCACTAGGGCAGCAAGTATCCGCTGGGTTTTGGGCTGCCCATCTAGACTTTCTCTTTTAACATGCGCAACCCACGACAGGCCGGAGGGCCGTCATGTATCGACCGACCTATGGACCTCCCATCCGAGGTTTTATTTTTCCTGAAAAATCGGCAGCCCAATTTATGTATTATTTTTTTTGGAGAAAACGCAGAGGTCTGTTCTATTTTTCTATATAAGAATAGGAACGCCTGGTCCAACTTTTGTTTCCCTTCTAACTATATTATATATATTTAAATTATTTTATATGTTATTATATATTATTGTTATTGTCATCATATATTTAACAGATACTTACATATGTAAGAAAACAATATCCCACATCTTATGAACTTATAAAAATAATTTCTTAACAATAAAATACTGGATTTTTTTGGCAACGAAAATCTTGTCATTGTGTACAAAAGCTTGCTAACATTTAAGGACCAATGTAATAATAAATCACTTATTATTTAAATATATTTATAACAAAATGCTCAGCCTCTGTTTATTTATTGATAACATTGCTGCGCCCAACCCAACATTATAATTAGAATCAGCCCAACAAAATCGTGTATTTTGAGAAAGTGCAAATGGCCTGTAATTTTTTAGGAGAAAAATAAATGGGCCGCATGGACGCTACATTATTTGTCCACCCATCCCAACAAATGAACTCTAATTCTAAAAAAAGAGATCAAGTTGGCTGTAAATTCTTGTAACATCCCAAAATTCTAAATTTTGGAATGTTATAATAAATAGATAGATTTGATTGATTGTTTGATTGATTGTCTGAAAGTGGGTGAATTCGAAACTCTTGAAAGTTAAATGAGAGGGAATAAAAGGACTTTCCCAAACTTTCATATTTGCTTTTATGATCTCCATGAATTCAAATTCTTTTCAACACAAAACCCTAGAGAGAAGATGACATGACTTCTTCCATTTAAAATGAAAAGGGTGTTTGAAAAATATTTGAATACCATTGGGAAATATTTTTCCAATTCAGAAACTTTATGCAACTCAATGATTTTCACGAGAGAAGATAAAATGACTTCTTCAAATTATGAAATATGAGTTGGGAGTTTCAAAGAAATTAAATTCAAAGTTCTTTTGAATTTATTTTCAATTTGGAATGTTATACATTAGATCATCATGCATATCTTATTTTCTTGCATTTTGGTCAATCCTAGAAATTTCACGCAACTCAAGCACCTTCGGAGAGAGTTGGAGATTTCGTTATTTTCATATTTGAGAGTTTTCTCGAATTTGAAAAGAGGATCATTTGATTTATTTATTTCATCTTCAATTATTTTTCCGATATCAAAATATGAGAGAGGGAATAATATGACTTTCCCAAAATTTAGGAAAAATGAAGATTTAATAAATAGATCAAATTTTTGTTTGCCGGAGTTTATTTGCTTTTTATTGGATAGGGAAAAATGCGCGTTTTCAAAAATTTCATTTTAGGCCCGGAGAAAAGTTCATTTTGTTCGACTCATTTTTAGGAGTCGGGGAAAATTTACTTTAGAATTTTGGAGCCCGTTTAGATTTTATTTTCTGTGTTTTTCCGCCCGTAGAACCGTTTAAAAAATATAATAAAGAGAAGCCTCCCGCCAGGCCAGCCGGGCCAAAGGCCCAGCCAGCCGGCCACCCCAGCCCCTGCGCGCGCCAGCGCTAGGCAGGCGCCAGCCGCCGCCGCTTCTTGCTTATAGGCCGAGTCCAATATGGACTTAGGTCGGTAGCCCCCCCCTCTTTCCTTAGTTCCGTTTTCTTTTTCTTCTAGGACTCTTTTTCCTATTCTATTTCTTGTCTCCTACCCCAAGAAACCCTCTCCCCTCTCCTATATAAATACCCCCATAGACCCCCCCCCTCTCCTCACACCAAAAACCCAAACCCCCTCTCCCCCCCAAGCCGCCGCGCCACCCCACACCCACGCCGCCGCCCTTGTGCCCTAGCGCCGGCGCCGCACCTTGCCCACGCCGCCGGAGACCTCGCCGGAGGTTGCCCCGCGTCTCTTTTCCTCGGATTGTTTTCTTCTAATCGTTCCGATTCTTTTCTTCTCTTCTGATTCGTTTTCTAGATCGGTTTTCCGTTTCTTTTTCAGTTTTCTTCTCCGAAACCCTAGATCGGATTCGTTTTCTTTTCTGATTTAGTTGCCTTTGGACCGTTCACTGGACCGTTCGTATTAACGAACGTGATCACCGGATTCTTCTAGGTTAACGAACACCCGTTCATTTAACCGTTCTTTGTTTTCTTTCTCGTCGGATTTATACCGCGATCGTGATCTCAGATCCGATCTTCGTTCTAGTCTTTCTTCTCGCCCGTTTATCGGAATCAGGTGATTCAAGCACCTGGAGTTTCGTCTCGAAACCGCCGTTCCGTCTAATCAACTTGAACAAGTTTTTGCTATGATAAACTTTGACCTAGTTTCAACTTGCTAGAACCGAGTTGTTTTCCTCCGCCGTTTGTTTTCCGTCGTTTGTTCGGTTCGTTCTTTCTTTGCAACCGGAGTTCTTAAATTGAACTTTCTGGTTCGTTCTCTCGTTCGAGTTTTACTTGTGCATTATATGAGTACTTATTGTGTGGTTACTATTGCTTGCTTACGATAGATTGACCGGAGTGTGACGAGTAGATCTATCCAGAGTTTTGAGTGCGAATCATTTTCATCAACATTGCAGGCAAGTTCACACTTTGATCATACCTTTTCTACAACCCAGTTTTATTGCATTAGATCAATCCTCTCACATTGCATGATTAGGATCTAATTAAATTGTGGGATGGGAAGTAGATGAGGTAGTACCTATTACCTGTATTATTATGAAACCTTTGGGAGTTACTTCTACGTTTGCTTAATATGCCATGCTATGCTAGTAGACGTGGATTGGGTGAGTGATATCCATGACAGATGTGAGTTGATAATTTTAATGGTTTATCTAAGGTGGCAACTTAAACACACATCTGGGTGGATTGAGGCACCTGATGTCTATCAGGACTTGCCTGTTTTTTTTCGGACCGCCACCCAGGCTCAAAGGGATCATAAGATAATTCATGCTAGAAACTTCCGTGTGCAGCCACATGCTACTATGGGCTCTGGCATAGTTGACTAAGTTGTGCGAACTCTTACGGTGTGGACTAGAAGATGTAGGGGATGTAGGTGTACCGGTCTACCCCACATGTAAGGTGCTAGTGCTTCTGAAAGACTATGTCTCGGTCATCCATTTCTCAAACACCATGTAGTGCGAGAAACCAAACAGAGGCGATCGAGTCATGTGGGGAAAAGTGCGCAAACCTCTGCAGAGTGTACAAACTAATCATGATTAGCCGTGTCCCCGGTTATGGACAACTTGAGTATCTAGTACTTGAATATCATGTGAATCTCAACATGTTACTTCTAATTAATGTTGTTGGGTTTTAATCATTTTTAATTGGGATTGAGAATGCTGTCAACCATTCTCGATGCTACACAACCACCATGATAGTTAAATAAATTTATTCCTTTGCAGTAGGGAAAAATTGGCTTTACGCAAAAACATTATAACCATAGAGCTTTTCCACCAGCCAAATATGCATGTAGTGATAGACTTTATTCAACATTCTCTATGGTGTGAATTTGCTAGTACATTCAATGTACTGACCCGTTTCGGGCTGCAACGTCTCATGTTGCAGGATTATCTTACGACGAGTAAGTGATACGTTAGGGTTACGATTTCTACACTCAACTTTGTCGTTGGTGTTGATGGGAATCCACAACCTTGTTGCTTCCGCTATTTGGATTGAGGTAATGGTATTTACGTTACTTTATACATGTGATTTACCTCTGTTATAAATCCTTCGAGTACTCTGTGTGTCAGCATACTGATCCAGGGATGACACATAAGCACAAAGACTTGATCCATTCGGGTCGGGTCGCTACAAGATGGTATCAGAGCACATGTTGACTGTAGGACGTGACCCTAGAAACTGGCAAGCCCATAGCAAAGATTTTTCTCTACAACTTTCCCTTTCAAAAAGACCTTTTATCTCTCTTCTCCTCTGACCTTATTCAAATATTCCCTTTTAGTGAGACTATACCTCTTTCCCCTTTTGACCATTCGAAGATTCGACTGATGAGACCACTCCAAGAAGTACAAGATATCGGACAACCGAGACCATTCGGAATGAAGAGGATTTTACCATACATTATGATAATGGAAACTACAGCTGTTGAAGACTCTGAAGACTAGGAGAATTGAAGGCTCTGAAGAATTCCCAGATTTGTATGACCTAGGAAGGCTACCCTGAAGGAACTTGGCAGATTATGGAAGTTGTCAATGCCCGAGATCAAGGTGTGTTGGAAAAAGACCGGAGCATGTAGAGTTAAGAACTCAAGGATTTGTCAAGGAAAACCCTAAGGCAGGAGATATCAACTGGCAAGATAGCTCATGGCAATGACAAGGGCATAAACACGGTTATCCGTGATGTCATCGCCGCTGATGCTATTGTCACCGTGCTGAGTTAAGGATGCATTTCATCAGAATGGATTTGATGGAAGAAGGCTGATGGAGCACCTATCATAAGATGAAGTTTTAGCCCTAGCCGGTGTATCACCAGGATCTGGAGTAGTACATCAAGAAGTTTAAAATGGAGCTCCAGTAAGTCGTATTAGACAAGGAAGTATTTCATGAGGAACTCAGGATCCTGAAGATGAGAGTAGCCAAGCTGGAGGAGCTACAACCTCGAGATACCGGAGATTTGTCAGGAACTGAAGGATAGTAGGACCATGGTTCATGTGAAGGATGTTGAAACCAGAAGTTTGAAATGCAACTCCGGAATATTAAAGGATGTCACGAGAGATTTCACGTCAACAGAGGTTGAGCTGGCAAAAGAACTTGAGAAGGGCAAGCATGATCGGAAGAAGCCCATCGGAGATATGAACAAAACTGGAAGAGTTTGGTGACGTTGAAGATTTATTGACCTTTAGAAGACCAAACCCTGTTATATACCTACGTTAGATGCGACGATTGTGAGCTGCCATTTGTTTGATGTTTTCCCGACAGCCACAATAAAATTTGTCTTTTCAAAACCATTGTTTGTATTGTGTGCATCCCTCTCTATCTCTCTTATCTCACCCCAAAACCCATGGACCCAACAGAGGATGAATGGAGATGAGCTTGTATTTTCGGGACCAATGAGTCAATTGGAGACAGACCGATGGATTCAGAACATGGAGAATCATATGGAGAACAATCCTATAGTCGGAAAGGATATTACCCAGCATGCTCTTCTGTGCTTTGAAAGAGGTGCTGCTACTTGGTGGAGGATGTACCAAACCATGAATGGATGGCAAGGAGTAACCACTTGGAAAGAATTTAAGTTGACTTTGCCAAAGTCTCGGTTTGTGTCCCAGAAGTTGAAGTCTTATGGAAGGGATATAAGGAAACCTTGTGCATGCAAGATTTGTGGAGAAATCGGACACACCCATAAAGAACACAAGGATGAATGCCCTAATTGTGAAGGAAGTCACCCAGCTGAAGAATGCCCCACTAGGCAGATTACTTGTTTCTTGTGTGAAGGGATTACCCACTATCCTACTCAGTGTCACATTTACCCCATGGTACGAAGGACCGTACAACAGAATAAAAAGGTAAAGAAAGGAGCCCTTATGGAAATTTTAGAAGAACCCGTGATGAAGGAAGAAATGGAGGACACACCCAAAGAAGAACCAATTAAACCCTGCACCAAGTCTTGCTATTCATGTGGAGAAGAAGGACACATCTCCCAGAATTGTATGAATTGGGATTTAGTAGAATTCCCGACAGAGGAAGTAGAGTATGACCCACTGGAAATAGAAGCTCTGATGGGAATGGAAAAGTCCAGAAAGAGAAGTAGATTGGATTCCAGGAAGGATCTGAGTCATATCACCTGTTATAGGTGCAAGGAGTCAGGGCACTACCTCAACAATTGCCCAAAAAGGAAACCTCGATACTTGTTAGAAGTAATATGTTTTAGTGGTAATGGAGCAGGGCACTTTGCCAGAGAATGCCCCAAGGAGAAGGAAACTTGTGCTAGGTAGTTGAGTTTGCAACAAAAGTAATGGAGTAGTAGAAGTGAGAACATTTTCTTGAGGTGTTGAGTTGAGACATGTAATGGAGAAGCAAGAGATTGTAATCATTGGAGAATGAATAAAGTAGCAACATTGGTGCTGATATGGATTTTATAAGTTGTTACCCTATGAAGAAGAATTTTGACCATTTTGAGGATAAGAGAAATATGGTCTATGGAAGGTTTGTGCATTTTAAGGGTGGTAGTACCCCGTAAGAACCGTTGACCCTGGAAATGATAAGGATACTCCCCTGAGTGGATTTCGGACAAAATGAATATGAGTTTTGTCTCGATATGTGCGATACCCCAAGAGTGTGTGGGATGAAGTTGGAGACGTCAGTTGTTTGGACCAAATGTGATCAAGGAGTCAGAAGAGAATGTTAAGTTGATTCGAGATAGACTGGAGGTAGCTCAGTCCAGACAGAAGAGTTATGCAGACTAAAAAAACTCAAGGAGGTAGTCTATGAAATTGGAGACAGAGCATGTCTTCGTGTGTCCCCTCTGCGAGGAGTTAAATGAATTGGAGTTAAGGGAAAGTTAGCCCCGAGATTTGTAGGACCATACCGAGTTTTGGAGCGTATGAGAGAAGTGGCCTACAAGTTGGAGTTACCCGAAGGACTATCAGGAGTTCAAGATGTGTTTCACGTTTCCCTGTTGAAGAAGTGCCATGCAGAGATGGCCAATATTCCCCTGTAAGGACGCTTGACCGCGGAAAGGATAATGATGTTCCACGAAGTGGAATATGGACTTCATAAGTATAAGTTTTTATCTCGGTATGTGGGATAACCCACGAGGATGAAGAGATGAAGTACTATTGGATATAAAGGAGGTATGATGTTGGTAATATGGAGCAATGGCAACCCCATGACAAGTCTTAGTACTCACGTCTTAGTTTGGTGCCAATAGAAGGAAGGAAGACAGTACAATTGGATGGATTTAAGAATACTAGGAAGTTGGAAGTTGGAACAATGATCAGTTGCCCGATGATAAGTTCAAGGACTACAAGTGATGAGATGGGCCATAACCCACAGGCCCCAGGACCTACCAAGAAGCAAGCACATTCTTGCTGAAGGAAAAACCCTGGAAGTGGATATACCTTTGTCGATAGACGATTTTATAGGAGTTTACGCAAACCTGAGAGTTGTGAAGGAACAATAGATGGTTGTTTGGCTTGCAGAATCTATGGATATATCCGAACTTGGTTCGTCGACAAGAGAAATTCTGCAATGCTTGTGAGGATGACCGAGTGTTAGAATGCGAGATTCGGTAAACCGTATACCAGGTAATGATTTGGGTGCGGGATGGATTGATCACCATACCGACTTACTCTTATTGTTCGCCTTGATATATGGGATGGTAAATCTGAGTGACTTACCTATAGTAGAGAGACGACGATGAAAACCTTATTTAAACCTTAGAATGGTATAGCAATTTTTTCCCTTGTACAAGGCAGCTTTTGCCAACCGTAGGTTATACGGTGAGGATCAACCCAGACCCGTTTCCTGCAGGAGAAACCATAAATTGTTGACCGCCATGAGATATCGATAGTTGTTTAGTATTGGCGCCAGACCCGTCAGGTAAGAAGACCCAATCTCGGAATAACTTTACTAAGAGGAAATGACAGAAGAATTGAGTAAATGGTTATGCCACTACCTGAAGAGCCTAGAAAAGGAATTATCCTTACGATCTGAGAAGACGGCACCGTCAAGAATAAGGATGGAGTATATGAGTATTGATGGGACCGTAACCATGTTTCTAAGGGTGGTAGCACCCCAGACCCCTATGATGATCGATGGATTTTGAGGAGACCCCCAAACCCTAACCTTTTCTTGCTAGCCTCTCCGAATCTCGAGGACGAGATTCATTTAAGGGTGGTAGGTTTGTAACATCCCAAAATTCTAAATTTTGGAATGTTATAATAAATAGATAGATTTGATTGATTGTTTGATTGATTATCTGAAAGTGGGTGAATTTGAAACTCTTGAAAGTTAAATGAGAGGGAATAAAAGGACTTTCCCAAACTTTCATATTTGCTTTTATGATCTCCATGAATTCAAATTCTTTTCAACACAAAACCCTAGAGAGAAGATGACATGACTTCTTCCATTTAAAATGAAAAGGGTGTTTGAAAAATATTTGAATACCATTGGGAAATATTTTTCCAATTCAGAAACTTTATGCAACTCAATGATTTTCATGAGAGAAGATAAAATGACTTCTTCAAATTATGAAATATGAGTTGGGAGTTTCAAAGAAATTAAATTCAAAGTTCTTTTGAATTTATTTTCAATTTGGAATGTTATACATTAGATCATCATGCATATCTTATTTTCTTGCATTTTGGTCGATCCTAGAAATTTCACGCAACTCAAGGACCTTCCGAGAGAGTTGGAGATTTCGTTATTTTCATATTTGAGAGTTTTCTCGAATTTGAAAAGAGGATCATTTGATTTATTTATTTCATCTTCAATTATTTTTCCGACATCAAAATATGAGAGAGGGAATAATATGACTTTCCCAAAATTTAGGAAAAATGAAGATTTAATAAATAGATCAAATTTTTGTTTGCCGGAGTTTATTTGCTTTTTATTGGATAGGGAAAAATGCGCATTTTCAAAAATTTCATTTTAGGCCCGGAGAAAAGTTCATTTTGTTCGACTCATTTTTACGAGTCGGGGAAAATTTACTTTAGAATTTTGGAGCCCGTTTAGATTTTATTTTCGGTGTTTTTCCATGCACAGAACCGTTTAAAAAATAAATAAAGAGAAGCCTCCTGCCAGGCTAGCCGGGCCAAAGGCCCAGCCAGCCGGCCACCCCAGCCCCTGCGCGCGCCAGCGCTAGGCAGGCGCCAGCCGCCGCCGCTTCTTGCTTCTAGGCCGAGTCCAATATGGACTTAGGTCGGTAGCCCCCCCCCCTCTTTCCTTTGTTCCGTTTTCTTTTTCTTCTAGGACTCTTTTTCCTATTCTATTTCTTGTCCCCTACCCCAGGAAACCCTCTCCCCTCTCCTATATAAATACCCCCATACACCCCCCCTCTCCTCACACCAAAAACCCAAACCCCCTCTCCTCCCCAAGCCGCCGCGCCACCCCACACCCGCGCCGCCGCCCTTGTGCCCTAGCGCCGCTGCCGCACCTTGCCCACGCCGCCGGAGCCCCTCGCCGGAGGTTGCCCCGCGTCTCTTTTCCTCAGATCGTTTTCTTCTAATTGTTCCGATTCTTTTCTTCTCTTCTGATTCGTTTTCTAGATCGGTTTTCCGTTTCTTTTTCAGTTTTCTTCTCCGAAACCCTAGATCGGATTCGTTTTCTTTTCCGATTTAGTTGCCTTTGGACAATTCACCGGACCGTTCGTCTTAATGAACGTGATCACCGGATTCTTCTAGGTTAACGAACGCCCGTTCGTTTAACCGTTCTTCGTTTTCTTTCTCGTCGGATTTATTCCGCGATCGTGATCTCAGATCCGATCTTCGTTCTAGTCTTTCTTCTCGCCCGTTTATCGGAATCAGGTGATTCAAGCGCCTGGAGTTTCATCTCGAAACCGCCGTTCCATCTAATCAACTTGAACAAGTTTTTGCTATGATAAACTTTGACCTAGTTTCAACTTGCTAGAACCGAGTTGTTTTCTTCCGCCGTTTGTTTTCCATCGTTTGTTCGGTTCGTTCTTTCTTTGCAACCGGAGTTCTTAAATTGAACTTTCTGGTTCGTTCTCTCTTTCGAGTTTTACTTGTGCATTAGATGAGTACTTATTGTGTGGTTACTATTGCTTCCTTACGATAGATTGACTGGAGTGTGACGAGTAGATCTATCCAGAGTTTTGAGTGCGAATCATCTTCATCAACATTGCAGACAAGTTCACACTTTGATCATACCTTTTCTACAACCTAGTTTTATTGCATTAGATCAATCCTCTCACATTGCATGATTAGGATCTAATTAAATTGTGGGATGGGAAGTAGATGAGGTAGTACCTATTACCTGTATTATTATGAAACCTTTGGGAGTTACTTCTACGTTTGCTTAATATGCCATGCTATGCTAGTAGACGTGGATTGGGTGAGTGATATCCATGACAGATGTGAGTTGATAATTTTAATGGTTTATCTAAGGTGGCAACTTAAACACACATCTGGGTGGATTGAGGCACCTGATGTCTATCAGGACTTGCCTGTTTTTTTTTCGGACCGCCACCCAGGCTCAAAGGGATCATAAGATAATTCATGCTAGAAACTTCCGTGTGCAGCCACATGCTACTATGGGCTCTGGCATAGTTGACTAAGTTGTGCGAACTCTTACGGGGTGGACTAGCAGATGTAGGGGATGTAGGTGTACCGGTCTACCCCACATGTAAGGTGCTAGTGCTTCTGAAAGACTATGTCTCGGTCATCCGTTTCTCAAACACCATGTAGTGCGAGAAACCAAACAGAGGCGATCGAGTCATGTGGGGAAAAGTGCGCAAACCTCTGCAGAGTGTACAAACTAATCATGATTATCCGTGTCCCCGGTTATGGACAACTTGAGTATCTAGTACTTGAATATCATGTGAATCTCAACATGTTACTTCTAATTAATGTTGTTGGGTTTTAATCATTTTTAATTGGGATTGAGAATGCTGTCAACCATTCTCGATGCTACACAACCACCATGATAGTTAAATAAATTTATTCCTTTGCAGTAGGGAAAAATTGGTTTTACGCAAAAACATTATAACCATAGAGCTTTTCCACCAGCCAAATATGCATGCAGTGATAGACTTTATTCAACATTCTCTATGGTGTGAATTTGCCAGTACATTCAATGTACTGACCCGTTTCGGGCTGCAACGTCTCATGTTGCAGGATTATCTTACGACGAGTAAGTGATACGTTAGGGTTACGATTTCTACACTCAACTTTGCCGTTGGTGTTGATGGGAATCCACAACCTTGTTGCTTCCGCTATTTGGATTGAGGTAATGGTATTTACGTTACTTTATACATGTGATTTACCTCTGTTATAAATCCTTCGAGTACTATGTGTGTCAGCATACTGATCCAGGGATGACACATAAGCACAAAGACTTGATCCATTCGGGTCGGGTCGCTACAATTCTGAAAAAATGGGTTGAATACGTGCCACATTTTTTGGAGGTTGAAATGTGGGCCAATAGGTCGAAGCCAACACAAGTCATTGTCAACTCATTAAACAAATGATTCTGACATCGTTAGCCATTTGATTTACATCCAACGACCGACATCCATCTTCAATCTCTCGTCTTCTTCCTGCAGCGCCGCTGGGACAACCTGCTCCCGCCTCCTGCTGCTAGCAGCTCTGCTTATCACGCTTCACTGTGAAGCGCTACCCCACCGTTGGCCAGGCCATCCCTCCACCCCTTCACACCTCCTATTCTTCTCCACCGATTGCCGAACCACACCGCACCAGAACCAGTTAACCCTAGTACACCTCTCCTTCTGCGACTCTACTCCCAAGTCTTCCCATCTCCGACTCGTTGCCATCCGGGGCCTGGCCGTCGTCCACCACCTTGAATGCGCTCGGCGCGGAGTAGTCAACATGGTCAACGAACGACATCCATCGGAAGTAGACTGTGCGTGGAGAGGCAGACAGCTGGGTCCACTACCGCACGCAAGGAAATGCCTCCTTATTACGCGCAAAATAATGATTCCTCCACCTGACAGCTAGGACCCACCGAAAGGGCCTCTGTATTTCAAGAAAAAAATGTCCCCCCCCCCCGCTGATAGGTCGGACCCACCAGCTATATCTTTGCACGCAAGGAAGTGCCTCCTTATTACACAAAAAAAATGAATACCCCCTTCTAGCTGGGATCCACCATAGTGGGAGGCTGACTTGTGGGCCTACTAAGTTGACGGGGATGGAGGGCTTTGTCAACTTAGTCAATATGAACGATTCTAGCTCCAGCGACCGTACGATGTCCATCCAAATGTGGTAGTGCTTCTTCAACCTCTAGTCTTGTTGCTCCAGCCGCCCAAACCAGCGCCGGTCGTGCCGCGTGCTCCTGCTTCCCGTGGCCGGCTGTGATGCCGCGGAGGCCTCACCGCCCCTACTACTCCTACCGCTAGCTAGGCCCTACGGCGACGGTAGCCTCACACCGTAGCCTCACCAGTGAACCCTCGTACTCCTCTCCGTGTGGGCATCCACTGTCACGTCTTCCCTGGCTCCGTGTCGTCCCATTCCTAGGCCTCGCCGTCATCCACCGCCCTGGTGCTCTCGCCGTGTTGTGGTCAACGTGGTCAAGGAATGACTTCCATCGGAAGAGTACTGTACGTGGAGAGGCTGACAGCTGGGTCCACGGCCGCAGCAAGGAAGTGCCTCCTTATTTCATGGAAAATAATGATTCCTCCACCTGACAGCAGGGACCCACCGGATGGGCCAATGTATTTTGTGAAAAAAAATGTTTCCCTCCTGATTGCTGGGACTCACAAGCTAAATTTTCGCACGCAATGAAGTGCGTCCATATTATGGGAAAAAATGATTCGCCCCCTTACTGCTGGGACCCACCAGCTACATCTTCGGACGTAAGGAAGTGCCTGACAGTTGGGACCCACCCAGTCGAAGCATACATAGCGTTGTCATTCTGGTCGCGAACATGTACGTACACACTGGTCAATGTAGAGGCATGCATGTGTGGTAGTAGAGGCATGCATGTGTGGTAGTAGAGGCGCGCACGTAGCATGTACACGTACGTACAGCTGCCAGGGTGCAAGAAAGTAAATACGACCACATACGTACATACGGGCGGGGTCTCGAACGCCTACTCGCGCATACGTACGGCCAGGGCTCGTGTACATGGCTGTGGCTAGGTCGGAATGGAGAAACTGCGTCGTCTCATGTTCATGGGGAGGCAACGGAATGCATCGTGTTCATCGGGAGGCAACGGAATGCGTGCTGTTCATCGGGAGCCAACCGGCTTGGACGGAACAGGCGATGCAAATGAGGCCTGGCATACCGCAAAATGGAGGAAACGGCCTTGTGTTTGACCGGCAACGGTGGAAACGGGATCTTATTCATCGGGAGGGGTCTGGCGTACCACATAACCGAGGAAACGGACTTCTATTGGACCTCCTACGGTCGAAACGGGGTCCTGTTGATCGGGAGGGGTGTTGCGTACCGCAAAACGGAGGAAACAGACTTGTGTTGGAGAGCTACGGTTGAAACGGGGGTCTGATACGTCTCCGTTGTATCTACTTTTCCAAACACTTTTGCCCTTGTTTTGGACTCTAACTTTCATGATTTGAATGGAACTAACCCGGACTAACGCTGTTTTCAACAGAATTGCCATGGTGTTACTTATGTGCAAAAACAAAAGTTCTCAGAATGACCTGAAACTCCATGGAGCGTATTTTTGGAAATAATAAAAAATAATGGCAAAAGATCAAGACCAGGGGGTCCACACCCTAGCCATGAGGGTGGGGGTGCGCCCCCTACCTTGTGGGCCCCCTGGAGCTCCTCCGACCTCAACTCCAGCTCTATATATTCACTTTCGGTGATAAAAAAGAGAGGAGAAGGATCCATCGCGTTTTACGATACCGAGCCGCCGCCAAGCCCTAAAACCTCTCGGGAGGGCTGATCTAGAGTCCGTTCGGGGCTCCGGAGAGGGGAATCCGCCGCCATCATCATCATCAACCATCCTCCATCACCAATTTCATGATGCTCACTGCCGTGCGTGAGTAATTCCATCGTAGGCTTGCTGGACGGTGATGGCTTGGATGAGATTTGTCATGTAATCGAGTTAGTTTTGTTAGGGTTTGATCCCTAGTATCCACTATGTTCTGAGATTGATGTTGCTATGACTTTGCTATGCTTAATGCTTGTCACTAGGGCCCGAGTGCCATGATTTCAGATCTGAACCTATTATGTTTTCGTGAATATATGTGAGTTCTTGATCCTATCTTGCAAGTCTATAGTCACCTACTATGTGTTATGATCCGGCAACCCCGAAGTGACAATAATCGGGACCACTCCCGGTGATGACTGTAGTTGAGGAGTTCATGTATTCACTATGTGTTAATGCTTTGGTCCGGTACTCTATTAAAAGGAGGCCTTAATATCCCTTAGTTTCCGCTAGGACCCCGCTGCCACGGGAGGGTAGGACAAAAGATGTCATGCAAGTTCTTTTCCATAAGCACGTATGACTATATTCGGAATAGATGCCTACATTACATTGATGAATTGGAGCTAGTTCTGTGTCACCCTAGGTTATGACTGTTACATGATGAACCACATCCGGCATAATTCTCCTTCACCGATCCATTGCCTACGAGCTTTCCATATATTGTTCTTCTCTTATTTACTTTTCCGTTGCTATTGTTACAATCACTACAAAATACCAAAAATATTACTCTTTCCATCGTTACCTTTTGCTACCGTTACCACTACTATCATATTACTTTGCTACTAAATACTTTGCTGCAGATATTAAGTTTCCAGGTGTGGTTGAATTGACAACTTAGCTGCTAATACTTGAGAATATTCTTTGGCTCCCCTTGTGTCGAATCAATAAATTTGGGTTTAATACTCTACCCTTGAAAACTGTTGCGATCCCCTATACTTGTGGGTTATCAATACTATTTTCTGGCGCCGTTGCCGGGGAGCATAGGTCTATTCTTTGAGTCACTTGGGATTTATATCTGCTTATCATTATGAAGAACTTGAAAGATCCAAGAACCAAGATTTATCCCTCAACTACGAGGGGAGGTAAGGAACTGCCATCTAGCTATACACTTGATTCACCTTCTGTTTTGAGTAAGCTTGCGACACCTAAACCTGCTTCTACTCTTGATTCTGATATGTCGCATGTTATTGATGATGCCACTTTTGCTATGCATGATACTTATGATGAAACTACTTCTATGCTTGATACTACTATGCCACTTGGTGAATTTCCTGATGAACAACTTGCTAGGGTTAGAGGGAATGAAATTATTGAAACTAATAATATTGATGAAAGTGATGATGAAGACTCTCCCCCTAATAAATATTAATTGCCTATTGTTCCTGAGGGTTATGTTATGGATGAAGAAGCTACTAGAGCTATTTTAGCTTGTAATTATAGAAGTGATCTTAAGAAGTTATTAGCTAAATGGAAGCAGCAATCCCTTAATGCTAGAATGAAACCTGACCCTGCTTTTGCTACGTCACCTATCTGTGTTACTGATAAGGATTATGAATTCTCTGTTGATCCTGATATAATCACTTTGGTTGAATCTGATCCTTTTTATGGCTATGAATCTGAAACTGTTGTGGCACATCTTACTAAATTAAATGATATAGCCACCCTGTTCACTAATGATGAGAGAACTCGCTACTTTTATATCCTTAAAATATTCCCGTTCTCATTAAAGGGTGATGCTAAGATATGGTTTAGTTCTCTTGATCCTGGTTGTGTGCGTAGTCCCCAGGATATGATTTATTACTTCTCTGCTAAATATTTCCCTGCTCATAAGAAACAAGCTGCCTTAAGGGATATATATAATTTTGTGCAAATTGAAGAAGAGAGTCTCCCACAAGCTTGGGGGAGGCTTCTCCAATTACTTAATGCTTTGCCTGATCATCCTCTTAAGAAAATTGAAATACTTGATATCTTTTATAATGGACTAACCGATGCTTCCAGAGATTACCTTGATAGTTGTGCTGGTTCTGTTTTCAGGGAAAGAACACCGTATGAAGCTGAAATTCTATTGAATAATATGTTGATAAATGAAAATAATTGGACACTTCCCGAGCCAAATCCTGAGCCTATTCCTAAACCAACTCCGAAGAAAAGAGGTGTTCTATTTCCGAGTCCTGAAGATATGCAAGAGGCATATAAATCCATGAAAGAAAAGGGTATTAAAGCTGAAGATGTTAAGAATTTACCTCCTATTGAAGAAATACATGGTCTTAATTTACCGCCTGTCAAAGAAATGCATAATTTTAATCCATCTCCTATTGAAGAAACACATGGTCTTGATAACCCGACTCGGGTAGTAAAGGTAAATTCTCTCTACAGATATGATAAAGCTGAAATCCCATTTACTAAGTTTTCTAGCTCATGCTTAGATGAGTTTGATAAATTTATGGTTAAGCAAGAAGACTTCAATGCTTATTTTGGTAGAGAACTAAAATGCAGTGCTGATATGCTTGAACACTTGGGTGATTATATGGCTAATGTCAAAGGTGAACTTAAACTTATTTGTAAACATGCTTCTATGGTTACCACTCAAGTAGAACAAGTACTTAAAGCTCAAAATGATTTGCTTAATGAATTGAATAGTAAAAATATGATTTTGCTGTTAGAGTGGCTACTAGAACTCGTAAAATGACTCAGGAACCTTTGTATCCTGAAGGCCACCCTAATAGAATTGAGCAAGATTCTCAAAGAAATAATATAGATGCACCTAGTCCTTCTAAAAGGAATAAAAAGAAGAATGATAGGACTTTGCATGCTTCTAGTGAACCTCGCAAATCTGAATTTAGAGATTTTCTTGGTAGTATAATTGTGGGGGAATCTAGAGATATAGCACAAGCTACCATAGGGAGCATTCACTTTCCTGCTATACATTATTTTGCTCTCTTCATAGGTAGATGCATTAACGGTAAAGATGAAGCATGTCACATGTGTGTCCCTGACCTCAGTATTCTTAGGAGTGCTGTGTTAGGAGATAAATCTTATAATTTGGGAGCCATTGTTGCACGTAGGTTGCATCTTAATAGATTTAATGGAGATTTCTTTGGTGGAATTTATGCAACCCGCATAGCTAATTTTCTTGGTATAACCATACGTGAGGATGATATTGAGTTGCCTCCTGCTTATTTGGATTATGATGCTATGGTTCGTCATCAGTTTGTTGAGAGGAATGATCAGTTCCTCTAGTACCGACTAATCTTTGACAAACGACGCACCTATCACATCGCTCTCCCTGCTTCAACTTTCTTTGACTTTCAGGCAAAAGGGAGATATTATATAACCAGAGAGGAGGCGGAAAAGTATAAGAGGAGAGCTGAGATAGCTCGCCTCCAAGCTGTAGCCCACGATGCAATGACTGCTGCATCTCAGTACGACCCCAACTACAACTTTGGATATCCGCCAGGCCAACCGTGGCATTAGACCAACTTAGGCCAAAAGCCTAAGCTTGGGGGAGTACGTATTTCTCACCGACATTACATTTATGTTCACACACTCATTGCTAGATGTCGGTGCTCTTACTTTTTCATTGTAATATCCATGCTAGTTTATTTCCTTTTTATGCTTTCTTCTTGTGTGCTTAATAAACCTTAAGAAAAACCAAAAAAATTAGTTATAGCTTTTAATTAGTTTACTTTCCATGCTTGTAGTAGTAATTTAAAAGGAAACCCAAAAAGATTTCCCGTTCTTATTTTGCTTGTTGGGAGCTTTCCCGTGTAAATAGTTTTATGTCTTTTCTTTTCTTTGGGGGTCGATAGGAGAAGACTATGATGAAATTGTTGAAGTGGCTCTTATATGCATTATTGTTGATCTGACAAAAGAGCCCATATTGCCTTGTCTTCTCCTGTTTATTGAATTCTTGTAGATTCCAGCTTAGTCCAATGCCCGTGCACTATTATTATTAGGTAATTATGACGATATATAATGGACTGACTGAGATGAGAAAAGCTGGTATGAACTCGACCGCTTTTGTTTTTGTAAATATGATTAGTTCATCATTCCTGATTCAGCCTATTATGAATAAACATGTTTGCAATGACAACTAGAGATCATAGTTTCTTGTGCCATGCTTAATTAGCTAGGAGCTTATAATGGTTTACCTTGCGTGCCAACATGCTATTAAAATGGTTGTGATGTGGTATAATGGGGTGGTATCCTCTTCTGAATGATTCGAGTGGCTTGACTTGGCACGTGTTCACGCATGTAGTTAAAACAAAATCAACATAGCCTCTACGATATTTATGTTCATGGTGCATTATATCCTACTCATGCTTGCATTCGGTGTTGACTAATTTTAATGCATGTTCATGACCGTTGTCGCTCTCTAGCTGGTCGCTTCCCAGTCTTTTGCTAGCCTTCACCTGTACTAAGCGGGAATATTGCTTGTGCATCCAATCCCATAAACCCCAAAGTTATTCCATATGAGTCCACCATACCTACCTATATACGGTATCTACCTACCGTTCCAAGTAAATTTGTATGTGCCAAACTCTAAACCTTCAAATAAATATCCTGTTTTGTATGCTCGAATAGCTCATGTATCAACTAGGTATGTCTGTATCTTCCATGTTAGGTGGGTTATTCTCAAGAGGAGTGGACTCCGCTCCTCACCCACGAGAAAATGGCTGGTCACTGGGATGCCCAGTCCCATGCTTTATGCAAATCAAATCAAAATAATTGCAAACAAAACTCCCCCTGGGACTCTTGTTAGTTGGAGGCACTCGTTGTTTCGAGCAAGCCATGGATTGATGCTTGTTGGTGGAGGGGGAGTATAAACTTTACCATTCTGTTTGGGAGCCGCCTATAATGTGTGTAGCATGGAAGATATCGCCATCTCTTGGTTGTTATGTTGACAATGAAAGTATACCGCTCAAAATATTATTCATCTCTATTTCAAACCGAGCTCTGGCACCTCTACAAATCCCTGCTTCCCTCTGCGGAGGGCCTATCTATTTACTTTCATGTTGAGTCATCATCCTCTTATTAAAAAGCAACAGTTGGAGAGCACCACTGTCATTTGCATTCATTACTATTAGTTTACATTGAGTATGACTTGACTGGATCTCTTTTACCATGAATTACAATGTCTAGTCAGTGCTTGATCTTTAAAGGTGCTCTGCATTTATGTTTTGCGGTCTCAGAAAGGGCTAGCGAGATACCATCTTGCTATATCATATTATGATTGTTTTGAGAAAGTGTTTGTTGGGGAACGTAGTAATTTCAAAAATTTCCTACGCACACGCAAGATCATGGTGATGTATAGCAACGAGGGGAGAGTATGATCTACGTACCCTTGTAGATCGCAACGGAAGCGTTGACACAACGTAGAGGAAGTAGTCGTACGTCTTCTTCCCGATCCGACCGATCCAAGCACCGTTACTCCGGCACCTCCGAGTTCTTAGCACACGTTCAGCTCGATGACGATCCTCGGGCTCCGATCCAGCAAAGCTTCGGGGAGGAGTTCCGTCAGCACGACGGTGTGGTGACGATCTTGATGTATTACCGACGCAGGGCTTCGCATAAGCACTACAACGATATGATCGAGGTGGAATATGGTGGTAGGGGGCACCGCACACGGCTAAGGAACGATCTCAATGATCAACTTGTGTGTCTAGAGGTGCCCCCTGCCTCCGTATATAAAGGAGCCAAGGGGGAGGGCTGGCCGGCCAAGGAGGGGAGGCGCAGGAGAGTCCTACTCCCTCTGGGAGTAGGATTCCTCCCCCCAATCCTAGTCCAACTAGGATTCCTCGGAGGGGAAGGGAGAGAGGGGGGCCGGCCACCTTCTCCTAGTCCTAATAGGACTAGCGGAGGGGGAAGTGGCGCAGCCACCTTGGGCTGCCCCTTTCTCCTTTCCACTAAGGCCCATGAAGGCCCATATGGCTCCCGGGGGGTTCCGGTAACCCTCCCGGTACTCCGGTAAAATCCCGATTTCACCCGGAACACTTCCGATGTCCAAACATAGGCTTCCAATATATCAATCTTTACGTCTCGACCATTTCGAGACTCCTCGTCATGTCCGTGATCACATCCGGGACTCCGAACAACCTTCGGTACATCAAAATGCATAAACTCATAATATAACTGTCATCGTAACCTTAAGCGTGCGGACCCTACGGTTCGAGAACAATGTAGACATGACCGAGACACGTCTCCAGTCAATAACCAATAGCGGGACCTGGATGCCCATATTGGCTCCTACATATTCTACGAAGATCTTTATCGGTCAGACCGCATAACAACATACGTTGTTCCCTTTGTCATCGGTATGTTACTTGCCCGAGATTCGATCGTCGGTATCCAATACCTAGTTCAATCTCGTTACCGACAAGTCTCTTTACTCGTTCCATAATACATCATCCCGCAACTAACTTATTAGTTGCAATGCTTGCAAGGCTTAAGTGATGTGCATTACCGAGAGGGCCCAGAGATACCTCTCCGACAATCGGAGTGACAAATCCTAATCTCGAAATACGCCAACCCAACATCTACCTTTGGAGACACCTGTAATGCTCCTTTATAATCACCCAGTTACGTTGTGACATTTTGTAGCACCCAAAGTGTTCCTCCGGCAAACGGGAGTTGCATAATCTCATAGTCATAGGAACATGTATAAGTCATGAAGAAAAGCAATAGCAACATACTAAACGATCGGGTGCTAAGCTAATGGAATGGGTCATGTCAATCAGATCATTCAACTAATGATGTGACCTCGTTAATCAAATAACAACTTATTGTTCATGGTTAGGAAACATAACCATCTTTGATTAACGAGCTAGTCAAGTAGAGGCATACTAGTGACACTTTGTTTGTCTATGTATTCACACATGTATTATGTTTCCGGTTAATACAATTCTAGCATGAATAATAAACATTTATCATGATTATAAGGAAATAAATAATAATTTTATTATTGCCTCTAGGGCATATTTCCTTCAGTGTTGTCATCCGAGATTTTTATTATTGCTTGCTAGTTGATTATGCCATTGATATGAGTAAACATGAGACCTATGCGTTATTGTGAATATGGTTAGTCTATAATATTTGTTGAAAACTTGAATGCTGGCTTTACATATTTACAACAACAAGAGCAAACAGAGTTTGTAAAAGTTTTTCTTTATCACTTTCAGTTTGTCAACTGAATTGCTTGAGGACAAGCAAAGGTTTAAGCTTGGGGGAGTTGATACGTCTCCATCGTATCTACTTTTCCAAACACTTTTGCCCTTGTTTTGGACTCTAAATTGCATGATTTGAATGGAACTAACCCGGACTGGCGCTATTTTCAGCAGAATTGCCTTGGTGTTATTTATGTGCAGAAACAAAAGTTCTTGGAATGACCTGAAACTCCACGGAGCATATTTTTGTAAATAATAAAAAATACTGGGAAAATATCAAGACCAGGGGGCAAACACACTAGCCACGAGGGTGGGGGCGCGCCTGCCCCCCTGGGCGCGCCCCCTACCTCATGGGCCCCCTAGAGCTCCTCTGACCTCAACTCCAACTCTATATATTCACTTTCGGGGAGAAAAAAATAGAGTAGAAGGATTCATCGCGTTTTACGATACGGAACCGCCGCCAAGCCCTAAAACCTCTCGGGGCGGCTGATCTGGAGTCCGTTCGGGGCTCCGGAGAGGGGAATCCGTCGCCATCGTCATCATCAACCATCCTCCATCACCAATTTCATGATGCTCACCGCCGTGCGTGAGTAATTCCATCGTAGGCTTGCTGGACGGTGATGGGTTGGATGAGATTTATCATGTAATCGAGTTAGTTTTGTTAGGGTTAGATCCCTAGTATCCACTATGTTCTGAGATTGATGTTGCTATGACTTTGCTATGCTTAATGCTTGTCACTAGGGCCCGAGTGCCATGATTTCAGATCTGAACCTATTGTGTTTTCATCAATATATGAGAGTTCTTGATCCTATCTTGCAAGTCTATAGTCACCTATTATGTGTTATGATCCGGCAACCCCGAAGTGACAATAATCGGGACCACTCACGGTGATGACCGTAGTTTGAGGAGTTCATGTATTTACTATGTGTTAATGCTTTGGTCCGGTACTCTATTAAAAGGAGGCCATAATATCTCTTAGTTTCCGCTAGGACCCCGCTGCCACGGGAGGGTAGGACAAAAGATGTCATGCAAGTTCTTTTACATAAGCACGTATGACTATATTCGGAATAAATGCCTACATTACACTAATGAATTAGAGCTAGTTCTGTGTCACCCTAGGTTATGACTGTTACATGATGAACCGCATCCGGCATAATTCTCCATCACCGATCCATTTCCTACGAGCTTTCCATATATTGTTCTTCACTTATTTACTTTTCTGTTGCTATTGTTACAATCACTACAAAATACCAAAAACATTACTCTTGCTGTCGTTACCTTTTTCTACCGTTACCACTACTATCATATTACTTTGCTACTAAATACTTTGCTGCAGATATTAAGTTTCCAGGTGTGGTTGAATTGACAATTCAGCTGCTAATACTTGAGAATATTCTTTGGCTCCCCTTGTGTCGAATCAATAAATTTGGGTTGAATACTCTACCCTTGAAAACTGTTGCGATCCCCTATACTTGTGGGTTATCAGGGTCCTATTCATCAGGAGGGGTGTGGCGTACCACAAAACGGGACTCCACAGGATACTGTTCATCTCCACCGTCGACCTTGTCCAGCCTCCATGGGCTACTGCTGATCCACCATCGACCTCCTCCAGGCTCCACCTGCTACTGTTCATCCACGGGCTCCTGTTCATCCAGCCTCCACCGGCAACTGTTCAACCAGCCCTCTCCACGGGGTCCTATTCAACCACCCCTCCACGGGCTACTATTCATCCAGCCCTCCACTGGCTACTGTTCAACCATCCCTCCATGGGCTACTGTTCAACCAGCCCTCCACGGGGTCCTGTTCATTCAGCCCTCCATAGGGTCCTGTTCATCTACCGGCTCGATCGATCATGGTACTGTTCATCCAGCGGCAACAGCCTCTACTATCATGGGTTCCTGTTCATCCAACCCCCACTAGGAACTGTTCATCCAAACCCCCCAACAACGCTCATTGTTCATCCAAAGGTAGCATCGATCGGCTTCAGTTAGCAGCAGTAGCGAAGGAATCACTTGATCGGGTTTAGTTGACAGCCATCGATCGATCGCTTGGGTTCAGTAACGGGTAGCCTGCAGTGCAATCGCTCGGGTTCAGTTAGAGCCCAACGCCTTGCTCAGGTTCAGTTAGAGCGCAACACCTGGCACACAGGCGCGTATGTACGAGCGAAATGCGCATCACTCGGCCCCTGACCACCCACCGTAACCGGGAACTCCCCCGATATTTTCCAAGCCCTCGCTTCTACCACAGTTTTTTCTGTCATGGATGGCCCAAAGAATGTCATGCAGCTGCGTCTCCGGCCCGCCCAGGACAAAAAGCCCATTTTCTGTCATGATTTTTTGTCATAGAAGTAGGACCCCACCACATCTATGATGACACCTCATTTTGTCACAATTATCGTCATAGAAGTGTCATAAGTATGACAGAAAAAATTTGTTCAGCCCAAAATGTCATGGATGTGTCTTTTTTTTGTATTGTACTTCTTTGACTGTTCCATTTTGAACTACTTCAAAAACTTGTCAAGGTATGTACTCATTGAATTTTTTTATCAAGCGTCTTGATCTATCTCTATAGATCTTGATGCTCAATATGTAAGCAGCTTCACCAAGGTCTCTATTTGAAAAACTCCTTTATGCTTTCCAGAAAATTCTACATTATTTCCGATCAACAATATGTCATTCACATATACTTATCAGAAATGCTGTAGTGGTCTCACTCACTTTCTTGTAAATACAGGCTTCACCGCAAGTCTGTATAAAACTATATGCTTTGATCAACTCATCAAAGCGTATATTCCAACTCCGAGATGTTTGCACCAGTCCATAGATGGATCGCTGGAGCTTGCACACTTTGTTAGCACCTTTACGATTGACAAAACCTTCTTGTTGTATCATATACAACTATTTTTTAAGAAATCCATTAAGGAATGCAGTTTTGACATCCATTTGCCAGATTTCATAAAATGTGGCAATGCTAACATGATTCGGACATACTTAAGCATCACTACGGGTGAGAAAATCTCATCGTAGTCAACACCTTGAACTTGTCGAAAACTTTTTGCGACAATTCGAGTTTTTGTCGGGGTACGCAGTAATTTCAAAAAAATTCCTACGCAGACGCAAGATCCATCTAGGCGATGCATAGCAACGAGAGGGGAGAGTGTTGTCCATGTACCCTCGTAGACCGTAAGCGTAAGCGTTATGACAACGCGGTTGATGCAATCGTATGTCTTCACAATCCGACCGATCCTAGCACCGAAGGTACAACACCTCTGAGATCTGCACACGTTCAGCTCGGTGACGTCCCACGAAATCTAGATTGAACTGAGTGTCGGGGGAGAGCTTCGTCAGCACGACGGCATGATGACGGTGATGATGAAGTCGCCGACGCGGGGCTTTGCCTAAGCACTACAACGATATGATCGAGGTGGAAATCTGTGGAGGGGGGCACCGTACACGGCTAAGAGATCAACTTGTGTGTCTATGGGGTGACCCCTCGCATGTATATAAAGGAGTGGAGGAGGGCAGGGCCGGCCCTCTCTATAGCGCTCCCTAGGGGGAGTCCTAGTCCCACCGGGAGTAGGATTCCCCCCTTTCCCTAGTAGGAGTAGGAGAGAAGGAAGGGGTAGAGAGAAGGAAGGAAGGGGGGCCGGCCCCCCACCCAATTCGGATTGGGCTAGGGGGGCGCCCTCCTCCTTGGCCTTCCGCTCCTCTATTCCACTAAGACCTAATAAGGCCCATATACAACCCGGGGGTTCTGGTAACCTCCCAGTACTCCGGTAAATGCCTGAACTCACCCGGAACCATTCCGATGTCCAAACACAGGCTTCCAATATATCAATCTTTATGTCTCGACCATTCCAAGACTCCTCGTCATGTCCGTGATCATATGAAGGACTCCAAACTAACTTCGGTACAACAAAACACATAAACTGATAATACCGATCGTCACCGAACGTTAAGCGTGTGGACCCTACGGGTTCGAGAACTATGTAGACATGACCGAGACTCATCTCCGTCAATAACCAATAGCGGAACCTGGATTCTCATACTGGTTCCTACATATTCTACGAAGATCTTTATTGGTCAAACCGCATAACAACATACGTTGTTCCCTTTGTCATCGGTATGTTACTTGCCCGAGATTCGATCGTCGGTATCTCAATACCTAGTTCAATCTCATTACTGGAAAGTCTCTTTACTCGTTCCGTAATGCAACATCCCGTAACTAACTCATTAGTCACATTACTTGCAAGTCTTATAGTGATGTGTATTACCGAGAGGGCCCAGAGATACCTCTCCGATACACGAAGTGACAAATCCTAATCTCGATCTATGCCAACTCAACAAACACCATCGGAGACACCTGTAGAGCATCTTTATAGTCACCTAGTTATGTTGTGACGTTTGATAGCACACTAAGTGTTTCTCCGGTATTCCGGAGTTGCATAATCTCATAGTCATTGGAACATGTATAAGTTATGGAGAAAGCAATAGCAGTAAACTAAACGATCAAAGTGCTAAGCTAACGGATGGGTCAAGTAAATCACATCATTCTCTAATGATGTAATTACGTTTATCAAATGACAACTCTTTGTCCATGGCTAGGAAACTTAACCATCTTTGATCAATGAGCTAGTCAGGTAGAGGCATACTAGTGACACTCTGTTTGTCAATGTATTCACACATGTACTAAGTTTCCGATTAATACAATTCTAGCATGAATAATAAACATTTATCATGATATAAGGAAATATAAATAACAACTTTATTATTTCTTCTAGGGCATATTTCCTTTAGTCTCCCACTTGCACTAGAGTTAATAATCTAGATTACATTGTAATGATTCTAACACCCATGGAGTCTTGGTGCTGATCATGTTTTGCTCATGAGAGAGGCTTAGTCAAGGGTCTGCAACATTCAGATTCGTATGTATCTTGCAAATCTCTATGTCTCCCTCCTAGACTTGATCACAGATGGAATTGAAGCATCTCTTGATTTGCTTGGTTCTCTTGTGAAATCTGGATTCCTTTTCCAAGGCAATTCCACCAGTATTGTCACAAAACATTTTCGTTGGACCCAATGCACTAGATATGACACCTAGATAGGATATGAACTCCTTCATCCAGACTCCTTCATTTGCTGCTTCCGAAGCAGCTATGTACTCCGCTTCACGCGTCGATCCCGCCACGACACTCTGCTTGGAACTGCACCAACTGACAGCTCCACCATTCAACAAAATACGTATCTGGTTTGTGACTTAGAGTCATCCGGATCAGTGTCAAATCTAGCATCGACATAATTGTTTACGACGAGCTCTTTGTCACCTCCATAAGCGAGAAACATATCCTTAGTCCTCTTCAGGTATTTCAGGATGTTCTTGACCGCTGTCTAGTGATCCACTCTTGGATTACTTTGATACCTCCCTGCTAAACTGATAGCAAGGCACACATCAGGTCTGGTACACAACATTGCATACATGATAGAACCTATGGCTGAAGCATAGGGAATGGCTTTCATTTTCTCTCTATCTTCTGCAGTGGTCGGGCATTTAGTCTGACTCAACTTCACACCTTGTAACATAGGGAAGAACCCTTTCTTTGCTTGATCCATTTTGAACTTCTTCAAAACTTTATCAAGGTATGTGCTTTGTGAAAGTCCAATTAAGCATCTTGATCTATCTCAATAGATCATGATGCCCAATATATAAGAAGCTTCATCGAGGTCTTTCATTCAAAATTTCTTATTCAAGTATCCTTTTATGCTATTCAGAAATTCAGTATCATTTCCGATCAACAATATGTCATCTACATATAATATCAGAAATGCTACAGAGCTGCCACTCACTTTCTTGCAAATACAACCTTCTCCAAAAGTCTGTATAAAACCATATGCTTTGATCACACTATCAAAGCGTATATTCCAACTCCAAGAGGCTTGCACCGGTCCATAAATGGATCGCTGGAGCTAGCACACTTTGTTAGCACCTTCTGAATCGACAAAACCTTCTGGTTGCATCATATACAACTCTTCTTTAAGATATCCATTAAGGAATGCAGTTTTGACATCCATTTGCCAATTTTCATAATCATAAAATGTGGCAGTTGCTAACATGATTCGACGGACTTAAGCATCGCTACGTGTGAGAAGGTTTCATCATAGTCAACTCCTTGAACTTGTCAAAAACCTTTTGCAACAAGTCGAGCTTCATAGACAGTAACAATACCGTCAGCGTCCGTCTTCTTCTTGAAGATCCATCTATGGCGTACCGATTGTTGGGAAAGTCAACCAAAGTCCACACCTTGTTCTCATACATGGATCCCATCTCAGATTTCATGGCCTCAAGCCATTTTGTGGAATTTGGGCTCATCATCGCTTCCTCATAGTTCGTAGGTTCGTCATGGTCAAGTAACATGACCTCGAGAATAGGATTACTGTACCACACTGGTGCGGATCTTAATCGGGCCAATTCGAGTTCTGCCCCTAACTCGAACCCACTACTCAGTTTTTCCCCTAATTTTCAGGTATGCTCAGTTTTGCCCCTCCGACGCTAGTGTCACTTATAGAAATGCCCTTTTGCGCCGTTACCGTCCGGTCAAAGTACTTTGACCATCCAGAAAAAAATAGCAAAAAAAATCAAAAAATATGAAATTTGGTGGGATCGAAGATCATGTCCGCAAGGCGCGTGCACAATTTTGTGTTGGTTGGATACTCTAGGAGCTCGTGGCAAAGGAAAAATAATAATAATTTATGCCTATGAATAGTAAATTCAAAAAAAATAGAAAAAAAGTTCAAAAAAATTGAATTTATTTGGCGTCAAAGAGGCTTGAGTGCACAAGGTGCTTGCAAGTTTTGGTGATCAAATGACGTAGGAGGCGCTCTAGAGAAAAAAAACAAAATACTGCATTTTTTGAAAGTTTTTTTGAGCTAAAATTTGTTTTTTTCTCCACAAGCTCCTACGATGTCCAAACACAACAAAAACGTGCACACATCTTGCGAACCTGAATATCTTCAGTCCCACGAACTTTCATATTTTTTGATTTTTTTTTCTATTTTTTTTAATTTACTGCTCGCATGCGTACAAAATTTATGTTTTCCTTTGACACGAGCTCCCGGAGTGTCCGAACGGCATGAAAATGTGCACGCGCCTTGCGGACATGACTATCTTCGATCCCACCAAATTTCATATTTTTTGATTTTTTTTTTGCTATTTTTTCAGGACGGTCAAAGACCTTTGACCGGACGGTAACGGTGGAGAAGGGCATTTCTATAAGTGAAACTAACGGCGGAGGGGCAAAACTGAGCATACCTAAAAATTAGGGGCAAAACTGAGTAGTGGGTTCGAGTTAAGGGCATAGATGTAAATGTCCCATCTTAATCTGGTTGACCTACGAGGTTCGGTAGTAACTTGATCAGAAGTTTCATGATCATCATCATTAGCTTCCTCACTTACTGGTGCGGGAATCACTGGAACTGATTTCTATGATGAACTACTTTCCAATAAGGGAGTAGGTACATTTGCCTCGTCAAGTTCTACTTTCCTCCCACTCACTTCTTTCGAGAGAAACTCCTTCTCTAGAAAGGATCCATTCTTAGCAATGAATATCTTGTCTCCAGATCTGCGATAGAAGGTGTACCCAATAGTCTCTTTTGGGCATCATATGAAGACACATTTCTCTGATTTGGGTTCGAGCTTATCAGGTTGAAGCTTTTTCGCATAAGCATTGCAGCCCCAAACTTTAATAAATGACAACTTGGGTTTCTTGCCAAACCATAGTTCATAAGGTGTCGTCTCAACGGATTTTGATGGTGCCCTATTAAACGTGAACGCAGTTGTCTCTAAAGTATAACCCCAAAACGATAGCGGTAAATCAGTAAGAGACATCATAGATCGCGCCATATCTAATAAAGTGCGGTTATGACGTTCGGACACACCATTACACTGTGGTGTTCCAGGTGGCGTGAGTTGCGAAGCTATTCTGCATTGTTTCAAATGAAGACCAAACTCGCAACTCAAATATTCTCCTCCATGATCAGATCGTAGAAACTTAATTTTCTAGTTACGATGATTTTCCACTTCACTCTGAAATTCTTTGCACTTTTCAAATGTTTTACACTTATGTTTCATCAAGTAGATATACCCATATCTGCTCAAATCATCTGTGAAGGTAAGAAAATAACAATACCCGTCGCGAGCATCAACACTCATCGGACCGCATACATCAGTATGTATTATTTCCAACAAGTCTGTTGCTCGCTCCATTGTTCCGGAGAATGGAGTCTTAGTCATCTTGCCCACGAGGCATGGTTCACAAGCATCAAGTGATTCATAATCAAGTTATTCAAAAAGTCCATCAGCATGGAGTTTCTTCATGCGCTTTACACCAATATGACCTAAACGGTAGTGCCACAAATAAGTTGCACTATCATTATTAAACTTATATCTTTTGGCTTCAATACTATGAACATATGTATCACTACTATCAAGATTTAGTAAAAATAGACCACTTATCAAGGGTGCATGACCATAAAAGATATTACTCATATAAATAGAACAACCATTATTCTCTGATTTAAATGAATAACCGTCTCGCATCAAACAAGATCCAAATATAATGTTCATGCTCAACGTTGGCACCAAATAACAATTATTTAGGTCTAAAACTAACCCCAAAGGTAGATGTAGAGGTAGCGTGCCGACGGCGATCACATCGACTTTGGAACCATTTCCCACGTGCATCGTCACCTCGTCCTTACCCAATCTTCGCTTAATCCATAGCCCCTGTTCCAAATTGAAGATATTAGCAATAGAACCAGTATCAAATACCCAGGCGCTACTGTGAGCATTAGTAGGGTACACATCAATAACATCTATATCAAATATACCTTTCACTTTTTGCCATCCTTCTTCTCCGCCAAATACTTGGGGCAGTTCTGCTTCCAGTGACTAGTCCCTTTGCAGTAGAAGCACTCAGTCTCTGGCTTAGGTCCAGACATGGGCTTCTTCACTTGAGCACCAACTTGCTTGCCATTCTTCTTGAATTCCCCTTCTTCCCTTTACCCTTTTTCTTGAAACTGGTGGTCTTGTTGACCATCAACACTTGATGCTCCTTCTTGATTTTTACCTCCGCAGCCTTTAGCATTGCGAAGAGCTCGGGAATTGTCTTACCCATCCCTTGCATATTATAGTTCATCACGAAGCTCTTGTAGCTTGGTGGCAGTGATTGAAGAACTCTATCAATGACACTATCATCAGGAAGATTAAGTCCCAGCTGAGTCAAGTGGTTGTGGTACCCAGACATTCTGAGTATATGTTCACTGACAGAACTATTCTCCTCCATTTTGCAGATGTAGAACTTATTGGAGACTTCATATCTCTCAATCCGGGCCGTAAAGCATGGCACACTGAACTATCGAGTAGTCATCAACTTTGCTCTTCCAGATGTTCATAACATCTGGTGTTGCTCCTGCAGCAAGTTTGTCACCTAGCTGTGCTTCCAGGACGTATTTCTTCTGTGCAGCAATGAGGATAATCCTCAAGTTACGGACCCAGTCCGTGTAATTGCTACCATCATATTTCAACTTAGCTTTCTCTAGGAACGCGTTAAAATTCAAAGGAGCAACCACACGGGCCATCTGTCTACAACAACATAGACATGCAAAACACTATCAGGTACTAAGTTTATGATAAATTAAAGTTCAATTAATCTAATTACTAAAGAACTCCCACTTAGATAGACATCCCTCTTAATCATCTAAGTGATCACGTGATCCAAATCAACTAAACCATGTCCGATCATCACGTGAGATGGAGTAGTTTTCAATGGTTAACATCACTATGTTGATCGTATCTACTATATGATTCACGCTCGACCTTTCGGTCTCAGTGTTCCGAGGCCATATCTGCATATGCTATGCTCGTCAAGTTTAACCCGAGTATTCCGCA
Organism: Triticum urartu; assembly: GCF_056163025.1. Taxonomy (NCBI): domain Eukaryota; kingdom Viridiplantae; phylum Streptophyta; class Magnoliopsida; order Poales; family Poaceae; genus Triticum; species Triticum urartu. Next base: position 582,761,358 of record NC_141879.1, read on the forward strand.
TGTGCAAAACTGGCTTGCACCTGTTGTATGTGAACATTGAGCTTATCACACCTGATCATCACGTGGTGTCTCGTCACAACGAACCATATCACATCACAAGATGCCCTGCAAAAACAAGTTAGACGCCCTCTACTTTGTTGTTGCAAGTTTTACGTGGCTGCTACAGGCTGAGCAAGAACCATTCTTACCTACGCATCAAAAACCACAACGCGTTATAGTGATTGATTTTTGATCCTCAGAAAGAACCATGTTCATTGAATCCGATTCAACTAAAGTTGGAGAAACTGACACCCACCAGCCACTTGTGTGTGAAGCACGTAGGTAGAACCAGTCTCGCGTAAGCATACGCGTAATGTCGGTCTGAGCTGCTTCATCCAACAATACCGCTGAATCAAGAATCAACTAGTGACAACAAGCAATATGTATATACCCACGCCCACAACTCCTTTGTGTTCTACTCGTGCATATAACATCTACGCATGGACCTGGCTCGGATGCCACTGTTGGGAAACGCAGTAATTTCAAAAAAATTCCTACGCACACGCAAGATCCATCTAGGTGATGCATAGCAACGAGAGGGGAGAGTGTTGTCCACGTACCCTCGTAGACCGTAAGTAGAAGCGTTATGACAATGCGGTTGATGTAGTTGTATGTCTTCATGATCCAACCGATCCTAGCACCGAAGGTACGGCACCTCCGCGATCTGCACACATTCAGCTCGGTGACGTCCCCCGAACTCTAGATCCAGCTTTTGGAGTAATTGACCACGGGTACCCCGAAGACGGCGAGACAACATTTCCAGACATCAGGGCTAGAAAAGCCCTTCAGTCAGACTGCCCGGCTGCTACAGCCGTCTCCCCGCCCAACTACTCAGCAGTCAGCCTGAATCTCGGGGGCTACACCTAGTGGGTGCGCTGGCGAACCCCCACGGAAGATTGCAAGAAACAAAAACAAGAAACTAGAGAAGAGTTTTGTCCAGCTGCCAGCAGCCGGCAGAAGAGAAGAAAGAAGAAAAAGGGCGCTGCCAGACGCCTATACGCCTGGCCGGTAGAGCCTGACCGGCTGGGACCCCCTTCGAGCACCCAGAGGCTCGAGGGCTACACCCAGCAGTTGCGCTGGTGTGCTCCGCGAGCGCCGGGCCGCGCCGAGTGTCTTTGGCAACCTCCGCCTCGACTACACGAAAATCAATGTAAGCTCCTAACCTGCATATTTTTGCATCGCGAAAGCACGGATAACATCGAGCGATGCTCGGGGGCTATCTCCTCATTTAATTACAGTTGCATCACTGTTCACCCCGGCGCCGGCCAGAGTTGGCCCGAGGGCTGGCCACTTGGCCAGAGACGTTAGTTCCCGCAGACAGCTTAGTAGCGTGCGCAGTATCAAAGGCCCACTCTTAGTCACAGACCGCAGAGCGGCTGTCCACCTAGCAAGAGTGATCGCTGGAGGCCGCCCACGCGAAAAACATCCGGGAAGGAAAACGGTTCGGGTGACCCAGCCCTTTCCTTTACGAGTATCTGCTCGGTTGAATCTTCTCCCAGAGTCTGAGTACTGTACACTCCACTTCGCGGCTCACTCTCAACCATAGACCACAGAGCGGTTGTGGGCAAGCAAGAGCACAAGCCAAAGAGCGGAGGGAACACGAAAAAGATTGAAGGGGGCTCGGACGAAACCGAGTCGGCACCCTCCGCATAAACTTGCCATGCTAAAAGCAATCATTTGATATATCTGTGTGGACTAACTTTGTCTTTTGCATAATCATTTTCGTGGGGAAACCCCCTCCCCACTCGGAGGCTACATCAACACCTGCTAAAGAACCTCCGCCCAACTTTGCCAAGTTTCCCGGAGGCTCACGGGCTATTGTCGGAGTAATTGACCACGGGTACCCCGAAGACGGCGAGACAACATTTCCAGACATCGGGGCTAGCAAAGCCCTTCAGTCAGACTACCCGGCCGCTCCAGTCGGCTCCCTGCCCGACTGCTCCACATGGTCGGTTGCCGGCTGCCGACTGCGCCAACCAGCCAGCTGCCGACTCCAGCCCCGACCCGACACCAGTAAGACCCCGACGAGACGGCCGTACCGCCACTTCATCTACAGTGTACCGTGTCCCCTGGGCATTGATTTATAAAATGCCCCAAGGGACAAGCATGACATGCACCATGCCCCATACATGGCTTGGCTTGTAAGCTACCCAAGGTAGCTTACAACCAACGCCATGTCGCATGCCCACTACACACTATATATAGCTAGCCATCCATCCATCCCCACACACATGTATGAGCCCACACTCATTCGTCCACTAGAGCATGCTTGCTCATCCCAACCACAAATACATACATGAGGTTAGTAGCATATAGCACTCATCTGGATACAGCTCCAGGAGCACTTTGTACTGCCCGATGTACACCTCACATACATACTCAGACATGCAAGAGTAGGGGTATTATCTCTCCGGAGAGCCCCGAACCTGGGTAAACTACCGCGTGATACTCGCATACCCGCTCCCGGGCCTACCAGCATCAGTCTTGCCCTAACACTAAGCCACCTTGTGGCATCTGTTGTCTTGCACCCCCCGCCCCCGTGAGAATACCACGACACTAGGTGAGTGTCGGGGGAGAGCTTCGTTAGCACGACGGCGTGATGACGGTGTGTAACATCCCAAAATTCTAAATTTTGGAATGTTATAAAAATCGATAGTTTTGATTGTTTGCTTGATTGCTTGTGTGAAATTGAGTCAAAATAGAAACTTTTTGAAAGTTAAATGAGAGGGATTAAAAGGACTTTCCCAAAATTTCATTTTTGCATTTAGGATCTCCATGAATTCAAATTCTGTTCAAATACAAAACCCTAGAGAGAAGATGACATGACTTCTTCCATTTATTTAAATGAAAAGGGTTTCAAAAACATTTGAATTTTATTTGGAAATATTTTCAAATTCAAAAACTTCAAGCAAATCAATGATTTTCATGAGAGAAGGTAAAATGACTTCTTCAAAACATATGAAATATGAGTTGAAAGTTTCAAAGAATTCAAATTTAAAGTCCCTATGAAATTATTTTCAATTTGGAGTAATTGGGTTTTATTCAAATTATTTTTTCTCCAAAAATAAAATATATGGAAAATAGGGTAACATAATTCCCTACAATAGAAAATTGGAGAGAAATAAATTTGAATTTATTTAGGTATTTTTAAAATGATTTTTATTGGATTTTATTGCAACAGTAAAACTCTTTGCTTCATTTGAATTTTTGTGGATTTTATTTGACGTTAGTAAAATGTTCATGTGGTAGAAAATATTTTTTCTTAAAATTTTGATATATTATATGGCTATATAATATTTTTATTTATTTTGTGTCTTTTATTATTGTTTGTCTGCAAAAATGTTTTTTTAAAACTTCTAGGCCACCGAACTGGGCCGGCCCAGCAAATCGCCAAGCCATGGCCCAGCTGGCTCGACGAGATCTGCCGTCGTCGCCGCGCTCCGTTCCGACGCCCCCGAGCGCCGCCGACCCCACCGCTACGTCCTCCTCGACGCGCCGCCCCTTCCCCGCTACTCCGCCGTTGCCGCCGAGACCCGGAGCAGCCACCCCGATCAAGCCCGACGCCCCGCCGCCATTGTTCTTCGCCACCAACGCCGCCGCCACCTCAGTAAGTCGCAGTCGCCGCCTCCTCCGTTCGATCCCCATCCGATGGCCGCGATTAGATCGCGTTTTGTGTTTTTGTTTTTTTTTCAATACGGTATTCGTTATATAGTGAACATTCGTTATTTTAGGTTCTGTAACGAACGGTTTCGGCCGGTATAAATCTGCCACGTGTCTAGGGACCTATTTGTAGTTATTTTTCTTCACAGTTTACTCCCTGTACTTCAAACGATCACTACTTTTTACTCGTTTGTCCAAATCCAACGAAACCAACACCCACTTCTTTGTTATCATCCCCTCTATCCAGTAAAACAACTTAAACATGTTTTTGAAAGTTTTAAAATTTGAATTCAAACTGTTTTGTATTTGAACTTCGTTTGATCATAAGTCAAGTTTTGTAACTCCGTTTGAGTTGATTCTTTTTGCTAATCAAAGCTCTTGACATAAGCTTTCTAATAAGGAAAAATTCACATAATTTTGCTACTGTTAGAAATTGTTTTATGTTGCAAGAGTTATTTGCTTGGTTTTGATGCTTTCTGAATTGTCCTCTTCGTTCTTTCTGATCTTTTGAGTGATTGCTTATGTGTGGTTGCTATTGCTTGCTTATGATAGATTAACCGGAGTGTGATGAGTAGAACTATTAGGAGTTATGAGTGCGAATGATCTTCATCAACAGTACGAGGCAAGTTCACACTTTGATCATATCCCTTTCATACCTAGTTTTTATGCATTAGTTTCACCCTCAAACATTGCATGGTTAGGAATTGATAACATGTGGGTATTGGGAAGTAGTTGATGAGGTAGGAACCTATTGTCCTGCATTCAAACCTTGGGAGTTACTTCTACATTATGCTTATACTGCTCTACTATGATCGTGGACGTGGTTGGTTTGAGTGATTCATGACAGATGTGAGATTTATTATTTAATGGTTAACTTAAGGTGGCTACTTTAATACACATCTGGGTGGAATGGTAGGGGCACCCTAGAGTACCCACTGGTTAGCCCGGGCACCTGGAGAATCTAGTGCTTGCCCAAGGGGATCCCGGAGGACCCGTGTGATCACCCTATGGAATGCGACCCAGGCTCAAAGGGATCATAAGATTATTCATACTAGAAACTTCCGTGTGCAGCCACAAGCTATTATGGGCTCTAGCATAGTTGAGTAAATTGCATGACCTCTTTTAGTGGTGGGCTAGCAGATGTAGGAGAAAGTAGGTGTAACTGTCCACCCAGAGTAAAGAGTTAATGTTTCTGAAAGACTATGTCTTGGTCATCCATTTCTCAAACACCATGTAGTGCGAGAAATCCAACGGAGGAGATGGAGTCTTGTGGGGAAAAGTGCGCAAACCTCTGTAGAGTGTACAAACTAATCATGATTAGATGTGTCCCCGGTTATGGACATCTTGAGTATCTAGTTCTTGGATTATCATATTGATCTCATCACTCTACTAAATTAATTTGTTGGGATGTTAACTTTTAATTGGGATTGAGTTGGAGGAACCTTCTCAATATTTTCAACAAACTTTGTAGTTAACTAAAATATATTCCTTTGCAGCAGGGAAAATTGGCTTTATGCAAAAATAAACTTAGAGCTCTCCACCAGCCAAATATGCATGTAGCGATAGCCATTATTCAGCATTGCTCTACAGTGTGAATTTGCCAGTACATTCAATGTACTGACCCTTTGTGGCTGCAATGTCTCATGTTGCAGGAAAATCTTACGACAAGTAAGTGATACGTTAGGGTTATGATTTCTACACTCAACTTTGCGTTGGTGTTGATGGGAATACACAACCTTGTTGTTACTTCCGCTATTTGGATTGAGGTAATAGTATTTACGTTACTTTATACATGTGATTTACCTCTCTTATAAATCCTCAAGTACTGTGTGTGTCAGCATACCGATCCAGGGATGACACTTAAGCACAGAGACTTGAGCGTTTGAGGTTGGGTCGCTACAAGATGGTATCAGAGCACATGTTGACTGTAGGATGTGACCCCTAGAAATTGGCAAGCCCATAGGAAAGATTTTCTCTACAACTTCATTTTCGAAAAGATCTTTTACCTCTATTCTCTTCCGAGCTTATTCAAATATTCCCTTTTACTGAGACCATACCCCTTTCCCCTTTTGACCACGCGAAGATTCGACTGATGAGACCACTCCAAGGAGTGCAAGATATCGGACAACAAAGACCACTTCTGAATGAAGAGGATTTTACGGAGCATTATAATAATGAAACTACGACAGCTGAAGACTCCGAAGACTAGGAAAATTTGAAGGCTTTGAAGAATTTCCTGATTGGTATGACCTAGGAAGGCTACCCCTATGGAACTTATCAGGCTATTGAAGTTGTCAATACTCGAGATCAAGGTGTGTCGGAGAAAGACCGGAACATGGAGTGTTAAAAGTCAAAGTTTTGTCAAGAAAACACTAAGGCATTGGATATCAACTATGGACTGATAGCTCATGGCAATGACAAGGGCAGAAACACGGTTATCCGTGATGTCATCGCCACTGATACTATGGTCACCGAGCTGAGTTAAGCATGCATTTCTTCGGAAGGATTGGATGACAGAAGGGCTGATGGAGCATCTGTTAGCAAAGGATGCAGTTTTCACCTTAGCTGGTGTATCGCTAGGAATCTGGAGTATTACATGAAGAATTTTTAGACGGACCTTCGGGAAGTCGTATTTGACAAGGAAGCATTTCGTGAAGACTCGGGACCCAGAAGCTGAAACTAGCCAAGCTGGAGGAGTAAAACCTCGAGATACCGGAGATTCGTCAGGAACTGAAGGACAGTAGGACCATGGTTCATGAAAAGGAAGTTGAGACCCAGAACTTTGGAACGCAACTCCAGAAATATTAAAGGACGTCATGAGAAACTTCGCGTCAACATAGTTGATTTAGCAAAAGAACTTGAGAAGGACAAGCACGATCAGAAGAAGCCATCGGAGACATGAACAAGACTTGAAGAGTTTGCTGATTTTGAAGATGTTTTTGACCTTTAGAAGACCAAACCCCTATTATACACTTACGTTAGATGCGACGATTGTGAGCTGTCATTTTGTTTGATATTTTTCCGATAGCCACAAAATAAAAATATGTCTTTTCAAAACTTTTGTTTGCATTGTGTGTATCCCTCTCTATCACTCCCATCTCACCCAAAAAACCCATGGACCCAATAGAGGATGAATGGAGATGAGCTTGTATTTTTTGAACCGATTAGTCAATTGGAGACGGACCGATGGATTTAGAACATGGAGGATCACATAGAGAATAACCCTATAGCCGAAAAGTTTATGACCCAGCATGCTCTTTAGTGTGTTGAAAGAGGTGCTGCTACTTGGTGGAGGATGTACCAAACTATTAATGGATGGCAAGGAGTAACCACTTGGAAAGAATTTAAGTCGACTTTGCCGAAGTCTCGGTTTGTGTCCTAGAAATTGAAGCCTTATGGAAGTGATATGAATAAACCTTGTGCATGCAAGCTCTATGGAGAAATAGGACACACCCATAAAGAACACAAGGGTGAATGCCCTCATTGTGAAGAAAGTCACCCAGCTGAAGAATGCCCCACTATGCATGTGACGTGTTTCCTGTGTGAAGGGACTACCCACTACCCTGCTCAGTGTAACATTTACCCCATGGTACAATGAACTATCCAATAGAAGAATGAAGCAATGAAAGAAGCCCACAGGGAATGTTTTGAGGAACCTGTGAAGAAGGAAGTTGTTAAAGACCCCGATGGAGAAGGCCTAAATAGATTTTACTCCCATGCTTGTTATTCATGTGGAGAAGAAGGACATTTGTGACGGTATTGCTCAAAGGAAAGCCAAGAGTACCTGGAGGACTTCCCGATAGAAGAGGTGGAGTTTGATCCATAGGAAATGGAAGTATTGATCGGAACGAAGACATCCAGGAGGAAGAAGATAAATTTTACCAGGAAGAACCAAATCTCTGCAGAGAAGGACCTGAGTTACATCACCTGTTTCAAGTGAAGGACCTTGGGTCACTCTGCCAATATGTGCCCAGGAAAGGAAACTAGAAACCAAGGAGTAGGCACAATCACAAATAAGACCGGAGATTTTTCGAAAGTCATTTGTTTACATTGCAAAGAAGTAGGACATGGTGCTAGGGAATGTCCAGAACGCAAGGAAGCATGAGCAGAGTACTTCAAAATTTTGATATTGGAGTAAGGAATGTAATAAATAGAGTAGTAAGCACCCTTATTTTCAGGAGAAGTTAAATTATGTAAAGGAAATGCTGGAGATTGTAGTAATTTGAGAATCAATAAAGTTAGCATCGTTGGTACTGATTTCTATTTTATGATTTGTCACTCTATGAAGAAAGATTTTGACCATTTTCGAGGATACGAGAAATATGGTCTATGGATGAATTTGTGCATTTCAAGGGTGTTAGTACCCTGTGAGGACTCTTGACCTCTGGAAAGGATAATGATATTCCACGGAGTAGACTACTGACAAAATAAGTACGAGTTTTATCTCGATATGTGGTACACCCCAAGAATATGGAGGGATGAAGTACTATTGGATATAAAGGAGGTATAATGTTGGTAATATGGAGCAATTGTAACTCCACGATGAGTCGAAGCAATCATGTTTTAGTTTGGTACCAATAGAAGGAAGAGAGACATCACAATTGGATGGATTTAAGAATGCAAGGAAGCTGGATGTTGGAATAATGATTAGTTGCCCCGAGGACGAGTTCAAGGTTTACAAGTGATGAGATGGGCCGTAACCCACAGGCCCCAGGACCTGCCAAGAAGCAAGGACACTCTTGCAGAAGGAAAAACCCTGGAAGAAGTTACGATTTTATCAATAGACGATCTTATAGGAGTTTACGCAAAACATGAGAGTTGTGAAGAAACGATAGATGTTTGTTTGGCTTGCAGAATCAATGGATTTATCCGAACTTGGTTCGTCGACAAGAGAAATTATGCAATGTTTGTGAGGATGACCGAGTGTTAGAATGCGAGATTCGCTAAACCGTATACAAGGTAATGATTTGGGTGCGGGATGGATTGATCACCATACCGACTTACTCTTATTATTCGCCTTGCTATATGAAATGGTAAATCTGAGTGACTTGCCTATAGTAGAGAGACGATGATCAAAACCTTGTTTAAACCGTAGAATGATATAGCAATTTTTTCCCTTGTACATGGCAGTTGTTGCCAACCGTAGGTTATACGTTGAGGTTCAACCCAGACCCATTCCCTGTAGGAGAAACCATAAATTGTTGACCACCACGAGATATCGATAGTTGTTTAGTATTGGTGTGAGACTGTCAGCTAAGAAGACCCAGTCTCGGAATAACCTTACCAAGATGAAAGGACAGAAGAATTGCGGTAAAGGTTATGCCACTACCAGAAGAGCCCAGGGAAGGAATTTTCCTGAGAATCTGAGAAGACCGACACTGTCAAGAATAAGGATGGAGTATATGAGTTTTGATGGGACCATAACAATGCTTCTAAGGGTGGTAGCACCCGAGACCCTGGAGACGATCGATGGATTTTGACAAGACCCCCAAACCTAACCTATTTCTTTCTAGCCTCTCCGAATCTCGAGGACGAGATTCATTTTAAGGGTGGTAGGTTTGTAACATCCCAAAATTCTAAATTTTGGAATTTTATAATAAACAGATAGTTTTGATTGTTTGCTCGATTGCTTGTGTGAAATTGAGTGAAATTCAAAACTTTTTGAAAGTTAAATGAGAGGGAATAAAAGGACTTTCCCAAACTTTCATTTTTCCATTTATGATCTCCATGAATTCAAATTCTTTTCAAATACAAAACCCTAGAGAGAATATGACATGACTTCTTCCATTTATTTAAATGAAAAGGGTTTCGAAAAGATTTGAATTTTATTTGGACATATTTTCAAATTCAGAAACTTCAAGCAACTCAATGATTTTCATGAGAGAAGATAAAAGGACTTCTTCAAAACATATGAAATATGAGTTGAAAGTTTTGAAGAATTCTAATTTAAAGTCCCTTTGAAATTATTTTTAGTTTGGAGTATTTGGGTTTTATTCAAATTATTTTTTCTCCAAAAATAAAATATATGGAAAATAGGGTAACATGATTCCCTACAATAGAAAATTAGAGAGAAATAAATTTGAATTTATTTTGGTATTTTTAAAATGATTTTTGTTGGATTTTATTGTGATAGTAGCACTCTTTGCTTCATTTGAATTTTTGTGGATTTTATTTGTCGTTAGTAAAATGTTCATGTGGTAGAAAATATTTTTCGGAAATTTTTGATATATTATATGCCTATATAATATTTTTATTTATTTTGTGTCTTTTATTTTTGTTTGTCTACAAAAATGTTTTAAAAAAACTTCTAGGCCACCGAACAGGGCCGGCCCAGCAAATCGCCAGGCCACGGCCCAGCCGGCCCGACATCGTGCCCCGCTCGTCCCCGAGCTCGGGACGGAGTCCCGAGCCGCCACGGCATCGCCGCCGCCTCCGCGTCCGCCTTGCACCCCTCCTCCAAGCCACGCCCTCTCCCTTCCGCCTTTTAAAAAGCGAGACCACCGCCCCCTCTCCCCTCTGCTCCTCCTCCACCGCAACCGCCGCCCTCGCCGGAGCTCCCGCTTCCGACGAGATCTGTCGCCGTCGCCGTCGCAGCGCTCCATTCCGCCGCCGACGACCCCACCACTGCGTCCGCCTCGACGCGCCGCCCATTCCCGGCTACTCCGCTGTCACCGCCGAGCCCCGGAGAAGCCGCCCCGATCAATCCCAACGCCCCGCCGCCGTTGTTCTTCGCCACCAACGCCGCCGCCGCAGTAAGTCGTCGTCGCCGCCTCCTCCGTTCGACCCCCATCCGATGGCCGCGATTAGATCGCGTTTTTTTCAATACGGTATTCGTTATATAGTGAACGTTCGCTGTTTTAGGTTCTGTAACGAACGGTTTCGGCCGGTATAAATCTACCACATGTCCAGGGACCTATTTGCAGTTACTTTTCTTCATGGTTTAGTCCCTGTACTTCAAACGATCACTACTTTTTACTCGTTTGTCCAAATCCAACGAAACCACCGCCCACTTCTTCGTTATCATCCCCTCTATCTAGTAAAACAACTTAAATATGTTTTTGGAAGTTTTAAAATTTTAATTCAAACAGTTTTTTATTTGAACTTCGTTTGATCTTAACTCAAGTTTTGTAACTCCGTTTGAGTTGATTCTTTTTGCTAATTGAAGCTCTTGACCTAAACTTCTGATAAGGCCAAATTCACATAATTTTGGTACTGTTAGAAATTGTTTTATGTTGCAAGAGTTATTTGCTTGGTTTTGATGCTTTCCGAATTGTCTTCTTCGTTCTTTCCGATCTTTTGAGTGATTGCTTATGTGTGGTTACTATTTCTTGCTTACGATAGATTGACCGATGTGTGACGAGTAGAACTATCAGGAGTTATGAGTGCGAATCATCTTCATCAATAGTACGAGGCAAGTTCACACTTTGATCATATCCCTTTCATACCCAGTTTTTATGCATTAGTTTCACCCTCAAACATTGCATGGTTAGGAAATGATAACATGTGGGTATTGGGAAGTAGTTGATGAGGTAGGAACCTATTGTCCTGCATTCAAACCTTGGGAGTTACTTCTACGTTATTCTTATACTGCTCTGCTATGCTCGTAGACGTGGTTGGTTTGAGTGATTCATGACAGATGTGAGAGTTACTATTTAATGGTTAACTTAAGGTGGCTACTTTAATACACATCTGGGTGGAATGGTAGGCGCACCCTGGAGTACCCAGTGGTCAGCCCGGGCACCTGGAGAATCTAGTGCTTGCCCAAAGGGAGCTAGGAGGACCCGTGTGATCACCTTATGGAATGCCACCCAGGCTCAAAGGGATCATAAGATTATATTCATACTAGAAACTTCCGTGTGCAGCCATAAGCTATTATGGGCTCTAGCATAGTTGAGTAAGTTGCATGACCTCTTTCAGTGGTGGGCTAGCGGATGTACGGGAAAGTAGGTGTAACTGTCCACCCAGAGTAAAGAGTTAATGTTTCTGAAAGACTGTGTCTCGGTCATCCGTTTCTCAAACACCATGTAGTGCGAGAAATCCAATGGAGGAGATCGAGTCTTGTGGGGAAAATGTGCAAATCTCTGCAGAGTGTACAAACTAATCATGATTAGCCATGTCCCCGGTTATGGACATCTTGAGTATCTCGTTCTTGGATTATCATATTGATCTCATCACTCTACTAAATTAATTTGTTGGGATGTTAACTTTTAATTGGGATTGAGTTGGAGGAACCTTCTCAATATTTTCAACAAACTTTGTAGTTAACTAAAATATATTCCTTTGAAGTAGGAAAAAATTGGCTTTATGCAAAAATAAACTTAGAGCTCTCCACCAGCCAAATATGCATGTAGTGATAGCCATTATTCAGCATTGCTCTATAGTGTGAATTTGCCAGTACGTTCAATGTACCGACCCTTTGTGGCTGCAACATCTCATGTTGCAGGAAAATCTTACCACGAGTAAGTGATACATTAGGGTTACGATTTCTACACTCAACTTTGTTGTTGTTGTTGATGGGAATCCACAACCTTGTTGTTACTTCCGCTATTTGGATTGAGGTAATAGTATTTACGTTACTTTATACATGTGATTTACCTCTATTATAAATCCTCGAGTACTGTGTGTGTCAACATACCGATCCAGGGATGACACTTAAGCACAGAGACTTGACCGTTTGAGGTCGGGTCGCTACACGGTGATGATGAAGTTACTGACGCAGGGCTTCGCCTAACCACTACAATGATATGACCGAGGTGGAAATCTGTGGAGGGGGGCACTACACACGGCTAAGAGATCAACTTGTGTGTCTATGGGCTGCCCCCTCCCCCGTATACAAAGGAGTGGAGGAGGGGAGGGCCGGACCTCTCTATGGCGCGCCCTAGGGGGAGTCCCACTCCCACCAGGAGTAGGATTCCCCCTTTCCCTTGTAGGAATAGGAGAGAAGAAAGGGGGAGAGAGAAGGAAGGAAGGGGGCCGGCCCCCCACCCAATTCGGATTGGGCTAGGGGGGCACACCCTCCTCCTTCGCCTTCCTCTCCTCTATTCAACTAAGGCCCAATAAGGCCCATATACTCCCCGGGGGGGTTCCGGTAACCTCCCTGTACTCGGTAAATGCCCGAACTCACTCAGAACCAATCTGATGTACAAACATAGGCTTCCAATATATCGGTCTTTATGTCTTGACCATTCCGAGACTCCTCATCATGTCCGTGATCATATCCGGGTCTCCGAACTACCTTCGGTACATCTAAACACATAACCTCATAATATCGATCATCACCGAACATTAAGCGTGAGGACCTACTGGTTTGAGAACTATGTAGACATGACCGAGACTCATCTGGTCAATAACCAATAGCGGAACCAGGATGCTCATATTGGTTCCTACATATTCAACAAAGATCTTTATTGGTCAAACTGCATAACAACATATGTTGTTCCCTTTGTCATCGGTATGTTACTTTCCCGAGATTCGATCGTTGGTATCTCAATACCTAGTTCAATCTCGTTACCGGAAAGTCCCTTTACTTGTTCCATAATGCAACATCCCGTAACTAACTCATTAGTCACATTGCTTGCAAGTCTTATAGTGATGTGTATTACCGAGAGGGCCCAGATATACCTCTCTGATACACTGAGTGACTAATCCTAATCTCGATCTATGCCAACTCAACAAACACCATCGGAGACACATGTAGAGCATATTTATAGTCACCCATTTACTTTGTGACGTTTGAAAGCACACTAAGTGTTCCTCCGGTATTCGGGAGTTGCAAAATCTCATAGTCATAGGAACATGTATAAGTAATGGAGAAAGCAATAGCAGTAAACTAAATGATCAAAGTGCTAAGCTAATGGATGGGTCAAGTCAATCACATCATTCTCTAATGATGTGATCCCGTTTATCAAATGACAACTCTTTGTCCATGGCTAGGAAACTTAACCATCTTTGGACAACGAGCTAGTCAAGTAGAGGCATACTAGTGACACTCTGTTTGTCTATGTATTCACACATGTACTAAGTTTCCGGTTAATACAATTCTAGCATGAATAATAAACATGTATCATGATACAAGGAAATATAAGTAACAACTTTATTATTGCCTATAGGGCATATTTTCTTCAGTCTCCCACTTGCACTAGAGTCAATAATCAAGATTACATTGTAATGATTCTAACAGCCATGGAGTCTTGGTGATGATCATGTTTTGCTCGTGAGAGAGGCTTAGTCAACGGGGGTGCAACATTTAGATCCTTATGTATCTTGCAAATCTCTATGTCTCCCTCCTTGAATTGATCGCGAATGGAATTGAAGCGTCTCTTGATGTGCTTGGTTCTCTTGTCAAATCTGGATTCCTTTGCCAAGGCAATTGCACTAGTATTGTCACAAAAAATTTCATTAGACCCGATGCACTACGTATGACACCTTGATCAGATATGAACTCCTTCATCCAGACTCTTCATTTGCCGCTTCTGAAGCAGCTATGTACTCCGCTTCACACGTAGATCCCGCCACGACGCTCTGTTTGGAACTGCACCAATTGATAGCTCCACCATTCAATAAAAATATGTATCCGGTTTGTGACTTAGAGTCATCCGGATCAGTGTCAAAGCTATCATCGACGTAACTATTTATGACGAGATCTTTGTCACCTCCATAAACGAGAAACATATCCTTAGTCCTTTTCAGGTATTTCAGGATGTTCTTGACCGCTGTCTAGTGACCCACTCTTGGATTACTTTGGTACCTACCTGCTAAACTGATAGCAAGGCACACATCAGGTCTAGTACACAACATTGCATACATGATAGAACCTATGGCTGAATCATAGGGAATGACTTTCATTTTCTCTGTATCTTCTGAAGTGGTCGGGCATTGAGTCTGACTCAACTTCACACCTTGTAACATAGGGAAGAACCCTTTCTTTCTTGATCCATTTTGAACTTCTTCAAAACTTTATCAAGGTATGTGCTTTGTGAAAGTCCAATTAAGCGTCTTGAACTATCTCTATAGATCTTGATGCCCAATATATAAGCAGCTTCACCGAGGTCTTTCATTGAAAAATTCTTATTCAAGTATCCTTTTATGCTATTCAGAAATTCAGTATCATTTCCGATCAACAATATGTCATCTACATATAATATCAGAAATGCTACAGAGCTCCCACTCACTTTCTTGTAAATACAGGCTTCTTCAAAAGTCTATATAAAACCATATGCTTTGATCACACTATCAAAGCATATATTCCAACTCCGAGAGGCTTGCACCAGTCCATAAATGGATCGGTGGAGCTTGCACATTAGTTAGCACCTTTTGGATCGATAAAACCTTCTGGTTGCATCATATACAACTCTTCTTTAAGATATCCATTAAGGAATGCAGTTTTGACATCCATTTTCCAATTTTCATAATCATAAAATGTGGCAATTGCTGACATGATTCGGACGGACTTAAGCATCGCCATGGGTGTGAAGGTCTGATCGTAGTCAACTCCCTGAACTTGTCGAATTTTTTTGCAACAAGTCGAGCTTTGTAGACAGCAACATTACCGTCAGCGTCAGTCTTCTTCTTGAAGATCCATTTATTCTCTATGGCTTGTCGATCATTGGGCAAGTCAACCAAAGTCCACACTTTGTTCTCATACATGGATCTCATCTCAGATTTCACGGCCTCAAGCCATTTTGTGGAATCTGGGCTCATCATCGCTTCCTCATAGTTCGTAGGTTCGTCATGGTCAAGTAACATGACCTCCAGAATAGGATTGTCGTACCACACTGGTGCGGATCTTACTCTGGTTGACCTACGAGGTTCGGTAGTAACTTGATCAGAAGTTTCATGATCATCATCATTAGCTTCCTCACTTACTGGTGTAGGAATCACTGGAACTGATTTCTGTGATGAACTACTTTCCAATAAGGGAGTAGGTACAATTACCTCGTCAAGTTCTACTTTCCTCCCACTCACTTATTTCGAGAGAAACTCCTTCTCTAGAAAGGATCCATTCTTAGCAAATGAATATCTTGTCTTCGGATCTGTGATAGAAGGTGTACCCAACAGTCTCTTTTGGGCATCCTATGAAGACACATTTCTCCGATTTGGGTTCGAGCTTATCAGGTTGAAGCTTTTTCACATAAGCATCGCAGCCCCAAACTTTAAGAAACGACAACTTGGGTTTCTTGCCAAACCACAGTTCATGAGGTGTTGTCTCAACAGATTTTGATGGTGCCCTATTTAACGTGAATGCAGCTGTCTCTAAAGCATAACCCCGAAACGATAGCGGTAAATTAGTAAGAGACATCACAGATCGCACCATATCTAATAAAGTGCGGTTACGACGTTCGGAAAAACCATTACGCTGTGGTGTTCCAAGTGGCGTGAGTTGCGAAACCATTCCGCATTGTTTCAAATGAAGCCTAAACTTGTAACTCAAATATTCTCCTCCACGATCAGATCATAGAAACTTAATTTTCTTGTTACGATGATTTTCCACTTCACTCTGAAATTCTTTGAACTTTTCAAATGTTTCAGACTTATGTTTCATCAAGTAGATATACCCATATCTGCTTAAATCATCTGGAAGGTAAGAAAATAATAGTACCTGCCGCGAGCATCAAAACTTATCGGACCACATACATCAGTATGTATTATTTCCAACAAGTCTGTTGGTTGCGGCATTGTTCCAGAGAACGGAGTCTTAGTCATCTTGCCCATGAGGCATGGTTCGCAAGCATCAAGTGATTCATAATCAAGTGATTCCAAAAGTCCATCAGCATGGAGTTTCTTCATGCGCTTTAGACCAATATGACCTAAATGGCAGTGCCACAAATAAGTTGCACTATGATTATTAAACTTATATCTTTTGGCTTCAATACTATGAACATATGTATCACTACTATCAAGATTTAGTAAAAATAGACCACTAATCAAGGGTGCATGACCATAAAAGATATTACTCATATAAATAGGACAACCATTATTCTCTGTTTTAAATGAATAACCGTCTCGCATCAAACAAGATCCAGATATAATGTTCATGCTCAACGCTGGCACCAAATAAAAATTATTTAGGTCTTAAACTAATCCCGAAGGTAGATGTAGAGGTAGCGTGCCGACGACGATCACATCGACTTTGGAACCATTTCCCACGCGCATCCTCACCTCGTCCTTAGCCAATCTTCGCTTAATCCGTAGCCCCTGTTTCGAGTTGCAAATATTAGCAACAGAACCAGTATCAAATACCCAGGCGCTATTGCAAGCATTAGTAAGGTACACATCAATAACATGTATATCGAATATACCTTTCACTTTGCCATCCTTCTTCTCCGCCAAATACTTGGGGCAGTTCTGCTTCCAGTGACCAGTCCCTTTGCAGTAGAAGCACATAGTCTCAGGCTTAGGTCCAGACTTGGGCTTCTTCACTTGAGCAGCAACTTGCTTGCCGTTCCTCTTGAAGTTTCGCTTCTTCCCTTTACCCTTTTTCTTGAAACTGGTGGTCTTGTTGACCACCAACACTTGATGCTCCTTCTTGATTTATACCTCCGCAGCCTTTAGCATTGCGAAGAGCTTGGGACTTGTCTTATCCATCCCTTGCATATTATAGTTCATCACGAAGCTCTTATAGCTTGGTGGCAGTGATTGAAGAACTCTGTCAATGACACTATCATCAGGAAGATTAACTCCCAGCTGAGTCAAGTGGCTGTGGTAGCCAGACATTCTGAGTATATGTTCACTGACAGAACTATTCTCTTCCATTTTGCAGCTCTAGAACTTATTGGAGACTTCATGTCTCTCAATCCGGGCATTTTCTTGAAATATTAACTTCAACTCCTGGAACATCTCATATGCTCCATGACGTTCAAAACATCGTTGAAGTCCCGGTTCTAAGCCATAAAGCATGGCACACTGAACTATCGAGTAGTCATCAGCTTTTCTCTACCAGACATTCATAACATCTGGTGTTTCTCCTGCAGCAGGTTTGTCACCTAGCGGTGCTTCCAGGACGTAATTCTTCTGTGCAGAAATGAGGATAATCCTCAAGTTACGGACCTAGTCCGTGTAATTGCTACCATCATATTTCAACTTAGCTTTCTCTAGGAACACATTAAAATTCAACGGAGCAACAGCACGGGCCATCTATCTACAACAACATAGACATGCAAAACATTATCAGGTACTAAGTTCATGATAAATTAAAGTTCAATTAATCAAATTACTAAAGAACTCCCACTTAGATAGACATCCCTCTTAATCATCTAAGTGATCACGTGATCCAAATCAACTAAACCATGTCCAATCATCACGTGAGATGGAGTAGTTTTCAATGGTAAACATCACTGTGTTGATCATATCTACTATATGATTCACGCTCCACCTTTCGGTCTCAGTGTTCCGAGGCCATATGTGCATATTCTAGGCTCGTCAAGTTTAACCCGAGTATTCCGCATGTGCAAAACTGGCTTGCACCCGTTGTATGTGAACATAGAGCTTATCACACCCGATCATCATCTGGTGTCTCGGCACGACGAACTGTAGGAACGGTGCATACTCAGCGAGAACACTTATACCTTGAAATTTAGTGAGAGATCATCTTATAATGCTACCGTCGAACTAAGCAAAAAAAGATGCATAAAGGATAAACATCACATGCAATCAATATAAGTGATATGATATGGCCATCATCATCTTGTGCCTTTGATCTCCATCTCCAAAGCACTGTCATGATCACCATCGTCACCGGCTTGACACCTTGATCTCCATCGAAGCATCATTGTCGTCTCGCCAACTATTGCTTCTACGACTATCGGTACCACTTAGTGATAAAGTAAAGCAATTACATGGCGAGTGCATTTCATACAATAAAGAGACAACCATATGGCTCCTGCCAGTTGCCAATAACTGTGTTATAAAACATGATCATCTCATACAATAAAATTTAGCATCCTGTCTTAGTCATATCATATCACAACATGCCCTGCAAAAACAAGTTAGATGTCCTCTACTTTGTTGTTGCAAGTTTTACGTGGCTGCTACGGGCTGAGCAAGAACCATTCTTACCTACGCATCAAAAACCACAACGCGGTATAGTGATTGCTTTTTGATCTTCAGAAAGAACCATGTTCATTGAATCCGATTCAACTAAAGTTGGAGAAACTGACACCCACCAGCCACCTGTGTGCGAAGCACGTCGGTAGAACCAGTCTCGCATAAGCGTACGCGTAATGTCGGTCTGAGCCGCTTCATCCAACAATACCGTTGAATCAAGAATCAACTAGTGACAGCAAGCAATATGTATATACCCACGCCCACAACTCCTTTGTGTTCCACGCGTGCATATAACATCTACGCATAGACCTGGCTCGGATGCCACTATTGGGGAACGCAATAATTTCAAAAAATCTCCTACGCACATGCAAGATCCATCTAGGTGATGCATATCAACAAGAGGGGAGAGTATTGTCCATGTACCCATGTAGACCGTAAGCAGAAGCGTTATGACAACGCGGTTGATGTAGTCGTACGTCTTCACGATCCGACCGATCCTAGCACCGAAGGTATGACACCTCCGCGATCTGCACATGTTCCGCTGGCGACGTCCCATGAACTCTAGATCCAGCTGAGTGTTGGGGGAGAGCTTCATCAGCACGATGGTGTGATGACAGTGATGATGAAGTTACCGACGCATGGCTTCGCCTAACCACTACAACGATATGACCGAGGTGGAAATCTATGGAGGGGGCACCGCACACAGCTAAGAGATAAACTTGTGTGTCTATGGGGTGCCCCCTCCCCCGTATACAAAGGAGTGGAGGAGGGGAGGGCCGGTCCTCTCTATGGCGCGCCCTAGGGTGAGTCCCACTCCCACTGGGAGTAGGATTCCCCCCTTTCCCTAGTAGGAAGAGGGGAGAAGGAAGGGGGAGAGAGAAGGAAGGAAGGGGGGCCGGGCCCCCACCCAATTTGGATTGGGCTAGGGGGGCGCGCCCTCCTCCTTTTACTTCCTCTCCTCTATTCCACTCAGGCCCAATAAGGCCCATATACTCCCGGGGGGTTCCAGTAACCTCCTTGTACACCGGTAAATGCCCGAACTCACCCGGAACCATTCGATGTCCAAACATAGGCTTCCGATATATCGATCTTTATGTGTCGACCATTCCGAGACTCCTCGTCATGTCTGTGATCTTATCCGGGACTCCA
This sequence comes from Triticum urartu, assembly GCF_056163025.1. Lineage (NCBI taxonomy): Eukaryota > Viridiplantae > Streptophyta > Magnoliopsida > Poales > Poaceae > Triticum > Triticum urartu. The sequence goes on from NC_141879.1 coordinate 582,781,248, forward strand.
AACTACCTTCAGTACATAAAAGCACATAAACTCATAATACCGATCATCACTGAACATTAAGCGTGTGGACCCTACGGGTTTGAGAACTATGTGGACATGACCAAGACTCATCTCCGGTCAATAACCACTAAAGGAACTTAGATGCTCATATAGGTTCCTACATATTCTACGAAGATGTTTATCGGTCAAACCACATAACAACATACGTTGTTCCCTTTGTCATCGGTATGTTACTTGCCCGAGATTCGATCATCGGTATCTCAATACCTAGTTCAATCTCATTACTGGCAAGTCTCTTTACTCATTCCGTAATGCAACATCCCGTAACTAAGTCATTAGTCACATTGCTTGCAAGGCTTATAGTGATGTGTATTACCGAGAGGGCCCAGAGATACCTCTCCGATACATGGAGTGACAAATCCTAATCTCGATCTATGCCAACTCAACGAAGACCAACGGAGACACATGTAGAGCATCTTTATAGTCACCCAGGTACGTTGTAATGTTTGATAGCACACTAAGTGTTCCTCCGGTATCCGGGAGTTGCATACTCTCATAGTCATAGGAACATGTATAAGTTATGGAGAAAGCAATAGCAGTAAACTAGACGATCAAAGTGCTAAGCTAATGGATGGGTCAAGTCAATCACATCATTCTCTAATGATGTGATCCCATTTATCAAATGACAACTCTTTGTCCATGGCTAGGAAACTTAACCATCTTTGATCAATGAGCTAGTCAGGTAGAGGCATACTAGTGACACTATGTTTGTCTATGTATTCACACATGTACTAAGTTTCCGGTTAATACAATTCTAGCATGAATAATAAACATTTATCATGATATAAGGAGACATAAATAACAACTTTATTATTGCCTCTAGGGCATATTTCCTTCAGTTTTGTAGATAGTAACACTACTATCAGCGTCCGTCTTCCTCTTGAAAATCCATTTATTCTCAATGGCTTGCCGATCAACGGGCAAGTCCACCAAAGTCCACACTTTGTTCTCATACATGGATTCTATCTCGGATTTAATGACCTCAAGCCATTTTTCGGAATCTGGGCTCATCATCACGTCCTCATAGTTCGTAGGTTCGTCATGGTCAAGTAACATGACCTCTAGAACAGGATTACCCGTACCACTCTGCTGCAGATCTTAATCTGGTTGACCTACGAGGTTCGGTAGTAACTTGATCAGAAGTTTTCATGATGAGCATCATTAGCTTCCTCACTAATTGGTGTAGGAATCACTGGAACTGATTTCTGTGATGAACTACTTTCCAATAAGGGAGCAGGTACAATTACCTCATCAAATCTACTTTCGTCCCACTCACTTCTTTCGAGAGAAACTCCTTCTCTAGAAAGGATCCACTCTTAGCAACAAAGATCTTGCCTTCGGATCCATGATAGAAGGTGAAACCAACAGTTTCTTTTGGGCATCCTATGAAGACGCACTTCTCCGATTTGGGTTTGAGCTTATCAGGTTGAAACTTTTTCACATAAGCGTCGCAACCCCAAACTTTAAGAAACGACAGCTTAGGTTTCTTGCTAAACCACAGTTCATACGGTGTTGTCTCAACGGATTTTTAGATGGTGCCCTATTTAACATGAATGCAGCCATATCTAATGCATAACCCCAAAACAATAGTGGTAATTCGGTAAGAGACATCATAGATTGCACCATGTCTAATAAAGTACGATTATGACGTTCGGACACACCATTACGCTGTGGTGTTCCAGGTGGCGTGAGTTGCGAAATTATTCCACATTGTTTCCAATGAAGACCAAACTCGTAACTCAATTATTAGTTTCCATGATCAGATCGTAGAAACTTTATTTTCTTGTTACGATGATTTTCCACTTCACTCTGAAATTCTTTCAACTTTTCAAATGTTTCAGACTTGTGTTTCATCAAGTAGATATACCCATATCTGCTCTAATCATCTGTGAAGGTCAGAAAATAACGATACCTTCCGCGAGCCTCAACACTCATTGGACCACACACATCAGTATGTATTATTTCCAAAAACTCTGTTGCTTGCTCCATTATTCTTAAGAACGGAGTCTTAGTCATCTTGCCCATGAGGCATGGTTCGCAAGCATCAAGTGATTCCAAAAACCCATCAGTATGGAGTTTCTTCATGTGCTTTACACCAATATGACCTAAATGGCAGTGCCACAAATAAGTTGCACTATCATTATTAACTTTAAATCTTTTGGCATCAATATTATGTGTATCACTGTGATCGAGATTCAGTAAACCATTTACATTGGATGTAAGACCATATAAGGTTTCATTCATGTAAACAGAACAACAATTATTCTTTGACTTAAATGAATAAACCATATTGCAATAAACATGATCCAATCATATTTATGCTCAACGCAAACACCAAATAACATTTATTTTAGGTTCAACACTAATCCCAAAGGTAAAGGGAGTGTGCGATGGTGATCTTATCAACCTTGGAATCAGTTCCAACTCTCATCATCACCTCGCCCTTAACTAGTCTCTGTTTATTTTGCAACTCCCGTTTCGAGTTACTACTCTTAGCAACTGAACCAGTATAAAACATTGATGGGTTTCTATAAACACTAGTAAAGTACAGATCAATAACATGTATATCAAATATACCTTTGTTCACTTTGCCATCCATCTTATCCGCCAAGTATCTAGTGTTGGGGAACGTAGCAATAATTCAAAATTTTCCTACGTGTCACCAAGATCAATCTATGAAGTCATATAGCAACGAGGGAGGAGTGGATCTACATACCCTTGTAGATCGCGCGCGGAAGCGTTCAAGAGAATGGGGTTGATGGAGTCGTGCTCGTCGTGATCCAAATCACCGATGATCCTAGCGCCGAACGGACGGCACCTCCGCGTTCAACACACGTACGGAACGGAGACGTCTCCCACGCCTTGATCCAGCAAGGAGGAGGGAGAGGTTGATGGAGATCCAGCAGCACGACGGCGTGGTGGAACTAGCGGGATTCCAACAGGGCTTCGCTAAGCGCTGCGAGAGGAGGGAGATGTGTCACGGGAGGGAGAGGGAGGCGCCAGGCCTTAGGTATGGTTGCTCCTCCTTTTTCCCACTATATATAGGGCCAAGGGAGAGGGGGGAGGCGCAGCCCTTGCCCCTTCCTCCAAGGAAGGGTGCGGCCAAGGGGGGGGGAGGAGTCCATCCTCCCCAAGGCACCTCGGAGGTGCCTTCCCCTTTTAGGACTCTCCCCTTTTTCTCTTCTCTTGGCGCATGGGCCTCTTGGGGCTGGTGCCCTTGGCCCATGTAGGCCAAGGCGCACCCCCTACAGCCCATGTGGCCCCCCCGGGGCAGGTGGCCCCACCCGGTGGACCCCCGGGACCCTTCCGGTGGTCCCGGTACAATACCGGTGACCCCGAAACTTGTCCCGATGGCCGAAATAGCACTTCCTATATATAATTCTTTACCTCCAGACCATTCCGGAACTCCTCGTGACGTCCGGGATCTCATTCGGGACTCCGAACAACTTTCGGGTTACCGCATACTAATATCTCTATAACCCTAGCGTCACCGAACCTTAAGTGTGTAGACCCTACGGGTTCGGGAGACATGCAGACATGACCGAGATGACTCTCCGGTCAATAACCAACAGCGGGATCTGGATACCCATGTTGGCTCCCACATGTTCCACGATGATCTCATCGGATGAACCACGATGCCAAGGACTTAATCAATCCCGTATGCAATTCCCTTTGTCTAGCGGTACGATACTTGCTCGAGATTCGATCATCGGTATCCTGATACCTTGTTCAATCTTGTTACCGGCAAGTCTCTTTACTCGTTCCGTAACACATCATCCCGTGATCAACTCCTTGATCACATTGTGCACATTATGATGATGTCCTACCGAGTGGGCCCAGAGATACCTCTCCGTTTACACGGAGTGACAAATCCCAGTCTCGATTCGTGCCAACCCAACAGACACTTTCGGAGATACCTGTAGTGCACCTTTGTAGTCACCCAGTTACGTTGTGACGTTTGGTACACCCAAAGCATTCCTACGGTATCTGGGAGTTGCACAATCTCATGGTCTAAGGAAATGATACTTGACATTAGAAAAGCTTTAGCATACGAACTACACGATCTAGTGCTATGCTTAGGATTGGGTCTTGTCCATCACATCATTCTCCTAATGATGTGATCCCATTATCAACGACATCCAATGTCCATGGTCAGGAAACCGTGACCATCTATTGATCAACGAGCTAGTTAACTAGAGGCTTACTAGGGACATGGTGTTGTCTATGTATCCACACATGTATCTGAGTTTCCTATCAATACAATTCTAGCATGGATAATAAACGATTATCATGAACAAGGAAATATAATAATAATCAATTTATTATTGCCTCTAGGGCATATTTCCAACAATCTCCCACTTGCACTAGAGTCAATAATCTAGTTCACATCGCCATGTGATTAACACTCACAGGTCACATCGCCATGTAACCAACATCCAAAGAGTTTACTAGAGTCAATAATCTAGTTCACATCACTATGTGATTAACACTCAATGAGTTCTGGGTTTGATCATGTTGCTTGTGAGAGAGGTTTTAGTCAACGGGTCTGCAACATTCAGATCCGTATGTACTTCACAAATCTTTATGTCATCTCCTAGATGCAGCTACCACGCTCTATTTGGAGCCATTTCAAATAACTGTTCTACATGGAGCTATTCTAAATTGTTGCTCCATTATACGTATCCGGTATCTCTACTCAGAGCTATCCGGATAGGTGTTAAGCTTGCATCGACGTAACCCTTTACGACGAACTCTTTTACCACCTCCATAATCGAGAAAATTCCTTAGTCCACTAGTTACTAAGGATAACTTTGACCGCTGTCCTGTGATCCATACTTGGATCACTCTTGTACCCCTTGACTGACTCATGGCAAGGCACATTTCAGGTGTGGTACACAGCATAGCATACTGTAGAGCCTATGTCTTAAGCATAGGGGACGACCTTCGTCCTTTCTCTCTATTCTGCCATGCTCAAGCTTTAAGTCTTAACTTCATACCTTACAACTCAGGCAAGAAATCCCTCTTTGACTGATCCATCTTGAACACCTTCAAGATCATGTCAAGGTATGTGCTCATTTGAAAGTACCATTAAGCGTTTTGATCTATTCTTACAGATCTTGATGCTCAATGTTCAAGTAGCTTAATCCAGGCTTTCCATTGAAAACACTTTCCAAATAACCCTATATGCTTTCCAGAAATTCTATGTCATTTCTGATCAACAATATGTCAACAACATATACTCATCAGAAATTCTATAGTGCTCCCACTCACTTCTTTGGAAATACAAGTTTTTCACAAACTTTGTATACACCCAAAATCTTTGATCATCTCATCAAAGCATACATTCCAACTCCGAGATGCTTACTCCAGTCCTTAGAAGGATTGCTGGAGCTTTGCATACTTATTAGCATATTTCAGGATTGACAAAACCTTCCGGTTGTATCACATACAACCTTTCCTCAAGAAAATCGTCGAGGAAACAATGTTTGACATCCTATCTGCAAGATTTCATAAATAATGCAGTAATCGCTAATATAATTCCAACAGACTCTTAGCATCGCTATGAGTGAGAAAGTCTCATTGCAGTCAACTCCTTGAACTTGTCGGAAAACATCTTAACGACAAGTCGAGCTTTCTTAATGGTGATACCTACCATCATTGTCCGTCTTCCTTTTAAAATCCATCTGTACTCAATAGCATTACGACCATCGAGCTGTTCTGCCAAAGTCTACACTTTGTTTTCATACATGGATCCTCTCTCGGACTTTATGGCCTCGAGCCATTTATCGGAATCCAGGCCCACCATTGCTTCTCCATAGCTCGTAGGTTCATTGTTGTCTAGCAACATGACTTCCAAGACAGGATTACATACCACTCTGAAGTAGCACGCATCCTTGTCATCCTACGAGGTTTGGGAGTGACTTGATCTGAAGTTTCATGATCACTATCATAAGCTTCCACTTCAATTGGTGTAGGTGCCACAGGAACAACTCCATGTGCCCTGCCACACACTAGTTGAAGAGACGGTTCAATAACCTCATCAAGTCTCCACCATCCTCCCACTCAATTCTTTCGAGAGAAACTTTTCTCGAGAAAGGACCTGATTCTAAAAACAATCCCTTATTGCTTTCGGATCTGAGACAGGAGGTATACCCAACTGTTTTGGGTGTCCTATGAAGATGCATTTATCCGCTTTGGGTTCGAGCTTATCAGCCTGAAACCTTTTCACATAAGCGTCGCAGCCCCAAACTTTTAAGAAATGACAGCTTAGGTTTCTCTAAACCATAGTTCATATGGTGTCATCTCATTGGAATTACGTGGTGCCCTATTTAAAGTGAATGTGGTTGTCTTTAATGCCTAACCCATAAACTATCGTGGTAATTCGATAAGAGACATCATGGTATGCATCATATCCAATAGGGTGCAGTTATGATGTTCGGACACACCATCACACTATGGTGTTCTAGGCTGTATTAGTTGTGAAACAATTTCCACAATGTCTTAATTCTGTGCCAAACTCGTAATTTAGATATTCATCTCTATGATCATATCATAGATATTTTATCCTCTTGTCACGACGATCTTTCAACTTCACCCTGAAATTACTTGAACCTTTCAATAATTCAGACTCGTGATTCATCAAGTAAATATACTCAACATCTACTCAAATCATCTGTGAAGTAAGAACATAACGATATCCACTACATGCCTCAGCACTCATTGGACTGCACACATCAAAATGTATTTCTTCCAACAAGTTGCTTTCTAGTTCCATTTTACTGAAACCAAGGATTTCAGTCATCTTGCCCATGTGGTATGATTTGCATGTCTCAAGTGATTCAAGATCAAGTGAGTCCAAACGATCCATCTGCATGGAGTTTCTTCATGCATATATACCAATAGACATGGTTCGCATGTCTCAAACCTTTCAAAAACGAGTGAGCCCAAAGATCCATCAACATGGAGCTTCTTCATGCGTTTTATACCGATATGACTTACGTGGCAGTGCCACAAGTAGGTGGTACTATCATTACTATCTTTTGGCATGAACATGTGTATCACTACGATCGAGATTCAATAAACCATTCATTTTAGGCGTAAGACCATTGAAGGTATTATTCAAATAAACAGAGTAACCATTATTCTCCTTAAATGAATAACCGTATTGCGATAGACATAATCCAATCATGTCTATGCTCAACGCAAACACCAAATAACAATTATTTAGGTTTTAATACCAATCTCGATGGAAGAGGGAGCGTGCGATGCTTGATCATATCAACCTTGGAAACACTTCCAACACATATCGTCAGCTCACCTTTAGCTAGTCTCCGTTTATTCCGTAGCTTTTATTTCGAGTTACTTAGCAACCGAACCGGTATCTAATACCCTGGTGCTACTAGGAGTACTAGTAAAGTACACATCAACACAATGTATATTCAACATACTTCTATCGACCTTGCCAGCCTTCTTATCTACCAAGTATCTAGGGTAATTCTGCTCCAGTGGTTGTTCCCCTTACTACAGAAGCACTTAGTCTCGGGTTTGGGTTCAACCTTGGGTTTCTTCACTAGAGCAGCAGCTGAATTGCCGTTTCATGAAGTATCCCTTCTTGCCCTTGCCCTTCTTGAAACTAGTGGTTTCACCAACCATCAACAATTGATGCTCCTTCTTGATTTCTACTTTTGTGGTGTCAAACATCGCGAATATCTCAAGGATCATCATATATGTCCCTGATATATTATAGTTCATCACGAAGCTCTAGCAGCTTGGTGGTAATGACTTCAGAGAAACATCACTGTCTCATCTGGAAGATCAACTCCCACTTGATTCGAATGATTGTTGTACTCAGACAATCTGAGCACAAGCTCAACAATTGAGCTTTTCTCCTTAGTTTGCAGGCTAAGAAAATCATCGGAGGTCTTATACCTCTTGACATGGGCACGAGCCTGAAATCCCAATTTCAGCCCTCGAAACATCTCATATGTTTCGCGACGTTTCAAAACCGTCTTTGGTGCCTCAACTCTAAACCATCTAACTGAACTATCACGTAGTTATCAAAACGTGTATGTCAGATGTTCGCAACATCCACAGACGATGTTCAAGGTTCAGCACACTGAGCGGTGCATTAAGGACATAAGCCTTCTATGAAGCAATGAGGACAATCCTCAGTTTACGGACCTAGTCCGCATAAAAGCTACTATCAACTTTCAACTAATTTTTCTCTAGGAACATATCTAAACAATAGAACTATAGCGTGAGCTACGACATAATTTGCAAAATCCTTTTGACTATGTTCAGGATAATTAAGTTCATCTTATGAACTCCCACTCAGATAGACATCCCTCTAGTCATCTAAGTGATTACATGATCCGAGTCAACTAGGCCGTGTCCGATCATCACGTGAGACGGACTAGTCAACATCGGTGAACATCTTCATGTTGATCGTATCTTCTATACGACTCATGCTCGACCTTTCGGTCTTCTGTGTTCCGAGGCCATGTCTATACACATGCTAGGCTCGTCAAGTCAACCTAAGTGTTTGCATGTGTAAATCTGTCTTACACCCGTTGTATGTGAACGTTTGGATCAAACACCCGATCATCACGTGGTGCATTGAAACAACGAACTGTCGCAACGGTGCACAGTTAGGGGGAACACCTTCTTGAAATTTTAGTGAGGGATCATCTTATTTACTACCGTCGTTCTAAGTAAACAAGATGTATAAACATGATAAACATCACATGCAATCAAATAATAGTGACATGATATGGCCAATATCATATAGCTCCTTTGATCTCCATCTTGGGGCTCCATGATCATCTTGTCACCGGCATGACACCATGATCTCCATCATCATGATCTCTATCATCGTGTCTTCATGAAGTTGTCTCGTCAACTATTACTTCTACTACTACAGCTAACGGTTAGCAATAAAGTAAAGTAATTACATGACGTTTATGTTGACACGCAGGTCATAAATAAATTAAGACAAATCCTATGGCTCCTGCCGGTTGTCATACTCATCGACATGCAAGTCGTGATTCCTATTACAAGAACATGATCAATCTCATACATCACATATATCATTCATCACATCCTTTTGGCCATATCACATCACATAGCATACCCTGCAAAAACAAGTTAGACGTCCTCTAATTGTTGTTTGCATGTTTTACGTGGCTGCTATGGGTTTCTAGCAAGAACGTTTCTTACCTACGCAAAAACCACAATGTGATATGCCAATTGCTATTTACCCTTCATAAGGACCCTTTTCATCGAATCCGATCTGACTAAAGTGGGAGAGACAGACACCCGCCAGCCACCTTATGCAACTAGTGCATGTTTGTCGGTGGAACCGGTCTCACGTAAGCATACGTGTAAGGTTGGTCTGGGCCGCTTCATCCCACGAGGCCGCCGAATCAAGATTGGACTATTAACAGTAAGCATATTGAACAAAATCAACGCCCACAACTACTTTGTGATCTACTCGTGCATAGAAACTACGCATAGACCTAGCTCATGATGCCACTGTTGGGGAACGTAGCAATAATTCAAAATTTTCCTACGTGTCACCAAGATCAATCTATGAAGTCATCTAGCAATGAGGGAGGAGTGGATCTACATACCCTTGTAGATCGCGCGCGGAAGCGTTCAAGAGAACGGGGTTGATGGAGTCGTACTCGTCGTGATCCAAATCACCGATGATCCTAGCGCCGAACGGACGGCACCTCCACGTTCAACACATGTACAGAACGGAGACGTCTCCCACGCCTTGATCCAGCAAGGAGGAGGGAGAGGTTGATGGAGATCCAGCAGCACGACGGCGCGGTGGAAGTAGCGGGATTCCAACAGGGCTTCGCTAAGCGCTGCGGGAGGAGGGAGATGTGTCACGGGAGGGAGAGGGAGGCGCCAGGCCTTAGGTATGGTTGCTACTCCTTTTCCCCACTATATATAGGGCCAAGGGAGAGGGGGGAGGCGCAGCCCTTACCCCTTCCTCCAAGGAAGGGTGCGGCCAAGGGGGGGAGGAGTCCATCCTCCCCAAGGCACCTCGGAGGTGCCTTCCCCTTTTAGGACTCTCCCCTTTTTCTCTTCTCTTGGCGCATGGGCCTCTTGGGGCTGGTGCCCTTGGCCCATGTAGGACAAGGCGCACCCCCTACAGCCCATGTGTCCCCCCCGGGGCAGGTGGCCCCACCCGGTGGACCCCCGGGACCCTTCCGGTGGTCCGGGTACAATACCGGTGACCCCAAAACTTGTCCCGATGGCCGAAATAACACTTCCTATATATAATTCTTTACCTCCGGACCATTCCGGAACTCCTCGTGACATCCGGGATCTCATCCAGGACTCCGAACAACTTTCGGGTTACCGCATACTAATATCTCTATAACCCTAGCGTCACTGAACCTTAAGTGTGTAGACCCTACGGGTTCGGGAGACATGCAGACATGACCGAGATGACTCTCCGGTCAATAACCAACAGCGGGATCTGGATACCCATGTTGGCTCCCACATGTTCCACGATGATCTCATCGGATGAATCACGATTTCAAGGACTTAATCAATCCCGTATGCAATTCCCTTTGTCTAGCGGTACGATACTTGCCCGAGATTCGATCGTCGGTATCCCGATACCTTGTTCAATCTCGTTATCGGCAAGTCTCTTTACTCGTTCCGTAACACATCATCCCGTGATCAACTCCTTGATCACATTGTGCACATTATGATGATGTCCTGCCGAGTGGGCCCAGAGATACCTCTCCGTTTACACGGAGTGACAAATCCCAGTCTCGATTCGTGCCAACCCAACAGACACTTTCGGAGATACCTGTAGTGCACCTTTATAGTCACCCAGTTACGTTGTGACGTTTGGTACACCCAAATCATTCCTACGATATCCGGGAGTTGCACAATCTCATGGTCTAAGGAAATGATACTTGACATTAGAAAAGCTTTAGCATATGAACTACACGATCTAGTGCTATGCTTAGGATTGGGTCTTGTCCATCACATCATTCTCCTAATGATGTGATCCCGTTATGAACGACATCCAATGTCCATGGTCAGGAAACCGTGACCATCTATTGATCAACGAGCTAGTTAACTAGAGGCTTACTAGGGACATGGTGTTGTCTATGTATCCACACATGTATCTGAGTTTCCTATCAATACAATTCTAGCATGGATAATAAACGATTATCATGAACAAGGAAATATAATAATAATCAATTTATTATTGCCTCTAGGGCATATTTCCAACATCTAGGGCAGTTCCACTTCCAGTGACCATTTCCTTTGCAGTAGAAGCACTCAGTTTCAGGCTTGGGTCTAGCTTTGGGCTTCTTCATGGGAGTGGCAACTTGCTTGCCGTTCTTCTTGAAGTTCCCTTTCTTTCGCTTGCCCTTTTACTTGAAACTAGTGGTCTTGTAAACCATCAACACTTGATGCTTTTCTTGATTTCTACCTTCACCGATTTCAGCATCGTGAAGAGCTCGGGGAATCGTTTTCGTCATCCCTTGCATATTATAGTTCATCTCGAAGTTCCAGTAACTTGGTGATAGTGACTAGAGAACTCTTTCAATCACTATCTTATCTGGAAGATTAACTCCCACTTGATTCAAGCGATTGTAGTACTCAGACATTCTGAGCACATGCTCACTGGTTGAGCTATTCTCCTCCATCTTGTCGGCAAGAATACTTCTCAGAGGTCTCATACCTCTCGATTCGGGCATGAGTCTGAAATACAAATTTCAGCTCTTGGAACATCTTATATGCTCCATGGCGTTCAAAAAGTTTTTGAAGTCCTGGTTGTAAGCCATAAAGCATGGTGCGCTAAACTATCAAGTAGTCATCATACCGAGCTTTGACAAACGTTCATAACATCTGCATCTGCTCCTGCAATAGGTCCGTCACCTAGCGGTGCATCAAGGACATAATTCTTCTATGCAACAATGAGGATAATCCTCAGATCACGAACCTAGTCCGTATCATTGCTAATATCATATTTCAACTTATTTTTCTCTAGGAACATAACAAAAATAAACGGGGAGCTACATCGCGAGCTATTGATCTACAACATAGATATGCTAATACTATCATGACTAAGTTCATGATAAATTAAAGTTCAATTAATCATATTACTAAAGAAGTCCCACTTAGATAGACATCCCTCTAGTCATCTAAATGATCACGTGATCCATATCAACTAAACCAGGTCCGATCATTGTTGGAGTAATGGGCCGCGGGTAGGCTAACCCGAGGCCCATAACCTTTCAAGACATCGGGGCTGACTGCGCCCCTCAAGACAACAGACGGAGAGCCTACTTCAGGAGGGCGACTGGAGGAACAGCCGGCAGACCATATGTGTCCGAGTCCTAGAGAAGAGATCAAGACCGGCCGACTCCGACTGGCGGCTTCCAAAGAAGCCGGCCACAGGGAGTCGGCCCACGACACCAGCAAAGCCCATGCCCTCATCAGGGGGATGGGACAGGGAGTGGCGACAATAAAGCCCACTCCCTCCCCTTTTCCGGGGGATGGCCAGGGCACAGTGCATTGTACTAGCGGAGATCTCCGTCTGGCACAGCACTGTTGCCATGCCATCCCTGACGTCAGCAACAGTGGGCGGAGTCCTGTACCCACGACGGCCTAACGGTACGATCCACGGAAGACGGGCCCTACTAGTTAGTGAGAGTCCGGAAGACGGCAAGGTCGCCACCAGTCGGACCCGTAGGGAGCCGGCCCGCAGAAGTCGGCCTGCCCCTCCCTTGGGTCCCACGCGCCATTAACCAGACGAGACGGGGAATCGCTACAGTAATCGCCTACCAGGCGGCAGGACTGTAGCCACGGCCCCATGACCAAGCCTGCGTCATTAGAAGCATGGCTACAGTAATCAGCAGCCGACAGGACCCGCCAGCGGCGGGTGCAGCCTGTCGGCTCCGTACCAGACCAGTCGGCTGGGCCCACCAATCGGTGGGCCCAGCAGTCGGCAGGAGGGCCCGCAGGCGAAGAGACTGACAGCTGGGCCCTGCGTCCATATAGTTTACCATTGTACCCCTGGGAGTAGGCATATATAAACCCCCCAGGACACCCATGCAAAGGGTCCCGATTCATTAGAACTAGACCATACCTTAGAGAAAGGGGAGAGCTAGCCCTGCCTTCTCCTATTCACAGATACAGCTCGAGGAGCGCCTTTGTACTCACTTTGCCTTAGTGATCATGCGGAGACCCCGCAGAGCAGGACTAGGGGTGTTATCTCCTAGGAGAGCCCCGAACCTGGGCAAAGTACGCCGGCATTCGTGTCTACGCCTCATCCCGTTTCCAGGCACCGGCGATGTTCTACTCACCCCCACCATGATAAGCCATCCATTGGCATATGTCGCACCCAACCCCCGACATTTGGCGCTCACCGTGGGGCCTGGTACACCATCGTCCGGAGACCTGTTCTGGACGGGAACCCTTTTTCTCCCTGGCGAGCGCAGCCAGCCCGGCACGCCGGACGGAGTCTGTGCCGACGTGCCGCATGGCGCTGAAATCGCCTGCGCAGACAGTTGCCTCGCCGATCTTGTCAACGAGGTCCGCCTCTCCGACGATCCTGCATCCGATGCAGGCACAGGCGGCCCCGAGAGCCTCCTTGCGGGCCTCCTCGATCAACTCCACGTCGCTAGCAAGACAGCGGGGGACTTGGAGTCCGTAGGCTCCACCGATACGATGCTGGTCGACTCCGACACCGCGTCGCTTGACACGTTCCCCACCAACGTGGTGGTCAACGACGAACCGCTTCCTCGCGCAGAGAGCGGCAGAAGTACCGTCACGGAAGTGCTTGTCATTGATCATGACGAGCACTCTGGCCGGGGTGATTATGACCCGCTCAATGCGGCACTACAAGACCTGGCGGCGCCCATTCCCGAAGACGCCGATGCCGAGACGCTGGAGGCACGCCGCCTTCAGCTAGTCGCAGGCGCCAAAAAGCTGGCCAGCATGAGACGCCTGTCAGAAGGCTACCAGCGCGAGATGGACCGCGCTGTGGGCGGCATGCCGGCGGCGGCTGGGCCTAGCCGCCTTGGCATGGTCCAGCAGCGCGGCGCGGCTATCGCCGATCTGTTCGGGGCGAATCACCCCATCTACGCCACGCCTGCGGAGAACATTCAAGCCGCCCAGGCGGCGGTGGACGAGCTGGACAAGTTCGAGGGTGAAGAACGTCACTTGATGACGGAGCGCGTCCAGCGACTCCTTGACGCAGCTGCTGAGCAGAACGAGGTCGGCTGCCACACTGATGCGCCACGCCGACAGAATGACAACCTGCTTCCGCGCCGAGACCAAGGCGCGGAGTCTCGAACGCCAACTGGCGGCGTCTGCGAAAGAAAAGACAAGGAGCCGGCTGCGAGCTGCAGTCGGACTCGCATCACCATAGAGCGCGACCGAGACGGCCGCCCAAGAACAGTGGAACGATGGGACGACTGTCCGCCTCCTCCCCCTCGAAGGGAAACGCGAGTCTCCCTGCCGCCTGTTGATCACCCGATGCTCGGCGACCGCCTTGGCCGCCGAGAGGGAGTCGGAGAGAATGGCGCCCGCCACCGGATCGACCGTCTCCACCGATCTCTGGCGCTTGAAGAAGAAGATGAGTTGGGTCCGCCGTGTTTCGGCCCCCGCATCCGAGATGAGCCCTTCCCCAAAGGGTTCACGCTCCCCAGAGATACACCCAAATACACCGTCTCCGTGAAGCCGGAACACTGGCTGGTCGACTACTCCACGGCCATTAGCATAGCAAACAGCAACAAGCGGGTTGCCGTGAAGTACGTTCCGCTCATGCTCCAAGGCACGGCCCGGACTTGGCTGAATAGGTTAAGGCCCCACAGCATCAACAGTTGGGTCGACTTCACTGATGCCTTTGTCCGCAACTTCACCAGCACGTACAAGCGGCCTCCCAAGCCTCGCCAGCTCTCCTTATGTGTACAGGGCCCTAGCGAGTCAACCCACGACTACCTCACGCGCTGGGCCGAGCTTCGCAACTCCTGCGATGGCGTACACGAGGTGCAGGCCATTGAGTACTTCACCGCAGGATGCCGAGAGGGCACCATCCTCAAGCACAAGCTTCTCTGCGACGAGCCGGAAACCCTCGACGAGCTGTTGATCATAGAGGACAAGTACACCACGGCCGGCTCCTCCATGAAGACGGAGATTCAAGTCAGCGCGACCGGCAAGGTGGCTCCTCAGGCTCCTCGAACTCCGGCCGGAGACACCAGTCGGCGTCAACAGTAGAACGACCACAAGCGCAAAGCCCCACCACCGACTTCCACCAGTCGGCAGGTGGCGACAGTCAAAAACCAGCAGCCGAAAGGACAGCCCCCACCCAAATGCCAGAAGGGCAGCAAGCCCAACTGGCAGCCGGCTTTCTCATATGAGCAGACTTTGGATGGACCCTGCAAGTTCCATAGTGGCGCAAAACCGTCCAACCACACCACTCGGAAATGCCACTGGCTCACCAGGATAGCCAAGGGAGACGGACTTTTGCCACCCTCACCTGCGGGGCAGCTGCCTCCTCCGCCCCAGCAGCCGGCGGTCAGACCAGTTGGCGCAGTACAAGACGAGTACCCAGAAGAGCGGGGAGCTTATGTCGTGTTCACCATTGTAGCTGAAGATCGACGCAGCAGGCGACAGCAGTAGCAGGAGGTGAATGCAGTAGCATCTGACACCCCAGAGTTCATGCACTAGTCTGAGAAGCCCATCAGCTAGAGCAGAGCTGACCACCCAGAAGTAATGCCCAAACCCGGCTCCTACGCCTTGGTTTTGGACGCCAACTTTGCCACGGACAAACGAGCTGCTCGCTTCTCGAGAGTCCTGATAGACGGCGGTAGCAGCATCAACATCCTGTACAAAGACACCATGGAGAAGTTAGGGATCAGGCAGAGGCAACTACAGTCCAGCCAGACGGTGTTCCACGGCATAGTTCCTGGCCTTTCCTGCTCTCCAATCGTCAAGATCTTGATCGACGTCCTCTTCGGAGACAAAGATCTTTTCCGCCGAGAGTCAATTTGGTTCGAGGTGGTGGACCTGGAGAGCCCATACCATGCGCTGCTTGGCCGGCCAGCCCTGGCCAAGTTCATGGCCGTCCCCCACTATGCCTACCTCAAGATGAAGATGCCAAGTTCCAAGGGGATCCTGACCATAACTGGCGACTACAAGAAGTCGTCCGCCTGCGCATCAGAGAGCAGTCGGCTGGCCGAGTCCCTCGTGATCAGAGCTAAGAAGCGACTGCTAGATCGGGTTGTGGCGATGGCAAGCAAACAACCAGAGATGTCGCCTGATCCCAGAGAGTTGGAAGCTGAGGGCTCGTTCAAGCCGGCCAAGGAAACAAAGAAGATACCTTTGGACCCAGATCACCCAGAGAGGTACGCTGTCATAGGCGCCAACCTCGACAGCAAATAGGAAGGCGAGCTCGTCGATTTCCTCTGTGAGAATTGAGACATCTTCGCATGGTCCCCCAAAGACATGCCAGGTGTCCCGATGGAATTCACCGAGCACAAATTACATGTCCGATCTGATGCCAAGCCAGTCAGGCAGCCTTTGCGCCGCTTGTCGGAAGAGTAGAGGAGAGTTGTTGGAGAAGAAATAGCCCGGCTGCTTGCGGCCGGCTTCATCATGGAAGTATTCTTTCCAGAATGGCTGGCCAACCCGGTCCTGGTACTGAAGAAGAACAAACAATGGTGAATGTGTATTGACTACACTAGCCTCAACAAAGCATGCCCCAAGGACCCGTTCGCTTTGCCAAGGATCGACCAAGTGATAGACTCCACAGCCGGATGCGAGCTGTTGAGTTTCTTGGATGCATATTTAGGTTATCACCAGATCAAGTTGAACCCGGCCGACAGGCTAAAGACTGCCTTCGTCACGCCGTTTGGAGCTTTCTGCTACCTGACCATGACGTTTGGCTTGAGGAACGCCGGCGCCACCTTCCAACGATGCATGCAGAAGTGCCTCCTCAAGCAGCTCGGCAGAAATGCTCATGTTTACATGGATGATGTGGTGGTAAAAATGGAGAAGTGTGGAACACTGCTGGAAGACCTCAAGGAGACCTTTGAGAACTTGCGCCGATCTCAGATCAACCTCAACCCGGAGAAGTGCGTCTTCGGAGTACCAGCCGGCCAGCTCCTTGGTTTCCTGGTCTCTGAACGCGTCATAGAATGCAACCCTATGAAGATCAAGGCCATTGAAAGGATGGAGGTACCCAGCCGACTGCTGGACGTACAAAAGTTCACCGGCTGTTTGGCATCCATCAGCCGGTTCATCAGTCGGCTGGGCGAGAAGGCTCTTCCCCTGTACCAACTCATGAAGAATACCACTTTTTTTGAGTGGAACCACAAGGCAGACGAAGCATTTTTCCAACTAAAGAAGATGCTGACTACTCCACCTGTCCTGGCGGCTCCGACTCCTAAGGAGCCCATGCTCCTCTACATCGCTGTCACCAGCCGAGTGGTCAGCACAGTCATTGTGGTAGAACGCAAGGAGGAAGTATTGTCGACCTCCAAGCAAAACTACCCCCACTACCAGAAGATGTGTTATGGTGTGCACTTTGCCGCCAAGAAATTGAAGCCTTACTTCCAAGAACATCCAATCACTGTGGTCTGCACGGCTCCTCTAGCCGAGATCATCGGCAGCCGAGGCGCTCAGGGTCGAGTGGCCAAGTGGGCCATAGATTTGGCCCCCTACACCATCTACTACCAACCTCGCACTGCCATCAAGTCACAAGTGCTGGCCGACTTCCTCGTCGACTGGGCCGAAACCCAGTATCTACCGCCAGCGCCCGACTCCACCCATTGGCGAATGCATTTCGATGGTTCCAAGATGCGCACCGGCTTGGGAGCCAGCATCGTCCTTACCTCTCCCAAGGGTGACAAGCTCAAATATGTGCTGCAAATCCATTTTGCTGCCTCCAACAACGTCGCCGAGTATGAGGCACTCATTCACGGGCTCCGGCTAGCCAAAGAGCTCGGCATTCGCCGGATCCTGTGCTATGGTGACTCCGACTTGGTGGTCCAGCAGTTGTCAGGTGATTGGGACGCCAAGGACGCAAACATGGCAAGCTACCGCTTCCTCGTACAGCAACTCAGCGGATATTTTGAGGGGTGCGAGTTTCTCCATGTACCAAGAAACGACAACGACCAAGCAGACGCCCTGGCGCGAATCGGCTCCACTCGTCAGGCGATACCGTCTGGCGTCGCCCTCCAGCGCCTCCTCAAGCCGTCCGTCAAGCCATCACCGGAGTCAGACTCCATCTTCGTGTCGGCTCCTCCTGAAGTAGTCGGATCCGACTCAAGAGCCCCCGCAGACGGCACGGGAATCGTGGCAGTCGCACCCGGCACGGGGACTGCGGCAGTTAGCCCGGAGACTTCAGAGCTCGGCTCGGGGACTGCGCCAATCCGCCCGGGGACTTCATCGACACCACAAGCGGCTGCCAACTCCAACCCGCCACCTCACGGCCCAGCCGCCCTCGTCCAAATCGCAGTCTTGGCTGTTGCAAAAATTGCAGCACCTTCATGGGCCCAGCCCATCCTCAAATTCATGGTGAACAAAGAGCTGAAAACCGATGAGATCTCGGCTCGGCAAGTACAACGCCGGGCGGCAGCGTACACCATCGTCAATAGAGAGCTCGTAAGGCGCAGTGTCACTAGTGTTCATCAGCGTTGTGTGGAGCCAGAGCAAGGCCAAGCAATCCTGAAAGACATCCATCAAGGGGAGTGTGGCCACCATGCGGCTTCGAGAGCACTTGTCGCCAAAGCTTTCCGCCATGGCTTCTTTTGGCCGACTGCTCTTGAAGACGCCAAGTCTTTGGTCCAAAAATGCAAGGGATGCCAGAAGTTCCGCTCTAAGCCTCATCAAGCGACTTCGGCACTGAAAACTATTCCCATTGCCTGGCCCTTTGCTGTTTGGGGCCTGGACATGGTCGGACCATTCAAGACGGCACGAGGTGGTTTGACTCACTTACTTGTCACGGTGGACAAGTTCACCAAGTGGATAGAAGCAAAACCAATCAAGAGTTTAAATGGTCCGACCGCTGTGACCTTCATCTCGGACATCACAACTCGGTACGGCATACCGCACAACATCATCACTGACAACGGCACAAATTTTGCCAAAGGTGCCTTGGCCCGTTTCTGCGCGACATAGGGCATCCGACTGGACTTAGCGTCTGTCGCCCATCCGCAGTCCAACGGCCAAGTAGAGCGAGCAAACGGCGTAATCCTGTCTGGCATCAAGCCTCGGCTGGTCAAGCCTCTAAAGCGCTCGTGTGACGCCCCAATACCGGAGCTTCAGTTGCCTTCCAGGGTTTTCGGGTTTCGTCGTGTGTTTTGTTTGGTTCTTTGCATTCATCTTTGCTTCGTGTGCATTGCATCATGTCATCATGCCATCATGTCATTTTTTTAATTCAACTAAATAAATTGCATAGATCCGTTGATCTATTTAAATTGAGGGAACTCGCATGGTGACTTCTCTATATAACATATCCTCCCAATATTTTAGGGAGCTATATTAAATATTCCATTAATTTGGAATCATCATAACACACGTGTAAAATAATTCCCATGTCTATTCCTCTTTGAGTTTGACTTTCAAACCTTGCGAATATCTCTCATCTCTTTTATCGAGGCTCCTCTAAAAAAGCTCAGCCCATTTTAGGGTCCTTTTGAATGGGTTTTAAAATTCAAACATGTTGAATTAAATTCAATATGTGCGAATCCTTTTTTTCTCCAAAAATCCTCTTGTCATTTTATTTAAATTCCTCACATTTTTTTGAGTCCAGAAATATTATCCCCATGCGCAAAATCCTTCCCTAACCTTCTCTTTCTTTTCCTCTCTCTAATTTCTTTTCTGTTAAAGAAAATAAGTTAGTTAAGAGAAGAGGGAGGGAGAAGGGAGCCCAACCGCCTCTGGCCACTTGGGCCTCCTAGCAGCGCCGGCCTCCCAGCCCAGTTGCATCATGCCAGTTTTCCCAGCGCCCACTCCCACCTCTTGGGCCTAACCCACAAGACCGGCCCAACCTCCTTGAGGCCTCACAGCCCGCACCTAAACTTAACCCTCTCCCCGACCGTAACCTCTCCCTCACGATCACTCCCTCGCACCTCGCGCCGCCAGGGAGAGCTTTGGCTCGATCCCATCTCTCCTCTCCCTCTCGTCCTCAACCACCACTCGACCCACCTCTCCCTCTCGCTCCCACACGCATCGCTAGGGAGAGGCGCTCCCCAGCATGCGCGAGCCCGCGCCCCCGCCTCTTTCTCCCACCAGTGCCGCCGCCTTCCCCACTTCGGTGAGGCCGCCACCCGCCGACGCCAAGCGCCGCCGCGCCTGAACCTTCCTGATGCCGCGATCCCGCCTTGCTGTTCGACAACCGGCGCCGCCGTCGGCGCCCCAGGGGCCATCACCATGCCCTGCCTCCTCTCCTTCACGTCGCGACCCCCAAGCTCCTCTCCTACTCTGGCCTCGTCCAGGCTATCCCGTCGCCGCCAGCTGCTCTGGCGAGGCCATGCCTCTCCTTTGTGTCACCCTTCTTCCCTTGCTCTGGCCCCCTCTTCTGCTCGACCCGAGGGCGCTCCTGCTTGGCGTGTTTGCGCGCCTGACGACGACCTCCACCGCGGCCCTGTTCGCGTGGAGCCCCTCCTCCACCACCAAGTGCCCGGCAGCACCTCCTCTGTTCGCGTCCTATGCTGCTGCTCCGCCCTGCCGCCTCTACTCCGACCTGCAAGCCCGCGCTCGTCTCCTGGGTGCCCTCTTAGCCCTGCTGCCTCTGTCGTGGCCAAGACCACCCGGACGCCCGAACTCCTTTTTTGTTGTTGTTGTTGTTGTTGCACACCAAGTCGGACATGCCTTGCTGCCTCCTGTAACGTCCCACGACTCAAGTCCAACGACCGCCACGAGGTTTCACCGAGACCATCAAGTTTGAGACTGCCCCGAACCATGACATCTCGCCGGATCGTCAAAAAAACTATTCGGGATTCACCAAATACCACTACGCCCGGAAACCTTGGGTCGGTCAAGTTCCCCTACGACCCGGGTACGACTACGGGGATTCACCAAGTATCATTCGGATGCGCCAAGTTTGACTACATGGACCGTCAAGTTCCTCCACCGATGACTCGAACGGCTTCAAAACGTGAACCACTACCGTCGACCCTCGAAGACCCCGTGGACGTCAAGTTTCATATCGCGACCACGAACATCTACGGACGTGCACGACTACCGTTGCCCGAAGAACCGCGAGTCACAAGTGCCGTGAACAACTACCGTCGCCGTGGATCCGACAAGTTCACGAGTACGACTACTTCCCACGACTACCCTCGAGGACATTGGTTCCATCAATTTCGACGACCACATGGGCACAACTACCGCCACCGTGATTTTTGTCAAGACATCGTGTACCTCTACTTCCACTACCGCCCCGTTGATCACCGATGAACGATAGTACCACTACTTCCTCTACTTCCCTCGACGAACCCGAACCATCACGTTTGCATGCTTCGAAGGTATAACCGCCGAGACAATGACCCGTGGAACGAATGCATGTTGTGTGATGTATGAGTTGCACCCTATGTTTGCACCGTGCCCGAGTTGTCACTTGCTCGGTCCTCCTCTTCTGCCGCTAACCCGTGGGAACCCGGTAACCGGGATCACCCCACCATCCTTTGCACGCTCCCGCCACACTTTCTCTTGCACCGACGTCTCAATGAGTTGTCGGAACCGAAACGTTGCTTGTTTGTTATATCCGGCCCCATTTAAATTGCTTAGACTATGTATTTTACTCAAGTTTCACCTCTTGCCATGTTTAACAACATTTAATATTGTTTGGTACATAAACGAGACAGAATTAAATAATTGATGTGGTGTTCCGTCAATATGCAACTCATTGCATATTAAGCTCCACTTAACTTGTAGTTTTGTCTGTGCCCTTTGCCATGCCAGCATATTTAAACCGGACATGCATCATACTTGGTTGTGCATCATGCCATGTTGATGTGATGGTTGTTTACTATGTTATGTGCTCCTTTCCGTTCTGGTGTTGCTTCTTCGGGTTGGTTCCGATAACGTTGCGTTTGTGAGAAACCGTTCGACTACGTCCATTTGTCTTCTTCATGGACTCGTTCTTCTTCCTTGTGGGATTTCAGGCAAGATGACCATACCCTCGAAATCACTTCTATCTTTGCTTGCTAGTTGCTCGCTCTTTTGCTATGCCTATGCTGCGATACCTACCACTTGCTTATCATGCCTCCCATATTGTTGAACGAAGCCTCTAACCCACCTTGTCCTAGCAAACCGTTGTTTGGCTATGTTACCGCTTTGCTCAGCCCCTCTTATAGCATTGTTAGTTGCAGGTGAAGATGAAGTTTGTTCCTTGTTGGAACATGGAGATTTTGTTCCTTGTTGGAACATGTTTACTTGTTGGGATATCACACTATCTCTTATTTAACTAATGCATCTATATACTTGGTAAAGGGTGGAAGGCTCGGCCTTATGCCTGGTGTTTTGTTCCACTCTTGTCGCCCTAGTTTCCGTCATATCGGTGTTATGTTCCCGGATTTTGCGTTCCTTACGCGGTTGGGTCATAATGGGAACCCCTTGACAGTTCGCCTTGAATAAAACTCCTCGAGCAATGCCCAACATTGGTTTTACCATTCGCCACCTAGGCTTTTCTTTCCCTTGGGTTCTGCAGACTCAAGGGTCATCTTTATTTAAACCCCCCCGGGCCAGTGCTCCTCTGAGTGTTGGTCCAAACAAAGCCACTTGTAGTGCCACCTCGGGGAAACTCGAGGGCTGGTTTTAGTTGTACGTAGTGCTCATCCGAGTGTGCCCTGAGAACGAGATATGTGCAGCTCCTATCGGGATTTGTCGGCACATTCGGGCGGTGTTGCTGGACTTGTTTTACCATTGTCGAAAAGTCTTGTAACCGGGATTCCGAGTCTGATCAGGTCTTCCCGCTAGAAGGAATATCCTTCGTTGACCGTGAGAGCTTGTGATGGGCTAAGTTGGGACACCCCTGCATGGATTTGAACTTTCGAAAGCCGTGCCCGCGGTTATGGGCAGATGGGAATTTGTTAACGTCTGGTTATAGAAAACATGAAGTTGACCTTATTTAAAATACATCAACCGCGTGTGTAACCGTGATGGTCTCTTTCCGGCGGAGTCCAGGAAGTGAACACGGTGTTGGAGTAATGCTTGACGTAGGTTGTTCTAGGATCACTTCTTGTTCATAGTTGTTCGACCGTGCTTTTGCCTTCTCTTCTCGCTCTCTTTTGCGAATAGGTTAGCCACCATATATGCTAGTCGCTTGCTGCAGCTCCACCTCATACCTTTTACCTTACCCATAAGCTTAAATAGTGTTGATCGCGAGGGTGTGAGATTGCTGAGTCCCCGTGACTCACAGATACTTCCAAAACCAGCTTGCAGGTGCCGATGAGACCGTGCAGGTGACACAACCAAGCTCAAGGAGGAGCTCGATGAAGATCTTGTCCTTTGTGTTGATCCGTTTCCAGTTGATCAGTAGTGGAGCCCAGTTGGGGTCGATCGGGGTTCTGTGTAGCATTTGGGGTAGTCTTCTTTTATTTTGGTTCCGTAGTCGGACCTTGTTTGTATCTGGTTGATGTAATGCTTTATTCATGTATTTGTGTGAAGTGGCGATTGTAAGCCAACTATGTATCTCTTTTCCCTTATGTATTACATGGGTTGTGTGAAGATTACCTCACTTGCGACATTCCTTTCAATGCGGTTATGCCTCTAAGTCGTGCTTCGACACGTGGGAGATATAGCCGCATCGAGGGCGTTACAAGTTGGTAATCAGAGCCTTCCCCGACTTAGGAGCCCCCTACTTGATCAAATCGTTGGCGTTGTTGAGTCTAGAAAATGTTTTGAGTCATTTAGGAATTATATATCAGATAGTAGGAATTCTTTTTACTCCTCATCCCTTCATCGCTCTGGTGAGGCATCCTGACGTAGAGTTTTGACTCTTCTCTTCTCAAATTTCACTAAAAAAATTTAGGATCACATGGGTATCTTGGAATCGTTCCGATGGTTTTGTGCGAGAACATTGTTCTTGGTGCCTCCTGACATTTAGGGGTTGTGGCAGTGTTCCCGGGAGTTGAGCTCCGAGGTGTTGTCGTCACAATTTAATCGTTGCAGTTCTAGAATACCCGAGTTTAGGTTCGCCGACATCGAAAAACTCTTTTATGCAGTTGTTGGTGAGATAACCTCGACGCCACCTAGTACTGGGGCGGGAGTTCGGGATTATTACCATAACTCGTATAACGGATGCTTTTTGAAGGTTGAGGTAAATGATTTCCGAAGGTTTCTTGGTTATGTGTTGAAGGATGGATATAGCTGGATGTAGGATTTGCTAGCTTTGGGTGAGATATTATGCTTCCCCTGTATCCCCAACACCTGATTGCATAACTGGAGAATTTCCGGAGTTTATAAGTGGGAATTCAAGTAGCTCTTAGGATATCTTTCCGACAGATGTATGATATGAAATTGGGGTTCGACGTCTAGTTGTCCGCCTATTCACGGTTGGTTTTACAGTGGTCTCGTTGTGTCTTAAAGAGTCCTTGGCTATGCTGACTCGGGGATGCTTCGTATGTCATGTGCACTGCCTTGTACATGATGGTGCTGTACGATCGAGCCCGTGTAGGCCCCACCACGAAAACTTCGGACGAAATCTCTATCATATGTTTGTTCCGGCTTATTCTGCAAGCCAATCCTTTGTTTTGTTTTGAGTTGTGGTATTCGAGTTGCTTCGAAGTCAAATGTTGATTCCATCCCTTGTCTAAGTGGTGTTCTCGTATTCCTATGTGAATACTAATCCTTCTTGATCATCGAGATTGTCTTGCCAATCCTTTTCAACCAGTGTGCTTTGCTTCACGCGGATCCGTCCATTTTCAACATCCGCAAGATTCAATCTCAGCTTTCTCAATGGTGTTTGCTTCATCCGTTCCAAGTTGTCTTTGTTTTCCAACCCACCCACCCTTTTTCTTCAAGGATTCAGATTTCTTAATCACTATCCATTTTATTGATGGAAGTTTCTCCATTCTTTTTCCTTCATGTTTTTACCCGGTGTTTCTCATGAAGATGCTCTACTCGTTCGTCATTCTTCATTCTTTTCATCTCCGGTGGTTTCAAGTCAAGCTTTGTTGGTCATATCCTTTCCTCGTTTCAATGCTTTCTCATGCCGGTGCAATTCTTAATCATTCACTTCTCGCTATTCAATTGTTCCGGAGTGCTCAAGATATTTCGAAGATTCATGTTACCACTCTGCTTTCGTTCAAACTCTTTTGAGGATGTTATATCATTTAAGCCTTTTAATTCAACCGGTGCAATCTCTCTTTTCAAGTAATCGTTCAACGGTGTATCTTTTGAGTGAGCCCTAACCCACAGGTCTTTTCCCGGGATCTTACCTGACTCTTCTTATTTTCCCGGAGCTATCCTCAAATTCTTTTAAAGTTTGACGTAAGAATGATTCATCATCTGTCATATGTTTTTCTCCAAGATCTTTCAAATTCTTTTCATCTTTGGCTCAACCTCTCCTCTTTTAATTATTCCAGAGTGTCTCAACGATTCATGGTGGTGTTTCTCGTCGTCATTCTCAGATTTTGAAGACCGAAGAAGAGTTTCTCTTAAATCTTGCTCCATTCTCTTCAAGATTCGTGATTCTAGCTTGTTGCCATACTCTCATAATTATTTGCGATTGTGGGAATTCTTTTCACCTATCCGGAGCAATTCAAGAGTCTTCTCAGTTTGATTATCTGGAGTCCATCATTTTAGGTTTTTTTCATTCTCAGCTTTCAGCTCTCTTTCTCTAAATTTTACCGGTGCATCGATCAAATATCCTCTAATCAGTGCATGATCTCTTCGTTCTCTCATATATAATTTCTCTCAAGCATCTTCATTCATTTGCTATTTTTTCCCGGTGTTTCTTTATCTTCTCTTCGTTCATTTTCAGTTCTTACGGTGGTTCGTTCAATAGTTCTCGTCATTCGTTATCATATCAATTTATTCGTTGTTTCTATCCTACCGGTGGTTCGTTGAAGATTTTCTCGAGTTTATGCGATATCTCTCTTAATCCTTTCTACGAGAATAAGTAATATGCCAAATCAACTGCTTGTCATCAATTTAAATTGGTGAAGGATACACATAACATAATTCTTATTCTTGTTTCATCCAAGTGATTAATTCCTTATTCCGGAGCCTCATCAAACTCTTGATTTCAATTATTCATCTTTCTTTTCCAGGGTTCCAAGCTCTCTCAATTTATTTCATCGCGTAGATCCATCTAATCATTGCAAGGATTCACCTTGGGTTTTCAACTTCTCTTTCTTTTCATTCCTTTGTTTACCGGAGTTCTTCATGGAGGCTCTACATGATGGTTCATCAAGGATTCAATTTCTTCTCGAAGTGTTCATTGAGATTCTTTTCAGATGAGTTCAAGCATTCTTCATCTTGTAATCTGGAGTGCAGTTCTTCCTATCTAATCTTTTGAGGTGGTGTTATGTCATTCTTGTCAATTTGAGTTCGTGTTTCATGATTCACATCTTGTCAAGAATGAGATATTTTAAATCCATCAATCTCTTCATTGGAATTATCTTGGGTTATAGTTCACCAAAGCCTTCCCTAAGGATTGTTGCTATTTATGGTGCTTATAAATGACCCAAGTTCTTCAATTATCCTCCTAGCGAAATAAGTTTCTTGTCTCCTTGTTCATATCAATCCAATTCTTTTCCCATGAGTGGCAGGTTGTCACCTCATATATTTGAGATATATTCCATAAGACCATATCAAGTTTATTTCGTTGTTGGTTTTCCTACAACTCCGTTCTAGCCTTTGTTGTAAGCGTGCTCCCTCAAGATCTTGTTTCCCTTCGTTCATTCCATTCCATTCTTTCTTTTTTTCTGGAGGCATTGTGATGTTGCTCTCTTCAACCCATCTTCTGTTTTGTCAGGATCGTGTTCTTTTCTTGGTTTATCCATTTAACCGGAGTGTCATGCCCTCTTTTCAAGTTCTTCCCATTCTGTCAAGTTTTGGCTCCCTTCTCAACCGGAGTGCCGTCTGAAATCGTTCTTACCCCTTGTTACATTCATTCAATAGTTTCGGAGGCAGTGTGTTGTGATTTCATCAAGTATGTAATCATCTGGCCAAGTTCTTATTCAATTCCTTTTCTTTTCAATCGGAGTGCTGCCTGAAGTTGTTCTCCCTTGTTCCTCTTTTCTAATAGAGTGTTTTCAACTTCGTTCATATCCGTTGTATTCTTTTCTCGAAATGGCTTAACCTTTTCAAGGTTCTTTGGTTTCACTCGTTTGCCAAAGAAGCAACTTAGTTTCACCTCACCTCTTCCTCTTCCTTTTCCCTCCGGTGCCATCCCTAGGATCTCGGGTTGAGATCCTCTCGTAGTGGTGGAGTGCTGTGACGCCCCAATACCGGAGCTTCAGTTGCCTTCCAGGGTTTCCGGGTTTCGTCGTGTGTTTTGTTTGGTTCTTTGCATTCATCTTTGCTTCGTGTGCATTGCATCATGTCATCATGCCATCATGTCATTTTTTTAATTCAACTAAATAAATTGCATAGATCTGTTGATCTATTTAAATTGAGGGAACTCACATGGTGACTTTTCTATATAACATATCCTCCCAATATTTTAGGGAGCTATATTAAATATTCCATTAATTTGGAATCATCATAACACACGTGCAAAATAATTCCCATGTCTATTCCTCTTTGAGTTTGACTTTCAAACCTTGCGAATATCTCTCATCTCTTTTATCGAGGCTCCTCTAAAAAAGCTCAGCCCATTTTAGAGTCCTTTCGAATGGGTTTCAAAATTCAAACATGTTGAATTAAATTCAATATGTGCAAATCCTTTTTTTCTCCAAAAATCCTCTTGTCATTTTATTTAAATTCCTCACATTTTTGTGAGTCCAGAAATATTATCCCCATGCGCAAAATCCTTCCCTAACCTTCTCTTTCTTTTCCTCTCTCTAATTTCTTTTCTGTTAAAGAAAATAAGTTAGTTAAGAGAAGAGGGAGGGAGAAGGGAGCCCAGCCGCCTCTGGCCACTTGGGCCTCCTAGCAGCGCCGGCCTCCCAGCCCAGTTGCATCATGCCAGTTTTCCCAGCGCCCACTCCCACCTCTTGGGCCTAACCCACAAGACCGGCCCAATCTCCTTGAGGCCTCACAGCCCGCACCTAAACCTAACCCTCTCCCCAACCGTAACCTCTCCCTCATGATCCCTCCCTCGCACCTCGCGCCGCCAGGGACAGCTTACCTCTCCCTCTCGTCCTCAACCACCACTCGACCCACCTCTCCCTGTCGCTCCCACACGCATCGCTAGGGAGAGGCGCTCCCCAGCATGCGCGAGCCCCGCGCCCCCGCCTCTTTCTCCCACCAGTGCCGCCGCCTTCCCCACTCCGGTGAGGCCGCCGCACGCCGACGCCAAGCGCCGCCGCGCTTGAACCTTCCTGATGCCGCGATCCCGCCTTGCTGTTCGACAACCGGCGCCGCCGTCGGCGCCCAAGGGGCCATCACCATGCCCTGCCTCCTCTCCTTCACGTCGCGACCCCCAAGCTCCTCTCCTACTCTGGCCTCGTCCAGGCTATCCCGTCGCCGCCAGCTGCTCTGGCGAGGCCATGCCTCTCCTTTGTGTCACCCTTCTTCCCTTGCTCTGGCCCCCTCTTCTGCTCGACCCGAGGGCGCTCCTGCTTGGCGTGTTTGCGCGCCTGACGACGACCTCCACCGCGGCCCTGTTCGCGTGGAGCCCCTCCTCCACCACCAAGTGCCCGGCAGCACCTCCTCTGTTCGCGTCCTATGCTGCTGCTCCGCCCTGCCGCCTCTACTCCGACCTGCAAGCCCGCGCTCGTCTCCTGGGTGCCCTCTTAGCCCTGCTGCCTCTGTCGTGGCCAAGACCACCCGGACGCCCGAACTCCTTTTTTGTTGTTGTTGTTGTTGCACACCAAGTCGGACATGCCTTGCTGCCTCCTGTAACGTCCCACGACTCAAGTCCAACGACCGCCACGAGGTTTCACCGAGACCATCAAGTTTGAGACTGCCCCGAACCATGACATCTCGCCGGATCGTCAAAAAAACTATTCGGGATTCACCAAATACCACTACGCCCGGAAACCTTGGGTCGGTCAAGTTCCCCTACGACCCGGGTACGACTACGGGGATTCACCAAGTACCATTCGGATGCGCCAAGTTTGACTACATGGACCGTCAAGTTCCTCCACCGATGACTCGAACGGCTTCAAAACGTGAACCACTACCGTCGACCCTCGAAGACCCCGTGGACGTCAAGTTTCATATCGCGACCACGAACATCTACGGACGTGCACGACTACCGTTGCCCGAAGAACCGCGAGTCACAAGTGCCGTGAACAACTACCGTCGCCGTGGATCCGACAAGTTCACGAGTACGACTACTTCCCACGACTACCCTCGAGGACATTGGTTCCATCAATTTCGACGACCACATGGGCACAACTACCGCCACCGTGATTTTTGTCAAGACATCGTGTACCTCTACTTCCACTACCGCCCCGTTGATCACCGATGACCGATAGTACCACTACTTCCTCTACTTCCCTCGACGAACCCGAACCATCATGTTTGCAAGCTTCGAAGGTATAACCGCCGAGATAATGACCCATGGAACGAATGCATGTTGTGTGATGTATGAGTTGCACCCTATGTTTGCACCGTGCCCGAGTTGTCACTTGCTCGGTCCTCCTCTTCTGCCGCTAACCCGTGGGAACCCGGTAACCGGGATCACCCCACCATCCTTTGCACGCTCCCGCCACACTTTCTCTTGCACCGACGTCTCAATGAGTTGTCGGAACCGGAACGTTGCCGTGGCACCGTTTTCGTTATCGTTGCCGTGGCACCCCTTTTCTTTCCACCACGGTGACAAATGCTTCATAATGCTCTTGTCAACTTTTAATAAAAATTGCATAAACTTGTTCATGTCATCCGCATCATGATAACAACAATTAAAATGTTTAAATTGTTGTTTGCTTTAATTTGCTAAATGCATGTGAGGTTTTACCGGATGCGTTGTTTGTTATATCCGGCCCCATTTAAATTGCTTAGACTCTGTATTTTACTCAAGTTTCACCTCTTGCCATGTTTAACAACATTTAATATTGTCGGGTACATAAACGAGAGAGAACTAAATAATTGATGTGATGTTCCGTCAATATGCAACTCGTTGCATATTGAGCTCCACTTAACTTGTAGTTTTGTTTGTGCCCTTTGCCATGCCATGCATATTTAAACCGGACATGCATCATACTTGGTTGTGCATCATGCCATGTTGATGTGATGGTTGTTTACTATGTTGTGTGCTCCTTTCCGGTGTTGCTTCTTCGGGTTGGTTCCGATAACGTCGCGTTTGTGAGGAACCGTTCGACTACGTCCATTTGTCTTCTTCATGGACTCGTTCTTCTTCCTTGCGGGATTTCAGGCAAGATGACCATACCCTCGAAATCACTTCTATCTTTGCTTGCTAGTTGCTCGCTCTTTTGCTATGCCTATGCTGTGATACCTACTACTTGCTTATCATGCCTCCCATATTGTTGAACCAAGCCTCTAACCCACCTTGTCCTAGCAAACCATTGTTTAGCTATGTTACCGCTTTGCTCAGCCCCTCTTATAGCATTGTTAGTTGCAGGTGAAGATGAAGTTTGTTCCTTGTTGGAACATGGAGATGTTGTTCCTTGTTGGAACATGTTTACTTGTTGGGATATCACACTATCTCTTATTTAACTAATGCATCTATATACTTGGTAAAGGGTGGAAGGCTCGGCCTTATGCCTGGTGTTTTGTTCCATTCTTGCCGCCCTAGTTTCCGTCATATCGGTGTTATGTTCCCAGATTTTGCGTTCCTTACGCGGTTGGGTCATAATGGGAACCCCTTGACAGTTCGCCTTGAATAAAACTCCTCCAGCAATGCCCAACATTGGTTTTACCATTTGCCACCTAGCCTTTTTCTTTCCCTTGGGTTCTGCAGACTCAAGGGTCATCTTTATTTAAACCCCCCGGGCCAGTGCTCCTCTGAGTGTTGGTCCAAACAGAGCCACTTGCAGCGCCATCTCGAGGAAACTCGAGGGCTGGTTTTAGTTGTACGTAGTGCTCATCTGAGTGTGCCCTGAGAACGAGATATGTGCAGCTCCTATCGGGATTCGTCGGCACATTCGAGCGGTGTTGCTGGACTTGTTTTACCATTGTCGAAATGTCTTGTAACCGGGATTCCGAGTCTGATCGGGTCTTCCCGCTAGAAGGAATATCCTTCATTGACCGTGAGAGCTTGTGATGGGCTAAGTTGGGACACCCCTGCAGGGATTTGAACTTTCGAAAGTCGTGCCCGCGGTTATGGGCAGATGGGAATTTGTTAACGTCCGGTTGTAGAAAACCTGAAGTTGACCTTATTCAAAATACATCAACCGCGTGTGTAACAGTGATGGTCTCTTTCCGGCGGAGTCTGGGAAGTGAACATGGTGTTGGAGTAATGCTTGACGTAGGTTGTTCTAGGATCACTTCTTGATCATAGTTGTTCGACCGTGCTTTTGCCTTCTCTTCTCGCTCTCTTTTGCGAATAGGTTAGCCACCATATATGCTAGTTGCTTACTGCAGCTCCACCTCATACCTTTTACCTTACCCATAAGCTTAAATAGTCTTGATCGCGAGGGTGTGAGATTGCTGAGTCCCCATGACTCACAGATACTTCCAAAACCAGCTTGCAGGTGCCGATGAGACCGTGCAGGTGACGCAACCAAGCTCAAGGAGGAGCTCGATGAAGATCTTGTCCTTTGTGTTGATCCGTTTCCAGGTGATCAGTAGTGGAGCCTAGTTGGGGTCGATCGGGGTTCTGTGTAGCATTTGGGGTAGTCTTCTTTTATTTTGGTTCCATAGTCGGACCTTGTTTGTATCTGGTTGATGTAATGCTTTATTCATGTATTTGTGTGAAGTGGTGATTGTAAGCCAACTATGTATCTTTTTTTCCCTTATATATTACATGGGTTGTGTGAAGATTACCTCACTTGCGACATTGCTTTCAATGCGGTTATGCCTCTAAGTCGTGCTTCGACACGTGGGAGATATAGCCGCATCGAGGGCGTTACAGCTCGGCAGACTGCTGGCTTGATGAGTTGCCAGCCGTCCTCTGGAGCCTGCGCACGACTCCAAACAAGTCAACTGGCTTCACACCCTTCTTCCTCGTCTACGGTGCTGAAGCTGTCATCCCAACGGACATAGAGTTCGACTCCCCTCGAATCACCATGTACACCGAAGAGGAAGGAAAAGAAGCACATCAAGACGGTGTCGATCTGCTGGAAGAGGGCCGGCTATTGGCACTCAGCCGGTCCAGCATCTACCAGCAGAGCCTACGCTGATACTACAACCGGAAGGTCAAGCCGCGATCTTTCCAAGAAGGAGACCTTGTGCTCCAGCTGATTCAGCGAACAGCCGGCCAGCACAAGCTCTCAGCACCTTGGGAAGGCCCTTTCATCATCAGCAAAGTGTTGGGCAACGACTCCTACTACCTGATCGATGCTCAGAAGCCCCGAGCACGCAAGAGGGACGACTCCAGCAAAGAGATGGAGCGGCCATGGAATGCAAACCTCCTCCGAAGATTTTACAATTAATGCAGTATGTATCACACTACCTTTTGTATTAAAGTACGAAGACCTCGGGCCCCTCGAGAAGAGCTCGGGGACTGCCTTCTTTTATCTATATGATAAAGAGTTATGCCTATGAATATGTTATTCTTCATTATGCCACTTGGCACCGGGTTCGACTAGTCGGCCCGGGGACTTGCCGACTTGAGCTATGAAACGACTTCCTGCAGCCGGACAAGTAATGTGTGGCACTTAAGCCGTCTCCTGTTAGAAGCCGCAGATCGCAGAGCGACTGTCCGGCGAACAGGAGTAAGGTAGAATGGGTGTCCATATGAAAAATGGCTAAGGACTCAAAGCTCGCTCATATTTTAAAGCCGGTTTTCAGCCTTTTACAACCGACTCTTTAGCAGCCGGCTTGCCGTTTCCTAAATTAACTTGCTAAAAACTCTAAAAGGCTAAGTACTTGCCTTCCCAAAGAAGCCAAGTTTTTGATCTAGCGGCAGTCCACAGAGCGGCTCTTTGACTGGCAAGACGGCAACCAAGGGAAGGCAGCAAAGGAAAAAGTCAAAGAGCAATAAGCAAGAAGAGATAGAATGCGGATAAATATTTACATAGAAAGGCCCTTGGCCGAATCATCAAACGGAAGTTCAGGATACACCCAGTGGGTGGAATTGTGCAAAATAACAAGTTCATTGAGAATGCTAAGAAGGTAAAATAAAGACAAAGTGGCAGCCTAGGAAGCCGCGGACGGACTCGGACGACCGGAGGGGTCGGCGGTGCCAGTTGTCGGGGCGGCCGGCTGGTTGGTCTCCGCTTGATCACCTCTGGCAACAGCTGGCTCAGTTGGGCGCGGCTCGTTGCTAGAGGCGCAGTCGAGCTAGGGCTGGCCGTCTGCCTCGACCTCTGGCGCCTCCTCCTCATCTCCTCCCTCCTCCTCGCCTTCCT
The DNA here is from genome assembly GCF_056163025.1 of Triticum urartu. NCBI lineage: Eukaryota > Viridiplantae > Streptophyta > Magnoliopsida > Poales > Poaceae > Triticum > Triticum urartu. The sequence continues at coordinate 582,814,886 of NC_141879.1, forward strand.
CTTCGCCACTGGAGTTGATCACCTCCGTCGAGTCCTCACCGTCATTCGGGTTCAGCCCAAACCACTCCGGTGGCACCTCCTCGCCGTTCTCAGCCCGCTCTGGGACGAAGACGCTGGTGTTGGTGTACTCGGCGATCGACGCGACGCGCTTGACAAGATCGTCTTCCACTGCTGCCAGCTCTGCCTGAGCCTCCAGCCGGAACATGGCTAACTGGGCTAAGCTCAGCCCAGGATACCACGCCTTGGCGAATTCTAAAGCCCGGCATGCTCCAGCCCGGACCGAAGAACCCTTCCAGGCCTCAAGACGGCCGACTGTGACCTCCAGCCAGTCGGCAGTCCGACTGGGGGTGTGTGGTGCGTGCATATCCGGCCATAGGGCGACAATCGCCTGGGCACCGACACGTTGAAGCCGGCGCAACATCCGTTGGGCTGGCCGAAGGCGGGCCTCGATGCTAAGGATCTGCTCGCCAAGAGTTCGGGGGGTGTTGTCGGCGATCTGTGCGCCGTCCGCCCTCCGTGCTTCATGATCAGCCTCGATTGCTTGATTAGCGGCGTCCGAATGGCCGGGGAAGAAGTCTACTAAGAAAGAAGAACGAAGAAACAAGGTTAAAAATTTAAGGCCGACTCGACTAGCAGTCGGCAGCCCAGAAAAGGAAACGAGGGGAAGCTCACCATCGACAAGATCTTCGATTGCTTAGAAGCCGGAGACCAGCGTCGCCTCCTTGTCGGTCCAGGAGGAGCGTTCGGACGCAAATTCGGCGAGAAGGGAGGTCTCCTTATCCTCTGCCTCCTTCTGGGCCCTCTGGAGCAGCTCCTTCTGCTCCGCCAGCTGCGTAGCCAGCCGGTCGCGCTCCTCCGTCAGTCGGCCGCACTCCTCCTCCTTGACGCGCAGCGCGGTGTTGACTTCGCCCAGCTGCTGCTGAAGGGCGGCGTTGGCTTCTGAACAAGGAGGGGGAGGGGTGTTAGTTGTCAACAATGAAGAAAGGTCGCCGGGAAGATCCGGCCTGACTGCTTAGTAGTCGGCCCGAATCTCGGGGACTACAACCCGCGGGTGCGCCAGCGTGCCCCCGCAGAGAAAGAAGAAGACTCACCCCGGCTGTTCGACAAGTCGGCGGTCCGCTTGGCCAGCTCCTGAACATTGGTGTTGAAGGAGGTCACGCGAAGATTGTGGTAATCCTGCATCAAAATTTCAGAAAAAATGTTGGTACTTGGAACTCATCGATTATAGTTCCGAGCCGCCTGCTCAGCAGCCGGCTCGAAACTCGGGGACTACACCCAGTGGGTGCGCTGGCGCGCCCCCACAAAGAAAAACAAGGAAGCAAAGCAAAAAGGAAGGATGCGTACCTGGATGGCTGTTCGTGATGCCAGATATGCCTTGGTGCACTCCTTGATGGCATCATCCTCGGCCCGGAGCTTGGCTTGGACGTCCAAGAGCGCCCGGTTCAACGGGCCCGTCCCGCCTCCCCGCACCCACCCTGTGGGCGCAGCGCTCGACACCTCGGTGTCCGGGATCGTGGAGCTCGCAGCGCCGGTCTCCAGAGGATGCGGCGCTGAGGCCACCTTCGCGAGACGGCGGCGCGTCGGCATACTGGCCGCGAGGGCCAGGCCCGTCGCCGCCGCACCTCCGGTTAGCGGCACTAGCGGGTCCGCCGGTTGTCCACCTGGCGCGCCTCCGGAGGGTGGCGGTGGCGGCACAATGACTTCCGGCATGGCGGTGACGTCGGCGTCCCTCTCCATGACCGGGTTCTCGTCGCCGACTTCCCCAGTCTGCGCCGTGAACTCCGGTGACGGCGGCGCAGAGTTCAAGGGGACAACAAACACCGCCGACTAGCAGTGTGCGGCTTCCTCTGCGCGCTTCTTCTCCGCATCGGCAGCCTCGGCCTCCGCCAGCTTCTTCAGGGCGGCGGCCTCCGCCTTTTCGGCTTCCGCCTTCTTCAAGCAGGCGGCTTCCCGCTCCTCCCGCGCCTCCCGCGCATTCCGCTCCGTCGCCTCCCGGAGGTCGGCGACGGGATCAATCCGCCGGGTGGTGGAGGAGGTCTCCGCCGACTTTATGACGGGGCCGGCGGCCGACTTCTCAAGAGAGAGCGGTGCCCTAAAGTCGGGAAAATAAAGTAAAGGGGTTTTAGATAGACTCAATACAGAAATGTGAAGGTACGAAGGGAGGTAGTACTTACGCCGAAATCAGCTACGGCGTCTTCACCACCTCGCGGAAGCGGTTGGCCTTTGCGGCCGCTTCGTCCCGCTTGGTCGCCGCAGCTGAGCCCTTGGGATTCTTCGGCCGGCTGCCGAACAGGCTCGTCCTGGCCTTGCGCTTCTTGCCGCCGCCTTGAGCGTCCGGTGGGGCTGACGAGCCTGCGCCCGGCTGGCCGGCTCCTGGCTAGTGGCGTGGGGCAACCTCCTCGTCATCATCAGACCAGTCCTCGTGACTGGCCCCAAGTCTCGGGCCACCTGACACGCTGCCTCCTCCCTCGGCGTTGTCCTCCAGGGCCGCCGCCCCCAAGTCGGGGTCGTCCACATCGCTCTCCGCTCGGTCGGGGAGGAACTCACGGTCCAGCCCCACGGTGCCTGCTACTGGCTGGAGGAGGGGGTTCTGACCAAAGCCGACTGGTCAGAACGAGCAAGACGGACTCAGCAGTAAAGATGTTAGGAGAATCGAAGAAAAAGAGAGAAGGAAAACGACTCACCAGAGGCGGAGGGGCAGCACGTGAATACGACTCCTTGCCGAACTGCCACTCTTCGTTGAGGTCACAACTCGCAAGATAGTTCACCATGTAGGCTACCTCCTCGTGAGGCATCTCCTTGGTGCACATTCGGCTCGGGTCTCGGTGCCCGCTCATCTGGCAGATCATGTGGGGGCGACTTTGGAGGGACAGCACTCGGCGCGCCATGAAGGCGGCCAACAAGTCTGGCCCAGTCAGGCCCTCCGACTGCGCCAACACTCGAAGCCGCGCAATGGCGCCGGCTCCTGCAGGCGTCAGCGTCCGGGCCCGGTGCGACCAGTTGGGCTGTCTCCCAGCCAGCGGGCCGGCTACGTAGGCCGACAGGTTGACCCAATCACCCTCCAAGGAGACGTTCTTCACGTAGAAGTACGACCGTTGCCACATCTTCACCGACTTGATCAGCCTGATGGAGGGAAATGGGTTGTCGGCCCCCGACCTCCGCACAGCAATGAACGTGCCGCACTGAGCCGGCAAGCCCGCGGCTTGGGTGCCGATCTTGGAGAAGAAGAACTCCCCCCAGAGCTCGATGGTGGGGAGAACGCCGATGAAGCCTTCGCACAGGGTGGAGAAGGCAGACAGTAGCACCACCGTGTTGGGGGTGAGGTGGTGCGGCTGGAGTCCGTAGAACTCGAGGAAGGAGCAGAAGAAGTTGCTCGCCGGCAGGCCCAGGCCGCGCAGGCAGTGCGAGCGGAAGACGACCCGCTCGCCCTCCTACGGCGCTGGCGAAATTTCTCCCCTCCGCGCGAGGCGGACCCTCACAAGGTCCTCGCCGGGCAATCGATGCATCTTGCGGAGGAAGTCGATGTGATCCTCATGGACCTCTGAACCATCCCAGGTACTGGAGTGCATCGTCGGGGGCGTGACGGCGGAGGAAGAGCTCATCATGAGCGGACCGCCGCAACGTTCAACGAGGCTCGAGGTGCAGAGAGAGAGAGAGAAGAAGGAGAGGAAGCAGTGGGGAGGCGGGACGCGCGTGCTCCGCCGTTTCCCCTCCTCCCCCTACTTATAGCCCATTGGGCTGCGAAGCCGAGGGGGCGGTTGTGGGATTTACTGTGCCCACTACCCCACGCCCCCCATGTTTATCGCGCAAAGTTACTACGCATAGTAACTCCGTGGGAACCTCAACCGCCCCCCACGGCCTCAGCGGATCCGCTCGCATGCCGAGGCGTGGTAGTGGCGGGCCCCGCCTGCGGACATGTCCCATTTTGCGGACGGGTAGGCAGGCTGGCCCGGCCACTCGTTGCCACGTAGTGGGCACGAAGTGGGTGGCAGCCAGGAAGCTTAGCTTGTACGCCACTGAGTTCCCGCTAGGGGATTCGAAAGTATTTTTTTGGACAAGTCAAAGTCAGGCGACTCTGACTCCTACCAGTCGGCCCGGCAGAGTCAAGCGGAGTCCCCACCTCAAGTACTCGAAGAATGATGCTACTGAGGCTCCTCGGCTAGATGTCCATGACGCCTCATCAGCTTCGGGGACTACTGTCAGAGTAATGGGCCGCGGGTAGGCTAACCCGAGGCCCATAACCTTTCAAGACATCGGGGCTGACTGCGCCCCTCAAGACAACAGACGGAGAGCCTACTTCAGGAAGGCGGCTGGAGGAACAGCCGGCAGCCCATATGCGTCCGAGTCCTAGAGAAGCGATCAAGACCGGCCGACTGGCGGCTTCCAGAGAAGCCGGCCACGGGGAGTCGGCCCATGACACCAGCAAAGCCCATGCCCTCATCAGGGGGGATGGGACAGGGAGTGGCGACAGCAAAGCCCACTCCCTCCCCTTTTCCGGGGGATGGCCAGGGCACAGTGCATTGTACCAGCGGAGATCTCCGTCTGACACAGCACTGTTGCCATGCCATCCCTGACGTCAGCAATAGTGGGCAGAGTCATGTACCCACGACGGCCTGACGGTACGATCCACGGAAGACTGGCCCTACCAGTCAGTGAGAGTCCGGAAGACGGCAAGGTCGCCACCAGTCGGACCCGTAGGAAGCCGACCCGCAGAAGTCGGCCTACCCCTCCCATGGGCCCCACGTGCCATTAACCAGACGAGACGGGGAGTGGCTACAGTAATCGCCTGCCAGGCGGCAGGACTGTAGCCACGACCCCATGGCCAAGCCTGCGTCATTAGAAGCATGGCTACAGTAATCAGCAGCCGGCAGGACCCGCCAGCGGCGAGTGCGGCCTGTCGGCTCCGTACCAGACTAGTCGGCTAGGCCCACCAATCGGTGGGCCCATCAGTCGGCAAGAGGGCCCGCAGGCGAAGAGACTGACAGCTGGGCCCTGCGTCCATACAATTTACCATTGTACCCCTAGGGGTAGGCTTATATAAACCCCCCAGGACACCCATGCAAAGGGTTCCGATTCATTAGAACTAGACTAGACCTTAAAGAAAGGGGAGAGCTAGCCCTGCCTTCTCCTATCCACAGATATAGCTTGAGGAGCGCCTTTGTACTCACTTTGCCTTAGTCATCATGCGGAGACCCCGCAGATCAGGACTAGGGGTGTTATCTCCTAGGAGAGCCCCGAACCTGGGTAAACTACGCCGACGTTCGTGTCTACGCCTCATCCCATTTCTAGGCACCGGCGACGTTCTACTCACCCCCACCATGATAAGCCATCCATTGGCATATGTCGCACCCAACCCCCGACAATCATCATGTGAGATGGAGTAGCTTTCAATGGTGAACATCACTATGTTGATCATATCTACTATATGATTCATGTTCGACCTTTCGGTCTCAGTGTTCCGATGGCATATTTGCATATGCTAGGCTCGTCAAGTTTAACCCGAGTATCCTGCATGTGCAAAACTGGCATGCACCCATTGTATGTGAAGGTAGAGCTTATCACACCCGATCGTCACGTGGTGTCTCAGCACGAAGAACTGTCGCAACGGTGCATACTCAGGGAGAACACTTATACCTTGAAATTTTAGTAAGGGATCATCTCATAATGCTACTGTCGTACTAAGAAAAATAAGATGCATAAAAGATAAACATCACATGCAATCAAAATATGTGACATGATATGTCCATCATCATCTTGTGCCTTTGATCTCCATCTCCAAAGTATCGTCATGATCTCCATCGTCACCGGCATGACACCATGATCTCCATCATCTTGATCTCTATGAACGTGTCGTCACATGGTCGTCTTGCCAACTATTGCTTTTGCAAGCTATCGCATAGTGATAAAGTAAAGCAATTATATAGTGCTTGCATCTTATGTAATAAAGAGACAACCATAAGGCTCCTGCCAATTGCCGATAACTTTAACAAAACATGATCGTCTCATACAACAAATTATATCTCATCATGTCTTGACCATATCACATCAGAACATATCCTGCAAGAACAAGTTAGATGTCCGCTACTTTGTTGTTGCAAGTTTTATCTGGCTGCTATGGGCTTCTAGCAAGAACCGTTCTTACCTACGCATCAAAACCACAATGATTTTTCGTCAAGTGTGCTATTTTAACCTTCAACAAGGACCGGGCGTAGTCAAACTTGATTCAACTAAAGCTGGAGAAACATACACCCACTAGCCACATGTGTGCAAAGCACGTCGGTAGAACCAGTCTCATGGACGCGGTCATGTAATGTCGGTCTAGGCCGCTTCATCCAACAATACCTCCGAATCAAAGTATGACATGCTGGTAAGCAGTATGACTATTATCGCCCACAACTCTTTATGTTCTACTCGTGCATATAACATCTACGCAAAGACCTGGCTCGGATGCCACTGTTGGGGAACGCAGTATTTCAAAATTTTCACCTACGGTCACGCAAGATCTATCTAGGAGATGCATATCAATGAGCGGGGAGAGTGTGTCTACGTACCCTCGTAGACCAAAAGCGGAAGCGTTTAGTAACGCGGTTGATGTAGTCGAACGTCTTCGTTATCCAACCGATCCAAGTATCGAACGTATGGCACCTCCGCGTTCAGCACACGTTCAGCTCGATGACGCCCCTCGGGCTCTTGATCCAGTTTAGGCCGAAGGAGAGTTCCATCAGCACGACGACATGGCGACGGTAATGATGAAGTTACCGGTGCAGGGCTCTGCCGAAGCACTACGACGATACGACCGAGGTGTGTAACTGTGGAGGGGGGCACTGCACACGGCTAAGTCAAATCTTGGACTGCCTTTGGGGTGCCCCCTGCCAACATATATATAGGAGGGAGGAGGAGGAGGCCGACCTAGGACGGCCGTGCCTATAGGGGGAGTCCAACTAGGATTCCCAATCCTAGTTGGAGTCGCATTCCGTTTCCAAGAGGGGAGAGAGGGATGGAGTAGGAGAGGGAGAAGGAAAGAGAGGGGGCCGCCGCCCCCTCCCTAGTCCAATTCGGACTTGCCATGGGGGGGAACCCTTGAGGCCCTTCTCTCCTTTCCCGTATGGGCCATTAAGGCCCACTACTTCCCCCGGCGAATTCCCGTAACTCTCCGGTACTTCGAAAAATACCCGAATCACTCGGAACCTTTCCGATGTCCGAATATAGCCTTCCAATATATCGATCTCTACCTCTGGACCATTTTGATACTCCCCATCATGTCTGTGATCTCATCCGGGACTCTGAACTACCTTCGTTCATCAAATCACATAACTCATAATATAAATCATCATCGAACATTAAGCGTGCGGACCCTACGGGTTCGAGAACTATGTAGACATGACCGAGACACATCCCCGGTCAATAACCAATAGCGGAACATGGATGCTCATATTGGCTCCTACATATTCTACGAAGATCTTTATCGGTCAAACCGCATAACAACATACATTGTTCCCTTTGTCATCGATATGGTACTTGCCCGATATTCGATCGTCGGTATCATCATACCTAGTTCAATATCGTTATCGGGAAGTCTCTTTACTCGTTCCGTAATGCATCATCCCACAACTAACTCATTAGTCACATAGCTTGCAAGGCTCATAGTGATGTGCATTACCGAGAGGGTCCAAATATACCTCGCCGATACACGGAGTGACAAATCCTAATCTCGATCTATGCCAACTCAACAAACACCATCGGAGACACCTGTAGAGCATCTTTATAATCACCCAGTTACGTTGTGACGTTTGATAGCACACAAGGTGTTCCTCCGGTATCCGGGAGTTGCATAATCTCATAGTCAGAGGAACATGTATAAGTCATGATGAAAGCAATAACAATAAAACTAAACGATCATTTATGCTACGCTAAGGGATGGGCCTTGTCCATCACATCATTCTCTAATGATCTGATCACGTTCATCAAATGACAACACATGTCTATGGTCAGGAAACTTAACCATCTTTGATTAACGAGCTTGTCAAGTAGAGGCATACTAGGGACACTCTGTTTTGTCTATGTGTTCACACATGTACTAAGTTTCAGGTTAGTACAATTCTAGCATGAATAATAAACATTTATCATGATATAAGGAAATATAAATAACAACTTCATTATTGCCTCTAGGGCATATTTCCTTCAGCTTTTGACTCATATTATGCAATTAAGAAGAAAACCACTAGAAAATATGGTACTTGTGCGGTGAAAGCTTGATATGCACAAGGCCAACGATAGGATGCAATGGACCTTCTTGGAGGCATTTTTTATGTTTGGGATCGTTATGGAATGTGTTAGATCGATGAAATACTAGGTACGAGTGAATTTTGAGCTAACTGGTTATTTTGTTCCTTCCAGGGAACTCGGATAGGGCGACTGTCGGTGTCAAAACCGGCGGATCTCGGGTAGGGGGTCCCGAACTGTGCGTCTAGGCGGATGGTAACAGGAGGTAGGGGATACGATATTTTACCCAGGTTCGAGACCTCTTGATGGAGGTAAAACCCTACGTCCTGCTTGATTAATATTGATGATATGGGTGGTACAAGAGTAGATCTACCACGAGATCAGAGAGGCTAAACCCTAGAAGCTAGCCTATGGTATGATTGTTGTTCGTCCTATGGACTAAAACCCTCTGGCTTATATAGACACCGGAGAGGGCTAGGGTTACACAGAGTCGGTTACAATGGTAGGAGATCTACATATCCGTATCGCCAAGCTTGCCTTCCACGCCAAGGAAAGTCCATTTCGGACACGGGACAAAGTCTTCAATCTTGTATCTTCATAGTCCAGGAGTCCGGCCGAAGGTATAGTCCGGCTATCCAGACACCCCCTAATCCAGGACTCCCTCAGTAGCCCCTGAACCAGTCTTCAGTGACGACGAGTCCGGCGCGCAGATTGTCTTCGACATTGCAAGGCGGGTTCCTCCTCCAAGTACTTCATAGAAGATTTCGAACACAAAGGTAGTGTCCGGCCTGCAAAATAAGTTTCCACATATTGCCATAGAGAGAATAATATTTACACAAATCTAATCTGCTGACGTATTCCGTAGCGTGACATCACACCACGGCCAAGTCTTTATTCGAATCGTTTTACTGTCCCACCTCAGCGCATTTAGCGAGGCGGTTTCCTTGGCATGTCTTGTCAAAGCAGAGATCGTGTCCCCTTATTCCGAGATTCTCATCAATACGGGCGTGGGTAACCCAACCGTACCCGTTGGTATGTTTTCTCGATCAAAGGCGAGTCCCAAACGGTCACGGGGAGGGCCCTTGGTATTCAACCTCTTATAAAGAGACCAAGGCCTTACTCTTTTCTTTGAATCTCAAACGAGTTCGCCCTTCGCCTCGAGTTCCAACACCCAAGGCTCCAGATTTCAGGCGCCCTGGACCTTCGACAATGTCCGGTTCCGACCTTCGAGGCCGATGGATGCCCTCCTCCGTCATGGAGGAGGACGTGCTGAAGTTGAGAGAGGCCAGGTTCTTGACCGGCGAAATCTCGCATAGGCTGCCTGCTCAAGGGCAGGTCATTCCCACTCCCAAGCCTGGTGAGAGTGTGGTGTTCATGTCTCACTTACTTCGGGGGCTAGGCTTCCCGACGGATCCCTTCGTGAGGGGGCTCATGTTTTTTATGGGCTGGAATTTCACGACTTAGCTCCGGAGTCCATCCTCCATATTTCCTCATTCATCGTCATGTGTGAAGCCTTCCTCCGTATTACTCCTCACTTCGGACTATGGCTCAAGACCTTCAAAGTAGAGCCGAAGATGATCGAGGGATGGCACGCGGAGTGCGGAGGTGCTTTTATAAGCAAGAATGCTGGTGCTCCATGGCCCGAGGGCTCTTTTCAAGAGGAGTCCAGCTTATGGCAACGAGATTGGTTTTATATCACAGCTCCCAGGAGCACCAAGTGGGTGGCGCTGCTTGCTTTCCGCTCGGGTCCCCCGCCACGACTGGCGTCATGGGTCAATAAGGGGCTGGACTGGGGGTCGGCAAAGGACGTGCTCCTGTTGCAGGGCCGCATCCGAGATCTCCTAGAAAGATACATCAGTCTGGTCATGGTGACGCAGGTTATGTTAATTCGCCGAGTTCTGCCATTCAAACATCGCCCCCTCCGCCTGTGGGAGTTCAACCCGGAGGGACCACGAGTTCTCCAACATTTTCTTGGCATGACGCCCGTGGAGATGTACAAATTGTTCTTCGGACCACAAGTAGTGTGTCCGGATTCTACGGAGGACGCAGGTCTGAGCTGCAATCGTCCGGATACTCAAGTAAGTAGCCTTGTGCCCGGATTCGCTATCCGCATATTTATCATAAAATTGCCCCTAAAAGATCTGTCCTTTAAACAGGAGTGGATAGCGAAAGCAAAGCTAATCAGGTGTCCAGCCCCCCTCCCCGAGACCATGCCGGGTCCCGTGCTAGTCAGGATGTTGGAGGTTGTGCCTTCAAAGGAAAGCGAGGGAGGGGAGAAGGAAGCTACAGCCTCCTCGAAGGAGGTTGTCCGGAAGGGAGGAATCGAAAATTCCTCTCCTCAGGGGAAGAAGAGGACCACCTCTGAAGACCCGGAGACCATGGCCTCAAAGCGGGGGAAGAAATCTTCGCCAGAGGGTCCTGTGCTGGGGGATACTTCGGCCGAATTATGCCCTCAAGGGGATCAGCCCTCCACCGAGCCGTAAGTAGAGAGGAGTTTTCTTTTTAAGAAATGAGAGAAATCCTTGCTTTTAATCTGAGAAAAGTAATCAAAAATTTACCTTGTAGCTCGGACCTTAGCCCTTCTCAGCAGAGCTCGTCTTTGGGGGATCTTCTTCCAGAGATGATGGAGAGCGGAACGCCTCCCCCTGCCGTACCGCCTTGCAAGGCGGGCGACCCTGAGGTATCGTCGCGGAGGGTTTCTCCGAATCCGGCAGGGCCGGAAGGTAGTCATATGGCCCCCCAAAGCCCTCCGCATCCGGCCTTCGAAAAGGGCCATCGGACGAGTCCAGCGCCGTCTGGTGCGCGGTCGGAGGAGCTGAAGGATCTGCTAGGGCGAGCATCTATCTCAGAGGAGCACCGTGCATTGATGGGTACTGTGATTGAGAGGATTTCATCCGCGGAGAGCGGATTGCACGAGGCCGTCAGAAGTTTACTGACAGGTTTTGAGGTACGCGAAATAATGTACCCTTTTTGGACAGTTGCGCATAAATAAGATGCGCCCTGTGTAGATAGTAGCCCCTGAGACTCTGTGCGTTGTCAAAAGTGATGGCGCGCAGAGGATCATAATCCCAGGTCTAATATGCCGCCTTCATACGTAGGTGGAGAAGTGTCCGGTGGCCAGCCGGACTTACGAATTTGCCGAGCTAAAGCAGCAACTTGACATGGCAGATGCCGACATCGCGCTTGTCAACAGGCGTCTTGACGAGGCACAAGGTATGTAATTCCTCCAGCGGCACCTGGTAAGAGGAGCTTTATACCAGTATCTTACAATGTGTGTGCTTGATGTAGATGGTGCTGCTGCCATGGAGAATCTTCGGGCGGAACATGCCCGAGCCAAGGAGCAAGCCAGGAAAAGTGATGCGGTTGCCGGAAAGGCAATTGAAGAGCTGAAAGCCGAACAGGCTGCTCACTGCCGAAGCAAGAAGGAAATGGTCGAGATGGCCGTGAAGCTGAAGAACACTGCTGACCGTTGCAAGCTTCTTGAAAAAGATGATCGGGCGGAATAGACGGACCTGGAGAAGGCCGTTTCCGATGCCAAGGATGCCCGCTCTGCAATGAGAGCTATGAAGGAGGAGCTGCATCAGGCCGGAGAGATCGCGGCTGGAAAGCCCTTTATGCTGCGGAGGAAGTTCTGTGAACCTAAACATGCTCCGTTAGACTGGATGTGGAGTATGGCGGACACCTATCTAGATTTGGCAGCGAGTGCCGCAAATGTGGCCGAACACTTCCGAGATCAAGAAGATCGCGAAGTGGAAAAGCTCTTTTGGTCACAGTTCCACAATCCGAAGCTTCCATTGTCATTAGCCGATCGTTTGGTCGAATGGGCCGAGCTAAATAGGTTGTCCGGACTCGCCATGAAGTATGTCATGAGTCATCTGTGGCCAGAGAGGCCAGAGCCGAAAAGTTATTTCAACTTAGTGCAGCAGTTTCTTGGTGCGGCACCGCATATCAATGCGATGAAGAGGTCAGCGTGCATAGAGGGTGCGCGGATGGCTCTTGCCCGTGTGAAGACATACTGGGCGGAAATGGAGGCCACCGCTGTTGCATCCCCATACTCGGATGGAAGCCGAGTACCTGCTGAGCACTATTTTCAGGATGTTCTGCAAGGCGCTCGTTTAATAGAGACGCAGTGCTCGAAGGATACTATATTCGAATAGCATATATTATTGTAAAACAATATTTTGATAAATTATAGAAGCTTTTTATACTTGTGCCTACAAGTATTATAATACCTCATGTGCGGCCGTTTAACATATATGTATATATAATCTGAAAGATGGCAGTCGTCGGCTTCAGCCCCCACGCACATAATGCGGGGGTGTTCGCAGAAGGCGCATTTTCACACTTGATCGAACGTCTTGGTCCTACAAAGGAGGTGATAGCGCAGCGAACTAGGCAATCGGACTATGATGCTTTATCACTTTCACTTAGCCATAGGAGTTTGACAGTGAGGCTACTTATATAGCCCCTGGTGGCGCCTGCGCTCGCCCGAACTCGGGGCGCGTATGTGCCTGGCCGGGAAGCGGCCCTTCGTTAATGCGGAGGAATCCTAAAGATTCCGGTAAGTCATCGAGTGGTTGACCAGTCTCACGCTATATTATGACAGTCAGTTTTCGGCTTTCTCTACTGAGGTGCTCGCCTGGCCGAACCGGGGCACAATCGCAGTAGTTCTCCTGATGCCGCCTTAGCCGATAGAGCAGAACGTAAGGTAGCAAAACACAGGAGCCGGGTAAACCCAACATTTGACCAAAGACATGATTCGGAGCTGATGCATATAAGGCCAAACTCGCGACGCCGAACACTTCCTAAGGTATTTAGGCTTTATGAGGGCGGGCGGGATAACGCCCTTAGTAATAAACCCCTAGTGTCCAAGTACGCGCAAAACTCTGACGTGGCCACATGCCAAAACGCCAGCCTCCTCCTTGGTTATACCAAGAAACCAGGGGATATGTATCAACAAGAGACAGTAAAAAAGGTTTACGCAGGGTCTTAATCTGAAAAGAATCCTTGGAACGGGTCCTTGATGCACGTCTGTGCCTGTGTCTCCGTTGTGTCGTATCCTGGACGGGCGTAGCACGGTGTTCATCTGTAAAAGAGAGGAACTTAGTTTAGGAAAGATCGTGCCGAACATGAGTTATACTAAATAAACGAAGTATAAATCGAAATGGGTAAAATTGAGCTTTATTGTCTCTTGTTTTATATGCGCGGAGCCCCTAGTACAGGGGTATACGGCTATTAAGCCTTTATCAATTGTATGTTTATGCCAGACTCGTCTAGCCATGTTTCGTGGTCTTGACGACCTGTTTAGGTGCTTTGGCTGGTGAAGCCGCTTTATTGTGGGGCTGTCAAGGCAGCCGCACTGTCTTCCGCGCGGGAGGAACACTCAATGTTTTCCCTTTAATGAGATGATGCCTCGTGGACCGGGCATCTTAAGCGTAAGAGATGCATAATGCGATATTGTGTTAAAACGGGCGAAAGCTTCGCGTCCCAGCAGTGCTTGATAGCTACTTGAGAATGGGGCGATGTGGAAAGTTAGTTGTTCGTGACGGAAGTTATCGAGGGAGCCGAACATAACTTCTAGCCGGAGAGAACCCATGCAACGGGCGTCCGGGCCTGGCGTTACCCCTTGAAAGGAGGTTTTGCTATGGCGAATTTTTGTTGGGTCTATCCCCATGTTGCGGATTGTGTCCTGGTATAACAGGTTTAGACCACTGCCGCCGTCCATCAGGACATTTGTAAAGTGGAGTCCGCCGATTATTGGATCTAATATCAAGGCAGTCCAGCCTGCGTTCCGGATACTTCTAGTGGTCGAAGGTGATCGGTTTTAACAACCATTGGCGAGACTCCTTTGGGATAGGCCGTATGGCGCGTATCTCTGTTGGCACCATTCTGTTCGTCACGTGAAGTAAGTTTACTGTTTTGACTTCTTGTGGGAAATCCTTTTGTTTCCTGGTGCCTGCTTGTGGGTTTCGTTGTCATCCTCACTTGGTGTGTCGAGCCCCTTGTGTTCGGCGTTGAGTTTGCCGGATTGCTTGAAAACCCAACAATCTCTGTGAGTATGGTTCACAGGCTTCCCGGGAGTACTGTGTATTTGACATATCTTGTCCAAGATTTTGTTTAAGTTGGATAGCTCGTCCCTGTTATCCTCGAGGGGCGGCTTTCTCTGATTCTGCCATGAGCTTTTGAATCCGGCGTTGACCGCCGTGCTCTTTGGGCTGTTTCTCTTATTCCGGCGCTGGTCCTTGTTGCGTTGGGGTTTTCCGTTTCCATCCCTAACTTCAGATATACTTGGGTCGCTGGTGCTACATCTTGCCAACCAGCTGTCCTCTCTTGCGCAAAAGCGGGTCATGAGGCTTGTTAATGCGGCCATTGTTCTTGGATTTTCTTGGCCGAGGTGTCTGGCGAGCCATTCGTCTCGAACATTATGCTTAAAAGCTGCTAGGGCTTCGGTGTCCGGACAGTCGACTATCTGATTCTTTTTAGTAAGAAATCTGTTCCAGAATTTCTGGGCTGACTCTCCGGGCTGTTGAGTTATGTGAATGAGATCGTCTGCATCCGGAGGGCGGACATAGGTCCCTTGAAAATTTGCCCGGAAAGCATCCTCAAGCTCTTCCCAACTTCCAATGGTGTTTTCGGGAAGGTTTTTGAGCCAATGCCGGGCTGGCCCTTTAAGCTTGAGGGGTAAGTATTTTATGGCGTGGAGGTCATCTCCTCTGGCCATGTGTATGTGGAGGATATAATCCTCGATCCAGACCCCAGGGTCTATTGTTCCGTCGTACGCCTCTATGTTTACGGGCTTGAATCCCGCTGGAAATTCATGGCCCAGCACCTCATCGATGAAACATAGGGGGTGTGCGGCACCCCTGTATTTGGGTGTGCCGTGATGTTCGGATATTTGTTGTGTTGTATTGCTTACTAGAGCTTGCTTTCTTTGCTCGTAGATAGATCTGGCTGGGCCATCTTTTTGATGTGGATCCTTTGGTGGATCGCGTGCCGGCTTGTGTGCGTCGCCGCTTCCCGCTCCATGCTGGCCATGCGGTCGTCTATCCGACCGGGTGGCTTTCCTATTTTTTGACTGCGGGGGCTCTAAGGCCTCCTTGTCAAACTCAGGCAGTAGCTTTCGCTTTGGATAGCTTTTTGTGCGGCGACTGCCGCCATATTTGTCTGCGGTGTTGCGTACTTTTCTCCATCTGATTCTGAGTGCATCTTCCGCAGTTTTGAGCTTCCGCTTCTGCTTTTTCAGGCTATGCGTAGTAGCGACGAGCCCTTCATGGAGGTTCTTCTGCTCCATGAGCCTATCCGGCGTAAGGTCGTCCGGACTGTTGTTTTCGCCGGGGACGGGGTGTTTGGTTTGTTTATCCAAGTTGCCCTGTTCGGACGTTGCTCGAAGGCATGTTCGTCGTCCGCCGGCTCGTCCTACTCTATGGCTGGGTCTGTATGGCTGCTGTCTCTGTCGAGGCGGGGCTTGGGGCGGCGCTTACGTCGCTGCTTTGATTGCTTTCCGAGTGAACGATCCCTCGTTGCATCCATGTGTTCCTCGTCGTCGCTTCCTTTGGGTGTGTCCACCATGTATACATCATGAGATGAGGTGGCTGTCCAATGCCTTATAAGTGTTGGTTCATGTTCATCTCCTACATCGTTGTCCATACCGTCGATGTCTTCGGAGTCGAAGTCAAGCACGTCGTTTAAATTATCGACAGTGGCTACAAAGTGGGTGGTGGGTGGGCTTTGAATTTCTTCATCATCCGCATCCCAACCTTGTTGAGCATAGTCCGACCAGGGCTCTCCTGATAAAGAGAGAGACTTTAGTGAATTCAGAATATCGCCGAAGGGCGAGTGCTGAAAGATGTCCGCGGAGGTGAACTCCATGATCGGCGCCCAATCGGGTTCGATCGATAGGGGCACGGAGGGCTCGGAGTCTGGAGAGGAGTCCGGCTCCTTGGAGTCACGGGCTTCGCAGAGAATAGGGCTGGTGTTCGGCTCGATTACCGTAGAGATTGCAGCCCCCGAGGCGGTGTCCAACCACCCATCCTCGATTGGCGCAGTTGGCTCCGAATTAAGGGTCGGAGCTGATGCGGGTGCGGCCTCCAGGGCACTGTTCGGCGGCAGAGCTAGATCATGCCCATCGTGACAGTGCGGCGCGCTCGGCTGTGGATCGAATCCATCGAAGATCAAGGTTCCGCGGAGGTCCGTTGTGTAGTTTAAACTTCCAAATCTGACCTGACGGCCAGGGGCGTAGCTTTCGATCTGCTCCGGATGGCCAAGCGAATTGACCCGCAGTGCAAAGCCGCCAAATACGAAGATCTGTCCGGCGAGAAAAGTCTCACCCTGTATCGCATCGTCGTTGATGATCGGAGGAGCCATCGGGCCTAAAAGTGACGACACAGAGGAACTCTCAATGAAAGCACCAATGTCGGTGTCAAAACCGGCAGATCTCGGGTAGGGGGTCCCGAACTGTGCGTCTAGGCGGATGGTAACAGGAGGCAGGGGACACGATGTTTTACTCAGGTTCGGGCCCTCTTGATGGAGGTAAAACCCTACGTCCTGCTTGATTAATATTGATGATATGGGTAGTACAAGAGTAGATCTACCACGAGATCGGAGAGGCTAAACCCTAGAAGCTAGCCTATGGTATGATTGTTGTTCGTCCTATGGACTAAAACCCTCCAGTTTATATAGACACCGGAGAGGCCTAGGGTTACACAGAGTCGGTTACAATGGTAGGAGATCTACATATCCGTATCGCCAAGCTTGCCTTCCACGCCAAGGAAAGTCCCTTCTGGACACGGGACGAAGTCTTCAATCTTGTATCTTCATAGTCCAGGAGTCCGGCCGAAGGTATAGTCCGGCTATCCGGACACCCCCTAATCCAAGACTCCCTCAGCGACCCCCTATCATCATACTTGTTCTTGCTCTATGCTGAGGGTTTGTCAAGCCTGATTATGCATGAGGAGGAGGCTCGAAATCTATTGGGAGTCAAGGTTGCCATGATGCCCCTTCGGTCTCTCATCTTCCATTTGCGGACAACTTGCTAATCTTATGCAAGATGATGCCACCAAATCAACCAGCCTCCGACGAGCACTCACTGATTGTTGTGCGGCCCGAGGCCAGATGGAGTGTGTGGCCAAAGCTATTTTACCTTCTTTAGCCCATGCACCCCTATCGAAACAAGGGTGGAAATATGCACCTCACTAAATATCATGGCAGAAGCGATCACAGACAAATATTTCGGGCTGCCCCCAGTTGTGGGAGTTGATAGATCGAACTTCTTCCAACACCTCATTGATGTAGTGCTAAGTAGAATTAGAGGGTGGAAGGAGAAATTATTATCTATTGGAGGCAGGGAGGTATTACTGAAGGTTGTGATACAAGCTATCCCTTCCTATGCAATGTAAGTGTTCAAATTACCTAAACAGGTGTGCAATAGCATACCATAGACATGTATAAATATTAGTGGGGAGAGGAGGATCTGAAAAATACATGCACTAGTTTTCTTGGTGGAAAATGTGTCTCCCAAAGGAGAAGGTTGGTATGGGCTTTCGAGATTTGCATTGTTTTAGTGTGGCTCTTTTGGCAAAACAACGTTGGAGGCTCTTGCGTGAACCAGAATCATTATGTGGCAGAGTATTGATATCAAAATATTTCCCTAATGGTGATCTTTCAAATAGCAGTTTGAAGAAGGGTAGATCTTATACTTGGCAGAGTCTTTGGAGTGGGCATATATGGAGAGTAGGAGATGGATCCCAAATAAACATTTGGGAGGACCCATGGATTCCCAACAGCCCCACCCATAGAGTAATGACACCAAGTGGACATATCATGTTACCAAAGTTTCTGAACTCATCGATATGGACAACAAAGTGTGGGAGGAAGTGTGTGGGAAGAACAATTGCTACCTAATTTGTTTGGTCAATTGATGTGCAACACATTTTGAACATCACACTAGCTCTAGGGATGATGGAAGATTTTGTTTCATGGCATTTTAATAAGAGTGAAATTTTCTCGGTGAGATCGACTTACCATGAAGAATGGGAGCATCAGCATGGACGAAAGTTGAGGATGAAAAACTCAGTACAAGCCTCAAGTACTACTCCAGTCTAGCGTACCATTTGGAAATTGTGTGTGCCATCAAAAATTAAAATCCATGTTTGGAGAACTTTGCTTGGAGCCATTCACTGTCATGGAATCCTAGCTAACAGACATATGTTGACAGCTCCCAGTGCCCTTTATGCAACTTGGATTGTGTGAGTATCAAGCATGCCTTGTTCCTATGCCCAAGAGTATAGGAAAATTGGATGATTTTGGGACTACGAGAGCTGGTAAATAAATTCTGCATAGTAGAGGGAAGGTGATTTAGTGCTTGCTAATTTACTCCTCTCCAAAAACCCTATGAAGCCCCTCGTGGCCAATGTATAACGCAACAATCTGGTGGTCACATCAATCTGGTACATGCGGTGGGAGCGCCGCAAGTAAATACATGGAGAGGACATCTATGATCCAACCAGGTTGGCCCAAGCAATCTCAACCCTTGCAATGAATTTCTCACGAGCAAAACTGAATAACACCGGAATCAAGAGACATGGCTGGTCTAAGCCGCTGGAGGAAGTTATCGAACTCAATGTCGATGCCGCATTTGACCACAACAAGGGTACATGAGGTACGGGAGCAGTGCTGCTTGATGATGTTGATTTCTTCGTCGCAGCACCCTGCAGTGACATGCCATTTGTGGAAGAAACGATGATGCCGGAAGCTTGAGGACTACGAGATGGACTCTACTCGCGAATGATGTTGGTTGCAACAAAGTGTGTGTTGAGGGCGATTTCCTGGAGGTCAATGAGATCATGCAGAATCGTGGGAATTCGGTTGGTCTAGCAACGGGGATTTACAAAGAATGCTCCTTTTTTGCTAGTAATTTTACTTCCATAGTCTTTAGTCATTGCCCTCGGTAAGCCAATGTGGTCACATATTTTCTAGCTAGGAATTTGGAGGTTTCTCAAACCATTGTTTGGAAATCAGAGCCCACAGATTTCCTAGTGGATGTATTAACGAACGATGTATCACTCTTTTCGCATTAAATATAAACCGCCATGATGGCATTCCTTAAAAATAGGTTTATCTTAAGTTTCTTCTGAATTGCCTCAATATAAATGCTCCATCATTTTAAGGTTCTGATTAACTTTAGGGCATATGTAACTAAACACCTAAAAGAATTTAGCTCCTCAAAAGAGAGAGGAGTACAACATTTTTTGTTGTTTTCAATGAGCTTTTTTTCTCAAAGGAAAAGCAGTCAAACTCTGCGGTAAGGTTTATCTTAAATTTCTTCTGAGCTGATTCAAAATCAATGCTCCATCCTGTCAAGGCTTTCATTAACTTTTGATATCTTTGGCCAAATCCTTAAACGACCTTAACCCCCCAGAAGACTCATTTGAGGAGCCCTTTCTAACAAAACCTTGAAAATGTTCAACTCCCCAAAATGTGAGGAGAAGTGTCGATTGTCGCTAAAATTTGAGCAGCCCAACCCACAGCAAAATATTCTTTTCGCCGCCTCTCTCTCTCTCTCATCCAAGTCCACATCGGTGCCGCCCATCATGTTCCTTACCTTCGTCGACCACCCCACATACCCGCCGACACCCTGCAGCCCCGTCGACCACCTACCCCACCTTCGATTAGCTCGGTGGCCGCCGCCGCCACCGCCGCGAGCTTGTCGATGAGGAGGGCCACTACGTCGCCACGTTTCACCAGGAACAAAACTGCATCGCCTCCCGAATCTTCCCCGCCGCCTCCCCGTGCTCCTGATTTCAAGCTGCCGCAACGCGAGCCATGCTGCAGCCTCCTCAATCTCATATTGCAGCCGTTGATGTACCGACGCTCCGGTCGTGGGGCAAGTGGGTGGCGGAGATCTGCAATTTGGACACGATGGCACTCATGTGGCTTCGCACATTCGCCACTGCGTAGGATGTGGCGCACGCCTATGACGTCGTGGTGCTCTCCTCTATATGCGAGTCTGACAAAGCTAAACTCCCTATTGACGCGACCACCATTGCCACCCGTTAGGGTCACCTCCGGGCCAACGAGAAGGAGAAGCATGCAGTCGAGTGTGCTGATGTCACCTTGATGGAAGCGCTCCTGAATGAGGACCTGTAGATCCTCGCCGAGAACTTTCCATTCTTCGAGTCCATGGAGAACACACACACGATTGAGCGCGAGCTCCATAAGATTACTTGCCTCAAAGACGAGGTGAGGAGATGTTCAAGGAGCTCGATGAGCTCGTCGACGACGAGTAAAATAAGGAAGTCTCATGCGGTGGAGTGAGTCCACCGCCAATGACCATGTGGCCTGCCCCTACGGCAGGGGACGGGATCATCCCCACCTCCTCCGAGTCGCACTTCTCCGACTTCTCGGAGGACAGCGAGGGGTAGATCTCCTCTTTTATATATTGAGTATCCAGTTTTGTTTTGTTTATCTCGATGCTTTAACTAATTTGAAGTCGATATAATGTCAATGTATTAGATTGCCTCTTTTATATATTGAGTATCTAGTTTTGTATAGTTTATCTCGATGCTTCAACTAGTTTGAAGTCGATGTAATGTCAATGTTATAGGTAATGGATTGTTTAATTATGATCTGTTTGATGTTAATGTGATACTCTTTTTTAATTAAGCAGTGTGTGGTAGTTTAAATTTATGGGCAAAGAATTATTTGGGAAGTTAAGTTTTAGGTGTCCGGATAGCTCTACATTTGTTTAACCCCTCCAAATTTGAGAAGCTAAGTATTGAAGAGATAGGGAGTTATACAATTTAGGGGTTCAATTAGAGATTCCATTATGATCTCATGATTCCACACATCTACTTGTAGCCCGCGACTGAGTTTGTTTTACAAAAGTCAGCGGCCAATATAGGCAGTTGTTGAAGTTTCCTTTAATTTAAAAGAGTCCACCTAACTGCGTTTCCATGCAACCGACTCACCATGTGCGGAAGCATACTCTATGAGAAATCAAGAATTTGATTGGGCAACCACTGCCATGCATGCATGTTTACGAATGAAGCAAAAAACCAAATATATGCGCATGCAAGAGGCAAAAGACAGCCCACTGCCGTGCATGAGACCTTTCGGGCACACGGAACACGTAAGAACACCCATCACAATTACTCCCTCCGTTCGGAATTACTTGTCGTAGAAATGGATATATCTAGATGTATTTTAGTTCTAGATACATCCATATCCAAGACAAGTAATTCCGAACGGAGGGAGTATCACGGAAGTTAAGCTTATATATATCTTAATCCCAATTATACTGGTATCAACAATATCAAAGCTATATACTAATGTACAATCATACACTCATACCTCGCTGGCCACAACATGCTTATATCTCATCAAGACATTTCAGTGAACGAAACCAAACAAGAGAACGTCTACCACAATCAGACTCCAGCAGCCTCCATGTTCCATACCAGCTAGAGCAGAACATGCTGGTCAATTATCGACCCAATGTCGTCGATTAATCATCTGATGAGACTAGCTATCCGATGTCGTCGATCGATGCACGTATAAATAGCCATACCTATCGAGCAACATCTCATCGCCTTCTCATCGGTCGATCACACTCTCTCGATACCGATAGTACACAGGCTGATACTTACAGTAGTTAAGAGCTTGAGGAGACAATGGCCGCCGGCTGGCTTAAGCTCTCCGTAGCGCTGACATGCGCATTGCTCTTGTCGTCGGCCTGCCATGGCCTGCAGGTGGGCTACTACAAGAAGACGTGCCCTCGCGTGGAGGCCATCGTGAGGGATGAGGTGAAGCGCTTCGTCTACAAGAACGCCGGCATCGGCGCCGGCCTCATCCGCATGTTCTTCCACGACTGCTTCGTGCAGGGCTGCGACGCCTCCGTCCTCCTCGACCCCACGCCCGCCAACCCGCAGCCGGAGAAGCTGAGCCCGCCCAACTTCCCCAGCCTCCGCGGTTTCGAGGTCATCGACGCCGCCAAGGACGCCGTCGAGAAGGCATGCCCCGGTGTCGTCTCCTGCGCGGACATCGTCGCCTTCGCCGGCCGTGACGCCGCCTACTTCCTCACCAGGTTGACGATGAAGATCGACATGCCGGCCGGCCGCCTCGACGGGCGCGTCTCCAACTCCACGGAGGCCCTCGACAACCTGCCGCCCCCGGTCTTCAACCTCGACCAGCTCGTCGCCAGCTTCGCCGCCAAGGGCCTCACCGCGGAGGACATGGTCGTGCTTTCCGGCGCCCACACCATTGGCGTGTCCCATTGCTCGTCCTTCGTCCCCGATCGCCTCGCCGTCCCCTCCGACATCAACACCGGCTTCGCCAACGTGCTGAGGAGGCAGTGCCCCGCCAGCCCAAGCTCGGCCAACGACCCGACGGTGAACCAGGACGTGGTGACCCCCAACGCGCTGGACAACCAATACTACAAGAACGTCCTGGCGCACAAGGTGCTCTTCACGTCGGATGCCGCCCTTCTTGCCACGCCGGCGACGGCCCAGATGGTGCGCGACAGTGCCAACATTCCGGGGCAGTGGGAGGCCAAGTTCAACAAGGCCATGGTCAAGATGGGAACCATCGAAGTGAAGACCGGTTACCAGGGAGAGATCAGGAGGAACTGCAGGGTCGTCAACCACTGAACGAACGAATCATCATGGCGTTCCATTTTGTTTTGCGGCCTTTGGTTTTTGCACTGGCGGGGTCACCTACTTGTGATTGTGAGTGACTTTGGCCGAATTTCACGCATGTAATTTGTTGTTGTTTCAACTCATACAAATTCTTTGGCTGGTTATTGGTGCTACCTACAGTAGTTCCTTTTCCTTTTTGGCGAATCAAACAGATGTATAAATCAATCAGCGAGATGTAATCTGCTTCTCTTTTCTCCACAAGAAAAAGACTCAAGACTGCCCCCCCCCCCCCCCCCCCCCCCCGCGCTGTCCGCCGCCGGCGGTTCACCCCTCTCCGATGGCCTTTGGGCCATGGAGGTCCTCGACTTTGGCCCCTCGTTAGTGGGAGGGACCCCATTCTCGTTCTTGTTAGGTTCATTGTCTTGGTTGGGGCTTTGTGGCGGTGGCCATGTCCCTCGGTAGGAATAATGTCTCCCACGTTCTATCCCCGTTCCGATGGTGCATTTAGCGTCGTTGAAGAGCGTGTGGAGGTGTGTCATTGTCCAATCTCGCCTAAGAAAAAATGATATGCGAAACATAGTTCCAATTACTCTGATGTGGTCCATCCTAAGAGCAAGCCAAAATTCTAGGTGAATGAAAGGGCAACTGCAATTCAGCCTTTGATTGACTTCAAAACAACTTCTTTAAGTAATAGGATGTCACTACTTTTCCTTTAATCATTCAAGTTGGATAAAAAGATAGGAATATGGTTTTCTTCTTGATCCAATCGGTACTCCTCTCTTGAATTGAGGGGTGGCCAAAACAATTTGTACCTTTCGCAATACTTAACCTTCGATGCAATTGTTTACCTTTCTAGTTTTGATGGTGGAATGAATCTACTTTTAACTTGTCCTTCATATACAATAGTTTGATTGTCAGATTTCAAGAATGCTGGAAGAGAAGGGAAACTTTATAAGCAGAAGGCAGGAAAATTCCCGTTCCTCCCCACTCCTCCCCGCTCCAACCCTAACCGTGCCGCCAGCCGCCCCTCCCCGCTCCTCCCCCGCTTCGCCGCCGCCTGAGGGGACACCGGCGAAGCTTGCGTGGTCCCCAGGGGAGGTGGCGGTGGGGCATCCTCGTCGTTCTCGCGCAGATCTCACGGCGGCCGGTGGCGCGTGGCGGTGTTCCGCCGGTGGCTGGTGTCGGATCACGGGTTCAGGCAAAACCCTTAAGGTTCGAACTCTAGGGTGCGCGCGAAGATTTCCCCCCCTACTGATCCATGTCCTAACTCAGCTAAGATCTTACGAACTAACTCGACCAACTCGCAACACAAAGGACACAAGATTTATACTGGTTCGGGCCATCGTTGTGGTGTAATACCCTACTCCAGTGTGGTGTGGTGGATTGCCTCTCGGGCTGAGGATGAACAGTACAAAGGGAAGAACATCCTCCTGAGGTTGAGGTGTTCTTGTGCTTGGTGGATGTGATTGTGCGGATGAACTAGTTCTAGTCTAAAATGAGGTCGCCCTTAGTCTCTGATGAGGTCGCCCCTAGTCTCCGATGAGGTTGCCCTAGCTACGGTGGTGGCCAGTCCTCTTTATAGTGGCATTGGTCCTCTTCCAAAATATTGAGCGGGAAGGGATCCCACAACCCAATCTGAAAGGGGACAGCTAGTACAACTTATCCTAACAAAAGTGGTCTTCGCCTGCAAAAGGCTCTGGTGGTGCCGCCACCTTGGGATCCATGGCGACCTCCGTCTTGCCGTCCTGCTGGTCTTGGTCTCGTTGCACCGATATGGAAACCTTTGCTTGATGCCTCGGTACTCCGCGCCCTGCGCTTGCCCCCTTAGCACCAAAGAGAAAACAATGACGTTGCGCGCGCTGGCGCCCGCCTGGTCTCGATCGTCACGGCTCACGTCAAGGGAACATCGCGAGGTTTGCCTTGCCTTGATCTCTCCGCCCCTCGCGAGCCCGCCTGGCGAGGCCGCTCCTGAGGAGGTCTTGCGTCGTCCGCCTCGCGAGGCTTGGCCCCTCGCGAAGGTCTTGAATGCCTTGTTGATGAAGATGGGCCGTACAGGCCTGCTAGCAAGGCCACGCCGTGGGTCGCAGGCAGGCAAGTCTGGGGGCCCTATCCCCAGAACGCCGACAGTAGCCCCCGGGCCCAAGGCGCGCTCGGGCTTGGCTTCAAGGCGAAGCCAAAGGTCAAGTGCGGAGGTCGACGCATGGCGGTTGATTGGACGTGGGCGTCTCCGCTTCCCCATGCTGCCTCGGCAACCGCCCGACTTGACAAGTCACTGCGACATGCAAGGAAAACCATCATTACCTGTGATCATGGGGGGTGCTGGTAGGCCTTCTCCTGGTATAAATGGGAGGGGGCGGAGTCCCCGTCGCCCATCTTTCCTCTGCCTCTCCCGCTTCTTCTCCTTCCTAGCTCCCCTCCTTGCTTGTGCAGACATGGCGCCGATCCGGAGGTTCTCGGCTGCCGAGAAGGGCAAGGCTCCCCTCACTGAGCCCGAGCTGCTCCCGCCGAAGAAGAGGAGGTCCCATCGCCGCGAGATGGTAGTGAGGCCGGTGGTGTCACGGCCGTCACTACTAGGAAAAGGCCTGCTAGTGGGGCACCTGTTTTGGCTACTAATGGCGCACTACAGGTGCGCCACTAGCATCACGCCATTAGATTTTTTTACTCATGGCGCACCACAGGTGCTCCATTAGTATATCCCACGGTGCGCCATTACTATCTGGCTTAGTAATGTCACACCACATAGAAGTGCGCCATTACTAACTAACAATATTTTTTCAAATTTCTTTTCAGAAAAAAAAATTCAATTTTTTTTTCGTTTTTTTCTTAATCTCGAGTCACTATGGCTTAATCTTGGGTCAATATGCTTAATCTCAAGTCAAATCGCACTCTGTGGTCAAACTTCCCGAAAGGTCACCCATCCTCACACTACTCCAGCCCAAGCACGCTTAACTTCACAGTTCTATCCAACCCCAGCACCAGCTCACTTCACACGCACTTTGTTCATGTTCATGAGTGTGATGAAATTTTGAAAAAATATTTCAAACTTCCCGGTCATATTATGTATCATATTTTGAAAAAAATATTCCAAATTTGTTTTGAAACCAACTTTTTTTCCTATTACTAGTGGCGCACCTAGCGAATGGTGCGCCACTAGTGGCGCCCCGTATCTTTCGTTTTGTTAGGTTTTTGGGGATTTTGAAGATGTTGAACGAGGTTCCCCCGATTCAATTCGTATGTAACTTTTCGAGTAGATGATTTTTCATATTAAAAACTTTTTAATTCGAGTTCGTATGCAAAAGTTATGCCCATTTTACTAAATTCCAGAGAGATTTTGCAAATAAAGTCGAAATTCATATTTGTAAATTTTCCCAACAACTAGAACACATATCACATGGGAAACTTATTTTCTTTTATTTTTTTGACATTTCCATCATTTTATTTTATTTTTTGAAACTGAAAAGGCGGAAAGGTGGTCCACGGGGGGGGGGGGGGGGTGCATTTAGCACCAGGGTTACTAATGGCGCACCTGATGTGTGGTGCGCCATTAGTAGTTCTGAAAAAAAAAATTTGTTAGTAATGGCGCACCAGTGGACAGTGCGCCATTACTAGTTGGTGGGTGCAGTGCGCCATTACTATGTCAACTAGTAATGGCGCACTATCCCATGATGCGCCATTACTAACAATTTTTTTATTTTTATTTTTCAAAACTACTAATGGCGCACCACACACCAGGTGCGCCATTAGTAATATATTACTAATGGCGCACCTGTATCTGGTGTGCCACTGCTATGTAGCAGTGGCGCACCACATACACGGTGCGCCATTAATGTCCATATCATCTATAGCCCTTTTCCTAGTAGTGCTTGGTACGAAAGGCCGCTGCCTGGGTACCCGCTGCCCTTGTATACTTGCGCCGATGGTTCCGGAGGGAGGAGCGACGAGCGTTGCCGCCTGTGCCAGGGCCGTGGCCGCCGCGCCGCAGAGGCGCACGCCGTCGCCCCAGGGGTCCACGCTACGGACTCCTCGCGCGAGTTCGTGATATGGGCGGCGATGCCCCCGAGCACCTGGATTCGCCTCCCGCAGTTCTTTGCCACCGAGATGCCGCCGAGGGGCCTTCGCAAGCTTTGGATGCAACACGCCAACTACGATGCCCCAACGACTGGAGCGGAGATTGGAGCCGTTGCCTCCAGGAAGATCTTCATGACCGGAGGCTGGGGCGAGATTGCCCGAGTCTTCCGCGCGGAGGGCGCCCTCGCGATCTAATTCGAGTACGACGGCGCCTCCGTGCTGTTCTTCAAGGTCTTCGACGAGGAAGGCCGCCGCCTGGAGTGCTGTCCTGAAGGAGGTCAGCTGCAACGGGCGCTGGGCCCGCCGCATGCCTCGCCTGTAGCTCCTCCTGCGACAGCGGCGACTCCTGGTGGTCCAGCGACTCTCCTGAGCTCTTGGAGTCTCCGGAGACGAGCGATGACAGCTACGTGCCCACGAGCTCCCGCCGAGCCCGGAGCAGGGCTGCGGCGTCCAGCTGCCGTCGCCACTGATCTGGATGGGGTTGGCGCCGGCCTCACGTGGCCCACTGTTGATGATGGCGTCGGCGACATCTGGTGCGTGTAGATAGAACTCCTAGGAATTCCTTTCCTTTTGTTCCCTGCGAGGAATTAAGAGATGAACCCCGTGGGGGCATGTAAAGCGTCTGTAATGCCTTTTGTCAACATAGCCCTCATTATGAAGATCTGCGTGTGCACATCCTGCCGAGGCTCGGCCTCCCCTTTCCAATCCTGCAGCAGCTTGGTGCTCTACGCTGACAGGTCCCATGTAACGCCCTCGATGCGGCTATATCTCCTATGTGTCGAAGCACGACTTAGAGGCATAACCGCATTGAAAGCAATGTCGCAAGTGACGTAATCTTCACAACAACCCATGTAAATAAATAAAAGGGGAAAGGTACATAGTTGGCTTACACTCGCCACGTCACATAAATACATAAATAGGTCATTACATTCATCCAATACACTCAGGGTCCGACTACGGTACCAAAATAAAGATCAACCCCCAAATGCAACAAAGTCCCCGATCGCCCCAACTGGGCACCTCTACTGATCATCTGGGAAGGACACGTAGTAACGGCGAGAGTCTTCATCGAACTCCCACTTGAGCTCGGTCATATCATCTAGAACGGTATCATCGGTCCCTGCATCTGGTTTGGAAGTAATCTGTGAGTCACGTGGACTCAGCAATCTCGCACCCTCGCGATCAAGACTATTTAAGCTTATAGGTAAGGTAAAGGTATGATGTGGAGCTGCAGCAAGCGACTAGCATATATGGTGGCTAACATGTTCGCAAAAGAGAGCGAGAAGAGAAGGCAAAAGCATGGTCGAACAACTATGATCAAGAAGTGATCCTAGAACAACCTACGTCAAGCATTACTCCAACACCGTGTTCACTTCCCAGACTCCGCCGAGAAGAGACCATCACGGTAACACACGTGGTTGGTGCATTTTAATTAAGTTAAGATTCATGTTATCTACAACCGGACATTAACAAATTCTCATCTGCCCATAACCGCGGGCACGACTTTCGAAAGTTCAAATCCCTGCAGGGGAGTCCCAACTTAGCCCATCACAAGCTCCCACGGTCAACGAAGGATATTCCTTCTCCCAAGACAATCCGATCAGACTCGGCATCCCAGTTACAAGACATCCTCGACAATGGTAAAACAAGTCCAACAACACCGCCTGAATGTGCCGACAAATCCCGATAGGAGCTGCACATATCTCGTCCTCAGGGCACACTCAGATGAGCGCTCCATACAACTAAAACCAAACCTCGAGTTTCCTCGAGGGGGCGCTACACAGGGCTCTAGTTTGGACCAACACTCAGAGGAGCACTGGCCTGGGGGGGTTTAAATAAAGATGACCCTCGGGCTCCGGAAACCCAAGGGAAAAAGAGGCTAGGTGGCAAATGGTAAAACCAAGGTTGGGCATTGCCGGAGGAGTTTTATTCAAGGTGAACTGTCAAGGGGTTCCCATTATAACCCAACTGTGTAAGGAACGCAAAATCCGGGAACATAACACCGATATGACGGAAACTAGGGCGGCAAGAGTGGAACAAAACACCAGGCATAAGGCTGAGCCTTCCACCCTTTATCAAGTATATAGGTGCATTAAGATAAACAATATAATATGGTGATATCCCAACAATAAACATGTTCCAACAAGGAACGATCTCCAATCTTCACCTGCAACTAGCAACGCTATAAGAGGGGTTGAGCAAAGCGGTAACATATCCAAACAACGGTTTGCTAGGACATGGTGGTTAGAGGTTTGACATGGCAATTTGGGAGGCATGATAAGCAAGTGGTAGGTATCGTAGCATAGGCATAGCAAAAGAGCGAGCATCTAGCAAGCAAAGATAGAAGTGATTTCGAGGGTATGGTCATCTTGCCTACAAAGTACTCAGAGTTGCCTTGATCCTCGTAAGCGAACTCAACGGGCTCCTCATTTATGAACTCGTCTCCCAGCTCTACCCAAACAAGAACAACAAGCAAAAGGAGCACAATCAACCACGTGCAATGCTCAAGCAACATGATGCAAACATGGTATGATATGCGGGATGCGATATGTGATGCATATGCATGGTTTGCAAAGGAATGATTGAAACTAGCCTCAACATGGAAATCCAAGAGTGCCACTGGAAAGGGGAGTTGATTTCGGTTGAAATCGATATAAAGATCACTGGAATCGGATGCACGGTTTGGAAATGGCAAGCAAAACAAATATGGCACCGGTCTACGATAATCAGCAAGTAGCCATCTAAATGCATCAAGATAAATATGCTACAGCACTCAAACATGACAAAAAAATACATGGCAGGGATCCACTCATGATGCTTGACAAAATATGAACACTAAGCTATGGCTAATTCATCCATTAACAGGTACAAACAAGCATGGCAAAAGTGCAAAAGATTACTGGTTTCAGACTTGGTGAAATTAACACAAGTCTGGAATTTATCATCAGGAAGTAATCTTTAGAGCATGAAAACTACATGCTACAGGAACATATCATGGCAAAGAAAGGCATGGCATGAAGCTACTCTAAGCATATAACAAAAGTCCCTTAGTGACCTTGAGCCAAAAGGGATCAGAAAATACAATTGCAAGCATGTGAACATAGCAAAAACATAAACAGATTCAGACTTAGTGAAAAACTGGAGCATGCAAAACAGATTAACAAGTAGGCATGTTTACGAGCTCGATGCACTCACTATGAGGCATTGCATGAAAAACTAAGCATACACCCATCAAGAAGACATGGAATAGAAGCTAGACATGGCAAGAACAACAACATAGCATGCACGGATCAATAGCAACATCCTCGGCAAATTCGCTAAACATGCAAAACGGACAACGGGGAAAATGCTCGGATGCATGAGACGAACACGTATGCAAATGCAATGCACATGATGACATGATATGAGATGAATGACAAAGACAACAACACACGGAGACAAAAACCCGACAACGAGGAAATAAAATAACTTAGTGCTGGAAACGGCAAGAGTTGGAGTACAGATAAGGTAAATTACATCCGGGGTGTTACATGCCGGTCCCCAGGCAGGCTGTAGCCGTCACTGGTATGCCAGGTCGCGTGCCGTGGTCAAGGCCAGGAGGTGAGCGGCCCGAGGTCCAGTAAGAGCTCCTGAGGCGCGATGCTCAAGAGGTCCCCTTTAGCGCGCAAGTAGCTGTCTTAGGATGGGAAAGAAAGAAAACGTTGCCGCAGCAGGGCAGCGAAGGGAGTGAGCGAGGGTCTCATGCCGTAGCGACTAGTGGATACAGAGAGAGAACTTATCTTGGATTTCCAGGGTCGGCTCCTCGAGTCGTGCCAAACTCGTACGTCGGCCATCGTAGTGTATCTTGGTCAGGCCCGTGCGGGCCTCCCCCTCCCCTCCATGTTCTTCTTGGTGCTCTGCGACCTCAGGTCCCGACCCTCGAGCGAGCTCAGCCACCGCTGGTATGCCAGGTCGCGTGCCATGGTCAAGGCCAAGGGTGAGGGTTGAAGAGCCAGTAAGAGCTCCTAAGGTGCGATGCTTAGGAGCCCCCCTTTTAACGTGCAAGTGAATCACATGAGAGAAGAGGGAGAGTCCATGGTACCGCCTGTTGTGGCCCTCAGGAGGTTCCTGCAAGTTAGCGCGAGGAAGGGCACCGGTCACCGTCGTGATTGCTGATTCGCTTCTAGTGCGTGAGAAGGGACTCCCTACTGCAGAGAGCCCCCTGGGCGTGTACAGCCCCGCCCTGACACGTGGCTTGCACGGCAGGGCTAGACGGGGTGTGTCTGGGCACTCGTGAGCCAGCGCGGGACTAACAAGGCCCTACCTCAAGGAGGGTTGCTCCTGGTCTTGGTTCTTGTTCGCTGTGTTGGTCCTGCGAGGTGGTCAGGTAACCTGCACCGAACAAATCTCCTGAGGTTATCGCGTGAGAAAGATAAGCACCAACGGCCCCAGGAGGTGACGTGAACGGGGCCGGCCTGCCAGACAAAGCTCAGCCGCTGGATTTATCGATGATGCAGGGATGGGGCCGAGCACAGATGATGTGCTTAACTTACTCACGCGAAGGGTCCTGTCGGTGGGAACGACACCTATGGGATCACGAGAATCCCTACTGCGGTTAGCGAGGCGCGGGGTCGTGAGAAGAGCGGATCTAACAGCTAGCACACGGTTCGTTTATCCAGGTTCAGGCCGCGAGGATGCGTAAAACCCTACTCCTGCTTTGGTGGATTGTATATCTATGTTATTGAGCTAGCTATGGGGCGTGAGGAGCTCCAAAAAGCCGAATCCTTCTCCTGGTCGCCTCGGGCCTCCTTTTATAGAAAAAGGGGTGGCCATAGAGGCACACAGGAGGTGGAAAGGGTACAGTGATGCGAGGTTATCCCTCGCATTACATGACACGACGCATTTAATGCGTCTTGCTTAGGTGTCCTTGCTTTATCGGGACGGGGGAGAGATCTATCTCGTCCGCCGCCGCTCCTTCTTGTGTCGACACGCTCCCTGGCCAGTGATGCCTGAGATGCCACGTAGGTAGGCAGGCAGCTGAGGTGGCGCAGTGGTGGGTCTTCACGAAGATCTACATGCCGCCACGCAGGTGCCTGCCCAGCTGGTTGGGTCGGCAGCTGCATGCATGCGGTGGTGGAGGTTTAGTCGGCGTGGGCCTGATGGTGGCCCTGCGGGTGTCCTCGGCAAGGGCCTTGCCGGGGCCCCGGCAAGGGTTTTGCTGACGCGTCTGCTGTCATCCCCGGCAAAGCGCTTGCCAGGGGCCTTGTGGTCTTCCTCGGCTGGGATCCCGCCAAGGGTTGTCGTCTCCTTAGTGCGTATCTGATCTTGAATGTCTTCACAAAGATCTGCATGTCGCCACGGGGATGTCTCCCGAATCCTTGCCCTTTGGGGGCAGTGGACTCAAGGGTGATTTTCTCCGTAGGCGCAGGACGAGTCGCCGCGGTAAGGATCTTGCCGGGGCTGCTAGAACTGTCTCCCGGCAAGGATCTTGCCGGGGGAGTCCGCTTCGTCCCCTTTGCTCTTCGTGGTCTTGGCCTTGGCGTCGTTCTAGTTCTCTTGAGCTTCGGTCTTACCCTGGCTCAGCTCCCTTGCCTTGCTTGGTGTGGTGGTGCCCATGGCTCAGACTGCCCGTGCACAGTTATAGGGGTACAAAAAGGGTACCCCTCTTTTTGTACACCGACAGGAGCCCCCGGGCCTGGGCGACACATAAGCGCAACGCGTTGTTGGGCTAGGCCCAAAAACGATGCGCGGGCAGGTGGGGCGGTTTTTACCACGGTAAGGTTCTTCGTGCGCTGCGCTTCCCATGACTCCCGCGCGTGGCGCGGCGTGGGGAGGTGCGTGTGACGTGGGTTGCATGCATGGGGTTGGTTCCCGCAGGCATGCGTCACATCGTAGTAAAGCGGCATTTCGCGCCTTCCCCATAAACGGAGGGAGGCGTGGAGGCGCGACCCATTTACTGAATGGGGCTGAGGTGCGGTCTTCAAGGCGTCCACTCCCCACGATCACGGGGTGGGGAGTGGTCGTGTCACCCGTCCCCTCCGTTCTGCACGTCCGCCACGTGTCTCGCATGCACCTGGGGCGGCAAACGATGGAGGCGGGAAACTGGGCCGTCGCTGGTTGGGGCGGCGGGTCGGTCCTAGCTCCCTGCGCCTTCCGTATCTTGATTGGCCGAGCGGGACGGTCGAGCCCCAACCCTGATCCTTTATAAAGAGTGGGAGGGGGGATGGCGTCCCGCATTCTTTCATCTTCTTCTTCCTTCAGCTTCTGCTCCTCCCTTCCATGCGTCATGGAGAGAGGGAATCCTGGTCCTTGAACAGTGGCGGCGAGGGTCGCCGCTCGACAACGGGTCCCTCCTTCACCTGCGCCTGCGGTGGCAGAGCCAGCCGTGAGGGGAAGGGGGAGGGGGCGAGGCCATGGGCGAGGCCGGGGCGCTCGGGGAAGAGGAGGACGGGGCGGCGCGCCGGTCTCGCCTCCGCCAGCAGCTCCTCCTCCTCCAATGGAAGGCCATGTTGGGGATGACCCTTGTGAGTTCTTCATCAGGCTGCGCTGGCGGCCGCGCCGGCGCCTTCATCTCCCGACTCCATTTGCGCGGGAGATGGAGCTGGATCCGCCGGAATCGTTGCGGCTGCACATGAGGGGCTGCGGGATCAGTGGCACGCGGGTCCGCGTCGACTTCCCCGCCCCTCATGTGATGTATCTTTGTCGGGGATGGAAGACGTTTGCTCATATCCACCGCTTGATGGAGGGGCTCACTCTCCATTTTAAGCTGATGGAGGGTGGCCTTCTCTCCGTCAAGGTCTTCGGGTGCTTTGGGACCCGTGCAAGGTACTGCATGGAGAGCTCTTTTGATAGTGAAGATTCCTCCTCGGGCGGGAGTGACGAGGAGGACAGCGGCAGCGACGACGAGGGTAGTAGGCGGCAGGATGACGGGTCCGATTAGGTGTCGGGTGCCGCTCCGTGCGGCACTGGCGACCCCATCATCCGCGTCGCCGATCCCTGAACTTGTCGGGGTCGTCTCCTTGGGCGGCTGGCGTTAGGAGGCTACGGAAGAGGAAGAAGGCGGGCGGCAAGGCCGTCAAGTCGGAGTATGTGGGCACCGACGCCTTCGACGTGTGCTGACGTCCTGCCGCCTCGTCTTCGAGCTCTACTTCCGGCGCCGCCATCACCATCCAGCCTTTGGACGGCCACCAAGATGTTCTCTTGGTGTCTTCTGCCATCCGTAGCTCGCCTAGGCGCTCCTTTTGTCCCTTTCGCCTCCTTGACCTGCCTCCTGAGGAGAGGGACAAGAAAGGGATTACGGGCACCTTATCTCTTTTTAGTTTGTAAGCCTTCGGACCTTTGTTGAATTTAAAACTTGTAATCCCATCATTCATGTTTTTCATTCCCTATGGACTGTACCTGAGTGTAATGTTTTTAATGAAAAAGGGATGCTTGCCGGGTCATTTGTTTGCGGGTGGAACCCACGACAAGTAGTAAATCCTTGATATCTTCAAGATAAACATTTCCTTGCCCGGCAACAGGCCTTGCCGTCTCCCCACTTCACTTGACCTTCCTCACGCCTTTGGCAGAGGCAGGGATGAGGCGGGTTCAGGCTCCTTGTTTCATACTTTCGCTGCCGCGACTACGACCAAACTTGGCCCCAGGAACGAGCCCTAGGGCCTAGAGTTATGGGAGCATGGTAGCTTAGGGGAAAACGAGGTTTCACATACCTCAGTCCATAATGGAATGCATGATAAGGGATGAAGAACTTATCTGAAGCTGCAGTCCCCGGCAACCCTGGTTCGCCGTGGGTGAATTTTTGCTCTTGCAGCCCCCGGCAATACTGGCTTGCCGGGGGCTAGATGCTGGTCTGTTCCTATTTTTTTCCTCCCCAAGTGGTTCAGCACGGATATCCGTGTGTCCTGTGAACCAAAGAAGACAAAAGAATGACAAAGAGACGCACACTCGACCTCCAAGCTAGGGGTTAGTCGCTGCTAAGCACTATCAACCCTAACCAAGGACGAGACTCAACCTAGCATGCATGCTATAACTCAGGGCGCCAGCGCTTCATTTACTTATGCTCAGGGTCTGCGCCTGGCTTTGTACAAAGGGTTACATGCTTCATCGGCAATGCTCGTACAAAAGGTGGCTTGCCAGGGGCCCGGCAAGCCGCGCCTCACGGGTAAAACTTGCGAAGATGCTCAATGTTCTAGGAGTTACTCACCGGAACGGCATCTTCGGTCTCCAGGCGGACTGCGCCGGGCCTGGTGACTCGTATTACCTGATAAGGGCCTTCCCACTTTGGCGTCAACTTGTTGGAATTCTTGGCCGATTAAACGCGCCGAAGAACAAGGTCGCCTTCCTCAAAGCTTCGGGCATGAACCTTGCGGCTATGGTAGCGGCGCAAGGCTTGCTGGTAGCGCGCTGCTCTCACAGCCGCCCGAAGACGATCTTCCTCAAGGAGCGTTGCGTCATCTTGCCGCAATTGCTCTTGCTCAAGCTCGTCATAAGTGAGTACTCGAGGTGACCCGTATATGAGTTCCGTGGGGAGAACTGCTTCTGCCCCGTATACCAGGGCAAAGGGTGTCTGGCCGGTGGCTCGATTTGGTGTCGTTCTGATTGACCAAAGAACCACCGTCAATTCATCAATCCAGCGCCTTCCACTCTTGTGCAGTCTGTAAAAAGTCTTTGTCCTCAGGCCACGCAGTACTTCAGCATTTGCCCTCTTAGCTTGACCATTGCTTCGTGGGTGAGCAACGGAAGCGAAACAGACCTTGCTACCGAGGTCTTGAATATATTGCATGAAGGTGTGGCTTGTGAACTGCGTGCCGTTTTCGGTGATAACCCTATTGGGTACACCAAAACGGCACACCAGTCCTTTGAAGAACTTGGCGGCCGATTGTGCTGTGACCTTCCTCACTGCTTCCACTTCTGGCCACTTTGTGAACTTGTCGATTGCAACGTACAAGTACTCAAAGCCCCCGACAGCGCGGGGGAAAGAGCCCAGTATGTCGAGCCCCCAGACCGAGAAAGGCCAGGAGAGAGGAATGGTTTGAAGGGCTTGAGCTGGCTGATGAAGCTTCTTTGAATGGAACTGACACGCTTCACACCTGGTGACTAGTGTCGTCGCATCCTGGAGGGCGGTGGGCCAGGAGAAGCCTTGCCGAAACGCTTTGCCGGCAAGGGCCGTTGACCCGATGTGGGATCCACATATGCCTCCATGTATCTCCGCCAACAGCCCCAGTCCTGCCTCTCGAGGGATACACTTCAATTTCACGCCGTTCGGCCTCTTTCTGTACAGGACGTCATCGACGAACTGCTACATAGTAGAGCGACGGGCTACTTTTTCCGCTTCTTCCTGCTCCTTAGGAAGTTCCCCTGTTTGGAGGAATCGGATGGTATGCTGTGCCCACGCTGGAGCCTGGGGCTCGACGGCGAGGACTAAAGGCGTTTCCTCCGCTACAGGAGCGGCTGTCTCGATGGCAAGAGCTTGATGCTCCGTCGGAGCTAGCCATCCCGTGGCGGGCTCAGTATCTCCGGCAGCATCCTTACCGGTGGCTCTGGGGAGCTCGGTGGGAAAGTACTTGCCAGGCCCTGATTTCCTCCTCTTGTTTTGCTCTGTTGATGGATCAACGGATGGCTGAGTTAGCTGAAGCACAAAGGTACCTGGTTCCACAGGTAGCTTGAGGGCAGCGTGTTTTGACAGGTAATCGGCGATATCATTCTCCGCTCGGGGAACGTATTCTGCCTGTATACCATCAAAACGCTCTTCCAGCTTTCTCACTTCATCGACGTAGGCCTTCATCAACGGGCTCTGGTAATCCTTGTTGACTTGCTTGACGACAAGTTGCGAGTCGCCTCTGACGACGAGTTTCTTGATTCCGAGGTCCGCCACGATCCTAAGACCGGCAAGCAGCCCTTCGTACTCAGCCGTATTGTTTGTTGACACCTCCCAGGGGAAGTGCATCTGGATCACATACTTGAGGTGCTCTCCGGTGGGCACGACAAGCAGTACGCCAGCCCCGGCGCCCTGTAAGGAGAAAGCTCCATCAAAGTACATGATCTAGTCATAACTTGCCTCTTTGCCGGGGAGAGTAGTCTCTTGGGTTTCTTCGTCAGGCGTCGCGGTCCATTCTGCAACGAACTCCGCCAGGACTCGGCTTTGAATCGTCGAGGTACTCTCAAACTTGAGGCCAAAGCTGGACAGTTCCAGTTCTCACTCCATGATCCTTCCCGTTGCGTCTGGATTGTGCAATATCCGTTGCAGAGGGAGGCGAGTGACGATAGTGATTTCGTGCGCTTGGAAGTAGTGACGCAGCTTCCTCGAGGCCATAAGAAGGCCGAAGAGCAGTTTCTGCACACCGGAGTACCTCGATCTAGCCCCCTGCAGGAGGGAACTAACAAAGTAGACCGGGTGCTGCATCATTTTCTTCTTCGGCGGCACTTCAATTGGATGCGTCGTCTCGGCATCAGTGGCATCGGGCTCCGTCGCTGCTATTACCTCATCATCAATCTCTCTCTGTGCCACTAGTGCGACGCTGACCACCTGGTTCGTTGCCGCCAGGTACAGCAGCAACGGTTCCTGTGGCCTAGGCGCAACTAGTATTGGCGTGGAGGAGAGGTACCTCTTCAAATCTTGCAGTGCTGCTTCGGCTTCTGGCGTCCACTCCATCGGGCCCGCCTTTTTGAAAATCTTGAAAAAAGGAAGGGCGCGCTCGGCGGACTTGGAAATGAACCTGCTCATCGCGGCAACGCAACCAGCAAGCCGACTCACATCCTTGACTCGCTTGGGCGTTTCAATCTGCTCTATAGCTTTGATCTTGTCCGGATTGGGCTCTATCCCACGCTGTGACACAAAGAACCCGAGAAGCTTGCCAGACGGGATGCCAAAGATGCACTTCTCAGGGTTCAGATTGAGATTAATCTTGCGTAGGTTTGCAAACGTTTCTTGTAAATCTGATATGAGGGTTGCCTTGTCCTTGGTTTTCACCACTATATCATCCATATAAGCTTCCATATTTCTATGGAGCTGGGGTTCAAAACCAATCTGGACTGCCCTTGCAAACATTGAACCAGCACTCTTCGACCTGAAAGGCATCCGTACAAAGCAATACGTACCACATGGGGGGATGAATGCCGTTTTCTCTTCATCTTCCCTTGTCATGAAGATCTGGTGGTAGCCGGAGTAGGCATCGAGGAATGACAACAGATCACACCCAGTTGTGGAGTCAACAATCTGGTCGATGCGCGGCAACGGGAAGGGGTCTTTGGGACAAGCCTTATTAATATCTGTGTAATCAATACACAGCCTCCACTTCCCATTTGCCTTGTGCACCACCACCGGATTGGCCAACCACGTTGGATGGATCACACCTCTTACCAAACCCGCTGCTTCCAGTTTCCGGATCTCCTCTGTGAGTAACTCTTGTCGTTCCAAAGCTTGCTTTCTGACCTTCTGCATGACGGGCCGCGCATGAGGACAGACAGCAAGGTGGTGCTCAATCACCTTCCTGGGAACGCCGGGGATGTCGGATGCTTGCCATGCAAACACATCGACATTCGCCCACAGGAAGGTGACGATCGCGTCTTCCTATTTGTCGTCAATGGTGGAGCTTATGGTAAAAGCTCCTCCCGTGCCGTCCTCCTTGACAGAAACCTTCTTGGTTCCTGGCGGTGTGGCCCTGGACTTCTTGTTTGTGTCGACAGAGCTCTCTGGCACGTCCTCGACGGGAGCGCTACACTCCGAAGAGGTGCGCTTGCCGGAGTGGGTGCCTGAGGTCTCACCGGTCTTATTCTTTTGCCTTCCCGGGGCTGCAGCGGCAGGAGCAAGCGCCTTAGCAGTGGCGGCTGCTGCAACTGCTTGTTGGTAGAGTTGGTCAGCGCAAATTAGCGCATCCTTCTTGTCTGATGGGACGGTGATGATCGCCACAGGCCCCGGCATCTTCAGGGTGTTGTAGGCGTAATGTGACGCCGCCATGAACTTGTCCAGCGCTGGGCGGCCAAGGATCCCGTTGTAAGGCAACGGGATCTTGGCAACATCAAACACAATCCTTTCTTTCCTGTAGTTCAGATCACTCCCAAAAGTCACGGGAAACGTGACCTTTCCCTTAGGTTGACTTCTTCCCGGGTTGACCCCCTGAAACGTGCCCGTCTCTTCGAGGTCTTCATCAGGAATCTGCAATTTCTTGATTACGGTAGGCGAGATTAAGTTTAGACCGGCCCCGCCATCGACTAGCATCTTTGTCACCTTGAGGTTGCTTATTGTTGGTGAAACCAACAATGGCAAGCACCCGACTGCAGTAGTGCGATCAGGGTGATCCTCAGTGTCAAAAATGATTGGTGTGCTGGACCACTTCAGCGGCCTTTGGGCATCAAACGACGGTTCCGCCGCTGTAATCTCACGCGCCCACTGTTTAAGCTGGCGGTGAGAGGTATGCAGCGAGGCGCCACCATCGACGCACATGGCGTCTGTAGCTTTCTGAAATCCTTGGTCACCAGACTCATCGTCCTCTTCGTGATCATCGTCTTCTGGCTTTTTTTCACGGCCCCGGGCGGGCCTCTCCCGCTGTTTATCTTTGCCGCGACGGCCCGCCTGGCTATCACGCTTCTTGCCGGACCCCTCAGCACCGTCCTGGCCTTTCTCCTTGTCCCGCCTCTCATATTCAGCCCTCTGCTTCTCAGCAAGGAGCTCAACCTGTCAGCAGTTCTGGAGATCATGGCCTTTGGTGCGATGGATCTTGCAGTATTGCTTGTCAGAGTTTCCTGGCTTCTCGGCAGCCGCCAAGGCGCGGCAGGCGACACATCCAGCAATTTCCTTGCTGGGGTCATCTGCCTTGGTTTTCTTGGCGGAGCCGGAGTCGCCAGATCCCTCGACGGCTAGCACAACTTTACCTTTGCGCTTCCTGTTGTGGCGCCGGCCTTTCTTCGCCGGGGCAGCAGTATCCTCATCTGAGGAGTCGGTTTCCACGCCGGCATCTTCGCCGGGGTACTTCCTTCCCTCTTCAGCTCAGGCACATCTGTTAGCACGAACATAGTTCTGCCACATCTTTCACCTTGTTCATTGCCAGTTCTTCGCGCATCTTGCAGTTACGCACGTTTTGATGGAACGCGCTGATGATGGCGGCAGGGTGAACATCAGGGATATTGTACTGTACCCGGCTGAACCCCTGTATATACTTGCGCAGACTCTCGCCTCCCTTCTGGGGAATGACATGCAGGTCGCTTGCTTGGCCATGGGCTTGGTGACCTCCAGTAAAGGCGCCCACAAACTCATGGCACAAATTCGACCAGTAGGAAATAGAGTCTACCGGCAAGTGCATCAACCACAACATGGCGTTGGGTTTAAGAGCCAACGGAAAGTAATTCGCAAGCACCTTATCGTCGCGGGCTCCGGCGGCTTGCATCGCGATGGTGTAGATGCTGAGGAAATCAGACGGGTGAGTCTTGCCGCTGTACTTTTCGCCAACTTCAGGTTTGAAGGTGTGGTGAGTGGGCCACTGGAACTGCCGCAGCTCACGGGTAAAAGACGAACAGCCTACCTTGTAAGGTAGGCCTCCAAGGCTCTCCGGGGCCGGGTGGTTCACAGCAGGCCCTGCTCGCCTGTGTGACTGGTGGCGCGCTCCGCGTCGGCGCTCGATAGTGGTTCGAGCGTCTTCATGGGCTCGTTCCCGAAGAACTTGGCGCTGGTCACAGTGGGTCCGTGGGTCAGACGATGCTATGGAGATGGCGTCGCCCGCGACGTCGCGACGAGCCGGCGTCCGCGGTACCGGATGGGGAAGAGGTGAATGCACCATGGTCGCGGCGCCATTGGCTTTTCCACCACTGGTCCACGGGACTCCATCGGAACATCGACCCGGGAGCCCCACCGGACTTGGTTCGTCTTTGTTGGCCACCGCAACAAGGCTTCGGATAGTGGCTCTCCATTCGTTGAGTTTCCCCATAGTGGGAGGAAAGTCGAGGAGCAAGTGCGCACGTGCCAGGGCCTCTGCTGGCGTCGGTGGCAGCGAAACCTGCACGTATCGTGACGCGCTTCGACTTCTAACCATGTCAGAAGGAGCTCTATCACGACCCCGCGGTCGCATGCCGTTTTCACCAGCGCCTCGGCGAGTGGGCAGGTCTTCTACGTCCCGGGAGTGGCGCTCGGGGTTCCTCCCGCGGCGACGTCCGGGATCTTCAACATGATTACGCCGTTCGTCGCGCGCTGCCTGGGAGGAGCGCGCTGTTGACACCAGCGTGCGAGTCTTGGAGGCCCTTGCGTCGCCTTCGGGCGGGGCGGCGATGACCTTGGAAGGCCCTGCTCCACCCGTGAAGGACTTGGCTCCGCCTTTGGATTTGACGACGTGTGGCCCGTTACCAGGCGCACAAACATCGCCGCCTCCCAAACTCCGGCTGCTGGGATGGTGCTGGTGTTCGCGAGCAGCTCCCCGGGTCCTTTCTGCGACCGGTCCGCTGCTTGCCCGCATCGGGACGGGCTGTCCGGCTTCTGGCTGGCCAACCGCCACCGTCGTCTTCTTCTTGGGCGCCATGATGATGAAGAAACGCCGAACTAACTGCTAAAGCCGATTCTCACAACTGCGCCCCCTACCTGGTGCGCCAAACATGTCGGTGGGAACGACACCTATGGGATCACGAGAATCCCTACTGCGGTTAGCGGGGCGCGGGGTCGTGAGAAGAGCGGATCTAACAGGTAGCACACGGTTCGTTTATCCAGGTTTGGGCCGCGAGGATGCGTAAAACCCTACTCCTGCTTTGGTGGATTGTATATCGGTGTTCTTGAGCTAGCTATGGGGCGTGAGAAGCTCCAAAAAGCCGAATCCTTCTCCTGGTCGCCTCGGGCCTCCTTTTATAGAAAAAGGGGTGGCCAAAGTGGCACACAGGAGGTGGAAAGGGTACAGTGATGCGAGGTTATCCCTCGCATTACATGACAAGGCGCATTTAATGCGTCTTGCTTAGGTGTCCTTGCTTTATCGGGGACGGGGGAGAGATCTGTCTTGTCCATCGCCGCTCCTTCTTGTGTCGACACGTGCCCTGGCCAGCGATGCCTGAGATGCCACATAGGTAGGCAGGCAGCTGAGGTGGCGCAGTGGTGGGTCTTCATGAAGATCTGCATGCCGCCACGTAGGTGCCTGCCCAGCTGGTTGGGTCGGCAGCTGCATGCATGCGGTGGTGGAGGTTTAGTCGGCGTGGGCCTGATGGTGGCCCTGCGGGTGTCCTCGGCAAGGGCCTTGCCGGGGCCCCGGCAAGGGTTTTGCCGAGGCGTCTGCTGTCATCCCCGGCAAAGCGCTTGTCGGGGGCCTTGTGGTCTTCCTCGGCTGGGATCCCGCCAAGGGTTGTCGTCTCCTTAGTGCATATCTGATCTTGAATGTCTTCACAAAGATCTGCATGTCGCCACGGGGATGTCTCCCGAATCCTTGCCCTTTGGGGGCAGTGGACTCAATGGTGATTTGCTCCATAGGCGCGGGACGAGTCGCCGCGGCAAGGGTCTTGCCAGGGCTGCTAGAACTGTCTCCCGGCAAGGATCCTGCCGGGGGAGTCCGCTTCGTCCCCTTTGCTCTTCGTGGTCTTGGCCTTGGCGTCATTCTAGTTCTCTTGAGCTTCGGTCTTACCCTGGCTCACCTCCCTTGCCTTGCTTGGTGTGGTGGTGCCCGTGGCTCAGACTGCCCGTGCACAGTTATAGGGGTACAAAAAGTGTACCCCTCTTTGTGTACACCGACAGGTCCTGAAGAAAGATGGCTGGCGCGCGGCTCTCATGGTGGGTGGCGATCGAGCAGGTAATAATCATAGGTAGATTAAGCATGGAAGCAGCAGGCTTAAGTAAATGCAAGGGAGATACATGCCACTGGGCCAGGCCCGAGCGGCTTGGGGATGATGCAGCCCGAGGGGCGCCCCCAACAAGGTAAGCTAAAGACATAAAAAGGGATACATGCCACAGGGACAGACCGACGCGGCCTGGGAATGATGCAGCCCTGGGGGCTCTCCCAGCTGAATGAACTTGGAAAATGTCACCTGGTTCTGTTGATGAAGGAGAGTTGGGGCAACTGAAGATATGCGGCGAAGGGGCTACTCCTCATGAGCCACCGGGGCCCTGAGCCTCAAGAGGTTCTGGGGGTCCAGGGGGTTCCTTGAGGACCGTCTTCATATCCGTCAGCACGGCGTGGTGCCTAGCCTCCAGAGCCACCAGGATGCTCCACAGGTTACGCTGATCGGCGGTCGCCACGCTCGGTAGGCCAAAAGGCATGTGAACGTAGCTGTGAGGTGGGCCCTCGCAACATCCCATGCATGAATGCCAGAAAAGCTCCTAAGAGGCAGCCCGGTTGAGCCCTGGGATGTTGATGCAGACGCGCAGCTCTGCATCCTCGCCTGGATGGGTTGTTGCACCTGGTGAGCGGCGGCCGCCGCGCATGGCCCTTGCGTCTTGCAGTTCCTGAGTGGTCTTGGTGATGAACTCCTGAACAGTGCGCACTCCTTGCCCTATGTTCTCCTGAGGGAAACGTGCCGCGAAGCATGCCTCCAAGTGGTGCCCAAGCGCCTCCCTCGTGATGTTGGCAAAGTCTGAGGCCCTCCAGAAGAGAGCCCCCGAGCCCTACCCGAGACGGGCCCTGGGCGCGCTTTCCTATGCGATGGAGGGAGGCGCCCCAGGCGCGGGTGCCGATCCTGGAGGCACCGCTTGCCTGAGGCCCTGCGTGGCGCAACTACTACTTCTTCTTGGGGTGGTCTCAGGAGGGCGCTCGCCCTGGCTGTCGGGGTCATCAATTGCTGCAGCTTGGAAGGCACGCTTGAGGGAGAACATTGTGTCTCTTTCCTCGCACGAGACTGTGATGATTCCGCCGCTTCCCGGCATCTTGAGGGCATTTTAGCCGTGATGGGTCACCGCCATGAACTTGGCCAGGGCTGGATACCCGAGGATGGTGTTGTATGGCAGGCGGATGTAGGCGACATTGAAGTTGATGAGTTCGGTACGGTAGTTTTTGCGTTCTCCGAAGGTAACGGGGAGGCGGACCTGCCCGATCGGGGTAGTAGAGCTGTTGGTCACTCCTGAGAAAGGCTTGTAGGCTGAAGCTGGTCATATGGCACTTGGAGGTTGTCGAACGTGTCGACAGACAGGACATTGAGCCCTGCGCCACCGTCGATGAGGGTCTTGGTAACTTGCACGTTGCTGATGACTGGTGAACAAAGCATTGGGATGACGCCTGCAGTAGCTGCGCACTTGAGCTGATCTGCCAAACTGAACATGACGGGGCACTTGGACCATCTAAGCAGGCGTGTGGCCTCGATCTTGGGGAGGACTGCATTCACTTCACGAGCAAACTGTTTGAAGATACGCTGCAAGGCTGGGGCTTGTGCTCCGCCCAAGATGCAGGCGATAGCGCGCGGCTCCTGGAAGCCCCCAGCCCCCTCGTCTTGATGGTGGCCGTCATTCCTTCTGGGTGGTGGCGGTAGTGGAGGAAGGCCAGCATTGCCTTCAGGACGATCCTCACGAGGCTGGTCCCTCCAGGCACCCTCATGAGGCTCCTCCTGCCAGCGGTCCTCACGAGGCCGGTCGTGCCACTCTTGGCGCGGGCCATGGTCGTCCCAGCGTCCGCCACCACGTCCTCCTCCTTGCTCACTACACTCGGGGCGTCGACCGAAGCATCCTTCTC
Source organism: Triticum urartu (assembly GCF_056163025.1). Classification (NCBI taxonomy): domain Eukaryota; kingdom Viridiplantae; phylum Streptophyta; class Magnoliopsida; order Poales; family Poaceae; genus Triticum; species Triticum urartu. The sequence goes on from NC_141879.1 coordinate 582,859,404, forward strand.
GAATGGCTCTGAGCTCTTGACAGTCGCTGGTGTTGTGGGTATGCAGGTTATGGAAGGCGCAGAACGGTCGGCTGCTCTTGGATGACTCGGGCTGGTCTCTGCCGCGCTTGGTGTCTGGTTCCGCCGCGAGCACGGCTGCTCCCTTGTGCTTCACGTCCTTGGCCTTGGCTTTCTTCTCCTCCAGGTCCGCAGCCGGGAGCTCGAGGAGGGAGAGGCGCCCCTCCTCAGCTCTGGTGGACTTGGTCACTAGGTTGAACAACTCCAGAGACGTGCACAACTCCTCGTGGATGGCGAGCTCCTCCATCTTGACGTCACGGACGCCATCAGAGAATGTGGAGATGATGGCCTCGTCCGTCACCTTGGGGATCTTGAGACAAACGTTGTTGAAGCGCTGGATGTACTTCTGGAGGGTCTCTCATGGTTGTTGCTTGACGCAACGCAGGTCACCCGCGGCCGGGGGGCGGTCGCGGGTGCCCTGGAAGTTGGCGACGAAGCGGTCGCACATCTCGTCCTAGGAGGAGATCGAGCCTGGAGGCAGGTTCTGGAGCCAGGAGCGGGCGCCATCCTTGAGGGCCATGGGAAACCAGTTCGTCGCCGTTGGCCACCTCGATGCTCAGCTCGTACAGCTGCAGGAACTCCGTGGGGTCAGGGGTGCCGTCGTAGCGAGGAGGCGGATCTGGCTTGAACTTGCCCGGCCAGGCGACGCAACGCAGCTCGGGGGTGAAGACGCGGCAGCCGGCCATGGTCATCGGGGTCTTGCCGCAGCAAACGATCCTGGCACGGTGGTGCGAGGAGTGGCGAAGCGTTCTCTTGCGGTCAAGGGACTTCTTGACAGCTTCTTCCTTCACGCGCGGGCGCCGCATGCGGTGGGTCGCGCCATGGAGCCGCGCGTCTAGGCACTAGGGCGCTGCCTTGGTGCAGAGGTGGTGGAGGTGCTTCATGAGCTACGTCGCCCGTGGCTGGCGGAGGGCGAGGCGGAGAGAGGGACGGTGCAGGGGAGCCCCCTCCGGCGTGGACAAGCTCGGCGATGCAGTCATGCGCCATGAGGAGCGCGACCCGTGCATCCGTGGAGACGCGATGAGCGTGAGACAACGAACCAGCGGGAGTCAGTGATGGAGTGGCGGTGCAGCCGTCCTGTCGCACCGAGGGGTGCAGCGAGGATGCTTGCTACTCGTTCCCCGCCGGGCCAATGGCGGCGTTGGCGGCAGGCGACGGAGAGCGACGCGGTGGCCCGCCGACAGGGGTTGTCTTAGCAACGCGGGTGGCGAGGGCAGCCCGGCACTCGGCGCGGGCGCGGCGTGCGTCTGCCATGGAGACAATGAAGCGACGTGAGGCGGAGCGACAGAAGGGAAGTTTCGGCGCACCCCTACCTGGCGCGCCAAATGTCGGATCATGGGTTCCGGCAAAACCCTTAAGATTCGAACTCTGGGGTGTGCGCGAAGATTCCCCCCTACTGATCCACGTCCTAACTGAGCTAAGATCTTATGAACTAACTCGACCAACTTGCAACACAAAGGACACAAGATTTATACTGGTTCGGGCCACCGTTGTGGTGTAATACCCTACTCCAGTGTGGTGTGGTGGATTGCCTCTCGGGCTGAGGTTGAACAGTACAAATGGAAGAACAGCCTCCTGAGGTTGAGGTGTTCTTGTGCTTGGTGAATGTGATTGTGCGGATGAACTAGTTCTAGTCTAAGATGAGGTCGCCCTTAGTCTCCGATGAGGTTGCCCCTAGTCTCCGATGAGGTTGCCCCTAGTCTCCGATGAAGTTCCCCTAGCTACGGTGGTGGCTAGTCCTATTTATAGTGGCCTTGGTCCTCTTCCCAAATATTGAGCGGGAAGGGATCCAACAACAGCCAATTTGAAAGGGGACAGCTAGTACAGCTTATCCTGACAAAAGTGGTCTTCGCCTGCAAAAGGCTCTGGTGGTGACGCCGCCTTGGGCTCCATGGCGACCTCCGTCTTGCCGTCCTGCTGGTCTTTGTCTCATTGCACCAATATGGAAACCTTTGCTTGATGCCTTGTTACTCCGTGCCTGCGCTTGCCCCCTTAGCACCAAAGAGAAAATAAGGACGCTGCACGCGCTGGTGCCTGCCTGGCGCCCATGTGGTCTCGACCATCACGGCTCACGTCACGGGAAGCTCGCGAGGTTTGCCTTGCCTTGATCTCTCTGCCCCTCGCGAGCCCGCCTGGCGAGGCCGCTCCTGAGGAGGTCTTGCGTCCACCTCGCGAGGCTTGGCCCCTCGCGAAGGTCTTGAATGCCTTGTTGATGAAGATGGGTCGTACATGCCTGCTAGCAAGGCCACGCCGTGGGCCGTAGGCAGGCAAGTCTGGGGATCCCCGTTCCTAGAACACCGACAGCTGGTGCCTGTTGCCCGTGGGGTGGCATCCCTCACGGCGGCGGGGTTGTCCCTGAACGGCGCTTGGTGGTGGCCACGTGGCGATGCACGGGTGGGCCGAATCTGGGCTTTTAGTCTGCGTCCTCGTCGTGACAGCACTTTCCGTTGCCCTAGGCCATGAGGCGTGGTCCGGGACGGGCCGAGAACCGGTGGTGCTGGCCAGGACGCACGCTGGCAGCGCCCTACTTCGTCTCGCATCGTCTCGCTGGCCAATGGTGGTGGTCATCTTCCTCGTCAGAGATGGCCGGACAGAGGCCTGGTGATCGGATCTCGAGATCCATCATCTAATCCCGGCTGCGAGTTGGGGATACATGGTTGCCTGTGAAACCGAGCCGTTGGCAGGCGATGACGGCGTTCTACGCCGTTACCTTGATGGAGGCATCATTGTGTAACTACTGTCAACCCACTCGTGCCGCCCTGGGGGAAACCCTAGGATCTGGTGTCTTGCCGCAGCAAACGATCCTGGCACGGCGGTGCGAGGAGTGGCGAAGCGTTCTCTTGCGGTCGAGGGACTTCTTGACAGCTTCTTCCTTCATGCGCGGGCGCCGCATGCGGTGGGTCGCGCCATGGAGCCGCGCGTCTAGGCACTAGGGCGCTGCCTTGGTGCAGAGGTGGTGGAGGTGCTTCGTGAGCTACGTCGCCCGTGGCTGGCGGAGGGCGAGGCGGAGAGAGGGACGGTGCAGGGGAGCCCCCTGCGGCGTGGACAAGCTCGGCGATGCAGTCGTGCGCCATGAGGAGCGCGGCCCGTGCATCCGTGGAGACGCGATGAGCGTGAGACAACGAACCAGCGGGAGTCAGTGATGGAGTGCCGGTGCGGCCGTCCTGTCGCACCGAGGGGTGCAGCGAGGATGCTTGCTACTCATTCCCCGCCGGGCCAATGGCGGCGTTGGCGGCAGGCGACGGAGAGCGACGCGGTGGCCCGCCGACAGGGGTTGTCTTAGCAACGCGGGTGGCGAGGGCAGCCCGGCACTCGGCGCGGGCGCGGCGTGCGTCTGCCATGGAGACGATGAAGCGACGTGACGCGGAGCGACAGAAGGGAAGTTTCGGCGCACCCCTACCTGGCGCGCCAAATGTCGGATCACGGGTTCCGGCAAAACCCTTAAGATTCAAACTCTGGGGTGTGCGCGAAGATTCCCCCCTACTGATCCACGTCCTAACTGAGCTAAGATCTTATGAACTAACTCGACCAACTTGCAACACAAAGGACACAAGATTTATACTGGTTCGGGCCACCGTTGTGGTGTAATACCCTACTCCAGTGTGGTGTGGTGGATTGCCTCTCGAGCTGAGGTTGAATAGTACAATTGGAAGAACAGCCTCCTGAGGTTGAGGTGTTCTTGTGCTTGGTGAATGTGATTGTGCGGATGAACTAGTTCTAGTCTAAGATGAGGTCGCCCTTAGTCTCCGATGAGGTCGCCCCTAGTCTCTGATGAGGTTGCCCCTAGTCTCGATGAAGTTCCCCTAGCTACGGTGGTGGCTAGTCCTATTTATAGTGGCCTTGGTCCTCTTCCCAAATATTGAGCGGGAAGGGATCCCACAACAGCCAATTTGAAAGGGGACAGCTAGTACAGCTTATCCTGACAAAAGTGGTCTTCGCCTGCAAAAGGCTCTGGTGGTGACGCCGCCTTGGGCTCCATGGCGACCTCCGTCTTGCCGTCCTACTGGTCTTTGTCTCGTTGCACCGATATGGAAACCTTTGCTTGATGCCTTGTTACTCTGCGCCTGCGCTTGCCCCCTTAGCACCAAAGAGAAAATAAGGACGCTGCATGCGCTGGCGCCTGCCTGGCGCCCATGTGGTCTCGACCGTCACGGCTCACGTCACGGGAAGCTCGCGAGGTTTGCCTTGCCTTGATCTCTCTGCCCCTCGCGAGCCCGCCTGGCGAGGCGGCTCCTGAGGAGGTCTTGCGTCCACCTCGCGAGGCTTGGCCCCTCGCGAAGGTCTTGAATGCCTTGTTGATGAAGATGGGTCGTACATGCCTGCTAGCAAGGCCACGCCGTGGGCCGTAGGCAGGCAAGTCTGGGGACCCCCATTCCTAGAACACCGACAGCTGGTGCCTGTTGCCCGTGGGGTGGCATCCCTCACGGCGGCGGGGTTGTCCCTGAACGGCGCTTGGTGGTGGCCACGTGGCGATGCGCGGGTGGGCCGAATCTGGGCTTTTAGTATGCGTCCTCGTCGTGACAACACTTTCCGTTGCCCTAGGCCATGAGGCGTGGTCTGGGACGGGCCAAGCACCGGTGGTGCTGGCCAGGACGCACGCTGGCAGCGCCCTACTTCGTCTCGCATCGTCTCGCTGGCCAATGGTGGTGGTCATCTTCCTCGTCAGAGATGGCCGGCCAGAGGCCTGGTGATCGGATCTCGAGATCCATCATCTAATCCCGGCTGCGAGTTGGGGATACATGGTTGCCGGTGAAACCGAGCCATTGGCAGGCGATGGCGGCGTTCTACGCCGTTACCTTGATGGAGGCATCATTGTGTAACTACTGTCAACCCACTCGTGCCGCCCTGGGGGAAACCCTAGGATCTGGTGTTCCAGATCGGATGATGGCGGCACTGCGGTGTCATTTCTCTCTTGGGAGCATCGTTTGTGGAGCAGCACTGGAAGTCAGAGGCAGGAGGTGGAGCGGCTTCGTCTTACACAGAGCTTCGGTGGAGATGTTAAGTCATGCCTGACCGACAGGTGCTACGCTTTGTCATGCCTGGTCGGCAGGTGCTACGCACGACAGATCTCCCAAAGATTTCAAACTGTGTCGGTTGGTGGTACTTGGCAGCATGGTGCTGCGGTGTATCAGTGGCGACCGTGACGTGCACAGTTGTTTGCGCGCAGGGAGGAGGTGCCGTTGGGCGCCGTGGTGACGTCGGCGATAGCTAGACCAAGCAAGGTTGATGCATCAGTATAGTTCTGAAGATGGAGCATTGGCAGTTGGCGGCGGCGGCCTCTGAACGCACGCCAGACCGGCAAGACCCATGCTCGGCAGGCGTCCTGGATGGGTCCTCAGGTCTTAGATGTTAGGTTTGGCTGCGATGTCTATTTGGTATTGGGCCTAGACTATCTGCGCCCCTTCATCAACTGGATAGGTGTAGCGACAGTTTGTTACTTAGACAGCGGCTTTAGTCTTACTGTGGTATTACTTTGTAAGGTCTGGTGAGAATAATTAATAAAGTGGCGTATGCATCGTCCAGATGCAGAGGCCGGGGGTCATCCTCCTTTTCTAAAAAAATAAAAAAAAATAAGCAGAAGGCAGGAAAACGATTTCATCATCTTGTGGAAGACATTTCCGTTTTGGTAGACCACTGGGGCACAAGGAATACTCACCGTAGGCAATTCGTAACTCTATAGATGCAGACCTTTGAGGTAGGCATTGACCATTTGGTACTATCATTAGTTCGACATACTATAGAAACCCTTTGTATAGGTAGGCGTGAAGCTACACCAAAAATTGTCATTCTATAGATAGCTTAAGTTTGAGTGTTGAAAATATTCTTACTATTATTATATTATCTTATTTATAGTGAAACAAGTTGAGAAGAGGTTGTTAATAAGAGATTGCCCAGGGAAATAGGAAAAAGAAATTTCCATCCAATATTTAATAACTGATTCATTCTCATCCTCGGTAATGTCCATCAAATTGGATCAGTGATTGATTTCTAGGTTTCGGGGATTTGGTTGGTGCAGGTCTTTGGTGTATCTGTTTGGATTTGGTCTCCGTCCGTCTTCGTTTCGGTGTTTACAGGTTTGATCCTTCTGATCTACGACTTTCTACATCGGTGATGGTTGCTGTTATGGTGTGCTGGTCCTATGGAGGCTTAGCACGACGACTTTCCGACTGTCTACTACAACAAGGTTTGCCCGATTCCGGCGAGGAAGGGATGATGACAGCGGTGCGCCTCGGCTCGCTCCCGTACTTGTAGGTGGTCCACGGACCAGGTTGTAATTTCTTTTACTTCTTGTGTTCTTTGTACTGTCATAATTTAAGATAAATAAATTGAAAGTTTCTTACACAAAAAATAAATCAATCAATCAGCGAGATCACAATCTTGCTGCAAGACACCGTCAGTGAGATTACAATCTCAGCTATACATGAACGTGGTGGTTTTTAGATTCCTCCAACAAGAGGCAAACCCCTATAAATTTCCGGCCGGAGTGGCTAGGTGTCGTACGTATGCACTCCATCAGGCGTGTTTCTTTGGGTTAATTAATCATTTAGAGCATCTTCAACAGCCGCGCCAAACTAGCGTCGTGCCGTAAAATTGCCCATTTTAGCACGCGCGCAACCGGTATAGTGGCTCCAGTGGACACGCAAAAACCGCGCGCGTGGCATATCTTGTTCAGCGCGCGGGCCGAAACTACATCGTGCGCCGCTTATTTTCTATGCCCGCTCCCGCGCGTTGTACTCTCGCACGCTTGCTCGCAACTCACCCCCCTCTCCAGCCACGGCGCCACCGCCGCCCGCGCCATCCGGCGACCATTCCGGCGCTTCCCCGGCCTATCCGCGCGCCGCAGGTGAGAGCCAAGCCATCATGTGTGTCAAGCGCTTTTGCAATCGGAATTGTGTAAGTGTTTGGCCAGGAGTATTTGAGATCTCACAATGTTGAAGACGCCGCAAGGCTATTGGAGATGAACAAAGCTCGCGGCTTTCCTGGTATGCTTGGCTCAATAGATTGCATGCATTGAAGTTGGAAGAATTGTCCAAAGGCATGGCATGGGCAATTCCATGACCAAAAAAAGGGTTCCACTATAATCCTTGAAGCGGTGGCCGATCAAGAGAGACTTGGATTTGGCATGCATTCTTTGGAATGCCTGGATCTTTGAATGACATCAATGTTGTCAACCGGTCACCACTTATGAATAAGATTGCAAATGGTGATTTGCCACTGGTGCAGTTTGTAGCAAATGGTCGTACATACAACTATGGCTATTATCTAGCGGATGGCATCTATCCAAAGCGGGAAACCTTTGTGAAGCCATTGAAAAAGCCGGAAGGTAAGAAAAATCTTGATTTTCACAATGCTCAGGCGGCGGCTAGAAAAGATGTGGAGAGAGCTTTTGGGATTTCGCAAGCCCAATTTGCTACTGTGAGAGGACCGACTAGATTTTGGGATAAAAAATGCTTTGGTACATCATGCACGCTTGTGTGATCATGCATAACATGATCATCGAGAATGAGCGTGTCCAAGATGTAGACTACTCTCAGTATGAGCTTTTGGAACATCCCGTGCGAGTGCGACGGAGGGCTGAAAGGGTGGCCCGTTTTGTTGCCTCCTATCATGTCATTCGACGTCCCGCGGCGCATGATAATCTTCAGAAGGATCTCATTGAGGAGTGGTGGGTATGGAATGGACGACAAAGAGCATCATGATTTGTACGTTCGATATTGTATTGTTGAACTATTTGTTGTATTGTTGAACTATTTGTTGTATTGAACGATAAACTGTTTGCTTGAGTTGTAATAACGAAATTGAACTATTTATTTTGATTTATTTTGTTTGTGTTTGATCTTTTTGCTTCTGTTTTGGAATGCAAATATTGTTTATGCGAGAGTCGCGCGCGCCACATTTTTGCGCGCTACTGGAGCTGCGCGTGCTGCATTTTAGTGCGGCTGCTGGAGCCAGCGCTGCCCGCCGCGCCAAACCAGGCGATAGGCGTGCGGTAAATTAATTTTTGGTGCACGGCGTGTTCGGCGGCTGTTGGAGATGCTCTTATTAGAGATTGATGGACTATGTTTCTAATACCCCTTCCTTGTATAGAACGGATTCTATTTAATTCTGCTGCTATATCCGGTAGGTTGGTGTTGGTGCGATCCGGATCCGTCATCAGGCAACAGCCGGCTGTATATTCCGTAAAAAAACAGCCGGCTATATATATAGCTAGGCCAAATTAGATTCGTAGCCCTCTCTCGGTTGCCTTTGTTGTTTTCGGAAGGTAGTTGCCGCCGATGCCGTATGTAGATCGCAAAGCAAGGATCAGCTAGCGGAGGAGATCGAAGATGACTAGCTTCCATGTCGCAGACGCGTCGGAGTACATGGCCATCACCGGCTGGGGCATCGACGGCGTCAAGCTCGCCAAGAAGGCATGGGTTTTCGTGATGCAGCAGTGCAAGAAGTTCAGCATCTCGCCGGTGAGCTACGAGTTCGAGGTGCACGCCATGAGCACCGAGATGCTGCCCTTCATACTCTCCACCATCTGCGCCATCGGCCCCAAGATCATGGCCACCGGGGCCGAGGAGTCGGACGGGAAGGACCTTGAGAGGCAGCTCCTCCTCTACGCCAAGCTCACCGCGCTGCAACATAGCTCGAGGATCCACATCCAGGAGCTGGTCAAGTGGATCGTTGAGGGCGAGACCCGCATGGTCCCCGCGGAGCTCGCCATGAAGGTGATCCTCAATGACACGAAGACCTTTAAGGAGAAGGTGTTCAGCAGGGTGCAACTTGAGCTCAACCAGTTCGGCCTGCTCATCGACAATGCCAACGTGAAGCAGCTGGTGGAGGTGTCGGGGCACGAGTTCTTCTCCTACCTCGGCCAGAAGATGCAGCAGGACGCGCCTAACTAGGCCATGGTCGACCTAGTGGAGGCCACGATGGGAGAGGTGGGAGCCAGGGAGAGTGAGGGGCTAAGGAGGAGGCCAAGGTGGACGCCAAGATCAATGTGTTGTCGGTGCCGCAGCACGGCCAAGGGCTAAGGATAGGAGGCCAAGGTGAAGGCCGAGCTCGCCATGAAGAAGGCCGAGTGGCACAAGTAGGCCAAGGTGGTCGAGGTCGAGGTTGCCAAGGCCGTCGACATCCGCGAGGCAGAGCTCCAGATGGAGTTGTGACTTCCATTCAATTTCACGCATGTAATTTGCTTGTTCTTTGGCTGGTTATTGATGCAACAATTATTTTTTTTCTTTTTTTTTCTTTTCTTTATGCTTTAGAGCAACTCTAACGGTTCCCTATCTCTAAAATGACCGTCGTTTACGGGAAATTGGGGCAAACAAACCTCTCCAACAATTTATGTAAACTGGCTTTATATTTAGAGAATCTCATATCGCAGGGGTGAAGCATTTGGGTTCTTTGATGCCATGAGAGTAGGATTGTGTTTGTAAAAACTAGCGAGGTTTTGGTGTGAAGCGTATGCCTCTGGCAGGGACGCATGCGTGTTTACTGATAGACTCTTGGGTCACTAGGCTAGATTAGATCTGATAGTCCTACCTTCTCCTGGTGTTGAAGAGCTCGAGCCGGTGCCGACCATGGTGAAGTAGTGGCCGGTGATGGCAGAGAGATGGTGGCGGTGGTGTGCTTCCCGTGAGCACCGCGCTAACCCTAGATCGGTAGGGAGTGTCGGTAGGGATTGTGGCATAATTAAACTCGTGACTCATGCCGTGGCTCCCACCTCTGTTTACATAGCGTGGATCACAGGGGCCCACCAACCATGGTTTGGTTGGGCGCCCCCGATCAGGGCGCGATGCAAGGGCCCGTTCGACCCGTTGGGCTCAAACGGAAGAGAGGTCAACCTAACATTCTCCCTCCTGATCTCAGCTTTACTTTTAACCTTATACATTCTAGTTTAATTGTTTCATCACATATTGGTACATAGAGATTGTTTCGTCATCACAGCTTAACTGCCGATGGAATCATACAGCTACAACATACGTTTTGTTCAGAAACAAGTTATGTTCCTTTTGGGCCTATCCAGGAATCATAAGGCTTTCCCTTGAACCCATGCCGGCTAAGTGTTCCTTGAACACATTGGGTGGTAAGCCTTTCGTTAGCGGATCCGCAAGCATATCCTTTGTCCTTATATGCTCGAGACTTATAGTGTGATCCTGAATTTTATCTTTCAGAACATAATACCTTGTCTCTATTGTTTTGGCAGCATTACTCGACTTGTTGTTGTGAGCGTAAAATACTACAGGCTGGTTGTCACGGTACATCTTTAGTGGTTTGTGAATACAATCTACCACTTTCAAGTCGAGTATAAATTTCTTTACCATATCGCCTGCCCCGTGGCCTTGAAGCATGCTATAAATTCCGCATACATCGTGGATGATGCAACTATCGACTGTTTGGAGCTTTTTCACGAAATCGCTCCCCAACGAGGGTGAATACCTATCCTGACGTGGATTTTCTATCAACTTATCCCCCACAAAATCTGCGTCTGAATACCCTTTTATCTCTAGGGATTCACTTCTCTTGTATATTAGCATGTAGTCCTTCGTGCCTTGCACATAACGCAGTGCGTTCTTTACCATCTTCCAGTGCTCTATATGCATGGATTCTCTTGACATCTACCGAGTACCCCGGCGATAAAAGCTAAGTCAGGGCGAGTGCACACTTGTGCATGCTGTAAGCTGCCAACAACCGAAGCATATGGTACTGCTTTCATTTGCTCGCTCTCGTACTGGTTCTTGGGACATTGGAATTTCCCAAAACTATCGCCCTTGACTATAGGAGCAGGTGAGGCTTTACTCGCATGCATATTATACTTTTTAAGAACCTTTTCTAAATATGCTTTATGCGATAGTCCTAAGACTCCATTGTTCCTATCTCGGTGAATTTCTATGCCCAAAACATATGATGCTTCACCAAGATATGTTATGTCAAAATTTGAGGATAAGAACTTCTTTGTTTCTTGTAGTAGACTAACATCACTGCTAGCAAGCAGGATATCATCCACATACAAGATTAGGAAAATATATTTCCCATATTTAAACTTTGCATAAATGCAGTTATCCTCAATATTGTCTTTAAATCCAAAACTTTTAATCGTTTGATTAAACTTTAGATACCACTGTCTAGAGGCTTGCTTTAATCCATAAATGGATTCCTTTAGGCAACATCCCATATTTACCTTGCCTTCCATGATAAAAACCCTTAGGTTGTTTCATGTAGACATTTTCTTTTAAATCCCCATTGAGAAATGTCGTCTTTATGTACATTTGATGTAACTCTAAATCAAAATGATAAACTAATGCCATTATGATTCTGAAGGAATCCTTCCATGTGACTAGAGAAAATGTCTCATTGTAATCTATCCCTTCTCTTTGTGTAAATCCCTTTGCCACAAGTCGTGCTTTATACTTTTCTACATTCCCTTTAGAGTCATATTTAATTTTGTAGACCCATTTGCAGCCTACTGTTTTGGCTCCTTTAGGAATTTCTTCTAAGTCCCAAACATCTTTGGAACTCATCGATTTCATCTCATCTTCCATTGCCTTCATGCACTTCTATGAATGAGGGCTTCTCATGGATTCTTCATATGAGGTGGGATCTTTTTCTGTATGAACTATTTCCGTGTTATAAACTTTATAATCAGTAGAAATAGCTGACTTTTTATGTCTTGTAGACCTTCTAAGGGCCTCAGTTTCTGGCACATTCTATGCCTCAACTTTTGGGACTTCTTCTAAAATTTGTCATTGCACCACCCTTTCATGCTCAACAACGGGTTCAATCGGCTCCTGACGGACAGGTTTCGGGTCTACCCCCATAGTTTTCATGGGTGGAGTTGCAACCGGTAGTGAGAAAAATGGCTCCCAAATCATCGGATTAGGTGCATGCACCCTCTTCTCCTCAAGATCAATTTTCCGAGCTACCAAGCTCCCCCTCATCATTTCGTCCTCTAAGAAGACTGCATGTCTTGTTCCTACAAACTTTGTATATCTATCTGGATAGTATAAATGAAAACCCTTTGATCTGTCTGGATAGCCAATGAAGTGGCAACTCACTGTTTTGGGATCTAACTTTGCAATGTTTGGATTAAACATTTTGGCCTTGTTAGGGCACCCCCACACCCTGAAGTGTTGTAGGGAGGGCACCCTTCCTGTCCATAGCTCATACGGTGTTTTGGGCACCGACTTGCTTGGTACTCTATTGAGAATGTGAATGGCGGTTTGAAGCGCCACCATCCATAATCCCAATGGTAAGTTGGAATAACTCATCATGCTGCGGACCATATCCATTAGTGTATGGTTGCGCCTTTCAGCTACTCCATTCTTTTCTCCTAGAGTGGGATACATTAAAAGCACAAGAGTTATCATATCTTTCTCTTGCCAGAATTTCTCCTGCCATACGGGATTTTTGACATAATATTATGTCAGCTTTACCCCGTTATGCGGGTATTTTCCCAGACTTTTCCCGCCATGCGGGTAATTCCCTGTAAGGGAACATTAATGCCAGAATTGGCTCTTTTGACTGCATATTCAATCATCAAATTTAGGAATAAATCTGAATGCTCTTTGACACACATGCTTGACCCGACATTGGTCAAATTAAACACGCATGTTGCTTCTTCATCTCGAATCATGTTGACTAAAAAATCTTCTTCATAGAGAGTACATGAAAGAAATTCATCAACCAAGACTCTCAATGATCTGTCTCTTTTCTTTTGATGCATTCTTCAGAGAGAACATACTCCCTCACATTATGACCTTTCTTGGTCATCTTTCGGGTCACAAGTACCCAACCATTCTCTTTCACGAATGAAAGCATGGAAAACTTTTAGTCTGGGAAAACTTAGCCAATAATCAACAATAATGGGCATAAAAATAACCCTATGTTTGTCTGGTTAAAAGAAACGCACATTAAACTTTTGAAACTTTCTTTTATATTCTAAATCACAGTTGTGGCAGAATTAGAATAGACATCATCCTTCTACATTAATTCCATATAGCCATTGGGCGGAAATGGAAATAATGCATATAACTCATAAACAATGTGATGATAGTATTTCTATTAAACAACTTTGCTAAGAATTAATCATCATCATCAACTTTATTGCACGGGAACAAGAAATACACATTTCTCTAGTTCAAGAGCATTTCTTGATCTTTATCTGTTCTCTGAAAATTGATCACTTTGATACAAAATTTATCACAGATTTAAACTTTGAACATAAGACTCATTGAATTATAGCACTGTTATCATCAACGTTAGTCAGAAAATACCAATACCATATTTCAACTTTAAATCAAATATCTTTCGTTTGTCATAGCGGAAACTATCTGCATCTTATTTCACCGACAGGGGAAAAACATTGCTAAGAACATTTCTTCCAATTAAATTTTCCCGTTGGTTCCAATTTAATTGGAGGATAAAACTTTTACTTTACATCGGAAACTTTACAATATTCTATTCAAAAACAATTCTCTACTCTTTTACTCTCTAAGAAATTTTAACTCGTTGGTTCAAAAATGCATTAGAGAAGCAACAATTTAATCTTTTACTTTAGTTCTATTCACTTTTAAAAGAGCAATTTTATTTTTATTTGCAGCGGAAAAACATGAATAAAAAATTCATGAACTTTTTATTCTTTACAGAAACTTTTCTTTCACCAAATAAAAAATCATGAACTTTTTAATTTTCTTTATAAAATTCATGAACTTTTCTTTTTCTGAAAATTTTCTATTTTCATTTTCAGAACTTTTTCTATTTTCTTTTCTATTTTCTAAAACAAAATTTTAGTTAGAATTTTTTTGCAAAGAAGAACTATTTGCAATCTACCCAAAGTCTGGACAGAAAACAGATAAAGAAAAAAGAACCGTCCACGCTCTTTCGGCCGAAAGCCAGCCCAACCGCGCTCTAGCCGGCCTGCGGCCTAGCCATTTCGGCCTGAGGCCCTCCAAGCACTGTGAGAGTTAGGGTTCACCGCGCCAGCCCATCCTGGCCGTCCATCAGATCGGACGGCGGCCCGGGAGCTTCACTGGAACAAAACCAGCACCCTCGGTCATTCCTCCCCCCCTGCACACCGCTCGTCTTTCCTTTCCTGGCCGACAGCGGTGAAGGGCCTTGCAGGCCACCGGTGATGGTGTCTAACCGCCGCGCCACTCGGGCCACGCTAGCTCCTTTCCCCTTCCCTTTTCTTCTTCTTTCCTCTTGTTGCAGAGAGGGCGGGGCCCGTTATCCAATCTTTTCCCCACATCGGTAGTCGATGTGGTGGGTCTATGAGCCGGCGACGATTGCAGATGGCCCGTCCGCGCCGCGCGCCGCACTCTCCTCCCCCGCTAGCTTTATCCACCACCAGCGCCTCCTCTGTCCGATGCGGACGGCAACTGCAGCGAAGCTTTCGGACGGGGTACCGTGGCCTTCCCCCTCGCCGGCTGCGTGTCAACCTCGTGGTGAGCGCGCCACTGTCGAGCGGTTTGGTCGCGGTGCCCTTTGCCCCTCATGGGGTGGTGTTTTTCTTCCCTGCACCTCGGCTTGCCGATGCATGTGGGGATCGAGAGGAACAGGCGCGACCATGACGGCGGGCTCTTTGCCGGCAGGCCCAAGGCCCTCTCCGGTGAACTTTTTGTTGTTCTTTTCTCTGCCCTACTAGGGTTCTTTTGGGGAGGCACTTTTTTATTTCTATGTTTTTCCTTTATACCGAAAATAATCTAGATCCTAGCCTGTCTGATACCATTGATAGACTCTTAGATCACTAGGCTAGATTAGGTCCGGTAGTCCTACCTTCTCCTAGTGTTGAAGAGCTCGAGCCGGTGCCGGCCATGGTGAAGTAGCGGCCGGTGATGGCAAAGAGATGGAGGCGGTGGTGTGCTTCCCGTGAGCACCGTGCTAACCCTAGATCGGTAGGGAGTGTCGGTGGGGATTGTGGCAGAATTAACCTCGTGACTCGTGTCACGGCCCCCACCTCTGTTTATATAGCATGGGTCACAGGGGCCGACCAACCATGGTTTGGTTGGGCGCCCCCAATCAGGGCACGATGCAAGGGCCTATTCGACCCGTTGGGCTCGAATGGGAGAGAGGTCAACCTAACATTTATATCATCGACAAAGGTATAGGACCGGCAGGTGGTTTTGGGCTTGGCCCCTAATCCAAGCTATACAAGGGATCGGGCCTGCCAGCTAATGACCTACCTTGGTTTACAAGTAAACACACGCACACAATTACAATCATGACAATGTCACGTTACACAACTTAAGCTTGTCGTTTAACATCGTCCCTCAATCTAAAAGTGTCAAGGTTAAGATTGTTCTTGAAGGCTTGATGTTGTCGCACTTGTAGGGGCTTTGTGAAGCCGTCAGCAACTTGGTCTCCAGTTGGTATGAACCTCATTTCCAATAGCTTTCTTGCAACTCTTTCTCAAACAAAATGAAAATCAATCTCTATGTGTTTTGTCCGTGCATGAAACACATGGTTGACACAAAGATATGTTGCTCCAAGATTATCACACCATAAACAAGAGACATGTGGTCTTTCAACTCCTAGTTCATCTAGTAAAGTCTCTACCCACATTACCTTAGTAGTTGCATTTGCCAATGATTTATATTCTGCCTCTGTACTGGATCGAGAGACAGTTGCTTGTTTCTTGGCATTCCGTGAAATGAGATTGGAGCCAAGAAAACAGCAAAACCACCCATAGATCTCCTGTCATTAGGACATCCTTCCCAGTCTGCATCAGAAAAGGCACTTACTGTGGTTGATGGTGACTTACATATCTTCAGTCCTATCTCAGCACTCCCTTGAACATATCTCAGTATCCTCTTTACAGTTGTCCAATGCAAGGAAGTGGGAGCATGCAAAAATTGACAAACCTCATTAATAGAAAAGGATATATTAGGTCTTGTCAACGTTAGATATTTAAGTGCACCAACAACACTTCTATACTTAGTTCCTTCTTCTGGACTTAGTAGTTCTCCTTCATGTAAAGACAATTTTTCTGTAGTAGACAAAGAGGTGCTACAAGATTTGCAATCCTTCATGCCTACACGTCTAAGAATATCAGTGGCATATTTCTCCTGAGTCAATAGGATCCCATAAGGTGTCTTTTTAACCTCAGTGCCTAAGAAATAATGTAACTCTCCCAAGTCCTTAAGTTCAAATTCATTTTTCAAGTTCATGAGTAAAGCTGAGGTGGCCTCTTGTGAGGAGCTAGCATCCATTATGTCATCTACATAAATGAAAATATAAATAATCACCTCCCCTTCTTGAAAGAAGAACAAGGAGGTATCTCCTTTTGAGGGTCGTAAACCAAGTTGATGTAATTTTGTATTCAATCTTGAGTACCAAGCCATGGGTGCCTGTTTCAGACCATATAGAGCTTTGTCCAATTTGCAGACATATTGAGGTTTAGTCCTATCGACAAAACTAGGTGGTTGCTTCATATAAACCTCTTCCTCGAGAACGCCATGTAAGAACGCATTCTGTACATCCAGTTGGCAAAGACTCCATCCCCCGGTGACAACAATAGACAAAACAAGTCTAATAGTAGCAGCCTTAAATACTGGACTAAAGGTGTCCTCATAATCAATGTCATAGTGTTGCTTGAAGCCTTTAGCAACTAGACTAGCCTTGTATCTGTCTAAAGTGCCATCAGAGTTTCTTTTAATTTTGTACACCCGCTTACAATCTATAATATTCCTCCCTGACTTAGGTGAAACTAAGTGCCAAGTTCTATTTTTCATAAGAGCACTATACTTTGTTTCCATAGCATGTTTCCAGTTTTTATCTCCTAAAGCTTCTGTCAAATCCGTAGGTTCTTGAGCAACAACAAGGTTTGCAAACTTAAAATTTTTATCATACATGACCGTCCCATCTTTGGAAACCATGGGCTTAAAAATACCTCTTTGGGACCGTGTACTAGGGCGCACAGAATCAACCACCACAGACAATCCCATAGCTACAGAAGATCCTTCCCCTCATGTGGCAGTCGACCGATCCCCTTCGACTGTCGTTCGGTTGGGCGTGGGATCTCGTGTCCGCACGGGCGACAGAACGGGCGACACACGCCCAGGGGCTCGCCCACCAGTGTCATCGGCCCGCCCACCAGCATCATCATTATGCGGGGAAGCGCGGGAGCTAGGCGACGCGCCCACGCCGGTCCCACCAGACCCACTAGTGCGTCTGTGCCGCGTGTTGCACGTGGAGAAGCCACCCGCGGACCTGCCAGCAGGAGGCGTTAGCGGATTAGCACTCATCGCCGCAGGCGCGTGGGATCATGTGCCGCCAGATCTCTTGGGATCGGCATCTACAACAGGATCTTCCTCCTATTCTATGATGGGCTGGTTTGGACTGATGTGCTGCATAAAATCATGTTGCAAACCACCATTTTTTGCGACATTTTTTCACTAGTTCCTGCAACACCATTACTAGGATTAGTAGTACCATTAATCATATGATCATCAACACTATCATCCCCCTGATCAGTAGGATTTAGAAGCTTCGGTGGTAACTGATTGCTCCCTGACTATAGCGCCAGTAAACTCCTGTATGCTAGGACTACGTCAGTATTTCCCCAAAGAGGAAGGGATGATGTAGCACAACGAAGGTAGGTATTTCCATCAGTGATGAAACCAAGGTTATCGAACCAGTAGGAGAACCAAGCAACACAACGTAAACAGTACCTGCACACAAATAACAACACCTCGCAACCCGACGTGTTAAAGGGTTGTCAATCCCTTTTGGGTAATGATGCCAGAAATTTGTAGTAGATTGAAATAATAGATCGTAAATAAATATAGTGTAGCAAAGTATTTTTGTAGTTTTGGTTTAACAGATATGAATAAAAATGCAAAGGAAAATTAGATCGCAAAGGCAAATATATGAGAAAGAAGACCCGGGGGCCATAGCAGGTTTCACTAGTGGCTTCTCTCGATAAAGATAGAAAACGGTGGGTAAACAAATTAATGCTGGGTAATTGATAGAACCTCAAATAATTGTGATGATATTCAGACAATGATCATTACATAGGTATCATGTCCAAGATTAGTGGACCGACTCCTGCCTGCATCTACTACTGTTACTCCACACATCGACCGCTATCCAGCATGCATCTAGTGTATTAAATTCATGGGAAAACGGAGTAATGCAATAAGAACGATGACATGATGTAGACAAGATCTGTTTATCTATTGTGTCGGAGTAATGGGCCACGCGTAGGCTAACCTGAGGCCCAGAACCTTTGAAGACATCGGGGCTGGCTGCGCCCCTCAAGACACCAGGATGGAGAGCCGCCTTCCAGAGGTCGGCTAAAGGAACAGCTGACTGCCCGCATGCGGCCGAGTCCTGGAGGCGAGGTCAAGACGGGCCGACTCCCGCCTCGCGGCTCCCAGAGGAGCCGGCCACGGGGAGTCGGCCCACGACACCAACAAAGCCCATGCCCTCATAAGGGGGGATGGGACGGGAGTGACAACAGTAAAACCCACTCCCTCCCCTTTTCATAGGATGGCTAGGCCACAGTGCGCTGTACCAGTGGAGATCTCCGTCCGGCTAGGCACTGTTGTCGTGACATCCCTGACATCAACAACAGTGGGCAGAGTCCTGCACCCACGACGGCATGTCGGTACGGTCCACGGATGCTAGGCCCTACCGGTCAGCAAGAGTCCAGAAGATGGCAAGAGCGCCACCAGCCGGACCCGAGGGGAGCCGGCCCCCGGAAGTCGGCCTTCCCCTCTCACGGGTCCCACACGCCATTAACCAGACGAGACGGGAAGTGGCTACAGTAATCGCCCGCCAGGTAGCAGGGCTGTAGCCATGACCCCATGACCAAGCCTGCGTCATTAGAGGCACGGCTATAGTAATCGGCAGCCGGCAAGACCCGCAAGCGGCGGGTATGGCCTGTCGGCTCCGTACTAGACTAGTCGGCGGGGCCCGCCGGCTGGCCCCAGCAGTCGGCATAGAGGCCGGCAGGAGAACAGACTGACGGCTGGGCCCTGTGCCCAGTCGGTTTACCATTGTACCCCTGGGGGTAGGCCTATATAAACCGCCCAGGGCACCCATGCAAAGGGTTCCGATCCATTAGAACTAGACCAGACCTTAGAGAAGAGGGAGAACTGGCCTAGTCTCCTCCTGTCCACAGATACAGCTTGAGGAGCACCATTGTACTCACTTTTGCCTTAGTGATCATGCGGAGACCCCGTAGAGCAGGACTAGGGGTGTTATCTCCTAGGAGAGCCCCAAACCTGGGTAAAGTCCGCCGGCGTTTGTGTCTACGCCTCATCCCGTTTCCAGGCACCGGCGACGTTCTACGCGCCCCCACCATGATAAGCCATCCATTGGCATATGTCGCACCCAACCCCCGACATTTGGCGCCCACCGTGGGGCCTGGTGCACCATCGTCCGGAGACCTGTTCTGGACGGGAACCCTTTCCTCCCTGGCGAGCGTAGCCAGCCTGACACGCTAGATGGAGTCTGCGCCGACACGCTGCATGGCGCTGAAATCTCGCCTGCGTGGCCAGTTGCCTCGTCGATCTTGTAGGTGAGGTCCACCTCTCCGACGAGCCCACATCCGACGCGTGCACAGGCGGCCCCGAGAGCCTCCTCGCGGGCCTCCTCGATCAACTTCACGTCGCCAGCCAGCCAGCTGGGGACTTGGAGTCCGTAGGCTCCACCAATCCGATGTTGGTCGACTCCGACACCGTGTCGCTTGACACGTTCCCCACCAACGTGGTGGTCTACGACGAGCCGCTTCCTCGCGCAGAGAGCGGAGGAAGCACCGTCACGGAGTTGCTTGTCATCGATCATGGCGAGCACTCCGGCGGGGGTGACTACGACCCGCTCCACACGGCACTGCAAGACCTGGCAGCGCCCATCCCTGAAGATGCCGACGCCGAGACGCTGGAGGCATGCCGCCTTCAGCTAGTCGAAGGCGCCAAAAAGCTGGCCAGCATGAGACGCCTATCAGAAGCCTACCAGCGCGAGATGGACCGCGCGGTGGGTGGCACGCCGGCTCCAGCTAGGCCTAGCCGCCTTGGCACGGTCCAGCAGTGCGGTGCGGCTATCGCCGATCTGTTCGGGGCGAATCGCCCTGTCTACGCCACACCTGCGAAGAATATTCAAGCCACCCAGGCGGCGGTGGATGAGCTGGACAAGTTTGAGGGCGAAGAGCTTCGCTTGATGACGGAGCGCATCCAGTGACTCCTTGACGCGGCTGCTGAGCAGAACGAGGCCGG
The DNA here is from genome assembly GCF_056163025.1 of Triticum urartu. NCBI lineage: Eukaryota > Viridiplantae > Streptophyta > Magnoliopsida > Poales > Poaceae > Triticum > Triticum urartu. Next base: position 582,879,662 of record NC_141879.1, read on the forward strand.
CTGCCACACTGATGCGCCGCGCCGACGAAAGGACAACCTGCTTCCATGCCGAGATCAAGGCGCGGGGTCTCGAACGCCGACTGGCGGCGTCCGCAGAAGAAAAGACAAGGAGCCGGCTGTCAGCTGCAGTCGGACTCGCATCACCATAGAGCGCGACCGAGACGGCCGCCCAAGAACAGTGGAACAACGGGACGACTGTCCGCCTCCTCCCCCTCGGAGGGGAAGGCGAGTCTCCCTGCCGCCTGTTGATCACCCGACACTCGGTAACCGCCTTGGCCGCCGAGAGGGAGTCGGTGAGAACAATGCCCGCCATCGGATCGACCGTCTCCACCTATCCCTGGCTCTTGAGGAAGAAGATGAGTTGGGTCCACCTTGTTTTGGCCCCCGCATCCGAGACGAGCCCTTCCCCAAAGGGTTCACGCTCCCCAGAGACACACCCAAGTACACCGGCTCCGTGAAGCCGGAGGACTGGCTGGTCGACTACTCCACGGCCGTCAGCATAGCAAACGGCAACAAGCGTGTTGCTGTGAAGTACGTCCCAGTCATGCTCCAGGGCACGACCCAGACGTGGCTGAACAACTTAAGGCCCTGCAGCATCAACAGTTGGGTCGACTTCACCGACGCCTTCATCCGCAACTTCACCAGCACGTACAAGCGACCTCCCAAACCCCGCCAGCTCTCCTTGTGCGTGCAAGGCCCTAGTGAGTCAACTCGCGACTACCTCACGCGCTGGGCCGAGCTCAGCAACTCTTGCGAGGGCGTGCGCGAGGTGCAGGCTATTGAGTACTTCACTGCAGGATGCCGAGAGGGCACCCTCCTCAAGCACATGCTTCTCTGTGATGAGCCAGAAACCCTCAACGAGCTGCTGATCATAGCAGACAAATACGCTACGGCCGATTCCTCCATGAAGACGGAGATTCAAGTCAGCACAACCAGCAAAGTGGCTCCTCAGGCCCCCCGAACCCCAGCCGGAGACACCAGTCGGCGTCAACAGCAGAACGACCACAAGCGTAAATCCCCCCGCCGACTTCCACCAGTCGGCAGGTGGCAACAGTTGAAGACCAACAGCCGGAAGGGCAGCCTCCACTCAGACGTCAGAAGGGCGGCAAGTCCAACTAGCAGCCGGCTTTCTCATATGAGCAGACTCTGGATGGACCCTGCAAGTTCCACGGTGGCGCGAAGCCATCCAACCACACCACACGGAAATGCCACTGGCTCACCAGGATCGCAAAGGGAGACGGCCTTTTGCCTGCCCCACCTACTGGGCAGCCGCCTCCCCCTCCGCCCAAGCAGCCGACGGTCAGACCAGTCGGCGCAGTGCAAGACGAGTACCCAGAAGAGCAGGGAGCATACGTCGTGTTCACCAGTGTGGCCAACGATCGACGCAGCAGACGGCTGCAGCAGTAGGAGGTGAATGCAGTAGCTTCTAACACACCGGAGTTCATGCACTGGTCTGAGAAGCCCATCAGCTGGAGTCGGGCTGACCACCCCGAAGAAATGCCCAGACCCGGCTCCTATGCTTTGGTTTTGGACGTCACCTTTGCCACGGACAAGCGAGCTGCTCGTTTTTCCAGAGTCCTGATAGACGGCGGCAGCAGCATCAACATCTTGTACAAAGACACCATGGAGAAGTTGGGAATCAGGCAGAGGCAACTGAAGTCCAGCCGGACGGTGTTCCACGGCATAGTCCCTGGCCTTTCCTGCTCGCCAATCGGCAAGATCTTGATCGACGTCCTCTTCGGAGACAAAGATCATTTTCGCCGTGAGTCAATATGGTTCGAGGTGGTGGACCTAGAGAGCCCATACCATGCACTGCTTGGCCGGCCAGCCCTGGCCAAGTTCATGGCCGTCCCCCACTATGCTTACCTCAAGATGAAGATGTCGAGTTCCAAAGGGATTCTGACCATAACTGGCGACTACAAGAAGTCGTCCGCCTGCGCATCAGAGAGCAGTCGGCTGGCCGAGTCCCTCGTGATCACTGCTGAGAAGCGGCTGCTAGATCGAGTTGTGGCGATGGCAAGCAAGCATCCAGAGATGTCGCCTGATCCCAAAGAGTCGGAAGCTGAGGGCTCGTTCAAGCCGGCCAAGGAAACAAAGAAGATACCTTTGGACCCGGAGCACCCAGAGAGGTACGCTGTCGAGGCGCCCACCTCGACAGCAAATAGGAAGGTGAGCTCGTTGATTTCCTCCGTGAGAATCGAGACATCTTCGCATGGTCCCCCAAGGACATGCCAGGTGTCCCGACGGAATTCGCTGAGCACAAATTACATGTCCGGTCTGATGCCAAACCAGTCAGACAGCCTTTACGCCGCTTGTCAGAAGAGAAGAGGAGAGTTGTTGGAGAAGAGATAGCCCAGTTGCTCGCAGCCGGCTTCATCATGGAGGTATTCTTCCCAGAATGGCTGGCCAACCCAGTTTTGGTACTGAAGAAGAACAAGCAGTGGCGAATGTGTATTGACTACACAAGCCTTAACAAAGCATGCCCCAAGGACCCATTCGCCTTGCCAAGGATCGGCCAAGTGATAGACTCCACAGCCGAATGCGAGCTGTTGAGTTTCTTGGATGCATATTCAGGGTATCACCAGATCAAGTTAAACCCAGCCGACAGGCTGAAGACTCCCTGAAATCACGCCGTTTGGAGCTTTCTGCTACCTAACCATGACGTTCGGCTTGAGGAACGTCGGCGCCACCTTCCAATGATGCATGCAGAAGTGCCTCCTCAAGCAGCTCGGCAGAAATGCTCACGTCTATGTGGATGATGTGGTGGTAAAGACGGAGAAGCGTGGAACACTGCTGGAAGACCTCAAAGAGACCTTCGACAACTTGCGCCAATTTCAGATCAAGCTCAACCCAGAGAAATGCGTCTTCGGAGTACCAGCCGGCCAGCTCCTTGGTTTCCTGGTCTCCGAACGCGGCATAGAATGCAACCCTGTGAAGATCAAGGCAATTGAAAGGATGGAGGTACCTAGCCGATTACTGGACGTACAAAAATTCACTGGCTGTTTGGCGTCCGTCAGCCGATTCATCAGTCGGCTGGGCGAGAAGGCCCTTCCCCTGTACCAACTCATGAAGAAGACCACTTCTTTCGAGTGGAACCACAAGGCGGACGAAGCATTTGTCCAACTAAAAAAGATGCTGGCGACTCCACCTGTTCTGGCGGCTCCGACTCCTAAGGGGCCCATGCTCCTCTACATCGCCGCCACTAGCCGAGTGGTCAGCACGGTCATTGTAGTAGAACGCAAGGAGGAAGGCAAAGCACTACCAGTTCAGAGACCGGTATATTATTTGAGTGAAGTACTGTCGACCTCCAAGCAAAACTACTCCCACTACCAGAAGATGTACTATGGTGTGCATTTTGCCGCCAAGAAATTGAAGCCTTACTTCCAAGAGCATCCAATCACTGTGGTCTGCACGGCTCCTCTAGCCGAGATCATCGGCAGCCGAGATGCTTCGGGACGAGTGGCCAAGTGGGCCATAGATTTGGCCCCCTACACCATCTACTACCAACCTCGCACTGCCATCAAGTCACAAGCGCTGGCCGACTTCCTCGTTGACTGGGCCAAAACCCAGTATCTACCACCAGCGCCCGACTCCACCCATTGGCGAATGCACTTCGACGGCTCCAAGATGCGCACTGGCTTGGGAGCCGGCATCGTCCTCACCTCTCCCAAGGGCGACAAGCTCAAGTATGTGCTGCAAATCCATTTTACCGCCTCCAACAACGTCGCCGAGTACGAGGCACTCATTCACGTGCTCTGGCTAGCCAAAGAGCTCGGCATTCGCCGGATCCTGTGTTATGGTGACTCCGACTTGGTGGTCCAGCAGTCGTCAGGCGATTGGGACGCCAAGGACGCAAACATGGCAAGCTACCGCTTCCTCGTACAGCAACTCAGTGGGTATTTCGAGGGATGCGAGTTTCTCCATGTACCAAGAAACGACAACGACCAAGCAGACGCCCTGGCGTGAATCGGCTCCACCCGTCAGGTGATACCGTCTGGCGTTGCCCTCCAGCGCCTCTTCAAGCCGTCAGTCAAACCATCACCGGAGTCAGACTCCATCTTTGTGCCGGCTCCTCCTGAAGTAGTCGGATCCGACTGAAGAGCCCCCGCAGACGGTGCGAGTATTCTGGCAGGCGGCGCGGGGATCGTGGCAGTCTCACTCGGCCCGGGGACTGTGGAGCCCGGTCTGGAGACTTCAGAGCCCGGCCCAGGGACTGCGCCATTCTGCCCGGGGACTTCATCGACACAGCAAGCGGTTGCCGACTCCAACACGCCACCTCCCGGCCCAGCCACCCTCATCCAAGTTGCAGTCTTGGCGGTTGCAGAAATTGCAGCACCTTCATGGGCCCAGCCCATCCTCAAATTCATGGTGAACAAAGAGCTGTCAGCCGATGAGATCTCGGCTCGGCTAGTACAACGCCGGGAGGCAGCATACGCCATCATCAATAGAGAGCTCGTAAGGCGCAGCGTCACTGGTATTCACCAGTGGTGTGTGGAGCCAGAGCAAGGCCAGGCAATCCTCAAAGACATCCATCAAGGCGAATGTGGCCATCAGGCGGCTTCAAGAGCACTCGTCGCCAAAGCTTTCCGCCATGGTTTCTTCTGGCCGACTGCTCTTGAAGACGCCAAGTCTCTAGTCCAAAAATGCAAGGGGTGCCAGAAGTTCCGCTCTAACCCTCATCAGCCGGCTTCGGCACTCAAAACTATCCTATTGCCTGGCCCTTTGCTGTTTGGGGCCTGGACATGGTCGGACCATTCAAGACGGTGCGAGGTGGTTTGACTCATTTACTTGTTGAAGTGGACAAGTTCAGCAAGTGGATAGAAGCAAAGCCAATCAAGAGTTTGAATGGTCCTACTGCTGTGACCTTCATCTCTGACATCACAATTCAGTAAGGCATACCGCACAGCATCATCACCAACAACGACACAAACTTTGCCAACGGTGCCTTGGCCCGTTTCTGCGCGACGCAGGGCATCCGACTGGACTTAGCGTCCGTTGCCCATCCGCAGTCCAACGGCCAAGTAGAGCGAGCAAATGGCCTAATCCTGTCCGGCATCAAGCCCCGACTGGTCGAGCCTTTGGAGCGCTCTGCAGGCTGCTGGCTTGATGAGTTGCTAGCCGTCCTCTGGAGCCTGCGCATGACTCCAAACAAGTCAATCGGCTTCATGCCCTTCTTCCTCGTCTACGGTGCCGAAGCCATCATCCCAATGGACATAGAGTTCGACTCCCCTCGAGTCACCATGTACACCAAGGAGGAAGCAGAGGAAGCACATCAAGACGGCGTCGATCTGCTGGAAGAGGGCCGGCTATTGGCACTCAGCCGGTCCAGCATCTACCAGCAGAGCCTACACCGATACTACAATCGGAAGGTCAAGCCACGATCTTTCCAAGAAGGAGACCTTGTGCTTCGGCTTATTCAGCGAACAGCTGGCCAGCACAAGCTCTCAGCACCTTGGGAAGGCCCCTTCATCATCAGCAAGGTGTTGGGCAATGACTCCTACTACCTGATCGATGCTCAGAAGCCCCAAGCGCGCAAAAGGGACGACTCTGGCAAAGAGACGGAGCGGCCATGGAATGCAAATATCCTCCAAAGATTTTACAGTTAATGCAGTATGTATCACGCTACCTTTTGTATTAAAGTACGAAGACTTCGGGCCCCTCGAGAATATCTCGGGGACTACCTTCTTTTATCTATATGATAAAGAGTTATGCCTATGAGTATGTTATTCTTTACCGCTTGGCACCGGGTTCGACTAGTCGGCCCGGGGACTTGCCGTCTTGAGCTATGAAATGACTTCCTGTAGCCGGACAAGTAGTGTGTGGCACTCAAGCCATCTCCTGTTAGAAGCCGCAGATCGTAGAGCGACTGACCGGCAAGCAGGAGTAAGGTAGAATGGGTGTCCATAAGAAAAAAGGCTAAGGACTCAAAGCATGCACATAGCTTAAGCCGGTTTCCAGCCTTTTGCAACCAACTCTTGAGCAGCCGGCTCGCCGTTTTCTAAATTAACTTGCTAAAAACTCTAAATGGCTAAGTACTTGCCTCCCAAAGAAGCCAAGTATTTGATCTAGCGGCAGTCTGCAGAGCGGCTGTCCGACTAGCCAAACGGTAACCAAGCGAAGGCAGCAAAGGAAAAAGCCAAAGAGCAATAATCAAGAAGAGATAGAACGCGGATAAATATTTACATAGAAAGGCCCTTGGCCGAATCATCAAATAGGAGTTCAGGATACACCCACGCCCAGTGCGTGGAATTGTGCAAAATAACAAGTTCATTGAGACTACTAAGCAGGTAAAACAAAGATAAAGTGGCAGCCTATGAAGCCGCAGACGGACTCGGAGGACCAGAGGGGTCGGCGGTGCCAGTTGGCGGGGCATTCGGCTGGTTGGTCTCCGCCTGATCACCCCTAGCGACAGCTGGCTCAGTTGAGCGCGGCTCATTGCTAGAGGCGCGGTCAGGCTGGGGCTGGTCGTCTGCCTCGACCTTTGGCGCCTCCTCCTCGTCTCCTTCCTCCTCCTCGCCTTCCTCTTCGCCACTGGACTCGATCACCTCTGCCGAGTCCTCGCCGTTGTCCGGGTTCAGCCCGAACCACTCCGACGGCGCCTCCTCGCCGTTCTCAGCCCGCTCTGGGATGAAGACACTGGTGTCGGTGTACTCAGCGATCAATGCGGCGCGCCTGACGAGATCATCCTCCACCGTTGCTAGCTCCGCCTGAGCTTCCAGCCGGAACATGGCTAACTGGGCTGAACTCAGCCCAGGATACCACGCCTTGGCGAATTCCAAGGCCCGGCGGGCTCCAGCCCGGGCTGCAGAACCCTTCCAGGCCTCAAGACGACTGGCTGCCACCTCCAACCAGTCGGCAGTCCGACTGGGGGTGCGTGGCGCCTGCATGGCCGGCCACAGGGCGGCAATCGCCTGGGCGCCGACACGCTGAAGCCGGCGCAGCATCTGGTGGGCTGGCCGAAGGTGGGCCTTGATGCTGAGGACCTGCTCACCAAGAGTTCGGCGGGCGTTGGCGGCGATCTATGCTCCGTCCGCCCTCCGTGCTTCACGATCAGCCTCGATGGCTTGATTGGCGGTGTACGAATGGCCTGGGAAGAAGTCTGCTAAGGAAGAAGACTGAAGGAACAAGGTTAAAAAATTTAAGGCCGACTCGATTAGCAGTCGGCAGCCCAGAAAAGGAAACGAGGGGAAGCTCACCATCGAAGAGATCTTCGATTGCTTGGAAGCCAGAGACTAGCGTTGCCTCTTTGTCAGTCCAGGAGGAACGCTCGGACGCAAATTCGGCGAGAAGGGCGGCCTCCTTGTCCTCCGCCTCCCTCTGGGCCCTCTAGAGCAGCTCCTTCTACTCCGCCAGCTGCGTAGCCAGCCGGTCGCGCTGCTCCGTCAGCCGGCCGCACTCCTCCTCCTGGACACGCAGCGCGGTTTTGGCTTCGCGCAGCTGCTGCTGAAGTGCGGCGTTGGCCTCTGAAAAAGGAGGGGGGATGTCGGTCGTCAGAAAAAAAGAAGGTCGCCGGGGAGATCTGGCCCGACTGATCAGTAGTCGGCCCGGATCTCGGGGACTACAACCCGCGGGTGCGCCAGCGCACCGCCGCAGGGAAAGAAGAAGACTTACCTCGGCTGTCCGACAAGTCGGCGGTCCGTTTGGCCAGCTCCTCGACATTGGCGTTGAAGGAGGCCACGCGAAGATTGTGATAATCTTGCATCGAATTTCAGAAAAAAGTGTTGGTACTTGGAACTCGCTGATTAGAGTTCCGAGCCGCCTGCTCAGCAGTCGGCCCGAAACACGGGGACTACACCCAGTGGGTGCGCTGGCGCGCCCCCACAAAAAAACAAGGAAGCAAAAGAAAAAGGAAGGACGCGTACCCGGATGGCCGTTCGTGGCGCCAGGTATGCCTTGGTGCACTCCTTAATGGCGTCGCCCTCGTCTCAGAGCTTGGCATGGACGTCCAGGAGCGCTCGGTTAAACGGGCCCATCTCGCCTCCCCGCACCCACCCGGTGGGCGCGGCGCTCGACACCTCGGTGTCCGGGATCGAGGAGCTCGCAGCGGTATCCAGAGGACACGGCGCTGAGGCCGCCTTCGTGAGATGGTGGCGCGTCGGCGTACTGACCTTGAGGGCCAGGCCCGTCGCCGCCGCTCCTCCGGTTGGTGGCACTAGCAGATCCGCCGGTTGTCCGCCTGGCGCGCCTCCGGAGGGTGGCGGTGGCGGCACAATGACTTCCGGCGTAGCGGCAACATCGGCGTCCCTCTCCATGACCGGGTTCTCGTCACCGGCTTCCCCAGTCTGCGCCGAGAACTCCGGTGGCGGCGGTGCGGAGTTCAAGGGGACGACAAACACCGCCGACTGGCGGCGTGCTTCCTCTACACGCTTCTTCTCCACATCGGTGGCCTCGGCCTCTGCCAGCTTCTTCAGGGCGGCAGCCTCCGCCTTGTCGGCTTCCGCCTTCTTCAGACGGGCGGCTTCCCGCTCCTCACGCGCCTCCCACGCGTTCCGCTCCATCGCCTCCCGGAGGTCGGCGGCGGGGTCAACCCGCCGGGTGGTGGAGGTGGTCTCTGCCGACTTCACGACGGAGTCGGCGGCCGACTTCTCAAGAGAGAGAGGGGCCCTAAAGCCGGAAAACAAAGTAAAGAAATTTCAGATAGACTCAATAAAGAAATACGAAGATACGAAGGGAGGTGGTGCTTGCGCTGAAATAAGCTGTGGCGTCTTCCCCACCTTGCGAAAGCGGTTGGCCTTTGCGGCCACCTCGTCCCGCTTGGTTGCCGCGGCTGAGCCCTTGGGCTTCTTCGGCCGGCTGCCAAACAGGCTCGCCCCGGCTCTGCACTTCTTGCCGCCGCCTTGTGCGTCCGGCGGAGCTGACGAGCCCGCGCCCGACTGGCCGGCTCCTGGCTGGTGGCGTGGGACGACCTCCTCGTCATCATCGGGCCAGTCCTCGAGACTGGCCCCAAGTCTCGGGCCGCTCACTGCACCGCCTCCTCCCTCGGTGTCATCCTCCAGGGTCGCCGCCCCCAGGTCGGGGTCGTCAACATCACTCTCCGCCCGGTCGGGGAGGAATTCGCGGTCCGGCCCCGCGGTGCCGGCTGCTGGCTAGAGGAGGGGGTTCTGACCAAAGCCGGCTGGTCAGATCGGACAAAACGGACTCGGCAACAAAGAAGTCAGAGAGAAAGAGAAAAAGAAAACGACTCACCAGAGGCGGAGGGCGGAACGTGAATACGGCTCCTTGCCGAACTACCACTCTTCTCTAAGGTCACAGCTCGCCAGATAATTCACCATGTAGGCCACCTCCTCGTGAGGCATCTCCTTGGTGCACATCCGACTCGGGTCCCGGTGCCCGCTCATCTGGTAGATCATGTGGGGCGACTTTGAAGAGGGAGCACCCGGCGCGCCACGAAGGCAGCCAGCAAGTCCGGCCCAGTCAGGCCCTCCGACTGCGCCAGTACTCGAAGCCGCGCAACGGCACCGGCTCCCGCAGACGTGAACGTCCGGGCCCGGTGCGACCAGTTGGGTTGCCTCCCAGCCGGCAGGCCGGCTACGAAGGCCGACAGGTTGATCCAGTCGCCCTCCATGGAGACGTTCTTCACGTAGAAGTACGACCGCTGCCACATCTTCACCGACTTGATCAGCTTGATGGAGGGAAACGGGTTGTCGGCCCCCGACCTCCGCACGGCGACGAACACGCCGCACTAAGCCGGCACGCCCGCGGCTTGGGTGCCGAGCTTGGAGTAGAAGAACTCCCCCCAGAGCTCCAGGGTGGGGAGAACGCCGATGAAGCCCTCGCATAGGGTGACGAAGGCGGACAGCAGCACCACCGTGTTGGGGGTGAGGTGGTGCGGCTGGAGTCCATAGAACTCAAGGAAGGAGTGGAAGAAGTTGCTCGCCAGCAGGCCCAGGCCGCGCAGGCAGTGCGAGCGGAAGACGACCTGCTCGTCCTCCTGCGGCGCCTGCGAAATTTCCTCCCTCGGCGCGAGACGAACCCGAACGACGTCCTCGCCGGGCAACCGACGCGTCTTGCGGAGGAAATCGACGTGGTCGTCGTGGACCTCCGAACCATCCCAGTTGTCCGAATGCACCGTAGGGGGCGTGACGGCGGAGGAAGAGCTCATCGTGAGCAGACTGCCACAGCGCTCGACGTAGCTTGAGGTGCGTCGGAGAGAGAGAGAGAGAGAGAGAGAGAGAAGAAGAAGCAGTGGGAAGGTGGGACGTGCGTGCCCCGCTGTCTCCCCTCGTCCCCCTACTTATAGCCCAGTGGGCCGCGAAGCCGAGGGGGCAGTTGTGGGATTTACTGCGCCCACTACTCCACGCCCCCCACGTTTATCGTGCAAAGTTACTGCGCGCGGAAATTCCATGGGAACCTCCACTGCCCCCACGGCCGCAGCAGATCCGCTCGCGTGCCGAGGCGTGGTAGTGGCGGGCCCCGCCTGCAGACATGTCCCATCTCGTGGATGGGTAGGCGGGCTGGCCCGGCCACTGGTTGCCACATGGCGGGCACGGAGTGGGTGGCGGTCAGGAAGCTTAGCTCACACGCTACTGAGTTCCCGCCGGAGGATTCGAAAGCATTTTTGGACAAGTCAAAGTCAGGCGACTGCGACTCCTATCAGTCGGTCTGGCAGAAGTCAAAGGAGGTCTCACCTCAAGCACTCGGAGAAAGAAACTGCTGAGGCTCCTCGGCTGATCGTCCATGGCGCCTCACCAGCTTCGGGGACTACTGTCAGAGTAATGGACCACGGGTAGGCTAACCCGAGGCCCAGAACCTTTCAAGACATTGGGGCTGACTGCGCCCCTCAAGACACCAGGATGGAGAGCCGCCTTCCAGAGGCCGGCTAAAGGAACAACCGACTGCTCGCATGCGGCCGAGTCCTGGAGGCGAGGTCAAGACGGGCCGACTCCCGCCTCGCGGCTCCCAGAGGAGCCAGCCACGGGGAGTCGGCCCACGACACCAACAAAGACCATGCCCTCATAAGGGGGGATGGGACGAGAGTGACAACAGTAAAACCCACTCCCTCCCCTTTTCATAGGACGGCTAGGCCACAGTGCACCGTACCAGTGGAGATCTCCATCCGGTGAGGCACTGTTGTCGTGCCATCCCTGACATCAGCAATAGTGGGTGGAGTCCTGCACCCACGGCGGCCTGTCAGTACGGTCCACGGATGCTGGGCCCTAGCGGTCAGCGAGAGTCCAGAAGACGGCAAGAGCGCCACCAGCCGGACCCCAAGGGAGCTGGCCCCCGAAAGTCGGCATTCCCCTCCCACGGGTCCCACACGCCATTAATCAGACAAGACGGGGAGTGGCTACAGTAATCACCCACCAGGTAGCAGGGTTGTAGCCACGACCCCATGACCAAGCCTGCGTCATTAGAGGCACGGCTACAGTAATCGGCAGCCGGCAAGACCCACAAGCGGCGAGTACGGCCTGTCGGCTCCGTACCAGACCAGTCAGCGGGGCCCACCAGCCGGCGGGCCCCAGCAGTCGGCATAGAGGCCGGCAGGAGAAGAGACTGACGGCTGGGCCCTGTGCCCAGTCTGTTTATAATTGTACCGCTGGGGGTAGGCCTATATAAACCTCCCAGGGCACCCATGCAAAGGGTTCCGATCCATTAGAACTAGACCAGACCTTAGAGAAGGTGGAGAACTGGCCTAGTCTCCTCCTGTCCACAGATACAGTTCGAGGAGCACCACTGTACTCACTTTTGCCTTAGTGATCATGCGGAGACCCCGCAGAGCAGGACTAGGGGTGTTATCTCCTAGGAGAGCCCCGAACCTGGGTAAAGTCCGCCGGCGTTTGTGTCTACGCCTCGTCCCGTTTCCAGGCACCGGTGACATTCTACTCGCCCCCACCATGATAAGCCATCCATTGGCATATGTCGCACCCAACCCCCGACATATTGTGTAGATATAGATCCCATCTTTTTATCCTTAGTAGCAATGATACATACATGTCGGTTCCCTTTCTTTCACTGGGATCAAGCACCGTAAGATTGAACCCACTACCGGGCACCTCTTTCCATTGCAAGATAAATAGATCAAGTTGGCTAAACAAAACCGAAATATCGGAGAAGAAATAGGAGGCTATAAGAGATCATGCATATAAGAGATCAAAGAAACTCAAATAACTTTCATGGATATAAAAAGATATGACTGATCATAAACTCAAAGTTCACCAGGGCCCAACAAACACACCACAAAAAGAGTTACATCATATGGATTGCCAAGAGACCATTGTATTGAGAATCACCGAGAGAGAGAAAACCATCTAGCTACTAACTCCGAACCCGAAGGTCTACAAAGAACTACTCATGCATCAACAGAGAGGCACCAATGGAGGTGGTGAACCCCATTCGAGATGGTGTCTAGATTGGATCTGGTGGTTCTGGACTCTGCGGCGGCTAGATGAATATTTCCTCGACGCTTCTAGGGTTCTAGTATTTTTTGGGTATTTATAGAGCAAAGAGGCGGTCCGGGGGCACCCGAGGTGGGCACAACCCACCAGGGCGTGCCTGGGCCTCCTAGCACGCCCTGGTGGGTTGTCCCCTCCTTGGGAATCCCCCGAGGGGCAACCAGGACCCAACATGTTCCTTCTGGTCCATAAAAAATCTCCGTAAAGTTTCGTGGCATTTGGACTCTGTCTGATATTGATTTTTTGCGATGTAAAAAAAATAGGAACTTGCACTTGGCACGCAAGATCACGCAAGATCTATCTAGGATATGCATGGCAATGAGACGGGAGAGTGTGTCTACGTACCCTCGTAGACCGAAAGCGGAAGCGTTGAGTAACGTGGATGATGTAGTCGAACGTCTTTGCGATCCAACCAATCATGTACTGAACGCACGGCACCTCCGTGATCTGCACAGTCAAGTTCGGTGACGTCCCCCGAACTCTAGATCCAGCTGAGGCCGAGGGAGAGTTTCATCAGCGCGACGGTGTGTTGACGGTGATGATGAAGTTACCGACGCAGGGCTTCGCCTAAGCGCTACGAGAATATGACTGAGGTGGAAATCTATGAAGGGGGGCACCGCACACGGCTAAGAAATCAACTTGTGTGTCTATGAGGTGCCCCCCTCCCCCGTATATAAAGGAGGGGAGGAGGAGGAGGGCCAGCCACAAGAGGCGCGCCCAAAGGGGGGATTCCTACTCCTAGTAGGAGTAGGTTTCCCCCTTTCCTAGTCCAAGTAGGACAAGAAGGAAGGAGAGGAGAGGGAGAAGGAAAGAGGGGGGCGCCGCCCTCTCTCTAGACCAATTCGGACCAGCCGATGGGGGCGGCCTCCCCTTGTGGCCCTTCTCTCCTTTCCACTAAGGCCCATGAAGGCCCAAAACTTCCCCCGTCGAATTCCCGTAACTCTCCGGTACTCCAAAAAATACCCGAACCACTCGGAACATTTCCGATGTCCGAATATAGCCTTCCAATATATCGATCTTTACGTCTCGACCATTTTGAGACTCCTTGTCATGTCCGTGATCTCATCCAGGACTCCAAACAAACTTCGGTCATCAAATCACATAACTCATAATACAAATCGTCATTGAACGTTAAGCATGCGGACCCTGGATGCTCATGTTGGCTCCTACATATCTACAAAGATTTTTATCGGTAAAACCGCATAACAACATACGTTGTTCCCTTTGTCATCGGTATGTTAGTTGCCCAAGATTTGATCGTCAGTATCATCATACCTAGTTCAATCTCGTTACTGGCAAGTCACTTTACTCGTTCCATAATGCATCATCCCATAACTAACTCATTAGTCACATTGCTTGCAAGGCTTATAGTGATGTGCATTACCGAGAGGGCCCAGAGATACCTCTCCGACAATCGGAGTGACAAATCCTAATCTCGATCTATGCCAACTCAACAAACACCATCGGAGACACCTGTAGAGCATCTTTATAATCACCCAGTTATGTTGTGACGTTTGATAGCACACTAAGTGTTCCTCCGGTATTTGGGAGTTGCATAATCTCATAGTCATAGGAACATGTATAAGTCATGAAGAAAGCAATAGCAATAAACTAAACGATCATAGTGCTAGGCTAGCGGATGGGTATAGTCCATCACATCATTCTCTAATGATGTGATCCCATTCATCAAATGACAACACATGTCCATGGCTAGGAAACTTAACCATCTTTGATTAACGAGCTAGTCAAGTAGAGGCATACTAGGGACACTCTGTTTGTCCATGTAACATGTACTAAGTTTTCGGTTAATAAAATTCTAGCATGAGTAATAAACATTTATCATGATATAAGGAAATATAAATAACAACTATATTATTGCCTCTAGGGCATATTTCCTTCAGTATCCCACTTGCACTAGAGTCAGTAATCTAGTTCACATCGTCATGTGATTTCACATCAATAGTTCACAGCTTTATGTGATTAGTTCACATCTTCATGTGACTAATACCCAAAGGGTTTACTAGAGTCAATAATCTAGTTCACATCACTATGTGATTAACACCCAAAGAGTGATCATGTTTTGCTTGTGAGATAAGTTTAGTCTACGGGTCTGCAACATTCAGATCCGTATGTATTTTGCAAATTTCTATGTCTACCATACTCTGCACGGAGCTACTCTAGCTAATTGCTCCCACTTTCAATATGTATCTAGATCGAGACTTAGAGTCATCTATATCGGTGTAAAAAGCTTGCATCGACGTAACTCTTTACGATGAACTCTTTTATCACCTCCATGACCGAGAAATATTTCCTTAGTCCTCTAAGGATAATTTTGGCCGCTATCCAGTGATCTACTCCTAGATCACTATTGTACTCCCTTGCCATAATCATGCTAAGGTATACAATAGGTCTGGTACACAGCATAGCATACTTTATAGAACCTATGACTAAGGCATAGGGATGACTTTTCATTCTCTTTCTATTTTCTGCCATGGCCGGGTTTTGAGTCTTTACTCAATTTCACACCTTACAACGGCAAGAACTCCTTCTTTGACTGATCTAGTTTGAACTCCTTCAAAATCTTATCAAGGTATGTACTCATCGAAAGTCTTATCAAGCGTCTTGATCTATCTTTATAGATCTTGATGCCCAATATGTAAGTAGCTTTATAGGTAATTCTTTCTTTGAAAAACTCCTTTCAAATTCTCCTTTATGCTTTCCAGAAAATTCTACATCATTTCTGATCAACAATATGTCATTCACATATACTTATCAGAAAGGTTGTAGTGCTCCCACTCACTTTCTTGTAAATACAGGCTTCACCGCAAGTCTGTATAATACTATATGATTTGATCAACTCATCAAAGCATATATTCCAACTCCGAGATGCTTGCACCAGTCCATAGATAGATCGTTGGAGCTTGCACACTTTGTTAACACCTTTAGGATTGACAAAACCTTCTGGTTGGATCATATACAACTATTTTCTAATAAATCCATTAAGGAATGTAGTTTTCATATCCATTTTCCAGATTTCATAAAATACGGCAACTGCTAACATGATTCGGACAAACTCTAAGCATCGATACGAGTAAGAAAATCTCATCGTAGTCAACACCTTGAACTTGTCGAAAACCTTCTGCGACAATTTGAGCTTTGTAGATAGTAACACTACTATCAGCATCCATCTTCCTCTTGAAGATCCATTTATTCTGAATGGTTCACCGATCATCGGGAAAGTCAATGAAAGTCCATACTTTGTTCTCATACATGGATCCCATCTCAGATTTCATGGCCTTAAGCCATTTCGTGGAATCTGGGCTCATCATCGCTTCCTCATAGTTCGTAGGTTTGTCATGGTCTAGTAACATGACTTCCAGAACAGGATTACTGTACCACTCTGGTGCGGAATGTACTCTGGTTGACCTATCAGGTTCGGTAGTAACTTGATCTGAAGTTTCATGATCATCATCATTAACTTCCTCACTAATTGGTGTAGGCATCACTAGAACTGATTTCTGTGATGAACTACTTTCAAATTCGGGAGAAGGTACAATTACCTCATCAAATTCTACTTTCCTCCCACTCACTTCTTTCGAGAGAAACTCCTTCTCTAGAAAGGATCCACTCTTAGCAACAAAGATCTTGCCTTCGGATCTGTGATAGAAAGTGTACCCAATAGTTTCTTTTGGGTATCCTATGAAGACGCACTTCTCCGATTCGGGTTCGAGCTTATCAGGCTGAAACTTTTTCACATAAGCATTGCAGCCTCAAACTTTAAGAAACGACAGCTTAGGTTTCTTGCTAAACCACAGTCATATGGTGTCGTCTCAACGGATTTTTAGACGGTGCCCTATTTAACGTGAATGAAGTTGTCTCTAATGCATAACCCCAAAATGATAGTGGTAAACCGGTAAGAGACATCATAAATTGCACTATATCCAATAAAGTACGGTTATGATGTTCCGACACACCGTTATGCTATGGTGTTCCAGGTGGCATGAGTTTGTGAAACTAGTCCACATTGTTTTAATTGAAGGCCAAACTCATAACTCGAATATTCGCCTCCGCGATCAGATCATAGAAACTTTATTTTATTGTTACAATGATTCTCTACTTCACTCTGAAATTATTTGAACTTTTCAAATGTTTGAGACTTGTGTTTCATTAAGTAGATATACCCATATCTGCTCAAATCATTTGCGAAGGTCAAAAAATAACAATATCTACCGCGAGCCTCAACACTCATCGGATCGCATACATCAGTATGTATTATTTCCAATAAGTCAGTTGCTCACTCCATTGTTCCAGAGAACGGAGTCTTAGTCATCTTGCCCATGAGGCATGGTTCGCAATCATCAAGTGATTCATAATCAAGTGATTCCAAAAGCCCATCAATATGGATTTTCTTCACGCACTTTACACCAATATGACCTAAACGGCAGTGCCACAAAATAAGTTGCACTATCATTATTAACTTTGTATCTTTTGGCATCAATATTATGTGTATCACCGTGATCGAGATTCAGTAAACCATTTACATTGGATGTAAGACCATAGAAGGTTTTATTCATGTAAACAGAACAACAATTATTCTCTGACTTTAAATGAATAACCGTATCGCAATAAACATGATCCAATCATATTTATGCTCAACGCAAACACCAAAAAACATTTATTTAGTTCCAATACTAATCACGAAGGTAGAGGGAGTATGCGATGCTAATCTTATCAACCTTGGAATCATTTTCAACACATATCCTCACCTCGCCCTCAACTAGTCTCTGTTCATTTTGTAACTCTTGTTTCGAGTTACTAATCATAGCAACTGAACCAGTATCAAATACCCACGGGCTACTATGTACACTAGTAAAGTACACATCAATAACATGTATATCATATATACCTTTGTTCACTTTGCCATCCTTCTTATCCGCCGAGTATTTGGGGCAGTTCCGCTTCCAGTGACCATTTCCTTTGCAGTAGAAGCACTCAGTTTCAGGCTTGGGTATAGCTTTGGGCTTCTTCATGGAAGTGGCAACTTGCTTGCCATTCTTCTTGAAGCTCCCTTTCTTTCCCTTGCCCTTTTACTTGAAACTAGTGGTCTTGTCAACCATCAACACTTGATGCTTTTTCTTGATTTCTACCTTCACCGATTTTGAGCATTGTGAAGAGCTTGGGAATCGTTTCCATTATCCCTTGCATATTATAGTTCATCACAAATTTCTAGTAACTTGGTGATAGTGACTAGAGAACTCTATCAATCACTATCTTACCTGGAATATTAACTCCCACTTGATTCAAGTGATTGTAGTACCCAGACAATCTGAGCACATGTTCACTGGTTGAGCTATTCTCCTCCATCTTGTAGGCAAAGTACTGTCAGAGGTCTCATACCTCTCGACACGGGCATGAGTCTGAAATACTAATTTCAACTTGGAATATCTTATATGCTCTGTGGCGTTCAAAACGTTTTTGAAGTCCTGGTTCTAAGCCGTAAAGCATGGCGCACTAAACTATCAAGTAGTCATAATACCGAGCTTGCCAAATGTTCATAACGTCTGCCTCTGCTCCTGCAATAGGTTCGTCACCTAGCGGTGCATCAAGGACATAATTCTTCTGTGCGGCAATGAGGATAATCCTCAAATCATGGAGTGATAACCCACAAGTATAGGGGATTGCAACAGTTTTCAATAAGTAAGAGTGTCGAACCCAACGAGGAGCTAAAGGTAGAACAAATATTCCCTCAAGTTCTATCGACCACCAATACAACTCTACGCACGCTTGACGTTCACTTTACCTAGAACAAGTATGAAACTAGAAGTGTTTTGTAGGTGTTGTTGGATAGGTTTGCAAGATAATAAAGATTACGTAAATAAAAAGTAGGGGCTGTTTAGGTAAAGACACAACTAAATTAGTTTTAGTAAACAGCTTTTTGTTACGAGAAAGTTATTTGTCCCTAGGCAATCGATAACTAGACCGGTGATCATTATTGCAATTTTATATGAGGGAGAGGCATAAGCTAACATACTTTCTCTACTTAGATCATATGCACTTATGATTGGAACTCTAGAAAGCATCCACAACTACTAAAGATCATTAAGGTAAACCCCAACCATAGCACTAAAGTATCAAGTCCTCTTTATCCCATACGCAAACAGCCTACTTACTCGGGTCTGTGCTTCTGTCACTCACGCCACCCACCATAAGCAAATCATGAACATATTGCAAACCCTACAGCGGGAATCCCTCACGCTTGCACGACACAGAGAGCACCATAAGACAGCACCAATAATAAAACATGCAACTTAAACCAATCACGATCATCAAATAACCCATAGGACAAAATGGATCTACTCAAACATCATAGGATAGACATACATCATTGGGAAATAATATATAGCGTTGAGCACCATGTTTAAGTAGAGATTACAGCGGGTAAGAGAGGGATTACACCACTGCATAGAGGGGGGAAGAGTTGGTGATGATGGCGGTGAAGTAGTTGGTGAAGATTGCGGTGATGATGATGACCCCGGCGGTGTTCCGGTGCCACCGGAAGAGAGGGGGAGAGGGCCCCCCTTCTTCTTCTTCTTCTTCCTTGACATCCTCCCTAGATGGGAGAAGGGTTTCCCCTCTGGTCCTTGATCTCCATGGCATGGGAGGGGTGAGAGCCCCTCCGAGATTGGATATGTCTCTCTGTCTCTCTCTGTTTCTACGTTCTGTTTTGCTGCCCTTTCACCATTTCGTATATATATGGAGATCCGTAACTCCGATTGGATCGAAACCTTCGCCGAGATTTTTTCTTCTAAAAATTAGCTTTCTTGCGGCCGAAGAAGGGCATTAGCCGCCTTACGGGGGGGCCACGAGGGTCAAGGGCACGCCCAGGGGGTAGGGCGCCCCCCTGCCTCGTGCCTCCCTCGGGCACCGTCTCGCGTTGATTTTCTTCCCATATTCTCCAAATATTCCAAAATATTCTCTATCCGTTTTTATCCCGCTTGGATTCCGTTTGATATGGGTTTTTTTTGAAACATAAAACATGCAACAAACAGGAACTGGCACTGGGCACTGGATCAATATGTTAGTCCCCAAAAGTAGTATAAAAAGTTGCCAAAAGTATATGAAAGTTGTATAATATTGGCATGGAACAATCAAAAATTATAGATACGACGGAGACGTATCATGGAGCTAGTCTGCATCATTGCTACTAACATCTTTCAACATAGTTTTCTCTAGGAACATATCATAAATAAAATGGGGAAGCTATACGCGAGTAATTGATCTACAACATAGATATGTAAATACTATCAGGACTAAGTTCATGATAAATTTAAGTTCAATTAATCATATTACTTAAGAACTCCCACTTAGATAGACATCCCTCTAGTCATCTAAATGATCACGTGATCCATATCAACTAAACCATGTCCGATCATCACGTGAGATGGAGAAGTTTTCAATGGTGAACATCACTATGTTGATCATATCTACTATATGATTCATGCTCGACCTTTCGGTCTCAGTGTTCCAAGGCCATATCTGCATATGTTAGGCTCGTCAAGTTTAACCCGAGTATTCTGCGTGTGCAAAACTGGCTTGCACCCGTTGTATGTGAACGTAGAGCCTATCACACCCGATCATCACGTGGTGTCTCGGCACGACGAACTGTCGCAACGGTGCATACTCAGGGAGAATACATATACCTTGAAATTTTAGTAAGGGATCATCTCAAAATGCTACCGTCGTACTAAGCAAATAAGATGCATAAAAGATAAACATCACATGCAATCAAAATATGTGACATGATATGGCCATCATCATATTGTGCCTTTGATCTCCATCTCCAAAGTACCGTCATGATCTTCATCGTCACCGGCATGACACCATGATCTCCATCATCTTGATCTCTATCAACGTGTCATCACATGGTCGTCTTGCCAACTATTGCTTTTGCAACTATTGCTATCGCATAGCGATAAAGTAAAGCAATTATATAGTGCTTGCATCTTATGCAATAAAGAGACAACCATAAGGCTCCTGCCAGTTGCCGATAACTTCAACAAAACATGATCATCTGATACAACAATTTATATCTCATCATGTCTTGACCATATCACATCACAACATGCCCTGCAAAAACAAGTTAGACGTCCTCTACTTTGTAGTTGCAAGTTTTACGTGGCTGCGACGGGCTTAGCAAGAACCGTTCTTACCTACACATCAAAAACCACAACAATTTTTTTGTCAAATGTGTTGTTTTAACCTTCAATAAGGACCGGGCGTAGTCACACTCGATTCAACTAAAGCTGGAGAAACAGATACCCACTAGCCACATGTGTGCGAAGCACGTCGTTAGAACCAGTCTCATGAACATGGTCATGTAATGTCGGTCTGGGATGCTTCATCCAACAATACTGCCGAATCAAAGTTTGACATGCTAGTAAGCAGTATGACTATTATCGCCCACAACTCTTTGTTTTCTACTCGTGCATATAACATCTATGTATAGACCTAGATCGGATGCCACTATAGGGGAACACAGTATTTCAAAAAATATCCTACGATCACGCAAGATATATCTAGGAAATGCATAGCAACAAGAGGGGAGAGTGTGTCTACATACCCACGTAGACCGAAAGCAGAAGCTTTGAGTAACGCGGTTGATGTAGTCGAACATCTTGGCAATCCAACCGATCAAGTACCGAACGCATGGCACCTCCGCATTCTGCACATGTTCATCTCGGTGACGTCCCTTGAACTCTAGATCCAGCTGAGGCCGAGGGAGAGTTTCGTCAGCACGACGGTGTGTTGATGGTGATGATGAAGTTACCGACGCAGGGCTTCGCCTAAGCACTGCGACAATATGACCGAGGTGGAAATCTGTGGAGGGGGGCACCGCACACAGCTAAGAAATCAACTTGTGTGTCTATGAGGTGCCCCCCTCCCCCGTATATAAAGGAGGGGAGGAGGAGGAGGGCCGGTCACAAGGGGCGCGCCCAAAGGGGGGATTCCTACTCCTAGTAGGAGTAGATTTCCCCCTTTCCTAGTCCAAGTAGGAGAAGAAGGAAGGAGAGGAGAGGGAGAAGGAAAGTGGGGGGTGTCGCCCTCTCCCTAGTCCAATTCGGACCAGCCCATGGGGGCGTGTGGCCTCCCCTTGTGGCCCTTCTCTCCTTTCCGCTAAGGCCCATGAAGGCCCAATACTTCCCCCGGCGAATTCCCGTAACTCTCTAGTACTCCGAAAAATACCCGAACCACTCAGAACCTTTCCGATGTCCGAATATAGCCTTCCAATATATCGATCTTTACGTCTCGACCATTTCGAGACTCCTCGTCATGTCTGTGATCTCATCCTTGACCCCGAACAAACTTTGGTCATCAAATCACATAACTCATAATACAAATCGTCATCGAACGTTAAGCGTGCAGACCCTACGGGTTCGAGAACTATGTAGACATGACCGAGACATATCTTCGGTCAATAACCAATAGCGGAACCTGGATGATCATATTGGCTCCTACATATTCTACGAAGATCCTTATCGGTCAAACTGCATAACAACATACGTTGTTCCCTTTGTCATCGGTATGTTACTTGCCCGAGATTCGATCGTTGGTATCATCATACCTAGTTCAATCTCATTACCGGCAAGTCTCTTTACTCATTCCGTAATGCATCATACCATAACTAACTCATTAGTCACATTGCTTGCAAGGCTTATAGTGACGTGCAATACCGAGAGGGCCCAGAGATACCTCTTCGATAGTCGGAGTGACAAATCCTAATCTCGATCTATGCCAACTCAACAAATACCATCGGAGACACCTGTAGAGCATCTTTATAATCACCCAGTTACATTGTGACGTTTGATAGCACACTAAGTGTTCCTCCGGTATCCGGGAGTTGCACAATCTCATAGTCATATGAACATGTATAAGTCATGAAAAAAGCAATAGCAATAAACTAAATGATCATAGTGCTAAGCTAGTGGATGGGTCTAGTCCATCACATCATTCTCTAATGATGTGATCATGTTCATCAAATGACAACACATGTCCATGGCTAGGAAACTTAACCATCTTTGATTAACGAGCTAGTCATGTAGAGGCATACTAGGGACACTCTATTTGTCTATGTATTCACACATGTACTAAGTTTCCGGTTAATACAATTCTAGCATGAATAATAAACATTTATCATGATATAAGGAAATATAAATAACAACTTTATTATTGCCTCTAGGGCATATTTCCTTCAGGTGCTACCCGCGCTACTACTACGTCCGTTAGTAGTAGCATGAATACCACCCGCGCTACTACTAACTAGTAGTAGTGTGGTTCTGGACCCTTGCTACTGCTAACTAATTAGGAAATAAAAAATAAATTCCAGCCATGGTTGCTGCTGCTAGGCGTCATTGTCCTCTTCATCCATGGCCGATGCTGATCCTGGAGGGGATGAAGTCATCCATGGAGATGGTGCTTCCCCATCCAACTCTTCTCCACACCTCTCCTTTGTTGCTGCTACAAAAAAGAGACAAGGATTAGAAGAGGAAGAGAGAGATAGAGAGGAGTAGATGCAGCAACTCACCAGTGGCCGCCGGAGTTGGAGCCGAAACCCTAGATGACGCCATGGGTTGAGTCCATCATAGATCTGGACATCGTCATGGGCGGCACTCTACTGGTTCTTCCTCTCTTTGCAACAGCAGAGGAGGAGGAGGAGGAGGAGGAGGAGGAGGAGGAGGAGGAAGGAGGGGCAGCGGAGGAGGAGGAGGAGGAAGGAGGGGCTACGGTGGAAGAGGAGGTCGCCAGATTTGAGGGAGACGTCGCGGTGCGAGGCCGGCAGTTGCCGTGGAGGAGGAGACGCACATGTGCAGGGACGGGGGGAGTGATTTGGACGAGGAGATGGGTATTTCAGGGCTAGTAAAACCCAGTACTTAGTAGTAGTGCAGGTTTTTACCCCTCGCTACTACTATGGCATGTCCGGGGGCACGGTAGAGACCGCTTAGTAGTAGAGAGGGGTAAAAACCCGCGCTACTACTATCAACTTAGTAGTAGCGCGGTTTATAACCCTCACTACTATTATGGCATGTCCCGAGGGGGGGGGCACGGTAGAGACCACTTAGTAGTAGGGAGGGTTAAAAACCCGCGCTACTACTATCAACTTAGTAGTAGCGAGGGGTAAAAACCCGCGCTACTAGTAAGTAGCAGTAGCGAGGGGTATAAACCCGCGCTACTAGTAAGCGTCTGTGGATAAGCTTTTCCCTAGTAGTGCATTGTTTAGACCTGAATTGGAGCTTATGAGTGTTGTAGGGTCTTAGATTCGGCCAACATGCGCATCCAAATATACGAAGAGAGGAATAATTTGGAGTTTCATCAAATAACCTAGTGAGGGGAGTCTCAAAGTTTATGACTTTGCTTGGCATCCTATTAATTAAATAGGTAGCAGCAATGAAGGCCTCATCCCATAATTTCAAGGGCATGGAGGCTTGATCAAGTAAGGATAGACCAACTTCAACGATGTGATGATGTTTTCGTTCAGCTGATGAGCATGAGGGCAAGAAACATGATGGAAAATACCTATTTTGTGAAAAAAGAATTCAACTTTTCGTATTCCCCTCCCCAATCTGTTTGGAGAGCTAAGATTTTTCTATCAAATTGTCTTTCAGCAAGATTTTGAAAGTCATGAAATTTTTGGAGAACTTCAGACTTATGTGTGATAAGGTAAATCCATGTGAATTTAGTGAAATCATCTATGAAACTCACATAGTTTTTTTTTCTACCTACAATTTCAATGGCAGGACCCCATACATCAGAAAAGATAAGTTCCAAAGGAAATTTTGATTCACTCATAGATTGAGGATAAGGTAATGGTGACTTTTGCCTTTTTGACAGGCGTCACGTACAAGTTTATTATCATCATTGCTAACACATGGGAGCTTATTTTCACTAATGATCTTCCTAACAACAATGGAAGATGGGTGACCTAAACATCGGTGCCACCAATCCGAAGATGGCTTGGTGACACTTAGCACTTGCTTCTTGACGTTTGTCCCAATGTGTATGACGGGATAGAGACCTCTCCTACCCTTGCCGCGAAGGAGAACCCTCTTCATTTCCAGATCCTTGACAAGAAAAAAAATGAGGGTGAATTTCAATGAAAGTATCATTATCAGTAGCAAGTTTACTTGCTAAGATCAAACTTTTAGTAGCCTCCGGAACATGAAGAACAGTATTTAGATGAAGATCACAATTTGGGGTAGAAATGGTTGTATGACCAATATGATTAATAGACATACCTGATCCATTTGCAGTGTGAATTTTCTCATTGCTGGTGTACCTCCCCCGGACCGTGAGCTTCTCCAAGTCACCAGTGATATGGTCAGTTGCTTGCACCACTGTCCATATACCAGTTAGTATCTACGTCGTATTGGGGAGCACCAATGTTCGCCGAGCGCTCTTCTTCCCCCCCCCCCAGGTAGGAGGAGTCATAGCGCTTCCAGCACTTCCACGCCATGTGCCCAACTTTGCCACATATTTGGCACGTTGGTTTGCCGGCGGAGTTGTTGTTGAAGCCGCCGTCGTTTCCTCTTGCGTTGCCACGGTCGCCCCTACCGTTGGGCTTGTTGTTGAAGTTCCAGGCGCGGTCACCACCGCCACTGCCGTCTTGTTTGTTATTGAAGACGCGGCCGCGGTCACGGCCGCCGCCGCTATTGTCCTTTTGCTTGTTGAAGCACCCGCATGTTGCAGCATTTGCAGAGGACTGAGAGCCCCCCGCCCCGCGCGCGAAGATTCATGCGAGTCTCGAAGCTCAAAAGTTGCGAGTACAGCTCCAGGACAGTAACAGGTTCAACCTGTGAGCACATGGCGGACACCACGAGATCGAACTCATCCTCCAGTCTGGCGAGGATGTGGGAGACCACATCTTCCTCGTCCACCTATTTTCCTGAGGTAATCAACTCATCACAAAGGGTTCTGATCTTATCAATGTACTATGTAATGGTGGAGTTGCCCTTCTGAAGATTCGCCAATGCGACTCTGACATCGACAGACCGCGCTCGGGTATGCAAGGTGAGCATCCCTTGCACGGTGTTCCATAGCTTTGCTGCGGTGTGGCAAGTTGCCACTTGGATGGCCATCTCAGGTGGTAGCATGGTCAGCAGGTAGGAGAAAACCTGGTGATCCCGAGCGTACCATGTGCTGAACTCCAGGTTGGGGACCTTCGACTTGGTCTGGCCATCGTCGCTAGTGACCTCGATCATCATGGGCGGCACCACCTGCTGCAGATCGAGGAAGCCCGCCATCTGCGGCCCCTGATGGCAGAGAGGATGGTGGCGCGTGAGAGTGCTTTGTTCCCTATTGAAAGCTTCTCGGTGGCGATGTGTGCAAAAGGAGATGACGGGAATGAATTTGTGGATGAGCTCGCCATGGACGAATCTGAGGTAGGCTCTCATTACCATGTAAAAACTAGCGAGGTTTTGGTGTGAAGCTTTTGCCTTTGGCAGGGATGCATGCGTGTTTATATCATCGACAGAGGTACAGGATCGGCAGGTGGTTTTGGGTTTGGCCCCTAATCCAAACTATACAAGGGATCGGTCCTACTAGCTAACCACCTACCTTGGTTTACAAGTAAACACACACACACACACACACACACACACACACACGCACGCACACACAATTAAAATCGTAACAATGTCACGTTACACAACTTAAGCCTATCGTTTAACAATGTTTTCTTTCCATTTGTGTGAGGTGTAATGGCCCTCTACATACTTTGTTATTCCCCTTTTTTTAATGAGATGAGGCAAAGCTTTTGCCTCTGTTCCAAAAAAAGGATACCATAAAAAAGGTCCATTCTCTTCACTGATTTACGAGAAGATGTCCTTCTCATATACCGCCCGAAACTTTCGCGTGCGGTATGTCGGAAAGAAGCTTTAGGACGTTCTCAAGATCCATGCTTGCCACTGTTTGTTGAAGCTCTGATGGGGGAAAGAAGCTGCAACTGCAGTCTGGCGAAGCTGCATCTTATTTCATCGGTTGTGATGTGACCGCGGGCACCATGGCCATGTCCACACCATCATGGCACCGCGAGCTAGACGATGCGGGGTGTTGCATGCTTGGACCGTGGTGGTTTCGTGGAACCAGCGTCACGGCGTGCTGAAACAGTGACAATTTTTGCTACGTCCAATAATGACGGAGCTATGACCCACAACGACATAGACGTTTTTTGCTGCAGCCGTTGTCAACTTTTGCTACGACCGGCGAGAAAATTTGCTACATCCATTAATGGTGGAGATGTGACCCGAGACGGCGGCGACAACGTTTTCTGCTTTAATCGTCGCTGTTTTTGCTACCATCGTAGATGTTTTTTGCTACATCCATTAGATGGCATTGATTGGGCGGCCGTCATTCGCGCAACCTCGGGCAGCGAGCATCGACGGTGGGAAAATATTCAACCGGTGTGGAAAAAAGTTTCAACTCGTGTGAGAAAAGACTTCAACTGCGTCTGAGCGACGACGGTGAGAGTTGCGGATGGCGGCGCGATGGTGTTGTCACGGAGGTGATACGATGGCGACGGCTCGGTGCTGCAAAGATAGAGACGTTGGGTGTTTTGCTAGGATGGCGGCGGCGACCGTCCTGCTGAAGCCGGTGAGGACAGGTGATGCAATGGCGACCAACCGGCAGTGAGGCAAGCGGGCGAGGACGGCCACTGAGCTAGCTGACGTCTGCGGAGGATCACTGGCGCCATGGCTTTTCCTTCCTTGTCTTAACGAAACGGTTAGGGAAAGGAAGACGATCACACGGCCGTAACTACCCAAATTGTATAGGTGTGTGGTGCGGCCAGCTGAAATTTCGTGCAGCGCGCCAGTGACTAGTACTGCCCAAAAATATAAGGACGTGGCTAGCCAGCGCTCGGGCGCTCGTTCATGTGATCCAGCGCCCTACCGTATATATATCTAAATATAATAGATTGCTCTGCACGCTTTCCAAAAAAGGAAGTTTGTCACCACCTTTCCACGTACCCACGTGACACTGTTACGTTACCAAAGAAATCAGCTCAGACCTTGTCCCTGCGTGCATTTATTTGGAGTTCAAAAATCTTAAAAGCCATAACTTTTGAATCAAGCATCGAAATACAATTCTGTTTTCACCATTGGGTTTCTGACGACGAGTTCTTCAAAACTAGATCCCTTATGGATAGGTTTCAACAAACTTTTTTTTGAGGGAAACTTCGGGTGTGATGGAGGCAACTATAGTGCTATAGGGAAGCAACTTCATATTTTTAGCATAATAGGACTAGCTATTAGTTTGGTTTGCGTAAAATAAATAAGAAAATCACACAAAACATAAGCCACGTTTAGTTGCCTAGATTCACCACCAAGTTGCCTATCATAACTAGCAATAACAGACACAAGAGCATCAGCTAGACGACTTCACAGTCGTATATGCAATTTAGGAACACGACATATGAGCATGAATAATAGGCAACTTAGAAGTACTAGTGAGGAATTTAGAAGAATGTTAGATAAACTAACTAGGACCCAGAATGTAGTGAAATTGCTTATTTTTAGCACTAAAGTTGCTTCTAATATAAGGAAAGTTGCTTACAAAGATGATGTGATTTTATCTACCTCTTTTTGAAGTTGTTCTCTATTACTAGTTAGTTGCTTATTGTTATTAATTAGTTATTTTTAATGGAGCAAAGTTGCTTCAATTTAGAACTAAACTTGTCTCATCTAGCATTAAAGTTGCTTTTAGAAAAAAATCACCGAAACATATTCATGTGGGATTTAGTTATAAAGAGCTCGTCGCGACCTGGATAGCCAACACTAGCACAATACCTTTGGCGGGCAAACTCCCCCGAAAAAGGAAAGCACATGGTTCTCATAGCATCCATCCCAACATAGTTTTAAACTTTGGAATCATGATAGATAACTTAAATCTCACAAAAAAATCAATATTGTAGGCAACTTAGGTCCCTTGATGGACAACTTCCATAGTATTGTAGGCAATTGAGGATCACTCGCAGTAAATTTGTAGCATCATAGACAACATAGTTTTTAAGGTAGACAACTTAGAAGCAATGTTAGAAATATTTGCCCTTTATGGTAGGCAACTTTTACCGTATTATAGACAACTAAGCTATCTACAACTTAGTTTCTGATGTATGCAACTTAGCCACTATGATAACCACCTATTACACTACTGCACACAGCTAATTGGGATGCTACTAGGCGAATTCACCTATACACATGATGGAATTCATATAGCATCAAAGTTGCTCATGTTTAGCACTAAAGCTGCCTCATCTAGCATCAAAGTTGCTTTTGAAAAAACACATCAGAACATATACATATGAGATCTAGTTTCGACGAGCTCGTCGCGAGGAACCCAACGGTGAAAACGGTTCTTCATTCTGACACTCAGTTCAAAAGTTGTAGCTTTTTGAAAAAAATTGAAACTAAATAAATAGATGAGGGTAGCACATGCATGCACACTAGTGTTAGTTATTTACATGCACGTGGGCGCGGTCTTCACACACTGTCACCGTCTGCTCTCTTAAATAAACCTATGCGTTAGCACGTGCATGCATCGGACGGCTCTAATCCGTGCGCTCGGGAGCTCCAATTAGTGCAGCTGCACTAATAAGTATTTAGGAAAATATAATCAATCAATGAGATCACAATCTTGCTGCAGAGATACCATCAGCGAAATTACAATCTCAGTTATACGTGAACGTGATGGTTACTTTTTAGATTCCCTAAACCAACAAGTGGCAAACCCCTATTAATTTCCGGCCGGAGTGCCTGAGAGTGCCTGAGTGTCCAATCTATACAATCAGTCAGGCGTGTCTCTTTGGGTTAATCACTTATTAGAGATTGATGGATTATGTTTCTGATACCCCTTCCTTCTATAGAACGGATTATATTCTACTATATCCGATATAGTAGGTTGGTGTCTAAATTTGCGTGACTCGTATCCATCTGAGGCAACAACGCTATATGTATAGGCCAAATTAGATTCATAGGAGGGCCGGCCCTGAGGGGGGGTAGGGGAACTGAGCTAGGTAAACCCTCTTTCCCCGAAACCTAGGGCTCTCTGGCGGTGATGTCTACTACACAACCTTCTTCTTGTAGACGTTGTTGGGCCTCCAAGTGCAGAGGTTTGTAGGATAGTAGCAAATTTCCCTCAAGTGGATGACCTAAGGTTTATCAATCCGTAGGAGGCGTAGGATAAATATGGTCTCTCTCAAGCAACCCTGCAACCAAATAACAAAGAGTCTCTTGTGTCCCAACACACCCAATACAATGGTAAATTGTATAGGTGCACTAGTTCGGCGAAGAGATGGTGATACAAGTGGTATATGGATGGTAGATAAAGGTATTTGTAATCTGAAAATATAAAAACAGCAAGGTAACTAATGATAAAAGTGAGCGTAAATGGTATTGCAATGCGTTGAAACAAGGCCTAGGGTTCATACTTTCGCTAGTGCAAGTTACCTCAACAATACTAACATAATTGGATCACATAACTATCCCTCAACATGCAACAAAGAGTCACTCCAAAGTCACTAATAGCGGAGAACAAACGAAGAGATTATGGTAGGGTACGACACCACCTCAAAGTTATTCTTTCCAATCAATCCGTTGGGCTATTCCTATAAGTGTCACAAACATCCCTAGAGTTCGTACTAGAATAACACCTTAAAGCACAAATCAATCAAAACCCTAATGTCACCTAGATACTCCAATGTCACCTCAAGTATTCGTGGGTATGATTATACGATATGCATCACACAATCTCATATTCATCTATTCAACCAACACATAGGACCTCAAGGAGTGCCCCAAAGTTTCTACTGGAGAATCACGACGAAAACGTGTGCCAACCCCTATGCATAGGTTCATGGGCAGAACCCGCAAGTTGATCACCAAAACATACATCAAGTGAATCACGTGTTATCCCATTGTCACCATAGATATGCACGGCAAGACATACATCAAGTGTTCTCAAATCTTTAAAGACTCAATCTGATAAGACTACTTCAAAGGGGAAACTCAATCCATTACAAGAGAGTAGAGGGGGAGGAGAAACATAAGATCCAACTATAATAGCAATGCTCGCGATACATCAAGATCGTATCACCTCAAGAACACGAGAGAGAGAGAGAGAGATCAAACACATAGCTACTGGTACATACCCTCAGCCCTGAGGGAGAACTACTCCCTCCTCGTCATGGAGAGCACCGGGATGATGAAGATGGCCAGCAGAGAAGGATTGCCCCCTCCGGTAGGGTGCCGGAACGGGTCTAGATTGGTTTTCGGTGGCTACGGAGGCTTCTGGCGGCGGAAATCCCGATCTATTGTGCTCTCTGATGTTTTTAGGGTATATGGAGATATATAGGCGGAAGAAGTACGTCAGGGGGGCCACGAGGGGCCCACGAGGGTGGAGGGCACGCCCTAGGGGGTGGGCGCGCCCCCTACCTCATGGCTCCCTCGTTTCTTTCCTGACGTGCACTCCAAGTCTATCAGGTTGCTTTCCTTCCAAAAATAAGTTCCGTGAAGTTTTAGGTCAATTGGACTCTCTTGATTTTCCTTTTATGCGATACTCTAAAACAAGGAAAAAAAACAAAAACTGGCACTGGGCTCTAGCTTAATAGGTTAGTCCCAAAAATCATATAAAATAGCATATAAATGCATATAAAACGTCCAAGGTTGATAATATAATAGCATGGAACAATCAAAAATTATAGATACGTTGGAGACGTATCAGCATCCCCAAGCTTAATTCCTGCTCGTCCTCGAGTAGGTAAATGATAAAAACAGAATTTTTGATGTGGAATGCTACCTAACATATTTATCAATGTAATCTTCTTTATTGTGGCAAAAATATTCAGATCCATAAGATTCCAGACAAAAGTTTAATATTGACATGAAAACAGTAATACTTCAAGCATACTAACAAAGCAAGCATGTCTTCTCAAAATAACATGGGCAAAGAAAGCTATCCCTACAAAATCATATAGTCTGGATATGCTCCATATTCACCACACAATGTATTTAAATCATGCACAACCCCGATGACAAGCCAAGCAATTGTTTCATACTTTTGATGTTCTCAAACTTTTTAAATCTTCACGCAATACATGAGCGTGAGCCATGGACATAGCACTATAGGTGGAATAGAATGGTGGTTGTGGAGGAGACAAAAAGGAGAAGATAGTCTCACATAAACTAGGCGTATCAACGGGCTATGGAGATGCCCATCAATAGATATCAATGTGAGTGAGTAGGGATTGCCATGCAATGGATGCACTAGAGCTATAAGTGTATGAAAGCTCAAAAAGAAACTAAGTGGGTGTGCATCCAACTTGCTTGCTCACAAAGACCTAGGGCATTTTGAGGAAGCCCATCATTGGAATATACAAGCCAAGTTCTATAATGAAAGAT
Source organism: Triticum urartu (assembly GCF_056163025.1). Taxonomy (NCBI): domain Eukaryota; kingdom Viridiplantae; phylum Streptophyta; class Magnoliopsida; order Poales; family Poaceae; genus Triticum; species Triticum urartu. The sequence continues at coordinate 582,911,499 of NC_141879.1, forward strand.
TCCCACTAGTATATAAAAGTGACAACATATGAGACTCTCTATCATGAAGATCATGGTGCTACTTTGAAGCACAAGTGTGGTAAAAGGATAGTAGCATTGCCCCTTCTCTCTTTTTCTCTCATTTTTTATTTATTTATTTGGGCCTTCCTCTTTTTTTATGGCCTCTTTTTTTTCTTTTTTTATTTGGGATTCTTTGGCCTCTTTTATTTATTTATTTTCGTCCGAAGTCTCATCCCGACTTATGGGGGAATCATAGTCTCCATCATCCTTTCCTCACTGGGACAATGCTCCAATAATGATGATCATCACACTTTTATTTACTTACAACTCAAGAATTACAACTCGATACTTAGAACAAGATATGACTCTATATGAATGCCTCCGGTGGTGTACCGGGATGTGCAATGATTCATGAGTGACATGTATGAAAGAATTATGAACGGTGGCTTTGCCACAAATACGATGTCAACTACATGATCATGCAAAGCAATATGACAATGATGAAGCGTGTCATAATAAACGGAATGGTGGAAAGTTGCACGGTAATATATCTCGGAATGGCTATGGAAATGCCATAATAGGTAGGTATGGTGGCTGTTTTGAGGAAGGTAAATGGTGGGTTTATGGTACCGGCGAAAGTTGCGCGGTACTAGAGAGGCTAGCAATGGTGGAAGGGTGAGAGTGTGTATAATCCATGGACTCAACATTGGTCATAAAGAACTCACATACTTATTGCAAAAAATCTATTAGTTATCGAAATGAAGTACTACGCGCATGCTCCTAGGGGGATAGATTGGTAGGAAAATACCATCGCTCGTCCCCGACCGCCACTCATAAGGAAGACAATCAATAAATAAATCATACTCCGACTTCATCACATAACGGTTCACCATACGTGCATGCTACGGGAATCACAAGCTTCAACACAAGTATTTCTCAAATTCATAACCACTCAACTAGCATGACACTAATATCACCATCTTAATATCTCAAAACAATCATCAAGTATCAAACTTATCATAGTATTCAATGCACTCTATATGAAAGTTTTTATTATATCCCTCTTGGATGCCCATCATATTAGGACTAGTTTCATAACCAAAGCAAATTACCATGCTGTTTAGGACTCTCAAAATAATATAATTGAAGCACTAGAGTTCATCTATTTCTATAAAATAAAACCACCACCGAGCTCTAAAAAGATATAAGTGAAGCACTAGAGCAAATAACAAACTACTCCGAAAGATATAAGTGAAGATCAATGAGTAGTTGAATAATTATGCAACTATGTGAAGACTCTCTAACATTTAAGAATTTCAGATCTTGATACTTTATTCAAACAGCAGGCAAAACAAAAGAAAATGGCATTCTAAGAATGGTAAACATCATGTGAAGAAGCAAAAACTTAGGATCAACCGAAACTAACTGATAGTTGTTGAAGAAGAAAGGTGGGATGCCAACCGGGGCATCCCCAAGCTTAGATGCTTGAGACTTCTTGAAATATTATCTTGGGATGCCTTGGGCATCTCCAAGCTTGAGCTTTTGTGTCTCCTTAATTCCTCTCATATCACGGTCTCCCTAAATCTCAAAAGCTTCATCCACACAAAACTCAACAAGGACTCGTGAGATAAGTTAGTATAAGCCATTGCAAAAACCTTATCATACTCTACTGTAGCAAATCACTAAAATTATTATTCAGCATTGCATACTAAATGCCTCTGCATATTTAATAGTCCTATCCTCAAATAGAATCATTAAAGAAGCAAACATATGCAAACAATCCAAACATAACAGCAATCTGCCTAAACAAGACAGTCTGTAAAGAATGCAGCAACATACATACTTCCCTAGCTCTAAAAATTATGAAAGAAAATTCACACTATAGTAAATTTATCAGAGCTTAATATGCAAAAGGTTTCAACATTTTATCACATTCTGAATTTTCTAGGGAATTATTGCAACAGCGGTAAACTTTCTGTTTTCAAACAACAACATGACGACTTATAAAATAGGCATAGTAAAGGCTATTGTCGGTGTCAAAACCGGCGGATCTCGGGTAGAGGGTCCCGAACTGTGCTTCTAGGCCAGATGGTAACAGGAGGCAAGGGACACGTAGTTTTACCCAGGTTCGGGCCCTCTCGATGGAGGTAAAATCCTACGTGCTGCTTGATTAATATTGATGATATGGGTAGTACAAGAGTAGATCTACCACGAGATCGGAGAGGCTAAACCCTATAAGCTAGCCTATGGTATGATTGTTGTTGTGTATGTTGTCCTACGGACTAAAACCCTCCAGTTTATATAGACACCGGAGAGGGTTAGGGTTACACAAAGTCGGTTACAATGGTAGGAGATCTACATATCCGTATCGCCAAGCTTGCCTTCCACGCCAAGGAAAGTCCCTTCCGGACACGGGACAAAGTCTTCAATCTTGTATCTTCATAGTCCAGGAGTCCGGCTGAAGGTATAGTCCGGCTATCCGGACACCCCCTAATCCAGGACTCCCTCAGTAGCCCCTGAAACAGGCTTCAAGGACGACGAGTCCGGCGCGCAGATTGTCTTCGGCATTGCAAGGCGGGTTCCTCCTCCAAGTACTTCATAGGAGATTTTGAACACAAAGATAGTGTCCGGCTCTGCAAAATAAGTTCCCACATATTGCCATAGAGAGAATAATATTTACAAAAATCTAATCTGCTGACGTATTCCGTAGTGTGACACACCACGGCCAAGCCTTTATCCGAGTCGTTTTATTATCCCACCTCAGCACGTCATGCGAGGCGGTTTCCTTGGCACGTCTTGTTAAAGCAGAGATCGTGTCCCCTTATACCGGTATTCTCATCAATACGGGCGTGGGTAACCCAACCGCTTCTAGGACTCCTAGATTATAGGCAAGTCTAAACGGACACGGAGAGGACGCTTGATATTCACCCTCTTTATAAAGGGGACAAGGCTCTTATTTTTCCCTCCCGTGCTCAATCGAACCCTTCCCCCACCTCAAGCTCAAACGCCCGAAGTTCAGGTCAGGTGCTCCGAACCTTCAGTCATGTTCGGATCTAGCCTTCAAGGCCGATGGGTGCCTTCCTCCGTCACGGAAGAAGACGTCAAAAAGTTGAGGAAGGCCAGGTATCTGACCGCCGAGATTTTGCATCGGCTGCCTCCCCGAGGGAAGGCCGTCCCCACCCCTAAACCCAACGAGAACGTCGTGTTCGTCTCCCACTTCCTCCGAGGTCTAGGCCTTGATCTGGATCCTTTCGTCAGGGGTTTGATGTTTTATTACGGGCTAGACTTCCATGATCTAGCTCCGGACTCCTTTCTTCATATCACGACATTTATTGTCGTGTGCGAGGCCTTCCTCCGGGTTACCCCTCACTTTGGCCTATGGCTCAAGACCTTTGAAGTAAAGCCGAAGATGATCGAGGGGCAACGTGCAGCGTGTGGAGGTGCCTCAATACGCAAGATGACGGGAGCTCCGTGGCCCAAAGGTTCCATCCCAGAGGTGTCGGAATTGTGGCCACGGGAGTGGTTCTACATCACGGCTCCTAGAAGTGCCAAGTGGGCGGCCACCCCTGTTTTCCGCTCGGGCCCTCCACCACAACTGATGTCATGGATCAGCAGAGGTCTGAGCTGGGGTCCAGCCAAGGATGTGCCTATACTGCAAAGCCGCATTCGAGATCTCTTCAATGGGGATTTCAGTTTGGTTGCGGTAATACAAGTTATGCTGGTTCGTCAAGTCCAGCCTTGCAAACGCCGGCCTCTTCGCCTGTGGGAGTTCAATCCCGAGGGACCACGTGTCATTCAAAATTTTCTCGGCCTGACGCATGAGGAGATGTACAAGTCATTCTTCGGACCTCAGGTGGAGTGTCCGGAAATCACCGAGGACGTGGGCCTGAGTAGTAACCGCGCCGCCGAACAGGTAAGGCATCTTCCGGCCGAACATACTATCTCTCCTTTGTTACGAAGTTATTTCTGAGAGTTCGCTTTTTGACCAGGACTGGCTAACAAAGGCAAAGTTGTTTCGGTGTTCGGCCCCCTCCCTGAGGGTTTGGAAAATCCGGTATTGGAAAAGATGCTCCAGACCGCACCTTGCCCGGAGCCCTTGAAGGAAGATACTGTGGAGGATAATACGGGCGGACGCGGGCCCCCAACGCTGCCCATTCTAACCGAGGGAGCGAGCGTCTCCATGAAGGAAGACGACCAGAAGAGGAAAAGGACTGCGCCCGGGGATTCGGAAGCCGAAGCTTCCAAAAGGGGGAAGAAGTCTCCCATAGAGGGTCCTACCTTGGGGGGCACTGTTGCCGCACAAAGTCCGCGGGGGGATCAATTCTCCCGTGAGTTGTAAGTGACCCGAAATACTTTAATAGTACAGATATGCCATCTTTTTCTTCTGAGAGAATAACCACCCCATATATTTTTGCAGTTCGGGCCTTAGCCCCTCTCAAATGAGCTCGTCTTCGGGGGATCTTCTTCCAGAGATGATGGAGAGCGAAACGCCTCCTCCAGACTCCTCCGCTCCGGAAGCAGGCGACCCTGAAGTGTCATCGCGGAGGGCCTCTCCGAGTCCGGCGAGGCTAGAAGATAATCCCATTGACCCCCGAAGCTCCCAGTGTCCGGCTCCTGAAGAGAGCAGACAAAAGAGTCCGGCACCGTCTAGTGTGCGGTCGGATGTTCTGAGGGAATTGGTGGGGCGAGCGGCCATCTCATATGAACACCGTGTGTTGATGAATACGGTGATGGAGAGAATGTCGTCCATCGAAAGCGGATTGCATGAAGCTTTTATGAGTCTACTGACAGGCTTTGAGGTACATAAAAGAATGTATGATAGTCCTGCACATGCTAGGTGTGCCCTGTGTAGATAGTAGCCCCTGAGACTCTGGTTGTCGTCGGAAACGACGACGAACAGAGGATCATATTCCCAGGTAATAACCATACTGCCTCTATGTGCAGGTGATGGAAGCTCCGGTGGCTAGCCGGACTAGCGAGTTTGCCCATTTAAAACAGCAGTTGGATGCGGCAGATGCTGACATCGAGCTTGTTAACAAAAGGCTTGACGAGGCACAGGGTAAGTGTTATTATCTGGTAAACGCCACATAGGAAGAGCAGCATGATGCCAATATCTTTAATATGTTGTGACTGCAGATGGAGCTGCCATTGTTGAGGCCTTGCGGGCAGAACTTGCCCGAGCCAAGGAACAAGCGAGGTTGGGTAATGCGGTTGCTTTGAAGGCGGCCGAAGAATTGCAAGCCGAGAAGGCCGCGCAAGGCGAGAGCCAAGACAAGATGGCCAAGATGGCCATAGAATTAAAAGCCGCCGCTGATCGTTGCCGGGTTCTTGAAAAGGAAAACCAAGCGAAGGCATCGGACCTTGAGAGGGCTGCTGCGACAAGAAAAGACCTCCGCTCTGCTATGAGCGAAAAGAAGGAGGAGCTGCGGGAAGCCGGGGATATTGTGGCTGGGAAATCCTTTATGTTGCGGAGGAAGTTCAGAGATCCACGGTATGCCCCTTTGGATCGGCTGTGGAGTTCGGAGGATGTGTATATGGCTTTGGCGGCAAGTGCTGCCGATGCGGCCAAGTACTTCCAGGGTCAGATGGACCATGAAGTAGACCGGCTGTTTTGGAGACAATTCCATTCTCCCGAGCGTCCACTTTCATTGACTGACCAATTAGCCAAATGGGCCGAACTAAATAGGTTGTTCGGACTCTCCATGAGGTCTATTGTGGATCATCTATGGCCGGAAAGGTCAAAACCGAACAGCTATTTCAGCTTGGTGCAGCAGTTCCTTGACGTGGTGTCGCGCATTAATGCGATGAAGAGGTCGGTGTGCGTAGAGGGCGCACGGATGGCCTTTTCCCGTGTTAAAGCATACTGCGCGGAGATGGATGCTACCACTGTTGCAGCGCGGGATTCGGCCATAGGTCGAAGGGCTGCTGAGCACTACTTTGAAGAAGTTCTTGAGGGTGCTCGTTTGATAGAGACCCAGTGCTCAAAAAATATTGTGTTTGAGTGATATGTAATTTCATTGTAAGCGAAATGCTTTTAATAGGCTATTTTTATACTTTTGCCTGAAAGTAATATGATGCCTCCTAGGCGGCCGTTTATGTATACATGTGTATAATCCTGAAAGATTGCAGTCGTTGGCTTCAACCCCCACACACATAATGCGGAGGTGCTCGCAAAAACACGCGTTCACACTTAACCCAACGTCTTGGTCCTATTAAGGAGGTGATAACAGAGCGAGCGAGGCAACCAGACTATAATGCTTTAGCACTTTCACTTAGCCATAGGAGTTTGACAGTGGGGCTACTAGATAGCCCCTGGTGGCTCCGCACTCTCCCGATCTCGGGGTGTGTACATGCTTGGCCGGAAAACGGCCCTTCGTTAAGGTGGAGGAATTCTAACATTCCCACAGGTCATCGAGTGGTTGACCAGTCTCACGCTAGATCATGACAGTCAGTTTTCGGCTTTCTCTACTGAGGTGCTCGTCTGGATGAACCAGGGCACAATCGCAGTAGTTCTCCTGGTGCTACCTTAGCCGGGAAAGCGGAACGTAAGGCACCAAAACACAAGAGCCGGGCAAACCCAACATTTGACCAAAGACAATGATTCGGAGCTGATGCATACAGGGCCAAACTTGCGACGCCGAACACTCCCTAAGGTATTCGGTCTCTGTGGTATAAACTGGGCCTAAATAATGGCCTTTGTAAGAAGCCCCTTGTGTCCAGGTACGTGCATTGTTCTGGCGTGGCCACATGCCAAGACGTCAGCATCCTTCTCAACGGTGGATATGTATCAACAAGAGACGGTAAAAAAAGGTTTACGCAGGGTCTTAATCTAAAAAGAATCCTTGGAGCGGGTCCCTGCTGCACGTCTGCGCCTGTGTCTCCGTTGTGCCATATCCTGGATGGGTGTAGCACGATGATCGTCTGTAAAAGAGAGGAATTTAGGTGAAAAGGTTGTCATGCAAAAAGATAGTTTGTTAAAGAAACCATGTATAATTCAAGATGAAAAGAAATTGCCACTTGTCTACGCGTGTTGAGCCCCTTCTATTGACAAATAGGGGTGTGACCATTTATTCGGTATAAGTAGCGGCGCCGGACTCGATTAGTTGTGTCTGAGGTCTTGACGACCTATTGGATGCTTTCGCTGGTCCGGGCGCCTTTAGTGTGCGGCTGCCAAGGCAGCCTCACTCTCTTCAGCGCGCAGAGATCGCTTGATACTTCCGTGCACTGTAATGATGCCACGTGAACCGGGAATCTTGAGTGTGAGGGTGGCGTAGTGTGGTATTGCATTAAAGCGAGCGAAAGCTTTGCGTCCGAGTAGTGCTTGATAGCCACTTTGAAACGGAGCGACGTGGAAAGTTAAATGCTCGCGACGGAAGTTATCGGGGGAGCCGAATATAACTTGTAGTAGGAGGGAGCCCGTACAACGAGCCCCTGGGCCTGGCGTTACTCCTTTAAAGGTAGTATTGCTATGGCGAATTTGTGTTGGGTCTAACCCCATCCCGTGGATTGTATCCTGATATATTAGGTTTAGGCTACTACCGCCGTCCATCAAGACTCGTGTGAAGTGACATCCGCCAATTACTGGGTCTAATACTAGGGCAGCCCATCCTGCGTGTCGGATACTTGCTGAGTAATCGCGATGGTCGAAAGTGATCGGTTGAGACGACCAGTGACAGGACTTCACGGTGAAAGGCACTTGGGTATATTTTCCTGGGAGTGCCGCATTGTTTTTTCCCTTGATCACGTGTAACACGTTTACTGTTTTGACTTCTGGTGGAAATTTCTTTTGTTCCCCCGTGTCTTGCTTGGGGGGCTCGTCCTCGTCTTCACTTGGTGTATCCTCCCCCTTGTGTACGGCGTTGAGCTTGCTGGACTGCTTGAAGACCCAACATTCTCTGTGGGTATGATTAGCAGGTTTACCAGGGGTACTATGGATCTGACATACTTGGTCCAGAATTTTGTTGAGGCTGGACAGTTCATCCCTGGTGCCTTTAGGGGCGGCTTTTGACCTGGCCGAGAGCTTTTGAATCTGGCATTTACTGCCGTGCCCTTCGTGTTGTCTTCTTTATTCCGGTGTTTGTTATTGCTGTTGCGCCATGATTTCCCATTTCCATCTCTAACTTCAGATGTACTGGGGTCGCTGGTGCTGCATCTGGCTAGCCAGCTATCCTCTCCCGTGCAAAAGCGGGTCATGAGGTTTGTTAATGAGGCCATCGTTCTCGGCTTATTTTGGCCGAGGTATCTGGCGAGCCATTCCTCACGGACGCTATGCTTGAAAGCTACCAAGGCTTCGGCGTCCGGACAGTCGACAATCTGGTTATTTTTAGTAAGAAACCTGTTCCAAAGCTTTCGGGCTGACTCTCCGGGCTGTTGAGTTATATGACTTGAATTGTCCGCATCTAGAGGTCGGACATAAGTCCCTTGAAAATTTGCCCGAAAGGCGTCTTCGAGCTCTTCCCAACTTCCAATGGAGCTTTCGCGGAGGCCTTTGAGCCAGTGACGAGCTGGCCCTTTGAGCTTGAGGGGTAAGTACTTGATGGCGTGGAGATCATCTCCTCGAGCCATATGGATACGAAGGATGTAGTCCTCAATCCAGACCCCAGGGTCTGTTGTTCCGTCGTATGCCTCTATGTTTACGGGCTTGAATCCCTCTGGAAATTCATGGTCCAGCACCTCATCGGTGAAACATAGGGGGTGTGCGGCGCCCCTGTAGCTGGGTGTACCGCGTTGTTCGGATGTTTGTTGTGTTGCATTGTATGCTGGGCGCGCTTGCGTGGTCCATAGAAGGATCTTGTTGCGCCGTCCTTTGGGTGCGAGCCCTCGCATGGGTCGCGTATTGTATTGTGAGCGGCGTTGTATGCCGCTTTGTGTTGGTAGAGGGGTCGTCTATCCGACCAGGTGGCTGCTTTGATATTTGGTTGTGGGGGGTCTGAGGCCTCCTCATCGAATTCGGGTTGCAGCTTCCGCTTTGGGTAGCTCTTGGAGGGGCGATTGTCGCCATACCTTGCTGCAGTGTTGAGTATTTTACTCCATCTGATTTGGAGTGTGTCTTGCGCGGCCTTGAGCCTTTGCTTCTGCTTTTTCAGACTCCTCGCGGTGGCAACAAGCCTTTTACAGGTAGTCTGCTGCTCCGGGCGTCTGTCCGGCGTTATGTCATCCAGACCATTATCCTTGATAGGATTTGTTTGTTCGGTTTGATTATCCGGATTGCCGTTGTCCGGCAGCAGTTCGCCCTGCTCCAGCTCTGGGTCTGTGTGATCGCTATTTCTGTCGAGGCGGGATTTGGGGCGGCGCTTGCGTCGTTGCTTTGACTGCTTTTCGAGGGAACAAGCCTTCGGTGCGTCCTTCCGCTCCTCGTCGTCATCTTTTGGTGCGTCCACCATCTATACGTCATATGACGAGGTGGCGTTCCAGGGCCCAATAGGGGCTGGTTCTTTATCGTCTCCTTCATCGGCGTCTATATCGTTGATGTCTTCGGAGTCGAAGTCAAGCATGTCGGTTAAATCGTCGACAGTGGCTACAAAGTGGGTGGTGGGTGGGCTTTGAATTTCTTCATCATCCGTATCCCAACCTTGCTGACCGTAGTTCAGCCAGGGCTCTCCTGATAAAGAGAGAGACTTTAGTGTCTTCAGAATATCACCGAAAGGTGAGTGCTGAAGGATGTCCGCGGCAGTGAAATCCATGATCGGCGCCCAATCGGATTCAATCGGTAGGGGCGCGGAGGGTTCGGAGTCGGGAGAGGAGTCCGGCTCCTTGGAGTCATGAGTCTCGCAGGATGCGGGGCTGGTGTTCGGCTCGATCGCCGTTGGGATCTCAGCCCCCGAGGCGGCATCCAACCACCCATCCTCGATCGGCGCAGTTGGCTCCGAATTAAGGGTCGAAGCCGATGCGGGTGCGGCCTCCAGGGCACTGTTCAGCGGCAAAGCTAGATCATGCTCGTCGTGACAGTGCGGTGCACTCGGCAGTGGCTTGAATCCGTCGAAGATCAAGTCCCCGCAGATGTCAGCCGTGTAGTTTAAGCTTCCAAATCTCACCTGACGGCCAGGGGCATAGCTTTCGATCTGCTCTAGATGGCCAAGTGAATTGGCCAGCAGTGCGAAGCCGCCGAAGACGAAGATCTGTCCAGGGAGGAAGGTCTCACCCTGGACTGCATCACCATTGATGATCGTAGGAGCCATCAAGCCTGACGGCGACGACACAGAGGAACACTCAATGAAAGCACCAATATTGGTGTCAAAACCGGCGGATCTCGGGTAGGGGGTCCCGAACTGTGCGTCTAGGCCGGAAGGTAACAGGAGGCAAGGGACATGAAGTTTTACCCAGGTTCGGGCCCTCTCGATGGAGGTAAAACCCTAGGTCCTGCTTGATCAATATTGATGATATGGGTAGTACAAGAGTAGATCTACCACGAGATCTAGGAGGCTAAACCCTAGAAGCTAGCCTATGTTATGATTGTTGATGTGTATGTTGTCCTACAGACTAAAACCCTCCGGTTTATATAGACACCGGATAGGGTTAGGGTTACATAGAGTCGGTTACAATGGTAGGAGATCTACATATCCGTATCGCCAAGCTTGCCTTCCACGCCAAGGAAAGTCCCTCCCGGACACGGGACGAAGTCTTCAATCTTGTATCTTCATAGTCCAGGAGTCCGGCTGAAGGTATAGTCCGGCTATCCGAACACCCCCTAATCCAGGACTCCCTCAGTCACGGATGACATGACCGTGGAACTTACAAAACCCTTTGCTGCGGCAGAGGTCAGGACAGCTTTGTTCCAAATGGCTCCCTCCAAAGCACCGGGGGTGGATGGTTTTACTGCGGGGTTTTATCAGCATCATTGGGCTCTCCCGATAAAGAGAGAGACTTCAGTGATTTCAGGATATCGCCGAAAGGCGAGTGCTGAAAGATGTCCACGGCAGTGAACTCCATGATCGGCGCCCAATCGGATTCGATCGGCAGGGGCGCGGAGGGTTCGGAGTCCGGAGAGGAGTCCGGCTCCTTGGAGTCACGAGTCTCGCAGAGTACGGGGCTGGCGTTCGGCTCAATCGCCGTTGGGGTCGCAGCCCCTGGGGTGGCGTCCAACCGCCCATCCTCGATCGGCGCAGTTGGCTCCGAATTAAGGGTCGGAGCCGATGCGGGTGCGGCCTCCAGGGCACTGTTCGGCGGCAGAGCTAGATCATGCTCGTCGTGACAGTGCGGCGCGCTCGGCAGTGGCTCGAATCCGTCAAAGATCAAGTCCCCGCGGATGTCAGCCGTGTAGTTTAAACTTCCAAATCTGACCTGACGGCCAGGGGCGTAGCTTTCGATCTGCTCCAGACGGCCAAGCGAATTGGCCTGCAGTGCGAAGCCGCCGAAGACGAAGATCTGTCCAGGCAGGAAGGTCTCACCAAGGACTGCATCGCTATTGATGATCGTAGGAGCCATCGAGCCTGACAGCGACGACATAGAGGAACTCTCAATGAAAGCACCAATGTCGGTGTCAAAACCGGTGGATCTCGGGTAGGGGGTCCCGAACTGTGCGTCTAGGCCAGATGGTAACAGGAGGCAAGGGACACGAAGTTTTACCTAGGTTCGGGCCCTCTCGATGGAGGTAAAACCCTACGTCATGCTTGATTAATATTGATGATATGGGTAGTACAAGAGTAGATCTACCACGAGATCGGAGAGGCTAAACCCTAGAAGCTAGCATATGGTATGATTGTTGTTGTGTATGTTGTCCTACGGACTAAAACCCTCCGTTTTATATAGACATCGGAGAGGGTTAGGGTTACACAAAGTCGGTTACAATGGTAGGAGATCTACATATCCGTATCGCCAAGCTTGCCTTCCACGCCAAGGGAAGCCCCTTCCGGACACGGGACGAAGTCTTCAATCTTGTATCTTCATAGTCCAGGAGTCCGGCTGAAGGTATAGTCTGGCCATCCGGACACCCCCTAATCCAGGACTCCCTCAGCTATCAATGCCACTTTTATTGAAATAAAAGATGCAAAACATTGTTCTAAATAACATCAAGCAAATCCTAACAAAATAAATTGACGCTCCAAGCAAAACACATATCATGTGGTGAATAAAAATATAGCTCCAAGTAAAGTTGCCGATGAACGAAGACGAAAGAGGGGATGCCTTCCGGGGCATCCCCAAGCTTAGGCTTTTGGTTGTCCTTGAATATTACCTTGGGGTGCCTTGGTCATCCCCAAGCTTAGGCTCTTGCCACTCCTTATTCCATAGTCCATCGAATCCTTACCCAAAACTTGAAAACTTCACAACACAAAACTTAACAGAAACTCGTAAGCTCCGTTAGTATAAGAAAATAAATCACCACTTCAAGGTACTGTAATGAACTCATTATTTATTTATATTTGTGTTAAACCTACTTTATTCCAACTTCTCTATGGTTTATAAACTATTTTACTAGCCATACATTCATCAAAATAAGCAAACAACACATGGAAAATAGAATCTGTCAAAAACAGAACAGTCTGTAGTAATCTGGATCAAACGTATACTTATGGAACTCATAAAATTCTCAAATAAATTTATGGACCTGAGGAATTTATCTGTTAATCATCTGCAAAAAGAATTAGCTAAATATCACTTTCCATATAGAAATGGCAGCAATTCTCATGAGCGCTAAAGTTTCTATTTTTTACAGCATGATCAACAAGACTTTCCCCAAGTCTTCCCAAAGGTTCTACTTGGCACAAACACTAATTAAAAGAATAAAACCACATCTAAACAGAGGCTAGATGAATTATTTATTACTAAACAGGAAAAAAAAGCAAGGAACTAAAAAAAATTGGGTTGCCTCCCAACAAGCGCTATCGTTTAACGTCCCTAGCTAGGCATGATGATTTCAATGATGCTCACATAAAGGATAAGAATTGTAACATAAAGAGAGCATCATGAAGAATATAACTAGCACCTTTAAGTCTAACCCACTTCCTATGCATAGGGATTTTGTGAGCAAACAACTTGTGGGAACAATAATCAACTAGCATAGGAGGGCAAAACAAGCATAACTTCAAAACTTTAAGCACATAGGGAGGAAACTTGATATTATTGCAATTCCTATAAGCATATATTCCTCCTCATAATAATTTTCAGTAGCATCATGAATGAATTCAACAATATAACCAGCACATAAAGCATTCTTTTCATGATCTACAAGCATAGAAAGTTTACTACTCTCCACATAAGCAAAATTCTTCTCATGAATAATAGTGGGAGAAAACTCAACAAAGTAACTATCATGGGATTGAAAATTGAAATCAAGATGACAAGTTTCATCATTAATCTTTAAAGCATACATGTCATCACAATAATCATCATAGATATTCAAGGGATTCATACTAACAACATTGCAATCATGCTCATCATTCAAATATTTAGTGCCAAACATTCTAATGCATTCTTCATCTAGCACTTGAGCACAATTATCGGAATCCTTATTCTCACGAAAGACATTAAAAAGATGAAGCATATGAGGTAACCTTAATTCCATTTTTTTGTAATTTTCTTTTATAAACTAAACTAGTGATAAAACAAGAAACTAAAAGACTCGATTGCAAGATCTAAAGATATACCTTCAAGCGCTAACCTCCCCAGCAACGGCGCCAGAAATGAGCTTGATGTCTGCTACACAACCTTCTTCTTGTAGACGTTACTGGGCCTCCAAGTGCAAAGGTTTGTAGGACAGTAGCAAATTTCCCTCAAGTGGATGACCTAAGGTTTATCAATCTGTAGGAGGCCTAGGATGAAGATGGTCTCTCTCAAGCAACCCTGCAACCAAATAACAAAGAGTCTATTGTGTCCCCAACACACCCAATACAATGGTAAATTGTATAGGTGCAATAGTTTAGCGAAGAGATGGTGATGCAAGTGGTATATGGATGGTAGATAAAGGTATTTGTAATCTGAAAATATAAAAACAGCAAGGTAACTAATGATAAAAGTGAGTGTAAACGGTATTGCAATGCGTTAAAACAAGGCCTAGGGTTCATACTTTCGCTAGTGCAAGTTACCTCAACAATACTAACATAATTGGATCACATAACTATCCCTCAACATGCAACAAAGAGTCACTCCGAAGTCACTAATAGCGGAGAACAAACAAAGAGATTATGGTAGGGTATGAAACCACCTCAAAGTTATTCTTTCCAATCAATCCGTTGGGCTATTCCTATAAGTGTCACAAACATCCCTAGAGTTCGTACTAGAATAACACCTTAAGACACAAATCAATCAAAATCCTAATGTCACCTAGATACTCCAATGTCACCTCAAGTATACGTGGGTATGATTATATGATGCATCACAATCTCAGATTCATCTATTCAACCAACACATAGGACCTCAAGGAGTGCCCCAAAGTTTCTACTGGAGAATCACGACGAAAATGTGTGCCAACCCCTATGCATAGGTTCATGGGCGGAACCCGCAAGTTGATCACCAAAACATACATCAAGTGAATCACGTGGTATCCCGTTGTCACCACAGATACGCACGGCAAGACATAAATCAAGTGTTCTCAAATCTTTAAAGACTCAATCTGATAAGATTACTTCAAAGGGGAAACTCAATCCATTACAATAGAGTAGAGGGGGAGGAGAAACATAAGATCCAACTATAATAGCAATGCTCACGATACATCAAGATCGTATCACCTCAAGAACACGAGAGAGAGAGAGAGAGATCAAACACATAGCTACTGGTACATACCCTCAGCCCCGAGGGAGAACTACTCCCTCCTCGTCATGGAGAGCACCAGGATGATGAAGATGGCCACCAGAGACGGATTGCCCCCTCCGGCAGGGTGCCAGAACGGGTCTAGATTGGTTTTCGGTGGCTACGGAGGCTTCTGGCGGCGGAACTCCTGATCTATTGTGCTCTCCGATGTTTTTAGGGTATATGGAGATATATAGGTGGAAGAAGTACGTCAGGGGGGCCACGAGGGGCCCACGAGGGTGGAGGGCGCGCCCTAGGGGGGTGGGCGCGCCCCTACCTCGTGGCTCCCTCGTTTCTTTCCTGATGTGCACTCCAAGTCTATCAGGTTGCTTTCCTTCCAAAAATAAGTTCCGTGGAGTTTTAGGTCAATTGGACTCCGTTTGATTTTCCTTTTATGCGATACTCTAAAACAAGGGAAGAAACAGAAACTGGCATGGGGCTCTAAGTTAATAGGTTAGTCCCAAAAATCATATAAAATGGCATATAAATGATATAAAACATCCAAGGTTGATAATATAATAGCATGGAACAATCAAAAATTATAGATACGTTGGAGACGTATCAGGCGGCACTAGGGTTCAACGTGGAAACCGACTGGCGGCTGCGGATCTCATCGGCGGGCCGCCCCAAGGAGAAGGTCGGGGCGATGGCGACACCACCCTCGACGGAGGGAGCACGGGAGAACGCCTCCTCGAGCAACTCTACATCAGCAAGGGAAAACTAGAGGAAGGTCCGGGGAAGCTGGACATATCCGAGGAATAGGCGACTCCTCGCGTGATTGATGACGTCTTGATGGTGCTCCAGTGAAGTGGTTGCTGGCGGGGAAGGTTCTGCACCGAAATCAGTATCACATAGATACCATTGGCAACGCCCTTCGACCGGCATGGGGAAACCCTCGAGGACTACAATTCCATTCAGTCGGAACGAACATGTTTGTTGCTGAGTTTGAAGCACAGCGAGACCATGACAGAGTTTGGGCGGGATCGCCCTGGCACATCAACAAGATCGTGGTCATATTGGCTGAGTTCGAGGATTGCATGCGCCCAGACGAAGTCAAGTATGATCGTCTGCAGGTGTGGGCTAGGGTTCTTAACCTGCCCTACAACCTGAGAGATGATGCATGGGGCCTCCCAATCGCACGGATGATCGACAAAGAGGCCCAGATTGCAAGGTTTGATCACAATGGAGGCTATCTTCGAGCTAGGGTTTCAGTGGATGTCAACAAACTGCTCAGGAGATGGGTTCTTATTGATTCTACAAGGAGAAAGAAGGTGGACTCCTATGACATACAATATGAACAGATCCCATACTTCTGCTTCTCCTGTGGACGGCTGGGCCACTCGGATCTCTACTGCTCCAAACCTGCCTCTGATACCAACTTGTAACACCCACGATGCGGCTATATATCCCATGTGTCGAGGCATGACTTAGAGGCATAACCGCATGGTGGTTTAGTCGCAAGTGGGGTAATCTTCACACAATCTCATGTACTGAATAAGAAAGGGATAAAGAGTTGGCTTACAGTCGCCACTTCACACAAATACAAGTTAAACATACATCATCCAGAGTATAATCAAAGGTCCGACTATGAAACCAAAATAAAAGAAGACAACCCCAAATGCTAGATCCCCGATCGTCCCAACTGGGTTCCACTACTGATCAACCGGAAAAGACATAAAACAACGATCAAGATCTTCATCGAGATCCCACTTGAGCTCAGTTGCGTCACCTACACTGGTATCATCGGCACCTGCAACTGTTTGGAAGTATCTGTGAGTCACAAGGACTCAACAATCTCACACCCGCGAGATCAAGACTATTTAAGCTTATGGGTAGGGTAAGGTAAAGAGGTGGCGCTGCAGCAAGCACTAAGCATATATGGTGGCTAACATACGCAAATAAGAGCGAGAAGAGAAGCAAGCAGCGGTCGTGAACTAGAAGTGATCAAGAAGTGATCCTGAAACTACTTACGTTCAAGCATAACACAAGACCGTGTTCTCTTCCCGGACTCCGCCGAAAAGAGACCATCACAGCTACACACGTGGTTGATGCATTTTAATTAAGTCAAGTGTCAAGTTCTCTACAACCGGGCATTAACAAATTCCCATCTGCCACATAACCGCGGGCACGGCTCTCGAAAGTTTATACCCTGCAGGGGTGTCCCAACTTAGCCCATCACAAGCTCTCACGGTCAACAAAGAATATTCCTTCTCCCGAGAAGACCCAATCAGTCTCGGAATCCCAGCTACAAGACATTTTGATAATGGTAAAACAAGACCAGCAAGACCGCCCGAATGTGCCAACAAATACCGATAGGAGTTGCACATATCTCGTTCTCAGGGCACACCGGAGCGGCAAGACGTTGGGTTGGCATAGACCCTGGTTGCCCAGGGGGCGTCGTACATCGCCCAGTTCGGACCAACACTTAGAGAAGCACTGGCCCGGGGGGTTAAAATAAAGATGACCCTCGGGCTCGCGAAAACCCAAGGGAAGGTTATAGGTTGTTAGGCAAATGTAAAACCAAGGTTGGGCCTTGCTGGAGGAGTTTTATTCAAAGCGACCTGTCAAGGGGTTCCTATGGCACCCAACCGCGTAAGGAACACAAAATCAAGAAACATAACACCGGTATGACGGAAACCAGGGCGGCAAGAGTGAAACAAAACACCAGGCATAAGGCCGAGCCTTCCACCCTTTACCAAGTATATAGATGCATTAAATAAAATAAGAGATATTGTGATATCCCAACATATCCATGTTCCAACATGGAACAAACTTCAACTTCACCTACAACTAACAACGCTATAAGAGGGGCTGAGGAAAAGCGGTAACATAGCCAAACAACGGTTTGCTAGGGAGGTGGGTTAGAGGCTTGACATGGCAATATGGGAGGCATGATAAACAAGTGGTAGGTAGCGCGACATAGCGATAGAGCGAACAACTAGCAAGCAAAGACAGAAGTGATTTCGAGGGTATGGTCATCTTGCCTGAAATCCCGCAAGGAAGAAGAACGAGCCCATGAAGAAGACAAACGGACGTAGTCGAACGAATCCTCACAAACGCGACGTTATCGGAACTAACTCGAAGAAGCAACACCGGAAAGAAGCAAAGAACATGGTAACAACTATCACATAAACATGGCATGATGCACAACCAAGTATGATGCATGTTCGGTTTAATGAGGCATGGCATGGCAACATGCACAAACAATACTACAAATTAAGTGGAGCTCAATATGCAACGAGTTGCATATTGACGAAACACCACATTCCATTATTTAGTTCACTCCCGTTTATGTACCCAACAATATTAAATGTTGTTAAACATGGCAAGAGGTGAAGCATAATAGAACTACCTATCTAGGTGATACGTCTCCAACGTATCTATAATTTTTTATTGCTCCATGCTATATTATCTATTGTTTTAGACATTATTGGGCTTTATATCCACTTTTATATTATTTTGGGACTAACCTATTAACCGGAGGCCCAGCCCAGAATTGCTGTTTTTTGCCTGTTTTAGAGTTTCAAAGAAAAGGAATATCAAACGGAGTCCAAATGGAATGAAACCTTCGGAAACGTGATTTTCTCATCAGATAAGATCCAGGAGACTTGGACCCTCCGTCAAGACGAGGTGGTCACGAGGGTGGAGGGCCCCCCCCTAGGGCGCGCCCCCTGCCTCATGGGCCCCTCGAAGCTCCACCGACGTACTTCTTCCTCCCATATATATCCACGTATCCCCAAATGATCAGAAGGGGAGCCAAAAACCTAATTCCACCGCCGCAACTTTCTGTATCCACGAGATCCCATCTTGGGGCCTGTTCCAGAGCTCCGTCGGAGGAGGCATCGATCACGGAGGGCTTCTACATCGTCATCCAAGCCCCTCCGATGAAGTGTGAGTAGTTTACTTCAGACCTACGGGTCCATAGCTGGCTTCTTCTCTCTTTTTGGATCTCAATACAATGTTCTCCCCCTCTCTTGTGGAGATCTATTCGATGTAATCTTCTTTTTGCGATGTGTTTGTTGAGACCGATGAATTGTGGGTTTATGATCCAGTCTATCTATGAATAATATTTGAATCTTCTCTGAATTCTTTTATGTATGATTGGTTATCTTTGCAAGTCTCTTCGAATTATCAGTTTGGTTTGGCCTACTAGATTGGTTGTTCTTGCCATGGGAGAAGTGCTTAGCTTTGGGTTCAATCTTGCGGTGTCCTTTCCCAGTGACAGAAGGGGCAGCAAGGCACGTATTGTATTGTTGCCATCGAGGATAACAAGATGGGGTTTTTATCATATTGCATGAAACTATCGCTCTACATAATGTCATCTTGTTTAAGGTGTTACTCTGTTTTTAACGTAATACTCTAGATGCATGCTGGATAGCGGTCGATGACTGGAGTAATAGTAGTAGATGCAGAATCGTTTCGGTCTACTTGTCTCGGACGTGATGCCTATATACATGATCATGCCTAGATATTCTCATAACTATGCTCAATTCTGTCAATTGCTCAACAGTAATTTGTTCACCCACCGTGGAATACTTATGCTCTTGAGAGAAGCCACTAGTGAAACCTATGGTCCCCGAGTCTCTTTCTCATCATATCAATCTCCATCACTTTATTATTGCTTTGCTTTTACTTTTTACTTTGCATCTCTATACCAAAAATACCAAAAATATTATTTATCATCTCTATCAGATCTCACTTTCGTAATGACCGTGAAGGGATTGACAACCCCTAAGCGCGTTGGTTGCATTGAGCTATTATTTTTGTGTAGGTACGAGGGACTCGAGCGTAGCCTCCTACTGGATTGATACCTTGGTTCTCAAAAACTGAGGGAAATACTTACGCTACTTTGCTGCATCATCCCTTCCTCTTCGGGGAAATCCAACGCAGTGCTCAAGAGGTAGCAAGAAGAATTTCTAGCGCTGTTGCCGGGGAGAGTGCGCAAAAGTCAACATACCAAGTACCCGTCACAATCCCTATCTCCCGCATTACATTATTTGCCATTTGCCTCTCGTTTTCCTCTCCCCCACTTCACCCTTGCCATTTTATTCGCCCTCTCTCTCTCTATCCTCCCTCTCTTTCTCTATTTGCCTTTTTTGCCCGTTTGCTTTTTGTTTACTCGTGTGTTGGATTGCTTGTTTGTCGCGATGGCTCAAGATAATACTAAATTTTGTGACTTCACCAATACCAACAATAATGATTTCCTTAGCACTCCGATTGCTCCTCTTATCGATGCTGAATATTGTGAAATTAATACTGCCTTGTTGAATCTTGTCATGAAAGATCCATTCTCCGGCCTTCCTAGTGAAGATGCCGCTACCCATCTTAATAGCTTCGTTGATTTGTGTGACATGCAAAAGAAGAAAGATGTTGATAATGATATTGTTAAATTGAAGCTATTTCCTTTTTCGCTTGGAGATCGTGCTAAAGCTTGGTTTTCGTCTTTGCCTAAAAATAGTATTGATTATTGGAACAAGTGCAAAGATGCTTTTATCTCTAAGTATTTTCCTCCCGCTAAGATCATCTCTCTTAGAAACGATATTATGAATTTTAAACAACTTGATCACGAACATGTTGCACAAGCTTGGGAGAGAATGAAATTAATGATACGTAATTGCCCAACTCATGGTTTAAATTTGTGGATGATTGTTCAGAATTTTTATGTCGGATTGAATTTTGCTTCTAGAAATCTTTTAGATTCGGCCGCGGGAGGCACTTTTATGGAAATCACTTTAGGAGAAGCTACTAAACTCCTAGATAATATTATGGTTAATTATTCTCAATGGCATACTGAAAGATCTACTAAAAAGGTGCATGCGATAGAAGAAATTAATGTTTTGAGTGGAAAGATGGATGAACTTATGAAATTATTTGCTAATAAGAGTGTTTCTTCTGATCCTAATGATGTGCCCTTGTCTACTTTGATTGAGAATAATAGTGAATCTATGGATGTGAATTCTGTTGGTAGGAACAATTTTGGTAACAATGCGTATAGAGGAAATTTCAACCCTAGGCCTTATCCTAGTAATCCCTCTAATAATTATGGTAATTCCTACAACAATTCTTATGGAAATTATAATAAGATGCCCTCTGATTTTGAATCTAATATTAAAGAATTTATTTCTTCGCAAAAGAATTTTAATGCTATGATTGAAGAAAAATTGCTTAAGATTGATGACTTGGCTAGGAACGTTGATAGAATTGCTCTTGATGTTGATTCTTTGAAACTTAGATCTATTACACCTAAGCATGATATCAATGAGTCTTTCAAAGCCATGAGAATTTCCATTGACGAGTGCAAAGAAAGAACCGCTAGGATGCGTGCTAAGAAAGATGCCTTTATAAAAGCGTGTTCTTCTAGTTCCTATGAAAATAATGATGAAGATCTAAAAGTTATTGATGTGTCCCCTATTAAATCTTTGTTTTGAAATATGAATCTTTATAATTATGGCACTGAATATGATCCACCTTTACCTAGAAGGCTTTCTAGGAATTTGGAATTTGTTGATCTTGATGCTAAATTTGATAAAAGTGGGATTGAAGAAATTAAAACCCTAGATGTTGCTAAACCCACTATATTGGATTTCAAGTAATTTAATTATGAAAATTTCTCTTTAATTCATAGTATTTCCTTGTTGCAATCCATGCTAAAATCTCCTCACGCTTATAGTCAAAATAAAGCGTTTACTAAACATATCGTTGATGCCTTGATGCAATCTTGTGAAGAAAAACTTGAATTGGAAGTTTCTATCCCTAGAAAAATTTATGATGAGTGGTAACCTACTATTAAAATTAAAATTAAAAATTATGAGTTTTATGCTTTATGTGATTTGGGTGCTAGTGTCTCTACTATTCCCAAAACTTTGTGTGATTTGCTAGATTTCCGTGATTTTGATGATTGCTCTCTAAACTTGCATCTTGCGGTTTCCACTATTAAGAAACCTATGGGAAGAATTAATGATGTTCTTATTGTTGCAAATAGGAATTATGTGCCCGTAGATTTTATCGTTCTTGATATAGATTGCAATCCTTCTTGCCCTATTATTCTTGGTAGACCTTTCCTTAGAACGGTTGGTGCAATTATTGATATGAAGGAAGGGAATATTAGATTTCAATTTCCATTAAAAAAGGGAATGTAACACTTCAATAGAAATAAAATAAAATTACCATATGAATCTATCATGAGAGCCACTTATGGATTGCCTACCAAAGATGGCAATACCTAGATCTATTCTTGCTTGTTATGCCTAGCTAGGGACGTTAAACGATAGCGCTTGTTGGGAGGCAACCCAATTTTATTTTTATTCCTTGATTTTTGCTCATGTTTAGTAATAAATAAATTATTTATCCTCTGTTTTGGTTGTGTTTTTTGTGTTTAATTAGTGTTTGTGCCAAGTAGAACCGTTGGGAAGACTTGGGTAAAGTCTTGTTGAACTTGCTGTAAAAAACAGAAACTTTAGCGCTCACGAGAACTGCTGTAATTTTTATTTGGAAAGTGCTATTTAGTTAATTATTTTTGAAGATGATTAATAGATAAATTCCTCACGTCCAGAAATTTATTTTAGAATTTTTGGAGTTCCAGATATTGCGCTAGCTACAGATTACTACAGACTGTTCTGTTTTTGACAGATTCTGTTTTTCGTGTGTTGTTTGCTTATTTTGATGAATCTATGGCTAGTAAAATAGTTTATAATCCATATAGAAGTTGGAATACAGTAGGTTTAACACCAATATAAATAAATAATGAGTTAATTACAGTACCTTGAAGTGGTCTTTTGTTTTCTTTCGCTAACGGAGCTCGCGGGTTTTCTACTTTAAGTTTTGTGTTGTGAAGTTTTCAAGTTTTGGGTAAAGATTTGATGGATTATGGAACAAGGAGTGGCAAGAGCCTAAGCTTGGGGATGCCCATGGCACCCCCAAGATAATATAAGGACACCTAAAAGCCAAAGCTTGGGGATGCCCCGGAAGGCATCCCCTCTTTCGTCTACTTCTATCGGTAACTTTACTTGGAGCTATATTTTTATTCACCACATGATATGTGTTTTGCTTGGAGCGTCTTTTATGATTTGAGTCTTTGCTTTTTAGTCTACCACAATTATCCTTGCTTTACACACCTTTTGAGAGAGACATACATGATTTGGAATCTAATAGAATACTCTATGTGCTTCACTTATATCTTTTGATCTTTATAGTTTTGCTCTAGTGCTTCACTTATATCTTTTAGAGCACGGTGGTGGATTTGTTTTATAGAAACTATTGTTCTCTCATGCTTCACTTAGATTATTTTGAGAGTCTTAATAGCATGGTAATTTTCTTTAAATCCTAATATGCTTGGTATGCAAGATTAATAATAAAACTTTTGTATGAGTGTGTTGAATAATAAGAAAAGTTTGATGCTTGATGATTGTTTTGAGATATGGAGGTAATAATATCAAAGTCATGCTAGTTGAGTAGTTGTGAAATTTAGAAATACTTGTGTTGAGGTTTGCAAGTCCCGTAGCATGCACGTATGGTAAACGTTATGCAACAAATTTGAAACATGAGGTGTTATTTGATTGTCTTCCTTATGAGTGGCGGTCGGGGACGAGCGATGGTCTTTTCCTACCAATCTATCCCCCTAGGAGCATGCGCGTAGTGCCGAGGTTTTTGATGACTTGTTGATTTTTGCAATAAGTATGTGAGTTCTTTATGACTAATGTTGAGTCCATGGATTATACGCACTCTCACCCTTCCATCCTTGCTAGCCTCTTCGGTACCGTGCATTGCCCTTTCTCACATTGAGAGTCGGTGCAAACTTCGCCGGTGCATCCAAACCCCGTGATATGATACGCTCTTTCACACATAAACCTCCTTATATCTTCCTCAAAACAGCCACCATACCTACCTATTATGGCATTTCCATAGCCATTCCAAGATATATTGCCATGCAACTTTCCACCATTCTGTTCATCATGACACATTCATCATTATTATATTGCTTAGCATGATCATGTAGTTGACATAGTATTTGTGGCAAAGCCACCGTTCATAATTCTTTCATACATGTCACTCTTGGATCATTGCATATCCCGGTACACCGCCGGAGGCATTCATATAGAGTCATCTTTGTTCTAGTATCGAGTTGTAATCATTGAGCTGTAAATAAATAGAAGTGTGATGATCATCATTATTAGAGCATTGTCCCAAGTGAGGAATATAAAAAAAGAGAAAGGCCATAAAAAAGAGAAGGCCCAAAAAAAGAGAAAGGCCATAAAAAAGAAAAGACCCAAAAAAATGAGAGAAAAAAGAGAGAAGGGACAATGTTACTATCCTTTTACCACACTTGTGCTTCAAAGTAGCACCATGATCTTCATAGTAGAGAGTCTCTCATGTTATCACTTTCATATACTAGTGGGAATTTTTCATTATAGAACTTGGCTTGTATATTCCAACAATGGGCCTCCTCAAGTGCCCTAGGTCTTCGTGAGCAAGCAAGTTGGATGCACACCCACTAGTTTCTTTTGTTGAGCTTTCATACATTTATAGCTCTAGTGCATCCGTTGCATGGCAATCCCTACTCCTTGCATTAACATAATCGGTGGGCATCTCCATAGCCCATTGATTAGCCTCGTTGATGTGAGACTTTCTCATTTTTTGTCTTCTCCACATAAACCCCCTTCATTATATTCTATTCCGCCCATAGTGCTATGTCCATGGCTCGCGCTCATATATTGCGTGAAAGTTTATAGGTTTGAGATTACTAAAGTATGAAACAATTGCTTGGCTTGTCATCGGGGTTGTGCATGATTTAAATACATTGTGTGGTGAATTGCTGTTTTTTGCCTGTTTTAGGGTTTCGAAGAAAAGGAATATCAAACGGAGTCCAAATGGAATGAAACCTTCGGAAACATGATTTTCTCATCAGATAAGATCTAGGAGACTTGGACCCTCCGTCAAGAAACCCACGAGGTGGTCACGAGGGTGGAGGGCCCCCCCTAGGGCGCGCCCCCTGCCTCGTGGGGCCCTCGAAGCTCCACCGACGTACTTCTTCCTCCCATATATATCCACGTATCCCCAAATGATCAGAAGGGGAGCCAAAAACCTAATTCCACCGCCGCAACTTTCTGTATCCACGAGATCCCATCTTGGGGCCTGTTCCGGAGCTTCGCCGGAGGAGGCATCGATCACGAAGGGCTTCTACATCATCATCCAAGCCCCTCCGATGAAGTGTGAGTAGTTTACTTCAGACCTACGGGTCCATAGCTAGTAGCTAGATGGCTTCTTCTCTCTTTTTGGATCTTAATACAATGTTCTCCCCCTCTCTTGTGGAGATCTATTCGATGTAATCTTATTTTTGCGGTGTGTTTGTTGAGACCGATGAATTGTGGTTTTGTGATCCAGTCTATCTATGAATAATATTTGAATCTTCTCTGAATTCTTTTATGTATGACTGGTTATCTTTGCAAGTCTCTTTGAATTATAAGTTTGGTTTGGCCTACTAGATTGGTTGTTCTTGCCATGGGAGAAGTGCTTAGCTTTGGGTTCAATCTTGCGGTGTCCTTTCCCAGTGACAGAAGGGGCGGCAAGGCACATATTGTATTGTTTCCATCGAGGATAACAAGATGGGTTTTTTATCATATTGCATGAAACTATCCCTCTACATCATGTCATCTTGCTTAAGGCATTACTCTGTTTTTAACTTAATACTCTAGATGCATGTTGGATAGCGGTCGATGAGTGGAGTAATAGTAGTAGATGCAGAATCGTTTCGGTCTACTTGTCTCGGACGTGATGCCTATATACATGATCATGCCTAGATATTCTCATAACTATGCTCAATTCTGTCAATTGCTCAACGGTAATTTGTTCACCCACTGTGGAATACTTATGCTCTTGAGAGAAGCCACTAGTGAAACCTATGGCCCCCGGGTCTCTTTCTCATCATATCAATCTCCATCACTTTATTATTGCTTTGCTTTTACTTTTTACTTTGCATCTCTATACCAAAAATACCAAAAATATTATTTATCATCTCTATCAGATCTCACTTTCGTAATGACCATGAAGGGATTGACAACCCCTAAGCGCGTTGGTTGCATTGAGATATTGTTTTTGTGTAGGTACGAGGGACTCGATCGTAGCCTCCTACTGGATTGATACCTTGGTTCTCAAAAACTGAGGGAAATACTTACGCTACTTTGCTGCATCATCCCTTCCTCTTCGGGGAAATCCAACGCAGTGCTCAAGAGGTAGCACTAGGCAAGTTTAAATGAGGCCGGAACAACAAGCAACAAGTCCGGAAAATCCCCATGTGCATTAAGCAATTTAATGCAACAACAATTTTAAACATTTTAAATGTTATTATCATGATGCGGATGACATGTGGAAGTTTTAAGCAATGTTATGAAAATGTTGACATGAAGTTGATATGGGGCATTTGGCCGCCACGACGGAAAGAAAGGGGTGTCATGGCGGCGAAAACGGAAACGGTGACACGGCAACGTTCCGATGATCCTACAACTAGTTGAGATGCTGGTGCAAGAAACAAATGTGAGATGTGCGGAATGTGCAAGAGGTACGGGGAGTGATCCCGGATATCGGGTGTCCCACGAATCGGTGGCAAGGAAACGAGTGACAAAACGGACACCGTGCAAACACGGCCAAACAGGAGCATTTCATACAACACATCACAAGCATTTGTCCACGGGCGTCGTTCCGGCGGTTATACCTTCCAAGGGAGCATTCTCAGAGTGGTTCGAATTCGTAGAGGAAGTAGTTGTTCTCGCGACAGTAGTGGAAGTAGGGGTACATCACGAAGGTAGAGGTACTCGCGATACTGGCGACAGTAGTGGTACACGTTTCTTGTCAAAATCACAGCGACGGTAGTTGTACACGGTTCGTAGATGTTCGAGTCACTGGTAGAGGTACTTGGCATAGCGTTACAAGGTCGGTCTTGCCGGTCTCGGTCTCGGCAGCGTACTTGTACAAGCGCGACATCGGGCTTGTAGAATCCGAACTCTTCGGAGGAGCGTCGTGGTACTTGGTGAATCCACGTAGTCGTGCATGTTCCAACATCAAACTTGGAGGGACACAGACGGCGTGGTACTTGGCGAATCCTGGACGGTCTTGGCGGTCTCCGGTGGAGGTGTTTGTTCGTTTGACCGAGGAAAATAGCGGCAGCAGCAGGCATCGTAGGAGCCAACGGGCGCGGTCGCCTGTGGATGACGGGGACGGCCGGAGATGCAGCAGCAGAAGCAAAACAGCAGTAGCAGCGAAGAAGTCGGCGGCGGCTGGAGCAGATCGGGCGCCATGGTGCTACACTCCATGGAGAGCACAGGTGAGGCAGAGGGAATCCAGGGGTCATCGGCGTCGACCGATGCTCCGGGAAGGCCAAGGAG
Source organism: Triticum urartu (assembly GCF_056163025.1). Classification (NCBI taxonomy): domain Eukaryota; kingdom Viridiplantae; phylum Streptophyta; class Magnoliopsida; order Poales; family Poaceae; genus Triticum; species Triticum urartu. Next base: position 582,938,600 of record NC_141879.1, read on the forward strand.
GTAGGGCGCGTAGACGGGGCTTGCTGGAGGACGACCGGCGACGAAAGGAGCAGCAAGGCGGAGCTAGAGGGAGCAGAGGACGGGCAGAAGCGCCACATCTGCTGGGGCTCCGGTGAGATTAGTTGTTTTCGCCGGCAGTGACCAGACACAGCGGCGGGGCTTGCCGTGGCGCACTGGTGGTTGGGGCCGGGCGGCATTGCCATGGGAGCATCTCGGGCGAGCTCGAGCTCAGGACGGGAGGAGGAGCACGAGACGCAGGCGAAGACGAAGGGAAGGTAGAGGGCGGCCAACGACGAACTTCGCGCCGGTTCCCGGCGGCAGGAGGCGGAGCGCTGGCGCGAGGAGGTTCGGCGCTCGACTGCGCTCTCTCTCTCTCTAGCGGCAGAACGAGGAAGAGTGGGATCGGGACAAGAGAGAGATCGAGAGAAGGAGGGGGGTCGACCGAGGCAGCAGCGCTCACTGTCTCTAGCGGCGCGAGGGAGAGAGATGGGGATCGGGAGGTGGAGCGATGGTGTGGGCTAGGGTTAGAGGTTGTGGGGGGTCGGCTGGGCCTTGGAGGCCGGCCCAGTACAGAGGGAGGGCTGCGCCAAGGGAGGCCGGCGGCTGGGCCTTAGGCCAATTTGGTGGGCTGGTTTCTCTCCTCTCTACACTCTTTTTCCATTTCAAAACAAAACAGAAAAAGAGAAAGAAAAGAAAGACAAGGTAGGGGTGGAATCTGGGCATGGGGATAATTTTCACGGACTCGTAAAAATGTGCATGGTCCATGAAAAATAGGAGAGGCATGATTGAAAGATGTAATTCAAACTCATTTGAATTTAATTCAAATGGGTTTGAACTAGGACTTGGTTTTAGAAGTGTCCAAAAATGTTCGGATTTTTGGAGGAACCTCGGTAAATGGTAAGAGAATAGTGGGCAAGGTTTGAAGGTCAAACTCGAAGAGGAATAGACATGGGAAATATTTTGCACGTGTGTTATGGTTAATTCCAAAATAATGGAATATTTATTATAGCTCCCTAATATTGGGAGGGTGTGTTATAAAGAGAATCACCATGTGAATTCCCTCGGTTTAAATGGACCGAAGATCCATGCAATTTATTTAGTTGAGTTTTAGCTAGTTGAGAAAAAGATGGCATGGTGACATGATGCAATGCACATGATGCAAATATGAAAGCAACAAGCAAAAAAAATCACACGACAAAACTCGGAAAACATGGAAGGCATCTGGAGCGCTGGTCTTGGGGCGTCACAACACTCCACCACTACAAGAGGATCTCGTCCCGAGATCAAGGATGGCACCAGAGAGAAGCGTAAGAGGAAGAGAAGAGGTAAAACTAAGTTGCTTCTTTGACAAACGAGTGAAACCAAAGAGCCTTGAGAGGTTAAACAAATTGAAAGAAAGAATACAACAAAGATGAACAAAGTTGAAAACACTCCGTTAGAAAAGAGGAACAAGGAACATTACTAGAACCTTGTAGGTTGAAAGACATAAGAAAAGGGTTGCAATGGACAAGAAGTACATGCAAGCACTCCGGTTGAAACGAGATGTACAAGGAATGATAAAGATCAATTATGACAACACTCCAGTTGGAAATGGAAGGTAAAGAATATAAGCTTGGCAAAATGAAAGCACTTGGATGAGAGTCCGGTTAGAAGAGGAATGATAAACACAACACTCCGGTTAAAACAAGATAGAGAAGGAATAAGAATGATATAATTTGGGCAGCACTCCGACTGTAAATGGAAGGAATTGAACATGAACTTGACAAGATGAGAGGATACTTGAAAAAAAGGACACGACACTCCGGTTGAATGGATAAGCAAAGGAAAGAACATGATCTTTGACAAAAAAAATGGGATGATCGGTCGAGGAGTGCAACATCACAATGCCTCCAGAACAAAAGATAGAACGGACTGAAAGTAACAAAGAAGAAAACATCTTCTACCTCGAATGAGTTTGAAAACATCCTTCCATAGAGGATTGGACGGGGTTGTTGGGAAATGAACAACAGCGGTAAGAATAAGCTTGTAGTTGGCTTATGGAGAACATCTCAAAACTATGAAGTGAAATTCTACCACTAGCGGAAACAATAGATTGGATTGATATCAACAAGGAGACGAGAAACTTATTTCACCAGGAGGATAAATGAAGAACTTGGGTCATATATAAGCACCATAAATAGCAACAATCCTTAGGGAAAGCTTTAGGTGAGATATAACCCAAGATAATTTCAATGAAGAGATTGATGGGTTGCAAAGGATCTCATGAACGAATTGAAAATGATGCGTTTAAAATATGTCATTCCGGACAACTTGTGAATGATGAAACATGAAGGGAAATTGTCAAGAGTGACATAACACCACCTCAAAAGATAAGAAAGAAAGAATTGCACTTCGGAATGCAAGATGAAGAATGCTTGAACTCCTCAAAACAAAACATGTGTTGAGCACCCTGTTTATTTTGAAAGGTGAGCTTCCTTTTGGGCCGAGTTTGAGGGCTCCTGATGAGAATAGATACTCGGCGAGCAGTGAGAATACTTCTAGGGGATAGAATTCTGATTAGAGTAGCAAAGGGGGGACAAAGCAATCTAGCACTAGAGCTAAATCAGATGGAGGGGAAGAGGTGGTCTCGCCCCTCGGGAACAAAGAGAAGGCAAGTTTCAAGAGGTAGGAAGTCCCTACCGTGGTGTACAAGCCAAAGCAGTTACTACTGACGGCAGCCATGCAATCTGAAGGTGATGATCCGAGCAAGAGCGTAGATGTGAGGAATGATGAGGAGAACTTGGTACGTGAACCAAAGAAGAAGATGCCCATGCGTGACAATTCGGCAGAGACCGGTGATCGGTCCTACCCGGCCCAATGAGTTGCTTATTGTGGAACTGCCGGGGGCTAGGGAACCCCGAGGCAGTTCGAGAGCTTCGCAGCATTGTGAAGCTAGAAGGGCCCACTCTTCTCTTCATCATGGAAACAAAAATAAAAGGGAAGAGAGTTGAGGACTTGCAGAGACACCTAGGCTTCGGCAGGTGTTTTGCAGTGGATAGTGTAGGCCTAAGTGGAGGTATTGGACTTTTTTGGACACATGATGTTATTGTCGAGCTAAAGAATTTTAGTTTAGGACATATTGATGCAATGGTTAAATATAAGTACCAAAACTCTTTTGAGTGGAGGTTCACTGGTTTCTATGGAGCGCCTCGAGCTGAAGATCGACATCACAGTTGGCGTTTTCTGCGTACTTTGTATGCCATGCCGCATGCGGCATGGATTTGTTTGGGTGATTTTAATGAGACTCTCAACGCCAATGAACACTTCAGCCGGGCTGCTAGGCCAGAGAGGCAAATGAGAGCGTTCAGAGAAGTCGCCGATGAAGTGGCCCTCCAAGATTTGGGGTGGTCATGCATAGCGTACACTTGGGATAATCGGCAATCAGGTGACGCTAATGTCAAGCCGAGGCTTGATAGAGTTTTTGCCAACGACCAGTTCCGGCAACATTTCCATCATATCAGAATCAGACACCTACCGTCCGTAGAGTCTGATCATTGTTTTCTTGTAGCGGAGATAAAGGAAAATCTGAGGAACACGTCACGAGCAAAAAGACAGTTCAGATATGAGAACGTGTGGGCATCGCATGTGGATTATGACCGCATCGTTGCTGCTGCTTGGCAAGAGACAAATAGAGGACCGGGCCTCCAGGGTATAGCGGATTCACTGACACATCTAAAGGCTACGCTAGAACCTTGGGCGGCCACAAATTTGGCTGCTTAACGCGGCGGGTTAGATAGCTGCAGAAAAGGCTTGACAGCTTAAGGTGTCGATCGGTGGGCCGAGGACCAACTGACGAAGAGAGAGCAGCGGTTCGCCAGCTGCGTGAGGCTCTCCGGCAGGAGGAGATCTAGCTACGACAATGGTCCCACGTCCCCTGGCTCAGAGAGGGAGACCGTAACATGGCATATTTTCAAGCATAGGCGGCGCAGCGGAAGCGTATTAATAAAATTTAGGGTCTATGCCGATCCGATGGTTCGGTTTGTGCCACTGAAGAGGAACATAAGAGCGAGGTTCAGGCATTCTATCAAAATCTGTACGAGTCCCAGGGATTCATGAATGCAGCCGAGTTTCTTAACCATGTGCCAGGTAAGGTCACTGTCGATGTCAAAACCGGTGGATCTCGGGTAGGGGGTCCCGAACTGTGCGTCTAGGCCGGATGGTAACACGAGGCAAGGGACACGAAGTTTTACCCAAGTTCGGGCCCTCTCGATGGAGGTAAAACCCTACGTCCTACTTGATTAATATTGATGATATGGGTAGTACATGAGTAGATCTACCACGGGATCGAGGAGGCTAAACCCTAGAAGCTAGCCTATGGTATGATTGTTGATGTGTATGTTGTCCTACGGACTAAAACCCTCCGGTTTATATAGACACCGGATAGGGTTAGGGTTACATAGAGTCGGTTACAATGGTAGGAGATCTACATATCCGTATCGCCAAGCTTGCCTTCCACGCCAAGGAAAGTCCCTCCCGGACACGGGACGAAGTCTTCAATCTTGTATCTTCATAGTCCAGGAGTCCGGCTGAAGGTATAGTCCGGCTATCCGAACACCCCCTAATCCAGGACTACCTCAGTAGCCCCTGAACCAGGCTTCAATGATGACGAGTCCGGCTCGCAGATTGTCTTCGGCATTGCAAGATGGGTTCCTCCTCCAAGTACTTCATAGAAGATTTTGAACACAAAGATAGTGTCCGGCTCTGCAAAATAAGTTTCCACATATTGCCGTAGAGAGAATAATATTTACACCAATCTAATCTGCTGACGTATTCCGTAGCGTGACACACCACGGCCAAGCCTTTATCTGAGTCATTTCATTATCCCACCTCAGCGCGTTATGCGAGGCGGTTTTCTTGGCACGTCTTGTTAAAGCAAAGATCGTGTCCCCTTATCCCGGGATTCTCATCAATACGGGCGTGGGTAACCCAACCGCGCCATTGATTACGGTGCTTGGAGATAAGCGAGTTTTACCAGGCTGGTGGGGACATGTAGTTGCGTCCTCCCATATAAGGGGATAAGGATCCACCTTTTCACCTACGCCTTCTTCCTCCTTCGCCTATCCATTCTTGCGCACTCGAGCTCCAACGCCCAAGTCCACACTCCCCACCTCAACCTTCTCCAGCCATGTCCGGAGCGGGAGGCAAGTGGATGGTCTCCTCCGTCACGGAGGGACATATCAAAAGCTGAGGAAGGTCGGATACCTGTCTAACGACATCACGTACTGGCTCCCCGAAAAGGGGCAGCTCATCCCCACCCCTAGGCCCCATGAGAGGGTGGTGTTCCTCCCCCATTTCCTCCGCGGACTGGGCTTCCCTCTCTACCCATTTGTCCGGGGGGCCATGTTCTACTATGGCCTGGATTTCCACGATCTGGCCCCGAACTTCATCCTCAACATCTCGGCGTTTATCGTCGTGTGCGAGGCCTTCCTCCGCATCTGCCCCCATTTCGGCCTATGGCTCAAGACTTTCAACGTCAAGCCGAAGGTGGTGCGCGGCAACCAGGCGGGGTGTGGAGGCGCCATGGTGGGCAAGATGGCCAACGTCCTATGGCTCGAGGGCTCCTTTGTGGAGACCCTGAAGGGGTGGCAATCGGGGTGGTTTTACATCATCGAGCCGCGCGACGCCGAATGGGTCGCTCCCCTCGAGTTCCGATCCAGACCCCCTACGCGGCTCACCTCCTGGAAGGAGACGGGCCTGTCCTGGGGTCAAAAAGGAGAGCTGACCGGACTCCAAACATGCATCCAAACCCTGGCAGACAAGAAGCTCAAACTTGTCAACGTAGTCCAGGTTATGCTCACCCGCCTGATCCTCCCATGTCAACAACGGGCTTTCAACCTGTGGGAGTTCGACCCGGCGCGGCACCAAACTCTGAGCAGGCTCTTCGACACGATGTGCGAAGATGCCTGGAAGGTGCTTTTCAAAGGCGTCGAGGCTCCCGCATCCGCTACCGAGGATCGCGGATTCAGTGCGCAACGTCATGCTCTCGCGGTAAGCTGTTTTCTTCCTTTTACAGGGTATCAATTTTTCATAGTTTGACTCCATGCGGGATCTAAGCTCCCTTGCCTTTGACAGGATTGGCAGGTGACGTCCGGACAGATCAACTGTCCGGCTCCTTTGCCCGAAGGCCCAGCGGATGCTCGCTTGGCGAAGCTGCTGGTTCCGGCACCCTACGTGGTGCCGGAGAAGAAGGCCGCGAAAAAGGCCGCGGGGACTCGAAAGAGTGCCCGGCGCCAGGAAGTGTCGGATCCATCATCCGATGGTTCCAAGGCGCATTCCTCCCGTGAAGATGAGGAGGAAGAAGAGGAGAGCTCTCCCCCTCCAGCGGGAGGAGAGAAGAAAAGGAAGGCCGCCCTCTCTGGGGAGGCCGGAGGGTCCAAGAAGGGGAAAACCCTTCCTCCGGACTACTCTACCGACGCCGATGGCGGAGAGGAGTGGCAGCCTAGGGCAAAGCCCCTGGAAAAATCGTAAGTATTCGGATACCAGAGTAATTCATAGTATTCGTTTATTGCACAGCTTTCCCTTACGTCAAATATGTTTATGCAGCCCACCCAAAGACCGGCTCGACGCGTCGTCGAGCGGCTCACTGGAATCGTCGGATGTGAACTCGCTTCCGATGGCTTCCTCCCCCCGCCCTACAGACGACACCGAAGTGTTGTCCCAACAAGTTCCATGCCGGGAGGAGGTGGTCCTGGAGGCGTCACAAGGCGACCTCCCGGACCCCATGAGTAAAGGGGATGAAACCCCTCAGGGCTCCAAGTCCGGCTCTAGGCCGGACACCGCTCCGGAACCTTCAAAGGTTCCAGAGTCCGGTGGGGGACCTCCTTCCAAGAGGAGTAAGTCCATCGTGCCAGCGGCCCCCGTCCAACCGGAGGCGCCGGACAATATGTTGGAGGCGCTCCAAGGCGCCTCCATCGACGAGGAGCACCGCGCTATTATGAGTGTGGTGGTCCACAAGGTTCAGTCCGCCAAGAGCGGACTGACTGAAGCTTGTACCAGCCTTTTGACAGGCTTTGAGGTAAGTAAAGAATGTGTAAATAATAGTACCGCATAGACAGTAGCCCATGATGCTCTGTTTGGCGTTCGGGAAGAGAAGCCGAACAGAGGATCAAATAGAATTCGCATGAGTCTAACAAAAATGAGTCAATATGCATATGCAGGCTTCCCTACTTGCGTCTGCCGCACTGACTGCGGAAGTGGACACGCTAAAGCAGAACCTCGAGCGGTCCAAGAAAGAGCTCGGGCGTGCCAAGAAGCAGCTCGAGGACAATGAAGGTAAGAAATACCATGTTTTTAAATATATATAAAAAGGTGCAATTGCAAAGAATGACAGGATTATCGTGGCTATTTTAGGGGCCACATCTGAAGTGGCGACCCTTAAGCAGGCGCTGGTCGAGGCCGAGAGGAGGGTGGCCTCGGAGCGCACCGAGCGGGAGAAGTATGAGGCCGAGGTTGGCAAGGTGCGGCAAGAGCTCTAGGCTCTCATGGAAAAACATGAGAGTTTGGAGCTTGATTCAAAGACGCGAGCGTCCGAGCTCGCAGTGGCTATTGAAAACGGCAAGTCTGCCAAGGCCGAATCCCAGAAGACCCTCCAGGAGTTGGATGAGGTGAAGAAGATAGCGGCGGGTAAGGCATTCTTTACGCAAAGCAAACACATAAGCGTGAGTTACTTGTTACTTACCCGAATCTAGAGCTCTCCAGGAGCGTTCGCAGATCTTCCCCGGAGTGTATCCGATGCCGCCGCATTCTACCGAGCCGAGGAGGACAGCTCGACAGAGAAGGTGTTCTGGTCTCAGTATACTGAGGCCGGACACCCCGTGCCCCTGAGCGACCAGCTGAAGTAACTGGTCGAGCTCCACAAGGCGGCCGAACAGGCCATGAAGGGCCTCATTGTTCGGCTGTGGCCTGGAGGGGCTCTGCCTGGGAGCTATTTCAGGCTGGTGCGGTGGTTGGTGGAGGCCTGTCCAAGGCTCGAAGTCATCAAGCGCCCCGTCTGCATTGAAGGTGCCCGTAGGGCCCTTGCCCGTGCTAAGGTGCACTGGGGCGAGCTAGATGCTGAGAAGCTGGTGAAGGACGGGCCACCGCCGGGGAAAGAGCATTGCAAGCCCGAGAATTACTATAAGGATGTTCTGAAGGGTGCCCGCCTTGTGGCGGATGAATGTTCTAGGGATGTAATTTTTGAGTGAAACTTGCTCATTTTGTCCTGTGTGCTGAAAACTTGTTTATATGCGCTAAGCAATGCTGTTGGAATTTAAAATATTACCTTCTGTGCGGCTGTTTATCAATTCTGAGAGATGGCGAGTCATCGGCTTCTGCCCCCGTGCCGCTAGTGCTGGGGTGTTCGGGGATAAACCTGAGCGCTCTTTTCCCCATGTTTGGGTCCTTTGAGGGAGGCGCTCAGCCCAACGAACAAGGAAATCGGACTATAATGCGTGAACACTCTCACTTAGCCATATAATTCTATAATTTTAAATTTCGGCGAAGCCCCTGGTATTCGGAAGACCGAGTTCGGGGCGCTATCCACGCCTTGGCCGGACAGAGCCGGCATCTCGCCCTAAGCGGCATAAGTCTTTAGGGACTCGAAAAACCTGTCGAACAGCGACCAACTCTCGCTTCATCATGACAGTCAGTTTTAGCTTTCTCCACTGAGGTGCTCGACCCAGCTCAACTGGGGCATAATCGCAGTGGTTCTCCTAGTGCTACCTTAGCCGATATAGCGGGACGTAAGGCACCAAGACATAGGAGCCGGGAAAACCCAACTATTGACCCAAGACATGATTCGGAGCCGATGCATATAATGCTATAAGTTCGGGGTGCCGCACTTGTTAAAGGTTCGGACTTCTCACACCATATTGAGGGGTACTAAAGCCCCTGGCGTATTTTGTCCGTACCAACGTGTACGGGTGCAACATGTCGTTAAGGAACATACATAAAAAGAAAAAGGGTAATGCAAAAATAGACGAAAGCTATGCATTGTTTATTAAAAAGGGTTGTGATCGAAGCAGAATGATACAAATAATGCGATAAGTGGAAGGTTGGACTAGTTAACATGTCCGTTCCAGGGGCAAGCTGCGGAATAGTATGCGGAACAGGTATACTGCTCGTGATAGAGACCACCTGGGAGTTCCGTACTGCGGCGTGGCTTGTCTGCTTCCCTGGTTCTTGCATCGTTTGTGCGGCAATTGAAATGCCGAACAGGCCTTCCGAAGGATGGAATCCTGAAAGTAAGAGAAAAATAAAAATAAATAAAAAAATCGGCAGCCCCTGGTACGGTTTAAACTATATTTTTGGGCGTGACGTGATGGTGCCCCTCCCCCTGTACCCATGGTATCTCTAGGGCGTAGTTATGGACGCGAAGTACTGGCGTCGCCTTTTTGCGGGGGTTGGGGTTGGGGCCGCATTGCTACGCCTGCTCGGATCGTGCCAGGCGATCTTGTTGTAGGTTACGCTGGGCGCGCTTGACGGTGTCCGATCGTTTAGTGGCCGGACTGGAGAACTACCTGGAGAGGCTGCTTTGTACTTCCGCTGCAAGGGCCGCCGTGTGCTCCTCCGTTCGGAGAGAGCGTTTTTTGTTTCCATTGACCGTAATTACTCCTCAAGGGCCTGGCATCTTGAGCTTAAGGTATGCGTAGTGTGGTACCGCGTTGAACTTAGCGAATGCGGTTCGCCCGAGCAGTGCGTGATAACCACTGCGAAACGGGACTATGTCGAAGATTAACTCCTCGCTTCGGAAATTATCCAGAGATCCGAAGACCACTTCAAGTGTGACTGAGCCTGTACAGTTGGCCTCTACACCTGGTATTACGCCTTTAAAGGTCGTTTTGGTGGGCTTAATCCTTGAGGGATCTATGCCCATTTTCCGCACTGTATCCTGGTAAAGCAGGTTCAGGCTGCTACCGCCGTCCATAAGGACTCTAGTGAGATGAAATCCATCAATGAGTGGGTCTAGGACCAATGCGGCGAATCCGCCATGACGGATGCTAGTGGGATGGTCCCTTCGATCAAAGGTGATCGGGCAGGAGGATTGAGGGAGTCCTGGATTAGGGGGTGTCCGGATGGCCGGACTATACCTTCAGCCGGACTCCTGGACTATGAAGATACAAGATTGAAGACTCTGTCCCGTGTCCGGAAGGGACTTTCCTTGGCGTGGAAGGCAAGCTTGGCGATACAGATATGAAGATCTCCTACCATTGTAACCGACTCTATGTAACCCTAAACCTATCTGGTGTCTATATAAACCAGAGGGTTTTAGTCCGTAGGACAACATACACATCAACAATCATACCATAGGCTAGCTTCTAGGGTTTAGCCTCCTCAATCTCGTGGTAGATCTACTCTTGTACTACCCATATCATCAATATTAATCAAGCAGGACGTAGGGTTTTACCTCCATCGAGAGGGCCCGAACCTGGGTAAAACTTCGTGTCCCTTGCCTCCTGTCAGCATCCGGCCTAGACGCACAGTTCGGGACCCCCTACCCGAGGTCCGCCGGTTTTGACACCGACAAGGACCATGGGTTGAACTTTGGGGCGACTGGCTCTACCGCGTATACGTCCCTTAACGCGCGCTTCCGCTCCCTTTTGGGGACGTGGGTTGCGTATATCATGTTCACCGTCCGCACTTGTGGGGGAAAACCCTTATGTCCACTGTTGTTCAGCGGCCGGGGCTCCTCCTCGTCATCGCTATGCAGCCCCTTGTCTTCATTTTCGGCGTTTAACTTGCCTGCCTGCTTGAACACCCAACAATCCCTGTTGGTGTGATTGGCCGGCTTTTCGGGGGTGCCGTGTATCTGGCACAAGCGGTCGAGTATTCAGTCCAAACTGGACGGGCCCCTAGGATTCCTTTTGAATGGCTTTTTCCGCTGACCGGATTTAGAGCCTCTGAATCCCGCATTAACTGTCATATCCTCAGCATTGTCGCCGTTAATGTGGCGCTTCTGCTTGTTGCGACGCGACCTGCCACTACTGTCCCTGGTGTCCGAATTACCAGGGTTTTTGGTCATATTGTTGCTACGAGCAAGCCAGCTGTCTTCTCCCGCGCAAAAGCGGGTCATGAATGTCGTGAGTGCTGCCATAGATTTCGGCTTTTCCTGTCCAAGGTGCCGGGCCAGCCATTCGTCACGGATATTGTGCTTGAAGGCTGCTAGGGCCTCAGCGTCTGGACAAACGACTATTTGATTTTTCTTTGTTAGGAACCGTGTCCAGAATTGCCTGGCCGATTCCTCTAGCTGCTGAATTATGTGACTTAGGTCATCGGTGTCTGGGGGTCGCACATAAGTGCCCTGTAAATTGTCGAGGAATGCGGCTTCCAGGTCCTCCCAAAAACTGATTGATCCTATTGGCAAGCTGTTAAGCCAATGCCGAGCTGGTCCTTTAAGCTTGAGTGGGAGGTATTTGATGGCGTGGAAATCATCGCCGCGGGCCATGTGGATATGAAGGAGATAATCCTCGATCCATACCACAGGATCTGTTGTGCCATCATATGATTCGATGTTTACGGGTTTGAAACCCTCGGGGATTTGATGATCCATTATTTCATCTGTAAAGCATAGTGGGTGTGCGGCGCCTCTGTACTGGGCGATATCATGACGTAGCTCCAATGAGCTGTGTTCGGCCCTGCCGAATTTGTGGCCGGCGTGACGGTTACCGTCTCGAGCCGTGGGGCGCCCACGTGATCCGTAGATCGAGCGTGTTTGCCTTGCCTTGTCCTCCAACATGTCTCGTAAGTGCGGCGCATATTCCCGTGCCTTGGTACGGGGTGCGGCTTGAGTAGAGGGTCGGGAGGCCTCTCTGTCGCGGCCACGAGGTGGCCGGTCGGCCGCATCAAGTGCTTCCTCCTCTAATCGGGGTAGCAACCTACGCTTTGGGTAGCTCTTGGAGGGGAGTTCGAGTTTATGCTCTTTGGCCGCAAGGACTTCGGTCCATCTGTGGACCAGCAAATCTTGATCAGCTCTAAGTTGTTGTTGTTTTTTCTTGAGGCTTCTTGCCGTGGCCATAAGCCTGCGTTTAAAACGCTCTTGCTCGACGGGATCCTCTGGCACGACGAATTCGTCGTCGTCGAGGCTTGCCTCGTCTTCGGAGGAAGGCATATAATTATCGTCCTCGACCTCTCTGTCTGCCGCTCTCTCATGACGACTGGTTTCTCCATCCTCCTGTGCTAAATCTTGCTGGAGGGGGTTTTCTTCGGTGCTTTCTGGAGTATTATTATCTCCTGTACTGGAATCACCGTGTTTGTTTTGGCGGGATTTTGAGCGGCGCCGCTGACGCCGACGCTTAGGCTGTTTCTTGGAGGGGTCATCCTCTGCTGTTCCATCTCCATCTCCCTCTTTTGGGGTGTCCACCATGTATATGTCATATGACGAGGTGGCTTTCCAGGGCCTAGTAGGCGCTGGTTCTTCATCATCTCCTTCATCGGCGTCCATACCGTTGATGTCTTCGGAGTTGAAGTCGAGCATGTCGGTTAAGTCGTCGACAGTGGCTATAAAGTGGGTGGTGGGTGGGCTTCGAATTTCTTCATCGTCCGTACCCCAACCTTGCTGACCGTAGTTCGGCCAGGGCTCTCCCAATAAAGAGAGAGACTTTAGTGACTTCAGGATATCGCTGAAAGGCGAGTGCTGAAAGATGTCCGCGGCAGTGAACTCCATGATCGGCACCCAATCGGATTCGATCGGCAGGGGCGCGGAGGGTTCGGAGTTTGGAGGAGTCCGGCTCCTTGGAGTCACGAGTCTCGCAGAGTACGGGGCTGGCGTTCGGCTCAATCACCGTTGGGGTCGTAGCCCCCGGGGTGGCGTCCAACCGCCCATCCTCGATCGGCGCAGTTGGCTCCAAATTAAGGGTCGGAGCCGATGTGGGTGCGGCCTCCAGGGCACTGTTCGGCAGCAGAGCTAGATCATGCTCGTCGTGACAGTGCGGCGCGCTCGGCAGTGGCTCGAATCCGTCGAAGATCAAGTCCCCGCGGATGTCAGCCGTGTAGTTTAAACTTCCAAATCTGACCTGACGGCCAGGGGCGTAGATTTCGATCTGCTCCAGACGGCCAAGCGAATTGGCCTGCAGTGCGAAGCCGCTGAAGACGAGGATCTATCCGGGGAGGAAGGTCTCACCCTGGACTGCATCGCTATTGATGATCGTAGGAGCCATCGAGCCTGACGGCGACGACACAGAGGAACTCTCAATGAAAGCACCAATGTCGGTGTCAAAACCGGCGGATCTTGGGTAGGGGGTCTCGAACTGTGCGTCTAGGCCGGATGGTAACAGGAGGCAAGGGACACGAAGTTTTACCCAGGTTCAGGCCCTCTCGATGTAGGTAAAACCCTACGTCCTGCTTGATTAATATTGATGATATGGGTAGTACAAGAGTAGATCTACCACGATATCGAGGAGGCTAAACCCTAGAGGCTAGCCTATGGTATGATTGTTGATGTGTATGTTGTCCTACGGACTAAAACCCTCCGGTTTATATAGACATCAGATAGGGTTAGGGTTACATAGAGTCGGTTACAATGGTAGGAGATCTACATATCCGTATCGCCAAGCTTGCCTTCCACGCCAAGGAAAGTCCCTCCCGGACATGGGACGAAGTCTTCAATCTTGTATCTTCATAGTCCAGGAGTCCGGCTGAAGGTATAGTCCGGCTATCCGAACACCCCCTAATCCAGGACTCCCTCAGTCACGGATGACATGAACGTGGAACTTACAAAACCCTTTACTGCGGCAGAGGTCAGGACAGCTTTGTTCCAAATGGCTCCCTCCAAAGCACCGGGGGTGGATGGTTTTACTGCGGGGTTTTATCAGCATCATTGGAGTTTATTGGGTGATGCTGTAACCGCGGCGGTTCTGGACTTTTTGAATGGAGGAGAACTACCAGTGGGCTTCAATGATACCTCCATCACTTTGATTCCCAAGGTACGACACCCTCAGTCTATCTCACAATATAGACCTATTGCATTGTGTTTGGTTCTGTACAAGATTGCTTCAAAATGTGTGACTAACCGAATGAGGGCATTCATGGACGAGATCATCAGTGAAGAGCAAAGCGCTTTTGTTCTTGGACGTCTGGTAACTGATAATGTCTTAGTGGCATATGAAAGTGTGCACACAATGAGGAGGCGGAATAAAGGAAAAAACTATGCTTGTGCAATTAAACTAGACATGATGAAAGCTTACGACCGAGTCGAGTGGCACTTTCTTGAGGCTATTCTAACAAAGCTGGGTTTTAACATTGTCTTTGTTCGATTAATTATGAAGTGTGTATCTTCAGTATGGTTCTCTGTCCGTGTTAACGGAGAGCTACTGCCCTTTTTCACTCCCTCGTGAGGTTTGAGGCAAGGTGACCCGGCGTCGCCGTTCCTTTTTTTGCTCTGTGCGGACGGCATGTCTTCTTTGTTGAAGTATTACATTCTCGGGTACATTGACAGAGGCATAAGAGTCAGCTATAGGTCACCTTGGGTGATACACTTTCTATTCGCAGATGACAGCTTGATCTTCAACAGTGCAAACACCTAGAGTGCCGAGAGACTTAATGAGATTTTGAGAATTTATGGTGAAGCGTCGGGACAGTGTGTTAATCGCGCTAAGAGCGCCATCTACTTCAGTTCTAATACACTAGCCCAGCTCAAGCATCAATTGAAAGGCGTCCTCAACATCGACGTTGAGGCGTTCAGTGAGCGCTACCTGGGACTGCCCACGGCGGTCGGTCGCATCACGAGCAGGACCTTCGATCATATTGGGGAGAGAGCTCGTGGGAGGATACAGGGATGGTTTGAAAAATTACTTGCATGCGCAAGTCGTGAAACTTTGTTGAAATCAGTGGTTCAGGCTATTCCCACGTATTCGATGAGCACATTCTTACTATCAAAAAAGGTATGCAAGAGTCTGACTTCACCAATGGCGAAATATTTTTGGAGCAGCTCTATTGACAAGAATGCATTGCATTGGGTTTCCAGGGATACTCTGGCGACACCAAAGTGCAAAGGAGGAATGGGTTTTCGGGAGCCTCATTAGTTTAATATTGCGCTGCTCGGGAAGCATGGTTGGCGATTTATGACTAACCCTAATTCTTTGTGTGCAAGGGTTCTTAAGGGTCGCTACTTCCCTGATACAGATTTTGTGCATGCCACGGTGCCTAAGTCGGCACCAGCTACATGGCGAGCTATCATTGCAGGAAGGGAAGCTTTTCGTGTGGGACTCATTAAGAGAGTAGGAGACGGGAACTCCATCAATGTGTGGGCTGGTAAATGGATTCCCGGGACCATCTCGATGACATCGCTGCTGAAGCCACCGAACACCATTGTTCGGACAGTCTCGGATCTTATAGATCCCGAGAACTGGTCATGGAGGCAGGAGTTGATTCGAACCACCTTCATTGCCCCTGATGCTGACGCCATTCTAAACATCCCAATCAGGAGGGGCAGAGGTGAGGATTTCTATGCTTGGGCCTTTGAAAGATCAGGCAACTACACTATTAAGTCGGCATACCGTGCTCTAGTGACTCAGAATGAGCGCAATGCTCTAGAGGAAGGGGCGGCTACCGGTGCTTCAAGAGATGACAAACAGATGTGGTCTGCTCTGTGGAAACTCAAAGTGATCCCAAAGGTACGAGTGTTCTGGTGGAGGGTACTACGAGGGATTCTGCCGGATGAATGCACTCTCAAATACCGTCATATTGCAGTTCTAGACACTTGCAAGGTATGTCTGGCTAAGGAGGAGGATCCTATGCATGCCCTAATTCAATGCTCGCATGCACGCCGCTTTTGGGATGAAGCGCGTGTGTGGTTCGGTCTTCGGCTTCCTTGCTTACACCCACGTTCTTGGGCCAGAGACATCCTATGTGGAGACCGAGTCAAGGATGAAGATCGAGCAAAGGTTATCACCATCATGTGGACGATTTGGCATTCTCGAAATCGGATCAAACATGGTGAAGAGGGAAGGGACCCAACAGCCGCCATCAGGGCGACGAGGGAGGCTCTTGCACTGTTGGAACTGCCTCAGACCGCTCCCATTCTGTTACCAGGACATGGCTGGCGGCCGCTCGACTCAGGTATGGTGAAGATCACGACGGATGGTGCACTTAATGTCGCAGAAGGTAGAGGAGGGGTGGGTGGCATAGCCCGGTCCGCATCCGCGTTGTTGGGAGCATGGTGCAAGCCGTTCGGTGAGATCTCAGATCCATTATTAATGGAAGCTATATCGATGCGGGAAGGAGCTCTATTTGCAAAACTTCGAGGCCTCTCGCATGTGATAATGGAGACCGATTGCCAGGAGTTGGTGCAACTCTGGAACACTCGCCACAATTTGCGTTCGATTGTGGCTCCTATCTTAGATGAAATAGGAGAGCTAGCTTTTGATTTTTCAATTTTCGAGATTCAGCATGTAATCAGGTCAGCAAACTTGCCGGCGCATCTCTGTGCAAAACGTGCATGCACTTTGAGTGTGACCGACTGTTGGCTTGACGAGACTCCTAGTTTCTTGGTAAGCAGCCTTCTCGCTGACTGCCGGGACAACTCCTTTGTTGAATAAAAGCTCTCTGTTTTGCCCGCAAAAAAATAGATTCGTAGCTCTATACTACCTATGCATCACCGCGATTCGTAACCCTCATCTTTATATTGCCTTTTTTTGTTCTCGGGAGGTAGTTGTCGCCGATGCCGTGCGTAGATCACAAAGTAAGGATCAGCGGAGGAGATCGAAGATGGCTAGCTTCCATGTCGCAGACGCATCGGAGTACCTGGCCATCATCGGCTGGGGCATCGACGGCGTCAAGCTCGCCAAGAAGGCGTGGGTTTTCGTGGGGCAGCAGTGCAAGAAGTTCAGCATCTCGCCGGTGAGCTACGAGTTTGAGGTGCACGCCATGAGTGCCGAGAGGCTGCCCTTCATAATCTCCGCCGTCTGCGCCATCGGCCCCAAGATCACGGCCACAGGGGCTGAGGAGTCGGACGGGAAGAACCTCGAGGCGCAGCTCCTCCTCTACACCAAGCTCACCGCGCCGCTGGACAGTTCGAGGAAGATCCACGACCGGGAGCTCGTCAAGGGGATCGTCGAGGGCGAGACCCGCGTGCTCGCCGCGGAGCTCACCATGGAGGAGATCCTCAAGGGCACCAAGACCTTCAAGGAGAAGGTGTTCAACAGGGTGCAGCTTGAGCTCAACCAGTTCGGCCTGGTCGTCGACAACACCGACGTGAAGCAGCTGGTGGAGGTGCCACGACACGAGTTCTTCTCCTACCTCGGCCAGCAGACGCAGCAGGACACGTCGAACCAGGCCATGGTGGACGTGGAGGAGTCCCGGATGAAGGGAGAGGTTGGAGCCATGGAGACGGAGGGGCAGACGGGCCAGAACGCGGCAAAGGTGGACGCCGAGACCAATATGTCGTCGGTGCCGCAGCACGGCCAAGCGCTAAGGAGGAGGCCAAGGTGAAGGCTGAGGTGCAGGTGCTCGAGAACGGAAGGGCGGCGGAAATCGCCGCGGCCAAGGCCGAGCTCGCCATGAAGAAGGCCGAGTGGGACAAGCAGGCCAAGGTGGCCGAGGACCCGAGGTCGAGGCGGCGAAGGCCGTCGACATCCGCCATGCAGAGCTCTAGACGGATTTTGTGACTTCCGTTGAATCTCACGCATGTAATTTGCTTGTTCTTTGGCTGGTTATTGATGCAATAGTTGTTTTTTTGGTGAATCAAAGTGCTTCATATGCATATACACAAACCAAAAAGGCGAGTGATAGGCCCCGCAGCCCTAGGATTCGGTCCTCCTCTTCCACATCACATTCTTCCCCACGCCGGTCACGAGAAAAACCACGCGCTCGCCGCAGGTCACGTCTACTCGTTGTGGTAGCCGTGGCCGACGAGCACAGGCGAGGGGCCCCCCGCTGCCGGGATTGCAACACGGCTGCCGATGGATCCCATCACCATGGATGTAGCTCTGATGCCTACCGGTTCCATCTCGCGGGTGCCATGGTTGCAGCAAATCTCACATCACCGGCTCTGGCTCGGCGCCGTCGTCAACACGTGTGCCCAGCGAAAAATCTGAGCAAACAAAAAAATCTTAGTGGTCAGGCTTTTTTTCTTTTTTTCTTTTTTTTTTGCGAATACTCAGTGGTCAGTTGAAGCCAAAAAATTGCCCGGTTCCAGCTAGAACACACAAAGGTTGAAGCAAAAAAGGACACAACACCAACTCCAACAAATGTTTGACGTAGAAAGTGAAATAGCCTGTTCCAGCAAAAAATTGCATTGGTTCTAGCAGCAAAAAATGTCGCCGTCGAGTTCCCATCGAAAAATCTAGTGAACAACAATCTCAGCGGTCAGTTGAAGCAAAGACATTGGCCGGTTCCAACCAGAATTTACCAAGGTTACAACAAAAAAGATATAGCAGCAAAACTCAAACAAAACTAATGTAGCAAATGAACTAGTCGGTTCCAGCAGTTCCAGCAAAAATGAAGTCGTCGGTGAAGGAACAATCAGGTTCCAGTAAAATTGGAAGCTGGTTCCATCATGTAGCCTTGCTCGTTGCGGCAAACCCCAATGTCGGTTCTAGCAAAGTGCTGACCGGTTCTCCAGCGTCGCCGCACGCCTCCACCGCAACATCTCTGTCGCACCGTCACGATGGTTTGCCTTCAAAGCATCTTTGTCACGCCGACGTCGGTGGTTGCTGCAAACGCGCGCCGGTGGTTGGCATCTATGTCGCGCCGCCGCCGGTAGTTCTCCACAAAATCTGCAACGCCTCGTTGCGTTGGTCATCACCGTGCTGCAGTAAGGATCAAAGGTGGTTGGCGAAAAAAGAAAGGGGAACGAGTGGTCGAGAATGGAGGAGCACGACATGAATGAAAGGATAAGGTTGTGTCCAAAGCGGTGCGTGGACCCCGCCAGCACATGGACACGTGCGAGTACGAGTCAGGAGGAAATGTGAGCGTCCGATTTGGATACATCAGACGACGCGCATGAGACCGGCCCAACACATTGGCCGGCCAGCCGGTGGCAGATGTTTCCCAACCAGAAAAGAACATACAAAGACAGAAACAGCAAATACAAGCTCTGGGATCAACCCAAGAAATCTGAAACTAGAAAAATCGATTGTGCACCATATATAGGACTGTGTTTTAGGAAGTGTAAACAAAACTGACATGTTCTATGACAGCTTTCACCGTTGACTAGAAGGGTTGAGCGTGCTTTGCTGCGCCGTTGGTATTATTGGGTTTCTTTAAAAAATAATCACTCTGTTTCAAAATATATTATGTATTACTTTTTTTGAAAAGTTAAACCTTTTAAATTCGATAAAATTTGTAGAAAAATATATAGAAATCCATAATATCAAATCGGTATTTTTAAATTCATCATGAAATTAATTTCCATACTTTTTTGTTTAATATTGTGGATATTGATATTTTTGCTCTTGACTTGGTCAAAGATGAAGAAATTGGACTTGCTACAGAATTAATACCCCTTATATTTTGGAACTGAAGGAATACTTAGTTTGGCGGGTGGTGGAGATTACATTTTTTAAAATCAAACCTTTTAAGTTCAATAAAATTTGAAGAGAAATATATAAAAATCCAAAATATCAAGTCAGTATTTTCAAATTCATCGTGGAATGAATTTGTCATACTTTTTTGTTTAATATTGTGGATGTTGATATTTTTGCTCTTGACTCGGTCAAAGTAGAAGAAATTTGACTTTGTACAAAACTAATACTCCCTCCACTCCCTTATACAAGGCCACATCATATTTTTATGTCTAACTTTGGCCATTTATTTTACTAGGAAACATGCCCATGCATTGCAACGGGAGAAAAAAAATACATGCAAACAGGCTCAAACCCCTTCCCGGTCCATGTATTCTATTTGGACATGGCACCCCATTTGTGTCATTGCTTATCCACCTTCCGACCCTCGCCAATGATGGTTGTAGTGTTCACCTAATCACAACGCATCCGAACATGGTCAATCTCAAAGCGGTGAACTCGACCACCGCATCACACACATGCCATTGCAGCGCGCTAGCATAATGAAATGTTTAAAACTTAATGAACAATCTCGTCGAGCTGGACGTGAGACCCGCAGCCCGCTATCCCTGCGTACTTGGACGCGGCGTCAACTTTGCGAGTGGGATGCTGTAACACCCTCCGCCTAATATGCTAATAGACCATAAAAAATTATATGTACATAATTCTATCAACGATGCATCTCGTGAGTGAAATATACCATTAGTTCCATCTGCCCATAACACAAAATAATATTTGAGAACAATGATCATACACCCGGATTACATTCAGCTTGGAAAAGCTCTCTGAACACCTTATCTACTGGCCCAATCGGCAAGACAGTGAGCAAACTTGCTTTGGTCCCTACAGACCCAATTAATCTGGTGGGATTTGAAGTGCTTCAAAGCCTCCTTGATGTCACAAGTAACAGAGAACAGCTTGGACTTGTTAACCGTTTGAGGTTCAAGTGCCTGCACCAGCGACAAGCAGTCCAACTCCACAATGATATCACCATTAAACAACTTTGCCGGTTCCTTCAGCCCAACCAGTAGCGTTGTCGTGTTGTTGCCCACAATACAAATTTTGATCATAGATCAGAATATACAACAAATAATATTGGACATTTGCTCTTAATATCAGCTATAACATACATTTCGATACATGGACATTCGGTCATATGTTGCCATTGTAACTGAAGCTCGCATTGATAGTACTCCTATGCCAGCAATATGAAAACACCACTCTACGTCGAGTACACTGCACATCAGTACCATTGTGCAGAAATCAGTTTATCAAAGTAACCTGAAGTTATGACAGTCAATACTTGATGGTCGACTGCATAGCTGAAAAGGCTGAATGTCTCGTCCACCACCGGCCACCGCCGTGCCTTGCTGAACATAGACAATTCTCACATCAGTAAATCCAATATCTCACCAATTCCCAAAACCATACAAATCAACAATTTGCTAGAATGAACCGGCACTGAGACGATTAAAGCTAATTGATAATGTAGTGGTACCAGAATTAATCGAATAGGCACCACAATTTCCATCTTGTCTTGGTTGGGAGGTTGGTGAGAGTGGCATTTCGTAAGTTCCAATTTAGTAGTCTGCTACTGTTCTGAATTTTTGACAAGTGCAGTTGGAGTTGAACGATTTGGAAGTACTTGTATCCTAAGGGGACTGAATAACCAAAGTGTTGTATTATTATTCAATTTTAGAGACGAAGGTTGCAGCCAATTGCCAGCTGATTCTGAACATCTAACAGATGAGGCGTCAAATTCAGGCTGCTTGATCAAGCTGACGATAAGTTTAAAATTATTCAGTACATAGATTTTGAGCAGTTAAAATGAACTTTCCTACAATTTGAAGCTCCCTATGACTGTGCTTATATCAAACATACTTAGCACATGGTTGCATGTGACATCTTATTCTGCATTATTTGTTACATGTGTGCTCGCAGTTGCATCGTGCTTTCATTAGCTAGTTCTTCTTTTCTCCTCTTTGTCCATCTGTTCATTTGGTGTATCTACCAAACAGAGGTGCATCACAGATCGTCATACTACCCATGGAGAGCATGTTCAGAGATCTATTTTGAGAGGGGAGGCCTGCTGGGAGTGTGCCTGAAACTGAAAACACTTAAAATATGGCCTGTCATCAGAAACTGCCATGGAGGCCCTCGTCGTCTCCTCCTCCAGCTGCTACCCCGACCAGAGAGCCTCCTATTCTTGGCAGGGCCACCCTCCTTTCGTTGCTGGACTGCGACCCCGACCTCAGCTTGCTGCTACCCGATGTCTAGACCGGGGCAGAGGAGGTTGATGCGGAGCACCAGTTGTCAGTCAAAGTTGGGGCAGAGCCGATCGAAACGGAGGACGGAGCATCTGTACGGAGGACGGAGGCGGCTGAGGGAGGGTCGGCGTACAGCCCAGCACCGCCGCCTGGCTCTGGCGTCATCTTCCTCACGGTGGGAGGGGGCGGCGGGTGACCTGCCCATCTCGTCTAGCCGACGTCAAGGGGGCATATGGAAGGTGAGGCAGCATCGTCCTGGCGGTGCGAGGTGGAGGAGGGGGAGGAAGAGAGAGCTTGAGAGGCCACTGACCTGTCCCGCCATCGAGATGAAAGGGGATCAAGGGAGAGGCGCGTCCGCAGCCATCCGGCACGGATCCCCTCCTGGTGGCTCGTCTGCCTAGGTCACGATGCATGCGTGCCTCCGTCCCTCCGCAACGACTTCAATTCCGATCTAAGGGCGAGGTGAGGAGTAGCAGCAACAGCGTGGCGTCTTCGTGCGTGCCGAGGACAAAGGAATCGTGTGCGTGATGTTTCCATTTGCTCGTGTATAATAAAAAATTTCTATCAGGACAGGAGGAGACGTGTCCATGCTCTCCTCGGTCTATTTTCTTTTTCTATCTGGACTGAAGGACATAAGAGGACAGAAAGATCGCTCAATTAATCTCAGCCGTCAATCTTTATAATTAATATAAAATCAACGGATATAAAAATATGACGTATAAAGAACTATGAAAGTTTTCTCTCTTTAATATTAGGTAAAGATAAAGATAAACAAAAAGTGAGTTGTATGCCAAAAAAATTAATTGGATGCACATTTCAAAGAACTTTCCGATAATATATTTTTATCACATATAATCCATATTTTGTTGACCAAAATTATAAGTCAAAGTTTGACACAAAAAATAAAGTGGCCTCGTATAAGGGAATGGAGGGAGTACCCCTTATATTTTGGAACTGATGGAGTATTTAGTTTGGCGGGTGGTGAAGATTATGGAGTGTGTTTTATTTTTATTGTAATATGGTGATTTGGTGGATCTTTCATGGTGTGATTCTGAGTCATCCGTTAACCAACCTATATCTATGTGAGGAAATTTCGGTGTCGGTGGTCGCATGTTTGGTGCTAGAATATGACATGGTGGCACTTCTTTTTTTCCAGGTGATGGAAGGGTGCGCGGGATTAATATATTTTAATAGGCCGGTTGCTGCTAATTGATTTAAAAAATCGTTTGCCCCGTCAAAACATAAACCAAATCCAGAATTGAATACCTCAATTGAATGAAAAAGCTTTAAAATTAGAAAACATAGTGAATTAAAAGAATTGGATGAGAGAGCCCGAGAAAGTGTTGACCTGGTCAAAATCAGTTGACTCAATCCTAAATTGAATACTGTGAAGCCTGAAAAATTAGGAAACATAATGTATAGTACTTCCTCCATTCCAAATTACTCGTCGCAGAAATGGATGTATCTAAAACTAAAATACATCTAGATACATTCAAACTTGCGACAAGTAATTCAGAACGGAGGGAGTATAAAATAATTGAATGACTTAGCGTTGAGAAATTATTGACGTTGTCAAAATTGAATGCCCTAATTTTAATTGAAGATCTCAATTAAATATGGGCTCTTTAATTAAATTAAGGAGCTGGATTCCATACTTTTTTTTAAGATCAACTTGACTCGTACGACTAGTTTAAACTTTCTGGGACGGCCGGGTGATAGGTACTATGCACCGAAGATAAGCATAGACATCCAGGAGTCCCTCTCGGGCCACGGTGTAGAGTACGGGCAGAGGAGCGATATGAACCCGGCCGGCGCGGGGAAGGCGACGGCGGCGGCGGCGGCTGTGTGCGTGACGGGCGCGGGAGGCTTCATCGCCTCGTGGCTCGTGGAGCGCCTCCTCGCCGGAGGAGACTACGCGGTGCATGGCACCGTTCGTGATCCTGGTAAGATTTTCTTTTCTTGAGATGGTCCCTTGTAAGTTTTTGCGCTCATGTCAGTAAGATGCGGATTTGTCCGTACGTTCAGGCAACCCCAAGAATGACCACCTGAGGACGCTGGACGGCGCCGGCGAGCGGCTGCGGCTGTTCAAGGTCGACGTGCTGGACTACGCGAGCGTGGCGTCCGCCGTGGCCGGCTGTGCCGGCGTCTTCCACGTCGCCAGCCCATGCCCCGCCACCAAATCCATGAACCCCGAGGTAACACCCCAACTGTCAAATCTGTAACACACCAGGGCTGGCTGCTGTGCCTGTACTTACTACTCCCTCCATTTCTAACTACTCCCTCCGTAAACTAATATAAAAACGTTTAGATTACTATTTTTTAGTGATCTAAATGCTTTTATATTAGTTTATAAAGGGAGTACTTGTCTTTCTAGGCATTTCTACAAATGACTATATACGGAACAAAATGAGTGATTCTATACTCTAAAATATGTCTACATGCATCTGTATGTAGTAGTCATTTGAAATGTCTAAAAAGACAAATATTTAGGAACAAAGGGAGTACACGCTAGTACTCTGTAGGAAATTTGGGAAATTTTACGGTAGTAATTGGTTGCACTTGCACGGCGCAGGTGGAGCTGCTTGCCCCGGCGGTGGCCGGCACGCTGAACGTGCTCCGGGCCTGCCGTGAGGCCGGCGTCCGCCGCGTCGTGGTGGTGTCGTCGGTCGGCGCGATCTTCATCAATCCCAACCCCCCCGAGGGCCCCACCATGGACGAACACTGCTGGTCGGACGAGGAGTACTGCAGAGCCACCGAGGTGAATTACCATCGTCTCTAGACTTAGTCACTCAACTTAACCCGCGAGATCATCATCTTACATTCTTGCTTGATGGTTTCTTAGAGTTGGTACTGCCTCTCCAAGACGCTGGCCGAACGCGAGGCCTGGGCTTACGCAGAGAAGACCGGGCTAGACGTGGTGACCGTGTGCCCACCGCTGGTGTTTGGGCCTCTGCTGCAGCCCACGGTGAACACCAGCAGCTTGTTCCTCATCAGATACCTGAAATGTAGGCTACATCTCGTGCCCTTTCACATTCAGATAAATAAATACGCACTGCAATTATAAGCTGCTGCGTTTGAATTGATTTTGATATAGAGAAAATTCCTTATTTGACACTGTCTTAAAATCTGGTTTCTTATTTGACATTGGAAAAGTTTTCCTTTCTTATTTGACACTAGTACGACGATTTCGTCCATTTTGAGACTAAATGACATCTGAAAAGACAATTTTGCCCCTCATGCGGTATTTTGTGCGCGCGCGTGTGTGCTGTTGCGTGTGTGGGTGCACGCGCACATGTGTGCTGCTGCTGCATGTGTGTGTGCATGCGTGTTGCTGCGTGTGTACGTGCGCGCGCGTGTGTGCTGTTGCGTGACTACATGCTGCATGCGTGTGTGCTGCTGCTGCTGCTGCGTGTGTGTTGTTGCATGTGTGTGCGCGTGTATGTGTGTTGCTACGTGTGTGTGTGCGCGCACACGCACGCCTACGTGTTGTTGCGTGTGTGTGCGCGTGCGTGTGTATGTGTTGATGCGTGTGTGCTTCTGCCCTCGCACTGATGCTGTGTGTGCGCTATTGCCTCCCACACACATACCAGATGAGGGGCAAAAAAGTCTTTTCAGGTGCCATTTAGGTTCAAAATGGACGAAAATGTCATATAAAAAATAAAATTTTAAACTTATATCAATTAGGGAAGAAAAACTTTTACAGTGTCAAATAAAGAAGCAGATTTTAAGATAATATCAAATAAGGAATTTTCTCTTTGATATATCTGCAGGCGATAGCGTGGACGCCATGGACGACAGGGTGAGGAACATGGTGGACGTCAGGGACGTCGCCGACGCCCTTGTGCTAGCGTACGAGAGCCCAGAGGCGGCCGGCCGCTACATCTGCAGCGCGCACGCCAGGAAGGTGTCCGAAATGGTTTCCATCGTCAGGAGCCTGCATCCCAACCTGAACTGCGCAAACAGGTAAGACGCCATCACTTAATCTGTACTACGTACATCGATGCATGCACAGTGTAAGTCGGTGTAAACTGTTGGGGTTCTGACGACGGTGTAAATGAGTTGGCAGGTTCGTTCAGCTGGTGGGAGATGAGAAGGTGTTCAGCACAGAGAAGCTGCAAAGGCTGGGGTGGAAGTTCAGGACGCTGGAGGAGACGCTCAAGAACAGCGTTGAGTCCTACATGTCTGCAGGCATACTCAACTGAGCATGCCCCAAGGTTGCGCGCGGAGCGTAGCGAGGTGGGCATTTTGTATCCTAAAGAGCACTGCAGATATGGCGCTAGTTTCAGTTCAAGGACAACACGGTAGCTAATGCAATGATCAAACGATAGTGTGAAATTGTATTGATCAAACTAGTGTGACAAATACCACAATTTTTATATGTAAGTTGACTGAATTTGTAATTTGGGTAAGTCAGTTTTATGGGAGAAGGAGCTGTTGAAGGAGGAAGAAAGTTGCAGGAAGAAAAGAAAAAGAATGATCGTTGAATTTTAATCTAATGACGTAAAAGATTGACTTATCCAAAAACAATTGTCAGACAACTTACGTATACCCGGTCCCAAAAATATCAATGTATACCCGGTCCCAAAAATATCAATGTTTCATAAGCCGTTCTCAATGCAAATATGATACGCAAGATACAAAGTTACATGACCATTTGTATCTTTTTTGTAAATGATGTTTCCTATTGACTTGCAATGTTACATTAAGAGAATACAAGCATCATAAGCATACACTAGCCTCGGCAAAATTACTATGCACACTGACCCGGTAAAATCAAGGGGCATTACTTGAATGCCGCTGCAAGTACATGTGAAAAAAATATCAAAAAACGATTGTATTTTTTGAGAGAATAACAACACCAATGCACACACAAGGAATATAGAAATGACAGCCAAAAGTCTCATCGAAACAAATTAGCATGCAACAGCAACCATCAACATCATCCACTAATGATGCCATGCCATCACTCAGTTATTTCAACAACGATGCCTCCACGATGGGAAGACACGTGATGGTCGTTGTTGCCAGGTCCAACCACGAAGGTAGGTCTTGGGTTTTCACCCTAAGAGGAAGTTCAAGCAAATTTCAGACAATTATTAAACCCATTAAGCGTCGCGTGAAGGGCGACCAACTAGCTATGCCACATGGCACAACTTGATTGGCCGCAGTAAGAAATCTTTTGAAAAAAAAATTAGATGAAGGTGAGGATTATTTTTTAACGTATTTTTCCTTTTTAGATAGAGGTCAAGACCTCTGGTATTTTGTCAAAATGAAGGTGTTCCAAATGGTTTCCGTCATCAGGAGACTGCATCCGAGTCTAAACTGCGCAAAGAAGTAAGACGTTGTCACTTAATCTGTACGTACATCGATGTGTCATGTGTGCACCGTGTAAACTCTCGGGATTCTGACGACGGTAACGATGAGTCGGCAGGTTCGTTTAGCTGGTGGAGATGAGAAGGTGTTCAGCTCCGAGAAGCTGCAGAGGCTGTGGTGGAAGTTTAGGACGTTGGAGGGGACGCTCAGGACAACGTCGAGTCCTACATGTCTGCAGGCATACTAAGCTGAGCTTGACCATGGTAGCCAATGCGATGATCAAACTGTAGTGCAAAATACTCTCGAAAAACCGATAGTGTGAAATTGTATTGATCAAACTAGTTTGACAAATACCAATGTTTCGGCAGCCGTTATCATTGCAGATATGATACGCAAGATATAAAGTTTTGGAAGTGGATGGCTACCTTATTGCTTTGGAAGTGGATGGCATGAGCCGTTGCCCAGATGCACGAAACAGTCCCGACCATGCACGGCTAGTCGAGAAACAATGGGTCAAAACAAGGGTGTGTTGGTACCTTCATCAACGACGCCATCGCGTTGATAAATGCCCAACCCAACTGCTCGTTGCCATCCTCGGCCACCACCTGTCCACCTGGACACACTCCTCTAGACCCAGGCGTTCCGAACGACATTCTCCCCGCTTCCCCAGCGCGATCGCCGGCTATCATAACTTCTCTAGAGAGAATCCTTTCAAAGGCGCTGCCGACAACGTCGTCCCTGTGGCGCTGCTCCTTCCTTCTCGTGCCTTTTGCTTGATTGACCTTCTTCCTATGAAATTTTAGTAACAAGGTTTCAGTAACCAGTAAAAAAATGCAGATTTTAGTACAAGAAAAATGAGCCTCTTGACAAAGTTTTAGTAGAAATTAGATTTCTGTACAACAAGATATTTTAGTACCTACTAAAAGGAATAGTACCATCATAAGTATGAAACTGAATCTTTAGTCGCAGCAGGTGACTACCCTTGTCATCTCAATATCATCATATGTTTTTTGAAGAAAATCATAAGCATCAGCACCACTACATGGAAGACAAATCTCCTAGCTTCTTTATGATTCAGAATTTAACCGCATTCAGGCCAATATGAATAGCATCTCACGGATCTAGATAAATACCTAGAACAAAACTCAATGAAGAACCATAACATTAGTCGAAACTAAACATGAAAATTTTAAAGTCACTAACTTTATATCAGTCCAGTAGTAATAGTAGTACAAGCGTTGGTAGAAAATGCAATTCTCAAGGTGCATATAGATATGCTATTATCTTGCTGCTAGAAAATGTAGCGTTCAAGGTACATATTGATATGCCATTGTCTTGATGTGAAATAGAATGCTTGGTTTGTTAGCTAGATCAGGAAACCTAAGCTTTCCAACAATTACAATCTGGAAGCACAATCAGACCTCATAGCCTATAAAGATAAATGAAAGGCAATCAAACCATTGGCGAGAACTTCTAATTGCAGCTCTGAGAGATCTCTAATCCATTTGTAATTTGCCTAGTAATAAAATCAATCAAACTGGAAAACAATCAAACTGTAATTTGCCTAGTAACAAGACCTCAATGGCATGCATACCATCACCTTTCATATCCTTTTATCACATTAAATGTTTGTTGCATTGTCTATGGATGAGCCAAAATTGCTATGCCCCCGGTTGTACAAATTAGATGCACAATAGATTCCCCATTCAGTCCAATACCGCTGCAAATGAACAACATACATCCACATTAGTAAATACATCACGTACCCTGGTTAAGTACTTAATTTCAAGTCCAAAAAATCAACACACTCCTGGCCAATGTGCACGGTTAACCATGAGCTGCCTCGTCCTTGCCAAGTGTCCTCGTCCCACTATTATGCTTGGCGCGAGGCTTCAACAGGACCTGCACGATCTATCCATCAACACATTGACATGATTGTTACCAAAATTCTTTTTCCTGCGATCAAGCGGAAGGAGTACCGTGTAAATTTCCGGCATCCCGCTGTTGTGAGAAGAATGCATCCTATAACAAAAATGTATCTGACATCCTCAATCTCAAGCTAGAAAAATACACGAGTCTCTTACTTACTATGACAAAGTTACCAGTATTTTTATCATTAACTTAAGACACAAAGCCTCTGGATTGACATGAGTAACATGAAAGACCTTGGGAAATATGAAGAAATTAGGCACATTTTTGTGCATGGCGTGAATAGAAGTAAAAAAATCAAAATGTCTCATCTGGTATTCAGTTCTGCATACCAAGGTTGCAATTATACAGGTACAACAATTATTCAGACAAGATCAGCAAGGACATGAGAGGATGCCCTCACAATTATTCTGAAAATCGGTAGTTGGAGTCAACTTGCTTAATTCTATATGCATGCATATTCAAAACAACATGGAGAATCGTTGTAGGTTGGCTTGGGAGTTGAGGGAGTCCTGGATTATGGGGTCCTCAGGTGTCCGGGCTATGTGATATGGGCCGGATTGATGGACCGTGAAGATACACGGCAGAAGACCTTCCCTCGTGTCCGGATAGGACTCTCCTATGTGTGGATGGCAAGATTGGTGTCTGGATATGTAATTTCCTTCCTTTGGGAACCGACTCTGTACAACCCTAGGCCCCTCCGGTGTGTATATAAACCAGAGGGTTTAGTCCATAGAGGCCATCATAATTCACATGGGCTAGACAGCTAGGGTTTATCCATTACGATCTCGAGGTAGATCAACTCTTGTAACCCCTACACTCGTCAAAGACAATCAAGCGGGAAGTAGGGTTTTACCTCCATCAAGAGGGATGTACCTAGGTAAAACATCGTGTCCCCTTTGTCTCATGTTACCTTCGATCCTCAGACGCACAGTTCGGGACCCCCTACCAGATATCGGCTGGTTTTGACACCGACATTGGTGCTTTCATTGAGAGTTCCACCGTGTCGTCGGCAGAAGGTTCAATGGCTCGTTCGATCATCGACAACGATGCTGTTTCCAGGGAAACTTTCCTCCCTGGTCAACTTTTTGTGTTTGGCGGCTTCGCTCTGCGTGCCAATTCAATTGGTCACCTTGAACAGATCGACAGCTACGCCCCTAGTCATCAGATCAGGTTTGGAAGTTTGAACTACGTCGCCGATATCCGAGGAGACTTGATCTTCGAAGGGTTCTCAGCCCCGACCGCTCCTCATCCACAAGAGAGAAGCCTGTTGGATCCATCATCGGGCTCTGTTCGAGAACCAACTATCGTTCCTGCCCTGGCCTTAGATCCAGAGCAGACCGCCTTATCCGAA
The DNA here is from genome assembly GCF_056163025.1 of Triticum urartu. NCBI lineage: Eukaryota > Viridiplantae > Streptophyta > Magnoliopsida > Poales > Poaceae > Triticum > Triticum urartu. Next base: position 582,968,977 of record NC_141879.1, read on the forward strand.
GATGGGAGTCTGAAACCCACCGGACTCTCTCCTACTACGAAGCTCCCTGCCAGAGACCCAGAAGCGACTATATTATCGGCAAACCTGGAATCAAACAGGTTTCTCCCTATCATCGGGGAGTCGAATTCACCCCTAGATGCTAACTCTGAACTCTCGAGGTCTGTGTCTAGTGAACACGGCCAGGGGGCATTTACCATGCCCAGCGCCGCAGGTCCTCGGTTCCCCGTCCAGCCTTTGCTCCTAAACGAGGCCCTGGACTTAATGAGATCTCTCGCCATTACGGAAGTATCACCTCCGAACTATGCCCAGCCCGGACTAGGGTCTGAGAGCGGGGAATTTTACATCCCACCCTCCACCCGCTTAATAGCCACTGTCGAGGACTTGACCGACATGCTAGATTACACCTCCGAATACATCGACGGTATGGACGATGATGCCGGAGACGAACCAGGCCAGAACCCGCCTATCACCAGGTGTTGGACGGCCACCTCTACATACGATGTGTATATGGTAGATTCACCTAAAAAGGACGACGACGACGGTAGGCAGGACCCGATTGAGGACAAGCTTGTCGAGGCACCATCAAAACATCGACATCAGCGGCTCCTCTCAAAATCACGCCGCAAAAAGGAAAGCAATACCGGCACTGGAGACAACAACACTTCGGATGATGCCGAAGACCTCGCCGAGCCTGCGTCCGAGTAGGATGAATGGGAGGAAGGACAAGTTAACCCCGACGATCCTGCGGGAATGAGGATTGGGAGGATAGTAACTATCTACCAGTCTCCGAAGAGGATGTCAGCCTCGGCAACGAAGACTTCATCGTGCCAGAGGAACCCCTAAAGCAAGAGCGCTTCAAGCGACAGCTAATCGCAACTGCGAGGAGCCTAAACAAGAAACAACAACAACTTCAAGCCGAACAGGATACACTCAATGACAGATGGACCCAGGTCCTAGCCGCCGAGGAATAGGGCCTCGAGCGCACAACAAAGAGTTATCCGAAGCGTCGGCTACTGCCACAATTCGATGACGAGGCCCTTGAGCCAATACCGTCAAGATATAATCACACCGATGAACCAGACTAACCACCACGTGGACGAGACAAAGTGGCTGCTTATGCCGAACACCAGTCCACGCCACCTCGCCGTCGAGGCAAAGAGGTAGCGGCTCCGGGCTACACCTACGACTTACGCCAGGACCTGGACAATAGAACCGGTCAGACTAGATCAATCTATGGATCAAGGGGGTGCGCTCCAACGCGAGATGACGACCATCAAGCTTGGCGCGATAAGCATAACCTCACTCGGGCTGAAAACCGAACACGGATGTCATCCGAACTTTGTCGTGACATCGCCCGATACAGAGGCGCCGCACACCCCTTGTGCTTTACTGATGAGGTAATGCAACACCAGTTTCCAGAAGGGTTTAAACCCGTAAACATCGAAGCATACGATGGAATGACAGATCCTGCCGTCTAGATTGAAGACTTTCTTCTCCACATTCACATGGCTCGCGGTGATGATCTCCACGCCATCAAATACCTCCCCCTAAAGCTAAAGGGACCAGCACGCCATTGGTTAAACAGCCTCCCAGAGAACTCTATTGGTAGCTGGGAAGATTTGGAGGACGCCTTTCGAGACAACTTCCAAGGTACTTATGTCTGGCCACCAGACGCCGATGACCTTAGTCACATAGTCCGGCAACTCGGAGAGTCAGCCCGTAAACTTTGGACTCAATTCTTGATTAAAAAGAATCAAATCATCGAATGTCCGGATGCCGAAGCGTTAGCGACCTTTAAACATAGCGTCCGCGACGAATGGCTTGCCCGACACCTCGGCCAGGAGAAGCCAAAGTCTATGGCAGCTCTTACCGCACTCATGACCCACTGCTGTGTGGGAGAAGACAGCTGGTTAGCTCGTAGAAGCAACAGTACCAGCGACCCTGGCACCTTCGAAACCGGGGATGGCAATGGAAGGCCACGACGTAACAAACACAAGCGTCGAAACAACAATGAAGAAACTGAAGGAACAGCGGTCAACGCCGGATTCAATGGATCTAAACCCGATTAGCGGAAGAAGCCATTCAAAGGAAACAGGGACGACCCATCAAATTTCGACAAAATACTCGATCGACCCTGCCAGATTCATGGCACCTTCGACAAGCCTGCAAATCATTCCAACAGAAACTGTTGGGTCTTCAAACAGGCCGGTAAGTTAAATACCGAAAACAAGGGGAAAGGGCTGCCAAGCGAGGACGATGGTGAGCCCCGCCCACCGAACACAAGGGGACAAAAGAAATTCCCCCTGAGGTAAAAACAGTGAATAAGATATATGTCACTCATATCCCCAAGAGGGAGCACAAGCGCGCATTAAGGGACGTCTACGCCATAGAGCCTGTCGCCCCAAAATTCAACCCATGGCCGGCTTGTCCGATCACCTTCGATCGCAGAGACCACCCGACCAGTATCCATCATGGAGGTTCGGCAGCCCTGGTCCTCGATCCAATTATTGATGGATACCATCTGACTCGAGTCCTTATGGACGGCAGCAACAATCTTAACCTGATTTATCAAGACACTGTCCGTAAAATGGGTATTGACCCATCAAGAATCAAGCCTAGTAGCACCACCTTTAAAGGAGTGATACCCGGCGTTGAGGCCCGCTGCAACAGTTCATTAACATTGGAAGTAGTCTTCGGTTCACCAGACAACTTCCGAAGCGAAGACTTGATCTTCGACATTGTCCCCTTTCACGGTGGTTGTCACACACTACTTGGACGAACTACCTTCGCCCGCTTCAATGCAGTCCCGCACTATGCCTATCTAAAGCTCAAAATTCCCGGACCGCATGATGTTATCATAGTCAATGGCAACATGGAGCGATCCCTTCGTACTGAGGAGCACACTGCGGCCCTTGCAACCGAGATACAGAGTGGACTCATCACACCGAACAAATCATGGGCCATCAAACCCCCGGACACTGCTAAGCGAGTCCGGCCTACCCTGCAGAACGACAGCTCGGTGGATCCAGAGCTGGACTAGCAGTTCCGCCTCTGTCGATCGCCCCATCTAACCGCGGCATATGTACCAGCACTAGTACATGTTGGTCCTAAACAAACGGTTTTTAACCCCTTTCCGTGACGACATTTGGAACTGTCGCCAAGTGAGTGTGGGCGATAGGGGGGTCCTTCCCACACGACCCAGAAACCATTGGGATATGCCCTCCTAGCACACACGCTCGGCAAAATGACGTCGTGTGCGACCGACGAGCACTCAAATACAGAAATACGTACAATAGTGCTAAAAAAATACAATTATACAGGCGAAATAATTTCCGGTCGTAAGTACGTCCCACACAGTCAGTCACCAATAAACGTTTCCGTTCGTATATACATCCCACATAGTCACTACAAGGAAAACGTTTGCGCAAGGTGGCGTAACGCAAACAGTTTTGAAGAGAATGTCATGTGTGATTGTTCATTGATCCAACACGGTTTATTCCTAGAAACTGTGTGCATTGCCTGAGGTCATCGCCCACGGTGTTTTCTCATTAACCGTTTGCAATAGGAAAAGCCAATTAGCAAGCTAATTGGCCAATTAGCGGGCTAATTGCCCTATTATTAATAATCCATTTACTAATCTAATTGACATTCATATTAAGCACATAATATATTCCATTTCCATATTAAGGAAGCAGGATTTCATAATTGAAATACATCAGAGTACAACATGATATAGCTTCAGCACTCAGCTACCCCATTACACAACTACACCAGCAGCAAGTTTCACATGCAACATCTAGAACCTTTCGAAATTAGCATCATAGACGGTACATAGAGAGATGCATCTCATTTGGAAAACTGCTGATGCAGAAGGCGAATATTGAGCCTTCATTCATGTTGAAGGTCTTTGCAACTTTAGGCCAATGCATGTGGATGATTGACCATCCATCCTTCGACCTGTTCAGGAACACTTCAATATTGAACCGTGGGTGGTGTATGAAAACTTTCCTCGCCTCCTGACCACAGAGGTGGTTTGAGAGGTAATCACTAGTGAACACTGAAAATAAGGATGTGCATAAATCTTCTCTATATTGGAAATAGGGCAAAGGAATAAAAAAAGGCAAGGTATACTAGTTAGTACCATCTTGTAAACCTCAGTGCTTCCCATTGTTTCCCTGCAACACATATAAGGTAGTTAGTCATCATGTTAAGTAAGGGCTTGCATGCTATCAGTAAAATATGTTGATGAAAAATAAGCACATTGCAGATTCATCAGATTAATTCAAGCCACATGGAAAACCCATTTATCCAAACCAAGCATGATTAAGAACTATGAAAAATAGCACTTGTATATGTTTATCATGTATTAAGTGCAGCCAAATTCGATTTATTCCTGACATGGTATACAATAACAGAATGCAGCCACAGCAATTGAACATCACATTGCAGAATTGAACCAAGTAGTTAACTAAACACCACAACAAATGAACCAAACGTTAATCGAGCACCACATTGCACAATATAACATACTCCTAATAGAAGATCAGACAGTTAACCAAACCAAGCATGCTTAACAACTTGGAAATATAGCAATTGTATTTGTTTCTCATGTATTTAGTACAACCAAATTCGATTTATTCCTCACATGGTATACAATAATAGAATGCAGCCACAACAATTGAACATCGCATTGCAGAATTGAACCAAGTAGTTAACTAAACACCACAACAAGTGAACCAAGCCACAACAAATGAACCAAGCAGTTAACTAAACACCAATTTAACAATATAACATACTCCTAATAGAAAATTAGATAGTTAACCAAAGCAAGCATGCTTAACAACTTGGAAATATTGCACCCTGAAGAACTGAAAATCACATTTGCAAAATTGAACCAAGTAGTTAATTGAACACCACATTGCACGACATACATAACATATACACTATAGCAGAAGATTGCATGGTAAAAGTAGATAGCACAATTCACTAGAATTTGTTAAGGAAAGGCAGTAGCTAGCAAACTGAACATGGGTCCTTATAGTGAGCTAATAAGACAAGCTAGTCCTCATTGTCGGAGATATCGATGACGATTGGCTCCTTGGACATGGAAGAGGGCGAGGCCTCCGCATCGTGGGTTGCCTCGTTGTAGTGGTGAGTTGCCTGAACTGCTCCAGGCACCAACCTGCTGGCTCTCGAGATGAGGTAAGCACGTGCACGCTGATAAAACACATCGTAGTCTTCATCGAAGGTACCGACGGTAGCCTCGAGAAAACGCCACGAACTGTTGTTTAAAGCAGCCAACCACGTTGTGGCGTCGGTGCGCAAGGCATCAACGGTGGCCTCGATGGCGAGGTGCTCCTCCAAGATCTAGGGGTCGGCACGAATGGCAGCCATCGTGACCTCATCTACGTGTGCGGCCGCGATTTGCTTCTCCGCTGCCAAATGCGCCTTGAGGTCCTGGCTATACTGCGTGCACCATGGCTTAGGCCGACACTTATTTGGTGGAGGGGTCGGTGATTTGGGTGGAAGGAGTCGCGCTCTCGCCGGCGTTCGGGGCATGTGGGATGTGGAAGGACGAGGAGGATGGGGTCGGGTGTGGATTACCTGCCTAGATAGGCGAGGCCGACCAACGTGAAGGAGGGTCGCCGGCGAGGAGGCAGTGGTGTTGCAAGAAAGGAGTGAAGGTTTCAACTTGGAAAGGAAGGCGGAAACAGGGGAAATGTGGTGGTAATGGGGAGGGGGCGGGGAGGTAGATATTTCCGCGGAAGCTGAAAATTTGGAATCGCTTTAGCCAAAAAACTGGCGCGCAAAGTGTCATCAGACACGGTCCCTTATTCAGAGTGGGTTGTGGATTGTTGTCGGTGTCAAAACCGGCAGATCCCAGGTAGGGGGTCCCGAACTGTGCGTCTAAGGATTGATGGTAACAGGAGACAAGGGACACGATGTTTTACCCAGGTTCGGGCCCTCTTAATGGAGGTAATACCCTATGTCCTACTTGATTGACTTTTATGAGTATAGGGGTTACAAGAGTTGATCTACCACGAGATCGTAATGGCTAAACCCTAATTGTCTAGCCTGTATGATTATGATTGTGATTGCCTCTATGGACTAAACCCTCCGGTTTATATAGACACCGGAGGGGGCTAGGGTTGTACAAAGTCGGTTTATAGAGAAAGGAATATTCATATCCGCACACTAAGCTTGCCTTCCATGCCAAGGAGAGTCCCATCCGGACACGGGGGGAAATCTTCTATCTTGTATCTTCACGGCCCATTAGTCTGGCCCACGTTGCATAGCACGGACGCCCGAGGACCCCGTAATCCAGGACTCCCTCAGTAGCCCCCGAACCAGTCTTCAATGATGATGCGTCTGGCGCGTGAATTATCTTCGGCATTACAAGGCGGGTTCCTCCTCCACAGATCTCCAAGCATCCGAACCAAAGGACTGCATTATTTACACATAACACCCGGGCCGTGTAAGGAAGGCGTCTATTTAAGGAGATTGAATCTCAGACGCCGTTCCACACCAGGCAGAAAATCCTTAGAGCTTGTCACAAGAAACCACGCAAACATGGCCAGCGCTCCCAGTTCTTCTGCCCGCCCCCACGGTCCGCAAAAAGGCGATTGGGAGAGCTGTTTTGTATCCCACGCCCAGCGGACCAAGCTCCAGATGCAGGGATATCTCCCCCCTGCGGATCTAGTCCCCGTTCGGGCGGGATTAACCTCCTTTACTGGAGAAGCCCTGGCGGAAAATTTCCCTAATCCTTCAGAAGGGGAGCGAGTGTGCTTTGACTCCTTTTTATTAAGAGGCGTCATGTTTCCAATCCATCCTTTCCTCCGAGGTCTCCTGTGAAGGAAATATGCCCTAGAGGAAATAATAAAGTTGTTATTTATATTTCCTTATATCATGATAAATGTTTATTATTCATGCTAGAATTGTATTAACCGGAAACTTAGTACATGTGTGAATACATAGACAAACAAAATGTCACTAGTATGCCTCTACTTGACTAGCTCTTTGAATCAATGATGGTTATGTTTCCTAACCATAGACATGATTTGTTATTTGATTAACGAGATCACATCATTAGAGAATGATGTGATTGACTTGACCCAACCGTTATCTTAGCACGATGATCATTTAGTTTGTTGCTATTGCTTCTCTCCATAACTTATACATGTTCCTGTGACTATGTGATCATGCAACTCCCGAATGCCGGAGGAACACCTTGTGTGCTATCAAACGTCACAATGTAACTGGGTGATTATAAAGATACTCTACAGGTGTCTCCGATGGTGTTTGTTGAGTTGGCATAGATCAAGATTATGATTTGTCACCCAGTGTATCAGAGAGGTATCTCTGGGCCCTCTCGGTAATGCACATCACTATAAGCCTTGCAAGCAATGTGACTAATGAGTTAGGTACATGATGTTGCATTACAAAACGAGCAAACAGACTTGCCGTTAACGAGATTGAACTAGGTATTGAGATACCAACGATCGAATCTCGGGCAAGTAACATACCGATGACAAAGCGAACAATGTATGTTGTTATGCGGTTTGACCGATAAAGATCTTCATAGAATATGTAGGAGCCAACATGAGCATCCAGATTTCGCTATTGGTTATTGATCGGAGATGTGTCTCGGTCATGTCTACATAGTTCTCGAACCCGTAGGGTCCGCACGCTTAACGTTCTGTGACGATTTATATTATGACATATGTGATTTGATGACCGAAGTTTGTTCAGAGTCCCGGATGAGATCGGGGACATGACGAGGAGTCTCGAAATGGTTGAAACATAAAGATCGATATATTGGAAGGCTATATTCGGACATCGGAAAGGTTCCGAGTGATTCGGGTATTTTTCGGAGTACCGGAGAGTTACGGGAATTTGTATTGGGCCTTAATGGGCCATATGGGAAAGGAGAGAAAGGCCTCAAGGGTGGCCGCACCCCTTCCCCATGGACTGGTCAGAATTGGACTAGGGAAAGGGGGCGCCCCCTTCCTTCCTTCTCCTTCTCCCTTCCCTTTTTTCTATTCCATGTAGGAGGTGGAATCCTACTAGGACTAGGGAGTCCTAGTAGGACTCCACACTTTGGGCACGCCCTATGAGGACGGGCCTCCTCCTCCCTCCATCCTTTATATACGTGGCCAGGGGGCACCCCATAGACACGCAAGTTGATCATTGATCTCTAAGCTGTGTGCGGTGCCCCCCTCCACCATAATCCACCTCGGTCATATCGTAGCGGTGCTTAGGCGAAGCCCTGTTCTGGTAGCATCATCATCACCATCATCACGCCGTCATACTGACGAAGCTCTCCCTCGACACTCTGCTGGATCGTGAGTTCATGGGACGTCACCGAGCCGAACGTGTGCAGATCGCGGAGGTGTCATACTCTCGGTACTAGGATCGGTCGATCGTGAAGACGTACGACTATATCAACCGCGTTGTCATAACGCTTCCTCTTATGGTCTACAAGGGTACGTAGACAATACTCTCCCCTCTCGTTGCTATGCATCACCATGATAGATCTTGCGTGTGCGTAGGAATTTTTTTAAAATTACTATGTTCCCCAGCATTGGCATCCGAGCCAGGTCTATGCGCAGATGTTATATGCATGAGTAGAACACAAAGGAGTTGTGGGCGTGCGTATATACATATTGCTTGCCGTCACGAGTTGATTCTTGATTCAGCGGTATTGTTGGATGAAGCGGCTCAGACCGACATTACGCGTACGCTTACGTGAGACTGGTTCTACTGACGTGCTTCTCACACAGGTGGCTGGTGGGTGTCAGTTTCTCCAACTTTAGTTGAATCGGATTCAATGAACAGGGTTCTTTCTGAAGATCAAAAAGCAATCACTATACCACGTTGTGGTTTTTGATGCGTAGGTAAGAACGATTCTTGCTTAGCCCGTAGCAGCCACGTAAAACTTGCAACAACAAAGTAGAGGACGTCTAACTTGTTTTTGCAGGGCATGTTGTGATGTGATATGGTCAAGACATGATGCTAAATTTTGTTGTATGAGATGATCATGTTTTGTAACACAATTATCGGCAACTGGCAGGAGCCATATGGTTGTCTCTTTATTGTATGAAATGCAATCGCCATGTAATTGCTTTACTTTATCACTAAGCGGTAGCGATAGTCGTAGAAGCAATAGTTGGTGAGACGACAACGATGCTTCGAAGGAGATCAAGGTGTCAAGACGGTGACGATGGTGATCATGACGGTACTTTGGAGATGGAGATCAAAGGCACAAGATGATGATGGCCATATCATGTCACATATTTTGATTACATGTGATGTTTATCTTTTATGCATCTTATTTTGCTTAGTACGACGGTAGCTTTATAAGATGGTCCCTTACTAAAATTTCAAGGTATAAGTGTTCTCCCTAAGTATGGACCATTGCGACAGTTCTTCATGCTGAGACACCATGTGATGATCAGGTGTGATAAGCTCTACGTCCACATACAATGGGTGCAACCAGTTTTGCACATGTAGAATACTCGGATTAAACTTGACGCGCCTAGCATATGCAGATATGGCCTCGGAACACCGAGACCGAAAGATCGAACGTGAATCATATAGTAGATATGATCAACATAGAGATGTTCACCATTGAAAACTACTCCATCTCACGTGATGATCAGACATGGTTTAGTTGATATGGATCACGTGATAACTTAGATGATTAGAGGGATGTCAATCTAAGTGGGAGTTCTTAAGTAATATGGTTAATTGAACTTAATTTATCATGAACTTAGTCCTGATAGTATTTGCATATCTATGTTGTAGATCAATAGCTTGCGATGTAACTCCCCATTTATTTTTTGGTATGTTCCTAGAGAAAAATAAGTTGAAAGATGATAGTAGCAATGATGCGGACTGGGTCCGTGATCTGAGGATTATCCTCATTTCTACACAGAAGAATTATGTCCTTGATGCACCGCTAGGTGACAGACCTATTGCAGGAGCAGATACAGATGTTATGAAACATTTGGTAAAGCTCGGTATGATGACTACTTGATAGTTTAGTGCACCATGCTTTACGTCTTAGAACCGGGACTTCAAAAACGTTTTGAACACCACAGAGCATATAAGATGTTCTAAGAGTTGAAATTGGTATTTCATACTCATGCCCGTGTCGAGAGGTAGAAGACCTCTGATAGTACTTTGCCTACAAGATGGAGGAGAATAGCTCAACTAGTGAGCATGTGCTCAGATTGTATGGGTACTACAATTGCTTGAATCAAGTGGGAGTTAATCTTCCAGATAAGATAGCAATTGACAAAGTTCTCTAGTCACTATCACCAAGTTACTAGAACTTAGTGATGAACTACAATATGCAAGGGATAACGAAAGTAATTCCCAAGCTCTTCACGATGCTGAAATTGGCGAAGGTAGAAATCAAGAAATAGCATCAAGTGTTGATGGTTAACAAGACCACTAGTTTCAAGAAAAAGGGCAAAGGGAAAGAAAGAGGAACTTCAAAGAAGAATAGCAAGCAAGTTGCTGCTCCCATGAAGAAGCTCAAAGCTAGACCCAAGCCTGGAACTGAGTGCTTCTACTGCAAAGGAAATGGTCACTTGAAGTGGAACTGCCCTAGATACTTGGCGGATAAGAAGGATGGCAAAGTGAACAAAAGTATATATTTGATATACATGTTATTGATGTGTACTTTACTAGTGTTTATAACAACACCTTAGTATTTGATACTGGTTCAGTTACTAAGAGTAGTAACTCGAAACAGGAGTTGCAAAATAAACAGAGACTAGTTAAGGGCGAGGTGATGATGTGAGTTGGAAGTGATTCCAAGGTTGATAAGATCACCATCGCACACTCCCTTTACCTTCGGGATTAGTGTTGAACCTAAAATAAATGTTATTTGGTGTTTGTGTAGAGCATAATATGATTGGATCATGTTTATTGCAATACGGTAATTCATTTAAGTCAAGGATAATTGTTATTCTGTTTACATGAATAAAACCTTATGGGGTCATACACCCAAGGTGAATGGTTTATTGAATCTCGATCATAGTAATACACATATTCATAATATTGAAGCCAAAAAATGCAAAGTTAATAATTATAGTGCAACTTATATGTGGCATTGCCGTTTAGGTCATATTGGTGTAAAGCACATGAAGAAACTCCATGCTGATGGGCTTTTTGGAATCACTTGATTATGAATCATTTGGTTCTTGCGAACCATGCCTCATGGGCAAGATGACTAAAACTCCATTCTCCAAAACAATGGAGCAAGCAACTGACTTATTGGAAATAATACATATTGATGTATGCAATCCGATGAGTGTTGAGGCTTGTGGCGGGTATCGTTATTTTCTGATCTTCACAGATGATTTGAGCGGATATGGGTATCTCTACTTGATGAAACATAAGTCTGAAACATTTGAAAAGTTCAAAGAATTTCAGATTGAAGTGGAAAATCATCGTAACAAGAAAATAAAGTTTCTGTGATCTGATCGTGGAGGAGAATATTTGAGTTACGAGTTTGGTCTTCATTTGAAACAATGCGGAATAGTTTCGCAACTCACGCCACCTGGAACACCACAGCGTAATGGTGTGTCCGAACATCATAATCACACTTTATTAAATATGTGCACTCTATGATGTCTCTTACCGATTTATCACTATTGTTTTGGGGTTACGCATTAGAGACAACTGCATTCACGTTAAATAGGGCACCATCTAAATCTGTTAAGATGACACCATATGAACTGTGGTTTAGCAAGAAACCTAACCTGTCATTTCTTAAAGTTTGGGGCTATGATGCTTATGTGAAAAAGTTTCAACCTGATAAGCTCGAATCCAAATCAGAGAAATGCGTCTTCATAGGATACCCAAAGGAAACTGTTGGGTACACCTTCTATCACAGATCCGAAGGAAAGATATTCGTTTCGAATGGATCCTTTCTAGAGAAGAAGTTTCTCTCGAAAGAAGTGATTGTGAGGAATGTAAAACTTGATGAGGTAATTGTACCTTCTCCCGAATTGGAAAGTAGTACATCATAGAAATCAGTTCTAGTGATTCCTACACCAATTAGTGAGGAAGTTAATGATGATGATCATGAAACTTCAGATCAAGTTATTACGGAACCTCGTAGGTCAACCAGAATACGTTCCGCACCAGAGTGGTATGGTAATCCTGTTCTGGAGGTCATGTTACTTGACCCTGACGAACCTACGAACTATGAGGAAGCGATATTGAGCCCAAATTCCACGAAATGGCTTGAAGCCATGAAATCTGAGATGAGATCCATGTATTAGAACAAAGTATGGACTTTGATTGACTTGCCCGTTGATCAGTGAGCCATTAAGAATAAATGGATTTTCAAGAGGAAGACGGACACTGATAGTAGTGTTACTATCTACAAAGCTCGAATTATCGCAAAAGGTTTTCGATAAGTTTAAGATGTTGACTACGATGAGATTTTCTCACTCGTTGCGATGCTTAAGTCTGTCCGAATCATGTTAGCAATTGCCACATTTTATGAAATCTGGCAAATGGATGTCAAAACTGCATTCCTTAATGGATTTCTTAAAGAAGAGTTGTATATGGTGCAACAAGAAGGTTTTGTCAATCCTAAAGGTGCTAACAAAGTGTGCAAGCTCCAGCGATCCATCTATGGACTGGTGCAAGCATCTCGGAGTTGGAATATATACTTTGATAAAGTGATCAAAGCATATGGTTTTATACAGACTTGCGGTGAAGCCTGTATTTACAAGAAAGTGAGTGGGAGCACTACAACATTTCTGATAAGTATATGTGAATAAAATATTGTTGATTGGAAATAATGTAGAATTTTCTCGAAAGCATAAAGGAGTGTTTGAAAAGAGTTTTTCAAAGAAAGACCTCGATGAAACTACTTACATATTGAGCACCAAGATCTATAGAGATAGATCAAGACACTTGATATATTTTCAATGAGTACATACATTGACAAGATTTTGAAGTAGTTCAAAATGGAAAAGTCAAAGAAGGAGTTCTTGCCTGTGTTGCAAGGTGTGAAGTTGAGTAAAGACTCAAAACCCGACCACGGAAGAAAATAGAAAGAGAATGAAATGTCATTCCCTATGCCTCAATCATAGGTTCTATAAAGTATGCTATGCTGTGTACCAGACCTATTGTGTACCTCACCATAAGTTTGGCAAGAGGGTACAATAGTGATCCAAGAGTGGATCACTGGACAGCGGTCAAAAATATCCTTAGTGGAATAAGGAAATGTTTCTCGATTATGGAGGTGACAAAGAGTTCGTCGTAAAAAGTTACGTCGATGCAAGCTTTGACACCGATCTGGATGACTCTAAGTCTCGATCTAGATACATATCGAAAGTGGGAGCAATTAGTTAGAGTACCTCCGTACAAAGCATTGTAGACATAGAAAATTTGCAAAATACATACGGCTCTGAATGTGGCAGACTCGTTGACTAAATTTCTCTCACAAGCAAAGCATGATCACTCTTTGGGTGTTAATCACATAGCGATGTGAGCTAGATTATTGACTCTAGTAAACCCTTTGGGTGTTAGTCACATGGAGATGTGAACTAATCACATAAAGATGTGAACTATTGGTGTTAAATCACATGATGATATGAACAAGATTATTGACTCTAGTGCAAATGAGAGACTGAAGGAAATATGCCCTAGAGGCAATAATAAAGTTGTTATTTATATTTCCTTATATCATGATAAATGTTTATTATTCATGCTAGAATTGTATTAACCAGAAACTTAGTACATGTGTGAATACATAGACAAAAAAATGTCACTAGTATGCCTCTACTTAACTAGCTCGTTGAATCAATGATGGTTATGTTTCCTAACCATAGACATGAGTTGTCATTTCATTAACGAGATCACATCATTAGAGAATGATGTGATTGACTTGACCAAACCCTTAGCTTAGCACGATGATCGTTTAGTTTGTTGCTATTGCTTTCTCCATAACTTATACATGTTCCTATGACTATGAGATCATGCAACTCCCGAATGTCGGAGGAACACCTTGTGTGCTATCAAACGTCACAACGTAACTGGGTGATTATAAAGATGCTCTACAGGTGTCTTCGATGGTGTTTGTTGAGTTGGCATAGATCGAGATTAGGATTTGTCACTCCGTGTATCGGAGAGGTATCTCTGGGCCCTCTCGGTAATGCACATCACGATAAGCCTTGCAAGCAATGTGACTAATGAGTTAGTTATGGGATGTTGTATTACGGAACTAGTAAAGAGACTTGCCGGTAATGAGATTGAACTAGGTATTGAGATACCGACGATCGAATCTCGGGCAAGTAACATACCGATGACAAAGGGAACAACGTATGTTGTTATGTGGTTTGACCGATAAAGATCTTCGTAGAATATGTAGGAGCCAATATGAGCATCTAGGTTCTGCTATTTGTTATTGACCGGAGATGTGTCTCGGTCATGTCTACATAGTTCTCGAACCTGTAGGGTCCGCACGCTTAACGTTCTGTGAAGATTTGTATTATGACTTATGTGATTTGATGACCGAAGTTTGTTCAGAGTCCCGGATGAGATCGGGGACATGACGAGGAGTCTCGAAATGGTCGAGATGTAAAGATCGATATATTGGAAGGCTATATTCGGACATCGGAAAGGTTCTGAGTGATTCGCGTATTTTTCGGAGTACCGGAGAGTTACGTGAATTCGTATTGGGCCTTAATGGGCCATACGGGAAAGGAGAGAAAGGCCTCAAGGGTGGCCGCACCCCTTCCCCATGGAGTGGTCTAAATTGGACTAGGGAAAAGGGGCGCCCCCTTCCTTCCTTCTCCTTCTCCCTTCCCTTTTTTCTATTCCATGTAGGAGGTGGAATCCTACTAGGACTAGGGATTCCTAGTAGGACTCCACACTTTGGGCACGCCCTATGAGGACAGGCCTTCTCCTCCCTCCATCCTTTATATACGTGGCCAGGGGGCACCCCATAGACACACAAGTTGATCATTGATCTCTAAGCCGTGTGCGGTGCCCCCCTCCACCATAATCCACCTTGGTCATATCGTAGCGGTGCTTAGGCGAAGCCCTGTTCTGGTAGCATCATCATCACCGCCATCACGCCGTCGTACTGACGAAGCTCTCCCTCGACACTCTGCTGGATCGTGAGTTCGTGGGATTTCACCGAGCCGAACATGTGTAGATCGTGGAGGTCCCGTACTTTCGGTGCTAGCATCGGTCGATCATGAAGACGTACGACTACGTCAACCGTGTTGTCATAACGCTTCCGCTTACGGTCTACAAGGGTACGTAGACAATACTATCCCCTCTCGTTGCTATGCATCACCATGATAGATCTTGCGTGTGCATAGGAATTTTTTTTAAATTACTGTGTTCCCCAACATCCTGGAGTACTATGGCCTCCAACTGCACAACCTCATGCCAGGCTCCATTTTGCACATCGCAGGCTTCGTCACTCTTTGCGAGTTGTTCCTAGGCTGTGAGGCCCATTTTGAAGTATGGAGTAATCTTTTCTGCCACATCCCTCGCTCCCAAAAGGGATCCATATTCGAGGTGGGCGGCGCCGAAGTGTGGCGTATAGCGGGACAGGATACCTATCCGGCACTCCAAAGAAGGCATCTGAAGAGTGGCCCTTAGAGTGGTTCTATATTGAAGACATCGTTCTTTTGGACCCAATCCGACGTGGCCTACCTGAATTTTCCAATAGCTCGTTAAAGAAACGCCACAACTGGCACCCTCGGAGACTCGAGGAGGAGGACAGTGCGGAAGTTAAGCAGTTAATGGACAAGATAAAGGTACTCGCCCAGTCCGGACTGTCCATAATTGAAGTCATGGCGATTTCGATAACGCGCGGTGTCCAACCGCTCCAATCCAGAGGACTCCCCATGTGGAACTACAACGGGGAGGATGATACATCCCGCTACGGGCGCAAGGGTCTGGATAACTTCACCGCCCTGGCCGCCATGTTGGCTGATCTTTACAAAGGGGAGAAAGAAGAATTCACTCGCCTCAAGTGTCGAGATGGCTTCACCATGTACAACCCCCCTAGCTGGCTAAGTTTTCAATCCAACACCTCACTTAATTTTCTTCCTGAGTCGTAATTAGTCCATCTTAACCCGGCCATTTTTACCAGGAATAGAGAAAGCTACTGCGGGGATCTACAGCCCCGCACCGCAGCCGGAGGACCAT
The DNA here is from genome assembly GCF_056163025.1 of Triticum urartu. Lineage (NCBI taxonomy): Eukaryota > Viridiplantae > Streptophyta > Magnoliopsida > Poales > Poaceae > Triticum > Triticum urartu. Next base: position 582,985,171 of record NC_141879.1, read on the forward strand.
AATCGGGACCTCGATCCCGGATTCGAGGAGGATCCGGATATATTTGTGGAGCTCAAGGAGGGGGTCTTCTAACAGACGAGCTATGACGGCACAGAAGTGGTCATCGGTGCCGATTACCCCGGCCTCCTTCCGTCTTCCCATGTAAGTTCCCAGGGAGCATCTCCTCCAAAAGAGTCTTCCCATTGTGCCTCACCCGCTGCACTGTCTCGTACTTCAAAGGGGCGGCGTTCGTCTCGCCATGCCACACCGGTATCGTCCCTTGAAAAGGGGACGCCGACACAAGATGGACCTTTGAAAAGAAAGGCGAACGTCGATTCTTCCAAGCTTCGTCCCTCATCAAAACGGTACGGCCTTTGATACGCCCTGTGGCAAGCATACCGAACTGTGACGTTTTTCTCCTCCCCCATATTTCAGTAAGAACACTCACCGGATGATATCCGGGGACCTCACCAGATACATGTCCGTAAATCCGACCCCGGATCCTGCCTCTAGGGCCGGAGTTGATACGGGTGCCATGTCGGACTGTCCTCTCTCTGATGATTCGGACAATGTATCCGCCACTAACTCCGAGGTGGAGAGTGCCATGAACCATCGATGCCGGAGGGCTGCCATGCGCGATCCTACCTTTACTGAAGAGGCATTTAATGCCTTTAATTCGGCGGACACATACATCCGGGCTGCTCGGGATGCACTACAAAAAATACACTTCCGTGATGATACGTGTTTGTCACAGTAGGTCACATTTTCTGTCATGCATGTACATCCATGACAAATTTATGACAGAATCAAGATAGTCATACCTGTGATGTCGTAGAAATGTTCCATGACATTACCAAAATTATCATCGCGGAAGTGTCCACTTCCATGACGATATATCGCGCGTCACAGAAGTGCTTTCGTCAAGGGTGACCGACACGTGGCATCCACCGTAACGGAACACCGTTAAGCTATTGGGTCTAGTTTTGGATCCGATAACCCATTAACAGCCCCGACCAATGGGGATTTTCCACGTGTAAAATCATCATTGGCTGGAGGAAACATGTGTCGGCTCACCATTGGGACAAATGTCATCCACTCATTGGACCCAAAGCGCCTAGGATACACCGACATGTGGCACGGCTCAACAAAGGCCCATTCCCGTGAAAAGTCCGGCCCATTTGACTTGGTCAAAAGGTGGCAGGCCGGCCCACGACAAGCCTGTTAACGACATGTTCGCACATAGCCCATTTACAACCCGCTATCCCAGGGCCCGTTTATGGCCTATCCGAATTAGGCCCACTAGCGTTATCTGGACCGTCCAATATAATTCCAGCCCGTTTTAACTTCCAGCCCATGTATGGCCCATGACGTCTTTTGGCCCACATGAGGTCCTTAGTAACCCTCGGCCCCTTAATGGCCCATGGTAAAACTGGCCCGTAATGAACAGTGTATCACTTTATACCCATTAACGGCCCATTATTCCGTTGGGCCGTTTCCAAACCATGTTATCTTCCGGCCTTCTCAGGGCCCATTTATTCTTGGGCTCATTTCCAGCATTCGGTTACTTACGACCCGTTACTGTCATTTTCAGCTTGTGGGCCAAATTCAGCCCGTGGTTACAGTCGTCCCGTTTGTGGCCCGTTAACACGTTGGGCCGTTTTCATGTCGAAAAAAACCCGTTGGGCTGTTTTCGTAGAGTTATCAAATACAGCCTATTAACGGCCCATTATTGTCCACGAACAGTACGACCCATGATTGGCGAAATGATGATACGCCCCGTGTCGTGGTTCTAACTTTGACAGTAATGTAGGGGGGTAAGTATGGAGAGGCGAGGTCTTAGCTATGGAGAGGTTGTAAGGACGCAAGGTTTACGAGTTCAGGCCCTTCTCGGAGGAAGTAAAAGCCCTACATCTCGGAGCCCGGAGGCGGTCGACTGGATTATGTGTGTATGAGTTACAGAGGTGCGAACCCTTGTCTCGGAGGAGGGGAGTGGCTTATATAGAGTGCGCCAGGACCCCGGCCAGCCCACGTTACGAAGGGTTCAATGTGCATTAAGGCAGGGCGTTACTGGTAACGCTAGTAATAAAGTGCTATGATGATCATAAAAACTACTTAATGACCGACCGTTAGAGTGCGGGGCGCCTTTAGGTCTCCTGGCCGTCGAGTGGTTGGGTCTTGGTCGAGTGATTGCTTCTTGGTCGAGTGTCTTCGAGTTTGTCGACTGGGACACCTTCAGGTCGATTGAAAGGTGATTTCTTCTAGAGATGTCCTTGGGTAGGGCAGTTAGGTCCATGACCCTACCCTAGGTTCATAGCTTCGTCATTAGCCCCCGAATGGATCGAGGTTTGAGTGGGAAAGGAGTTGAGGACCTCTCCGACTCGTTTTTCATGCCGCGAGCATGTCTTGCTTCGGATCAACGGACCCGAGTGATGACAACAACTTCCTTTTCAGTCGTCTTGATCCATTCTTAGTTCTTTGTCGAGTGAGTTTCTTTACCTGTAAGGCTCCGAATGACGGTGCAGAGGAGCTCTTTTAGTCTGACAAGTTTGTTTGCTGCCCGCGGATTTAGTGGGATCCGAATTTTGGGAAGCGCGCGGGACGGGGGAGGCCGCAGTAATCGGATGGGATAGAGCGGAATCGCCTCGATCCCCTCACCACCTTTCTCGCCACGTATCACTCGCACGGTCGTTACGGGATTTGACGGAGCCGTCTGGGCCTACCAGTCAGCCACTCGGAAGCGGCCTCATATAAGGCGTTGGACCGGAGTCCCCCGAACAATGCGCCCCTTTACTTCTTCTCCTCCTCACGCCTCTCTGCTGCGCTCACTCTCGCCCCAGCGCCACCGCACCACACGCGTCTCGTCGGCGACAATGGTGAAGGAGAGGACAGCGGCTCTAGAGCGGGCGAAGAAGGCGACGGCGAAATCGAAGGGGAAGGCGACGAGCCGGGGCAGATCTTCTTCGCGGACTGGCCTGCCAAGGGGTTGGATCCAGGGCGACTAGATCCACTCGAGGATCTCCCAAGAGGACCTCGATGACCTGGCCGAGGGAGGGCTGATCCCCTACGACTCGGCGCGGCTTCCGGGGAAGGAATCCGAGCCGCAACCCAGGGAGGGTGAGCGCGTTCTTCTTGCCACCCACGTCGACCGTGGGTTTTCCTTGCCCCCTCATCCTTTCTTCCGAGGGTTTCTGAACTTCTTTGGGGCTCTACTCCACCATTTTACCCCCAACTCAATCATTTATCTTGCCGCGTTCATTTCCTTGTGTGAGAACTTCTTGGGTTGTCGACCTCACTGGGGTCTTTTCAAGCATATCTTCACTTGTCGCTCCCAGACAGTGAAAAAGGCTAATCCGAGTGACGAGAGGACCCAAGTGATCCAGATGTGTGGGGGTCTTGGCATCCAGACAAGGGGAAAAAGCTCCTTTCCGGCCATGATTCTTCCCGATTCAGTTCGCGGATGGCAGTCGACCTGGTTCTACTGCAAAGACCAGTCGATGCCAGGGCAATCGACCGGCCTCCCTCCCTTTACCATGGACCGAGTGGAAAAACCCTCCCCTTTGAAGGTGCTCCCGGAGGAGAAGGCGCACGTGAAGGTGTTGGTCAACCGAGTGGTCCAGCTCATTCGTGACGGGGTCACTGGTATGGATCTCTTGGAGGTCTTCCTTCAGCGGCGCATCCAGCCTCTCCAAGCGCGAGACCACCCGATGTGGATGTATTCAGGTCTAGAAGACTCCACTCGGATCCACCCGGAGGAGGTCGATGACGACACGCTGGAGAAGTGGCTATCGAGCATTACCGGGAACAAGGACAACCCCAGGGGAGCCAGGAGAGTCCCTCCATTCGACCAGTCTCGTGCACCAGAGAAGGTCTGATTCTGAGTTTTTGCTTGTAATCTGAATTCACTCGCGCAGCTGTTTGTATTGCATCGACTGACTTTGTTCTCCCTGCTTTCTTTCAGGCCATTATTGAAATGTATTCGATGCCCAACGGGGAGCAAGAGCAAGCTCAGGAAGGCGAGGAGAGTGGTGGCGAAAGTGGTGAGTGGACTTCCGATGGTGAAGGGGATGGAGGAAGCGACGACTCGAGTGATGAGGAAGAAGTCGAGCCGCCTCCTCGCATAGAGAGGCGATCCAAGCTTGACCAGGATCGGCCGAGTGCCCGCGACAAGGCGACTGCTCAGGCTGGTCAGTCTTCGAAGCATCCTCGGATCTCTTCACCAACCACGACTGAGAAGGCGCCAAAGCATCCCAAAGTTGTAGAACCGAAGACTCGGAAGGCGCTGCCGAAGATCAAGATCGATATCCCTGTCGCCTCCGCGTGAGTGTTTCTCCTTGTATTCACTCGACGCTTCGCGCTATTTATTTTTCTTGTTTTAACTGGACGAGCTTTGGAATTGTTAGCACTGCCACTTCCGGGACCTCAGCTTACAGGGATGATGATGAGGTGATGGAGGATCCGGTCACTTCTAATCCGGGTATGATTTCTGCCATACTATCTTTCTTTGGTCGATTCAACTGCATCGTGCATCATTGGGTGACCTGATTTTGGCAATTTGAACTTTGTACAGCTCCCAACATTATTGACCTCCCTGATGATGATGAAGAGCCCGAGAGGTCTTTGACGAGGAAGAGTAGGCGAGCTCCTGTAAGTGAGGCGCTGCAGTCGACGCCGAGGGCGGAACCAGTCATTCAGGACACTGGTGACGTCAATCGGGGTTCCGTTACCTTCACAGAGCCCCTGTCGAGCGCCTTGCCTTCTTCTTCGACTGCTCAGGCCCCTGTCGACCCGCCTTCACTTTTTGCAACTCATCATGTCCCGGAGGACAAGGTGAATGCTGCTAGGGAAGCCATACGCCAGGCGGGCATTATGATGGAGAAGATGAAGACGGTGCAGGACGCCAGCCAAGCCGCCTATGATGCCATCTCGGCTCTCCAGAGCAATGTTCAGGTTAGTTGGTCGCCGCTTGTTCTGTTAGGATATGCTATCTGAAGATTCTTTCCGAAAATCTTTTCATCTGTACACCCACTGGGTGTGTCGATTGAATTTTTTGGACTAGTGGGGGCACGCTGAGTGCACCCACTGGGTGTAGTCCCCGAGGCTACGGCGGACTGCTGGCAGTCGACCGTAGTCTTTGTATTTTGTCGAGTAAAACCGAACTGGTAGTTTGTTTCTTCCGCTCGATCCGGTCGAGTGGGATCAGAACCGGTGGGGGCACGCAAAGTGCACCCACTGGGTGTAGTCCCCGAGACTATGGTGGACTGCGGGCAGTCGACTATAGTCTTAGTATTTGTCGTTTTTTGCTGTGGAATAATTTCTCCCCTTTGATTTCAAAAATCTTGTGATCTTGGAGCTCGCTTCGCTGATTTGGAAAGTCAGCAGATTCAACTGAAACTTGACTTGGAGCTGGCCAGGACAGAATTGCAGACGGTCAGAGACGGCGCCGCCGGTAAGACACGTCTGTCGACTGGTCAGTTTTAGGCCCGAGCCCCCTTCTGCTATTTCTAAATCAATCGTCATTTCTTTGCAGAAAAATTAATAGAGGCTTTGGAGAAAAGGGATCAGGATTTGTCTGCTGCCCAGAAGGAGGCTGACGACAGGACCGCTCTGGCCGGACAGAAGCTGGCTTCAGTCGGCCAGTTGGAAGAAGAGAATACCAGGCTGAAGACTGCTCTGAATGAAGCCAACAGGGAGTGCACATGTTGGAAGAAGGAGAACCTCAACCTGACCGAAAAGATGGAAGGCGTTGCTCGTAGGAGGGATGATCTGGAGAGCTACCTGAGCAGCCTTGCCAAGAAGTTGTATATCAAGATTGAAGGTGCACATTTAGTTCCGACTGATTTTTTTGTGTGTCGACTCAGTGTATGAAAATTGACTTATCTTTGGATCGTGAATGCAGAGTTTTGTCAGAACTTTGAAGAGGAGACTGGGCGGATCGAACCAGGTTTGGATCCAATCAACTCTGCCATGAATTTGCTCCGACTGGAATCTCGCATTGACGGTGCCATGGACTACTTGGCTCGACTGAAGGTCACCATGTCACGGATCGACCCAGCACTTTGGCCAGAGGCTACGCTCCAAAATGATCTCGAGTCTCTGATGACTCGTCTTAACGGAATCCCTGACCGAGTGCAGGAGTGGAAGAAGTCTTCTGCTCGGTGCAGCGCTGATGTGGCTCTGTCCTTGGTTCGTGTCCACTGCAAGGAGGTGCGACAAGACAAGCTGGCAGCAATCAAGGTCGCCAACACCCAGAAGCATGACTTCCGAACCTTTATGGAGACTTTCATCGCTGCAACCACTCGGATAGCCGACGGCGTCGACCTGGATGAGTTCGTCGAGCCTGCCAGCCCTCCTCCCGCAAAGTGAACAAACTCTTATGTCCCACCTTAAATTTGCCTCGGAATGCCAAGTGGTTTTTGTACCCGTTAAACTTTTTCGGGTCGCATGCCCGAGTACCTCGATCCATGCTCCAGAACCTTTAGGATTTTATCTGAACTTGGTTTACCATTGAATATCTTTATGAATCTCCTGCTGAGTGAACCCAACCTTTATTCGAGACAACTTTCTGTATTCACAGCACAACTCCGAAGGAGGGGGAAGTAGTCGACCCATGCCTTGTATTTGTGGTGAAGCTCCCCAGGGGCGGGCGGCGGTCGACCCACACCCTGTTACTGCAGAGTGGGACGGAGCGCACATTGTATTTGTGGCGAAGCTCTCCAGGAGAAGGGTGGGGGGCAGTCGACCTGTACTTCATTACTGTAGAGCGGGATGAATCGCGCATTGTATTTGTGGCGAAGCTCTCTAGGAGAAGGTGGCGGTCGACTCGTACTTCGTTACTGTAGAGAGGGATAAATCGCGCATTGTATTTGTGGCGAAGCTCTCCAGGAGAAGGTGGCAGTCGACCTGCCCCTCGTCATCCTTGAGGATTGAGATGTGTTTGGGAGAACTTAGGCGAGTACTGGACTGCAGCTAAGCCCCCGAGTGGGAGGATTGCTCTCCACTCGGTAGGGTTTTTTCAAACTTAGGCGAGTGCCTGACTGCAGCTAAGTCTCTAGGTGGGAGAACTTAGGCGAGTACTGGACTGCAGCTAAGCCCCCGAGTGGGAGGGTTGCTCTCCACTCGGTAGGATTTTTCAAACTTAGGCGAGTGCCTGACTGCAGCTAAGTCTCTAGGTGGGAGAACTTAGGCGAGTACTGGACTGCAGCTAAGCCCCCGAGTGGGAGGGTTGCTCTCCACTCGGTAGGATTTTTCAAACTTAGGCGAGTGCCTGACTGCAGCTAAGTCTCTAGGTGGGAGAACTTAGGCGAGTACTGGACTGCAGCTAAGCCCCCGAGTGGGAGGATTGCTCTCCACTCAGTAGGATTTTTCAAACTTAGTCGAGTGCCTGACTGCAGCTAAGTCTCTGAGTGGGAGAACTTAGGCGAGTACTGGACTGCAGCTAAGCCCCCGAGTGGGAGGATTGCTCTCCACTCGGTAGGATTTTTCAAACTTAGGCGAGTGCCTGACTGCAGCTAAGTCTCTGAGTGGGAGAACTTAGGCGAGTACTGGACTGCAGCTAAGCCCCCGAGTGGGAGGATTGCTCTCCACTCGGTAGGATTTTCCAAACTTAGGCGAGTGCCTGACTGCAGCTAAGTCTCTGAGTGGGAGAACTTAGGCGAGTACTGGACTGCAGCTAAGCCCCCGAGTGGGAGGATTGCTCTCCACTCGGTAGGATTTTTCAAACTTAGGCGAGTGCCTAACTGCAGCTAAGTCTCTGAGTGGGAGAACTTAGGCGAGTACTGGACTGCAGCTAAGCCCCCGAGTGGGAGGGTTGCTCTCCACTCGGTAGGATTTTTCAAACTTAGGCGAAGCGGATTCGCAGCTAAGACACCCACTGGGGGATTTCTTACGCAAACAAAAACAATAATAATCATTGGGAAAATTATAACGCTCTTGTCTTTGATAAATAAACTACAGGAGTTTTCCTTATTACATCTCGTCCGAGTGAGAATTCAAGTATAAAAGGGGCGGAGCAGCTCCGCATTCCAGGCTCGTGGCTCATCAATCTGGCGATCGACATTGTAGAGGTGGTATGCTCCATTGTGGAGGACTCTGGTGACTATGAAGGGGCCTTCCCAAGTAGGAGCAAGCTTGTGTGGTTTCTGCTGATCCACTCAAAGGACTAAGTCTCCTTCTTGGAAGGCTCGGTTCTTCACATTTCTGGCATGGAATCGACGCAAGTCTTGCTGGTAGATGGTCGATCGGATCAGGGCCATTTCTCTTTCTTCTTCTAGGAGGTCAACTGCGTCCTGCCGGGCTTGTTCTGCTTCATCTTTTGAGTAAAGCTTGACTCGGGGTGCACTGTGAAGTAGATCACTCGGCAGGACTGCTTCCGCTCCGTAAACCAGAAAGAACGGGGTTCTTCCAGTCGACCTATTCGGGGTGGTCCTCAATCCCCACAGAACTGACGGAAGCTCGTCGACCCATGCACCTGCTGCGTGCTTGAGATCACGCATCAGCCGAGGTTTTAGTCCTTTGAGAATCAGACCATTTTGCCCTTTCTGCTTGCCCATTCGACTGGGGGTGGGCGACCGATGCATAGTCGACTCGTGTGCCTTGAGAGGCGCAAAAAGCTCTGAACTTGTCTGAATCAAAGTTTGACCCATTGTCAGTGATGATGCTATGCGGGACCCCATATCTGAATGTTAACTCCCTGACGAAACTGATGGCAGTGCAAGCATCAAGATTCTTGATAGGCTTGGCTTCAATCCATTTGGTAAACTTGTCGACTACCACAAGCACATGTGTGAAACTGCTCCTGCCTGTTCTCAATGGACCAACCATATCCAACCCCCAAACGGCGAAGGGCCAGACGAGTGGAATGGTCTTCAGGGCTGATGCGGGTTTGTGCGACATGTTGGAGTAGAACTGGCACCCTTCACACTTGTCGACTATCTCTTTTGCCATTTCATTTGCTCTTGGCCAGTAAAAACCCGCTCGGTATGCTTTAGCCACAATGGTCCGAGAGGACGCATGGTGACCACAGGTCCCCGAGTGGATCTCATCAAGGATTATCTAACCTTCTTCTGGTGTTATACACTTCTGACCGACTCCAGTCGCGCTTTCTCTATACAACTGTCCCTTTATGACTGTGAAGGCCTTGGATCGACGGACGATCTGTTGAGCCTCTTCCTCGTCATCCGGGAGTTCCTTCCTCAGGATATACGCGATGTACGGTATCGTCCAGTCGGGGGTGATTGCCAAGACTTCCATGATTAGGTCGACCACCGCTGGAATTTCGACTTCAGTCGGATCCGTGGCACTCTTTGGCTGCGGGACTTTATCTGTAAAAGGATCTTCTTGGACTGACGACGAGTGGATGTGTTCCAAAAACACATTGCTGGGGATGGCTTCTCTCTTGGAGCCTATCTTTGCCAAATCATCAGCTGCTTGATTTTTCAGTCGGGGGATGTGATGAAGCTCTAACCCCTTGAATTTCTTCTCTAACTTTCTTACTGCATTACAATAACCGGTCATAGCTAGACTTCTGACGTCCCACTCCTTCATCACCTGATTAACCACCAAATCTGAGTCGCCATAGACCATGAGGCGACGGACACCGAGTGAAATGGCCATGCGCAACCCATACAAAAGTGCTTCATATTCTGCTTCATTATTGGAGGAATCGAAGTGAATCTGGAGAACATATCCGAGCTTATCTCCTTAGGGGGAAACCAATACTACCCCAGCACCGGAACCATTCAGCATCTTAGATCCATCGAAGAACATGGTCCAGTGCTCCAAGTGAACCTTCACCATTAGCGTACTTGGTGGCAATCTCCATCATCCGATTCTGGGACATGTCTCCGGTTCGACCGAATTTCAAATTCAGCTCTCTGTACTTGACGCCTTCCTTGAAGGCACAAACTGCTTGGTGGTCAGGCACATTTTCCACCGAGTGATGCAACGTGATCCATCTCTGGATGTAATCCCTCAAAGTTTCATTCGGCTTCTGCACACAAGACCGCAGTTCCGTCAGTCCTGCTGGTTGCTTCCATGTGCCCTCAAATGTGGTGACGAACACTCGGGAGAGATCTTCCCAAGTGTAAATGCTGCTAGGTGCTAACTGGTTTAGCCACGCTCTGGCCGAGCCCTCCAACATGAGAGGCAGGTGCTTCATAGCCACTTCATCATTGCCGCCGCCAATCTGGACGGCCACTCGGTAGTCCTCAAGCCAAGTATCAGGCTTGGACTTGCCAGTGAACTTACTGACTCCAGTCGCCAACCTGAAATTGGGAGGAATCACAGCAGCCCTGATGGCTCTACTAAAGCACTCTGGCCCCGAAACATGTACTCTGCTGCTGGCAGGCGCATCTCTGTCGTGGCCTTCTCGGCGAGAACTGTTCCTGTCGACCAGACCTTGGACGAGGATGGATCTCGCATCAAAGCCTGGCCCTCTGGGGTTGACTGGAATCCTTCGCCCACCACCATGAGGGCGCCTGTCATCCTGCTGGCGAGGCACATACGACCCGCTCCTCGGGGGAGGCGTGGGCACTCGACATCGACCATCACGATCGACTCGGTGATCATACTGCTCATGTTTCCCATACTGGTCACGCCGGTCTCCACGTCCCTCACGCCTCGGGGGCGATCTCGGGCTGTGAGCCGACTGGACCGTGTCCGCAGCAACGGATCTGCTGTGAATTCTGTTCCGCGACTGAGAAACAGCGGAATTCTGATCTCCTGCTGCCCGGAGTAACGCTCTGATCTGCAGCAAGCCTCTGCCAGCCTCCGACTGGGAAGGCTGAATCGACTCCGCTATACGGGCCGCAGCTGCTAAATTCTGAAACGGAGTCCGATATACCTGCGGGGGCGGGAAGAGCTGACGTCGACTAGATTCAGGAACCCGTTGTCGCGCCCGCTCGTCGAGTGCTCGCTGGAGGTTCTCCAGTCGAGTGCGCTCAGCCAAGTTTGCCAGGCGCGCGTCCTCCAAGGCACGAGCTTCGGGGGTTTCTCCAACGATAGGAGTGTGCAGTGCATCCATGTTCTGGCGGCGAAGTTCTTCTCTCTGCAGCGACGTGAGAGGCTCGGGAAGATACTCCTCATGGGGACGCGACGGGTCGCCTCCCCCCGCGCCTCCGTCGGTGCAGGTAAAACCGGGCGGTCCGTCGACCATCAGAACCTCTGCCGCCGGATCGCTGCTGTCGCACTCGGATGCAGTCTCTTCGGAGCCAGTCGACAGGTCGAACATGCCGTAGAGGGATTCATCGGGCTCGATCGTCGTGACTTCAGGGATACCCGACTGACGGGCCACCGCGTGTCTCACCCACCGCTGATGTCTCGAACGACCAGAGCGCTTGCGCCAGCGGGAAACGGGAAGGGAGGACAACACAGGAGCCGACCGGTAGGGGGTCGACGATTGCTGCAGGAGAACGCCGCGGACGCACGCGCTAAAGTGCGTCGCCCCATGGACAGGGAGTGCGTCTGCGTCGAGCGGAGCCTCCTGAAGCTAGGCGGAGTCCTCAACGATGAACGTGAGCGCGCCGAGACGGATCTCGCGGCCCTCCACCAAAACTCCATCGGAAACCATGATGATTTGGGTCGGAAAAGATCGCAACTCCTCCAACAAAACGCTAAAACACCGGCCCCACGGTGGGCGCCAACTGTCGTGGTTCTAACTCTGACAGTAATGTAGGGGGGTAAGTATGGAGAGGCGAGGTCTTAGCTATGGAGAGGTTGTAAGGACGCAAGGTTTATGAGTTCAGGCCCTTCTCGGGGGAAGTAAAAGCCCTACGTCTCGGATCCCGGAGGCGGTCGACTGGATTATGTGTGTATGAGTTACAGAGGTGCGAACCCTTGTCTCGGAGGAGGGGGTGGCTTATATAGAGTGCGCCAGGACCCCGGCCAGCCCACATTACGAAGGGTTCAATGTGCATTAAGGCAGGGCATTTCTGGTAACGCTAGTAATAAAGTGCTATGATGATCATAAAAGCTACTTAATGACCGACCGTTAGAGTGCGGGGCGCCTTTATGTCTCCTGGCCGTCGAGTGGTTGGGTCTTGGTCGAGTGATTGCTTCTTGGTCGAGTGTCTTCGAGTCTGTCGAGTGGGACACCTTCAGGTCGATTGAAAGGTGATTTCTTCTAGAGATGTCCTTGGGTAGGGCAGTTAGGGCAGGTCCATGACCCTACCCTAAGTTCATAGCTTCATCACCCCGTAGAAGGCCCATGGATCCTACTGATACGTCTCCAACGTATCTATAATTTTTGATTGCTCCATGCTATATTATCTACTGTTTTGGACATTATTGGGCTTTATTATCCACTATTATATTATTTTTGGGACTAACCTATTAACCGGAGGCCCAACCTAGAATTGTTGTTTTCTGCCTGTTTTAGGGTTTCGAAGAAAAGGAATATCAAACGGAGTACAAACGGAATGAAGCCTTCGGGAACGTGATTTTCTCACTGAATACAACTCAGGAGACTTGGACCCTACGTCAAGCCAATTAACAGGACGCCACGAGGTAGGGGGCGCCCCCCCAGGCGCGCCCTCCACCCTCGTGGGCCCCCTGTTGCTCCACCGACATACTTCTTCCTCCTATATATATCCACGTACCCCCAAGTGATCAGAGCAGGAGCCAAAACCCTAATTCCACCGCTGTAACTTTCTGTATCCACGAGATCCCATCTTGGGGCCTGTTCCGGATCTCCGCCGGAGGAGGCATCGATCACGGAGGGCTTCTACATCAACACCATAGCCTCTTAGATGAAGTGTGAGTAGTTTACTTCAGACCCACGGGTCCATAGTTAGTAGCTAGATGGCTTCTTCTCTCTTTTTGGATCTCAATACAATGTTCTCCCCCTCTCTTATGGAGATCTATTCGATGTAATCTTCTTTTTGCGGTGTGTTTGTTGAGATTGATGAATTGTGGGTTTATGAATAATATTTGAATCTTCTCTGAATTCTTTTATGTATGATTGGTTATCTTTGCAAGTCTCTTCAAATTATCAGTTTGGTTTGGCCTACTAGATTGATCTTTCTTGCAATGGGAGAAGTGCTTAGCTTTGGGTTCAATCTTGCGGTGTCTTTTCCCGGTGACAGTAAGGGCAGCAAGGCACGTATTGTATTGTTGCCATCGAGGATAACAAGATGGGGTTTTCTTCATATTGCATGATTCTATCCCTCTACATCATGTCATCTTTCTTAAGGCGTTACTCTGTTTTTAACTTAATACTCTAGATGCATGCTGCATAGCGGTCGATGAGTGGAGTAATAGTAGTGGATGTAGGCAGGAGTCAGTCTACGTGTCTCGGACGTGATGCCTATATACATGATCATACCTAGATATATTCTCATAACTATGCTCAATTCTGTCAATTGCTCAACAGTAATTTGTTCACCCATCGTAGAATACTTATGCTGTCGAGAGAAGCCACTAGTGAAACCTATGGCCCCGGGGTCTATCTTTATCATATTAATCTCCTACTACTTAGTTATTTACTTTGTTATTTACTTTGCTTTTATTTTACTTTGCATCTTTATCATAAAAATACCAAAAATATTATCTTATCATATCTATCAGATCTCACTCTCGTAAGTGGCCCTATAGGGATTGACAACCCCTATTTGCGTTGGTTGTGAGGATTTATTTGTTTCGTGCAGGTATGAGGGACTCGCGCGTAGCCTCCTACTGGATTGATACCTTGGTTCTAAAAATAGAGGGAAATACTTACGCTACTTTGCTGCATCATCCCTTCCTCTTCGGGGAAAACCAACGCAGTGCTAAAAGAGGTAGCACCTACGGCCCGTAAAAGGCCCATGGACTGTACGGGCCATAGAAGGCCCATGGATCATATGGCCCGCAGGAGGCCCATGGTTACAACAGTCCGTGTGTTGCCATGATTATTTTGGCCTAGTTTCCAAAAATAGGTTATTGTGGCCACTAGAAAAACACAGAAAAAGAACTGCAGTGACTACAAGAAAACAACTAAACAAGACAATAAGGAAATAAATAAGCAAGCAATTAACACTAGCCTATTACCGCTATTACACATATTACATCCACTCGGCACCAAAGTTCGCCACCAGTGCAAATATAGGGAACAAAGCAACATATTACATACACTGGCCATCAAAATTGGCCACCAGTGCAAATAAACCCGGCAGCAAAACAAGAGCATAACTGAAACAACTTCAGAAGAGCTTAAGAAATGTGGTATCCACTATACTGGCAATAAGCTTAGCAAGCTTATTAGTTTTGTCATGTTTGGCGCTAAAATCCTCCAATGCTTGTTGTTGCACCAGAAAGTATGCATCTGAATGCTCCAGGGACTTCCGCAGTCCTTCTGCTTCTTGTCGCAGCACAGCTGATCGATGTCTTTCAGCTTGTAGTTGAGACTCAAGAAACCGAACTGATTCAGACAGTGAGTTTGAATAGCTTGTGCAAGCGGTAGTGGCCAGTAACTCGAACACTAAACCAAGACAGGACTTTGGGGTTGTCTCACTGTCTTCGAGATAGTCTTCCTTAGCTGTTTTATCAGCTTTCACTACTAGGAAAAGGCTTATACATAGAAGTTTACCAGTAGCGTGTGTTTTGGTGCCCACACTACTGATAATTAGCAGTAGCGTGTGTTACAAACCGCGCTACTGGTACAACTTAGCAGCAGCGTTGGTTTCTAGAGGGCACGCTACTGGTAAGTTAGGCACACCACACACCCCGGCCAAAAATAGTAGCAGCGTTGGTACTCCAACAAGCGCTACTGTTAAGAAAATATCAGTAGCGCGGGGCCACTAAGAAGCGCTACTGCTACTTCTTCTATGTGTAATCTTTTACCAGTAGCGTGTTTTCTGGGCAAGCGCTATAGCTAGTTTTATGTACCAGTAGATATTTTGGCTGGCACACATAGCAGTAGCGCGCTTTGGTGCCCAGCGCTACTGCTATGGTCGCCAGCCAAAATATCTGCCACCTTCCCCCCTCTTCTTCCTCCCCCTTTATTTCTTCCCCTCCCTCTTGCACTTGCTTGTCCTTCAATGCTTCCCCCTCTTCTTTGCCCCCTCCTCCCCCCTCCATTAATGCCCTCCCTCCTTTCTCTTCCTTGTTTTTGCCCCTCCTCCCCTTCTCTTCTTTGCCCCTCCACCACCCCCTCCATTAATGCCCTCCCTCCTTCCTCTTACTTTCTTTTGCCCCTTCTCCCATTCTCTTCTTTGCCCCTCAACCACCCCCTCCATTAATGCCCTCCCTCCTCCCTCTCATAGCTCTATCTAGAGCTACTAGCTAGTTATAAGAAGGTGCTCGATATTCCTCTCGACAAATAGGTGAGCAAAAAAAGAGTTGTGCAAGAATGGAAATATGTGTGTTTGCGATTAGGACCGAAACTATGTGCGATATGAATATACCAAATTGTGTGTGGCATGTGAGTGACATGAGTTGCCTATGTTTTGCCGAAATGTCGATTCATTTCCGTTTCGACGAATTTCGGGCAAACTCAATATGTCATATGTTTAGGGAAGGTCATGCTGAATCTTTGTATGAATTTGATCCATGCATGCATATATACGTGGTTATAATATTTGCTCCGCGCACAAGTGATCATGAAGGTCAATGGAAGGATGGTGGAAAGATACTGGCAATCCGCTGTGGATGACATGTATGAAAAAAGACTGAGGGATGTTTTATGTCCGTGTCGAAAATGCAAAGGAAGAGTCAGGCTTGACCCCTTTTAGGGTGGTAAATTCAAGGCGCACCTGCTCATGCATGGTTTCATGCATGGCCATACTCGATGGATAAGTGAAGATGATGATGATGATGAGGATGTCGACGGGGCAGGAAATAACGACATGGGGCCACCAGACGAAGAGATGACCGATTATGTGCCCGAAGAGGAAGACGACCTCGGAAATGTCGACGGCAAAGAGGCAGTTCAAGGCGGAGAAGACGCGGACACGCCGCCGTCTTCGTCGCTACTAAGTACAGCCATGCGGGACCCGCATGTTCGAGACCTGCTTCGCAAGAAGATGACTAGTGATGGAGCTGCTTCTAGAGAGGAGGCCAAACTGGCGCAACTAGAGGTAGACTCGATGACTCCTTTGTATGATGGTTGCAATCCCGAGGTGACCCGCTTGAGTTTCACACTAGAACTTCTAAATATGAAGGCATAAAACAAATGGACAGATACAAGCCTGGATGAGCTTCTGAAGTACCTAAAGAAGGTTCTTCCCGCGGGAAGCCTGTGTCCTACTAGTGTTGAGGAGGCAAAGAAAATCGTGTGCCCTCTTGATCTGCCACATATTAGATATCACACATGCATCAATGATTGCATCATATATCAGAACGAGCACGCGGAAAAAACCATCTGTCCAAAGTGCAATGCTTCACGATATAAAAAGGCCGGAAAGAAAGCTCCACAGAAAGGTTCAAGGAGACTTGCAATGAAGAAGTTGCCGAGGCCAGGTCAAAGAGAGGCAAGCAGCTGCAGGAAAAGAACATGGGGAACCACCGCCTTGGAAGTTGTGGTTACACGGGAAAGAGGCCCGTGTGGGCTAAGGAGGACGCATAACTTGAACGTCAGGGGATCCCAGACCCATTGGCTGAGTTCACCGACCAGCAGGAGCACGACTTCATCAGGGCCCGATTCTCGTGGGACCCCAAGAAAAAGATTTTTTTCACCGACGGGCCGACTAGGAAATTCATGAGAATACTGGTAATTATCCTTTTACCACCTTACATATTAGGTTTTGATCAACGAAGTCTACTACATTCTGGTCGCATTCGTAAATGATTCACGGTCCATTTTCCAAAGAGAGCAACACAAGATTGCGGCCGAGAGCGACTCGTCGACTCAGTCGCCGGTGAAGTACAAGTGGGACACTCCTTTCAACCGGGCCATGAACATAATGATGGGACACTCGCTCGGCCAGCGGCCGCAATATGGACGTGTGCACGGCACCGGGGATGGCGCCACGTGGAAGTACTATTATAACAAGGACCCCGAGGCCAAAAGACAGAGAAAGAAGTTCAGTCAAGTGACTATCGACGAGAAGGTGGCGTGGGCGATGGAGAAAGCAGAAGCTAAGACCAAAGTTGAGATAATCGCTACCTATAGAGATGATATGGTGGCTGCCTTTACAAGCTTGATTCCAACAGTGGTCACATGGGTGCAACAAAATCCAAACGCGCCACCAAGTGATTTTCCCATGCCCAGCTTCACCGGGAGCAACTCAATGAACACCGCACCCATGCCCATACCTAGTATGGCAACCGCACCCGCACCTCCTCTAGAACCTGCTCCTGCACCCAGCTCTCACAGCAGCCCTAGCTCCATCTCTGGCTTGAATGTCGGGCCGTCGACATTGGCTGAGCTCGATGCCCTCACGGTAAATATGCGTCGCACCTTCATCAACTCAAATAATTAATTAATCTTCAGTTGCCATTCTTTTTGGATCTCTGACGCCGCACGTTTATGTCTTTGTAGTCCGACTCCACTCCGTGCACCCTCCTTTACAACATGAAGGGCGGGTTGGTGGATGCGGGGAAGGGTACTATAGTGAAGCCTAAGGATCGATTGTTTCACCGCTGGCAGATGCCTGATAACGCCTTAAGGTTCTCTGTGGCGAGTGTGAAAGTGGGCTACGATGGTCTCCCTCGTCCGATACAAACCGATGGAGAGGATGACGAGACCCCACGCAGCTTGGCCAATGCAAAAATTGGCCGATCATGTGGACGAAAAATCTTCTTCGTGTCGAGGTGGTCGGGAGCACACCAACGGGACCTCAGGAAGGTATGACCACAACCCCTCCTACACAAGTACAACCATCATTTGTGCTGCTTGCTGAGATCGAGAGACACGAGGAAGGAGGGCCAACCGTTCCGGCAAATGATGCCATCTGCCCCATGGAAGAGGATAGGGATCATGACATGGATGCGGCCGATGACCCTGACCAGTATTTCAATACTGCCTTTGACAACGAAGTAACAATGAGTCAACCATATGAATATGAGATGCATGTACCAGAGCCGGAACGTCCTCGGGAGTGCAAGAAGTCTTTGTTCATGCAATCCTTGTAGGACACGCCTCCAGATGCCGGTTCCACCCAAGCTTAACTACTTAGCCAGAGTCGTCCAATGCTAAGCCCGACAACACTAGGGGTGGTGCTCAGGGAGGGTCTGACAGACCCACGAGCACCTCAACCCAGCAAGAAGAAGCAGAGGAAGAGACCGACAGCGAGAAAATCCAATAAAGCTGGCAATGTTGGTTCTAGCAGCCAGCTGCCTTCGACCAAGGTTGATAGTGTACCGATGAAACATGCGCCATTAATCCATGTCGCGGGAGAGCCAATGGTACCAGCAAATGCACTAGCTGCCATAACAGGGGATCTCAGGAGACTCCATGACCATGTGCTTTCGACAGAGAGAATCCTCCTCGCCTCGGATGATCGAGGATACCCACTTTATACGGTTCATGTGCCGAGCAGTTGCGAGATGTATGTCCACACATGCCCCGCGGACCTCTTATTCTTGAGGTTCGATTACATCTTCCAAATGTTTCAAATGAGGACACTCGATTTTACCTTCGTCTGCCTGTATGCGCTGCACATGAACTACATCATCAGGAGAGAGCAAGTCACCGGTCTTGCGGTCGCAGACCCATACTACATGCATGAGGGCTTCTTGTCAATCAACGAAGCCAACCATCAATATGCGAGTCAGTACATCAAAGAATTCTTGGTCAGCAATAAGGACAAAGAAACGATTCTCCTACCTTATCATCCCGGGTAAGTCATCCGCGGATAGCACTATCCTGAGACCAACAAGGATGTGTCACTATCCTGAACCTTATATGCACTACTTCCTTTACCATTGCTTAATAAGGCACTCTTCCCCAATACAATATTCTGTCAGCATTGTAAAAGAAGAAACAAGCAGACACATAACAGGTTTAGCATGTACTAGTATATGAAACTCATTTCATTGAACCAGTTCATTGGTAAGGTGGACATGATTAAACTACCAAGTCTTCTATTGCCAAGTACTAGTACATAATAAAAGCATCAAACAAACATATATCTATGTCCTATGGTCACTGCATTGTCTTGCCAAATCAAAATAGAGACACGGTTCAAATCATATCAGTTCAAGACAAAGCAGCAGCGAAAGAATACAAAGCATGGGAAACTACACGGCACAACAAGTTTTCAGATGGGTACCACGGGTCTACATGTACAACAACACTATTGGCTCTGTTGTGATGCTAGTAATGTGCATGATATGAGAAGTCAACTATATACACAATTGAAATTGAAATCAACAGAGCTATTGATAAGAGCAAGCCTGTTAAAGAAACATGCATGAACATACCTGCTGTGCCATTGGAGTTTCGATTGGATCCTTCAATTTAAAAATAAGTTTGTATGAGTAAATACAGTGATACAAGAGCAAAGCAGTATGCACGGTAGCAATCATAGTTAAAAAAGGTGCGCCTAAGCGAGCGCTTAAGCGCGCCTAGGCTCTAGGCGTTGGCGAAACGCATTACGCATAACTACGCTTAATCTGTGCATAACTGCGCATAGCATGCGCTTTGGTCAGTAAAGCGCAAGGCGGTGGCAAAACGCACAATTAACGCCTAGAGCTTTTTTGAACTATGATAGCAATGGAATCTTAAATTAGAACAGTTGTGCTTCAGGTTAGGCACTTGTTCTACATGAACAGAGTACAGTAAGACTCAAGAATATAGTACTTAAAATAGAAAATGAGCTCATAAACCTTACCACATTCTTGGTTCGGGACCAGTACAGAACAAGGCGTTCCCAGTCGTCGTCCAGTAAATGTGTCTCAGGAGAACGTAAGTGAATTTGATGAGTTTCTTTGCCGGTGAAGTACGTTTTCTTTAGGTAATTCCGATACTGCCACCAAGCATTCTTGAAGATAGCGGAGGTATTAGCACAGGTTACCTTATCTTGAGTTTCCAAATTGGTCCTTCTCTATAGAGAAAAATGGGAAAATTTGCTATATTATAACCATCATGGAGGTAGGATGTATGGGACAAAGCAAAGTAATTGCCATGAATAACATTACTTACACATAACTCCTAGACAAACACCTGCAACTGACATTTTCCTTCATCTTCGGTATAATATTTCCAAGATGGGAAGATACGCACATACGATTTAACAACATCAAATGCGATATATGCTAAACTATGATTAGCTGGTTGTGCTTCCTCGATAGGAATAGACGTACTAACTGGTGGAGTTGGGGTTCGCTGTGGTAGTACTGGCCCATTGGGCACTGGAGCTGCCTTACTAACTGCTCTTGTTTGGGAGCTCTGTGGTGGAGATGGTGCTGTGTCAACAGGAACTGGGTTACTATCTGCTGGGGTTGGGGTTAGATTGGGTGAAGCTGGTTCTCTGTCCATCGCAGTAGGGGTACAATCTGCGAGTGAGGGAGTCCTGGATTAGGGGGTGTCCGGATGGCCGGACTATACCTTCGGCCGGACTCCTGGACTATGAAGATACAAGATTGAAGACTTCGTCCCGTGTCCGCAAGGGACTTTCCTTGGCGTGGAAGACAAGCTTGGCGATACGGATATGTAGATCTCCTACCATTGTAACCGACTCTGTGTAACCCTAGCCCTCTCCGATGTCTATATAAACCAGAGAGTTTTAGTCTGTAGGACGAACAACAATCATACCATAGGCTAGCTTCTAGGGTTTAGCCTCTCTGATCTCGTGGTAGATCTACTGTTGTAATACCCATATCATCAATATTAATCAAGCAGGACGTAGGGTTTTACCTCCATCAAGAGGGCCCGAACCTGGGTAAAACTTCGTGTCCCCTGCCTCCTGTTACCATCCGACCTAGACGCACAGTTCGGGACCCCCTACCCGAGATCCGCTGGTTTTGACACCGACATTGGTGCTTTCATTGAGAGTTCCTCTGTGCTGTCGCCATCGGGAAGGATGCCTCATCCCGTCTTTAAAGACGGCACCGTTGCTAAGGGAGCTTTGGCTGTCAGCCAAACTCTCCAGCTAGGCGGTTTCCTTATGACCGCCTGTTCGGCTGTTGCGCCGACGATGACCTCTCGGGTCATCGAAAGAAATCTTCACGTCAGCTCGGAATTCGCCGAGCAGCTAGATCCAATGGAGCTCTCTTCCCTAAACGAGCTCTTGGATCGCATCGCCACCCTGGGAGTCGCTACGGATTACGACCGGATTGGGCCTAAACCCGATCTGAGAGAGATTAACTCTCCCCAGGTCACCCATCACATTGTCGTGGTAGAGGGACAGTGCGGCAACCCTTCATCTATCTTAAGGACTAGCTATGTCCGGATTCCCGATCCCTCCAAGCCAGATACCCACGGAGGGGAGGACATCACTCAAGACCTGAACTTAAAGTCAGGCGACGGACTAGATTCATTGGGCCACATCCAAGAATCCCAACGCCCGAGTTCGGAAAATCCCTGGTCCCAGGTTCTCAGATTGGGTGAGGTTTCGGATTTGATTCAACCCACCCGTACATAAGCGATCTATCCCAAATTAGGCAAGAGCCCAAAGAAACAGTACATCATTACTGGGCCAGATTCCTCCTGGTTATGAATAGGATAAAGGACTGCCGCGAGGAAGACGCAATTTCATTCTTCTGCAATAATTGCACGGACAAGGGAATCCTCAACGCCATAAGTCGCCGTGATATTACACGCTTTGCTGACTTGGCGTACATAGTACGAAAGTACTGTGTGATGGAAAGCGCCTGGAAAACCGAAACAAAATTTTGGGACAATACGGCCTTGAATACAAACCCGGTCCAAAATAAAAGGGTGCATCATCGTCAGACACCCGGGTTCAATACCAAAAAGAAAAAGCCCTCTACAGGGCACAGAACCGTACTGGAAGGATGGCTTGATGGACCCTATAAAATTCATAGTGCCGAGGGCGCCACACCAACTCACAGCGTTAGAGCATGTTGGATACTCCGGCAGGTGGCAAAAATTGGCGAAGATCTTCTAATTCCGGAAGCCACAGAAAGTCACCCCAAAGAAACCAGTATGGTATTAACAGTCTTCGAGACTTTCGCATCAAATAATATGCGAAAAAGAACACTCCGCGGCCTT
Source organism: Triticum urartu (assembly GCF_056163025.1). Taxonomy (NCBI): domain Eukaryota; kingdom Viridiplantae; phylum Streptophyta; class Magnoliopsida; order Poales; family Poaceae; genus Triticum; species Triticum urartu. The sequence continues at coordinate 583,007,234 of NC_141879.1, forward strand.
GCCGTCAAGTAGCAACAATAAACCCATGGAGTGACACGGCTATTACTTTTAATGCCAGTGACGAACCTAAATTCCGAACAGCCAGAGCACCAGCCACATTGGTCCTCAGTCCAATAGTGGACGGCTTTCGTCTTACCAAGGTACTATGGCGGCAGCGGATTGAACCTCATATATGAGGAAACCCTTCAAAAAATGGAAGTAGACTGGAACCGCATTGAGGGAAGCAGCACAACCTTTAGAGGAATAATCCCCAGTCGGGAAGCGTGCTGTATAGGAAAAATCACATGATATGTGGTGTTCCGCATGCTGGATAATTACAGGTCTGAAGAGGTCACGTTCCAGGTGGCCCCGTTCAGTAGCGGATATCACGCTCTGCTAGGGCGGGAAGCTTTTACAGTCTTCCAAGCAATACCCCATTACGGGTACATGAAGCTCAAGATGCCCGGGCCTAACGGAATCATCACTCTCGTTAGTGATCTGGACATAGCACTCCGCGCCGAAAACAAGACAGCCGCACTGGCCCTCGAGGCGCTATCCGAAGCCCTAGCGACTGAGGAACTGACTGCGCTGCGCTCCATGGTGAATAGGGATGATGTGATACTCGATAAAAGATCCAAGTCCACCTCCTTTAAATCGGCGGACGAAATAGTCAAATTCTAGGTCCATCCAACGGACCCCAATAAAACAGCTTCCGTCGGGGCACAGTTAAACCCTGATGTAGACGCCGCACTGCGAGAGTTCCTACGAGAGAACTGGGACATTTTCGCCTGGAACCCTTCATACATGCCAGGAATCCCACGCAGGCTAGCCGAACACAGCTTAAATATCCTAAAAGGATTCAAGCCAGTCAAACAGGCTCTTCGGTGTTTTTCCGAACCTAAGAGACAGGCCATGGGAGAGGAACTAGCCAAGCTATTGGAGGCCAGATTCATCAAAGATATCAAACATCCGGACAGGCTAGCAAACCTGGTGATGGTACCAAAGAAGGACAAATCCTGGCGCCTGTGCGTTGATTTCAAAGACCTTAACAAGGCTTGCCCAAAGGATCCCTTCCCTCTCCCCCGCATCGATCAAATTATCGACGCTACCGCAGGACACCATTCGTTGTGTTTCCTCGACGCATACTCCGGCTACCATCAAATAAAGATGGCAGAGTCAGACCAAGCCGCAACGGCATTCATCACACCATACGGTCCATTTTGCTTCAACACAATGCCCTTCGGACTCAAAAACGCCGGCGCAACATATCAGCGCATGATTCAGACATGTCTGGCAAACCATATCGGCACAACAGTGGAGGCATACGTAGATGATGTGGTCGTTAAAACAAGACATGTCGAATCTCTAGTAGACGACTTGAGGCTAACATTCGATAACCTTCGAACATACGGCATCAAGCTCAACCCGGAAAAATGCGTTTTCGGCGTTCCAGCCGGAAAGCTCTTGGGCTTCATTGTATCCGGTAGAGGAATTGAAGCAAATCCAGCCAAGATCCGAGCTCTGTCACAATTGGATATCCCGAAGGACCTCAAACAAATACAAAAATTAACCGGATGCGAGGCGGCTCTAAGCCTCTTTATCTCCCGCTTAGGAGAAAAGGCCCTACCCCTTTACCGCCTCCTTCGGCGCACCGAACACTTCGAGTGGACGGATGCAGCCATGACCGGACTCGACAAAATAAAAGCCATCTTGGCAACAAACCCAGTCCTGGCCGCGCCAAACATTGGCGAACCAATGCTATTATACATTGCAGCAACCCATCAGGTCGTAAGCGTAGTGCTCATCGTCGAATGAGAAACGGACGGACACAAATTCCCCCTTCAAAAGCCGGTCTATTATGTGTCCACTGTCCTTACTCCGTGCAAGTCACGGTACCCGCACTATCAAAAGATTGCGTACGCAGTGTTTATGGCATCCCGGAAGCTGCGACACTACTTTCAAGAGTGTTCAATAACAGTAGCCTCGAAAGTGCCACTTAACGATATTATAAATAACCGCGACGTGACGGGCCGGATTGCAAAATTGGCCATTGAGCTCCTCCCGTTTGACATAACTTACAAGCCACGGCGAGCTATCAAGTCGCAAGTTTTGGCTGACTTCGACGGCTCCAAAGAGTACGACACATATTCAAACTGGGTCATGTACTTCGACGGCTCCAAAATGTTGGCCGGTCTAGGGGCTGGCGTCGTTTTGACGTCCCCCACAGGAGACACAGTTCAATATGTACTCCAGATAATGTACACAGACTCCAACAACGGAGCCGAATATGAGGCCCTTTTACATGGTCTCCGGATGGCAGTATCCATGGGCATTCAACGCCTAGAGGTGCGCGGGGACTCGAACCTCGCAATATCCCAAATAAATGGAGACTTTGATGCCAAGGATCCAAAAATGGTAGCTTATCGCAACGCCGTCCTAAAAATGTCAGCTCGGTTCGAAGGGCTCGAATTTCACCATATAGCCCGGGAAAATAATCAGGCGGCAGATGTCCCGGCACGCATCGGCGCAAAACGCGATGTAGTCCCCCCCAACATCTTCTTGGGAAGGCTGTTCAAGCCGTCCGTAGTATGGGAAGGGGAACCTGGCAATAGCAGCCCGGACCCAACCGCACTGCCCGACACCGAACACTCTGACACAATTGGAGGCTCTGCCAATGAAATAACACCCTCAGCCCACGTAATAATGGCCGTCATCGCCCCGTGGACAGAACCATTCCTCGCCTACCTTACCAGGCAGGAACTCCCTGAGGACCAAAATGAGGCACGCTGCATAGTGCGGCGATCTAAAGCCTATAAAGTCCATGAGGGAGAGCTTTATAAGAAAAGCACTACCGGAGTCCTTCAAAGGTGCATCTCCGAAGAGGAAGGGCGGAACCTCCTGGCTGAAATTCATGCCGTACTCGGCGGACATCACGCTGCAGCTCGGTCCCATATAAGCAAGGCCTTCCGTACGGACTTTTATTGGCCGACCGCCCGGGCAGACGCCCAGGACTTAGTCCAACGATGCGTCGGTTGCCAGCCTTTTGCAAACCAAAGCCATATGCCACCCACCGCCCTCCAAACTATCCCCATCACTCGGCCCCTCGCGGTCTGGGGGCTTGACATGGTTGGACCCCTTAAAGGCGGAACCCACAAGAAAAAATACTTACTGGTCATGGTGGATAAGTTCACCAAATGGATAGAAGCCAAGCCTGTTAAGACGGCCGAATCCGGACCGGTGATAGACTTTATATCCAGGGTTGTACACCGTTACGGCGTCCCCCACAACATCATCACTGATAACGGCACGAACTTTACGGCCAATGAGGTAAAACTCTGGTGCAAAAACATGGGCATCAAGCTCAATTATGCTTCCGTCTATCACCCACAAACTAACGGCCAGGTCGAACGTGCAAATGGTCTTATCATGAGTGGCATCAAACCCAGATTAGTACGGTCCCTTAAGGAATCTAATACGCACTGGGTAGAGGAGCTTGACTTCGTACTCTGGGGGCTGCGGACCACGCCGAATTGCACCACCGGATACACACCATTCTTCATGGTGTACGGCGCAGAGGCAGTTTTGCCCTGCGACAAAATTCATGACTCACCTCGAGTGCGCATGTACGAAGAAAGAGAAGCCGAGGTCGACCGGCAGGACAGTTTGGACGCCTTGGAGGAAGAGCGTGATGTGGCAAAAGCTCGTTCCGCATTCTATCAACAGCAGGCTCGAAGATACCAAAGCAGAGAAGTACGGGCCAAAAATTACAACGTTGGCGAATTAGTTCTACGCCTGCCAGAGAAGAAAAAGGACAAACTCAAGCCCAAGTGGGAAGGTCCCTTCGTAATCGACCAAGTCCTAACTAGTGGAGCGTACCGCCTGCGAGATGCATCGGATAACCGACTCGAGCCGAACCCATGGAACGCAGCCCGTCTACGAAGATTCTATGCCTAGCGCCGGACTCTGTGTTCGTCTCCTTCCTCTGTCTATTTTTTATATACTTTCTGTCTTACATTTCTCTCCTTCTCTCTCTCTTATAGCCTTTAAAGGCTCATAAAGTGACGCGCTATCCGCGCTCATTAAACCTGGGGGCTTCTTTAAACAGAAGCTTATTTATACGGGCTTCATGCCCAACACATGTGTCACACTTCCGCATGTACCTTTTATTCGCCATTATATGCATCGATATGACTTAAGTTTTGGCCAAGCTGGGTTGCCTGGCTCCTGTGCTTACCCCTACGTTCCCGATTGTTCGGCTAGGTGGTAAAGGGAGCACCTGTGCGATTGTTACTACCAGGTCATCCGGATGTGTACCTCAGACTGGGTGAAGCCGAAAGCTAGCGTTCTTAAGGGAATATTCGGTCGGTGAACTAAAGATGATCTTTTCTTTCACTTATTTATCTATACGCCCCTAGATGTTTTTCCTGCGTCTCTTTTTGCAGAATGGACATGCACTTTAGGGCATGCCTCCCAGGGAAAGGAACCCCTAAAGGAACTATTCTCCCTGGAAGATGTTTCTTACTAACCATGTAATATAACATAACTAGTTGGGCACTTGTCTGTTCAAGCACTAATGACCCCTACGCCTGGTCTCCATGCATACCCCGGTACTTACATAACCGCGAGGGTATTCGGACACACTCCGGACCGTCAGGTCCCGAGGTTGAAGCGAAAAGGTCGGCCATGACAAACGATCTACAATCCGGCTAGAAGGCATTACACATGTCAATTAAAATTACATAGTCAATCTAACTAATTGTATTCCTCTTCAATCCCATCTAACAGGCTATCTAGTTTACAGTCCTGTTGGGAATACTTTGCGGCCAACTCTACTTGGCCGTATACTAAGCTCACAGGGATCTCCTTCCCATCGGGCCCTACGGGTCCGACCTCGGCCATGTGGTTTGGGTCAGCCTTCGTGTAATGCGTCTTCACCATGGCCCAGGCCTCCCTGGCGCCTTGACGGCAGGCCGACATCTTCCACAATCGGAAGCGCCGCCGCGCTCCCTTCAGCTTCTCTACAAGCTCTCCAAGGCCTTCGGGCATGGAGACGGACGGCCACAAGGCCTGGGCGACGCCTTGCATCACCTGCCGAACTCGCTCGTGCAGTTGGGAGAGCTCGGGAAGAAGGTCACCCCTAGAACCGGGCATTTCCTCTGCAGGACGACCTGTCAGCATACCTACAGACATTACTCTGTTAGTCGACTTCCTTGCTGAACTCTTTTTTTTCAAAGTTCGTTTAAGCACTTACTATATATGCCGCGTCAAAGCCACTTATTCTCCTTCACGAAGTCCAACAGCTGGGCACGAACGTCCTTCAGTTCAACGCCTAGCTTGGTGTTGGCATCTTGGAGATCGTTCTTCTCCCGCCTCACTTTTGTCAGCATGCTCTCACCAGCCTTTAGCTGGCGTCGGAGTTGTTGCACTTCCGGATTTAATCCGGCGCCATCTGCAATTTCATTTGTCAGATTTGCACCCACGCCGCACTTCACAAAATACTTATCTTTCGAAGCGTATATTACCAGAGTGGGTCTCCTTGGGATCCCCTGCCGCGGCTAGTGCGGCCTCAAGTTGGGCTTTGCACTCTTCCAGCTCCTGGGACAGCAGGGTATTCTTTTCTGTAAGAACCTGCATAACAGATGATCCTTAAATCAGTTATTCTAACTATTTCAAGTCTCGGGGGCTACTGGTATACATATATAATTGCCAAAATTTTCTTACCCGTATGTCTTTCACATACTGCTCCGTGGCTCTGGCTAGACCATGTTGAGCGGCACGGAGGTATGCGTCTCCCGAATTGAAGGCATCCAATGCCTCTTGGGAGAAACAAGCGTCGCGAAGAACAGTCCGGCGACGCCTGTGGTTCATGGCACTCTCCACCTCAGAATTGGTGGCAGACAGCCTGTCCGCATCCTTTGTCGGAGGAGCGTCCGGTGTGCACCTTGTGTTTGCCTCCGCTTCCAGACCAGGCTTTGGAGCCTGGCTGGTGGAGGCGCGATTGGCAACCTCTCCGGATATAGTCCGGCGAGATCTCTTCGTCCTGAAGAAAGCACGAGCGTTAATATGCCTTGAAGGAATAACACCTGAGAATAGGATGGCGCGCTATACCTTTGCGCCGGCGTCTCAGTCCGGACCGTACTTCTTTTCAGCCCGCGGGGCCTCGCCGCCCCTTGTTGGCTAGTCGTCGCAGGCTCGGCCTCCCGTCTCAAGGACCTCCCCTGCAAAACATGGTTGTCATACGGCAGTCAAAAACACGTGAGGACATATCCTTTTTCAAAGTGCTGGAACTTCGGTCTCAGTTACCTGTGAGGCTGGGAGTAACCCTGGGTAATCGGCCGTAATGGCCACCAAGGCGTTGTCCTTGCTCAATTGATGAAATACCCTATCAATCAGCTCCACAGATAAGACCGGATCCTCTTGAGAGGACGGGTCGAGGGACCTTCCTGGGTCCTCGGGTTGTGGAGGAGGGCTGTTTATTTATTTAACAGCCTGGCGCAGTTCCTGTGTTGAAGTCATTAGACTGAATATTTAACAATGGGAATATGAAACAGATGGGCAAGTAAAAGTGACCACTTACCTAGCTTGGGGGATTGTACATAGAAAATCCACCCTGTGGGTTGATGCGGAGAAATTCCTCCTCTTCTCCTTTGTACAAAGTGGACAAGATCTTTAGTAGAGCGGCAGCCGAATCCGGCCCCTTACGGCCGTAGCGGGTGGCGTCGTCCTCCTCGTTGAAGTCCCACATGGGGTGGCCTCTATACTGAAGCGGCTGCACCCCCCGCATGATGCATTCGGCCATAACCCCGATCATGGTCAGTCCAGAATGGGCTAACAATCTTATCCGGCCCATCAGGTAAAGGACGTCCCTGTCACTTTCCCTCTGAGGGCTCCGTGGACGCCAGCTTAGGCGCTTCTTTAGGGGAGCACTGTCGAACTCAGGGAGGCCGATCCGGACAGGATCCGGCAGCGGGACGTCCTCTATATAAAACCATTCCGAAGGCCAGTCTTCGGACGCCTTCTTTGGGGTTCCGGATAGATATCCGGTCCCAGCGATGCGCCACACTTCGGCTCCGCCCACTTGATATATTGACCCCTCCTTAGAGCGGGGCACAAGGCAGAATAGCCTTTTCCACAGCGCGAAATGAGCCTCGCAGCCCAAAAACAGCTCGCAAAGGGCTACGAAGCCTGCGATATGCAATATGGAGGCAGGCGTGAGGTTGTGCAGCTGGAGTCCATAGAACTCCAGAAGCCCTTGGAGAACAGATGAATTGGAAATCTGAGCCCTCTTATTAAGTAAGGGGCAAGGCATACCCACTCTCCTTTGGAGGGATTGGGGGCGCTCTCCGCTTGCTCTCCGCCATTATAGGTGGCAAGTCCGGCTCGAACTGGGACCATATAGGCCGGGGGGAGAAATCCCTTGGTCTGGAGCTTCACTAGCTCGCTGTGCGGGATGGAGCACTTCTTCCAATCTCCGGGCTGAGGGCTGGAAGGGAGAGAGGAGGAGTTGCGGCGGCTGGCCATGATAGAATGGACCTCTGTCGCATACGCTCCGATGAATACTCGCGGAAGGGAGAAGGTGTGGTTTGGATCTAAATCCTCGTCCCCTTAAATAGGCGGCTCATTCACGTGGCTAGGGGTGTAAATATAAAAAACACCCTGACTTTTCGTATTCGTTTGACACGTGGAAAATGGCCATTATTGGGCATAGAAGCCAAGGAGCACTACATTTACAAGAAACCGGACACTATTCAACAGGTACACGGAATTTGGAGGAGAACCCGCCTTGCAATCCCAAAGACAATCTGCGCACCAGACTCGTCGTCATTGAAGCCTGGTTCAGGGGCTACTGAGGGAGTCCTGGATTAGGGGGTGTCCGGATGGCCGGACTATACTTTCGGCCGGACTCCTGGACTATGAAGATACAAGATTGAAGACTTCGTCCCATGTCCGGAAGGGACTTCCCTTGGCGTGGAAGGCAAGCTTGGCGATACGGATATGTAGATCTCCTACCATTGTAACCGACTCTGTGTAACCCTAGCCCTCTCCGGTGTCTATATAAACCGAAGAGTTTTAGTCCGTAGGACGAACAACAATCATACCATAGGCTAGCTTCTAGGGTTTAGCCTCTCTGATCTCGTGGTAGATCTACTCTTGTACTACCCATATCATCAATATTAATCAAGCAAGACGTAGGGTTTTACCTCCATCAAGAGGGCCCGAACCTGGGTAAAACTTCGTGTCCCCTGCCTCCTGTTACCATCCGACCTAGACGCACAGTTCGGGACCCCCTACCCGAGATCCGCCGGTTTTGACACCGACAGCGAGAGTTTGGGTTATGTGTGGTAGGGATGGTTCTCGTGCATGTACAACCAGGGTGCTATCTCCACTAAGAGGTAGCACTGTTTTAGCTGGTTCTCTGTCCATCGTAGTAGGGTTACAATCTGTGAGAGTTTGGGTTATGTGTGGTAGGGCTGGTTCTCGTGCATGTACAACCGGGGTGCTATCTCCACCAAGAGGTAGCACTGTTTCATTTGAAGACCATGTTTTTAGTCCGCTAGATGCTGGCATCACCCGCTCCAATTCAAATGGCTGATAAATAGGAAACCTAGTTGAATGTACAGACATTGTATGAGAGACAGATGCAATAGATAGTGTGGAAAAAAGAGGGCATGAAATAGTTGACATGTATATTGTTTAACTAAAATGGATAACATGACATAATTTCACATATATGATGTCTATCTAAACTGGATAGCATAGCATAACATAATTCAAAGATATGATGAATAACTAAACATGATTGCATGACATAATTCACCTACATGTTATCTAAGTAATCAGGATCACATCATTTAATTCACATATGTGATTTATATGCTAAACAGAGGGCATTAGATATGATGTCTGAACTAAGAACATGGTGTTGAATATTGTGTATATGATGTCTAAACTATGCAATGCAAGACACTATATGCATGATATGAGCAGTATAACCTTGCCAAGTTAGAGCATGCACCTCGGTGGGGGAATAGGACTGGTCATCTGTCTCTGAATCCATCTCTGAGGAGCTATCGGGACCCAACAAGAGATCTGCTTCGACAGGTAGCACTGTCTACTCTGAAGGCCTTGTTTTCAGTCCAGATTTTTTAATCTCCCACCCAAATGGTTGATTCACAGGAAGAGTAGTTTAATGTAGAAACACTGTCCACAAATGGAAATGTAATGAAGAAAAGGATGGGCAAGATATCATTCAAATATATGATGCCTGGTTAAATAGGATGGCATTGCACATTTCACGTATATTATGGCTGGCTAAAAGATATGAGACTGCATAATTCCCATATATGATATAGAAACTAAACAGGTGGCATTACAGAACATGTCTAAATTAAGCAGATGACATATATGATGTCAAAAGTAGGCACTGCAAGGCAACATATGCATGATATGACTAACATCATCATGCCAAGGTAGAGCAAACACCTTGGGGGTTAAATAGGAGTGGTTAGCGACGTCTGAATCCGCCACAGAACAGATATCTTCCTCTGGATTACAATCTAGAGAGGGGTGGGGAGGGTTTGCCATTGAACCCACCATGGAGTGATGTCTGCATGACATTGTATTGCCGCGCAAAACTCTTCTCCTTTTCTCTACATGTTCAGCATGACTGTGTACAATATCTGACATGCATACGAAAAAAAATATGGTGAGATTATGTAAGGAGAGCATGCAGAAATTTAGAGTGATGGTAACAACCAGTGGATGGATCCAAAAATAATGATAGCAGGTTGATGATTGCTTTAATTTAATAAAAAGACAGATGATGGTTTCTTTACTATTTGTTTCCCACCCAAGATGAACAACATAGGCATACCCTAGGTGAACCAGATATTAGACAGAGATACTATTCATTGCTTCCTCGATATGTGCCCCACAACTAATTTAGAACTCAAGTCTCAACATTAATTTGGACCTGACTTGGAGTCCAAGAGGTGAACATGACGTTAAAGTAGCAGGTAATTTTAAGCAATGCATAACATAAGCAGAAACAAAAGAGTGCGACCTCTCTTGTGGAACCATGTACTCCTCAGGTTCATCTGCTGAGTCGATGATGGTGATGCCGTTGCGGTGGGTGCCGGCGGCAGGGAAGGAGATCTGAGGCTGCGAAAGACGGTCAGGAGTCATGATGTCTGGTTTGGTGGATGTTTCTGTTGATGGAGCAGCTTAATTGAGGTGGATGACATCGCGACAGGAGCAGGACAAACCACACAAAGTTCCCTTTGACACCTACCTGTAATTGAAGTAATTCTGTATGGGCTCATTTGGCTTGCATGATTCTAAAAACGCAGGGATAGGAAAACACCAGAATAGGATAGGAATGCACATGGTAAACATCGCATTTGTAAACACATGATTTCTGTCAACTTGAGTGTTTGGTTTACAGGAATTGGAAGAGCAGAGGAATGCAAAGAAACATGGCCAAAATAAAGTGAAACATATGAAAGCGTGTACAATTAGAATGTTATTCTGCCACTAATGCACTTGGTCTTGTTTTCATGCATAGGATTTTGAAAAGTAGGTCCAAGTGGATGTTTTGCTTCATTCCTTTCAACAAAATGCATGAATAATTGAATAGTAGAGTGCCATTGGAAAATTCCCTATTGCTATGTTTTTCCGTCGAACCAAAATAACCCTAATGGATCGACAAGAATGTATAGTAATAAGTGATGCAACAAGTGTACAACCTCTTTGCCATAGCCGTGTCGACCTCAGCATCATTGGGTTGGTCGCTGAAGCAGTTGAGGCAGAGGTGGCTGTCGGAGGTGTGGAGGAAGATCTGAGGAATCTGTAGACGGTGTCCAGGGCACTACTCTATTGCGATGGATCGTTCCGTCATTGGAGCAGCCCCGGTGAGCCGTAAGACGTCAAGGCTGAAGCAGCACAAGACATACATCGTCAATCTCAAGTGAGATTCTAATAGCATCTGCAATAGATGATGTAAAATAGATGTAAAATTTACATGACCAAAAACCACCTGACTACAACATATGAGGTAAAAATTGTTGACTCTGAACTTAACTGTTGAAACTGAAATTTACTGTGGAATCTGAATGTTACTATCGAAACTGAACGCAATGGTAGTAGAGAGGCACTTGACATGTAGTTTAGGGAGGGCCTGCAGTTCATCTTCAACCTGCACCCCCCTGAGCCGCCAGCCACCACCGGCGAAACCGCCGGCCCTAGTGCCGCCTCGCCGCCCCGAAACAACTCCCCACCGCCGGTCCGCTGCTGCCTCGGCCAGCCCTATAGCCCCCCCGCCCCCACCCTGAACTCCAGTGAGCCCCCCACCCACTGAAAATCGACTGACCCAAAAGTTGATTCAGTCGACTGAAGTGTAGCTAAATCAGAGCAGAGCAGCAGCAGCACGAGCGAGGGGGAGAGCATCAGCAGCTGGGCGAGTGAGCGATCGAGCGAGAGCCAGAGTAGCAGCAATAGATCTGGCTGGTATGGACGCCGCCGCTGAAGGGGCCTCACTGGGGGAGAGCCGCCGTGGAGATGTCGCCCGCGGCGCCGGCTTCAAGGTAGCCGCTCCATGGGGGTGCGGGATGGAGCACCGTCAGCGTCGGGGGGTCGAGCTAAGGAGATGGTGAGATGCGATGAGTGTACAACCTCTTTGGTGGCACCGAGTAGGCCTCGGCTTCGTCCGAGGAGTCGATGAGGATGTTGCGATTCTGGTGGAGCAGGTTAAGGCAGCACTGTGGGGATGGAGCAGACGCGATAGACGAGGTGATCATCGGAGCAGATCCTTGGAGGTGGAGGACGGGGCGGTTGAACCGGGGGGATGACGAGATGGATGACGGATCCTCATCTGGGGAGGTGGACGAGGGACGTCGAGCTGTTGCGGTTGACGACGTCATCGGGGAAGAGGCTCCGGCTGGGCAGCGGTGAGGTGGCAGACGGAGGAGGGTGGGGTTTCGCGGCTGGAGCGGAGAGGTTATGGCGGCCTAGGATTTCGAACGGCAAAAAGGAGGCGATGGGAGGGGGTGAACCATGACTTAGGGACGCGCTTGTCCAAAATGTAGGGTGTGTTACAAAAGTACCCCCCCCCCACCGATTTGAACTAGCGACCCTTTCAGCTCAGTGTTAGAACGGGGATTTCGCGTGTCGGGATTTGGCAGCTGGAGGGAGTTTTCACGCGTGTTGTAATTTCGGGATAGCAAGGCGCGGGTTGTGAAGGCGCCAGTTTTGGGAGCACGGTATCCGAATTTTGGGGATATAACAAGGCGCGGGTTGAATTTTAGGGACAAGCCTAACGTGTAATATTGTACTTGTACGTACCAAATCAATTCGCACTTCCCTCAACCAAAAACAAAATGAAAAAAATAAAAATATTCACACCACACAAAGAGAGAGTCTTGCCCCATTTTACTATAAAAATGCTATTCAAATCTACTCCCTCCTTCCATCTATATAGGGCCTAATGTGTTTTCGATGCCAACTTTGACCAAATATTAGAGCAATAATATATGACATGCAACTTACACAAAGCACACTATTAAATTCGTTTGTGAGAGGTTCTTTCAATGATATAATTTTCACATTGTGCTTGTCATGTACTATTAATCTTGTCGATAGTCAAATGCGGTTTTAAAAAACGCATTACGCCCTATATAGATGGAAGCAGGGAGTATGGATCCATGTTATGTCCAATTAAAATGTTTCGCTTGCTGTATAATGCATGTAACCTATTCATACCAACATTTTAGTGCATTCCAAATGTCTATACTACCGCTGCAATTCGAACTGAATTTGAATTTGTTTCTCTATTTCAATAAGAATCTACAATCATGATTGTTGCCAACTTTAACCATCATTCGTGTATTACCTTAATAACACACCACATGATTACTATAGAGATAGATATGAACTATGTGTACTACATGAACTCGAATTCTATTTTTTGAATACACTTGATGTTGATTCCAAATAATAGTACATTTGATGTACTAACTATATATTCATAATCTAAACCATGTTCCATACGTGTACATCGTGTTTATCACACATAGTATAGTGCCCCGCCCCCTACATTATGACAAGTATTTAGACCTGAGCTCCAAAAGCCACACATTAGCCCAAATTATGATAAATGTTCGATATATTATACGTAGTACTAGCAAGATGCCCATGCATTCCACAGAACATCAACATGATCAAGGCGAGGCCTAATTCGCAAATATGGAGAGGGTTGTGGGTATCTTTTTTCAAAATTGCCATAGTTTCCTTCCTATCCATCAGATATAAATCGGACGGCCTATATTGCAGGATGGCAGGGACACCATCATCAACAACTCCATTTTTTATAAGAGTAGAGATAAAATATATTATATGTAGTATAACATGTTCATAACCACACCATGTGTATCACCGTTATATATATTCACACATGCATTAGTTTAAAACACTATGATAAATTCTTCAAATATCTGAATTCACTTTTTATAATGAAGTATGATCTCTATTCGTCTTTTACACCCACACAATCCTCTTATCTTTGTAGCTAGCTAGCGCTAACTTTCTCTCGTGCATGCACATGCTCGCATCCCTCTCACCCTCCCTCAGCATTCTCTAGCTCCATCGCGCAAATTCATCTTTTCACTTTAGGCCGTTCACCCATGGTGTGTGTAGGACCCCCCAACTCCTTCTTTACGGCACACATCGATCGATATGCCTCTCTATCCAGGTGTTCCTAGCACAAACACAAGCTTACCCTCTTCTCTTATCACCATCCATGCCTCACTCCCACCACTCTTTTCATCGATCTCGTACTCGCACACTCCTTCCCCCTCGATATAGTATGACTCTCGCACCACCTCCTAGATGCATCCCTCTCTCTCTATCCTTCTCCCCGTGCCTCATTTGCTTCTAACACACACATGCATGTATACCGATCGATCTCCCAAGATATACCTAGGTCGACTTTAACTATTCCCCCCCCCCATCGATTGACGTACCTCACAAGTTATGTCTCTCCTTTCTCTGACAAAGGACGATTGATCTTCCTATGTAGTTGTGTCTGCTTACCACAGCCATATCGTCCCCCCTCATCATTCGTGCATGCCTCCTGACCCGTCTCTCACATGCACGTGCACAGACAGGCAACCATCCCCTCTCTTATTGATATTGCAGGCGTGCCCTCCGGTTGTGTAGCAAGCCTATCCCGCCATTTGTTAGAAGCAACTCCACTACCACTCCCTCCAACACTCTAGCTATGTCTCTCTTCCAACCTTATTCCTCTCCTACACATATGCATGGATGCCGACCTATCTCCCTTAATCATGGGGTAGATCGATCTCCCTTAATACATGAGGTAGGCCTCTCTCCTCCTCCACACATATACCAGCCATTGTACCTCTATAGTTAATTAGGCCTCCCTCCCCCCACCACACACTGATAGTCGAGCGTTGTAGGTAGGTATCCATCCCACAAAGACAAACTGCACCTGTCCCCTCTCTCGTTCTAGTAGGCCAGCCACTCTATATACTTGACATGGGCACACACAAATTCGATGGCACTCTTTATCGACCGCGCGCGCACACACATCATCCCTCTCTTCGATTCTATGGACACCTCAAGTCGATGATACCTCCGCTCTCTTCTCGTGGATCGCCCCCTCTATATATATGATATATCCAGGACTCTATTTCACACACATTGCATATGATACATTTTTTGATTGACCCCCCCCCCCAAAACTCTCACGAACCCACACACTATATCTCTCTAAGTTTGTATCTCTCTCACACAACCCCACATAGGTGGTGTACGTATACAAGAAGAGAATAGGTGACCGTGCACATACTCACGCTTCGTGCCCAGCCACACCCACGCGGGTACATGGTGGAGCTCATTTCTGTACGAAATGGCAGCCCACGTGCTAATTTGAACACGTGTAGCTGTTGTTTACCTACGGAGGTCGTGTACCGCGCGTGCACGAAACAAAGTTTGACTTGATGCGTTGGCGCGTTATTTTTAAATAAAGTTATATCGCTCAATGGCACGTACATAGAATATAAAATGATTTTTATGGAGAAAAAGGTAGTCCGCTCCACTATATACAATGGAGCCTCCCTGCCTGGTACGTCTCTCTTCAGAGTATCTCACACAAGGCTGCGGTGGCCTCTCTCTCTCACTGTTGGTCACTGATCCGGCCGCATCCCGTCCACCGGCGGAAAGGGAGGACGTGCATTGTTTATCCGTTCGACGGTGCCGAGGCAGCACGTCCCGATCTGCGATACACATCGTTCTCTATGACCAAGCTCCGACGCGGTAGTGCCTACGACACCTGCTCGCTGCCGCAGTATGGGCAGATTCCGCCCGCCGCCGCTCGCCTAGTTACATGCCGACGACCTCCAGGTATCCCCTCCGGCCTTGCTCCACTGCCCGTCTTCCCACGTCACTGCATGTGGATCTTCCATAGTTCTTTGCACAAAATGTAGCTCATCCGGCGTACTTTCCATATTGCAATCTCGTCCTCACACCGTTTTAGACAAACACAACCGTGTTGTTATCTT
The DNA here is from genome assembly GCF_056163025.1 of Triticum urartu. NCBI lineage: Eukaryota > Viridiplantae > Streptophyta > Magnoliopsida > Poales > Poaceae > Triticum > Triticum urartu. Next base: position 583,022,788 of record NC_141879.1, read on the forward strand.
CCCTTAGGACAAGGAATATGCTTCTTTTTTGTCGTCGCAACTGTCATCAACAATATTTGTCTTTTTACAAATTTCAAATGGGCATATTTTAGAGTGTAGATTCACTCATTTTGCTTCATATGTGTACTCCCTCCGTTGCTAAATATTTGTCTTTCTAGAGATTTCAACAGGTGACTACATACGGAGTAAAATGAGTGAATCTACACTCTAAAATATGTCTATATACATCCGTATGTAGTAGTCAATTTGAATCACTAAAAAGACAAATATTTGAGTAGTCACTCGTTGAAATCTCTAGAAAGACAAATACTCCGAAGTATATTTAAGAACTGAGGGGTAGTGCACAGCCGCATGGGAGACTCAGACCGGCCGTTGCGCCACATTAATAGTGAGTAATGAGCAATCAAATCATAAGCCCCACCTTTCCCACTGTAAGTTTCTCGGAAAAAGCAACCATCAATACGCTCTTCTTTGAATCCGCTCATACTACTCCATCCGTCACTGTTCATAGAGCGTGCTTCAGAAAAAGAGAAAATCTCTGGGACCAAGGCGACTAGCGATCGGCCTGAAAAATAGCATTGGTAGTTATAGCACGACGTCTATTACTAGAGGAAATAATATGTACACACATGCATGCAGTGCTTCCACCCCAGCTACACACATTGTCGGGGGGATGGACCCCGGGTAGGCAACGGAACCTGGATCTTCTTCAAAAACAATGGGGTCAACACTGCCCCTCAATACCGGCATGCGCTTGGCCGGGTCGCTCGACCCGGCCAAGCCCCGCATGCCGGCCAGACTAGCCGACCCGGCAAGACACGTCGACTCGGCCTCAACAACTAGCACAAGACAGCCGAACCCGGCACGACCAAAGCTTCTTCAACAAGCCAGCACCACCCGTGGCGTGCTACGCAATCCAGCCGCGGGTCAGCACTCGTCCCATCCAGGCCGTGCGATGGGACAAGGCTTCAATCAATGATGACCGAGGCGACAATGCCCCGCCCATGCCTCTGGTCAGCGGGTACGTAGCAACAGTGCTCCTCACCTACACGCTGACCAAGGCCGGTGTGGCTACAGTGCCCCCGCCCCCGCCGCTGACAACAGCAAGCGGCGACTAGACGGAGAGCACTGTACACGACTCGACTCGGCCACGCCCTGATGATTGACAAGACGATGCACAGTCCCCCTAGGCACGCGGGGCACGCACCTAGGGGAACCCGGCGAACCACAAGCCCTCAGCGGGACCCAGCCCGAGTCCCCGGACGCCGACACTATGGGCCCACCAACTTGTAACATTACCATTGTACCCCTGGGGGGTTGACCTATAAAACCCCCCCAGGAGCCCTCATTCAGAGAGACGAGCGAAGAGAGATAGACACACCAGAGAACTCATTCCATCACTCTCTCCAAGTTAGTAACACCCAAGGAGAGGGAACTGCCTAAGCCTTGGCCAGTTTCCTTCCTCTTCCATACAGCTCCAGGAGCGACATTGTACTATCGATCATCCAACAACACTCGACAGGACTAGGGGTATTATCTCTCCGGAGAGCCCCGAACCTGGGTATGTTCGGCGTCCCGCGCCCGCTCATGCCAACCTCGCCTCTGGAGCCCACCAGCACCCTCGAGCCTCCTCCTCTCTTTAGCCATCCCTTGGCATCTGTCGTGCACCCACCATGACAGTTGGCGCCCACCATGGGGCAGCTCGAGGAGCTGGCCGGGATCATGCTTCAGACGGGGCCGTTTTCCTACACCAACGAGTCCGTCGCGCTGGCGAATGGCGTCATCGACGCGCTTGCCGCCTCCTTCGCCATGTTGCGCATCTCCGATGCGTTCGTCACCGATGAGTACCCCATCGAGGTGCTCAGCTACTCCGACTCTCCCCTCTCCCTCAGCGGCGGCGGCCCTGTCGGGGCAGCGGAGGTTCATGTGGAGGTCTTCGCCACCGGCGACGGCTTCTCCTCGTCGAGCGAGACGAGGAAGGCCACCGAAGCCAGGGCCGCGGCGGAACGGATCGAGCCATCCGATCCATTGTGCGCTGCAATGCGGAGCCTCCGCATCCCCATCAATACCGACGTCGACGCCACCAACATCGCCGAGGCCCGAACCCAGCTCGAGGAAAGGCGCCAGCAGATGCTGGACCTGTCTGAGACGCTCGCCGCCACTCAGCGTCGCCTGGACGCCGCTCAACTGGAGCGCAATGCCGCCTATGGATTCACGCCCGCTGCGGCCGGCCCAAGCCGGGTCGCCGATGTGCGTGCCCGGGGAGGAGCGATCGGCCAGGCCCTTGGCGCCGTCCCAATCGTCTACGAGACCCCAGTGAAGAACATGCGTGCTGCCCAGGCAGCCGCAGCCGGCCTGGACCAGCTCGCGGGTGAGGAGCTGAAAGAGCGCATCGGGCGGATGCGCAAACTCCTCCACGCCGCCAATGCCCAACAGGACCTCCTCAACTAGCTCGCCAAGCCGACGGGATCCGGCTCCGCCCGCCTTGGCGGGTCCGGCGAACTTCTGCACACCGATTCCTCGCCACCCGGCGAGGCGCACTCCGGCCGAACCCGGACTCGGCGCGACCAGGCCGCTATAGCCGCTGATGGATTCGGCGACGAGCCCGTCCTAGAGATCCAGTGCGGACCCGGCCAGCACGGCCAGCGTCCGGCCCCAACCGACCCAGCCCCCCGTGGCCTGGCCGCAAGTCGACTCGGCCCGCGCGCCATCGACGACATCGACGCTCGCCACCGCCTCGATTGGCTCGCTCACTCCCTGGAGATGGAGGAGAGTGATGCTACCGGGTCGGCGTGCTTCGGACCCCGCATCCGAGAGGAGCCTTTTCCCAAAGGATTCATGCTCCCCTGTGACACCCGCAAGTACAACGGGACGGTGAAGCCAGAAGACTGGCTCACCGATTACACCACGACCATTCGCATCACCGGTGCCAATCGTCGTCTCGCCGTGCGCTACGCACCGCTCATGCTCCAAGGGTCGGCCCGCACATGGTTGAACAGCCTGCCAACGGGCAGCATCAACACGTGGGTGGACTTCGAGGAAGCCCTCATCCGCAACTTCACGGGGACCTACAAGCGACCCGGCCGCCCTAGCCAGCTCGCCATGTGCATGCAAGGGCCTACGGAGACCGGCCGCGAGTACCTCGCACGCTGGACCGAGCTCCGGAACAGCTGCGACGGCGTCCATGAAGTCCAGGCGATCCAGTACTTCGTCAACGGGTGCCGAGATGGCACCCTCCTCAAGCACAAGCTCTTACGCTTCGAGCCGACCCCCATGGCCGCGCTCATGGTGATGGCGGACAAGTACGCCAACGCTGACTCCGCCATGAAGATCCAGGTGGCACTGGATGAAGCCAGCAAGGCGAAGCCGGTTCCCCCTCCGAAACCGGCCAGTGAAAGCAGCCGAAAGCAGCATCACCAGAACAACAAGCGCAAGGCCGACCAGCCGGCGCCGCGTCGCGACGACCGGCTAGTCGCGGCCACCGAGCCCACGGCGGACTCGGCGGCGAAGCGCCGGCAAACCGGCAAGACGGCATGGCAACCCGCCATGAGCTTCGAGCAGATGCTCGACGCCCCCTGCAAGCACCTCAGTGGCGCAAGACCCTCCGCGCACACGCTTCGGCAGTGCGCCATCACCAAGCGCATCATGAGGGGCGATGTCCCGCCCCCTCTGGCTCCGGCTCCGGGTGCTGGACAGCCGCCCCTCCTCCACCGCCGCCTTCAGCTAGCGGCGCGATGCGGGATGACGCCTACCCGGACCAGAACGCGGCCTACATCGTCTTCACCAGCCTCGGCAACGACAAGTGCAGCGAGCGCCTCCTTCGGCAGGAGGTGAACACTGTCGTCCCGGCCAAGCCAGAGTTCATGCATTGGTCGGATCGCCCGATCACCTGGACCCGGGAGGATCACCCGACAGTCATGCCAAGTCCGGGTGGTTACGCCCTCATCCTCAACCCCACCATCATTGCGCGGCGCACATGCAAGTTCTCCCGAGTCCTCATCAACGGTGGCAGCAGCATCAGCATCCTCTACCATGACACGATGACCAAGCTCAGCCTCAAGGCCGAGGACCTGGAGCCGACCCGGACGATCTTTCACGGCATCGTGCCCAGCCTGTCCTACTCCCCCATTAGCCGGGACCGGCTAGACGTCCTGTTCGGTGACAACAGCCACTTCCAGCGCGAACCGATCTGGTTCGAAGTGGTGGACCTGTCCAGCGCGTATCACGCGTTGCTGGGCCGGCCCGCGCTTGCCAAATTAATGGTGGTTCCCCACTACGCGTACCTGAAGATGAAGATGCCGGGTCCCAAGGGCCTCATCACCATCACCGGCGATTACCGCAAGTCCCTGGAGTGCGCCCAAGACGGTGCCAAGTTGGCCGAGTCGCTGGTCATTGCCGAGGAGCGGTGCCAGCTCGACCGGATCGTCGCCCTGGCAGGCGAGGCCTCCGCCGCGTTGATCCCGACCTCGGACCCGGCCAACGAGGCCGCCTTCAAGCCCTCCAAGGAGATCAAGAAAGTGAAGCTCAACCCAGAAGACCCCAGCTGCAGCAAGTACGTTGTCGTAGGCGCCTGCCTCGACAGCAAATAGGAAGGCGAGCTCGTCGACTTCCTCTGTGAGAATCAGGATATCTTCGCATGGACCCCCAAGGACATGTTGGGTATCCCGGGGAAGTACGCCGAGCACAAACTTCACGTCCGCAAGGATGCCAAGCCCGTCTGTCAACCTCTACGACGATTTTCCGAAGAGAAGAGAACCATTGGTGAAGAGGTGGCCAAGCTTCTGGCGGCCGGCTTCATAATGGAAGTATTTCACCCCGAGTGGCTGGCCAACCCAGTCCTCGTCCTAAAGAAGAACAAGACCTGGCGCATGTGTATCGACTACACCAGCCTTAACAAGGCCTGTCCCAAGGATCCGTTCGCCCTCCCGCGGATCGACCAAGTCATCGACTCAATCGCCGGGTGTGAGCTCCTGTCCTTCCTGGACGCTTACTCCAGCTACCACCAGATCAAGCTGGACCCGGCCGACGCCCTGGAGACACCCTTCATCACGCCCTTCGGGGCGTATTGCTACGTCACCATGTCGTTCGGCTTGAAGAACGCCGGCGCCACCTTCCAGCGCTGCATGCAGAAATGTCTGCTGCCGCAACTTGGCCGCAATATCCACGTGTACGTGGACGACATCGTGGTGAAGACCAAGCAGCACCTCACACTCCTCGATGATTTAAAGGAAACATTAGCCAACCTCTGCAAATACAAGGTCAAGCTTAACCCGGAAAATGCGTCTTCGGCGTTCCGGCCGGAAAGCTACTCGGCTTCCTCGTCTCGGAACGTGGCATTGAGGCGAACCCGGAGAAGATCAAGGCCATCGAGCGCATGCACAAGCCGGCTCGGTTGCATGATGTCCATAAGTTCACCGGGTGCTTGGCCTCGGTCAGCCGGTTCCTAAGCCGGCTGGGCGAGAGGGCGCTGCCCCTGTACCAGCTGATGAAGAAGACGAGCCCGTTTGAATGGAACGGCAAGGCAGACGAGGCCTTCCAAGACCTCAAGCGCATGCTCTCCACCGCACCAGTCCTGGATACGCCGACTGACAAGGAGCCGCTATTGCTCTACATAGCCGCGACCCCGCGGGCGGTCAGCACGGTGCTGGCGGTCGAGCGACCGGAGAAGGGCAAGATCCAAGCCGTCCAGTGCCCAGTATACTACCTGAGCGAAGTGCTCTCCAGCTCCAAGCAGAACTACCCGCACTACCAGAAGATGTGTTACGGCATGTACCTCACCGCCAAGAAGCTGAAGCAATATTTCCAAGAGCACGTTGTCACTGTGGTCAGCACGGCGCCTACCGGAGAAATCATTGGGTGCCGGGACGCCTCTGGCCGGGTTGCCAAGTGGGCAATCCAGCTAGCCAGCCACACCATCCTCTACGAACCCCGCACCTCGATCAAGTCTCAGGCCCTGGCCGACTTCCTCGTTGACTGGACCGAGACCCAGTACTTGCCACCGCCTCCCGACTCGACGCATTGGCGCATGCACTTCGATGGGTCCAAGATGCGACTCGGCTTAGGGGCCGGCATCGTACTGTCATCCCCGAAGGGCGACCGGCTCCACTACGCGCTCCAGATCCACTTCGCCCCCTCCAACAACGTCGCCGAGTACGAAGCCCTTGTGCACGGCCTTCGGCTTGCCAAGGAACTCGGCATCCGGCGCATCCTGTGCTACGGCGACTCGGACTTGGTGGTACAGCAATGCTCTGGCGAATGGGACGCCCGCGACTCCAACATGGCAAGCTACCGCTTCCTCGTCCAGAAGCTGTCCGGATCCTTCGAGGGTTGCGAGTTCCTCCACGTCCCGCGCGCGGAGAATGAAACAGCCGACACGCTCGCCAAGGTCGCCTCGTCACGACAAGCCATCCCATCCGACGTCTCCCTCGAGCACCTGTGCAAGCCGTCCGTCAAGCCATCACCGGACTCCGAGTCTATCCACGTTCCAGACAACCCGGCCGCATCTCAACCCAGCCCGGGGACTGCTCAACCCGGCCCAGGGGCTGCCCAGCTCAACCCGGCCACCATCGTCCCAGACCCAGTCGTCGCCATACCCGACCCAGGGACTGCTCAACCCGGCTCGGGGGCTGCCGACTCGGAACCCACCCTGGTGGCCGTCCTCGCCGTGGTTACGGCTCCATCTTGGGCCCTCCCAATATCAGAATTTTTGGAGAACGGGGTTCTCCCCATGGACGAGACCGAAGCTCGGCAAGCGCAGCGTCGGGCGTCCGCCTACAGCATCATCAACAACGAGCTCGTCAAGCGCAGCTCCATCGGCGTGTTCCAGTGCTGCGTCGAGCAGGAACGGGGCATCGACATCCTCCGCGACATACATCAGGGCGAGTGCGGGCACCACACCGCATCACGATCCCTGGTGGCCAAGGCGTTCCGCCACGGTTTCTACGAGCCCACGACCCTCGAAGATGCCGATTTGCTCGTCCTCAGGTGTGAGGGATGCCAGCGCTTCAGCAAACGCAACCACCAGCCGGCGTCAGCACTCCACACCATACCGATCGCCTGGCCCTTCACGGTCTGGGGACTCGACATGGTGGGACCCTTCAAAACCGCTCGAGGCAGCATGACGCACTTGCTGGTGGTAGTGGAAAAATTTACCAAGTGGATCAAGGCAAGACCAATCAAGAAACTGGATGGGCCAACAGCCGTCCGGTTCATCAAAGACACAGCGGTGCGCTACGGCATGCCAAACAGCATCATCACGGACAATGGCACCAACTTCACCAAGGGCGTGCTCGAACAATACTGCTCCGTCTCCGGCATCCGCCTCGACCTGGCCTCCATTGTGCATCCGTGGTCCAATGGGAAGGTCGAGCGGGCCAATGGACTCATCCTGTCCGGCATCAAGCCGTGACTCGTCGAGCAACTCATCTGCTCACCCGGTAGCTGGCTCGACGAGTTGCCAGCCGTTCTCCGGAGTCTACGCACCACGCCGAATCGGTCGACCGGGTTCACCCCATTCTTCCTCGTCTACGGAGCCGAGGCCGTCATCCCGACCGACGTCGAGTTCGACTCGCCGCGCGTCGCGATGTACACCGAAGCCGAAGTCAAAGAAGCCCGCGAAGATGGCGTCGACCTGCTAGAAGATGCACGCCTCCTGGAGCTCAGTCGCTCGGCCATCTATCAGCAAGGCATGAGGCACTACCACAGCAAGAAGAACAAGCCCCTCGCGTTCCGTGAGGGCAACCTCGTCCTCTGACTCATCCAAGAGCAGGCAGGACGGCACAAGCTGTCCCCTCTATGGGAGGGCCCATTCATCGTGAGCAAGGCCTTGCGCGACCGCAACGCCTACTACCTCATCGACGCGCGCAAGTCAAGGAAGTGCAAGAAGGACACTGCCGGCAAAGAAACGACACGGCCGTGGAACGCGGAACTCCTCCGCCCGTTTTATAGTTAGCCGCACGAGCGTATGTATCATCGCCTTTTTTAAACGCATGAAACTGCGGGGTTCCTGATACGTCTCCAACGTATCTATAATTTTTGATTGCTCCATGCTATATTATGTACTGTGTTGGACATTATTGGGCTTTATTATCCACTTTTATATTATTTTTGGGACTAACCTATTAACCGGAGGCCCAGCCTAGAATTGTTGTTTTTGCCTGTTTTAGGGTTTCGAAGAAAAGGAATATCAAACAGAGTTCAAACGGAATGAAACCTTCGGGAACGTGAGTTTCTCACCGAATACAACTCAGGAGACTTGGACCCTACATCAAGCCAACTAACAGGAGGCCACGAGGTAGGGGGCGCGTCTGCCCCCCCCCCCCAGGCGCGCCCTCCACCCTCGTGGGCCTCTTGTTGCTCCACCGACGTACTTCTTCCTCCTATATATATCCACATACCCCCAAACGATCAGAACAGGAGCCAAAACCCTAATTCCACCACCGTAACTTTCTGTATCCACGAGATCCCATCTTGGGGCCTGTTCCGGAGCTCCGCCGGAGGGGGCATCGATCACGGAGGGCTTCTACATCAACACCATAGCCTCTCCGATGAAGTGTGAGTAGTTTACTTCAGACCTACGGGTCCATAGTTAATAGCTAGATTCTTCTTCTCTCTTTTTGGATCTCAATACAATGTTCTCCCCCTCTCTTGTGGAGATCTATTCGATGTAATCTTCTTTTTGCGGTGTGTTTGTTGAGACCGATGAATTGTGGGTTTATGATCAAGTCTATCTATGAATAATATTTGAATCTTCTCTGAATTCTTTTATGTATGATTGGTTATCTTTGCAAGTCTCTTCGAATTATCGGTTTGGTTTGGCCTACTAGATTGATCTTTCTTGCAATGGGAGAAGTGCTTAGCTTTGGGTTCAATCTTGCGGTGTCCTTTCCCGGTGACAGTAAGGGCAGCAAGGCACGTATTGTATTGTTGCCATCGAGCATAACAAGATGGGGTTTTCTTCATATTGCATGAGTCTATCCCTCTACATCATGTCTTCTTGCTTAAGGCGTTACTCTGTTTTTAACTTAATACTCTAGATGCATGCTGGATGGCGGTCGATGAGTGGAGTAATAGTAGTAGATGCAGGCAGGAGTCGGTCTACTTGTCTCGGACGTGATGCATATATACATGATCATACCTAGATATTCTTATAACTATGCTCAATTCTGTCAATTGCTCAACAGTAATTTGTTCACCCACCGTAGAATACTTATGCTCTCGAGAGAAGCCACTAGTGAAACCTATGCCCCCCGGGTCTATCTTTATCATATTAATCTCCTACTACTTAGTTATTTACTTTGCTATTTACTTTGCCTTTATTTTACTTTGCATCTTTATCATAAAAATACCAAAAATATTATCTTATCATATCTATCAGATCTCACTCTCGTAAGTGGCCCTATAGGAATTGACAGCCCCTATTTGCGTTGGTTGCGAGGATTTATTTGTTTTGTGCAGGTGCGAGGGACTCGCGCGTAGCCTCCTGCTGGATTGATACCTTGGTTCTCAAAAACTGAGGGAAATACTTACGCTACTTTGCTGCATCATCCCTTCCTCTTCGGGGCAAACCAACGCAGTGCTAAAAGAGGTAGCAAGAAGGATTTCTGGCGCCGTTGCTGGGGAGGTCTACGCAAAAGTCAACATACCAAGTACCCATCACATACCCTTATCTCCCGCATTACATTATTTTCCATTTGCCTCTCGTTTTTCTCTCCCCCCAATTCACCCTTGCCGTTTTATTTGCCTCCTCTTTTGTTTGCCTTCTTCCCGTATGTATCCTTGTTTGTGTTTCCATGTGCCTTCTATTTGCTTGCATCTTTGCTTGCTAAAAATCTATTGATATGGATCCACTTAAAGTGTTCTACTTGGATCATCTTCGATCCTTATGTGCTCGTGCTGAAACCCCAACTAGCCTAGTTGATGGGAAATCTTTAGATGAGCATGCTCATTTTGTGCGTCATCGTTTGTCTGAAAAAGGGAAGCTCTTATGGTATCATATAAATAGTTTGCTATGTTATGCTTGGAATCTTTGTGAAATTTGTGATTTTACTTGTTGCTCTAAGAACCCTAAAAAACACCTTCCCTACCTATGTGAGTTCAATGATAATGAAATCTTATCTTCTTATGCAAAGGGTGTTTATAGCTATTATGATTTTGAACAAATTGAAGAATTTGTCGTTTTTAAGGGTGCTCATGAAGTTGCTTCTTTGATTGAAAAGTATGATTTTACTCTCAATAAATCTGAAAATTCTGTCATACTTAAATATTGCAATGAAAACTTTTCTCATAATGCCTATGTCCAAGAATTTATTGAAAGAATGAACGTTGCTTTGGAAGAAAATAATGATATGCATGAATCTATAGATAATGATGATTCCGATGATTTGGTTGAAATATCCCGTGATGAACATGATGCCTGCTATTCTTGTGGCCATGATGCCAATATTTATGAAGATAAATTTGCTATAGTTCCTTATGTTAAACATGAGATCATTGCTATTGCACCCATACTTGATAGTTCCTTCGATGAAAAGCATGATTGCAATGATGTTATTATAAACTCTCTTAATGTCAATTGTGTTAATGATATGCAAAACCCTAAGCTTGGGGATGCTAGTTTTGCTATAACTACTATTTGTTGCAATGATCATGATTGGGGTGATTCTACTTTTGATCTTGAAAATTTATTTAATCCCCATGATGAATATGAGATTGATAATAATGTTTGCAATATTATTGAAAGTGGGTTTGGAGAGGTCATGACTTTAGTTAATGTTAATCCCACTATTTTGGAAGAGTTTCAACTTTGCATACATGTGGATCGGGTTGAAAATATTTTGTGTGATAGCTATTTTGTTGAATTTGCTTATGATACCACATGTGATTATTATGAGAGAGGAAAATATGGTGGTAGAAATTTTCATGTTACTAAATTACCTCTCGTTATGTTGAGATTGCTATTGTTTCTTTCCGCTTCCTTGCATATGCTAGTTTTTGCTTGCCTTGATAATTTGTTTGCCTATAAGATGCCTATGCATAGGAAGTATGTTAGACTTAGATGTGTTTGTCACTTTTTTTATGATGCTCTCTTTGTGCTTCAATTCTTGTCTTTCATGTGAGCATCATTGAAACATTATGCCTAGCTATAAGGCTTTTAAACGATAGCGCTTGTTGGGAGGCAACCCAATTTTATTTTTATTCCTTGCTTTTTGCTCCTGCTTAGTAATAAATAAATTATTTAGCCTCTGTTTTGGTTGTGTTTTTGTGTGTTTAATTAGTGTTTGTGCCAAGTAGAACCGTTGGGAAGACTTGGGGAAAGTCTTGTTGAACTTGCTGTAAAAAACAGAAACGTTAGCGCTCACGAGAACTGCTGTCATTTTTATTTGGAAAGTGCTATTTAGTTATTTCTTTTTGAAGATGATTAATAGATAAATTACTCACGTCCAGAAATTTATTTTAGAATTTGTGGGGTTCCATATCTTGCGCTAGCTACAGATTACTACAGACTGTTCTGTTTTTGACAGATTCTGTTTTGCGTGTGTTGTTTGCTTATTTTGATGAATCTATGGCTAGTAAATTAGTTTATAAACCATAGAGAAGTTTGAATACAGTAGGTATAACACCCATATAAATAAAGAATGAGTTCATTACAGTACCTTGAAGTGGTCTTTTGTTTTCTTTCGCTAACGGAGCTCACGAGATTTTCTACTTTAAGTTTTGTGTTGTGAAGTTTTCAAGTTTTGGCTAAAGATTTGATGGATTATGGAACAAGGAGTGGCAAGAGCCTAAGCTTGGGGATGCCCATGGCACCCCCAAGATAATCTAAGGACACCTAAAAGCCAAAGCTTGGGGATGCCCCGGAAGGCATCCCCTCTTTCGTCTACTTCTATCGGTAACTTTACTTGGACCTATATTTTTATTTACCACATGATATGTGTTTTGCTTGGAGCGTCTTGTATGATTTGAGTCTTTGCTTATTAGTTTACCACAATCATCCTGGCTGTACACATCTTTTGAGAGAGCCATACATGATTTGGAATTTGTTAGAATACTCTATGTGCTTCGTTTATATCTTTTGAGTTATATAATTTTGCTCTAGTGCTTCACTTATATATTTTAGAGCACGGTGGTGGATTTGTTTTATAGAAACTATTGATCTCTCATGCTTCACTTAGATTATTTTGAGAGTCTTAATAGCATGGTAATTTTCTTAAAATTCTAATATGCTTGGTATGCAAGATTAATAATAAAACTCTCTTATGAGTGTGTTGAATACTATGAGAAGTTTGATACTTGATAATTGTTTTGAGATATGGAGATGGTGATATTAAAGTCATGATAGTTGAGTAGTTGTGAATTTGAGAAATTCTTGTGTTAAAGTTTGTGATTCCCGTAGCATGCACGTATGGTGAACCGTTATGTGATGAAGTCGGAGTATGATTTATTTATTGATTATCTTCCTTATGAGTGGTGGTCGGGGACGAGCGATGGTCTTTTCCTACCAATCTATCCCCCTAGGAGCATGCGTGTAATACTTTGCTTTGATAACTTGTAGATTTTTGCAATAAGTATATGAGTTATTTATGACTTATGTTGAGTCCATGGATTATACGCACTCTCACCCTTCCACCTTTGCTAGCCTCTCTAATACCGCGCACCTTTCGCCGGTATCATACACCCACCATATACCTTGCTCAAAACAGCCACCATACCTACCTATTATGGCATTTCCATAGCCATTCCGAGATATATTGCCATGCAACTTTCCACCGTTCCGTTTATGACACACTCCATCATTGTCATATTGCTTAGCATGATCATGTAGTTGACATAGTATTTGTGGCGAAGCCACCGTTCATAATTCTTTCATACTTGTCACTCATGCATCATTGCATATCCGGTACACCGCCGGAGGCATTCATATAGAGTCATATATTGTTCTAAGTATCGAGTTGTAAGAAAAATAAAACTGTGATGATCATCATTATTAGAGCATTGTCCCAAGTGAGGAAGGGATGATGGAGACTATGATTCCCCCACAAGACGGGATGAGACTCCGGACGAAAAATAAATAAAAGAGGCCAAAGAAGCCCAAATTAAAAAAAGAGAGAAAGAAAAGAGGCCATAAAAAGGCCCAAATAAAAAAATAAAAAAAATGAGAGAAAAAGAGAGAAGGGACAATGTTACTATCATTTTACCACACTTGTGCTTCAAAGTAGCACCATGATCTTCATAGTAGAGAGTCTCTCATGTTATCACTTTCATATACTAGTGGGAATTTTTCATTATAGAACTTGGCTTGTATATTCCAATGATGCGCTTCCTAAAAATTGCCCTAGGTCTTCATGAGCAAGCAAGTTGGATGCACACTCACTTAGTTTCTTTTTGAACTTTCATATACTTATAGCTCCAGTGCATCCGTTGCATGGAAATCCCTACTCACTCACGTTGATATCTATTAATGGGCATCTCCATAGCCCGTTGATACGCCTAGTTGATGTGAGACTATCTTCTCCTTTTTGTCTTCTCCACAACCACCATTCTATTCCACCTATAGTGCTATGTCCATGGCTCACGCTCGTGTATTGCGTGAAGATTGAAAAAGTTTTGAGAATGTCAAAAGTATGAAACAATTGCTTGGCTTGTCATCGGGGTTGTGCATGATTTAAATATTTTGTGTGGTGAAGATAGAGCATAGCCAGACTATATGATTTTGTAGGGATAACTTTCTTTAGCCATGTTATTTTGAGAAGACATAATTGCTTTGTTAGTATGCTTGAAGTATTATTATTTTCTATGTTAATATAAACTTTTGTCTTCAATCTTTCGGATCTGAATATTCATACCACAATTAAGAAGAATTACATTAAAATTATGCCAAGTAGCACTCCGCATCAAAAATTCTGTTTTTATCATTTACCTACTCGAGGACGAGCAGGAATTAAGCTTGGGAATGCTTGATACGTCTCCAACGTATCTATAATTTTTGATTGCTCCATGCTATATTATCTACTGTTTTGGACATTATTGGGCTTTATTATCCACTTTTATATTATTTTTGCGACAAACCTATTAACCGGAGGCCCAGCCCAGAATTGTTGTTTTTGCCTGTTTTAGGGTTTTGAAGAAAAGGAATATCAAACGGAGTCCAAACGGAATGAAACCTTCGGGAATGTGATTTTCTCACCGAATACAACTCACGAGACTTGGACCCTACATCAAGCCAACTAACAGGAGGCCACGAGGTAGGGGGGGCGCGCCTGCCCCCCCCCCCAGGCGCGCCCTCCACCCTCGTGGGCCCCCTGTTGCTCCACCGACGTACTTCTTCCTCCTATATATATCCACGTACCCCCAAACGATCAGAACAGGAGCCAAAACTCTAATTCCACCGCCGTGAATTTTTGTATCCACGAGATCCCATCTTGGGGCCTATTCCGGAGCTCCACCGGAGGGGGCATCGATCACGGAGGGCTTCTACTTCAACACCATAGCCTCTCCGATGAAGTGTGAGTAGTTTACTTCAGACCTACAAGTCCATAGTTAGTAGCTAGATGGCTTCTTCTCTCTTTTTGGATCTCAATACAATGTTCTCCCCCTCTCTTGTGGAGATCTATTCGATGTAATCTTCTTTTTGCGGTGTGTTTGTTGAGACCGATGAATTGTGGGTTTATGATCAAGTCTATCTATGAATAATATTTGAATCTTCTCCGAATTCTTTTATGTATGATTGGTTATCTTTGCAAGTCTCTTCGAATTATCAGTTTGGTTTAGCCTACTAAATTGATCTTTCTTGCAATGGGAGAAGTGCTTAGCTTTGGGTTCAATCTTGCGGTGTCCTTTCCCGGTGACAGTAAGGGCAGCAAGGCACGTATTGTATTGTTGCCATCGAGGATAACAAGGTGGGGTTTTCTTCATATTGCATGAGTCTATCCCTCTACATCATGTCATCTTGCTTAAGGCGTTACTCTGTTTTTAACTTAATACTCTAGATGCATGCTAGATAGCGGTCGATGAGTCGAGTAATAGTAGTAGATGCATGCAGGAGTTGGTCTACTTGTCTCGGACGTGATGCCTATATACATGATCATACCTAGATATTCTCATAACTATGCTCAATTCTATCAATTGCTCAACAGTAATTTGTTCACCCACCGTAGA
This sequence comes from Triticum urartu, assembly GCF_056163025.1. Lineage (NCBI taxonomy): Eukaryota > Viridiplantae > Streptophyta > Magnoliopsida > Poales > Poaceae > Triticum > Triticum urartu. The sequence continues at coordinate 583,037,944 of NC_141879.1, forward strand.
ATACGTATGCTCTCGAGAGAAGCCACTAGTGAAACCTATGGCCCCCGGGTCTATCTTTATCATATTAATCTCCTACTACTTAGTTATTTACTTTGCTATTTACTTTGCCTTTATTTTACTTTGCATCTTTATCATAAAAATACCAAAAATATTATCTTATCATATCTATCAGATCTCACTCTCGTAAGTGGCCCTATAGGGATAGACAAACCCTATTTGCATTCGTTGCGAGGATTTATTTGTTTTGTGCAGGTGCGAGGGACTCGCGCGTAGCCTCCTACTGGATTGATACCTTGGTTCTCAAAAACTAAGGGAAATACTTACGCTACTTTGCTGCATCATCCCTTCCTCTTCGGGGAAAACCAACGCAGTGCTAAAAGAGGTAGCAGTTCCCGAACAAGACTCGGGGGCTGCCTTTTCCCGACCAAATTATTATGTCCATGTTTCCTTGCATCACTATACCACTGAACCCGACCACCGGTCCGACTCGCTCAACCCGGGGGCTCGGGGGCTGGTCGGCTCGGTCGCCACCCCGCTTCCTTACTTGGTGATTCCTGATAAAGTTAGGATGCCGCGGTCCCCCACTTCGCCCTAAAGCCATAGATCCAGCTTTGGCTGTCGGCTGGCAAGCACAACCGGCCAAAGCTCCTTTATGCTTCATACACTAAGTAAAAGGCTGTCGGGTCGATCAACCCGGCCCACCGTTCATCAAATGAACAGTCGCACGACCGGTTGCTCGCCAACAGGCTTCGCCGGATTGCCGCCAGCCGGCCCTTTGGGTGTTTCGCTCGCGCTCAAACGTTTCGAGGGACCCAAGTCCTGCGCACTCCTCTCAAAGAACCAAGCTCCTTGTCATGAACCGGAGCCTCGGCCGTCTGACTCGCGGGGGGGGGGAGGTTTGAGAAAGGAAAAACGCATGAAATCGGTACAAAAAACAGAAGGCAAAAAAGCAAAAGCACCCACGACATCCACACAAATATTTAAATAAAGGCCCACGGCCTGAGTTCATTACACCCTAAAAACCCCCAGTGGGTGGGTGGACCTGCTATTTAACAAATTCTACAAAGTGTCTCAGGCATCTCCAGCGCCGCGTCGTGACGTCGACGGCTCTCCCTTGGCGGCCTCCGGGTCTGTCGTGGCGCCAGTGTCCTCCTCACCACCCGTGTCGCGGTAGACACCCGTCGCCTCCGAGCTCCCCTCTGGATCATGGAAGAGGAAGCCGTAGTCGTCGCCGTCCACGGCCCAGCCATCTTCCGTCCGCAAGGCGAACTCGACGATGTAGCTGGCCCGGGAGGCGATCCGGCCGGCTTGCTCCTGCAAGTGCTGCTCCGAACCGGCCCGCTGGCCCATCAACGCGTCAAGCTGCAGGTCCAGATGCCAGGATAGTGCGAACCGGAGCGCCATCTCAGCACCAGCACGAGCGGCGGAGACGCGCCACTCGCCAAGCCGGTCCGGCCCCATCTCCAACCAACGCGCTAGGCGCGAGAAGCTGCTCGGCTAGACGGAGCCCGGCCATAGGGCCGCCGTCATCGTAGTGCCGGCCTAGGACAGCCGCCCCAGCTGCATCCCCAGGGCCTCCAGGCGGGCCTCGGTGGTGGCGATGATCTCCGGGAAGGTCCAAGCCACCCGCGGATCCGTCCCGGACCCAACCACGCTGGTCGGGTCGCGCTGATGGCGGACGGCTTCCTACGCCAGCCGCTGCGTCTCCGGGAAGGCCCCTGCCACAAAAGAAGTAGCAAGTTAGAAAAAGAACAACAAGGAAGAAAGGCCGGATCTCGACCCGGCGAACAACAAGAAAAAAGCACTTACTGGAGAAGGACTCTTCCAGGTGCTGCGCTTCAAGCAACGTACCGTGCCGCTCCCATTAGATGGCGCGATCACGCTCCTTGAGCGCCTTCTCCCGATCAGCCGCCTTGGCAAGGGCCGCCTTTAGCTCGGTGCCCTTGTCCTCGGCCGCCTTCTCGGCCGCCTCACGGCGACAGGCCTCGTCTTGACGAGCCCCCTCAGTCGTGACAGCCTGCTCCCACAGGCGGTCCACCTTGGCCTGGAGCCGGCCCTTGTCGTCGGCTAGCTGGCCACGCTTCTGGTCCGCCTCCACCAGGGCCCGCTGCGCCTCTGCCGCCTTGGCGGCCTCCGCCTTGAGGAGCTCCACCTCGGCCTCGAGGCTGCTCTTTTGACCCGCCAGCTTCTCATGCAGCCGGCTGGCCTCGTTGAGAGACCGCCGAGCCACGGCCGCTTCCGCCCTCGTCTGTGTCGCCTCAACGCCAAGACGGTTGGTGTCGGCGACAAGCCGGTCGTAGTGATGACCAGCCTAGAGCAGAAGAGTCCTCCAGGACAGCACCTCGGCTGCGAAGAAGGACTCGGCAGAAGAAGAGATAAAAGCAAGACTTAAGATTTGTCCCAACTACTACATAGTTGCCCCGAATCTCAGGGGCTACACCCAGTGGGTGCGCTAGCGCTCCCCCACTAGAAAAAAGCACAAGAAGTACCTGCGGCGACGCGGAGCTCCTCCTCCTTGGCGGCGAGCTGCTCCTTGAGCTCCCAGTGCTTGCCCAGGAGACGATTGAAGGCGGCAACCCGGAAAGCGTCGAGATGCTGAAAAAAGCAGAAGTCAGAACAAGGCCAACACTCCAAAGATTTGACCCAACTACTACGTAGTAGGCCCGAACCTCGGGGGCTACACCCAGTGGGTGCGCTGGCCAAGGTTGGAAAAAGCAGTAGGCGTAAGCGAGGCGGTTGGCCTTCGCCTAGTGCCTAGGCGGTGCCTAAGCGTCCTAGGCGAGGCCTAGGCGGTAATATAGTTTTTACTCATAGTGTATTTTGTGATTATTATATGGGTGTTGATATTAGTTTAGCGCATATAAATAAGTTAATTACCGTCTAATGTCATTAGAATATAACCCGTTCGCCATATCGGTGCAGTATGTGGCATGATTTCTTGCTTGGGTAGGTAGTTCCTTGCTTGCCCTGCCTAGAGCTCCATTTATGCCCTAGGCGAGGCGTTTGGCCATTGCCTAGCGCCTAGGCGTGCCTAAGCGCCTCCTAGGCACTGCCTTTTCCAACAGAGTGCGCTGGCGCACCCCCACAAAGAAGAAATTACAAGAAAACTTACCAAAACGGCGCGCTCCAGGTCGCGTGTCCGCTCCACCTCGGCCTCGAGCCGTTCCGTCCGGCCTCGCAGGCGGCGGCGGCTGACGGTGTCCATCGCTGCCTCCTCCTGGGTCTGGGGCCCGAAGACAACGGTGCTCCCGCTCCGTGCTGGCTGCGGCATGGAAGCTCGGCGCCCTCCCTGCCGGGGCACCAAGGCGTGCTCCCCGCTGGCCGCTTGCGACGCGGCCAACACCTCCTTCGACGCCCCTCCCGGCACCGACGATGACCCACACGCTGGCATGCCATGCGTTGCCATCTCCAACCCGGACGCCGGAACGCCCTGCGTCGCCGGCTCCGGCCTAGCTGACGGGGTGGCCTCAGGCATCATCGCCCGCGGCGTCTCCTCCGGAACGGCGCCGCCTCCACCACCATCGGTCCCCGCTCGCTCGACCATGTCAGCCTGCGGCGGGGAATTGTCCGCCACTTCCACGACCGCCCGGTAGGGAGTCACCACCGCAACCTGGCCTCCACGGCCGCGCTCCCTCACCTGCGACGGCTCAAAGACCGTCGCCGCCACCATCGTGCCCTCCGGCATCTCGCGCCAGGCCGGCTCCGCACCGCCTCGCGCCCATGCCGCCGCCGCGTCAGTCCAAGCATGGACCGACGTCGCCTTCAGCTCCGCCTTGGCCCAGTTCCTTTCCCACCAGGCCATGGCTTCGGTGTCGTTCGGATCCAGGCCGAGGTCCGAGTCGGCCTGTTCCTCCACCTCGGCCTGGTCGGTGAGGTCGGACCGGCTCCTGCGGAACTCGGCCCCTTCAGCGGTCGCGGCTTCCACCGCCGCCCTCGCTGGCGGGATTGGCGACCTGAAGAAGAAGATGGAATAAGCAGAAAAGAAACAAGACTGGCTCAAGAAAAGAAAAGCCAAGCGCAAACAAGAGATGAGGCTTACCCCGCCAAGACCGGGACCAGGGTTGGCCCCCCATGCCCGCTGCCGCGCTTCCTCTTGGCCGGCCTCCCGGCCCCGGCCGGGTACGCCGCATGCTTCGGGGCCTGGGGCCGCGACGCTATCTTACCCATGTAGGCGGCTCGACACCGCCCCATGCGAGGATCCGGCTCCGTCCGCGTCGCCGCCTCCCCCGCCCAACGCCGCTACACCAACGACTGGCGTTAGCATCGACCGTTCCAAGCCGCGATCAGCAATTCAAGACACATGAGGAAGAAATGAGACATACTCGTACGACGCCCAGCACCGGCGTCGGACTCGGCCTCCTCCTCCCCGCCTCGAGCCACGGGTCCTCTAGCGCCACCGGCGCCACCTGCGACGAGGCCCAGGCGTCAGGATGCCGAATCGCATTCAGAAGTACCACCCGCGTCGCGTCGGGACAAACGAGAAGGTGCACGGCGGAAAAATAAGAAGACCAGACGCTCACCTGCGGCGCCGGGTTCGACCGGCTGTACAGCGCCTTGCCGAACTCCCAGTCATCCCCAAGGTTGGCCTTGGAGATATCATTCACTCCGCGCGCGACCTGCGCCGCAGATAGCCGCGTCGACCCCATGCGGTTGGGGTCTTGAAGGCCGACCATCTCGCTGATGAGTCAGGAGCGCCCCTGAAGCAGAAGAACCCGACACTTGATGAAAGCGGGGAGGAGGTCGGTATCGGTGACCCCTCCTGTGTCCTCATCACCGTCACCCGCTCGCAGAGATTGATGATCTCCTGCGACGGGCGAGTAGCCCCAGTTCGTCTTCGCCCGCGGCGGTACGATGGCGAAGGACGGAAGATTGATGCGGTCCGCGCCAAGGTTGCGGACGTAGAAGGACTCTGCCACTTCTTGGCAGAATCATCCAGCGGGATCTTGGGGAAGTCCGCCCCCGACCGCTTCGAGATGACAGCGGCGCCGCAGTCGGCAAACTCCCCGGCCGACGGGCCCTGCTGCTTCAAGGAGAAGAAGCGCGCCCAGAGGTTGATCGTAGGCTCGACCCCCAGGTACCCCTCGCAGAGGGTGACGAAGCCGGAGAGCTGGACGATGGCGTCGGCGCCAAGATGATGCGGCTGGAGCCCGAAGAACTCGAAGAATGCACGAAAGAAGGTGCTCACCGGCAGCCCGAATCCGCACTCAAAATGCGTGAGGAAGACCACGCGCTCTTGCCCCTCGGGCTGAGACCTCTGCTCGCCCCGCGGCAGGTGGACGCTGATGTCCGTCTCCCGCGGCAGGCGCCGCGACGCCCGGAGACGGGTGATGTCCTCAGAGGTGACATTTGAGCCCATCCAAGAGCCCGATGGCAATGACATGATCGAAGGAAGAAGGAGAATAAGGAAGATGGACGGCGAAGGAGTTCTTCTCGAGCAGCGGGCGCCGCAGTACGTCGGTTGCAAGAGGCAGAGCGAGAGCAGGGGGACAGGCGGGCGCGAGCGAGAATAAAGTTTGCCGCCTCCCTTGCCCCCCAATTTATAACCCTCGGTTTGAACATGGGGAAGTGGGGAGGTGGGATCGTCTGCACGCACCCGTTCCACTATCATCTTTCCAGCGGCGCTTTTGGTTTGCCAAGTTGAGGCCTGGTTCAACCTTTTCCTTCCGGAGCATGCATATGCATTGCATATCACATCCCACATATCATGCCATGTTTTGCATAATGTTGCCTACGCATTGCACCATGGTTGATCGTGGTTCCCTTTGCTTGTGTTCTTGCTTTGGGTAGAGCCAGGAGACGAGTACGTGATCGAGGAACCCGTTGAGAACGCTTACGAGGATCAAACTTACGTCAACTCAGAGAACTTTGCAAGCAAGATGACCATACCCTCGAAATCACTTCTATCTTTGCTTGCTAGTTGCTCGCTCTATTGCTATGCCTATGTCGCGATACCTACCACTTTCTTTATCATGCCTCCCATATTGCCATGTCAAACCTCTAACCCACCTTGTCCTAGCAAACCGTTGTTTGGCTATGTTACCGCTTTGCTCAGCCCCTCTTATAGCGTTGCTAGTTGCAGGTGAAGATTGGAGTTTGTTCCTTGTTGGAACATGATTATTGTTGGGATATCATTATTACATCTTGTTTACTTTAATGCACCTATATACTTGGTAAAGGGTGGAAGGCTCGGCCTTATGCCTGGTGTTTTGTTCCACTCTTGCCGCCCTAGTTTCCGTTATACCAGTGTTATGTTCCTTGATTTTGTGTTCCTTACGCGGTTGGGTTATAATGGGAACCCCTTGACAGTTGGCCTTGAATAAAACTCCTCCAGCAAGGCCCAACCTTGGTTTTACCATTTGCCACCTAGCCTTTTTCCCTTGGGTTCCGCGGACTCAAGGGTCATCTTTATTTTAACCCCCCCCCCCCCGAGCCAGTGCTCCTCTGAGTGTTGGTCCAAAACAGAGCCACTTGCAGCGCCACCTCGGGGAAACTTGAGGGTTGGTTTTAGTTGTACGTAGTGTTCATCCGGTGTGCCCTGAGAACAAGATACGTGCAACTCCTATCGGGATTTGTCGGCACATTGGGCAGCTTTGCTGGTCTTGTTTTACCATTGTCGAAATGTCTTGTAACCGGGATTTCGAGTCTGATCGGACCGTCCTGGGAGAAGGAATATCCTTCGTGACTGTGAGAGCTTGTGATGGGCTAAGTTGGGACACCCCTGCAGGGATTTGATCTTTCGAAAGCCGTGCCCACGGTTATGGGCAGATGGGAATTTGTTAATGTCCGGTTGTAGAGAACCTGAAACTTAACTTAATTAAAATGGATCAACAGCGTGTATAGCCGTGATGGTCTCTTTTTGGCGGAGTCCGGGAAGAGAACACGATCTCGTGTTATGCTTGAACGTAAGTATTTCTAGGATCACTTCTTGATCATAGATACTCGAACGTGCTTTGCCTTCTCTTCTTGCTCTCATTTGCGTATGTTAGCCACCATATATGCTAGTGCTTGTTGCAGCTCCACCTCATACCTTTTCCCTACCCATAAGCTTGAATAGTCTTGATTGCGAGGGTGTGAGATTGCTGAGTCCCCGTGACTCACAGATTACTTCCAAAACCAGATGTAGGTGCCGATGATACCATTCTAGGAGATGCGACTGAACTCAAGTGTGAGTTCAATGAGGACTCAAGACGTTACTACGTTTCCTTTCCAGACGATCAGTAGTGGAGCCCAGTTGGGGCGATCGGGGATCTTATGCATTTGGGGTTGTCTTTATTTTGGTTCCATAGTCGGACCTTGTTTGTATCTGGATGATTGTAATGCTATATTTATGTATTGTGTGAAGTGGCGATTGTAAGCCAACTCTGTACCTCTTTCTTCTTCAGTACATGGGATGTGTAAAGATTACCCCTCTTGCGACATTGCCTACAATGCGGTTATGCCTCTAAGTCATGCTCCGACACGTGGGAGATATAGCCGCATCGTGGGTGTTACAGTCTTCCTGGGAGAAGGAATATCCTTCGTTGACCGTGAAGCTTGTGATGGGCTAAATTGGGACACCCCTGCAGGGTTTGAACTTTCGAAAGCCGTGCCCGTGGTTATGGGCAGATGGAAATTTGTTAATATCCGGTTGTAGAGAACTTGAAACTTAACTTAATTAAAATGGATCAATCGCGTGTGTAGCCGTGATGGTCTCTTTTCGGCGGAGTCCGGGAAGTGAACACGGTTTTCGTGTTATGCTTGAACGTAAGTAGTTTCAGGATCACTTCTTGATCACTTCTAGTTCACGACCATTGCTTTGCTTCTCTTCTCGCTCTTATTTGCATATGTTAGCCACCATATATGCTTAGTGCTTGCTGCAGCTCCACCTCACTACTTTTCCCTACCCATAAGCTTAAATAGTCTTGATCTCGCGGGTGTGAGATTGCTGAGTCCCCGTGACTCACAGATACTTACAAACAGTTGCAGGTGCCGATGATACCATTGTAGATGACGCAACCGAGCTCAAGTGGTAGCTCGATGAAGATCGTGTTTGTTGTGTTGTTTTGTTTCCAGCTGATCAGTAGTGGAGCCCAGTTGGGGCGATCGGGGATCTAGCATTAGGTGTTGTCTTTCTTTATTTGGTTCCGTAGTCAGACCTTGATTGTATTCTGGATGATGTAATTGCTATATTTATGTATTGCATGAAGTGGCGATTGTAAGCCAACTCTTTATCCCTCTCTTATTCAGCACATTGGGATGTGTAAAGATTACCCCTCTTGCGACATGCCTACTATGCGGTTATCCCTCTAAGTCATGCTCTGACACGTGGGAGATATAGCAGCATCGTGGGTGTTACAAGCTGGTATCAGAGCCTTCCCCGACTTAGGAGCCCCCTGCTTGATCGAATCGCTGACGTTGTTGAGTCCAGAACAAAATGTTTTGAGTCTTAGGATTATATATATCAGAGAATAGGATTTTTTTTTACTCCTCAGTCCCTTCGTCGCTCTGGTGAGGCCTCCTGACGTAGAGTTTTGACTCTTCTCTTCTCAAATTTCACTAAAAAAATTTAGGATCACGCGGGTATCTTGGAATCGTTTCGATGGTTTTGTGACGAGAACATTGTTCTTGGTGCCTCCTGACATTTAGGGGTTGTGGCAGTGTCCCGGGGAGTTGAGCTCCGAGGTGTTGTCGTCACAATTTTATCGTTGCAGTTCTGGAATACCTGAGTTTCGCCGACATCGAAAATCTCTTTTATGCAGTTGTTGGTGAGATAACCTCGACGCCACCCAGTACTGAGGCGGGAGTTCGGGAGTATTTCCATAACTCGTATAATGGATGCTTTTCGAAGGTTGAGGTAAACGATTTCCGAAGGTTTCTTGGTTATGTGTTGAAGGATGGATACAGCTGGATGTAGGATTTGTTAGTTTTGGGTGAGATATTATGCTTCCCCTGTATCCCCAACACCTGATTGCATAACCAGAAAGTTTCGGGAGTTTATAAGTGGGAATTCAAGTAGCTCCTAGGATATCTTTCCGACAGATGTATGATATGAAATTGGGGTTCGACGTCAGGTGGTCCGCCTATCCATGGTTGGTTTTACAGTGGTCTCGTTGTGTCTTAAAGAGTCCTTGGCTATGCTGACTCGGGGACGCTTTGTATGTCATGTGCACTGCCTTGTACATGATGGTGCTGTATGATCGAGCCTGTGTGGGTCCCACCACGAAAACTTCGGACGAAATCTCTATCATATGTTTGTTCCAGCTTATTTTGCCAGCCAATCCTTTGTTTTGTTTTGAGTTGTGGTATTCGAGTTGCTTCAATGTCAAATGTTGATTCCATACCTTTCCTAAGCGGTGTTCTCATACTCCTATGTGAATACCAATCCTTCATGATAATTGAGATTGCCATGTCAGTCCTTTTCAACCGGCGTGTTTCTCTTCAGGTGGATCCGATCATTTCAACATCCGCAAGATCACCTCTCGGTTTTCCCAACGTTGTTCGTTTCATCTGTCCTCAAGTTGCCTTTGTTTTCCCGCCCACCCAACCCTTGTTTCTTCAAGAATTCAGATTTCTTAATTAAGTATTTATTTTATTGATGGGAAGTCTCTCCATTCTTTTCTTTCAATGTTCTTATCCGGTGATTCTCATGAAGATGCTCTACTAGTTCATTGTTCTTCGTTCTCTTTCTTCTCCGGTGGATTCAATTCAAGCTTTGTTGATCATATCATTTTCCTCGTTCCAAATGCTTTCTCATGCCGGTGCGCCTTGTTATCATTCACCTCTCACTATTCATTTGTTCCGGAGTGCTGAAGATATCTTAGAAGATTCACGGTTACATTCTCGATCCGTTCAAGTTCTTTTGAGATTGTTATCTCTTTCAAGTCATTTAATTCAACCGGCACAATATATATTTTAAATCATCAATGGTGTTTATCTTGAGTGGGCCCTAACCCACAGGTCTTTTCCCAGGATCTTACCTGACTCTTCTAATCTTCCCGGAGTTACTCTCAAATTCTTTTCCAGGTTTGACATGAGAATGAGTTATCATCAGTCAAATGCCTTCTCCTAGATCTTTCAAATTCCTTCATCATTGGTTCATCCTTTCTAATTTTCACCCCGGAGTATCTCAACAATTCATGGTGGTGTTTCTCATCGTCATTCTCAACATTTGAAGACCGAAGAAGAGTTTTTCCTCCAAATCGTACCTGTTCTCTCAAGACTCGTGGTTCTAGCTTCATGCCATCCTCTCATAATTGTTTCCGATTGTGAGAATTCTTTTCACCCATCCGGAGCAATTCAGGAGTATTTTTTCAGTTTGATTATCCAGAGCCCATCATCTCAGAATTATTCACTCTAATTTTCAGCTCTCGTTCTCGAATACCTTACCGGTGCATCATTCAAATATTCTCTAATCAGCTCATGATCTCTTCGTTCTTATGTATCTAAATTCTCTCAAGTATTTTCACTCATTCTCTAATTCTTCCCGGTGTTTTGTGCCTTTGCTACGTTCATTTTCAATTCTTACGGTGTTTCATCCAACATTTCTCTTCCTTGGTTATTTATCAATTCATTCGTTCTTCCCGGTCCTACCGGTGGTTCCTTGAAGACCTTCCCAAGTTTGCGCTATATCTCTCTTTAATTCTTTTCAACGAGAATAAGTAGTATGCCAAATCCGTTGTTTGTCATCAATTTAAATTGGTGAAGGATATGCATAACATAATTCTTACTCTTGTTTCATCCAAGTGATTAATTCCTAATTCCGGAGGTTCATCAAAATTCTTGATTTCATTTGTTCATCTTTTCTCAGAGTTCCAAGCTCTTTCAATTATATCATCTCAAAGCTCCATGTAATCATTGCAAGGCTTCAATCTTATTATTTTCATCCTTCACTTCTTTTTGATCATTTTTTTATTACCAGAGTTCTTCGAGAGTTTCTTCATGGTGGCTCGTCAAGGATTAAATTCCTTATTGAAGCGTTCATCGAGATTCTTTTCAGAGGAGCCCAAGTATTCTTCATCTTGCATTCCGAAGTGCAATTCGTTCTACCTTATCTTTTGAGGTAGTGTTAAGTCATTTTTGACAATTGTTTGGTGTTTCATGATTCACAAGTTGTCCGGGATGACATATTGTAAACCCATCATTTTCAATTTGTTCATGAGATCCTTTGCAACCCATCAATCTCTTCATTGGAATTATCTTGGGTTATATTTTACCTAAAGCTTTCCCTAAGGATTTTTGCGATTTATGGTGCTTATAAATGACCCAAGTTCTTCATTTATACTCCCATTGAGATAAGCTTCTCATCTCCTTGTTCATATCAATCCAATCTATTGGTTCCGTTAGTGGCAGAATTTCACCTCATAGTTTTGAGAAGTTTTTTCATAAGCCCACTATAAGCTTATTCGTTTCGTTGTTGGTTTTCCAACAATTCTGTTTTAACCTTCTTGGAAGGGTGTTTGTCCAAGCTCATTTATGGCAAAAGTTGTCATTTTCTTCTCCATTCTTATATTTTAATGATCTATCTTCTATTTTCTTCCAGAGGCATTGGGATGTTGCAATCTTCGACCCATCTTCCCATTTTTTGTCAAAGATCATGTTCTTTTCGTGCTTATCCATTAAACTGGAGTGTCGTGCCCTCTTTTCAAGTTCTTCCATCTTATCAAGTTTTACCTCCATTCTCAACCGGAGTGCTGTCTGAAATCTTTCTCACCCCTTGTGCCATTCTTTCAATAGTTCCAGAGGCAGTGTGTTGTTGATTTCATCAAGTATCCTCTCATCTTGTCAAATTCATGTTCATTTCCTTCCATTTACAGTCAGAGTGCTGCCCAAATTATATCATTATTTTCCCTTCTCTATCTTGTTTTAACTGGAGTGTTATGTCTATCATTCCTCTTATAACCGGAGTCTCATCCAAGTGCTTTCATTTTGCATAGCTCATATTCTTTTCCTTCCATTTCTTACCGGAGTGTTGTCGTAATTGACCTTTATCGTTCCTTGTACTTCTCGTTTCGACCAGAGTGCTTGCATGTACTTCTTGCCCATTGCACCCCTTTTCCTTATGTCTTTCAACCTAAAAGGTTCTAGTAATGTTCCTTGTTCCTCTTTCTAACTGAGTGTTTTCAACTTTGTTCATCTTCATTGTATACTTTCTTTCAATTTGTTCAACCTCGCAAGGTTCTTTTGGTTTCACTCGTTTGTCAAAGAAGCAACTTAGCTTTACCTTTTCTCTTCCTCTTCCATTTCTCTCCGGTGCCATCCTAGTGAAGGAAATATGCCCTAGAGGCAATAATAAAGTTATTATTTATTTCCTTATTTCATGATAAATGTTTATTATTCATGCTAGAATTGTATTAACCGGAAACATAATACATGTGTGAATACATAGACAAACAGAGTGTCACTAGTATGCCTCTACTTGACTAGCTCGTTGATCAAAGATGGTTAAGTTTCCTAACCATAGACATGAGTTGTCATTTGATTAACGGGATCACATCATTAGGAGAATGATGTGATTGACTTGACCCATTCCGTTAGCTTAGCACTTGATCGTTTAGTTTGTTGCTATTGCTTTCTTCATGACTTATACATGTTCCTATGACTATGAGATTATGCAACTCCCGTTTACCAGAGGAACACTTTGTGTGCCACCAAACGTCACAACGTAACTGGGTGATTATAAAGGTGCTCTACAGGTGTCTCCAAAGGTACTTGTTGGGTTGGCGTATTTCGAGATTAGGATTTGTCACTCCGATTGTCGGAGAGGTATCTCTGGGCCCACTCGGTAATGCACATCACTATAAGCCTTGCAAGCATTGCAACTAATGAGTTAGTTGCGGGATGATGTATTACGGAACGAGTAAAGAGACTTTCCGGTAATGAGATTGAACTAGGTATTGAGATACCGACGATCGAATCTCGGGCAAGTAACATACCGATGACAAAGGGAACAACGTATGTTGTTGTGCGGTCTGACCGATAAAGATCTTCGTAGAATATGTAGGAGCCAATATGGGCACCCAGGTCCCGCTATTGGTTATTGACCAGAGAGGTGTCTCGGTCATGTCTACATAGTTCTCGAACCCTTAGGGTCCGCACGCTTAACGTTCGTTGACGATATAGTACTATATGAGTTATGTATGTTGGTGACCGAATGTTGTTCGGAGTCCGGGATGAGATCACGGACATGACGAGGAACTCCGGAATGGTCTGGAGATAAAGTTTGATATATGGGATAATAGTGTTCGGTCACCGGAAGGGGTTCCGGATGTTTCTCGAAATGTTTGGGTACGAGGACACTTTATTTGGGCCAAAGGGGAAAGCCCACAAGGTTTTTGGAAAGTGCAAAAGGAAGTTTTGCAGAGTCCAGGGGCCAGACGCCAGGGTTCCTGGCGTTTGGGTCCAGACGCCGGGAACCCTGGCGTCTGGCCCTGGAGTCCGAGAAGGACTCTTGCCTTTCGGGTGAAACCGACTTTGTGGAGGCTTTTACTCCAAGTTTCGACCCCAAGGCTCAACATATAAATAGAGGGGTAGGGCTAGCACCCAAGACACATCAACAAACACCAAGCCGTGTGCCGGCAACCCCGTCCCCTCTAGTTTATCCTCCGTCCTAGTTTTCGTAGTGCTTAGGTGAAGCCCAGCGGAGATTGTTCTTCACCAACACCGTCACCATGCCGTCGTGCTACTGGAACTCATCTACTACTTCGCCCCTCTTGCTGGATCGAGAAGGCGAGGACATCACCGAGCCGAACGTGTGCAGAACTTGGAGGTGCCGTGCTTTCGGTACTTGGATCGGTCGGATTGTGAAGACGTACGACTACATCAACCGCGTTGATATAACGCTTCCGCGAACGGTCTACGAGGGTACGTAGACAACACTATCCCCTCTCGTTGCTATGCATCACCATGATCTTGCGTGTGCGTAGGAAATTTTTTAAATTACTATGTTCCCCAACAGTGGCATCCAATTCAGGTTTTCTGCGCAGATGTCATATGCACGAGTAGAACACAAGTGAGTTGTGGGCGATATAAGTCATACTGCTTACCAGCATGTCATACTTTGGTTCGGCGGTATTGTTGGATGAAGCGGCCCGGACCGACATTATGCGTACACTTACGCGAGACTGGGTCTACTGACGTGCTTTGCACACAGGTGGCTGGCGGGTGTCAGTTTCTCCAACTTTAGTTGAACCGAGTGTGGCTACGCCCGGTCCTTGAGAAGGTTAAAACAGCACCAAGTTGACAAACTATCGTTGTGGTTTTGATGCGTAGGTAAGATTGGTTCTTGCTTAAGCCCGTAGCAGCCACGTAAAACTTGCAACAACAAAGTAGAGGACGTCTAACTTGTTTTTGCAGGGCGTGTTGTGATGTGATATGGTCAAGACATGATGCTAAATTTTATTGTATGACATGATCATGTATTGTAACCGAGTTATCGGCAACTGGCAGGAGCCATATGGTTGTCGCTTTATTATATGCAATGCAATCGCCCTGTAATGCTTTACTTTATCACTAAGTGGTAGCGATAGTCGTGGAAGCATAAGATTGGCGAGACGACAATGATGCTACGATGGAGATCAAGGTGTCGCGCCGGTGACGATGGTGATCATGAAGGTGCTTCGGAGATGGAGATCACAAGCACAAGATGATGATGGCCATATCATATCACTTATATTGATTGCATGTGATGTTTATCTTTTATGCATCTTATCTTGCTTTGATTGACGGTAGCATTATAAGATGATCCCTCACTAAATTATCAAAGTATAAGTGTTCTCCCTGAGTGTGCACCGTCGCGAAAGTTCTTCGTGCTGAGACACCATGTGATGATCGGGTGTGATAGGCTGTACGTTCAAATACAGCGGGTGCAAAACAGTTGCACACGCAGAATACTCAGGTTAAACTTTACGAGCCTAGCATATAACAGATATGGCCTCGGAACACGGAGACCGAAAGGTTGAGCATGAATCATATAATAGATATGATCAACATAGTGATGTTCACTGTTGATACTACTCCATCTCACTTGATGATCGGACATGGTTTAGTTGATATGGATCACGTGATCACTTAGAGGATTAGAGGGATGTCTATCTAAGTGGGAGATCTTAAATAATATGATTAAATTGACCTTAAATTTATCATAAACTTAGTACCTGATAGTATCTTGCTTGTCTATGTTGATTGTAGATAGATGGCCCGTGCTGTTGTTCCGTTGAATTTTAATGCATTCCTTGATAAAGCAAAGTTGAAATATGATGGTAGCAATTACACGGACTGGGTCCGTAACTTGAGGATTATCCTCATTGTTGCACAGAAGAATTACATCCTGGAAGCACCGCTAAGTGCCAAGCCTGCTGCAGGAGCAACACCAGATGTTATGAACGTCTGGCAGAGCAAAGCTGATGACTACTCGATAGTTCAGTGTGCCATGCTTTACGGCTTAGAACCGGGTCTTCAACGACGTTTTGAACATCATGGAGCATATGAGATGTTCCAGGAGTTGAAGTTAATATTTCAAGCAAATGCCCGGATCAAGAGATATGAAGTCTCCAATAAGTTCTATAGCTGCAAGATGGAGGAGAATAGTTCTGTCAGTGAACATATACTCAAAATGTCTGGGTATCATAATCACTTGACTCAACTGGGAGTTAATCTTCCTATTGATAGTGTCATTGACAGAGTTCTTCAATCACTGCCACCAAGCTACAAGAGCTTCGTGATGAACTATAATATGCAAGGGATGAATAAGACTATTCCCGAGCTCTTCGCGATGCTAAAGGCCGCGGAGGTAGAAATCAAGAAGGAGCATCAAGTGTTGATGGTCAATAAGACCACTAGTTTCAAGAAAAAGGGCAAAGGGAAGAAGAAGGGGAACTTCAAGAAGAACAGCAAACAAGTTGCTGCTCAGGAGAAGAAACCCAAGTCTGGACCTAAGCCTGAGACTGAGTGCTTCTACTGCAAGCAGACTGGTCACTGGAAGCGGAACTGCCCCAAGTATTTGGCGGATAAGAAGGATGGCAAAGTGAACAAAGGTATATGTGATATACATGTTATTGATGTGTACCTTACTAATGCTCGCAGTAGCACCTGGGTATTCGATACTGGTTCTGTTGCTAACATTTGCAACTCGAAACAGGGGCTACGGATTAAGCGAAGATTGGCTAAGGACGAGGTGACGGTGCGCGTGGGAAATGGTTCCAAAGTCGATGTGATCGCGGTCGGCACGCTACCTCTACATCTACCTTCGGGATTAGTATTAGACCTAAATAATTGTTTTTTTGTGCCAGCATTGATCATGAACATTATATCTGGAACTTGTTTGATGCAAGACGGTTATTCATTTAAATTAGAGAATAATGGTTGTCCTATTTCTATGAGTCATATCTTTTATGGTCATGCACCCTTGAAGAGTGGTCTATTTTTGCTAAATCTCGATAGTGGTGATACACATATTCATAATATTGAAGCCAAAAGATGCAGAGTTGATAATGATAGTGCAACTTATTTGTGGCACTGCCGTTTAGGTCATATCGGAGTAAAGCGCATGAAGAAACTCCATACTGATGGACTTTTGGAACCACTTGATTATGAATCACTTGGTACTTGTGAACCGTGCCTCATGGGCAAGATGACTAAAACGCCGTCCTCCGGAACTATGGAGAGAGCAACAGATTTGTTGGAGATCATACATACAGATGTATGTGGTCCAATGAATGTTGAGGCTCGTGGCGGATATCGTTATTTTCTCACCTTCACAAATGATTTAAGCAGATATCGGTATATCTACTTAATGAAACATAAGTCTGAAACATTTGAAAAGTTCAAAGAATTTTGGAGTGAAGTTGAAAATCATCGTAACAAGAAAATAAAGTATCTATGATCTGATCATGGAGGAGAATATTTGAGTTATGAGTTTGGTCTTCATTTGAAACAATGCGGAATAGTTTTACAACTCACGCCACCCGGAACACCACAGCGTAATGGTGTGTCCAAACGTCGTAATCGTACTTTACTAGATATGGTACGATCTATGATGTCTCTTACAGATTTACCGCTATCGTTTTGGGGATATGCTTTAGAGACGGTCGCATTCACCTTAAATAGGGCACCATTGAAATCCGTTGAGACGACGCCTTATGAACTATGGTTTGGTAAGAAACCAAAGTTGTCGTTTCTGAAAGTTTGGGCTGCGATGCTTATGTGAAAAAGCTTCAACCTGATAAGCTCGAACCCAAATCGGAGAAATGTGTTTTCATAGGATACCCAAAGGAGACTGTTGGGTACACCTTCTATCACAGATCCAAAGGCAAGACTTTTGTTGCTAAATTCGGAGTTTTTCTAGAGAAGGAGTTTCTCTCGAAAGAAGTGAGTGGGAGGAAAGTAGAACTTGATGAGGTAAATATACCTGCTCCCTTATTGGAAAGTGGTTCATCACAGAAAACGGTTTCTGCGACACCTACACCAATTAGTGAGGAAGTTAATGATGATGATCATGAAACTTTAGATCAAGTTGTTATTGAACCTCGTAGGTCAACTAGAGTAAGATCCGCACCAGAGTGGTATGGTAATCCTGTTCTGGAAGTTATGTTACTAGACCATGACGAACCTACAAACTAGGAAGAAGCGATGGTGAGCCCAGATTCTGCAAAATGGCTTGAGGCCATGAAATCTGAGATGGGATCCATGTATGAGAACAAAGTGTGGACTTTGGTTGACTTGCCCGTTGATCGGCAAGCAATTGAGAATAAATGGATCTTCAAGAAGAAAGACTGACGCTGACGGTAATGTTACTATCTATAAAGCTCGACTTGTTGCAAAAGGTTTTTGACAAGTTCAAGGGATTGACTACGATGAGACCTTCTCACCCGTAGCGATGCTTAAGTCTGTCCGAATCATGTTAGCAATTGCCACATTTTATGATTATGAAATTTGGAAAATGGATGTCAAAACTGCATTCCTGAATGGATTTCTGGAAGAAGAGTTGTATATGATGCAACCAGAAGGTTTTGTCGATCCAAAGGGAGCTAGCAAAGTGTGCAAGCTCCAGCGATCCATTTATGGACTTGTGCAAGCCTCTCGGAGTTGGAATAAACGCTTTGATAGTGTGATCAATGCATTTGGTTTTATACAGACTTTTGGAGAAGCCTGTATTTACAAGAAAGTGAGTGGGAGCTCTGTAGCATTTTTGATATTATATGTGGATGACATATTGCTGATTAGAAATGATATAGAATTTCTGGATAGCATAAAGGGATACTTAAATAAAAGTTATTCTATGAAAGACCTCGGTGAAGCTGCTTACATATTGGGCATCAAGATCTATAGAGATAGATCAAGACGCTTAATTGGACTTTCACAAAGCACATACCTTGACAAAGTTTTGAAAAAGTTCAAAATGGATCAAGCAAAGAAAGGGTTCTTGCCTGTGTTACAAGGTGTGAAGTTGAGTAAGTCTCAATGCCCGACCACTGCAGAAGATAGAGATAAGATGAAAGATGTTCCCTATGCTTCAGCCATAGGCTCTAGCATGTATGCAATGTTGTGTACCAGACCTGATGTGTGCCTTGCTATAAGTCTAGCAGGGAGGTACCAAAGTAATCCAGGAGTGGATCACTGGACAGCAGTCAAGAACATCCTGAAATACCTGAAAAGGACTAAGGATATGTTTCTCATTTATGGAGGTGACAAAGAGCTCATCGTAAATGGTTACGTTGACGCAAGCTTTGACACTGATATGGATGATTCTAAATCGCAAACCGGATAAGTGTTTATATTAAACGATGGAGCTGTCAGTTGGTGCAGTTCTAAAGAAAGCGTCGTGGCGGGATCTACGTGTGAAGTGGAGTACATAGCTGCTTCGGAAGCAGCAAATGAAGGAGTCTGGATGAAGGAGTTCATATCCGATCTAGGTGTCATACCTTGTGCATCGGGTCCAATGAAAATCTTTTGTGACAATACTGGTGCAATTGCCTTGGCGAAGGAATCCAGATTTCACAAGAGAACCAAGCACATCAAGAGAAGCTTCAATTTCATCCGGGATTTAGTCCAGGTGGGCGACATAGAAATTTGCAAGATACATACGGATCTGAATGTTGCAGACCCATTGACTAAGCCTCTTCCACGAGCAAAACATGATCAGCACCAAGGCTCCATGGGTGTTAGAATCATTAATGTGTAATCTAGATTATTGACTCTAGTGCAAGTGGGAGACTGAAGGAAATATGCCCTAAAGGCAATAATAAAGTTATTATTTATTTCCTTATTTCATGATAAATGTTTACTGTTCATGCTAGAATTGTATTAACCGGAAACATAATACATGTGTGAATACATAGACAAACAGAGTGTCACTAGTATGCCTCTACTTGACTAGCGCGTTGATCAAAGATGGTTAAGTTTCCTAACCATAGACATGAGTTGTCATTTGATTAACGGGATCACATCATTAGGAGAATGATGTGATTGACTTGACCCATTCCGTTAGCTTAGCACTTGATCGTTTAGTTTGTTGCTATTGCTTTCTTCATGACTTATACATGTTCCTATGACTATGAGATTATGCAACTCCCGTTTACCGGAGGAACATTTTGTGTGCCACCAAACGTCACAACGTAACTGGGTGATTATAAAGGTGCTCTACAGGTGTCTCCAAAGGTACTTGTTGGGTTGGCGTATTTCGAGATTAGGATTTGTCACTCCGATTGTCGGAGAGGTATCTCTGGGCCCACTCGGTAATGCACATCACTATAAGCCTTGCAAGCATTGCAACTAATGAGTTAGTTGCGGGATGATGTATCACGGAACGAGTAAAGAGACTTGCCGGTAACGAGATTGAACTAGGTATTGAGATACCAATGATCGAATCTCGGGCAAGTAACATACCGATGACAAAGGGAACAACGTATGTTGTTGTGCGGTCTGACCGATAAAGATCTTTGTAGAATATGTAGGAGCCAATATGGGTATCCAGGTCCTGCTATTGGTTATTGACCAGAGAGGTGTCTCGGTCATGTCTACATAGTTCTCGAACCCGTAGGGTCCGCACGCTTAACGTTCGTTAACGATATAGTAATATATGAGTTATGTATGTTGGTGACCGAATGTTGTTCAGAGTCCGGGATGAGATCACGGACATGACGAGGAACTCCGGAATGGTCCGGAGATAAAGTTTGATATATGGGATAATAGTGTTTGGTCACCGGAAGGGGTTCCGGATGTTTCCCGAAATGTTTGGGAACGAGAACACTTTATTTGGGCCAAAGGGGAAAGCCCACAAGGTTTTTGGAAAGCGCAAAAGGAAGTTTTGCGGAGTCCAGGGGCCAGACGCCAGGGTCCCTGGCGTCTGGGTCCAGACGCCGGGAACCCTGGCGTCTGGCCCTGGAGTCCGAGGACTCTTTCCTTTCGGGTGAAACCGACTTTGTGGAGGCTTTTACTCCAAGTTTCGACCCCAAGGCTCAACATATAAATAGAGGGGTAGGGCTAGCACCCAAGACACATCAAGAAACACCAAGCCGTATGCCGGCAACCCCGTCCCCTCTAGTTTATCCTCCGTCCTAGTTTTCGTAGTGCTTAGGCGAAGCCCTGCGGAGATTGTTCTTCACCAACACCGTCACCACGCCGTCGTGCTGCCGGAACTCATCTACTACTTCGCCCCTCTTGCTGGATCGAGAAGGCGAGGATGTCACCGAGCCGAACGTGTGCAGAACTCGGAGGTACCGTGCTTTCGGTACTTGGATCGGTCGGATTGTGAAGACGTACGACTACATCAACCGCGTTGATATAACGCTTCCGTGAACGGTCTACGAGGGTACGTAGACAAAACTCTCCCCTCTCGTTGCTATGCATCACCATGATCTTGCGTGTGCGTAGGAAATTTTTGAAATTACTACGTTCCCCAACACCTAGATCTCGGGACGAGATCCTCTCATAGTGGTGGAGTGTTGTGACGCCCCGAGTCCGATGCGCCAGGTGTCTTCCAGTTATTCGCTGTCTTTTCCATGTCATTTGCTTGCGTGTTGCATCTTGCCATGTCATCATGTGCATTGCATCATCATGTTTTTCAAAACTTGCATCCGTCCCGGTTTCCCCAGTTCCGTCTGTTGTCCGTTCTGAGCCCAACCACACTCGCACGCGCCCGCGGCATGTCCGAAATTTTATTTTATAAGTGGCCGGAAAATGTTCTTGGAATGGGTTGAAAGTTGGCGTGTGGTCCTAGGCCGCCTGCCAAATTTCATCGCATTCGGAGTTCGTTTGACGCCCCAATGGATAACTATAGCGGCAATATAGTTGGTCTATCGTCGGACGCTTTCGTTCTCCGGAAACAGTCGCCGGGCTGCATTCCCCCTCTTTCCTCTTAGCCCAAGCCCTTCCTCACAGTCCACTACCTACCGCCAGGCAACCTAAGCTCTCTCGTCAGCCCGCGGCTCTCCTCACGCGCGCGTCCGAAAGTTGTCCTGGACCCGACCCGGGCAGTCGTCACTGTTGGTTTTGGATCATCTTGAAACATCCCTCTATATCACTGTTGGTTTCAGATCATCTCGAAACATCCCTCTAATATCTTCGATTTATTATTTGATCTCCCCTAAACTTTTATTCTCGACCGTCCGATCCCAATCCAATGATCCAAATCCCCCTTCTTTTACCTACATGCTTTATATAGCCCCTAACCCTAAATTTTAGGCCTCATGTCCCATCCACCCATCGCCGCCGCCACTACACCAAATCCCCCTTGGGATCTCCCCTGCCAGTTCCACCCAACCATCCTCCACCTTCCCCTTGATCCATTCCACGCCCAAGCCCGCAACCTCCTCTGCTTCCCGCGCTGCCGCAAGCCGTAGCACCTCCAGCAGGACCAGCCCCGCGCCGCAGCCTCCTTCTCCTCGTTCCCGATGGCCACCTCATCCCATGTCCAGGAGCTCGAAGCCGCGAAGCCCTGCGCCGCCAAGCTCCTCCCATGGCCGCCCCGTCGCCACGTCCCTCTGTTTCCTTCTCGTCCTTCTGTTTTCCCCTGTTTCTCTTGTCACACCCAACTCCCTCTCGTCTCTCCACAGGATCCGCCATGGAAGACCCCGTCGCCCCGTCGAGTACCTTGTCGGAGCACCGCGGAGCCCGGTATCCCCCTGCTTCGAACAATAGAACGCGGCGCCGTTCTCCCGCGCGCTCGGTCTCCATCTACCTCCTTGCCCGCAGCCTCCCCGACTTGCTGCTCGAACGCGGCTCCGTTCGCCCCTGCCCCGATGGGTCTCTGTCGTCCCGGGGTCACCCGGCTCCGCCCGGCCGACAACAAGCAGCAGCTCGCCGGGGCACAAGCTCCATCGGGTCCGCCTCCCTGCTGTCGGAGCCCCATGACCCCGCGCCAAGTCTCTCGCTCGCGCCAAGTGCCTGGTCGTCTGGATCCACTCCTCCCCTTGTCCTCGTCACCGGGAGCCCCGCCATCTCCAGCGTCGCGCCCAAGTCCCACATCGCCTGCAGCCGTTCCCGCCGTTCGTCGCCCTGAACGTGCTCCAGCTGTCTCCGTTCTTCACTAACGAGAAGGAGCAGCTTGCTCGCCTCACGTTGACCTCCCAGATCCGGCCGGCCCAGTGCCTCCCTTGCCGGCCTCTCTTCCATCGATCGGGCCAAGGCCCATGGTGAGAAACTCCCCAGCGTCCCTTTGTTTTTTTTTTCTGTTGGACCTCTGCTTAGATTCGGCCCATATAGTGTTTTTTCCCTGTCTGCATTTTAGATATTATCCAGTGTTTTCCCTATTTTGCAGGAAAACCCCCCAAGCTTCATGCATTTAATAACTCACAAACTGTGCATCGGTTTAAAAGATATATATATGTTAAATGCTTAGTTTTTCATCTAGTTTCATAATATGTCTTTTTCATCCATGTTTAAAATGTTTATACTGCTGTTTGCATATAATTTGCATATTGCCATGTTAAATGTTTTAATTCATAACTATTTAACCGTAGCTCGGTTTCAAATAATCTTTATATGTAAATGGGGTAGAAAATTGCCTAGTTTAACATGGTGGCATTGCTTTGCATGTTTAACAACTCTAAAATATGGTTTAGGACAGAACAGTACCAAACCTTAAAAATATGCACATGAGGATTTTTCGGGCTTGTTGGTTGTTGTTCCGGCCTCATTTAAACTTGCCTAGATAGGTAGTTTTCATTTGCTTCACCTCTTGCCATGCTAACCAACATTTAATATTGTTGAGTACATAAACGAGAGTGAACTAAATAAGTCACGTGGTGTTCCATCAATATGCAACTTTGCATATTGATCTCCACTTAATTTGTAGGATTGTTTGTGCATTTTGCCATGCCATGCTTCATTAAACCGGACATGCATCATAATTGCTTGTGCACCATGCCATGTTGGTGTGATGGTTGTTTACTATGTTGCTTGCTTCTTTCCGGTGTTGCTTCTTCGGGTTGGTTCCGTTAATGTCGCATTTGTGAGGATCCATTCGACTACGACCGTTTGTCTTCTTCATGGACTCGTTCTTCTTCCTTGCGGGATCTCAGGCAAGATGACCATACCCTCGAAATCACTTCTATCTTTGCTTGCTAGTTGCTCGCTCTATTACTATGCTGCGATACCTACCACTTGCTTTATCATGCCTCCCATATTGCCATGTCAAGCCTCTAACCCACCTTTTCCTAGCAAACTGTTGTTTGGCTATGTTACCGCTTTTGCTCAGCCCCTTTTATAGCGTTGTTAGTTGCAGGTGAAGATGAAGTTTGTTCCATGTTTGGAACATGGATATTGTTGGGATATCACTATATATATTTTGTTTAATATCTATATACTTGGTAAAGGGTGGAAGGCTCGGCCTTATGCCTGGTGTTTTGTTTCACTCTTGCCGCCCTAGTTTCTGTCATACCGGTGTTATGTTCCTTGATTTGCGTTCCTTACACGGTTGGGTGTTATGGGGACCCCTTGACAGTTCACTTTGAATAAAACTCCTCCAGCAAGGCCCAACCTTGGTTTTATCATTTGCCTCACCACCACCTACTTTTCCCTTGGGAGTCACGCTCCCGAGGGTCATCTTTATTTTACCCCCCGGGCCAGTGCTTCTCTAAGTGTTGGTCCAAACTGGGCGATGTCCGGCGCCCCCTGGTCTATGCCAACCCGACGTCTTGCCCATCTGGTGTGCCCTGAGAACGAGATATGTGCAGCTCCTATCGGGATTTGTCGGCACATTCGGGCGGCTTTGCTGGTCTTGTTTTACAATTGTCGAAATTTCTTGTAACCGGGAATCCGAGTCTGATCGGGTCTTCCTGGGAGAAGGAATATCCTTCATTGACCGTGAGAGCTTATGATGGGCTAAGTTGGGACACCCCTGCAGGGTTTGAACTTCCGAAAGTCGTGCCCGCGGTTATGGGCAGATGGAAATTTGTTAATATCCGGTTGTAGAGAACTTGAAACTTAACTTAATTAAAATGGATCAACCGCGTGTGTAGCCGTGATGGTCTCTTTTCGGCGGAGTCCGGGAAGTGAACACGGTTTCGGTGTTATGCTTGAATGTAAGTAGTTTCAGGATCACTTCTTGATCACTTCTAGTTCACGACCGTTGCTTGCTTATCTTCTCGCTCTTATTTGCGTATGTTAACCACCATATATGCTTAGTGCTTGCTGCAGCTCCACCTCACTACTTTTCCCTACCCATAAGCTTAAAATAGTCTTGATCTCGCGGGTGTGAGATTGTTGAGTCCCCGTGACAAAAGTAGTCTTCGCCTGCCAAAGGCTCTGGTGGTGACGCCGTCTTGGGCTCCACGGTGACCTCTGTCCTGCCGTCATGCTGGTCTTGGTCTCGTTGCACCAATATGGAAACCTTTGCCTAATGCCTTGGAACTCCTCGCCTGCGCTTGCCTCCTTAGCACCAACGAGGAAGCGAGGACACTATGCGCGATGGCGCCCGCCTGGTCTCGATCGTCATGGCTCATGTCATTGGAACCTCGGGAGGTTCATCTTGCCTTGATCTCTCCGCCCCTCGCGAGCCAGCCTGGTGAGGCTGCTCCTCAGGAGGTCTTTCGTCGTCCGCCTCGTGAGGGTCTTGAATGTTTGTTGGTGAAGATGGGCCGTATGGGGCCGCTGGTGGAGCCACGCCGTGGGCCGCAGGCAGGCAAGTCTGGGGACCCCCATCTCCCAGAACGCCGACACTCTCACAAGACCAATCTTTTGGTAATTCCTTGAATAGCACCTTGGTCGACACAAACTCTCTTTGAAACCAACACATGTACTCCAAGAAAAGCCTATGGACAAAACCTTCAAATATAACTCAAGGCAACCATTAGTCCATATTGATTGTCATCAATTACCAAAACCAAACATGGGGCACCGCATGTTCTTTCACCTGTCCACCTGGACACACTCCTCTAGACCCAGGAATTCCGAATGACATCCTCCTCGCTTCCCAGTGCGATGGCCGACTACCATAACTTCTCTAGAGCGAATCCTTCCAAAGTCATTGCCGACAACATCGTCCCTATGGCACTACTTCTTCCTTCTCGTTCATTTTGCTCCATTGACCTCCTTCCTATGAAATTTTAGTAACAAGGTACATTTTAGTAATCAATAAAAATGCAGATTTTATTACAAGAAAAATGAGCCTCTTGACAAAGTTTTAGTAGAAATCCGATTTCCGTACAACAAGATATTTTAGTACCTACTAAAAGGAATAGTGCAAGGGCAATCATCCGAACAATCTTTACCTAATATTAAAAGACGAATGCTTTCATAGTTCTCCATACATTGATTTTTTGAAGAAAAAAATTTAGTATCCGGGGTGGTACTATCTGCTTCTTCAATGCTGCGTTTAGTTTACTCAGAAAACCGCTGCATTCAATTTTTCTATACGTGGCAGCTTCCCTCGGTTGGGCCTCTGGCTGGGCCTACATCCATGCTCAAAAAAATTTGTCATAGGCTGCGCAGCCAATTGAATGACTATTTTAACACATCGAATAATCCCACCTTGCTTCAATGAATTGACTCTCAATGATTCATATACATCCTAGATTATCTATAGCATCAACCAGACTCCTCGAACAAAAACACGTTAGAACGGTTGAACGGCGGTCGAACGCCGTGGCGCGAAGAAGAGCAAGGAGGCTGTGGGAGGTGGTGCTCATCAGCAGGAGACGAGGCAGCTGCAACAGGGGTGGCGAACCGCGGCGCGAAGGAGTGCTAGCTGGCAGCGGAGACAGAGGAGGAAGGTGGCGAGGCAAGGAGGCCGGCGGGAGGCGGTGCTCTATGGCTAGGAGAAGAGGTAGCGGAGCAAGTGGTGGTGCAGGTCGTTGATGTCACGGCTAGAGCAGGCAAAGACGGCGCTAGGGACCGCCGGCCAGATGTCCGGGAGGAGGGGCTGGAGGGGCGCTTGACGGCTGACGCCGTGACTACAGGATGTGAAGCCAGACCGGCGCCTCGGGACGGACGCCAGAAGTTGGGAGATATGCTCGATGTGAAGCCATGCCGGCGCTCTGGACAGGGGTGGCCAAAAGTTGGGAGGGTGCTGGCGGGGTGTAACGCCCTCGATGCGGCTATATCTCCTACGTGTCGAAGCACGACTTAGAGGCATAACTGCATTGAAAGCAATGTTGCAAGTAAGGTAATCTTCACAACAACCCATGTAAATAAATAAAAGGGGAAAAGATACATAGTTGGCTTACACTCGCCACGTCACACAAATACATGAATAACATTACAATCATCCAATACACTCATGGTCCGACTACAGTACCAAAACAAAGATCAACCCCCACATGTGACACGGTCCCCGATCGCCCCAACTGGGCACCACTACTGATCATCTAGGAACGACACATAGTAATGGCGAGAGTCTTCATTGAACTCCCACTTGAGCTCAAGTGCATCGTCTGGAGCGGTATTATCGGTCCCTGCATCTGGTTTGGAAGTAATCTGTGAGTCACGGGGACTCAGCAATCTCGCACCCTCGCGATCAAGACTATTTAAGCTTATAGGTAAGGCAAGGTATGATGTGGAGCTGCAGCAAGCGACTAGCATATGGCCAACCTATTCGCAAAAGAGAGCGAGAAGAGAAGGCAAAAGCATGGTCGAACAACTATGATCAAGAAGTGATCCTAGAACAACCTACGTCAAGCATTACTCCAACACCGTGTTCACTTCCCGGACTCCGCCAAGAAGAGACCATCACGGTAACACACGCAGTTGGTGCATTTTAATTAAGTTAAGTTTCATGTTATCAACAACCGGACATTAACAAATTCCCATCTTCCCATAACTGCGGGCATGGCTTTCGAAAGTTCAAATCCCTGCAGGGGAGTCCCATCTTAGCCCATCACAAGCTCTCACGGTCAACGAAGGATATTCCTTCTCCCAAGACAATCTGATCAGACTCGGCATCCCGGTTACAAGACATCCTCGACAATGGTAAAACAAGTCCAGCAACACCACCCGAATGTGTCGACAAATCCCGATAGGAGCTGCACATATCTCGTTCTCAGGGCACACTCAAATAAGCAATCCGTACAACTAAAACCAGCCCTCGAGTTTCCCCGAGGTGGTGCTGCAAGGGGCTCTAGTTTGGACCAACACTCAGAGGAGCACTGGCCCGGGGGGGTTTAAATAAAGATGACCCTTGGGCTCCGAAAACCAAAGGGAAAAAGAGGCTAGGTGGCAAATGGTAAAACCAAGGTTGGGCATTGCTGGAGGAGTTTTATTCAAGGCGAACTGTCAAGGGGTTCCCATTATAACCCAACCGTGTGAGGAACGCAAAATCCGGGAACATAATGTCGTGGTAACGATTCCGATAATAAGAGAGGGGTAGGATAAAGGAGCATGATCTATCGAGATGCATATGGGTGACACGGTGGTTTTAGCGAGTTCGGGCCTCTCACGGTGGAGATAACAACCCTACGTCTCGTGCTCTGGAGAGGCTTTGTTTTATCTTAGTATGTATCCGGAGATTACAATGAGAGGAGAACGGATCTCCGTAGTCCTGAGACTAATGGTGAAAAAGAGAGAGAAGTAGAAGAAAAAAAGTGCCCCCTCGTCTAGTGGTGGGGGTGGCTTATATAGAGTGTGCCATCCCCTCACCTTCTATGTTACAAAGTGGGGAATGAATGCCATAATACCAGCCCACTACCAAGCCGTCACTATGAGAATGACGCCGACTGCTTTGCTGCCTGCTGGTCTTCGTATATCCGAGTGAGTCGTACGGTCGAGTGGTGAACTGTCATCCGAGTGGATGGTATGCTGCTTGGTCGAGTGGATAGTATGCTGCTTGTCCGAGTGGATAGTATGCCTGTATAAAATTTATCTGGACCCACATGTTGCGTGGACCCCATACTTTATGATATTTCGACCCTTCGTGGGCCTACCTATTATGTGTACCCCAACATTAGCCCCCGAATCGATTGCGATTTTGTAGAACGAGTTTCTGAAAGACACAATTTGGTCTGAGTGATTACGGAAATACTCGGTACTTGTCATCGTGCTTTCAGACAACCAAGGTTTGAACAAAATCTCAATGGATTCTGGTACTGTGCTTCCCGACTGATCTGGGGTAAGTGCCTGCGAGGAGCAACTTGGTGACATTCGATCCTCTCTCGGAAGAGGTTAACTTGTGATCAGAGTATGGATGTGTCATTAAATCTGGGCAACAAGGTTGACGCATGGACTGTTCTCTCGGAGAGATGCCATTCTTATCCCGGAAGAACGTCAATACGAGTTGGTTCTTGATCCAAACTTATGAGTTTCACGCTTTGAGTTCTAGAAGAAGGCTCAAGACAGGTCCACAGAGGAGCATTAAACTCACCTTATAGCAATTTTTTTTGGTAGCCGATGGGAGCCTTTAGAACTTGTTTGTTTGTTGTTCATCACTCGGACTGGTCAGGTCGTACCGAGTGGAGATTACTCTAGTGGGGGCACGCTGAGTGCACCCACTGGGTGTAGTCCCCGAGACCGCCGTCGACTGCGGGCAGTCGGCGGGGGTCTGAGAAAAGTAAAAATCTTCTTGGCTGGTACCAATTGAACTTGTTCCTCTCCGACTCAGAGGTCGAGTAGTACTTGAGGATCTGGTATTGGTCTAGCTTGTTTCTCCTCGACTCGGAAGTCGAGTAATACTCGAGTGATCTGGAGCTGGTCTTGACCGAGCAAAAATGTTTCTTTATGAGTTCTCTTCCAGTGGGGGCACGCTGAGTGCACCCACTAGGTGTAGTGGTGATGAGGTGACCAACCGATTGGCGACGCACAGGGAGGCCGAGTGGTGATGAGGTGACCAACCGATGGCGACGCACGGAGCGGCCGAATGGTGATGAGGTGACCAACCGATGGCGACGCACAGAGCGGACGAATGGTTATGAGGTGACCAACTGATGGCGACGCACGGAGCGGCCGAGTGGTGACGAGGTCACCAACCGAGTGGCGACGCGCGGGGTGGCCGAGTGGTGATGAGGTGACCAACCGAGTGGCGACGTGCAGGGCGGCCGAGTGGTGATGAGGTGACCAACCGAGTGGCGACGCGCGGAGCGGCCGAGTGGTGATGAGGTAACCAACCGAGTGGCGACGCGCGGGGTGGCCGAGTGGTGATGAGGTGACCAACCGAGTGGCGACACGCCGGGCGGCCGAGTGGTGATGAGGTGACCAACCGATGGCGACGCACGGAGCGGCCGAATGGTGATGAGGTGACCAACCGATGGCGACGCACGGAGCGGCCGAATGGTTATGAGGTGACCAACCGATGGCGACGCACAGAGCGGCCGAGTGGTGATGAGGTGACCAACCGACTGGCGACGCACGGGGCGGCCGAGTGGTGATGAGGTGACCAACCGAGTGGCGACGCGCAGGGCGGCGAATGTTGATGAGGTGACCAACCAAGTGGCGACGCGTGGAGCGGCCGAGTGGTGATGAGGTAACCAACCGAGTGGCGACGCGCGGGGCGGCCGAGTGGTGATGAGGTGACCAACCGAGTGGCGACGCGCAGGGCGGCCGAGTGGTGATGAGGTGACCAACCGAGTGGCGACACGCGGAGCGGCCGAGTGGTGATGAGGTAACCAACCAAGTGGCGACGCGCGGGGCGGCCGAGTGGTGATGAGGTGACCAACCGAGTGGCGACGCGTAGGGCGGCCGAATGGCGATGAGGTGACCAACCGACTGGCGACGCGCGGAGCGGCCGAGTGGTGATGAGGTGACCAACCGAGTGGCGACGCGCAGGGCGGCCGAATGTTGATGAGGTGACCAACCAAGTGGCGATGCGCGGAGCGGCCGAGTGGTGATGAGGTAACCAACCGAGTGGCGACGCGCGGGGCGGCCGAGTGGTGATGAGGTGACCAACCGAGTGGCGACGCGCAGGGCGGCCGAGTGGTGATGAGGTGACCAACCGAGTGATGACGCGCGGAGCGGCCGAGTGGTGATGAGGTAACCAACCGAGTGGCGACGCGGGGGCGGCCGAGTGGTGATGAGGTGACCAACCGAGTGGCGACGGGCGGGGCGGCCGAGTAGTGATGAGGTGACCAACCAAGTGGCGACGCGCCGGGCAGCCGAGTGTCCATGAGGTGACCAACCAAGTGGCGACGCGCGGAGCGGCCGAGTGGTGATGAGGTAACCAACCGAGTGGCGATGCGCGGGGCGGCCGAGTAGTGATGAGGTGACCAACCGAGTGGCAACGCGCAGGGCGGCCGAGTGGTGATGAGGTGACCAACCGAGTGGCGAGGTGCGGAGCGGCCGAGTGGTGATGAGGTAACCAACCGAGTGGCGACGCGCGGCGCGGCCGAGTGGTGATGAGGT
The DNA here is from genome assembly GCF_056163025.1 of Triticum urartu. Taxonomy (NCBI): domain Eukaryota; kingdom Viridiplantae; phylum Streptophyta; class Magnoliopsida; order Poales; family Poaceae; genus Triticum; species Triticum urartu. Next base: position 583,068,682 of record NC_141879.1, read on the forward strand.
GACCAACCGAGTGGTGACGCGCAGAGCGGTCGAATGGTGATGAGGTGACCAACCGAGTGGCGACGCGCGGAGCAGCCGAGTGGTGATGAGGTGACCAACCGATGGCGACGCACGAAGCGGCCGAATGGTTATGAGGTGACCAACCGATGGCGACGCACGGAGCGGCCGAATGGTTATGAGGTGACCAACCGATGGCGACGCACGGAGCGGCCGAATGGTTATGAGGTGACCAACCGATGGCGACGCACGGAGCGGTCGAGTGGTAATGAGGTGGCCAACCGAGTGGCGACGCGCGGGGCAGCCGAGTGGTGAGGAGGTGACCAACCGAGTGGCGACGCGCAGGGCGGCCGAGTGGTGATGAGGTGATCAACCGAGTGGCGACGCGTGGAGCGGCCGAGTCGTGATGAGGTAACCAACCGAGTGACGACGCGCGGGACGGCCGAGTGGTGATGTGGTGACCAACCGAGTGGCGACGCGCAGGGCGGCCGAATGGTGATGAGGTGACCAACCGAGTGGCGACGCGCGGAGCGGCTGAGTGGTGATGAGGTGACCAACCGATTGACGACGCGCAAGGCGGCCGAATGGTGATGAGGTGAACAACCGAGTGGTGACGTGCGGAGCGACCGAGTGGTGATAAGGTGGCCAACCGATGACGACGCACGGAGCGGCCGAATGGTTATGAGATGACCAACCGATGGCGACGCATGGAGCGGCCGAATGGTAATGAGGTGACCAACCGATGATGCCGCGCGGGGCGGTCGAGTGAAATAGACGTGTCCCGCGGAGTGGCGACGTGCGAAGAGTCCGAGTGGTGCAGACGCATGCGCGGAGTGACGGCGCACGGGACGGCCGTAATATAGACGTGTTCAGCTGAGTGGCGATGCCTAGAGCGGCCAAGTGATGAATACGCATCCAGTGGAGTGTCCATCATCGAAGGAGTTGATGAAGATGCGGCTGGATGTGGTTGGACGGCCGACTGAACAAGTTCCATTCGACTGGACAAATTCCATCCGAGTGAATCTTGGCCTTATAAGTTGGTGGTTGTATTCGTTGTCGATGATGTTCTGGATATTAACCAGTTGAGCAAAGACGTGAAACGGCCGAGTGAACGCAGAGGCTTCATGGCCAAATGAGCGCCATTCTGAGTGGACGTCTCGTCCGAGTGCTCCTGCCCATCCGAGTGAACCACGGCTAGGCTGTGACTAGGTCAGTATGGAGCTGGTTGGACAAACCGACGCGAAGTGCTGGGCTCACAAGCATTGATGAGGTTCGGCGTGGATGTGCCCATGAGTGCTTCTCCCTCCGCTCGAGGTGGGTGGCTGCTAGTGGCCAAGGGCACCATGCAGTGGAGGCAGCCAGGCGCGATGACGCTGGAGCTGGACGCCGACGGGCAGACGATGAGGTCGACTTGGTGCAGAGCCCGAACAGACATGGAGCAATAAATCCTTGGTAATTACGCATTAAAGGACTTGCCCGTGTCGAACGCATTGATGGATTTGCCCCACGTCCAGAATCTGCATGCTATAACTCTTGCCAAATTGATGTAATGGCAGTTTCTTTCTCTTGACATTGATTTGGCAATCAAAACAATTTCCTTTCCTCTCCTTCCGTTCTTCCTTCTTTAGGCCATGCACTAATCGACATTGATTCGTCAATCAAAGCAATTTCCTTTCTTCTCCTTCGGTTCTCAACATGCATGCAAGTGGGATATGCCTGAGCCTGCATGCATGCGTGACAAACGCAAACCCAGCCATAGAGAGATTGACACCGGCGGAAGGAGGTGGCCGTGCGTGGGGACGTCGCAGACGGGCCGGAAACGACGCGGCGGACCGCGCCGGTGGCCGTTTGTACGTGTCGACGGCGCGGCGGACCGCGCCGGAGGGCGTTTGGACGAGCTCGCCGACGGCGTCGCAGACGAGGCCGGAGATGACGCGGCGGACCGCGCCGGAGGGCGTTTGTACGAGCTCGTCGACATAGTCGTAGACGAGGCCAGAGACGACACGGCGGACCACGCCGGAGGGCGTCTGTACGAGCTTGTCGACGGCGTTGTAGACGAGGCCGGAGACGGCGCAGCAGACGCGCGCCGGTGGCCGTTTGTGGTGGTTGCCATTGATGATGATCCCGTGAGAATCCAAGAAAGATGGGGAATGACTTGCCCTTTTCTCTTCCTCTCTGCTTCGTGATCGATCGTGCATGGGTGTTTCTGATCCTACTGGAGGAAAAGACAAACTCATTGTTAGACATTGTATTGTAAAAAGACTAGATCGAATGGATACTTCCTTGATCCTTTTGTTTGTACGAATGGCGTGATGACTAGAGCCCTAGCGGCCAATTTCTCTGGCAATGGTAGTTGATCCATTGTTGAAGATTGAAAGGAAAAACCATTTGCACCATGGTTTGATAGATGCCATGCCCCACGGTGGGCGCCAACTGTCGTGGTAACGATTCCGACAATAAGATAGGGGTAGGATAAAGCAGCATGATCTATCGAGATGCATATGGGTGACACGGTGGTTTTAGCGAGTTCGGGCCTCTCACGGTTGAGATAACAACCCTACGTCTCGTGCTTCGGAGAGGCTTTGTTTTCTCTTAGTATGTATCCGGAGATTACAATGAGAGGAGAACGGATCTCCGTAGTCCTGAGACTAATGGTGAAAAAGAGAGAGAAGTAGAAGAAAAAAGTGCCCCCTCGTCTAGTGGTGGGGGTGGCTTATGTAGAGTGCGCCATCCCCTCACCTCCCATATTACAAAGTGGGGCATGAATGTCATAATACCAGCCCACTACCAAGCCCTCACTATGAGAATGATGCCGACTGCTTTGCTGCCTGCTGGTCTTCGTATATCCGAGTGAGTCGTACGGTCGAGTGGTGAACTGTCATCCGAGTGGATGGTATGCTGCTTGGTCGAGTGGATAGTATGCTGCTTGTACGAGTGGATAGTATGCATGTATAAAATTTATCTGGACCCACATGTTGTGTGGACCCCATGCTTTATGATATTTCGACCCTTCGTGAGCCTACCTATTATGTGTATCCCCAACATTAGCCCCCGAATCGATTACGATTTTGCAGAACGAGTTTGTGAAAGACACAATTTGGTCCGAGTGATTACGGAAATACTCGGTACTTGTCATCGTGCTTTCAGACAACCAAGGTTTGAACAAAATCTCAATGGATTCTCGTACTGTGCTTCCCGACTGATCTGGGGTAAGTGCCCGCGAGGAGCAACTTGGTGACATTCGATCCTCTCTCGGAAGAGGTTAACTTGTGATCAGAGTATGGATGTGTCATTAAATCCGGGCAACAAGGTTGACGCATGGACTGTTCTCTCGGAGAGATGCCATTCTTATCCCGGAAGAACGTCAATACGAGTCGGTTCTTGATCCAAACTTATGAGTTTCACGCTTTGAGTTCTAGAAGAAGGCTCAAGACAGGTCCACAGAGGAGCGTTAAACTCACCTTATAGCAATTTTTTTTGGTAGCCGATGGGAGCCTTTAGAACTTGTTTGTTTGTTGTTCATCACTCGGACTGGTCAGGTCGTACCGAGTGGAGATTACTCCAGTGGGGGCACACTGAGTGCACCCACTGGGTGTAGTCCCCGAGACCGCCGTCGACTGCGGGCAGTCGGCGGGGGTCTGAGAAAAGTAAAAATCTTCTTGGCTGGTACCAATTGAACTTGTTCCTCTCCGACTCAGAGGTCGAGTAGTACTTGAGGATCTGGTATTGGTCTAGCTTGTTTCTCCTCGACTCGGAAGTCGAGTAATACTTGAGTGATCTGGAGCTGGTCTTGACCGAGCAAAAATGTTTCTTTCTGAGTTCTCTTCCAGTGGGGGCACGCTGAGTGCACCCACTGGGTGTAGTCCCCGAGCCTCTGTCGGACTAGATGAGTCGGGCAGAGGGTTTAAGTCTCCTGGTAAACCTCCATGCAGTTGACATGGTAAATATCTTTTCGGATGAAATTGAGTGAATCGGATGCATCTTCAGACGCTTGACATGGTAAATAAGCTCAGCCTGGAGCTAAGTCAGTCGGACTGATCTTCGTGCACTCGGCACGGAATAAATTCAGCCTGGAACTTGGTCAAGCATGTGAATCTTCGTGCTCTCGGCACGGTGAATGAACTCGGCTTTGAAACTGATGACTGTAGAAAAAAGCTGGACACTCCAGGGAGTGGTCGTTCGAGTAGTACTTCTTATATTGACTGTTAGATTTTGCGTGAAAGGGGTATTTGTCCGAGTGGACGTGCTTCCCAACTGATCTGGGTACGTTGACTACAAGGAAAAACTTGGTGGCATTTGTATGTCTCCCGGAGGAGATAGACTAGTGGTCTGACATGGACATGCCATGAAACCCGAGGGGCGAGGCTAGTGTGTGGGCTGACTCTCCGGAGAGATGCCATTCATCATCCCGGGGGAACACCAGCGCATGCCATCTCTGATCCAAGTTTGTGAAATTGATGCCTTGGAGCCTAGGATAAGGGCCAAGTGTATCCGTAGAGGACCATCGTTTCACCCTTTTGCAGTCCTGAAGATGACTTCAAGAAATGATTTGGGCGATCGTCCGAGTGGACGGTACCTACCCTTATAAATTTTCGGCGGAACGAGCATGTATGGTCAGAAAGATACTCCCGATGTGATCAATGGGTTGATCGAATGGGCGTAACCCCTGAGGGTGGCATGGCCAATGGCTGAGCGTAGCCTCCGAGTGATGCTCGAAAGACGTAAGCTTGCTACAGAGTGTGATATGAGGTTTGATCATATGAGTAACTTAGTCATTCCCATGCTGGGGGTGTAGAGGTAAAGACATGTCCAATTGATGGTGACGCGCGAGGTGGCCGAGGGGCGATGATGTGCACAACCGAGTGATGACGCGCGGGGCGGCCGAGTGGTGATGAGGTGACCAACCGATGGTGACGCGCGGGGCGGGCGAGTGGTCATGAGGTGACCAACCGATGGCGATGCGCGGGGCGGCCGAGTGGTGATGAGGTGACCAACCGAGTGACGATGCACGGAGCGGCCGAGTGGTGAAGATGTGCACAACCGAGTGGTGACGCACGAGGCGGCCGAGTGAGGATGCACGAGGTGGCCAAGTGAAGGACTACTTGTCCAGCCAAGTGTTGACGTGCGGGGCGGCCGTGTGGTGAAGGCATGCACAACCAAGAGGCGACGCGCAGAGCGGCCAAGTGGTGAAGACGTGCACAACCGAGTGGTGACGTGCGGGATAGCCGAGTGAGGATGCTCGAGGTGATCGAGTGAAGGAATGCGTGTCCAGCCAAGTGGTGACGTGCGGGGCGGCCGTGTGGTGAAGGCATGCACAACTGAGTGGCTACGCGCGGAGCGGCCGACTCATGATGTGCGAGGTGGTCGAATGATGAAGATGTGCACAACTGAGTGGCAACGCGCGGGGCAACCAAGTGGTGAAGATGTGCACAACCGAGTGGCGACGTGCGGGACGGCCGTGTGAGGATAGAGCGAGGTGACCGAGTGAAGGACTACGTATCCAGCCAAGTGGTGATGCGCGGGGTGGCCGAGTGACGACGCGCGGGGCAGCCGAGTGAAAGATTGCGTATCCTGCCAAGTGGCTAAAATTGTCTTCGAAGGAGTTAGCCAGATGCTTTCTAAGCTAATGTAGTGATGAGGTTGATGCAGTGTGGTTGCGACGCAACAAGACCGGCGTGACAACTGAGTTTGAGTAGGAATGAAGATGGCGCACAGAGCGTCTGGGTGATTATAAAACTTGTCAAAGTGGCAGATTGAATGCACTTGTTGAAGTGAAGGATCTGACTGGTGATGAAGTACTCGGCCACTCAGGAGAGTGTCATTCCAAATGAGATGCAGTCCCCGAGTGCGGCGTAGCCCCCGAGTGTACTACAGGCTTCGACAATGGACATGTCGGAATACGAGAAATATAGTTTTGAATGGATGATTTGCAATTCATCGAGTCGGACTCGGGTAAAGATGAGGAGAAGCTTCCGAGTGATGCTCGAAAGAGGCAAACACGCAAAGGAGTGAAGTGTGAAGTTTGATTATAAAAGGGACATATCTGTCTCATGCCTGACGAGGTCTATATTATTGATACGATGAAGAGGATTCCGCAGAGGGGTTGACCGGATGTGTTTGAAGTCAACAGAGCGACAAGGTCGGTGTTGTGGTGCGCTGGGACCGGTATGGTGACCAAGTTCGAGCAGCGATGAAGTTGGCGCATAGGGCCGTCGAGTGATCGTGTAACTTGTGTAAAAAACGGCACAAGCCAACGAAATAATTTCTCGAGGAAATTTGATGTGTGCTGAAATGATTTGTGTGAATAACACCCATAGACACCCGCTGGGAGTGCAAGGTACTTGCTGGTTAACCAGCAAGAGTTTGAAAGAGCGAAGGATCCGTTCGAACTTGTCGAAGCGACGGATCCGATTGAACTCATTGGAATAATGGCTCAAATAAAATGGAAGTGTAGTGTTTCGACTGAGTTATAGCCCTGGAGGACCGATGCAAACTCGAAATGAAGAATGACACATGGTGTTCATGAATGATGTATGCGAAAAAATGGAAGTTGGACTCGGGAGTCACATAACCAGTACTAAGCAAGTATGTGAAAATAAGCAGTCGAGCGTAGAGGTACACTCGGTGGCGTGGCCTCCGAGTGAATGTGATGTGTGAATTACGGGATGCTCCGGAAGATGGAAATAACAGAATGTAAAATTGCTTAGCTGTTTGAAGGCGCGCGAGTGGCCGAGTGGTGATGAGGCGACCAACCAAGTGGCGACGCGTGGGGCGGCCGAGTGCTGATGAGGTGACCAACCGAGTGGCGGTGCGCGGGGTGGCTGAGTGGTGATGAGGTGACCAACCGAGTGGCGACGCGCGGGGCGGCCGAATGGTTATGAGGTGACCAACCAAGTGGCGACGCGCGGGGCGGCCGAGTGGTGATGAGGTGACCAACGATGGCGACGCACGGAGCGGACGATTGGTTATGAGGTGACCAACCGATGGTGACGCATGAAACGGCCAAGTGGTGATGAGGTGACCAACCAATTGGCGACGCGCAAGGCGGCCGAGTGGTGATGGGGTGACCAACCGATGGCGACGCATGGAGTGGCCGAATGGTGATGAGGTGACCAACCGATGGCGACGCATGGAGCGGCCGAATGATTATGAGTTGACCAACCAATGGCGACGCACGGAGCGGCCGAGTGGTGACGAGGTGACCAACCGAGTGGCGACGTGCAGGGCGGCCGAGTGGTAATGAGGTGACCAACCGAGTGGCGACGTGCAGGGCGGCCGAGTGGTGATGAGGTGACCAACCGAGTGGCGACGCGCGGAGCGGCCGAGTGGTGATGAGGTGACCAACCGAGTGGCGACGCGAAGGGCGGCCGAGTGGTGATGAGGTGACCAACCGATGGCGACGCACAGAGCGGCCGAATGGTGATGAGGTGACCAACCGATGGCGACGCACGGAGCGGCCGAATGGTTATGAGGTGACCAACCGATAGCGACACACAGAGCGGCCGAGTGGTGATGAGGTGACCAACCGAGTGGCGAGGCGCGGGGCGGCCGAGTGGTGATGAGGTGACCAACCGAGTGGCGACGCGCAGGGCGGCCGAGTGTTGATGAGGTGACCAACCAAGTGGCGACGCGCGGAGCGGCCGAGTGGTGATGAGGTAACCACCCGAGTGGCGATGCGCCGGGCGGCCGATTGTTGATGAGGTGACCAACCAAGTGGCGACGCGCGGAGCGGCCGAGTGGTGATGAGGTAACCAACCGAGTGGCGACGCGCGGGGCGGCCGAATGGTGATGAGGTGACCAACCGAGCGGCGACGCGCAGGGCGGCCGAGTGGTGATGAGGTGACCAACCGAGTGGCGATGCGCGAGCGTCCGAGTGGTGATGAGGTAACTAACCGAGTGGCAACGCGCGGGGCGGCCGAGTGGTGATGAGGTGACCAGCCGAGTGGCAATGCGCGGAGCGGCCGAGTGGTGATGAGGTAACCAACCGAGTGGCAACGCGCGGGGCGACCGAGTGGTGATGAGGTGAACAACCGAATGGCGACACGCCGGGCGGCCGAGTGTTGATGAGGTGACCAACCAAGTGGCGACGCGCGGAGCGGCCGAGTGGTGATGAGGTAACTAACCAAGCGGCGACGCGCGAGGCGGCCGAGTGGTGATGAGGTGACCAACCGAGTGGCGACGCGCAGGGCGGCCGAGTGGTGATGAGGTGACCAACCGAGTGGCGACGCGCGGAGCGGCCGAGTGGTGATGAGGTAACCAACCGAGTGGCGACGCGCGGGGCGACCGAGTGGTGATGAGGTGACCAACCGAGTGGCGACGCGCAGGGCGGCCGAATAATGATGAGGTGACCAACCGAGTGGCGACGTGCGGAGCGGCCGAGTGGTGATGAGGTGACCAACCGATGGCGACGCACGGAGCGGTCGAATGGTTATGAGGTGACCAACCGATGGCGACGCACGGAGCGGCTGAATGGTTATGAGCTGACCAACCGATGGCGACGCACGGAGCGGCCGAGTGGTGATGAGGTGACCAACCGAGTGGCGACGCACGGAGCGGCCGAATGGTTATGAGGTGACCAACCAATGGCGACGCACGGAGCGGCCGAATGGTTATGAGGTGACCAAACGATGGCGACGCACGGAGCAGCCGAGTGGTGATGAGGTGACCAACTGAGTGGCAACGCGCGGGGCGGCCGAGTGGTGATGAGGTGACCAACCGAGTGCCGACGCGCAGGGCGGCCGAGTGGTGATGAGGTGACCAACCGAGTGGCGACGCGCGGAGCGGCCGAGTGGTGATGAGGTAACCAACCGAGTGGCAACGCGCAGAGCGGCCGAGTGGTGATGAGATAACCAACCGAGTGGCGACGTGCGGGGCGGCCGAGTGGTGATGAGGTAACCAACCGAGTGGCGACGCGCAGGGCGGCCGAATGATAATGAGGTGACCAACCGAGTGGCGACGCGCGGAGCGGCCGAGTGGTGATGAGATGACCAACCAATTGACGACGCGCGGGGCGGCCGAATGGTGATGAGGTGACCAACCGAGTGGCGACGCGCGGAGCGGCCGTGTGGTGATGAGGTGACCAACCGATGACGACGCATGGAGCGGCCGAATGGTTATTAGATGACCAACCAATGACGACGCACATAGCGGCCGAATGGTTATGAGGTGACCAACCGATGACGACGCACGGGGCGATATAGTGAAGTAGACGCGTCTCGCGGAGTGACGACGTGCGAAAAGTCTGAATGATGCACACGCATGCGCGGAGTGACAGCGCACGGGGCGGCCGTGATATAGATGCGTTCAGCTGAGTGACGACGCTTGGAGCGCCAAGTGATGAATACGCATCCAGTGGAGTGTCCATCATCGAAGGAGTTGATGAAGATGCTGCTGGATGTGGTTGGACGGCCGACTGAACAAGTTCCATTCGAGTGGACGAATTCCATCCGAGTGAATCTTGGCCTTATAAGTTGGCGCCTGTATTCGTTGGCGATGATGTTCTGGATATTAACCAGCTGAGCAAAGAGGTGAAACGGCCGAGTGAATGCAGAGGCTTCATGGCCAAATGAGCGCCATTCTGAGTGGACGTCTTGTCCGAGTGCTCCTGCCCATCCGAGTGAACCACGGCTAGGTCAATGTGGAGCTGGTTGGACAAACCGACGCGAAGTGCTGGGCTCACAAGCGTTGATGAGGTTCGGCGTGGATGTGCCCATGAGTGTTGCTCCCTCCGCTCGAGGTGGGCGGCTGCTAGTGGCCAAGGGCACCATGCAGCGGAGGCAGCCAGGCGCGATGAAGCTGGAGCTGGACGCCGACGGGCAGACGATGAGGTCGACTTGGTGCAGAGCCCGAACAGACATGGAGCAATAAATCCTTGGTAATTACGCATTAAAGGACTTGCCTGTGTCGAACGCATTGATGGATTTGCCCCACGTCCAGAATCTGCATGCTATAACTCTTGCCAAATTGATGTAATGGCAGTTTCTTTCTCTTGACATTGATTTGGCAATTAAAACAATTTCCTTTCCTCTCCTTTCGTTCTTCCTTCTTTAGGCCATGCACTAATCGACATTGATTCGTCAATCAAAGCAATTTCCTTTCTTCTCCTTCGGTTCTCAACATGCATGCAAGTGGGATATGCGTGAGCCTGCATGCATGCGTGACAAATGCAAACCCAGCCGCAGAGCGATTGACACCGGCCGGAGGAGGTGGCCGTGCGTGGGGACGTCGCAGACGGGCCAGAAACGACACGGCGGACCGCGCCGGTGGCTATATATACGTGTCGACGGCGCGGCGGACCGCGCCGGAGAGCGTTTGGACGAGCTCGCCGACGGCGTCGCAGACGAGGCCGGAGACAATGCGGCAGACCGCGCCGGAGGGCGTTTGTACGAGCTCGTCGACATAGTCGTAGACGAGGCCGGAGACGACACGGCGGACCGTGCCGGAGGGCGTCTGTACGAGCTCGTCAGCGGCGTTGTAGACGAGGCCGGAGACGGCGCAGCAGACGCTACGCCGGTGGCCGTTTGTGGTGGTTGCCATTGATGATGATCCCGTGAGAATACAAGAAAGATGGGGAATGACTTGCCCTTTTCTCTTCCTCTCTGCTTCATGATCGATCGTGCATGGGTGTTTCTGATCCTACAGGAGGAAAAGACAAACTCATTGTTAGACATTGTATTGTAAAAAGACTAGATCGAATGGATACTTCCCTGATCCTTTTGTCTGTATAAAATTTATCTGGAACCACATGTTGTGTGGACCCCATGCTTTATGATATTTCGACCCTTCGTGGGCCTACCTATTATGTGTATCCCCAACACATAACACCGATATGACGGAAAATAGGGCGGTAAGAGTGGAACAAAACACTAGGCAAAAGGCCGAGCCTTCCACCCTTTACCAAGTATATAGGTGCATTAAGATAACAAGATAATATTGTGATATCCCAATAATAAACAATGTTCCAACAAGGAATGATCTCCAATCTTCACCTGCAACTAGCAACGCTATAAGAAGGGCTGAGCAAAGCGGTAACATAGCTAATCAATGGTTTGCTAGGACATGGTGGGTTAAAGGTTTGACATAGCAATATGGGAGGCATGATAAGCAAGTGGTAGGTATCGTAGCATAGGCCTAGCAAAAGAGCGAGCATCTAGCAAGCAAAGATAGAAGTGATTTCGAGGGTATGGTCATCTTGCCTGCAAAGTTGTTAGAGTTGACTTGATCCTCGTATGCGAACTCAACGGGATCCTCGTTCACGAACTCGTCTCCCGGCTCTACCCAAACGAGAACAACAAGCTAACGGAATACAATCAACCACGTGCAATGCTCAAACAACATGATGCAAACATGGTATGATATGCGGGATGCGGTATGTGATGCATATGCAATATTTGACAAGGAATGATTGAACCTGGCCTCAACTTGGAAATCCAAGAGTGCCACTAGAAATGTGAGGTGATTTCGGTTGAAATCGATATAAAGATCACCGGAATCGGATGCACGGTATAAAAATGGCAAGCAAAACAAATATGGCACCGGTCTGCGATAATCAGCAAGTGACCAACTAAATGCATCAAGACAAATATGCTACAGCATTCAAACATGACAACAAAATACATGGCAGGGATCCACTTATGAAGCTTGACAAAAGATGAACACTGAGCTGCGGTTAATTCATCCATTAACAGGTTCAAACAAGCATGGCAAAAGTGCAAATGACAACAGGTTTCAGACTTAGTGAAATTAACACAAGTCTGAAATTTATTATCAGGAAGCACACTTTAGAGCATGAAAACTACATGCTACAGGAACTTAACATGGCAAAGCAAGGCATGGCATGAAGATACTCAAAGCACTTAATAAAAGTCCCTTAGTGACCTTGAGCCAAAAGGGATCAGAAAATACAATTGCAAGCATGTGAACATGGCAAAAACATAAACAGATTCAGACTTAGTGAAAAACTGAAGCATGCAAAACAGTTAACGAGTAGGCATGTTTACGAGCTCGATGCACTCACTACAGAGCATGACATGACCAACTAAGCATACACCCATCAAGAAGACATATCATAGGAGCTAGGCATGGCAAGAACAACAACATAACATGCACGGATCAATAGAAACATCCTCGGCAAAATCGCTAAACATGTCAACAATCTTCCAGGATCATTTTATAGCAAAAGCAGAGCTCGATTGACTCAAGCTAGGGTGCTCTATAAATGCAAAAAAAGACATGGATGGATAGAGCACCACAATATTAACAAAACATCCTTACTGATCATCCTCAAAAGAGACACGGGTCACTAGAAAACAACATGAACATATGGCATAAAAACAAAATCAGGACAAGGACTTAGTGAAATTCTAAGTCCCTGAAATCAGCATTACCGATTACGCTACTTTACAAGCTTGTGCTAGTCACCACAAATATCACAAAAATACATGGCATACACCCATGTAAAGATAACATGGCATTCTACAAAACACATGTAGAGCTCAGGATCGTAGCATGCACACATTAAACATGGCAAAAATGACAAATAGCTATTTGCTGAAACAGATCTGACAAATTCATCACATAGCCCTCTTCCAACAGCATTTCGGGCATCAAGATGAGCTCAAATTAAAATGATGCAATGAGATGAAATGATGTACTCGTCGAGACGAACATTTTGATGTGCTACACGCACGAATCAGAGCTACGGATGCAGAGTTATGGCATGAGAGAGAATGCAAAAAAAACTAGGATTCGGGGGAAAATTAGGTCAGCCGAAGACTCCCAGATCTGGATCAGCCCGATCCCTGTAGCGGCTCGACTCCCGAGGAACGACGGCGCTGGAGTTTGAGATCGCCGGCGATGGGGATCCGGCGGAGGAGGAGGTCGTCCTGCCGGCGAGGTGGCCGCGGCAGGGGACGGCGAGTCCACGGCGGCGCGCGGCGGAGGAGGAGGTGGCGGCCTTGGTCGTCATCGGCGAGGTAGGTCGAGGCGGCCGGCGCAGAGATGAACTCCGGCGAGGTCGCGGTGGCCGGAGAACAGGCGGCGGCGACCGGAGACGAAGCGGGCGGCGGCGCGAGGCGAAGGAAGGCCGAGGGGCGGCGCTCGGGCGATGTGGGCCGTGGGGGCCGGAGGCGGGCCTGGCAGGCCGGTGGCGCGGGGGCGACGGACGCGCCACGTGTCGCGCGCTCATAGGCTGGGCGCGGCGGCGGGATTCGTCCGGCGGCGGCCGGACGTGTCCGGTGGCGGCGGGGCGATTTTTTTAGGGTTTGAGATGAGGGGATCCGGGATTTTCGGAAGGGGATCTATATATAGGGGTAGACCGGTAGAGGGAGCTAGGAAGCTCCAAATGGAGTGCGGTTTTCGGCCACGCGATCGTGATCGAACTCTCTAGATGATGGAGGAGGTTTAGGTGGGTTTTGGGCCACTTTGGAAGGGTGTTGGGCTGCAAGACACACGAGGCCTTTTCGGTCCCTTGGTTAACCGTTGGAGTATCAAACGAAGTCCAAATGGTACGAAACTTGGTAGGCGGTCTACCTGTAGTAAACCAAGGCCGCATGGCAAGTCTCGGTCCAATCCGGAAGTGTTTAACCCCCACACACGAAAAGAGGTAGAAAGGACCACCGGAGGACATAGGAGCGTCGGAATGCAAAATGGACAACGGGGAAAATGCTCGGATGCATGAGACGAACACGGATGCAAATGCAAAGCACATGATGATATGATATGAGATGCATGACAAAGACAACAACACACGGAGACAAAAACCCGACAACAAGGAAATAAAATAACTTAGTGCCGGAAACGACAAGAGTTGGGGTACATATAAGGTAAATTACATCCGGGGTGTTACAACACTCCACTACTACAAAAGGATCTCGTCCCGAGATCTAGGACTGGAAAAACTCCGGGTACTCAGAACGGAGGTGATCCTCGCGTTCCCAGGTGGCTTCACGCCTCTCTTGCTGACGATCTTGAAAGGACCCGCGTATCTAGGGGCAAGCTTTCCTTTGATACCGAAGCGACGAGTACCTTTCATTGGAGAGACGCGGAGGTAAACATGGTCCCCGATCTCGAAAGCCAAATCACGATGCTTACTATCATAGTAGCTCTTCTGGCGCGATTGCGCTGCTTTGAGGTTATCACGAATGACTTTGCACATCTCTTCTGCCTCTGTGATCAAATCATTGCCAAGAAGTTGACGTTCACCAGTCTCTGACCAGTTAAGAGGAGTACGGCACTTCCTGCCATAGAGAATTTCAAATGGGGCCTTGCCCGAACTCGCTTGGAAGCTGTTGTTGTAGGAAAACTTGGCATATGGAAGACAATCTTCCCACTTCACACCAAAAGAGATAACACAAGCCCTGAGCATATCTTCAAAAATCTGATTGACACGCTCGACTTGGCCGCTAGTTTGAGGATGAAAAGCTGTGCTGAAACGGATGTTGGTGCCCATGGCCTTCTGAAAAGAATCCCAAAACTTGGAGGTGAATATGCTGCCATGATCTAAAGAAATCAACTGCAGAATACCGTGCAGAGAGACAATCCGAGAGGTATATAGCTCTGCCAATTGAGCTGCTGTGATAGACTCTTTGATAGGAAGGAAATGAGCCACTTTAGTGAGTTTGTCGATGACAACGAATATAGCATCATTGCCATGCTTGGACTTTGGAAATCCAGTCACGAAGTCCATCTCAATGTGGTCAAACTTCCATTCTGGAATGGCAAGAGGTTGGAGGAGACCAGCTGGTCGTTGGTGTTCTGCCTTCACTCTTCTGCAGGCATCACATTCGTTCACGAACTGAGCAATCTCGCGCTTCATTCGAGTCCACCAATATGCCTGCTTGAGGTCATGGTACATTTTTGTGCTCCCAGGGTGGATGGAGAGGAGTGAATTGTGAGCCTCGTTCATAATGACTTTATGAAGGTCACCTTTAGGCACAATAATGCGATCCTCGAAGAATAGAGTATCCTTGTCATCAAGGCGATAGCACTTGTACTTGGATTGACTCTTGGTAATCCCAATCTTCACCTTCTTCACCATAGCATCAAGAAGTTGAGCCTCACGAATCTGATCTTCCAAAGTAGGAGAGACTTGGAGGTTGGCGAGGAAACCTTGAGGAACAACTTGCAGATTGAGTTTGCGGAAAGCTTCACAAAGCTCGGGTTGGTAAGGCTTGAGAATCAAACTGTTGCAGTAAGCCTTCCTGCTCAATGCGTCAGCAATTACATTGGCCTTGCCTAGAGTATATTCGATGCTCGGATTATATTCTTGAATCATTTTGACCCAACGAGTCTGCCTGAGGTTGAGATTAGGCTGAGTGAAGATCTACTTAAGACTCTTGTGGTCAGTGAAGATGTCCACTTTTCTTCCCAATAAGAGATGTCTCCAAGTCAAAAGAGCATACACAACTGCCGCCAACTCGAGGTCATGAGTGGGGTAGTTCTTTTCATTGGGCTTCAACTGGCGAGAAGTATAGGCCACAACTTTCTTCTCTTGCATCAACACTGCACCAAGACCTTGAAGAGAGGCATCAGAAGACCTCGAACGGTTTGGATTCATCAGGAGGAGTCAGAACTGGAGCAGTGACTAATTTCTCTTTCAGGGTGTTGAAAGTGATGTCACATTCTGGAGACCAAACATACTTGACGTGCTTCTGGAGAAGGTTGGAAAGCGGCTTTGCGATCTTAGAGAAGTTTTCAACGAACCTTCGACAGTAGCTTGCGAGACCAAGGAAGCTGCGGAGTTGCTTCACGTTCTGAGGTGGTTCCCAATTCACAATTGCAGACACCTTCTCATGATTCACCGCTATGCCCTTGGCAGAAATGATATGCCCAAGGTAGAGAACCTCATCGAGCCAAAACTCACACTTTGAAAACTTGGCATAGAACTGATATTCTCTGAGCTTATCCAGCACCAAACGCAAGTGCTTGGCATGATCTTCCTTGTTCTTGGAAAAGACCAAAATGTCATCGAGGTAGACCAAGACGAAGTCATTTGTGTAGGGGTTGAAGATGAAGTTCATCATGCGAGAGAAAGTCGAAGGAGCGTTGACGAGGCCAAAAGACATGACAGTGTATTCATATGGACCATAGCTTGTTCTGAATGACGTCTTGGGGATATCTTGCTCACGAATTCGAATCTGGTGATAGCCCATACGGAGATCAAGCTTGGAGAATACTTGAGCACCTTTGAGTTGTTCAAACAGCTCGTTGATGTTGGGAAGTGGGTACTTGTTCTTTATAGTCTTCTTGTTCAATGGACGGTAGTCAACACAAAGTCGGTCCGTTCCATCCTTCTTCTTCACAAAAAGAACTCCACAACCCCACGGAGAAGAACTAGGTCGGATGAGACCCATTCGCTCTTGAATATCGAGTTGTTTCTTCAACTCCTTCAACTCTTCAGGTCCAAGCTTGTAAGGACGTTTGCAAACAGGTTCCGTGCTAGGCTCAAGATCGATGACGAATTCAACTGGCCGGTGCGGAGGCATTCCTGCAAGCTCTTCTGGAAAGACGTCTTGACATTCGCAAACGACTGGAATTTGAGAGATGGCATCCAGTTCACCCTTCTCATTGAGAGAAAATAGACGAATGGTATCATCCCTTGCGGCAAAGACAATTACATCCTCAGACGAATGAGTCAATTAAATCTGCCTGGCAGCACAATCAAGCTGAGCCTTGTGCTTAGACAGCCAATCCATTCCAAGAATAAGATCAATATCCGAGTCACCAAGAACATTTGGAGAAGACAAGAACTTATAGTCACCCAATGTGATTGAAACATCCGGAACGCATACTCGAGAAGTCATTTGACGGGCCGGAGAGACAATAGCCAACGGTTTCGGCAACACTTGAGTAACAAAATCATGCTTAGATGCAAAAGGTCTCGAGATGAAACAATGCGATGCACCAGTGTTAAAAAGAACTCTTGCAGGAATATCGTTAACAGGAAGGTTAACCATGATGACATCTGACGAGTCCTCTGCCTGAGCTGCATTCACCATGTTGACCTTGGCATGCTTGGGGTTATGCTTGACACAGCTGTACTTGCAGATCTCACAGAAGGAGGAGGAGGGAGACGCCTCTAATTGAAGCATTTGTTGGCATAGTGACCCTTCTGTTGGCACTTGTTGCACGTGACCTCCGAGAACGGACGGTGATACGGAGCACTTGATCTTGGAGCTTGAGACGAAGTCTTGTTCTGAAAGCCAGGGTTGGGTGTGTGGGAAGATCCACTGCCACCTTTGCTCTTCTGCTGATAAGGCTGACAAAACAGAGGAGGAGGAAGCCAATACTTTTGCTGCTTAGCCACTTGAGTTGAGGAAGAAGGAGTTGCATCTCTGACTCGCTTCTTGGAAGCATCGCACTACAGTTGAGCAGTCTCTTGCTTCATTTCCATGTTGTAAAACTCATCGTACTTCTTGGGCTCAAAGAGGACAAGAGCTAGCTGGAGTTCTTCTCTGAGACCACCCCTGAACTAGTGTATCATGCTCTTCTGGTCAGGGACGTCTTGCTTAGCAAAACGGGCGAGCTTCTGAAACATGATGTTGTACTGGTAAACAGACATAGTGCCTTGCTTCAGGTTGCGGAATTCCTCACGCTTGCTTTCAACCACACTCTGAGGAATATGATGAGCTTTGAAGTCTTGGCGGAATTCATCCCAGATAATCACACAGCCTCCTCTGGAATCTTTGTACTGCTGAAACCATTCTGCAGCTTGGTCTTTGAGTTGAAAGGAGGCAAACTTGACAAAGTCCTCAGGCCTGACGTTACTGCACTCGAAATGCTTGCATATGTCCACGAGCCAATCATCAGCGTATGTTGCCTCAACACAATTGTTGAAGGTCTTTGGCTGGTTAGCAAGGAACTGGTTAAGTGTAGCGAATTGATTCTGATTGTTGCCATGGCCCTGGTTCCCTTGGTTGCGCTCTTGAAGAAGTTGCATGATCAGCTGCGTGTTTGCATTGGTAGCGGCCATCACAGCTTGCCATGCCTCCGGAGGTGGAGGTGGTGGTGGCGGATCAGGATTCGGAGTCGTGCGCGTTGGAGGAGCCATCTTGAATAGGGTGACATCCGTTAGCATCATGACAGACATATATTTGAGCTGAATCAAACGGATTGAAATTGCAACATAAAGTCTTCACATCCGAACAAAATGAACGAATGCATTCCAATTGAAATGGTCACATTTCCATAAATTGAGTAGCCACTTAGAATTGGGGTAGAAGAAAAACAACAAGGTACGGACAAGAGCAAATACTTGGTGAGGATTACCCAATCCCAAACCAAATATCTGTGGAAGAAGAACTAGAGCTACGAGAATTCCCACCTATGAAACTCCCGAACCTTTCCGGTTATGCAATCAGGTGTTGGGGATACAGGGGAAGCATAATATCTCACCCAAATCTAGCAAATCCTACATCCAGCTGTATCCATCCTTCAACACATAACCGAGAAACCTTCGAAAATCATTTACCTCAACCTTCGAAAAGCATCCGTTATACAAGTTATGGCAATACTCCCGAACTCCCGCCACAATACTGGGTGGCGTCGAGGTTATCTCACCAACAACTGCATAAAAGAGATTTTCGATGTCGGCGAAACTCGGGTATTCCAGAATCTCAACGATAAAATTGTGATGACAACACCTCGGAGCTCAACTCCCCGGGACAATGCCACAACCCCTAAATGACAGGAGGCACCAAGAACAATGTTCTCGTCACAAATCGATTGGAACGATTCCAAGATACCCGCGTGATCCTAAAAAAATTACTGAAATTTGAGAAGAGAAGAGTCAAAACTCTACGTCGGGATGCCTCACCAGAGCGGTGAAGGGACTGGGGAGTAAAAGGAATTCCTAAACTCTCCAATATATAATTCCTAAATGACTCAAAACATTTTTTCTAGACTCAACAACGCCAACGATTCGATCAAGCAGGGGGCTCCTAAGGTCGGGGATGAAGGAAATATGCCCTAGAGACAATAATAAAGTTATTATTTATTTCCTTATATCATGATAAATGTTTATTATTCATGCTAGAATTGTATTAACCGGAAACATAATACATGTGTGAATACATAGACAAACAGAGTGTCACTAGTATGCCTCTACTTGACTAGCTCGTTAATCAAAGATGGTTATGTTTTCTAACCATAGACATGAGTTGTCATTTGATTAACGGGATCACATCATTAGGATAATGATGTGATTGACTTGACCCATTTCGTTAGCTTAGCACTTGATCGTTTAGTTTGTTGCTATTGCTTTCTTCATGACTTATACATGTTCCTATGACTATGAGATTATGCAACTCCCGTTTGCCAGAGGAACACTTTGTGTGCTACCAAACGTCACAACGTAACTGGGTGATTATAAAGGAGCTCTACAGGTGTCTCCAAAGGTACATGTTGGGTTGGCGTATTTCGAGATTAAGATTTGTCACTCTGATTGTCGGAGAGGTATCTCTGGGCCCTCTCGGTAATGCACATCACTTAAGCCTTGCAAGCATTGCAACTAATAAGTTAGTTGCGGGATGATGTATTACAGAACGAGTAAAGAGACTTGCCGGTAACGAGATTGAACTAGGTATTGAGATACCGACGATCGAATCTCGGGCAAGTAACATACCGATGACAAAGGGAACGACGTATGTTGTTATGCGGTCTGGACAATAAAGATCTTCGTAGAATATGTAGGAGCCAATATGAGCATCCAGGTTCCGCTATTGGTTATTGACCAGAGACGTGTCTCGGTCATGTCTGCATTGTTTTCGAACCCATAGGGTCCGCACGCTTAAGGTTTCGATGACAGTTATATTATGAGTTTATGAGTTTTGATGTACCGAAGTTAGTTCGAAGTCCCGGATGTGATCACGGACATGACGAGGAGTCTCGAAATGGTCGAGACATAAAGATTGATATATTGGACGGCTATATTCGGACACCGGAAGTGTTCCGGGTGATTTCGAAGAAAACCGGAGAGCCGGAGGGTTACCGGAACCCCCCCGGGAGAAGTAATGGGCCATATGGGCCTTAGTGGAGAGAGAGAGGGGCTGCCAGAGGTGGGCTGCGCGCCTCCTCCCCCCTGGTCCGAATTGGACTAGGTGAGGGGGGCGGCGCCCCCCCTTTTCCCTCTCCCTCCCCACTTCTTTCCCCCTCCTAGTAGGAGTCCTACTCCTACTAGGAGGAGGACTCCTCCTTGGCGCGCCATAGAAGGCCGGCCGGCCTCCTCCCCTAGATCCTTTATATACGGGGGTAGAGGGCACCCCTAGACACACAAGTTGATCCACGTGATCATATTCTTAGCCGTGTGCGGTGCCCCCTTCCACCATAGTCCTCGATAATATTGTAGCGGTGCTTAGGCGAAGCCCTGCGACGGTAGTACATCAAGATCGTCACCACGCCGTCGTGCTGACGGAACTCTTCCCCGACACTTTGCTGGATCGGAGTCCGGGGATCGTCATCGAGCTGAACGTGTGCTAGAACTCGGAGGTGCCGTAGTTTCGGTGCTTGATCGGTCGGGCCGTGGAGACGTACGACTACATCAACCAAACGCTTCCGTTGTCGATCTACAAGGGTACGTAGATCACACTCCCCCCTCTCGTTGCTATACATCACCATGATCTTGCGTGTGCGTAGGAAAATTTTTGAAATTACTACGTTCCCCAACAGTGGCATCCGAGCCTAGGTTATATATGTTGATGTTATATGCACGAGTAGAACACAAGTGAGTTGTGGGCGATATAAGTCATACTGCTTACCAGCATGTTATACTTTGGTTCGGCGGTATTGTTGGACGAAGCGGCCCGGACCGACATTACGCGTACGCTTACGCGAGACCGGTTCTCCCGACGTGCTTTGCACATAGGTGGCTAGCGGGTGACAGTTTCTCCAACTTTAGTTGAACCAAGTGTGGCTACGCCCGGTCCTTGCGAAGGTTAAAACAGCACCAACTTGACAAACTATCGTTGTGGTTTTGATGCGTAGGTAAGATTGGTTCTTGCTTAAGCCCATAGCAGCCACGTAAAACTTGCAACAACAAAGTAGAGGACGTCTAACTTGTTTTTGCAGGGCATTTTGTGATGTGATATGGTCAAGACATGATGCTAAATTTTATTGTATGAGATGATCATGTTTTGTAACCGAGTTATCGGCAACTGGCAGGAGCCATATGGTTGTCGCTTTATTGTATGCAATGCAATCGCGCTGTAATGCTTTACTTTATCACTAAGCGGTAGCGATAGTCGTGAAAGCATAAGATTGGCGAGACGACAACGATGCTACGATGGAGATCAAGGTGTCGCGCCGATGACGATGGTGATCACGACGATGCTTCGAAGATGGAGATCACAAGCACAAGATGATGATGGCCATATCATATCACTTATAGTGATTGCATGTGATGTTTATCTTTTATGCATCTTATCTTGCTTTGATTGACGGTAGCATTATAAGATGATCTCTCACTAATTATCAAGAAGTGTTCTCCCTGAGTATGCACCGTTGCGAAAGTTCTTCGTGCTGAGACACCACGTGATGATCGGGTGTGATAGGCTCTACGTTCAAATACAACGGGTGCAAAACAGTTGCACACGCGGAATACTCGGGTTATACTTGACGAGCCAAGCATATACAGATATGGCCTCGGAACACGGAGACCGAAAGGTCGAGCGTGAATCATATAGTAGATATGATCAACATAGTGATGTTCACCAATGAAACTACTCCATCTCATGTGATGATCGGACATGGTTTAGTTGATTTGGATCACATGATCACTTAGAGGATTAGAGGGATGTCTATCTAAGTGGGAGTTCTTAAGTAATATGATTAAATTGAACTTAAATTTATCATGAACTTAGTCCTGGTAGTATTTTGCAAATCATGTTGTAGATCAATAGCTCGCGTTGTTGCTTCCCTGTGTTTATTTTGATATGTTCCTAGAGAAAATTGTGTTGAAAAATGTTAGTAGCAAAAATGCGGATTGGATCCGTAATCTGAGGTTTATCCTCATTGCTGCACAGAAGAATTATGTCCTTAATGCACCGCTAGGTGACGGACCTATTGCAGGAGCAGATGCAGACGTTATGAACGTTTGGCTAGCTCAATATGATGACTACTTGATAGTTTAGTGCACCATGCTTAACGGCTTAGAATCGGGACTTCAAAGACGTTTTTGAACGTCATGGACCATATGAGATGTTCCAGGAGTTGAAGTTAATATTTCAAGCAAATACCCGAGTTGAGAGATATGAAGTCTCCAACAAGTTCTATAGCCAAAAGATGGAGGAAAATCGCTCAACTAGTGAGCATGTGCTCAGATTGTCTGGGTACTACAATCGCTTGAATCAAGTGGGAGTTAATCTTCCAGATAAAATAGTGATTGACAGAATTCTCTAGTCACCATCACCAAGTTAGTAGAACTTCATGATGAACTATATTATGCAAGGGATGACGAAAACGACTCCCGAGCTTTTCATGATGATGAAATCGATGAAGGAAGAAATCAAGAAAGAGCATCAAGTGTTGATGGTAGACAAGACCACTAGTTTCAATAAAAGGGCGAAGGGAAGAAGGGGAACTTCAAGAAGAACAGTAAGCAAGTTGCTGCTCAAGTGAAGAAGCCCAAGTCTGGTCCTAAGCCTGAGACTAAGTGCTTCTACTGCAAAGGGACTGGTCACTGGAAGCGGAACTGCCCCAAGTATTTGGCGGATAAGAAGGATGGCAAAGTGAACAAAGGTATATTTGATATACAAATTATTAATGTGTATTTTACTAGTGTTCGTAGCAACCCCTCGGTATTTGATACTGGTTCAGTTGCTAAGAGTAGTAACTCGAAACGGGAGTTGCAGAATGAACAGAAACTAGTTAAGGGTGAAGTGACGATGTATGTTGGAAGGTGTTCCAAGATTGATATGATCATCATCGCACACTCCCTATACTTTCGGGATTAGTGTTGAACCTAAATAAGTGTTATTTGGTGTTTGCGTTGAGCATGAATATGATTTGATCATGTTTATTGCAATACGGTTATTCATTTAAGTTAGAGAATAATTGTTGTTCTGTTTACATGAATAAAACCTTATATGGTTACACACCCAATGAAAATGGTTCATTGGATCTCGGTCGTAGTGATACACATAATCATAATATTGAAACCAAAAGATGCAAAGTTAATAATGATAGTGCAACTTATTTGTGGCACTGCCGTTTAGGTCATATTGGTGTAAAGCGCATGAAGAAACTCCATGCTGATGGGCTTTTGGGATCACTTGATTATGAATCAGTTGATGCTTGCGAACCATGCCTCATGGGCAAGATGACTAAGACTCTGTTCTTCGGAACAATGGAGCGAGCAACAGATTTGTTGGAAATCATACATACTGATGTATGTGGTCCGATGAATATTGAGGCTCGCGACAGGTATCATTATTTTCTGATCTTCATAGATGATTTGAGCGGATATGACCATATCTACTTGATGAAACACAAGTCTGAAACATTTGAAAAGTTCAAAGAATTTCAGAGTGAAGTGGAGAATCATCATAACAAAAATAAAAGTTTCTACGATATGATCACAGAAGTAAAATATTTGAGTTACGAGTTTGGCCTTCAGTTAAAAACAATGTGAAATAGTTTCACTACTCACGCCACCTGGAACACCACAGTGTAATGGTGTGTCCGAACATCATAACCATACTTTATTAGATATGGTGCGATCTATGATATCTCTTACCGATCTACCACTATCGTTTTGAGGTTATGCATTAAAAGACAGCTGCATTCACGTTTAAAAGGGCACCATCTAAGTCCGTTGAGATGACACAATCTGAACTGTGGTTTGGCAAGAAACCAAAGTTGTCGTTTCTTAAAGTTTGGGATTGTGATGCTTATATGAAAAAGTTTCATCCTGATAAGCTCAAACCCAAATCGGAGAAATATGTCTTCATAGGATACCCAAAGGAGACAGTTGGGTACACCTTCTATCACAGATCCGAAGGCAAGACATTCGTTGCTAAGAATGGATCCTTTCTAGAGAAGGAGTTTCTCTCGAAAGAACTGAGTGGGAGGAAAGTAGAACTTGATGAGGTAACTGTACCTGCTCCATAATTGGAAAGTAGTTCATCACAGAAATCTGTTCCTGTGACTCCTGCACCAATTAGTGAGGAAGATAATGATGATGATCATGTAACTTCGGATCAAGTTACTACCGAATCTCGTTAACCAGAGTGAGATCCGCACCAGAGTGGTACGGTAATCCTGTTCTGGAAGTCATGTTACTAGACCATGACGAACTTGCGAACTATGAGGAAGCGATGATGAGCCCAGATTCCGCGAAATGGTTTGAGGCCATGAAATCTGAGATATGATCCATGTATGAGAACAAAGTATGGACTTTGATGGATTTGCCCGATGATCGGCAAGCCATAGAAAATAAATGGATCTTCAAGAGGAAGACAGACACTGATAGTAGTGTTACTATCTACAAAGCTAGAATTGTCGCAAAAGTTTTCGACAAGTTCAAGGTGTTGACTACGATGAGAGTATCTCACTCGTATCTATGCTTAAGTCTGTCTGAATCATGTTAGCAATTCCCGCATTTTATGAAATCTGGCAAATGGATAAACAAAACTATATTCCTTAATGGATTTAAAGAAGAGTTGTATATGATGCAACCAGAAGGTTTTGTCAATCCTAAAGGTGCTAAATAAAATATGCAAGCTCCAGCGATCCATCTATGGACTGGTGCAAGCATCTCGGAGTTGGAATATACGCTTTGATAAGTTGATCAAAGCATATAGTTTTATACAGACTTGCGGTGAAGCCTGTATTTACAAGAAAGTGAGTGGGAGCACTACAGCATTTCTGATAAGTATATGTGTATGACATATTGTTGATCGGAAATAATGTAGAATTATTCTGCAAAGCATAAAGGAGTGTTTGAAAGGATTTTTTCAAACAAAGGCCTCGGTGAAGCTGCTTACATATTGAGCATCTATATATATAGAGATAGATCAAGACGCTTGATAAGTTTTTTCAATGAGTACATACCTCGACAATATTTTGAAGTAGTTCAAAATGGAACAGTCAAAGAAAAGAGTTCTTGGCTGTGTTACAAGGTGTGAAATTGAGTAAGACTCAAAGCCCGACCACGGCAGAAGATAGAAAGAGAATGAAAATCATTCCCTATGCCTCAGCCATAGGTTCTATAAAGTATGCCATGCTGTGTACCAGATCTATTGTATACCCTACACTGATTTTGGCAAGGGAGTACAACAGTGATCTAGGAGTAGACCACTGGACAGCGGTCAAAATTATCCTTAGTGGAATAAGGATATATTTCTCGATTATGGACATGACAAAAAGGTTCGTCGTAAAGGGTTACGTCGATGCAAATTTTGACACTGATCTAGATGACTCTAAGTCTCAATCTGGATACATATTGAAAGTGGGAGCAATTAACTATAGTAGCTCCGTGTAGAGCATTGTTGACATAGAAATTTGCAAAATACATACGGATCTGAATATAGCAGACCCGTTGACTAAAATTATCTCACAAGCAAAACATGATCACACCTTAGTACTCTTTGGGTGTTAATCACATAAATGATGTGAACTAGATTATTGACTCTAGTAAACCCTTTGGGTATAGGTCACATGACGATGTGAACTATGGGTGTTAATCACATGGTGATGTGAACTCTTAGTGTTGAATCACATGGCGATGTGAACTAGATTATTGACTCTAGTGCAAGTGGGAGACTGAAGGAAATATTCCCTAGAGGCAATAATAAAGTTATTATTTATTTCCTTATATCATGATAAATGTTTATTATTCATGCTAGAATTGTATTAACCGGAAACATAATACATGTGTGAATACATAGACAAACAGAGTGTCACTAGTATGCCTCTACTTGACTAGCTCGTTAATCAAAGATGGTTATGTTTCCTAACCATGAACAAGGAGTTGTTATTTGATTAACGAGATCACATCATTAGGTGAATGATCTGATTGACATGACCCATTCCATTAGCTTAGCACCCGATCGTTTAGTATGTTGCTATTGCTTTCTTCATGACTTATACATGTTCCTATGACTATGAGATTATGCAACTCCTGTTTGCCAGAGTAACACTTTGTGTGCTACCAAACGTCACAACGTAACTGGGTGATTATAAAGGAGCTCTACAGGTGTCTCCAAAGGTACATGTTGGGTTGGCGTGTTTCGAGATTAGGATTTGTCACTCCGATTGTCGGAGAGGTATCTCTGGGCCCTCTCGGTAACGCACATCACTTAAGCATTGCAACTAATAAGTTAGTTGCAAGATGATGTATTACAGAACAAGTAAAGAGACTTGCCGGTAACGAGATTGAACTAGGTATTGAGATACTGACGATCGAATCTCGTGCAAGTAACATACCGATGACAAAGGGAATGACGTATGTTGTTATGCGGTCTGATCGATAAAGATCTTCGTAGAATATGTAGGAGCCAATATGAGCATCCAGGTTCCGCTATTGGTTATTAACCAGAGACGTGTCTCGCTCATGTCTGCATTGTTCTCGAACCCGTAGGGTCCGCACGCTTAAGGTTTCGATGACAGTTATATTATGAGTTTATGAGTTTTGATGTACCGAAGTTAGTTTGGAGTCCCGGATGTGATCACGGACATGACGAGGAGTCTCGAAATGGTCGAGACATAAAGATTGATATATTGGACGGCTATATTCGGACACCGGAAGTGTTCCGGGTGATTTCGGAGAAAACCGGACAGCCGGAGGGTTACCGGAACCCCCCCGGGAGAAGTAATGGGCCATATGGGCCTTAGTGGAGAGAGAGAGGGGCTGCCAGAGGTAGGCTGCGCGCCTCCTCCCCCCTGGTCCGAATTGGACTAGGTGAGGGGGGCGGCGCCCCCCCTTTTCCCTCTCCCTCCCCACTTCTTTCCCCCTCCTAGTAGGAGTCCTACTCCTACTAGGAGGAGGACTCCTCCTTGGCGCGCCATAGAAGGCCGGCCGGCCTCCTCCCCTAGATCCTTTATATACGGGGGTAGAGGGCACCCCTAGACACACAAGTTGATCCACGTGATCATATTCTTAGCCGTGTGCGGTGCCCCCTTCCACCATAGTCCTCGATAATATTGTAGCGGTGCTTAGGCGAAGCCCTGCGACGGTAGTACATCAAGATCGTCACCACACCGTCGTGCTGACGAAACTCTTCCCCGACACTTTGCTGGATCGGAGTCCGGGGATTGTCATCGAGCTGAACGTGTGCTAGAACTCGGAGGTGCCGTAGTTTCGGTGCTTGATCGGTCGGGCCGTGGAGACGTACGACTACATCAACCAAACGCTTCCGTTGTCGATCTACAAGGGTACGTAGATCACACTCCCCCCTCTCGTTGCTATACATCACCATGATCTTGTGTGTGCATAGGAAATTTTTTGAAATTACTACATTCCCCAACAGGGGAAGGCTTTGATTACCAACTTGTAACGCCCTCGATGCGGCTATATCTCCTACGTGTCGAAGCACGACTTAGAAGCATAACCGCATTGAAAGCAATGTCGCAAGTAAGGTAATCTTCACAACAACCCATGTAAATAAATAAAAGGGGAAAAGATACATAGTTGGCTTAGACTCGCCACGTCACACAAATACATGA
The DNA here is from genome assembly GCF_056163025.1 of Triticum urartu. Lineage (NCBI taxonomy): Eukaryota > Viridiplantae > Streptophyta > Magnoliopsida > Poales > Poaceae > Triticum > Triticum urartu. Next base: position 583,096,336 of record NC_141879.1, read on the forward strand.
ATAACATTACAATCATCCAATACACTCATGGTCTGACTACGGTACCAAAACAAAGATCAACCCCCACATGCGACACGGTCCCCGATCGCCCCAACTGGGCACCACTACTGATCATCTGGGAAAGACACATAGTAATGGTGAGAGTCTTCATCGAACTCCCACTTGAGCTCAAGCGCATCGTCTGGAGCGGTATCATCGGTCCCTGCATCTGGTTTGGAAGTAATCTGTGAGTCACGGGGACTCAGCAATCTCGCACCCTCGCGATCAAGACTATTTAAGCTTATAGGTAAGGCAAGGTATGATGTGGAGCTGCAGCAAGCGACTAGCATATATGGTGGCTAACCTATTCGCAAAAGAGAGCGAGAAGAGAAGGCAAAAGGACGGTCGAACAACTATGATCAAGAAGTGATCCTAGAACAACCTACGTCAAGCATTACTCCAACACCGTGTTCACTTCCCGGACTCCGCCGAGAAGAGACCATCACGGTAACACACGCGGTTGGTGCATTTTAATTAAGTTAAGTTTCATGTTATCTACAATCGGACATTAACAAATTCCCATCTGCCCATAACCGCGGGCACGGCTTTCGAAAGTTCAAATCCTTGCAGGGGAGTCCCAACTTAGCCCATCACAAGCTCTCACGGTCAACGAAGGATATTCCTTCTCCCCAATCAGACTCGGCATCCCAGTTACAAGACATCCTCGACAATGGTAAAACAAGTCCAGCAACAGCGCCTGAATGTGCCGACAAATCCCGATAGGAGCTGTACATATCTCGTTCTCAGGGCACACTCAGATAAGCAATCCGTACAACTAAAACCAGCCCTCGAGTTTCCCCGAGGTGGCGCTGCAAGGGGCTCTAGTTTGGACCAACACTCAGAGGAGCACTGGCCCGGGGGGGGTTAAATAAAGATGACCCTTGGGCTCCAAAAACCCAAGGGAAAAAGAGGCTAGGTGGCAAATGGTAAAACCAAGGTTGGGCATTGCTGGAGGAGTTTTATTCAAGGCGAACTGTCAAGGGGTTCCCATTATAACCCAACCGTGTAAGGAACGCAAAATCCGGGAACATAACACCGATATGACGGAAACTAGGGCGGCAAGAGTGGAACAAAACACTAAGCAAAAGGCCGAGCCTTCCATCCTTTACCAAGTATATAGGTGCATTCAGATAACAAGATAATATTGTGATATCCCAACAATAAACAATGTTCCAATAAGGAACGATCTCCAATCTTCACCTACAACTAGCAACGCTATAAGAGGGGCTGAGCAAAGCGGTAACATAGCCAATCAATGGTTTGCTAGGACATGGTGGGTTAGAGTTTTGACATGGCAATATGGGAGGCATGATAAGCAAGTGGTAGGTATCGTATCATAGGCATAGCAAAAGAGCGAGCATCTAGCAAGCAAAGATAGAAGTGATTTCGAGGGTATGGTCATCTTGCCTGCAAAGTTGTCAGAGTTGACTTGATCCTCGTAAGCGAACTTAACGGGCTCCTCGTTCACGAACTCGTCTCCTGGCTCTACCCAAACGAGAACAACAAGCAAACGGAATAAAATCAACCACGTGCAATGCTCAAACAACATGATGCAAACATGGTATGATATGCGGGATGCGGTATGTGATGCATATGCAAGATTTGACAAGGAATGATTTAACCTGGACTCAACATGGAAATACAAGAGTTCCACTGGAAAGGTGAGGTGATTTCGGTTGAAATCGATATAAATATCACCGGAATCGGATGCACGGTTTGGAAATGGCAAGCAAAACAAATATGGCATCGGTCTGCGATAATCAGCAAGTTACCAACTAAATGCAACAAGAAAAATATGCTACATCACTCAAACATGACAACAAAATACATGGCAGGGATCCACTCATGAAGCTTTACAAAAGATGAACACTGAGCTACGGCTAATTCATCCATTAACAGGTTCAAACAAGCATGGCAAAAGTGCAAATGACAACAGGTTTCAGACTTAGTGAAATTAACACAAGTCTGGAATTTATCATCAGGAAGCACACTTCAGAGCATGAAAACTACATGCTACAGGAACTTAACATGGCAAATCAAGGCATGGCATGAAGCTACTCAAAGCACTTAATAAAAGTCCCTTAGTGACCTTGAGCCAAAAGGGATCAGAAAATACAATTGCAAGCATGTGAACATGGCAAAAACATAAACAGATTCAGACTTAGTGAAAAACTGGAGCATGCAAAACAGTTAACGAGTAGGCATGTTTACGAGCTCGATGCACTCACTACAGAGCATGGCATGACCAACTAAGCATACATACATCAAGAAGACATATCATAGGAGCTATGCATGGCAAGAACAACAACATAGCATGCACGGATCAATAGAAACATCCTCGGCAAAATCGCTAAACATGTCAACAATCTGCCAGGATCATTTTATAGCAAAAGTAGAGCTCGATTGACTCAAGCTAGGGTGCTCTATAAATGCAAAAAAAAACATGGATGGATAGAGCACCACAATATTAACAAAAAATCCGTACTGATCATCCTCAAAAGAGGCACGGGTCACTAGGAAACAACATGAACATATGGCATAAAAACAAAATCAGGACAAGGACTTAGTGAAATTCTAAGTCCCTGAAATCAGCATTACCGATTACGCTACTTTGCAAGCTTGTGCTAGTCACCACAAATATCACAAAAATACATGGCATACACCCTTGTAAAGATAACATGGCATTCTACAAAACACATGTAGAGCTCAGGATCGTAGCATGCACACATTAAACATGGCAAAAATGACAAATAGCTATTTGCTGAAACAGATCTGACAAATTCATCACATAGCCCTCTTCCAACAGCATTTCGGGCATCAAGATGAGCTCAAATGAAAATGATGCAATGAGATAAAATGAAGTACTCGTCGAGACGAACATTTTGATGTGCTACATGCACGAATCGGAGCTACGGATGCAGAGTTATGGCATGAGAGAGAATGCAAAAAAACTAGGATTCGGGGGAAAATTAGGTCAACCGAAGACTCCCAGATCTGGATCGGCCCGATCCCTATAGTGGCTCGGCTCCCGAGGAACGACGGTGCCGGAGTTTGAGGTCGCCAGTGATGGGGATCCGGCGGAGGAGGAGGTCGTCCTGCCGGCGAGGTGGCCGCGGCAGGGAACGGCGAGTCCACGGCGGCGCGCAGCGGAGGAGGAGGTGGCGGCCTTGGTCGTCGTCGGCGAGGTAGGTCGAGGCGGCCGGCGCGGAGATGAACTCCGGCGAGGTCGCGGTCGCCGGAGAACAGGCGGCGGCGACTGGAGACGAAGCGGGCGGCGGCGCGAGGCGAAGGGAGGCCGAGGGGCGGCCCTCGGGCGATGTGGGCCGCGGGGGCCGGAGGCGGGCCCGGCAGGCCGGTGGCGCGGGGGCGGCGGACGCGCCACGTGTCACGCGCTGATAGGCTGGGCGCGGCGGCGGGATTCGTCCGGCGGCGGCCGGACGTGTCCGGTGGTGGCGGGGCGATTTTTTTAGGGTTTGAGACGAGGGGATCCGGGATTTTCGGAAGGGGATCTATATATAGGGGTAGAGAGAGCTAGGAAGCTCCAAATGGAGTTTGGTTTTCGGCCACGCGATCGTGATCGAACGCTCTAGATGATGGAGGAGGTTTAGGTGGGTTTTGGGCCACTTTGGAAGGGTGTTGGACTACAACACACACGAGGCCTTTTCGGTCCCTCGGTTAACCGTTGGAGTATCAAACGAAGTCCAAATGGTATGAAACTTGGCAGGCGGTCTACCGGTAGTAAACCAAGGCTGCATGGCAAGTCTCGGTCCAATCCGGAAGTGTTTAACCCCCACACACGAAAAGAGGTAGAAAGGACCACCGGAGGACATAGGAGCGCTGGAATGCAAAACGGACAACGGGGAAAATGCTCGGATGCATGAGACGAACACGTATGCAAGTGCAATGCACATGATGACATGATATGAGATGCATGACAAAGACAACAACACACGGAGACAAAAACCCGACAACGAGGAAATAAAATAACTTAGTGCCGGAAACGGCAAGAGTTGGGGTACATATAAGGTAAATTACATCCGGGGTGTTACAACACTCCACCACTACGAAAGGATCTCGTCCCGAGATCTAGGACTGGAAAAACTCCGGGTACTCAGAACGGAGGTGATCCTCGCGTTCCCAGGTGGCTTCACGGTCGGAATGGTGTGACCACTTGACTTTGAGGAATTTGATTGACTTGTTGCGAGTCTTGCGCTCAGTTTCTTCAAGAATAGCAACTGGGTGCTCACGATAAGAAAGGTCTTATTGGAGATCAATGTCTTCGAAGTTGACGGTGCGGTCAGGGGTCTTGAAGCACTTGTGGAGCTGAGAGACATGGAACACGCCGTGCACATTTGCAAAGTTGGAGGGAAGCTCGAGTTGATAGGCGAGATCGCCTCTCTTGCTGACGATCTTGAAAGGACCCGCGTATCTAGGGGCAAGCTTTCCTTTGATACCGAAGCGACAAGTACCGAAGCTCGAGTTGAAGTCTCGGTCCAATCCGGAAGTGTTTAACCCCCACACACGAAAAGAGGTAGAAAGGACCACCGAAGGACATAGGAGCGCTGGAATGCAAAACGGACAACGGGGAAAATGCTCGGATGCATGAGACAAACACGGATGCAAATGCAATGCACATGATAACATGATATGAGATGCATGACAAAGATAATAACACACGGAGACAAAAACCCGACAATGAGGAAATAAAATAACTTTGCCGGAAACGGCAAGAGTTGAGATACATATAAGGTAAATTACATCTGGGGTGTTACACGGGGCGAAGAGATAGCCGACCAACACAGTGGCTACAGGAGGCGAAGCCATCGCTCGGGGCTGCCGGACTCATGGAGGTGTCTTGCTGGCGAGGCATGAGGAGGCGCGAGGGAAAGACACGAGGGAGAGGGGAAGGTGAGGAGCAGAGTTGTGGCGGTGTGCTGTGCGATGTGTCTGTGTGGCAGCGCTTGAGGGAAGACACAAGGTAAAGGGTGAGGAGCAGAGTTTTGGGAGCTAGGTTTCCAGGGAGCTAGCTGGGCCGGTTCGGAGGCTAGGGAGAGAGACAACAAATTTGGTGTTGAAAAGTTTTTCCAATAATAAACCAGAAATCCCTCAATTTATTTAATAAACCAGAAAACTTCATGGACCAATTTTCCTAGACTCCCAAGATTTATACTTGGTCCCATAAAAATTTGTTCCACAAATGTTTGGAAGTTTTGAATTCGAAACTATTTGAATTTGATTCAAACTGGGAACATGAAAAGTAATACAAAAACCAATTCACACTAACATAAATAAATTTATTAAATATTGAAAATAGGTCCATTGAGTCAAGTAATATGTTTGGGATGTTACGACATTAAAGGGGAGGAGGCCATGGGGCGGTAGCGGCATCTCACGATGAAGAGACAAACGGGGTGCTCATGTTAGCCTACTACGTGTATGTCGCTATGCGCGTGTAAGATATACTTTCTATGCAAAGCTTTTTTTTACTCGGTGTGTGCTTGATCAGAGTTAATTGCAGTAGCTGGTGTTTTCTTTGTGTGGTGACATGACCAAACACGGCTATTAAGAATGCCCCGGAGGCGACTTGGCGGGCTTGTAGAGGATTGCACGCGGCTAGTCGGCCTTGATACCACCACGACATATAGATGTATATACTCTAAATTCGTGAGGTTTGCTTGAGCTAGAGCTTTCGTAGTCTATGCAACATATATCTATCTTTGGATCCCCAATGTTTCTACAAGTCAGAAGTTGTTACACATGCAGCAAAATATTTCATTGCATCAAGCAAACAAACTTTAAATGTGCATGTCACTTTTTTATACCCATTACTGAATCAAACCCCCTATAGTTGACCTCTTATGTTCTTGCATCAAAAATTTTCTCATGATTTAGAATATGACGCAAGGTGAACATCATTGCCACCGTCAATGAGGGCAGACAAGAATATAGGCAACAATACATGTGTGGTATTGTGTTGAAATAAATGATGGAGACAAGTGTGTATTGGCGAGGAGGGTTGGGTTGTGATATTTTCCTTCCTGTTGCAACAGACATGAAACTTCAAATGTGCATGTCACTTATTTGTGAATACCCATTACTGAATTTCCCCTACTATAGTTCACCTCATATGTTCTTGCATTAGATTTCTTAGGAGGATTTAGAATATGATGCAAGATGGACATCACTGCCAACATCAATGAGGGCAGAAAGGAATATAAGTGGCAATATGTGTTGAAATAAAGGACGGAGACAAGTGTATATTGGTGAGGAGGGATGGGTTGTGATATGTTTTCTTCTTCCATTGCAACGCATGGGAATTTTTGCTAGTATCATCATAAGATTGAAACTGAATCTTTAGTCGCAACAGGTGACTACCCTTGCCATCTCAATATCATCATATGTTTTTTGAACAAAATCATAAGCATCAGCACCACTACATAGAAGACAAATCTCCTAGCTTCTTTATGATTCAGAATTCAACTGCATTCAGGCCAATATGAATAGCATCTCAAGGATCTAGATAAATACCTGGAACAAAACTCAATGAAGAACCATAACATCAGTTGAAACTAAGCATGAAAATACTGAAGTCATTGACTTTATATCAGTCCAGTGGTAATAGTAGTACATGTTGGGTAACGTAGTAATTTCAAAAAAATTCCTACGCACACGCAAGATCATGGTGATGCATAGCAACGAGAGGGGAGAGTGTTGTCTACGTACCCTCGTAGACCGAAAGCGGAAGCGTTATAACAACGCGGTTGATGTAGTCGTACGTCTTCATGGCCTGACCGATCAAGCACCGAAACTACGGCACCTCCGAGTTCTAGCACACGTTCAGCTCGATGACGATCCCCGGACTCCGATCCAGCAGAATGTTGGGGAAGAGTTCCGTCAGCACGACGGCGTGGTGACGATCTTGATGTTCTACTGTCGCAGGGCTTCGCCTAAGCACCGCTACAATATTATCGAGGATTATGGTGGAGGGGGGCACCGCACACGGCTAAGAGATCAATGATCAATTGTTGTGTCTATGGGGTGCCCCCTACCCCCATATATAAAGGAGCAAGGGGGAGGCGGCCGGCCTAGGAGGAGGGCGCGTCAAGGGGGGAGTCCTACTCCCACCGGGAGTAGGACTCCTCCTTCCCTTGTTGGAGTAGGAGAGAAGGAAAGAGGGGGAGAGGAACAAGGAAAAGAGGGCTGCACCCCTTGTCCAATTCGGACCAGAGGGGAGGCGCGCGCCTCCTTCCTTTTGGCCTCTCTCCTCTATTCCCGTATGGCCCAATAAGGCCCATATACTCCCCGGCGAATTCCCGTAACTCTCCGGTACTCCGAAAAATACCCGAATCACTCGGAACCTTTCCGATGTCCGAATATAGTCGTCCAATATATCGATCTTTATGTCTCGACCATTTAGAGACTCCTCGTCATGTCCCCGATCTCATCCGGGACTCTGAACTCCTTCGGTACATCAACACTCATAAACTCATAATATAATTGTCATCGAAACCTTAAGCGTGCGGACCCTACGGGTTCGAGGACAATGTAGACATGACCGAGACACGTCTCCGGTCAATAACCAATAGCGGAACCTGGATGCTCATATTGGCTCCCACATATTCTACGAAGATCTTTATCGGTCAAACCGCATAACAACATATGTTGTTCCCTTTGTCATCGGTATGTTACTTGCCCGAGATTCGATCGTTGGTATCTCAATACCTAGTTCAATCTCGTTACCGGAAAGTCTCTTTACTCGTTCCATAATACATCATCCCTCAACTAACTCATTAGTTGCAATGCTTGCAAGGCTTATAGTGATGTGCATTACCGAGTGGGCCCAGAGATACCTCTCCGACAATCGGAGTGACAAATCCTAATCTCGAAATACGCCAACCCAACAAGTACCTTCGGAGACACCTGTAGAGCACCTTTATAATCACCCAGTTACATTGTGATGTTCGGTGGCACACAAAGTGTTCCTCCGGTAAACGGGAGTTGAATAATCTCATAGTCATAGGAACATGTATAAGTCATGAAGAAAGCAATAGCAACAAACTAAACGATCAAGTGCTAAGCTAACGAAATGGGTCAAGTCAATCACATCATTCTCCTAATGATGTGATCCCGTTAATCAAATGACAACTCATGTCTATGGTTAGGAAACATAACCATCTTTGATTAACGAGCTAGTCAAGTAGAGGCATACTAGTGACACTCTGTTTGTCTATGTATTCACACATGTATTATGTTTCCGGTTAATACAATTCTAGCATGAATAATAAACATTTATCATGATATAAGGAAATAAATAATAACTTTATTATTGCCTCTAGGGCATATTCCCTTCAGTCTCCCACTTGCACTAGAGTCAATAATCTAGTTCACATCGCCATGTGATTTAATACCAATAGTTCACATCACCATGTGATTAACACCCATAGTTCACATCGACATGTGACCAACACCCAAAGGGTTTACTAGAGTCAATAATCTAGTTCACATCGCTATGTGATTAACACCCAAAGATTACTGAGGTGTGATCATGTTTTGCTTGTGAGAGAAGTTTAGTCGATGGGTCTGCCACATTCAGATCCGTAAGTATTTTGCAAATTTCTATGTCAACAATGCTCTGCACAGAGCTACTCTAGATAATTGCTCCCACTTTCAATATGTATCCAGATTGAGATTTAGAGTCATCTGGATCAGTGTCAAAATTTGCATCGATGTAACCCTTTACGACGAACCTTTTGTCACTTCCATAATCGAGAAACATATCCTTATTCCACTAAGGATAATTTTGACCAATGTCCAGTGATCTACTCCTAGATCACTATTGTACTCCTTTGCCAAACTCAGGGCAGGGTATACAATAGGTCTGGTACATAGCATGGCATACTTTATAGAACCATAGGGAACGACTTTCATTCTCTCTCTATCTTCTGCCGTGGTCGGGTTTTGAGTCTTACTCAACTTCACACCTTGTAACACAGGCAAGAACTCCTTCTTTGACTGTTTCATTTTGAACTACTTCAAAATCTTGTCAAGGTATGTACTCATTGAAAAACTTATCAAGCGTATTGATCAATCTCTATAGATCTTGATGCTCAATATGTAAGCAGCTTCACCGAGGTCTTTCTTTGAAAAACTCCTTTCAAATATTCCTTTATGCTTTGCAGAATAATTCTACATTATCTCCGATCAACAATATGTCATTCACATATACTTATCAGAAATGATGTAGTGCTCCCAATCACTTTCTTGTAAATACAAGCTTCACCACAAGTCTGTATAAAACTATATGCTTTGATCAACTTATCAAAGCGTATATTCCAACTCCGAGATGCTTGCACCAGTCCATAGATGGATCGCTGGAGCTTGCATATTTTGTTAGTATCTTTAGGATTGACAAAACCTTCTGGTTGCATCATATACAGCTCTTCTTTAATAAATCCATTAAGGAATGTAGTTTTGTTTACCCATTTGCCAGATTTCATAAAATGCGGCAATTTCTAACATGATTCGGACAGACTTAAGCATAGATACGAGTGAGAAACTCTCATCATAGTCAACACCTTGAACTTGTCGAAAACCTTTTTGCGACAATTCTAGCTTTCTAGATAGTAACACTACTATCAACGTCCGTCTTCCTCTTGAAGATCCATTTAATCTCAATGGCTCACTGATCAATGGGCAAGTCAATCAAAGTCCATACTTTGTTCTCATACATGGATCTCATCTCAGATTTCATGGCCTCAGCTCACTATCGCTTCCTCATAGTTCGTAGGCTCGTCATGGTCAAGTAACATGAACTCCAGAACAGGATTACCGTACCACTCTGGTGCGGATCTCACTCTGGTTTACCTACGAGGTTCGGTAGTAACTTGATCTGAAGTTACATGATCATCATCATTAGCTTCCTCACTAATTGGTGTAGTAGTCACAGGAACAGATTTCTGTGATGAACTACTTTCCAATAAGGGAGCAGGTACAGTTACCTCATCAAGTTCTACTTTCCTCCCACTCACTTCTTTCGAGAGAAACTCCTTCTCTAGAAATGATCCATTCTCAGCAATGAATATCTTGCCTTCGGATCTGTAGTAGAAGGTGTACCCAACATTTTCTTTTGGGTATCCTATGAAGACGCACTTCTCCAATTTGGGTTTGAGCTTATCAGGTTGAAACTTTTTCACATAAGCATTGCAACCTCAAACTTTAAGAAACGATAGCTTAGGTTTCTTGCCAAACCATAGTTCATACGGTGTCGTCTCAACGGATTTAGATGGTGCCCTATTTAATGTGAATGTAGTTGTCTCTAATGCATAACCCCAAAACGATAGTGGTAAATTGGTAAGAGACATCATAGATCGCAAGATATCTAATAAAGTACGGTTATGATGTTCGGACACACCATTACACTGTGGTGTTCCAGGTGGCGTGAGTAATGAAACTATTTCACGTTGTTTTAACTGAAGGCCAAACTCGCAACTCAAATATTTTTCTTCTGCGATCATATTGTAGAAACTTTTATTTTTGTTACGATGATTCTCCACTTCACTTTGAAATTCTTTGAACTTTTCAAATGTTTCAGACTTGTGTTTCATTAAGTAGATATACCCATATCTGCTCAAATCATCTGTGAAGGTCAGAAAATAACGATACTTGCCGTGAGCCTTAACACTCATCGGACTGCATACATCAGTATGTATGATTTCCAATAAGTCAATTGCTCGCTCCATTGTTCCGGAGAACGGAGTCTTAGTCATCTTGCCCATGAGGCATGGTTCGCAAGCATCAAGTGATTCCAAAAGTCCATCAGCATGGAGTTTCTTCATGCGTTTTACACCAATATGACCTAAACGGCAGTGCCACAAATAAGTTGCACTATCATTATTAACTTTGCATCTTTTGGTTTCAATATTATGAAAATGTGTATCACCACGATCGAGATCCAACAAACCATTTTCATTGGGTGTATGACCATAGAAGGTTTTATTCATGTAAACAGAACAACAATTATTCTCTAACTTACATGAATAACCGTATTGCAATAAACATGATCCAATCATATTCATGTTCAACGCAAACACTAAATAACATTTATTTTAGGTTTAACACTAATCCCAAAAGTATAGGGAGTGTGCGATGATGATCATATCAATCTTGGAACCATTTCCAATACACATCGTCACTTCACCCTTAACTAGTCTCTGTTCATTCTGCAACTCCCGTTTCGAGTTACTATTCTTAGCAACTGAACTGGTATCAAATACTGAGGGGTTGCTATAAACACTAGTAAAGTACACATCAATAACATGTATATCAAATATACCTATGTTCACTTTGCCATCCTTCTTATCCGCCAATTACTTGGGGTAGTTCCGCTTCCAGTGACCAGTCCCTTTGCAGTAGAAGCACTCGGTTTCAGGCTTAGGTCCAGACTTGGGTTTTTCACTTGAGCAGCAACTTGCTTGCTGTTCTTCTTGAAGTTCCCCTTTCTTCCCTTTGTCCCTTTACTTGAAACTAGTGGTCTTGTCAACCATCAACACTTGATGTTTTTCTTGATTTCTACCTTCATTGATTTCATCATCATGAAAAAACTCGGGAATCATTTACGTCATCCCTTGCATACTATAGTTCATCACGAAGTTCTACTAACTTGGTGATGATGACTAGAGAATTCTGTCAATCACTATTTTATCTGGAAGATTAACTCCCACTTGATTCAAGCGATTGTAGTACCCAAACAATCTGAGCACATGCTCACTGCTTGAGCTATTCTCCTCCATCTTTTAGCTATAGAACTTGTTGGAGACTTCATATCTCTCAACTCGGGTATTTGCTTGAAATATTAACTTCAACTCCTGGAACATCTCATATGGTCCATGACGTTCAAAACGTCTTTGAAATCCCTATTCTATGCTGTTAAGCATGGTGCACTAAACTACCAAGTAGTCATCATATTGAGCTAGCCAAACGTTCATGACGTCTGCATCTGCTCCTGCAATAGGCCTGTCACCTAGCGGTGCATCAAGGACATAATTCTTCTGTGCAGCAATGAGGATAATCCTCAGATCACGAATCCAATCTGCATCATTGCTACTAACATTTTTCAACTTAGTTTTCTCTAGGAACATATCAAAAATAAAACAGAGGAGCTAAACGCGAGCTATTGATCTACAACATAGATATGCTAATACTACCAGGACTAAGTTCATGATAAATTAAAGTTCAATTAATCATATTACTTAAGAACTCCCACTTAGACAGACATCCCTCTAATCTTCTAAGTGATCACGTGATCCATATCAACTAAACCATGTCCGATCATCACGTGAGATGGAGTAGTTTCAATGGTGAACATCACTATGTTGATCATATCTACTATATGATTCACACTCGACCTTTCGGTCTCCGTGTTCCATGCCATATCTGTTATATGCTAGGCTCGTCAAGTTTAACCTGAGTATTCCGCGTTGCACCCGTTGTATTTGAACGTAGAGCCTATCACACCCGATCATCACGTGGTGTCTCAGCACGAAGAACTTTCGCAACGGTGCATACTCAGGGAGAACACTTATACTTTGATAATTTTAGTGAGGGATCATCTTATAATGCTACCGTCAATCAAAGCAAGATAAGATGCATAAAAGATAAACATCACATGCAATCATAATATGTGACATGATATGGCCATCATCATCTTGTGTCTTTGATCTCCATCTCCAAAGCATCGTCATGATCTCCTTCGTCACCGGCATGACACCATGATCTCCATCATCTTGATCTATATCAATGTGTCGTCACATGGTTGTCTCGCCAACAATTGCTCTTGCAACTATTGCTATCGCATAGCGATAAAGTAAAGCAATTATTTGGCGCTTGCATCTTATGCAATAGAGAGATAACCATAAGGCTTTTGCCAGTTGCCGATAACTTCAACAAAACATGATCATCTCATACAACAACTTATCTCTCATCACGTGTTGACCATATCACATCACAACATGCCCTGCAAAAATAAGTTAGACATCCTCTACTTTGTTGTTGCAAGTTTTGCGTGGCTGCTATGGGCTGAGCAAGAACCATTCTTACCTACGCATCAAAACCACAACGATAATTTGTCAAGTTGGAGCTGTTTTAACCTTCGCAAGGACCGGGCGTAGCCACACTCGGTTCAACTAAAGTTGGAGAAACTGACACCCGCCAGCCACCTGTGTGCAAAGCACGTCGGTAGAACCAGTCTCGCGTAAGCGTACGCGTAATGTCGGTCCGGTCTGCTTCATCCAACAATACCGCCGAACCAAAGTGTGAAATGCTGGTAAGCAGTATGACTTATATCGCCCACAACTCACTTGTGTTCTACTCATGCATATTACATCAACGCATAAAACCTGGCTCGAATGCCACTGTTGGGTAACGTAGTAATTTCAAAAAAATTCCTACGCACACACAAGATCATGGTGATGCATAGCAACGAGAGGGGAGAGTGTTGTCTGCGTACTCTCGTAGACCGAAAGCGGAAGCGTTATAACAACGCGGTTGATGTAGTCGTACGTCTTCACGGCCCGACCGATCAAGCACCGAAACTACGGCACCTCCGAGTTCTAGCACACGTTCAGCTCAATGACGATCCCCGGACTTCGATCCAGCAGAATGTCGGGGAAGAGTTCCGTCAGCACGACGGTGTGGTGACGATCTTGATGTTCTACCATCGCAGGGCTTCGCCTAAGCACCGCTACAATATTATCGAGGATTATGGTGGAGGGGGCACCGCACACGGCTAAGAGATCAATGATCAATTGTTGTGTCTATGGGGTGCCCCCCTGCCCCCGTATATAAAGAAGCAAGGGGGAGGCGGCCGGCCTAGGAGGAGGGCGCGTCAAGGGGGGAGTCCTACTCCCACCGGGAGTAGGACTCCTCCTTCCCTTGTTGGAGTAGGAGAGAAGGAAAGAGGGGGAGAGAAACAAGGAAAAGGGGGCTGCACCCCTTGTGCAATTCGGACCAGAGGGGGGGCGCGCGCCTCCTTCCTTTTGGCCTCTCTCCTCTATTCCCGTATGGCCCAATAAGGCCCATATACTCCCCCGCGAATTCCCGTAACTCTCCGGTACTCCGAAAAATACCCAAATCACTCGGAACCTTTCCGATGTCCGAATATAGTCGTCCAATATATCGATCTTTACGTCTCGACCATTTCGAGGCTCCTCGTCATGTCCCCGATCTCATCCGGGACTCCGAACTCCTTCGGTATATCAAAACTCATAAACTCATAATATAACTATCATCGAAACCTTAAGCGTGCGGACCCTTCGAGTTCGAGAACAATGTAGACATGACCGAGACACGTCTCCGGTCAATAACCAATAGCGGAACCTGGATGCTCATATTGGCTCCCATATATTCTACGAAGATCTTTATCGGTCAAACCGCATAACAACATGCGTTGTTCCCTTTGTCATCAGTATGTTACTTGCCCGAGATTCGATCGTCGGTATCTCAATACCTAGTTCAATATCGTTACCGGCAAGTATCTTTACTCGTTCTATAATACATGATCCCGCAACTAACTCATCAGTTGCAATGCTTGCAAGGCTTATAGTGATGTGCATTACCGAGTGAGCCTAGAGATACCTCTCCGACAATCGGAGTGACAAATCCTAATCTCAAAATACGCCAACCCAACAAGTACCTTCGGAGACACCTGTAGAGCACCTTTATAATCACCCAGTTACGTTGTGACGTTTGGTGGCACACAAAGTGTTCCTCCGGTAAACGGGAGTTGCATAATCTCATAGTCATAGGAACATGTATAAGTCATGAAGAAAGCAATAGCAACAAACTAAACGATCAAGTGCTAAGCTAACGAAATGGGTCAAGTCAATCACATCATTCTCCTAATGATGTGATCCCGTTAATCAAATGACAACTCATGTCTATGGTTAGAAAACATAACCATCTTTGATTAACGAGCTAGTCAAGTAGAGGCATACTAGTGACACTCTGTTTGTCTATGTATTCACACATGTATTATGTTTCCGGTTAATACAATTCTAGCATGAATAATAAACATTTATCATGATATAAGGAAATAAATAATAACTTTATTATTGCCTCTAGGGCATATTTCCTTTAGTACAAGCGTTGGTAGAAAATACAATTCTCAAGGTGCATATAGATATGCTATTATCTTGCTTCTAGAAAATGTAGCGCTCAAGGTACATATAGATATGTCATTGTCTTGCTGTGAAATAGACTGCTTGGTTTGTTAGCTAGATCAGGAAACCTAAGCTTTCCAACAATTCCAATCTGGAAGCACAACCAGACCTCATAGCCTATAAAGATAAATGAAAGGCAATCAAACCATTGGCGAGAACTTCTGATTGCAGCTCTGAGAGAGCTCTAATCCATTTACAATTTGCCTAGAAATAAAATCAATCAACTGGAAACCAATCAACTATAATTTTCCTAGTAATATGCCTAGAAACAAGACCTCAATGGCATGCAGACCATCACCTTTCATATCCTTTTATCACATTAAACGATTGTTGCATTGTCTATGGATGAGCCAAAATTGCTATGCCCCCAGTTCTACAAATTAGATGCACAATAGATTCCACATTCAGTCCAATATCACTGCAAATGAACAACAGAAATCCACATTAGTAAATACATCACGTACCCTGGTTAAGTAGTTAATTTTAAGCCCAAAAAATTAACACACTCCTGGCCAATGTGCACGATTAACCATGAGCTGTCACGTCCTTGCCAAGTGTCCTCGTCCCACTCTTCCACTTGGCGCGAGGCTTCAACAGGACCTGCACGACCTATCCATCAGCGCATTGACAGGATTGTTACCAAAATTCTTGTTCCTGCAATCAAGCGGGAGGAGTACCGTGTAAAATTCCGGCATCCTGCTGTTGTGACAAGAATGCATCCTATAACAAAAATGTATCCGACATCCTCAATCTCAAGCTAGAAATAGACACGAGTCTCTTACTTACTATGACAAAGTTACCAATATTTTTATTATTAAATTAAGACACAAAGCCTCAGGATTGACATGAGTAACACGAAAGACCTTGGGAAATATGAAGAAATTAGGCACACTATTTTGTGCATGACATGAAGTAGAAGTAAAAAAGTCAAAACGTCTCATCTGGTGTTCAGTTCTGCATACCAAGGTTGTAGTTATACAAGTACAACAATTATTCAGACAAGATCAACAAGGAGATGAGAGGATGCCCTCACAATTATTCTAAAAATTGGTAGTTGGTGTCAACTTTCTTAATTCTATGTGCATGCATATTCAAAACAACATGGAGAATCGTTGTAGGTTGGCTTGGGAGTACCTTTGCAACATGGAGAATCGGTGTAGGTTGGCTTGCTGAATTCTGTGTGCATGCATATTTTGCAGTTGATTATGCAGCATCCTCATGGTGCAATTCGTTGGGAGTACCTTTGCCACCTCATCTGTAGAAGATAATACTCCCCCCCCCCCATACTGAACACTGAACACCGCAATATCAAAGAGATCTCTGTTGGGGTCAAACACTTAAAGGTACTTTTGTTGTCGTTGCTAATTTATGAATATCAATATCATCAATGGACCTAGTTGGGCGGATGTAGGAATAGCTATACTACGAACCTTGTCTGAAATAATTGTGCAACTAATTTCCCACGAAGACAATTGAATTTTCTTGCATTGAGGAAAGAATAGTCCACATCGACCAAGCACGGTTGCAATGGGTTGTCAGTCCCACACATGCTGATA
The DNA here is from genome assembly GCF_056163025.1 of Triticum urartu. Taxonomy (NCBI): domain Eukaryota; kingdom Viridiplantae; phylum Streptophyta; class Magnoliopsida; order Poales; family Poaceae; genus Triticum; species Triticum urartu. The sequence goes on from NC_141879.1 coordinate 583,113,146, forward strand.
AGCCTCTGTTGTATCCTAATCTAAGCAGCAGGCTAATCACCTGATGATCTGAAAAGATGACATGAATGTTCAGAGCTTGCAGGTGCAATTCTACCACTGTCTTCAGACCAACCTGCAGAGCAACCTGCACAATCCATCCATTAGTGCATTAACTAGATTACCAAAGTTGCCGACTTCGGTGTGCGACTGGGCACCGACGATCGCTACAAGGAAGATGACAACATCAATGGCGGCGGCGCAAGTTACTGATTAGAACATATGGGTGAGTGCGTGGAAGACAATCAAGAGAAGAGATTAAAGATGATCTCACTAGCGAGGTGTCAGTCCTTGGGCGTCGCTTTTTGTGCTGGTAGCCTTTCACGTGTCACCGGGTTGCTGGCAATGGCATAACAAGGGCCAGTCGCATGACACGGTGCCTACGAGGTCATCCCTCTCCCCCGTGCAGCCCTCCGCCATGAACCTCCTCCTCTCCAATGGGATCTGGCCGATGAACCGGCACTAGTGCGAGGAAGGCATCAAATCTTCATGGATCCGATGACAACAAACCTTGTTCCTGCTACGGAGACCTTGATCTAGACATCGACGGTCATGGGGCAAGCTAGGGTGGTTCTCCTTGCGGAGGCAAAGAGAGATGAGGGTCGCCTCAGAGAAGGATAGGCACGTCGAGAGCCCGGTGTGAGGCTGAGCGGAGGGTGGGTCTGCAGGCGCCACCGATGCAGGGGAGGGGTGCGACCGTCGCCACCGCCTTGATCCGTTAGATCGGTCGGGGAGGGGAGCTCCTGGACTTGGACGAAGGGGGATGCCGAGACCCACCTAGGCCAGGCGTGTGGTCGCCTCCCGATGTGCATGGTTGCGGGGGGTGGCGCCGTGGCGGCTGGCTGAGGAGGGAGGTTGCGGTGGTCCGCTGATCCGTAGGGGCAGCGGCACGGGGAGGGAGGGCTTGGGAGTTGGGAGAGGTAGGTTGGGGATTGGGGTCCTCATCCGATTTTTTTCGTTGTGTGCGAGGGGGCCTTGTTTGCTCAATTTGTTCGCCGCGTGGGACGGGATTACGTGCGAGGGGCCTTGTTGGTTGGATTTTTTTTAACTGCGAAGGTTTTCTTTCGTAAAGTGAGAGGTAAAAGCAAGGGAGTAATGGACGGTGGGAAGAAGGAAGAGGGACGAAAAAAACAAGACAAAGGTGGGAGGTGGAACGAAGAAAAACCGAATGAAAATAAACCATAGCAGGCTACAAGTGCTACATTAGAAGTAGAGAAAAAAGATTAAGTAGGTACATAGAATGCTTTAATAATAAGATTTCTTTATTATGATTACACATTGAAAAATTAAATCGGTTATTTGTTTCCTAATTGATGTGATTGAGCAATTTTTCTTAAAATCAATTGTTTGTTTCCTAACTAATGTGATTGATCGATTCAAGGTAATATTAATTAATTTAGATTTGATCTTTAGAGATTGATCCTAATTGATTCTTTCACATAAAGACATTACTAAATAATTTACCCCAGTGTGGAAAGTTCTGATTTATTTAGATTTTCTTCGTTGTGTGTTGTTTGTTTCCTAATTAATGTGATTGATCGATTCAAGATAATATTAATTAATTTAGATTTGATCTTTAGAGATTGATTCTGATTGATTCTTTCACATAAAGACATTACTAAATAATTTACGTTGGTATGGAAAGTTTTGATCCGTTTAGATTTTTTTCGTTGTGTGAAAAGATGACATGAACATAAAGCAATAAGGTGGGGGTGGGAATAAAAAAACAGACGAAAAAAACTGTGAATGTCAGCCTACCAACTGCTCCATTAAAAATGAAGATGTTCTATGACCGTTTCCATCATTGATTCCATACTTTCTTAAGATCAGAATTGTACGACTAGTTTACACTTTCTGGGACGGCCGAGTGATAGCCTGATAGGTACTGAGCATCGAAGCCAACTTATACGTCAATCCAGACATCCAGCAGTCTCTCAGTTTCGTGTCCAAGTACAGCAGACAAGGGAGCGATATGGACCCGGCCGGCGCGGGGAAGGGCACAGCGGCGGCTGTGTGCGTGACGGGCGCAGGAGGCTTCATCGCCTCGTGGCTCGTGGAGCGCCTCCTCGCCGGAGGAGACTACGTGGTGCATGGCACCGTTCGTGACCCCAGTAAGATTTGCTTTTCTCGAGATCCCTTCTGCTCCCTCTTTTTCATATTAGTTGTTGCTTAAACGGATATATTTAACACTGAAATACGTCTAGATACATCTATTTCAGAGACAACTAATATGGAAGGAAGGGAGTAAGTTTTTGCGAGCATGTTAGTAAGATGCGGATCTGTCCGTATGTGCAGGCGACCCCAAGAATGATCACTTGAGGACGTTGGACGGCGCCGGCGAGCGGCTGCGGCTGTTCAAGGCCGACGTGCTGGACTACGCGAGCGTGGCCTCCGCCGTGGCCGGCTGCGCCGGCGTCTTCCACGTCGCTAGCCCCTGCCCCGCCGCCAAATCCACAAACCCCGAGGTAACACCCCGACTGTCAAGTCTGTAACACACAAGGGCCAGCCGTTGTGCCTGTACTTTTTGGGAAATTTTACGGTAGTAATTGGTTGCACGGCCACGACGCAGGTGGAGCTGCTTGCCCCGGCGGTGGCCGGCACGCTGAACGTGCTCCGGGCCTGCCGGGAGGCTGGCGTCCGCCGCATCGTGGTGGTGTCGTCGGCTGGCGCGGTCTTCATCAACCCCAACCCGCCAGAGGGCCCCACCATGGACGAACACTGCTGGTCGGACGAGGAGTACTGCAGAGCCACCGAGGTGAATTTTCATCGCCTCTAGAGAACATCTTGACCCGCGAGATCATCTTACATTCTTGGTTGATCTCTGTTGTTTCTTAGAGCTGGTACTGCCTCTCCAAGACGCTGGCCGAGCGCGAGGCCTGGGCTTACGCGGAGAAGACTGGGTTAGACGTGGTGACCGTGTGCCCGCCGCTGGTGCTCGGGCCTCTGCTGCAGCCCACGGTGAACACCAGCAGCCTGTTCCTCATCAGATACCTGAAATGTAGGCTACCCTTTCACATTCAGATAAATAAAAACGCACTGCGATTATAAGCTGCGTTTGAATTGATTTTGATGTATCTGCAGGCGACGGCGTGGACGCCATGGACGACGGGGTGAGGAACATGGTGGATGTCAGGGACGTCGCCGACGCCCTTGTGCTCGCGTACAAGAGCCCGGAGGCGGCCGGCCGCTACATCTGCAGCGCACATGCCAGGAAGGTGTCCGAAATGGTTTCCGTCGTCAGGAGCCTGCATCCCAACCTGAACTATCCAAACGAGTAAGCGCATCACTTAATCGATCTGTGCAAATTGCAAGCCGAGTATGAACTCTCGGGATTCTGACGACGGGGATAATGAGTTTGGCAGGTTCGTTCAGCTGGTGGGGGATGAGAAGGTGTTAAGCTCCGAGAAGCTGCAGAGGCTGGGGTGGAAGTTCAGGATGTTGGAGGAGACGATGAAGAACAGCGTCGAGTCCTACATGTTTGCAGGCATACTGAGCTGAGCTTGGCCATGGTGTCACCGAATAAATAATTTTACCCATACAGGGATGTACTAGTAGGCAATCCACTGTTTTCGTCAAGATCCGTGCAGGTTTTATACTCTATTTAAAGAGAGAGAGATAGAGTGAAGAAAACGTGCATGCATGCATTCACTCACGCCATATATATGACATGCATTTTATTTCTATCCTCATATTTTTAATGACTCATATCTTTTGAACCGAATGTCCATTATTCAAACGTTTTGGATATTTCAATTTGTGGTGACATGACCTTCAGAACAAGATCAGTTTCGGATATGTTTTAAATATATTTTATTTTATATGTTTCAATTATCTCTAAAATAAATTTCATAAAACATTAAATTGTTTCATTATTTCATAAAAGTTTTTTCTAATATTTTGCTCATTTTCACAAACTGGAATATGGAACTCACAAAGACACAAATATATTTGATATAGTAGTAAATTCAACACAATGAAACAACCAAGTTCTCATATTTCAAATAACTAATTTCACATACTTTGGCGCGGGGAAATAAGCACCTTGACAAACACATTAAAAAAATTGAGTGAAATATGTGGACAACAACTTAGACGTGTTTGAAATAGTCAATTTTACATATTTTAAGTAACCTATTTCACGTATTTCACTATTTTTTATTTCAATTATCTTTTAAATCGCTTTTATAAAACATAAGATTGATCCGCTATTTCATAAAAGTGTTTTTGACTGTTTCGCTAATATCAGTTAAAAAAAACTATTTCACTCATTCATAAAACACATTACTCTCATTTGCAAATACCAATTTCACTGCAAATTTATTAAATATATTGAAATGTATTCCGCTCATTAAAACTATCAGTTTCAAACACTGAAAAATTAGTTTCACAGCAAAAACTAGTTTTATTTCACTTTATTCAAATAACTTATTTCACTCATTTCAAAAAACACACTACACTCATTTACGAAATATAGATTTCACCCATTTCACTAGTTTCAGAAAACACATTACAATCATTTTCAGAAAACGTATTACACTCATTTCACTAGTTTCCAAAATAAGTATTTCACAAATTTGAAACAACGCATTTCACTGATTTGGAAAACTGATTTCACTCATTTCGATAATTGATTTCAATCATTTCAAAAATTGTAATTTGAAATGAGTGAAATTAATTTTTTTGATATGACTGAAATAGACAAATTAAACTAGTTTAAATATATTCAAGATTGGTCTCATTCTAAACATCTTATGTTCAATAATTTGAATATATGAAAATTTTAAATAATAGAACAATGTTGTAAAAAATATTGGCCATCTAAAAATGTAAACAAAAATAAAATGCATGGACTTGTTTGAGAGAGAGGAGAGATGTCGCATGCATGCGTACATCCCACTGCAAAAAGTACCGCCACTCCTCACATGGATCCTATTAATCTAACATTGATTTGACTATATACAAAAAATTAACTGCCACAATACATGGTTATACATATGAGTGGGTATCACTTAAACACACATCACAAAGCATGTGAACGGTGGATGGTTAGCCGGTGGCTCCTGGCACCGTTAAAAGAGACTTTGCGATGGTGTCACTGATGTGCCCAAGGTTGCGGGCGGAGCGTAACCAGGTGGGAATTTTGTATCCTAAAGAGCGTTGCAGATGTGGCGCTAGTTTCAGCTCAAGAAGGTCACGGTAGCTAATGCGATGATCAAACGGTAGCATGAAATTGTATTGATCAAACTAGTGTGACAAATAGTACCACAATAGCTATATGTAAGTTGATCGAATTTGTAATTTGAATAAGTCAGTTTTCTGGGAGAAGGAGCGGTTGAAGGAGGAAGAACAAAAAAGAATGGTCGTTGAATCTTAATCTAATGGCACAAAAAATGACTTATCCACAATAACTTTTTAGACAACTTGGGTATAGCCGGTCCGAAAATTACCCATGTTTCGTAAGCTATTCACATTCCAGATATGATAGGCAACACAAGATACAAAGTTTCATGACCATTTGTATCTTTTTTATAAATGATGTTTGACTCGAATTAAAATAATACAAGGATCATAAGTATGCATTGGCCTCCGCAAATTAGTATGCATACAAACCCGGTTAATCAAGGGGCATTACTTGAATGCCACTACATGTACATGTGAAGAAATGATTAAGAGAATTGTATTTGCGAAAGAATGACAACACCAACGCACACACAAAAAATAAAAAAAAGATGTCAAAAGGTCTCGTCGAAACAAACTAGCATGCGGCAGCAGCCATCAACATCATCCACTAATTATGGCATCACTCAGACCGTGGGAAAGGTATTTCAACATCGATGCCTCAAAAATGGGATGACGCGTGAGTGTTGCCGTTGCCAGATCCGACCATGAAGGCTAGATCTTGGTTTTTCACCCCTAAGAGGAAGTTAGAGCAAACTTCAGACAATGCTTTCCACAAGGGTCCCCTATGGTCATTTGCATTTTGCGTCTTAGTTGGTTACTTGTCTAATCTTTCCTCAAGGTATCTTCTCTTTCTATGTTCTTTTATGTATTTCTTTGGTCTGGTTATTTCAAATCATTCAACCGCAATCATAACTCTCCATCTTATACTTAAAGCTTGAACATTTCCAATGTTTCAATGAGCATGAAAAAAATCATGGGATTTGTGGATTGTTCAAAGAAAGAAGAAAATTATGGACATAGCGATGTCGTGACACAAAATTCATCTTGAGAAAAAACTGCAAGCACGGGTGAGGATACTAGTGATGTCCTTTTAGATTCGGACAACATGCATAATCAAGAGAAATTCTTGCGGCGTAGCTAGAGAATGAGCAAAGTAGACGCCGTAGTGTACTTGCCCAATCTTTTATTGTGCGACTTCAATGATGCACTTGCAATTAGTATCGCGGCACTCACACTCAAAATCGATGAAATCACACGCACGCACGCATGCACCCACCTTGATGAAAAGTGCAAGTGCATGGACAATCCTCCAAAAATCAACAACAAATTAGAGATGAGTGTCTCCAATCTCCGCCAAAAACACACAGATGGCCCAACAATAATAAGTGCATGGACTATCCTCCATCTCTCAGTGCTCTCATCGCCCCTGCTGGAGGGCACTGACGTGTAGAGTCTGTAAAGATCCATTTCGAGATTAGGTTGATGATTGTTTGGTTTGTAGGGGGACTAGTCCCCCTGTGAAACTAATTTACCCACCATAAATACACATAATGGACAAGAATCTCCATTCTTATAAAAAAACAGAGTTGATGATAATGGTGTGCCTGTCATCCTGCAATATAACCTGTCCAATTTATACCTGATGGATAGGAAGAAAACTATGGCAATTTTGCAAAAAGATACCCACACCCCTCTCCACATTTGCAAATAAGGCCTTCCTTCGTTCATCATTTTCTCTCACAAGATAAACTACTTGTACAAATGCATCTTGATGTTACATGCAACGCATGGGCATCTTGCTAGTAACACTAACATGCAAAGCAAACGATACGACGACTCAAGCAAGACAAACATAGATTAGACCTGCATAACTGATAAATAAAGATCTTTTTACCATGAATCAGTGAGTAAGTTTACAACTCATTGTACAAACTGGACGATACCCCGTGCGTTCTACGAAAATCTTATTTAAAACGCATAAATAAGTGTAAAGAAACTAAAACTAATGTAAGAGTATTTTGCATGACTAAGTTTCTAAAAAAATGGCATACATGGGTCGACGAGGTTGCATGTTTTCCATGAACAAACCAATGTAAAAACAAACTTCTAACTATATGCATAACTTGGTGATGTGACATTTGTTGCATGGATAGTGAGGTACAAGTATTTATGAATAGAGAATACCTAGAACAAGGAGTGACATTCAGGCGATGCAACTTTTATACCTAAACGTGGGGAAATGGTTTAGCGACAGGGAGAGCACATTGAGAGCAAGAAATTTGTTTTTACTTTATAGTTAATTTGTTTTTCATTTTTGTTTATATGTTTTCACCTTTTTATGTTTCTCTTTATGCGAGATATTAATATTTTTGTTTTTTAAAATGTGTGAACACTTTTTAAAAAATCATGATTATTTTTATAAAAAATATGAATAGTTTTTAAAATTATGTGAAGCCTCTAAAATTTCTTATATTTAGGAATGGAGGGAGTACATATTATTTTTGTGTAAATATATTTCATATTCGCGATTTTTTTTGAGAAATCTCGCTTCTTTATTCATTCATAATAATGTTCACAGGTACCTGGTTTTGGTCATGTGGGTTTTCCAATCAAACATGTCGCCCGGGCCCTAAATTACAAGCAAACTTGGCGAGATTGTGTGCTTCAAAATTAAAGTTTTTACGCTCATGAACAAAAGAGCAAGAAGTAAAGAAATTGCTACGATCTACGAACATATATAGCGTGATTTATATCGTTTGTTTATTTTATCAAAATTCCAGAAAACCTCATACCTATGTGAATGGGCCACGCTGACCTCTCGGGCCGTTAAGCCCACGACACTCGCTCCCCGCACTATAGCAACTCCCGGCGCCGCCTCCTCCCCAACGCGTCGTCCCGTCGAGCGCCACCGCACTGGTTTCCTCGCCGTCGCGCGCCACCTCTGCTCTCCCATCCGCCTTCACCATACGCTTCCGGCCCTGCTACCCTCGCTCTAGGATTCCTTCGCGGGCGCCGCGGCCCGTCCTCTGGAAGCGGATCGGAGGCGGCGAGCGGGCGGGGAAAGCGGCGGCTAGAGGAGATGCTCAAGTTCCTGTCCAGGGTTGTGGTGGAGTACAACCCGCTCGACCCGCGCAAGGCGGCGGCCGTGGAGCTCCTCGCGCAGTGCAACGGCCGCAAGGCCAAGGACTCCAACCCCACCTGCTCCGTCGAGCTGCGGCGCCTGCCCTGCCCGGCCGCGGCCGAGGACCCCAAGGCCCAGCCGCCCCCGCGCGTCCTCGTCACCTACCTCAACGGCGCCGAGGAGGCCTTCGTCGCCGCCGACGGCGCCACCGCGCAGGGCATGCGCGACCAGATCCTCGCCCGCGGCCGCCTCCTCGAGACCGAGCAGCTCTTCCGCGAGGCCGGGGAGAAGTGGCCCGTCGTCATCCCCGAGGAGGAGCTCGGCATGTCATTCCCCGGCATCAAGGTGCCTCTTCTACTCCTGTTTCGTTAACTTCACTTTCTGTCGAACACCTTGCGTGCGTGCGCATTGTGTACTGAAATCCCTCGTCCAAACATTGGAATACAGACAGTTGCTTACGTCGTCGCTCTTTCAACCTGTATATGTGGTCATGGAACCCTTTTTACAATGCATAACATTCTTATGTGCGTCAGAGTGTTATGCTATTATTCACGTGTAGAATGGATAAGTAGGATTATTACAAATTTTAAATTTATGTTTTGGTTAATTAATACAGATGTAGCGTTACCTGTGTTGTGCTTTGGCTGTAGACTTTTATCATGTTTCACATATATCACCTGAGGCATATTTGTCTATGTATGCTGGATGCTCATTTCGGTTGTATTGCTACTGTTGGGTTTTATCTAGCCTCTTTTACCTTCCTTCTTTTCATCAAACATTGCTAACATTGTGTAATTTGTTCTCTTCAACATTTTGTATGTTGGGTGATTATATAGCTGGTCTGCAATTATTGCTCATTTCATTGAGTACCGACTAACGTGTATGCATACTTATTTTTTTCTGGCCATGAATCACTTCACCGGTTGATTGTGTGCATGTGTACTTGGAAAATCATTGGAAATGACATTAAAATGCATGATCCTTTCTAGCTGCTGCATAAAGTTCAGGTTCTTGTATACCCGTTTGTCAAGGTGTACTGTGTTTTTTTTGTAAGAAAACGTCAAAGTGTACTATTTATGTGCAACTTGATAAATATCGTTTGGCATTTAATCCAGTTCTATAAAAGGAATTAGGATCACCACTGGTTTTAGCATTTACAATCCAGTTCGGTAAGGGGAACTATGACTGCAATCCCATAAGCTGGTAATATGCTTAGCCCTGGCTCATGGACATACTCTTTTGTAGTCATTCATAACATTGGAAGTAAAAAACTGGGTTTTGATTTTTAAAGTCAATAAGATGACATGTTGACCGTTAACTTTAATTGCATATTAGATCTCTTTAACCATCATTCATATGGTTTGGCTGCATGCATTTTAGGGTATCATCATTCTTTTTAGCTGTCGGTAGTATCAGTTATTATTTTGTTCTTATTTTTAAAAGATGTCTACTAATCTTAGCAGTACCTTTATTTGGGTGTCCATAGGGCAGTCAAGCAAAAACACCTATACACCATTTTGACTTCTTCTTTTTCTTGTTTTGTTCACCTACTTGTTAGTTGGTTTTATATATTGTTTATATAAGCTCTCTCAGGGTATAATTTGTATTCCGTAGGTCGCCGTTCCATGATTTGTCTAGACATTTTGATGTTCCACTCCTACAGAAACGTGTGCCTAGGTGCTTCTAGGAAAGAAATACTTACGTACTATCCCTAGCTCTTGACATTTTTTATTGAGAGAATACTGCTTTGGTTCATTACATTTGTAATAAGACATAAACATGTTCTTTTTCATTAATGCAGTAGTTAGTCATCCTGCCTGTTTTGTCAGAAAAAATAAATTGCATGAGCATATTGAGTGGCCATTTTGCATGCCTCCTCAGTCAACCTTTTACATAGGATTCTTACCTTTTTAGGAACACCTTTATTTAATCTGGATAATAAAGAGTGATTTGTGTTCCTAAATGCAGATATAGTTTCTAAAGAATTTCCAATCTGCATAAGTAGAACCTGAACATAGTTTGATTTTAAATTTACTATAATCAAGCATGGTTTCATTTGTCATAACTTAGTAACATTATTATTGAAGTTGTTTTAAAACTAGTTTAGACTCTGCCATTAGTAGAAGAAGACAGTATGATATGTAACATGTACTTGCATGGCTATGGTTATCTTTCGAGGAAGAGTTTACTAATAATTGGATTGAACTTCCATGTGGTTCTCTTGGGCACAAGATTTCCATTGAAATACTCAGAAAACCATCTGTGCATTGCACACTACTTCCTGGACTCTAGATAACACTTATTTTCTAATTACCCGCTTGTATTCTTACCTGACATATAACTATTTTAACCAGACATTTGTCTTGGGCATGAGTTTTGTAAGTACATAATGAAATGCACATTGCAAGCTCCAATAGTTCCTGGGTATCATATACGTACTTTCTAATTGCCCATACTGTTACCTACGTATACAGTACATACATACTTCTGTATGTTGTGTATGACAGTGCATTTCTTCTGCTTGCGGACCCTTTATTCTTCACAGTAGCACTGTTAGAGTACGTAATGGGCCTAATGGGCCTGGGCCGGCGGTATAGCCCGTTAGTCTTAGGGTTAATTAGAGATAAGGGTCGCTTGCTTAGGGGTCAAGTAAGCCTTGCTGGGGAGTCAAGTAAACCTCTCTATATAAGGCGAGGAGATGTATCAATCTAATCAAGCAAGAATTAAGAAGGAAATCCCTTCCCTCTTGCCCGGCCGTGGGGGAAAAGGCCCCCGGCCGGCCCTCTCACGCCCTCCTTCTAGCAGCCACATAACAATCTGGTATCAGCTTTCCCGGATTCGATCATGTCCAGCCCTCCACCGAGTTCTTCCCACCCGCCGCCGCCGCACACCTACCCGCAGCCACCAGTGTCTTCATCAGCGCTGCTGCCCCACACAGCAGGCGCGCCGGCATTGGGCGTGCTGGCGTCCTTAGGGGCGATTGCATCCTCTACCCCGGCGCCGTCCGCTCTCGTCCTCACCCCGGAGCAGATGACAGCCGCAATCCTGGAATTATGGCAGGCCGTGGCGGGCATCAGGGCCTTCCTCGTCGGGCCCTATGCGCCCCAGCCGCATCCCCAGCAGCCACCTCCTCCGCCGCCACACCAACAGCAGCTACCCCCGCCGCCGCCGCCCTCGGACGCGACCATGGCGCCGGTCATCTCGTACCATTATGGGATGCCCTACGACGGGACTGCGACGACCTCGTTCCCATCAGCGCCGCCGCCGTCCCAGGGCGTCCCCATCCAGCAGATCAAGTTCCCGCCATCGCCGTCACCGCTTCCGGCTTGGATCGCTACCCGCCATGGTCGGCGGCGGTGAGGCTGCAGGCTGCTGCGTGCTGCCTCCTAGCGCGTCGGCGTGTGCGGGAGATGCGTGGTCTGCAGCTGTCGTTCCTCCCAGTGGCGCTTCGCTGCGCAAAGGACCTCGATCTCGTCTGCTGCGTCGGGGATCTTGGGCATGCTGTTTTCCCCACGGACAGCGACCTCAAAGTCTGCGACATTGGCGGTTGGGGAGGGCGCACCCCTCCTCGCCATTCTCCATCGAAAGCCCTCCACTCTTCTCTGTGCGGTGCAGACCAACAGCCGTCCGGCGGGGAGAAGGCATGGTGTCACCGACAGGAGCGCACCGCGTAGCACCACTGCATTCCGCCGCCGGCCGCCGCGAGGGCGCCTCTGCTGGTCGCTCTTGCGACCACTTCCAGGTGGCCATACACATGCACTCCTTTTGTCCAGATGGTGGGATCCAGGTGGCTGTACATGTGCACGTCCGACGTGCGGATGGTGTCCACTTTATGTTCAGGGGTCCAAAATAAAGCGTCCCGGTTCATTTCAGGTTGAGAGTAATAAAACAAGCCGAGATGTAAAAGGCTTGTTTTTAGGTGTTAGGTTTGTGTTGCGTCGAGTCATGGTTATAAGTTGGTTAGGTTGCAGCTCGAGGACAAGCTGCATGTCCAGATAGGGTGTAGTGAGTACTTAATGGCCTAATGGGCCTGGGCTGGCGATATAGCCCGTTAGTCTTAGGGTTAATTAGAGATAAGGGTCGCTTGCTTAGGGGTCAAGTAAGCCTTGTTGGGGAGTCAAGTAAACCTCTCTATATAAGGGGAGGAGATGTATCAACCTAATCAAGCAAGAATTAAGAAGGAAATCCCTTCCCTCTTGCCCGGCCGTGGGCGAAAAGGCCCCCGGCCGGCCCTCTCGCGCCCTCCTTCTAGCAGCCACATAACGAGCACAGAATTTGATTTGATGCTGTTGCCAGATGTGTTTCACACACCAAATGTTATTTTCCTTAAAAAGAATGATATTCTTGTTTCCACCATTTTATTTCCTTTTTTCCTATAATTGAATGAAATTCACTACACATACTTATCTCTGGTTGCTGCCAGCCTGCCATGCCCACTTTCATGTTTGAAGAAGCATATTTGTTCCTGTTGGGCCATGGTTTATGCCATTGATGTGCTGGAGAGTCATTTACACGTAAAATTTAGGAGTTATGTACTTCTCATTTTGGTGATGTTTAGATGCAATATTCTCGAGATATCTAAGTCATATGCAGTCACATTGCTCCTAGAGATTATCGGTTTCAAAGTGCGGGTGCTATTTCTAGTTTTGTTTATAGTCTCAATGATACCATGGACATGCATGGTAGTTTTTTTTCTTATACAGATGTTCCCCATCATTGTATTAAACCCTTGTGTTCCTAGGGGTTAAGAAAAAACATACTAGTCTGTTCGAAAATAGTTGACGTGGTTTTAGTTCTAAAACCACGTCAACTATTTTCGAACGGAGGGAGCGCATATTTACAAGATTGATTGCTTTATTGAATTGAGGTGCTCCTTGGCATACCCGCGTAATTCATGGTAGGTCGGGGTGTTTTTGGTACACTTGTTTAAGTTGCTTGTGAGCAATCCCATCTTAGTCACTTGTTAGTAGCACCGGAAATTGGTAGGATCACAAGGTGGACTGGGCATCCCCATCTTTATGGGACTGAAATATATGTGATGTGAGTAATTTGGGTTATGCTCGAATTTTCAATTAAATTGACCAGGCTCTTGTGATGTGGGCGATTTGGATGCATGCTTGAATTTTCCATCCGATGTACCAGACCTTCTATTATTCAGTACTTTGGTACTCCCTCCGATCCATATTAATTGAGCGTTAATTAATTTGGATCGGAGGGGGTATGAGTTTGTTTTCCTCCTCTCGTGAATTCTCAATGAGAATCTTGATATATGTTTTTACTTTGCAGCCAAAGAAAGCCGAGGAGAAGCCCCAGGCTTCGTGATCCAGGCAGAGCTCTTTCAGTCTGGCGTGGTTAACTAGGAGTATGTCTGTTCTCTCGCATTTGGGAGCTTGTCTGCAGGTCTTCATTGGCTAGTTCAGGTTCAGGGCATGTCCCTTGTTCTTTTCTGTGTTGATTTTACAACCCTGTTCTTGAACGATCAACTGTGAACCAGTTTATTCAGAATAAGTTTGCTCTCTGCTCTTGTAACGGTATTCACTGCGCATTTCTCTAAAGTCTGAGATGAAGTGCTGTAATCATGTTCGTAGCATCAGTTTCAACACGGGCCCTTGTTGTACCAGCATCGGCTGGTGATTTGAGCCCAGTGGCCGCGCTTGGAATCGTTGTAATTAAATAAATATAGGGGTGTTTATTTTACACTTTTGTGTGTGTGTGTGGGGGGGGGGGGGGGGGGGGTGATTTTTACACTTGTATCTCACCGGCTGCTTAGCAATTTTTTGCTGGAAACAAAACGATGAGCCGAGACCTGTGCACTAGTGTTAAAAACACTATTATATTATGGAACGGATGGACCATCTTCATCCATCAGATAGTCAATCGTTCATGCATCGTGCATGGTGGGTCGGCTGTGAAGCAGTTTCGGAGTATCTTTGCCGTGATACAGTTTCTGCACTAGACAAACATCATTAGCGAGGCCACGCGACCCTTCGGCCTAGGTTTTCCGCGCCGCCGCCGCGGCCGGAGCCCGCCATCGCTGCTCGCCTCTCCCGCTCCCCCGCCACTCCCTCCACCTTCCTCGTACCCCCGGCGTTGCCTCCTCGGGTGAGGCGACCGGGGGGCCCTAACGCCGCTCTCCTTCAGGCCCCCTCCTCGCGGCTCCTTCCTCCCGCCGTTGCCAGCGAGCGCCACCGGGCCTCGGCCGCGTGGTGCTCGCAGCGGCGGGTCTGCCCTTCCCCGCGCGCGGCCCCTCATGCTCGGATGGTGGTGGTCGGCGGCGGTGCTCCTCGGTCGGCATCGGTGTGGCTCGTCGGCGGTGCTGCCACGTGCCACGGTGGCTCTTGACGCCGTGGTGCGACCGTTGGCCGTGGGGCGCCCGCCCAGCCCAAACCTGGGCCCTTTCGGGCCCCATCGGGGTTAGGGCGGCCCGGTGGCTCGATGTTCAGCGGCGTCATTCCCTGGTGATGGCATGGTGGCGGCAGTCTCGGGCGGTGAGGACTTCGTCGGTCGGCGAGTTGCAGCGTGGCGACAGGACTGTACGGGTCCAAGTGGACCCGGCCGGGTCATCGAGGCCCGGCAAGTCCTAGTCGCCCCTCATATCCTTTCTATATTTTTCTTTTAATATAAGGGTTTGAGGAAAGTTCAGACGTATTGAATAATATGAGGGGTCAAACTGGATCATTGTTTTCCTTCTCTCGTCTGTTAGATCATATCCTCCCTATATTTGTTTTTTAATATGAGGGTTTGAGGAAGGCTAGACATATAGAATAATACGAGGTGGCCAGTTGGGTCATCTTTTTTCCTTCTCTCGTCTGTTTGATCACTGACCGCACACGTCTGCGGACATTTGAGCAGGATTTAAGGATGACCGACTGTAGATGCCCGTCCCGATGTTGTTTCTAGCATCGCCGGAGGGCGTGTGGAGATTTGTCGCCGGCGGATCTCGCGGGATCCGGTTGGCATTTGTCTTCAATAGATCCATGTGGACCTGATCTTCGTTCGTCTGTGTTCATGTGTCTACACGTTGGTTCCTTCTGTTCTACACATCTCTTTATCAACGGCGGTTGCTGTCCTGGTGCGTTGATTCTATGGGGCCTTAGCACAGCGATTTCCTTACTGTCCACTACAACAAGATATGTCCGGCTTCATAGAGGAAGGGGCGATGGCGGCAACGCGCCTTTGGCTCGTTCCAGTGCTTGTAGTCGTCACGAGGTGGTCTACAAACCTGGATGTATTTAATATTTCTGGTGTTCTTTGTACTATCATGTGACGCCCCCGATTTAATCGTACACTAATCATACATGCAAACGTGTACGATCAAGATTAGGGACTCACGAGAAGATATCACAACACAACTCTACAAATAAAGTAAGTCATACAAGCATCATATTACAAGTCAGGGGCCTCGAGGGCTCGAATACAAGAGCTCGATCATAGACGAGCCAGCGGAAGCAACAATATCTGAGTACAGACATAAGTTAAACAAGTTTGCCTTAAGAAGGCTAGCGCAAACTGGGATACAGATCTAAAGAGGCGCAGGCCTCCTGCCTGGGATCCTCCTAAACTACTCCTGGTCGCCGTCAGCGGGCTGCACGTAGTAGTAGGCACCTCCCGAGTAGTAGTAGTCGTCGTCGACGGTGGCGTCGGGCTCCTGGGCTCCAACGTCTAGTTGCAGCAATCGGATATAGGGAAGGGGAAGAAAAGCAACCGTGAGTACTCATCCAAAGTACTCGCAAGCAAAGAGCTACACTACATATGTATGCATTGGTATCAACTGGAATAAGGCTATCATATGTGGACTGAACTGCAGAATGCTGGAATAAGAGGGGGATAGCTAGTCCTTTCGAAGACTACGCTTCTGGTAACCTCCATCTTGCAGCAGGAGAAGAGAGTAGATGGTAAGTTCACCAAGTAACATCGCATAGCATAATCCTAACCGATGATCCTCCCCTCGTCGTCCTGTGAGAGAGCGATCACCGATTGTATCTGGCACTTGGAAGGGTGTGTTTTATTAAGTATCCGGTTCTAGTTGTCATAAGGTCAAGGTACAACTCCAAGTCGTCCTGTTACCGAAGATCACGGCTATTCGAATAGATTAACTTCCCTGCAGGGGTGCACCACATAACCCAACACGCTCGATCCCATTTGGCCGGACACACTTTCCTGGGTCATGCCCGGCCTCGGAAGATCAACACGTCGCAGCCCCACCTAGACCAACAGAGAGGTCAGCACGCCGGTCTAAACCTAAGCGCCCAGGGGTCTGGGCCCATCGCCCTTAGCACACCTGCATGTTGCGTGGGCGGCCGGAAGCAGACCTAGCCTAGCAGGCGTTCCAGTCCAATCCAGCGCGCGCCGCTCAGTTGCTAACGTCACGAAGGCTTCGGCTGATACCACGACGTCGAGTGCCCATAACTGTCCCCGCGTAGATGGTTAGTGCGTATAGGCCAGTAGCCAGACTCAGATCAAATACCAAGATCTCGTTAAACGTGTTATTTTGAAATAACCGCGAACGCCGACCAGGGCCAGGCCCACCTCTCTCCTAGGTGGTCTCAACCTGCCATGTCGCTTCGCCACAAAGATCCACTCAAAGGGCCGTCGGGACAAACGTCCTTTCGGACCCAATCCGTGGATCACTCGCGGGTACACCTACGAGCCGACCCGTCTTTAGTCACCTCAAGTATCATATATAAAGTATATAGTATATACCCGTGATCACCTCCCGAGTGATCACGGCCCGATAGTATAGCAAGGCAGACGGAAAAGAATGAAGGGCCACTGATGATAAACTAGCATCCTATACTAAGCATTAGGATTGCAGGTAAAGGTAACAACAGTTGTAGCAACAATGTCAAGCTATGCATCAGGATAGGATTAACGGAAAGCAGTAACATGCTACACTACTCTAATGCAAGCAGTATAGAGGAGAGTAGGCGATATCTGGTGATCAAGGGGGTGGGCTTGCCTGGTTGCTCTGGCAAGAGAGAGGGGTCGTCAACACCGTAGTCGTACTGGGTAGCAGCGGCGTCGGTCTCGATGTCTAGCGAGAGAAGAGGGGGAAGAAACAATAAATATAATGCAAACAAATGCATGACGATGCATGACATGACAAAGCGTGATGCTAGGTGTGCCCTAACGCGGTACGAGGTGGTACCGGTGAAGGGGGAAAACATCCGGGAAAGTATTCCCGGTGTTCCGCATTTTCGGACAGATGAACCGGAGGGGGAAAGTTGCGTGTTCGGTATGCTAGGGATGCGTGGCAGACGAACGGGTTGCGTATCCGGGTTCGTCTCGTCGTTCTGAGCAACTTTCATGTAGAAAGTATTTTTATCCGAGTTACGGATTAAAAGATATGATTTTCTAAAGATTTAAATCATTTTCTGATTTCAATTAGTTATTTAAATCTAACATTATCCAAAACAGTGTGGTGACGCAAGCATGACATCAGAGTGATGCCAGCAGGTCAACTGGTCGGTTGACCAGTCAAACCAGACAGGTGGGTCCAGTGGGACCCACATGTCATTGTCACGGGCATTAACAGAGTTTTTAAAACTAACTAAATGGGTTAATTAGTGGGTGGGACCCAGCAGTCAGTGACTATTTAGTTAACTAAATTAATTAATTATATTTTTATTATTTATTTATTTATTTAATTCTCTTTTTTTAACACATTCTAGGGGCGGGGCCCACTTGTCATTGGTACAGGGGGGTTAATGGGCGCTGGCGGGTTACAGGCAGCGGGCGCAACGGGTGCCCAGCAACCGTTCGCCTGGGCGCACGCAAACCGCCGATGAGACGACGGCGAGAGGTGGTCGGGCCATGGAGGGCGTGGCCGGCGGGCGCGGCAGCGGCCACGGCGCCGGACCGGGAAGGCGCGGGCCTGGCGTGGGGAGCGTCGCAGGGAGCAGCATCCTGGTAGGCGGGCACAGGCCAGGCAGGCCGATGGCGAGGCAAGCAGGGGGGAAGGGGGTGGCGGCTGCGGCTGTGCAGAGCAGCAGCGACGGGATCCGAGGGCGAGTGGCGGCAGTAGCAAGCAGTGTGGCGGTTGCGGCGAGCGGGCGAGCAGGGCTGCCGACGGGCGAAGTCGGGGCGGCTCGGCAGGAGCCATGAACAGGGGGAGGCGCGCAGGGCGCCGTGGTGCGCGCCGGCGCACGCGCGCGTGACGCGAGGGAGTGACGGGCCACGCGGGGCGAGCTGCAGGTGGGCGCGGCAGCGCAGGGGGGAAGAGGTCGACACGGGAAGCTCGGCGGGTCGGCGAGCAGTGCAGCAGCAGCAAGGTTCGGGTGCGGGCGCGAACACACGTTGGCACAACTTCGGGCGCGTGTAGCGCGCGGCGTGCAGGCGCGGTGCGTGGCCGGGGCACGGCCAACCGTGGGAGAGGCGGGGCGCGGGTCTGGGCACGTGCATGCGTGGTGAGCGAGCGAGGGGGACAGAGAGGAGGGGCGCGGAGGTCGTGGCCTCACCGGAGACGTAGGGTCTAGAGCAGCAAGTGTCGGGGGGGAGGACGGAGACGACTTCGGCGGAGCGGGTGCAAGCCGGTGGGAAAGGGTGCCGGCGAGGAAGAGGAGGCAGGCCAGCGAGGTAGAGGAGGCAGGCCAGCGAGATGGCGCGGGCTCCGGGCGGCGGCGTCCTGGCGCGGGGCGGCGAGGTCGTCGCGGTGACGGGCGATGGGATCGGGGGTTTGCCCAGATCCAGATCCAGCGGGGGGGAGGAGTGGTGCGAGTGGGGAGTGGGGTAGGTTAGGGTTTCGGTGGGTTTGGGGATAAGGGGAGTGGGGTGGCCGCAGCTGGGCCGGTGGGTTGCGGCCTGGTGGGCCAAAGCCGAAGGGGTCGGGGGGGCTTTCTCCCCCTTTTCTAGTTTTAGTTTTTTCTTTTCTTTTCTTGTATTTTCTTTCTTTTTACTTATTTTCTATTCTGTTTTATTTCATTTTAAATCATTTAGGCATTTTCTAAAAATATGTTTGCTGCACCATAATTACCCTTGTAATATTCGGCAACCACCGAACATTTTTGTTTTAATTTTTAAAAACTTTTGTTGTTGACATTAATTTGAATTTGAATTTTGAAACGGTTTGAACTAACGAAAGTTTAGCAACAGTAATCACCAATGACATGGCATTATTAGGAGAGTTTTACTGTAGCCTAATTATCCGGGCGTTACATACCATGATAGTTGATAAATAAATAGATTGTAAGTTTTCTTTAAAATATATGGTCTTACTTTTTTTCAAAACGGAGGCAAAAGATTTGCCTCATCGATTAATTAAGAAGAAGAGAATTGCCCGGTTAATTAATGGAAAACCAGGCGAAAACCGATACATATAGATCACATGCGGACTACTCGCTAAGAAAGAAACTCCATGACCTCACGGTCAACCCGACAAACATACAAAACACGCAACAACCACAAACCCTGGCACTTCTATGTCGCAAAGAAACACTCAACAAAACCAATGTTGAATACATTAGACGCCAAGAAATCCACGGAGGCGAGCCACTCGGAGATGGAGGACGAAGAGACTGAGTATCCTCCCTTAAGCAGCCGCAGACGCCTTATCAGTGGCGCCACTTTTCTTGCCTATGCTCTTGAGAGCCTTCTTCGCCTTCTTTATTTTGTCTGAAGAAACCTCATCCACTAGAAGGCAAGCAATCACATTGCGAGACCCAGGACAAGTTGCCTCCAAGGAGGCGAGCAAAGGTCAAGCTTTTTCACGAAGACCACCTCGTCAATACGTGCCAACATAGCGTCACGGTCAATGATGAGCGACCGAATGGTCTTCGGCGCCTCAGAAGTAGCTGCCCAAAGCACCTATCTCATCAACCTCGCCACCCACGGATGCCACCTGGGCAGCAACCTCATGTGAGAGAGCAATAGCAACGTCCAAATCTCCACGGTCCACATAGGCGAGTGACTGACTGGGCTCCAACGACAACGGTGAGGTCGCAGTCGGCATCGCCAAGTCCCCTCCAAGCGACCCCATCTCCTTAGGAACCACCATCGAAATGGGCGAAGTGGGCTCCCCACAAAGCTTCTGCAGCTCAGGCATAATCTACAGCACTGGAGCCACGACCTCGACAACACCTTCACTCCAAGAAGCAATTAGTACGACGGGCAACAGCAACCGACAAGATGTAGCACGAGGGGAGAGATCTCCATACATGCCTACTTCCTCATTGGCAGAACCAACCAGGATCTCAGGGGACCGGGACAAATCAGGGGCAACCCCAATCTGAAGCTCAGGCAGCGAAGACACATCCGGCACGACCTCAAGTTTGGCGAGAGCGGCCTCCGCTCTCACCAAAACACTCCCGATTCGCGCAACGCAGTCACGAAGCTCAGTACGAAGCAGCTCGGTCTCCTCCGCCAACCCAACTTGCTGAGCCCAGACAAACTGGAACTGCACGTCGGTAATGGAGATATCACCGGTGGATGGAGGCGGTGGAGCATGACATTGGGCCAGTGAAGCTTGGTGGACATGCTTCTTAGCACAGCAGAAGCGGGCGATGTGACCAGATTGAAGGCAGTTCGTGCATCGGATTGGATCCCTGCAGGAGTGTGCATAGTGACCTCGACAGAGGCATCGGAAACACCTGTCTCTCAACCATGCCGGCGGAGGACGCCACATATTGATAGCAGGGCGACGGAAAGAAACGGGAATCGAGCGACACCCCCTCGAGACAAGCTGCCATCCCCCCAACGCATTCCCACTTGAAACTTGACACACCGGGGCTTCCGCGCGACACCTCGCGGTCGAAACATCCTCTCCAATCTCCCCAACCTGGACGCACCGGAGGCGCTTGCATGACGTGCCCGTCGCCCGCAACAGCAGCGGGCACGCCGTTGTCCTCGTCTGAAGCGGGGCCATCAGAGGCAGCTTCCAGAAGGCTGTTGTCTCCGACAGCAATGACGGTCGATGTGGTAGGTGTCGGAGTTGCCAGGACCAGGTCAGAGCTGGCCGGCAGGAGGGAAGCTTGCGTGAGGCAAAGCGTCCCCGCACTGCCGGGTCGCCCTTGCGGGAGGCGAGGTAGGCTGCAGCGACGTCTTCGGCAGAGGGCGCCGGCAGAAGGAGCCTGAGAGGCTGGCGTCGTCGGAGCGGGAGCGCCGACAGGAGCAGCCGAGGCGGCCTCCACCGCACGAGCAGGGTCCCTAGCAGGAGGAGCCGAAGAGTCTGGGACGGCCGCCAACATTGTGGCGGGGAGGACACCGGGCAGAGGGTCCGTGGCGGCCGCCGGCGTTGGAGCGTGGGGAGCCATGACGGCTTGACGGATGGGGAAAGGAGCTAGCTGAGAAGAGAGAGAGCACGCAACCGAGATTCCGGATCTAGTCTCGCTGGACGCTCCTTTCCTTGTGTGAGAAGCCCGAAAAAGATCCGATCCGAAGCAGCAACTGACCTAAAGCCAGCCAGCGTCAGACGTGACCGCATGTCGCTTCCCGCAGTCCAAATTATTGCGGCCAAAACTGTCTGGATGAAAAGAGAAAGAAAAAGGCAGATCCCGGACCGTGGCGTGACAGCAACAGGCACACTTTCCCCCGACCTGCCCTGCGCGGGAGAGTTGACATGCATGCATCCAACACTCTCTCGCCGGCACGAATTTTCACTCTCAGCCCCGAGAATAAACGTCCCGGATGACAGGAACAAAGCGCTCCTTGGAGGCGTCGCACGCAAGGCTCTGCTCGCGAACTGGGACGTGCAGCAACATGGCGCTTGGCAGGACACAGATAGAATAATTGGCGGGAGGAAGAGTCCGGGTCAAGGCGGTCCGTGCACCTACAGTTCGGTTGCTGTGGTCCTTGTGGATAAGCATGAACGGCGCCGGTGCATGCATCATCGGTGATGTCCCTTTGGTCTCCAGCCCCCCGTCTCTCCTCGGAATTCAACGCGACCCCCCGCCGTCTCTCTCTCTCTCTGAATCTGAATCGAGAGTAGAGTGGGACAGTGGGGGAGGAGGGAGGGCTGCAAAACCTCTCCATGCCCGTCACCTTCTGTTTTCTGTTTTGTCCTTCGAGCTGGGTACCATCCATCTGCTCCGTGAATTATTTCAATTTTGTGAAGGTCAAACAAAAGGCTAATAGCGCTGCTTGCGAGATTGGGATCAGGGGCGGAGCTAGGGGGATGAGCAGGGGCCTGCCCCCAGCGATCGACAATTTTAGTATGAGTGACGAGTAATTACCAACGAGATTAGATCAATATACGTACTCGTTTCCTTCTATACTCGAATCCTGGCTCCGTCACTGATTGAGATGTCTAGTTTTGTATCACCATCATATACTAGTATTTTACCGAGTGGCATTCCGCCCTGCGTGCTTCATTTTCTAATGAATGATTATTCCAGCTTTTAAAAGGGAAAACTACATGTGCTTGTGTACTACTTGATAATTGTACAGCAATAGTATTTCTTATTAAAATAACAATATGGTCTTTAGATACATAGTAGAGGCGCACCACCATAACCACACATTAGAGGAAAAGACAGACGTCTAGGGTAATTTCCCGAGCTAGGCAACTGCTTCGAAGTGAGAATTTTTGACACAGATCATTCCTTCAGTGTAACAATCAACTAGATCCATACTGACATAGCTTAAGCATGGCTTGCCGTTTTGATGCTCACACAATCGCCATCGCCATCGCCGACGAGGTGGGGAAACCATGTGGCCGTGGAGTCTGGGTTGCTCTAGCGACGGCTAGGGTAGTAGGGTTCAGCCTAGGTAGGCGTCTCATTGGTGGTGGCGAGGCGCCAAAGGTGTGATTGGCATTGGCGGAGGGCGTGTGGAGCTTTGGTCAAGGCTGAAGGGTCCCGCCTTTGTCTACCTTTAGTCTAGGTGGTCTTTGACAACATCCTTTTGTGTTTTGCTCATATGCCTTCTTCTCTGTTCGACAAAGCACCATCAATTCCGATTTCGTCGAGAAGCTAGTGAGATTAGGCCTCTATCTTATCTAGACGAATCTGGGATGGTTGTTGTCCAGCCCTCCTTAGCTACTTTATTCTCGTGTGCTAGCGAACATGTTGCATGATCCCTCTCTCCATTCCCTCGCTCGAGCTCTAACATCATGGACGGCGATGGTGATCTGGTTCTCAGTTTGTTGTTGCTGGCTTCTTCTAGCTCCGACCAGCGGCTTCTCGGGCGGCGCTGGCTTCAAGGATGTTCCGAAGATCACGGGGTGACATCGAGCTTTGCTCACGTTCGACCCCGCGAGTGCAGGAGGAAGACGACGTCGGTATAGCTCGTGTCATTTACGCCTTGTCCTCCCTGAGTTTTTTTTTTCTTTTCTTCTTTTTTTTGAAGGGTTCTTTTCTTCTTGTAGAGAAACGTATTGCGGGTGGAGAGCCATTTCGCCGGGAGTCCCATCCACAAAAAGCCCAAACCGGCCGCCCCCAGTTGGCCTTGTCCTCTTGCTCTCGGCGCGTGATCCTCCCCGCTTCGTCCCGCACCAACTTCCCCACTGGCCTTGGCTTCTCCCTTCCCCCCCTCTCCCTCTCCCGCTCCCGCTCCCGCCTGATTTTACTAACCGCTTCCGCCTTCCGGGATTATTAGCGCGCGAGACCCACCGCTATAATAACGCCGCTAGCGACTACCCAGTGGCTGCTTAACACGACACGCATCGTGCTTCCGCCTGGCTGTTAGCGCGGCCGGCTACCAGCTCAGCCCAGCCAAGCTAGGGTTAGGGTTTGCGGCGAGCGCATGCGCCTGGGATGATGACGCCGCAGCGGTCGCCGGCGGTGATGGCGGGGGGAGGAGGGGGAGGCGGTGGGGGCGGTGGCGGGACGCCGGCGCTGCACTACCTGAGCGGGCCCTACGGGGACACGACGTACACCAAGGTGTTCGTGGGGGGCCTGGCGTGGGAGACGCGGAGCGAGGGCCTGCGCGCGCACTTCGAGGCCTACGGCGACATCCTCGAGGCCGTCGTCATCACCGACCGCGCCACCGGGAGGTCCAAGGGATACGGATTCGTGAGCACGCCTTCTTCTTCCTCCCTCTGTTCTCCGCTTCTTCTTTTTTTTCATTTTCGAGCTAGAGTTTGTGAATTTTTGGCCGGCGATTTGTGGGGATCAGGGGTTTGGGGTTCAATTGGGGTGCTTTCTGGCCTCCAACGGTGGTGATCGGCCTGGAAGGCTTGTGAATTCGGGAGTTTTGCGGTACTAATAATAGTAGAGCAAACT
The DNA here is from genome assembly GCF_056163025.1 of Triticum urartu. Taxonomy (NCBI): domain Eukaryota; kingdom Viridiplantae; phylum Streptophyta; class Magnoliopsida; order Poales; family Poaceae; genus Triticum; species Triticum urartu. The sequence goes on from NC_141879.1 coordinate 583,137,638, forward strand.
TGGGGAGCTGGTTGCTTTGGGGCGGTAACAGGGAAATCATTTGACTCTGGCACGGCGATTGATTGCCAGGCTTTGTTTTTCGTGAGACCTAGGGTGTCCATGTTGGAACATTTTTAGCTGCTTGGGAAATTTTTAGGCCTTTAAATTGGACTAAAATTTACTTGTTTCATCATGAATTGCGGAACTATTTCAAGTGAATGTCGAAGCAATTTTGTTCTGGGGAAGGAAATTTGGGGGGATGTGTTTCATGATGTTAATTTGTCTTAATTTTGTGTGGACATGCAAACAGGTGACCTTCCGGGATCCAGATTCGGCGAGGATGGCCTGCATGGACCCCTATCCGGTAATTGACGGGCGGCGTGCCAACTGTAATCTTGCCATCCTGGGGCGACCTGGACCAGCTGTGCCTTTTGGTCAGTCTCTGACCTGGTTTTCTATTGCCCCAATTACAACTTTTTGAACTGCCAAATATCTGTTGAGTTCTTTCCTGCAGCTTAATATTTTGACCAGCTGGTTTAATTTAAAGTCAATGCCTGTTTCCAGTGTATTAGAGTTGCCGTAATCATCCCATTTTCTATCATTTCAGAGTCTTACATTTTTGGGCATGCCTGTTTGTTTCAATTGCTGCCTTGTAACTCACGGTAGAAGAGAATAAAATGACTTTTGTCACTACTCATGAAGTTAATGTGTAGTCCCATGCCCAATTCTTCAGTGTCAGAAAGCTAAACTGCAAAAATGGTTATGGGCTCAACAATGAAAAGAAATGTGAGTTATTTAAAACAAATAAAAGAAAGAAGCTTGAGAGCTACTAGTCATATGCCAGATGTTTGTGAAGCTTTAGTGCATTACTTGAATGAAGGGAAGATTAGGTAACAGACAGTGGACTACTCATGAGTTGGTGGGTAGTAGAAAGTGTAGGACAATCATATTGGTTTTTGGATAAGGAACTCTTTGCCTACAAGTCAGACATCTTTTGCGTAGTTTGCAACTTGCGATAAAAGATGTTCATGATCACAAACACAAACACAAACAGTTTACCCAAATGTAAGATCTTTGCTTCTGATGGAATGGCACTTTTACAATAGGAGGTTGTAACATTTGCTAAATTAGCTTGAGAAATAATTATTGTATTGTACCACTATTAGTTTTCTTGGAAGATCAAAATAGGCAGACTAGTACGCATCCAATGGAATGGCCAAATTTTATGTTGAGATATTGCTCCTGGTCGATGGACACTCATAAAATGTTTGTGCTTTAAATTTAAAATTTTATGAGTTTGTTCTACATTTATCTTTGGCAGGACCGAGTAAAAGAAATATAGTTATTAAGTTATCTTACTGGTTTATGCTTTTACTTATTTAGGCTCTTGTGTGTATATTCAATCATTGTAATAGTTTTCCTCCTTTTTAATGTGGTTATTATAGGACCTATAAGGCCGGTCATTCCATACAATGGAGGTGCGGCGGTTCCAGGAGGCATGTATGTACCAAGCCCAACATATCAGCAACCCCCCTACAACTACTCGCAGGCTCTTGTGTATCCCCCTTATGGGTAGGTTAGCAGTTCATTCGATGCATCGTTGGCAAAGATCATGCACAGCTAACGATATGATCTGTTAGGCTGTCTGGCACACTGATTAAAGCTGTAGCTAGTCTGGAATTCTATGCTTTACAGCATTGCCAGTCTATATGATGTTGTCGTGCTAGACTATCTGCTTATTTCCAATTGAACAGCCTGTCTACTGCAAATAATAATCCGTTGTTTTTGTCATTGCAGGCCATCAACGTATGGACCCGAATACTTGTATCCACAGGTTGAGAACTCGTCCATAACTTTATATATTGGTTCTATTATTTTTGCTTTTGCTAATTTATTATATTTTTAGCTTTGTAGAATGCCTATGGTCCATATGTTGGACAACAGTATGTCCCGGTGTATGGTGGTCCCAGAACAGTAGGGCCAGCGGTTTACCCATATGGGCAGTTCGGCCAACCTGTGCCAAGTGATCATTCTTATTCACCTGGCTATGTGCCAGGTCACCTTCTCCCACTATCTAATCAAAATGCTGCAAATGCGCGTGCATCAGCGGTTCAGCAACAATATCCTCCAGGTAAGAAATCAGTTGATGATGGTTGACAATGTCTTGTACAGCACAACTACGTTGTATTCTTCAAAGTTCTAACACATGCCTCTTTTGCGGAAACAGGAGCTCCGCGCCCTCAGCAACAGCTCTTGCTCCCTGCTCGCGTGCAACAGTTCCCACCAAACAACGTCTCCGAACAAATGTCGGGATGACAAAAGGGATGCCGGTGACAAATTGGAGGTGCGTTAGCCTTGGTCAAACTGTAACTACAGTTCCTGTCTGTCAGGCTGTTGTGACATCCAACCTTCCTTGTTGCAGGTATCCTCTAGTCTGCAGCAGGACTAAGAACAGCAGTACTGCTAATTGGGCGGCGTGCTTCTTTTCTTGCAAACTGTTTTCTTTTTCATTCTTAAAGGTTGGTCATTACATTGATCTTAACATTGACATTAGCTAGCCCTTTTACTTGAAGTGCTGCCTGGGCTGAATTATATAGTTTCTCACTCTATTTCAGGTTGTCCTTATCCATGGTTACTTGCAACACTTATAATGTGAATGTTAAGCCGCTCCGTTGGATGGGGCGGGAAGCACAGAGCAAGAGCTGGAGAATGAAGCCACTCTTGCTCTGTTCAGTCAGTGTCTTGTACATTCCCCATCCCCTACAGGAATTCTGATAGCTGGTGGTCTGTGCCTGGGACCAAACTGGATGCCCGAAAAGGAGTTCGGACATCCAACCTGTGTATAGTAGTAGTAGCTCATGTAGGGTTCAAATCTTAGAACAGTTCAATTCTTTCGGTCGCATCTGGTTCATGCTGTGTATATCCATTCTCGTCCTTCTCGTATCATGTGTGAATGTGGTGTATAGGTCCTTCAATGTCATAGTGTCTTTCTGTTGGCTATGTAAATTATTATCCCTAAACTGAACTTGTATATCAGTTACATCACCGTGTAATTAAATAAGGCCAATTCTACCCTGTAAAAATAATATGATTCGTTGCAAGTTGCAACGCATGGAAGAATTGCAGTTGTCTATATGGTTCAAATTCAAATGCTCTCAACAAACAGCTTAGCCTCACCTCCTGAAGAAGTATTGAAATAAAAATGTTTATTTATTCTGGTTTACTTGCACCTTATATCACTCAATTTTCGCCCAAAAGGGCATCCAGGTGATTTATCTGCTTTACTTGCATCCTCAAATGGATGATCAAAGAGATAGTGTTGCAATGTCATTAATTAAGCACATTTACCATATACTCCCTCCGTCTCATAATATAAGAGCGCTTTTGACAATGATCAAAGAGATAGTTTTGCAATGTCATTAATTACATTACAACAGTGTCAAAAACGCTATTATATTATGAAACGGAAGGAGTACAATGTTAAAGCAATGCATATGCTCATCTTATTCAAGACTATCCGCCTGATGTCGAACATGGGGATTTTTATACTTCTCTCACTACGCTGCAGCATAGCCTCTTAAAATTATGGCCAACTACAAGTACATGGGGTGATTTCAGACGTAAGGGCAAAGCAGTGATTTCAAATCCAAAGATTGATTCTACTCCCTCAGTTTTTTTACTTATTATATTAGCTTTGTCTCGAGTCAAACTTTGTAAACTTTGTCCAAGTTTATACGAAAATTTCTTAACATCCACAATACCAAATCAATACCATTATTTTCATATCATGTATATTTGTTATTGTGGATGTTTCGATTGTTTTCAATAAACTTGGTCAAACTTTATAAAGTTTGGCTTAGGTCAAAGATAACATGTGGAGTAAATAAAAATAGAGGGAGTACTTTGATAGCTCTGTTCACAAATATAAGATGTTCTAACTTTTTCTAAAATTGGATATATATATATATATATATAGACACGTTTTAGTGTGTTTGTTCGCTCATTTTGGTCCATATGTAGTCCATATTGAAATATCCAAAACGTCTTACGTTTGTGAACGGATGGAGTACAAGGATTTGGCAGAGTTGGGAAATTTTTAGGCTCGCAACATATTTTTGTGTGTGTCCTCCAAGGCATCCGTGTGCCAAGGTCCTCATAGCTCATCTGCCTAAACAACAGCTAACCACTGTAACATCTCATCCGTTTACATGAACACTGCACTATGTTTATATATTAACAAAAAGAATTACAAACACAACCTACTGTGGATCAAATCATAAGAAAAACAGGATATTACAAAAGCAATCATACTTCAAATGGTTTCTCTAGTAACACGGCTGATGCCGTGGCACGTGTTACTATATACAGTTTGCCCCCAGTTCAAGGTGACGCTATCGATGGAATGGGCGCACACGAAACCCTTCTGCATTACAGGGTCATGAGAAATTACCTCAGCGCATACCAGGCTCAAAAGAGTGACAAGTCATCAGGAATGATCCTCTGTCTGGCCAAATGTTCAGATGATAGAGCTCATTGGCTGAAGTGGATGTAGGCAAAATGTATTTTCCTCTTTATACCTGATATCTGGACTAGTAATATGCGCTGCAAAAGTTAGGACATACGCAGATCAGAGTTGTTGATAACATATGTGTAGCACAATATGGAAGTGGTTAGAACTAGGGAGAATCTTGACCTTGAACTCCAGGATCCTGAAGGAAGGGCTCATTCAGGATGTCAGAATGTTGTCACAAAATTGTGCGCCTAGCAGGACGGGAATGTGCCATTATACTTCTATCATAGGGCCTATTGATGATTTGAAGATTTTGTACAGCGCGTGTTGAACATCTCCAGAGCTATGCTCGCAGCGAATCAGATCAATCAACAGTGGGAAAAAGCGGGGCAGTACTCTCCTAAATGAATTCTTCTCTAGGTTATGCAGTAACTCCATCGCTAGAAGAACCAAGGGGGTCCTAGCAGACAGCTCCTCTTGCTTGGCAGCGCCCAGTGGCACTATGCAATGTAAAGTTTGATTGCCATGAGAAGCTTCATCAGATGGTCCATTCCCGGCGCACTTCAGATATGTCCGCAGTATTTTCTCACAGGTATCAAGTAGTCGTGATTCTATGTCCATGTCTTCCGATAAGAATGGATACCCATGGAGCACAGCTTGGAGAAGCTTGAGGTAGCTTTGGTATGTCTCGTTCTCGAAATGGACAACTGCTGGCTCAGATGCCTCCAGAAGGGAACATGCTTTATGGAATTTCATCTGTAACGAAGAGTCTGAGCTCACTTCACTTGCATGAGTTGCAATACTTGATATCATCTCCAAAAGAATGCTAATGTGCTCAGCATGAAGATATTTTCCCTGCTCCTCGTACAATTTAATAATGCCCTGTGTACAAGGAAAAAACTGAGTATGGTGTGGGAAGAATGGAAGAGAAAAAGACTTGATTGTCGGGATCACTACAGCACAAGATATTAGGTATTAGCCAGTAAAGGAAGATATTTGATAAGGCTTCAGAGCTTACTTCAACACAAGAACTGGCACAATAACATCTGTAAGGTAGAACCAAACTGTCCCATATAGCCATAGAGGCACTTGGACCTAGACACCTAGTTTGCTTTAGAAGGGTGCCTTTGGGGGAAATGGGAAATCACTCTATTCATTGATCCTCAGAACCCCCTATTATCCTAACAATCTCCTCTCTTTGTCCTAACAACTCATTATTCTACTCTGCTCTTTCAAAAGACGGTGTCTAATTGAGGAGAAAACCAACTAGGCACTAGCTACTAACGCTTCCGGATTCTAAGACACCTGTGCAGAAAATGAGTCAAGCCTATTCCAGTCCATCTAACCAGATGCCCAGAGCCAAACTGTGTAAACGATCAAATAGGTCCTTATATGTTTTTGCATTTTACCATCCAAAAAGGATCTCTAAATCAAAATTAAAGCATACACGAGTATGAGTGTCTTAGCAAGATAATGTACATGAGAGCAGAGTGTTGCTCAGTTGGCTAGGTGCACGAGTAGAAGACAAGGCCGCCTGCATTCAGTTCTAGCACTCCACAGTTGGCTCACAGTTGTCTCCTTATATATTAAAAAAAAAGAATAGGCGCTGGTTCCCATAGATCTAGGCAAGATAATGTACATTGGTCCAATTTAATTAACAAAAAGCAAGTACCTGAACGATTAAGAGGATTAGGGCCATATGATTTTTCAGTTTGACAATGGCGTAAGAAGTTGTCTCCATATTAGCTTCATCTTCATCATTACTATAAATTTCATGATCTGAATAGTGATCAGCTTCCGAATAAGATTCCATTCTATCTGGAATGTCGATGTCTTGCATCATCCTTACAATTTTAGAGAATGCAATAAAGGTTTGTGCTGATGATTCTTTGAAGCAGAGAAGAACATCCTTCCATTCATCCTTGGAAAGTTTACTGCCAACTCCCTCCACTAAACGTAGCAAAGCAGATACACCGATGGTAGCAGAATGTTTATAGGGACTTCTGATAAAATATGCGACAATGGATGCAACTCTTGCAAGTTCTGGCCGCATCACGTCAAAGAAATCAACAAATAAACCCACTAAAGATTTCACTGCCAATGTTTGTGTTTCAAGAGTTGAAAAATCACCCTCGGTGCCGTTTGATGTTAAGGTCTGATCATTAACCCTAGACCTTTGATTGCTAAACAGAGGATAAACAACAGACTCTAATATACTGGTCCAAAAGGACTGCGAAAAGAGGTGCCCATGATCCTTCAAAATATCAAAAAGCACTCCTACAGCACTTTTCCCAATGGTCAGCCTTGGATCAGTTGTCAATCTGGCTAAACCTGAAAAGGCAAGAAAACCAAAAGGAAAAAATAAATATTTATCAATTAATCTTAAAATTCTTTATGTTTTCATAGTTTTCATCTAACAAGGTTCACACTGCATATAAAAGTAACTAGCACTTCCGCAAATGAAGAAATAATGTTGTACCTTCAAGGAGAGGAACCCAGAAGGAAACATAATCATTCTTGTTCACAATGGCATTTCCTTCTGACATGTCTGAATTCCTGGGTCCATCGGCACCCTTATCTTGACAGACAAATCCTTCGTCGGCAAGTTTAACAGCACAGAATCGGAGAAATGCAATAGCGTTGAGACTGGCCTCACTATTAAATTGGCTACTTGTAAATGCAATAAGGCATTGGACACAATCTGTAAATGTTGTGGCATCTGTCTCGGTTATGTATCGAAAGTAGTCACGGACAATTCTTTCCATAGTCCCAAATGCCACTAGGACAGTACTCTTCGTATCATCAACCGCAGCAGAAGTAAAAACCTGTACATTGACAAAAAAACCAAGGAATAACATATGGTAGCTTTATTTTTCCTGGACGGACCACACTAACTCCAGATGTGAACTTATCCAAGGCACTCGAAGTAAACTAAAATTAACCAATGAAGCAATACATACCGTAAAAACACCCTTCCAGCCAGATTTTATGTTGTTAACTCGACTTAGGACCATCTGTGAGACACATCGAACAATTAGCTCACGCACTTCTGGAACATTACTCTTCTGCATAACCACCACGAAGGGTTGAAGGAACTCATTTTGAAAGTTATAGTTTGCCAGTTCCTCTCTTTCCAAAAACTTCATTGCTAGCTGCCTTAGAGAGTCCATTACGAACATTGCAACAGAAAGATTTTCTAATAATCCGACAGACACAAAAAATTCTGATAAAACTTTCCAAATTCGAGACCACACCAAACGTATGCGGTTGATATTGTAATGCCTGCACAAACAAAATCCAGTATTAGACTAGCTAAGATTTACTGAGTCATGGCTGTTGTATGCTACTTAACATTGTTGGTTTTATGTGTGGATCTCAAGAATTTTCTTACGCGATCTCTACTATTTTTGTAAGGCAGAAGATACGAGGATCTGACGGAGACTGCAACTCAGTCATTGAGACCTTGCAAAGAGCTTTCACAAAAGCAACAATGGCATCACTGTTTAACCTTTGACTATGGGCAAATATATGATTCAACTCAATAATGCCTATCTGGTCCAGCAAATTTATGTTTGATATGAAACTATTGATCTGTTCAGGAGTAACCAATGGTGAGGCACTGGTTTTTGCAACAGTGCTATCATAAGAACCCCCTCTAACAGCAGCCATCACGGCAGGATTCTGAAGAGCATTGGCTCTCTTTGAAGGTAGAATAGAAGTAGACATCTGAGTTTTCCCTTCTGACTCAACCATAGGCACTGTCAGAAATGAAGCATCAGTAGGTACTCCTTCTCCAAGCAAATGTAAATGTTCAAACCGTGATAAACATGTTAGCACGTGCTCCCAAGCTTCCTGCAAGTAATTTCCATCTTCGATTGCGATAGAAATTATAGCCTGTCAAGAAAAAAAATCAAGTAAATACATCATTCAGCCACTTTGAAACTGTCAGATATGTCTAGCTGCTTACTGGTAAAGTATATCAAGAACAAAAAATGGACTTCTATCACCAACATTGAGTATACCCTCACAAAAAAAGGATTGTTCAACAAGAATTGGCATATTTAACAGCAATCATTTTTTTGAAAATAACATCAAGAACATAATCCATAAAAATCATTTTTCAGATGGTTCAAATTCCAATGTGCTCAATGTCAGAAGTTTTATTATGTTCACTAAAAATCTCAGTCGCAAAAATCCTGCAGCAGCACTATTTGTAGGTGAGCAGTGGGTGGTTGCAATTCTGACCCTCACTGTGTTGTAAGTTTGTAGTTTTCGCTTTCAAGGAGAGCACTGAAACACCAGAAGGCGTAAAAAGACAGTAGATTATATAATTACATTAAACACCAGACGATATGCAAGATATGGAATTTGTATAAGCTGGTGCGACCATTTTGCAGACAAGGAGAGTGGCAGCAGTAAGAATTTGCAAGTAACAAGCTAGAATATATACAATCCAAAGATTCATAGAATCAAATAAACCTAGTTTCGTAAAACTGATTAGATAAAGGAACATTTTATAAATTTCACAAAAGCAATATGCTTTCATTGACATCCTACCTTAACAGCGTCGACATTCTTCTGTTTCATGTCTGCAGCAGAATGGAGGGATGTGAATTTGGCTATGGATGTCAAAAAGGCATCTCTCTGTGTCTGCAGGCACATAACAGAGGTGACATGCACTGCCGATCTTAATCCAATTAAACACTGTGATGTGGCAGCCTTGTCATCACTTTGGTCAAGAGTCACACTGAACGCAGCCATCATAGGAGCCCAACAGGCCTCCATCATGAACCTTAAAATGGTTGCATCAGCAACAATATAAAACACAGACCTGCATGCACAAGCTTAAGTTCATAAAGTATCATTCAACATATAAGTATTCTAACAAAGAGAAAATATGCTGATCTTACTCTGATTTCCCATGCTTTGCTTTAAATTTCTCATGTATGTGCTTAATGAGCAAGTCATTTGCGCCGTGTGCCTTGTCTTCTGTCAGTCCCCAATTGACAAGGTTCATAATGTTGTCTAAGCCTAGAAGCTTACTTACGCTGTTGGTTTGCTTGGTTTGTGCAGCTGAAGAATCAGCACTCATTTTGATCTCATTGCTAACGATTTGGTCGTACAATGTACTTAAGTAAGCTTCAGGTAAATCCTTCCCATCATCAATTCCCCGGTTATTGCGCATAAAAGCAGCCTTAGACATCTGCACACAAAAAATCTCCATTATTACATGTGCACCATTCTCAGATGATAACATAGGCAGATTTGGCTTGCCTTATCCTTCACCATGACACTGTGAGCATCAGTGTTTAGCAAGATCACGGAATAAGCAAGAATATAAGCGGTATCTGCACTGGTAAAAACATTTGGGTTGCATTTACAGAAGCGTTCAGCAAATTTTTCCATGATCCTGTCAATTTTCTGTGCTTCCCCTGGTAACCTGAAACCTCGCAGAAAGAATCTAATTGCCTCACCGAAATCCAACCCTTTAAAGTTTAGTGCATCCACATAGGCATGCATGACTTTGAGAGGAAACTCGTCTCTTTCACCCAAATAGTCTCCAACCATTGTTGCATTTAAGCCAGCAGTGTTTATCAGGAAAGAAGCCACATCTTCTGGGGACTGGCCTAACTTCTTGCTTCGAATGAGAAAGTCAATACCTTTGGAAGGTTTTCTGTTAAACAAGGCAATTCCTTTCTGCAGAAGGAAACATAGGTCTGTCAGTAATCCTTTAAAAGAAATAGTTTCTACCTCAAGAAATAGAAACGGTTAAAAGTAGGCAATCATTTACACCTGAAGTTCTATTTTGTAAGCACGTCGTTGCTCAACTGAAGAAGAATCAGATACGTCAGAGCTACTAGACTCAGATTGCAGATCATAATCCATTCCTGTCCCTTCTTCTCCATTATGCATATTATGATTGTCCACTGAACTTAGTACTTCAGAATTTATAGGGAGAACTTCACCAATTCTCAGCTGCTGGTCCATCCATGAACCCATTGATTTGATAACAGTTGCAAGGCACTTGACAGATTCAATTCGAAATGTTTGGTCTTGTGCAACAGTTAGTGTCGTTGTTGATCCATCAGGGACACCTAAAGCCGTCTTAAGTAGTCCGTTCACAATCCTGTGAACAGCGACGGAATTAAATTGCTTTGCTGTGAAATTAGAAAGAGAACGCCATTTTTTTCCAGTAGAAATTGCACATCTAGAACTGTATACTGTACCCTTTGTATAGACTGTTCGCTATATTTGATAAGAACGTAAGAATACAGATGAATCTTATTAACCAACGCAAATCTTCATCAAGAATAAAGCTAGCGTACCTTTCAAAAATGTTCGGTGCATCGACGTCACAATCATAGTTCACAAAGATATCAATAATAACCTGAGGTTCTTTACAAATCTTCACCAGAAAGTTTAGAACTGTCATTTTTTGCAAAAAGCTAGGCTGAAGAACATTTTCAAGAACCCTTAGGACAAGCATAGGAAAAAATATTCCAATTTCCTCCTTCAAACCAGATCTAAACCTTAACAGAAGACCCATAAAAATGGAGCACAAAAGCTGGAAAACGCTCATTGCTGACATGGCACTGTTCTTCAACAAGGATAAACAAAGGTACTGCTTGATTGCTTCAAGATACCTGAAGAAGCAGAAGAAAAAACAGTGATATTAGTAGGATGCCCTTTCTAGTGAACCCCGCGCTCAATTCAATTTGGAATGATCAAATGACTTAACCAGCTTCCATTATGGAAATTTTGGTGTGTGATTAGATGAAACATTTCAGTACGAACAAATACTAAATTTTAGATTATTAATCAGCAGTACTGATTATTGTGTTAGTTCCAACTGCCAAGTGGCATCATCAAACTCGCTCCATCACTGACTGTTATCAATGCATAGGCTATGTAGCTCTGATATTCGCTTTTCAGTTCTCACCCACCTTCTTGGTGTCCTTAACGACCTTTTTGTATGCATTCTTTGCTCGGAGAACCACAACGAATTGAATTAGAAATTACTGCAACACAGGCTGACACTGGATAATCTGGTTCATTATTCATCAGTACTAACATGAGGTTCAGGCTCTAAATCAAATATCAATAGTTCTAACATTTAGCATGTTCATGAATTCCTCGATGATCTAGAGCAACAAATACATCATCCAAAGTTCCAAACACAATCAAATTGACGAAACAAGTACCAATGGTTCCTCCATCAGACAAATCCTCATGTGACCAACCCATATGGCAGTTAGGAGTGTTCAACCATGATTTGAACACAAACAGTGAAAAAATCGCCGATCAGTGTTGCGGTTCATTTTCTTTCATTAACCTCATATGGCATGGCAGAGTCAGTAAAAAACATAGTTCAGAAAAGCGCTAGGCGTAAATTGTGCGTTTTGCCACCGCCTTGCGCTTTACTGACCAAAGCGTATGCTTATGCGCAATTATGCGTAGATTAAGCGTAGTTATGCGCAATGCGTTTTGCCAACGCCTAAAGCCTAGGCGTGCTTAAGCGCTCGCTTAAGCGTGCCTTTTTAAACTATGGTAAAAAATGACAAGTGGTTTTCACGGGTTGGATTAGAACCTTTTTGACACCCCTAATAGCAGTCGATCGAGCAGATTACACAGAAACAACACGCCCACAGATGTCATCTATATAGAAAAAATGACACGCTACTCTCCTGGGTTTTTTTTAACACTCACTGTTGGCTCCATCGTCCATTTTAACCTCTCTCCCCTACCCCTATCATTTTGGTATGTTTAGACTCACTGGAACAATAATATTTATGGAAATAGGGAATGCAATAAATTCAGATGTATATAATCAGAAGAAGCATAGCTAAGTGTGCATACTTCTCATTTGTCTTCCAGAACGGCCCAGCATTGTCGACGACCATCCTAAGTAGCTCAAGTGACAACACCTTCCCCCGGAGAAGTACAGGATCATCCGGGTTATCAGGCGTGGCGAACTTCATTGACAGTTTGCAGAGGTTTTTGAACAACGCCAGTCCATCCTCCCTGATCCTGCTCATGCTCTCATCCTCCCCGCCTCTGTCCCCCTCGCCCGGCACATGCGCGGCATCCTCTGGCGCGTCGCTCCCCTCCATCGCCTCATTTATGAACGTCTGCGCCGCCTGCACGACGCTGGAGTCGTTGAGGCTGCGGTCGGAGAGGTCCATCATGTCGGCAGCTGAGACGGTGCGCACGCGGACGTCCATGGCGTCCGCCTCCACGCGCGCGAACACGACAACCAGCACCTGCGCGAGCGCCAGCTTGGCGCAGAGCTGGTTCCCGCCGCTGGCGCTCCCGAGGTACAGGTTATAGCACGCCTTCACCATCTGGCCCAGGCACTCCCCGCGGACGGAGACCGACGGGCACCGCGCGAAGGCGACGAGCACGCGGAGCGCGGCGATCTCGAGGGCGTCGTCGCCGAGGCCGCCGCACGAGAGGACCGCGGCGAAGAGCCTGGAGACCGGCGAGGGGTCGGAGGGGGCGACGTCGCCGAGGAGGAGGCGGAGGGAGAGGAGGCTGGCGACGCACTCGAGGGCGGGCTCGGCGACCTTGGGGGAGCCGGGATCGAGGGCGAGGAGGAGCGCCTGGAGCGCGGCCTCGGCGACGGGGGCGGGGAGGCCGGGGATGGGCGAGGCGGACGGCTCGGGGGCGGGGGCGGGGGCGGGGGCGGAGGAGGAGGCGGCGGAGAGGAGGTCGATGGCGGACTTGCAGGCGGAGACGAGCGCGGAGTGCTTGCGCCAGGAGGAGTGCTTGATGACCTTGTCGAGGGCGCGGCCGAGCACGCGGCCGGCCGGGGAGGCGCCGCCGAGGGGATCGGCCTCGGCGTCGCCCGCCGACGACGACATTAGGGCGGGGCGGGGCGTGTCCGGCTAGGTGGATGCGGCGGCGGCAGAGCTCATCGGCGGTCGGTGGGGGTGGGAGATCTGGGGCTGGGAGTTGGTGCTCGCGCTGGACTCTGCCGCTTCGTTGTTGGTAGCTGCCGACTGGAGGGAGCGGGGAAACGAAAGGGAAAGGAACTCGCAGCAGATCAGCGCAGCGGAGCAGAGCACGGGAGCAGTAAACCGCAAGTCATCTTTGCTCCCGCGGACAGCTCTACGGAGCTTAAGGGCATCTCGCCCCCAGTGCGCTTAAATAGAGCGGCCTGGGTGCGTGTCGGCGCTAGGTCGCCCTCAGGGGACGATCTAACTCTCAGTCACGCCCCCAAACGCCGGTCCCAGGAAGCGAAAAATTTAAAACTTGTTTGTTCCCGCCCTCAAAAGACGCCATAAATCCGGTGATTGGACGTAGTCTGGCGTTACAAAAAACAGAGCGTCGCACGCCGCAAGTTCGCGTGCATGATTCACTCGGCGGGGTCGGCTCCAGGCGTTGGCGGAGTCGGCGTGCTCGGGCTCGGCGGTGTCGGAGCTGCTTCGGTGCTGGGCTGTGTCGGCGCGGCTTCGGCACTGCTGGGCGGCGACGTAGAGGCGTCGTTCGGCCTTGGCGTCCGTGTGGTCGTGGGCGCGGGAGCTTGCGTCGTCGGCGTCGTCGGCGTTGCCGTCCGCATCTGATTCAGAATGAGGCCGCGCTCCGCCATGTACCACGCCCTGAGCTCCTCGTCGTCGCTCTGGAGCATGTCCGCCCCGCCCATCAGAAAAGCCATGTCGGTGTTCCTCTTCTTCGCGGCGACGTTCGTCCGGAGCAGGTCGAGCTTGATGGCGCTGTTCTTCATCAGCGACGACCACCGCGCCTCGGTCTTCTCTTCACGTAGGACGGCCCGGGCCTGGGCGTCGGCGAGGCAATGCTCGATGGACTCCTGCACTCGCGCGGTTGTCGTGTCGGCGTTTTTCCCCTTCTTTGCCAATTTGTGGCCGTCCGGCCGCCCCTCACTCGCGCCCGGAGTCGTCGCGTCCGGCTTGTATGTCTCCTTGGCCTTGTCGAGGGCACGTCGGACTTCCGCCCACTTCTCGCACTTGTCAATGCGCTTGTAGACGTGGAGGTGCTTGAAGTCGGCGTCTTGGTTGTCACCCCGATACATGGCGAACATACGCAGCAGCGGCGTGGAGGAACAAACAGTTGGCGGGCGGCGGGCGTAGCCAACGAAGATATGCGGGCGAACGGCGTGCGTACCTGATCCTCAACGCTGACGCCGCTCTCCGGGCGAGCCGCGACCTCCTCGACGATTCCATGCCATTTGTTGCACGCCAACTGGATACGCCCCCAATGGTTCGCCATCGCCTTGGAGCCGCGCTGCATGTAGACGCCTTTGAAGTACGGGTCGACGAGCTTCCGCTAGTCGAACTCAGCCTTGATGCGGTCCCAGTACGTCTCTAAGCTCTGGTTCACGCCGGTGGTCGGGTCGAGGCAGACGACTTTCCATGCTTCGGCGAGGCATTCCTCCTCCTTGGACGTCCACTTGATGCGCGGTTCGCCTGACCTAGCCACCCGCTTCTTCTTCTTCTAGCGCCCCTTCATCGGAATAGGAGCCGGCTCCTCCTCCTCCTCCTCCTCGGGTTCCTGCGCTTCGTGCGCGTCCTCGCCGTAGACGTAGCCGAGCTCGGCCTCCATGTCGCCGTTGAGATCCACTACCTCGTCCTGGGTGGCGAACCCGGGAGACGCGGCGGTCGCGGTCGATCCTGTCGCGATGATGTTGTCCATGTCGGCTCCTGTGTCGACGACGTCGCCGAAGTGCGAGAAGGGCAGCGGACCATGTCGGAGATGGGGCGTCGGTGTGGACGCGTAGGCGGCGGGCGGCGAGTAGTTGTATGGAGGGTACTGCACGCCGACGAAGGCGGGCGAGGGTGTGCGCGTCGCGGGGTGGCCATGAGGGAAGGTCACGTTTGGGTTGAACCCCCCGTGCGCGTCGCCGTCGGTGTAGCCGGGCGACGACGATCCCCATGGAGAGCCGACGCCTTGCTGTCCCCAGGGCGCGTACTGGGCGTGGCTGACGGCGGGTGGATTCATCATCCCCGCGTGGTCGACCGATGAGGAAGACGCCGCCGCATGCGCCGCGTTGTCGCGAGCCTTCTTGGCAATGGCCCTGTTCCGCTGGTCGGTGGTGACTGCGTCGCGTCGCTGAACTTCCACCCTCCACTCGGCGCTCGACATGCCCGGTGGCTTCGATGGCGGCGTCCTCGGCTTCCTCTGCTTCGGCTGGGCCACGGTGCCAGTCGTGGTTGCCGCCGCGCGCGGCATGGCGTACTTCTTCGGCGGTATGGCGGCGACTGGAAGGCGAGATGGAGGGGGTTTGGCGGGAGAAAGGGAGAGAATGGCGGGAGGAAGGCGAGCGAGCGAGAGAGATGCGAGGGAAAAGCGTCAAGAAACGACGGGAAAAGGCCCTCGGGTCGCCGCCAGGGCGGGCCCACGCATCTTTTTCGCTTGCGCCGGCTCCCCAAGCGCCCCCCAGGGCGCCGGGTTCGGCCTGGGTCTACCGGCACCAGTTTTTGCCTGAGCCAGCGAAAAACGGACTTCTGGGGACGCGACTGGGCCGTTTTTTTGCGCCAGCGCGGCAAAATCGTCTGGGAAAAGCCTGTTGGGGGCGTGGTTGGAGATGCCCTAACAACCAACCAAAGACCTGAATCCGGTCTCTGGTCTGACGGCCACGTACGCCATGACTTAGACCATTGTCTGTAAAAAATAAAAGGAATTAGACCTAATTTCTCCTGTAAAAGAATCTCCAAGTTCTTGCATTTCAACTACTAAATATTTTAGTAGAATGCTCGTGAGTTGTTAAAGACCTTTTTTTTTTGAAGTTACTAAAGCTCCCGAGGCTGGGAGTGTCCTAGTGGATCGAGGGTGAGGGAAGTCGACTGGGTCCCGTTTTACAGTGGTGAACCTTGTCAGATGGCGGCTGGGCCATCGTGTCAATGATTTGCGCGTTGACTGTGCGTGTGGGCACGTGTCTTAGCCGGTTAGGGGTGAATAGCTGGGGCAGAGGAGATTTGCGGGATTGCGGCGGTTCAGTCGCTCTGCTATTTGTTGTGGGAGCGATTGGCTGAGGGCCTCGGCCTCTCTAGCGATTCCACGCATGTCGTCGTCAATCAGCCAATGCGCGCGAGTCCTCCCGCTTCTCTGTCATCACCCCGCTACCCGTCGGCCATTCGCGCCATGGCAGCCCGTTCTTCTGTTCATGCGCCATCATAAGGGCTGCTCTTAAACTAATCTGAGAGGCAAGTTCCAGATGTGCGAGGGACTGAATTCTTGAGGAGTTTGAAAAGAGCGACAAAATAATAGATCGAGCTCCTCCTCCAGCCGGGGAGGTCAACACCTTCTCTCGCTGGTGTGTTCCTCTCGATTGAATTAGCAAGACTTTTACAAAAGCTTGCATCTTTCGGCCGAGGGCACGGTCAAGCACGTGACTGGTCGGGGAGGCATCGCCGAGGGGATCTGTAACGTCCTCGATGCGGCTATATCTCTCACGTGTCGAAGCACGATTTAGAGGCATAACCGCATTGAAAGCAATATCGCAAGTGAGGTAATCATCACACAACCTATGTAATACATAAGGGAAAGAGATACATAGTTGGCTTACAATCGTCACTTCACACAATTACATGAATAAAGCATTACATCATCCAGATTCAATCAAGGTCCGACTATGAAACCCAAAATAAAAGAAGACTACCCCAAATGCTACATAGATCCCCGATCGTCCCGACTGGGCTCCACTACTGATCAACTGGAAACGGAACACCACAATGAACGAGATCTTCATCGAGCTCCTCCTTGAGCTCGGTTGCATCACCTGCATGGTTTCATCGGCACCTGCAAACTGGTTTTGGAAGTATCTGTGAGTCACGGGGACTCAGCAATCTCACACCCTCGCGATCAAGACTATTTGAGCTTATAGATAGGGTAAAAGGTATGAGGTGGAGCTGCAGCAAGTGACTAGCATATTTGGTGGCTACCATACGCAAATGAGAGCAAGAAGAGAAGGCAAAAGCACGGTCGAGAAACTATGATCAAGAAGTGATCCTAGAACAACCTACGTCAAGCATAACTCCAACACCGTGTTCACTTCCCGGACTCCGCCGGAAAGAGACCATCACGGTTACACACGCGGTTGATGTATTTTAATTAAGATCAACTTCAGGTTTTCTACAACCAGACATTAACAAATTTCCATCTGCCCATAACCGCGGGCACGGCTTTCGAAAGTTCAAATCCCTGCAGGGGTGTCCCAACTTAGCCCATCACAAGCTCTCACGGTCAACGAAGGATATTCCTTCTCCCAGGAAGACCCGATCAGGCTCGAAATCCCGGTTACAAGACATCCTCGACAATGGTAAAACAAGACCAGCAAAGCCAAGCGAATGTGCCGACAAATCCCGATAGGAGCTGCACATATCTCGTTCTCAAGGCACACCGAATTGTCCAAGGTTCCGGTAGGCTAGCCCAGAGTTGCCTCTGGTGGCCACCGGCAGCTGACAGGTTGGACCAACACTCAGAGGAGCACTGGCCCGGGGGTTTAAATAAAGATGATCCTTGAGTCTGCAGAACCCAAGGGAAAAAAAGGCTAGGTGGCGAATGGTAAAACCAATGTTGGGCCTTGCTGGAGGAGTTTTATTCAAGGCGAACTGTCAAGGGGTTCCCATTATAACCCAATCGTGTAAGGAACGCAAAATCCAGGAACATAACACCAATATGACGGGAACTAGGGCGGCAAGAGTGGAGCAAAACACCAGGCATAAGGCCGAGCTTTCCACCCTTTACCAAGTATATAGATGCATTAATTAAAATAAGAGATATTGTGATATCCCAACAATAATCATGTTCCAACAAGGAACAAACTCCAATCTTCACCTGCAACTAACAACGCTATAAGAGGGGCTGAGCAAAGCGGTAACATAGCCAAACAACGGTTTGTTAGGACAAGGTGGGTTAGAGGCTTAGCTTAACAATATGGGAGGCATGAAAGAAAGTGGTAGGTATCGCAACATAGGCATAGCAAAAGAGCGAGCAACTAGCAAGCAAAGATAGAAGTGATTTCGAGGGTATGGTCATCTTGCCCGAGATCCCGCAAGGAAGAAGAACGAGTCCATGAAGAAGACAAACGGACGTAGTCGAACGGGTCCTCACAAACACGACGTTATCGGAACCAACCCGAAGAAGCAACACCGGAAAGAAGCACACAACATAGTAAACAACCAACAGATGAACATGGCATGATATGCGGGATGCGGTATGTGATGCATATGCATGATTTGAAAAGGAATGATTGAACCTGTCCTCAACTTGGAAAATCAAGAGTGCCACTGGAAAGGTGAGTTGATTTCGGTCGAAATCGATATAAAGATCGCCGGAATCGGATGCATGATTTGGAAATGACAAGCAAAATAAATATGGCACCGGTCTGCGATTAACAGCAAGTAGCCTTCTAAATGCATCAAGATAAATATGCTACAACACTCAAACATGGCAACAAAATACATGGCAGGGATCCACTCATGATGCTTGACAAAAGATGAACACTAAGCTACGGCTAATTCACTCATTAACAGGTTCAAACAAGCATGGCAAAAGAGCAAAAGATAACAGGTTTCAGACTTAGTGAAATTAACAGCATATCAGGAATTTATCATCAGGAAGCAATGTTTAGAGCATGATAACTACATGCTACAGGAAAATATCATGGCAAAATAAGGCATGGCATGAAGCTACTCAAAACATGTAACAGAAGTCCCTTAGTGACCATGAGCCAAAAGGGATCAGAAAATACAATTGCAAGCATGTGAACATAGCAAAAACATAAACAAATTCAGACTTAGTGAAAATCTGGAGCATGCAAAACAGATTAACAAGTAGTCATGTTTACGAGCTCGATGCACTCACTAAAGAGCACTGCATGACAATCTAAGCATACACCCAGCAAATAGACATGGCATAGAAGCTAGACATGGAAGAACAACAACATAGCATGCATGGATCAACAACAACAAGCTCGGCAAAATCGCTAAACATGTTAACAATCTGCCAGGAACATTTTATAGCAAAAGTAGAGCTCGATTGACTCAAGCTAGGTTGCTCCATAATTGCAAACAAAGACATGGATGTATAGAGCACCACAATATTAACAAAACATCCTCACTGATCATCCTCAAAAGAGGCATGGATCACTAGGAAACAACATGAACATATGGCATAAAAATAAGGACATGGCAAGGACTTAGTGAAATTCGAAGTCCCTGAAATCAGCATCATTGAGTAAGCTACTTTGCATGCTTGTGCTAGTCACCACAAAGATCACAAAAATACATGGCATGCACCCCTGTAAAGATGGCATGGCATATTACAAAACACATGTAAAGCTCAGGATCATAGCATGCACACATTAATCATGGCAAAAATGACAAAAGGCCATTTGCTGAAACAGATATGAAATAATTATCACATAGCCCTCTTCCAACAGCATTTCGGGCATCAAGATGAGCTTAAATGAAAATGATGCAATGAGATGAAATGATGTACTCGTCGAGGAGAACATTTTTATATGCTACACGCACAAACCGGATTTACGATGAGGAATTTATGATGCAATGGAAAGGGCTACAGAATAAGCAATTCTCAGGACTTAGAGAATTTCGGGGGGGGGGGGAGAAAGTCAACCTTCGAATCTGGATCCAATCGGGATCAAGGCTCGTCGGGGAGAGGCCACCGGAGTGGAGCAGGGGCGGCGCGGACGGGCTCCGGCGAGCGCCGGCGGGAGGCGGTCGCCACGAGGAGGCGCTGACGGCGGAGGGCGCGCACCGGCGAAGGGCGGCGGTCGGCGGGAAAGGAGCCGCGAGTGGCGCGGCTAGGCGATGCGCGGCGGAGGAGGAAGTCGAGCGGGGCGGCGTGGCGGAGGTCGCCGGCGACGGAGACGGCGAGCGGCACACGGGGCGACGCTAGGGTTCCGACGGCGGAGATGGGGCGCTGAGGCGCGGGCCTAAACGGGCGGACGACGGCGGCGGCGCGGGCTCGCGCGGGCCCGCGATGGGCTCCACGGGCCGGCGCGGTGGAGACGGCGGCGGAGGACAGGTGGCAGCTGCGGATAGGGCGCGGGAGGTGGCGGACATGTCCGGCCACCGGGCGGACATGTCCGGCGGCGCGGGGACGATGGATCTAGGGTTTCGTCCGCGAAAATGGACGGGGATGGCATATTTATAGGTAGAGGGAGGTAGGAGAGTCCAAATGAGGTGCGGTTTTTGGCCACGCGATCGTGATCGAACGACCGAGATGATGGAGGGGGTTTAGGTAGGTTTTGGGCCACTTTGGAGGGGTGTTGGGCTGCAACACACACGAGGCCTTTTCGGTCCCTTGGTTAACCGTTGGAGTATCAAACGAAGTCCAAATGGGACGAAACTTGACAGGCGGTCTACCGGTAGTAAACCAAGGCCGCATGACAAGTCTCGGTCCAATCCAAAAATGTTTTAACACCCGCACACGAAAAGAGGTAGAAAGGGACACCGGGTGACATAGGAGCGCCGGATTGCAAAACGTACAACGGGGAAAATGCTCGGATGCATGAGACGAACATGTATGCAAATAAAATGCACATGATGACATGATATGAAATGCATGACACGCAAGCAATGACAAGGCAACAACAACGAATAACTGGAAGACACCTGGCACATCGGTCTCGGGGCGCTACAGGGTCGGCCTCGGCGTCGCCCGCCGCCGCCGACATTGCGGCGGGGCGCGTCCGTCTAGGTGGATGCGGCGGCGGCTGAGCTCATCGGCGGTCGGTGGGGGTGGGAGATCACGGACTGGGAGTTGGTGCTCACGCTGGACTATGCCGCTTCACTGGTAGTTGCGGACTGGAGGCAACGGGGAAACGAAAGGGAAAGGAACTCGCAACAGATCAGCGCAGCGGAGCGGAGCACGGATGCAGTAAATTGCAAGTCATCTTTGCTCCTATGCATAGTTCTGCGAAGCTTAACAACCAACCAAAGACCTGAGAGCATCTATAGCCGTGCACCCCAAACCGGCCTCAAACGTCCGGGCGGATGACCCGGTCACTGACCGATCACGAAAATTCGACCCAGACAGGCGCCTCAAATGCCCGGACTAACCGACACCCCTCATATCCAACCCAAATATAGGACGGATATGGACGACCCGTGCGCGCCCCGACGCGTCTTCCACGTCGGATTGACGACAGGGTCCCACGTGGAATCGCCCGGAAAGAGGCCAAATCCGGCTATTTAAGCCGGTCGGCGTCCCTCAACCCTAGCCCATCCACCCCCTTACTCTGTCCCGCTCCACCGCTCTTCCCATGCTCTCCAGCTTTGCCATGGTCCAGCAAAAGATAAACACCTACCGCTATGCTCACGTCGGAGCACGGGTACCAGATCATGCAGGAGATCCGGGCGAGGTGCGCTGCGTGCGCCGCCTGCACCGCTGTCGGGCTGCCTCCGGACTCGCAGGAGCTGGAGGAGGAGGAGCAGGTGGAGGGGGAGGAGAGAGAGGAGCAGCGACCGGCTCCGATGGAGGTGGAGGAGGTGGAGGAGCAGCCGGGGCAGGAGCTGGTGCCGGCTCCGGGCTTCAACATGAAGAACATGGAGGCAGAGTTCTCCGTCGCCCAAGCAGACGAGATGGCGGAGCAGCAGGCCATCCTGGAATCCATGGAGGATGAGGCCTATGTGGAGGCCAATCGGCAGTTCATCCGACAAGTACGGGCGGCGACCGACACGCTCTTTGACGAGGTCAAAGCAAAGATGGATGCGGAGGCCGACGCGGAGGAGCCGAAGGAGCGGCAGAAGGAGGAGCCGGGCACGGAGATAATGGACATCTCCGACGAGGACTAGGGTAGTTGATCTACGTAGTACGTGGATTTTTTTCTTTGCATGCTTCTTATGGATTTAAGATTTCTAGTATGAGGTATGCGGATGTAGATGAGTAAATTTGAGGACTGACTGGTCACTACGGTGTTTGAGGGCCCGAATTTGCCTAGTCTGACTGTAATACTCTAAATCTAGTCTCTAGTTACTCCATGACTTTAGATCATTGTCTGTAAAAGAATCTCGATGTTCTTGCATTTGGACTGAACATATTTTAGGGTGATTTCAGTTAAACATGGTCTCATACATTTTTCAGCATTGCTTCTCCTTTGTAAGCATCATGCTCATTGTTTGCAAGAAAAAACTCTCGAAATTTTTGCATTTTAGTTCCTCATTTTTCAAGATTGCTCCCCGTCTTTCAATATTGTTCATCATGTATGGCCACTAATGTTATGGAGAGAAGTATCTAGATGTTCAGTGAGAATTCATGAAGTTTGCGGGCTTGGTTATTGTTTTGCATGGTGATATCCAAACTCGGTTTTTTTAACACATTATAAACACAAGCCCTCCTGCATACACGCATACACTCATCTCTATGAATGCACACCCTACCCCTATGAGCACCTTCGAGAGACTGAGCCGGCATATCATCTTGAGATTTATGAAGTCACCATAGGCGCCTCGTCGTCGATGGGAACGTCTCCTCCCACTGAAAGCGCATCACCGTAAATCCTAAAATAAATCCAGGAATAAAGCGAGCAACGGGACTTGAACCGTGGTGGGCTGGGAATACCACTATCCCTCTAACCATCCAACCACATGTTGGTTCACGTACAATCCCGGATATTCACATGTGCCTGCGAATGTGTATGTCGTATGTGGGGTTAGATGTTCCCTATCCCTAGGTCCATAGTGTGTGCATGGACATCATGGGATCTAGCTTTTGTTACATGATATCTTCCCTGATTTGCATGTTTGACCTACGTTTTACCTTAATCATGGGAGTGATAGGATCGAGCTAGAACTCGCGGAAGATATCATATGGAACATTGCATTGTAACTAATATGCTCCACATGGTCGTCATCACACTGGGAAGTCAAACTAGCATGAGGCATAGCAATAGGATGATCATCATCTTGCAAGCAATCAATTAATGTTCACTGGTGTGACAAGCACATCACCACCACCTACCTAGTTCCCTTTGCAGTTCCACTGGCCATCTTGTTATCATGGTTGTCATCTTGATCGAAACCGTGTGAGGGTGCATCTTCTTCCACCATGGCTATCGTCTTGTCCAAGGGAGATACGAAGTTGTCAAGGACCGGAGTGTCATCATCCATGAGACCTAGCAAGTGAGAAGACACAATAGATATAGAGGTTAAGTTGTTGGATTGCAAATGACCTCACATGACCTATCAACTACCTTACTCAACTATAAAATCCGGGTTAATAGGGTTGATGGACTACTCGTATCAACAAGGAATTTCTACCTTTTTCAGAAAATGGCTAAGTCTGCTAGAAAATATGATGCTTATCTTTGTACCAGAGGAGGTGCTCATACTCAAGAACCTTTATATCCTAAAGGACATCCTAGAAAAATAGAACAAGATTTTCAAAATATTGATAACAATGTTTCTCGTTCACCGAGAAAGATAAAGAAAAGGAAGTCTAAACATGTTAAACCTGCTTATGATAGTTCTAGGAAACCTGGTATTGTTGAGAATAAAGCTCAAGAGAATCCTAATAGTGTTAATATTTCTAATGCTGAAATACAAGAGCATTTTTAGAAGAAAAAAAATCCAAAAAATTAGTTCAATTTTTTTTTCATTTTTCAAAATCTTGAACTTTTTGAAATTCAGGAACATTTTTCAATTTCTTGAAATTTTTAAACCGGTTAACAATTTTCAAGTTCTTGATCATTTTTCTAGGTTGGAGTACATTTTTTGGAGTCCTAGGACATTTTTTAAATTTATGGAAAAAATTAAAGTTTGAGATTATTTTTATATTCGCAAAGATTTTTTAAATTCATAACATTTTTCCGAATTGGTGTATATTTTTTGAATTTCTGAAAAAAATTGAAATACTGAAATTTTTGTTGGGGATTCGTGAGCCTTTTTGAACTAAATAAACACGCTAGAAAAACTGGAAGAGCCTTCTACGAGGTTCTGAAGAAATAAGGGTGTGCCATTACAGCGTTTTCTTTGCACGACGCGGGGAGTAGGAGGTCCCTAACGGCACAACGTCCACACACCTGTTTCACTATCGTAGTGGTTGGCCTATATGACATTTGGTTTTTGTACCGGTTTTCGGAACCTCCTAAAAGGCCCCCCTGGTCTTCTTGGAGCGATTTTCTCTGTTTTTTCAGAGCAATCTTTCTTCGGGTTCTCATTTTCTCCCTTTTTATTTTTAAATTTGCGAATTTTCATGTTTTTTCTTACATTAGCAAAATATTCTCAAATTCATGATTTTTTTGAATTCTAAACTTTTTTGGTTCCATGATTATTTTGCAAATTCACGAAGTTGTTTTAAATTCGTGAGCTTTTCTCAAACTCATGAACTTTTCTTAGATTCATGAACTTTTCCTTATTCACGATTTGAAAAAATGTCAAATTCATGATTTTTCACAAATTTATGATTTTTTTCAAATTCACTAGCATCTTCAAATTTGATGATTTTTTTAAAAAACTCATGAATTCTCTTATATTTATGCCTTTCCACATTTATGATTTTTTCAAAAGGTAGCCGATCAGCGGTCAACTTGTCAACAAGTCAAAGTTCAGCAGCAGCAGGAAAAAAAACAGAAGAAAAGGGCGAGGGGGCGTCTGGCGCAGGAGCGAACGTTAATTTGTTGGCCGCGGCTCAATCACTACGCGCGCTGAGTCTTTTTCTTTTGCGACTAACTTAGCTGGTGGGCGTTTTTACTTTTTAGTACCACACGGCTCGCTTCCAAACGTATTTAGCGGCTTAAAATGTCTGGTGCCGATCCTTCCATCGCCGAGGAAAGCATTCATGAACCAGCTATGCTAGCTAGCTGGTCGCTACAGGTCTGCTGAGGCACCACCGATGACGGAATATTCATGAGCCAGCTATTCTAGCTAGCTAACCTGGCCGCACATGTCTACCCAGGTGAACCCAGGTGAAAGGCATTCACTGGCACTGGCCTATTAACCAGTGAATGTCTTTTTTCTTTTCTTCCACTAATATTGTTGATTTAATTTTTCATTTTTTTCTCTCGCTCGTATGAGGACTTTAACATCAACTTTTCCCCAAAGAATGGACTGTTAACTCTTTTTTTTCTTCCTGGCTAAAAATACTATGTAGAATCGAAATATCTATAAGAAATTACATTATACTCGTGTGGCCAATCGTGAATGTCTTTTTCCCCTTCCACTAACACTGTTGATTTTTTTTCTTCAGTTTTTTCTCCCTCATACGACAGACTATTGGCACTAAGTTTTCTCCTTCAAACAACGGAGTATTAACATTTTTTTTTCTCCTTGACTACAAATACTAAGTAAAATTGACATGTCGTATAAGAAATTACATTATACTCGTGTGGCCAAATAGGTCTAGCTAACCAAACTAGTGAATGTCTTTTTTTCCTCTGCTAATACTGTTGATTTTTTCCAGTTTTTTCTCCCTCGTATGACGGACTATTAATACTAGGTTTTCTCCTTCGAACAACGGATTATTAACATTTTTTTCTCCCTGACTATAAATACTAAGTAAAATTGACATATCATATAAGAGACTACATTATACTCATGTGTTCAAACTGGTCTAGCTAACCAAACCAGTGATGCCAGCCAGGCAAAAAAGAAAAAACCCAGTGATGCCAGACTTCTTTTTCTCTCTCTTCCGGTAATATTGTTGATTTTCTTTTAAATTCTCTTCCCCGTTGACTATTAACACTAAGTTTTCTACGACATAATAGACAATTAACCTAATGTAGTCATCCATCCCATTACACATATCACGTCAACATGTATGTACTCCCTCCTTCCATCTATATAGGGCCTAACACGTTTTTCGAGGCTAACTTTGATCAAATGTTAGAGCAATAACATATGACATGCAAGTTACACAAAGCATACGTCAAATTCGTACATGAAAGAAGCTTTCAATGATATAATTTTCACATTACACATCTCATGTACTTGAAGGAAATATGCCCTAGAGGCAATAATAAAGTTGTTATTTATCTATATCATGATAAATGTTTATTATTCATACTAGAATTGTATTAACCGTAAACTTAATACATGTGTGAATACATAGACAAACATAGTGTCACAAGTATGCCTCTACTTGACTAGCTCGTTAATCAAAGATGGTTATGTTTCCTAACCATAGACATGAGTTGTCATTTGATTAACGGGATCACATCATTAGAGAATGATGCGATTGACTTGACTCATCCGTTAGCTTAGCACGATGATCGTTTAGTTTGTTGTTATTGCTTTCTCCATAACTTATACATGTTCCTATGACTATGAGATCATGCAACTCCCGAATACCGGAGGAACACTTTGTGTGCTACCAAACGTCACAACGTAACTGGGTGATTATAAAGGTGCTCTACAGGTGTCTCCGATGGTGTTTGTTGAGTTGGCATAGATCGAGATTAGGATTTGTCACTCCGATTGTCGGAGAGGTATCTCTGGGCCCTCTCGGTAATGCACATCACTATAAGCCTTGCAAACAATGTGACTAATGAGTTAGTTACGGGATGTTGCATTATAGAACGAGTAAAGAGACTTGTCGGTAATGAGATTGAACTAGGTATTGAGATACCGACGATCGAATCTCGAGCAAGTAACATACCGATGACAAAGGGAACAACCTATGTTGTTATGCGGTTTGACCGATAAAGATCTTCATAGAATATGTAGGAACCAATATGAGCATCCAGGTTCCGCTATTGGTCATTGACCGGAGACGTGTCTCGGTCATGTCTACATAGTTCTCGAACCTGTAGGGTCCGCACGCTTAACGTTCGGTGACGATCGGTGTTATGAGTTTATGTGTTTTGATGTACTGAAGGTAGTTTGGAGTCCCGGATATGATCACAGACATGACGAGGAGTCTCCAAATGGTCGAGACATAAAGATTGATATATTGGATGACTATGTTTGGACATCGGAAAGGTTTCGAGAGAGTTCGGGCATATACCGGAGTACCGGGGGGTTACCGGAACCCCCCAGGGAGTATATGGGCCCTAATGGGCTTTAGTGGAGAGAGAGAGAGAGAGGCAGCCAGGGCAGGCCGCACGCCCCCTCCCCCTCTGGTCCGAATTGGACTAGGAAGGGGGGGCTTTCCTTCCTCCCTCTCTCCCCCTTCCTTCTCTCCTAGTCCAACTAGGGAAGGGGGGATCCTACTCCCGCTGGGAGTAGGACTCCTCCAGGGCGCGCCATAGAGGGCCGGATGTCGGTGTCAAAAGCGGCGGATCTCGGGTAGGGGGTCCCGAACTGTGTGTCTAAGGTCGATGGTAACAGGAGGCAGGGGACACGATGTTTTACCCAGGTCCGGGCCCTCTTGATGGAGGTAATACCCTACGTCCTGCTTGATCGATATTGATGAGTATGAGGATTACAAGAGTTGATCTACCACGAGATCATATTGGCTAAAACCCTAGAAGTCTAGCCTGTATGATTATGATTGCCTCTACGGACTAAACCCTCCGGTTTATATAGACACCGGAGGGGACTAGGGTTGTACAAAGTCGGTTACAGAGAAAGGAATCTCCATATCCAAATGCTAGGCTTGCCATCCACGCCAAGGAGAGTCCCATCCCACTACTGGAATCAGCTTCTTTGCCGTCCGCCATGGCAGACAGCAAAGGCATTGATCACGGATGACAAACATCTTTGCCGTCCGCCAGCAGACGGCAAACTATCCGTCTGAACACGTGCCAGCAAAGGCCTTCTTTGTCGTCCGCTTCTTAGAAACAGACGGCAAAGGATTGTGCCGTCCGCCATCCGAGGCCAGCAGACGGCAAAGATAACGGACGACAGTGGGGTGGGGTGAGAGCCGTTAGGGGGTTAACGACGCTCTTTGCCGTCCGCCAACGGACGGCAAAGATTCGAAGATGTTTGTCGTCCGCTGACAGATGGTAAAGAGCTCAGCTAGGCAGCACTGGGAAGCTGCAACGTGGCCAGCTATGCCGTCTGCCAGCGGACGACAAAGTTATCTGAATCTTTGTCGCCTGCTGGCAGACGGCAAAGTGACCAAATAGGCAGCCAGTGTTCCTAGTTTCTACAGGTAGCTGCCATGTGTCCTCTTTGCCGTCTGCTAGCAGACGGCAAAGAGGCTATATATCCCCTATTTTTATTTGAATCCATTTATTTCACAGGAATTCACACATAGATATACATATATATTTTGTTTCACATGCACGGCAGACATATGATGTATCCAACACATAGCTCCATCCATGAGAACATACATATATACATAAGAAACAGAGTTCCATCCATACATATTACAGTAACATCACAATGTTCATCCAACACATTGTTCCATGCATCCATATAAGAAGTTCCACATTTTTCATTGATACAAATGAAAAAAGAACAGGGAAACAAGCACTCCATCCATGCAAGCTTCCATATAGTGAACTAAATCTGCAAAATGGGAAACAAGAAAGTTAGAAGAAGAAGACTGGAATCAGAAGAAGAAGAAGAAAATGAAGAAGAAGAAGAAGTAAGCATACTTAGGTAAAATGGAGCTAACCTAGCTAATTATGCCATTTTTGAGTCAACTAAGCATATTATGCCATTTTTGATATAACTTAGAGCTAACTTCATTTTAGAGAAGAAGAAAACTAGAAGAAGACTAGAAGAAGAAGAAGATCTTCTTCTTTTCTTCCTATTTCTTCTTTTCTTCCTCTTCCTAGATTTTCTTCATCTTATTATGTCATTTGTGGACTAAATAAGCTAAATTATGTCATAAATGGACTAAATAAGAAGAAAAATGACTTTTTTGAGCTTACCTAGTTAATTATGCCATTTTTGACCTAACTAAGCATATTATTCCATTTTTGATATAACTTAGAGCTAACTTCTTCTTCTTCTTCTTTTCTTCCTATTCCTTCTTTCCTTCCTCTTCCTTGATTTTCTTCATCTTATTATGTCATTTGTGGACTATATAGGCTCAATTATATCAAAAATGGACTAAACAGGCTAAATAAGAAGAAAAATACCATTATCACGGAGGTGTAGGAATGGTCGGGGCTGCGCCAGTGGCAGACGGAGGTGAAGGACTGGTCGGGGTTCCGGCATTGGTAGAAGGAGTGGTCGATGCTTGTCGGGAGCCATGCTGCATCAAATATCATTTCCAATAATGTCTCGTTAGCAAGTTCGAAAACTGAAATGTGAATAGTAGTAACTAACGACCATTCAAATCAAACTCACCGTGGTCGCCGGAGCAATCTGGGGCATCGGCGGAGGGGCCTGACCATTTTTCTCGCACATGGTCTGCACATTTGGTTCTCACAAGCTAGTCATATTAGATAGTAATGCGAACATTACGTGCATGATTGGGCTTATATGCACGAGAAACGTACCACGATGATCTCGTATAGGATCCGGTTAGCGCTGTCATTTCGGTTCCTCTCCTCCTCCAACAACTTAGCCATCCTCTCCTCCATCTCCCTCTCCCTCTTTGTCGCCTCCCTTTTTGCCTCCTCCAAAAGCGCCTGGGTCTTCAATATCTCTTTCTCAACCACTGCCTGCAACACACCACTCCTCGTTAGCATTGTAATCATCGACGGACACACACACAATGTAATGGAGGAAAGGTGTGAGAGTGCGTATAACTAACCGCCATGGCGAGCTCCGCGGGCCGTGCACGAGGCGTTATCTCAGGATCAGAGCTACTCAGGCGCTTCTTGATCTACGGGAGAGTCCTAGGACAACGTATCAGTCCATCACCAATGGCTTGAGAGCCATGGGACCTCCCGCCACAAGATATCATCACCAACTCTGTATCAAAAGGATCCTGGCTCGGGTTAAAGTCCTCCCCTTTCCTCGCCTTCCCTTCGTCTTTGTACTTCACAAGCTTGTGGTGGGAGGAGATGTTGGTGAAGCTCTTTGGATGATCTAGGTCACACTCCGTGAATGGCTTGGCCTTCTTGTACGGGGCCATATGGGCCATGCCATAGAGGTCGAACAGACTTGGCACAGGCTTCTTGTGGTGGTGCGCCCGAGAGAGAGGAACAAAATGTTAGTTATGCCATTTTTAACTAACTAAAGCATATTAAGTCATTTTATAGAGTTATCTAAGGTTATTATGTCATTTTAGAGCTAAATATGTCATGAATGAACTAGCTAAGATTAGTTTAGGTCGTTATTGAGCTAACGAGACAACACTGATTAGTACAATCACTAGGTAGTGTTGATTTTTAATTCTACAAAGGAGAAATAACCCAAAACCGATGGAACACAATGTTGGCCACCGTCTCGCACAAGACACCGTCGACCCTCTCCTCCGGCGGGGCCGGGCAACCGAGTACAACTCCCAGGTCAGTGCTAGCTATGGAACCTGACCCTCACCGGGCAACGTGACCTACCCAGGGAAGTGCTGCCGGCAAAGCACACCAAGGACCTGGTTGGGCCTGCGGACACCACGGGGGTGTACCCAGCCCCTGCAGTATGACAAGGCCAACGCATTAGATATTAATTTGAAGGAACATGAAGGCAAAAGGTTAAAAAAATAGTAAATGCACTTACTTCAACCCTTTAGGCGCAATCAACCACCTTTGGTCGGGGGTCGTCGGCACGGGCGGGAGCTTTGTACAGCCACACTTGTAGACCTTCTTGCCCTTCTCAACCAGCTTGTCGTAGCTGTAGCTATCATCTGAAAAGGTGTCCTCGCTACCATCCTCCAGGCCACTAGCCTTCGGAGTCTCGTGTGAAGAAGACTGCGGGATCGGAGTCTTCTGGGACGAAGACCCCGTGACCGGAGTCTTCTGGGACGAAGACCCCATGACCGGAGTCTTCTGGGATGAAGACTCTGGGACCGGACTCACGTGGGGCGAAAGATCGGTGACCCGAGTCTGGTGGGGCGAAGGATTAGAGACCGGAGGCTCATGGACCGGAGTCCGAGATGGGTCTACGTCAGACGGAGCGGTCCTGTGGTCGGGTGAATCAGCTGAGGGTGGCGCCGAGGAAGGCGTAACAACCTTCCTACCTCTCCCGTTGCCACGTCCACCTCTACCAGCCTTCTTCGTCCTCCCTCGACCTCTCCCAACCGAAGAAGAAGCGCCTGTTGGGGATCGTAGCAGAAATTTAAAATTTTCTACGCATCACCAAGATCAATCTATGGAGTAATCTAGCAACGAGGGGAAAGGGGGTGCATCTAAATACCCTTGTAGATCGCTAAGCGGAAGCGTTCAAGAGAACGGGGTTGATGGAGTCATACTCGTCGTGATCCAAATCACCGATGATCCTAGCGCCGAACGGACGGCACCTCCGCGTTCAACACACATACGGAGCGGAGACGTCTCCTCCTTCTTGATCCAGCAAGGGGGAGGAGAAGTTGATGGAGATCCAGCAGCACGACGGCGTGGTGGTGGAAGTAGCGGGATCCCGGCAGGGCTTCGCCAAGCGCAAGCGGGAAGGAAGAGGTGTCACGGGAGGGAGGGAGGCGCCAGGGCTTGGGTGCTGCTGTCCTCCCTCCCCTCCACTATATATAGGGGCCGGGGGGGGGGGGGCGCCGGCCCCTAGAGATCCCATCTAATGGGAAGGGCGGCGGCCTAGGGGTTGGCTTGGCCCCCAAGCCAGGTGGAGGCGCCCCCACCCCTTTAGGGTTTCCAACCCTAGGCGCAAGGGAGGCCCAAGGGGGGTGCACCAGCCCACCAGGGGCTGGTTCCCACGTCACTTCAGCCCATGGGGCCCTCCGGGACAGGTGGCCCCACCCGGTGGACCCCTGGGACCCTTCCGGTCGTCCCGGTACAATACCGGTGACCCCGAAACTCTCCGGTGGCCAAAACTGGACTTCATATATATATATATATATATATATATATATATATATATATATATATCTTTACCTCCGGACCATTCTGGAACTCCTCGTGATGTCCGGGATCTCATACGGGACTCCGAACAACTTTCGGTTAACCGCATACTAATATCTCTACAACTCCAGCGTCACCGAACCTTAAGTGTGTAGACCCTACGGGTTCGGGAGACACGTAGACATGACAGAGACAACTCTCCGGCCGATAACCAATAGCGGGATCTGGATACCCATGTTGGCTCCCACATGCTCCATGATGATCTCATCAGATGAACCACGATGTCGAGGATTCAATCAATCCCGTATACAATTCCCTTTGCCTACCAGTATAGTACTTGCCCGAGATTCGATCGTCGGTATCCCGATACCTTGTTCAATCTCGTTACCGGCAAGTCTCTTTACTCGTTCCCTAACACATCATCCCGTGATCAACTCCTTGGTCACACTGTGCACATTATGATGATGTCCTACCGAGTGGGCCCAGAGATACCTCTCCGTTTTACACGGAGTGACAAATCCCGGTCTCGATTCGTGCCAACCCAACAGACACTTTCGGAGATACCCGCAGTGCACCTTTATAGCCACCCAGTTATGTTGTGATGTTTGGTACACCCAAAGCATTCCTACGGTATCCGGGAGTTGCACAATCTCATGGTCTAAGGAAATGATACTTGACATTAGAAAAGCTTTAGCAGACGAACTATACGATCTTGTGCTAGGCTTAGGATTGGGTCTTGTCCATCACATCATTCTCCTAATGATGTGATCCCATTATCAATGACATCCAATGTCCATGGTCAGGAAACCATGACCATCTATTGATCAACGAGCTAGTCAACTAGAGGCTTACTAGGGACATGTTGTGGTCTATGTATTCACACATGTATTACGGTTTCCGGTTAATACAATTATAGCATGAACAATAGACAATTATCATGAACAAGGAAATACAATAATAACCATTTTATTATTGCCTCTAGGGCATATTTCCAACAGTCTCCCACTTGCACTAGAGTCAATAATCTAGTTCACATCACTATGTGATTGTAATGAATCCAACACCCATGGGGTATGTTCATATCTTGCTTGTGAGAGAGGTTTATCAGTCAATGGGTCTGAACCTTTCAGATCCATGTGTGCTTTACAAATCTCTATGTCATCTTGTAGATACAGCTACCACGCGCTACTTGGAGCTATTCCAAATAACTGGTCTACTGTACGAATCCGATTTACTCCTCAGAGTCATCCGGATTAGTGTCAAAGTTTGCATCGACGTAACCCTTTACGACGAACTCTTTTACCACCTCCATAATCAAGAAAATTCCTTAGTCCACTAGTTACTAAGGACAAGTTCGACCGCTGTCATATGATCCATTCCTGGATCACTCTTGTACCCCTTGACTAACTCATGGCAAGGCACACTTCAGGTGCGGTACACAGCATAGCATACTACAGAGCCTACGTCTAAAGCATAGGGGACGACCTTCGTCCTTTCTCTCTCTTCTGCCGTGGTCAGGTATTGAGTCTTACTCAATGCTCACACCTTGTAACACAGCCAAGAACGTTGCTGATCTATTTTGAACTCCTTTAAAATCTTGTCACGGTATGTATTCATTTGGAAGTACTATTAAGCGTTTTTGATCTATCCTTATAGATCTTGATGCTCAATGTTCAAGTAGCTTAATCCAGGTTTTCCATTGAAAAACACTTTTCAAATAACCCTATATGCTTTCAAGAAATTCTACATCATTTCTGATCAACAATATGTTAACAACATATACTCATCAAAAATTCTATAGTGCTCCCACTCACTTCTTTGGAAATACAAGTTTCTCATAAACTTTGTATAAACCCAAAATCTTTGATCATCTCATCAAAGCATACATTCCAACTCCGAGATGCTTACTCCAGTCCTTAGAAGGATTGCTAGAGCTTTGCATACTTTTCAGCATCTTTCAGGATTGACAAAACCTTCTGGTTGTATCACATACAACCTTTCCTCAAGAAAAATGTCGAGGAAACAGTGTTTTTACATCCAATCTGCAAGATTTCATAAATAATGCAGTAACTGCTAACATAATTCCAACAGACTCTTAGCATCGCTACGAGTGAGAAAGTCTCATCATAGTCAACTCCTTGAACTTGTCAAAAAACATCTTAACGACAAGTCGAGCTTTCTTAATGGTGACACTTACCATCATTTCCCGTCTTCCTTTTAAAATCCATCTGCACCCAACAGCCTTACGACCATCAAGTAGTTCTTCCAAAGTCTATACTTTGTTTTATACATGGATCCTCTCTCGGATTTTATGGCCTCAAGCCATTCGTCGGAATCCAGGCCCACCATCGCTTCTCCATAGCTCGTAGGTTCATTGTTGTCTAGCAACATGACTTCCAAGACAGGATTACGTACCACTCTGAAGTAGTATGCATCCTTGTCGACCTATGAGGTTTGGTAGTGACTTGATCCGAAGTTTCATGATCACTATCATAAGCTTCCACTTCAATTGGTGTAGGTGTCACAGGAACAACTTCCTGTGCCCTGCTACACACTAGTTGAAGTGACGGTTCAATAACCTCATCAAGTCTCCACCATCCTCCCACTCAATTCTTTCGAGAGAAACTTTTCCTCGAGAAAGGACCCGTTTCTAGAAACAATCACTTTTGCTTCCAGATCTGAAATAGGAGGTATACCCACTATTTTTGGGTATTCTATGAAGATGCATTTATCCGCTTTGGGTTCGAGCTTATCAGCCTGAAACTTTTTCACATAAGCATCGCAGCCCCAAACTTTTAAGAAATGACATCTTAGGTTTCTCTAAACCATAGTTCATACGATGTCGTCTCAACGGAATTGTGTGGTGCCCTATTTAAAGTGAGTGCGGTTGTCTCTAATGCCTAACCCATAAATGATAGTGGTAATTCGGTAAGAGACATCATGGTATGCACCATATCCAATAGGGTGCAGTTGTGATGTTCGGACACACCATCACACTATGGTGGTCCAGGCGGTATTAGTTGTGAAACGATTTCCACAATGTCTTGATTGTGTGCCAAACTCGTAACTCAGATATTCATCTCTATGATCATATCATAGACATTTTATCATCTTGTCATGACGATCTTCAACTTCACTCTGAAATTACTTAAACATTTCAATAATTCAGACTTGTGTTTCATCAAGTAAATATACTCAGCATCTACTCAAATCATCTGTGAAGTAAGAACACAACGATATCCACTGCGTGCCTCAGCACTCATTGGACTGCACACATCAAAATGTATTACTTCCAACAAGTTGCTTTCTTGTTCCATCTTACTGAAAACGAGGCCTTTCGGTCATCTTGCCCATGTGGTATGATTTGCGTTCCTACTTGATTTCTACTTTCGCGATGTCAAACATCGCGAGTTGCTCAAGGATCATCATGTCTATCCCTGATATGTTATAGTTCATCACGAAGCTCCAATAGCTTGGTGGCAGTGACTATGGAGAACCATCACTATCTCATCTGGAAGATTAACTCCCACTCGATTCAAGCGATTGCAGTACTTAGACAATCTGAGCACATGCTCAATGATTGAGTTTTTCTCCCTTAGTTTGCAGGCTTAAGAAACTTGTCAGAGGTCTCATACCTCTTGACGTGGGCACTAGTCTGAAATTCCAATTTCAGTCTTTGGAACATCTCATATGTTCTGCAATGTTTCAAAAACGTCTTTGGTGCCACAATTCTAAACCGTTAGTATTACGTACTGAACTATCACGCAGTCATCAAAACGTGTATGTCAGATGTTTCCCAACATCTACAGACGATGCTCGAGGTTCAACACACCGAGCGGTGCATTAAGGACATAACCCTTATGTGCAGCAATGAGGACAATCCTCAGTTCACGGACCCAGTCCGCATAATTGCTACCATCAACTAGCTGGATTGTAAAACGATTGTCATGGCAGACCTTTTTGCTTCAACCTCTGGACTCGAAGGCTCAGAGTGTTTTCGAATACCCACTCAGTAATATAAACCGGGGCATGCGTGGAAACCAGGCGTAGGGGTCATAGTTGCTTGAATAGACAAGTTGTATCCGGCTAGCTATGTTATACATGTTGATTGTAAGAAACATCTTCCAGGGAGAATAGTTCCGTTAAGGGTTCCTTTCCCTGGGCGGATATGCGTTGGTATGCATGTCCGAACTGTGATTGAAAAATCACAGTATACGTAACATCTGGGGGTTCATGGTGTGATGAAGGTAAAACGCCTTTAGTCCGCGGACCGAATATTCCCTTAAGAAAGCTAGCTTTCGGCTTCATATAGTCTGAGGTACACGTCAGGATGACCCGGCAGTAACAATCGTAGAGGTGCTCCCTTTATGCCCTAGCCGAATAAACGGGAACGTAGGGCATAAGCACAGGAGCCAGGCAACCCAGCTTGGCCAAAACTTAAGTCAAAACGATGCATATAATGGCGAAGAAAAGGTACATATGCGGAAGAGCACACATATGTGTTGAGCTTGATGCTCGGAAAATAATAATAATAATAATAATAATAATAATAATAATAATAATAAGCTTCTGTACAAGAAGCCCCCAAGTATTATGAGTGTATACATTTAAGGATGTGCACATCATAGGTGTGCGGTTTGGCCGCACAAGAGCTAAAGAGCTAGAGAAAAATTAAAGAGGGTAAAAAATGAAAACAAAGGGGAAGAAGACGAACAAAGAGTACGGCTCTAGGCATAGAATCTTCGGAGTCTTGCGACATTCCACGGGTTCGGCTCTAGGCGGTTGTCAGATGCATCACGCAGGTGGTACGCTCCTCCACTGAGAACCTCATTTATGATGAAGGGACACTCCCACTTGGGCTTGAGTTTGTCCTTTTTCTTTTCTGGCAAGCATAGAACGAGTTCACCAACATTATAAGTCTTGGCCCGCACTTCTCTGCTTTGGTATTGGCGAGCCTGTTGTTGATAGAATGTAGAACGGGCTTTTGCAATGTCACGCTCCTCCTCCAGGGCATCCAGACTGTCCTGCCGATCAAGTTCGGCCTCCCTCTCTTCGTACATGCGCACTCGAGGTGAGTCATGCATGATGTCGCAGGGCAAAACTGCCTCTGCGCCGTACACCATGAAGAATGGTGTGTATCCGGTAGTGCGAGCGTCCGCAGCCCCCAGAGTACGGAGTCGAGCTCATCAACCCAGTGTGAAGGAAATATGCCCTAGAGGCAATAATAAAGTTGTTATTTATATTTCCTTATATCATGATAAATGTTTATTATTCATGCTAGAATTGTATTAACCAGAAACTTAGTACATGTGTGAATACATAGACAAACAAAGTGTCACTAGTATGCCTCTACTTGACTAGCTCGTTGAATCAAAGATGGTTAAGTTTCCTAGCCATAGACATGAGTTGTCATTTGATTAACGAGATCACATCATTAGGGAATGATGTGATTGACTTGACCCATCCGTTAGCTTAGCACGATGATCGTTGATACGTCTCCAATGTATCTATAATTTTTGATTGCTCCATGCTATATTATCTACTGTTTTGGACATTATTGGGCTTTATTATCCACTTCTATATTATTTTTGGGACTAACCTATTAACCGGAGGCCCAGCCCAGAATTGCTGTTTTTTTGCCTGTTTTAGGGTTTCGAAGAAAAGGAATATCAAACGGAGTACAAACAGAATGAAACCTTCGGGAACGTGATTTTCTCACCGAATACAACTCAGGAGACTTGGATCCTACGTCAAGACAACTAACAGGAGGCCACGAGGTAGGGGGCGCCCCCCAGGCGCGCCCTCCACCCTCGTGGGCCCCCTGTTGCTCCACCGACGTACTCCTTCCTCCTATATATACCTACGTACCCCCAAACGATCAGAACAGGAGCCAAAACCCTAATTCCACCGCCGTAACTTTCTGTATCCACGAGATCCCATCTTGGGGCCTGTTCCGGAGCTCCGCCGGAGGGGGCATCGATCACAGAGGGCTTCTACATCAACACCATAGCCTCTCCGATGAAGTGTGAGTAGTTTACTTCAGACCTCGAGTCCATAGTTAGTAGCTAGATGGCTTCTTCTCTCTTTTTGGATCTCAATACAATGTTCTCCCCCTCTCTTGTGGAGATCAATTCGATGTAATCTTCTTTTTGCGGTGTGTTTGTTGAGACCGATGAATTGTGGGTTTATGATCAAGTCTATCTATGAATAATATTTGAATCTTCTCTGAATTCATTTATGTATGATTGGTTATCTTTGCAAGTCTCTTCGAATTATCAGTTTGGTTTGGCCTACTAGATTGATCTTTCTTGCAATGGGAGAAGTGCTTAGCTTTGGGTTCAATCTTGCGGTGTCCTTTCCCGGTGACAGTAAGGGAAGCAAGGCATGTATTGTATTGTTGCCATCGAGGATAACAAGATGGGGTTTTCTTCATATTGCATGAGTCTATCCCTCTACATCATGTCATCTTGCTTAAGGCGTTACTCTGTTTTTAACTTAATACTCTAGATGCATGCTGGATAGCGGTCGATGAGTGGAGTAATAGTAGTAGATGCAGGTAGGAGTCGGTCTACTTGTCTCTGACGTGATGCCTATATACATGATCATACCTAGACATTCTCATAACTATGCTCAATTCTGTCAATTGCTCAACAGTAATTTGTTCACCCACCATAGAATACTTATGCTCTCGAGAGAAGCCACTAGTGAAGCCTATGGCCCTCGGGTCTATCTTTATCATATCAATGTCCTACTACTTAGTTATTTACTTTGCCTTTATTTTACTTTGCATCTTTATCATAAAAATACCAAAAATATTATCTTATCATATCTATCAGATCTCACTCTCGTAAGTGGCCTTATAGGGATTGGCAACCCCTATTTGCGTTGGTTGCGAGGATTTATTTGTTTTGTGCAGGTACGAGGGACTCGCGTGTAGCCTCCTACTGGATTGATACCTTGGTTCTCAAAAACTGAGGGAAATACTTACGCTACTTTGCTGCATCATCCCTTCCTCTTCGGGGAAAACCAACGCAGTGCTAAAATAGGTAGCAAGAAGGATTTCTGGCGCCGTTGCCGGGGAGGTCTACGCAAAAGTCAACATACCAAGTACCCATCACATACCCTTATCTCCCGCATTACATTATTTTCCATTTGCCTCTCGTTTTCCTCTCCCCCAATTCACCCTTGCCATTTTATTCGCCCTCTCTCTCTATCCTCCCTCTCTTTCTCTATTTGCCTCTTTTTGTCCGCTTGCTTTTTGTTTGCTTGTGTGTTAGTTTGCTTGTTTGTCGCGATGGCTCAAGATAATACTAAATTGTGTGACTTCACCAATACCAACAACAATGATTTTATTAGCACTCCGATTGCTCCTCTTACCGATGCTGAATCTTGTGAAATTAATACTGCTTTGCTGAATCTTGTCATGAAAGATCTGTTCTCCGGCCTTCCTAGTGAAGATGCCGCTACCCATCTAAATAGCTTCATTGATTTGTGTGACATGCAAGAGAAGAAAGATATGGATAATGATATTGTTAAATTGAAGCTATTTCCTTTTTCGCTTAGAGATCGTGCTAAAGCTTGGTTTTCGTCTTTACCTAAAAATAGTATTGATTCATGGAACAAGTGCAAAGATGCTTTTATCTCTAAGTATTTTCCTCCTGCTAAAATCATCTCTCTTAGAAACGATATTATGAACTTTAAGCAACTTGATCATGAACATGTTGCACAAGCTTGGGAGGGAATGAAATTAATGATACATAATTGCCCTACTCATGGTTTAAATTTGTGGATGATTATACAAAATTTTTATGCCAGATCGAATTTTGCTTCTAGAAATCTTTTGGATTCGGCCGCGGGAGGCACTTTTATGGAAATCACTTTAGGAGAAGCAACTAAACTCCTAGATAATATTATGGTTAATTATTCTCAATGGCATACTGAAAGATCTACTAATAAAAAGGTACATGTGATAGAAGAAATTAATGTTTTGAGTGGAAAGATGGATGAATCTATGAAATTATTTGCTAATAAGAGTGTTTCTTCTGATCCTAATGCTATGCCCTTGTCTACTCTGATTGAGAATAATAATGAATCTATGGATGTGAATTTTGTTGGTAGGAACAATTTTGGTAATAATGCGTATAGAGGAAATTTCAATCCTAGGCCTTATCCTAGTGATCCCTCTAATACTTATGGTAATTCCTACAACAATTCCTATGGAAATTATAATAAGATGCCCTCTGATTTTGATTCTAATATTAAAGAATTTATTACTTCGCAAAAGAATTTTAATGCTATGATTGAAGAAAAATTGCTTAAGATTAATGATTTGGCTAGGAACGTTGATAGAATTGCTCTTGATGTTGATTCTTTGAAACTTAAATCTATTCCACCTAAGCATGATATCAATGAGTCTCTCAAAGACATGATAATTTCCATTGACGAGTGCAAAGAAAGAACCGCTAGGATGCGTGCTAAGAAAGATGCCTTTATAAAAGCGTGTTCTTCTAGTTCCTATGAAAATAATGATGAAGATCTAAAAGTTATTGATGTGTCCCCTATTAAATCTTTGTTTTGCAATATGAATCTTGATAATTATGGTACGGAATACGATCCACCTTTGCCTAGAAGGCGTTCCAAGAATTCCGAATCTTTTGATCTTGATGCTAAATTTGATAAAAGTGGGATTGAAGAAATTAAAACCCTAGATGTTGCTAAACCCACTATTATGGATTTCAAGGAATTTAACTATGAAAATTGCTCTTTGATTGATTGTATTTCCTTGTTGCAATCCGTGCTAAATTCTCCTCATGCTTATAGTCAAAATAAAGCGTTTACTAAACATATCGTTGATGCCTTGATGCAATCTTATGAAGAAAAACTTGAATTGGAAGTTTCTATCCCTAGAAAACTTTATGATTAGTGGGAACCAACTATTAAAATTAAAATTAAAGATCATTAATGCTATGCTTTATGTGATTTGGGTGCTAGTGTTTCCACGATTCCAAAGACTTTGTGTGATTTGTTAGGTTTCCGTGATTTTGATGATTGCTCTCTAAACTTGCACCTTACGGATTCCACTATTAAGAAACCTATGGGAAGAATTAATGATGTTCTTATTGTTGCAAATAGGAATTATGTGCCCTTAGATTTTATTGTTCTTGACATAGATTGCAATCCTTCATGTCCTATTATTCTTGGTAGACCTTTCCTTGGAACGATTGGTGCAATTATTGATATGAAGGAAGGAAATATTAGATTCCAATTTCCGTTAAGGAAAGGCATGGAACACTTTCCTAGAAATAAAATTAAATTACCTTATGAATCTATTATGATAGCCACTTATGGATTGCCTACCAAAGATGGCAATACCTAGATCTATTCTTGCTTGTTATGCCTAGCTAGGGGCGTTAAACGATAGCGCTTGTTGGGAGGCAACCCAATTTTATTTTTATTCCTTGCTTTTTATCCTGTTTAGTAATAAATAAATTATCTAGCCTATGTTTTGGTTGTGTTTTTTGTGTTTAATTAGTGTTTGTGCCAAGTAGAACCGTTGGGAAGACTTGGGGAAAGTCTTGTTGAACTTGCTGTAAAAAACAGAAACTTTAGCGCTCACGAGAACTGCTGTCATTTTTATTTGGAAAGTGCTATTTAGTTAATTATTTTTTCAGATGATTAATAGATAAATTACTCACGTCCAGAAATTTATTTTAGAATTTTTGGGGTTCCAGATCTTACGCTAGCTACATATTACTACAGACTGTTATGTTTTTGACAGATTCTGTTTTGCGTGTGTTGTTTGCTTATTTTGATGAATCTATGGCTAGTAAAATAGTTTATGAACCATAGAGAAGTTGTAATACAGTAGGTATAACACCCATATAAATAAATAATGAGTTCATTACAGTACCTTGAAGTGGTCTTTTGTTTTCTTTCGCTAACGGAGCTCACGAGATTTTCTACTTTAAGTTTTGTGTTGTGAAGTTTTCAAGTTTTGGGTAAAGATTTGATGGATTATGGAACAAGGAGTGGCAAGAGCCTAAGCTTGGGGATGCCCATGGAAACCCCAAGATAATCTAAGGACACCTAAAAGCCAAAGCTTGGGGATGCCCCGGAAGGCATCCCCTCTTTCGTCTACTTCTATCGGTAACTTTACTTCGAGCTATATTTTTATTTACCACATGATATGTGTTGTACTTGGAGCGTCTTGTATGATTTGAGTCTTTGCTTATTAGTTTACCACAATCATCCTTGCTGTACACACCTTTTGAGAGATCCATACATGATTTGGAATTTGTTTGAATACTCTATGTGCTTCGCTTATATCTTTTGAGTTATATAATTTTGCTCTAGTGCCTCACATATATCTTTTAGAGCACGGTGGTGGATTTGTTTTATAGAAACTATTGATCTCTCATGCTTCACTTAGATTATTTTGAGAGTCTTAATAGCATGGTATTTTGCTTAAAATCCTAATATGCTTGGTATGCAAGATTAATAATAAAACTTTCTTATGAGTGTGTTGAATACTAAGAGAAGTTTGATGCTTGATGATTGTTTTGAGACATGGAGGTAATAATATTAAAGTCATTCTAGTTGAGTAGTTGTGAAGTTGAGAAATAATTGTGTTGAGGTTTGCAAGTCCCGTAGCATGCACGTATGGTAAACGTTATGCAACAAATTTGAAACATGAGGTGTTATTTGATTGTCTTCCTTATGAGTGGCGGCCGGGGACGAGCGATGGTCTTTTCCTACCAATCTACCCCCCTAGGAGCATGCGCGTAGTACCGAGGTTTTTGATGACTTGTAGATTTTTGCAATAAGTATGTGAGTTCTTTATGACTAATGTTGAGTCCATGAATTATACGCACTCTCACCCTTCCATCCTTGCTAGCCTCTTCGGTACCATGCATTGCCCTTTCTCACATTGAGAGTTGGCGCAAACTTCGCCGGTGCATCCAAACCCCGTGATATGATACGCTCTTTCACACATAAACCTCCTTATATCTTCCTCAAAACAGCCACCATACCTACCTATTATGGCATTTCCATAGTCATTCCGAGATATATTGCCATGCAACTTTCCGTCATTCCGTTCATCATGACACATTCATCATTGTCATATTTCTTAGCATGATCATGTAGTTGACATAGTATTTTTGGCAAAGCCACCGTTCATAATTCTTTCATACATGTCACTCTTGGTTCATTGCATATCCCGGTACACCACCGTAGGCATTCATATAGAGTCATCTTTGTTCTAGTATCGAGTTGTAATCATTGAGTTGTAAATAAATAGAAGTGTGATGATCATCATTTTCTAGGGCATTGTCCCAAGTGAGGAATATAAAAAAATAAAGAGAAAGGCCATGAAAAAAAAGAGAAAAGGCCCCCAAAAATGAGAGAAAAAGAGAGAAGGGACAATGTTACCATCCTTTGCCACACTTGTGCTTCAAAGTAGCACCATGATCTTCATAGTAGAGAGTCTCTCATGTTATCACTTTCATATACTAGTGGGAATTTTTCATTATAGAACTTGGCTTGTATATTCCAACAATGGGCCTCCTCAAGTGCCCTAGGTCTTCGTGAACAAGCAAGTTGGATGCACACCCACTAGTTTCTTTTGTTGATCTTTCATACATTTATAGCTCTAGTGCATCCGTTGCATGGCAATCCCTACTCCTTGCATTAACATCAATCGGTGGGCATCTCCATAGCCCATTCATTAGCCTCGTTGGTGTGAGACTTCCTCCTTTTTTGTCTTCTCCACATAACCCCCCTCATTATATTCTATTCCACCTATAGTGCTATGTCCATGGCTCGTGCTCATATATTGCGTGAAAGTTTATAGGTTTGAGATTACTAAAGTATGAAACAATTGCTTGGCTTTTCATCGGGGTTGTGCATGATGATAGCATTCTTGTGTGACGAAAATGAAACATGACTAAACCATATGATTTTGTAGGGATGAACTTTCTTTGGCCATGTTATTTTGAGAAGACATAATTGCTTAGTTAGTATGCTTGAAGTATTATCATTTTTATGTCAATATGAACTTTTGTCTTGAATCTTTCGGATCTGAATATTCATACCACAATT
The DNA here is from genome assembly GCF_056163025.1 of Triticum urartu. NCBI lineage: Eukaryota > Viridiplantae > Streptophyta > Magnoliopsida > Poales > Poaceae > Triticum > Triticum urartu. The sequence goes on from NC_141879.1 coordinate 583,181,998, forward strand.
AAGAAGAATTACATTAAAATTATGCCAAGTAGCACTCCGCATCAAAAATTCTGTTTTATCATTTACCTACTCGAGGACGAGCAGGAATTAAGCTTGGGGATGCTTGATACGTCTCCAACGTATCTATAATTTTTGATTGCTCCATGCTATATTATCTACTGTTTTGGACATTATTGGGCTTTATTATCCACTTTTATATTATTTTTGGGACTAACCTATTAACCGGAGGGCCAACCCAAAATTGTTGTTTTTTGCCAGTTTTAGGGTTTCGAAGAAAAGGAATATCAAACGGAGTCCAAACGGAATGAAACCTTCGGGAACATGATTTTCTCACCGGATACAACTTAGGAGACTTGGATCCTACGTCAAGCCAACTAACAGGAGGCCACAAGGTAGGGGGGCACGCCTGCCCCCGCCAGGCACGCCCTCCACCCTCGTCGGCCCCCTGTTGCTCCACCGACGTACTCCTTCCTCATATATATACCTACGTAGCCCCAAACGATCAGAATAGGAGCCAAAACCCTAATTCCACCTTCGTAACTTTCTGTATCCACGAGATCCCATCTTGGGGCCTATTCCGGAGCTCCACCGAAGGGGGCATCGATCACGGAGGGCTTCTACATCAACACCATAGCCTCTCCGATGAAGTGTGAGTAGTTTACTTCAGACCTACGGGTCCATAGTTAGTAGCTAGATGGCTTCTTCTCTCTTTTTGGATCTCAATACAATGTTCTCCCCCTCTCTTGTGGAGATCTATTCGATGTAATCTTCTTTTTGCGGTGTGTTTGTTGAGACCGATGAATTGTGGGTTTATGATCAAGTCTATCTATGAATAATATTTGAATCTTCTATGAATTCTTTTATGTATGAGTGGTTATCTTTGCAAGTCTCTTCGAATTATCAGTTTGGTTTGGCCTACTAGATCGATCTTTCTTGCAATGGGAGAAGTGCTTAGCTTTGGGTTCAATCTTGCGGTGTCCTTTCCCGGTGACAGTAAGGGCAGCAAGACACGTATTGTATTGTTGCCATCGAGGATAACAAGATGGGGTTTCCTTCATATTGCATGAGTCTATCCCTCTACATCATGTCATCTTGCTTAAGGCGTTACTCTATTTTTAACTTAATACTCTAGATGCATGTTCGATAGCGGTCGATGAGTGGAGTAATAGTAGTAGATGCAGGCAGGAGTCGGTCTACTTGTCTCAGACGTGATGCCTATATACATGATCATACCTAGATATTCTCATAACTATGCTCAATTCTGTCAATTTCTCAACAATAATTTGTTCACCCACCGTAGAATACTTATGCTCTCGAGAGAAGCCACTAGTGAAACCTATGGCCCTCGTCTATCTTTATCATATCAATCTCCTACTACTTAGTTATTTACTTTGCTATTTACTTTGCCTTTATTTTACTTTGCATCTTTATCATAAAAATACCAAAAATATTATCTTATCATATCTATCAGATCTCACTCTCGTAAGTGGCCCTATAGGGATTGACAACCCCTATTTGCGTTGGTTGCGAGGATTTATTTGTTTTGTGTAGGTACGAGGGACTCGCGTGTAGCCTCCTACTGGATTGATACCTTGGTTCTCAAAAACTGAGGGAAATACTTACGCTACTTTGCTGCATCATCCCTTCCTCTTCAGGGAAAACCAACGCAGTGCTAAAAGAGGTAGCAATCGTTTAGTTTGTTGCTATTGCTTTCTTCATGACTTATACATGTTCCTATGACCATGAGATCATGCAACTCCCGAATACCAGAGGAACACTTAGTGTGCTACCAAACGTCACAACGTAACTGGGTGATTATAAAGGTGCTCTACAGGTGTCTCCGATGGTACTTTTTGAGTTGGCATAGATCAAGATTAGGATTTGTCACTTTGATTGTCGGAGAGGTATCTCTGGGCCCTCTCGGTAATGCACATCACTATAAGCCTTGCAAGCAATGCAACTAATGAGCTAGTTGCGGGATGATGCATTACAGAACGAGTAAAGAGACTTGTCGGTAACGAGATTGAGCTAGGTATTGAGATACCGACGATCGAATCTCGGGCAAGTAACATACCGATGACAATGGGAACAACATATGTTGTTATGCGGTTTGACCGATAAAGATCTTCCTAGAATATGTAGGAACCAATATGAGAATCCAGGTTCCGCTATTAGTTATTGACCGGAAACGTGTCTCGGTCATGTCTACATAGTCCTCGAACCCGTAGGGTCCGCACGCGTAAAGTTCTGTGATGATCGGTATTATGAGTTTATATGTTTTGATGTACCGAAGGTAGTTCAGAGTCCCGGAGATGATCACGGACATGACGAGGAGTCTCGAAATGGTCGAGACATAAAGATTGATATATTGGAAGCCTACATTTGGACATCAGAAGAGTTCTGGGTGAAATCGGGATTTTACCGGAGTGCCGCAGGGGTTACCGGAACCCCCCGGGGGTTAATGGGCCTTGTTGGGCCCTAGTGGAGAGAGAGGGGCTGGCCAGGGCAGGCCGCGCGCCCCCTCCTGTCTACTCCGAATTGGACTAGGAAGGGGGGTGGGCGGCGCCCCCCTTTCCTCCTCCTTCTCCCCCTTCCTTTCCCCCTCCTAGTAGGAGTAGGAAAGAGGGGAGTCCTACTCCTACTAGGAGGAGGACTCCTCCTCCTGGCGCGCCCTACAGGGCCGGCCGGCCTCCTCCTTGCTCCTTTATATACGGGGTCAGGGGGCACCCTAGGACACACAAGTTGATCATTGATCTCTCCCAGCCGTGTGCGGTGCCCCCCTCCACCATAATCCACCTTGGTCATACTGTAGCGGTGCTTAGGCAAAGCCCTGCGATGGTAGCTTCATCAACATCGTCACCATGCTGTCGTCCTGATGAAACTGTCCCTCGAGCTCTACTGGATCGTGAGTTCACGGGACATCACTAAGCTGAACGTGTGCTGAATGCGGAGGTGCTGTACGTTCGGTACTGAGTATCGGTCGATCGTGAAGACGTATGACTACATCAACGGCGTTGTCATAATGCTTCCGCTTACGGTCTACGAGGGTACGTGGACGATACTCTTCTCTCTCTTTGCTATGCATCACCATGATCTTGCGTGTGCGTAGGAAATATTTTGAAATTACTACGTTCCCTAACAGTGACATCCGAGCCAGGTTTATGCGTAGATGTTATATGCACGTGTAGAACACAAAGGAGATGTGGGCGTGGGTATGTACATATTGCTTGCCATCACTAGTTGATTCTTGATTCAGCGGCATTGTTGGATGAAGCGGCCCAGACCGACATTATGCATACGCTTACGCGAGACTAGTTCTACCGACGTGCTTCGCACACAGGTGGCTAGTGGGTGTCTGTTTCTCCAGCTTTAGTTGAATCGGATTCAATGAACAAGGTTCTTTCTGAAGATCAAAAAGAAATCACTATACCACGTTGTGGTTTTTGATGCGTAGGTAAGAACGGTTCTTGCTCAGCCCGTAGCAGCCACGTAAAACTTGCAACAACGAAGTAGAGGATGTCTAACTTGTTTTTGCAGGGCATATTGTGATGTGATATGGTCAAGACGTGATGAGATATAAGTTGTTGTATGAGATGATCATGTTTTGTTGAAGTTATCGGCAACTGGAAGAAGCCTTATGGTTGTCTCTTTATTGCATAAGATGCAAGTGCCATGTAATTGCTTTACTTTATCGCTATGCGATAGCAATAGTTGCAAAAGCAATAGCTGGTGAGACGACCATGTGACGACACATTGGTAAAAGATCAAGATGATGGAGATCATGGTGTCATGCCGGTAACAATGGAGATCATGATAGTACTTTGGAGATGGAGATCAAAAGCACAAGATGATGATGGCCATATCATGTCACATATTTGGATTTCATGTGATGTTTATCTTTTATACATCTTATTTTTTCTTAGTTCGGCGGTAGCATTATAAGATGATCTCTCACTAAATTTCAAGGTGCAAGTGTTCTCCCTGAGTATGCACCATTGCCAAAGTTCGTCGTGCCGAGACACCACGTGATGATCGGGTGTGATAAGCCCTACGTTCATATACAGCGGGTGAAAGACAGTTTTGCACACGCAGAAATACTCGGGTTAAACTTGACGAGCCTAGCATATGCATATATGGCCTCGGAACACTAAGACCGAAAGGTCGAGCGTGAATCATATAGTAGATATGATCAACATAGTGATGTTCACCACTAAAAACTACTCCATCTCACGTGATGGTCGGACATGGTTTAGTTGATATGGATCACGTGATCACTTAGATGATTAGAGGGATGTCTATCTAAGTGGGAACTCTTAAGTAATATGATTAATTGAACTTAAATTTATCATGAACTTAGTCCTGATAGTATTTCCATATCTATGTTGTAGATCAATAGCTCGCGATGTAGCTCCCCGTTTATTTTTGATATGTTGCTAGAGAAAAACTAAGTTGAAAGATGTTAGTAGCAATGATGCGGATTGGATCCGTGATATGAGGGTTATCCTCATTGCTGCATAGAAAAATTATGTCCTTCATGCACCACTAGGTGACAGACCTATTCCAGGAGCATATGCACACGTTATGAACGTTTGAAAAAGCTCGGTATGATAACAACTTGATAGTTTAGTGCACCATGCTTTACGGCTTGGAACCAGGACTTAAAAATGTTTTGAACACCACGGAGCATATAAGATGTTCCAAGAGCTAAAATTGGTATTTCAGACTCATGCCCAAGTCAAGAGGTTTGAGACCTCTGACAAGTACTTTGCCTACAAGATGGAGGAGAATAGCTCAGCTAGTGAGCATGTGCTTAGAATGTCTGAGTACTACAATCACTTGAATCAAGTGGGAGTTAATCTTCCAGATAAGATAGTGATTGACATAGTTCTCTAGTCACTATCACCAAGTTACTAGAACTTCGTGATGAACTATAATATGCAAGGGATAACGGAAATGATTCCCAAGATCTTCGTGATGCTAAAATCGATGAAGGTAGAAATCAACAAAAACATCAAGTGTTGATGGTTGACAAGACCACTAGTTTCAAGTAAAAGGGCAAGGGAAAGAAAGGGAACTTCAAGAAGAATGGCAAGAAAGTTGCCACTCCCATGAAGAAGCCTAAAGCTAGACCCAAGCCTGAATCTGAGTGCTTCTACTGCAAAGGAAATGGTCACTGGAAGTGGAACTGCCCTAGATACTTGGCGGATAAGAAGGATGGAAAAGTGAACAAAGGTATATTCGATATACATGTTATTGATGTGTACTTTACTAGTGTTCATAGCAACCCCTCGATATTTTGATACTGGTCCAGTCACTAAAGAGTAGTAACTCGAAACGGGAGTTGCAGCATGAACATAGACTAGTTAAGGGTGAAGTGATGATGTGTGTTGGAAGTGGTTCCAAGATTGATGTGATCATCATCGCACACTCCCTATACTTTCGGGATTAGTGTTAAACCTAAATAAATGATATTTGGTGTTTGCATTGAGCATAAATATGATTTGATCATGTTTATTGCGATACGGTTATTCATTTAAGTCAAAGAATAATTATTATTCGATTTACATGAATAAAACCTTCTATGGTCATACACTCAATATAAATGGTTTATTGAATCTCGATCGTAGTGATACACATATTCATAATATTGAAGCCAAAAGATGAAAAGTTAATAATGATAGTGCAACTTATTTGTGGCACTGCCGTTTAGGTCATATTGGTGTAAAGCGCATGAAGAAAATCCATGCTGATGGGCTTTTGGAATCACTTGATTATGAATCAGTTGATGCTTGCGAACCATGCCTCATAGGCAAGATGATTAAGACTCTGTTCTCCGGAACAATGGAGTGAGCAACTGACTTATTGGGAATAATACATACTAATGTATGCGGTCTGATGAGTATTGAGACTCGCGGCGGGTATCATTATTTTCTGACCTTCACAGATGATTTGAGCAGATATGGGTATATCTACTTGATGAAACATAAGTCTGAAACATTTGAAAAGTTCAAAGAATTTTAGAGTGAAGTGGAAAATCATCGTAACAAGAAAATAAAGTTTCTACATCTGATCGCGGAGGAGAATATTTGAGTTATGAGTTTGGTCTTCATTTGAAACAATGCGGAATAGTTTCGCAACTCACGCCACCTGGAACACCACAACGTAATGGTGTCTCCAAACGTCGTAATCGCACTTTACTAGATATGGTGCAATCTATGACGTCTCTTACTGATTTACCGCTATCGTTTTGGGGTTATGCATTAGAGACAGGTGCATTCACATTAAATAGGGCACCATCTAAATCCGTTGAGATGACACCGTATGAACTATGGTTTGGCAAGAAACCAAAGCTGTCATTCCTTAAAGTTTGGGGTTATGATGCTTATGTGAAAAGGTTTGAAAATGATAAGCTCGAACCCAAATCGGAGTCGTGCGTCTTCATAGGATACCCAAAAGAAACTGTTTGGTACACCTTTTATCACAAATCCGAAGGCAAGATATTTTGTTGCTAAAAGTGGATCCTTTCTAGAGAAGAAGTTTCTCTCAAAAAAAGTGAGTGGGAGGAATGTAGAACTTGATAAGGTAATTGTACCTTCTCCCAAATAGGAAATTAGTTCATCACAGAAATCAATTCTAGTGATCTCTACACCAATTAGTGAGGAAGCTAATGATGATGATCATAAAACTTCAGATCAAGTTACTATACCGAACCTCGTAGGACAACCAGAGTATGGTCTGCACCAGAGTGGTACGATAATCCTTTCTGGAAGTCATGTTACTTGACCATGACAAACCTACGAACTATGAGGACGCGATGATGAGCCCAGATTCCGCAAAATGGCTTGAGGCCATGAAATCTGAGATGGGATCCATGTATGAGAACAAAGTGTGGACTTTGATTGACTTGCCCGATGATCAGTGAGTCATTAACAATAAATGGATCTTCAAGAGGAAGACGGACACTGATAGTAGTGTTACTGTCTACAAAGCTCGACTTGTTGCAAAAGGTTTTCGACAAGTTCAAGGGGTTGACTACGATGAGATTTTCTCACCCGTAGCGATGCTTAAGTCTGTCCGAATCATGTTTGCAGTTGCCGAATTTTATGAAATCTGGCAAATGGATGTCAAAACTGCATTCCTTAATGGATTTCTTAAAGAAGAGTTGTATATGATGCAACCAGAAGGTTTTGTCGATCCTAAAGGTGCTAACAAAGTGAGCAAGCTCCAGTGATCCATCTATGGACTGGTGTAAACATCTAGGAGTTGGAATATATGCTTTGATAAAGTGATCAAAACATATGGTGTTATACAGACTTGTGGTGGAGCCTGTATTTACAAGAAAGTGAGTGGGAGCACTACAACATTTCTGATAAGTATATGTGAATGACATATTGTTTATTAGAAATAATGTAGAATTTTCTGGAAAGCATAAAGGAGTGTTTGAAAAGAATTTTTCAAAGAAAGACCTCGATGAAGCTGCTTACACATTGAGCATCAAGATCTATAGAGATAGATCAAGACGCTTGATAAGTTTTTTCAATGAGTACATACCTTGACAAGATTTTGAAGTAGTTCAAAATGGAACAGTCAAAGAAGGAGTTCTTGCCTGTGTTGCAAAGTGTGAAGTTGAGTAAAGAGTCAAAACCCGACCACAGCTGAAAATACAAAAAGAATGAAAAAATCATTCCTTATGCCTCAGTCATAGGTTCTACAAAGTATGCTATGCTGTGTACCAGACCTATTGTGTACCTCACCATAAGTTTGGCAAGAGGGTACAATAGTGATCGAGGAGTAGATCATAGGACAACGGTCAAAAATATCCTTAGTGGAATAAGGAAATGTTTCTCGGTTATGGAGGTGACAAAGAGTTCGTCGTAAAGAGTTACGTCGATGCAAGCTTTGACACCGATCTAGATGACTCTAAGTCTCGATCTAGATACATATCGAAAGTGGGAGCAATTAGCTAGAGTAGCTCCGTGCAAAGCATTGTAGACATAGAAAATTTGCAAAATACATACGGCTCTAAATGTGGCAGACCCGTTGACTAAAATTCTCTCACAAGCAAAACATGATCACTCTTTGGGTGTTAATCACATAGCGATGTGAACTATATTATTTACTCTAGTAAACCCTTTGGGTGTTAGTCACATGGAGATGTGAACTAATCACATAAAGATGTGAACTATTGGTGTTAAAATCACATGACGATGTGAACTAGATTATTGACTCTAGTGTAAGTGGGAGAATGAAGGAAATATGCCCTAGAGACAATAATAAAGTTATTATTTATATTTCCTTATGTCATGATAAATGTTTATTATTCATGCTAGAATTGTATTAACTGGAAACTTAGTACATGTGTGAATACATAGACAAACAAAGTGTCACTAGTATGCCTCTACTTGACTAGCTCGTTGAATCAAAGATGGTTAAGTTTCCTAGCCATAGACATGAGTTGTCATTTGATTAATGGGATCACATCATTAGGGAATGATGTGATTACTTGACCCATCCGTTAGCTTAGCACGATGATCGTTTAGTTTCTTGCTATTGCTTTCTTCATGACTTATACATGTTCCTATGACTATGAGATTATGCAACTCCCGAATACCAAAGGAACACTTTGTGTGCTACCAAACGTCACAACGTAACTGGGTGATTATAAAGGTGCTCTACAGGTGTCTCCGATCGTACTTGTTGAGTTGGCATAGATCAAGATTAGGATTTGTCACTCCGATTGTCGCAGAGGTATCTCTGGGCCCTCTCGGTAATGCACATCACTATAAGCCTTGCAAGCAATGCAACTAATGAGCTAGTTGCGGGATGATGCATTACAGAACGAGTAAAGAGACTTGCCGGTAATGAGATTGAGCTAGGTATTGAGATACCAATGATCGAATCTCGGGCAAGTAACATACCGATGACAAAGGGAACAACGTATGTTGTTATGCGGTTTGACCGATAAAGATCTTCGTAGAATATGTAGGAACCAATATGAGCATCCAGGTTCCGCTATTGGTTATTGACCGGAGACGTGTCTCGGTCATGTCTACATAGTTCTCGAACCCGTAGGGTCCGCACGCTTAAAGTTCTGTGACGATCAGTATTATGAGTTTATATGTTTTGATGTACCGAAGGTAGTTTAGAGTCCCGGATATGATCACGGACATGACGAGGAGTCTCGAAATGGTTGATACATAAAGATTGATATATTGGAAGCCTACATTTGGACATCGGAAGAGTTCCGGGTGAAATCGGGATTTTACCGCAGTGCTGGAGGGGTTATCGGAACCCCCCGGGGGTTAATTGAGAGAGAGAGGGGCCGGCCAGGGCATGCCGCGTGCCCCCTCCCCTCTAGTCCGAATTGGGCTAGGAGGGGGGTGATGTCTACTACACAATCTTCTTCTTGTAGACGTTGTTGGGCCTCCAAGTGCAGAGGTTTGTAGGACAGTAGCAAATTTCCCTCAAGTGGATGACCTAAGGTTTATCAATCCGTAGGAGGCGTAGGATGAAGATGGTCTCTCTCAAGCAACCCTGCAACCAAATAACAAAGAGTCTCTTGTGTCCCCAACACACCCAATACAATGGTAAATTGTATAGGTGCACTAGTTCGGCGAAGAGATGGTGATACAAGTGCAATATGGATAGTAGATAAAGGTGTTTGTAATCTGAAATAATAAAAACAACAAGGTAACAAGTGATAAAAGTGAGTGTAAATGGTATTGCAATGTGTGGAAACAAGGCCTAGGGTTCATACTTTCGCTAGTGTAAGTTCCCTCAACAATACTAACATAATTGGATCACATAACTATCCCTCAACATGCAACAAAGAGTCACTCCAAAGTCACTAATAGCGGAGAACGAACGAAGAGATTATGGTAGGGTACGAAACCACCTCAAAGTTATTCTTTCCAATCAATCCGTTGGGCTATTCCTATAAGTGTCACAAACAACCCTAGAGTTCGTACTAGAATAACACCTTAAGACACAAATCAACCAAAACCCTAATGTCACCTAGATACTCCAATGTCACCTCAAGTATCCGTGGGTATGATTATACGATATGCGTCACACAATCTCAGATTCATCTATTCAACCAACACAAAGGACCTCAAAGAGTGCCCCACAGTTCTACCGGAGAATCACGACGAAAACGTGTGCCAACCCCTATGCATAAGTTCATGGGCGGAACCCGCAAGTTGGTCACCAAAACATACATCAAGTGGCACGTGGTATCCCATTGTCACCACAGATATCCACGGCAAGACATACATCAAGTGTTCTCAAGTCTTTAAAGACTCAATCCGATAAGATTACTTCAAGGGGAAAACTCAATTCATTACAAGAGAGAAGAGGGGGAGGACAAACATAAGATCCAACTATAATAGCAAAGCTCGCGTTACATCAAGATCGTGCCAAATCAAGAACACGAGAGAGAGAGAGAGATCAAACACATAGCTACTGGTACATACCCTCAGCCCTGAGGGAGAACTACTCCCTCCTCGTCATGGAAAGCACCAAGATGATGAAGATGGCCACCGGAGAGGGATTGCCCCCTCCAACAGGGTGTCAGAATGGGTCTAGATTGGTTTTCGGTGGCTACGGAGGCTTCTGGCGGCGGAACTCCTGATCTATTGTGTGTTCTGGAAGTTGTAGGGTATATGGAGTTATATAGGCAGAAGAAGCACGTCAGGGGAGCCACGGGGGCCCCATGAGGTAGGGGGGCGCGCCTTAGGGGGGTGGGCGCGCCCCCACCCTCGTGGGTAGCTCCTGTATCTTCTGACGTGGGGTCCAAGTCCATCAGGTGTGTTTCCTTCCAAAAATAACTTCTCTAGTTGATTTCGTTCCGTTTCGACTCCGTCTGATATCCCTTTTCTTCAAAACACTGAAATAGGCACAAAACAACAAATCTGGGCTGGGCCTCCGGTTAATAGGTTAGTCCCAAAAATAATATAAAAGCGGAAAATAAAGCCCAATATTGCCCAAAACAGTAGATAATATAGCATGGAGCAATCAAAAATTATAGATACGTTGGAGACGTATCAGGGGGCGGCGCGCCCTTTCCTTCTCCTTCTCCCCCTTCCTTTCCCCCTCCTAGTAGGAGTAGGAAAGACGGGAGTCCTACTCCTACTAGGAGGAGGACTCCTCCGCCTGGCGCGCCCTACAGGGCCGGCCGGCCTCCCCCCTTGCTCCTTTATATACGGGGGCAGGGGGGCACCCTAGGACACACAAGTTGATCATTGATCTCTCCCAGCCGTGTGCGGTGCCCCCCTCCACCATAATCCACCTCGGTCATACTGTAGCGATGCTTAGGCGAAGCCCTGCGACCGTAGCTTCATCAACATCGTCACCATGCCGTCATGCTAACGAAACTCTCCCTCGAGCTCTACTAGATCGTGAGTTCGCGGGACATCACCGAGCTGAACATGTGCTGAACGCAGAGGTGCCGTACGTTCGGTACTGAGGATTAGTTGATCGTGAAGACGTACGACTACATTAACCGCGTTGTCATAACGCTTCGACTTACGGTCTACGAGGGTACATGGATGATACTCTTCCCTCTCGTTGCTATGCATCACTGAGGGAGTCCTGGATTAGGGGGTGTTCGGGTAGCCGGACTGTACCTTCAGCCGGACTCCAGGACTATGAAGATACAAGATTGAAGACTTCGTCCCGTGTCCGGATGGGACTTTCCTTGACGTGGAAGGCAAGCTTGGCGATGCGGATATTCAAGATCTCCTACCATTGTAACCGACTTTGTGTAACCCTAACCCTCTCCGTGTCTATATAAACCGGAGGGTTTTAGTCCGTAGGACAACTTCATCATACAACAATCATACCATAGGCTAGCTTTTAGGGTTTAGCCTCCTTGATCTCGTGGTAGATCTACTCTTGTACTATCCATATCATCAATATTAATCAAGCAGGACGTAGGGTTTTACCTCCATCAAGAGGGCCCGAACCTGGGTAAAACATCGTGTTCCTTGCCTCCTGTTACCATCCGGCCTAGACGCACAGTTCGGGACCCCCTACCCGAGATCCGCCGGTTTTGACACTGACATTGGTGCTTTCATTGAGAGTTCCTATGTGTCGTCGCCTTTAGGCCCGATGGCTCCTTCGATCATCAACAACGATGCAGTCCAGGGTGAGACTTTTCTCCCTGGACCGATCTTCGTCATCGGCGGCTTCGCACTGCGGGCCAAGTCGCTTGGCCACCTTGAGCAGATCGAAAGCTACGCCCCTGGCCATCAGGTTAGGTTTGGAAGCCTAAACTACACGGCTGACATCCGCGGGGACTTGATCTTCGACGGATTCGAGCCACAGCCAAGCGCGCCGCACTGTCTCGATGGGCATGATATAGCTCTGCCGCCGAACAGCGCCTTGGAGGCCACACACGCATCGGTTCCGACCATTGATTTGGAGCCTACTGCACCGATCAAGGATCAGCGGTTGGACGCTGCCTCAGGGGCTGCGATCTCAAAGGTGATCGAGCCGAACTCCAGCCCCGCACTCCGCATGGCCCATGACTCCGAGGAGCCGGATTCCTTTCCGAACTCCGAGCCCCCCGTGCCCCTGCCGATCGAATCCGATTGGGCGCCGATAATGGAGTTCACCGCCGCAGACATCTTTCAGCACTCGCCCTTCGGTGACATCCTGAATTCGCTAAAGTCTCTCTCTTTATCAGGAGAGCCCTGGCCGGACTACGGTCAGCAAGGATGGGATTCGGATGATGAAGAAATTCAAAACCCACCCACCACCCACTTTGTAGCCACTGTCGACGACTTAACCGACATGCTCGACTTCGACTCCGAAGACATCGACGGTATGGACGACGATGCAGGAGACAACCAAGAACCAACGCCTATAGGGCATTGGACAGCCACCTCATCTCACGATGTGTACATGGTGGATACCCCTAAAGGAAGCAACAACGAGGAAAACGGGGATGGAAAGAGGGATCGATCTCTCGAAAAACAATCAAAGCGTCGACGTAAACGCCGACCCAAGCCCCGCCTCGATAAAGACCCAGCCATAGAGCAGGATGAGCCGGTAGATGACGAGCATGCCTTAGAGCAACCGTCCCAACAGGACAACCTGGATAGAGAAATCGAACATCCCTCCCCCGACGAAAATGGAATTCCCGACGACCCTACGCCGGACAAGCCCACGAAGCAGAAGAACCTCCACAAATGGCTCGTTGCAACCACACGCAGCCTGAAAAAGCAGAAGCGGAAGCTAAAAACTGCGGAAGATGCACTCAGGATCAGATGGAGTAAAGTAATCAATACCGCAGACAAATACGGCAACAGTCGCTACACTAAAAGCTATCCGAAGAGAAAGCTACTGCCTGAATTCGACGAGGAGGCCTTAGAGCCCTCGCATTCCAAAAGTGAGAAAGCCACATGGTCGGATAGACGACCCCATGGCCAGCATAAAGCGACAAGCAGCGCCGCACTTAAGCCGGCATGCGACCCACTTAAGGATTCGCATCATGGCCCAGCCAAGTCCATTTACGGGCCAAAAAAGCAAGCTCTTGTAAGCAATGCAGTAAAGCCATTATCAGAATCCGGCACACCCAAATACAGGGGTGCCGCACACCCCCTATGTTTCATCGATGAGGTACTGGATTATGAATTTCCAGCGGGATTCAAACCCGTAAACATAGAGGCATATGATGGAACAACAGACCCTGGAGTCTGGATCGAGGATTATATCCTCCACATACATATGGCTAGAGGAGATGACCTCCACGCCATAAAATACTTACCCCTCAAGCTTTAAGGGCCAGCCCGGCATTGGCTCAAAAGCCTTCCTGAAAACACAACCGGAAGTTGGGAAGAGCTCGAGGACGCTTTCCGAGCAAATTTTCAAGGGACCTATGTACGCCCTCCGGATGCAGACGATCTTAGTCACATAACTCAATAGCCCGGAGAGTCAGCTCGGCAATTCTGGAATAGATTTCTTACTAAAAAGAATCAGATAGTCGACTGTCCGGACGCTGAAGCCTTAGCGGCTTTCAGGCATAATGTCCGAGACGAATGGCTCGCCAGACACCCCGGCCAAGAAAAGTCAAGAACAATGGCCGCACTAACAAGCCTCATGACCCGCTTTTGCGCAGGAGAGGACAGCTGGTTGGCAAGATGCAGCACCAGTGACCCAAGTACATCCGAAACTAGGGATGGAAACGGAAAACCGTGACGCAATAAGGACCGTCACCGGACTAAGGAAAAAAGTCTGAAGAGCACGGCAGTCAACGCCGGATTCAAAAGCTCATGACAGAATCAGAAAAAGCCGCCCCTCCAAGATAATAGGGACGACCTATCCAACCTAAACAAAATCTTGGATAGGATATGTCAAATACACAGCACTCCCGGAAAGCCTACTAACCATACCCACAGAGATTGTTGGGTTTTCAAACAATCCGGCAGACTCAACGCCGAACACAAGGGGCGCGACACACCAAGCGAAGACGAGGACGAACCCCAAAAGCAGAGTACCAGGAAACAAAAGAATTTCCCACAAGAAGTAAAAATAGTAAACTTACTCCACATAACAAAACATGCGACGCCCATAAAGGTACGCGCCCCACGGCCTATCCCAAAGGAATCCCGCCACTGGTTGTCAAAACCAATCATCTTCGCTCATCTGGATTATTCTAGAAGTGTCAGGAACCCAGGATGGACTGCCCTGGTACTCGATCCAATAATTGGCGGACTCCAGTTTTCAAATGTCCTTATGGACGGTGGCAGCGGACTCAACCTGATATATCAGGACTCAATCCGCCACATGGGGATCGACCCAAAAAGAATTCGCCACAACAAAACCTCCTTTCAAGGAGTAACGCCAGGTCCGGACACCCATTGCATGGGTTTTCTCCGGCTCGAGGTTATTTTTGGCTCTGCCGATAACTTCCGTCGCGAAAAGCTGACTTTCCACATCGTCCCATTCTCAAGTCGCTATCAAGCACTACTGGGACGCGAAGCTTTCGCCCGCTTTAACGCAATACCACATTATGCATCTCTGACGCTTAAGATGCTCGGTCCACGCGGCATCATCTCCTTAAAGGGGAAGCAGTGAGAACACCTCCCCAAGCGGAGGATTGTGCGGCCGCTTTAACAGCCCCACAATACAATGGCTTCACCAGCCAGAACATCGGAACAGGTCATTAAGACCACGGACACGGATAGACGAGTCCGACACAAAAGTATCGTTGATAAAGGCTTAGTGGCCATATACCCCTGCACTAGGGGCTTCACACGTATAAAATAAGAGACAATAAAGCTCAATTTTTCATAGTTTACTTTACACTTTGTTTATTTCATATAACTTTTGTTCGGCACGCCCCTTTTTCAACTTAGTTGCTCTCTTTTTACAGATGAACGTCGTGCTGCGCCCGTCTAGGATACGACACAACGGAGACACAGGCGCAGACGTGCAGTAGGGACCCGTTCCAATGATTCTTTTCAGATTAAGACCCTGCGTAAACCTTTTTTACTGTCTCTTATTGATACACATCCCCTGGTTCTATGACCAAGGAGGAGGCTGGCGTCTTGGCATGTGACCACGTCAGAATTCTTGCGCGTACCTGGACACTAGGGGCTTATACCTCAGAGCGTTACCTCGCCCGCTCTCATAAAGACCGAACACCTTAGGGAGTGTTCGGCGTCGTGAGTTTGGCCTTATATGCATCAGCTCCGAGTCATGATTTTGGTCAAATGTTGGGTTGCCCGGCTCCTGTGTTCGGCCGCCTTATGTTCCGCTCTATCGGCTAAGGCGGCACCAGGAGAACTACTGCGATTGTGCCCTGGTTCGGCCAGGCGAGCACCTCAGTAGAGAAAGCCGAAAACCGACTGTCATGATATGGTGTGAGACTGGTCAACCACTCGATGACTCTCCGGAATCTGTAGGATTCCTCCGCATTAGCGAAGGGCCATTTCCCGGCCAGGCACATACGCGCCCCGAATTCGGGTGAGCGCAGTCGCCACTAGGGGCTACCTAAATAGTCCCATTGTCAAGTTCCTATGGCTAAGTGAAAGTGTTAAAGCATTATAGTCCGGTTGCCTAGCTTGCTGCGCTATCACCTCCTTTGTAGGACCAAGACGTTGGATTAAGTGTGAAAATGCGCCTTCTGCAAGCACCCCCACACTATGTGCGTGGGGGCTGAAGCCAACGACTGCAATCTTTCAGATTTTGTATATATATCTTAAAATGGCCGCACAGGAGGTGTTCCAAATACTTGAAGGCACAAGTATAAAAGGCTACTACAATTCATTAAAATATTGCTTTATAATTACATATGCTATCAGAACATAGCATCCTTCGAGCACTGCGTCTCTATTACACGAGCGCCTTCAAGGACTTCCTGAAAATAGTGCTCGGAGGGTACTCGGCTTTTGTCCGAATCTTGGGATGCAACAACGGTGGTCTCCATCTCTGCCCAGTATGTCTTGACACGGGAAAGAGCCATCCGTGCGCCCTCTATGCATGCTGACCTCTTCATCACATTGATACGTGGCACCGAGTCAAGGAATTGCTGCACCAAGCTGAAATAACTCTTCGGCTCAGATCTCCCCGGCCATGTACTTCATGGCGAGTCCGGACAATCTATTCAGTTCGGCCCATTGAGCCAGACGATCGTCCACTGCTAGTGGATGCTCTGGATTTTGGAACTATGACCAGAAAAGCCTTTCCACTTCACGATCTT
This sequence comes from Triticum urartu, assembly GCF_056163025.1. NCBI lineage: Eukaryota > Viridiplantae > Streptophyta > Magnoliopsida > Poales > Poaceae > Triticum > Triticum urartu. Next base: position 583,198,703 of record NC_141879.1, read on the forward strand.
CTTGATCTCGAAAGTATTCGGTCGCATCAGCAGCACTCGCTGCCAAATCCAGATAGGTGTCCTCCGCACTCCACATCCGGTCCAATGGAGCAAACTTCGGATCGCAAAACTTCCTCCGCAGCATAAAGGGCTTTCCAGCCGCAATCTGTCTGACCTGACGCAGCTCCTCCTTCGCAGCTCTCATCGCAGAGCGAGCATCCTTGGCATCAGCAACGACCTTCTCTAAGTCCGTCTGTCTCGCCCGGTCTTCTTTCTCAAGAAACTTGCAACGGTCAGCAGCACTTTTTAACTTCACGGCCATCACGGCCATCTCCTTCTTGCTTCGGCAGTGAGCAGCCTGTTCGGCTCTCAGCTCTTCAAGGGCCTTCTCGGCAGCCGCATCACTTTTCCTGGCTTGTTCCTTAGCTCGGGCAAGTTCTGCCCGAAGACTCTCCACGGCGGCCGCACCATCTGCGTCAAGCACACACATTGTAAGATACTGGCATAAAGCTCCTCTTACCAGATGCCGCCCGAGGAATTGCATACCTTGAGCCTCATCAAGCCGCTCGTTGACGAGCGCGATGTCGGCATCTGCCACGTCAAGTTGCCACTTTAGTTCGGCAAAATCATCAGTTCGGCTCGATTCCGGACACTTCGCCACCTGTATACAAAGGCGACATTTTAGACCTGGGATTATGATCCTCTGCGCGCCATCAATTTTGACAATGCACAGAGTCTCAGGGGCTACTATCTACACAGGGCGCATCTTGTTTATGCGCAACTGACAAAGAAGTACATTATCAAACGTACCTCAAAACCTGTCAGCAAACTTCTGACGGCCTCATGCCATCTGCTTTCCGCGGACAAAATCCTTCCAATCACTGTACCCATCAATGCACGGTGCTCCTCTGAGATAGAAGCTCGCCCCAGCAGAATCATCAGCTCCTCCGACCGCGCATCGGACGGTGCCGGACTCGTCCTATGACCTCCATCGAAGGCCGGACGCGGAGAACCTTGGGGGGGGCATATGATTACCTTCCACCCCTGCCGGATTCAGAGAAACCCTCCACGACGACACCTCAGGGTCGCCCGCCTCGCCAGGCGGTACGGCAGGGGGAGGCGTTCCACTCTCCATCATCTCCGGAAGAAGATCCCTCGAAGACGAGCTCTGCTGAGAAGGGCTGAGGTCCGAGCTACAAAGTAAAATTTCGGTTAATCTTCTCAGATAAAAAGAAAGGATTTCTCTCATCCCTCTAAAGGAAAATCTTTCTCTACTTACGGCTCGCTGGAGGGCTGATCCCTTTGAGGGCGTAGTTCGGTCGAGGATCTCCCCGGCGTTGGACCCTCTGACGAGGACTTTTCCCCCTGCTTTGAGGCCATGGTCTCCGGGTCGTCAGAGGCGGCCCTCTTCTTCCCCTTAGGAGAGGAATTGTCGGTTCTTCCCTTCGGAGCAGCCTCCTTTGAGGAGGCCATAGTTTCCTTGTCCTCCCCCTCACTTCCCTCCAAAGGCACGATCTTCAACATCCTGACTAGCATGGGATCCGGCCTGGTCTCAGGAAGGGGAGCCGGACACCTGATCAGCTTTGCCTTCGCTATCCACTCCTGTTTAAAAGGACAACTCTTTTAGGGGCGAATTTATGACAATTTTACGGATAGCGAGTCCGGGCACAAGGTTACTTACTTGAGTATCCGGCGATTGCAGCTTAAACCCGCGTCCTCGGTCAAATCCGGACACATTGCTTGTGATTCGAAGAACATTTTATACATCTCCACGGGCGTTGCGCCCATAAAATGCTGGAGAGCTCGTGGTCCCTCCGGATTAAACTCCCACAGACGAAGGGAGCGACGTTTGCCGGGCAGTGTTCGGCGAATCAGCATGACCCGCGTCACCTTGACCAGGTTGAGGTCTCTTTCTAAGAGATCCCTAATGCGGCCCTGCAACAAGGGCACGTCTTTGGATAACCCCCAATCTAATCCTTTGTTGACCCATGACGCTAGCCGTGGTGGGGGACCCGAGCGAAAGGCAGGAGGCGCCACCCACTTGGCGCTCCTGGGAGCGGTGATATAGAACCACTCTCATTGCCACAAGCCGAGCTCCTCTTGAAAGGAGCCCTCGGGCCATGGAGCATCAGCATTCTTACTTATGACAGCGCCTCCGCACTCTGCGTGCCGTCCCTCAATCATCTTCGGCCCCACTCCAAAAGTCTTGAGCCATAATCCGAAGTGAGGAGTAACACGGAGGAACTCTTCACACACAACGATGAATGAGGAAATGTGGAGGATGGACTCCGGAGCTAAGTCATGAAATTCCAGCCCATAATAGAACATCAGCCCCCTCACGAAGGGATCCATCGGGAAGCCTAACCCCCGAAGGAAGTGAGACATGAACACTACGCTCTCACCGGGCTGGGGACTGGGAATAGCCTGCCTTTGAGCAGGCAACCTATGCAAAATTTCGGCGGTCAAGAACTTAGCCTCTCTCAACTTTAGCACGTCCTCCTCCGTGACGGAGGAGGGCATCCATCGGCCTTGAAGGTCGGAACCGGACATTGTCGAAGGTCCGAAGCGCCTGGAATCTGGAGCCTAGGGTGTTGGAACTCGAGGCGACGGGCGAACTTGTTTTGAGATTGGAGAAAAGGAGTAAGGCCTTGGTCTCTTTATAAGAGGTTGAATACCAGGAGCCCTCCCCGTAACCGTTTGGGACTCGCCTTTAATCGAGAAGACATGCTAACGGGCATGATTGGGTTACCCACGTCCGTATTGATGAGAATCCCGTAAATAAAGGGGACACGATCTCTGCTTTGACAAGACGTGCCAAGGAAACCGCCTCGCAAAACACGCTGAGGTGGAAAAGTGAAAACGATTCGAATAAAGACTTGGCCGTAGTGTGATGTCACGCTGCGGAATACCTCAGCGGATTAGATTTGTGTTAATATTATTCTCTTTGTGGCAATACGTGGAAACTTATTTTGTAGAGCCGGACACTACTCTTGGTGTTTACAAACTTTTATGAAGAATTTGGAGGAGGAACCCGCTTTGCAATGCCAAAGACAATCTACGCGCCGGACTCGTCGTCATTGAAGCCTGGTTCAGGGGCTACTGAGGGAGTCCTGGATTAGGGGGTGTTCGGGTAGCCGGACTATACCTTCAGCCGGACTCCAGGACTATGAAGATACAAGATTGAAGACTTCGTCCCGTGTCCGGATGGGACTTTCCTTGGCGTGGAAGGCAAGCTTGGCGATGCGGATATTCAAGATCTCCTACCGTTGTAACCGACTTTGTGTAACCCTAACCCTCTCCGGTGTCTATATAAACTGGAGGGTTTTAGTCCGTAGGACAACTTCATCATACAACAATCATACCATAGGCTAGCTTTTAGGGTTTAGCCTCCTTGATCTCGTGGTAGATCTACTCTTGTACTATCCATATCATCAATATTAATCAAGCAGGACGTAGGGTTTTCCCTCCATCAAGAGGGCCCGAACCTGGGTAAAACATCGTGTTCCTTGCCTCCTGTTACCATCCGGCCTAGACGCACAGTTCGGGACCCCCTACCCGAGATCCGCCGGTTTTGACACCGACAATCACCATGATCTTGCGTGTGCGTAGGAAATATTTTGAAATTACTACGTTCCCCAACATAGTGCTTGTCTGATTCTTTCAACGACCGTACTAGTCTAGGCTTAATGCCGCTCATAATAAGACCGTTAGCTCGATCGACTTGACCATTTGTTTGTGGATGATAGACCAAGGCGTAATCGAGTTTAATGCCCAATTTAGCACACCTGGATTTTACTTCATCGGCTGTGAAATTGGAGCCATTATCGGTGATGATGCTGTGTGGGACACCATAACGGTGCACGATACCGGATATAAAGTCTATCACCGGTCTAGCTTCGACCGTGTTCACTGGTCTGGCCTCTATCCACTTGGTGAATTTATCTACCATGACTAGCAGATATTTTTTCTTATGGCTCCCTCCTTTAAAGGGTCCCACCATATCAAGCCCCCAGACCGCAAAAGGCCAAGTGATGGGGATTGTTTGTAGTGCAGTAGGCGGCATATGGCTTTGATTGGAGAAGAGCTGGCATCCGACACAATGTTGGACCAAGTCCTATGCATCTGCTTGGGCCGTTGGCCAGAAGAAACCTGTACGGAAGGCCTTACTTACAAGGGCCCATGCCGCGGCGTGGTGACCGCTGAGGCCAGCATGGATTTCAGCCATGAGTTGCCGTCCTTCTTCTTCGGAGGTACATTGTTGAAGGACTCTGGTAGCACTTTTCTTGTAGAGCTCTCCGTCATGGACCTTGTAGGCTTTCGAGCGCCGAACAATGCAGCGAGCCTCATTCTGGTCTGCAGGGAGCTCTCGCCTATTAAGGTAGGCCAAGAATGGTTCGGTCCATGGGGCAATTACTGCCATTATTAGATGGGGCGATGGTGTTATTTCGGTGGCTGAGCCCCCGATGATATCAGTATTGTGTTCGGAATCTAGGGGTATAGTCGGATCCGGACTAGTGGTGCCGCTCTCATCCTACCACACCATGGATGGCTTGAAGAACCTTTCCAAAAAGATGTTAGGCGGGACAGGGTCACGCTTGGCGCCCATGCGAGCGAGGACATCCGCCGCTTGATTACTTTCTCGAGCCACATGATGGAACTCGAGTCCCTCGAACCGCGCTGATATTTTGAGTACGGCGTTACGATAGGCTGCCATCTTCGGATCCTTGGCATCAAAGTCTCCATTTATTTGGGATATTGCGAGGTTTCAATCCTTGCACACCTCCAGGCGTTGTATGCCCATGGAGGTAGCCATCCGAAGAACGTGCAATAAGGCCTCTTATTTGGTTGCATTGTTGGAGTTTGTGTATAATATTTGGAGTATGTACTGGACTGTGTCTCCAGTCGGGGACGTTAAAACAACGCCTGATCCTAAACCAACCAGCATCTTAGAGCCATCGAAGTACATGACCCAGTTGGAATATGTGCCGTACTCTTTAGGGAGTTCGGCCTCTGTCCATTCGGTGACGAAGTCGACTAATACTTGGGATATAATGGCCCGGCGTGGTTTATATGTTATGTCAAATGGTAGGAGCTCAATAGCCCACTTGGCAATCTGATCCGTAGCGTCACGATTATTTATTATATCATTAGTACTTCGTAAGCCACCGTAATCGGACACTCTTGGAAGTAGTGTCATAGCTTCCGGGATGCCATGAATACTGCATATGCTATCTTTTGGTAATGAGAGTACCGGGATTTGCATGGTGTAAGGACAGTGGATACATAGTATACCGGTTTCTGGAGTGGAAACTTGTGTCCGTCCTCCTCTCGCTCAACGACGAGCACTGCGCTCATCACATGGTGTGTTGCAGAGATGTATAATAACATTGGTTCGCCGACGTTTGGCGCGGCGAGGATTGGGTTGCTTGCTAAAAGAGCCTTTATTTCCCCCAGTCCGGCCGTTGCCGCTTCCGTCCACTCGAAGTGGTCGGTACATCGGAGAAGGCGATAAAGTGGCAATGCTTTTTCTCCTAGTCTGGAGATAAAGCGGCTTAAAGCTGCCACACATCCGGCTAGTTTTTGGACCTGTTTAAGGTCGGTTGGTGTAGCCAATTGTGACAAAGCTTGGATATTGGCTAGATTTGCCTCAATTCCTCTATTGGAAACGATGAAGCCCAGCAGCTGTCCGACGGGAACACCGAAAACACATTTTTCCAGATTGAGCTTAATGTCATATGTCCGGAGGTTGTCGAATGTGAGACGCAGGTCGTCTATTAACTACTCGACGTGCTTAGTCTTGATGATGACATCATTCACATATGCTTCCACTGTCTTGCCGATTTGCTTCTCCAGGAATGTTTGAATCATGTGGTTGTAGGTGGCGCCAGCGTTTTTAAGCCCAAAGGGCATAGTGTTGAAGCAGAAAGGCCCGTATGAGGTGATGAATGCCGTTGCGACTTGATCGTATTCGTTCATTTTAATTTGATGGTATCCGGAGTATGCGTCGAGGAAACATAGTGAGTCGTGTCCTGCAGTAGTATCAATAATCTGATCGATGCGGGGCAGGGGGAAGGGATCCTTAGGGAAAGCCTTATTGAGGTCTTTGAAATTGACGCTCAGGCGCTAGGATTTGTCCTTCTTTGGTACCATCACCAGGTTTGCTAGCCAGTCCGGGTGTTTTATTTCTCTGATGAATCTGGCCTCGATTAACTTGGCTAGCTCCTCCCACATGGCTTGTCGTTTAGGTTTGGAAAAGCGCCACAGTGTTTGCTTGACTGGCTTATATCGCTTCAATATATTGAGGCTGTGTTCGGCCAGCCTGCGTGGGATTCCTGGCATATCAGAAGGGTGCCAGGCGAATATATCTTAGTTCTCGCACATGAACGTTCGTAGTGCGGCGTCAACCGTTGGGTCTAGCTGTGCCCCGATGGAAGCTGTCTTCTTGGGGTCTGTCGGGTGGACTTGAAATTTGACTATTCCGTCTGCTGGTTTGAAGGAGGTGGATTTGGGATGGTTATCAAGGATTACGTCGTCCCTATCCACCGTAGAGCTAGTGCGGTTAATTCTTCGGCCGTGAGGGCCTCAGACAGTGCCTCGAGGGCTAGGAATGTTGTTTTGTTTTCGGCGCGGAGGGCTATGTCCGGATCACTAGCAAGAGTGATAATACCGTTGGGCCCGGGCATCTTGAGCTTCATATACCCTTAATGAGGTATAGCTTGAAAGCGTGTGAATGCACCCCAACAGGGCATGATATCCACTGTTGAAAGGGGCCACTTGGAAGGTTATCTCTTTGGACCGATAGTTCTCCGGTGTGCCAAATACCACATCGAGTGTAATTTTCCCCGCGCATCGTGCCTCCCGACTGGGAATGATCCCTCGTAAGGTTGTATTAGTATGCTCGATGCGGCTTCTATCTATTTCCATTTTATTTAGTGTGTCCTTGTAGATGAGGTTTAGTCCGCCGCCGCCGTCCATGAGCACTTTAGTGAGCCGAAAGCCATCCACAATTGGGTTGAGGACCAAGGCGGCTGGTGCCCGGACTAACCAGATTTTTGGTTCGTCACTAGCATTGAAAGTTATGGCCTTGTCGTTCCAGGGATTTATTATTGCGACTTGGCAGACTTCGGCGAGGTCGCGGAGTGCCCTCTTGTGCCGATTGTTTGAAGCGAAAGTCTCGAAGACTGTTAATACTCTGTGGTCGTCGTGTTCCGAGGGGAGTTGCTCTGCGGTGTTTTTGGTGAGGATATCCTCGCTGCTCTTGGCCACTTGCCGAAGTATCCAACATGCTCTAAGGCTGTGGGTTGGTATGGTATCCGGTGTTGTGTGTATTTTGCATGGCTCATTGAGCCATCCCTCCAGAACGGTTCCACGCCCCGTGATGGGCTTATATTTCTTTACTATTGAGTCAGGCGCCCCGCGAGGGTGCACCCTTTTTGCCCAGACGAGGGGTTTAGTGGAAGCCGGTGGTTCCCAGCGTGCTGCCTGAGTTTTCCAGGTGCTTTCCATTGCGCAGTACTTCTATACTATGGTTGCCAAGTTAGCAAATGTAATACGCGACGGCGGTTGATGGCGTTGAGGATTCCTTCATGTGTGCAATTATTGCAGAATACTGAGATTGCGTCTTCGTCGCGACAATCTTTAATCTTGTCTTCGACAAGGAGAAATCTGGCCCAAAAGTGATGGACTGTTTCCTGAGACTGCTGTCGTATGTACATGAGATGGCGTATATCTGGGTGGGCGGGTGGCTTCAAATATGAACCCTGACCCAATTTGGGATTCAGAGTTTGAGAAACTTCCGAGCTTAATAGTTCGGGCTCTGGGATGTCAACCGATTTTTCAGGTCCACCGTCCGATTCTAGGTTCGGAGGACAGGGCGTGTCATTCCGCGGACAGATATCTGGATCTTCGAGCTCGGAAATCCGAACGTAGTTCGTCCTCAATATAGAGGAAGAGTTGTTGATTTGCTCCTCTACTACCGCTATCTGATGGATGATCGGCGGAGATTTGATTTCTCTCTGATCGGGTTTAAGCCCAATCCGATCATAGTCTGTAGCGACCCCCAAGGTAGCGATGCAATCCAGGAGTTCGTTTAAAGATGACAACTCCGTCGGATCCATCCGTTTGGAGTATTCGGAGTCAACACAGAGGCAATTTTTGATGACCCGAGAAGTCATCGTCGGCTTAACGGCCGGACGAGAGGTCATGGTAAAGCTGCCCAGCCAGAGGGTTTGGCCTGAGGCCAGGCCTCCTCCAGAGGTGATACCGTCCTTGATAACAAGGCGAGCCATCAATCCTGTCTTCGACGTCACAGTGAAACTCTCAATGAAAGCACCAATGTCGGTGTCAAAACCGATGGATCTCGGGTAGGGGGGTCCCGAACTGTGCGTCTAAGATCGATGGTAACAGGAGGCAGGGGACACGATGTTTTACCCAGGTTTGGGCCCTCTTGATGGAGGTAATACCCTACATCCTGCTTGATTGATATTGATGAGTATGAGGATTACAAGAGTTGATCTACCACGAGATCGTATTAGCTAAAACCCTAGAAGTCTAGCCTGTACTATTATGATTGCCTCTACGGACTAAACCCTCTAGTTTATATAGGCACCGGAGGGGACTAGGGTTGTACAAAGTCAATTATAGAGAAAGGAATCTTCATATCCAAACGCTAGGCTTGCCATCCATGCCAAGGAGAGTCCCATCCGGACACGGGAGAGAGTCTTTTGTCTTGTATCTTCATAGCCCATCAGTCTGGCCCATGTCCAATAGGTCGGACGCCCGAGGACCCCTTAATCCAGGACTCCCTCACCGGCCCTCCCCCTCCACTCCTTTATATACGGGGAAGGGGGGTACCCCATAGACAAACAAGTTGACATTGTCTTAGCCGTGTGCGGTGCCCCCTCCACCATAATCCACCTCGGTCATATCGTTGCAGTGCTTAGGCGAAGCCCTGCGCCAGTAGCTTCATCATCGCCATCATCACACCGTCATGCTGACGAAATCTCTCCCTTGACACTCAGCTGGATCAAGAGTTCGTGGGACATCACCGAGTTGAACATGTGCAGATCACGGAGGTGCCGTACTTTCGGTACTAGGATCGGTCGGATCGTGAAGACATACGACTACATCAACCGCGTTTTCATAACGCTTCTGCTTACAGTCTACGAGGGTACGTAGACAACACTCTTCCCCTCTCGTTGCTATGCATCACCATGATGGATCTTGTGTGTGCGTAGGATTTTTTTTGAAATTACTGCGTTCCCAACAGTGGCATCCGAGCCAGGTCTATGCGTAGATGTTATATGCACGAGTAGAACACAAAGGAGTTGTGGGCGTGGGTATATACATATTTCTTGCCGTCACTAGTTGATTCTTGATTCAGCAGTATTGTTGGATGAAGCGGCTTAGACCGACATTACGCGTACGCTTACGCGAGACTGGTTCTACAGACGTGCTTCGCACATAGGTGGCTGGTGGGTGTCAGTTTCTCCAACTTTAGTTGAATCGGATTCAATGAACAGGGTTCTTTCTGAAGATCAAAAGGCAATCACTATACCGTGTTGTGGTTTTTGATGCATAGGTAAGAACGGTTCTTGCTCAGCCCGTAGCAGCCACATAGAACTTCCAACAACAAAGTAGAGGACGTCTAACTTGTTTTTGCAGGGCATGTTGTGATGTGATATGGACAAGACATGATGACAAATTTTATTGTATGAGATGATCATGTTTTGTAACACAGTTATCGGCAACTGGCAGGAGCCATATGGTTGTCGCTTTATTATATGAAATGCAATTGCCATGTAATTGCTTTACTTTATCACTAAGCGGTAGCGATAGTCGTAGAAGCAATAATTGGCGAGACGACAATGATGCTTCGATGGAGATCAAGGTGTCAAGCCGGTGATGATGGTGATCATGACGGTGCTTTGGAGATGGAGATCAAAGGCACAAGATGATGATGGCCATATCTTATCACTTATATTGATTGCATGTGATGTTTATCCTTTATGCATCTTATTTTTCTTAGTTCGACGGTAGCATTATAAGATGATCTCTCACTAAATTTCAAGGTATAAGTGTTCTCCCTGAGTATGCACCGTTGCTACAGTTCGTCGTGCTGAGAGACCACGTGATGATCGGGTGTGATAAGCTCTACATTCACATACAACGGGTGCAAGCCAGTTTTGCACACGCGGAAAACTCGGGTTAAACTTGACGAGCCTAGCATATGTAGATATGGCCTTGGAACACTGAGACCGAAAGGTCGAGCGTGAATCATATAGCAGATATGATCAACATAGTGATGTTCACCATTGAAAACTACTCCATCTCACGTGATGATCGGACATGGTTTAGTTGATATGGATCACGTGATCACTTAGATGATTAGAGAGATGTCTATCTAAGTGGGAGTTCTTAAGTAATTTAATTAATTGAACTTTAATTTATCATGAGCTTAGTACCTGATAGTATTTTGCATGTCTATGTTGTTGTAGATAGATGGCCCGTGTTGTTGTTCCATTGAATTTTAATGTGTTCCTATAGAAAGCTAAGTTGAAAGATGATGGTAGCAACTACTCGGACTTGGTCCATAACTTGAGGATTATCCTCATTGTTGTACAGAAGAATTACATCCTGGAAGCACCTCTAGGTGACAAACCCGCTGTAGGAGCAACGCCAGATGTTGTGAACACCTGGCAGAGTAAAGCTGATGACTACTCGATAGTTCAGCGTGCCGTGCTTTACGGCTTAGAACCGGGACTTCAACGATGTTTTGAACGTCATGGAGCATATGAAATGTTCCAGGAGTTGAAGTTAATATTTCAAGCAAATGCCCGGATTGAGAGATATGAAGTCTCCAATAAGTTCTACACCTGCAAAATGGAGGAGAATAGTTCTGTCAGTGAACATATACTCAGAATGTATGGGTACCACAACCACTTGACTCAGCTGGGAGTTAATCTTCATAATGATAGTGTCGTTGACAGAGTTCTTCAATCACTACCACCAAGCTACAAGAGCTTCGTGATGAACTATAATATGCAAGGGATGGATAAGACTATTCCCGAGCTCTTTGCAATGCTAAAGGCTGCGGAGGTAGAAATCAAGAAGGAGCATCAAGTGTTGATGGTCAACAAGACCACCCGTTTCAAGAAAAAGGGTAAAGGGAAGAAGGGGAACTTCAAGAAGAATGGCAAGCAAGTTGCTGCTCAAGTGAAGAAGCCCAAGTCTGGACCTAAGCCTGAGACTGAGTGCTTCTACTCCAAAGGGACTGGTCACTGGAAGCGGAACTGCCCCCAGTATTTGGTGGAGAAGAAGGATGGAAAAGTGAAAGGTATATTTGATATACTTGTTATTGATGTGTACCTTACTAATGCTCGCAGTAGCGCCTGGGTATTTGATACTGGTTCAGTTGCTAATATTTGTAACTCGAAACAAGGGCTACGGATTAAGGGAAGATTGGCTAAGGACGAGGTGACGATGCGCGTGGGAAATGGTTCCAAAGTCGATGTGATCGCCGTCGGCATGCTACCTATACATCTACCTTCGGGATTAGTATTAAACCTAAGTAATTCTTATTTGGTGCCAGCGTTGAGCATGAACATTATATCTGGATCTTGTTTGATGCGAGACGGTTATTCATTTAAATCAGAAAATAATGGTTGTTCTATTTATATGAGTAATATCTTTCATGGTCATTGAGGGAGTCCTGGATTAGGGGGTCTCCGGATAGCCGGACTATCTCCATTGGCCGGACTGTTAGACTATGAAGATACAAGATTGAAGACTTCGTCTCGTGTTCGGATGGGACTCTACTTGGCGTGGAAGGCAAGCTAGGCAACACGTATATGGATATCTCCTCCTTTGTAACCGACCTTGTGTAACCCTAACCCTCTCCGGTGTCTATATAAACCGAAGGGTTTTAGTCCGTAGGACAACATACAATCCTACCATAGGCTAGCTTCTAGGGTTTAGCCTCTCTGATCTCGTGGTAGATCTACTCTTGTAACACCCATATCATCAATATTAATCAAGCAGGATGTAGGGTTTTACCTCCATCAAGAGGGCCCGGACCTGGGTAAAACTTTGTGTCCCTTGTCTCCTGTTACCATCCGGCCTAGACACACAGTTCGGGACCCCCTACCCGAGATCCGCTGGTTTTGACACCGACATTGGTGCTTTCATTGAGAGTTCTGCTGTGCTGTCGCCACCAGGAAGGATGTCTCGTCCCGTCTTTAAAGACGGCACTATCGCTGAGGGAGCTCTGGCTATCGGCCAAACTCTCCAGTTAGGTGGTTTTCTTATGACCGCCTGTTCGGCCGCTACGTCGACGATGACTTCTCGGGTCATCGAAAGCAATCTTCACGTCAACTCGGAACTCGCCGAGCAGTTAGATCCAATGGAGCTCTCTTCCCTGAACGAGCTCTTGGATCGCATCGCCGCCCTGGGAGTCGCTACAGACTACGATCAGATTGGGCCTCAACCCAATCTGAGAGAAATTAACTCTCCCCAGGTCACCCATCACGTTGCAGTGGTGGAAGAACAATGCGACAACCCTTCATCCATCTTAAGGACTAGCTATGTCCTGATTCCCGACCCCTAGCCGGATACCCGCGGAGGGGAGGATGTCACTCAAAGCCTGAACCCAGAATCAGGCAGCGGGCTAGATTTACCGGAAAACGTCCAAGAATACAAGCTTTCGAGTTCGGAAACTCCTTGGCCACTGAGCCTCAGATCGGGTGAGGATTCGGATTCAATTACACCCACCCACCCAAACATACGCGATCTATCCCAAATTAGGCAAGAGCCCGAAGAAACAGTACACCATTACTGGGCCAGATTCCTCCTGGTCAAGAACAGGATAAAGGACTGCCGCGAGGAAGACGCAATTTCATTCTTCTGCAATAATTGCATGGACAAGGGAGTCCTCAGTGCCATAAGTCGTTGCGAAATTACATGCTTTGCCGACTTGGTGTCCATAGTGCAAACGTACTGTGCGATGGAAAGCGCCTGGAAAACCGAAATAAAATTTTGGGATAATCCGGCCCTGAATACAAACCCAGTCCGAAATAAAAGGGTGCATTATCACAATACACCTGGGTTAACTACCAAAAAGCAAAAGCCCTCTATGGGGCAAGGAACCGTACTGGAGGGATGGCTCAACGGACCCTGCAAAATTCATAGTACAGCGGATGCGATACCAACGCACAGCCTTCGAGCATGCTGGATACTCCGGCAGGTGGCCAAAAGTGGTGAGGATCTACTCCTCCCAAAAACGACAAAGCACCACCCCGAAGACAACAATACGGCCTTAACGGTCTTTGAGACCTTCGCGTCAAATAATAGACGGAAGCGAACACTCCGCAACATGTCCGAAATCTGCCACATAGCAGAAACAAATCCTTGGAGCGACACGGCTATTACCTTCAATCCCAGTGACGAACCTAAATTCTGAATAGCCCGAGTACCAGCCGCACTGGTCCTCAGTCCAATCGTGGACGGCTTTCGACTCACCAAGGTACTCATGGACGGCGGCAGCGGATTAAACCTCATCTATGAGGAAACTCTTCAAAAGATGGAAATAGACTGGAGCCACATTAAGAAAAGCAGCACAACCTTTAGAGGAATCATCCCCAGTCGGGAAGCACGCTGCGCTGGAAAAATCACACTAGATGTGGTATTCGGCACGCCGAATAATTACAGGTCCGAAGAAATTACATTCCAAGTGGCCCCGTTCAGCAGCGGATACCACGCTCTGTTAGGGCGGGAGGCGTTTACAATCTTCCAAGCCATACCTCATTACGGGTACATGAAGCTCAAAATGCCTGGGCCCAATAGAATCATCACTCTTGCTAGTGATCCAGACATAGCACTCCACGCCGAAAATAAGACAGCTGCACTGGCCCTTGAGGCACTATCCGAAGCCCTAGCGGCCGAAGAACTAATTGCGCTGCGCTCCACGGTGAACAAGGATGACGTGATACTCGATAAAAGATCCAAGTCCACCTCCTTTAAGCCGGCGGACGAAATAGTCAAATTCCAAGTCCATCCAACGGACCCTACAAAAACAGCTTCCATCGGGGCACAATTAAACCCTGATGTCGACGCCGCATTGCGAGAGTTCCTACGCGAGAACTGGGACATTTTTTCCTGGCACCCTTCAGACATGCCAGGAATCCCACGCAGGCTGGCTGAACACAGCCTAAATATCCTAAAAGGATTCAAGCCATTCAAGCAGGCTCGTCGATGTTTCTCCGAGCCTAAAAGACAAGCCATGGGAGAGGAACTAGCCAAGCTATTGGAGGCCGGATTCATCAGAGACATAAAACATCCGGACTGGCTAGCAAACCTGGTGATGGTACCAAAGAAGGACAAATCCTGGCGCTTGTGCGTCGATTTTAAGGACCTTAACAAGGCTTGCCCAAAGGATCCCTTCCCCCTCCCCCACATCAATCAAATCATCGATGCTACCGCAGGACACGATTCATTGTGTTTCCTCGACGCATACTCTGGCTACCACCAAATCAAAATGGCAGAGCCAGACCAAGCCGCAACGGCATTCATCACACCATATGACCCATTCTGCTTCAACACAATGCCCTTCGGGCTAAAAAACATCGGTGCAACATATCAGCGCATGATTCAGACATGCCTGGCAAACCAGATCGGCAAAACAGTGGAGGCATACGTGGATGACGTGGTCGTTAAAACCAAGCATGTCGAAACTCTAGTAGACGACTTGAGGCTCACATTCGACAACCTCCGAACATATGACATCAAGCTCAATCCGGAAAAATACGTCTTCGGCGTACCAGCAGGAAAGCTCCTGGGATTCATTGTCTCCAGTAGAGGTATTGAAGCTAATCCGGCCAAAATCCGAGCGTTGTCATAGTTGGCTACCCCAACAAACCTCAAACAAATACAAAAACTAACTGGATGTGTGGCGGCTCTAAGCCGCTTTATCTCCCGCTTGGGAGAAAAGGCATTACCCCTTTATCGCCTCCTCCGGTGCACCGAACACTTCGAGTGGACGGACGCCACCACGGCCGGACTCAATGAAATAAAAGCCATATTGGCAACAAACCTAGTCTTGGCCGCGCCAAACATTGGCAAACCAATGCTATTATACATTGCGGCAACTCATCAAGTAGTAAGCGCAGTGCTTGTCGTCGAGCGAGAAGTGGATGGACACAAATTTCCCATTCAAAAGCCGGTTTACTATGTGTCCACTGTCCTTACTCCATGCAAATCGTGGTACCCACATTATCAAAAGATAGCGTACGCGGTATTTATGGCATCCCAGAAGCTGCGACACTATTTTCAAGAGTGTTCGATAACGGTAGCCTCGGAAGTACCACTTAACGATATTATAAACAACCGCGACGCGACGGGTCGGATTGCCAAATGGGCCATTGAGCTCCTCCCGTTCGACATAACTTACAAGCCACAGTGAGCTATTAAATCGCAATTTTTGGCTGACTTCGTCGCTGAATGGACGGAAGCTGAACTCCCTAAAGAGTACGGCACATATTCAAACTGGATCATGCACTTCAACGGCTCCAAAATGTTGGCTGGTCTGGGGGCTGGCGTCGTTTTGACGTCCCCAACAGAAGACACCGTTCAATACGTACTGCAGATAATGTATACGGACTCCAACAATGCAGCCGAATATGAGGCCCTTCTACATGGTCTCCGGATGGCAGTATCCATGGGTATTCAACGCCTAGAGGTGCGCGGGGATTCAAACCTTGCAATATCCCAAATAAATGGAGACTTTGATGCCAAGGATCCAAAAATGGCCGCTTATCGCAATGCCGTCCTAAAAATGTCAGCCCGGTTCGAGGGGCTCGAATTTCACCATGTGGCTCGGGAAAACAATCAGGCGGCAGATATCCTCGCCCGCATTGGCGCAAAACGCGACGCGGTCCCTCCCAACATTTTCCTGGAAAGGCTTTTCAAGCCATCCGTAGCATGGGAAGGGGACACCGGTAACAACAGTCCGGACCCGGCCAAAATACCCGATATCGAACTCTCTGACACAATCGGAGGCTCCGCCATCGAAATAACACAATCAGCCCATGAAATAATGGCCATCATTGCCCCGTGGACAAAACCATTCCTGGCCTACCTAATTAGACAGGAACTTCCGGAGGACCAAAATGAGGCACGATGCATAGTGCGGCGATCCAAAGCCTACATGGTCCACGAGGGAGAATTGTACAAAAAAAGCGCTACCGGAGTCCTTCAAAGGTGCATCTCCGAAGAAGAAGGGCGGAATCTTTTGGCAGAAATTCACGCCGGACTCGGTGGCCATCACGCCGCAGCCCGGGCTCTTGTAAGCAAGGCCTTCCGCACATGATTTTATTTGCCAACGGCCCGGGCAGATGCACAAGACTTGGTCCAATGTTGCACCGGTTGCCAGCTCTTTGCAAATCAAAGCCACATGCCACCCACCGCCCTCCAAACAATCCCCATTACATGGCCCTTCGCGGTCTGGGGGCTTGACATGGTCGGACCCCTTAAAGGGGGGACCCACAAGAAAAAAAATACTTATTGGTCATGGTGGATAAATTCACCAAATGGATAGAGGCTAAACCGGTAAAAACAGCCGAATCCGGACCGGTGATAGATTTCATATCCGGGGTCGTACACCGTTACGGCGTCCCCCACAGCATCATCACTGATAACGGCACGAACTTCACGGCCGACAAGGTAAAACTCTGGTGTAGCAAAATGGGCATCAAGCTCGATTACGCTTCAGTCTATCACCCACAAACCAACGGTCAAGTCGAACGAGCAAATGGTCTTATAATGAGCGGCATTAAACCCCGATTAGTGCGCTCCTTAACGGAGTCCGATACGCACTGGGTAGAGGAGCTCGACTCCGTACTCTGGGGACTGCGTACCACGCCGAATCGTAGTACTGGATATACACCATTTTTTATGGTGTACGGCGCAGAGGCAGTCCTGCCCTGTGACTTAATTCATGACTCACCTCGAGTGCGCATGTATGAAGAAAGAGAAGCCGAGCTCGATCGGCAGGACGGTATGGATACATTGGAGGAAGAGCGCGACGTAGCCAAAGCCCGTTCCGCATTTTACCAGCAACAGGCTTGCAGATACCAAAGCAGAGAAGTACGGGCCAAAACTTATAACGTTGGCGAACTAGTTCTACGGCTGCCGGATAAGAAAAAGAACAAGCTCGAGCCCAAATGGGAAGGTCCCTTCATTATCAACCAAGTCCTGACCGGTGGAGCGTACCGACTGCGGGATGCATCGACCAGTCGACTCGAGCCGAACCCATGGAACGCAGCCAGGCTCCGAAGATTCTACGCCTAGCTCCGGACTTTATGTTAGTCCCCTCCCTTCGTCCATTTTCTGCATATGCATCATCCGTCTTGTTTCCCTTTCTTTCTTTTTATTTCCCTAGGACTTCAAGGGTCACCTTGTGCCTCACTCATACATCACAGATGCGCTAGCCGCACTCTTCATACCTGGGGGCTTCTCACACAGAAGCTTAAATTATTTACCTGGGCCCCACGCCCAACACATGTGTTATACTTCCGCATGTACCTTTTTTCACCATTATATGCATCGATATGACTTAAGTTTTGGCCAAGCTGGGTTGCCTGGCTCTTGTATTTATGCCCTACGTTCCCGTTAATTCGGCTAGGGCATAAGGGGAGCACCTCTGCGATTGTTACCGCCGGGTCAGCCGGACGTGTACCTCAGACTGGGTGAAGCCAAAAGCTAGCGTTCTTAAGAGAATATTCGGTCGGTGAACAAAAGATGACTTTTATTTATTATCCATATCTGCCCCCAAACGTTTTCACTGCGCTTCTTGTCGCAGTCCGGACATGCACTTTAGGGCATGCCTACCCAGGGAAAGGAACCCTTAACGAAACTATTCTCTCTAGAAGATGTTTCTTACTATCCATGTAATATAACATAACTAGTTGGACACTTGTCTGATAAAGCACTAATGACCCCTACGCCTGGTCTCCACGCATGCCCCGGTTCTTATATAACCGAGAGGGTATTCGGATACACTCCGGACTGTTGGGTCCCGAGGTTGAAGCGAAAAGGTCCGCCACGACAAACGATCTACAATCCGGCTAGAAGGCGTCGTATATGTCACTTGACAATTACATAGTCAATTTGACTGGTTGAATTCCTCTTCAATACCATCCAATAGGCTGTCTAGTCTACAGTCCTGTTGGGAATACTTTGCGGCCAATTCTACTTGGTCGTACACTAAATTCACAGGGATCTCCTTGCCATCAGGCCCCACAGGTCCGACTTCGGCCATGTGGTTTGGGTCAGCCTTCGTGTACTGTGTCTTCACCATCACCCAAGCTTCCCTGGCGCCCTGACGACAGGCCGATATCTTCCATAATCGGAAGCGCCGCCGTTCTCCCTTCAGCTTTTCTACAAGCTCTCCAAGGCCTTCGGGTATGGAGACGGACGGCCACAAGGCCTGGGCAACGCCTTGCATCACCTGCCGAACTCGTTCGTGCAACTGTGCGAGCTTGGGAAGAAGATCACCCGTCGAACTAGGCATCTCCTCGGAAGGACGACCTGTTAACATACCTACAGACATAACTCTGTCAGCCAGCTTCCTCGCCGAACTCTTTTTTAAAGTTCGTTCAAGCACTTACTAAATATGCCGCATCAAAGCCGTTGATTCTCCTTAACAGAGTCCGACAGTTGGGCACGGACATCTTTTAGTTCCACGCCCAGCTTGGTGTTGGCATCTTGGAGATCATTCTTCTCCTGCCTCACCCTTGTAAGCACGCTCTCACCAGCCTTCAGCTGGCGTATGAGCTGTTGCTTATCCGGATTCACTCCAACGTCATCTGCAATTTTATCGTCAGATCTGCATATAAAGCCGCATTATAATATGATACTTATCATTTGACGGATATGTTACCAGAGGGGGTCTCTTTGCGCTCCCCTGCTGCGGCCAGTGCGGCCTGAAGTTGGGCTTTGCACTCTTCCAGCTCCTGGGACAGTTGAGTATTCTTTTCTGTAAGAACCTACATAACAAATGATCCTTAAATCAGTTATCCTAATTCTTTCAAGTCTCAGGGGCTACTGATATATATAATCATCAAATTTTCTCACCCGTATGTCTTTTACATACTGTTCCGTGGCTCTGGCTAGACCATTTTGAGCGACACGGAGGTGTGCGTCTCCCGATTAAAGGCATCCAATGCCTCTAGGGAGAAACAAGCATCACGAAGAACAGTCCGGCGACGCCTGTGGTTCATGGCACTTTCCACCTCGGAATGGGTGGCGGACAGTCTATCCGTATCCTCTGTCGGAGGAGCACCCGACACACGCCTTGTACTCATTCCCACCTCTGAGTCCGGCCTTGGAGCCTGGCTTGTGGAGGCGCGATTGGTAGCCTCTCCGGGTATAGTCTGGCGAGCGCTCTTTTTCCTGAAAAGAAGGCGTGGGCGTTAGTATGCCTCTATAAATAATGTCTTGTAATAAAGACGGCGCGCCATACCGCTGCGCCAGTGCCTCAATCCGGACTGCAGATCTTTTCAGCCTGCCTGGCCTAGCGGCCCCTTGTTGGCTAGTTGCCACGGGCTCGGCCTTCTGCCCTGAGACCTCCCCTGCAAAACACGGCTGTTATACAACAATAAAAAAAGGAGCACAAGGATGGATCCCTTTTTAAGTACTGGGACTTCGGTCTCAGTCACCCGTGAGGCTGGAACTAGCCCGGGTAATCGGCCGTAATGGCTACCAAGGTATTGTCATTACTCCCTTGGTAAAATACCCCGTCAATCAGCTCCATGGATATGTTCGGATCCTCCTGAGAAGCCGGGTCAAGGGACTATCCAGGGTCCTCGGGCTGTGGAGGAGGGCTATTTATCTCCTTTACTGCTTGGCGCAGCTCCTGCGATGAAATCGCTAGAATGAATACTTAACTTACGGGAATACGAAACAGATGGGCGAGAAAAAGTCTCCGCTTACCCAGCTCGGAGGATTGTACATGGAGAATCCGCCCTGTGGGTTGACATGATGGAATTCCTCCTCTTCTCCCTTGTACAAAGTGGACAAGATCTTTATTAGACCAGCAGCCGATCCCGGCCCTTTGCGGCCGTGGCGGGTGGCGTCCTCCTCCCCGTTGAAATCCCACATGGGGTGGCCTCTATACTGGAGCGGCTGCACCCCCCGCATAATGCATATAGCCATGACCTCGATCAAGGTCAATCCGGATCGAGCTAAAGAACTTATCCGGCTCATCAGATAAAGAATGTCCCTGTCGTCTTCCTCCAGGGAGCTCCGAGGGCGCCAGCTCCGACGCTTCTTCAAAGGGGCATTGTCGAACTCAGGAAGGCCGATCCGAATAGGGTCCGGAAGGGGGACATCTTCTATATAAAACCATTCTGAAGGCCAGTCTTCGGACGTCTTCTTCGGAGTCCCGGACAAGTATCCGGTCCCGGAAATACGCTACACTTCGGCTCCGCCCACTTGATATATTGATCCCTTCTTAGAACGGGGCACAAGGCAGAACAACTTCTTCCACAGAGCGAAATGAGCCTCACAACCCAAAAATAACTCTCAAAGGGCTACGAATCCCGTGATATGCAGCAGGGAGGCAGGCGTGAGGTTGTGTAGCTGGAGGCCATAGAACTCCAGAAGCCCCCGGAGAAACGGATGAATTGGAAATCCGAGCCCTCTTACCAGATAAGGGACAAGGCATACCCGCTCTCCCTTAGAGGGATTGGGACGACTCTCCGCTTGCTCTCCGCCATTATAGGTGGCAAGCCCGGCTCGAACCGGGACCAGGTACGCTGGGGGAAGAAATCCCTTGGACTGAAGCATCACCAATTTGCTGTGCGGGATGGAACATCTCTCCCAATCTCCAGGCTTGGAACTGGGGGTGCGAGAGGAGGAGCTGCGTCGACCGGCCATGCTGGAATGGATCTCTGTTGGGTGCGCTTCGATGAAGACTCGGCAAGTGAGGATGATGTGATTTGGATCTGAATCCTCGTCTTTTTAAATAGGCGGCTCATTTACATAGCTAGGGGGGTAAATATGAAAACACCCTGGCTCTTCACATTCGCTCGACACGTGGAAAGTGGCCATTATTGGGCGCAGAAGCCAAGGAGTACAAACCGTCACAAGAAACCGGACATTATTTCAACAGGTACACATAATTTGGAGAGGAACCCGCCCTGCAATGCCGAAGATAACACTGCGCGCCGGACTCGTCGTCATTGAAGCCTGGTTCGGGGGCTACTGAGGGAGTCCTGGATTAGGGGGTCTCCGGATAGCCGGACTATCTCCATTGGCCGGACTGTTAGACTATGAAGATACAAGATTGAAGACTTCGTCTCGTGTCCGGATGGGACTCTACTTGGCATGGAAGGCAAGCTAGGCAATACGTATATGGATATCTCCTCCTTTGTAACCGACCTTGTGTAGCCCTAACCCTCTCTAGTGTCTATATAAACCGAAGGGTTTTAGTCCGTAGGACAACATACAATCATACCATAGGCTAGCTTCTAGGGTTTAGCCTCTCTGATCTCGTGGTAGATCTACTCTTGTAACACCCATATCATCAATATTAATCAAGCATGACGTAGGGTTTTACCTCCATCAAGAGGGCTCGAACCTGGGTAAAACTTCATGTCCCTTGTCTCCTGTTACCATCCGGCCTAGATGCACAGTTCGGGACCCCCTACCCGAGATCTGCCGGTTTTGACACCGACAGTCATGCACCCTTGATGAGTGGTCTATTTTTACTAAATCTTGATAGTAGTGATACACATGTTCATAGTATTGAAGCCAAAATATGCAAAGTTGATAATGATAGTGCAACTTATTTGTGGCACTACCGTTTGGGTCATATTGGTGTAAAGCGCATGAAGAAACTCCATTCTGATGGACTTATGGAATCACTTGATTATGAACCACTTGGTACTTGCGAACCATGCCTCATGGGAAAGATGACTAAAACTCCGTTCTCCGGAACAATGGAGCAAGCAACAGAGTTATTGGAAATCATACATACTGATGTATGTGGTCCAATGAACGTTGAGGCTCGCGGTGGATATCGTTATTTTCTTACCTTCACATGTGATTAGAGCAGATATGGGTATATCTACTTAATGAAATGTAAGTCTGAAACATTAGAAAAGTTTAAACAATTTTAGAGTGATGTGGAAAATCATCGTAACAAGAAAATGAAGTTTCTGTGATCTGATCATGGAGGTCAATATTTGAGTTATGAGTTTGGACTTCAATTGAAGCAATGAAGAATAGTTTCGCAACTCACGCCACTTGGAACACCACAACATAATGGTGTGTCCGAACGTCGTAACCGCACTTTGTTAGATATGGTGCGATCTATGATGTCTCTCACTGATTTACCGCTATCATTTTGGGGTTATGCTTTAGAGACGGCTGCATTCATGTTAAATAGGGCACCATCAAAATCCATTGAGACGACACCTTATGAACTGTGGTTTGGCAAGAAGCCCAAGTTGTCGTTTCTTAAAGTTTGGGGCTACGGTGCTTATGTGAAGAAGCTTCAACCTCGTAAGCTCGAACCCAAATCGGAGAAATGTGTCTTCATAGGATACCCAAAGGAGACTGTTGGGTACACCTGCTATCACAGATCCGAAGGTAATATATTCGTTGCTAAAAATGGATCTTTCTAGAGAAGGAGTTTCTCTCGAAAGAAGTGAGTGGGAGGAAAGTAGATCTTGATGAGGTAATTGTACCTTCTCCCGAGTTGGAAAGTAGTTCATCACAGAAATCAGTTCCAGTGATGCCTACACCAATTAGTGAGAAAGTTAATGATGATGATCATGAAACTTCAGATCAAGTTACTACCAAACCTCGTAGGTCAAGTAGAGTACGTTCTGCACCAGAACAGTACGGTAATCCTGTTCTGGAGGTCATGTTACTTGACCACGACAAACCTACGAACTATGAGGAAGCGATGATGAGCCCTGATTCCACAAAATGGCTTGAGACCATGAAATTCGAGATGGGATCTAAGTATAAAGAACAAAGTATGGACTTTGATTGACCTGCCCGATGATCGGTGAGCCATTAAGAATAAATGGATCTTCAAGAGGAAGATGTACGTTGATAGTAGTGTTACTATATACAAAGCTCGAATTGTTGCAAAAGGTTTTCGACAAGTTCAAGGTGTTGACTATGATGAGATTTTCTCACTCGTATCGATGCTTAAAAGTCTGTCCGAATCATGTTAGCAGTTGCTGCATTTATGAAATCTGGCAAATGGATATCAAAACTACATTCCTTAATGGATTTATTAAAAAAAGAGTTGTATATGATGCAACCAGAAGGTTTTGTCAATCCTAAAGGTGTTAACAAAGTGTGCAAGCTCCAGCGATCCATCTATGGACTGGTGAATGCAACTCGGAGGTGGAATATATGCTTTGATGAGTTGATGAAAGCATATAGTTTTATACAGACTTGCGGTGAAGCCTGTATTTACAATAAAGTGAGTTGGAGCATTACAACCTTTCTAATAAGTATATGTGAATGACATATTGTTGATAAAAAATGATGTAGAATTATCTGGAAAGCATAAAGGAGAATTTGAAAGGAGTTTTTCAAAGAAAGTATTACCTGTAAAGCTACTTACATATTGGGCATCAAGATCTATAAAGATAGATCAAGACATTTAATAAGACTTTCGATGAGTACATACCTTGATAAGATTTTGAAGGAGTTCAAAATGGAACAGTCAAAGAAGGAGTTCTTGACTATGTTACAAGGTGTGAAGTTGAGTAAAGACTCAAAACCCGACCACGGCAGAAAATTGAAAGAGAATGAAAAGTAATTCCCTATGCCTCAGTTATAGTTTCTACAAAGTATGCTATGCTGTGTACCAGACCTATTGTGTACCTCACCATAAGTTTGGCAAGAGGGTACAATAGTGATCCATGAGTGGATCACTGGACATCAGTCAAAAATATCCTTAGTGGAATAAGGAAACATTTCTCGGTCATGGAGGTGACAAAGAGTTCGTCGTAAAGAGTTACGTCGATGCAAGCTTTGACACCGATCTGGATGACTCTAAGTCTCGATCTAGATACATATTGAAAGTGGGAGCAATTAGCTAGAGTAGCTCCGTGCAAAGCATTGTAGACATAGAACATTTGCAAAATACATACGGCTCTGAATGTGGCAGACCTGTTGACTAAATTTCTCTCACAAGCAAAACATGATCACTCTTTGGGTGTTAATCACATAGCGATGTGAACTAGATTATTGACTCTAGTAAACCCTTTGGGTGTTAGTCACATGGAGATGTGAACTAATCACATAAAGATGTGAACTATTGCTGTTCAATCACATGACGATGTGAACTAGATTATTGACTCTAGTGCAAGTGGGAGACTGAAGGAAATATGCCCTAGAGACAATAATAAAGTTGTTATTTATATTTCCTTATATCGTGATAAATGTTTATTATTCATGCTAGAATTGTATTAACCAGAAACTTAGTACATGTGTGAATACATAGACAAACAGAGTGTCACTAGTATGCCTCTACTTGACTAGCTCGTTAATCAAAGATGGTTATGTTTCCTAACCATAGTCATGAGTTGTCATTTGATTAATGGGATCACATCATTAGAGAATGATGTGATTGACTTGACCCATCCGTTAGCTTAGCACGATGATTGTTTAGTTTGTTGCTATTGCTTTCTCCATAACTTATACATGTTCCTATGACTATGAGATCATGCAACTCCCGAATACCGGAGGAACACTTTGTGTGCTACCAAATGTCACAACGTAACTGGGTGATTATAAAGGTGCTCTACATGTGCCTCTGATGGTGTTTGTTGAGTTGGCATAGATCGAGATTAGGATTTGTCACTCCGATTGTCGGAGAGGTATCTCTGGGCCCTCTCGGTAATGCACATCACTATAAGCCTTGCAAGTAATGTGACTAATGAGTTAGTTATGGGACGTTGCATTACGGAACGAGTAAAGAGACTTGCCGGTAACGAGATTGAACTAGGTATTGAGATACCTACGATCGAATCTCGGGCAAGTAACATACCGATGACAAAGGGAACAATGTATGTTATTATGTGGTTTGACCGATAAAGATCTTCGTAGAATATGTAGGAACCAATATGAGCATCCAGGTTCCGCTATTGGTTATTGACCGGAGACGTGTCTTGGTCATGTTGTAACGCCCCGGACACACCCGCCGGTGGTCGTTACTCCTGGCGGGATCTAGACTGGCTCCACAGATCAATACTAGTCTTTTTTGCGCACTTTGTCCTCACTCGTGCACACTCAGGAGCAACTTCCGACCGGTCACCCATCCTGAAATTACTCCAAGCTGAGCACCCTTAACTTTGGAGTTCTGTCCGAATGGGCTTCCAAAAAAGAAGGAATTCCTTATTGATATGAGTAGTCTATCATCCCTCTTAAGCCAGGCTATCACATACACCCCCACTCAAAGGAACCGACGTCCTCGTCGGGCCATAGGAACGTTCCCTCTTGACACATACGTCTATGCATCCAGTTCGGTACATGTGCCATGCCGGGTGCCACAACGGGTCACAAGCGTCATGAACAACATGATCGCGCACCTGTCCACAAACATCTATGTAACCGCGAGGGTTGGCTCTGATACCAACTTGTAACGCCCCGGAAACACCCGCTAGTGGTCGTTACTCCTGGCGGGATCTAGACTGGCCCCACAGATCAACACTAGTCTTTTTTGCACACTTTGTCCTCACTCGTGCGCACCCGGGAGCAACTTCCCGGTCGGTCACCCATCCTAAAATTACTCCAAGCTGAGCACGCTTGACTTAATTCTTATTCTTGTTTTATTCAAGTGATTAATTCCTTATTCCGGAGGTTCATCAAAATTCTTGATTTCATTTGTTCATCTTTCTTTCCGGAGTTCCAAGTTTTTCTCGGTTATATCATCGTGAAGCTCCATTTAATCACTGCAAGGATTCATCTTATTCTTTTCAAGCTTCTTTTCCTTGCGACCTTTTTTTATCTATCCGGAGTTCTTTGAGAGTTTCTTCATGGTGGTTCATCAAGGATTCTTTTCATTCTTCAATTGTTCGCCAAGATTTCTCTCGAAGTTATGATCCGCCAAGCTATACTTCAAGTATTATTCATTGCGCATTCTGAACTGCAATTGTTCTCCATTATCCTCCGAGGTGGGATTATGTCATTCTTGACAATTTCCCTTCGTGTTTCATGCTTCACAAGTTGTTTGGAATGACATATTTTAAACCCATCATTTTCAATTCATTCATGAGATCCTTTGCAACCCATCAGTCTCTTCATTGGAGTTATATTGGGTTATATTTCACCTAAAGTTTTCCCTAAGGAATGTTGCTATTTATGGTGCTTATAATGACCCAAGTTCTTCATTTATCCTCCTGGTGAAATAAGTTTCTTGTCTCCTTGTTGATATCAATCCAATCTATTGTTTCCGTTAGTGGCAGAATTTCACCTCATAGTTTTGAGATGTTCTCCATAAGCCCACTACAAGCTTATCCTTTCGTTGTTGATAACCCAACAACTCCATTCTAGCATTTCCTGTAAGCATGCTCTTTTAAGATCTTGTTTTCCTCCATTCAGTAAATTCCATTCTTTCATTTCTTCCAGAGGCATTGTGATGTTGCACTCTTCGAACCATCATCCCGTTTTTGTAAAAGATCATGTTCGTTTCCTTGCTTATCCATTTAACATGGGTGTTGTGTCCTTTGCTCAAGTTCTTTTCATCTTATAAAGTCTTGTTTATCTTGTTTCAACCGGAGTGCTTGCATGTACTTCTTGTCCATTGCAACCCTTTTCTTATGTCTTTCAACCTACAAGGTTCTAATAATGTTCCCTGTTCCTCTTTTCTAACGGAGTGTTTTCAACTTTGTTCATCTTTGTTCTATTCTTTCTTTCAATTTGTACAACCTCTCAAGGCTCGTGGTTTCACTCATTTGTCCAAGAAGCAACTTAGTTTTACCTCTTCTCTTTCTCTTTCGTTTCTCTCTGGTGCCATCCTAGATCTCGGGACGAGATTCTCTTGTAGTGGTGGAGTGTTGTAACGCCCCAAGACCGACACTCCAGACGCCTCCCATGTTTTTCGTTGTCGCGGTGTGTTTCATTTGTGCTTGCTCTTTTATTTTTGCATTGCATCATGTGATCATGCCATCATGTCATTAATCTTTGCATCTCAACTCAACTAATAAATTGCATAGATGGTTGATCTATTTAAATCGAGGGAAGAGTGACTTATCTTTATAACATATCCTCCCAATATTAGGGACCCATATTAAATATTTCTTTAATTTGGAATTCACCATAACACACTTGCAAATTATCCCAATGCCTTTGTTATCTCAATTCTTGGTCTCCAACCTTGCCATATATTCTTTCATCATTTTCCGGAGCTCCACCAAAAATCCGAACATTTTTGGGACCTTCCCAACCCTCACTTCCTATTCAAACCATTTGATTTTAAATCAAATGAGTTTGAATTTAAACTTTTGGTCATGCCCACTTCTATTTTTCCTGGTTCAAGCTCATTTTTATGAGTCCGGGAAACTAACCGCATGCCCAAATTCTTTCTCTAACCCCCTCTTCCTTTTTCTTATCTCTATGCTTTCTGTTAAAGGAAATAGAGAGAGAGCAGAGCCCAGCTGGCCACTTGGGCCTCCTAGCTAGGCCGGACCATTAGCCCAGCCGCCCTCCCAACCCTAGCCGCAACCCTTGCCCGATTCCATCTCTCTCGACCCCCTCTTCTCTCTCTCATTTTTCCTCTGCTGCACACCTCCCCTTCTCCTCAGCGCCGCCTTTGTTGGATCATGGGTTCTGGCAAAACCCTCAAGGTTCGAACACTGGGGTGCGCGCGAAGACCTCCCCCTACCGATCCACGTCCTAGCTTCGCTAAGATCTTACGTGCTAACTCGATGAACTCGAAACACAAGGGACTCAAGATTTATACTGGTTCGGGCCACCATTGTGGTGTAATACCCTACTCCAGTGTGGTGTGGTGGATTGCCTCTTGGGCTGAGGATGAACAGTACAAGGGGAAGAACAACCTCCTGAGGAGAGGTGTTCTTGTGCTCGGTGAGCTTGTGGTGGTTCTGGTTTCTCTCGATCAACCGATCCCCCTAGATATGGTGGTGGCTAGTCCTATTTATAGAGGCCCTGGTCCTCTCCCCAAATATTGAGCGGGAGGGGAGCCAACAATGGCCAATTCGAAAGGGGACAACTAGTACAACTTATCCTGACAAAAGTGGTCTTCGCCTGTCAAAGGCTCTGGTGGTGACGCCGTCTTGGGCTCCATGGTGACCTCCATCTTGCCGTCCTGCTGGTCTTGGTCTCGTTGCACTGATATGGAAAGCTTTGCTTGACGCCTCGGTACTCCGCGCCTGCGTTTTGTTCCCTTGGCACAAAATAGGAAACAAGGACACTGTGCGTGCTGGCGCCCACCTGGCGCACGCCTGACCTCGATCGTCATGGCTCACGTCATCAGAACCTCGCGAGGTTTGCCTTGCCTTGAACTCTCCGCCCCTCATGAGCCAGCCTGGTGAGGCCGCTCCCGAGGAGGTCTTGTGTCGTCCGCCTCGCGAGGCCTGGCCCCTCGCGAGGGTCTTGAGTCCTTGCTGGCGAATATGGGTCGTACGGGCCCGCTCGTAGAGCCATGCCGTGGGCCGCAGGCAGGCAGGTCTGGGGACCCCCGTTCCCAGAATGCCGACAGTAGCCTCCGGGCCCAAGGCGCCCTCGGGCTTGGCTTCGAGGCGAAGCCAAAGGGGCAAGTGCGGAGCGCCGCGGGCCCCAATAGCATGCGTCTTTGGTCGACGTGTGGTGGTTGATTGGACGTGGGCGTCTTCGCTTCCGCACGCTGCCTTGGAATCCGCCTGGCTATGCGGCCACGGCAACCTACACAGTTATTCTTCCATCGCCTGCGCCATACTCCTCCGATTCCTCTGCTTCCCCCGGACTCCGCTCCTCTTTCCAATCTGACCTGAGCCCTGCTCACTCCATCGTCATGGCGCCGATGCAAGCGGATAAGGGGAAGAAGCCTCTGTCTTCGGCTAGTGCGCCCCCGGCCACCGAGCCCGCAGTTGGCCGGTCGCTGGTGCTCAACAATGAGGCCATTGGCAAGGTGCGTCCCATGCTCGCCTCCAGCTTCAATGAGTGTGGAAAGACGATGGCTTGGCCTGCGTCTCGTGCTCGCAATGACCGGGCAGACACTAATGTACCATTCTTCATCGACGCCCTTTGGGCTAGCTTGGTTCCTCACTTCTCCGCCTTCTTCAATGCTGTGCTGGCGCATTATCAGATCCACATGCTGCACCTTGATCCTCAATCAGTGACCCTTCTCGCCGTCTTCGCCTTTGTTTGCGAGGCCATGGTAGGCATTGCCCCCTCAGTGGCCCTTCTCCCCCACTTCTTCTCGCTGCACCTGATTGATCCCCAACAGAGCTCAGGATGCATGAGCTTTCAGGCCGTGGCGGTGACGGCCGGCGCGGGGATTGACTTCGAGCTCCCACCATCCACGAGTGGGTTTCGGCACGGTGGGTATTTGTTGATGTCGGAGTGCTCAGCCCCCTGCTCTTTTCTCCGTCAGCGCCAGCTATTCCTAGCTCCGGTTGGTGCGATCAAAGGCTCACCGATCCGCGCCTTGCCCCTGGCTGGCTCAGGCTGAAGTGGCTCGAGGACCTTGATGTGACTGCGCCTATGGTGGTGAAGGAGTTTGTCCGGCGCCGGATCGCCCCGCTTCAGCGCCACTCACAACCGATGTGGGCCTTGCTCAATAGCAAGGACCACACGAGACTTCAGGAGTCCAGGATCCCCCTCGAGGCACGACGAATGGTGCTCGAGGTCCTAACGGGTGTCCCGCTGCCAGATGACATGCCGAGGAAGAGTTGCCTTCTGTACCGCTGCTTGAACAAGCGACATTCGCAGAGCAGATGCCCGCCTTTGATGAGTGGGGGCTGCGTCTAGTCGGCCTCGTGGGGCCTTGTGAGAACCCCATCATCGTGGTTCCTCTTCTCGCTACTGGTGCCAAGCTCACCCCCAGTGTGGATGCGGGGGGGGGGGGGGGGGGGCGAGCACCGGTGGGGGCTGATGGCGAAGGTGCCGAGATGCTGATGCCGCCTAGGGCTCCTGAGGCGTCATCCTCAGGAACTCGCGACTCTTGCCCTAGGGCGGCAGTTGAGGAGGTGACACAGCCTACGTCTCTCGAGGCCGGGGCTCCTAAGACCTCGATAGGTCGCTGCGAGGCAGGGCCTGATGGCTCCCCTCAGCTTGGCGCTCCTGAGACTTCCCCTTTGAGCGCTTCTCCAGTTGCGCCTCGTGTTGGCCACCATGCCCAGCGCTTCGGTCGGCTTTGTGTGGACTTCGAAGAGCTCCACAAGAGGAAGGGGTCCCCAAGCAGCGGCACCTTCGGGTCGTTAAAGCAGAGAAAGTACATCGCCGTTGATGAGTAAGTACCTTATCTTGGTGATTCTCCACGTGTTGCTTCCCTTCTTGATAATATCTCTTCAGGATTCCTTCTGCCAAGGCCGCAAGATCTCCTGAGGAGCAGCATCCTCTCACCTCACTTCTCCTGCTAGGCTCGAGCGCTTCAAGCCCGCGCTCTGCTCATGGTGTGGAGTCAACCGGGGAAGTCGGCCCGTCGACAAGGTGTCTCAAGCTCGCGCCTTCGCCGTCTTTTCTTTGCGGCCTTGTTCGGAGTACAACAAGCATGCCAAGGGTTCCTCCCCTAGTCGTGGATGGCGATTGGTTGGCTTCGATCCTGGGGTCTTCTTCAAGCAGCGGGCCTTTACTCACTCGGGCCCCTCGCGAGGCCCGCCCCGCAAATGGGTGGGTGCCAGCCCCAGCGCCCTACTAAAAGGGGGCGAGCCGCTTCGAGCCCCATCCGCGGTCCTCGCAGTGGAGGATGAAGTCAGAAGCATGCTTGAGTCGGCGCAAGAAAGGAGCGTCATTCGCCACGAGCTCTTTCAGGAGACGATGAGCGCGATGAACCAGCTTGGTGAAGAGCTCGTGGATATGGACGCGCGCCTCGTGGACGAGGGTCTTCGGCTGGTGGAGGAGCGGCACAAGATGAAGGTGGCCATCAACCTCGGGCGCCACCAGTGCAAGCTCGACAATGTGAAGGCCGAGGCTTCCCTCGCAGCCTCCCGTGAGGCCTACTCCCGAGCTCTGGAAGAGGCTCGGGAAGCTGACCGCCGTCGCGAGGTTGTGGAGAAGCGCGCGTGGGAGCTCCAAGCCTGGAGCACCGTCTTGGATCAGCAAGTGGAGGCGCGCAGAGCCGCCCTTGCGTCGTTGAGGGGGACGCCCGCCGAAGAGGAAGAGATCCGAAAGCGCGAGGAGGCACTGGCGCTGGAAGCCGTGGAGCGTAGCCTTGAGCTCGAACGACTGAAGACGAGGAAGCGTAAAGTTGCCCAGGCGGAGGATGTCGTTGGCGTGCACGAGGCCAGGGCCTAGGAGGAGGTTGATCGCTGGGTGGCTGAGGCTCACACGGATCTCGAGAGTAGGTACAACCTGAAGCTGAAGCTCGTGGAAGCTGGGGCCGCTGGTAGGACTGCTGCCCTCAAGTCCATGTTGACCGAGGTGGAGCGACGTGAGGAGGCCACCGTAGCCGCCCTGGTCTTGGTGCAGGCCGAACTGGCCTCCGCCTGCGCCAAGCTGTCCCCTCTTCAGCAACGGGTTGCTGACGCCGAGTCCGTCGCATGGCAGAACAGAGAGGAAGTGCTTCAGTGGTGGATGCTGGAGCGCGTGCACGCCCCCATGCTCCAGGACCTCAGGAACAAGGCCAACATCGCCCTGGGTCATATTTGTGATGAGAATGCTCCTCATCCCCATGCGAACGACTACGCCAGCCACCTCCGCTTCTTCACCGACGTGGTGACGCGCCTGGAGAACCGTTCTGAGAGGGCTCACCAACTTGTTGAAGAGAGGAGCCACGGCCTGCTCGGGCGTGCGTTCTCCCGTCTCTTAAGCCATCTCCAGAACGCCGGCCCCAACATCGACTTTGATGCCGCCATCGCTCCCGTTCCCAAGGCCATCCGGGGCGACCTATCGCGATGGGTGGAAGACAATGTGGACGCGCTGGTCAGGGCCTTCACTTCTGATGATGATGGGGTGGTGGTCGCGGAGGACGCGGGCGACGTGGTCGACGACGGTGATGGCTGTTGGGGAACATAGTAATTTCAAAAAAATTCCTACACACACGCAAGATCATGGTGATGCATAGGAACGAGAGGGGAGAGTGTCGTCCACGTACGCTCGTAGACCGTTATGCGGAAGCGTTATGACAACACGGTTGATGTAGTCGTGCGTCTTCACGATCGACCGATCCTCAGTACCGAACGTACGGCACCTCCGCGTTCAGCACACGTTCAGCTCGGTGACGTCCCACGAACTCACGATCCAGTAGAGCTCGAAGGAGAGTTTTGTCAGCACGATGGTGTGGTGACGATGTTGATGAAGTTACCGTCGCAGGGCTTCGCCTAAGCACCGCTACGATATGACTGAGGTGGATTATGGTGGAGGGGGGCACCACACATGGCTAAGAGGTCAACAGATCAATTGTTGTGTCTATGGGGTGCCCCCTGCCCCCGTATATAAAGGAGCTAGGGGGGAGGCGGCCGGCCAAGCAGGAGGGCGCACCAAGGGGGGAGTCCTACTCCCACCGGGAGTAGGACTCCCTCTTTTCCTAGTTGGAGTAGGAGAGGAGAAGGAAGGGAGAGAGGAAGAGAAGGAAAGGGGGGCGCCGCCCCCTCCTTGTCCAATTAGGACTAGAGGGGGAGGGGGCGCGCGGCTGCTCTTGGCCGCCCCTCCTCTTCTCCCACTAAGGCCCATTAGGCCCAATATACTCCCTGGGGTGTTCCGTTAACCCCCCGGTACTCCGGTAAATGTCCGAAACCTCCCGAAACACTTCCGGTGTCTGAACATAGTCATCCAATATATCGATCTTTACATCTCGATCATTTCGAGACTCCTCGTCATGTCCGTGATCATATCCGGGTGTAACATCCCAAAATTCTAAATTTTGGAATGTTATAATAAATAGATTGATTGATTTGTTGTGTGATTGATTGAGTGAAATTCGAAACGTTTTGAAAGTTAAATGAGAGGGAATAAAAGGACTTTCCCAAACTTTCATTTTTCATTCGTGATCTCCATGAATTCAAATTCTTTTCAACACAAAACCCTAGATAGAAGATTACATGACTTCCTCCATTTAAATTAAATGAAAAGGGTTGTTGAAAATATTTGAATTTCGTTTGAAAATATTTCAATTCATAAACTTCATGCAGCTCAATGATTTTCATGAGAGAAGATAAAATGACTTCTTCAAATTATATGAAATATGAGTTGGGAGTTTCAAAGAATTAAATTCTAAGTTCTTTTGAATTTATTTTCAATTTGGAGTTATTTGAGTTTTATTCAAATTATTTTTCTCCAAAAATAAAATATAAGGAAATTAGGGTAACATAATTCCCTACAACAGAAAATAGGAGAGAAATAAATTTGAAATCATTTTGGTTTTTTTAAATGATTTTATTAAACCAGTAGCACTCTTTGAATTATCTGTATTTGTGAGGATTTTATTTGGCATATGAAAAGTGTTCACGTTGTAGAAAATCTTTTTCTGAAAATTTTGATATATTATATGCCTATATAATATTTTTTTATTTTGCCATTATTATTTTATTTGTCTGGAAAATGTTTTTTTAAAAAACTCTCCGCCGCCGAACTGGGCCGGCCCAATAGGCCAAGCCCAGCCCAGAGCGCCGCTCCTCTCCTTCCCGAGCGGGAGTCCCGCTCGGGCACGCCGCCGCGCCGCCATGGCCGCCATCCCCGCCTCGGACTCCTCGCGCCGCCTCGCTTTGCCCCTCCTCCACGCCTCCCCTCCCTCCTATAAATCCGCTACCCCGGACCACTCTCTCTCTCCTCTCTCCTCGCCGCATCTCGCCGAGTCACCTGAGCCCGCAACCGCCGCCGTCGTCGTTGCTCTGCGCCACCGCCGCCGCTGCACTCCGCCTGCGCCTCCACCTCGCACGCCACCGCCGCTCGCCGCCGCTGCCTCGTGCCGCCCGCGCCGCCGCAGACCATCGCCCCGACGCCGCATCGCTCCGCGCCGCCGCTTGCTCTCCTGCGCCGCTGCCGCCGCCGCACCGGAGCGCGCTGCTCTTGCCGGAGTAACCGACGCTGCCACCAGTTTAATCTACCTAACCGGTATAAACCTCCCCCGGTCCGGTTTATTTCTTTAGTTTTCCTCCGGTTTTTCTTTTGAAGTCGGTTTTATATTATAGTTAGATTAATTAGTGGATGTTCGCTAGTTTAGGATTTGTAACGAACGGTTTTCGTCGGTTTTGTTTCTGTAGCGAACGTTCGTTAGATAGATTTTTCTTTTTAATTTCGTCCAAGGACCTATTCGTGATAATTTTCTTCACAGATTAGTCCCTGTACTTCAAACTGCTACAACTTTTTACTCGTTAGTCCAAATCCAACGAAACCAACGCCCACTTCTTTGTTATGATCCCCTCTTTCCAGTAATCCAACTCAAACATGTTTTTGAAAGTTTTAAAATTTGAATTCAACCAGATTTGTATTTGAACTTCGTTTCAGCATAACTTGAGTTCCGTAGCTCCGTTTCAGTTGATTCTTTTTGCAAATCGAAGCTCCTGACCTAAACTTTCTGATAAGGCCAAATTCACATAATTTTGGTACTGTTAGAAATTGTTTTATGTTGCAAGAGTTATTTGCTTGGTTTTGATGTTTTCCAAATCGACTTCTTCGATCTTTCTGGTCTTTTGAGTGATTGCTTATGTGTGGTTACCATTGCTTGATTACAATAGATTGACCAGAGTGTGACGAGTAGAGATATCAAGAGTTATCAGTGCGAATCATCTTCATCAACATTGCAGGCAAGTTCACACTTTGATCATATCCCTTTTCATACCCAGTTTTTATGCATTAGTTCCAATCCTCAAACATTGCATGATTAGGATGTCATTAACATGTGGGTATTGGGAAGTAGTTGATGAGGTAGGAACCTATTGCCCTGCATTCAAACCTTGGGAGTTACTATTACGTTATGCTTATAGTGACATGCTATGCTCGTAGACGTGGATTGGGTTTTGAGAGGATTTCATGACAGATGTGAGATTCTTAATTAATGGCTTACCTAAGGTGGCAACTTAAACACACATCTGGGTGGATTGAGGTACCTGGTTATTCCAGGATTGCCTGTTTTTTTATGGACCGCCACCCAGGCTCAAAGGGATCATGAGATTATTCATACTAGAAACTTCCGTGTGCAGCCACAAGCTATTATGGGCTCTAGCATAGTTGATTAAGTCGTGCGAACTCTTACAGGGTAGACTAGCAGATGTAGGGGAATGTAGGTGTAATGGTCTATCCATCGTAAGGTGCTAGTGCTTCAGAAAGGCTATGTCTCGGTCATCCGTCTTCTCAAACACCATGTAGTGCGAGAAACCAAACGGAGGCGATCGAGTCTTGTGGGGAAAAGTGCGCAAACCTCTGCAGAGTGTATAAACTAATCATGATTAGCCGTGTCCCCGGTTATGGACATCTTGAGTATCTAGTACTTGGATTATCATGTGAATCTCATCATGTTACTTTAAATTAAGTTTGTTGGGTTTAATGATGTTACTTAATTGGGATTGAGAATGCTGTCAACCATTCTCAATGTTCAACAACCACCTTGATAGTTAAATAAAATGTATTCCTTTGCAGTAGGGAAAAATCAGCTTTACGCAAAAAACTATAACCATAGAGCTTTTCCACCAGCCAAATATGCATGTAGTGATAGCCTTTATTCATCATTCTCTATGGTGTGAATTTGCCAGTACATTCAATGTACTGACCCTCTGTGGCTGCAACGTCTCATGTTGCAGGATTTCTTACGATGAGTAAGTGATACGTTAGGGTTATGATTTCTACACTCAACTTTGCCGTTGGTGTTGATGGGAATCCACAACCTTGTTACTTCCGCTATTTTGGATTGAGGTAATAGTATTTATGTTACTTATACATGTGATTTACCTCTGTTATAAATCCTCGAGTATTGTGTGTGTCAGCATACCGATCCAGGGATGACACTTAAGCACATAGACTTGATCCATTCGGGTCGGGTCGCTACACCAGGACTCCAAACTACCTTCGGTACATCAAAACACAAAAACTCATAATACCGATCGTCACAGAACTTTAAGCGTGCGGACCCTACGGGTTCGAGAACTATGTTGACATGACCGAGACATGTCTCCGGTCAATAACCAATAGTGGAACCTGGATGCGCATATTGGTTCCTACATATTCTACTAAGATCTTTATCGGTCGAACCGCGTAACAACATACGTTGTTCCCTTTGTCATTGGTATGTTACTTACCCGAGATTTGTTCATCGGTATCTCAATACCCAGTTCAATCTCGTTACCGGCAAGTCTCTTTACTCGTTTCGTAATGCATCATCCTGCAACTAACTCATTAGTTACGTTTCTTGCAAGGCTTATAGTGATGTGCATTACCGAGAGGGCTAGAGATACCTCTCCGACAATCGGAGTGACAAATCCTAATCTTGATCTATGCCAACTCAACAAGTAGCATCGGAGACACCTGTAGAGCACCTTTATAATCACCCAGTTATGTTGTGACGTTTGGTAGCACACAAAGTGTTCCTTCGGTAATCGGGAGTTGCATAATCTCATAGTCGTAGGAACATGTATAAGTCATGAAGAAAGCAATAGAAGTAAACTTAAACGATCAAGTGCTAAGCTAACGAAATGGGTCAAGTCAATCACATCATTCTCCTAATGATGTGATCTTGTTGACCAAATGACAACTCATGTCTATGGCTAGGAAACTCAACCATCTTTGATCAACGAGCTAGTCAAGTAGAGGCATACTAGTGGCACTATGTTTGTCTATGTATTCACACATGTATTATGTTTCCGGTTAATACAATTCTAGCATGAATAATAAACATTTATCATGATATGAGGAAATAAATAATAACTTTATTATTGCCTCTAGGGCATATTTCCTTCAATGGCGCCGCTGGTGGAGGTGATGATGATGCCGGCGATGGTGGCACCGATGCCAGCGACCCGTCTGAGGGCGATCCGGGGGACGGGGAAAGCGACATGTCTGGCTGATCCCGTGCTTCTAGGCTATTTTTCCTGCACACAGAAACTCTGGCGTAGCCCTTGAAGTTGTAAGAGCATTTTTGGAGGGGAAGCCCCTCATGTAAATTTTCTACCACATTTATCTTGTTAGGTCGAGTTGAATATGTGTCTTCGTGGACTCACGTATCCTGGGGCAAAGTTGTTGTTGCGGTTTGCCTTAGCTTGGACGAGCCCAAACTGGCTCGTGAGGTTGGAGGCTCCTGAGGAACTCGTGGAGACGCCTGAGGGGGCCGCGTGATAAGCAAGCGCTAGCCGTGGCGCGACATGCGCGTGGCGCGTGTGCGTCTTGCCCAGCCCCGCTCGCGAGGAGCCTGCGAGGGGGGGAGAAACATGCACGAACTCCGAAATAAGACAAGAACTAGACAACAAGAAATCGCTCGAACGAGAAAAGGCACCCCCCGCATGCATCAAATGAAAACTCAACTCCAACTTAAATCCAAAGCTAGAAAGCAGGGTTACAAAAAAGAGGTTAAAAGCAAATGGCTGCGTCCGGCGCCTACTCTAGTCTTCTTGTCTTCAAGTATTCTCTCCAGCGCGGAGCTAAGTGCTGCCACTAGGACGTGGGAGGGAGCCCCCGAGGCCCGAGGGCGGCAATCCTGAGACTCCGGGGCGTGTACAGCCCCACTCGTTATTACGTGAGTGTCACGGGCGGAGATCTTCATAGGCGTGAGCCTTACTTCATATCACCAGGCGAGGGCCCCGCCTTGCGCCACCCCCTACCTGGGACGACCGGGGACCAGGACGGCAGCAACAAGGGCAGAGGGGACGCCAGCGGCGCCCTCGGTGACCACGGGTCCTCTGCCGGGGATAGGCTTTGGAGCACCTCCCCGGCAAAGGGCCTACCTCCAGGGGACGCCTTGCTCCACACGATGCGGGGAGGGGCCTTGCTCCCGGCCCCTTCCACGCAGCCCCTAGCGAGCTTCTCTTGGTGAGGCAGATACCGCCGCATCGGAACCGTCGCCTGGCGCTGGGACCTGATTCACTTGCAATTCATGGTTAGCGTAAGCCTTGCCCTTGTGGGATTAGTGGTACCATGTAGCTATTATCGACGGCGTGGTTGGTGGGACTCTCGGGCGGCTCCTGGAAGGCCTCAGCTCCTAACGCCTCCTCTCCCCAGCCCGGCTCGAGGAATGAACCAGGGTCATCTTCCGGCGTGTACTCCTGGTTCATCATGCGGGGCACGTAGGCCTCCGAGGCCGTTGCCCCAAAGACCTCGCCAAAGTGCCCCACACTCCATGTCGCCCGACCTAGTGTGCCGCCTCGAGGATGGTAGGGTTGCATCCCGCCCGGACCGTAGGTGGCAGCGCTCGGGCCCGCGCCTAGCGGAGGTAGCGCGGGTGCGAGCGGTCGTGCTGCTTCGTTGGTTGCGCCGGTGTCGATGAAGTCTGGTGGTGCGCCTGTAGGCACGCGGGCGCGGTGTGGCCCGCCATGCGACCAGGCCGCAGCTTGTGGCGTGAGCAGAGAACAGAAGGGCGGCGCTCCTGAAGCCGTGGCGTCCAGTAGCTCGGCGACGCGTTCTAGCAGTGCATCCCGGCCGCTCTCCATCAGAACTGCAGAGCATGGTGAGGGTGGACGGCGCCTGGCCGCGCCGCCCGCGGACCGCAGTGTCAGGTGGTGCTCGCGCCTGTCGTATGGTGAGGGTGGACGGCGCCTGGCCGCGCCGCCCGCGGACCGCAGTGTCAGGTGGTGCTCGTGCTGCCTAGAGCGCGGGGTTGAGGTCTTCCTGGGCAGGGGGCGCCGCCCGGGCCGGCCAGGCTGCCCAGCGGTTGGCGTTGGTCCTTGAGTCGCCGGACATCAGAACTGCAGAGCGTCGGTGAATCGACTGGCGGGAGAGAAGCTCCGGCGCACCCCTACCTGGCGCGCCAAATGTCGGATCACGGGTTCTGGCAAAACCCTCAAGGTTCTAACACTGGGGTGCGCGCGAAGGTCTCCCCCTACCGATCCACGTCCTAGCTTCGCTGAGAACTTACAGGCTAACTCGATGAACTTGAAACACAAGGGACTCAAGATTTATACTGGTTCGGGCCACTGTTGTGGTGTAATACCCTACTCCAGTGTGGTGTGGTGGATTGCCTCTTGGGCTGAGGATGAACATTACAAGGGGAAGAACAGTCTCCTGAGGAGAGGTGTTCTTGTGCTCGGTGAGCTTGTGGTGGTGCTGGTCTCTCTCGATC
Organism: Triticum urartu; assembly: GCF_056163025.1. Classification (NCBI taxonomy): domain Eukaryota; kingdom Viridiplantae; phylum Streptophyta; class Magnoliopsida; order Poales; family Poaceae; genus Triticum; species Triticum urartu. The sequence continues at coordinate 583,238,064 of NC_141879.1, forward strand.
GGCCGACCCCCTAGCTATGGTGGTGACTAGTCCTATTTATAGAGGCCCTGGTCCTCTCCCCAAATATTGAGCGGGAAGGGAGCCAACAACGGCCAATTCGAAAGGGGATAGCTAGTACAACTTATCCTGACAAAAATGCTCTTCGCCTGTCAAAGGCTCTGATGGTGATGTCGTCTTGGGCTCCATGGTGACCTCCGTCTTGCCGTCCTGCTGGTCTTGGTCTCATTGCACTAATATGGAAACATTTGCTTGATGCCTCGGTACTCCGTGCCTGCATTTTGTTCCCTTGGCACCAAAGAGGAAACAAGGACACTGTGCGCGCTGGCGCCCGCCTGGCGCCCGCCTGACCTCGATCATCATGGCTCACGTCATCGGAACCTCGCAAGCTTTGCCTTGCCTTGAACTCTCTGCCGCCCCTCCTCTTGCCCTGCCGACAGCCTCCGCACACACGCTCGATCCCGCACGACCCTCCTCTTGCCTTGCCCGATCCTCTGCTCCTGGCCACCTTCGCCCGTGACCCGTCAGGCCGCCGTGTTGTCAGCCGCTGGTAACCTTTACTGCCTGTCTTCTTTGCTGCACGCTGCGCCCTCCTCCTCAACGGATCCTGTGCCATGCCTCGCCTCCAGCCCTCGTCCATGCCCGGGACCCGGCCAGATCTCGCTGTTCCCGGTCATCCTCCGTGCGCCAAGTCCATCCAGCCGCCGTTGCAAGTCCCGTCGCCATCGTGCCTCCCGACGCGTCCCGAGTTCGCGTCCTCGCCATGGTCCCGCGCACCGCCCGGCGACCCTGCTGCTCATCGGGACAAGGACAAGCCCTTCCATGGCGGCCGACGGATCCAGTCAGGGCCGCTCCCCTTCCTCTGCTGCTCCCGACTGCACCGTCGCCCAAGTCCATCGGAGGACCTTCGCTGCCACCATGGAGGCCTAAGCCGCCGACCTCGTCGGGCGTCCACCTCCATCTCGTGCCCGCAGCCATGCTCTGAATAGAGAGGAGCTCGATCCCGAGCGCTTCTTCCCGTCCATGCCGCCCCTGAGCCCTGGTGCCCCCTTTGCTCCGTTGCACGCCCATGGCCGTCGCTCAAGCCTTGCCCCGCACCCTACTGCCTTCGGTTGCTATTGGTTTGTTTGGCTATCATGGACATGTTGCTGCAGACGCCAAGTACGAATACATCATGGTGATACGTGAACGACTACATGGCTATGACGAGTGTACCTCTACATCCTAGAATCGCTAAGTACCGCACCGAAACGCAAGTCCAACAAGGAACCCCGAAGGACTTGGATGCGCCAAGTTCCTCTCTGACATGTGTACGACTACCGCCGCCAAAGACCCATGAACCAAAAACTTCAAGTTCGACTACCGTCGCAAGGATGAGACCGTCAAGTCCGAAGACCCAAGTAGCACGACGCCAAGTACCCCTACGCGCGAAGACGCCAAGACCATTTCGGGATTCACCAAGTACCGCTACCGATGACTCGAACATCTACGAAAATGTGGACCACTACCGTCGCCAAGATCGCGAGAACCTCCACAAACGACCTCGGAATGTGTACGATGACCGTTGTCGAAGACCCGTACCTCTACCACTTCCCGAACATGAACGACTACCTCCACTACAAATGCCCGAGAACGTCTACTTCCTCTACTTTGCACCGAACGTGAACTATCCCGTTTGCATGCTTCGAAGGTATAACCCCGAGACAACATCCGTGAACGAATGCTTGTGATGTTTGAGATGCTCGTGTTTGCACCGTGTCCAAATTGTCACTCGTTTCCTTGTCGCCAACTCGTGGGACACCCGGAATCCGGGATCACCCCACCATCTCTAGCATGTTCTGCACATCCGCACACTTGCTTCGTTTGCATCGATATCTCAATGAGTTGTCAGAACCGGAACGTTGTCATGGCACTGTTTTCGTTATCCTCGCCGTGGCACCCTTTCTTTCCACCACGGTGATAGATGCTTCATAACATGCTCATGTAACATTTTCATAAAAATTGTATAAAAACTTGCACATGTCATCCACATCATGATAACAACATTTAAAATGTTTAAAAATTGTTGTTGCATTAAATTGCTAATGCACATGAGGATTTACTTGAATTGCCGTTTGATGTTTCTGGCCTCATTTAAACTTGCCTAGATAGATAGTTTTATTATGCTTCACCTCTTGCCATGTTTAATAACATTTAATACTGTTGGGTACATAAACGGGAGAGAACTAAATAATCGAATGTGGTGTTTTGTCAATATGCGACTCGTTGCATATTGAGCTCCACTTAACTTGTAGTTTTGTTTGTGCACTTTGCCATGCCATGCCTCATTAAAACGGACATGCATCATACTTGTTTGGTCATCATGCCATGATTATGCTTGTGTGTTTACCATGTTGCTTGTTTCTTTCTGGTTTGCTTCTCTCTTTAGCTTCGGTTTCATTCCAGAGTTGTGAGAATTCGTTCGACCCTGTCCGTTTGTCTTCTTCATGGATGAAAGTGCGTTATATTGACTAGAGGGGGGGGGGTGAATAGGCGATTTTTATGAAAGTCTTCAAAACGTGGAAGTTATGAAGACTAACGATAGAAATAAACCTATTACCCTGCAGCGGAAGGTAGACTACACTAGGCAAGCCATAGTCAAGTATTCAATAGAGTGAAAGCACAATGACTAATAGCAGCAATGTAGTAAGGATCAGGTAGGAAGATATTATGAAGCCAAACAGAACACGCAGTCACTCAGTGAAGATAAAAGATAGTGCAATCATACAATGACTTCACAAGGAGTAACAGTACGTAAAGAGAAGGGAAGGATGAAACCAGTGACTCGTTGAAGACAATGATGTGTTGGACCAGTTCCAGTTGCTGTGACAACTGTACGTCTGGTTAGGGCGGCTATGTATTTAAACCTGAGGACACACAGTCCCGGACACCCAGTCCTGAACACGCAGCTCAGGACACCCAGTCCTCACCGTATTCCCCTTGAGCTAAGGTCACACAGACCTCGCCCAATCACTCTGGTAAGTCTTCAAGGTAGACTCCCAAACCTTCACAGACTTCGTTCACCGGCAATCCACAATGTCTCTTGGATGCTCAGAACGCGACGCCTAACCGGCTGGAGGATTCACAGTCCTCAAGTGTAATAAGTCTTCAGATCACACAGACAAGAAGACTTAAGTGATGCCTAATTCTCTTTGGCTCTGGGTGGTTAGGGCTTTATCCTCGCAAGGAATTCTCTCTCAAAAGCTTCGAGGTGGGTTGCTCTCAAACGACAACAGCCGTATACTCACTCTGAGCAGCCAACCATTTTTGGTTGTAGGGGGTGAGCTATTTATAGCCACTAGGCAACCCGACCCGATTTGTCCGAAATGACCCTGGGTCACTAAGGAACTGACACGTGTTCCAACGGTCAGATTTCAAACTCACACGACAACTTTACTTGGGCTACAAGCAAAGATGACTTGTCCGACTCTGGACAAGATTCGCTCTCATAGTCTTCACTCGAAGACATAGGTTTTGGTTAAGCATCACTTCAATCATTCTGACTGGTTCTCTTGGACCCCACTTAACAGTACGGTGGTTCCTATGACTCAACAAAGAAGAAGAAAAAGAACTACGAAAGATCTAAGTCTTCGAGCTCCATAGGCTTGATGCGATGTCTTCTCTTGTCATAGTCTTCAATGTGAATATCTTCATATACCACCTTTGACTTCAATGTCTTCATACATTTTTAGGGGTCATCTCTGGTAGGAAAACCGAATCAATGAGGGACTTCTACCTGTGTTATCCTGCAATTCTCACAAACACATTAGTCCCTCAACTAGATTTGTCGTCAATACTCCAAAACCAACTAGGGGTGGCACTAGATGTACTTACAATCTCCCCCTTTTTGGTGATTGATGACAAACTAGTTGAAGTTTTCAACGGGGAATATAATATGTGAAATTCTAAAGGATAAGGAATTGTCTTCATAAGTTGCAAGGGCTCCCCCTGAAGATGTGCATATAAGTAATTTGCTTTTGGAATACAAATGCACATGGCAGGTTGTGCTTGTGGAGATCCTCTTCAACTTATGATGACAATCCACTATGCATATGAAGGTATGTGAAGATAATGACATGCATAATGGAAAATGGACGTCTGCACATGTAGAATTTATCATCGCATCACAAAATGGCAAATAGGTAGCAGACGACCATCGAGTTTAAGTGTTACAACTCAAAGAACCAAATGTATCAAAATGAGAGTTGTAAACACGAAGCAAAATATGAAGAACCCGCCCATATGGACCCGCTTGAAGACTATTAAACACATATGCTTCTCCCCCTTTTGTCAGTAAGGACCAAAAAGGTTTGAAGACATAGAGCCTCTACTCGTTCCCATGAAGAGTAGGTGAAGCAGCAGGGTCGTTGGTGGTGTTCAGCGGTGCTGAAGAGCTTGGAGCAGTGTCGAAGCGTGCTGAAGGAGGCAGCGGTGAAGTAGCATCGTCGTCATCCTCGATCACTCTGGCATTTACAGTTGCAGCAGAGGAAGAGAACTCAGAGTCTTCAAGAGATGGAGTTCTTCGCAGCACTGCCCTTCGAGGAGGTGTGGAGTCAAACTTGAAGCGCTCAGAGAAGCCATCCTCTTGAAGATCATCTTCAGAACACATCAGCGTCAGCCCTTTCCATCTGCGTCGAGAGGTTTCATGAGCAACAAAGGCATTCTTGGTGGCAAGATTGCGAATGCGATTAACATCCACCAAGAGGCTTTGCATTTGACGCTTCAGCCAGTCATGATGCCTATCCTGTTTCTGATGAAGAGCCATAAGAAGCTCTCGGTCATTGAGAACACGAGTGCGCTTCTTGAGTCGTGGGGCAGTTGTACTATCAGTGGCTTCAGTGAGAGCAGGATGCGGTGCACGTGTAGTGCCAGCCAAAGGATACACACGAGTGACTGCTTCAACTCCTTCAATGTTCTGAGAAAAACTTTGATGCTCTGCATTCTGAAGACTTAGAGGTTCCTTGGCAGGCTCAGGATAGATGGCTTCAATAGACATATCCACATCAGGCAGAAAAATCCGATGACTGCGAGCAGATGGCTGATATGAGATAGCGGAGTGAAGTTTGAGCAGCCGCATTACCCATGGGGCGTAGAACTTCAAGCCAAACAGATCAGAGCCTGATGCAGCAAGTTGGCGAATGAAGAAGTCCTGTGCATTGAAGCATTTTCCATGAAGAATATAGAAGACCAAAGTCTTCATTGCACCTTCCAGCTTGGCATGTGGAGAGTGCCCTTTGATAGGCTAGAGAGTTCGCCTTATGATGTGATAAATAGTCCTTGGCAGATACTCTATGTAACGCCCTCGATGCGGCTATAGCTCCCACGTGTCAAGGCACGACTTAGAGACATAACCGCATTGAAAGCTATGTCGCAAATTAGGCAATCTTCAAAACATCCCATGTAATATAAATAATAAAGGGGAGATACATAGTTGGCTTACACTCGCCACATCAATCAAAGTGCATAAATAACATTACAACATTCAAACACTCATGGCCCGACTACGGCGCCAAAATAAAAGATAACCCAACATGCGGCACGGTCCTGATCACCCCAACTGGGCACCACTACTGATCATCAGGGAAAGACACGTAGTATCGGCGTGAGTCCTCGTTGAACTCCCACTTGAGCTCAAGCACGTCATCTGGAACAGAGTCATCAGGCCCTGCATCTGGTTTGGAAGTAATCTATGAGCCACAGGGACTCAGCAATCTCGCACCCTCGCGATCAAGATTATTTAAGCTTAAAAGGTAAGGCAAGGTAATATGTGGAGCTGTAGCAAGCGACTAGCATATATGGTGGCTATCCTGTTCGCAAAAGAGAGCGAGAAGAGAAGGCAAAGCGCGAACAAGAAACTAAAGGACAACCTGCGCAAGCATTACTCCAATACCGTGTTCACTTCCCGGACTCCGCCGAGAAGAGACCATCACGGTAACTCACGCTGTTGATTCATTTTAAATAAGTTAAGGTTCAAGTTGTCTACAACCGGACATTAAAAAATTCCCATCTGCCCATAACCGCGGGCACGTCTTTCGAAAGTTCAAATCCCTGCAGGGGAGTCCCAACTTAGCCCATGACAAGCTCTCACGGTCAATGAAGGAATAGACCTTCTCCCGAGACGTTCCGATCAGACTCGATATCCCGGTTCTACAAGACACTTCGACAAGTTAAAACAAATCCAGCAACACCGCCCGAATGTGCCGACAAATCCCGATAGGAGCTGCACATATCTCGTTCTCAGGGCACACTCAGATGAGCCAGACGTCGGGTAGGCCAGCCCAGAGTTGCCCCTGGTAGCCCCGGACATCGCCCGGTTGGACCAACACTCAGAGGAGCACTAGCCCGGGGGGGGGGTTTAAAATAAGATGACCCTCGGGATCCGGAAACCCAAGGGAAAAAGAGGCTTGGTGGAAAATGGTAAAACCAAGGTTGGGCATTGCTGGAAAAGCTTTAATCGAGGCGAACTATCAAGGGGTTCCCATTATCACCCAATCGCGTAAGGAACGCAAAATCCGGGAACATAACACCGATATGACGGAAACTAGGGCGGCAAGAGTGGAACAAAACACTAGGCGAGAGGCCGAGCCTTCCACCCTTTACCAATTATATAGATGCATTAAGATAACAAGATAATATAATGATATCCCAACAAGTAAATAATGTTCCAACAAGGAACGGTCTCCAATCTTCACCTGCAACTAGCAATGCTATAAGAGGGGCTGAGCAAAGCGGTAACATAGCCAATCAACGGTTTGCTAGGACATGGTGGGTTAGATGTTTGACATGGCAATTTGGGAGGCATGATAAGCAAGTGGTAGGCATCGTAGCATAGGCATAGCAAAAGAGCGAGCATCTAGCAAAGCAAAGATAGTAGTGATTTCGAGGGTATGATCATCTTGCGTGCAAAGTTGTCAGAGTTGACTGGATCCTCGAAAGCAAACTCGACGGGCTCCTCATTAGCGAACTCGCCTCCCGGCTCTACACAAACAAGACAAACAAGTAACAAGGACCCAATCAACCACGTGCAAACTCAAACAACATGATGCAAAGATGATATGCTATGCGGGATGCAATATGTGATGCAAACGCAAGATTTGACAAGGAAAGCATGAAGCTGGCCTCAACATGGAAATCCAAGTGTGCCACTGGAAATATGAGATGAAATCTCTTGAAAACGATATAAAGAACGCCGGAATCGGAGTTACGGTTTGGAAATGGCAAGCAATTCAAATATGACCACGTTCTGCGATTTACAGCAAGTAGCCATCTAAATGCAACAAGATGAACATGCTACATCACCCAAACATGGCATCAAAATACATGGCAGGAATCCATTCATGAATCTTAACAAAAGTCTAGCACTCAGCTACGGCCAATTCATCCATTAACAGGTTCAAACAAGCATGGCAAAAATGCATTTGGTAAACAGATTTCAGACTTAGTGGAATTTCAGATCAGATATCACTCTTTGGAGCATGAAAACAATATGCTACAGGACCTGAACATGGCAAAGTAAAGCATGACATGGAGCTTCTCTAAGAGCTTAACAAAAGTCCCTTAGTGACCTTGAACAAAAAGGGATCAGAAAATACATTTGCAAGCATGTGAACATGGCAAAAACATAATCAGTTCTCAGACTTGGTGAAAACTGGAGCATGCTGAAACAGATATCAAGTAGGCATGTTTACGAGCTCGATGCACTCACTACAGAGCAAGTCATGACAAGCTAAGAATACACCCATAAAAAATACACAAAATTCAAGCTAGACATGGCAAGAACAATAACATAGCATGCACGGATCAACTACAACATCCTCGGCAAAATTGCTAACAAGTAGACAATCTGCCCAGATTCACGAAATGACAAAAGTAGAGCTCGATTGACTCAAGTTAGGGTGCTCCATAAATGCAAACAAAGACATGGATGGATAGAGTAGTACAAGATTAACAAAACATCCTTACTGATCATCCTCAAAAGAGGCACGGATCACTAGGAAACAACATGAACATATGGCATATTGAGATAAACAGCTCAAGGACTATGGAAATGCTAAGTCCCTGAAATCAGCATTAACAAATGCCTCACTTAGCAAGCTTGTGCTAGTCACCACACACATCACAAAAATACATGGGTTGCACCTCTGGATAGATGGCAAAACATATAACAAAACACATGTAGAGCTCATGGGCATATCATGCACACAATAATCATGGCAAAAAATGACAAATATCTAATTGGAGCAGCAGATCTGACAAATATCTCAAATAGCATTCTTCCAATAGCATTTCGGGCATCAAGATGAACTCAAATGAAAATGTTGCAGTGAGATGAAATGATGTGCTCTCTGAGATGAACATTTTGATATGCTATATGCCCAAAACGGAGCTACATATAGGAGATACAGCACGATGAACATAGCAAATTATTAGGGTTTCGGGGATGAAAAGTCAACTGCGAGTTTTAGATCTCAGATCTGGCACTGTAGATGCACTGTAGCAGCTCGAGGTCGCTGGAAAAAATGGAGCTGCGGTGGCCGGACTTGCCGTGGTGGTGAGGAGGAAGGAGAGGGAGCCGGATGGGGAGGACGGCGAGGCGCGGTGGCGCGGCGTACTCCGGGCGGCGTGGTGGCGGCGGTGGTCGGCACCGGCGGGAGGAAGCAGCCGCGGCGGAGCTTGCTCCGGCCGGAGAGGTGCGAGGCGGCCGGCGCGGCTCCGGTCGCCGGCGTCGGCGGAGATGGTGGCGGGGCCGGGCGAAGAGGGAGGCGGGGCGAAGATGGCGGCGGTAGCCGCGATGGGCCTCGGGGGCCCGGCTCGAGCCTCCCGGGCCGGCAGCGGAGGAAGGCGGTGATGGGCCACGTGGCGCGCCCCGGTTGGCCGGAGGCAGCGGCGGACGCTGTCCGGCGGGGACGGACGTGTCCGGCCGGCGCGAGGTGTTTTTTTAGGGTTTGGACGGGGAGATCCGAAATTTGGAATGGGGGAGGTATATATAGGCATAGAGGGAGCTAGGAGTGTCCAAATGAGGTGCGGTTTTCGGCCACGCGATCGTGATCGAATGCTCTAGATGATGGAGACGGTTTTGGTGGATTTTGGGCCAAAATGGAGGGGTGTTGGGCTGCAACACACACGAGGCCTTTTCGGTCCCTCGGTTAACCGTTGGAGCATCAAACAAAGTCCAAATGGTACGAAACTTGACAGGCGGTCTACCGGTAGTAAACCAAGGCCGCTTGGCAAGTCTCGGTCCAATCCGGAAATGTTTAATGCCCACACATGAAAGAAAGGTTGGAATGACCGCCGGAGGAGAACGAAGCGCCGGAATGCAAAACGGACAACGGGGAAAATGCTCGAATGCATGAGATGAACACGTATGCAAATGCAATGCACATGATGACATGATATGAGATGCATGACAACGACAACAACACACAGAGACACAAACCCGAACCGGAGAAAATAAAATAACTTAACGCCGGAAACGGCAAGAGTTGGAGTACATATTGGGTAAATCACATCCGGGGTGTTACAACACTCCACCACTATGAAAGGATCTCGTCCCGAGATCTAGGACTGAAAGAACGCCGGGTACTCAGAACGGAGGTGATCCTCGCGTTCCCAGGTAGCTTCACGGTCGGAATGGTGTGACCACTTGACTTTGAGGAATTTGATTGACTTGTTGCGAGTCTTGCGTTCAGCCTCTTCAAGAATAGCAACGGGGTGCTCACGATAAGAGAGATCTTCCTGGAGCTCAATGTCCTCGAAGTTGACGGTGCGGTCAGGAGTCTTGAAGAACTTTCGGAGCTAAGAGACATGGAACACATCATGAACATTTGCAAAGTTTGAAGGAAGCTCGAGTTGATAGGCGAGATTGCCTCTCTTGCTGACGATCTTGAAAGGTCCCACGTATCTAGGGGCAAGCTTCCCTTTGATACCGAAGCGAGGAGTACCTTTCATAGGGGAGACGCGGAGGTAAACATGATCTCTGATCTCGAAAGCCAAATCACGGTGCTTACTGTCATAGTAGCTCTTCTGACGGGATTGGGCTGCTTTGAGGTTATCTCGAATGACTTTGCACATTTCCTCTGCCTCTGTGATTAAGTCATTTCCGAGAAGCTGACGTTCACCGGTTTCGGACCAGTTGAGAGGGGTACGGCACTTCCTGCCATATAGGATTTCAAATGGGGCCTTGCTCGAACTTGTTTGAAAACTGTTGTTGTAGGAGAATTCAGCATATGGAAGACAATCCTCCCACTTCATGCCGAAGGAGATCACACACGCCCTGAGCATATCTTCAAGAATCTGGTTGACATGCTCGACTTGACCGCTAGTTTGAGGATGGAAAGCTGTACTGAAGCGGATGTTGGTGCCCATGGCCTTATGAAAAGAATCCCAAAACTTGGAGGTAAAGATGCTGCCACGGTCTGAAGAGATCACTTGTGGAATACCGTGCAGAGAGACAATCCGAGAGGTATAGAGTTCCGCCAATTGAGCTGCAGTGATTGACTCTTTGATAGGCAGAAAGTGAGCCACTTTAGTGAGTTTGTCAATAACAACGAATATAGCATCATTGCCACGTTTGGACTTTGGAAACCCAGTTACGAAGTCCATCTCAATGTGGTCGAACTTCCATTCTGGAATGGCAAGAGGTTGGAGGAGACCAGCTGGCCTTTGGTGTTCTGCCTTCACTCTTCTGCAGACATCACACTCATTCACAAACTGAGCAATCTCGTGCTTCATTCGAGTCCACCAATAAGCTTGCTTGAGGTCCTGATACATCTTCGTGCTCCCAGGGTGGATGGAGAGGAGAGAATTGTGAGCCTCGTTCATGATAACCTTACGAAGATCACCTTTGGGCACAACAATACGATCCTCGAAGAAGAGAGTATCATTGTCATCAAGGCGGTAGCACTTGTACTTGGGTTGACTGTTGGCAATCCCAATCTTCACCTTTTTCACCATAGCATCAAGAAGCTGGGCTTGGCGAATCTGGTCTTCCAAGGTAGGAGAGACTTGAAGGTTGGCGAGGAAACCTTAAGGAACAACTTGCAGATTAAGTTTGCGGAAAGCTTCACAAAGCTCGGGTTGATAAGGCTTGAGAATAAGACTGTTGCAGTAAGCCTTCCTGCTCAATGCGTCAGCAATCACGTTGGCCTTGCCTGGAGTATACTCGATACTCGGATTATACTCTTGAATCATTTCGACCCATCAAGTCTGCCTGAGGTTGAGATTAGGCTGAGTGAAGATGTACTTGAGACTCTTGTGGTCAGTGAAGATGTCCACTTTTCTTCCCAATAAGAGATGTCTCCAAGTCAAAAGAGCATGCACAACTGCCGCCAACTCGAGATCATGAGTGGGGTAGTTCTTCTCATTGGGCTTCAACTGGCGAGAGGTATAAGCAACAACTTTCTTCTCTTGCATCAACACTGCGCCAAGACCTTGGAGAGAGGCATCACAAAAGACCTCATACGGCTTGGATTCATCAGGCGGAGTCAGAACTGGAGCAGTGACCAATTTCTCTTTCAAAGTGTTGAAAGCAATGTCACACTCCGGAGACCAAACGTACTTGACGTGCTTCTGGAGAAGATTTGATAGAGGCTTCGCGATCTTAGAAAAGTTTTCAACGAATCTTCGACAGTAGCTTGCGAGACCGAGGAAGCTACGGAGTTGCTTCACGTTCTGAGGAGGTTCCCAATTCACAATTGCAGACACCTTCTCAGGATTCACCGCAATGCCCTTGTAAGAGATGATATGACCAAAATAAAGAACCTCATCGAGCCAAAATTCGCACTTGGAGAACTTGGCGTAGAACTGATGTTCCCTCAGCTTATCGAGTACCAAATGCAAGTGCTTGGCATGATCTTCCTTGTTCTTCGAAAAGACCAGAATGTCGTCGAGATAGACCAAAACGAAGTCATTGGTGTAGGCGTTGAAGATGAAGTTCATCATGCGAGAGAACGTCGGAGGAGCGTTGACAAGGCCAAAAGACATGACGGTGTATTCATATGAACCATAGCTTGTCCTGAAAGCCGTCTTGGGAATATCTTGCTCACGGATTCGAATATGATGATAACCCATACGGAGATCAAGCTTGGAGAATACTTGAGCACCTTTGAGTTGTTCGAACAGCTCGTTGATGTTGGGAAGTGGGTATTTGTTCTTGATGGTCTTCTTGTTCAATGGACGGTAATCAACACAAAGTTGGTCCGTTCCATCGTTCTTCTTCACAAAAAGAACACCACAACCCCACGGAGAAGAACTAGGCCGGATGAGACCCATTCTCTCTTGAATATCGAGTTGCTTCTTCAGCTCCTTCAACTCTTCAGGTCCGAGCTTGTAAGGACGCTTGCACACTGGTTCCGTGCCAGGCTCAAGATCAATAACGAATTCAACTGGTCGGTGCGGAGGCATTCCTGGAAGCTCTTCTGGAAAGACGTCTTGATATTCGCAAACGACTGGAATTTGCGAGATAGCATCCAGTTCATACTTCTCATTGAGAGAAAACAGACGGCTGGTATCATCACAAGCGGCAAAGACAATTATATCCTTAGATGAATGAGTCAATTGAATCTGCCTGGCTGCACAATCAAGATGTGCCTTGTGCTTAGAAAGACAATCCATTCTGAGAATAAGATCAATATCCGAGTTACCAAGAACCACCGGAGAAGAGAGAAACTTGTAATCTCCCAACATGATAGTAACATCCGGGGCCATAGCGCTTGCATTCATGAATTTACCCGGAGAAACAACAGATAACTGTCTAGGCAAATCTTGTAAAGGCAACTCATGCTTAGAAACAAATGGTCTCGAGACGAAACAATGCGATGCACCAGTGTCAAAAAGAACTTTAGCAGGAATATCATTAACATGAAGGTTACCCATGATGACATCTGACGAGTCCTCTGCCTGAGCTGCATTCATCAAGTTGACCTTGGCGGACTTGGTGTTATGCTTGACCATAGCTGTACTTGCCGATCTCACAGGAGGAGGAGGAAGACGCCTCTGATTGAAGCATTTGTTGGCATAGTGACCCTTCTGTTGGCACTTGTTGCACGTGACCTCCGAAAGCGGACGGTGATACGAAGCACTTGATCTTGGAGCTTGAGACGAAGTCTTGTTCTGAAAGCCAGGGTTGGGTGGGTGGGAAGATCCACTGCCACCTTTGCTCTTCTGATACGACTGACGGAACGGAGGAGGAGGAAGCCAATACTTCTGCTGCTTGGCCACTTGAGTAGAGGAAGAAGGAGTAGCATCTCTGACTCGCTTCTTGGAAGAAGTACACCTCAGTTGAGCGGCCTCTTGCTTCAATGCCATGTTGTAGAACTCATCGTACCTCAAGGGCTCAAACAGAACAAGAGCTAGCTGGATTTCTTCTCTGAGACCACCCCTGAACTGGTAAATCATGCTCTTCTCATCAGGGACGTCCTGCTTAGCAAAGCGGGCGAGCTTCTGAAACAACTTGTTGTAGTCATAGACAGACAAAGAGCCTTGCTTCAGGTTGTGGAATTCCTCACACTTGCTTTCAACCACGCTCTGAGGAATATGATGAGCTTTGAAGTCTTGACGGAATTCACCCCAGGTAATAACACGTCCACCTCTGGAGTCCTTGTACTGCTGGAAGCATTCTGCAGCTTGATCTTTGAGTTGGAAGGATGCGAACTTGACAAAGTCCTCAGGCCTGACGTTACTGCACTCGAAATGCTTGCACAGATCCACAAGCCAATCGTCAGCATCAGTTGCCTCAACACAATTGCTGAAAGTCTTTGGCCCGTTAGCAAGGAACTGGTTGAGTGTAGCAAAGTGATTCTGATTGTTGCCTTGGTTGCCTTGGTTCGCTTGATTGCGCTCTTGAAGTATTTGCATGATCAAATGTGTGTTTGCATTGGTTGCGGCCATCACAGCTTGCCATGCCTCCGGAGGAGGAGGAGGTGGTGGCGGATCTTGATTCTCATTCTGATTGGTGCTCTTAGCGGGAGCCATCCTGAAGAGGTTGCCCACCGTTAGCACATTGACAGATAAAATGAAGCTGAATCCAACGTAATGAAAATTGCAACATAAAGTCTTCACATCCGAAAAAAATGAACGAATGCATTCCTCTTGAAATGGTCACATATCCATAAATTGAGAAGCCACTTAGAATTCAGGTAGAGAAATAAATCAACAAGGTACGGATCGAGAACGAATACTCGGTAAGAAATCCCAATCTCAAACCAAATATCCGTGGAAGAAGACTAGAGCTACATGAAAGTGCAACTATCCCTAGGTGGTTTTGGTAATTCATAACAACATATAGCTCATTGAGCTAATGCTATTCCAAGATGATTATTTCAGGAAAGCTCAATGATTGGCATGGCATGGATATGAAAGTGGAACCCTCAAAATGCTAAGGACAAAGGACTGGCTCAAGCTCAAAAGCTCAAGACTCTTCATTTTATATTTTAGTGATCCAAGATCACATTGAGTCCATAGGAAAAGCCAATACTATCAAGGAGGGATGAGGTGTTGCTTAATGAGCCTCTTGCTTCATGTGCTTAGTGATACGCTCCAAAACCCTCAACTACTTTCTCATATCCACATATGACCTAAACCCTAAGCCAAACTCGGTCCTACCGATTCTTCCTATCCGGCGCCACCGAGTTTCACTTTTCATTAGCCACTGCCAAACCCTAGCAATTCGGTCCTACCGATAAGGATCTCGGTCTCACCGAGATGGGATTGCAAACTCTCTGTTTCCCTTTCGTAACTTTTCGGTCTCACCGAAAGAGCGAATCGGTCCCACCGAGATTGCAATGTAAACTCAGTGTTTCCCCTTTGTAACTTTTCGGTCTCACCGAGTTCCACTCGGTCTCACCGAAAGAGCAAATCGGTCCCACCGAGTTTGCCTGACCAACTCTCTGGTTAGCTAATTACCAAATTCGGTCTCACCGAGTTTGTGTAATCGGTCTCACCGAGATTACGTTATGCCCAAACCCTAACCATATCGGTCCTACCGAGTTGCATGTCAGTCCCACCGAAAATCTCTAACGGTCACTAGGTTTACATTTCCGGTCCGACCGAGTTTATTGATTCGGTCCCACCGAGATTGGAAAACTGTGTAACGGTTGGATTTTGTGTGGAGGCTATATATACCCCTCCATCTCCTCTTCACTCATGGAGAGAGCCATCAGAACACACACACCATTCCAACTCATATGTTCTGAGAGAGAACCACCTACTCATGTGTTGAGACCAAGATATTCATTCCTACCATATGAATCTTGATCTCTAGCCTTTCCCAAGTTGCTTTCCACTCAAATCTTCTTTCCACTAAATCCAAATCCTATGAGAGAGAGTTGAGTGTTGGGGAGACTATCATTTGAAGCACAAGAGCAAGGAGTTCATTACCTACACACCATTTGTTACTTCTTGGAGAGTGGTGTCTCCTAGATTGTCTAGGTGTCACTTGGGAGCCTCCGACAAGATTGTGGAGTTGAACCAAGGAGTTTGTAAGGGCAAGGAGATCGCCTACTTCATGAAGAACTATCGCTAGTGAGGCAAGTCCTGTGTGGGCGATGGCCATGGTGGGATAGACAAGGTTGCTTCTTCGTGGACCCTTTGTGGGTGGTTGCTTCTTCGTGGACCCTTCGTGGGTGGAGCCCTGTGTGGACTCGCGCAACCGTTACCCTTGGGTGGAGCCCTATGTGGACTCGCGCAACCGTTACCCTTCGTGGGTTGAAGTCTCCATCAACGTGGATGTAGGATAGCACCACCTATCCGAACCACGGGAAAAACATCCGTGTCTCCAATAGCGTTTGAATTCTCCAAACCCTTCCCTTTACATTCTTGCAAGTTGCACGCTTTACTTTCGCTGCCTATATACTCTTTGCATGCTTGCTTGAATTATGTGATGATTGCTTGACTTGTCCTAAAATAGCTAAAATCTGCCAAGAACTAAATTTGGGAAAAGGTTAAGCTTTTATTTGGTCAAGTAGTCTAATCACCCCCCTCTAGACATACTTTCGATCCTACAAGTGGTATCAGAGCTTTGGTCTCCATTTGCTTTGATCTCCATAGCTTTTGGTGGTCAGAGCCTTGGTTTCACAACCTAGGAGAGTATGGCGTCTAGCGAGGGAAATTATCACCGTAGAGGTCCTTACTTTGATGGTACTAATTTTGCTAGTTGGAAGCATAAAATGAAAATGCATATTCTTGGACATAACCCCGCCGTTTGGGCTATTGTGTGTGTTGGTTTGCAAGGTGACTTCTTTGATGGGAGAGAACCAAACCGTGAAGCTACGGCGGATGAGTTGAAGATGTTGCAATACAATGCTCAAGCTTGTGATATTCTCTTCAATGGATTGTGCCCCAAAGAATTCAACAAAATCAGCCGTCTTGAGAATGCAAAGGAAATTTGGGACACTTTGATTGATATGCACGAAGCTACCGACTCCGTCAAGGAATCCAAGTTGGATGTGCTTCAAAGCCAACTTGACAAGTTCAAGATGAAGGATGGTGAAGGTGTCGCTGAAATGTACTATAGGCTTGCTCTCATCACAAATGAGATTGCCGGCTTAGGAAGTGAAGAGATGACCGATATATTCATCATCAAGAAGATCCTAAGAGCCTTGGATGGAAAATATGATACCGTGTGCACATTGATTCAAATGATGCCCAATTACAAAGATCTCAAGCCAACGGAGGTGATTGGAAGAATTGTTGCTCATGAGATGTCACTTAAGGATAAAGAGGAACTTCACAACAAATCAAGTGGTGCCTATAAAGCCTCATGTGAAGCCCCTACATCATCAAGTGAGAAACAAGACTTCAATGAAGAATTGAGCTTAATGGTGAAGAACTTCAACAAGTTATACAAGAGTAGAAGCAAAGATAGAAGCTTCAAGTCAAGGTCCTACAATGACAAAAGATCTTCTAGTCGAGAGCGAAACTGCTACAATTGTGGAAGACCCGGACACTATTCCAATGAGTGTACGGCTCCCTACAAGAGAAGAGAAGATTCTCCAAGAAGAAGAAGCAAAGAATCGCCACCAAGAGAGAGAAGGAGTAGAGATGATCGTTATGAACGAAGATACTCACGGAGAAGCAAGGATTCGGAAAGGAAGGAAAAATCATCAAGGAGCTACACAAGACGAAGACATCAAGCTCATGTTGGTGAATGGGTATCCGGCTCCGACTCCGACAGCCACTCTGAGAGAAGTTATCACTCCGACTCCGAAGATACTCAAGATGAAGGTGTTGCCGGTCTAGCACTTGTGTCAACAAACTCCTACGACATATTTGACTCACCAAATGAAGGAATTGGAAGATGCTTCATGGCCAAAGGTCCTAAGGTAACACACCCCGAGTATGTTGATTTCAATAGTGATGAAGATGACTTTTTAGGTGATGATTTGCTTATTTACAACTCTAGTGATGAATACTATGATGAAATGTCAATTAAACATGCTAATCAAGATAAAACGAATGACAATGATAAGGAGAAGATTGAGGCCCTAACTAAAGAACTAAACACTCTTAAGTTAGCTCATGAAACCATCTTCGAAGATCATCGAGAACTTTTAAGAGCTCATGAGAAATTATGCTTTGAGAAGCTCAATCTTGAGCAAGAGCATGAGTTCTTAAAAGCAATCAATGATGATCTCCGCAAGAAAAGTTCTTCTTACATTGCCAAGCGTTTACTCTTATCCACTTACATGCCTCAAGTCAAGTCTAGTAACAAGAAAGATTCTTCCTCTAGCAGTAACAATGATCATGTTAAATCCAATATTGTTGCTTCTAGTAGTTCTCTTGATTCCACTAATGATTCTCTTAGCCAAGTTACACTTGAGCAATAAAATAGTTTATTGAAGGGAATTATAGAGAAAGGAGTGTACAAAAGCCTTGCCGGGAGTAAGCAATTCGAGGAAATTGTGCGCAAGCAAGGAATGCACCGGAAGAATCAAGGTGTTGGTTTTGAACGAAAGTTCAATGCCAATGGAGTTGAGTGGGAAGAAGATCAATACCCCAAGACAAAGTTTGTCCCTCAACAAGAAAAGTATGATGCTTCTTTCAAGGGGACACAAGCTCAAGATGATCTTCCACCACAAGACTACAAGCAAAAAGGCAAGGACAAGCTTCAAGAGGAAATTGATGCATTTGAAGAAGCTCCTAAGACCCTAGTCAAGTGGATTCCCAAGACTATTTCAAGTTCCACTTCATCAAGTACGACTACAACTCCAAGGATTCCCATCAAGATGATGTGGATCCAAAAGAAGAAGAACTAGAGAGTTCTTGAGGGTGACTCCGCCAACATACTTCACTCTTATCATTTTGGCAAGAACAAGTGCAATCAACTTCCACATCGTGCACTAGTTCAAGGAGTCACAAACCCTCTTGTTGGTAAGACAGGGGACAAGGTAACCTAAAAGTTTTCATGGACATCATCTTTTGTGTGCATCACTCTATGTCTATGGATATCCTTGTTTGTTCCTTGTGGGACTAACCCATGTAGGTATTGAAAGTGCAATTCACTCAAATGGATAGCTCCAAGTGATCTACATCAACATTGAGCATCCACATCTTCAACATCTACATGAAGTCATCATCGACAAAACCCAAGGTTAGTTCATCCCTCTTAGGGGGGATATCACATCTAGGGGGAGCTTTACTCTAAGACTTGAGCTAAAGCAACTCTAAAGATGTGAACAAAACAATGCTTTATGTAAAAGTGGTAACCCCACTTGAGCTTAAACGATGAGTATGACCTATGATCAAGTGTTCTCACTTGACTCCTAAGTCAATATACTCATATATAGATGACCTAGTCATCGCAAATTGCTTGATAGATGCTAGAATTGGTTGTGCATGCCTTGTCACATATTTCATTTGCCATCTTATTGTGTGAGCATGCTGGTTGCATATTTTACTCATTCGAGGACATCCACTTGTTGTTTTGATTGTTTGGTTTTATCTTCTCTTGCCAAGTGGATGGACAAGAATGCCTAAGAACCTCCTCTAGCTATCTATGCTTTTCTCGTCTCAAACTCTATTCATGCTGCATCACAAAATTTGATCAAGTCAGATTCGAACCACTCTGTGTGAGGAGCGCTCGGAGTTCCCGATTCGTCATAGACTTAAACTTCCAAAACCTCTTTATGATTCTCGGTCTGACCGATACCCCACTTTCGGTCCTACCGAGATCATTAAGTTGATCTAGGTTTTCGATCTCGGTGCAACCGATTTGAACATTTCAGTCACGCCGAGTTTCAGTAACTGCACGCAGTTATGAATCTCGGTGCCACCGAGTTGTTCCACTCGGTCACACCGATAGGGTCGGGCTATATATAGTCACGGGCAACATTTGGAAATTTCTCCAAACCCCTTCGCCCGCGCGATAGCCTGCTCTGCCCTCGTGGTC
This sequence comes from Triticum urartu, assembly GCF_056163025.1. Lineage (NCBI taxonomy): Eukaryota > Viridiplantae > Streptophyta > Magnoliopsida > Poales > Poaceae > Triticum > Triticum urartu. The sequence goes on from NC_141879.1 coordinate 583,257,484, forward strand.
TCCGGATCGTCTTCTCACTGCCAGCCGCCTCCAGTCGCCGGTCTCCGTCACCGTCAATGGGAATTCTACCCCGCCGTTGCCGCCGTAGCAAGTCCCCGCCGAACTAGGGTATGGACTTGATCTTTGTGCTATTCTCCAATCTGATTCCTAGCACATTGTGATCTTCATGATTATTGCCACGATTGAAACACTCTTATCCAGTCAAAACGCTCATAGATTAGGTTTGATTCGAAAATTCTAGGTTTTGGTCTCCGCTGAAACCATCTCGGACCCACCGAGTTGAAAAACTCGGTCCCACCGATTTGGCTTATGCCATTGCACAAGTGAGACTCGGTCTGACCGAGAATTACTTATCGGTGTGACCGATTTTGGAACTCTGTGAAACCCTAGCAGTCTCGGTGCCACCGAACTGTGACTCGGTCCTACCGAGTTCACTAGTTTAGGTTCCAAAACTGCTTCGGTATCACCGAGTTTGAAAATCGGTAGATCCGAGATGATTTCAGTGGGAAACTAAAACTAAGTTTTTGGATCATTCTTTTGCAAAAATCTCTGCATTTTGTGATGCTCATCCTTTCTACCTCATCTATAATCTGTTCACAGGGTCAGCAGTCAGTTTGCAGCATGTCTGATCAAAGTGATAGCCAAAACATGTCAGAGCAGCAGGTGAACATGAGTGAGGGCACTAGTCCCTCAAGTTCTTCAGATGAAGGCTGCAGGAGCACCCCTAGCAACTTGCCAAAGGCTGCCATGAGACAGAGGAAGAAGAGGACTTCAGATTCCGAAGATGAAGACTATGTGGCAGAGGAAGAGGCCACTTCCAAGAGAGTTGAGCCAGCTTAAGGCACAAAGCCAGGGCTGAAAATCAAAAGGCCAGCAGGCAGGTAGCCCATGTCAAAGGCAAGAGCCTCAACTGAGAAGCCCACTCCCCAAGAGCCAGTTGCTGCAGAAGGCAAGAAGAGGAAGGAAAGGGTCAAGAAGACCGTAGCTAGAGTGCTTGGAAAAGCTTCCATCATGGAAGAGGAAGAGGAAGAAGAGGCAGCTGCACCAGCACCCAAGGCACCCAAGCTGATGGGTGATGCCATAAGGTCAGGGGCTACTGCATCTAAGCCCAAAGCTGCCTCCAAGCCAAAACCAAAGAGGAATTCAAGGAGCATTCCTGCAGCTGAGAAGAACAAGGCCCCAGTGCCTGAGACTGTTGCTGAAGAAGAGGAAGAGAATATCCTGAGAAAGCTAAAGCCCAAGATCCCAGACCACAACGATGCTCATCCTGTGGCTAAGGATATGAAGCTCAGGAGAGATTCAGGGCTGAGGAAGTGGAGAGAAGCAGACCCGTATGCTTCAAGGAGAAGGACTGCCGTGGACTACAGATTTCACACCAAGGAGCAGCAGGATTTTTATGAGACAGTGCTGCTAGATAAGAAGCCCATTGTCTGCGATATGCGATGGGTTGATTGGAAATACATCAAGGACAACGAAGAGCACTATCCTGGAGTGCAAGACAGCTTCATAGCTTGTGGAGTAGCTGACTTTGTTGGGCAGAAGCTCACAAAGTGGAATGAGGAGCTTATAATGCAGTTCTACTCCACGGCACATTTTTATCCAGATGGGAGGATCACATGGATGTCTGAGGGTACGAGGTACCAATCCACTGTTGAGGAATGGGCAAAGTTAATAAATGCCCCAGAGGAGCATGATGATGACATGGACATATATGCCAAGAAGAAGATGGACCACAACTCAATGTCCAATATGTACAAGGAGATCCCAAATGAAGCACTTGATACTTTCAAGTTTGGCTCAGTGCATTATCTTCTGTCAGGTCTGCCTACGATCAATTGGATACTAAGGCACACCTTACTGCCCAAGTCTGGAGATCACAAGATGATCAGAGGCCATGCTATCAACTTGCTACATGTGTTTGATGTGCCTCAGAAGTTCAAGGTGATGAGCCTCATAGTGGAAACAATCAAGAGGACTGCAGCAGATCAGAAGAGGAGTTGCGGATATGCCCCTCAAATTCAGGAGCTCATCAACTCCAAGATGGGCACGGTCATATATTTATTGGACAAGGAACATTTGCCCATCCGTCCAGATTTTGAGGACAATGAAGTTGTGATGACTGAGAATGAGCCATCGTCTGCACAAGCTTACGCAAAGAAGGAGAAGGCAAGAAAGGAGAAAGCTGCCAAGATGCCAACTCAAGAGGAGGCATCTGAGTATTTCTTGAAGACCAAACAAGAGCAGCTTGGTTACTTGATGGCATCCACACTGAGGATTGAGCAAAGTCTGGCCACCCTCACTCAAAATCAGCAGAGCCTAGAGAGAATCATGGAACAGAAGTTCTATGACTTGGATGTCAAGGTAACGGAAGTTCAGTCTCCAGTGGAGCAGCTCCAGGAGGACATGCAGGAGAGGAGAGGCAGGACTACCACTCATGCCTTTGCCAGAGTGCCAAGAGGTCCGAGGTCATCTGCCGTGCCAGTTGCTGACACCAGAGCCACCACCTCAGCACCAGCCACAGCCTCAGTTCCACCAACTCCAGCGTCTACTTCAGCATCTACCGAAGCCTTCATCCTTGGAGTGATCCGGACTCCGCCACCACCTGAAGATCAAGCCTGAGCGTCGATCTAGTGCTATGCATTTTCTAGGAACTTTTTGGTAACTTGTTGCCAAAGGGGGAGAAGATGTATAGATCATAGGCTTCGAGAGAGAGAGTGTTGCTTTTTTTTTCTCTCTTGCTTTATTTGGTGGTTTTTCGAACATGTTTGCTTTTGAGTGCTTGAGATACTATGCTTGTGAGACATTGATGATCATGTGTTTGATCATAAGCTACACTTAATGCTTGCTTAATGCTATTATCTTATCTATCTTATGTGATCATTCATTATTCTTGGTGATGAGTGCATGTATTTCATTCTTATCATTTTAAGCGCTCCACCAAGATGTATGTGACATGGAAGAGTAACCCATGACTCTAACTCCTTGTGCACTTGCAGTCCAAAGCAAATTTTAAATATGCACAAATTTAGGGGGCGCTCTTACTTATCACATACTTCTCAAAGCGACGATATATTTCATGCTTATTATCATTTGTCGAAGCTTTGATCTATATGTTGTCATCAATTACCAAAAAGGGGGAGATTGAAAGTGCAACTATCCCTAGGTGGTTTTGGTAATTCATAACTACATATAGCTCATTGAGCTAATGCTATTCCAAGATGATTATTTTAGGAAAGCTCAATGATTGGCATGGCATGGATGTGAAAGTGGAACCCTCAAAATTCTAAGGACAAAGGATTGGCTCAAGCTCAAAAGCTCAAGACTCTTCATTTTATATTTTAGTGATCCAAGATCACATTGAGTCCATAGGAAAAGCCAATACTATCAAGGAGGGATGAGGTGTTGCTTAATGAGCCTCTTGCTTCATGTGCTTAGTGATACACTCCAAAACCCTCAACAACTTTCCCATATCCACATATGACCTAAACCCTAAGCCAAACTCGGTCCTACCGATTCTTCCTATCCGGCGCCACCGAGTTTCACTTGTCATTAGCCACTGCCAAACCCTAGCAATTCGGTCCTACCGATAAGGATCTCGGTCTCACCGAGATGGGATTGCAAACTCTCTGTTTCCCTTTCGTAACTTTTCGGTCTCACCGAAAGAGCGAATCGGTCCCACCGAGATTGCAATGTAAACTCAGTGTTTCCCCTTTGTAACTTTTCGGTCTCACCAAGTTCCACTCGGTCTCACCGAAAGAGCAAATCGGTCCCACCGAGTTTGCCAGACCAACTCTCTGGTTAGCTAATTACCAAATTCGGTCTCACCGAGTTTGTGTAATCGGTCTCACCGAGATTACGTTATGCCCAAACCCTAACCATATCGGTCCTACCGAGTTGCATGTCAGTCCCACCGAAAATCTCTAACGGTCACTAGGTTTACATTTTCGGTCCGACCGAGTTTATTGATTCGGTCCCATCGAGATTGGAAAACTGTGTAACGGTTGGATTTTGTGTGGAGGCTATATATACCCCTCCACCTCCTCTTCACTCGTGGAGAGAGCCATCAGAACACACACACCATTCCAACTCATATGTTCTGAGAGAGAACCACCTACTCATGTGTTGAGACCAAGATATTCCATTCCTACCATATGAATCTTGATCTCTAGCCTTTCCCAAGTTGCTTTCCACTCAAATCTTCTTTCCACTAAATCCAAATCCTATGAGAGAGAGTTGAGTGTTGGGGAGACTATCATTTGAAGCACAAGAGCAAGGAGTTCATTACCTACACACCATTTGTTACTTCTTGGAGAGTGGTGTCTCCTAGATTGGCTAGGTGTCACTTGGGAGCCTCCGACAAGACTGTGGAGTTGAACCAAGGAGTTTGTAAGGGCAAGGAGATCGCCTACTTCGTGAAGATCTACCGCTAGTGAGGCAAGTCCTGTGTGGGCGATGGCCATGGTGGGATAGACAAGGTTGCTTCTTCGTGGACCCTTTGTGGGTGGTTGCTTCTTCGTGGACCCTTCGTGGGTGGAGCCCTGTGTGGACTCGTGCAACCGTTACCCTTGGGTGGAGCCCTGTGTGGACTCGCGCAACCGTTACCCTTCGTGGGTTGAAGTCTCCATCAACGTGGATGTAGGATAGCACCACCTATCCGAACCACGGGAAAAACATCCGTGTCTCCAATAGCATTTGAATTCTCCAAACCCTTCCCTTTACATTCTTGCAAGTTGCATGCTTTACTTTCCGCTGCCTATATATTCTTTGCATGCTTGCTTGAATTATGTGATGATTGCTTGACTTGTCCTAAAATAGCTAAAATCTGCCAAGAACTAAAATTGGGAAAAGGTTAAGCTTTTATTTGGTCAAGTAGTCTAATCACCCCCCTCTAGACATACTTTCGATCCTACACTACAAGAATTCCCACCTATGAAACTCCCAAACCTTTCCGGTTATGCAATCAGGTGTTGGGGATAGAGGGGAAGCATAATATCTCACCCAAATCTAGCAAATCCTACATCCAGCTGTATCCATCCTTCAACACATAATCGAGAAAACTTCGGAAACCATCTACCTCAACCTTCGAAAAGCATCCGTTATACAAGTTATGGCGATACTCCCGAACTCCCACCCCAGTACTGGGTGGCGTCGAGGTTATCTCACCAACGAACTGCATAAAAGAGATTTTCGATGTCGGCATACTAAACACAGGTATTCCAGAACTGCAACGATAAAATTGTGACGACAACACCTCGGAGCTCAACTCCCCGGGACACTGCCACAAAACCCCTGACAGGAGGCACCAAGACAATGTTCTCGTCACAAAACCATCGAAACGATTCCAAGATACCCGCGTGATCCTAAATTTTTTTAGTGAAATTTGAGAAGAGAAGAGTCAAAACTCTACGTCAGGATGCCTTACTAGAGCGATGAGGAGACTGGGAAGTAAAAAGAATTCCTAAACTCTTCGATATATAATTCCTAAATGACTCAAAACATTTTTCTAGACACAACTCGGTTGCTAAAAACGATCAAGCAATGGGGCTCCTAAGGTCGGGGAAGGCTCTGATTACCAACTTGTAACGCCCTCGATGCGGCTATAGCTCCCACGTGTCGAGGCACAACTTAGAGACATAACCGCATTGAAAGCTATGTCGCAAATTAGGCAATCTTCACAACATCCCATGTAATATAAATAATAAAGGGGAGATACATAGTTGGCTTACACTCGCCACGTCAACCAAAGTGCATAAATAACATTACAACATTCAAACACTCATGGCCCGACTACGGCGCCAAAATAAAAGATAACCCAACATGCGACACGGTCCCGATCACCCCAACTGGGCACCACTACTGATCATCGGGGAAAGACACGTAGTATCGGCGTGATTCCTCGTCGAACTCCCACTTGAGCTCAAGCGCGTCATCTGGAATGGAGTCATCAGGCCCTGCATCTGGTTTGGAAGTAATCTGTGAGCCACAGGGACTCAGCAATCTCGCACCCTCACGATCAAGACTATTTAAGCTTAAAAGGTAAGGCAAGGTAATATGTGGAGCTGCAGCAAGCGGCTATCATATATGGTGGCTATCCTATTCGCAAAAGAGAGCGAGAAGAGAAGGCAAAGCACGAACGAGTAACTAAAGGACAACCTGCGCAAGCATTACTCCAATACCGTGTTCACTTCCCGGACTCCGCCGAGAAGAGACCATCACGGTAACTCACGCTGTTGATTCATTTTAAATAAGTTAAGGTTCAACTTGTCTACAACCGGACATTAACAAATTCCCATCTGCCCATAACCGTGGGCACGGCTTTCGAAAGTTCAAATCCCTGCAGGGGAGTCCCAACTTAGCCCATGACAAGCTCTCACGGTCAACGAAGGAATAGACCTTCTCCCGAGATGTTCCGATCAGACTCGGTATCCCGGTTCTACAAGACACTTTGACAAGTTAAAACAAATCCAGCAACACCGCCCGAATGTGCCGACAAATCCCGATAGGAGTTGCACATATCTCGTTCTCAGGGCACACTCAGATGAGCCAGATGTCGGGTAGGCCAGCCCAGAGTTGCCCTTGGTAGCCCCGGACATCGCTCGGTTGGACCAACACTCAGAGGAGCACTAGCCCGGGGGGGTTTAAAATAAGATGACCCTCGGGCTCCGGAAACCCAAGGGAAAAAGAGGCTAGGTGGAAAATGGTAAAACCAAGGTTGGGCATTGCTGGAAAAGCTTTAATTGAGGCGAACTATCAAGGGGTTCCCATTATCACCCAACCGCGTAAGGAACGCAAAATCCGGGAACATAACACCGATATGACGGAAACTAGGGCGGCAAGAGTGGAACAAAACACTAGGCGAGAGGCCGAGCCTTCCACCCTTTACCAAGTATATAGATGCATTAAGATAACAAGATAATATAATGATATCCCAACAAGTAAATAATGTTTCAACAAGGAACGGTCTCCAATCTTCACCTGCAACTAGCAACGCTATAAGAGGGGCTAAGCAAAGCGGTAACATAGCCAATCAACGGTTTGCTAGGACATGGTGGGTTAGATGTTTGACATGGCAATTTGGGAGTCATGATAAGCAAGTGGTAGGCATCGTAGCATAGGCATAGCAAAAGAGCGAGCATCTAGCAAAGCAAAGATAGTAGTGATTTCGAGGGTATGATCATCTTGCCTGCAAAGTTGTCAGAGTTGACTGGATCCTCGAAACCAAACTCGACGGGCTCCTCGTTAGCGAACTCGCCTCCCGGCTCTACCCAAACAAGACAAACAAGCAACAAGGACCCAATCAACCACGTGCAAACTCAAACAACATGATGCAAAGATGATATGCTATGCGGGATGCAATATGTGATGCAAATGCAAGATTTGACAAGGAAAGCATGAACCTGTCCTCAACATGGAAATCCAAGTGTTCCACTGGAAATATGAGATGAAATCGCTTGAAAACGATATAAAGAACGCCGGAATCGGAGTTACGGTTTGGAAATGGCAAGCAATTCAAATATGACCACATTCTGCGATTTACAGCAATTAGCCATCTAAATGCAACAAGATGAACATGCTACAGCACCCAAACATGGCATCAAAATACATGGCAGGAATCTATTCATGAAGCTTAACAAAAGTCTAGCACTGAGCTACGGCCAATTCATCCATTAACAGGTTCAAACAAGCATGGCAAAAATGCATTTGGTAAACAGATTTAAGACTTAGTGAAATTAACACTTGTCTGGAATTTCAGATCAGATATCACTCTTTGGAGCATGAAAACAATATGCTACAGGACCTGAACATGGCAAAGTAAAGCATGGCATGGAGCTACTCAAAGAGCTTAACAAAAGTCCCTTAGTGACCTTGAGCCAAAAGGGATCAGAAAATACATTTGCAAGCATGTGAACATGGCAAAAACATAATCAGTTCTTAGACTTAGTGAAAACTGGAGCATGCTGAAACAGATATCAAGTAGGCATGTTTACGAGCTCGATGCACTCACTACAGAGCAAGTCATGACAAGCTAAGAATACACCCATAAAAAATACACAAAATTCAAGCTAGACATGGCAAGAACAATAACATAGCATGCACGGATCAACTACAACATCCTCGGCAAAATCGCTAACAAGTAGACAATCTGCCCAGATTCACGAAATGACAAAAGTAGAGCTCGATTGACTCAAGTTAGGGTGCCCCATAAATTCAAACAAAGACATGGATGGATAGAGCAGTACAAGATTAACAAAACATCCTTACTGATCATCCTCAAAAGAGGCACGGATCACTAGGAAACAACATGAACATATGGCATATTGAGATAAACAGCTCAAGGACTGTGGAAATGCTAAGTCCCTGAAATCAGCATTAACAAATGCCTCACTTAGCAAGCTTGTGCTAGTCACCACACACATCACAAAAATACATGGGTTGCACCTCTGGATAGATGGCAAAACATATAACAAAACACATGTAGAGCTCATGGGCATATCATGCACACAATAATCATGGCAAAAAATGACAAATATCTAATTGGAGCAGCAGATCTGACAAATATCACAAATAGCATTCTTCCAACAGCATTTCGGGCATCAAGATGAACTCAAATGAAAATGTTGCAGTGAGATGAAATGATGTGCTCTCTGAGATGAACATTTTGATATGCTATATTCCCAAAACGGAGCTACGGATGAGGAGATACGTCACGATGAACATAGCAAATTATTAGGGTTTCGGGGATGAAAAGTCAACCGCGAGTTTTAGATCTCAGATCTGGCACTGTAGATGCACTGTAGCAGCTCGAGCTCGCCGGCGAAAATGGAGCTGCGGTGGCCGGACTTGCCGTGGCGGTGAGGAGGAAGGAGAGGGAGCCGGATGGGGAGGACGGCGAGGCGCGGTGGCGCGGCGTACTCCGGGCGGCGTGGTGGCGGCGGTGGTCGGCACCGGCGGGAGGAAGCAGCCGCGGCGGAGCTTGCTCCGGCCGGAGAGGTGCGAGGCGGCCGGCGCGGCTCCGGTCGCCGGCGTCGGCGGAGATGGTGGCGGGGCCGGGCGAAGAGGGAGGCGGGGCGAAGATGGCGGCGGTGGCCGCGATGGGCCTCGGGGGCCCGGCTCGGGCCTCCCGGGCCGGCGGCGGAGGAAGGCGGCGATGGGCCACGTGGCGCGCCCCGATTGGCCGGAGGCGGCGGCGGACGCTGTCCGGCCGGGGACGGACGTGTCCGGCCGGCGCGAGGTGTTTTTTTAGGGTTTGGACGGGGAGATCCGAAATTTGGAATGGGGGAGGTATATATAGGCATAGAGGGAGCTAGGAGTGTCCAAATGAGGTGCGGTTTTCGACCACGCGATCATGATCGAACGCTCTATATGATGGAGAGGGTTTTGGTGGGTTTTGGGCCAAAATGGAGGGGTGTTGGGCTGCAACACACACGAGGCCTTTTCGGTGCCTCGGTTAACCGTTGGAGCATCAAACGAAGTCGAAATGGTACGAAACTTGACAGGCGGTCTACCGGTAGTAAACCAAGGCCGCTTGGCAAGTCTCGGTCCAATCCGAAAATGTTTAATACCCACACACGAAAGAAAGGTTGGAATGACCGCCGGAGGAGAACGAAGCGCCGGAATGCAAAACGGACAACGGGGAAAATGCTCGAATGCATGAGATGAACACGTATGCAAATGTAATGCACATGATGACATGATATGAGATGCATGACAACGACAACAACACACGGAGACACAAACCCGAACCCGAGAAAATAAAATAACTTAACGCCGGAAACGGCAAGAGTTGGAGTACATATTGGGTAAATCACATCCGGGGTGTTACACTCTAGGTCTTCAACAAGGAACTCTTTGGGATATGCAGCATCCTGGGGTAATGGCTTCATCATACTGAGTATCTGACTCATGTTAGGTTCAGGCTTCTGAAAGATGCTCTCCACAGCTTCACTATGAAGTTGACAGCCAGATTCGTAGAGATCGCCGGGAGTGGCTAGACCAGTGAGCTCAATGATGTCAAAGGCTTTGGCTTCGTGATGAACGTTTCCTGTCATCCACTCCAGGACCCAAGTCTTCGGATCTCTGTTATACCCGCAGATGTGAAGTGTGGCATAGAATTGGAGCAGCAACTCTTCATTCTAATGCTCTTGGTCAGTGACGAACGGCAGCAACCCAACCTCTTTGAAGCAATCCAGAGCTTCTTCTAGACAGGGCAGACCAGCTATTGCTTCAATGTCAAGACGCTTGTGTGGGAAGATGTGACCTTGATTGTAAAGAATGCAGGAGTAATAGCTTCGCTGCGGATAGCTCCGGAACCGATCAGATGATATTCTTTCCGTTGAGTAGGGGTTCCTGGAGCTATTGAAGAATGTGTTGTCTACTCTGAAGCCATTGATATTGAAGGATCCAGGTGCTGATGCAGGACCTGGGAACCTGGGCAATCTTGGGATTGGCTTCTGTACCTGAGGCCTGTGCTCAACATGATAGTCGAACTGAGGACCGGTAGCAGGCGCGGGAATAGAAGCAGTAGGATCAGTGGCTTCACTGACTTCTGGTGCTTTTGTTGGGGAGGGCTCCATATTAGCTTCAGCCATGACAGCGTCAGTGGCTTCATTGGTGTTGGTGGTGGCAGCCTCAAGATTTTCAACCTCCACTTGACGAGCTGGAGGGTCGGTCACAACCACGTTCTCCTCGAGAACCGCTTCTTGGTGGGACAGGGGAGTAGCAGCTTGTGGGACTTCTTCTTCATTGGCTGATGCAGCCGGAATGTCTTCAACAGTTTCAGCTTCAGACGCAGAGACTAGACGCCTTGGTCCTTTGCGAAGCCTGCGCAACGCAGGCGACGCCTGTGTAGTTGGAGTTGGTTGGGCCTCAAAGTCTTCTTCCTCTTGTGGGCGATCAGCCCATGAAGCATCCTGAGCAATTGGCGTCAGAGGACGACCAATGCTGATGAGTTCGCTGTGCTCGAGCTGAGGAAGGACTGCACCATCTTCTACATGGTCATGGTGACCAATGTCTTCAGCAGCGATGGGATCAGCTGCTGGAAAGTCTTCAGCTTCATGAGCCTCTGTGAAAGAAGGCTCATGGATTGTCAGTTGGCGTTCAGCGTCAGGACGAACCATGGAAATGGGTTCAACAATCAAAGGCTCTGTGGGAGCAGCCCGTTCTTTCTTGGTCTTCCTCTTCTTCTTGGAGGGGGCAGTAGGAGAGGCTTTAGGATGTTTCCTTTTCCTGGATTCAGCCTCAGCAATCCTTGTCTTCTTCAGCTCTGAAGCGGTTGACCGGGCTTTTGGCTTCGAGCCAGTCATTCTAGTTGGGAAGACAATGGGATCTGCTTCCTGCCTGGGTGCGAGAGGTTCGGCCACAATAGGCTTCTTCTTCTGCTTAGCAGCCATCCTGGGATCAATGCCCGGACGCCCAAGGGCCTTACGCTTCTCAGCTTCATTGTAGCCTTGCACACATTTGTCAGCCAGGCTCTGCATGCGCTCCCGAGAACCCTGAGCTTCTGCGCGTTTCTTAAGAAAGGCTTCTTTCAGCTCATGCAGCATAATCGAAGTTTTTCACCTCTTGCATGCTGAGCTTGGCCATATGCTTCTTGAACTGAGCCTTTTCATAGTCAATCTTTTGCTTCAGTTCGACGATGCGCTGAGCGAGAGCTAGCTCTAAAGCAATGGCGCCATGGAAGGCGACACTAAGGCCAATGGGTAGCTGTAGATCTTCGAAGCTGATGTTTGGCATGTCAAACCACTCATCAATGAAGTTGTGGATGATTGTCACGTCAAAGAGAGGCAGATCATTGAAGATTTCTACTTCTTCTTTGCTCTTGATGAGTTTCTCAAGAGCGTCATCTGCAAGATCTTCATCACTTGACAGATCAATGGCATCATTGCGCAGAATGGCAGCAGCTATTAGCTCTTGGCCGGTGTGTGGCAGAGGCATCTTGACCTTCTGGGGCTTGGAGATGCGTGACAAATCTTCAGACTGCACACTGTCTTTAGGAGGTGCAGTTGCCGGTGGCTTCGCCCGTGAGATTTTTGGTGCAGAGGCCGGCTTTGAAGCTTTTGGCTGCTTCAGCTTCTTTGGCTTCGGCGCTGCAGGCGCTTCATCTGATTCAGCGTCATCTGCAGGCTCATTCACGGCTGTCCCTTGAACCAAGATATGGGTAATGAGACCTTCAAGGTTGTAGAAAGGACCGACGACATTGGGTTCTGCATCACGGGTGCCATCAGCCCTTGGAGCAGAAGGACCAGGGTTAAAGTCTAGTCCCAATGTCTTCTTGTTCTGCTTTGCTGAGTTCTGGGCAAACTGGAAGTTGCGCTTAAACAGATTGTCGTCACGACACCATAGTAGAGACGATGGGTCAGCATCCACAGGCTGTGGTCCACGGACCATGCAGGGATAGAAGCCTTGTTCAATGGCTTCATCTCTGGTCCTGGGTTGAAGATTTTTGTACTTGAACCACTGTTCTTCCCAATAGTGTTGAATCCACTGGATTCGCGTCTTGCGCTGATTGTAATCCTCTTCAGGATCTGTCTTGTACAGCGCTGAGAGGTCATCGGGCAAATCTCTTGATGTTTCTCCTTGACGCTTTCTGCCACCCTTCCTTGCTGATTTTTCTGAAGCCATGAACCTTAATCTGAAAGGCTTCAATACGTTCAGAGGCTTCAAAGGTTTTCGCTTGCTGGACAAACAGGAACTGACTTCGGGAGAATTTATGTGATGCTGTAAGAATTCTTCAAATGAATGCAGATTATGAGAACCAAGGGATTCTCCCACGGACATGTACCTGTGACAGCATTAAGGTGCGAGGGAAGGGGAAGAGGTCATATGCATTCTCAGAAGATTTTGAAGATAAATCAGTTCAGAAGACATTGACCTCATCGTGCAAAGACATTCACTCATAGATAAGGAGTTGGTTCCAGATTTGTATGAATCCATGGATCAGTACAAGTGAGGAATCTAACTACTTTGTGAAGCATAAGTGAATATCTAGGCATGTTATGAGATGCAGTATGAAAGAGATCCAACTTGTGTGAATAGAAACTGCTTGTGGTAGAAAGTGATAAAGCTATAGGATCAAAGAGGCCCTAAAAAGGAGGTTTTATTTACCACACGAAGAACTGCTAGACGGAGTGGAAGAGGAGGCCGAGCAGTTCGATCGTTCGTGCCCTAACTTGGCGACGGAGGACACCTACGGCGACGGCAGAGAAGGCGATGTCCGTGGTCGGTGTGAAGACGGCGTCGGAGAGGTTGCGGCAGCGAAGCGCTTCGTCGCCGGCGTCGTCGAGGGCTAGCGGTGGCACTAGGGTTCGTGCGAGAGTGGAAGAAGAGATAATGACTGCTGTGAGGTGTGTATTTATAGGTACAGGGGCGGCACTGCGTTATTACACAGGTGCCCCTGGCGATTCGCATCTGAGGAACACGTGGCCATCATGCAGCATATTGGGGTTTGTTCCACGTCCCACGCACGCCTGGATTGTCGGGTGGTCGTTCCCACTTCTCCGGGTTTCAGGTGGAGGAATGAGCATTGAAAACGGACTTAATGGTTGTCTCTTTATCTTCTGCTGACAAGGATGCAGAGAAGACATTCGACAGTTTCAATAGAATGCATATGATTTGGAGAGATAGAGTTTGAGATAGAAAGCATAGATAGGTTAGGGTCCGATCACATTCACTTAGTTCAAAAGATTCAACAAGAAGACATAGCTATAAGTGAATGCTGTAGAGGACAGAACACTAGTATATATATATATATATATCTATATACTCAACATAGTGAAGATAATCATGAAGATATGTTGAGATTGAAGCCAAATCAAATGTGAAGACATAGCACATGTAATGCCATGAGTGAAACACTTCAAACAGAACATTTGGTGGTGGCGTTACCCACCGTATAGGAAGTATTAGACCCAGACACGGCGCACAATTATCGTGGCGCTCTGAAGTCGAATTCCACATTAATGTATTCACACTTAGAATGTATGACTTCATTGATTGAAGATATACTTTACTTCGTGTGTTGCACATCTAAGTCATCAATATGCATAAGTGTTAGGATGTGTGCCTGATCACAGGACATTTGAGGATTCCAGGATATTTAGCTCACACCGTAACTTGCAAAATCTCTTCTCATCCAAGGGCTTGATGAAGATATCTGCCAATTGCTCTTCAGTGTTGACATGTATAATATCAATATCTTCCTTCACAACATGATCTCCAAGAAAGTGATGACGAATTTCAATGTGCTTTGTCTTCGAGTGCTGAACTGGGTTGTTGGCAATCTTGATGGCGCTTTCGTTGTCGCAGTAGAGTGGCACTTGCTTCAGATGAATGCCATAGTCCTTGAGTGTTTGCTTCATCCACAGAAGCTGAGTGCAGCAAGATCCAGCAGCAATGTATTCAGATTCAGCAGTGGAGAGAGATACACAGTTCTGCTTCTTTGAAGACCAACATACAAGTGATCGTCCTAGAAAGTGACATGTGCCTGATGTAGACTTGCGATCCACTTTGTCACCAGCATAATTAGCATCCGAGAATCCAACCAGATCAAACTCTGAGCCCTTTGGATACCATAATCCTAAGGTTGGGGTGTGAGCCAAATATCGAAGAATTCGCTTCACAGCTAAGTGATGCGACTCCTTTGGTGCCGCTTGAAAGCGAGCACACATGCAAACACTAAGCATAATATCTGGCCTAGATGCACATAGATAAAGCAAAGAACCAATCATGGAGCGGTATACCTTTTGATCGAACTCTTTACCATTGTCGTCAGGACCCAGATGATGCTTGGCTGGCATTGGCGTCGTGAAGCCTTTGCAGTCTTGCATACCGAACTTCTTCAGACAATCTTTGAGATACTTCTCTTGAGATATGAAGATGCCGTTGCGTTGCTGTTGTATTTGGAGACCGAGGAAGAACTTCAGCTCTCCCATCATGGACATCTGATATTGCTCTTACATCATATATCCAAACTCTTCACTGTACTTCTTGATTGGTGCAGCCGAAGATAATGTCATCCACATATATTTGGCACACAAACAGTTCACCATCATATGTCTTCATGAAGAGAGTGGGGTCTAGGGAACCAGGTATGAAGCCTTTGCTCTTCAGGAAGTATTTGAGTGTGTCATACCAGGCCCGAGGGGCTTGTTTGAGGCCATACAGTGCCTTGTTGAGCTTGTATACCATGTCAGGATGTTTTGGATCTTCAAAGCCAGACGGTTGTGCAACATACACTTATTCTTCAATCTTGCCATTGAGAAAGGCGCTCTTCACATCCATTTGATATAGAAGTACGTTGTGATGATTGGCATAGGCCAGCAGTATGCGTATGGCTTCAAGTCTAGCCACATGAGCAAATGTTTCATCGAAGTCAATGCCTTCCACTTGAGTATATCCTTGAGCAATGAGACGAGCTTTGTTTCTGACAACTTGACCATGCTCATCTTGCTTGTTGCGGTATATCCATTTGGTGCCTATTATGTTGTGCTTCCGAGGATCAGGACGCTTAACCAGTTCCCATACATTATTCAGCTCAAACTGTTGAAGCTCTTCTTGCATAGCTTGAATCCATTCAGGTTCCATGAAGGCTTCTTCAACTTTCTTGGGTTCTGTTATTGAGACGAATGCGAAGTGCCCACAGAAATTTGCCAGCTGAGTTGCCCTTGATCGAGTGAGTGGACCGGGTGCATTGATGCTGTCAATTATTCTCTCAATCTGCACTTCATTGGCAACACGAGGATGTACAGGGCGAAGGTTTTGCTCTTGCTGATCATTGTCATTGTTAGTGGGATTGTCTTCAGGCGGAGCATTGTCTTCAGGTTGATCAGGTGCGGAGATGATAAGTTCCTCTTCAGGTTGAGCTTCAGAGGGTATGATTTCTCCGGTTCCCATAAGCTTGATTGATTCGCTGGATGGAACTTCATCTAGCATATTTGGGAGGTGCTCTCTTTGTGAACCATTAGTCTCATCAAACCGCACATCCACTGTTTCAACCACTTTATAATGAAAGAGATTGAAGACTTTGTAGGAGTGCGAATCCTTTC
Organism: Triticum urartu; assembly: GCF_056163025.1. Taxonomy (NCBI): domain Eukaryota; kingdom Viridiplantae; phylum Streptophyta; class Magnoliopsida; order Poales; family Poaceae; genus Triticum; species Triticum urartu. The sequence goes on from NC_141879.1 coordinate 583,273,527, forward strand.
CATATCCAAGCATAAAACCCTCATGTGCTTTTGGTGCAAATTTTGAAGTGTGATGTGGATCCTTGATCCAGCACCTGGCACCAAATACTCTGAAGTAACTGACATTTGGCTTCTTGCCAGTAAGGAGCTCATAAGATGTCTTGTTCAGAAGCTTGTGAAGATAAACACGATTGATTGTATGGCATGCAGTATCAATGGCTTCAGGCCAGAATTTTCTTGGAGTCTTGTATTCATCAAGCATTGTTCGGGCCATCTCAATGAGTGTTCTGTTCTTGCGTTCGACGACGCCATTCTGCTGTGGCATGTATGGGGCTGAGAATTCATGTGTGATGCCCAAGGTATCAAGATATGTATCAAGGCCAGTATTCTTGAATTCAGTGCCATTGTCACTTCTTATGTGCTTTATCTTGGCGCCATAGTTGTTCATTGCTCGATTGGCGAAGCGTCTGAAGACATCCTGCACTTCAGTCTTGTAGAGGATTATGTGCACCCAAGTATATCTAGAATAATCATCAACAATAACAAAGCCATAGAGGCAAGCAGTAGTAGTAAGAGTTGAGTAATGAGTGGGACCTAAAAGATCCATGTGGAGCAGTTCGAAGGGTCGAGTGGTTGTCATGATTGTCTTCGGGGGATGTTTGGCCCTCGTCATCTTCCCTGCTTCACAGGCACCGCATAAGTGATCTTTCTTGAACTTGACGCCCTCGATGCCTATGACATGCTTCTTCTTTGCAAGGGTGTGGAGGTTCCTCATGCCAGCATGCCCTAGCCTCCGATGCCAGAGCCAGCATTCTGAAGCCTTTGCTAGAAGACATACGGCAAGCTGTGGTCCTGCCAAAAAATCTACCACGTACAAATCATCTTTCCGATACCCTTCAAAAACTAGAGACTTGTCAGATTCCATTAGTACAAGGCAGCGTTATTTTCCAAATATTACGATCATGTTCAAATCGCAAAGCATTGAGACAGACATTAAGTTGAAGCCAAGGGATTCAACAAGCATGACTTTATCCATGTGTTGATCCTTTGAGATTGCAACTCTACCTAGACCCAATACCTTACTTTTACCAGTGTCAGCAAATGTGATGTGACTCTTGTTGGATGGACGTAAGGTTGAGTCCATGAGAAGGCTTCTTTTGTCAGTCATGTGGTTGGTACACCCACTATCAATAATCCATTCTGAAGACGCTGGTGTCTTACCCGACAGTGCAGTTAGGGGGATAGGCTTCACGAAGAGAATTGTGAAGCAAAAACATTTGACGAACCAGTGGGTTATGAAAGCTTAGATCCAGATTAGGACTGATAGGGAGAGTAGCAAGCGATTCAGGAACGAAGTACATAGTAAGACCATTCGGTCATTTGATCTTGCGCCCTACAAGATGTTTAAGGTCCCCAGCAATAGCGTCAGACGATTTTGGTTTTCTGCTGGAGATCTTTCCCTTGGCACCGCGTGCCATGAAGCAGTAGGTAGGAGCGGAGTAGTCCTTGTCATTTGCATCGGTGTCGGTGATGAAGTCATTGTCTTCAGTGTTGAAGATGGACTTGGCAACGTATGATGTAGCCAGACTTGCGACGCCAGAATCGGACTCCTCCTCAGACTCCACCTCTGCCTCCTCAGAAGCGGACTCCTCCTCTGAATCCATTTCCTTGCCAACAAACGCACGTGCCTTGCCAGATGAGCTCTTCTTGTGTGATGAAGACTTTGAAGAAGACTTTGAGTATTTCTTCTTCTTCTTGTCATCAGAGTCATATTCCTTGCTCTTCTTCTTCTTTTTGTTCTCATTGTCCCACTGCGGACACTCGAAGATGAAGTGGCCAGGTTTCTTGCACTTGTGACATGTTTTCCTCTTGTAGTCATGAGCAGAAGCTTCATCATTCCTTGAGCTTGATTGGGAAGACTTTCTGAAGCCTTTCTTCTTGGTGAATTTTTGGAACTTCTTCACAAGCATAGCAAGTTCCCTTCCAATGTCTTCGGGGTCATCAGAACTGCTGTCAGATTCTTCTTCAGATGAGGAGACAGCTTTTGCCTTCAAGGCACAAGTTCGCCCATAGTTTGGACCGTAGATATCTCTTTTCTCAGAAAGCTGAAACTCATGTGTGTTGAGCCTCTCAAGTATGTCAGACGGATCGAGTGTCTTGAAATCAGGACATTCTTGGATCATCAGGGCTAGGGTGTCAAACGAACTGTCAAGTGATCTCAGTAGTGTCTTGACGACTTCATGCTTGGTGATCTCAGTAGCGCCAAGGGCTTGAAGCTCATTCGTGATGTCAGTGAGTCGATCAAATGTGAGCTGAACATTCTCATTGTCATTTCTCTTGAAGCGGTTGAAGAGGTTGCGAAGGACACTGATTCTATGATCTCTCTGGGTCGAGACGCCTTCGTTGACCTTGGAGAGCCAGTCCCAGACTAGCTTAGATGTTTCCAAAGCACTCAAGCGGCCATACTGTCCTTTGGTTAGATGACCACAGATGATATTCTTAGCAGTAGAGTCCAGTTGAACGAACTTCTTGACGTCAGCAGCAGTGACACCTTCTCCAGCCTTGGGAACGCCGTTCTTGACGACATACCATAGGTCGACGTCAATGGCTTCAAGATGCATGCGCATCTTATTCTTCCAGTAGGGATATTCAGTTCCATCGAAGACGGGGCACGCAGCGGAGACTTTGATTATCCCTGCAGTCGATATAGCTAAAACTCCAGGTGGTTAAACCGAATCACACAGAACAAGGGAGTACCTTGCTCTGATACCAATTGAAAGTGCGTTATATCGACTAGAGGGGGGGTGAATAGGCGATTTTTATGAAAGTCTTCAAAACATGGAAGTTATGAAGACTAACAATAGAAATAAACCTATTACCCTGCAGCGGAAGGTAGACTACACTAGGCAAGCCATAGTCAAGTATTCAATAGAGTGAAAGCACAATGACTAATAGCAGCAATGTAGTAAGGATCAGGTAGGAAGATATTATGAAGTCAAACAGAACACGGAGTCACTCAGTGAAGATAAAAGATAGTGTAATCATACAATGACTTCACAAGGAGTAACAGTACATAAAGAGAAGGGAAGGATGAAACCAGTGACTCGTTGAAGACAATGATGTGTTGGACCAGTTCCAGTTGCTGTGACAACTGTACGTCTGGTTAGGGCGGCTAGGTATTTAAACCTAAGGACACACAGTCCCGGACACCCAGTCCTGAACACGCAGCTCAGGACACCCAGTCCTCACCGTATTCCCCTTGAGCCAAGGTCACACAGACCTCGCCCAATCACTCTGGTAAGTCTTCAAGGTAGACTCCCAAACCTTCACAGACTTCGTTCACCGGCAATCCACAATGTCTCTTGGATGCTCAGAACGCGACGCCTAACCGGCTGGAGGATTCACAGTCCTCAAGTGTAATAAGTCTTCAGATCACACAAACAAGAAGACTTAAGTGATGCCTAATTCTCTTTGGCTCTGGGTGGTTAGGGCTTTATCCTCGCAAGGAATTCTCTCTCAAAATCTTCGAGGTGGGTTGCTCTCAAACGACAAAAGCCGTATACTCACTCTGAGCAGCCAACCATTTTTGGTTGTAGGGGGTGGGCTATTTATAGCCACTAGGCAACCTGGCCTGATTTGTCCGAAATGACCCTGGGTCACTAAGGAACTGACACGTGTTCCAACGGTCAGATTTCAAACTCACACGGCAACTTTACTTGGGCTACAAGCAAAGCTGACTTGTCCGACTCTGGACAAGATTCGCTCTCATAGTCTTCACTCGAAGACATAGGTTTTGGTTAAGCATCACTTCAGTCATTCTGACTGGTTCTCTTGGACCCCACGTAACAGTACGGTGGTTCCTATGACTCAACAAAGAAGAAGAAAAAGAAATGTGAAAGATCTAAGTCTTCGAGCTCCATAGGCTTCATGCGATGTCTTCTCTTGTCATAGTCTTCAATGTGAATATCTTCATATACCACCTTTGACTTCAATGTCTTCATACATTTTTAGGGGTCATCTCTGGTAGGAAAACCGAATCAATGAGGGACTTCTACCTGTGTTATCCTGCAATTCTCACAAACACATTAGTCCCTCAACTAGATTTGTCGTCAATACTCCAAAACCAACTAGGGGTGGCACTAGATGCACTTACAATGGACTTGTTCTTCTTCCTTGCGGGATTGCAGGCAAGATGACCATACCCTCGATATCACTTCTATCTTTGCTTGCTAGTTGTTCGCTCTATCACTATGTCACGCTACCTACCACTTGTTATATCATGGCTCCCATATTGCCATGTCAAGCCACTAACCCACCTTCCTAGCAAACCGTTGTTTGGCTATGTTACCGCTTTTGCTCAGCCCCTCTTATAGCGTTGCTAGTTGCAGGTGAAGTTGAAGATTGTTCCATGTTGGAACATGGATATGTTGGGATATCACAATATCTCTTATTTAATTAATGCATCTATATACTTGGTAAAGGGTGGAAGGCTCGGCCTTATGCCTAGTATTTTGTTCCACTCTTGCCGCCCTAGTTTCTGTCATACCGATGTTATGTTCCTTGATTTTGCGTTCCTTACGCGGTTGGGTGTTATGGGAACCTCTTGATAGTTCGCTTTGAATAAAATTCCTCTAGCAAGGCCCAACCTTGGTTTTACCATTTGCCACCTAAGCCTTTTTCCCTTGGGTTCCGCAGACTAAAGGGTAATCTTTATTTTAACCCCCGGACCAGTGCTCCTATGAGTGTTGGTCCAACCTGGGCGATGTCCGGCGCCCCCTGGGCAACCAGGGTCTTTTACAACCCGACATCTTGCTCATCCGGTGTGCCCTCAGAACGAGATACGTGCGACTCCTATAGGGATTTGTTGGCACATCGGGCGGCTTTGCTGGTCTTGTTTTAGCATTGTCGAAATGTCTTGTAACCGGGATTCCGAGACTGATCGGGTCTTCCCAGGAGAAGGAATATCCTTCGTTGACCGTGAGAGCTTGTGATGGGCTAAGTTGGGGCACCCCTGCAGGGTATAAACTTTCAAGAGTCATGCCCATGGTTATGTGGCAGATGGGAATTTGTTAATGTCCGATTGTAGAGAACTTGACACTTGACTTAATTAAAATGCATCAACCGCGTGTGTAGCCGTGATAGTCTCTTTCCGGCGGAGTCCAGGAAGTGAACATGGTTGTTGTGTTATGGTTGTGCGTAAGTAGTTTCAGGATCACTTCTTGATCATTTCTAGCTTCTCGACCATTGCGTTGCTTCTCTTCTCGCTCTTATTTGTGTATGTTAGCCACCATATATGCTTAGTGCTTGCTGCAGCTCCACCTCATTACCTTAGCCTGCCCATAAGATTAAATAGTCTTGATCTCGCGGGTGTGAGATTGCTGAGTCCTCGTGACTCACAGATACTTCCAAGCAGTTGCAGGTGCCGATGATACCAGTGCAGGTGGCGCAACCGAGCTCAAGTGGGAGCTCGGTGAAGATCTTAGTCGTTGTTTTGTGTCTTTTCTGGATGATCAGTAGTGGAGCCCAGTTGGGACGATCGGGGATCTAGCACTTGGGGTTGTCTTCCTTTATTTTGGGTTCCATAGTCGGACCTTTGATTGTACTTTGGATGATGTATGTTTTAATTATGTATTGCATGAAGTGGCGATTGTAAGCCAACTCTTTATCCCTTTCTTATTTCGTACATGGGATTGTGTGAAGACTACCCCACTTGCGACTAAACCACAATGCAGTTATGCCTCTAAGTCATGCCTCGACACGTGGGAGATATAGCCGCATTGTGGGTGTTACACATGTCTACATAGTTCTCGAACCCGTAGGGTCCGCATGCTTAACGTTCGGTGATGATCGGTATTATGAGTTTATGTGTTTTGATGTACCGAAGGTAGTTCGGAGTCCCGGATGTGATAACGGACAAGACGAGGAGTCTCGAAATGGTCGAGACATAAAGATCGATATATTGGATGCCTATGTTTGGACTTCGGAAAGGTTTCAAGAGAGTTCGGGCATATACCGGAGTACCGGGGTGTTACCGGACCCCCCCCCCCCCCGGAGTATATGGGCCCTAATGGGCTTTAGTGGAGAGATAGAGAAAGGCAGCCAGGGCAGGCCGCGCCCCCCTCCCCCTCTGGTCCGAATTGGACTAGGAAGGGGGGTGATACGTCTCCAACGTGTCTATAATTTTTGATTGTTCCATGCTATTATATTATCTGTTTTGGATGTTTAATGGGCTTTATTATACACTTCTATATTATTTTTGGGACTAACCTAGTAACCCAAGGCCCAGTGCAAATTGCTGTTTTTTTTTCCTATTTCAGTGTTTCGCAGAAAAGGAACATCAAACGGAATCCGAACGGAATGAAACCTTCGGGAGAGTTATTTTTGGAACAAACGTGATCCAGGGGACTTGGAGTAGACGTCAAGAAAGGAGCAAGGAGGCCACGAGGCAGGGAGGCGCGCCTGCCCCCTGGGTGCGCCCCCACCCTCGTGGGCCCCTCGCAGCTCCACCGACCTACTTCTTCCTCCTATATATAGCCATATACCCCAAAAACATCCGGGAGCACCACGAAACCCTATTTCCACCGCCGCAACCTTCTGTACCCAAGAGATCCCATCTTGGGGCCTTTTCCGGAGCTCCGCCGGAGGGGGACTCAATCACGGAGGGCTTCTACATCAACAACATAGCCTCTCCGATGATGTGTGAGTAGTTTACCACAGACCTTCGTGTTGGGGAACGTAGTAATTTCAAAAAAATCCTACGCACACGCAAGATCATGGTGATGCATAACAACGAGAGGGGAGAGTATCATCCGCGTACCCTCGTAGACCGTTAAGCGGAAGCGTTATGACAACACGGTTGATGTAGTCATATGTCTCCACGATCGACTGATCCTCAGTACCGAACGTATGGCACCTCCGCGTTCAGCACACGTTCAGCTCGGTGACGTCCCGCGAACTCACGATCCAGTAGAGCTCGAGGGTGAGTTTCGTCAGCACGATGGCGTGGTGACGATGTTGATGAAGCTACCGTCGTAGGGCTTTGCCTAAGCACTGCTACAATATGACCGAGGTGGATTATGGTGGAGGGGGGCACCGCACACGGCTGGGAGAGATCAATGATCAACTTGTGTGTATTAGGGTGCCCCCTGCCCCCGTATATAAAGGAGCAAGGGGGGAGGCCGGCCGGCCCTGTAGGGCGCGCCAGGAGGAGGAGTCCTCCTCCTAGTAGGAGTAGGACTCCCCTCTTTCCTACTCCTACAAGGATGGGGAAAGGAAAGGGGGAGAAGGAGAAGGAAAGGGGGGCGCCGCCCCCCTTCCTAGTACAATTAGGACTAGAGGGGGAGTGGCGCGTGGCCTGCCCTAGCCGGCCCCTCTCTCTCTCTCCACTAGGGCCCAACAAGGCCCATTAACCCCCGGACGGTTCCGGTAACCCCTCCAGCACTCCGGTAAAATCCCGATTTCACTCGGAACTCTTTCGATGTCCAAATGTAGGATTCCAATATATCAATCTTTATGTCTCAACCATTTTGAGACTCCTCGTCATGTCCGTGATCATATCCGGGACTCCGAACTATCTTCGGTACATCAAAACATATAAACTCATAATACTTTAAGCGTGCGGACCCTACGGGTTCGAGAACTATGTAGACATGACCGATACATGTCCTCAGTCAATAACCAATAGCGGAACCTGGATGCTCATATTGGTTCCTACATATTCTACGAAGATCTTTATCGGTCAAACCGCATAACAACATACGTTGTTCCCTTTGTCATCGGTATGTTACTTGCTCGAGATTCGATCGTCGGTATCTCAATACCTAGCTCAATCTTGTTACCAGCAAGTCTATTTACTCATTCCTTAATGCATCATCTCACAACTAACTCATTAGTCACATTGCTTGCAAGGCTTATCATGATGTGCATTACCGAGAGGGCCCAGAGATACCTCTCCGACAATCGGAGTGACAAATCCTATTCTTGATCTATGCCAACTCCATGAACACCATTGGAGACACTTGTAGAGCACCTTTATAATCACCCAGTTATGTTGTGACGTTTGGTAGCACACAAAGTGTTCCTCCGGTATTAGGGAGTTGCATAATCTCATAGTCATAGGAACATGTATAAGTCATGAAGAAATCAATAGCAGTAAACTAAACGATCAAGTGCTAAGCCAACGGAATGGGTCAAGTCAATAACATCATTCTCCTAATGATGTGATCCCGTAAATCAAATGACAACTCATGTCTATGGTTAGGAAGCTCAACCATCTTTGATCAACGAGCTAGTCAAGTAGAGGCATAGTAGTGACACTATATTTGTTTATGTATTCACACATGTATTATGTTTCCGGTTAATACAATTCTAGCATGAATAATAAACATTTATCATGATATGAGGAAATAAATAATAACTTTATCATTGCCTCTAGGGCATATTTCCTTCACTTCGGGTCCATAGTTATTAGCTAGATGGATTCTTCTCTCTCTTTGGATCTCAATACAAAGTTCTCCTCAATCTTCTTGGAGATCTATTCGATGTAATTCTTTTTGTGGTGTGTTTGTCGAGATCCAATGAATTTTGGGTTTACGATCAAGATTATCTATGAACAGTATTTGATTCTTCTCTGAAATATTTTATGTATGATTTGTTATCTTTGCAAGTCTCTTTGAATTATCAGTTTGGTCGGGCCTACTAGATTGATCTTTCTTGCAATAGGAGAAGTGCTTAGCTTTGGGTTCAATCTTGCGGTGTCCTTTCCCAGTGACAGCAGGGGCAGCAATGCACGTATTGTATTGTTGCCATCGAGGATAAAAAGATGGGGTTTATATCATATTGCTTGAGTTTATCCCTCTACATCATGTCATCTTGCCTAATGCGTTACTCTGTTCTTATGAACTTAATACTCTAGATGCATGTTGGATAGCAGTCGATGTGTGGAGTAATAGTAGTAGATGCAGAATCGTTTCGGTCTACTTGTCGCGGACGTGATGCCTATATGCATGATCATGCCTAGATATTCTCATAATTATGCACTTTTCTATCAATTGCTCGACAGTAATTTGTTTACCCACCGAAATATTTATGCTATCTTGAGAGAAGCCACTAGTGAAACCTATGGCCCTGGGTCTATTTTCCATCATATAAGTTTCCAATCTATTTTATTTTGCAATCTTTATTTTCCAATCTATATCATAAAAATACCAAAAATATTTATCTTGTTATCTCTATCAGATCTCACTCTCGTAAGTGATCGTGAAGGGACTGACAACCCCTTTATCGCGTTGGTTGCGAGGTTCTTATTTGTTTGTGTAGGTGCGAGGTGACTTGCGTGTAGTCTCCTAATGGATTGATACCTTGGTTCTCAAAAACTGAGGGAAATACTTATGCTAGTTTGTTGCATCACCCTTTCCTCTTCAAGGGAAAACCAACGTAGTGCTCAAGAGGTAGCAAGAAGGATTTCTGGCGCCGTTGCCGAGGAGGTCTACGCACAAGTCAAGACATACCAAGTACCCATCACGAACTCTTATCCCTCGCATTACATTATTTCCCATTTGCCTCTCGTTTTCCTCTCCCCCACTTCACCCTTGCCGGTTTATTCGCTCTCTTTTTGAGTTCGCCTATTTTTCGCTTGCTTCTTGTGTCGATGTGTGTCGTCATGGCTAGTCCCTTATCTGCCCCTTTGTCTCCCGAGTTTGAAGTTCTTCACTTCAAACAAACACAAGGAGAAAATTTAAAAGATGCTTGGTTTAGGATGATGGAATCTTATCGTAATTGCACCTTAGAGGTGAATTTGAGAATTTTACTTCGCAATTTTTATGTTGGACTAAATATGTCCCATAGACAACTCTTGGATTGCGTTGCCAAAGCAAATTTTATTGAAACGGTTCCCAGTTTTACTCATGAAATCATAGAGGGAATAGTGGGAACACTACCTCAACAAAAGGGGCCACATCATACCTAGGAAGAAACACAAGTTTTTGAGAAGATTTGCGAAGTGACGAAAATTTTACAAAAGTCTCTTGAACCTCTTAAGAGGGTTAGCGGAAATCTTCACCGCATGAATATGTTAATTACCCTTTGCAATAAGCAGTTGGATTCCTTAGATCTAAAAATTTCTGAATCTGAAGGGAAACATAAAGAACCTCCCGGATTCGAGCATGACTCCACTAAAAAAATTAAAAGCAAGGATGATAATACCTAGATCTATTCTTGTTTTTATGCCTAGCTAGGGGCGTTAAACGATAGCGCTTGTTGGGAGGCAACCCAATTTTATTTTGGTTTCTTGCTTTTTGGTTCTGTTTAGTAATAAATAATTCATATAGCCTCTGTTTAGATGTGGTTTTATGCTTTTAATTAGTGTTTGTTCCAAGTAGAACCTTTGCGAAGACTTGGGGAAAGTTTTTGCGATCTTGCTGTAAAAAACAGAAACTTTAGCGCTCACGAGATTTGCTGCCATTTTTTACTGGAGAGTGCGATTAGGTTGATTATTTTTGAAGATGATTAATAGACAAATTCCTCACGTCCACCAATTTATTTCAGAATTTTTGGGGTTACATAATTATTCTAAACCTACAGATTACTACAGACTGTTCTGTTTCTGACAGATTCTGTTTTTCGTGTGTTGTTTGCTTTTTTTGTTGAATCTATGGCTAGTATCGGAGGGTATGAACCATAGATAAGTTGGAATACAGCAGGTTTAACACCAATATAAATAAATAATGAGTTCATTACAGTACCTTAAGTGGTGGTTTGTTTTCTTATACTAACGGAGCTCATGAGATTTTCTGTTGAGTTTTGTGTTGTGAAGTTTTCAAGTTTTGGGTAAAGATTTGATGGATTATGGAATAAGGAGTGGCAAGAGACTAAGATTGGGGATGCCCAAGGCACCCCAAGGTAAAATTCAAGGACAACCAAAAGCCTAAGCTTCGGGATGCCCCGGAAGGCATCCCCTCTTTCGTCTTCGTCCATCGGTGACTTGGCTTGAGGCTATATTTTTATTCACCACATGATATGTGTTTTGCTTGGAGCGTATTGTATGATTTGAGTCTTTGATTTTTATTTTACCACAATAATCCTTGCTGTACACACCTTATGGGAGAGACATACATGAATCGGAATTTATTAGAATACTCTATGTGCTTCACTTATATCTTTTGAGCTAGATAACTTTGCTCTAGTGCTTCACTTATATCTCTTAGAGCACGGTGGTGGTTTTATTTTATAGAAATTATTGATCTCTCATGCTTCACTTATATTATTTTGAGTCCTTTAGAATAGAATGGTAATTTTCTTTGGTTATAAAATTGGTCCTAATATGATAGGCATCCAAGATTGGTATAATAAAAACTTTCATAAAAAGGTGCATTGAATACTATGAGAAGTTTGATGCTTGATAATTGTTTTGAGATATAAAGATGGTGATATTAGAGTTGTGCTAGTTGAGTATTTGTGAATTTGATAAATACTTGTGTTGAAGATTACAAGTCCCGTAGCATGCACGTATGGTAACTGTTGTGTAACAAATTTGAAACATGAGGTGTTCTTTGATTGTCTTCCTTATGAGTGGCGGTCGGGGACGAGCGATGGTCTTTTCCTACCAATCTATCCCCCTAGGAGCATGCGCGTAATGCTTGGTTGATGACTTGTATATTTTTGCAATAAGTATGTAAGTTCTTTATGACTAATGTTGAGTCCATGGTTTATACGCACTCTCACCTCCATCACTGCTAGCCTCTTCGGTACCGTGCATTGCTCTTTCTCACCTTGAGAGTTGGTGCAAACTTCGCCGGTGCATCCAAACCCCGTGATATGATACTCTCTATCACACATAAACCCCCTTATATCTTCCTCAAAACCGCCACCATACCCACCTATTATGGCATTTCCATAGCCATTCCGAGATATATTTCCATGAAATTTCCACCATTTCATTTATGACATGCTCCATCATTGTCATATTGCCTTGCATGATCATGTAGTTGACATCATATTTGTGGCAAAGCCACCATGCATAATTTATCATACATGTCACTATTGATTCATTGCCCTTCCCGGTACACCGCCGGAGGCATTCATATAGAGTCATATTTTGTTCTAGTATCAAGTTGTAATCATTGAGTTGTAAATAAATAGAAGTGTGATGATCATCATTAATAGAGCATTGTCCCAAATAAAAAAAGAGGAAAGGCCAAAAAAAGAAATAAAAAGGGACAATGCTACTATCCTTTTTTTCCACACTTGTGCTTCAAAGTCGCACCATGATCTTTATGATAGAGAGTCTTGTTTTGTCACTTTCATATACTAGTGGGAATTTTTCATTATAGAACTTGGCTTGTATATTCCAACAATGGGCTTCCTCAAATGCTCTAGGTCTTCGTGAGCAAGCAAGTTGGATGCATACCCACTTAGTTTCTTTTGTTGAGCTTTCATACATTTATAGCTCTAGTGCATCTGTTGCACGGCAATCCCTACTCCTTGCATTGACATCAATTGATGGGCATCTCCCTAGCCCGTTGATTAGCGTCGATGTGAGACTTTCTCCTTTTTTGTCTTCTCCACATAACCCCCATCATTATATTCTATTCCACCCATAGTGCTATATCCATGGCTCACGCTCGTATATTGCGTGAAAGTTGAAAAAAGTTTGAGATTACTAAAGTATGAAACAATTGCTTGGCTTGTCATCGGGGTTGTGCATGATGAGAGCATTCTTGTGTGACGAAAATGGAGATTTTGTAAGGATGTACTTTCTTTTGCCATGTTATTTTGAGAAGACATGATTGCTTAGTTAGTATGCTTGAAGTATTATTATTTTTATGTCAACATTAAAATTTTGTCTTGAATCTTTCGGATCTGAATATCCATCCCACAATAAAGAAAATTACATTGAGAATTATGCTAGGTAGCATTCCACATCAAAAATTCTATTTTTATCATTTACCTACTGGAGGACGCGCAGGAATTAAGCTTGGGGATGCTTGATACGTCTCCAACGTATCTATAATTTTTTATTGTTCCATGCTATTATATTATCTATTTTGGATGTTTAATGGGCTTTATTATACACTTTTATATTATTTTTGGGACTAACCTACTAACCCAAGGCTCAGTGCAAATTGTTGTTTTTTTGCCTATTTCAGTGTTTCACAGAAAAGGAATATCAAATGGAATCCAAACAGAATGAAACCTTGGGGAGAGTTATTTTTGGAACAAACGTGATCCAGGGGACTTGGAGTAGATGTCAATAAAGGAGCGAGGAGGCCACGAGGCAGGGAGGCGCGCCTGCCCCCCTAGGCGCGCCCCCACCCTCGTGGGCCCCTCGCAGCTCCACCGACCTACTTCTTCCTCCTATATATATCCATATACCCCAAAAACATCCGGGAGCACCACGAAACCCTATTTCCACCACCGCAACCTTCTGTACCCAAGAGATCCCATCTTGGGGCCTTTTTCGGAGCTCCGCCGGAGGGGGGATCAATCACAGAGGGCTTCTACATCAACACCATAGCCTCTCCGATGATGTGTGAGTAGTTTACCACAAACCTTCGGGTCCATAGTTATTAGCTAGATGGCTTCTTCTCTCTCTTTGGATCTCAATACAAAGTTCTCCTCGATCTTCTTGGAGATCTGTTCGATGTAATTCTTTTTGCGGTGTGTTTGTCGAGATCCGATGAATTGTGGGTTTATGATCAAGATTATCTATGAACAATATTTGATTGTTCTTTGAAATCTTTTATGTATGATCTGTTATCTTTGCAAGTCTCTTCGAATTATCAGTTTGGTTTGGCCTACTAGATTGATCTTTCTTGCAATAGAAGTGCTTAGCTTTGGGTTAAATCTTGCGGTGTCCTTTCCCAGTGATAGTGTAACACCCCGGATGTAATTTACCTTATATGTATCCCAACTCTTGCCGTTTCTGGCACTAAGTTATTTTATTTCTCCGATGTCGGGTTTTTGTCTCCTTGTGTTGTTGTCTTTGTCATGCATCTCATATCATGTCATCATGTGCATTGCATTCGCATACGTGTTCGTCTCATGCATCCGAGCATTTTCCCCGTTGTCCGTTTTGCATTCCGGCGCTCCTATGTCCTCCGACGGTCCTTTCTACCTCTTTTCGTGTGTGGGGGTTAAACATTTCCGGATTGTACCGAGACTTGCCATGCGGCCTTGGTTTACTACTGGTAGACCGCCTGTCAAGTTTCGTGCCATTTGGACTTCGTTTGATACTCCAACGGTTAACCGAGGGACCGAAAAGGCCTCGTGTGTGTTGCAGCCCAACACCTCTCCAAACTGGCCCAAAACCCACCAAAAACCACTCCATCGTCTAGAACGATCGATCACGATCGCGTGGCTGAAAACCGCACCTCATTTGGAGCTCCCTAGCTCCCTCTACGCCTATAAATAGACCCCCATTCCCAAACCACGGGTCTTCTTCCCCCGAAACCCTAATTTTTCCCTCCTCCGCGCACCGGACGTGTCCGGCCCGCGCCGGATAACGTCCACCGCCACCGCCGCCCAACCACGCTTCGCCACCTGTCCCGGGTGGACCGCTTCGCCGCCTCACACCGATGCGGGCCCGCAGGCCCAGCGCCGGCCCTTCCCCGTGCCCGACCGGGCACAGCCTCCCCGCCGCCTGGCTCCTCGTGCGCCGCCTGAGCCTGGCTGCCGCCGCCCTGTTCCACCTCGCCGCCGGCCGCCTCCGCCGCCTCACCGCGCGCCAGCGTCGTCTCTAGTTGTCGGTCGCCGCCGCCACATCACCGAGCGCCGCGCCGCCCGGTCTCCTCCGCCGTCCTCACCACCCCTCGTCGATCCCGACCGGCCACCGCGTCCCTGCAACTCCGGCGAGCTCCATCGGCACCTCCAGCGATCAGTGAAACCGGCGAGCGCCTCGAAGTCCGCGCCCTGCTACAGTGTTCGGATCCCGATCTGGATCTAGATTCGTTTTCGGTTGACCCTAACCCGAGTTCTCAAATATTTTATGCAATTTTTGGCATGCCATAACTCTGCATCCGTAGCTCCGATTCATGTGTGTAGCATATCAAAATGTTTGCCTCGACGAGTACATCATTTCATCTCACTGTATCATTTTCATCTGAGCTCATCTTGATGCCCGAAATGCTGTTGGAAGAGGGCTATGTGATGAATTTGTCAGATCTATTTCAGCAAATAGCCTTTTGTCATTTTTGCCATGATTAATGTGTGCATGCTATGATCCTGAGCTCTACATGTGTTTTGTTATATGCCATGCCATCTTTACAGAGGTGCTTGCCATGTATTTTTGTGATATTTGTGGTGACTAGCACAAGCTTGCAAAGTAGCGTAATCGTTGATGCTGATTTCAGGTACTTAGAATTTCACTAAGTCCTTGTCCTGATTTTGTTGTTATGCCATATGTTCATGTTGTTTCCTAGTGATCCGTGCCTCTTTTGAGGATGATCAGTAAGGATGTTTTGTTAATATTGTTGTGCTCTATCCATCCATGTCTTTGTTTGCATTTATGGTGCACCCTAGCTTGAGTCAATCGAGCTCTACTTTTGCTATAAGATGATCCTGGCAGATTGTTGACATGTTTAGCAATTTTGCCGAGATGTTGCTTTTAATCTGTGCATGCTATGTTGTTGTTCTTGCCATTTCTAGCTTCTATGATATGTCTTATTGATGGGCGTATGCTTAGTTTGTCATGCCATGCTCTGTAGTGAGTGCATCGAGCTCGTAAACATGCCTACTCGTTAACAGTTTTGCATGCTCCGGTTTTTCACTAAGTCTGAATCTGTTTGTGTTTTTGCTATGTTCACATGCTTGCAATTGTATTTTCTGATCCTTTTTGGCTCAAGGTCACTAAGGGACTTTTGTTAAGTGCTTTGAGTAGCTTCATGCCATGCCTTGCCTTGCCATGTTAATTTCCTATAGCATGTAGTTTTCATGCTCTAAAGTTTGCTTCCTGATGATAAATTTCAGACTTGTGTTAATTTCACTAAGTCTGAAACCTGTTATCATTTGCACTTTTGCCATGCTTGTTTGAATCTGTTAATAGATGAATTAGCTGTAGCTCAGTGTTCATCTTTTGTCAAGCATCATGAGTGGATCCCTTCCATGTATTTTGTTGTCATATTTGAGTGCTTTAGCATTTTATCTTGATGCATTTAGTTGGTCACTTGCTGATTATCGCAGACCGGTGCCATATTTGTTTTGCTTGCCATTTCCAAACCGTGCATCCGATTCTGGTGATCTTTATATCGATTTCAACCGAAATCACCTCACCTTTCTAGTGGCACTCTTGGATTTCCAAGTTGAGGCCAGGTTCAATCATTCCTTGTCAAATTTTGCATATGCATCACATACCACATCCCGCATATCATACCATGTTTGCATCATGTTGTTTGAGCATTGCACGTGGTTGATTGCGTTCCTTTTTGCTTGTTGTTCTTGTTTGGGTAGAGATGGGACACGAGTTCTTGAACGAGGAGCCCGTTGAGTTTGCTTACGAGGATCAAGTCAACTGTGACAACTTTGCAGGCAAGATGACCATACCCTCGAAATCACTTCTATCTTTGCTTGCTAGATGCTCGCTCTTTTGCTATGCCTATGCTACGATACCTACCACTTGCTTACCATGTCTCCCAAATTGCCATGTCAAACCTCTAACCCACCATGTCCTAGCAAACCGTTGTTTGGCTATGTTACCGCTTTGCTCAGTCCCTCTTATAGCGTTGCTAGTTGCAGGTGAAGATTGGAGATCGTTCCTTGTTGGAACATTGTTTATTATTGGGATATCACAATATTATCTTGTTATCTTAATGGATATATATACTTGGTAAAGGGTGGAAGGCTCGGCCTTATACCTGGTGTTTTGTTCCACTCTTGCCGCCCTAGTTTCCGTCATATCGGTGTTATGTTCCCGGATTTTGCTTTCCTTACACGGTTGGGTTATAATGGGAACCCCTTGACAATTAGCCTTGAATAAAACTCCTCCAGCAATGCCCAACCTTGGTTTTACCTTTTTCCACCTAGCCTCTTTTTCCCTTGGGTTTCCGGAGCCCGAGGGTCATCTTTATTTAAACCCCCCTGGGCCAGTGCTCCTCTGAGTGTTGGTCCGACTGAGCTGCCTGCGGGGCCACCTCGGGGAAACTTGAGGGTTGGTTTTACTCGTAGCTAGTCTCATCTAAGTGTGCCCTGAGAACGAGATATGTGTAGCACCTATCGGGATTTGTCGGCACATTCGGGCGGTGTTGCTGGACTTTTTTTACCATTGTCAAGGATGTCTTGTAACTGGGATGCCGAGTCTGATCGGATTGTCTTGGGAGAAGAAATATCCTTCGTTGACCGTGAGAGCTTGTGATGGGCTAAGTTGGGACTCCCCTGCAGGGATTTGAACTTTCAAAAGCCATGCCCGTGGTTATGGGCAGATCGGAATTTGTTAATGTCTGGTTGTAGATAACATGAAACTTAACTTAATTAAAATGCATCAACCGCGTGTGTAACAGTGATGGTCTCTTCTCGGCGGAGTCTGGGAAGTGAACACGGTGTTGGAGTAATGCTTGACGTAGGTTGTTCTAGGATCACTTCTTGATCATAGTTGTTCGACCGTGCTTTTGTCTTCTCTTCTCGCTCTCTTTTGTGAATAGGTTGGCCACCATATATGCTAGTCGCTTGCTGCAGCTCCACATCATACCTTGTCTTACCTATAAGCTCAAATAGTCTTGATCGCGAGGGTGCGAGATTGCTGAGTCCCCGTGACTCACAGTTTACTTCCAAACCAGATGCAGGGACCGATGATACCATTCCAGACGATGCGCTTGAGCTCAAGTGGGAGTTCGATGAAGACTCTCATCGTTACTATGTGTCTTTCCCAGATGATCAGTAGTGGTGCCCAGTTGGGGCGATCGGGGACCGTGTCGCATGTGGGGGTTGATCTTTATTTTGGTACCGTAGTCGGACCATGAGTGTATTGGATGAATGTAATGTTACTCTTGTATTTGTGTGACGTGGCGAGTGTAAGCCAACTATGTACCTTTTCCCCTTTTATTTTTTTACATGGGTTGTTGTGAAGATTACCTTACTTGCGACATAGCTTTCAATGCGGTTATGCCTCTAAGTCGTGCTTCGACACGTAGGAGATATAGCCGCATCGAGGCCATTACAAGTTGGTAATCAGAGCCTTCCCCGACCTTAGGAGCCCCCTGCTTGATCAAATCGTTTGTTGAGTCTAGAAAAATGTTTTGAGTCATTTAGGAATTATATATATCGGAGAGTTAGGAATTCTTTTTACTCCCCAGTCCCTTCATCGCTCTGGTGAGGCATCCTGACGTAGAGTTTTGACTCTTCTCTTCTCAAATTTCACTAAAAAAGTTTAGGATCATGCGGGTATCTTGGAATCGTTCCGATGGTTTTGTGACGAGAACATTATTCTTGGTGCCTCCTATCATTTAGGGGTTGTGGCAGTGTCCCGGGGAGTTGAGCTCCGAGGTGTTGTCGTCATGATTTTATCGTTGAGATTCTGGAATACCTGAGTTTCGCCAACATCGAAAATCTCTTTTATGCAGTTGTTGGTGAGATCACCTCGACGCCACCCAGTACTGGGGCGGGAGTTCGGGAGTATTGCCATAACTTGTATAATGGATGCTTTTCGAAGGTTGAGGTAAATGATTTCCGAAGGTTTCTTGGTTATGTGTTGAAGGATGGATACAGCTGGATGTAGGATTTGTTAGATTTGGGTGAGATATTATGCTTCCCCTGTATCCCTAACACCTGATTGCATAACCGGAAAGGTTCAGGAGTTTCATAGGTGGGAATTCTTGTAGCTCTAGTTCTTCTTCCGCGGATATTTGGTTTGGGATTGGGTAATCCTCACCAAGTATTTGTTCTTGTCCGTACCTTGTTGTTTTATTCTTCTACCTCAATTCTAAGTGGCTTCTCAATTTATGGAAATGTGACCATTTCAATTGGAATGCATTCGTTCATTTTGTTCGGATGTGAAGACTTTATGTTGCAATTTCAACCCGTTTGATTCATCTTTAATAATTGTCTGTCAAGATGCTAACGGATGTCAACCTCTTCAGGATGGCTCCTCCAACGCGCATGACTCCGAATCCTGATCCGCCACCACCACCTCCACCTCCGGAGGCATGGCAAGCTGTGATGGCCGCTACAAATGCTAACACGTAGTTGATCATGCAACTTCTTCAAGAGCGCAACCAAGGGAACCAGGGCCATGGAAACAATTAGAATCAGTTTGCTACACTCAACCAGTTCCTTGCTAACCAGCCAAAGACCTTCAGCAATTGTGTTGAGGCAACAGACGCTGATGATTGGCTCGTGGACATATGCAAGCATTTCGAGTGCAGTAACGTCAGGCCTGAGGACTTTGTCAAGTTCGCTTCGTTCCAACTCAAAGACCAAGCTGCAGAATGGTTTCAGCAGTACAAAGATTCCAGAGGAGGCCGTGTGATTACCTGGGATGAATTCCGTCAAGACTTCAAAGCTCATCATATTCCTTAGAGTGTGGTTGAAAGCAAGCGTGAGGAATTCTACAACCTGAAGCAAGGCACTATGTCTGTTTACCAGTACAACATCATTTTCCAGAAGCTCGCTCGTTTCGCCAAGCAAGACGTCCCTGACGAGAAGAGCATGATATACCAGTTCAGGGGTGGTCTCAGAGAAGAACTCCAGCTAGCTCTCGTCCTCTTTGAGCCCAAGAAGTATGATGAGCAATATGGCAGTGAAGCAAGAGACTGCCCAACTGAAGTGTGATGCTTCCAAGAAGCGAGTCAGAGATGCAACTCCTTCTTCCTCAACTCAAGTGGCTAAGCAGCAAAAGTATTGGTTGCCTCCTCCTCCGTTCCGTCAGCCTTATCAGCAGAAGAGCAAAGGTGGCAGTGGATCTTCCCACCCACCCAACCCTGGCTTTCAGAACAAGACTTCGTCTCAAGCTCCAAGATCAAGTGCTCCGTATCACCGTCCGCTCTCGGAGGTCACGTGCAACAAGTGCCAACAGAAGGGTCACTATGCCAACAAATGCTTCGATCAGAGGCGTCTTCCTCCTCCTCCTCCTGTGAGATCGGCAAGTATAGCTGTGGTCAAGCATAACCCCAAGCACGCCAAGGTCAACTTGATGAATGCAGCTCAGGCAGAGGACTCATCAGATGTCATCATGGGTAACCTTCCTGTTAACGATATTCCAGCTAAAGTACTTTTGGACTCTGGTGCATCGCATTCTTTCATGTCATTCCCATTTGCATCGGAGAACAATTTTGGGACTAAGGCTTTACCTAAAGCATTGCAAGTTGTTTCTCCGGCTAAGCGTTTGAGTTCTAGCATGATGGTTCCGGATATTTCTATCATGATGGGTGATTTCAAGTTTCTGGCTTCTCCAATGGTCCTTGGTAACTCGGATATTGATCTTATTCTTGGAATGGACTGGCTTTCTAAGCACAAGGCTCAGCTTGATTGTGCCGCCAGGCAGATTCAATTGACTCATTCGTTTGAGGATGTAATTGTCTTTGCCGCTCGGGATAATACAATCCGTCTGTTTTCTCTCAATGAGAAGGGCGAGTTGGATGCCATCTCTCAAATTCCGGTCGTTTGCGAGTATCAAGACGTCTTTCCAGAAGAGCTTCCAGGAATGCCTCTGCACCGGCCAGTTGAATTTGTCATCGATCTTGAGCCTGGCATGGAACCTGTTTGCAAACGTCCTTACAAGCTTGGACCTGAAGAGTTGAAGGAGCTGAAGAAGCAACTCGATATTCAAGAGCGTATGGGTCTCATCCGACCTAGTTCTTCTCCGTGGGGTTGTGGAGTTATTTTTGTGAAGAAGAAGGATGGAACGGACCGACTTTGTGTTGACTACCGTCCATTGAACAAGAAGACTATAAAGAACAAGTACCCACTTCCCAACATCAACGAGCTGTTTGAACAACTAAAAGGTGCTCAAGTATTCTCCAAGCTTGATCTCCGTATGGGCTATCACCAGATTCGAATTCGCGAGCAAGGTATCCTCAAGACAGCATTCAGAACAAGCTATGGTTCATATGAATACACTGTCATGTCTTTTGGCCTCGTCAACGCTCCTCCGACTTTCTCTCGCATGATGAACTTCATCTTCAACCCTTACACAAATGACTTCGTCTTGGTCTACCTCGATGACATTTTGGTCTTTTCCAAGAACAAGGAAGATCATGCCAAGCACTTGCGTTTGGTGCTGGATACGCTCAGAGAACATCAGTTCTATGCCAAGTTTTCAAAGTGCGAGTTTTGGCTCGATGAGGTTCTCTACCTTGGGCATATCATCTCTGCCAAGGGCATAGCGGTGAATCCTGAGAAGGTGTCTGCAATTGTGAATTGGGAACCACCTCAGAACGTGAAGCAACTCCGCAGCTTCCTTGGTCTCGCAAGCTATTGTCGAAGGTTCGTTGAGAACTTCTCAAAGATCGCGAAGCCTCTTTCCAACCTTCTCCAGAAGCACGTCAAGTATGTTTGGTCTCCAGAATGTGACATCGCTTTCAACACCCTGAAAGAGAAATTAGTCACTGCTCCAGTTCTGACTCCTCCTGATGAATCCAAACCGTTCGAGGTCTTCTGTGATGCCTCTCTTCAAGGTCTTGGTGCAGTGTTGATGCAAGAGAAGAAAGTTGTGGCTTATACTTCTCGCCAGTTAAAGCCCAACGAGAAGAACTACCCCACTCATGACCTCGAGTTGGCGGCAGTTGTGCATGCTCTTTTGACTTGGAGACATCTCTTATTGGGAAGAAAAGTGGACATCTTCACTGACCACAAGAGTCTCAAGTACATCTTCACTCAGCCTAATCTCAACCTCAGGCAGACTCATTGGGTCGAAATGATTCAAGAGTATAATCCGAGTATCGAATATACTCCAGGCAAGGCCAATGTAATTGCTGACGCATTGAGCAGGAAGGCTTACTGCAACAGTCTGATTCTCAAGCCTTACCAACCCGAGCTTTGTGAAGCTTTCCGCAAACTCAATCTACAAGTTGTTCCTCAAGGTTTCCTCGCCAACCTTCAAGTCTCTCCTACTTTGGAAGATCAGATTCGCGAGGCTCAACTTCTTGATGCTATGGTGAAGAAGGTGAAGATTGGGATTGCCAAGAGTCAACCTAAGTACAAGTGCTATCGCCTTGATGACAAGGATACTCTATTCTTCGAGGATCACATTGTTGTGCCTAAAGGTGACCTTCGTAAAGTCATTATGAACGAGGCTCACAATTCACTCCTCTCTATCCACCCTGGAAGTACAAAGATGTACCATGACCTCAAGCGGGCGTATTGGTGGACTCGAATAAAGCGCGAGATTGCTCAGTTCGTGAATGAATGTGATGTCTGCAGAAGAGTGAAGGCAGAACACCAACGACCAGCTGGTCTCCTCCAACCTCTTGCCATTCCAGAATGGAAGTTTGACCACATTGAGATGGACTTCGTGACTGGATTTCCAAAGTCCAAGCGTGGCAATGATGCTATATTCGTTGTCATCGACAAACTCACTAATGTGGCTCACTTTCTGCCTATCAAATAGTCTATCACTGCAGCTCAATTGGCGGAGCTTTATACCTCTCGTATTGTCTCTCTGCATGGTATTCCGCAGTTGATTTCTTCAGATCGTGGCATCATCTTCACCTTGAAGTTTTGGGATTCTTTTCAGAAGGCCATGGGCACCAACATCCGTTTCAGCACAACTTTTCATCCCCAAACTAGTGGCCAAGTCGAGCGTGTCAATCAGATTCTTGAAGATATGCTCAGGGCTTGCGTTATCTCTTTCGGTATGAAGTGGGAAGATTGTCTTCCATATGCCGAGTTTTCCTACAACAGCAGCTTTCAAGCGAGTTCGGGCAAGGCCCCATTTGAAATTCTCTATGGCAGGAAGTGTCGTACTCCTCTTAACTGGACAGAGACTGGTGAACGTCAACTTCTTGGCAATGACTTGATCACAGAGGCAGAAGAGATGTGCAAAGTCATTCGTGATAACCTCAAAGCAGCGCAATCGCGCCAGAAGAGCTACTATGATAGTAAGCATCGTGATTTTGCTTTCGAGATCGGAGACCATGTTTACCTCCGCGTCTCTCCAATGAAAGGTACTCGTCGCTTCGGTATCAAAGGGAAGCTTGCCCCTAGATACATGGGTCCTTTCAAGATCGTCAGCAAGAGAGGTGATCTCGCCTATCAACTCGAGCTTCCTTCCAACTTTGCAAATGTGCACGACGTGTTCCATGTCTCTCAGCTCCGCAAGTGCTTCAAGACCCCTGACCGCACCGTCAACTTCGAAGACATTGTTCTCCAAGAAGACCTTTCTTATCGTGAGCACCCAGTTGCTATTCTTGAAGAAACTGAGCGCAAGACTCGCAACAAGTCAACCAAATTCCTCAAAGTCAAGTGGTCACACCATTCCGACCGTGAAGCCACCTGGGAACGCGAGGATCACCTCCGTTCTGAGTACCCAGAGTTTTTCCAGTCCTAGATCTCGGGACGAGATCCTTTCGTAGTGGTGGAGTGTTGTAACACCCCGGATGTAATTTACCTTATATGTATCCCAACTCTTGTCATTTCCGGCACTAAGTTATTTTATTTCTCCGCTGTCGGGTTATTGTCTCCGTGTGTTGTTGTCTTTTTCATGCATCTCATATCATGTCATCATGTGCATTGCATTCGCATACGTGCTCGTCTCATGCATCCGAGCATTTTCCCCGTTGTCCGTTTTGCATTCCGGCGCTCCTATGTCCTCCGGTGGTCCTTTCTACCTCTTTTCGTGTGTGGGGGTTAGACATTTCCGGATTGGACCGAGACTTGCCATGTGGCCTTGGTTTACTACCGGTAGACCGCCTGTCAAGTTTCGTGCCATTTGGACTGCGTTTGATACTCCAACGGTTAACCGAGGGACCAAAAAGGCCTCGTGTGTGTTGCAGCCCAACACCTCTCCAAACTGGCCCAAAACCCACCAAAAACCCCTCCATCGTCTAGAGCGTTCGATCACGATCACGTGGCCGAATACCGCACCTCATTTGGAGCTCCCTAGCTCCCTCTACGCCTATAAATAGACCCCCATTCCCAAATCACGGGTCTTCTTCCGCCGAAACCCTAATTTTTCCCTCCTCCGTGCACTGGACGTGTCCGGCCCGCGCCGGACAACGTCCGCCGCCACAGCCGCCCAACCACGCTTCGCCACCTATCCCGGGGGGGCCGCTTCGCCGCCTCCCACCGACACGGGCCCGCAGGCCCAGCGCCGGCCTTTCCCCACGCCCGACCGGGCCACAGCCTCCCCTCCGCCTGGCTCCTCGCGCGCCGCCCGAGCCCGGCTGCCGCCGCCCTATTCCACCTCGCCGCCGGCCGCCTCCGCCGCCTCACCGCGCGCCAGCGTCGTCTCCAGTCGCCGGTCGCCGCCGCCACCTCGCCGAGCGCCGCGCCGCCCGGTCTCCTCCGCCGTCCTCGCCGCCCCTCGTCAATCCCGGCCGGCCACCGCGTCCCTGCAACTCCGGCGAGCTCCATCGGCAACTCCGGCGATCAGTGAACCCGGCGAGTGCCTCAAAGTCCTCGCCCTGCTACAGTGTCCGGATCCCATTCTGGATCTAGATCCGTTTTCGGTTGACCCTAACCCTAGTTCTCAGATATTTTATGCAATTTTTGGCATGCCATAACTCTGCATTCGTAGCTCCGATTCGTGCGTTTAGCATATGAAAATGTTCGTCTCGACGAGTACATAATTTCATCTCATTGCATCATTTTCATTTGAGCTGCTCTTGATGCCCAGAATGCTGTTGGAAGAGGGCTATGTGATGAATTTGTCAGATCTGTTTCAGCAAATTGCCTTTTGTCATTTTTGCCATGATTAATGTGTGCATGCTATGATCCTGAGCTCTACATGTGTTTTGTTATATGCCATGCCATCTTTACAGAGGTGCTTGCCATGTATTTTTGTGATATTTGTGGTGACTAGCACAAGCTTGCAAAGTAGTGTAATCGTTGATGCTCATTTCAAGGACTTAGAATTTCACTAAGTCCTTGTCCTGATTTTGTTGTTATGCCATATGTTCATGTTGTTTCCTAGTGATCCGTGCCTCTTTTGAGGATGATCAGTAAGGATGTTTTGTTAATATTGTTGTGCTCTATCCATCCATGTCTTTTTTTGCATTGATGGAGCACCCTAGATTGAGTGAATCGAGCTCTACTTTTGCTATAAGATGATCCTGGCAGATTGTTTACATGTTTAGCGATTTTGCCGAGGATGTTGCTTTTGATCCGTGCATACTATGTTGTTGTTCTTGCCATGTCTAGCTTCTATGCTATGTCTTCTTGATGAGCGTATGCTTAGTTTGTCATGCTATGCTCTGTAGTGAGTGCATCGAGCTCGTAAACATGCCTACTCGTTAACAGTTTTGCATGCTCCAGTTTTTCCTGAATCTATTTGTGTTTTTGCTATGTTCACATGCTTGCAATTGTATTTTCTGATCCCTTTTGGCTCAAGGTCACTAAGGGACTTTTGTTAAGTGCTTTGAGTAGCTTCATGACATGCCTTGCCTTGCCATGCTAAGTTCATGTAGCATGTAGTTTTCATGCTCTAAAGTTTGTTTCCTGATGATAAATTCCAGACTTGTGTTAATTTCACTGTCTGAAACCTATTATCATTTGCACTTTTGCCATGCTTGTTTGAATCTGTTAATGGATGAATTAGCCGTAGATCAGTGTTCATCTTTTGTTAAGAATCATGAGTGGATGCATGCCATGTATTTTTTTTTGTCATGTTTGAGTTCTGTAGCATATTTATCTTGATGCATTTAGTTGGTCACTTGCTGATTATCGCAGACCGGTGCCATATTTGTTTTGCTTGCCATTTCCAAACCGTGCATCTGATTCCGGTGATCTTTATATCGATTTCAACCGAAATCACCTCACCTTTCCAGTGGCACTCTTGGATTTCCAAGTTGAGGCCAGGTTCAATCATTCCTTGTCAAATCTTGCATATGCATCACATACCGCATCCCGCATATCATACCATGTTTGCATCATGTTGTTTGAGCATTGCACATGGTTGATTGCGTTCCTTTTTGCTTGTTGTTCTTGTTTGGGTAGAGATGAGAGATGATTTCATGAACGAGGAGCCCTTTGAGTTCGCTTACGAGGATCAAGTCAACTCTGATA
This sequence comes from Triticum urartu, assembly GCF_056163025.1. Taxonomy (NCBI): domain Eukaryota; kingdom Viridiplantae; phylum Streptophyta; class Magnoliopsida; order Poales; family Poaceae; genus Triticum; species Triticum urartu. The sequence goes on from NC_141879.1 coordinate 583,299,651, forward strand.
ACTTTGCAGGCAAGATGACCATACCCTCGAAATCACTTCTATCTTTGCTTGCTAGATGCTCGCTCTTTTGCTATGCCTATGTTACAATACCTACCACTTGCTTACCATGCCTCCCAAATTGCCATGTCAAACCTCTAACCCACCATGTCCTAGCAAACCCTTGTTTGGCTATGTTACCGCTTTGCTCAGTCACTCTTATAGCGTTGCTAGTTGCAGGTGAAGATTGGAGATCGTTCCTTGTTGGAACATTGTTTATTGTTGGGATATCACAATATTATCTTGTTATCTTAATGCATCAATATACTTGGTAAAGGGTGGAAGGCTCGGCCTTATGCCTGGTGTTTTGTTCCACTCTTGCCGCCCTAGTTTCCGTCATATCGGTGTTATGTTCCCGGATTTTGCATTCCTTACACGGTTGGGTTATAATGGGAACCCCTTGACAGTTCGCCTTGAATAAAACTCCTCCAGCAATGCCCAACCTTGGTTTTACCTTTTGCCACCTAGCCTCTTTTTTCCTTGGGTTTCCGGAGCCCGAGGGTCATCTTTATTTAAACCCCCCCCCCTGGGCTACTGCTCCTCTGAGTGTTGGTCCGACTGAGCTGCCTGCGGGGCCACCTCGGGGAAACTTGAGGGTTGGTTTTACTCGTAGCTAGTCTCATCTGAGTGTGCCCTGAGAACGAGATATGTGCAGCTCTTATCGGGATTTGTCGGCACATTCGGGCGGTGTTGCTGGACTTGTTTTACCATTGTCGAGGATGTCTTGTAACCGGGATGCCAAGTCTGATCGGATTGTCTTGGGAGAAGGAATATCCTTCGTTGACCGTGAGAGCTTGTGATGGGCTAAGTTGGGACTCCCCTACAGGGATTTGAACTTTCGAAAGCCGTGCCCGCGGTTATGGGCAGATGGGAATTTGTTAATGTCCGGTTGTAGATAACATGAAACTTAACTTAATTAAAATGCATCAACCGCGTGTGTAACCGTGATGGTCTCTTCTCCGCGGAGTCCGGGAAGTGAACACGGTGTTGGAGTAATGCTTGAAGTAGGTTGTTCTAGGATCACTTCTTGATCATAGTTGTTCGACCGTGCTTTTGTCTTCTCTTCTCGCTCTCTTTTGCGAATAGGTTAGCCACCATATATGCTAGTCGCTTGCTGTAGCTCCACATCATACCTTGTCTTACCTATAAGCTCAAATAGTCTTGATCGCGAGGGTGCGAGATTGCTGAGTCCCCGTGACTCATAGTTTACTTCCAAACCAGATGCAGGGACTGATGATACCATTCCAGACGATGCGCTTGAGCTCAAGTGGGAGTTCGATGAAGACTCTCATCGTTACTATGTGTCTTTCCCAGATGATCAGTAGTGGTGCCCAGTTGGGGCGATCAGGGATCGTGTCGCATGTGGGGGTTGATCTTTATTTTGGTACCGTAGTCGGACCATGAGTGTATTGGATGAATGTAATGTTATTCTTGTATTTGTGTGACGTGGCGAGTGTAAGCCAACTATGTATCTTTTCCCCTTCTATTTTTTTACATGGGTTGTTGTGAAGATTACCTTACTTGCGACATAGCTTTCAATGCGGTTATGCCTCTAAGTCGTGCTTCGACACGTAGGAGATATAGCCGCATCGAGGGTGTTACAGATAGTAGGAGCAGCAAGGCATGTATTGTATTGTTGCCATCGAGGATAAAAAGATGGGGTTTATATCATATTGCTTGAGTTTATCCCTCTACATCATGTCATCTTGCCTAATGCGTTACTCTGTTCTTCTGAACTTAATACTCTAGATGCATGTTGGATAGCAGTCGATGTGTGGAGTAATAGTAGTAGATGCAGAATCGTTTCGGTCTACTTGTCGCGGACGTGATGCCTATATGCATGATCATGCCTAGATATTCTCATAATTATGCACTTTTCTATCAATTGCTCGACAGTAATTTGTTTACCCACCGAAATATTTATGCTATCTTGAGAGAAGCCACTAGTGAAACCTATGGCCCTGGGTCTATTTTCCATCATATAAGTTTCCAATCTATTTTATTTTGCAATCTTTATTTTCCAATCTATATCATAAAAATACCAAAAATATTTATCTTGTTATCTCTATCAGATCTCACTCTCGTAAGTGATCGTGAAGGGACTGACAACCCCTTTATCGCGTTGGTTGCGAGGTTCTTATTTGTTTGTGTAGGTGCGAGGTGACTTGCGTGTAGTGTCCTACTGGATTGATACCTTGGTTCTCAAAAACTAAGGGAAATACTTACGCTACTTTGCTGCATCACCCTTTCCTCTTCAAGGGAAAACCAACGTAGTGCTCAAGAGGTAGTAGGGCTCGCTAGAAGGAAGGACCCGGAGTACTTGGATCCCAAGACAAGGAAGCCGACATCCTAGGAGGACTAGATTGGCTAGGAATTCCTTCACCGCCTTAGATTGGCTAGGACTCTTGCAAACCCTAGACTCCAGGTATCCTTTATAAGCCTGGGCAGGGCTTGTCGATAAGGGCAACCAATCGCATACCTACCATCACCCATTGATTCACTATTTTACCTCCAAAGTGAGGGCCCAAACCTAGGTAATCTGTTCTCCTAGTCCCCCGTTTGTCCTTTCCATCTAGTCACAACACTCCATCGAAGGGTCCGCCGGATTTCACTTCGTCAGTGATGCAATGGGTTGCATTGGCCAGGACCAAGATCTAGATGGGATCCTTCAACTATTTTTGAAGGAAATATGCCCTAGAGGCAATAATAAAGTTGTTATTTATATTTCCTTATATCATGATAAATGTTTATTATTCATGCTAGAGTTGTACTAATTGGAAACTTAGTACATGTGTGAATACATAGACAAACAGAGTGTCACTAGTATGCCTCTACTTGACTAGCTCGTTAATCAAAGATGGTTAAGTTTCCTAGCCGTGGACAAAGATTTGTCATTTGATGAACGGGATCACATCATTAGAGAATGATGTGATTTACTTGACCCATCCGTTATCTTAGCACAATGATCGTTTAGTTTACTGTTATTGCTTTCTCCATGACTTATACATGTTCCTATGACTATGAGATTATGCAACTCCCGAATACCGGAGGAACACTTAGTGTGCTATCAAACGTCACAACGTAACTGGGTGACTATAAAGATGCTCTACAGGTGTCTCCGATGGTGTTTGTTGAGTTGGCATAGATCGAGAGTAGGATTTGTCACTCTGTGTATCGGAGAGGTACCTCTAGGCCCTCTTGATAATGCACATCACTATAAGCCTTGCAAGCAATGTGACTAATGAGTTAGTTGCGGGATGATGCATTAAGGAACGAGTAAAGGGACTTGCCGGTAACGAGATTGAGCTAGGTATTGAGATACCGACGATCGAATCTCGAGCAAGTAACATACTGATGACAAAGGGAACAATGTATGTTGTTATGTGGTTTAACTGATAAAGATCTTCGTAGAATATGTAGGAACCAATATGAGCATCCAGGTTCCGCTATTGTTTATTGACCGGAGACATGTCTCGGTCATGTCTACATAGTTCTCAAACCCGTAGGGTCCGCACGCTTAACGTTCAGTGACGATCGGTATTATGAGTTTATGTGTTTTGATGTATCGAAGGTTGTTCGGAGTCCCAGATGTGATCACGGGCATGAAGAGGAGTCTCGAAATGGTCGAGACATAAAGATCTATATATTGGAAGCCTATGTTTGGACATCGGAATGGTTCCGGGTGAGTTCGGGAATATACCAGAGTACTGGGAGGTTATTGGAACCCCCGGGAAGTATATGGGACTTATTGGGCCATAGTGGGAGATTGGAGAAGGGAGCCTAGGAGGGGGCGCCCCCCCCCCCATGCCCAATCCAAATTGGGTTGGGGCTGCCCCCCCCCCTTTCCTTCCCCCCCCCTCTCTGCCCCTTCCTTCCTCTCCTAATCCAAAGTAGAGGACGTCTAACTTGTTTTTGCAGGGAATGTTGTGATGTGATATGGTCAAGACATGATGCTAAATTTTATTGTATGACATGATCATGTTTTGTAACAGAGTTGTCGGCAATTGGCAGGAGCCATATGGTTGTCGCTTTATTGTATGAAATGCAATCGCCATGTAATTGCTTTACTTTATCACTAAGCGGCAGCGATAGTCGTAGAAGCAATAGTTGGCGAGACGACAACGATGCTTCGATGGAGATCAAGGTGTCAAGCCAGTGACGATGGTGATCATGACAGTGCTTTGGAGATGGAGATCAAAGGCACAAGATGATGATGGCCATATCATATCACTTATATTGATTGCATGTGATGTTTATATTTTATGCATCTTATTTTGCTTAGTTCGACGGTAGCACTATAAGATGATCTCTCACTAAATTTCAAGGTACAAGTGTTCTCCCTGAGTATGCACCGTTGCTACAGTTCGTCGTGCCGAGACACCACGTGATGATCGGGTGTGATAAGCTCTACGTTCACATACAATGGGTGCAAGCCAGTTTTGCACACGCGGAATACCCGGGTTAAACTTGACGAGCCTAGCATATGCAGATATGGCCTCGGAACACTGAGACCGAAAGGTCAAGCGTGAATCATATAGTAGATAGGATCAACATACTGATGTTCACCATTGAAAACTACTCCATCTCACGTGATGATCAGACATGGTTTAGTTGATATGGATCACATGATAACTTAGATGAAGAGGGATGTCTATCTAAGTGGGAGTTCTTAAGTAATTTGATTAATTGAACTTTAATTTATCATGAACTTAGTACCTAATAGTATTTTGCATGTCTATCTTGTTGTAGATAGATGGCCCATGCTGTTGTTCCGTTGAATTTTAATGCGTTCCTAGAGAAAGCTAAGTTGAAAGATGATAGTAGCAACTACACGGACTGGGTCCGTAACTTGAGGATTATCCTCATTGCTGCACAGAAGAATTACGTCCTGGAAGCACCGCTAGGTGACAAACCCGCTGCAGGAGCAACGCCAGATGTTATGAACACCTGGCAGAGCAAAGCTGATGACTACTCGATAGTTCAGTGTGCCATGTTTTACGGATTAGAACTGGGACTTCAACGATGTTTTGAATGTCATGGAGCATATGAGATGTTCCAGGAGTTGAAGTTAATATTTCAAGCAAATGCCCGAATTGAGAGATATGAAGTCTCCAATAAGTTCTACAACTGCAAAATGGAGGAGAATAGTTCTGTCAGTGAACATATACTCAGAATGTCTGGGTACCACAACCACTTGACTCAACTGGGAGTTAATCTACCTGATGATAGTGTCATTGATAGAGTTCTTCAATCACTGCCACCAAGCTACAAGAGCTTCGTGATGAACTATAATATGCAAGGGATGGATAAGACGATTCCCGAGCACTTCGCAATGCTAAAGGCTGCGGAGGTAGAAATCAAGAAGGAGCATCAAGTGTTGATGGTCAACAAGACCACCAGTTTCCAGAAAAAAGGTAAAGGGAAGAAGGGGAACTTTAAGAAGAACGGCAAGCAAGTTGCTGCTCAAGTGAAGAAGCCCAAGTCTGGACCTAAGCCTGAGACTGAGTGCTTCTACTGCAAAGGGACTGGTCACTGGAAGCGGAACTGCCCCTAGTATTTGGTGGAGAAGAAGGATGGCAAAGTGAAAGGTATATTTGATATACATGTTATTGATGTGTACCTTACTAATGCTTGCAGTAGCACCTGGGTATTTGATACTGGTTCAGTTGCTAATATTTGCAACTCGAAACAGGGGCTACGGATTAAGGGGAGATTGGCTAAGGACGAGGTGACGATGCGCGTGGGAAATGGTTACAAAGTCGATGTGATCGCCGTCGGCATGCTACCTCTACATCTACCTTTGGGATTAGTATTAAACCTAAATAATTGTTATTTGGTGCCAGCATTGAGCATGAACATTATATCTGGATCTTGTTTGATGCGAGATGGTTATTCATTTAAATCAGAGAATAATGGTTGTTCTATTTATATGAGTAATATCTTTTATGGTCATGCACCCTTGATGAGTGGTCTATTTTTACTAAATCTTGATAGTAGTGATACACATGTTCATAGTATTGAAGCCAAAAGATATAAGATTAATAATGATAGTGCAACTTATTTGTGGCACTGTCATTTAGGTCATATTGGTGTAAAGCGCATGAAGAAACTCCATGCTGATGGGCTTTTGGAATCACTTGATTATGAATCACTTGATGCTTGCGAACCATGCCTCATGGGCAAGATGACTAAGACTCCGTTCTCCGGAACAATGGAGCGAGCAACAGACTTGTTGGAAATAATACATACTGATGTATGTGGTCCAATGAGTATTGATGCTCGCGGCGGGTATCGTTATTTTCTTACCCTCACAGATGATTTGAGCAGATATGGGTATATCTACTTGATGAAAGATAAGTCTGAAACATTTGAAAAGTTCAAAGAATTTCAGAGTAAAGTGGAAAATCATCGTAACAAGAAAATTAAGTTTCTACGATCTGATCGTGGAGGTGAATATTTGAGTTATGAGTTTGGTCTTCATTTGAAACAATGCGGAATAGTTTCGCAACTCACGCCACCTGGAACACCACAACATAATGGTGTGTCCGAACATCGTAACCGCACTTTATTAGATATGGTGCGATCTATGATGTCTCTCACTGATTTACCGCTATCATTTTGGGGTTATACTTTAGAGACGGCTGCATTCACATTAAATAGGGAACCATCGAAATCCGTTAAGACGACACCTTATGAACTGTGGTTTGGCAAGAAACCCAAGTTGTCGTTTCTTAAAGTTTGGGGCTGCGATGCTTATGTGAAAAAGCTTCAACCTGGTAAGCTCGAACCCAAATCATAGAAATGTGTCTTCATAGGATGCCCAAAGGAGACTGTTGGGTACACCTTCTATCACAGATCCGAAGGCAATATATTCATTGCTAAGAATGTATCCTTTCTAGAGAAGGAGTTTCTCTCGAAAGAAGTGAGTGGGAGGAAAGTAGAACTTGATGAGGTAACAGTACTTGCTCCCTTATTGGAAAGTAGTTCATCACAGAAATCAGTTCCAGTGATTCCTACACCAGTAAGTGAGGAAGCTAATGAAGATGATCATGAAACTTCTGATCAAGTTACTACCGAACCTCCTAGGTCAACCAGAGTAAGATCCACACCAGAGTGGTACGGTAATCCTGTTCTGGAGGTCATGTTACTTGACCATGACGAACCTATGAACTATGAGGAAGCGATATGAGCCCAGATTCCGCAAAATGGCTTGAGGCCATGAAATCTAAGATGGGATCCATGTATGAGAACAAAGTGTGGACTTTGGTTGACTTGCCCGATGATCGGCAGGCCATATAGAATAAATGGATCTTCAAGAACAAGACTGACGTTGACGGTAATGTTACTGTCTACAAAGCTCGACTTGTTGCAAAAGGTTTTCAACAAGTTCAAGGAGTTGACTACGATGAGACCTTCTCACCCGTAGCGATGCTTAAGTCCGTCTGAATCATGTTAGTAATTACCGCATTTTATGATTATGAAATTTGGCAAATGGATGTCAAAACTGCATTCCTTAATGGATATCTTAAAGCAGAGTTGTATATGATGCAACCAGAAGGTTTTGTCGATCCAAAAGGTGCTAACAAAGTGTGCAAGCTCCGGCGATCCATTTATGGACTGGTGCAAGCCTCTCGGAGTTGGAATACACGCTTTGATAGTGTGATCAAAGCATATGGTTTTATACAGACTTTTGGAGAAGCCTGTATTTACAAGAAAGTGAGTGGGAGCTCTGTAGCATTTCTGATATTATATGTGGATGACATATTGCTGATCGGAAATAATACTAAATTTTTGAATAACGTAAAAGGATACTTGAATAAGAATTTTTCCATGAAAGACCTCGGTGAAGCTGCTTATATATTGGGCATCAAGATCTACAGAGATAGATCAAGACGCTGAATTGGACTTTCACAAAGCACATACCTTGATAAAGTTTTGAAAAATTTCAAAATGGATCAAGCAAACAAAGGGTTCTTGCCTGTGTTTCAAGGTGTGAAGTTGAGTCAGACTCAATGCCCGACCACTGCAGAAGATAGAGAGAAAATGAAAGTCATTCCCTATGCTTCAGCCATAGGTTCTATCATGTATGCAATGTTGTGTACCAGACCTGATGTGTGCCTTGCTATTAGTTTGGCAGGGAGGTACCAAAGTAATCTAGGAGTGGATCACTGGACAGCGGTCAAGAACATCCTGAAATACCTGAAAAGGACTAAGGATATGTTTCTCATTTATGGAGGTGACAAAGAGCTCATCGTAAACGGTTACGTCGATGCAAGCTTTGACACTGATTCAGATGACTCTAAGTCACAAACCGGATATGTATTTTTATTAAATGGTGGAGCTGTCAGTTGGTGCAGTTCCAAGCAGAGCGTCGTGGCGGGATCTACATGTGAAGCGGAGTACATAGCTGCTTTGGAAGCAGCAAATGAAGGAGTCTGGATGAAGGAGTTCATATCCGATCTAGGTGTCATACCTAGTGCATCAGGTCCAATGAAAATCTTTTGTGACAATACTCGTGCAATTGCCTTGGCAAAGGAATCCAGATTTCACAAGAGAACCAAGCACATAAAGAGATGCTTCAATTCCATCCGCAATCAAGTCAAGGAGGGAGACATAGAGATTTGCAAGATACATACGGATCTGAATGTTGCAGACCCGTTGACTAAGCCTCTCTCACGAGCAAAACATGATCAGCACCAAGACTCAATGGGTGTTAGAATCATCACAATGTAATCTAGATTATTGACTCTGGTGCAAGTGGGAGACTGAAGGAAATATGCCCTAGAGGCAATAATAAAGTTGTTATTTATATTTCCTTATATCATGATAAATGTTTATTATTCATGCTAGAATTGTACTAACCGGAAACTTAGTACATGTGTGAATACATAGACAAATAGAGTGTCACTAGTATGCCTCTACTTGACTAGCTCGTTAATCAAAGATGGTTAAGTTTCCTAGCCATGGACAAAGAGTTGTCATTTGATGAACGGGATCACATCATTAGAGAATGATGTGATTGACTTGACCCATCCGTTAGCTTAGCACAATGATCGTTTAGTTTACTGCTATTGCTTTCTCCATAACTTATACATGTTCCTATGACCATGAGATTATGCAACTCCCGAATACCGGAGGAACACTTAGTGTGCTATCAAACGTCACAACGTAACTGGGTGACTATAAAGATGCTCTACAGGTGTCTCCGATGGTGTTTGTTGAGTTGGCATAGATCGAGATTAGGATTTGTCACTCCGTGTATCGAAAAGGTATCTCTGGGCCCTCTCTGTAATGCACATCACTATAAGCCTTGCAAGCAATGTGACTAATGGGTTAGTTACGGGATGTTGCATTATGGAACGAGTAAAGAGACTTGCCGGTAACGAGATTGAACTAGGTATTGAGATACCGACGATCGAATCTCGGGCAAGTAACATACCGATGACAAAGGGAACAACGTATGTTGTTATGCGGTTTGATCGATAAAGATCTTTGTATAATATGTAGGAACCAATATGAGCATCCATGTTCCGCTATTGGTTATTGACCGGAGACATGTCTTGGTCATGTCTACATAGTTCTCGAACCCGTAGGGTCCGCACGCTTAATGTTCGGTGACGATCGGTATTATGAGTTTATGTGTTTTGATGTACCGAAGGTTGTTCGGAGTCCCAGATGTGATCACGGGCATGACGAGGAGTCTAGAAATGGTCGAGACATAAAGATCTATATATTGGAAGCCTATGTTTGGACATTGGAATGGTTTCGGGTGAGTTCGGGAATATACCGGAGTACCGGGAGGTTACCGGAACCCCCCGGGAAGTATATGGACCTTATTGGGCCATAGTGGGAGAGAGGAGAAGGGAGCCTAGGAGGCCCCCACCCCAAGCCCAATCCGAATTGGGTGGGGGGCCGCCCCCCCCCCCTTTCCTTTCCCCCTCTCTCCCCCTTCCTTACTCTCCTAATCCAACTAGGGAAGGGGGGGAATCCTACTCCCGGTGGGAGTAGGACTCCCTTGGGCACGCTATAGAGGGCCGGCCCCTCCCCCTCCTCCACTCCTTTATATACAGGGGAGGGGGGGCACCCCATAGACACACAAGTTTACAATTGTCTTAGCCGTGTGCGGTGCCCCCTCCACCACAATCCACCTCGGTCATATCATTGCAATGCTTAGGCGAAGCCATGTTCCGGTAGCTTCATCATCACCGTCATCACGCCGTCGTGCTGAGGAAGCTCTCCCTCGACACTCAGCTGGATCGAGAGTTCGTGGGACGTCACCGAGCCGAACGTGTGCAGATCGCGGAGGTGCCGTACTTTCGGTACTAGGATCGGTCGGATCGTGATGACGTACGACTACATCAGCCGCGTTGTCATAGCGCTTCCGCTTACGGTCTACGAGGGTACGTGGACAACACTCTTCCCTCTCGTTGCTATGCATCACCATGATAGATCTTGCGTGTGCGTAGGATTTTTTTTTTAAATTACTGCGTTCCCCAACAATTTGACATCTACACGTCGGGATAGATCTTTGCTTTTGGCTTGATGTCCTTAGTAGCTAACCCGGCGGGCCTCCATGATATCGTCGAAACCTTTGTGGCATGTCGAGTCTTCTTCAGCAACTTGGTCAGCACCAACTTCATCAGCACCATTGAAACATACTGGAACAAAAACTCAAAAAGGATAATTTCACTAACCTCTACGGTTGGTGAGAACTTCATCAGCACCAGCTTCATAGCTTCCTCCGGGCCCTTGCTCTTCACTCGAAGATTGATGAGGGCATCCTTCTACCTAGACTACAGATGAGGATTAATCAAATGGAGACGGGTTACCTGCTGGCGCATCTAATGAGTCGATGCAGGTGTTATCTAGAGCATATGGAGAGATGTAGGTGTGATCTAGATCATATGCAGATATGCGGGCATTGCACAAGTGTTGTGTGGGTATTTGGATTGGACCTAATACTTGATTTTCATGTTGTTTCCCTTGAGAGAGCAAAGTAGACATGTGTAATGGAGAAGTTTCACCTTATATGTATGATGTTGGAGATGAGTGTGTCTCTTGATGATGGAGCACTTGACATGCTAGTGTCTTGCCTTGCATAACAATTATCTCTTTGTCCGTCTGTATATATATCCGCTGGCCCGCACGGGAAAAGTAGTATTACATTCCCACTCTGGAGCTAGGTGACCGATCCAGAACGCCTGGTGCAGGCTAATGAATTTGCCTGGTATTTTATCCAGGCTAATGAATATACCAGGTGCTCCAAACCTGACTAGTGCTTGACTATTCAGGACTCCAACCAAACAAGTTGTAGGTTGGGCTCATGGAAGCTCCAGGCCATGCAAATCTTTGTGAGGTCTCAAACTCACCAACTATATTCCTATACCCCCCCCCCCCCCCAGCCTCCTGTGCCACACTCTCCCAGTGTGACTCTTCTTCGACACGATGACAGCTACCGCTCAATCTGACATCTCCCGCCGCGCACTCAGGACAACAACTTGAGATCCGGTGCCTAGCGATCTCTAACGAGCCCCACCTGTTGCATGTTCCCATCCTCGACGCCGCTCCTCACGCCACCGCGAGCGTGTTGTCACCTCTCCCATCCTCCCCCACATAGCTCCGAAAGGCCGCCCCCCATTGACACCTTGAAGGTGTTGGGCGAAATGTCTTCTCATTTTTTTGTAAATATATGATGTTTAGATGAGTAATAAAATTGAAGTTCAATGATATTGGAGGGATATTATGAGGATTCATTGTTGGGGTAGTATGTTGATGAATTTCTTGAGGATGACGATAATTCATCGTTAGTGTTTGACTTCTACAAGTGATTTTCATAATTATGAATTTAGTAGTTCAGCATGTAGCTTGGTCTTTCTTTCCGCCGTTTTCTGTTTTGTTGGTTGTGAAAAGTGATGTACTCATTTTCCTCATCTAATATAACACGTGCAATTCTCTTGCATGGTTCAGAAAAAATATATGGATCTGTATTGTGTTGGGTAGGAACATTAAAGTTTGAATTATTATGATGTGAAATTGGAGTTAAAATAGGGTTCGTGTGCATAAATAGAAGATAAATGGAGAAAATGAAATATAGAGAGAGGGACTAGGCTTTCTCTAGAAATGACCTGCAAACAAATCAGTCCATCCACATAATCTTTCGTCATAAGAGACAGGGGAAAGACCTTTGAATGAGAAGAGGAACATTACCAAAGGGAAATGAATCTAATAAACATGCCGTTTTCAGAAGGTTGGAACTGGTGATCAACTAACTATCGTTATTGTATTTTTCTTGCAAGATCGTTATTATATACACAAAATGAACCATATAGGAGATTTTCCTACCCCCCAAAACAGGAAAACACTACAGTACTGCACTTGTACTAGCTGCTTGCCGTTACTGTAATTTTGACAACTACACTGGAGTATTAGTGGCCTTTCACTTGTGACTTCAACCCCGTTACTGTAATTTTGACAACTACACTGGAGTATTAGTGGCCTTTCACTTGTGACTTCACCCGTGAACTTTCTATGGTTTGAATTTGACATCAACGTCATTCTGGCATTGGCAAACAAAATAGGATTCACATAGTTACATAAACCCAGAGAGATAGACAAAGCCAGGTTTCAAAACTAGCATCTGATTAGATGATCATAGAACAAAGGGAACAGAGAGAGCAGAAAGATAGTCATGGATAAAGCCACGGTGGCAGCAAGAGAACACATAATAGACATTCATTGCTAACTACACTACATACTGGAAACTTGCGAATAAGCCGGCACTAGTCTAGCAAGCGGCAGCTGCACGCAATGGCGGAGTATCTAGCTTGATCCTCTCCCTTGTGCCCCTCCAGCGCCTTCCATGGAGTAGAAGCTCCAAGGTCTCTGGTTGATCACTGCTTGGCTTTCCGGCTACCATTGCGAGACCTCTTTCGGCTCTCCTTGGAGCCGCCAGGCTTCGGTTGGGTAGACCGGGCGTTAGGAATAGGCACACGATGCTCACTAGCCAAAGCAGGGAAACCAGCGGCAGGGTTTCTGCAAAATGAAAACAATTACATTTAGCACAGCTGAAGTTTCTGCGAGCAAGTAATCCAGGTCGCATTTCATGCAAACTCTATGTGAATGACGAGCTGTGAGCCATCAAGCTCGCTAAGTTCTGATTATTTTCAATTAATGTAAACGATCAGATATCACCAAAGGAAACTAGATTTCTGAGAGCAAGAGGGTTGCATAACCCAAAAAGCTTAAATGGACATATTAACAATTTCAAGTTACATGAGCACAAGCCAACGTTGGAGATACTTGCAGTCCAGACAGTAATGCACTAGTTGTTTGTCAGCACGGTTGAGCAATGAAAACCATCAGCAATAGAATTTTATTCATACAACTTGTGGTGAAAACCATCAGCATCTTACCCGAAAGTACGGCAGACTCCTGCATGGCTGTGTGAGCACCAATAGGCCTATCCTTCAACATGTTCTGGCGCAGTGCCATGTTCTCAGCTGCGCAGCACTGAAGTGCGTAGCTGAGGCGGCGACACTCTGCCTCGAGATACTTGCTCCTCGTCTCCAAGTCCTTCACATATGACTTCTTCCTCTCCCTGGACTTCATGGCAGAATCCCTATTCCTCATTTGCCTGAAAAATCACCAAAAATGCAACTTGTAAGAGGCTATACATCCCAGCTCCCAAATAGCCTTGCAATTGAGAAAACAAACATCCCTACTTCTCAAACATAATACTGGATAGTTCTCATCTGGTTAAGAATTTTTTGACTCTAAGACGATTCTTTCAGCAAGACAAAATAACATTCCGGTTAACCAAGAGATGTACAAAATATGGCGCTTTTAGCCAAGGTCAAACCCCACATGTCAACCGACAAGTTATGCAATTATATTTTAAAAAAATAGTGCCCTCATGTACTTAAAATTTCTTCCAGTTGAGTAACATTCACCATACGGAACAACACATCTCTGAAAGCTTAAGAGTTTGTTAGTACAGTACAATTTTGTGCATTTTAGTAGTAGTACGAATTAGGTTAAGTATGACAACGACCCTTCAGACAATTGATCCTTAAGCTGGATGTAAATTCTATGTTCTACGGGCAAACAAGATAAACGAAAGTGCCCAATTTTAGATGACAGACGATATATCCTGCGACAAATTACAAAATTGGCATACCTCATCTTCTTCTTGCTGATGGGATCGTCGCCATCCACCTCCGTCTCGGGCGTCACCACCTCCACCTCTGTCTCCGGCGTCACCACCTCCACCCCCTCTTCCCCCCTCCTAGAGTCCCCATCAGTGCTGCCCCCAGCCTCAGCCTCACTCCCGTTCCCCTTCTCGCCCCCCTCCTCGGCGCCGTCGAACAGCGCGTCCAAGAACTCGTCCACGCTGATCCCGTCCACCGGCTCCGCCCCCGCCGCCTCCTCCTCCTGCATCAGAAACCTCTCGATCTCCGACAGCACCTCCTCGCCGGCGGGGCTGGACCGGGAGGTCACCGACTCCGGCGACCCCGCCTCCGCCGCATCGAGCGGAGGCGGGGCGAGGAGCTCGGAGACTGCGGCGGACTCGCCGGCGAAGGAGGCGAGCAGGGCGTCCAGGTCGAGGTCGGTGTCCATGGGTGGGGTGGGATGCTATTTTGTCTCGGTCTCTGGTCGCCGGTTGTCATATAGCGGACTCGTGTGCTTCGGGTTTTTTTGCTTCGTCGGGAAGGAGAGGAAGGTTCGTGGAAGTTGACGGTGAGGGGTACAGAGGGGATGAATGGGACCCACGCGCTGTGATGCCGTGGCCTGGCCAATGGGAGAGATCGTAGGCGCCACGCTGGCTCGTTGGGTTTTCCTGGGGGCTTTGGGCCGGTCTTGCTGGGTTGGGCTGCTGAGATGGACTTTGAAAAGATTCATGACTCTCAACGTTTAATTTTATAGATAGACTATTAGTGAATTTAAGAGCTCAAATTTTGAAGCTCGCAATTTAGCGAAGCATGCTCTTTCTCTCGGGGGTGGCCGCCATGTTTGATTAGGTCACCCTGGAGATTTTTCCTTCATCCCTGTAAACATTATGACAGTTAATAAAAGCTTCGCGAGGTTGTCTAAAAAAGTATATCCCTTAAAAAAATACTTTATACTCCCCATGTTCCTAAATATATGTCATTTTAGAGATTCCACTACGAACTACATACGGAGCAAAATGAGTGAATCTGCACTCTAAAATATGTCTATATACATTCATACGTAGTTCATATTCAAATCTCTAAAAATACTTATATTTAGAAACGGAAGGAGTAGATAGACTAAACAAACTCATTTTAGATGAAGAAGAAAAATGTATTGATTTTTTAAAGACAATTGCCCAATCATTATCTCATAAGTGTTGTATCTAAGTGATGTTGCACTTATTCAAATTCAATGATTATTTTTACATCTCAACACTTCTTTTTGAACAATTGTGCAAATAAAAGAGAGAGAAATATGGACTAAAGCCGCATAGAATCCAAGGATTAATTGCATTGCATAGAGAAATATTTCCACTTACGTACGAGTTTCCTTTCTCTTTCTCCTTTAATTTTCGTGCCACATATGTATTTTGTTTATGAAATCGTGTTAAGCGCCAAGCATTGGGAGAGACCTTACACCACAACTCAAAGGTAAGAAGAGTTGTAGGAACAAATCAATCATTCGCTAGTTGACGTTGGTTAGATTCTTTGTGGTAGAATGTGGCATACTGACTTAATAAAATGATAAACTATTTATATCAATAAGGTGCACCTTCTTTTTCTAAAGCTCGACCCCAAAGAACCTCTACGTTAAGCATGCTTTTACCTGTGCTTCCGTTTTTGCATTTGTGCTTGTCTTCTTGTATTTTTTAGTAACTAGATCACTTCGCCACTAATTATACATGTCATTTTGAATTTGGCAGAATTTGGTGTTATGCATTTGTGGAAGTGTTGTGCAATGGAAAATTTTGGCAAGAGGATACCTCAAGTTGGTATGAGATTCAGAGATTTTGATGGGGCTTGGGTGTTTTGGGTAGAATATGGGGGTCACATAGGCTTTGATGTGCGGAAAAGATGCACCAACTTAAGCAAATTGGATGGAAAGGTGACTTCACGCAAGATTGTTTGTTCCAATGAGGGCATTAGAAAAAGGAAAGGGCAAACCTATCATGAGCCTTTAGAGTTGAAACAAGACCCAATTGTAAAGTTCAGATGGTTATTACATTTGACAGAGCAATACAAAATTATGAAGTTACTGATGTTGTGTTGGAACGCAACCACTACCTTCGATTGTCACAAAACCACCACTTGTTGGCACCACAAAAGAATATTTCAAAATTACGAGCTTTCAAGATAGAAATGTGGGAAATATGCCCTAGAGGCAATAATAAAATGGTTATTATTATATTTCTTTGTTCATGATAATTGTCTATTATTCATGCTATAATTGTGTTATCCGGAAATCGTAATACATGTGTGAATACATAGACCACAACACGTCCCTAGTGAGCCTCTAGTTGACTAGCTCGTTGATCAAAAGATAGTCATGGTTTCCTGACTATGGACATTGGATGTCATTGATAACGGCATCACATCATTAGGAGAATGATGTCATGGACAAGACCCAATCCTAAGCATAGCTCAAAGATCGTGTAGTTCGTTTGCTGTAGCTTTTCCGAATGTCAAGTATCATTTCCTTAGACCATGAGATTATGCAACTCCCGGATACCGTAGGAGTGCCTTGGGTGTGCCAAACGTCACAACATAACTGGGTGACTATAAAGGTACATTACAGGTATCTCCGAAAGTGTCTGTTGGGTTGGCACGAATCGAGACTGGGATTTGTCACTCCGTATGACGGAGAGGTATCTCTGTGCCCGCTCGGTAATGCATCATCATAATGAGCTCAATGTGACCAAGTGGTTGATCACAGGATCATGCATTACGGCACGAGTAAAGTGACTTGCCGGTAACGAGATTGAACGAGGTATTGGGATACCGACGATCGAGTCTCGGGCAAGTAACGTACCGATTGACAAAGGGAATTGTATACGGATTGATTGAATCCTCGACATCGTGGTTCATCCGATGAGATCATCGTGGAGCATGTGGGAGCCAACATGGGTATCCAGATCCCGCTGTCGGTTATTGACCGGAGAGGCGTCTCGGTCATGTCTGCATGTCTCCCGAACCCGTAGGGTCTACACACTTAAGGTTCGGTGACGCTAGGGTTGTTGAGATATTAGCATATGGTAACCCGAAAGTTGTTCGGAGTCCCGGATGAGATCCCGGATGTCACAAGGAGTTCCAGAATGGTCCGGAGGTGAAGATTTATATATAGGAAGTCAAGTTTTGGCCATCGGAAAGTTTCGGGGGTAATCGGTATTGTACCGGGACCACCGGAAGGGTCCCGGGGGTCCACCGGGTAGGGCCACCTATCCCGGAGGGCCCCATGGGATGAAGTGGGAGGGGAACCAGCCCCTAGTGGGCTGGTGCGCCCCCCTTGGGCCTCCCCATGCGCCTAGGGTTGGAAACCCTAGGGGTGGGGGGCGCCACCCTTGCCTTGGGGGGCAAGGCACCCCCTTGGCCGCCGCCCTCCTAGGAGATTGGATCTCCTAGGGCCGCCGCCCCCCTAGGAACCCTATATATGGGGGAGGGAGGGCTGCAGCACCCAAGCCCCTGGCCTCTCCGTCTCCCTCCCGTGACACTCCTTCGTCTCCCTGCGCTTGGCGAAGCCCTGCCGAGATCACCGTTGCTTCCACCACCACGCCGTCGTGCTGCTGGATCTTCATCAACCTCTCCTTCCCCCTTGCTGGATCAAGAAGGAGGATACGTCTTCCCAATCGTACGTGTGTTGAACGCGGAGGTGCCGTCCGTTCGGCACTAGGTCATCGGTGATTTGGATCATGTCGAGTACGACTCCATCAACCCCGTTCTCTTGAACGCTTCCGCGCGCGATCTACAAGGGTATGTAGATGCACTCCTCTCTCCCTCGTTGCTAGATGACTCCATAGATTGATCTTGGTGATGCGTAGAAAATTTTAAAATTCTGCTACGTTCCCCAACAGTGGCATCATGAGCTAGGTCTATGCGTAGTTACTATGCACGAGTAGAACACAAAGCAGTTGTGGGCGTCAATATTGTCAATTTGCTTGCCGTTACTAGTCTTATCTTGATTCGGCGGCATCGTGGGATGAAGCGGCCCGGACCGACCTTACACGTACGCTTATGTGAGACTGGTTCCACCGACTGACATGCACTAGTTGCATAAGGTGGCTGGCGGGTGTCTGTCTCTCCCACTTTAGTCGGATCGGATTCGATGAACAGGGTCCTTATGAAGGGTAAATAGAAATTGGAAATTCACGTTGTGGTTTTGGCGTAGGTGAGAAACGTCCTTGCTAGAAACCTATAGCAGCCACATAAAAACTTGCAACAACAATTAGAGGACGTCTAACTTGTTTTTGTAGCATGTGCCGTGTGATGTGATATGGCCAAAAGGATGTGATGAATGATATATGTGATGTATGAGATGATCATGTTCTTGTAATAGGAATCACGACTTGCATGTCGATGAGTATGACAACCGGCAGGAGCCATAGGAGTTGTCTTTATTTATTTATGACCTGCGTGTCAACATAAACGTCATGTAATTACTTTACTTTATTGCTAAAGCGTTAGCCATAGTAGTAGAAGTAATAGATGACGGGACAACTTCAAGAAGACACGATGATGGAGATCATGGTGTCATGCCGGTGACAACGATGATCATGGAGCCCCAAAGATGGAGATCAAAAGGAGCAAATGATATTGGCCATATCATGTCACTATTTGATTGCATGTGATGTTTATCATGTTTTACATCTTATTTGCTTAGAACGACGGTAGCTTAAATAAGATGATCCCTCGTAATAATTTCAATAAAGTGTTCCCCCTAACTGTGCACCGTTGCGAAGGTTCGTTGTTTCGAAGCACCATGTGATGATCGGGTGTGATAGATTCTAACGTTCGAATACAACGGGTGTAAGCCAAATTTACACACGCAATACACTTAGGTTGACTTGACGAGCCTAGCATGTACATACATGGCCTTGGAACACGGAAGACCGAAAGGTCGAGCATGAGTCGTATAGGAGATACGATCAACATGAAGATGTTCACCGATGTTGGCTAGTCTGTCTCACGTGATGATCGGACACGGCCTAGTTAACTCGGATCATGTTTCACTTAGATGACTGGAGGGATGTCTATCTAAGTGGGATTTCATTGAGTAATTTGATTAGATGAACTTAATTATCATGAACTTAGTCTAAAATCTTTGCAATATGTCTTGTAGATCAAATGGCCCATGTTGTCCTCAACTTCAACGCGTTCCTAGAGAAAACCAAGCTGAAAGACGATGGCAGCAACTATACGGACTGGGTCCGGAACCTGAGGATCATCCTCATAGCTGCCAAGAAAGATTATGTCCTAGAAGCACCGCTAGGTGACGCACCTATCCCATAGAACCAAGACGTTATGAACGCTTGGCAGTCACGTGCTGATGATTACTCCCTCGTTCAGTGCGGCATGCTTTACAGCTTAGAACTGGGCCCAAAAGCGTTTTGAGAGACACGGAGCATATGAGATGTTCGAAGAGCTGAAAATGGTTTTTCAAGCTCATGCCCGGGTCGAGAGATATGAAGTCTCCGACAAGTTCTTCAGCTATAAGATGGAGGAAAATAGTTCTGTCAGTGAGCACATACTCAGAATGTCTGGGTTGCATAACCGCTTGACTCAGCTGGGAGTTAATCTCCCGGATGACGCAGTCATTGACAGAATCCTTCAGTCGCTTCCACCGAGCTACAAGAGCTTTGTGATGAACTTCAATATGCAGGGGATGGAAAAGACCATTCCTGAGGTGTATTTAATGCTGAAATCAGCAGAGGTGGAAATCAAAAAGGAACATCAAGTGTTGATGGTGAATAAAACCACTAAGTTCAAGAAAGGCAAGGGTAAGAAGAACTTCAAGAAGGACGGCAAGGGAGTTGCCGCGCCCGGTAAGCAAGCTGCCGGGAAGAAGCCAAAGAATGGACCCAAGCCCGAGACTGAGTGTTTTTATTGCAAGGGAAGTGGTCACTGGAAGCGGAACTGCCCCAAATACTTAGCGGACAAGAAGGCCGGCAACACTAAAGGTATATGTGATATACATGTAATTGATGTGTACCTTACCAGTACTCGTAGTAGCTCCTGGGTATTTGATACCGGTGTGGTTGCTCACATTTGTAACTCAAAGCAGGAGCTGCGGAATAAGCGGAGACTGGCGAAGGACGAGGTGACGATGCGCGTCGGGAATGGTTCCAAGGTCGATGTGATCGCCGTCGGCACGCTGCCTCTACATTTACCTACGGGATTAGTTTTAAACCTCAATAATTGTTATTTAGTGCCGGCTTTGAGCATGAACATTGTATAAGGATCTCATTTAATTCGAGATGGCTACTCATTTAAATCCGAGAATAATGGTTGTTCTATTTATATGAGAGATATGTTTTATGGTCATGCTCCAATGGTGAATGGTTTATTCTTAATGAATCTCGAGCGTAATGCTACACATATTCATAGTGTGAATACCAAAAGATGTAAGGTTGATAATGATAGTCCCACATACTTGTGGCACTGCTGCCTTGGTCACATAGTTGTCAAACGCATGAAGAAGCTCCATGCAGATGGACTTTTGGAGTCTCTTGATTATGAATCATTTGACACGTGGGAACCATGCCTCATGGGTAAAATGACCAAGACTCCGTTCTCAGGAACAATGGAGCGAGCAACCAACTTATTGGAAATCATACATACTGATGTGTGCGGTCCAATGAGTGTTGAGGCTCACGATGGCTATCGTTATGTTCTCACCCTCACTGATGACTTAAGTAGATATGGGTATGTCTACTTAATGAAACACAAGTCTGAGACCTTTGAAAACTTCAAGGAATTTCAGAGTGAGGTTGAGAATCAACGTGACAAGAAAATCAAGTTCTTGCGATCAGATCGTGGGAGAGAATACTTGAGTCACGAATTTGGCACACACTTAAGAAAATGTGGAATAGTTTCACAACTCACGCCGCCTGGCACACCTCAGCGTAATGGTGTGTCCGAACGTCGTAATCGCACTCTATTGGATATGGTGCGATCTATGATGTCTCTTACCGATTTACCGCTGTCATTTTGGGGCTATGCTTTAGAGACTGTCGCATTCACTTTAAATAGGGCTCCGTCGAAATCCGTTGAGACGACACCGTATGAATTATGGTTTGGGAAGAAACCTAAGCTGTCATTTCTAAAAGTTTGGGGATGCGATGCTTATGTCAAGAAACTTCAACCTGAAAAGCTCGAACCTAAGTCGGAAAAATGCGTCTTCATAGGATACCCTAAAGAAACTGTTGGGTATACCTTCTACCTCAGATCCGAAGGCAAGATCTTTGTTGCCAAGAATGGGTCCATTCTAGAGAAAGAGTTTCTCTCGAAAGAAATAAGTGGGAGGAAAGTAGAACTTGATGAAGTATTACCTCTTGAACCGGTAAGTGGCGCAGCTCAAGAAAATGTTCCTGAGGTGCCTGCACCGACTAGAGAGGAAGTTAATGATGATGATCATGAAACTTTAGATCAAGTTACTACTGAACTTCGTAGGTCCACGAGGACACGTTCCTCACCAGAGTGGTACGGCAACCCTATCTTGGAAATCATGTTGTTAGACAATGGTGAACCTTCGAACTATGAAGAAGCGATGGCGGGCCCGGATTCCGACAAATGGCTGGAAGCCATGAAATCCGAGATAGGATCCATGTATGAAAACGAAGTGTGCACTTTGACTGACTTGCCCGTTGATCGGCGAGCCATAGAAAATAAATGGATCTTTAAGAAGAAGACAGACGCGGATGGTAATGTGACCATCTATAAAGCTCCGCTTGTCGCTAAGGGTTATCGACAAGTTCAAGGGGTTGACTACGATGAGACTTTCTCACCCGTAGCGAAGCTGAAGTCCGTCCGAATCATGTTAGCAATTGCCGCATTCTATGATTATGAGATATGGCAAATGGACGTCAAAATGGCATTCCTTAATGGTTTCCTTAAGGAAGAATTGTATATGATGCAGCCAGAAGGTTTTGTCGATCCTAAGAATGCTGACAAGGTGTGCAAGCTCCAACGCCCGATTTATGGGCTGGTGCAAGCATCTCGGAGTTGGAACATTCGTTTTGATGAGATGATCAAAGCGTTTGGGTTTACGCAGACTTATGGAGAAGCCTGCATTTACAAGAAAGTGAGTGGGAGCTCTATAGCATTTCTCATATTGTATGTGGATGACATACTGTTGATGGGAAATGATATAGAATTCTTGGAAAGCATAAAGGCCTACTTGAACAAGTGTTTTTCAATGAAGGACCTTGGAGAAGTTGCTTATATATTAGGCATCAAGATCTATAGAGATAGATCGAGACGCCTCATTGGTCTTTCACAGAGTATGTACCTTGACAAGATATTGAAGAAGTTCAAAATGGATCGGTCAAAGAAGGGGTTCTTGCCTGTATTGCAAGGTACGAGATTGAGCACGACTCCATGCCCGACCACGGCAGAAGATAGAGAAAAGATGAGTGTCGTCCCCTATGCCTCGGCCATAGGGTCTATCATGTATGCTATGCTGTGTACCAGACCTGATGTAAACCTTGCCGTAAGTTTGGTAGGAAGGTACCAAAGTAATCCCGGCATGGAACACTGGACAGCGGTCAAGAATATCCTGAAGTACCTGAAAAGTACTAAGGACATGTTTCTCGTGTATGGAGGTGACGAAGAGCTCGTCGTAAAGGGTTACGTCGATGCTAGCTTCGACACAGATCTGGATGACTCTAAGTCACAAACTGGATACGTGTATATTTTGAATGGTGGGGCAGTAAGCTGGTGCAGTTGCAAGCAAAGCATTGTGGCGGGATCTACATGTGAAGCGGAGTACATGGCAGCCTCGGAGGCAGCACAAGAAGCAGTCTGGGTGAAGGAGTTCATTACCGACCTAGGAGTCATACCCAATGCATCGGGCCCGATGACTCTCTTCTATGACAACACTTGAGCTATTGCCCTTGCCAAGGAGCCCAGGTTTCACAGGAAGACCAGGCATATCAAGCGTCGCTTCAACTCCATTCATGAAAGTGTTCAAAATGGAGACATAGAGATTTGTAAAGTACATACGGACCTGAATGTGGCAGATCCGTTGACTAAACCTCTCCCTAGAGCAAAACATGGTCAACACCAGAACTGCATGGGTGTTCGATTCATCACAATGTAACTAGAATATTGACACTAGTGCAAGTGGGAGACTGTTGGAAATATGCCCTAGAGGCAATAATAAAATGGTTATTATTATATTTCTTTGTTCATGATAATTGTCTATTATTCATGCTATAATTGTGTTATCCGGAAATCGTAATACATGTGTGAATACATAGACCACAACACGTCCCTAGTGAGCCTCTAGTTGACTAGCTCGTTGATCAAAAGATAGTCATGGTTTCCTGACTATGGACATTGGATGTCATTGATAACGGCATCACATCATTAGGAGAATGATGTCATGGACAAGACCCAATCCTAAGCATAGCTCAAAGATCGTGTAGTTCGTTTGCTGTAGCTTTTCCGAATGTCAAGTATCATTTCCTTAGACCATGAGATTGTGCAACTCCCGGATACCGTAGGAGTGCCTTGGGTGTGCCAAACGTCACAACATAACTGGGTGACTATAAAGGTACATTACAGGTATCTCCAAAAGTGTCTGTTGGGTTGGCACGAATCGAGACTGGGATTTGTCACTCCGTATGACGGAGAGGTATCTCCGGGCCCACTCGGTAATGCATCATCATAATGAGCTCAATGTGACCAAGTGGTTGATCACGGGATCATGCATTACGACATGAGTAAAGTGACTTGCCGGTAACGAGATTGAACGAGGTATTGGGATACCGACGATCGAGTCTCGGGCAAGTAACGTACCGATTGACAAAGGGAATTGTATACGGATTTATTGAATCCTCGACATCGTGGTTCATCCGATGAGATCATCGTGGAGCATGTGGGAGCCAACATGGGTATCCAGATCCCGCTGTCGGTTATTGACCGGAGAGGCGTCTCGGTCATGTCTGCATGTCTCCCGAACCCGTAGGGTCTACACACTTAAGGTTCGGTGATGCTAGGGTTGTTGAGATATTAGCATACAGTAACCCGAAAGTTGTTCGGAGTCCCGGATGAGATCCCGGATGTCACGAGGAGTTCCGGAATGGTCCGGAGATGAAGATTTATATATAGGAAGTCAAGTTTTGGCCATCGGGAAAGTTTCGGGGGTAATCGGTATTGTACCGGGAACACCGGAAGGGTCCCGGGGGTCCACCGGGTGGGGCCACCTATCCCGGAGGGCCCCATGGGCTGAAGCGGGAGGGGAACCAGCCCCTAGTGGGCTGGTGCACCCCCCTTGGGCCTCCCCCTGCGCCTAGGGTTGGAAACCCTAGGGGTGGGGGGCGCCACCCTTGCCTTGGGGGGCAAGGCACCCCCTTGGCCGCCGCCCCCCCTAGGAGATTGGATCTCCTAGGGCCGGCCCCCCTAGGCACCCTATATATAGTGGGGGGAGGGCAGCAACACCCAAGCCCCTGGCCTCTCCCTCTCCCTCCCGTGACACTCCTCTGTCTCCCTGTGCTTGGCGAAGCCCTGCCGAGATCACCGTTGCTTCCACCACCACGCCGTCGTGCTGCTGGATCTTCATCAACCTCTCCTTCCCCCTTGCTGGATCAAGAAGGAGGAGATGTCTTCCCAACCGTACGTGTGTTGAACGCGGAGGTGCCATCCGTTTGGCACTAGGTCATCGGTGATTTGGATCACGTCGAGTACGACTCCATCAACCCCGTTCTCTTGAACGCTTCCGCGCGCGATCTACAAGGGTATGTAGATGCACTCCTCTCTCCCTCATTGCTAGATGACTCCATAGATTGATCTTGGTGATGCGTAGAAAATTTTAAAATTCTGCTACGTTCCCCAACAAGAAACCCTAATGATTCTATAATTATGCCAAAAACTGGACATGAGTTTACATGTTTGCCGTCAAGTTGGTGGATCGCTTAACCTTGGTTACACCTTTTGTGATTAAAAGAACCATTTGCGAAGCAAGCGATAGAGAGAGCTGGATTTTTGACATGTTGCTAGTATGTTGAAGTATTTTCACAACTGTTGAGAATCCATCATTGCAATATGCTTTGAATGTTGATTGTTAGGAGGATATTGCCAACATATTTTTGGGTTTATGCTAAAATGTTACTTGATGATTCCCACTTTGGTGATGTTGTCACATTTTTGGCACAAACAAAGAGTATATGCCATTTGGTATTTTTCTTGGGGTCAACTAGTTTAGAGAAACTACTATTTTTGGTGTTGTGCTGATGTTTGATGAAACATGTGACTCATTTATATGGCTCTTTGAGACTTTTCTAGTTGCACATGATGGAAGTCGGCCTAGAACTATTTACCTAGATCGGCAATGGGAAAAGCTATAGTGATAGTCTTCACATAATCATATCATGGATTGTGCATCTTCCACATAATGCAAAACGTTGTCAAACATTTACCTCCAAGGAAGGGCAAAGGGATAGATGAAATGGAAGGAAGAAAAGGAGACTCACATTCTGACTGATTTTAATGCATGTATGTATGGCTATGAGCACGAGGGTGTTTGATAATGTTAGACAAAAGACACATAAACAAACTTGGTTAGAGCTTGAATAATGCATTGGAGAATCATTCGAAATCATATTATCATATTATTCGATTCTTGATGCAACTCGAGGGATGATCGAAGTAAAAAAAGGAGAAAGGAATTGGAACCTGAATTTGAGGCAAGGAAAAAGTTACCAAAGAATCAATATGTGCACACACCTATGTTAGTGCAAGCAAGCAAAGTGTATACTCCAATTATTTTTAAAGATTTCCAATGTGAGTATGAAAGATCCCTGGCCGCGTGTCGTAAGTATTGGATGAAAATAATAAAATTGGGGTTGCTATTTGGAGTTTGCATGGTGATTTATGGTTCAAGGAGGAGTGCATGGTGATAGGTGATCCTTTGACCCAAACAGTTTCATGTAGTTGTTGAGTGTTCAATGGGGAAGGAGTATTTTGTGGACGTGGTCTGAAATTTATCAATTTACTGAATATGAAGACGTTGCCAACGCACTATGTCTTACAAATATGGACAAGAGAAGTTCCAAACTAGAAGCACAATTTTGGTACTCCATCCGATCCATATTAATTATTGCTCAAACGGATATATCTTGCATTGAAATATATCTAGATACATCCATTTCAACGGTAACTAATATGGAACGGAGGGAGTACAAGGATTTGTCTCATAAATTTCACAATTCTGCATGTAAAGCAACCAACTCTCTAGAATGTTGTGTGCTATTGGAAAATGCACTTGATTTCGTTGCTCCACAAATAGAGGATAAACTCAGTGAAGTGCTATGAATGAACCGTGTAAAGACAGGGAAAATGTTGACCCAAATGTTCAGCAAGCAAATGAGTTTATGAAAGAGCATGGTGCCCTCATGTTTGGTCTCAGTAATTGGTGACAATCCATATGGACTAATGGTTGCTTTGAGTTATACTTTAAGGTTTATCCATAGGAATTGCTTGAAGACCATATGTTGGTTTCAAGGTGAAAAGAAGGCAATTATGTGTTGACCAAGGTATTATTCAAGGAGTTATCCAAAAATTGGTCATGTGAGAGTCGAGACTTTTTGCAAGCATGTCTTGAGGAAGAAGATTGTGTGAACATTCATGTTTACCTTCAAGACATCATTTTATGAAGAGAGAAATTAAGGTCTGAGGTTCATCAAGACTAAAAGCTAAGAGTGGACTCAAGTTGATCAACACACAAAGCGTAGAAGAGGGATCAAGTGATCCCATGGTATGGTAAGCATTGTTCATTGCGCTTTGTGTACTAACCCATGATCTATGTGGGGTTAAGTATCTTTTCATGGGTTTGCATCAAAAGGAAGATATCATATAACCCATGGAGGATGACATTAAGTGGTGATCGTCATCAAGACTGCGGTGTGCAACTTCAAGAGGAGCATCACGAAGAGATAATATGCTTGATGCTTGCTGACCATTTGGTGATAATGGTCTTGTGAAGATGTGCCTAAGAGTGGCTCTCCCATAGTGGAGTATGGGGGAGCAAATTACGAGTCTTCACCAAGCGTGCACTAACAAGAAAGGTGTTCCAACTTGAGGCGGGCATGATCATCATCATCTAGCTCAAGTGGATTATGCGCAAGTGATAACCCACAAGTATAGGGGATCGCAACAGTTTTCGAGGGTAGAGTATTCAACCCAAATTTATTGATTCAACACAAGGGGAGCCAAAGAATATTCTCAAGTATTAGCAGCTGAGTTGTCAATTCAACCACACCTGGAAACTTAATATCTGCAGCAAAGTATTTAGTAGCAAAGTAATATGATAGTAGTGGTAACGGTAGCAAAAGTAATAGTTTTGGTTTTGTATTGATTGTAACAGTAGCAACGGAAAAGTAAATAAGCGAAGAACAATATATGAAAAGCTCGTAGGCAATGGATCAGTGATGGATAATTATGGCGGATGCGATTCCTCATGCAATGGTTATAACATAGGGTGACACAGAACTAGCTGTAGTTCATCAATGTAATGTAGGCATGTATTCCAAATATAGTCATACGTGCTTATGGAAAAGAACTTGCATGACATCTTTTGTCCTACCCTCCCATGGCAGCAGGGTCCTATTGGAAACTAAGGGATATTAAGGCCTCCTTTTAATATAGTACCGGACCAAAGCATTAACACTTAGTGAATACATGAACTCCTCAAACTACGGGCATCACCGGTAAGTATCCCGATTATTGTCACTTCGGGGTTAACGGACCATAACACATAATAGGTGACTATAGACTTGCAAGATAGGATCAAGAACTCACATATATTCATGAAAACATAATAGGTTCAGATCTGAAAATCATGGCACTCGGGCCCTAGTGACAAGCATTAAGCATAGCAAAGTCATAGCAACATCAATCTTAGAACATAGTGGATACTAGGGATCAAACCCTAACAAAACTAACTCGATTACATGATAAATCTCATCCAACCCATCACCGTCCAGCAAGCATACGATGGAATTACTCATGCATGGTAGTGAGCATAATGAAATTGGTGATGGAGGAAGGTTGATAATGACGGATTCCCCTCTCCCGAGCCCCGAACGGACTCTAGATCAGCCCTCTCGAGAGAGATTAGGGCTTGCCGGCGGCTCTGTATCGTAAAACGCGATGAATCCTTCTCTCCTATTTTTTTGTCCCCGAACACGAATATATAGAGTTGGAGTAGAGGTCGGAGGAGCGCCAAGGGGCCTGATGAAGCTATGTACCTGGGGTAGGAGCACAGACCCGTCCCAAAGAGTCCTACCCAAGGACATCCCTAGAAGAAATCACCCATCAATCGACTTGAAGGTACTTCACTCGACGGGTTCAAGACACTCGACCAAGAAGCTACCACTCGACCATGAAGCTATTCACTCGATTGCCAGGAGATCTACAGTCACTCCGTAGGCAAACGGTCAGTTGTTAAGTAGTCTTCATGGTCATTACAGCACTTTATTAGAGGCGTTACCAGTAACGCCCCATCTTAAATGTACTTTAAAACCCTGCATTACTGAGGGCAGGAGGGGGTCGGCGAACTCTATATAAGCCACCCCCCTCCTCAGTAGGAAGGGTTCGCACCCCTGTAATCCATACACGCATAATCCAGTCGACCGCCTCCGGGCTCCGAGACGTAGGGCTATTACTTCCTCCGAGAAGGGCCTGAACTCGTAAACCTCGCGTGTAACAACTTCCCAATAGCTAGGATCTAGCCTCTCCATACTCACCCCCATACATCACTGTCAGAGTTAGAACCACGACAGTTGGCGCCCACCGTGGGGCAGGAATCTTAGCGCTTAGTTGGAGAAGTTGTGATTTTTCTCGATCCCTTTGATCATGTTTTCCTGCGGAGTTTTGGTGGAGGACCGCGAGATCCGTCTCGGCGCGCTCACCTTCATCGTCGACGACTCCGCCTGGCTTCAGGAGGCACCGCTCGACATCGACGCGCTCCCCGCCCGCGGTGCGACACATTTCTGTGCATGCGTTCGTGGCGTCCTCCTGCGGCAACCGTCGACCCAATATGGGTCGGCCCCCGTATCGTCTCCCCGCCCTGTCTCCCACCAGCGCAAGCGCTCCGGTCGGTCAAGACTTCAGCAATGGGTGAGGCACGCCGTGGCCCGCCAATCGGCAGCCCCGCAAGTCGCGGCCATCGAGCCCGTCGAATCCCTCTACGGCCTGTTCGATCTGTCGACTGGCTCCGTGGAGACCGCATCCGAGTGCGACAGCAGTGATCCAGCGGCTGAGGTTCTGGTGGTCGATGGAACACACAGTCCCCCTGGTTTCCCCCGCACTGATGGAGGCGCGGGTGGGGGCGATCCGTCGCATCCCCACGACGAGTATCTCCCCGAACCTCTCACGTCATTGCAGCGAGAGGAGCTTCGCCGCCGGAACATGGACGCGCTCCGCACTCCTATCGTCGGAGAGACCCCCGAAGCCCGGGCCTTGGAGGACGCGCGTTTGGCCAACTTGGCCGAGCGCACTCGACTGGAGAATCTCCAGCGAGCACTCGACGAGCAAGCGCGTCAGCGGGCTCCTGAGTCTAGTCGACGCTAGCTCTTCCCGCCGACGAAGGTATATCGAACCCCAGTTCAGAATCTGGCTGCCGCGGCCCGTATAGCAGAATCGATTCAGCCCTCCCAGTCGGAGGCTGGCAGGGGCTTGTTACAGATCAGAGCGTTGCTCCGGGCGGCGGGAGACCAGAATTCCGCTGTCTCACAATCGCGGAATAGGATCCACAGTCGGTTTGTCGCAACAGATACAGTCGAGTCAGTCACAGCCCGAGATCGCCCCCGAGGCGTGAGGGACGTGGTGGCCAACATGATCAGTACAGGAGGAATGAGCAGTATGATCACCGATTCGACCGTGATGATCGACATCGAGTGCCAACCCCTCCCCCGAGGAGTGGGTCATATGCGCCTCGACGGCAAGATGACAGACGCCCTCATAGTGTTGGGCAGAGGATTCCAGTCGACCCCAGAGACCCAGGCTTTGATGCGAGATCCATCCTCGTTCAAGGTTTGGTTGACAGGAATAGAGCTCATCAAGAAGGCCACAACAAAGATGCGCCTGCCAGCAGCAGAGTACGTGCTTCAGGGCCAGAGTGTTTCAGTCGAGCCATCAGAGCCGCAGTGATACCTCCCAATTTCAGGTTGGCGACTGGAATCGGCAAGTTCACCGGTGAATCTAAGCCTGACACCTGGCTCGAAGATTACTGAGTGGCTGTACAGATTGGCGGTGGCAATGACGAGGTGGCCATGAAGCATTTGCCTCTCATGTTAGAGGGCTCGGCCAGAGCATGGCTAAATCAGTTGGCACCCAGCAGCATTTACACTTGGGAGGACCTCTCCCGAGTGTTTATCACAACCTTTGAAGGAACATGCAAGCGACCTGCAGGCCTAACCGAGCTGCGGTTTTGCGTGCAGAAGCCGAATGAAACTCTGAGGGAATACATCCAGAGGTGGATCACGCTGCATCACTCGGTTGAGAACGTGCCGGACCATCAAGCGGTTTGTGCCTTCAAGGAAGGTGTTAAATACAGAGAGTTGAATCTGAAGTTCGGTCGAACTGGAGAGATGTCTCTGAATCGGATGATGGAGATTGCCACCAAGTATGCTAACGGAGAAGACGAAGATCGACTCCGGAGTGGCAAGCAGAAAGCAGTCGCCCAGGAAACTGGAGGCAATTCCAGTCGGAAGCAGAAGCGGAAGGCCGAGCCAGCCGCTCCTGGGGAGGCCCTGGCCGTAGCCCAGGGAAACTTCAAGGGAAAACCCAAGGGCACCTGGAAGCCCAAAAAAGTCAAGGATCAAGACGGAAATGATGTTTTGGATCTGCCATGTCACATCCACACCAAGAAGGATGAAGAGGGTAATTTTATTTACCCAAAGCATACCACTCGACAGTGCCGGCTCCTGATCCAGCAGTTCCAAGGAAAACAGTCCAAGGATAAGGAAAAAGAGTCGGACAAGGTCGAGGACAAGGAAGACAGTGACGATGGATACCCCCAAGTCAATTCCACCCTTATGATTTTTGCCGATGTCGAGAGCAAAAGTCGACTGAAAGTCATTAACCGAGAGGTGAACATGGTTGCCCCGGCAACACCCAGTTACCTGAAGTGGTCTCAGACCGCCATCACATTCGACCAGTCTGATCACCCAACGCACATTGCCACCCCTGGGAGGCAAGCTTTGGTGGTCGACCCAATTGTTGAAGGCACTCAACTGACTAAAGTCCTGATGGATGGCGGCAGTGGCCTGAACATACTGTATGCTGAAACATTGAAAGGAATGGGCATTCCGATGTCCAGGCTCAGCACCAGTAGTATGAGTTTCCACGGAGTCATTCCTGGGAAGAAAGCCCAATCACTCGGCCAGATCGCTCTTGATGTGGTTTTCGGTGATTCAAAGGATTACCGCAAGGAAAAGTTGACATTTGAGGTTGTGGACTTCCAAAGTGCTTATCATGCCATTTTGGGCAGGCCAGCTTACGCGCGTTTCATGGCTCGACCATGTTACGTGTACCTCAAACTGAAGATGCCGGGCCCTAAAGGGGTAATCACTGTTACAGGCAATCGGAAGAAGGCAGAAGAATGCTTTCAGAAAGGCTCAAAGATTGCAGATGCTCAGATGGCAGTGGTCGAGCTGCAAGAGTACCAAAAGACTGCCGATCCGAGTGAATTGCTACGGGCCAAGAAGCCCGCTTCAGAGTCAGCTTTTCAGTCGACTGGTGAAACGAAGACAGTCCACATTCACCCGACCGACCTCGATGCTGCCCCGACTCATATCTCAACGACGCTTGAATCCAAATAGGAAGAAGCGCTCATCCAGCCCCTCCGTGAGAACTGGGACATCTTCGCATGGAAACCCTCTGACATGCCTGGAGTTCCCAGGGGGCTGGCTGAGCACCGTCTGCGGGTCGACTCAAAATTCAAGCCTGTGAAGGAACACCTTCGACGGTCCGCCGTCCAGAAGAAGCAAGCCATCGGCGAGGAGGTGGCTTGGCTCTTAGCAGCGGAGTTTATCCGAGAGATTTACCACTCCGAGTGGCTCGCCAATGTCGTCATGGTCCCCAAGAAGGACAAGTCACTTCGCATGTGCATTGATTTCAAACATATCAATCGGGCCTGCCCGAAAGATCATTTTCCTCTCCCTCGCATCGACCAAATAGTCGACTCGACTGCGGGGTGCGAGAGATTGTCTTTTCTAGATGCTTATTCCGGGTACCATCAGATCCGTCTGTATGGACCCGACGAAATTAAAACAGCTTTCATCACCCCATTCGGATGCTTCTGTTATGTCACTATGCCGTTCGGCCTCAAGAACGCCGGAGCCACGTTCATGAGAATGATTCAGAAGTGTTTACTCACTCAAATCAGTCGGAATGTGGAGGCATACATGGATGATATTGTGGTCAAGTCACGCAAAGGTTCTGACCTGCGAGCTGATCTTGCCGAAACTTTTGCCAACCTCAGGAGGTATGATATCAAGCTCAATCCATCAAAATGCACATTCGGAGTTCCGGGCGGAAAGTTACTCGGTTTTCTCGTTTCCGAACGAGGGATCGACGCCAATCCTAAGAAATTTGGCACCATACTCCGGATGAAGCGTCCTGTACGCGTGCACGATGTCCAAAAGCTTACAGGCTGCTTGGCCGCTTTGAGTCAATTCATTTCTCGCCTCGGTGAAAAGGTGTTGCCTCTCTACCGACTGATGAAGAAGTCTGACAAGTTCGAGTGGACTCCAGAAGCTGACGCAGCATTTGCAGAACTCAAAGCTCTGCTCTCCACCCAGCCGGTGCTTGCTGCCCCAATCAGCAAAGAGCCTCTGCTGCTGTACATTGCAGCCACAGGACAAGTTGTCAGTACAGTACTCACGGTCGAGCGGGAAGAAGAAGGAAAGGCCTTCAGAGTTCAGCGCCCAGTCTATTATCTGTCTGAAGTTTTGACCCCTTCAAAACAAAGATACCCTCACTACCAGAAGCTTGTATATGGGATTTACATGACCACGAAGAAGGTTGCACATTACTTCCCTGACCACTCCATTACAGTCGTCAGCGACGCCCCACTGTCAGAGATACTGCATAACAGAGATGCAACTGGTCGAGTGGCCAAGTGGGCGATTGAACTCCTTCCCTTAGATATCAGGTTTGAAGCAAAGAAGGCTATTAAGTCCCAAGCAATCGCAGATTTCGTCGCCGAGTGGATTGAACAGCAGCTTCCGACTCAAGTTCACTCGGAGCACTGGACCATGTTCTTAGATGGATCTAAGATGCTGAATGGTTCCGGTGCTGGGGTAGTTCTAGTCTCCCCCCGAGGAGATAAGCTCAGATATGTTCTCCAGATTCACTTCGATTCCTCCAACAATGAAGCAGAGTATGAAGCACTTTTGTATGGGTTGCGCATGGCCATTTCACTCGGCGTCCGTCGCCTCATGGTCTATGGCGACTCAGATTTGGTGGTTAATCAGGTGATGAAGGAGTGGGACGTCAGAAGTCCAGCTATGACTGGTTATTGCAATGTAGTGAGAAAGCTAGAAAAGAAATTCGAGGGGTTAGAGCTTCATCACATCCCCCGACTAAAAAACCAAGCAGCTGATGACCTGGCAAAGATAGGCTCCAAGAGAGAAGCCATTCCCAGCAATGTGTTTTTGGAGCACATCCGCTCGCCGTCAGTCCAGGAAGATCTTTTCACAGAAGAAGCCCCACAACCAAAAAGTGCCACAGATCCGACTGAAGTCGAAGTTCCTGCTATGGTCGACCTAATCATGGAAGTCTTGGCAATAACTCCCGACTGGACGATACCGTACATCGCGTATATCCTAAGGAAAGAGCTCCCAGAAGACGAGGAAGAGGCTCTACAGATCGTCCGCCGATCTAAGGCCTTCACAGTCATAAAGGGGCAGTTTTATAGAGAAAGCGCGACTGGAATCGGTCAGAAGTGCATAACACCAGAAGAAGGTCGGATAATCCTTGATGATATCCACTCGGGAACCTGTGGTCACCATGCGTCCTCTCGGACCATTGTGGCTAAAGCATACCGAGCGGGATTCTTCTGGCCTAGAGCAAATGAGATGGCAAAAGAGATAGTCGACAAGTGCGGAGGCTGCCAGTTCTACTCCAACATGTCACACAAGCCTGCATCAGCCCTGAAGACCATTCCTCTCGTCTGGCCATTTGCTGTCTGGGGACTGGACATGGTTGGTCCACTGAGAACAGGCAGGAGCGGGTTCACGCATGTGCTTGTGGCAGTCGACAAGTTCACCAAATGGATCGAAGCCAAGCCTATCAAGAACCTCGATGCTGGCACTGCTATCAGTTTCGTCAAAGGACTAACATTCAGATATGGAGTCCCTCATAGCATCATCACCGACAATGGGTCAAACTTTGATTCGGACCAGTTCAGAGCTTTTTGCGCCTCTCAAGGCACACGAGTCGACTACGCGTCGGTCGCGCATCCTCAGTCGAATGGGCAAGCTGAAAGAGCAAATGGTCTGATTCTTAAAGGACTGAAACCTCGGCTGATGCGTGATCTCAAGCACGCGGCAGGTGCTTGGGTCGACGAGCTTCCGTCAGTTCTGTGGGGATTGAGGACCACCCCTAACCGGTCGACTGGAAGAACTCCATTCTTTCTGGTTTATGGAGCCGAAGCGGTTCTGCCAAGTGATCTTCTTCACAACGCGCCCCGAGTCGAGCTTTACACCGAAGATGAAGCAGAACAGGCCCGGCAAGACGCAGTCGACCTCCTCGAAGAAGAGAGGGAGATGGCCATGATCAGATCGACCATTTATCAGCAAGACTTGCGTCGATTCCACGCCCGGAATGTGAAGAGTCGAGCCTTCCAAGAAGGAGATTTGGTCCTCCGAGTGGATCAACAGAAACCACACAAGCTTGCTCCCACTTGGGAAGGTCCCTTCATCATCACCAGAGTCCTCCACAATGGAGCGTATCACCTCTTCAATGTTGATCGCCAGATCGACGAGCCTCGAGCTTGGAATGCGGAACTACTCCGCCCCTTTTACACTTGAGCTCAACCTTGGACGAGATGTAATAAGAAAAATTCCCGCAGTTCATTTTTATCAAAGGCAAGAGTGTTCCATTAATTGTTGTCACTTTTGTTTACATACGAAATCCCCCAGTGGGTGACTTAGCTGCGAATCCGTCTCGCCTAAGTTTGAAAAATCCTACCGAGTGGAGAGCGATCCTCCCACTCGGGGGCTTAGCTGCAGTCCAGCACTCGCCTAAGTTTGAAAAATCCTACCGAGTGGAGAGCGATCCTCCCACTCGGGGGCTTAGCTGCAGTCCAGTACTTGCCTAAGTTCTCTCATTTAGAGACTTAGCTGCAGTCCGGCGCTCGCCTAAGTTTGAAAAATCCTACCGAGTGGAGAGCGATCCTCCCACTCGGGGGCTTAGCTGCAGTCCAGCACTCGCCTAAGTTCTCTCATTTAGAGACTTAGCTGCAGTCCGGCACTCGCCTAAGTTTGAAAAATCCTACCGAGTGGAGAGCGATCCTCCCACTCGGGGGCTTAGCTGCAGTCCAGCACTCGCCTAAGTTCTCTCATTTAGAGACTTAGCTGCAGTCCGGCACTCGCCTAAGTTTGAAAAAATCCTACCGAGTGGAGAGCAATCCTCCCACTCGGGGGCTTAGCTGTAGTCCAGTACTCGCCTAAGCTCTCCTACGAAGAGACTTAGCTGCGGTCAGCACTCGCCTAAGTTTGAAAAAATCCTACCAAGTGGAGAGCAAACCTCCCACTCGGGGGCTTAGCTGCAGTCCAGCACTCGCCTAAGGTCTCCTACGAAGAGACTTAGCTGCGGTCAGCACTCGCCTAAGTTTGAAAAATCCTACCAAGTGGAGAGCAAACCTCCCACTCAGGGGCTTAGCTGCAGTCCAGCACTCGCCTAAGGTCTCCTACGAAGAGACTTAGCTGCGGTCAGCACTCGCCTAAGTTTGAAAAATCCTACCGAGTGGAGAGCAAACCTCCCACTCGGGGG
Source organism: Triticum urartu (assembly GCF_056163025.1). Taxonomy (NCBI): domain Eukaryota; kingdom Viridiplantae; phylum Streptophyta; class Magnoliopsida; order Poales; family Poaceae; genus Triticum; species Triticum urartu. The sequence continues at coordinate 583,335,890 of NC_141879.1, forward strand.
CTTAGCTGCAGTCCAGTACTCGCCTAAGCTCTCCTACGAAGAGACTTAGCTGCAGTCAGCACTCGCCTAAGTTTGAAATCCTACCGAGCGAGAGCAAACCTCCCGCTCGGAGGCTTAGCTGCAGTCCAGCGCTCGCCTAAGGTCTCCTACGAAGAGACTTAGCTGCAGTCAGCACTCGCCTGAGTTTGAAATCCTACCGAGCGAGAGCAAACCTCCCGCTCGGAGGCTTAGCTGCAGTCCAGCGCTCGCCTAAGGTCTCCTATGAAGAGACTTAGCTGCGGTCAGCACTCGCCTAAGTTTGAAAAATCCTACCGAGTGGAGAGCAAACCTCCCACTCGGGGGCTTAGCTGTAGTCCAGCACTCGCCTAAGGTCTCCTACGAAGAGACTTAGTTGCGGTCAGCACTCGCCTAAGTTTGAAAAATCCTACCGAGTGGAGAGCAAACCTCCCACTCGGGGGCTTAGCTGCAGTCCAGTACTCGCCTAAGCTCTCCTACGAAGAGACTTAGCTGCAGTCAGCACTCGCCTAAGTTTTGAAATCCTACCGAGCGAGAGCAAACCTCCCGCTCGGAGGCTTAGCTGCAGCCCAGCGCTCGCCTAAGTGTGAAACATTTCTCATGTCCCAAGGACGACGAGGGGCAGGTCGACTGCCACCTTCTCCTTCGGAGCTGCACCACAGACACAAAGTTACTTCGAGTGAAGATCAAATCCCACTCGACGGTTCATCCACAAAGAGATTCAACGACAAATCAAGTTCAAATAAAGCCTAAAATATCCGAGATCTCAGATCGAAGTACTCGAGCCCACAGCTCAGCAGAGTTTAACTGTTACACTTCCACTCGGCATTCCGAGGCAAATTTAAGGCAGAGTTTAACGGATTACAAAATATACTCGGCATCCCGAGGCAAGTTTTTTCATTCCTCAGGAGGAGGAGGACTGGCGGGGGCGACAAACTCATCCAAGTCGATCCCATCTGCGATGCGGGTAGCAGCAGCAATAAATGTCTCCATGAAGTCCTGGAAGTTGTGCTTCCTCGTGTTGGCAACTTGGATGGCGGCCAGCTTCTCCTCCCGCGCCTCCTTGCAATGGACGCGGACCAGAGACAGAGCCACGTCGGCACCACACCGAGCTGAAGACTTCTTCCACTCTTGCACTCGGTCAGGGATCCCGTTGAGTCGAGTCATCAGAGACTCGAGATCGTTCTGGAGCGTGGACTCTGGCCAAAGCGTCGGGTCGATCCGCGTCATGGCGACCTTCAGTCGAGCCAAGTAATCCACGACGCCGTCAACGCGGGATTCCAGTCGGAGCAGGTTCATGGCAGCTTCGTCTTGCACCGGAGAGTTGATTGGATCCAAACCTGTTTCGATCCGCCCGGTCTCCTCTTCGAAGTTCTGGCAAAGTTCTGCATGCACGACCCAAGGATAAGTCAAATTTCATAAAACTGAGTCGACACAAAAAGAACCAGTCGGAACTGATTGTGCACCTTCGAGCTCGATGTACAGCTTCTTGGCAAAGCTCCTCAAGTAGCTCTCCAGGTCGTCTCTCCTGCGAGTGATGCTTTCCATCTTCTCGCTCAGGGTGAGGTGCTCCTTCTTCCAACGCGAACACTCCCTGTTGGCTTCCTTCAGAGCGGTCTTCAACTTGGTGTTCTCCCCTTCTAATTGGTCGACCGAAGCCAGCTTCTGCGCGGCCAGAGCAGTCTTGTCATCAGCCTCCTTGCGAGCAGCAGCCAAGTCCTGATCCTTCTTCGCTAGAGCTTCTTTCAGTTTTTCTGCAAAAAATGACGATTGAGTCGGAGAAAGCGAAAAGATACTCAAGCCTAAAAACCAACCAGTCGACAAAGGTGTCTTACCTGCGACGCCGTCTCTGACATTCTGCAGCTCTGTCCTGGCCAGCTCCAGATCAAGGTTCATTTGAATTTGCTGCTTCTCCAAGTCAGCCAAGCGGGTTCCAAGATCACAAGATTTCTGAAGTCAAAGAGGAGGAGTTACAATTTCAGTAAAAAGGAAAAAGCAACAAAGGCAGTAAATACTAAGACTACGGTCGACTGCCAACAGTCCACCATAGTCTCGGGGACTACACCCAGTGGGTGCACTTAGCGTGCCCCCACCGGTTCCTAACCCACTCGACCGTTCCCTGAAGTCGAGTCCAAGACAAGCTGCTTCCGAGCAGTTGAGAGACAATAACAGAGTTTCTAAGACTACAGCCGAAGCAAAACATTCGACAGTAGTCTCAGGGACTACACCCAGTGGGTGCACTTAGCGTGCCCCCACAGTAAAAAAAAGAGAGAGAAAAGACATCGACTGCCCGCAGTCGACGAGGTTCCATTCGGCACGACCTGATCAGACAGAGCGAAGAAACTCAACTACGACTCGATTTAAAAAGACTACAGTCGACTACCAGTAGTCGACCGTAGTCTCGGGGACTACACCCAGTGGGTGCACTTAGCGTGCCCCCACTCGTCCAAGAATTGGCAAACACACCCACTGGGTGTACAAACTTAAAGACCTTCGGAAAAGAGATTCTTCAAAGGACATATCAAAACAGACCAAGTGTTGAAGTCGACTGACCTGGACATTGCTCTGAAGAGCCGAGCTTGCGTCATAAGCCGCCTGGCAAGCCTCCTGAGCCACTCTCACCTGTTCCATCATGACTCCAGCCTGGCGTACAGCCTCCTTCGCAGCAGCCGCTTGGTCCTCAGGGACGGGGTACGCAGCAAAAAGCGAAGATGGATCTGCAGTCAACGCTGAAGGCTGCACACTCGTCAAAGGAACAGCGAAAGTCACGGAAGCCCGAGTGGGTTCGCCATCATCCCGAACTGCAGCCTCAGGCGCGGGAGTGGATTGCGGAGCCTTGTCAGCCAACACCTTCTTCTTCCTCTTCACCCTCAGTGGTGTGTTGTCGTCGTCGTCCGGGAGGTCGATAACATGAGGAGGAGCTGCAAGGAAAACATTCAATCGACCAACGCTTTAGTCGACTCGTAAGCAGGACGGCAGTGATCGTACCAGGGTTGGAGGTGACAGCGTCCTCCATCTCTTGGTCGTCGTTCTTGGCGGAGACCTCAGAAGTTGCACCACTGCAAATCTCGAAAGTTAGTCAGTTGGCCCAGTGAATCGACCAAGGATTCGTCCACAGTCGACAAAGGAAAGCAAGTGTGGTTGTTACCCCGAAATGGTGGGAACAGCTATCTTCATTTTGGGCAAAGCCTTGGGCGGCTTAGATGGCGCCGTTCGCGGGTGCTTGGGAGCCTTCCCGGTCGGCGGAGGAGAAGAAGTCCGAGGGCGTTTCGACGACTGCCCAACAGGAGCGGCCGCCTTGCCACGTTCCAGCGTTGGATCGTGGGCGAGCTTAGACCGTCCCTCCGGGCGGGAGGGTTCAGCCTCCTCCTCCTCACTGGAGAAGATGTCGTCGCCCCCCTCTCCCTCACCGTCGGACTCCCACTCGACCTGGTCGTCCCCACTCTCGCCTCCGCTCCCCTCACCTTCCTCGGTCGGCCCTTGTGCCCCGTTGGGCGTCGAGTACATCTCAGTGGTAGCCTGGAGGATAACGGACAGGACGAAAGTCAGTCGACTTACACAAAGAAGACTAATACAGAAGGCCAGATATCCGACACAAAGACATACTTGATCCACTTCATATGAGTTGTCGAGTGGAATCACCCTTCTGGCTCCTCGGGGGTTGTCTTTGTTCCCCGTGATGCTCGACAACCACCCCTCCAGCATCTCATCGGTGACCTCCTCCGGGTGGATCCGAGTGGTGTCGTCAAGGCCAGAATACAGCCACATCGGATGGTCTCGCGCCTGGAGCGGTTGGATGCGCCTCTGGAGAAAGACCTCTAACAGGTCCATCCCAGTCACCCCCCTCACGGACAAGTTCAACCACTCGAACCGCCAATACCTTGACTTGGGCACTTTCCTCCGGCGTGACCTTCAGAGAGATAGGCTTCTTGGCTCGGTCGAGTGAAAAAGGAGGAAGACCGGTCGACTGTCCGGGGGTCGCCTGGTCCTGGCAGTAGAACCAGGTCGACTGCCAGCCGCGGACCGACTCCGGGAAGGTGATAGAGGGGAAACAGCTCTTCCCCCTCGTCTGGATCGCCAGACCCCCGCACAACTGGATGACTTGCGTCTTCTCGTCACTCGACTTGGCCTTCTTCACCGACTGGGAGCGGCAAGTAAAGATATGCTTGAAAAGCCCCCAATGCGGACGGCAACCCAGGAAGGCCTCGCACATGGAAATGAACGCGGCAAGGTAGACTATGGAATTGGGGGTAAAGTGATGGAGCTGCGCTCCGAAGAAATTCAAGAAGCTCCGGAAGAATGGATGGGGAGGCAGAGAAAACCCTCGGTCGATGTGGGTGGCGAGGAGCACGCACTCACCGTCGCGGGGTTGTGGCTCAATCTCCCTCCCTGGGAGACGCGCGGCCTCGTGGGGAATGGCTCCTCCCTCGACCATGTCGTCGAGATCTTCCTGCCGGAGCACCGATGGCATCCAATCGCCCTGTATCCAACCCTTGGGCAGGGTGGTCCGGGAGGAAGATCCACCTCGCGAAGACTTCTTTCCTTTCCCCGCCGCCGCCGCCATCTTCGCGCGCTCCAAAGCAGTGGTCTTGCCCTTCACCATCGTCGCCGGCGAGGTCTCGCACGGGCTAACGGCGCTAGGGTACGGCCGAGGGTCGCAGGAGAGCTGGCGAAGGGAGAGAGGAAGAAAGAAAGAAGGAAGCAGAAGAGAAGCGCGCGGCTTGGAAACCCCGAGCCGGCAACTTATAAGGGGCTGCTCCCGAGTGACTGACCGGTAGGCCCAGGCAGCCCAGTCAAATCCCGCAACAGACGCGCGCGCAGTACGTGGCAAAAAAGGCGACACGAGGATCGAGGAGTTTCCGCTTTTTCACTTCCGATTACTGCGGCTACTCCCGTCCCGCGCGCTTCCCAAAATCCAAATCCCGTGAGATCCGCGGGGCGCAGAACCGCTTGCCAAAAACAGAGTATCCCGCTCGTACCAACACTCGGCATGTCGCAAGCAAGGATATTCACTCGACGAGGGGCCTGGAATGGATCAAGGCGACTGAAAGAGGTTGGTGACGTCGTCCGCGACAACTGACCCTAAGCGAGGCACTCTTACAACCTCGAAGAACCGGTCGGAAAGGATCCCCAACTCTTCCCCCACTCTAACCTCGATCCATTCGGGGGCTAATGATGAAGCTATGTACCTGGGGTAGGAGCACGGACCCATCCCAAAGAGTCCTACCCAAGGACATCCCTAGAAGAAATCACCCATCAATCGACTTGAAGGTACTTCACTCGACGGGTTCAAGACACTCGACCAAGAAGCTACCACTCGACCATGAAGCTATTCACTCGACTGCCAGGAGATCTACAGTCACTCCGTAGGCAAACGGTCAGCTGTTAAGTAGTCTTCATGGTCATTACAACACTTTATTAGAGGCGTTACCAGTAACGCCCCATCTTAAATGTACTTTAAAACCCTGCATTACTGAGGGCAGGAGGGGGTCGGCGAACTCTATATAAGCCACCCCCCTCCTCAGTAGGAAGGGTTCGCACCCCTGTAATCCATACACGCATAATCCAGTCGACCGCCTCCGGGCTCCGAGACGTAGGGCTATTACTTCCTCCGAGAAGGGCCTGAACTCGTAAACCTCACGTGTAACAACTTCCCAATAGCTAGGATCTAGCCTCTCCATACTCACCCCCCTACATCACTGTCAGAGTTAGAACCACGACAGGGCCCACGAGGTAGGGGGGCGCGCCCAGGGGGTAGGCGCGCCCCCATCCTCGTGGACAGGGTGTGGGCCCCTGGCCTTGATTCTTTCGCCAGTATTTTATATATATTCCAAAAATATTCTCCGTCGATTTTCAGGTCATTCCAGGAACTTTTATTTCTACACAAAAATAACACCATGGCAATTCTGCGGAAAGCAGCGTCAGTTCGGTTTAGTTCCATTCAAATCATGCAAGTTAGAGTCCAAAACAAGGGCAAAAGTGTTTGGAAAAGTAAATACGTTGGATACGTATCAACTCCCCAAGCTTAAACCTTTGCTTGTCCTCAAGCAATTCAGTTGATAAACTGAAGGTGATAAAGAAAAACTTTTACAAACTCTGTTTGCTCTTGTTGTTGTAAATATGTAAAGTCAGCATTCAAGTTTTCAGCAAAGATTATGAACTAACCATATTCACAATAACATTTAGGTCTCATGTTTACTCATATCAATGGCATACTCAACTAGCGAGCAATAATAATAAATCTCGGATGACAACACTTTCTCAAAACAATCATAATATGATATAACAAGATGGTATCTCGCTAGCCCTTTCTAAGACCGCAAAACATAAATGCAGAGCACCCCTGAAGATCAAGGGCTGACTGCAAATTGTAATTCATGGTAAAAAAGATCCAGTCAGGTCATACTCAATGTAAACTAATAATAATACATGCAAATGACAGCGGTGCTCTCCAACTGATGCTTTTTAATAAGAGGATGATGACTCAACATAAAAGTAAATAGATAGGCCCTTCGCAGAGGGAAGCAGGGATTTGTAGAGGTGCTAGGGCTCGATTTTGAAATAGAGGTGAATAATATTTTGAGCGGTATACTTTCATTGTCAACATAACAACCAAGAGATCTCGATATCTTCCATGCTACACACATTATAGGCGGTTCCCAAGCAGAATGGTAAAGTTTATACTCCCCCACCACCAACAAGCATCAATCCATGGCTTGCCCGAAACAACGGGTGCCTCCAACTAACAACAATCCTGGGGGAGTTTTGTTTGTAATTATTTTTATTTGATTTGAGCATGGGACTGGGCATCCCGGTGACCAGCCATTTTCTCATGAGTGAGGAGCGGAGTCCACTCCTCTTGAGAATAACCCGCCGAGCATGGAAGATACAGACAACCCTAGTTGATACATGAGCTATTCGAGCATACAAAACAAAATGCTTATTTGAAGGTTTAGAGTTTGGCACATACAAATTTACTTGGAACGGCAGGTAGATACCGTATATAGGGAGGTATGGTGGACTCATATGGAATAACTTTGGGGTTTATGGAGTTGGATGCACAAGCAGTATTCCCGCTTAGTACAAGTGAAGGCTATAAAGAGACTGGGAAGCGACCAGCTAGAGAGCGACAACAGTCATGGACATGCATTAAAATTAATCAACACTGAATGCAATCATGAGTAGGATATAATTCACCATGCACATAAATATCATGGAGGCTATGTTGATTTTGTTTCAACTACATGCGTGAACATGTGCCAAGTCAAGCCACTCGAATCGTTCAAAGGAGGATACCACCCTATCATACCACATCACAACCATTTTAATAGCATGTTGGCACGCAAGGTAAACCATTATAAACTCCTAGCAAATTAAGCATGACATGGGCAACTATAATCTCTAATTGTCATTGCAAACATGTTTCACTCATAATAGGTTGAATCAAGAACGATGAACTAATCATATTTACAAAAACAAGAGAGGTCGAGTTCATACCAGCTTTTCTCATCTCAATCAGTTCATCATATGTCGTCATTATTGCCTTTCACTTGCACAGCTGAATAGTGTGGATAATAATAATAGTGCACGTGCATTGGACTAAGCTGGAATCTGCAAGCATTCAATACATGGGAGAAGACAAGGTGTTGGCGATATAACTATTAGGCATGACCCGCCCAGGAGGGGCCGGGTCATCCCTCTGACGATTCACCATAATGAAGCCCAAGATTGCACGGCGGTTCACAGATAGGCTTAGTATAAGGCCCAGGCCCGAAGGCGGCTCAAGGCCCGTAGAGACAAATCGCCGTATGTACATGACTTGTATTGTAAGGCAAGAATAGTTAGAGACCGAGCCGGATAATGTTTATGAGCCGGCCGGGACTCTATGAGCCGCTGGGTGTCAACCTCTGTATATAAAGGGATGACCCGGGCGGTGGTCCAGGACAAGAAAACACAGATCGAAAGCTAGGTCAAGTGGATTCGCTCCCTAGCAATCAAAACATAAGCAATACCACCTCAAACTGGATTAGGCTTTTACCTTCATCACAAGGGGCCGAACCAGTATAAACTCTCGTGTCCTTTGTCCCGTTTTAACCCCTTTAAGCTTCCTAGTTGCGATGGCTCCACGCTTAAGTCCTTTCACTAGGACATCTGCCGTGACAATTCCACGATAGTTGGCGCCCACCGTGGGGCCAGCGCACGATGGATTTGAGTTCTTGAAGGGCAGCTTCGAAGGGCTCAAGGGATACGCTGTGGGCCGGATGACCAAGAGTCGTCGCGGCAAGCTCTACATCAACGACGCGGGCTGGGGCCCCGACGCCTGCTCAATTGAGTACGAATACCGGGTCCCCTTTGGCGGGATCCACGTCTTCGTCGGCCGGATTGGCGAGCCAGGCCCTAGGTCGAACATCTGCACCGACATCGTCGAGATGGCTCAGCGTGCGAGACCCGTCCGGGCTTAGCCGACCGTGAAGCATGCCTTCGTGGGATGCATCCATGGAGGGGAACTTTCTGAAAGATCTGTGTCTGGTGGTGAGACAGCCGTCCAATCTGATGGCGAGTCATCCATGGGTGAGGAAGATTCGTTGTATCAACTGCAAGATGGTGGGCTCGGGTGCTGTTCCGATGGCAGGAGTATTACGGACCCCTTTGAGCCGCCGAGCAGAGCAGGGATCTTCATGGCTGGCACGCAACTCGTTCAAAACTCTACGACTGCGGCAGCGATAACCTCTGGATCAGCAGCAGCCGGGGCAGGAGGCCCTGTGCGCCCGCCGGCTCAGGTGTTGATGGAACTCATGGATAGGATGACAAACCTGTTAACCGCCATGGTTACTTCGGCTGATCAGGATCAATATGATACGGAAGTGGCACGGTTACGTGAGGAGGTAGCATAAGCCAAGGAAAACCTAGCAGCAGAGGACGTCAGGATGGCCGCGGAGTGGGCGGCTTTGGATGCTCGAGCACAACAGATTCAATCCGAGGCTTTTCAGCTTATGATGAATATGAACGCATCAAATGAGGTCATGAGAAGAAGGCACCAGAAGCCTCAATCCCGTCTACCTCTGACATATGATCCTATAAATCTCTTCCGCACACCCGGTGCAGGCCCTAGTAACCCACCGGAGGTAAACCACGTTGCATCACCCGGGGCGGGGACGCCGGGTCAGCCACGGGTGATGGAACCTCCTCGGATGAATACGGCTCCACCTCATTATGTACCGACACCATCGGGTCATTATTCAAACCCTTTGGAGAACATGATCGCCGCGGCGGCACGATTGGCGGCTCTCCCGATGGAGGGCGACTCTTCGACAGCGGTTGAAACATGAAGGATTAGAGAACTTCTTCAGAGGCTTGAGCACAGTCGGAGGCATATTCTTACAGCCGAGACAGGGTTCATTCGACCCCTCGCCCAAGCCGGAGTCCGAGTTATAGCCAACACATGGATTCAGCAGTTGTTTCAAGCAACGCTCGGCGCCATGACCAGACGGGCGGGCATGACCCGGTGCGTGATGGAGCTCTCAATTTGGTTAACCAGGACAGGATACACCAAGAAGCTGAGTGGGTGGTTCAAGAGGCGGCTGAGCAAGCAGCTCGGCAGGCGGCTTACTAGTCTTTTCCGGTTTATCCGACGAGTTCTGTTGAGGCGGGCGTAACCGTGAGGAGTGGAGATGTCCCTTGTTTGGTGCCGGCTCTGCGTAATGAGCGTTTGCCCAAGGATTTTAAGGGGCCTCGAAAGGTACCTAATTATACGGCCGATTTACAGCCCGGGGCATGGATTGAAAGTTATGAGATGGCCATGGAATTATTGGAAGTTAGTGATGCAGCAATGGCCAAGTACTTCACCATGATGTTATATGGGACGGCCCGCACTTGGTTGAAGGGGCTGCCACCCAACTCCATTAGTTCATGGGCAGAGTTAAAGGCCCGGTTTATTCAGAACTTCAAAGACACATGCAAGCAGCCCATGTCAATTGTGAATTTGACTAATTGCAAGCAAGAGGAAGGTGAGTCCACCACCCATTGGGTGCGCCGGGTCAAGGCCATAATACATTCATCTGAGAAGATGGATGCCGGCTCTGCAGTCTTAATGTTGGAGAATAATTGCCGTTTTACGCCTCTGAAACAGAAGCTGGGGCGGCTCAAGCGTGATTATAATGACATGGGTCAGTTAATGGAGGCGCTAGTCAAGTACGCTGATTCTGATAGTACCAAGGATCCTGAGTCTGACGAGGGGAAGATAGGGAAGGGAAACAAGAATGGCAATGGTAAGGGTCAGGAACATAACAGGTGAATAAAGGAGGCAATAATAAACGTAAGGCTGGCGGTAGTTTGGAGTTTGTGGCTAACGCCAATGCACAGGGCAACAATCAATGGCATAAGGGTTGGCCACCTCCGCGGTCTGGCGGGTCAGGTCCCACTCTTGAGCAGTTATTAAATGAGCCCTGTCCAAGGCACGGTACTCAGCAGAAACCAGCCACTCACCTATGGATAGACTGTACGATCATGAAGGCTTTCAAAAACTCTAACATGTTCGATGACAATCATGGGCCAGGCAGTGGCTCTGGTGGCGGCAGTTTTCACGGCCCGGGCGACGGTTCAAATTCTGGCTTCAAGGCTTTCAAGGAAATCAAGGTGGCTATAATCAGCAATCTGGTCAGGGAGGTCAGCAGCAGCAGCAGTCTGGATATCAGAGCAACCCAAAGCAATTGAACAGTGGACAGTATCATGTGTTCACCATCAGTTTGTGCAAACGGGACCAGAAGCTTCATAGGAGGGCTGTAAACGCTATTGAGCCAGCAGTTTCTTGTTATTTAAGATGGTCTGAGCAGACTATTCTGTGGAGTAGGGCAGATCACCCTCCCCGGGTTGACAATCCGGGTCACTTGGCTTTAGTGGTGGCGCCTCAAGTTGGTGGATATAAATTCACTAAGGTGCTCATGGACGGAGGAAGTAGCATCAACATCCTCTATTATGAGACTTTCCGGCGTATGGGGTTGACTGATAAAACCTTAAGATGTCTAACACTGTTTTCCATGGAGTAGTGCCTGGTAAGTCGGCGTATCCAGTGGGTAAGATTGAGCTGGAGGTAGCCTTTGGAGATGAGCATGATTCTAGGGTTGAGAAGTTAACTTTTGAAGTGGTCAAAATCAAGAGCCTGTATCACGCCCTGTTTGGACGGCCGGCTTATGCCAAGTTCATGGCGTGACCTTGTTATGTTTATCTGCAGCTTAAGATGTCGGGTCATAATGGTACTATCACCATGCATGGGAGCCGGAAGATAGCCTTGGAATGTGAGGAAGGCGATGCTGCCTATGCCAAATCTATGTGTGCGACGGAGGAATTGAAGTTCTATAAGGACAATGTTGACCCGGCAGACATGACGTCTTTGAAGAAGCCAACCACAGAACATGAGCTGGTGTTAAAGTTTAAATCGGCTGATGAAACCAGGCTTGTTGATTTTGTCCCAGGGGACTCATCTAAGCAGTTCAATATCAGTGCTAATTTGGATCCTAAATAGGAAAGCGCGCTCATTGAGTTCATCCGTGAGAACCAGGACATCTTTGCATGGAAACCTTCTAACATGCCGGGTGTACCGAGAGAACTCGCTAAGCACACTCTCAATATTCATCCAAAGTTTAAGCCGGTCAGGCAGTTTCTTTGGCGGTTCAATGAAGAAAGGCGTAAGGCTATTGGTGAGGAAGTGGCCCAGCTCTTGGCGGCCGGGTTCATTATCGAAGTCTTCCATCCAGAGTGGTTGGCTAACCCAGTGCTCGTGCTTAAAAAGAACGACACCTGGCGTATGTGTGTGGATTACACGGACTTAAACAAGGCTTGTCCGGCTGATCCTTTCACCCTTCCTCGTATTGATCAAATCATTGATGCTACGGTAGGTTGTGAGCGCTTGAGTTTTTTGGATGCTTATTCTGGGTATCATCAGATCAAAATGGCGGTTAAGGACCAGGAGAAGACGGCTTTTATTACTCCATTTGGAGCCTTCTGCTATGTATCTATGCCTTTTGGGCTTAAGAGTGCCCAGGCGACTTATCAGCGGTGTGCAGAACTGTCTTCATAGTCAGATTGGGTGCAATGTTCATGCTTATGTGGATGACATCGTAGTGAGGTCCAGAGAAAAGGAGACTGTCAGTGTCAAAACCAGCGGATCTTGGGTAGGGGGTCCCGAACTGTGCGTCTAGGCGGATGGTAATAGGTGGCAGGGGACACGATGTTTTACCCAAGTTCGGGCCCTCTTGATGGAGGTAAAACCCTACGTCCCGCTTGATTTATTCTTGATGATATGAGTATTACAAGAGTTGATCTACCACGAGATCGGAGAGGCCAAACCCTAGAAGCTAGCCTATGGTATGATTGTTGTCGTCCTACGGACTAAACCCTCCATTTTATATAGACACCGGAGAGGGTTAGGGTTACACAAGGTCGGTTACAAAGGAGGAAATATCCATATCCATATTTCCTAGCTTGCCTTCCACGCCAAGTAGAGTCCCATCCGGACACGAGACGAAGTCTTCAATTTAGTATCTTCATAGTCCAATAGTCCGGCTGAAGGATAGAGTTCGGCTGTTCGGAGACCCCCTAATCCCGGACTCCCTTAGTAGCCCCTGAACCAGGCTTCAATGACGATGAGTCCGGCGCGCAGTATTGTCTTCGGCATTGCAAGGTGGGTTCCTCCCCCGAATATATCACGGAAGAATTTGAATACAAGGATAGTGTCCAACCCTGCAAAATAATTTCCACATACCACCGTAGAGAGAATAATATTTATACAAATCTAACCTGCCGACACATTTTGATAACATAACATTATGCCATAGCCCGATGATTATTCGAACCGTTTCCTTTAACTAACTCCGCACATAACGCGAGGCAGTTTCCTGACACGTCTTGTCAAAGCAGGGATCGTGTCCCCCTTATTACGGGATTCTCATCAATACGGGCGTGGGTAACCCAACCGTGCCATCGATAACGACGTTTGGGGAATAAGCGAGTTTTACCAGGCTAGTGGGGGCGCATGGCTTCGGCCGCCCTTATAAAGGGACAAGGTTTAACCTTTTTCTACCCACGCCTTCTTCCTCCTTGCCTATCCGTTCTTGCGCACTCGAGCTCCAACGCCCAAGTCCACATCCTTCCCCTCAACCTTCTCCAAACATGTCCGGAGCGGGAGGCAAGTGGATGGCTTCCTCTGTTACGGAGGAACACATCAAAAAGCTGCGCGGAGCCGGATACTTAGCCGCGAATATCGCGCATCGGCTGCCCGCTGCGGGGCAGATCGTCCCTACCCCAGAACCCCATGAGAGGGTAGTTTTCCTCCACCACTTCCTCCACGGACTGGGGTTTCCCCTTCATCCATTCGTCCGTGGTCTCATGTTCTACTACGGGCTGGACTTCCATGATCTGGCCCCGAACTTCATCCTCAACATTTCGGTGTTCATCGTCATCTGTGAGGCTTTCCTCCGCATCCGCCCCCACTTCAGCCTATGGCTAAAGACCTTTAATATCAAGCCAAAGGTGGTGGGCGGCCAACAAGCAGAATGCGGCGGAGCCATGGTGGGCAAGATGCCCAACGTTATATGGCTTGAAGGCTCCTTCATGGAGACCATAAAGGGGTGGCAATCGGCGTGGTTCTACATCACCGAGCCGCGCGACACCAAATGGGTGGCTGCCCCCAAGTTTCGATCCGGATTCCCTACACGGCTCACTTCCTGGAAAGAGAAGGGCTTGTCGTGGGGTTCATCGGTGGAGCTGGACGGACTCCAGAAATGTATCCTAAACATGACAAGCAAGAAGCTCAAGCTTGTCAACATAGTCCAGGTCATGCTCATCCGTCGGATCCTCCCATGCCAACAACGGGACTTCAACTTGTGGGAGTTCGACCCGGCCCAGCACCAGACTCTGAGCGAGCTCTTCGACACGACGCACAAGGACGTCTGGAAGGTGCTGTTCAAGGGCGCCGAGGTCCCTCCTCTCTCACCAAGGACCGCGGGCTAAGCGCGAAGCGCCGAGCGCATTCGGTGAGTTCTATACATCCGGTAGGATATTTATTTCCCCTAGCTTAACCATGTGCGGGGTCTGATCTCCATGCCTTTGACAGGACTGGGTGGAGATGTCGGGGCAGATTAACTGTTCGGCCCCTCTGCCCGAAGACACTACGGACGCTCTCCTAACGGAGATGCTGACTCCGGCTCCTTACAAGGTGCCGGAGAAGACCAAGAAGGCCAAGGGAACCCGAAAGAGCTCCCGGCGCCAGGTGTTATCGGACTCACCGTCCGATAACTCCGCGACGCACTCCTCCCCCGAAGACAAGGAGGAAGATGAAGATGTTCCCCCTCCAGTCGGGGGAGACAAGAAAAGGAAGGCCGCCCCTTCTGGGGGGACCGAAGGGTCCAAGAAGGGAAGGACTCTCCTTCCGGACTACTCCACCACCATCGCCGAAGGCGAAGACGAGTGGCCGCTTAGGGCCAAGACCCTGGCGAAGTCTTAAGTATTCGGATGCCAGAATAACTCATAGCATACCTTTGTTGCACTACCTCTCCTAACGCCAAAATATGACTATGCAGACCGCCACGAGCCCGTATCGACGTATTGTCGGACGGCTCCCTGGGCTCATTGGATATGGATAGCGATCCACTTCTGACCGCCACCTCCCCTTGCCCTACGGACAACGCCGAGGTATTGTCTCAAGAGGCACCGGTGTAGGATCGAAGTATGTCTAGAGGGGGGTGATTAGACTACTTGACCAAATAAAAACTTAACCTTTTCCCAATTTTAGTTCTTGGCAGATTTTAGCTATTTTGGGACAAGTCAAGCAATCATCACACAATTCAAGCAAGCATGCAAAGAGTATATTGGCAGCGGAAAGTAAAGCATGCAACTTGCAAGAATGTAAAGGGAAGGGTTTGGAGAATTCAAACGCTATTGGAGACACGGATGTTTTTCCCGTGGTTCGGATAGGTGGTGCTATCCTACATCCACGTTGATGGAGACTTCAACCCACGAAGGGTAACGGTTGCGCGAGTCCACATAGGGCTCCACCCAAGGGTAACGGTTGCGTGAGTCCACACAGGGCTCCACCCACGAAGGGTCCACGAAGAAGCAACCACCCACAAAGGGTCCACGAAGAAGCAACCTTGTCTATCCCACCATGGCCATCGCCCACACAGGACTTGCCTCACTAGCGGTAGATCTTCACGAAGTAGGCGATCTCCTTGCCCTTACAAACTCCTTGGTTCAACTCCACAATCTTGTCGGAGGCTCCCAAGTGACACCTAGCCAATCTAGGAGACACCACTCTCCAAGAAGTAACAAATGGTGTGTAGGTAATGAACTCCTTGCTTTTGTGCTTCAAATGATAGTCTCCCCAACACTCAACTCTCTCTCATAGGATTTGGATTTGGTGGAAAGAAGGTTTGAGTGGAAAGCAACTTGGGAAGGCTAGAGATCAAGATTCATATGGTAGGAATGGAATATCTTGGTCTCAACACATGAGTAGGTGGTTCTCTCTCAGAACATATGAGTTGGAATGGTGTGTGTGTTCTGATGGCTCTCTCTTCGAATGAAGAGGAGGTGGAGGGGTATATATAGCCTCCACACAAAATCCAACCGTTACACAGTTTTCCAATCTCGGTGGGACCGAATCAATAAGCTCGGTCGGACCGAAAATGTAAACCTAGTGACCGTTAGTGATTTTCGGTGGGACTGACATGCAACTCGGTAGGACCGATATGGTTAGGGTTTGGGCATAACGTAATCTCGGTGAGACCGATTACACAAACTCGGTGAGACCGAATTTGGTAATTAGCTAACCAGAGAGTTGGTCAGGAAAACTCGGTGGGACCGATTTGCTCTTTCGGTGAGACCGAGTGGAACTCGGTGAGACCGAAAAGTTACAAAGGGGAAACACTGAGTTTACATTGCAATCTCGGTGGGACCGATTCGCTCTTTCGGTGGGACCGAAAAGTTACAAAAGGGAAACAGAGAGTTTGCAACCCCATCTCGGTGAGACTGAGATCCTTATCGGTAGAACCGAATTGCTAGGGTTTGGCAGTAGCTCATGACAAATGAAACTCGGTGGCGCCGGATAGGAGGAATCGGTAGGACCGAGTTTGGCTTAGGGTTTAGGTCATATGTGGAAGTGGGAAAGTAGCTGAGGGTTTTGGAGCATATCACTAAGCACATGAAGCAAGAGGCTCATTAAGCAACACCTCATCCCTCCTTGATAGTATTGGCTTTTCCTATGGACTCAATGTGATCTCGGATCACTAAAATATAAAATGAAGAGTCTTGAGCTTTTGAGCTTGAGCCAATCCTTTGTCCTTAGCATTTTGAGGGTTCCACTTTCACATCCATGCCATGCCAATCATTGAGCTTTCCTGAAATAATCATCTTGGAATAGCATTAGCTCAATGAGCTATATGTTGTTATGAATTACCAAAACCACCTAGGGATAGTTGCACTTTCAATCTCCCCCTTTTTGGTAATTGATGACAACATATAGATCAAAGCTTCGAAAAATGATAATAAGCATGAAATATATCGTCGCTTTGAGAAGTATGTGATAAGTAAGAGCTCCCCCTAAATTTGTGCATATTTAAAATTTGCTTTGGACTGCAAATGCACAAGGAGTTAGAGTCATGGGTTACTCTTCCATGTCACATACATCTTGGTGGAGCGCTTAAAATGATAAGAATGAAATACATGCACTCATCACCAAGAATAATGAATGATCACATAAGATAGATAGGATAATAACATTAAGCAAACATTAAGTGTAGCTTATGATCAAACACATGATCATCAATGTCTCACAAATAATGACGTAGTATCTCAAGCACTCAAAAGCAAACAAGTTTGAAAAACCACCAAATAAAGCAAGAGAGAAAAGCAACACTCTCTCTCTCTCGAAGCCTATGATCTATACATCTTCTCCCCCTTTGGCAACAAGTTACCAAAAAGTTCCTAGAAAATGCATAGCACTAGATCGATGCTCAGGCTTGATCTTCTGGTGGTGGTGGAGTCCGGATCACTCCAAGGACGAAGGCTTCGGTAGATGCTGAAGTAGACGCTGGAGTTGGAGCTGAAGTAGATGCTGGAGCTGGTGGAACTGAGGCTGTGGCTGGTGCTGAGGTGGTGGCTCTTGTGTCAGCAACTGGCACGGCAGACGACCTTGGACCTCTTGGCACTCTAGCAAAGGCATGAGTGGTAGTCCTGCCTCTCCTCTCATGCATGTCCTCCTGGAGCTGCTCCACTGCAGACTGAACTTCCGTTACTTT
Organism: Triticum urartu; assembly: GCF_056163025.1. Lineage (NCBI taxonomy): Eukaryota > Viridiplantae > Streptophyta > Magnoliopsida > Poales > Poaceae > Triticum > Triticum urartu. The sequence continues at coordinate 583,353,193 of NC_141879.1, forward strand.
GACATCCAAGTCATAGAACTTCTGTTCCATGATTCTCTCTAGGCTCTACTGATTCTGAGTGAGGGTGGCCAGACTTTGCTCAATCCTCAGCGTGGATGCAATCAAGTAACCAAGCTGCTCTTGTTTGGTCTTCAAGAAGTATTCAGATGCCTCCTCTTGAGTTGGCATCTTGGCAGCTTTCTCCTTCCTTGCCTTCTCCTTCTTTCCGTAAGCTTGTGCAGATGATGGCTCGTTCTCAGTCATCACAACTTCATTGTTCTCAAAATCTGGACGGATGGGCAAATGTTCCTTGTCCAATAAATATATGCCCGTGCCCATCTTGGAGTTGATGAGCTCCTGAATTTGAGGGGCATATCCGCAGCTCCTCTTCTGATCTGCTGCAGTCCTCTTGATTGTTTCCACTATGAGGCTCATCACCTTGAACTTCTGAGGCACATCAAACACATGTAGCAAGTTGATAGCATGGCCTCTGATCATCTTGTGATCTCCAGACTTAGGCAATAAGGTGTGCCTCAAGATCCAATTGATAGTCGGGAGCCCTGACAGAAGGTAATGTACTGAGCCAAACTTGAAGGTATCAAGTGCTTCATTTGGGATCTCCTTGTACATATTTGACATTGAGTTGTGGTCCATTTTCTTCTTGGCATAGATATCCAAGTCATCATCTTGCTCCTCTGGGGCATTAATTAACTTTGCCCATTCCTCAACAGTGGATTGGTACCTTGTACCCTCAGACATCCATGTGATCCTCCCATCTGGATAAAAGTGAGCTGTGGAGTAGAACTGCATGATGAGTTCCTCGTTCCACTTTGTGAGCTTCTGCCCAACAAAGTCAGCTACTCCACAAGCTATGAAGCTGTCTTGTACTCTAGGATAGTGCTCCTCATTGTCCTTGATGTATGTCCAATCAACCCATCGCATATCACAGACAATGGGCTTCTTATCTAGCAGCACTGTCTCATAAAAATCCTGCTGCTCCTTGGTATGAAACCTGTAGTCCACGGCAGTCCTTCTCCTTGAAGCATATGGGTCTGCTTCTCTCCACTTCCTCAGCCTTGAATCTCTCCTGAGCTTCATGTCCTCAGCCACAGGATGAGCATCGTTGTGGTCTGGGATCTTGGGCTTTAGCTTTCTCAGAATTTGCTTTTCATCCTCTTCTTCAGCAACAATCTTAGGCACTGGGGCCTTGAGTTGGCTCAACTCTTTTGGAAGTGGCCTCTTCCTCTGCCACATAGTCTTCATCTTCGGAATCAGAAGTCCTCTTCTTCCTCTGTCTCGTGGCAGCCTTTGGCAAATTGCTAGGAGTGCTCCTGCTGCCTTCATCAGAAGAGCTGGAGGGACTAGTGCCCTCACTCATGTGCACCTGCTGCTCTGTCATATTTTGGCTATCACTTTGATCAGACATGCTGCAAACTGACTGCTGACCCTGTGAACAGATTATAGATGAGGTAGAAAGGATGAGCATCACAAAATGCAGAGATTTTTGCAAAAAGAATGATCCAAAAACTTAGTTTTAGTTTCCTACTAAAATCATCTCGGATCTACTGATTTTCAAACTCGGTGATACCGAAGCAGTTTTGGAACCTAAACTAGTGAACTCGGTAGGACCGAGTCACAGTTCGGTGGCACCGAGACTGCTAGGGTTTCACAGAGTTCCAAAATCGGTCACGCCGATAAGTAATTCTCGGTCAGACCGAGTCTCACTTGTGCAATGGCATAAGCCAAATCGGTGGGACCGAGTTTTTCAACTCGGTGGGTCCGAGATGGTTTCGGCGGGAACCTAAACCTAGAATTTTCGAATCAAACCTAATCTATGAGCGTTTTGACTGGATAGGAGTGTTTCAATCGTGGCAAGAATCATGAAGAACACAATGTGCTAGGAATCAGATTGGAGAATAGCACAAAGATCAAGTCCATACCCTAGTTCGGCGGGGACTTGCTACGGCGGCAACGGTGGCGCAGAATTCCCGTTGACGGCGACGGAGACCAGCGACAGGAGGCGGCTGGCGGTGAGAAGACGATCCGGAGACCACGAGGGCAGAGCAGGCTATCGCGCGGGCGAGGGGTTCGGAGAAATTTCCAAATTTTGCCCGTGACTATATATAGCCCGACCCTGTCGGTGTGACCGAGTGGAACGACTCGGTGGCACCGAGATTCATAACTGCGTGCAGTTACTAAAACTCGGTGTGACCGAAAGGTTCAAATCGGTTGCACCGAGATCGAAAACCTAGATCAACTTAATGATCTCGGTAGGACCGAAAGTGGAGTATCGGTCAGACCGAGAATCATAAAGAGGTTTTGTAAGTTTAAGTCTATGACGAATCGGGGACTCCGAGCGCTCCTCACACAAAGTGGTTTGAATCTGACTTGATCAAATTTTGTGATGCAGCATGAATAGAGTTTGAGACGAGAAAAGCATAGATAGCTAGAGGAGGTTCTTAGGCATTCTTGTCCATCCACTTGGCAAAAGAAGATAAAACCAAACAATCAAAACAACAAGTGGATGTCCTCGAATGAGTAAAATACGCAACCAGCATGCTCACACAATAAGATGGCAAATGAAATATGTGACAAGGCATGCACAACCAATTCTAGCATCTATCAAGCAATTTGCGATGACTAGGTCATCTATATATGAGTATATTGACTTAGGAGTCAAGTGAGAACACTTGATCATAGGTCATACTCATCGTTTAAGCTCAAGTGGGGTTACCACTTTTACATAAAGCATTGTTGTGTTCACATCTTTAGAGTTGCTTTAGCTCAAGTCTTAGAGTAAAGCTCCCCCTAGATGTGATATCCCCCCTAAGAGGGATGAACTAACCTTGGGTTTTGTCGATGATGACTTCATGTAGATATTGAAGATGTGGATGCTCAATGTTGATGTAGATCTCTTGGAGCTATCCATTTGAGTGAATTGCACTTTCAATACCTACATGGGTTAGTCCCACAAGGAACAAACAAGGATATCCATAGACATAGAGTGATGCACACAAAAGATGATGTCCATGAAAACTTTTAGGTTACCTTGTCCCTTGTCTTACCAACAAGAGGGTTTGTGACTCCTTGAACTAGTGCAAGATGTGGAAGTTGATTGCACTTGTTCTTGCCAAAATGATAAGAGTGAAGTATGTTGGCGGAGTCACCCTCAAGAACTCTCTAGTTCTTCTTCTTTTGGATCCACATCATCTTGATGGGAATCCTTGGAGTTGTAGTCGTACTTGATGAAGTGGAACTTGAAGTAGTCTTGGGAATCCACTTGACTAAGGTCTTAGGAGCTTCTTCAAATGCATCAATTTCCTCTTGAAGCTTGTCCTTGCCTTTTTGCTCGTAGTCTTGTGGTGGAAGATCATCTTGAGCTTGTGTCCCCTTGAAAGAAGCATCATACTTCTCTTGTTGAGGGACAAACTTTGTCTTGGGGTATTGATCTTCTTCCCACTCAACTCCATTGGCATTGAACTTTCGTTCAAAACCAACACCTTGATTCTTCCGGTGCATTCCTTGCTTGCGCACAATTTCCTCGAATTGCTTACTCCCGGCAAGGCTTTTGTACACTCCTTTCTCTATAATTCCCTTCAATAAACTATTTTCTTGCTCAAGTGTAACTTGGCTAAGAGAATCATTAGTGGAATCAAGAGAACTACTAGAAGCAACAACATTGGATTTAACATGATCATTGTTACTGCTAGAGGAAGAATCTTTCTTGTTACTAGACTTGACTTGAGGCATGTAAGTAGATAAGAGTAAACGCTTGGCAATGTAAGAAGAACTTTTCTTGCGGAGATCATCATTGATTGCCTTTAAGAACTCATGCTCTTGCTCAAGATTGAGCTTTTCAAAGTGTAATTTCTCATGAGCTCTTAAAAGTTCTCAATGATCTTCGAAGATAGTGTCATGAGCTAACTTAAGAGTTTTTAGTTCTTTAGTTAGAGCCTCAATCTTCTCCTTATCATTGTCATTCGTTTTATCTTGATTAGCATGATTAATTGGTCTTTCATCATAGTATTCATCACTAGAGTTGTCAACAAGCAAATCATCACCTAACAAGTCATCTTCATCACTATTGAAATCAACATACTCGGGATGTGTTACCTTAGGACCTTTGGCCATGAAGCATCTTCCAATTCCTTCATTTGGTGAGTCAAATATGTCATAGGAGTTGGTTGACACAAGTGCTAGACCGGCAACACCTTCATCTTGAGTATCTTTGGAGTCGGAGTGATAACTTCTCTCGGAGTGGCTGTCAGAGTCGGAGCCGGATACCCATTCACCAACATGAGCTTGATGTCTTCGTCTTGTGTAGCTCCTTGATGATTTTTCCTTCCTTTCCAAATCCTTGCTTCTCCGTGAGTATCTTCGTTCATAACAATCATATCTACTCCTTCTCTCTCTTGGTGGTGATTCTTTGCTTCTTCTTCTTGAAGAATCTTCTCTTCTCTTGTAGGGAGCCGTACACTCATTGGAATAGTGTCTGGGTCTTCCACAATTGTAGCAGTTTCGCTCTCGACTAGAAGATCTTTTGTCATTGTAGGACCTTGACTTGAAGCTTCTATATTTGCTTCTACTCTTGTAGAACTTGTTGAAGTTCTTCACCATTAAGCTCAATTCTTCATTGAAGTCTTGTTTCTCACTTGATGATGTAGGGGCTTCACATGAGGCTTTATAGGCACCACTTGATTTGTTGTGAAGTTCCTCTTTATCCTTAAGTGACATCTCATGAGCAACAATTCTTCCAATCACCTCCGTTGGCTTGAGATCTTTGTAATTTGGCATCATTTGGATCAATGTGCACACGGTATCATATTTTCCATCCAAGGCTCTTAGAATCTTCTTGATGATGAATCTATCGGTCATCTCTTCACTTCCTAAGCCGGCAATCTCATTTGTTATGAGAGCAAGCCTAGAGTACATTTCAGCGACACCTTCACCATCCTTCATCTTGAACTTGTCAAGTTGGCTTTGAAGCACATCCAACTTGGATTCCTTGACGGAGTCGGTACCTTCGTGCATATTAATCAAGGTGTCCCAAATTTCCTTTGCATTCTCAAGACGGCTGATTTTGTTGAATTCTTCGGGGCACAATCCGTTGAAGAGAATATCACAAGCTTGAGCATTGTATTGCAACATCTTCAACTCATCCGCGGTAGCTTCACGGTTTGGTTCTCTCCCATCAAAGAAGTCACCTTGCAAGCCAACACATACAATAGCCCAAACGGCGGGGTTATGTCCAAGAATATGCATTTTCATTTTATGCTTCCAACTAGCAAAGTTAGTACCATCAAAGTAAGGACCTCTACGGTGATAATTTCCCTCGCTAGACGCCATACTCTCCTAGGTTGTGAAACCAAGGCTATGACCACCAAAAGCTATGGAGATCAAGCAAATGGAGACCAAAGCTCTGATACCACTTGTAGGATCGAAGTATGTCTAGAGGGGGGTGATTAGTTCTTGGCAGATTTTAGCTATTTTGGGACAAGTCAAGCAATCATCACACAATTCAAGCAAGCATGCAAAGAGTATATTGGCAGCGGAAAGTAAAGCATTCAACTTGCAAGAATGTAAAGGGAAGGGTTTGGAGAATTCAAACGCTATTGGAGACACGGATGTTTTTCCCGTGGTTCGGATAGGTGGTGCTATCCTACATCCACATTGATGGAGACTTCAACCCACGAAGGGTAACGGTTGCGCGAGTCCACGGAGGGCTCCACCCACGAAGGGTAATGGTTGCGCGAGTCCACGGAGGGCTCCACCCACGAAGGGTCCACGAAGAAGCAACCACCCACAAAGGGTCCACGAAGAAGCAACCTTGTCTATCCCACCATGGCCACTGCCCACACAGGACTTGCCTCACTAGCGGTAGATCTTCACGAAGTAGGCGATCTCCTTGCCCTTACAAACTCCTTGGTTCAACTCCACAATCTTGTCGGAGGCTCCCAAGTGACACCTAGCCAATCTAGGAGACACCACTCTCCAAGAAGTAACAAATGGTGTGTAGTTAATGAACTCCTTGCTTTTGTGCTTCAAATGATAGTCTCCCCAACACTCAACTCTCTCTCATAGGATTTGGATTTGGTGGAAAGAAGGTTTGAGTGGAAAGCAACTTGGGAAGGCTAGAGATCAAGATTCATATGGTAGGAATGGAATATCTTGGTCTCAACACATGAGTAGGTGGTTCTCTCTCAGAACATATGAGTTGGAATGGTGTGTGTGTTCTGATGGCTCTCTCTTCGAATGAAGAGGAGGTGGAGGGGTATATATAGCCTCCACACAAAATCCAACCGTTACACAGTTTTCCAATCTCGGTGGGACCGAATCAATAAGCTCGGTCGGACCGAAAATGTAAACCTAGTGACCGTTAGTGATTTTCGGTGGGACTGACATGCAACTCGGTAGGACCGATATGGTTAGGGTTTGGGCATAACGTAATCTCGGTGAGACCAATTACACAAACTCGGTGAGACCGAATTTGGTAATTAGCTAACCAGAGAGTTGGTCAGGCAAACTCGGTGGGACCGATTTGCTCTTTCGGTGAGACCGAGTGGAACTCGGTGAGACCGAAAAGTTACAAAGGGGAAACACTGAGTTTACATTGCAATCTCGGTGGGACCGATTCGCTCTTTCGGTGGGACCGAAAAGTTACGAAAGGGAAACAGAGAGTTTGCAACCCCATCTCGGTGAGACCGAGATCCTTATCGGTAGAACCGAATTGCTAGGGTTTGGCAGTAGCTTATGACAAATGAAACTTGGTGGCGCCGGATAGGAGGAATCGGTAGGACCGAGTTTGGCTTAGGGTTTAGGTCATATGTGGAAGTGGGAAAGTAGCTGAGGGTTTTGGAGCATATCACTAAGCACATGAAGCAAGAGGCTCATTAAGCAACACCTCATCCCTCCTTGATAGTATTGGCTTTTCCTATGGACTCAATGTGATCTTGGATCACTAAAATATAAAATGAAGAGTCTTGAGATTTTGAGCTTGAGCCAATCCTTTGTCCTTAGCATTTTGAGGGTTCCACTTTCACATCCATGCCATGCCAATCATTGAGCTTTCCTGAAATAATCATCTTGGAATAGCATTAGCTCAATGAGCTATATGTTGTTATGAATTACCAAAACCACCTAGGGATAGTTGCACTTTCAACCGGGTCGAGGGGAGACAGTCCCGGAGGCGCCTCAAGGCGACCTTCCGGACTCCGGGAACAGAGGGAGCAAGGCTCCCGAGGGCTCCGAGTTCGGCCCTCATCCGAACACCGCGCCGGAACCCCCAGTGGTTCCAGACTCGGGCAGGCGGCCTCCTTCCAAAAGGGGCAAGACGCCTGTGCCGGTGACCTCTGTCCATCCAGAGGCATCGGACAATCTGCTGGGAGCGCTTCGCAGCGCTTCCATCGACGAAGAGCACCACACTATTATGAGTGCGGTGGTCCAGAAGGTTCAGTCCGCCAAGAGCGGACTGACTGAAGCCTGTGCCAGCCTTCTAACAGGCTTTGAGGTAAGTTTTTGAAATATGGGGAAAAATATTACCGCATAGACAGTAGCCCCTGATGCTCTGTTCGGTGTTCACAAAGAAAAGCCGAACGGAGGATCAAACAATATCGTAGGAGTCTAATATAAGTATGTCAATATGCGTATATGCGTATGCAGGCTTCGCTGCTGGCCTCTGCCACACTAACTGCGGAGGTGGCCGCACTGAAGCAGGACCTTAAAGGGTCCAAGGACGAGCTCGGCCTTGCCAAGAGGCAGCTTGAGGAGAACAAAGGTAAGTAGTACCTAGTCTATGGATATGTATAAAGAGAATGCGATTGCAAAATGACAGGATCATCGTAAATTTGCCAGGGGCCACGACCGAGGTGGCGACCCTGAAGCAAGCGCTATCCGAGGCCGAAAACAAAGCGTCCAAGGAGTGCACCGAGCGGGAAAGGTATGAGGCACGGGTGGGCGAAGTGCAGCAAGAGCTCCACGCTCTCGTGACGAAGCACGAGGCATTGGAGCTTGACTTGAAGACACGAGAGTCCGAGCTTGCCATGGCCCTTGAGAGCGCAAAGAATGCCAATGCCGAAGACCAAAAGGCCCTCCAGGAGATTGATGCAATGAAGAAGATAGCGGTGGGTAAGGCATTCTATATGCAAAGCAAGCATGTGAAAGTAAATTACCTGTTACTTACCCGAATCCGGAGCTCTCTAGGAGCATTCGCAGATTTGCCCCGCAGCGTGTCGGATGCCGCACAGCTTTACCAGGCCGAGGAGGGAAGCTCAACGGAGAAGTTGTTCTGGTCTCAGTATACTGGGACCGAACACCCGATGCCTCTGAGCGACCAGCTAAAGCAGCTGGTCGAGCTACACAAGGCGGCCGAACAGGCTATGAAGGGCTTTATAGTCCGGATGTGGCCTGGCGACGCCCTTCCCAACGGCTACTTCGGCTTGGTGAGGCGGCTTGTGGATGCCTGCCCATGGCTGGAAGTTATCAAGCGGTCCGTTTGCATCGAAGGTGCACGCCGGGCTTTCGCCTGTGTGAAGGTACAATGGGCCAAGCTAGACGCCGTGAAGCTGATTAAGGAAGGGCCGCCGGAGGGCAAGGAGCATCGCCACCCCGAGATGTACTATGAGGGTGTCCTGAAGGGTGCCCGTCTCGTAGCGGACGAGTGTACGGAAGATATAATATTTGAGTGAACTCGCTCGTGTAATCCTGTATTCATGAAAACTTGTTCATATGCGCTATGCAACGCTTGTTTGAATTTAAAATATTACCTTCTGTTCGGCTGTTTATCAAAACTGAGAGATGGCTAGTCGTCGGCTTCTGCCCCCATGCCACGAGTGTTGGGGTGTTCGGAATGAACCTGAGCACTCTTGTTCCCATTTTTGGGTCCTTCGAGGAAGGTGCTCAGCACAACGAACAAGGCAATCGGACTATAATGCGTTATCACTCTCACTTAGCCATAGAATTCTATAATTTTAAATTTCGGTGAAGCCCCTAGTATTCGGAAAGCCAAATCTGGGGCGCGATACACGCCTTAAGCCGGACAGGGCCGACTCCTCGCTCTAAGCGGCATAAGTCTTTAAGGACTCGAAAACCTCTCGAACAGCGACCAGTCTCTCGCCTTATCATGACAGTCAGTTTTAGCTTTCTCTACTGAGGTGCTTAGCCCAGCAGAACCGGGGCACAATCGCAGTAGTTCTCCCAGTGATACCTTAGCCGATATAGTGGAACGTAAGGTACCAAAACATGGGAGCCGGGCAAACCCAACTATTGACCCAAGACATGATTCGGAGCTGATGCATATAATGCTATAAGTTCGGGGTACCGCACTGTCGAAAGTGTTCGGACTTCTCACGCCATATTGTGGGGTATGCTTAAACCCCTAGCGTATTGGCCGTACCAGAGTGTACGGGTGCTGGATGTCACGAATGAACATATATATATGTGTGTGTGTGTGTGTGTGTGTGTGTGTGTGGTCGCGCTATTCGTCACCCTGGGTGAGGAATAGTTATTCTCCATCCTCCTCTATTTTACTATCAATGCACTGTAATTTTACGTTCCGTAAGTTTTGTCTTATTTCCGACGCAAAAAGGGACCGTAAGAAAATATATAATCGCCGTAAAAAATATTTTATGTTATGTAAAATTACAAACGTAAAAACATAGTCTAAAATACACATAAACTGCAAATTTTCTTGTCTTATGACCTAAATTTTTATTTTTTTATGTCAAATTTAACGTAATTAATTAATAGGAATGTAACTATTTGAGTTCAAAACGTAATTTAATTATGAAATGATCGTAAGATTACCTCGGATGAAGAATAACTTATTCTGCATCCTGGGTGATGAATAGTAACACTATATATATGTATCTCCCTAATAATCTTTCTCTAATAATAAAATATAGATTGACTCCGTGGGTTCACCGTTACAATACGCTTCTTCCCGTGATTTTACGCTTTCAGTGTGTTTCATATGATTTATCCGAGGTGGTACTATTTTTCTGCACAGGCTCACAATCGTTCACTTTTATTTATGGGCCATAAGCCGGCGTGTACGTCTGCCCAAGCTAGGCTGCAGCGAACGCACTATATGATTTTCGTACAGACGGTCGCAAATCTATTTTCGTATGTGCTCAATTACGTACGCAAGCTGGCCTCTCAGACGTAATGTGTATGAGGCCTTCTCCTGGCACGATGCACTACTGGGCCTCTTATGGGCTACAAGCCACGTTTCAAAATTTATTTCATAAAATAATGATGCATGCATATTTTTTATTGAATTGTCCCACCTTGCTTTCTTATACTAATTTCCACCAATTTATAAACGCTTGTAACTTGCCTGAAATATCAACAAGCTGGCCACACAAACAGAGGATACATAAGGGAATCCATTGGCAGAGGGGCTAAATAAACGGACGACTGTACTACATGCATGGCGTTCCTCGGCTGGACGTGATTGTGGGCTTGGACGTGCAGACAACCCGGGGCATCAACCTGTGATGTCGCAATTGCAATCAAGACTGGTGTGGAATCGGTGAAACCGAACGGATTTAAGATTTTAAACGGTGGAGGCGAATGGATGAGCAGTGTCGTAGGCGATGGATACGTGCCGATCGCTCGCCCCTTTTACCAGCTGGTTTATTTTTTTAAGAGCATCTACAATATTTGGTATATCCCACCTACACATCCGAAAACACTCGCCCGCAGACGTGTCTGGGCACGCGTTCTGGTATTGATCGCGGGTAGTACCAATATATCTATGTCTGCAACCGTCGTACACATATCTCCGCACCCAAATCTATCAAAGCCATGCAACAACGAAACATGTAGACCAACATCACAAACAAGATCATCGGGCAAACAAATATTGATAGATTCGGACAAACAAACTGGAGGATCGTCGTCCGAGTTGGTGGTGTCGTTCTTCGATGTGGAGGAGATGTAACCTGTCAGAAGGCGGATGGCGCGGCTTTGCTGCTCCTGGGTGTGGTGTGCCGCCTTCGCCTTGGCGCTCTTCGTCTCCCTCGCGAGGCGCTCTGAAGCCTCGATCCCGAGGCGGAGCGCCTTCGCATTCTTCCACCGGAGGCGCCTCGCATCGGTCTCCACCATGGTGAGCAAGCTTCACATCACCTTGCGGAGGAGCGCCATGTGAAGTTTTTATTTGTACGGTGTACTCTTGGAATTTGCTGTCAAACAACTGTTATAGTAGGATAGTTAAGTGGATGTTTTTTTTTGCTTTACATCATCACATGACCACTGATCTAAATGTTCTCTGCCACACTAGCTTTCCTTTCAAGGAAAATTGCAGCCTAACTGTTGTGCCCATTTATTTTCCATGCATTTTGAATGTTAATCAAGACCCATGATAGTAAATGACTCCTGTTGTTATGCATGGGTAATGACAACTACATTTCTCCCACAAATTTGCATGCATATATATATATAGACTAAACTATTTACCTTAATTTTTATTATTTTCTTGGTCAATACATATATTTTATAATATGTTGTTCCAAAAAAATATGGGAACATAATTATTGGTGGTATGATGGTGGTTCAGAATCAACTATACCATTTACAATGTTGAATTAGGTTGAGTTTGGTACATCCAAAAACTTTACAACTTATCAGTGCCTCAAGTGAGTGATGAAAAATTATGTGTCTAACTATGCAAGTTCTCGTGACTATCATTTTTTTAGTTTTCCAAACACATTTTTCACAACAATAGCCCTTTTTATCTCGATGTGATATATTGATATGTTTGGAGATAATTTACATGTGTACCGTTTATTTCATATATTGCTAATTCCTACAAACACAAAAAGAATCCTTAAAAAAGTTTTCCCCGTATTTAATACTAGCATTGACCTCTTCTATGTTATCAAACATGTTATGATGTAAAGATCGTGCCTCTCAGCAAGTGCTTGGAAACACACATTAGCATTGACCCATGAATGAGTCTCATTAAGACGCAGTGTCCGACTCACATTTACACATTGTGCCCTTTAATACAGGGTGCAGGTTTTTGCTCCCGTGACATTAGGGACATTTTTTTACCCATTGCAACGCACGGGCAATTTTGCTAGTAATAATAAAGCACGGATTGAGTCTCTGGGTTCACCGTCGCGGCGTTTTTTCAAAAACGTCTCTGTGATTTAGGGTAATACAACCCGCAGTCCACAATTAAGTGAAAAACGTTTCGTTCGGCATGTTTTTCAGAAAAACACCTCATATTTTACATAATCAGCCTGCAGTCCATCAACACCTCTTTCCTTCTGAGTCAGGTTCCGAGCGAGATGGGGTCGCGATCCAGACAACGCTGGGCGCGGCGGCGGCGATCTCCGGCCAGATCCGGTCGAGTCGGTCCATCCTCGACGCACCTGACCCAAGTCTCGCCGCCTGCGAGCTTCAGGAGGCCCACGCAGACTGACTGCTACTGTTGGGCGTCGTCTGCCACGGCGCTGACGAGGGATGCATCCTCGAGGCGATCAATCCGAGGCTTGCCGCCGCCGAGTTCCAGAAAGGCAACACTCCTGCTGCCAAGCCTAGCGATCGTGTTCCACGACGCCAAGGGGGGATGCATCAGCAAGGCCGTCAATCCGAGGCTTGCCGCCGCCAAGTTCCAGAAGGGCAACCCTTCTGCAGTAGCGTGCAGCCATCTGAATGCTGAACCCAGGTTAGTGGCCGAGGGCGAAGACCATCGTGCATATCCGGATGTGCCTGCATTCTGGACGGCGCAGCCAGGGAACGACAGTACGGACACTGGCCAAGTATTGCATCCTGATGTACTTACTTACAATGTTGCATTATCTGCCCATCTGAAGTAGGGTGACCAGAAGAGTGCAAAGTATGATACTAAGCTATGGACCGGCGAGCAATTCAAAGAAGCTAATGTTAGTTTGGATGAGATGATGCAAAAGGGATTGTTCAACGTATATAACTTTGACGGAGGGGCTCATGAAGACACAGAAAAGGCATACACACTCCATGCTGGACTGCGGGAGGAAAGGGAGGGGAGCTACAGGCATATAGCTTCTATGTTAAACTTAAAACAGTGGAGGCAAGGCATAGAGATGTGCTTTGTATTGTAGCGGCACACGTTCATGTGGCCGACCCTGCTAGGGAATAACGGACACACCATGCTCGATGAATTCGACCCTGCTAGAGCTGTACTGCTCTGTCTGGCCTTCTCTCCTTAGGTTCAATCATTCCAGGCTTCTATCTCTTCTCAATATTTTTTGCTGTAAGACAATATGTTCGTGGAATTATTATTGCCACGGGTTCAGTCCTAAGGCATGGATTATCTATCTGAACATATGGCTTGAATCAGGAATCAATTGCTAATAATGTAAACAGGGAAATATTGTCAGTTCAAATAACTAATGACCATGCGCATTGCACCGACAATCGGTGTCTTTTTTGCGAGGGGATTATTATTGCCACGGCTTCCATTCCAAGACAAAGTAGAACCGACAATACATGTTGATCAGTTGATCAATTGGTGCTGTTACCTGACCTTTCTTTATAATTGCATCAGTTTACCATTGATTTTCGTTCATCTTATTAAAACTGTTATATATTTGTTGTTCAGTTGAGATTTTATGCAGATTTCTTTATAAGGTATGCTTTGTAAGAGTTTCTTATTTTGTATAGGTTGTGGATCAAAAATTAATTAATCTATTAATTTCCACATTCATTTAGTGAAATACATTAATTAATAATTTACTCGTACAAGAAAAATAATTTTTAATGTGGTCTTCATGCCTCGACTTTCCCATGTGTCTATTTTTTAACATGACGAAGGGACACAAAAAAGAAGAAACGACAACACATATGTGTCATTAGGAGTGTGCGAGAATTTGTTTCCCCCGTTGCAACGCACGGGCATCTTTGCTAGTCTATCCCTAATAATAAAGCACGGATTGACTCCGTGGGTTCACCGTCACAATACGTTTTCTTCTTATGAATTTACGCTTTTAGTTTGAATTTAAAATATATACACGAGGTGGTACTAAAGCGTAAGAAAAAAAAGAACCGTTTTTCCGTCGTTCGAGACAGACCCTGGCAAAGACAAAAAAAATTGTGGAGTATGTGGGGATCGAACTCACGTCCTCCCACTAAGCCTATAAGACCGAGACCAATTGAGCTAACCATTGTTAGTATCTTGAAGGAGAGTTCTAACCATGATGAAATAGTCCCACCTCGACCATTTACATCCAGCCACACCGGTTAATATACGTGCAGAATTTGCACCTACCCAGAAGCTGGTGTGCTTGCTGATTAAGCTAACCTGATGACTTGCGCGGGATCATGGCGCCGCCGATCTGGTCGGCGTTGGGCGGCGGCTTTGCTAATCGAGCCCATCTGTTGGCCGATGTCGACGATGTTTCGACCTGCCTCGCTTCGTTTTGAGACGTTCAAGTTGCCAAGTCTCAACATGTACGTGGTTGTGATATCCCTCAAAAAACTGGCTGTGTATACAGGCATGACTTCACTGTCTGTCCATAACCTAGAATCGCCACCTTTCTGCACTGAGGACACATACATAAAGTTTCTCACCCCAAGCAATGTCTAGGTTGATCCAGATCCTGTTGCCGCTAGCTTCGTCCTTGATTATTTTCACCGATGTGCATCTTACTCGACAGGCTATCGTCTCCTCTTTTTTCCCCATCCATCCCTATGATTGTTGGTACAGACCTCACATGCATGTTTGTTTGATCCATCGTCAGTTTGTCACATAGTCAGGTTGTGCCACCGTCCTCCCGAACTTGGATGTTTGCTCTGACAATCTGTCACGAAAAGTACTGCTACCAATGACTGCTCAGCTGCTATGGCTAGGCACTGCTAGCTTTAGTCATCATGGTGACAATTCGCTCGACCAAAAAACATGCTGACAATAGCAGCGAGTTATTTTCTTGTTGTGTTGAGACCTTCATAAATATTTGGTGCATATACCATGCTAATTGCTGCATCAGCATATTATGTGTTATTTTACCACTATATTTGCAAATTCATCATTAATTAATTCATGTATGTATGTATGATTATTTGAGATCATTTATTATGTCATTGTATTTGTATTTGGGGATTAATGTATCATAATAACCATACGCAGTTCTATCATTAATCCAGTTAATACTGATCATGTTTTCAAATCATGGATTGCTTACAAATCTGAAAAAATAATTTACCACTGAAACAACTGTAAAAGTATCAAAAGAATAGTAGAAATACTCAAAATTATGGATGGCCATTCTTGAAAAAACATACATTTTCACATCGAAAATCATCCTATTAATTATTAATCTCCCTTCAAAGACCTAGGTCATAGCAGCACTTCTCCTCCAAATCTGATTTGCATAAACATGATCACTTGATTCGCTACTTCACCTTACAATAAGCTATATATTCATTTATTTTGTACCCGTTGCAACGCACGGCCTCTTTTGCTAGTCTTTCCCTAATAATAAAGTATGGATTGACTCCGTGGGTTCACCGTCACAATACGCTTTTTCCCGTGACTTTACGCTTTTAGTTTTTTTCAACACGTTCATGTTTTTTTAAATCCAAGGTGGTACTAATCCCGTCTGTCTGTCAAAAACAATTCGTTTACTTCGGTTTTCTCTTTCGTGTTTGACTCACACACGTACCTCCATCTAGACAGTTCCTACGATAAGATTTCAAACTGGTTATACCCTAACCCCTACGATAAATATCAGATAAGAGGGAGGCGGTCGATACCGTAGAGGAAACGGCCGGCCGATTCCACATGGACGACGGAGCGGCTGGAGGAGAAGCAACACGTGAAGCGGCCTGTCGAGGAGGAGTGCGGAGGGAGATCCCATGGGTAGAGCGGAATAGCCAGTCCAGGAGGCGCGCTGAGGCCGATCCCACGTGGACGACGGAGCAGCCGATGGAGCAGGTGCATGGAGGCCGATCCCATGGGGACAAGGAGAAAACTCCTGGAGGCACGCGGACACCGGGAAAGGAAGAGAAACCATCCAAGAGGTACGTACCAGTCTGAAGAGATTGGACGCGCGGCTGTGCTGCGGTTGGAGTTACGGACTTCTGGGCACTCAACTAGGATGGACAGGCGCTGTGTTGTTCGCCGACGTTGCTTACCCAATCCAGCTGTCCTACACTCCTTCGCTCGCGGGCATGTGGAACCGGGCGCGCAACATAGGTCGGGGCGCTTAATCCGAACACAAGGCCGAGATAGCTTCATCCAGACCATAAGTTGAAGGTAACACTTGTGTACAAATCTAGCTACGCGAACTAGCTACCTAAGCTTTTGTATCGGCTTCCGTGCGGACAGATTGACGAGGAACAGGCACTCGTGAGGACCAGAGCTACCGATGCACGCGACGCCGGCTCCGTTGCACACGGCGGATGATGCAGACCACACAGGTTGTCGCCTGAACTGTCTTGTCTCCTGATGATGAGCACTTTACTTATCCTTCCTATGCATAATTGAACAATGGGTTATGATCATTGTGTAGACTTCTCGAAGCATTGATTATATTTCCGATCTGCACATTAGTTGAAACACAATTACACTACGTATATTTAGTGAATTTGCATACTATTTTTGTTTGAGTAGAAGAATATTCCCCAACTTTAAATTGTCTATCAGAACATAACGATGTTGATTCCTTTGATATGTGGACTGACAAAAGTGATTATATTTTTCATGACTCCTTTGTGCTATTTTCCTTTTCTACAGTATTTGTTGCATCGCGTGTACTGAGAGGAGAGCTTCAACAATCTCAAGTTAGTATTTTTTTCTAGCATGAAAGAAGATGGTATGCATTTATTTAACAGTTTTGCTAAAGCACATCTAGATGTGCCATAAGTATCGCACATCTAAGTTCTATGTCATTGATCTTACATCAAGATTCGCGTGGATATTTTTTTCTTTTTTCTTTTTCTCTTTATGTTTGATTCACTCACTTAGCTGTGCAATAACTAGAGCACATCTAGATGTGCCCTAGACACACCCTTTATTTAATTAATACACAAGTAAACAATAGTAAAACTGTGTATCTTACAACATTACATTCTAATTATACTCATGCATACATTAATGAGACATATCATCCACAGAATTACAAGTCAGTGAAAAAAGGGGCACGCGGATGCAGCATGCTATAGTGTAATGGCCAACCTCGTAACCTTGGAATTGATCATGTTTACCATGATTAGGTGGAATACATGACCATCATCGACGAACAGGAGAAGTGTTTACCGTGATTTGGTGGAATACATGACCACCATTGACGAACGGGAGAAGTGACAAGATCGATATGTCGCTAGGTATGTGCAAGAATTTTGTTCACTAAAACAAGGCCCCCAAATCTTAGCTTGTGTGCACCTAATGATAACTTCTTATGACAACTGGAATTCACGGTCGAAGTTGTTTGATTGGTAAATTATTTTTCAGGTTTCCAAACACACGCTTATTTATTTTGTATTCGTTGTAACACATGGCCTTTCTTGCTTTTACAAAATGTCGAAGTACTAGAAAATGACTAAACTTTGTACGCCCCGTTGCAATGCACGGGCCTTTGTGCTAGTAATAATAATAATAATAAAGTACGGATTGAGTCTCTGGGTTCACCGTCGTGACTTTTTTCAAAAACGTCTCTGTGATTTAGGGTAATACAACCCGCAGTCCACAATTAAGTGAAAAACGTTTCGTTCGGCATGTTTTTCAGAAAAACACCTCATATTTTACATAATCAGCCCGCAGTCCACGATTAAGTGAAAAACGTTTCGTTCGGCATGTTTTGCAGAAAAACACCTCATATTTTACATAATCAGCCCGCAGTCCATCAACACCTCTTTCCTCCTGAGTCAGGTTCCGAGCGAGATGGGGTCGCGATCCAGACAACGCTGGGCGCGGCGGCGGCGATCTCCGGCCAGATCCGGTCGAGGAGTCGAGGCAGGTTCGGATCCTGTTTAGGGGACGGTGTGGAGGCGATCTACGAAGCGCGGGAGGAGGTCAGGCGGCGGGGCTTGAACTCCAAGTTCATGGCGGCGGCGTTCCTCGCCGGTTCCGACCGAGATGGGGAGCTCTGGCGGAGTCTCTCCATGGATATGGTGGCCCTGCACCTGTGAGGGACAGAGGGGAGGAGAGGACGCGAGAAGCGGCGGGAAAGTTCTGGTGGTGCCCGTCTCCTGCAACAGCTCTCTTGAGTACGGTCAGAGAGAGAGAGATGAGAGAGAGCCGGGAGGAAGAAGGAAAGGAAGGAGACTTCAGGAAGGGGCGGCGGGATCCTGCGGGGCTGGGTTGGAGCCCCGGTGGTAGCTTGCTCCGGTGGTGCTACTGCTGCTGCTGGACGACAGCCGATGGGACAAGGCCTAGGTAAGAGGAAAAACATGTGCTGCATTGACACATTTGATGCAGAGCAGCCACTGTAAGTTCCTCTCCCTTCTCTAATTAGTATTGAGATTCCATTGATATTTGATGGAGAGCAGCCACCAAAAGTTCCTCTTTTGATGCACCGAAAACAGCTCTCTCTCTAATTTATTCTCAGCTACAGAATGACATGTATCTATGCTACTTACTAATGTGATGGATAATGCATGTGGATTGATTCATGAATTAGCAAAATATTTCATTTGAGATGTGCTAGAGAACGGTTTTGATCTAACTGAATAATACGAAGTATTTTAGTTCTGATGGTAATAGACGAGCAACTTTAGTTGTATTTGGTTTCAGTTTTTGTTTTCAGTATATGTTGGTCAGGATTCAACTTTGTTTATGTCCATGTTTTGCTGGTATAATGCATCACCAAGCTTTCTTTTTGTATGATGATATTGTGTAAATCAGCATATGGATGTGGAAAATATTCTTAGCGGCATTAGCCTAGAAAAGGATGTTGATGGTTAATTGTTTACATCCCTTAAACATTGGTAATGTTGCCCTTAGAAGCTGGAAACCTATGATTGTTTCTTGCGCTACAATATGGATTTATCTCATGGAAAGCACGCGTGGTGAAAGAAAGGTATTAGCCAATCCTACAAGTTTTGGTTTATTTTTCGGATAGTCCTTTTTGACTGATTAATCATGTGTGACGTTTCATGCAGTGATCTGTCCTAACCAGGAAGACAACACTGAGGTAGTACAGGTTACATCTATGTTCAGAGATGTGGCTAAGATAAAAGATGCTCACAGTTTGTTCATAATTTGATTTGATGAGGAATCCATAGGGTGGCGGATGTTTGCTATGAGTTGGTGTATGTACGTGCTACACCTCATGGCCGTGGCCTGCTTCCTGCAAGCCAATTTACTGCTTCTTCCGAGGTCATATAGTGATGCTATGGCACTGAGAATCTGAAGGTTAGTAATTCTATTCTATTCTTCTCTATTAAGAACAGTGTTATTTTTCATGATTTAGTGACTGCTGAGTGCTAATAAATTAATTCAATCATATTGGGCCATCTGTTATAGAGCTAAACGAACCATCTGAAGTGGGATGCATTGCATTTTCCCAACAGAATTTACAGTAGCACCAAGAAGGGTTGTGTCCATCATCCTCATCAGTCCGATCTAGGCCGCCGGAGCACCAAGTCGCTGGCCTATTCTAACAAGTCCAGGCCCTCGAGGCAGCCCTTCTCGCCGTGGAAGGAGACCCCGATCTGTAGGAACGTCGGGCATGGTCCCGTAATTAACAACAAGACTCTCCTCTGTCCATCCGCATAACTCCCATGAAGAAAAATCTCTAAACTCCAGTCACCACCTTTATGTCGATCTAAGCGGTGGAGAGTTTGGTATGGTGGCAAATCAAGCAACTGCAGATGGAGTCATTCCATGTTACTGCATTGAGTTAGCATACGCGGCATGGATGATAGATCAAACCCAAGTGATTTGGATTCTCATGTTGGCTACCTTCTCACAGTCGTGAACATCCGTGAGTGAATTTGGTTATTTAGAACAAAATCTAAGACTTGACCAAATGAAATTGGTATTTTGTTGAACTGAACGACACACATATTGCCTAACCGTAATTATGTTACCTATCACGACCTCATGTGCTCCTGAAGCAAGCTGATGTGTGTTGTGTGTACACGTTGTACACTGAATTGTTCATGCGAAAAGATACAGCAGTAGATACAATCTACGCCATGGAGCCGCTGGTGGGGCTCGATGAGGACGAGCGCTAGAAGGAGGTGTGCATGATGCCCAAACGTGGCGTCGAGGCCTTCCACATCCGCACCCAAGCCGCGTCACTACCAAGCTGCTACAAGCATACAGGGCCTTCCGTGTTCAAGCTGAAAAGGCAAGAAGATCTCATTATTAACATGGATAAAAAAGGTGGAACGTCTTCTTCAGTAGAATTACACAATGGTTGGCTGAAGCTTTGGATTGCTAAAGTACCAAGAAAGGTAAAAATCCATCTTTGGTGTATTTATTTTCAGAGAATTTATGTTGGAGATGAGCTTAAGAGAAGAAAGTATATAGATATGGTAAGTTGTCCTTACTGCTTCAAGGGGGAAGCATTTATCACTGCTTTTGGGGTTGTATTTATGTCAGATTCCTGGAGGAAGCTGTTAGTAATTTGTGATTTCTCGTGATCTAAAATTGTTGATCGGAAATTTTCTTCATCGAAGTCCATTCCAATCGCCAACAATTCTGTTTGCACACTCAGGTTTGTGCTTTTCTATGGTGATTTATTAAACATACTTTGGCTTACGATCCCCTTTGACGTACACTTGTGCCCTCCACTACACATTATTTTCAGTTTGCCAAATACTGTAGTAGGTAATGAACTACAGAAAGCGGATTGTTGAGTTTACCAAGCATAATGGCACACCTAATTTTGGCAAATCACCTGAAGAGTATTTCAAGCAAAGATGCGTTGAGATTTTCACATGACTATATGAGGTTACCATAAACTCCTGTATTGCCACAATAGCTTCTTTTAATGCAATAGGGAATTGTCTTTTTTTGTATCAGGTAAATAGTTCCTTTCTCACACTTTTTTCAGACCGAGATCGTGTGCTGCTGCTGTGTGGTGTTCTATTTCTGCTGTATTCTTTTTGCTTTTTTTGGGGGGCTTCTTCTCATTCTTCTTTGGCACCTACGCTCTACTTGGGGAAACTTTGTACATGGCAATACATAGATTGGAATTGAGATTTGGAGCAATTTTGTTCGTTTTCCTGTGTACTGATGTTGCCATTATTTGTGCGATGATGCCATTATATTGTACAAAGGGAAGAGACAGTTAGAGAGATGGATAGAAATTACTAGCTACTGTATTTGTGTTGTAATTGTTTATTATTAAAGCTTATTGTTTATTGGTTGTTATTGCAGATTGTTGGGATATAAAGTCAATTTTGATTATTTCAAACTAATGTCAGGTTGAATAATTTGAACTAGACTACAACATGTTGATCTCGATGAGTTTGAACATGATTAACATGATTGTGCAATTATTAGTGAGTAAAACAGGTGGGTGAGGTATTTTTACTTACGGTGGATGTTGTCATGCCGCGTTCATGGGCGTGTTAGTGGACACATCAATTTTTCCCCGTAGCAACGCACGGGCATATGTGCTAGTATATATATATATATATATATATATATATATATATATATATATATATATAAAAGAAGAATGCAATAAAAGCCTTAATGCAATGCATTGTTTATTAAAAAACATGCGTTAGAGCAGAATGATACAGGTAATGCGATAAGCAAAAAGTAGGACTATGTCCCCTTCAAGGGCAAGCTGAGAAATAATATTAAAGCAAGTATTTCACTCGTTATCGTAATCCACCTGGGAGTTCCGTGGTGTGATGTAGCTTTCTGCCTCCTTGGTTGCTGCATCATGTGTTCGGCAATCATACTGCTGGACAGGGTTCCAGAGATTAATGTCCTGAAAGAGAGAAAAATAACAAAGCAGGAAGCCCCTAGTGTGGTTTAAGCCGCGACTTGGGGCGTGCCACCGTCGTGCCCCCCTCCCCGCCTGTGCCCATGGTATTTTTAACGCGTAATTATGTACGCGTGGCACGGATTTCGCCGTTTGGGTGGGACCGGGGTGGGGGCCGCATTGCTATGCGAGCTCGGAATGTGCCAGGCGGTCCTGTTGCCGATTACTCCAGGCGCGCTTGAAGGTGTTCGGGTCCTTAAACGCCGAACTAGTGGATTGCCTTAAGAGGCTGCTTTGCGCTTCCGCTGCGAGGGCCGCAGTGTGCTCCTCCGTTCGGAGAGAGCGCTCTGTGTTTCCATTAACTGTAATGACCCCCTAAGGTCCTGGCATCTTGAGCTTGAAGTATGCATAATGCGGTACCGCATTGAATCTCGCAAATGCGGTTCGCCCGAGCAGTGCATGATAACCACTGCGGAACGGGACTATATCGAAGATTAACTCTTCGCTTCGGAAGTTATCCGGGGATCCGAAGACCACTTCCAGTGTGACTGAGCCTGTGCAATGGGCCTCTACACCTGGTATGATGCCTTTAAAGGTCGTTTTTGTGGGTTTGATCCTTGAGGGGTCTATACCCATTTTGCGCACTGTGTCCTGATAAAGCAGGTTTAGACTGCTGCCGCCATCCATAAGGACTCGAGTGAGGTGAAATCCGTCAATGATTGGGTCTAGGACCAGTGTGGCAAATCCGCCATGACGGATACTAGTGGGGTGGTCCCTACGGTCGAAGGTGATCGGACAGGAGGACAATGGGTTGAACTTTGGGGCGACTGGCTCCAACGTATACATGTCCCTGAGCGCACGCTTCCGCTCCCTCTTGGGGATGTGGGTTGCATATATCATGTTTACCGTCCGCACTTGTGGGGGGGACCTCTTCTGTCCTTCGGTGTTCGGCTGCCGGGGCTCTTCCTCGTCATCGCTATGTGGCCCCTTATCTTTGTTTTCGGCAATTAACTTGCCGGCCTGCTTGAACACCCAACAATCCCTGTTGGTGTGGTTGGCTGGCTTGTCTGGGGTGCCGTGTATTTGACACGAGCGATCGAGTATACGGTCCAAACTGGACGGGCCCGGAGTGCTTCGTTTGAATGGCTTTTTCCGCTGACCGGGTTTAGAGCCTTTGAATCCGGCATTGACTATCGTATCCTCAGTATTATCGCCCTCAGTATTATCGCTGTTAATGCGGCGCTTATGTTTGTTGCGACGTGACCTGCTATTACCGTCCTTGGTATCCGAAGTACCATGGTTCTTTGATATGTTATTACTGCGAGCCTGCCAGCTGTCTTCTCCCGCACAAAAGCGGGCCATGAGTGTCGTGAGGGCTGCCATAGATTTCGGCTTTTCCTGACGAAGGTGCCGGGCTAGCCACTCGTCGCGGATGTTGTGCTTGAAAGCTGCTAGGGCCTCTGCATCCAGACAGTCGACAATTTGATTTTTCTTTGTTAGGAACCGTGTCCAGCATTGCCTGGCCGATTCCTCTGGCTGCTGAATTATGTGGCTCAAGTCATCAACATCTGGTGGTCGCACATAAGTGCCCTGAAAGTTGTCGAGGAATGCGGCTTCCAGATCTTCCCAACAGCCAATGGACTCTGCTGGCAGGCTATTGAGCCAATGCCGAGCTGGTCCTTTTAGTTTGAGTGGGAGGTATTTAATGGCGTGTAGATCATCACCGCGTGCCATGTGGATATGTAGGAGGAAATCCTCGATCCATACCACAGGATCTGTTGTGCCGTCGTATGATTCTATATTTACGGGTTTGAAACCCTCTGGGATTTGATGATCCATTACTTCGTCTATGAAGCATAAGGGGTGTGCGGCGCCTCTGTACTGGGCTATATCGCGACGCAGCTCCAATGAGTCTTGCCCGCTATGCTCGGCCCGACCGGATTTACTTTTACTGTATCCGGCGTGACGATTATCGTCTCGCGTAGTGGCGCGCCCCCGCGATCCGTAGACCGATCTTACGTGTTTTGCTTTGTCCTCCAATACGTCTCGCAGGTCTGGCGTATTTCCCCATGCCTTTTTATTTGAATGGCGTCGGGGTGCAGGCTGAGCTTTTGGCTGGAATGCCTCTCTGTCGCGGCCATGAGGTGGCCGGTCAGTCGCATCATACGCTTCTTCCTTCAGTCGGGGTAGCAACCTGCATTTTGGGTAACTCTTGGAGGGGCGTTCGAGTTTATATTCCTCAGCCGCCAGGACTTCAGTCCATCTGTCAGCTAGCAGATCTTGATCAACTTGAAGCTGCTGCTGCTTTTTATGAAGGCTATTTGCCGTGGCTATAAGACGGCGCTTGAAGCGCTCTTGTTCGACGGGATCCTCTGGCATGACGAATTCGTCATCGTCGAGGCTTGCCTCGTCTTCGGAGGGAGGCATGTGATTATCATCCTCCGCCTCTCCGTCTGCCGCTCCTTCTAGAGGGCTGGCTTGTCCATCCTCCTGCCCTAAATCGTGCTGGAGGGGATTGTTGCCATCTTCGGCACTATCCGGAGTGTTATTATCTCCTGTGCCGGTATCACCACTTTTGCTTTGGCGGGACTTAGAGCGGCGCCGCTGACGTCGTTGCTTGGGTTGCTTCTTGGAGGGGTCATCCTCCGCTGTCTCGGCGCCATTGCCTTCTTTGGGTGTGTCCACCATGTATATATCGTATGATGAGGTGGATGTCCAGTGCCCTGTGGGCAGTGGTTCCTCTTCGTCTCCCGCATCGTCGTCCATACCGTCGATGTCTTCGGAGTCGAAGTCGAGCATGTTGGTTAAGTCATCGACAGTGGCTACTAAGTGGGTAGTGGGTGGGCGGCGAATTTCTTCGTCATCCGCATCCCAATCCTGCCGGTCATAGTTCAGCAAGGATCCTCCTGACAAGGAGAGAGACCTTAATGAGTTCAGTATGTCGCCAAAAGGCGAGTACTGAAAAATATCCACGGAGGTAAACTCCATGATCGGCGCCCAATCGGATTCGCTAGGAACGGGCGCAGGCGGTTCGGAGTCCGTGGCCGGAGAAGGATCAGGCAGTTTGACAACACGGCTCTCGTGCAGGGTAAGGTCGATGTTCGGCTCGATCGCCGCTGAGGGTAAGGCCTCCGTGGCGGGGTCCATCCACCCGTCCATGGACGGCGCAACTGGCTCCGAATTGAGGGTCGGAGCGGCTGCCGGTGCGATCTCCTGAACACTGTCTGATGGTAGAGCTAAATCGTACTCATCGTGATCGCGTGATGCACAAGGCAGAGGCTCGAATCCGTCGAAGATCAAGTCTCCGCGAATATCGACCATGTAGTTTAAGCTTCCAAACCTAACCTGGTGGCCAGGGGCGTAACTTTCGATCTGCTCCAGATGGCCAAGCGAGTTGGCCCGCAGTGTGAAGCCGCCGAACACAAAGATCTGTCCGGGAAGAAAAGTCTCACCCTGGACTGCATCGCTATCGATGATCGTAGGAGCCATCAAGCCTAACGGTGACGACACAGAGGAACTCTCAATGAAATCACCAAATGTCAGTGTCAAAACCGGTGGATCTCGGGTAGGGGGTCCCGAACTGTGCGTCTAGGAGGATGGTAACAGGAGGCAGGGGGCACGATGTTTTACCCAGGTTCGGGCCCTCTTGATGGAGGTAAAACCCTACGTCCTGCTTGATTTATTCTTGATGATATGAATATTAGAAGAGTTGATCTACCACAAGATCGGAGAGGCTAAACCCTAGGAGCTAGCCTATGGTATGATTGTTGTCGTCCTACGGACTAAACCCTCCGGTTTATATAGACACCGGAGAGGGTTAGGGTTACACAAGGTCGGTTACAAAGGAGGAAATATCCATATCGTATTGCCTAGCTTGCCTTCCACGCCAAGTAGAGTCCCATCCAGACACGAGACGAAGTCTTCAATTTAGTATCTTCATAGTCCAATAGTCCGGCCGAAGGATAGAGTCCGGCTATCCGGAGACCCCCTAATCCCGGACTCCCTCAGAGACCTTGATAGATGATCTGAAGGAAACCTTTGATAACCTTCGGGTCTACAAGATGATGCTTAACCCGGCCAAGTGTGTTTTTGGAGTACCAGCAGGCAAGCTTTTGGGTTTTCTGGTTTCTAATAGAGGTATTGAAGCTAACCCGGAGAAGATCAAGGCAGTCACTTCTTTGGCTAAACCGGCGTGTATCAATGATGTTCAGCGTTTGACGGGTCGTATTGCTGCTTTAAGCCGGTTCATAAGCCGGCTAGGTGAGAAGGCCATACCGTTGTACCAGATGATGAAGAAGACAGACGATTTTGTGTGGAGTGATGCTGCTAATACCGCCTTTGAGGATTTGAAGAGACAGCTCGCTGAGCCGCCGCTCCTTGCTTCTCCTATTGATAAGGAGCCATTATTATTATTATATGTGGCTGCTAACACCCATGCTGTCAGCGTGACCATTGTAGTAGAGCGCAAGGAGGCTGGCAAGGAATATCCAGTTCAACGACCGGTTTACTACCTTAGTGAGGTACTCATTGAGTCCAAACAAAGATATCCTCACTGGCAGAAACTCGTTTATGGGGTATTTATGGCGAGCCGGAAGTTTAAGCAATATTTCCAAGGTCATCCCATCACAGTGGTTAGTTCTGCTCCTTTAGGAGATATTATTCAAAATAGAGAGGCCACAGGACGAGTCTCCAAGTGGGCCATTGAACTTGGACCTCATGGTTTGAAGTATATGCCACACACCGCTATCAAGTCTAAAACATTGGTGGACTTCATCAATGATTGGACAGAGATGCAGATGCCTGAAGAGAAGCCGGATAATACATATTGGACTATTCATTTTGATGGGTCCAGGCAATTGGAAGGCTCGGGGGCTGGAATTGTTTTAGCTTCCCCTCGAGGTGATAAATTTTTTTATGTGCTACAGTTGATGTTTCCCTGTACTAACAATGCAGCTGAGTATGAAGCCTTGCTTCATGGTCTTCGGATGGCTAAGGAGATGAATTTAAGCCGGGTAAGGTGCTTTGGCGACTCAGATTTGGTGGCTCAACAAGTATCAGGCAAGTGGGATTCCAAAGATCCTCTCATGGCGGCTTATCGCCGTGAAGTTGATACCATTGCTGGACACTTCAAGGGTTACCAAGTGGAACACATTGATCACAGAAAGAATGAAGCAGCTGATGCTTTAAGTTGGCTGGGGTATTAGCGTAAGCCGGTGCCACCTAACACTTTCTTAGATGTTCTACATAACCCTTCTGTCAAGTTGCTTACAGAGGAAGACTTGGCTGTTTCAGATCCGGAAGCACAATTGGTGGTGGCTCTTCACGTCATCCTAGATTGGACAGTGCCATATTTGGCTTATATGACCCGGGGCGATTTGCCTGAGGATGAAACCTTGGCTAGAAAGATAACCCGGTGGTCTAAATCGATGACGATTGCCAATGGTGAGTTGTATCATCGCAGTGTCACATGGGCATTTCAACGTTGTGTCTCTCTTGAGGAAGGTCAAGAAATTCTTCATGAAATCCATGAAGGGGATTGTGGTCATCATGCCGGTTCAAAGTCCCATGTAGCCAAAGCATTCCGTCATGGTTTTTACTGGCTGACGGCTCACGCTGATGCGGAGGATCTGGTCAGTAGGTGTGATGGTTGCCAGAAATTCTCACGACGCGCACACGTGCCGGCTCACGAGTTGCGGATGATTCCAATTACTTGCCCGTTTGCAGTCTGGGGGCTCGACATGGTTGGACCTTTCAAAAGATCCAAAGATAAAAAGACACACCTTTGGGTGGCAGTTGACAAATTCACAAAGTGGGTTGAGGCAGAGCCGGTTAGTAAGTGTGATGCAGCCACATCGGTTCAATTCATGAAAAAGGTGATCTTTCGTTTTGGCTTTCCACATAGCATTATAACTGACAATGGTACTAATATGTCCAAGGGTGCTATGGAGGAATTCTACCAATGTGAGCATATCCGGCTTGATGTTTCATCAGTAGCTCACCCCCAATCCAATGGTCAGGCTGAAAGAGCCAATCAGGAAATCCTGAAAGGTCTCAAGCCCCGGCTTATGGTTCCTTTACAATGGATGCCGGGTTGTTGGGTGGAGGAGTTACCCTCTGTGATATGGAGCATCAATACTACCCCTAACAGGTCTATGGGTTATACGCCTTTCTTCATGGTTTACGGAGTAGAGGCAGTCTTGCCTAGTGACATCTGTCATGACTCACCTCGTGTGGCGGCTTACTTTGAGGCTGATAACGAACAAGCCCGTCGGGATGCACTTGACCTGTTAGATGAAGAGCGTGACTTAGCAGCAGCCCGCTCGGTGATTTACCAACAGGACCTGCGCCGTTATCACAGCCGCCGAGTTAAATCCAGAACCTTTCAAGAAGGTGATTTGGTGCTCCGGCTCATCCAGGATCAAACTGATGCACACAAATTATCCCCACCTTTGGAAGGACCTTTTGTGGTCAGCAGGAATTTGAACAATGGGTCATACTACCTTATCGATGGTCGAGAGCACAAAGACTCACGTAAGTCAGAGGAAGAGACCCGCCGGCTGTGGAATATCGCTCATCTTCGGCCTTACTATACTTGAGCCACCTGCTCTCACGATGTACATACTTTGACGTTGTATATATTATGATAAGTAATAAATCAGGACCTCTGTCCTTTTCATCCTCAATAATTACATGTCTTCATCATGATAATTTCAAAATGATCAACTGGGGACTGATTCAAATCTAGCTTAACCCTTTGGTCCGGCGCATTATTGTATTCGAATCTAGCTGCTAAACCATATGGTCACTAGGGGGCTTCCTGTTCAAACATAGGTCATATTCGAACCAAAGAGAACATAGCTGTCGGTACCCTCTTGATCGGCGCAATGCCAAAACTCACTAGGGGGCTTATTGATCGTATTCGAATCATAGCTTAACCCCTTTTGGATCCGACTTGGATCATATTCGAATCAGGCTCGTTAAAAACCTCTCAAGGTCATTTGGGGGCTTCCTGTTCAAACATAGGTCGTATTCGAACCAAAGAGAACATAGCTATCGATACCCTCTTGATCGGCGCAATGCCAAAGCCACTGGGGGCTACATGATCGTATTCGAATCCTAGCTTAACCCGTTTGGTCCGGTTTACTGATCGTATTCGAATCAGAAGCCTCCAAATTTATTCTTTATGTTTGACTTACATTTTTTGAAAGACAATCTTTGTTCTGTGTTTTTCGTCTAGATCTAAGTATAAGTATGGTTTCAATTTAACCCGGCTTGGTTTTTGACGGTAAATCGCTAGTGTATGACAGTCATCATAATTATGGAAGTGTTGGCTTCTACAAAGATTGGGTCATCACCCTTACTATTCGAGTTACATAAACCGACAGTTCAAATTCAAGGTCACAGGTATGATATTGTCGTTATGTTTCAAAGTTTCATAATAGGCTAATTTGTGTATCTTCAATCAGAGGCTTTCCAGCCTTAATAATTCTTACATCCAGCCTTAATAATTATTACATTCAGCCTTACTTATATAGTTATGTTGGTCTCCATGGTTGTGTATTAGGCGTTATGACCCGTCCGACGATAAACCGCCAGGACAATTTTAATATATTGAATGCAGGAACAGATCCAACACTACTGATATTGTAAGGGATGTAAAACATATCTTCGTATGACGGATAACGGTGTTGTACGCAGCACAATATGCACGATGGCATAGCAGAACAAGAAGTTTCAACGCTAGCCTATTACAAGGCGTTTGAACCGTCCGTCTTCATCTTAATCCATTCGTTTCCCGGTGGTCAACACACAATAGAATATGTTTGTCTTTGATCGGATTGAGACAAAAGTACCATTTTTTAGGATGTTCGCCGATTCTTGAGCCCAAAAAAGGATAAAACTGTTTGTCTCGCATACAGCAGGTGATAAGTTAGGATGGTTCATAAATCGTGGCCTGGCTAACTTGATGGTTGTGGCTCATCCCTCGTCGGTTCGTCTTCCTCCACCGTCTGGAAATTGGATTTGGTCCAGTCAAAGCCACGTAGGGCGATAAATTCAGCCTTGTCATCTATCAGACCAGACGTGTCAATCTCAGGGGAAAAGGTGTGCTTACGGTTCGGTGGGATTAAATCCATCACTTTGTATGCAGGAGTTGCTAGTCTCTTATTTTGAATATCAAAACCCGGCTGATATTTGTCAAGTTCGGTCTCATTGACAAGGATTGTAGCACATGGGCGAATTTCCTTAACGCAGGCAGCAAAATCTTGTTGGTCAAAAGGTGTTCCATCTTCCTTGAGACTAGGATATCCTTTCATTATATCAGCCGGGTCTAGCTCTGGCATCCAGGCTTTAGAGCGGCTTAAAGCCGACACAGCTCCGGCTCTAGCGCAGGATCGCTTGATTTCTTGGAACCTAGCAGGGAAGACGAACAACTTTTTCAAGACGTTGCTCAATAAGTTTGGCTCTTGGTTCACTGGGGAGATAGTAGCAAGAATCCGTTGAGCTCCAGTGTACAATTG
This sequence comes from Triticum urartu, assembly GCF_056163025.1. Classification (NCBI taxonomy): domain Eukaryota; kingdom Viridiplantae; phylum Streptophyta; class Magnoliopsida; order Poales; family Poaceae; genus Triticum; species Triticum urartu. Next base: position 583,383,560 of record NC_141879.1, read on the forward strand.
CTCCACGAGGGTGTAAACCGCCTTCAGCTTTATCAACGGATCTTGGCTCAAACTGCTGCTCATAGGACCTGTGCAGATTATACAATGAGTTAAGCGGTGGCTTATGTTATGATGACAAGGATTCACTTTGAATAATTAATAACATGCCTTACCAAAGATGGCGGAGACCATCTGAGACACACGGTTCTTTAAGCTGGTGAGTTCAGCGGTAACTTTTTCCAGAGCCGCCTCATCTTTTTCGGCATGATGGATCAAGGCAGTTTTTTCATTGGCCCAAGCATCCTTTTTTGCACTGAGTCTGGTCTTCAATTTCTCTGTTTTAGACACACTAGCCTACAATTTGGATTCAGCCTTTTGGGTCTCCTTTTCCTGAGCCGCCAGCCGGGTCTTCTTCTCATTTAGTTGTGTATCCAAATCAGCTATAGCAGACTGCAGGCAACACAGGTTTATCGAAGTATGTTCAAAAGAGGATTACAACAATTAAAGTCCCAAGCACTTTGCCAAGCAAACACACTTGGCACTTGGGGGCTAATGTCTGCCAAAGCAATTTTTTCTCTTCTGAAAAGTCCCAAGTGTTTTACAAGTAACAACACTTGGCATTTGGGGGCTAATGCATGTTGCTCAAAATTCTTTCTATAAGCTGGTTAAGATGTCAACAGTTTCAACTAATACATGAGGGATACGAAGATAAGTATTGTTTTGTCTATAATGACCAGTTCACTCATGCTGATTAAACCGGCCCTTGGGGGCTAGACATGTAGAAGTACATTGTTACTAAAATCTGGTTTAAAGTTTTTAAACCAGACTTGAAGGAAGACTAGAATAGAAGCTTATAAATGTTTCAAGTCTACAAATCATTCAAGTTTATCATAATCAGAAGACTTGGGGGCTGGTAGAGTATATAATTCATGAAAGCCGGAGAATGTACCTCATATTTCTGCTGAATCTGTTTGACCATCTCAATTTCTGAGTCTCGATTGGAGTGCGCTTGACTGAGATAGCCAGATAGCACATCACTTATACTCAGGTGAGCACTCTCCATAACTTCTTGCTTGGCGGAGTGTTTTTCCAGCATAGTTGGGTTCCCCGGCTCAACGAATCTGGAACCAGTAATCAAAATATCATCGCCATGGGTCTCTGGCGGCTTAACTGAGCTTGCCGGTTCAACAGTTGAGAGATCACGAGCGGTTTCATCAACACACGTCTCGGGAAAAACTGGATGAATATTGACAATAGGATCCTCCGGTGCTTCAGATTGTTCTGGTACAAGAGGCGGCTGCTCAGATTCAACAGTTTTTGGATCCTCAGCCAGTTTTGACACCTTTGTTTTTTTAGGCTTTGCTTGACCGCTATAAGAAAATTTGTGATGAGTTAGCATGGTGACAAAGACATAAAGGAACAGACAGAGAGGCATTTATCCTTACCCAGGGGCAGTCTTGAAAGTCGGTAGTTGAGTCTGTGAAGAATCACCAGAAGAATGAGAGACCTCCTGCAAAAGTGGAATCAAAGTTAAGAGAGCAATAGAATAAACTCATTGGTAAGGGCAAAAGGTCAAGGATGAAAGAAACCTCATTTTGACGTTTCCAAGGAGTCTTTGGTAAACCGGAGAGTAAATTATCATCTCCGCCGGTCCGGCTCTGGCAGCGGCTCTCATGTTGCTGTCGTTTCAAAAGAAAATGAGGATCTAAATAAGCCAAGGGGTGTGAAAACCTTACTTTCCGGATTACCCGCCATGGTTTCTGTCTTGGTAAAGGTTCTGAGTCGGAGGAAATAATAGTTACCTCGTCTTCGACTGCATGGCTGGTTCCCGTGTCACCCTGATAATAGTCAGCGTCAATAAGGTTGTTAAAAAACTGGCCAAGAGAATCAAGAGCTACCTCTGACTCAGAGGTGTCGTCCAGCTTGAGTAATTCAGAAGTGGTTTGTTTCTTCCTAGATTTTCTGTTGGTCTTCTTGGCGGCTATCATACCAGCTTTAGCTTTTTTGGCAGCCTCGTGGTCATATTTGGCTTTCCAAAAATCAGATCTGGCCTGGGAAAGGATAAGATGTTGAAATCTGTTCGAATACTTAACTGCCGAGGGAGAAGAAGTTAAAAGGATTTACCCATGGAGCCGGGTTAAGCTTGTAGAAAGGATTTAAACCCACGACGCTGCAATCTTCATATTTACTGTTAACAAGAGTGCTCGCCATTTCAATGATGGCCTCTTCGGTCAGACGTAGTGGACTATGGCGTAGAGGGTCATCTGTTCCTCCGGTATAATTACACATCAAGCCGGGTCGGCAGCTTAGAGGGATGATCCGCCATGTGACCCAACAGCGGACTAAGTCAACGCCAGTTAAGCTGTTTCCCAGCAAAGCTTGAACCTTTTTGATCTTTGGCATAAGTTTCTTGCGTTCGGCGATAGTCAGTTTATCAGGGAGGTTGTAGGTGGTGTCAAGACGCTCCGCACGATAACCCGGCATCGGTTTTTCATCAGACAGTGAGGTGTCCTGGCAATAGAACCATGTTTGATTCCAGTCCTTGGGATGGCTCGGTAAAACTATTAGAGGGAAGATGGCATCTCCACTACAAAAAAATACACTTCCGTGATGATACGTGTTTGTCATAGTAGGTCGCGTTTTTTGTCATGCATGTACATCCACGACAAATTTATGACAGAATCAAGATAGTCATACCTGTGCTGTCGTAGAAGTGTTCCATGACATTACCAAAATTATCATCATGGAAGTGTCCACTTCCATGACGATAAATCGCGTGTCACAGAAGTGCTTTCGTCAAGGGTGACCGACACGTGGCATCCACCGTAACGGAACGCCGTTAAGCTATCGGGTCGGGTTTTGGATCCGATAACCCGTTAACAGCCCCGACCAATGAGAAATTTCCACGTGTAAAATTCTTATTGGCCGGACGAAACACGTGTTAGCTCGTCAGTGGGTTAGATAGGTGCCTATGATACGTCGACACGTGGCACGGCCCAACAGAGGCCCATTCTTTTGAAAAGGACGGTCCGTTTGACTTGGTCAAAAGGTGGTGGGCCGACCCATGGAATGCCTGTTAACGGCCTGTTCGCATATAGCCCATTTACAGCCCGCTAACCCAAGGCCCGTTACGCCCTATCCGAATTAGGCCCAGTAGCGTCATCTGGGCCATCCAATATGATTCCAGCCCGTTTTCACTTCTGGCCCATGTATGGCCCATGACGTCTTTCAGCCCATATGAGGCCCTATGTAACTCTTGGCCTATTAACGACCCATGGTGAAACTGGCCCGTAATGAACAGTGTATCACTTTACACCCATTAACGGCCCATGGTGAAACTGGCCCGTAATGAACAGTGTATCACTTTATACCCATTAACGGCCCATTATTCCATTGGGCCGTTTCCAGCCCATGTTATCTTTCGGCCTTCTCAGAGCCCATTTATTCTTGGGCTCATTTCCAGCATTCGTTTACTTACGGCCCGTTACTGTCATTGTCTGCTTGTGGGCCAAAGTCAGCCCATGGTTACAGTCGGCCCGTTTGTCGTCCGTTAATACATTGGGCCGTTTTCATAGCGTCATCAAATACGGCCCATTAACGATGGCCCATTATGGTCGGCCCATGAACGGACGATTCCAACTCTAGCCCATTTACGGCCATAATGCGGCCTGTTATTGGCCCATGTTTGGCTAATCGATCATACGGCCCGTATAAGGCCCATTGATGATACGACCCGTAGAAGGCCCATTGTTTCTACGGCCCGTGGAAGGCCTACTGTTTCTACGGCCCATAGAAGGCCTACTGTTTCTACGGCCCGTAGAAGGCCCACTGTTTCTACGACCCGTAGGAGGCCCAGTGTCACTACAGTAAATATTAGCCCATGGTTATTGTGGCCTAGTTTTAAAAAATAGGTTATTGCAGCCACTAGTTAACCGCGGAAAAAGAACTGCAATGACTACAAGCAAACAAATAAACAAGACAACAAGGAAATAAATAAGCAAGCAACTAACGCTAGGCTATCATGGCTATTACACATATTACATCCACTGGGCATCAAAGTTCGCCATCAGTGCAAATATAGGGAACAAAGCAGCATATCATATACACTGGCCGTCAAAATTGGCCACCAGTGCAAATAAACGCGGCAGCAAAACAAGAGCATAACTAAAACAACTTCAGAAGAGCTCAAGAAACATTATCCTGGGTATCCACCATGCTGGCAATAAGCTTAGCAAGCTGATTAGCTTTGTCCTGTTTGGCGCTAAAATCCTCCAACGCTTGTTGTTGCACCAGAAAGTATGCATCTAAATGCTCCAGGGACTTCCGCAGTCCTTCCGCTTCTTGTCGCAGCACAGCTGATCGATGTCTTTCAGCTTATAGTTGAGACTCAAGAAACCGAACTGATTCAGATAGTGAGTTTGAATAGCTTGTGCAAGCGGTAGTGGCCAGTAACTCCAACACTAAACCAAGACAGGATGTGTCACTATCCTGAACCTTATCCGCATTACTTCCTTTACCGTTGCTTAATAAGGCACTCTTCCCCAATATCATGTCAGCATTCTAAAAGAAGAAACAAGCAGACACATAACAAGTTTAGCATGTACTAGTATATGAAACTCATTTCGGCGAACCAGTTCATTAGTAAGGTGGACAGGATTAAACTACCAAGTCTTCTATTGCCAAGTACTAGTACATAATAAAAGCATTAAACAAACATATATCTATGTCCTATGGTAGCAATGGAATCTTAAATTAGAACAGTTGTTCTTCAGGTTTAGGCACTTGTTCTACATGAACAGAGTACAATAAGACACAAGAATATAATACTTAAAAATAGAAAATGAGCTCATAGACCTTACCACATTCTTGGTTCGGGACCAGTACAGAACAAGGCGTTCCCAGTCATCGTCTAGTAAATGTGTCTCAGGAGAATGTAAGGGAATTTGATGAGTTTCTTTGCCGGTGAAGTACGTTTTCTTCAGGTAATTCCGATACTGCCACCAAGCATTCTTGAAGATAGCAGAGGTATTAGCACAGGTTACCTCATCATGAGTTTCCAAATCGGTCCTTCTCTATAGAGAAAAATGGGAAAATTTGCTGTATTATAACCATCATGGAGGTAGGATGTATGGGACGAAGCAAAGTAATTGCCATGAATAACATTACTTACACATAACTCCTGGATAAACACCTGCAACTGGCATTTTCCTTCATCTTCGGTATAATATTTCCAAGATGGGAAGATACGCACATACGATTTAACAACATCAAATGCGATAGATGCTAAACTACGACTAGCTGGTTGTGCTTCCTTCATAGGAATAGGTGTACTAACTGGTGGAGTTGGGGTTCGCCATGATAGTACTGGCCCTTTGGGCACTGGAGCTGCCTTACTAACTGCTCTTGTTTGGGAGCTCTGTGGTGGAGATGGTGCTGTGTCAACAGGAACTGGGTTACTATCGGCTGGGGTTGGGGTTAGATTGGGTGAAGCTGGTTCTCTGTCCATCGTAGTAGGGGTACAATCTGCGAGAGTTTGGGTTATGTGTGGTAGGGCTGGTTCTTGTGCATGTACAACTGAGGTGCTATCTCCACCAAGAGGTAGCACTATTTTATTTGAAGACCGTGTTTTTAGTCCGCTAGATACTGGCATCACCCGCTCCAATTCAAATGGCTGATAAATAGGAAACATATTTGAATGTACAGACATTGTATGAGAGACAGATGCAATAGATAGTGTGGGAAAAAGAGGGCATGAAATAGTTGACATGTATATTGTTTAACTAAAACGGATAGCATGACATAATTTCACATATATGATGTCTATCTAAACTGGATAGCATAGCATAACGTAATTCAAAGATATGATGAATAACTAAACATGATCGCATGACATAATTCACCTACATGTTATCTAAGTAATCAAGATCGCATCATTTAATTAACATATGTGATTTATATGCTAAACAGAGGGCATTCGATATGATATTTGAACTAAGAATATGGTGTTGAATATTGTGTATATGATGTCTAAACTATGCAATGCAAGACACAGTATGCATGATATGAGCAGTATAACCGTGCCAAGTTAGAGCATACACCTCGGTGGGGGAATAGGACTGGCCATCTGTCTCTAAATCCATCTCCGAGGAGCTATCGGGACCCAACAAGAGATCTGCTTCGACAAGTAGCATTGTCTGCTCTGAAGGCCTTGTTTTCACTCCAGATTTTTCCATCTCCCACCCAAATGGCTGATTCACAGGAAGAGTAGTTTAATGTACAAACATTGTCGACAAATGGAAATGTAATGAAGAAAAGGATGGGCAAGATACCATTTAAATATATGATGCTTGGTTAAACAGGATGGCACTGCACATTTCACATATATTATGGCTGGCTAAAAGACATGAGACTGCATAATTCCCATATATGATATAGAAACTAAACAGGTGGCATTACAGAACATGTCTAAACTAAGCAGATGACATATATGATGTCAAAAGTAGGCACTGCAAGGCAACATATGCATGATATGACTAACATCATCATGCCAAGGTAGAGCAAACACCTTGGGGGTAAATAGGAGTGGTCAGCGGCGTATGAATCCGCCTCAGAACAGATATCTTCCTCTGGATTACAATCTGGAGAGGGGTGGGGAGGGTTTGCCATTGAACCCACCATGGAGCGATGTGTGCACGACATTGTATTGCCGCGCAAAACTCTTCTCTTTTTCTCTACATGTTCAGCATGACTGTGTACAATATCTGACATGCATACGAAAAAATATGGTGAGATTATGTAAGGAGAGCATGCAGAAATTTAGAGTGATGGTAACAACCAGTGGATCGATGTTTTTCCATTGAACCAAAATAGCCCTAATGGATTGACGTGAATGTATAGTAATAAGTGATGCAACAAGTGTACAACCTCTTTGCCGTAGTCATGTCGACCTCAGCATCATTGGGTTGGTCGCTGAAGCAGTTGAGGCAGAGGTGGCTGTCGGAGGTGTGGAGGAAGATTTGATGAATCTGTAGACGGCATCCAGGGCACTGCTCTGTTGTGATGGATCGTTCTGTCGTTGGAGCAGCTCCGGTGAGCCGTAAGACGTCAAGGCTGAAGCAGCACAAGACAGACATCGTCAATCTCAAGTGGGATTATAATAGCATCTCCAATATATGATGTGAAATGGATGTAAAATTAACATCACCAAAAATCACTTGACTACAACAGATGAGGTAAAAACTATTGACTCTGAACTTAACTGTCGAAACCGAAATTTACTGTGGAATCTGAATGCTACTGTCGAAACTGAATGCAATGGTAGCAGAGAGGCACTTGACATGTAGTTTAGGGAGGGCCTGCAGTTCATCTTCAACCTGCACCCCCCTGAGCCGCCAGCCACCACCAGCCGAACCGCCGGCCCCAGCGCCGCCTCGCCGCCCCGAAACAACTCACCACCGCCGCCCCGGCCAGCCCTCTAGGCCCCCCGCCCCCACCCCGAACCCTAAGATAGATAGTGGGGTACCTCTCCGGCGAGCCCCCGTCCCCGCTGCGGGTGGTTCTTCCTTAACTCCGGCGAGCCCCCCAACCCTTGAAAATCGACTGACCCAAAAGTCGATTCAGTCGACTGAAGTGTGGCTTAATCAGAGCAGAGCGGCAGCACGAGCGAGGGGGAGAGCAGCATCAGCAGCTGGGCGAGCGAGCGATCGAGCGAGAGCCGGAGCAGCAGCAGTAGATCCGGCTGGTATGGCCGCCGCCGCCGAAGGGGCTTCGCACTGGGGGAGAGCCACCGTTGAGATGTCGCCCGCGGCGCTGGCTTCAAGGTAGCCGCTCCATGGGGGTGCGGGATGGAGCACCGTCGGCGCCGGGAGGTCGAGTCAAGGAGAAGGTGCGATGCGATGAGGGTACAACCTCTTTGGTGGCGCCGAGTAGGCCTCGGCTTCGTCTGAGGAGTCGGTGAGGATGCTGCGGTTCTGGTGGAGCAGGTTAAGGCGGCGTTGTGGGGATGGAGCAGCCGCGATAGACGAGGAGATCGTCGGAGCAGCTCCTTGGAGGTGGAGGACGGGGCGGCTGAACCGACGGGACGGCGAGATGGATGACGGATCCTCATCCGGGGAGGTGGACGAGGGACGTCGAGCTGTTGCGGTGGACGACGTCGTCGGGGAAGAGGCTCCGGCTGGGCAGCGGTGACGTGGCGGACGGAGGAGGGTGGGGTTTCGCGGCTGGAGCGGAGAGGTTATGGCGGCCTGGGATTTTGAATGGCAAAAAGGGGGCGATGGGAGGGGGTGAAGCATGACTTAGGAATGCGCTTGTCCAAAATGTAGGGTGTGTTACAAAAGTACCCCCCACCGATTTGAACTAGCGGCCCTTTCGGCTCAGGGTTAGAAGGGGGATTTTGCGTGTCGGGATTTGGCAGCTGGAGGGAGTTTTCGCGCGTGTTGTAATTTCGGGATAGCAAGGCGCGGGTTGTGAAGGCGCCAGTTTTGGGAGCACGATATCTGAATTTTCGGGATATAACAAGATGCGGGTTGAATTTTAGGGACAAGCCTAACATGTAGTAATATTGTACTTGTACGTACCAAATCAATTCGCACTTCCCTCAACCAAAAAGAAAACGAAAAAAATAAAACTATTCACACCACCCAAAGAGAGAGTCTTGCCCCGTTTTACTATACAAATGCTATTCAAAGCTACTCCCTCCTTCCATCTATATAGGGCCTAATGCGTTTTTCGATGCTAACTTTGACCAAATATTAGAGCAATGATATATGACATGCAACTTACACAAAGCACACCGTTAAATTCGTCTGTGAAAGGTTCTTTCAATGATATAATTTTCACATTGTGCATGTCATGTACTATTAATCTTGTCAATAGTCAAAGGCGGTCTTAAAAATCTCATTACGCCCTATATAGATGGAAGGAGGGAGTATGAATCCATGTTATGTCCGATTAAATTTTTTCGCTTGTTGTATAATGCATGTAACCTACTCATACCAACATTTTAGTGCATTCCAAATGTCTATACTACTGCTGCAATTGGAACTAAATTTGAATTCGTTTCTCTATTTCAATAAGAATCTACAATCATGATTGTTGCCAACTTCAACCATCATAGTTTCCTTGCTATCCGCCAGATATAAATCAGACGGCCTATAATGCAGGATGGCAGGCACATCATCATCAACAACTCTGTTTTTTATAAGAGTAAAGATAAAACATATTAAATGTAGTATACCATGTTCATAACCACACCATGTGTATCACCGTTATATATATTCACACATCCGTCGGTTTGAAACACTATGATAAATTCTTCAAATATCCGAATTCGCTTTTCATAATGAAGTATATATGATCTCTATTCGTCTTTTACACCCACACAACCCTCTTATCTTTGTAGCTAGCTCTAACTTTCTCTTGTGCATGCACACGCCCGCATCCCTCTCACCCTCCTTCAGCATTCTCTAGCTCCATCGCGCAAATTCGTCTTTTCACTTTAGGTCATTCACCCATGGTGTGTGTAGGCCCCCCAGCTCCTTCTTTACGGCACACATCGATCGATATGCCTCTCTAGCCAGGTGTGCCTAGCACAAACACAAGCTTCCCCTCTTCTCTTGTCACCGTCCATGCCTCACTCCCACCACTCTTTTCATCATTCTCGTACTCGCACACTCCTCCCCCTTGATTTAGTATGCCTCTCGTACCACCTCCTACATGCATCCCTCTCTCTCTATCCTTCTCCTCGTGCCTCATTTGCTTCTAACACACACATGCATGTATACCGATCGATCTCCCAACATATACCTAGATCGACTTTAACTACCCCCCCATCGATCGACGTACCTCACAAGTTATGCCTCTCCTTTCTCTTACAAAGGGCGATTGATCTTCCTATGTAGTTACGTCTGCTTACCATAGCCACATCGTCCCCCCTCATCATTCGTGCATGCCTCCTGACCCGTCTCTCACACGCACGTGCACAGACAACAAGCAGCCATCTCCTCTCTTATTGATATTGCGGGCGTGCCCTCCGTTTGTCTAGCAAGCCTATCCCACCATTTGTTAGAAGCAACTCCACTACCACCCCCTCCAACACTCTAGCTCTGTCTCTCTCCCAACCTTATTCATCTCCTGCACATATGCATGGATGCCGATCGATCTCCCTTAATACACGAGGCAGATCGATCTCCTTAATACATGAGGTAGGCCTCTCTCCTCCTCCACACATATACCAGCCATTGTACCTCTATAGTTAATTGGGCCTCCCTCTTCCCCCACCACACACCGATAGTCGAGCGCTGCAGGTAGGTATCCATGCCACAGAGACAAACTGCACATGTCCCATCTCACATTCCAGTAGGCCAGCCACTCTATATCTTTGACATGGGCACACACAAATTCGATGGCACTCTTTATCGATCGCGCGCGCACACACACACACATCATCCCTCTCTTCAATTCTATGGACACCTCAAGCCGATGATACCTCCACTCTCTTCTCGTGGATCGCCCCCTCTATATATATGTTATATCCAGGACTCTATTTCACACACATTGCATATGTTCAATTTTTTGATTGACCCCCCCACAAAAAAAAACTCTCAAGAACCCACACACTATATCTCTCTAGGTTTGTATCTCTCTCACACAACCCCACGTAGGTGGTGTATGTATACAAGAAGATAATAGGTGCACCATGCACGTACTCACGCTTCATGCCCAGCCACACCCGCACGGGTACACAGTGGAGCTCATTTCTCCGCAGAAGCTGAATTTGTTTTTGAAACATCAAGTGGCCAGAGACTCGAAAACTTATTTGCCCATTAGTGACTTGTCAGGGCGGTGGATTTTAGTTTGTATGATAATGCTGCATCCACCTAAAGTAACGAAAGTTCTTACGTAAACTTCCTAGTAATTCCCTCTTCGTAGGTGCAGCATTACTCCTAACATTTGTAATATCAGTTTGAAACTTGTAATATTGCCGTGTCCTATTCCTGTGTTTTCAAAATCCTGCGAATCAAACAGGTCCTGAGTTGGTGATGATGTTGTGCCTCCCATCTTTCACCAATAGCCATCGGATCTAGATCTGACGCATACAAACCAAGCTTCTCCATTTTTGTAAAAAGATGCCCGCACTTGTTCCCTATTTACAAACAACTCCTTGTCTCTCACAGTCAGCCTCATCTCCTCCCCACCACATCTAGGGGTAGAAGGCTGTGGAAAAATCTGGCGCGATGGCCGCTGCCGGAGCCGTCCACCCCCAATCTTGGTGTTCCGTGCAATGCACGGGCATCTACGCATGGGAAATTATGTCGAACAGGGCTAGTTGTAAGCAGGCTAGCTCTACAGCCATGATGATAGTGACTGCAGACGGTGAGGCTGACTATGGTATGTCGAACACGACGCCTATACTCAGGTGTCATCTCCGGTGCAGGGTCTTGTCACTTCACTGTGAGGAGCAACACGTAATAATTTGACCAACGGGTAGTACAATGCTAGTACTCCTACTACTACATTGGTAGTACTACTACTAGTACTAGTAGCACCACCGTCTGGATTTAGGAGTACTACCACGTCCATCTGGATTTTAGTATTTGACTAGCAATATCTAGTAATGCATGTCACCAAAAATGTACTACTCCCTCTGTAAATAAATACATGGTGTTTTATTCCTATCGGCGAGAGAACTTAATGTTTTTTGCTACTCCTAACTAGAGTACTAATAGGATTACATGCAATGAACTAAACACTGCATGTCATGTTTGGTAGTCTCAAGTCATTGAAAGCATGCACGGCCCACATCTCTCATTGGTTGATATGTCACGAAATAAGAAACAAGGAGGGAGTTAATGCACCATGCCTAAGTATTTTGGGATTATTTGGTTTTCGTATGGTGACTTACACAACATTTTTGTTTACATGCATTAACATTTTATTAGTTAAATCAAAGGTCAAAACTTGGCGCAAAATGCAACGGGGACCAATAAACCAGTAAACATCAAACTTCTCTCGTTTGGCCCCAACTAGAGGTCCGGTGAGATGACTATACTGCACCGGCACGGAGGGGGACGCAACTTCATTGACTTACAGCCACTGCCTTTGGGTGAATGATACATGGCCCTAGGGGGTGGCTCGCCCGCCTATCATACAGCCAAAGGCAGGTGCAGTAGAGGGCCGAGGAGTAGTATGAAATCCTACGCACCTACGCACGCTAACCAAGGGCTAAGTGATCACTCGAATCGCACGATCAGTTGACTAGAAGCTCTACTAGACCCATGGAGGCGATGAGCGCGAGTGTCGGCGTTCTGGGAACGGGGGTCCCCAGACTTGCCTGCCTGCGGCCTCCGGCGTGGCTCAAAGGGGGGCCAAGCACGGCCCGTCTTCATCAACACAGACCCAAGACCCTCGCGAGGGGCCAAGCCTCGCGGGGCGGATGACACGGAGCTTCCTCAGGCACGGCCTCATCAGGCTGGCTCGCGAGGAGGCAGAGAGATCAAGGCGGGGTACCTCACGAGGTGCCCGTGACGCAAGCCATGACGACCAAAGGCACCAGGTGGGCGCCAGCCACGTAGTGTCCTCCTTTCCTCTTTGGTGCAAAGGAAGCAAGCGCAGGCGAGAGCATCAAGCAAAGGCACCCGTTTCGGTGCAACGAGACCAAGACCAGTCCAACGGCAGGGAGGAAGTCATTGTGGAGCCCAAGCCAGCGTCACTACCAGAGCCTTTGGCAGGCGAGGACCAACTTTAGTCAGGATAAGTGTACCAGATGTTCCCCTCCAAAATGGCCAATTGTTGGCGCCCTTCCCGCTCAATATTTGGGAAGAGGCCCAGGCCTTTGCCTATAAATAGGACTAGCCACCCACAGAAAAGGGGGATCGAGATCGGATCGCAATCGAGAAGAGAGAGAGAGAAGGGTGACTGAACTCCTCCTAGCAGTTCGTCGCCCCAGCCAAGAACAGACCCTCGCGAGGCTGTTCTTCCTTCTATTGCTCATCATCATCAGCCCAAGAGGCAATCCACCACACCACACACTGGAGTAGGGTATTACACCACAATGGTGGTCCGAACCAGTATAAACCATGTGTCTCTTGTGCTGTTCTTTCCATAGCTTAGTTCTTAGCGAGGCGGAGGGGTGCACGTAGGTAGAAGGCGAAATCTCCATGCGCACCCCAGTGTTCGAACCTCAAGGGTCTGCCGGAACCCGAAATCCGACATTTGGCGCGCCAGGTAGGGGTGCACCGGAGTTCTCCCTTCTGCCACCGCCATGACCTGCCTCGCGATGAGTAGCGCGTCGCCCGCTCAGGCCGCCAGCGCCAGCACGGGGGCCAGGGGCTCCGAGCCCTGGTCCCAGCCCTGCAACGGGTACGGTGGCCGGACAAGTTCAAGCCAACGATGCCGCCGTGCTACAGCGGCGCGACTGATCCGCTGGCCTTCTTGCTGGCGTACGAGGAGGCCATCCTCAAAGCTAGAGGTGACGATAGGGTCATGGCCAACTGGCTCCCCACGGCCCTCACCGGCGCTCCACGCGCATGGCTGCTCCACCTGCCGGCAGCCTCCGTGGCCTCTTGGGAAGAGCTCCGCAGCCTCTTCCCCGCCCACCACGCTACACAAACACCCCCGGTCGTCGCGGTCCTCCTGGGCGGCTCGCAGGCGCCGCCTACAAGTCACCACGTCAAGTCATTCATCCGCCGGGTCAGCGCCGCTTCCACGTGGCAGGGGGCTCTCCCGGACCGGGCGGCGCCCAAGGCCGGCCTGACCTTCAGCTCGGAGGACCACCCCTCCAACTCGGCCTGCTCGGGTGCGCTCCCCATGCTGTGCACCCCTACCATCTGCCAGGTGGCCATCACCAGAACTCTCATTGATGGCGGTGCGGGCCTCAGCATGCTCTCGGTTGAGGCCTTCAACCTCCTCTGCATACCCCTGGAACGGCTGCAACCCAGCCGGCCCTTCTCAGGCGTTGGGGGCGGATCATCCAGCTCCTTGGGACAGATCCGGCTCCCAGTGACCTTCGGCACCTACAACAACTTCCGCATGGAGCTGGTCGACTTCAACATCGCCCCCATCGGCCTCCCCTACAACGCCATCCTCGGCTACCCAGCGCTGGCCCAGTTCATGGCCGCGACGCACCCGGCGTACAACCTCATGATGATGCCCGGGAGTAGCGGTGTCCTCACCGTGCACGGGGACACTGGAGACGCACTGCGAGTGCTCAAGCTCGCCTTCAAGACGGCGGCGTCGGCACAGCCAGCCGACTCGGAGACCCCCGAACCCAAGGGGGCTGCACCCGCCAAGAAGAAACAGTTATTCACCCAAGACAAGGCAGAAACCAAACAGATACCCGTCGATGAGGACGGGTCCACCCATGCCACTTTCACCATAGGCGCCAACCTCGAGCCCGAGCAGGAGGAGGCCCTGGTCAGGTTCCTGCGCGCAAACAAGAAGGTATTCGCTTGGGAGCCTGACCAGTTAGCGGGGATCCCTAGGAGCGTAATCGAGCATCACCTCAACGTGTGCCCCAACGTGCGCCCTGTGAAGCAGAAGGCAAGGCGGCAGTCCACAGAAAAGCAGGCCTTCATCGTCCAAGAGACCTGCAAACTAGAAGCCGCTGGGGTCATTCACGAGGTCCGATACCCGGATTGGTTGGCCAACCCTGTCGTTGTACCAAAGAAGGGAGGGAAGGAGCGCATGTGTGTCGACTTCACCAACCTCAACAAGGCATGCCCGCAAGATCCGTTCCCGCTCCCCCACATCGACCAGATCGTCGATTCCACCGCAGAATGCGACCTGCTATGCTTCTTGTATGCCTTCTCTAGGTATCACCAGATCAATATGGCGGTAGAAGACGCCGAAAAGACAGCCTTCCTAACCCCGTGTGGGGTGTACTGCTACACGTGCATGCCATTCGGGCTGTGTAACGCAGGGGCGGCCTTTTAGTGGCTGATGCACATCACCTTGGGCCCACAGCTCGGGAAGAATGTTGAGGCTTACGTCGATGACATTGTGGTGAAGTCTCGGGAGGCCAGGACCCTGATACAAGACCTGGAGGAAACCTTCGTGAGCCTCAACGTAGTGAACCTGTGAAAGTGCAACTATCCCTAGGTGGTTTTGGTAATTCATAACAACATATAGCTCATTGAGCTAATGCTATTCCAAGATGACTATTTCAGGAAAGCTCAATGATTGGCATGGCATGGATGTGAAAGTGGAACCCTCAAAAGATTGGCTCAAGCTCAAAAGCTCAAGACTCTTCATTTTATATTTTAGTGATCCAAGATCACATTGAGTCTTTAGGAAAAGCCAATACTATCAAGGAGGGATGAGGTGTTGCTTAATGAGCCTCTTGCTTCATGTGCTTAGTGATATGCTCCAAAACCCTCAACTACTTTCCCATATCCACATATGACCTAAACCCTAAGCCAAACTCGGTCCTATCGATTCTTTCTATTCGGCGCCACCGAGTTTCACTTGTCATAAGCCACTGCCAAACCCTAGCAATTCGGTTCTACCGATAGGGATCTCGGTCTCACCGAGATGGGATTGCAAACTCTCTGTTTCCCTTTCGTAACTTTTTGGTCTCACCGAAAGAGCGAATCGGTCCCACCGAGATTGCAGTGTAAACTCTTTGTTTCCTTTTTGTAACTTTTCGGTCTCACCGAAAGAGCAAATCGGTCCCACCGAGTTTACCTGACCAACTCTCTGGTTAGCTTATTACCAAACTCGGTCTCACCGAGTTTGTGTAATCGGTCTCACCGAGATTACGTTATGCCCAAACCCTAACCATATCGGTCCTACCGAGTTGCATGTCAGTCCCACCGAAAATCTCTAACGGTCACTAGGTTTACCTTTTCGGTTCGACCGAGTTTGTTGATTCGGTCCCACCGAGATTGGAAAACTGTGTGTAACGGTTGGATTTTGTGTGGAGGCTATATATACCCCTCCACCTCCTCTTCATTCGTGGAGAGAGCCATCAGAACACATACACAATTCCAACTCATATGTTCCGAGAGAGAACCACCTACTCATGTGTTGAGACCAAGATATTCCATTCCTACCATATGAATCTTGATCTCTAGCCTTCCCCAAGTTGCTTTCCACTCAAATCTTCTTTCCACAAAATCCAAATCCTATGAGAGAGAGTTGAGTGTTGGGGAGACTATCATTTGAAGCACAAGAGCAAGGAGTTCATCATCAACACACCATTTGTTACTTCTTGGAGAGTGGTGTCTCCTAGATTGGCTAGGTGTCACTTGGGAGCCTCCGACAAGATTGTGGAGTTGAACCAAGGAGTTTGTAAGGGCAAGGAGATCGCCTACTTCATGAAGATCTACCGCTAGTGAGGCAAGTCCTTCGTGGGCGATGGCCATGGTGGGATAGACAAGGTTGCTTCTTTGTGGACCCTTCGTGGGTGGTTGCTTCTTCGTGGACCCTTCATGGGTGGAGCCCTCCGTGGACTTGCGCAACCATTACCCTTCGTGGGTGGAGCCCTCCGTGGACTCGCGCGACCGTTACCCTTCGTGGGTTGAAGTCTCCATCAACGTGGATGTAGGATAGCACCACCTATCCGAACCACGGGAAAAACATCCGTGTCTCCAATTGCGTTTGAATTCTCCAAACCCTTCCCTTTACATTCTTGCAAGTTGCATGCTTTACTTTCCGCTGCCAATATACTCTTTGCATGCTTGCTGTAATTGTTTGATGATTGCTTGACTTGTCCTACAATAGCTAAAATCTGCCAAGAACTAAAATTGGGAAAAGGTTAAGTTTTTATTTGGTCAAGTAGTCTAATCACCCCCCTCTAGACATACTTTCGATCCTACAAGTGGTATCAGAGCTTTGTTCTCCATTTGCTTTGATCTCCGTAGCTTTTGGTGGTCATAGCCTTGGTTTCACAACCTAGGAGAGTATGGTGTCTAGCGAGGGAAATTATCACCGTAGAGGTCCTTACTTTGATGGTACTAATTTTGCTAGTTGGAAGCATAAAATGAAAATGCATATTCTTGGACATAACCCCGCCGTTTGGGCTATTGTGTGTGTTGGTTTGCAAGGTGACTTCTTTGATGGGAAAGAACCAAACCGTGAAGCTACCGCGGATGAGTTGAAGATGTTGCAATACAATGCTCAAGCTTGTGATATTCTCTTCAACGGATTGTGCCCCGAAGAATTCAACAAAATCAGCCGTCTTGAGAATGCAAAGGAAATTTGGGACACTTTGATTGATATGCACGAAGGTACCGACTCTGTCAAGGAATCCAAGTTGGATGTGCTTCAAAGTCAACTTGACAAGTTCAAAATGAAGGATGGTGAAGGTGTCGCTGAAATGTACTCTAGGCTTGCTCTCATCACAAATGAGATTGCCGGCTTAGGAAGTGAAGAGATGACCGATAGATTCATCATCAAGAAGATTCTAAGAGCCTTGGATGGAAAATATGATACCGTGTGCACATTGATCCAAATGGTGCCCAATTACAAAGATCTCAAGCCAACGGAGGTGATTGGAAGAATTGTTGCTCATGAGATGTCACTTAAGGATAAAGAGGAACTTCACAACAAATCAAGTGGTGCCTACAAAGCCTCGTGTGAAGCCCCTACATCATCAAGTGAGAAACAACACTTCAATGAAGAATTGAGCTTAATGGTGAAGAACTTCAACAAGTTCTACAAGAGTAGAAGCAAAGATAGAAGCTT
Organism: Triticum urartu; assembly: GCF_056163025.1. Classification (NCBI taxonomy): domain Eukaryota; kingdom Viridiplantae; phylum Streptophyta; class Magnoliopsida; order Poales; family Poaceae; genus Triticum; species Triticum urartu. The sequence goes on from NC_141879.1 coordinate 583,401,221, forward strand.
CAAGTCAAGGTCCTACAATGACAAAAGATCTTCTAGTCGAGAGCGAAACTGCTACAGTTGTGGAAGACCCGGACACTATTCCAATGAGTGTACGGCTCCCTACAAGAGAAGAGAAGATTCTCCAAAAGGAAGAAGCAAAGAATAACCACCAAGAGAGAGAAGGAGTAGAGATGATCGTTATGAACGAAGATACTCACGGAGAAGCAAGGATTCGGAAAGGAAGGAAAAATCATCAAGGAGCTACACAAGACGAAGACATCAAGCTCATGTTGGTGAATGGGTATCCGGCTCCGACTCCTACAGCCACTCCGAGAGAAGTTATCACTCCGACTCCAAAGATACTCAAGATGAAGGTGTTGCCGGTCTAGCACTTGTGTCAACCAACTCCTACGACATATTAGACTCACCAAATGAAGGAATTGGAAGATGCTTCATGGCCAAAGGTCCTAAGGTAACACACCCCGAGTATGTTGATTTCAATAGTGATGAAGATGACTTGTTAGGTGATGATTTGCTTGTTGACAACTCTAGTGATGAATACTATGATGAAACGTCAATTAATCATGCTAATCAAGATAAAACGAATGACAATGATAAGGAGAAGATTGAGGCTCTAACTAAAGAACTAAACACTCTTAAGTTAGCTCATGAAACTATCTTCGAAGATCATCGAGAACTTTTAAGAGCTCATGAGAAATTACGCTTTGAAAAGCTCAATCTTGAGCAAGAGCATGAGTTCTTAAAAGCAATCAATGATGATCTCCGCAAGAAAAGTTCTTCTTACATTGCCAAGCGTTTACTCTTATCCACTTACATGCCTCAAGTCAAATCTAGTAACAAGAACAAGAAAGATTCTTCCTCTAGCAGTAACAATGATCATGCTAAATCCAATATTGTTGCTTCTAGTAGTTCTCTTGATTCCACTAATGATTCTCTTAGCCAAGTTACACTTGAGCAAGAAAATAGCTTATTGAAGGGAATTATAGAGAAAGGAGTGTACAAAAGCCTTGCCGGGAGTAAGCAATTCGAGGAAATTGTGCACAAGCAAGGAATGCACCGGAAGAATCAAGGTGTTGGTTTTGAACAAAAGTTCAATGCCAATGGAGTTGAGTGGGAAGAAGATCAATACCCCAAGACAAAGTTTGTTCCTCAACAAGAGAAGTATGATACTTCTTTCAAGGGGACACAAGCTCAAGATGATCTTCCACCACAAGACTACAAGCAAAAAGGCAAGGACAAGCTTCAAGAGGAAATTGATGCATTTGAAGAAGCTCCTAAGACCTTAGTCAAGTGGATTCCCAAGACTACTTCAAGTTCCACTTCATCAAGTATGACTAAAACTCCAAGGATTCCCATCAAGATGGTGTGGATCCAAAAGAAGAAGAACTAGAGAGTTCTTGAGGGTGACTCCGCCAACATACTTCACTCTTATCATTTTGGCAAGAACAAGTGCAATCAACTTCCACATCTTGCACTAGTTCAAGGAGTCACAAAACCTCTTGTTGGTAAGACAAGGGACAAGGTAACCTAAAAGTTTTCATGGACATCATCTTGTGTGTGCATCACTCTATGTCTATGGATATCCTTGTTTGTTCCTTGTGGGACTAACCCATGTAGGTATTGAAAGTGCAATTCACTCAAATGGATAGCTCCAAGTGATCTACATCAACATTGAGCATCCACATCTTCAACATCTACATGAAGTCATCATCGACAAAACCCGAGGTTAGTTCATCCCTCTAAGGGGGGGATATCACATCTAGGGGGAGCTTTACTCTAAGACTTGAGCTAAAGCAACTCTAAAGATGTGAACACAACAATGCTTTATGTAAAAGTGGTAACCCCACTTGAGCTTAAATGATGAGTATGACCTATGATCAAGTGTTCTCACTTGACTCCTAAGTCAATATACTCATATATAGATGACCTTGTCATCGCAAATTGCTTGATAGATGCTAGAATTGGTTGTGCATGCCTTGTCACATATTTCATTTGCCATCTTATTGTGTGAGCATGCTGGTTGCATATTTTACTCATTCGAGGACATCCACTTGTTGTTTTGATTGTTTGGTTTTATTTCCTTTTGCCAAGTGGATGGACAAGAATGCCTAAGAACCTCCTCTAGCTATCTATGCTTTTCTCGTCTCAAACTCTATTCATGCTACATCACAAAATTTGATCAAGTCAGATTCGAACCACTCTGTGTGAGGAGCGCTCGGAGTCCCCGATTCGTCATAGACTTAAACTTCCAAAACCTCTTTATGATTCTCGGTCTGACCGATACCCTACTTTTGGTCCTACCGAGATCATTAAGTTGATCTAGGTTTTCGATCTCGGTGCAACCGATTTGAACCATTCGGTTACACCGAGTTGCAACAACTGTATACAGTTTTGCATCTCGGTGCCACCGAGTTGTTCCACTCGGTCACACCGACAGGGTCGGGCTATATATAGTCACGGGCAAAAATTTGGAAATTTCTCCGAACCCCTTCGCCCGCGCGATAGCCTGCTCTGCCAACTTGGTCTCCGGATCGTCTCCTCGCTGCCAGCCGCCTCCAGTCGCTGGTCTCCGTTGCCGTCAACGGAAATTCAACCCCGCCGCTGCCGCCGTAGCGAGTCTCCGCCGAACTAGGGTATGGACTCGATCTTTGTGCTATTCCCCAATCCAATTCTTAGCACATTGTGATCATCATGATTCTTGCCACGTTTGTTAAACTTCTATCCAGTCAATGAACTCGTAGATTAGGTTTAATTCGAAAATTTTAGGGTTAGGTTTCCGCCGAAACCATCTCGGACCCACCGAGTTGAAAAACTCGGTCCCACCGATTTGGCTTATGCCATTGCACAAGTGAGACTCGGTCTGACCGAGAATTACTTATCGGTGTGACCGATTTTGGAACTCTGTGAAACCCTAGCAGTCTCGGTGCCACCGAACTGTGACTCGGTCTGACCGAGTTCACTAGTTTAGGTGCCAAAACTGCTTCGGTATCACCGAGTTTAGAAATCGGTAGATCCGAGATGCTTTCAGTGGGAAACTAAAACTAAGTTTTTGAATTATTCTTTTGCAAAATCTCTGCATTTTGTGACGCTTATCCACTCTATCTCATCTATAACCTATTCACAGGGTCAGCAGTCAGAGTTTGCATCATGTCAGACCAAAGTGATAGCCAGAACTTGTCAGAGCAGCAAGTGCAGATGAGTGAGGGCACTAGTCCCTCAAGTTCCTCAGATGATGGCAGCAGGAGCACCCCTAGCAATCTGCCTAAAGCTGCCACAAGACAGAGAAAGAAGAGAACCTCAGACTCAGAAGATGAGGATTATGTGGCAGAAGAGGAAGCAACTTCCAAGAGAGTTGAGCCAGCACAGGGCATAAAACCAGGGATGAAGATCAAAAGGCCAGCAGGCAGGCAGCCTATGTCAAAGGCCAGAGCTTCAACTGAGAAGCCCACTCCCATTGAGCCAGTTGCTGCTGAAGGCAAGAAGAGTAAAGAAAGGGTGAAGAAAACTTTAGCCAGAGTGCTTGGCAAGGCTTCTGTCATGGAAGATGAGGAGGAAGAAGAAGAGGTAGCTGCACCAGCACCTAAGGCACCCAAGCTGATGGGTGATGCCATAAGAACAGGGGCAGCTGCTTCCAAGGCCAAGCCAGCTCCAAAGCCAAAGCCAAAGAGGAACACAAGAAGCATTCTAGCTACTGAGAAGAACAAGGCCCCAGTGCCTGAAGCTGCAGAAGAAGAAGAAGAGAATGTTCTTAGAAAGCTCAAGCCCAAGATCCCAGACCACAACGATGCTCATCCTGTGGCTGAGGATATGAAACTCAGGAGAAATTCAGGGCTCCGGAAGTGGAGAGAAGCAGACCCGTATGCTTCAAGGAGAAGCACTGCAGTTGACTACAGGTTTCACACCAAGGAGCAGCAAGACTTTTATGAGACAGTGCTGCTAGACAAGAAGCCAATTGTCTGTGATATGAGATGGGTTGATTGGCAATACATCAAGGACAACGAAGAGTACTACCCTGGAGTGCAGGACAGCTTCAAGGCATGTGGAGTAGAGGACTTTGTTGGGCAGAAGCTCACAAAGTGGAACGAGGAACTCATCATGCAGTTCTACTCCACAGCCCATTTCTATCCAGATGGCAGGATTGTATGGATGTCAGAGGGTACAAGGTACCAGTCTACAGTTGCTGAATGGGCTCAGCTGATTAATGCCCCAGAAGAGCACGACGATGACTTGGACATTTATGCCAAGAAGAAGATGGACCACAACTCAATGTCAAACATGTACAAGGAGATTCCAAATGAAGCACTTGATACGTTCAAGTTTGGCTCAGTACACTATCTTCTGTCAGGGCTACCAACCATCAACTGGATTCTTAGGCACACCCTATTGCCCAAGTCTGGAGATCACACGATGATCAGGGGCCACGCGATCAACTTGCTTCATATCTTTGACGTGCCACAGAAATTCAAAGTCATGAGCCTTATGATTGAAACAATCAAGAGGACATCAGCAGACCAGAAGAGGAGCTGTGGATATGCCCCACAGATTCAGGAGCTCATCAACTCTAAGATGGGCACGGGCATATACTTATTGGACAAGGAACACCTGCCCATCCGTCCATACTTTGAAGATAATCAAGTGGTCATGACTGAGAATGAGCCATCATCTGCCCAAGCACAAGCCAAGAAGGAGAAGGCGAGGAAGGAGAAAGCTGCCAAGATGCCTACTCAAGAGGAGGCATCTGAATATTTCCTGAAAACCAAACAAGAGCAGCTTGGTTACTTGATTGCATCCACCCTGCGGATTGAGCAAGGACTAGCCACCCTAACTCAGAACCAGGCAAGCTTAGAGAGGATCATGGAACAAAAGTTCTATGACTTGGATGTCAAAGTGACAGAGATTCAGACTGCAGTGGAGCAGCTCCAGGATGACATGCAGGAGAGGAGAGGCAAGACTACAACTGATGCCTTTGCCAGAGTGCCACGAGGTCCGAGGTCGTCTGTAGTGCCAGTTGCTGACCCCAGAGCCACCATGTCTGCACCAGCTACAGCCTCAGTTCCACCAGCTCCAGCGTCCACTTCAGCCTCGACTCCGACCACGTCTACAGAAGGCTTCGTCCTTGGAGTGCTCCGGACTCCACCACCACCTGAAGATCAAGCCTGAGTGTCGACTTAGCACTATGCATTTTCTAGGAACTTTTTGGTAACTTGTTGCCAAAGGGGGAGAAAATGTATAGATCATAGGCTTCGAGAGAGAGTGTTGCTTTTAGTGTTGCTTTTATTCTCTCTTGTTTTATCTGGTGGTTTTTCGAACTTTGTTTGCTTTTGTGTGAGATACTATGTCATTGCTCGTGAGACATTGATGATCATGTGTTTGATCATAAGCTACACTTAATGTGTGCTTAATATTATCATCTTATCTATCTTATGTGATCATTCACTATTCTTGGTGATGAGTGCATGTATTTCATTCTTATCATTTTAAGCGCTCCACCTAGATGTATGTGACATGGAAGAGTAACCCATGACTCTAACTCTTTGTGCATTTGCAGTCCAAAGCAAATTTTAAATATGCACAAATTTAGGGGGAGCTCTTACTTGTCACATACTTCTCAAAGCAACGATATATTTCATGCTTATTATCATTTGTCGAAGCTTTGATCTATATGTTGTCATCAATTACCAAAAAGGGGGAGACTGAAAGTGCAACTATCCCTAGGTGGTTTTGGTAATTCATAACAACATATAGCTCATTGAGCTAATGCTATTCCAAGATGACTATTTCAGGAAAGCTCAATGATTGGCATGGCATGGATGTGAAAGTGGAACCCTCAAAAGATTGGCTCAAGCTCAAAAGCTCAAGACTCTTCATTTTATATTTTAGTGATCCAAGATCACATTGAGTCTTTAGGAAAAGCCAATACTATCAAGGAGGGATGAGGTGTTTCTTAATGAGCCTCTTGCTTCATGTGCTTAGTGATATGCTCCAAAACCCTCAACTACTTTCCCATATCCACATATGACCTAAACCCTAAGCCAAACTCGGTCCTACCGATTCTTTCTATCCGGTGCCACCGAGTTTCACTTGTCATAAGCCACTGCCAAACCCTAGCAATTCGGTTCCACCGAGTTTACCTAACCAACTCTCTGGTTAGCTTATTACCAAACTCGGTCTCACCGAGTTTGTGTAATCGGTCTCACCGAGATTACGTTATGCCCAAACCCTAACCATATCGGTCCTACCGAGTTGCATGTCAGTCCCACCGAAAATCTCTAACGGTCACTAGGTTTACCTTTTCGGTCCAACCGAGTTTGTTGATTCGGTCCCACCGAGATTGGAAAACTGTGTGTAACGGTTGGATTTTGTGTGGAGGCTATATATACCCCTCCACCTCCTCTTCATTCGTGGAGAGAGCCATCAGAACACATACACAATTCCAACTCATATGTTCCGAGAGAGAACCACCTACTCATGTGTTGAGACCAAGATATTCCATTCCTACCATATGAATCTTGATCCCTAGCCTTCCCCAAGTTGCTTTCCACTCAAATCTTCTTTCCACAAAATCCAAATCCTATGAGAGAGAGTTGAGTGTTGGGGAGACTATCATTTGAAGCACAAGAGCAAGGAGTTCATCATCAACACACCATTTGTTACTTCTTGGAGAGTGGGTCTCCTAGATTGGCTAGGTGTCACTTGGGAGCCTCCGACAAGATTGTGGAGTTGAACCAAGGAGTTTGTAAGGGCAAGGAGATCACCTACTTCGTGAAGATCTACCGCTAGTGAGGCAAGTCCTTCGTGGGCAATGGCCATGGTGGGATAGACAAGGTTGCTTCTTCGTGGACCCTTCGTGGGTGGTTGCTTCTTCGTGGACCCTTCGTGGGTGGAGCCCTCCGTGGACTCACGCAACCATTACCCTTCGTGGGTGGAGCCCTCCGTGGACTCGCGCGACCGTTACCCTTCGTGGGTTGAAGTCTCCATCAACGTGGATGTAGGATAGCACCACCTATCCGAACCACGGGAAAAACATCCGTGTCTCCAATTGCGTTTGAATTCTCCAAACCCTTCCCTTTACATTCTTGCAAGTTGCATGCTTTACTTTCCGCTGCCAATATACTCTTTGCATGCTTGCTTGAATTGTGTGATGATTGCTTGACTTGTCCTACAATAGCTAAAATCTGCCAAGAACTAAAATTGGGAAAAGGTTAAGTTTTTATTTGGTCAAGTAGTCTAATCACCCCCCCTCTAGACATACTTTCGATCCTACAACCTGCGGCTCAACCCAGAGAAGTGTGTGTTCGGAGTCCCCTCGGGCAAGCTCTTGGGTTTCCTCGTGTCCCACCGAGGCATCGAGGCTAACCCGGAAAAGGTCAAGGCGGTCGAGGACATGAGCCCGCCAAAGACCCTCAGAGAAATGCAGAAGCTCACTGGGCGCATGACCGCGCTGGGGCGCTTCATCTCCAAGTTGGGGGAGCGAGCGCTACCCTTCTTCCAGCTAATGAAGAAAAAGGGGCCCTTTGAATGGACTGAAGAGGACGACAAGGCGTTCCAGGATCTCAAGAGATACCTGACCAGCCCTCCGATCATGGTGGCCCCGCGCCCTCAAGAGCCCCTGGTGCTTTACCTCGCCGCCACTCCCTATTCCGCCAGCGCAGCCCTGGTGGCGGTTAGGGAGGAGCGTCGAATCAAAACCACAGCAGCAACCCGGGACAAGGCAAAACAGGAACAAGGAAGGCCCACAGAAACTGCCACCACGGCTGAGGAGGATCAGCCGCCGCAGAGGAGTGCACCGGAGGCGGAAGAGGCCCCTCTCCCAGATGACCAGCCTCAGGAGGCCTCATCGCCTTAGGAGGCGCCATGGTCCCCGGAGGGCGCCACTAGCACTGACGCACCCAACCTCGTTGAGCACCCAGTGTACTTCGTCAGCACGGTGTTGCGGGACGCGAGGGCACAGTACCCCATGCCTCAGAAGCTCCTCCTCGCGCTACTGGTGGCCTCCCGCAAGCTGCGGCACTATTTTCAGGGTCACCCCATCAAGGTCGTCTCGTCATACCCCCTGGAGAGAGTGCTCAGGAGCCTAACTCAGTTGGAAGGGTCGCTGAGTGGAACATAGAACTGCAAGCGTTTCAGCTCGAATTCAGCACGACCAGAGTCATCAAGGGAGCAACATTAGCGGATTTTATGGCAGAATGGACGGAGGCACCAGGCCTCAAGGCCGACGAGGATCGGTCCCTCTCCCCGGGAAGCGAGGTGCCAGAAGGCTGGGTCATGTACTTCGATGGGGCGTTCTCCAGGCATGGCGCTGGGGCTGGGGCGGTGCTTATATCGCCCACTCAGGACAAGCTCTACTACGCTGTACAGCTTTGTTTCCAGCAAGGTGAAAAGGTCTCCAACAACATAGCGGGGTATGAAGGTTTAATAGCGGTCTTGAAGGCCGCAGCTGCCCTGGGGGTGAAACGCCTCACCATCAAGGGCGATTCGCAGCTCCTTGTCAATTTCTCCAACAAGGTGTACGAGCCGAAAGATGAGCACATGGAAGCCTACCTTGCGGAGGTCCGCATGATGGAGAAGCAGTTCTGGGGGTTCGAGTTGCAGCATGTGCCCCGTGCCACCAATCAGGAGGCCGACGACATCGCCAAACGGGCGTCCATGCGGTTACCTCAGGAGCCTGGCGTCTTCGAGGAGCGGCTCTTCAAGCCCTCAGCCCTACCGTCATTGTCAAACACGACTCAGCCTCGGGAGGAGCTCCCCTAGCCACCTGCCTTAGGAGCCCCGGTCTGTGGCCCGGCCTCAGGAGCACGCCTGCTCCTGACAATGGAACCTCAGGAGGGGTGCTGGATCACGGAGCTCCGGAGTTACTTAACACAAGGGACCCTGCCGGAGAAGGAGGAGTAAGCGGAGCGTGTGGAACGGCAGGCCATGACATACTGCATCAAGGATGGAGAGCTCTACCGGAAGCGACCAAACGATGTATCCCTGCGCTGCATCTCCAGGGAGCAAGGAAAGGAACTGCTGGAAGATATACACGGCGGAGACTGTGGACATCATTCATCATCATGGACCCTCGTCGGCAAGGCGTTCCGCAGTGGGTTTTATTGGCCCACCACACTCAATGACGCCGTCGAACTGGTGAAAGCTTGTGAGGCCTGCCAGTTCCACGCCAAGCAAATCCACCAGCCGGCAGGAGGCCTGCAGACTATACCCCTTTCGTGGTCATTCGTAGTCTGGAGGCTGGACATCCTGGGCCCGTTTCCTCGGGCGCCAGGGGGCTACCGTTACCTCTACGTCGCCGTGGACAAGTTCACCAAGTGGGCTGAAGTAGAGGCCGTCCGCACCATCCCCGCGGATTCCGCGGTCAAGTTCATCAGGGGCATCGTGAGCCGGTTTGGGGTGCCGAACCGCATCATCACAGACAACGGTTCGTAGTTCACCAGTAACCTCTTCAAAACATACTGTGCTAACCTTGGAACGCAGATATGCTACGCTTCGGTGGCGCACCCCCGAAGCAACGGCCAGGCCGAGCGAGCCAACGCAGAGGTCCTGAGGGGCCTCAAGACCAGGACGTTCAAGAAGAAGCTGGAGGCCTGCGGCAGAGGTTGGTACGACGAGCTTCAGTCCGTGTTGTGTTCCATCCGCACAACCGCGACCAAGCCGACTGGAGAGACCCCGTTCTTCCTGGTCTACGGAGCCGAAGCGGTCCTCCCTCACGAGGTCAGATGCCGCTCCGCATGGGTCCTGGCGTTCGACGAGGCGCAGCAGGACGCCATGCGGGGGATGGACCTCGTGCTGGGGGAGGAACACCGCCGAGAAGCCGTGCTGCGAGCGGCGAGGTACCAAAAAGCACTGCGATGATATCATTGCCGCAACATCCGCCCTAGAACTCTCGAGGTAGGAGACCTCGTGCTCAGGCGGGTTCTCTCCAGGGAGGGGCTGCACAAGCTCTCTCCCATGTGGGAGGGCCCGTTCAAGGTTGTTCATGTTTCCAGGCCCAGCTCCGCGCGCTTGGAGACTCAGGAGGGGGTGCCGGTCCAGAACGCATGGAACATCCAGCACCTCCGGAGGTTCTACCCCTAAAAAGGCCCAGAGCCTGTGAAGAAGGCGAATGCCTGTGAAGATCATCCTTTCTGGAAAAGGCCCAGAGCCTGTGAAGAAGGCGAATGCCTGTGAAGCTGTGCGTTTTGGAAAAGGCCCAGAGCCTGTGAAGAAGGCGAATGCCTGTGAAGCTGTCGCGTTTTGGAAAAGGCCCAGAGCCTGTGAAGAAGGCGAATGCCTGTGAAGCTGTCGCATTTTGGAAAAGGCCCAGAGCCTGTGAAGAAGGCGAATGCCTGTGAAGCTGTCGCGTTTTGGAAAAGGCCCGGAGCCTGTGAAGAGGGCAAATGCCCGTGAAGCCTGCTTCCCCCAAGAAAGGCCCGGAGCCTGTGAAGAAGGCCAACGCCTGTGAAGCTCGCCGCCCGTGACACTCTCACGTAATAATGAGTTGGGGCTGTACATGCCTCGGAGTCTCAGGAGCACCGGCCTCAGGCCCTGGGGCTCCCTCCCACGCCCAGTGGCAGCACTTAGCTCCGCATTGGTGAGAAGACGTCGAATACTAGATTAGGTGCCGGACGCGGCTTTTTCATTTGCTTTCCGCGGTTGGCTTGTTCATTCTCATTCGAAGTTTTATTGAAGCTGTTGCCGTCTTTGGCTCGTGGTTCTTCGACTTTCCACTCTCCTGCCTCGATTTCTCTTATGCAAGGCCTCGCGAGGGGGGCAATCGAGCACCCTAGCAAGTGTTCCTGTCCTAGTCGTTCAAAGGTTTCACGACCTGGGTCCATTACAGGAGCACCCCTCCAGTCCGTGCCCCACGGGCACCGCGACACGAACACATGGCCTGGGTCGGTCGCCCCCCCCATGGCTGGGGCCGGGAACTATCCATGCGCGGGCACGTAGCTGGAAGGCATGATAACGCAAGCAAAGCGATGATTAACAACAATAACCCAAACACGCCCCCGCGGGGCTCCACGCTACTGTCTTTTTACGCAGGAAAAAGGAAAAGAAAGAACAAATCAGGCACAGCTCGCCTCACACCGGCCTGCAGGGAAGGCTCGAGCTGCCTCCGGGGCTCAGGCAGACTCCCTCTCGCGCTTCACCGAAACGCGACGGCGGGCAGACACGCTACCACCTCCCAAGCAGGTACGACGGCATGGGGGCTGACCGCGGTCATCGCTAGAAGAGTCGCCGCCTGAAGAAGAACCGGTGAAGCTTGGGGAACCTTGAGCGCCGCCAATCACGCGAGCGCTGCCCTCTCCATCATCGCCGGGACTGGGTTCCCGGCCGCGGTCGTCGTCCTCAGGACAGCACCTTGCGCGACGACCATCTTCCCCAAACACCCTCACGTAGAGGGTGGCATCGCCGTCAAACTTGAAGTGCAGGGTGCACCGACGGCTCAGGCCACGCGCGCGGGCAAATGTCTGCCAACCGCGGGTCAAGGCCAGGCTCCCCGCTGCGGAGACCTCTAGTGAAGCCCATGAGGCCCGGCTGCAGCAGCCGTCTGCCTGAAGCCAGAGGCCGCCCGGGGCGCCGGCCGGGAGCTCGCCGAGGAGGAAGCGAGGAAGTTGAAGCCGGGTGCTAGTCGGCTCCGCCGACCACACAACGAACTCCGGCAGCACCTCTGCAGCGCGATAGCGCTGCCTAGGGGGACGCGCGACCGAAGCGCGCCCCCCGGCTGCAGCAAACCGCCCGTCGCCGTGCTGGAAATCGTCTCCACGGCCGTGGGGAGCTGCCATGGTGGCCACAGGATGTTTGCGAGGGCGCCCTCGGCCGCGCTTAGGCGGGGGAGAGGCAGGCTCAACCTGGCGAGCCTTCCCCTTCTCTGCGGCCGAGAACCTCCTCGACGGGGCCATGAAGAAGAAGGAGAAGCAAGAAGGGATGGACTGGAAGGGCGTGCGCCGTTCCGTACTTATGGCTGGCGAAGGCCAACCGCCGACCTCCACAATCATAGGTAATCATGACCCGCTTTGCATGCAGGGACTTGTCCAATCCGTGCAGTTGCCGAGTCGCCGTGGGGAAGTGGAGACGCCCACGTCCAATCAACCGCCACGCGGCACCCAAGGCCGCAGGCTGTTAGGGCCCGCGGCGCTTCACTCTTGCCCTTTCGCCTCCCTGCACGGCCAAGTCCGGGCGCGCCTTGGGCCCCGGGGCTACTGTCGGCGTTCTGGGAACGGGGGTCCCTAGACTTGCCTGCCTGTGGCCTGCGGCGTGGCTCAAAGGGGGGGCCAGCACGGCCCGTCTTCATCAACACAGACCCAAGACCCTCGCGAGGGGCCAAGCCTCGCGGGGCGGACGACACGGAGCTTCCTCAGGCACGGCCTCATTAGGCTGGCTCGCGAGGAGGCGGAGAGATCAAGGCGGGGTACCTCACGAGGTGCCCGTGACGCAAGCCATGACGACCAAAGGCACCAGGTGGGCGCCAGCCGCGCAGTGTCCTCCTTTCCTTTTTGGTGCAAAGGGAGCAAGCGCAGGCGAGAGCATCAAGCAAAGGCACCCGTTTCGGTGCAACGAGACCAAGACCAGTCCAACGGCAGGGAGGAAGTCATTGTGGAGCCCAAGCCAGCGTCACTACCAGAGCCTTTGGCAGGCGAGGACCAACTTTAGTCAGGATAAGTGTACCAGATGTTCCCCTCCAAAATGGCCAATTGTTGGCGCCCTTCCCGCTCAATATTTGGGAAGAGGCCCAGGGCCTTTGCCTATAAATAGGACTAGCCACCCACAGAAGAGGGGGATCGAGATCGGATCGCAATCGAGAAGAGAGAGAGAGAAGGGTGACTGAACTCCTCCTAGCAGTTCGTCGCCCCAGCCAAGAACAGACCCTCGTGAGGCTGTTCTTCCTTGTATTGCTCATCATCATCAGCCCAAGAGGCAATCCACCACACCACACACTGGAGTAGGGTATTACACCACAACGGTGGCCCGAACCAGTATAAACCCTATGTCTCTTGTGCTGTTCTTTCCATAGCTTAGTTCTTAGCGAGGCGGAGGGGTGCAGGTAGGTAGAAGGCGAAATCTCCGCGCGCACCCCAGTGTTCGAACCTCAAGGGTCTGCCGGAACCCGAAATACGACAGCGAGCATCAGCCGGCTGTGCCAGATGGTCCACGATGCCGGCCTGCGGCCCGGCACCGAGGAACCTCTCTAGGTAGTATTGCTTGAGGCCGCCAGGGCGAGGGGCCGCTTGGACGACAGCTTCGTCTCCTTGTTCGACGAGGTCCTCATCGGTTTCCTCAACAAGTTCAACGTCGTCAAGAAGCTTGCGGACGACTTTGACGTAAGACTCCAGCCGACGCGCCCAGGCTCTGCGATGCCCGCCACCCTCAACGGCCACTATGGTAACAACCTCTTCGACACACTGGTGACCCTGCGACTGCCCGCCGTCGCACCGGAGAATGTCCACCTCGAGGTCGCGCTCGCCGCGCAGCGCCTGGTGCAGCAAGACACCATCGACACAATCACGCACGTCTACGCGCAAATCGTCCACAAGGACTACTACATGCAAGAGGAGGACGATAGGACGCTGGCCTTCTTGGAGCGCAGGGCAACCTTGGACAGCACTGTTCAGAAGCACGTTGAGCTCGCCGCCAATGCCGCTGCTCCTCACACATCGGTTGGTGACCCGGCGCACTAGGGCATGAGGATGTCGTTGAACGTTGATGGATCCATATGCATTTTTATCTTTCTGTCAAATCCATCTAGTAGTATATGATACTACAGTAATTATCTTACCTTTCGCATCAACTTCATAATTGTCGCACGTACTCCATGCATGAACGGCGCCAGAACCAAACTTCTCATTACTCTAGGTAAAATCGTTATTTTCTATCTATCGGTCGTGCCATGGAGCAGAACCAAATTTTACAAGTTACGAGTTCAAAAGGAAAAGCCTGCCTTGTTCGCGTCGCACCCCCACACGGTTGGTCCGGCACGCTGCTCAAGCGGGAATGCATGCGGTGTTGCATTTTCACTTACAAGTGGGACCACAATTGAGCAAACCGACTATCGGCAAACCCCCACCCCGCCCACCACGCGATGGCTGAGAAAACAGGAGGGAGAAGAGATGGCTGTAGCACGGACTCCAAGAAAATTGGTGTCGTATGGGACTCGTGTGGGTGGCGTGTGCCATACTGCTAGACGTGAATGCTAGTTATGGCCCATGCCACCCCACTATATCGAGCCTATATCGAGGTACGTAGAACAAATTTCCTGCAGTCCGTGCTCAGCCCTCCTCTATCTCTCTTCTTAGCCAGCCAGTGGACGCGCGGAGCCCATTGTCTGTTTGCTCACATGCGGCCCCACATGTCAGTGAAAACGCAAGAGGACCCACTGAACCTGCACATCTTTCACCTCGACGTGCTGGCGATGAAAAACAATCCAATAAAGATCTTCGGTGGCCGCTTTTGGAGTTACTCAAGAGTAGTAAGATTCTATTTACAGTTTAACCCAAGATGCACATCTTGTGGCTTCAACTACAACTCTATTTTCTTTCATGACACGACCTGGATGCTGGATGTCCCACGTGTCGGCAAAAGGAGGAAGAACCCGACCAAATCTTCGGTTCTGCTCTGGGATTAGACTAGTTGTGCTAACTTAAAAATTTTATTGTGTACTCCCTCCATTCCAAAATACTTGACTTCCATTTGTCCAAAAATGGATGTACCTATATACTAAGACATGTCTGGATACATATATATTTTGACAAATAGAAGGCATGTATTGTGCAACGGAGGGAGTAGAATGGATGCAAGTTTTTGTATTGGGAAGAAGAGTACATCCATATATTGATAGAGCGCAATTTAGTAGATGTTCTATCACTTTTAGCTAGCACAGACACAAGATCGAGCCTCCACAGGTCAACAATGAATGCATCAAGAAGGCACTAATCCAACTTACATGAGTAGTAAAATGTATTCTTGTGGTTCTTGTTTTCTTTGGTCTTGCTTTTCTAGTCAAAATTATCGTTGGAGTTCGTGCAAAACGGAGGTGCGTTTGGGGTCGGGCGTTGGAGTTGGCCTTACAAGTGGGACCGCAGTTAAGGAAACCGACTATCGGCAAACCCCCACCTCGCCCGCCGCGCGATGGCTGAAGTTAGAGAAACAACGAGGTTGAAGAGATTGCTCTAGCACGGACTTCAAGAAATAATATGGTGTCAGATGGATGTCGTGGTGGTGGCGTGTACTATTGTTGATTGGCCTCATCCGATAACCTGTTGCAATGCACGTACAATTATGTATTCGAAAAATATTTTTTTACCTCGTTGCACCACTCACTCAGAGAAGCGACTAGAAAGCCAATCATAAATTTAGTAAGTTTATCACAGGCATATCATTTTATTACATACAACAGGCCATCAACCCACATCGACAACGAGGATACATTATAAATACTAAAGTTTTCACCACACAACAAATAACAAGCCATGAAATGAACTTCAACTCAACCATTCCGCGGCGTTGGAAACGCTTGCTTTGAACCACAAGTGATTCTCTGGGATGGGCCATCCGTTGTCGATTTGGAGACCAACGCAGGACTGATCATCCAGGCTGAAGCGGCCTACTATATCAGTACCAGGGTAGGGAACCACCCAAATGTCCGAGGTATAGACACAGTTGCTTCTCATAAATGTGTCAACAGCAGTTGGATCGCCTTTCATCATCATCGGATAGTTTTGTCCAAGGAAGAGCGAGTTTTCTCCAAGACTATCAATTCTGTGCCAGGGAGAAGGAGTTGGCGCTAGCACACTAGTATCCATCCCGAATACCATGCAACGGGTGTTGGAATAGGTCCGGAGAGTGCGACCATGGGAGACACCTGCTTCCTTAGCAGTAACATCATAAGTGGGCTGTATACACACAAGAAGAGGTGATCCATCGGAATTAGTTGCCAGGCGCCACAGAGTATATGGGCGCTGCTCGTGATCATCACCATCGGCATCTCCCCCTTGGTTATAAAAATTTTCAAGTATAGGTGGTGGGATGTTCACAGGACCTTGGAAACACAAGAAGAAGGTTAATTAGTAAAGGGAAACTTGCTAACCCGCATGCATGTGGATGAAACAATTATAATTACGGTGGAAGACAAACGTACCGAAACTACTAAGATGTCATGCAAAAACAGTGCCACGAGTGGTGGCAGCAAACACAAGGCCCTCGTATCGAATTGCATCATAGTACTCATCCGTGTACAGAAACTGATTTTTGAGCAATATCCATCGAGTCGAACCACGAAGGACGGCAACAAGCTTGTCGAAGATAGCAACGACTTGATAGTTGTTGTAATTCCAAGAGCAGTTGGGAACTCGACAAATTGCTATCTTCCGTAGAAGACAGTCACCATGATCGTATTTGAACGTGCGTACATTACCGGTGTGCTCAACCTCTGGGCAGTGTGCTGAGATTTTTGGAAGTGGAACCCGGTGACGAGTGTGCACATTCACAAGTTCCCACTCGCAGTTGGACCCAATGTAAACAACCCAATCTCCATTTGTGCCCGCCCAAGCCTTTCCCTCAAGCGATGGCATCTTAACATCATACGTATCATTATCAAGCGGCATCAACTGGCACAGGGCGAGGCCTCCGTCGTGCCGGCACCAGTCATCAGGGTCACTTGCAATGATGTTATTAGTTGAGTCGAGAATGGGCTTGAACGAACCTGCCATGCTAGCGAAGGTGATGATGTCGCATCGGTCAATGAGTTCCTCCACCACGTCATCTTTCAAATCGGGGCAAGAATAACGGGGTCGTTTCCGGCCTATTCCCTCCATGGATAAGACGATCGAACAATGGCAGAAGAAAGGGTGAAGGGCTAAAGGAAAATGGAGGAGGGAGAGGAAGAGCATGCGGCAACAGTTCCAAATCGAGAGGGAAAGGCGAAGAGTAGGTGGACGGTTACGAGTATGCCACGGTTCACGAAGAGGCACCCCGGCCTACACGTCCGTTCGGAAATACTCCTACTACTCGCCGTCGTCTCACTGATATGTTGGAATGGGACCACATGTCAACGAAACATGGTGTGTAATTTCTTGTGCAAAATGCGATGTGGCCGCGTTGGCCCGAGGTGCCGCATTAGTTATCGACCTTTATTTTTTTAATGGCGTGCCGATCCGTTTTGAAGCACGACTAACTGGTACTGTACGTGGAGAGGATGACAGCATGGACCCGCCAAGGTCATGGCAGTACGCAAGCAAGTGCCTCCTTATTTCAAGCCAATAAAAAAATGGCTCCTCCTAGTGGATTTCTGACATATGGGTCCCATGCCATTGTCAACGTAGTTAATAAATGAGAGAATTGCACAACGAGCGGCTGACACCAGGGACCCAGCAACTCGCCCAGTTATTTTTGTCTTGGGTTAATTTGATAAATGCCACTCCAAATCTGGTGTATCCGAGAAATGCCACTGCAATTTCCAAACTTTGAAAAATGCCATTTCATGCCATTTCTAGTGGCATTTTTCAAAGTCTGGAGTGGCGTTTTCCAAAGTTTGCAAACTGCAGTGGCGTTTTTCAAAGTTTGCAAAAATTGCAGTGGCATTTTTCAAAGTTTGGAAATTGCAGTGGCATTTTTATGAATCGCCATAATTGGAATGGCATTTATCTAATTTGTTTTTGAGACGGAAGCAGGGTGTCAACTAGGCTGTGCGGGACACTCTGGCCTGTCTAGACAGCCTTTTCTTTTATGTTTACCACAGACCAGCCCAGTAGTTTTTTTCTTTCTAAAAATGGCTAGCCCAGTTCTTTTGTGATTTGTCAAGTAAGTCGCTTTATCAGGCCTGTTGGGCTGGAAATCTTTCAAGACGAGGAGAGCTTCATTCAGCTGGCCGAGAAAATGGCCTATCAGTAATGAGAAATGGGCTGTACATTTTTAAAACACATCAAACCGGCAATTATTTTCAAATATCATTTTTTCATTTCGGGATTTTAAATTGCATTGATTTTTATGCATGGACAATTTATTGGATTTTATATTGATATACATTTATTTTTAAAATCAGTCTGAATGCGACTCGAAATTTCGGGATTAAAAATAGTCCAGACCGCACTGACATATGTAAAATTTCATATAATTTTTTAACCGTGGCCACAATATGGGCTGTAATGTTAACATAGAGAATATGGGCTCCAAAAAAACCCGTAAGAATTAGCAAATGGGCTATAAATTATTTGAAATAATGGCAGATGGGTTGTATGCTGTTTTCCACAGATTTGAGGCTTTCCACAGATGGCCTGTATACTGTTGGATGTCCATCCAACGACCGTCGTCCTTCTTCAATCTCTGATCTTCCTGCTCCAGCCGCTCAAACAAGCGCCGGCGGGACTGCCTGCTCCCTCCTCCGTGGCCGGCTGTGCTGACGCGCAGGCCTCACCGCCCCACCGTACTCCCATCATTGGCCTAGCCATCCCTCTACTCACCCACACCTGCTGTTATTCTCCGGCGACGGCAGACGAACCAGTAAACCCTCATACAGTCGTACTCCCCTCTGCATGGGAAACAAAAACAACAGCCGAGTCTTCCCTGCCTCCGTGTCGTTCCCTTCCTAGGCCTCGCCGTCGTCCACCGCCCTGGTGCTCTCGGCATGGCGTGGTCAACGACCGACATGCATCTGAAGTGGATTGTACGTGGAGAGGCTGACAGCTGGGTCCATGGCCGCACGCAAGGAAATGCCTCATTACGCGCAAAATAATGATTTCCTCCACCTGACATCTGGGACCCACCGAAACTGCCTCTGTATTTCACGAAAAAAACATTACCGCCACTGAAAGCTCGGACCCACCAGCTATATCTTCGCACGCAAGGAAGTGCCTCCTTATTACGCACACAAAAAATGAATACTCCCCCTGCTAGCTGGGAACCAGTATAGTGAGCCTACTAAGTTGACGGGGACGAAGGGCTTTGTCAACTAAGTCAATATGCACGATTCTAGCTCGACTGACCGTACGATGTCCATCCAACGACCGTAGTGCTTCTTCAACCTCTGGTCTTCTTGCTCCAGCCACCCAAAGCAGCGCCGGTCATGTCGTCTGCTCCTGCCTCCCGTGGCCGGCTGTGCTGCCACGGAGGCCTCACCGCCCCCATACTAATCCCACCGCTGGCCAGGCCATCTCTCCACTCCACTCACCCACACCCCCTGTTATTCTGCGGCGACGGCAGCGCAGTCGAACTAGTGAACCCTCGTACTCCTCTCCGCGTGGGCATCCACTGCCGCGTCTTCCCCGGCTCCACGTCGTCCCCTTCCTAGGCCTCGCCGTCGTCCACCGCCGTGGTGCTGTCGGCGCAGCATTGTCAATGTGGTCAACGACCGAATTCCATCGGAAGAATACTGTACGTGGAGAGGCTGCAGCTGTGTCCACGGCAGCCGCAAGGAAGTGCCTCCTTATTACGCGAAAAATAATTATTCCTCCACCTGATAGCAGGGACCCACTGGACGCCCTCCAGTATATCGCGAATAAATGTTTGCCCCTGACTGCTGGGACCCACCCAATGGGCCACCGTATTTCCCAAAAAAACATCCCCCCTGCTGTCAGCTCGGACCCACCGGAAGTGCCTCCTTATTACGCACAAAAAAATGAATACCCCCTGCTAGCTGGGACCCACCTTGGTGGGAGGCTGACTTGTGGGCCTACTAAGTTGACGGGGACGTAGGGCTTTGTCAACTTAGTCAATATGCACGATTCTAGCTCCAGTGACCGTATGATGTCCAACCAACGGCCGTAGTGCTTCTTCAACCTCTGGTCTTCTTGCTCCAGCCGCCCAAACCAGCACCAGTCGTGCCTCGTGCTCCGGCCTCCCGTGGCCGGCTGCGATGCGGTGGAGGCCTCACCGCCCCCTACTACTCTCACCACTGGCCAGGCCATCCCTCTACTCACACACACCCCCTGTTATTCTGCGGCGACGACAGCCTCACACCGCAGCGAACCAGTGAACCCTCGTACTCCTCTACGCGTGGGCATCCACTGCCGCGTCTTCCCCGGCTCCGCGTCGTCCCCTTCCTAGGCCTCACCGTCGTCCACCGCCCTGGTGCTCTCTGCGCGGCGTGGTCAACATGGTCAAGGAACGTCTTCCATTAGACGTGGACTATATGTGGAGAGGCTGACAACTGGGTCCACGGCCGCAGCAAGGAAGTTCCTCCTTATTACGTGCAAAATAATTATTCCTCCACCTGACAGCAGGGACCCACCGGACGGGCCACCATATTTTGCCCCCCTGACTGCTGGGACCCACCAGCTACATCTTCACACGCAAGGAAGTGCCTGACAGTCGGGACCCACCTGGTCGAAGCGTACGTAGCATTGTCATTCTGGTCGCGAACGTGTACGTACATATATACTGGTGGATGTAGAGGCGCGCACGTGTCATAGAAGAGGCGGCCAGGGTGCAAGAAAGAAAATACAGCCACGTATGTGTACATACGGGCGGGGTCTCGAACACCTACTCGCGCATACGTACGGCCAGGGCTCGTGTACATGGATGGGTCGGAACGGAGAAACAACATCGTCGTCGTGTTCATGGGGAGGCAACGGAATGCGTCGTGTTCATGGGGAGGCAACGGAATGCGTCGTGTTCATGGGGAGGCAACGGAATGCGTCGTGTTCATCGGGAGGGCTTGGACGGAACAGGCGATGGAAATGAGGCCTGGCATACCGCAGAACGGAGGAAACGGCCTTATGTTCGACCGGCCACGTTCGAAACGGGATCCTGTTCATCGGGAGGGGTCTGGCGTACCGCAAAACGGAGGAAACGAACCTTCTATGGTCGAAACGGGGTCCTGTTGATCGGGAGGGGTGTGGCGTACCGCAAAATGGACGAAACAGACTTGTGTTGGAGCACTACGGTCGAAACGGGGGTCCTGTTCATCGGGAGGGGTGTGGCGTACCGCAAAACGGGACTCCATGGGATACTGTTCATCTCCACCATCGACCCCCACCAGCCTCCACGAGCTACTGTTCATCCACCGTCGACCTCCTCCAGCCTCCACATGCGACTGTTCATCCACGGGCTCCTGTTCATCCAGCCTCCACCGCGTGCTACTCCACCGGCTACTGTTCAACCATCCCTCTCCACAGGCTCCTGTTCAACCACCCCTCCATGGGCTACTGTTCATCCTGCCCTCCACCTCTACTGTTCATCCTGCCCTCCACGGGGTGGTCCTGTTCATCCAGCACTCCACAGGGTCCTGTTCATCCATCCCCAACCGGCTCGATCGATCGGGGTCCTGTTCATCCAGAGGCAACACCACGGGGTCCTGTTCATCCACCCCACCGGGAACTGTTCATCCAAACCCCCCCGCAACGCTCACTGTTCATCCAGAGGCAGCATCGATCGGCTTCAGTTAGCAGCACTAGCGAAGGAATCGCTCGATCGGGTTCAGTTAACAGCCATCGATCGATCGCTTGGGTTTAGTAACGCGTAGCATGCAGTGCAATCGCTCGGGTTCAGTTAGGGCCCGACGCCTCGCTCGGGTTCAGTTAGAGCCAACGCCTCGCACACATGCACGTATGTGTACGAGAGAAGTGCGCATCGCTCGGCCCCCGACCTCCCACCGTAACCGGGAACTCCCTGAAATTCCCCCCCCCCCCTCGCTTCTACCATGGTTTTTTCCGTCATGGACGGCCCAAAGAACGTCATGCAGCTGCGTCTCCGGCCCGCCCAGGATGAAAAGCCCATTTTCTGTCATGATTTTTTGTCATAGAAGTAGGAGCCCACCACATCTATGATGACACCGGGTTTTGTCACAATTATCGTCATAGAAGTGTCATACGTATGACAGAAAAAAATTTCGTTCGGCCCAAAATGTCACGGATGTGTCTTTTTTTTGTAGTGCTCGTCGGCGCTGAATTGAGATCCCGCCAAGTTCCAAGCTGGGACCATTGGTGTATTCATTCTGGCGGTTCAAATAAAAGTATTCTTTGAAGAACTCAACAGTGGGTCCTTCTTGCAGATAAACTTCACAGAAAACTTGAAAGTTACAGATGTTGGATATGGAATTGGGTCCAATATCCTGTGGATGAAGCTTGAAGAAATGCAGGATATCTCTAAAGAATTTTGAGCCGGGCGGCATAAAGCCCCGGTTCATATGGTCGATGAAGACAATGATCTCGCCGTCCTTTGGTTGCGGTCTTTCTTCGTCCGGGTCAGGAGCACGATAAGACATGACATTTGTTTCAGGTAAATACCCAACGGTGACAAAATCTTTCAGAGTGCTCTCGATGACTATGGAAGGGACCCAGTTGCAAGTTGTCATCGTCTTTGGCGGCATGGTGAAAGTGCAATCTAAAAGAAAACAATTCACTGGATTAAATTAGTTGGTGGGATTGCAAGTTAAAGTTTACAGTGCACCTTTATCACAACGGCTTAAACAAGGGCTAATGATATATGGATAAGCCAGCTAAACCGGCGGTGTAAGCCGCTGTGATTAGAGGCATTCAAGATCTACCAAGGCTGTAATTTGCTAAGTGTCAGGACAAACAAGTTCCGCATATTGAGGGTATAAATTTGGATCTACCATTTAAAAAAAAGGAGATAAATTCATCTGCAAAATAATGGAGGAAGAACAGAGGAGCCCTAGAAGCAATCTGGTGCAGTAGGGATATGTTCTAATGTTTTAACAGGCACGGAAACTACGGCCGCACAAGATTTCATGGCTTTTTTGGGTCTAATATATGGATCTAGGATAAAACAAAAAGGAGGGTAGTGACGAAAATCTATGAATTCCAACGAACACCGACAAAACCCTAGTAACAGATCTATAACCAGGGAAAAGAAGCTTACCGAGATCGTCAGGGCAGCAGAATGGCGCCGCAAGTTTCTGGTCTATTCAGGGCGATGCAGCGGCCGGAGTTCAGGCTGGAGACAGGAGGTCTGCGGCGGAGAAGCTTGAGCGGGTCGGTGCGTCACAAGGAAGGAGAAGGAGAAGACCGAAGGGTAGTGTGCGGTCCTATTTAAGGGGAAACAAGCAAACAGACAAGTGAGAAAAACAAGGAGGTCGAATAATGGTTATCCAGCTAGATGGACGCCTCGATTTTTGGAAAGGCATTAAGGAAAAGATCCGTTGAAGATGACGTCGTTGCAGTTTTCTGAAATTTGTGGAGATGACGTCATGGCGGGTTATAAGGTTTTCACAACAGATGAGAAAGGATTTTTCTAAGTCTTGAAGATTGACATGAACAATTTCAAATCAACCCGGGGCCTAATGTTGGGGATATAACTATTAGGCATGACCCGCCCAGGAGGGGCCGGGTCATCCCTATGATGATTCACCATAATGAAGCCCAAGATTGACGGCGGTTCACAGATAGGCTTAGTATAAGGCCCAGGCCCGAAGGCGGCTCAAGGCCCGTAGAGATAAACCGCCGTATGTAGATGACTTGTATTGTAAGGCAGGAATAGTTAGAGACCGAGCCGGACAATGTTTATGAGCCGGTCGGGACTCTATGAGCCGCCGGGCGTCAGCCTCTGTATATAAAGGGACAACCCGGGCGGCGGTTCAGGACAAGAAAACACAGATCGAAAGCTAGGTCAAGCGGATTCGCTCCCTAGCAATCGAAACATAAGCAATACCACCTCAAACTGGATTAGGCTTTTACCTTCATCACAAGGAGCCGAACCAGTATAAACTCTCGTGTCCTTTGTCCCGTTTTAACCCCTTTAAGCTTCCTAGTTGCGATGGCTCCATGCTTAAGTCCTTTCACTAGGACATCTGTTGTGACAATTCCACGACACAAGGTAATATGGGCTCTTTGTTAGATAAACAATAATTCATATGAGAGCCACTCAACATTTTCATCATGGTCTTCTCCTCTCGCCCCCCTAAAGAAAAAGCAAAGAAACAAAACTATTTACATGGGAGAGCTCCCAACAAGCAAAAGAAGAACGAGAAATCTTTTTGGGTTTTATTTTTTAATTACTACTACATGCATGGAAAGTAAACTAGCTAAAAGCTACAACTAATTTTTTTAGTTTTTCTTAAGGTTTTTCAAACACACAAAAAGAAAGCTTAAAAAGAAAATAAACTAGCATGGATGATACAATGAAAAAGTATGAGCACCAACAATTGGAATGAGTGTGTGAACATGAATGTAATGTCGGTGAGAAACACGTACTCCCCCAAGCTTAGGCTTTTGGCCTAAGTTGGTCTATGCCCATGTATCAAAACTGTAGCTGGGGTCGTACTGAGATGCAGCGGCAATTGCCTCATGAGCTGCAGCTTGGAGGCGAGCTGCCTCCGTCCTCCTTTCGTACTCGCTCGCCTCCTCCCTGGTTATAGCATATCTCCCTTTTGTCTAAAAATCAAAGAAAGCAGGAGCAGGGAGAGCAACATGGACGGTGCGTCGTCTGTCAAAGATTAGTCGGTACTGGAGGAACTAACCGTTCCTCTCAACAAACTGATGACGAACCATAGCATTATAATCTAGATAAGCAGGATGCAACTCAATATCATCCCCACGTATGGGTATACCAAGAAAGTTAGCTACACGAGTTGCATAAATTCCACAGAACAAATCTCCAGTTAAACCATTAAGATGCAACCTACGTGCAACAATAGCCCCCAAGTTGTATTGTTTATCTCCTAATACATCACTCTTGAGAACACTAAGACCAGGAACACACATGTGACATGCCTCATCCTTACCGTTAATGCATCTACCCACGAAGAGAGCAAAATAATGTGTGGCAGGAAAATGAATGCTCCCTATGGTAGCTTGTCTTATTTCTCTAGATTCCCCCACAGTGATACTAGCAAGAAATTCTTTAAATTCAGATTTGTGAGGTTCACTAGCACCACCCCACTGCGGGAGTTTACAAGCAATATTAAAATCTTCTAAGTTCATGGTATAAGATTTATCATAAAGATCAAATAAGACATTGTGAGAGTTGCCCGAGGATGTAAATTTAAACCTTCTCACAAATGAATCAGTTAAATAGAGGTATTGCCGGCACGTATCTGCCTCGAAGCTCTCAAGATCAGCGTTACGCACATATGCGTCAAGTTCTTCCTTGATGCCTGCCTGGACCATGAAATCCTCTAACGTCCATTCACAAGGCCGCACTTGAGCCTCCCTTGGTAGTTCATTGTCCGGCTCGCGTATTGCGGGCCTTGGGCCTTGCTTCCTTGAGGAGCCACCTTGGTACATTTTCCTAAACATAATTCTTCCTCTGAAAAATTTCTGAAATTTTTAGTGACTCAAAATAAAAGTGAACGAAACTCAACAAAATTGATAGCAACTACTCCTGCAAGTGCCTAGAGGCTATATCATGCATCAGAACTACTTTTGACCACATAAATTTGACATGCAAGCTCAAGAACAGGGTCACCTAAGCAGCAAAAAATTTCAATAAATAAAGCACTAGAACAAAAACTAATTGGACCATTGGAGGAGTCACATACCGAAGAACAATCCCCTAAAGCAGTTTTGTGAATGGAGCTTTGAGCAAGGAGATCGAAAATGGTAGCAAGATGAGATAGAACTCGGTTTTGAGATAGTGGGTGATTTTATGGAGGAAGATGAAGTGTGTGGGTGCAAGGATAAGTGGAGGGGACCCACGTGGGGTCCATGAAGCAGGGGGGCACCCAGGGGGGTTGGGCGCATCCTCCACCCTCGTGGGCACATAGTGGGTCCCCCTGATGTCTTGTCAGTGCCAAAAAATCTTAAATATTCTGGAAAAAAATCATATTTCATTTTCAGAGCATTTGGAGAACTTTTATTTTCAGGGTATTTTTTATTGCAAGTATAATTCAGAAAATAGACAGAAATACTATTTTTTACTTTATTTAATATAAATAATAGAAAGTAAAAAGAGGGTATAGAAAGTTGTGCTTTCTAACTCCATCCATCTCATGCTCATCAAAAGGAATCCACTAACATGGTTGATCAAGTCTTGTTAACAAACTCATTCCGAATCACATGAAACCGGAGAAATTTCAAATAACACTAGGTTACCTCAACGGGGATATGCACATCCCCAACAATAAGAATATCATATTTCTTCTTGACAATAGGAAGAGGAAATTCAAAACCTCCAATAGTGATTGTTGAAATTTTCCGAATAGAATTGATACTGTGGACTTGAGGTTGTTTCCTCGAAAAGTGTACCGTATGCTCATTACCATTAACATGAAAAGTGACATTGCCTTTGTTGCAATCAATAACAGCCCCCGCAGTATTCAAAAAGGGTCTGCCAAGGATAATCGACATACTATCATCCTCGGGAATATCAAGAATAAAAAAGTCCGTTAAAATAGTAACATTTGCAACCACAACAAGCACATCCTCGCAAATACCGACAGGTATCGCAGTTGATTTATCAGCCATTTGCAAAGATATTTCAGTATGTGTCAACTTTTCCAAATCAAGTCTACGATATAAAGAGAGAGGCATAACACTAATGGTACGTCTCCGTCGTATCTACTTTTCCAAACACTTTTTCCATTGTTTTGGACTCTAACTTGCATGATTTGAATGGAACTAACCCGGTCTGACGATGTTTTCAGCAGAATTGCCATGGTGTTTTTTTTGTGCAGAAATAAAAGTTCTCGGAATGACCTAAAAATCAACGGAGAATTATTTTGGAATATATAATAAATATTGGAAGGAAGATCCACATCAGGGGGCCTCCACCTGTCCACGAGGATGGGGGCGCGCCCCCTTGCCTTGTGGGCCCCCTCATGCTCCACCGTCCTCAACCTTGACTCCATATATTCACTTTCGGGGAGAAAAAAATAAGGGAGAAGGATTCATCGCGTTTTATGATACGGAGCCGCCGCCAAGCCCTAAACTCTCTCAGGAGGGTTGATCTGGAGTCCGTTCGGGGCTCCGGAGAGGGGAATCTGTCGCCATCGTCATCATCAACCATCCTCCATCACCAATTTCATGATGCTCACCGCCGTGCGTGAGTAATTCCATCGTAGGCTTGCTGGACGGTGATGGGTTGGATGAGATTTATCATGTAATCGAGTTAGTTTTGTTACGGTTTGATCCCTAGTATCCACTATGTTCTGAGATTGATGTTGCTATGACTTTGCTATGCTTAATGCTTGTCACTAGGGCCCGAGTGCCATGATTTCAGATCTGGACCTATTATGTTTTCATCAATATATGAGAGTTCTTGATCCTATCTTGCAAGTCTATAGTCACCTATTATGTGTTATGATCCATTAACCCCGAAGTGACAATAATCGGGATACTTACCGGTGATGACTGTAGTTTGAGGAGTTCATCTATTCACTATGTGTTAATGCTTTGTTCTGGTACTCTTTTAATAAGAGGACTTAATATCTCTTAGTTTACAATAGGACCCCGGTGCCACGGGAGGGTAGGACAAAAGATGTCATGCAAGTTCTTTTCCATAAGCACGTATGACTATATTCGGAATACATGCCTACATTACATTGATGAACTGGAGCTAGTTTTGTGTCACCCTAGGTTATGACTGTTACATGATGAACCGCATCCGGCATAATTCTCCATCACCGATCCATTGCCTATGAGCTTTCCATACATTGTTCTTCGCTTATTTACTTTTCCGTTGATATTGTTATCATCACTACTAAATACTTTGCTGCAGATATTAAGTTTCCAGGTGTGGTTGAATTGATAACTCAGCTGCTAATACTTGAGAATATTCTTTGGCTTCCCTTGTGTTGAATCAATAAATTTGGGTTGAATACTCTACCCTCGAAAACTGTTGCGATCCCCAATACTTGTGGGTTATCAAGACTATTTTCTGGCGCCGTTGCCGTGGAGCATAGCTCTATTCTTTGAGTTACTTGGGATTTATATCTGCTTATCATTATGAAGAAATTGAAAGATCCAACAACCAAGATTTATCCCTCAACTACGAGGGGAGGTAAGAAACTGCATCTAGCTCTGCACTTGATTCGGCTTCTGTTTTGAGTAATCTTGTGCAATGTTGGGGATATCGCTTATCCGGAACTTATCGGTCGACCCATGATAAAGGGTAAATCGGCCAGTTTATCGGCATATCGGCCGATTTATCGCCATATCGGCTGATTTATCAGCCGATTTATCTTATCGGTCTGACAGCGGTAATCGATAAATTGGCTGATTTATCGGCTTATCGGAAGATATCTTGAACAGTGAGCTTGCGACACCTAAACGTGCTTCTGCTATTAATTCTGAAATGTTGCATGTTATTGATGATGCCACTTCTGCTATGCATGATACTTATGATGAAACTACTTCTATGCTTGATACTACTGTGCCACTTGGTGAATTTCTTGATGAACAACTTGCTAGGGCTAGAGAGAATGAAATTATTGAAACTGATAATATTGATGAAAGTGATGATGAAGATTCTCCCCCTAGATATGAATTACCTGTTTTGCCTGAAGGCTATGTTATGGATGAAGAAACTACTAGAGATTTTCTTGCTTGCAAAGATAGGAGTGATCTTAAGAAATTATTAGCTAAGCTGAAACAAAAAACTCTGAATGCTAGAATGAAATATGATCCTGCTTATGCTACTTCACCTACCTTTATTACTGATAAGGATTATGAATTCTCTGTCGACCCTGGGATAATTACTTTAGTTGAATCTGAACCTTTCTATGGCTATGAATCTGAAACTGTTATGGCACATCTTACTAAATTAAATGATATAACCACCCTGTTCACTAATGATGAGAAAACTCGCTACTATTATATCCTTAAATTATTTTCGTTCTCATTAAAGGGTGATGCTAAGATATGGTTTAATTCTCTTGATCCTGGTTGTGTGCGTAGTCCCCAGGATATGATTTATTAGTTCTCTGCTAAATATTTTCCCGCTCATAAGAAACAAGCTGCTTTAAGGGAAATATATAATTTTGTGCAAATTGAAGAAGAGAGTCTCCCACAAGCTTGGGGGAGGCTTCTCCAATTACTTAATGCTTTGCATGATCATCCCCTTAAGAAAAATGAAATACTTGATGTCTTTTATAATGGACTAACCGATGCTTCCAGAGACCACCTGGATAGAACACCAGATGAAGCTGAAATTCTATTGAATAATATGTTGACTAATGAAAATAATTGGACACTTCCTGATCCAATTCCTGAACTAACTCCAAAGCCAACTCCGAAGAAAAGGGGTATTCTATTTCTCAGTCCTGAAGATATGCAAGAGGCAAAGAAATCTATGAAAGAAAAAGGTATAAAAGCTGAAGATGTTAAGAATTTACCTCCTATTGAAGAAATACATGGTCTTAATTACCGCCCGTTGAAGAAATACATGGTTTTAATCCATCACCTATTGAAGAAACTCACGGTCTTGATAACCTGACACGGGTAGTAAAGGTAAATTCTCTCTGTAGATATGATAAAGCTGAAATCCCTCCTGCTAAGTTTGCTAGCCAATGTTTGGATGAGTTTGATGACGAGTTTGATGACTTTATGGTTAAGCAAGAAAACTTCAATGCCTATTTTGGTAGAGAATTAAAATGTAATGCTTACATGATTGAACACTTGAGTAATTATATGGCCAATGTTAAAGGTGAACTAAAACTTATTAGTAAACATGCTTCTATGGTTACGACTCAAGTAGAACAAGTACTTAAAGCTCATAATGATTTGCTCAATGAATTAAATAGTAAGAAAAATGATAATGATGTTAGAGTTATGACTAGAGGTGGTAAAATGACTCAGGAACCTTTGTATCCTGAAGGCCATCATAATAGAATTGAGCAAGATTCTCAGAGAAATAATATTGATGCACCTAGTCCTACTAAGAGGAACAGGAAGAGGAAGAGGAAGAAAAATGATAGGACTTTGCATGCTTCTAGTGAACCTGTTGTTGACACACCTGAGAATCCCAATGATATTTCTATTTCTGATGCTGAAACACAATCTGGTAATGAGCATGAATGTAGTGATAATGTTAATGATGATGTTCATGTTGATGCTCAACCTAGCAATAACAATGATGTTGAGATTGAACCTGCTGTTGATCTTGATAACCCACAATCAAAGAATCAACATTATGATAAGAGAGACTTTGTTGCTAGGAAGCACGGTAAGGAAAGAGAACCGTGGGTTCAGAAACCATGCCTTTTCCTCCTAAACCATCCAAGAAAAAGGATGATGAGGATTTTGAGCGCTTTGCTGAAATGATTAGACCTATCATTTTGCGTATGCGTTTGACTGATATGCTTAAAATGAATCCTTATGCTAAATATATGAAAGATATTGTTACTAATAAAAGAAAGATACCAGAATCTGAAATTTCCACCATGCTTGCTAATTATACTTTTAAGGGTGGAATACCTAAGAAGTTAGGAGATCCAGGAGTACCAACTATACCATGCTCCATTAAAAGAAACTATGTTAAAACTGTTTTATGTGATCTTGGAGCCGGTGTTAGTGTTATGCCTCTCTCTTTATATCGTAGACTTGATTTGAATAAGTTGACACCTACTGAAATATCTTTGCAAATGGCTGATAAATCAACTGCTATACCTGTCGGTATTTGTGAGGATGTGCCTGTTGTGGTTGCAAACGTTACTATTTTAATGGACTTTGTTATTCTTGATATTCCCGAAGACGATAGTGTGTCCATTATTCTTGGAAGACCCTTTTTGAATACTGCAGGGGCTGTTATTGATTGGACCAAAGGCAATTTCACTTTTCATGTTAATGGTAATGAGCATACGGTACAATTTCCGAGGAAACAACCTCAAGTCCACAGTATCAATTCTATTGGAAAAATTCCATCGATTATTTTTGGAGGTTTTGAATTTCCTCTTCCTACTATCAAGAAGAAATATGATATTCTTATTGTTGGGGATGTGCATACCCCCGTTGAGGTAACCTAGTTGTTACGGCATATCTCTCTCAAGGTAGTTTTGGTGATTGATGACAACATGTTTGCGGACTAATCATGTGCTTTGAATAGTTCACAGATTCACCCCTGGCACGAGACGTTTCCTTCCCTTCGGAGTGTCCTTCAAGACGATGTAGCTCTTTTGTTTCTCTCTCGGTGGACTAGTTGCGTAGAGGGCACCGTACTATCAAGAGGGGGTCCGCTGGGGTTTTGCATGGGTGGAATCAACACGTACACATCAGCTTCTCACCCTCCGAGCTTTTCCATTCCATTGAAGAGATCTCTCCTCTCTTCCTTGTCCTGTCTGGGTCCCTACGGTAGTACCGCGCCACCCAGCGGTAGTACCGCTGAGGAGCCACAAGCGGCAGTACCGCTCCACAACGGTAGTACCGCCCGTGTCATCACAGCAGTAGTACCGCCCTACCACCGCGGTAGTACCGTGTTGGGTCCTATTCCCTACTAGTCTCCTCTGCGCGGCAGTGCCGCTGGCTGGTGCGGTAGTACCGCTGACCAAGCAGTAGTACCGCCCCCTCTTAGCGGTAGTACCGCCCTGTGCGGGGATGGTTGGTGGGGGGCAACAGTTGGATTGTTGCCCCCACTATAAAAGGGAGTCCCCTTCTTCTCTTTGACCTACCTCTTCCTCCCCCAAGCTCCATTTATTGCTCAAGCTCCATTAAATGCTCCAAGCTCCATTTTCGCCCGATCTATCTCTCTAGCCAATCAAACTCGTTGATTTGCTCGGGAGTGGTTGAGAAGGCCCCGATCTACACTTCCACCAAGGGATTTTCAATTCCCCCACTCATCCCTAGCGGATCTTGTTACTCTTGGGTGTTTGAGCACCCTAGACGGTTGAGGTCAGCACGGAGCCATAGTCCATTGTGGTGAAGCTTCATGGTTTTGTTGGGAGCCTCCGATTAAGTTGTGGAGATTGCCCCAACCTTGTTTGTAAAGGTTCGGTCGCCGCCTTCAAGGGTACCAATAGTGGAATCAGGGCATCTCGCATTGTGTGAGGGCATGAGGAGAATACGGTGGCCCTAGTGGCTTCTTGGGGAGCATCGTGCCTCCACACCGCTCCAACGGAGACGTACTTCCCCTCAAAGGGAAGGAACTTCGGTAACACATCCTCGTCTTCACCGGATCCACTCTTAGTTATCTCTTACCTTTACTTGTGCAAGCTCTTTAGTGTTACTTCTCTTGCTTGCTTGTTGGTATTGCATCATATAGGTTGCTCACCTAGTTGCACATCTAGACAACCTACTTTGATGCAAAGTTTAATTTGATAAAGAAAAGTTAAAAATTGGTAATTGCCTATTCACCCCCCTCTAGTCAACCATATCGATCCTTTCACTAGTGTTATTCAAAAATTCTCCGGTTCCATATTATTCGGAATGAGTTTGTTAACAAGACCTGATCAACCTTGTTTGTGGATTCCTTTTGATGAGCATGAGATGGATGAATTTAGAAAACACAACTCTTTGTACCCTCTTTTTACTTTCTGTTATTTATATTAAATAAAGCAAAAATAGTAATTTCTGTCTGTTTTCTGAATTATCCATGCAATAAAAATATCCTGAAAATAAAAAGTTCTCCAAATGCCCTGAAAATTAAATATGATTTTTTTCTAGAATATTTGAGAATATCTGGCACTTAAAACGCAACAGGGGGAGCAAGCACCTGGCCACGAGGGTGGAGGGTGCGCCCCCTGCCTCGTGGGCCCATGGTGACTCCCCTCCACTTATTCTAGCTAGCACACATTCCTTATTCCTCCCACAAACACCACTAACCAGCTCAGACCCGAGTCCAAGCTCATCTTGCTGCCATTTTCGGTCTCCTTGCTCAAAGCACCTCTCACAAAATTGCTTTGGGGGATTGTTCCTTGGTATGTGACAATGGTCCAATTAGTTTTTGTTCTAGTGCTTTATTCATTGCATATTTTTGCTGCTTAGGTGACCCTGCTCTTGAGCTTGCATGTCAAATTTATATGGTTAAAAGTAGTTTTGATGCATGATATAGTCTCTAGGCACTTGTGGGAGTAGTTGCTATCAATTTTGTTGAGTTTGGTTTACTTTTATTTTGAAGTTACTAAAATTTCAGAATTTTTTAAGAGGAAGAAATATGTTTAGGAAAATGTACCAAGGTGGTCCTTCAAGGAAGGAAGGGCCCAGGCTCGCAATACGCGATGTCGATGATGAACCACCGAGGGAAGCTCAGGTGCGGGCTTGTGAATGGCCGTCAGAGGACTTTATGGATCGAGCAGGAATTAAGGAAGAATTTAATGCGTATGTGCGTAATGCCGATCTTGAGAGCTTTGAGGTAGCTAGATAAGTGCCGCTAATACCACTATCTCACTGATTCCTTTGTGAGAAGGTTTGAATTTTCATCATCACGTAATTCTCAAACTGTCCTATTTGATCTTTATGAAAATTCTTATACTATGGACTTAGAAGATTTTAATACTGCTTGCAAACTTCCACAATGGGGCAGCACTAGTGAGCCTCGCAAATCTGAGTTTAGAGATTTTCTTGCTAGCATAACTGTGGGGGAATCTAGAGATATAACACAAGCTACCATAGGGAGCATTCATTTTCCTGCTATACATTATTTTGCTCTCTTCATAGGTAGATGCATTAATGGTAAAGATGAAGCATGTCACATGTGTGTCCCTGACCTCAGTATTCTCAGGAGTGCCATATTAGGAGATAAACATTATAATTTGGGAGCCATTGTTTCGCATAGGTTGCATAATAATAGATTTAATGGAGATTTCTTTGGTGGAATTTATGCAACCCGTCTAGCTAATTTTCTTGAAATACCCATACGTGGGTATGATATTGAGTTGCCTCCTACTTATTTAGATTATGAGGCCATGGTTCGTCATCAGTTTGTTGAGAGGAACGATCAGTTCCTCCAGTACCAACTAATATTTGACAGACGACGCACCTATCACGTTGCTCTCCCTGCTCCTGCTTTCATTGACTCCCAGGCAAAAGGGAGATGTGTTATAACCAGGGAGGAGGCAGACGAGTATAAGAGGAGGACGGAGACGGCCCGTCTCCAAGCGGCAACTCATGAGGCAATAGCTGCTGCATCTCAGTACGACCCCAGCTATAACTTTGGATATCCGCCAGGCCAGTCGTGGCCATAGACCAACTTAGGCCAAAATCCTAAGCTTGTGGGAGTACGTATTTCTCACCGACATTACATCCATGTTCACACACTCATTGCTAGTTGTCGGTGCTCATACTTTTTCATTGTATCATCCATGCTAGTTTATTTTCCTTTTTATGCTTTCTTCTTGTGTGTTTAATAAACCTTAGTAAAAACAAAAAATTAGTTGTTGCTTTTAGCTAGTTTACTTTCCATGCCTGTTGTAGTAGTAATTAAAAAGAAAACCCAAAAATATTTCTCATTCTTCTTTTTGCTTGTTGGGAGCTTTCCCGTGTAAATAGTTTTATTTCTTTTCTTTCCTTTGGGGGTCGAGAGGAGAACACCATAATTAAAATGTTGAGTGGCTCTTATATGCATTATTGATTGATCCGACAAAGAGCCCATATTACCTTGTCTTCTCTCTTGAATTGAATGCTTGCAGATTCCAGCTTAGTCCAATGCACGTGCACTATTATTATTATCCACACTATTCGGTCATGTAGGTGAAAGGCAATAATGATGATTATATGATGAACTTATTGAGATAAGAAAAGTTGGTATGAACTCGACCTCTCTTGTTTTTGTAAATATGATTAGTTCATCGTTCCTGATTCAGCCTATTATGAATAAACATGTTTGCAATGACAATTAGAGATTATAGTTGCTTATGCCATGCTGAATTAGCTAGGAGCTTATAATGGTTTACCTTACGTGCCAATATGCTACTAAAATGGTTGTGATGTGGTATGATAGGGTGGTATCTTCTTTTGAACGATTCGAGTGGCCTGACTTGGCACATGTTCACGCATGTAGTTGAAACAAAATCAACATAACCTCTACGATATTTATGTTCATGGTGCATTATATCCTACTCATGCTTGCATTCGGTGTTGATTAATTTTAATGCATGTTCATGATTGTTGTTGCTCTCTAGCTGGTCGCTTCCCAGTCTTTTGCTAGCCTTCACCTGTACTAAGCGGGAATACTGCTTGTGCATCCAATTCCATAAACCCCAAAGTTATTCCATATGAGTCCACCATACCTACCTATATACGATATCTACCTGCTGTTCCAAGTAAATTTGTATGTGCCAAACTCTAAACCTTCAAATACACATTCTGTTTTGTATGCTCGAATAGCTCATGTATCAACTAGGGCTGTCCGTTGTTGGAAATATGCCCTAGAGGCAATAATAAAATGGTTATTATTATATTTCTTTGTTCATGATAATTGTCTATTGTTCATGCTATAATTGTGTTATCCAGAAATCGTAATACATGTGTGAATACATAGACCACAACACGTCCCTAGTGAGCCTCTAGTTGACTAGCTCGTTGATCAAAAGATAGTCATGGTTTCCTGACTATGGACATTGGATGTCATTGATAACGGGATCACATCATTAGGAGAATGATGTGATGGACAAGACCCAATCCTAAGCATAGCTCAAAGATCGTGTAGTTCGTTTGCTGTAGCTTTTCTGAATGTCAAGTATCATTTCCTTAGACCATGAGATTGTGCAACTCCCGGACACCGTAGGAGTGCCTTGGGTGTGCCAAACGTCACAAGGTAACTGGGTGACTATAAAGGTACATTATAGGTATCTCCGAAAGTGTCTGTTGGGTTGGCACGAATCGAGACTGGGATTTGTCACTCTGTATGACGGAGAGGTATCTCTGGTCCCACTCAGTAATGCATCATCATAATGAGCTCAATGTGATCAAGTGGTTGATCACGGGACATGCATTACGGTACGAGTAAAGTGACTTGCCGGTAAGGAGACTGAACAAGGTATTGGGATATCGAAGATCGAGTCTCGGGCAAGTAACATACCGATTGACAAAGGGAATTGTATACGGATTGATTGAATCCTTGACATCGGGGTTCATCCGATGAGATCATCATGGAGCATGTGGGAGCCAACATGGGTATCCAGATCCCGCTGTTAGTTATTGACCGGAGAGTCGTCTCGGTCATGTCTGCATGTCTCCCGAACCCGTAGGGTCTACACACTTAAGGTTCGGTGACGCTAGGGTTGTTAGGAAGACTTGTATGTGATTACCGAATGTTGTTCGGAGTCCCGGATGAGATCCCGGACATCACGAGGAGTTCCGGAATGGTCCGGAGGTGAAGATTTATATGTAGGAAGTTGTCATACGATCACCGAAAAGGTTCGGGGGCATATCGGTATTGTACCGGGGCCACCGGAGGGGTTCCGGGGATCCACCGGGAGGGCCCACCTCTTCCGGAGGGCCTTATGGGCTGTATGGAGAAGGGAACCAGCCCAAATGGGCTGGGGCGCCACACCCCCCCTAGGGCCCATGCGCCTAGGGTTTGGGGGAAACCCTAAGGGGGGGCGCCCCCTTGCTTGGGGGGCAAGCCCCCCTCCCCTTGGCCGCCGCCCCCCCTCTAGATCTCATCTAGAGGGGGCCGGTCTCCTTCCCCTTCCCCTATAAATAGAGGGGTGAGGGGAGGGCTGCATACAACATCCAAGGCGCAGCCCCTCCCCTCCCCAACACCTCTCCTCCTCCATAAGAGCTTGGCGAAGCCCTACCGGAGTAGTGCAGCTTCACCACCACCACGCCGTCGTGCTGCTGTTGGAGCCCTTTTCCTCAACCTCTCCCTCCTCCTAGCTAGATCAAGGCGCAGGAGACGTCCTCGCTCCGTACATGTGTTGAACGCGGAGGTGTCGTCCGTTCGGCGCTAGGATCTTTGGTGATTTGGATCATGACGAGTACGACTCCATCAACCCATTCTCTTGAACGCTTCCGCTCGTGATCTACAAGGGTATGTAGATGCACTCCTCTCTCCCTCGTTGCTAGATGACTCCATAGATTGATCTTGGTGATGCATAGAAAATTTTAAAATTCTGCTACGTTCCCCAACAGTGGCATCATGAGCTAGGTCTATGCGTAGTTACTATGAACGAGTAGAACACAAAGTAGTTGTGGGAATCGATATTGTCAATTTTCTTGCCATTACTAGTCTTATCTTGATTCGGCGGCATCGTGGGATGAAGCGGCCCGGACCAACCTTACACGTACGCTTACGTGAGACCGGTTCCACCAACTGACATGCACTAGTTTCATAAGGTGGCTGGCGGGTGTCTGTCTCTCCCACTTTAGTCGGATCGGATTCGATGAACAGGGTCCTTATGAAGGGTAAATAGAAATTGGTAATTCACGTTGTGGTTTTTGGCGTACGTAAGAAACGTTCTTGCTAGAATCCTATAGCAGCCACGTAAAAACTTGCAAGAACAATTAGAGGACGTATAACTTGTTTTTGCAGCAAGTGTTTTGTGATGTGATATGGCCAAAGGATGTGATGAATGATATATGTGATGTATGAGATGATCATGTTCTTGTAATAGGAATCATGACTTGCATGTCGATGAGTATGACAACCGGCAGGAGCCATAGGAATTGTCTTTATTTATTTATGACCTGCGTGTCAACATAAACGTCATGTAATTACTTTACTTTATTGCTAAAGCGTTAGCCATAGTAGTAGAAGTAATAAATGACGAGACAACTTCAAGAAGACACGATGATGGAGATCATGATGATGGAGATCATGGTGTCATGCCGGTGACAACGGTGATCATGGAGCCCCGAAGATGGAGATCAAAAGGAGCAAATGATAATGGCCATATTATGTCACTATTTGATTGCATGTGATGTTTATCATGTTTTACATCTTATTTTCTTAGAACGACGGTAGCTTAAATAAGATGATCCCTCGTAATAATTTCAAGAAAGTGTTCCCCCTAACTGTGCACCGTTGCGAAGGTTCGTTGTTTCGAAGCACCATGTGATGATCGGGTGTGATAGATTCTAACGTTCGAATACAACGGGTGTAAGCCAGATTTACACACGCACTACACTTAGGTTGACTTGACGAGCCTAGCATGTATAGACATGGCCTCGGAACACAGAAGACCGAAAGGTCGAGCATGAGTCGTATAGAAGATACGATCAACATGAAGATGTTCACCGATGTTGACTAGTCCGTCTCACATGATGATCGGATACGGCCTAGTTAACTCGGATCATGTTATACTTACATGACTGGAGGGATGTCTATCTGAGTGGAGTTCATTGAATAATTTGATTAGATGAACTTAATTATCATGAACTTAGTCTAAATTTTTACAATATGTCTTGTAGATCAAATGGCCCACGTTGTCCTCAACTTCAACGCGTTCCTAGAGAAAACCAAGCTGAAAGACGATGGCAGCAACTATACGGACTGGGTCCGGAACCTGAGGATCATCCTCATAGCTGCCAAGAAAGATTATGTCCTAGAAGCACCGCTAGGTGACGCACCCGTCCCACAGAACCAAGACGTTATGAACGCTTGGCAGACACGTGCTGATGATTACTCCCTCGTTCAGTGCGGCATGCTTTATAGCTTAGAACCGGGGCTCCAAAAGCGTTTTGAGAGACACGGAGCATATCAGATGTTCGAAGAGCTGAAAATGGTTTTTCAAGCTCATGCCCGGGTCGAGAGATATGAAGTCTCCGACAAGTTCTTCAGCTGTAAGATGGAGGAAAATAGTTCTGTTGGTGAGCACATACTCAAAATGTCTGGGTTGCATAACCGCTTGACTCAGCTAGGAGTTAATCTCCCGGATGACGCGGTCATTGACAGAATCCTTCAGTCGCTTCCACCGAGCTACAAGAGCTTTGTGATGAACTTCAATATGCAGGGGATGGAAAAGACCATTCCTGAGGTATATTCAATGCTGAAATCAGCAGAGGTAGAAGTCAAAAAGGAACATCAAGTGTTGATGGTGAATAAAACCACTAAGTTCAAGAAAGGCAAGGGTAAGAAGAACTTCAAGAAGGACGGCAAGCGAGTTGCCGCGCCTGGTAAGCAAGCTACCGGGAAGAAGCCAAAGAATGGACCCAAGCCCGAGACTGAGTGTTTTTATTGCAAGGGAAGTGGTCACTGGAAGTGGAACTGCCCCAAATACTTAGCGGACAAGAAGGCCGGCAACACGAAAGGTATATGTGATATACATGTAATTGATGTGTACCTTACCAGTACTCGTAGTAGCTCCTGGGTATTTGATACCGGTGCGATTGCTCACATTTGTAACTCGAAGCAGGAGCTGTGGAATAAACGGAGACTGGCGAAGGACGAGGTGACGAAGCGCGTCGGGAATGGTTCCAAGGTCGATGTGATCGCCGTCGGCACGCTACCTCTACATTTACCTACGGGATTAGTTTTAAACCTCAACAATTGTTATTTAGTGCCAGCTTTGAGCATGAACATTGTATCAGGATCTCGTTTAATACGAGATGGCTACTCATTTAAATCCGAGAATAATGGTTGTTCTATTTATATGAGAGATATGTTTTATGGTCATGCTCCGATGGTGAATGGTTTATTCTTAATGAATCTCGAGCGTAATGCTACACATATTCATAGTGTGAATACCAAAAGATGTAAGGTTGATAATGATAGTCCCACATACTTGTGGCACTGCCGCCTTGGTCACATAGGTGTCAAACGCATGAAGAAGCTCCATGCAGATGGACTTTTAGAGTCTCTTGATTACGAATCATTTGACACGTGCGAACCATGCCTCATGGGTAAAATGACCAAGACTCCGTTCTCAGGAACAATGGAGCGAGCAATCAACTTATTGGAAATCATACATACTGATGTGTGCGGTCCAATGAGTGTTGAGGCTCGCGGTGGCTATCGTTATGTTCTCACCCTCACTGATGACTTGAGTAGATATGGGTATGTCTACTTAATGAAACACAAGTCTGAGACCTTAGAAAACTTCAAGGAATTTCAGAGTGAGGTTGAGAATCAACGTGACAGGAAAATCAAGTTCTTGCGATCAGATCGTGGGGGAGAATACCTGAGTCACGAATTTGGCACACACTTAAGAAAATGTGGAATAGTTTCACAACTCACGCCGCCTGGAACACCTCAGCGTAATGGTGTGTCCGAACGTCGTAATCGCACTCTATTAGATATGGTGGGATCTATGATGTCTCTTACCGATTTACCGCTGTCATTTTGGGGCTATGCTTTAGAGACTGCCGCATTCACTTTAAATAGGGCTCCGTCGAAATCCGTTGAGACGACACCATATGAATTATGGTTTGGGAAGAAACCTAAGCTGTCGTTTCTAAAAGTTTGGGGATGCGATGCTTATGTCAAGAAACTTCAACCTGAAAAGCTCGAACCCAAATCGGAAAAATGCGTCTTCATAGGATACCCTAAAGAAGTTGTTGGGTATACCTTCTACCTCAGATCCGAAGGCAAGATCTTTGTTACCAAGAATGGGTCCTTTCTAGAGAAAGAGTTTCTCTCGAAAGAAATAAGTGGGAAGAAAGTAGAACTTGATGAAGTATTGCCTCTTGAACCGGTAAGTGGCGCAGCTCAAGAAAATGTTCCTGAGGTGCCTGCACCGACTAGAGAGGAAGTTGATGATGATGATCATGAAACTTCAGATCAAGTTGCTACTGAACTTCGTAGGTCCACAAGGACATGTTCCGCACCAGAGTGGTACGGCAACCCTGTCTTGGAAATCATGTTGTTAGACAACGGTGAACCTTCGAACTATGAAGAAGCGATGGCGGGCCCGGATTCCGACAAATGGCTGGAAGCCATGAAATCCGAGATAGGATCCATGTATGAAAACGAAGTATGGACTTTGACTAACTTGCCCGATGATCGGCGATCCATAGAAAATAAATGGATCTTTAAGAAGAAGACAGACACGGATGGTAATGTGACCATCTATAAAGCTCGACTTGTCGCTAAGGGTTATCGACAAGTTCAAGGGGTTGACTACGATGAGACTTTCTCACCCGTAGCGAAGCTGAAGTCCGTCCGAATCATGTTAGCAATTGCTGCATTCTATGATTATGAGATATGGCAAATGGACGTCAAAACAGCATTCCTTAATGGTTTCCTTAAGGAAGAATTGTATATGATGAAGCCGGAAGGTTTTGTCGATCCTAAGAATGCTGACAAGGTGTGCAAGCTCCAACGCTCAATTTATGGGCTGGTGCAAGCATCTCAGAGTTGGAACATTCGTTTTGATGAGATGATCAAAGCGTTTGGGTTTATGCAGACTTATGGAGAAGCGTGCATTTACAAGAAAGTGAGTGGGAGCTCTGTAGCATTTCTCATATTGTATGTGGATGACATACTGTTGATGGGAAATGATATAGAATTCTTGGAAAGCATAAAGGCCTACTTGAACAGGTGTTTTTCAATGAAGGACCTTGGAGAAGTTGCTTATATATTAGGCATCAAGATCTATAGAGGTAGATCGAGACGCCTCATTGGTCTTTCACAGAGTACGTACCTTGACAAGATATTGAAGAAGTTCAAAATGGATCAGTCAAAGAAGGGTTCTTGCCTGTATTGCAAGGTACGAGATTGAGCACGGCTCAATGCCCGACCACGGCAGAAGATAGAGAAAAGATGAGTGTCGTCCCCTATGCCTCGGCCATAGGGTCTATCATGTATGCTATGTTGTGTACCAGACCTGATGTAAACCTTGCCGTAAGTTTGGTAGGAAGGTACCAAAGTAATCCCGGCATGGAACACTGGACAGCGGTCAAGAATGTCCTGAAGTACCTGAAAAGGACCAAGGAAATGTTTCTCGTTTATGGAGGTGACGAAGAGCTCGTCGTAAAGGGTTACGTCGATGCTAGCTTCGACACAGATCTGGATGACTCTAAGTCACAAACCGGATACGTGTATATTTTGAATGGTGGGGCAGTAAGCTAGTGCAGTTGCAAGCAAAGCGTTGTGGCGGGATCTACATGTGAAGCGGTGTACATGGCAGCCTCGGAGGCAGCACAAGAAGCAGTCTGGGTGAAGGAGTTCATTACCGACCTAGGAGTCATACCCAATGCGTCGGGCCCGATGACTCTCTTCTGTGACAACACTGGAGCTATTGCCCTTGCCAAGGAGCCCAGGTTTCACAGGAAGACCAAGCATATCAAGCGTCGCTTCAACTCCATTCGTGAAAGTGTTCAAAATGGAGACATAGAGATTTGTAAAGTACATACGGACCTGAATGTAGCAGATCCATTGACTAAACCTCTCCCTAGAGCAAAACATGATCAACACCAGAACTGCATGGGTGTTCGATTCATCACAATGTAACTAGAATATTGACTCTAGTGCAAGTGGGAGACTGTTGGAAATATGCCCTAGAGGCAATAATAAAATGGTTATTATTATATTTCTTTGTTCATGATAATTGTCTATTGTTCATGCTATAATTGTGTTATCCGGAAATCGTAATACATGTGTGAATACATAGACCACAACACGTCCCTAGTGAGCCTCTAGTTGACTAGCTCGTTGTTCAAAAGATAGTCATGGTTTCCTGACTATGGACATTGGATGTCATTGATAACGGGATCACATCATTAGGAGAATGATGTGATGGACAATACCCAATCCTAAGCATAGCTCAAAGATCGTGTAGTTCGTTTGCTGTAGCTTTTCTGAATGTCAAGTATCATTTCCTTAGACCATGAGATTGTGCAACTCCTGGACACCGTAGGAGTGCCTTGGGTGTGCCAAACATCACAACGTAACTGGGTGACTATAAAGGTACATTACAGATATCTCTGAGAGTGTCTGTTGGGTTGGCACGAATCGAGACTGGGATTTGTCACTCCGGATGACGGAGATGTATCTCTGGGCCCACTCAGTAATGCATCATCATAATGAGCTCAATGTGATAAAGTGGTTGATCACGGGATCATGCATTACGGTACGAGTAAAGTGACTTGCCGGTAACGAGACTGAACAAGGTATTGGGATACCGACGATCGAGTCTCGGGCAAGTAACGTACCGATTGACAAAGGGAATTGTATACGGATTGATTGAATCCTCGACATCGTGGTTCATCTGATGAGATCATCGTGGAGCATGTGGGAGCCAACATGGGTATCCAGATCCCGCTGTTAGTTATTGACCGGAGAGTCGTCTCGGTCATGTCTGCATGTCTCCCAAACCCGTAGGCTCTACACACTTAAGGTTCGGTGACGCTAGGGTTGTTAGGAAGACTTGTATGTGATTACCGAATGTTGTTCAGAGTCCCAGATGAGATCCCGGACGTCACGAGGAGTTCCGGAATGGTCCGGAGGTGAATATTTATATGTAGGAAGTTGTCATATGGTCACCGGAAAGGTTCGAAGGCATATCGGTATTGTACCGGGGCCACCGGAGGGGTTCCGGGGGTCCACCGGGAGGGGCCACCTCTTCCGGAGGGCCTTATGGGCTGTATGGAGAAGGGAACCAGCCCCAGTGGGCTGGGGCGCCACACCCCCCTAGGGCCCATGCGCCTACGGTTTGGGGGAAACCCTAAGGGGGGCGCCCCCTTGCTTGGGGGGCAAGCCCCCTCCCCTTGGCCGCCGCCCCCCCTCTAGATCTCATCTAGAGGGGGCCGGCCCCCTTCCCCCTTCCCCTATTAATAGAGGGGTGAGGGGAGGGCTGCATACAACATCCAAGGCGCAGCCCCTCCCCTCCCCAACACGTCTCCTCCTCCACAAGAGCTTGGCGAAGCCCTACCGGAGTACTGCAGCTTCACCACCACCACGCCGTCATGCTGCTGTTGGAGCCCTCTTACTCAACCTCTCCCTCCTCCTTCCTGGATCAAGGCGTGGGAGACGTCCTCGCTCTGTATGTGTGTTGAACGCGGAGGTGTCGTCCGTTCGGCGCTAGGATCTTCGGTGATTTGGATCACGACGAGTACGACTCCATCAACCCGTTCTCTTGAACGCTTCCACTCGTGATCTACAAGGGTATGTAGATGCACTCCTCTCTCCCTCGTTGCTAGATGACTCCATAGATTGATCTTGGTGATGTGTAGAAAATTTTAAAATTCTGCTACGTTCCCCAACATCCGTATCTTCCGTGTTAGGCGGGTTATTCTCAAGAGGAGTGGACTCCGCTCCACACTCACGAGAAAAGGGCTGGTCACCGGGATGCCCGGTCCCATGCTTTATGCAAATCAAATCAAAGTAACTGCAAACAAAACTCCCCCGGGACTGTTGTTAGTTGGAGGCACTTGTTGTCTCGAGCAAGCCATGGATTGATGCTTGTTGGTGGAGGGGGAGTATAAACTTCACCATTCTGTTTGGGAACCGCCTATAATGTGTGTAGCATGGAAGATATCGCCATCTCTTGGTTGTTATGTTGACAATGAAAGTATACCGCTCAAAATATTATTCATATCTATTTAAAAATCGAGCTCTGGCACCTCTACAAATCCCTGCTTCCCTCTGCGAAGGGCCTATCTATTTACTTTTATGCTGAGTCATCATCCTC
The DNA here is from genome assembly GCF_056163025.1 of Triticum urartu. Taxonomy (NCBI): domain Eukaryota; kingdom Viridiplantae; phylum Streptophyta; class Magnoliopsida; order Poales; family Poaceae; genus Triticum; species Triticum urartu. The sequence continues at coordinate 583,445,526 of NC_141879.1, forward strand.
TTATTAAAAAGCACCAGTTGCAGAGCACTGCTGTCATTTGCATCCATTACTGTTAATTTACATTGATTATGACTTGACTGGATCTCTTTTACCATGAATTACAATGTCTAGTCAGTCCTTGATCTTTAAAGGTGCTCTGCATTTATGTTTTGCGGTCTTAGAAAGGGCTAGCGAGATACCATCTTGTTATATCATATCATGATTGTTTTGAGAAAGTGTTGTCATCCCAGATTTATTATTATTGCTCGCTAGTTGATTATGCTATTGATATGAGTAAACATGAGACCTAAATGTCATTGTGAATATGGTTAGTTCATAATCTTTGCTGAAAACTTGAATGCAGCCTTTACATATTTGCAACAACAAGAGCAAACAGAGTTTGTAAAAGCTTTTCTTTATCACTTTTAGTTTATCAACTGAATTGCTTGAGGACAAGCAAAGGTTTAAGCTTGGGGGAGTTGATACGTCTCCGTCGTATCTACTTTTCCAAACACTTTTTCCCTTGTTTTGGACTCTAACTTGCATGATTTGAATGGAACTAACTCGGACTGACGCTGTTTTTAGCAGAATTGCCATGGTGTTATTTTTGTGCAGAAATAGGAAGTTCTCGGAATGACCTGAAAATCAACGGAGAATTATTTTGGAATATATAATAAATATTGGAAGGAAGATCCACGTTAGGGGGGCCTCCACCTGTCCACGAGGGTGGGGGCGCGCCTGCCCCCCCCCCCTGTGCACACCCCCTGCCTCGTGGGCCCCCTAACGCTCCACCGACCTCAACCTTGACTCCATATATTCACTTTCAGGGAGAAGGATTCATCGCGTTTTTCGATACGGAGCCTCCGCTAAGCCCTAAACTCTCTTGGGAGGGCTGATCTGGAGTCCGTTCGGGGCTCCAGAGAGGGGAATCCGTCGCCATCATCATCATCAACCATCCTCCATCACCAATTTCATGATGCTCACCGCCGTGCGTGAGTAATTCCATCGTAGTCTTGCTGGACGGTAATGGGTTGGATGAGATTTATCATGTAATCGAGTTAGTTTTGTTACGGTTTGATCCCTAGTATCCACTATGTTCTGAGATTGATGTTGCTATGACTTTGCTATGCTTAATGCTTGTCACTAGGGCCCGAGTGCCATGATTTCAGATCTGAACCTATTATGTTTTCATCAATATATGAGAGTTCTTGATCTTATCTTGCAAGTCTATAGTCACCTATTATGTGTTATGATCCGTTAACCCCAAAGTGACAATAATCGGGATACTTACTGGTGATGACCGTAGTTTGAGGAGTTCATGTATTCACTATGTCTTAATGCTTTGTTTCGTTACTCTATTAAAAGGAGGCCTTAATATCGTGTAGTTTCCAATAGGACCCCGCTGCCACGGGAGGGTAGGACAAAAGATGTCATGCAAGTTCTTTTCCATAAGCACATATGACTATATTCGGAATACATGCCTACATTACATTGATGAACTAGAGCTAGTTCTTTGTCACCCTAGGTTATGACTGTTACATGATGAACCGCATCCGACATAATTCTCCATCACCGATCCATTGCCTACGAGCTTTCCATATATTGTTCTTCGCTTATTTACTTTTCCGTTGCTATTGTTATCATCACTACAAAACACCAAAAATATTACTTTTGCTATCGTTACCTTTTACCACCGTTACCACTACTATCATATTACTTTGCTACTAAATACTTTGCTGCAGATATTAAGTTTCCAGGTGTGGTTGAATTGAAAACACAGCTGCTAATACTTGAGAATATTCTTTGGCTCCCCTTGTGTCAAATCAATAAATTTGGGTTGAATACTCTACCCTCAAAAACTGTTGCGATCCCCTATACTTGTGGGTTATCAACTTACACCGGGTCCGAGGTCACATAAAGCAGTTTTCACATAGTTTCTTTTAATGGAGCATGGTATAGTCAGTACCCCTGGATCTCCAAGTTTCTTTGGTATTCCACCTTTAAAAGTATAATTAGCAAGCATGGTGGAAATTTCAGCTTCTGGTATCTTTCTTTTATTTGTAACAATGTCTTTCATGTACTTAGCATAAGGATTCATTTTAAGCATATCAGTCAAACACATACGCAAAAAGATAGGTCTAATCATTTCAGCAAAGCACTCAAAATCCTCATCATCCTTTTTCTTGGATGGTTTAGGAGGAAAAGGCATGGGTTTCTGAACCCATGGTTCTCTTTCTTTACCGTGCTTCCTAGCAACGAAGTCTCTCTTATCATAACGTTGATTCTTTGATGGTGGGTTATCAAGATCAACAACAGGTTCAATCTCTACGTCATTATCATTGCTAGGTTGAGCATCAACATGAATATTATCATTAACATTATAACTAGGTTCATGTTCATTACCAGATTATGTCTCAACATCAGAAATAGAAATATCATTGGGATTCTCATGTGTGTCAACAACAGGTTCACTAGAAGCATACAAAGTCCTATCATTTTTATTTTTTCTTCTTCTTAGAAGAACTAGGTGCATCAATATTAGTTCTCTGAGAATCTTGCTCAATTCTATTAGGGTGGCCCTCAGGATACAAAGGTTCCTGAGTCATTTTTCCCCCTGTAGTCATAACTCTAATAGCATGATCATTTTTCTTATTATTTAATTCATTGAGCAAATCATTCTGAGCCTTAATTACTTGTTCTACTTGAGTGGTAACCATAGAAGCATGTTTACTAATGAGTTTAAGTTCACCTTTAACTTCAGACATATAATCACTCAAGTGTTCAATCTTATAAGCATTGCATTTCAATTGTCTAACAACATAAGCATTGAAGTCTTCTTGCCTAACCATAAAGTCATCAAACTCATCTAACCATTGGCTAGCAAACTTAGTAGATGGGATTTCAGATTTATCAAATCTATAGAGAGAATTTATCTTTACTGCCTATGTCGGGTTATCAAGACCATGTATTTCTTCAATAGGTGGTAAATTCTTAACATCTTCAGCTTTAATACATTTTTCTTTCATAGATTTCTTTGCCTCTTGCATATCTTCAGGACCAAGAAATAGAATACCTATTTTCTTCAGAGTTGGCTTAGGACTTGGTTCAGGAACTGTCCAATCATTTTCATTACTCAACATATTATTCAATAGCAATTCAGCTTGATCAACAGTTCTTTCCCTGAAAACACAACCAACACAACTATCCAGGTGGTCTCTGGAAGCATCGGTTAGTCCATTATAAAATATATCAAGTATTTCATTTTTCTTGAGAGGATGATCAGGCAAAGCATTAAGTAATTGGGGAAGCCTCCCCCAAGCTTGTGGGAGACTCTCTTCTTCAATTTGCACAAAATTATATATTTCCCTTAAGGCAGCTTGTTTCTTATGAGCGGGGAAATATTTAGCAGAGAAGTAATAAATCATATCCTGGGGACTACGCACACAACCAGGATCAAGAGAATTAAACCATGTTTTAGCATCACCCTTTAATGAGAACGGAAAAAACTTAAGGATAAAGTAAATAGCGAGTTCTCTCATCATTCATTTCAAAAAAAAGAGTTCTCTCATCATTAGTGAACAGGGTGGCTATATCATTTAATTTAGTAAGATGTGCCACAATGGTTTCAGATTCATAGCCATAAAAAGGATCAGATTCAACCAAAGTAATTAACTCGGGATCGACAGAGAAATCATAATCCTTATCAGTAATAAAGATAGGTGAAGTAGCAAAAGCAGGGTCATACTTCATTCTAGCATTCAAAGACTTTTCTTTAAGCTTAGCTAATAATTTCTTAAGATCGGATCTATCATTGCAAGCTAAGAAGTCTCTAGCAGTTTCTTCATCCATAACATAACCCTCAGACACAACAGGAAATTCATATCTAGGGGGAGAATCTTCATCATCACTTTCATCAATATTATCAGTTTCAATAATTTTATTCTCTCTAACCCTAGCAAGTTGTTCATCAAGAAATTCACCTACTGGCATAGTATTATCAAGCATAGAAGTAGTTTCATCATAAGTATCATGCAAAGCAGAAGTGGCATCATCAATAACATGCGACATATCAGAATGAATAGCAGGAGTAGGTGTCACAAGTTTACTCAAAACAGAAGGTGAATCAAGTGCAGAGCTAGATGGCAGTTCCTTACCCCCCCCCTCATAGTTGAGGGGAAAATCTTGCTTCTTTGATCTTTCAAGTTCTTCATAGTGACCAGCACATATAAATCCCAAGTGACTCAAAGAATAGAGCTATGCTCCTGATAACCCACAAGTATAGGGGATAAATTGTAGACTCTTTCAGTAAGTAAGAGTGTCGAACCCAACGAGGAGCTAAAGGTAGAACAAATATTCCCTCAAGTTCTATCGACCACCCATACAACTCTACGCATGCTTAATGTTCGCTTTACCTAGAACAAGTATGAAACTAGAAGCACTTTGTAGGTGTTGTAGGCTAGGTTTGCAAGATAATAAAGAGCGCGTAAATAAAAAGTAGGGGATGTTTATATAAAGACACAACTAAGTTAGTTTTAGTAGAGAGCTTGTTGTCACACAAGAAAGTTATTTGTCCCTAGGCAATCGATAAATAGACCGGTAATCATTATTGCAATTTTATTTGAGGTAGAGGCATAAGCTAACATACTTTATCTTCTTGGATCATATGCACTTATGATTGGAACTCTAGCAAGCATCCGCAACTACGAAAGATCATTAAGGTAAAACCCAACCATAGCATTATGAGGCATCAAGTCCTCTTTATTCCCATACGCAACAACCTACTTACTCGGGTCTGTGTTTCTATCACTCACGCCACCCACCATAAGCAAATCATGAACATATTGCAAACCTTACAGCAGGTATCCCTCACGCTTGCGCGACACGGAGAGCACCATAGGAGAACACCAATAAAAAACATGCAACTCAAACCAATCACGATCATCAATTAACCCATAGGACAAAACAGATCTACTCCAACATCATAGGATAGCCATACATCATTTGGAAACAATATATGGCATTGAGCACCATGTTTAAGTAGATATTACAGCGGGTAAAAGAGGGGTTACACCGCTGCATAGAGGGGGGAAGAGTTGGTAATGATGGCAGTGAATTTGTTGGTGTAGATTGCGGTGATGATGATGGCCCCGGCCGTGTTCCGGCGCCACCGGGAGAGAGGGGGAGAGGGCCCCCCTTCTTGTTCTTCTTCCTTGCTCTTCTCCCTAGATGGAGAAGGGTTTCCCCTCTGGTCCATGGCCTCCATGGCATGGGAGGGGCGAGAGCCCCTCCGAGATTTGATCTGTCTCTCTCTATTTCCGCGTTGGCTGATTCTGCCCTTTCAGCGTTTCTTAAATTCCCGGAGATCCGTAACTCCGATTGGGCTGAATTTTGGATACGATTTTTATTCGGATATTGGCCTTCTTGTGGCGAAAGAAGGGCATCAACTGCCTTACGGGGTGGCCACGAGGGCCCAGGGCGCGCCCCCTGCCTCGTGGCCCCCTCGGGCATCGTCTCGCGTTGATTTTTCTTCCCAAAAATCACATATATTCCAAAAAAACTCCGTCAGTTTTTATGCCGTTTGGACTCCGTTTGATATGGATTTACTGCGAAACAAAAAACATGCAACAAATAGGAACTGGCACTAGATCAATATGTTAGTCCCAAAAATAGTATAAAACGTTGTCATAAGTATATGAAAGTTGTAGAATATTGGCATGGAACAATCAAAAATTATAGATACGACGGAGACATATCAGCATCCCCAAGCTTAATTCCTGCTCGTCCTCGTGTAGGTAAATGATAAAAAGATAATTTTTGATGTGGAATGCTACCTAGCATAATCTTGATCATGTAATCTAATCATGGCATGAATATTAAGACACGAGTGATTCAAAGCAATAGTCTATCATTTGACATTAAGACAATAATACTTCAAGCATACTAATAAAGCAATCATGTCTTTTCAAAATAACATGGCCAAAGAAAGTTATCCCTACAAAATCATATGGTCTGCCTATGCTCCATCTTCACCAACAAAGCATTCAAATCATGCACAACCCCGATGACAAGCCAAGCAATTGTTTCATACTTTTGACGTTCTCAAACTTTTTCAACTTTCACACAATACATGAGCATGAGCCATGGATATAGCACTATAGGTGGAATAGAATATGATGATGGAGAAGACAAAAAAGGGAGAAAGTCTCACATCGACGGGCTAATCAACGGGCTATGGACATGCCCATCAATTGGCGTCAATGCGAGGAGTAGGGATTGCCATGCAACGGATGCACTAAGAGCTATAAGTGTATGCAAGCTCAAACTGAAACTAAGTGGGTGTGCATCCAACTTGGTTGCTCATGAAGACCTAGGGCATTTGAGGAAGCCCATCGTTGGAATATACAAGCCAAGTTCTATAATGGAAATTCCCACTAGTATATGAAAGTGATAACTCTAGAGACTCTCTATATGAAGAACATGGTGCTACTCTGAAGCACAAGTGTGGTAAAAGGATAGAAACGTTGCCCCTTCTCTCTTTTCTCTCATTTTTTCTTTTCTTTTTTTTCTTTTTCTTTTCTTTTTTTCTTTTTTTGTAGGCTTCTTTGGCCTCTCTTTTTTGGGCCTTCTTTGGACACTTTTATTTTAATAACCTCACATGGGACAATGTTCTAATAATGATGATCATCACATTTTTATTTACTTACAACTCGATATCTAGAACAAAGATATGACTCTATATGAATGCCTCTGGCGATGTGCCAGGATGTGCAATGATCTAGCATAGTAATGACATCAAAAAACGGACAAGCCATGAAAACATCATGCTAGCTATCTTACGATGATGCAAAGCAATATGACAGTAAATGCTCAAGTCATGTATATGATGATGATGGAAGTTGCATGGCAATATATCTCGGAATGGCTATGGAAATGCCATGATAGGTAGGTATGGTGGCTGTTTTGAGAAAGGTATATGGTGGGTTTATGTTACCGGCGAAAGTTGCGCGATACTAGAGAGGCTAGCAACGGTGGAAGGGTGAGAGTGTGTGTAATCCATGGACTCAACATTAGTCATAAAGAACTCACATACTTATTGCAAAAATCTATTATTCATCGAAACAAAGTACTACGCGCATGCTCCTAGGGGGGTAGATTGGTAGGAAAAGACCATCGCTCATCCCCGACCACCACTCATAAGGAAGACAATCAATAAATAAATCATGCTCCGACTTCGTTACATAACGGTTCACCATACGTGCATGCTACGGGAATCACAAACCTCAACACAAGTATTTCTACTAATCGACAACTACCCACTAGCATGACTCTAATATGAGCATCTTTATATCGCAAAACTGTTGCAAGGAATCAAACATATCATATTCAGTGATCTACAAGTCTTATGTAGGATTTTATGACTAACCATGTGAATGACCAGTTCCTGTCATCTCTCTAAATAGATATAAGTGAAGCAAGAGACTTTAGTTCTTTCTACAAAATATATGCCCACTCTCTAACAAATATAAGTGAAGCAAAAGAGCATTCTATAAATGGCGGTTGTCTAAGTGAATAGAAACAGGCAATCCAAACTTCAAATGATATAAGTGAAGTACATGAAGCATTCTATAAAGCCATACTCAAAAAATATAAGTGAAGTGCAATGAGCATTCTATAAATCAACCAAGGACTATCTCATACCAGCATGGTGCATAAAAGAAAAGTGAAAAATAAATGCAAAATACTCTCCAAGATTTACGCATATCATGTGACGAATAAAGATATAGCTCCAAGTGAAATTACCGATGATCGTTAGAAGAAAGAGGGGATGCCTTCCGGGGCATCCCCAAGCTTGGTTGCTTGGGAGTACTTGAATATTTCCTTGGGGTGCCTCAGGCATCCCCAAGCTTAGTCTCTTGCCACTCCTTATTCCTTCATCCATCATGATCTCTCCCAAAACTTGAAAACTTCAATCACACAAAACTTAGCAGAAAGTTCGGTAAGATCCGTTAGTATAATAAAGCAAATCACTACTCTAAGTACTGTTACAAACCAATTCATATTTTGTTTCTGCATTGTAGCTACTGTAATATAACTTTTCCATGGCTTAATCCACTGATAGAAATCGATAGTTTCATCAAAACAAGCAAACTATGCATCAAAAACAGAATCTGTCTTAAATAGGACAGTATGTAATAATCTGAACATTCACCATACCTATGTTACTCAAAAAATCCTTAAATAATTAGGAAAAATAGAAAATTTGTACAGAAAGACAATGCAAAAAGTTTCAGAACCGTTTGACGTTCCAGTAAAAAATGTAAAATCACGCACTACAGCCAAAGTTTCTGTTTTGGACCCCACAAACCAACAAGCAATGTAAACATCCTAAAGGCAAATCTTGGCACATTATTTTATAATACAATGGAACTTTACAAGGGGATAATTATTTTTGTTGAAAAGTTTCTGTAATCAAGATTCACTAAGTTTCCATGAGCATGAACAAAGTTCAAGGAGCTCCCCCACTTCAACAATGCTTGTCTCTCTCACTTTCACTTTCCTTTTTGAAAAGTTTTGGGTTCCCCACTTTATTTTTTTATTTTTAAACTATATAAAAGCACTCAACAAAAATAAATGACTCTCTAAAACTTCCAGGTTGTCTCCCTGGTAGCGCTTTCTTTAAAGCCATTAAGCTAGCCATATAGTGCTCAAGTAATGAATCCATTCGGATCCCAAGGTATATCAAAGCCAATTTTAATTAACAATGATTTGTGATTTAGTAGTGAGCACAAAGTAACATATATCATGCAAAAACGAAGTCTAACTCTCTTCCTATGCATCGCCATGTCATAAAAGAACAATTCATGCACACATAGTAAAGGCCAATGCATAGTATAAACAGTTTCTTGCAATTTTATCATATTGGAAACATGGAGAGGCAGAGATGTAGTTCCTTTCTCATAATAATTGCAAGTAGGAGCAGCAAGCACATGCATATTATATTCATCAAAATTATCATGTGCAACGATAAAATGCAACCCATCAATATAATCCTTAATAAGAGCAAACTTCTCCGATATAGTGTAGTCGGGAGAATTCAAATAGCTAATAGGACTATCATGCGTGGGTCTGATACGTCTCCAATGTATCTATAATTTTTTATTGTTCCATGCTATTATATTATCTGTTTTGGATGTTTATGGCTTTATTATACACTTCTATATTATTTTTGGGACTAACCTATTAACCGGAGGCCCAGCCCAAATTGTTGTTTTCTTGCCTATTTCAGTGTTTCGAAGAAAATGAATATCAAACGGAGTCCAAAAGGAATGAAACCTTCGGGAAAGTTATTTTTGGAACGGAAGCAATCCAGGAGACTTGGAGTTTACGTCAGGGAAGCTTCGAGGTGGCCACGTGGCAGGGAGGCATGCCCCCCACCCTCGTGGGCCCCACGTGGCTCCCTTGACCGGCTTCTTTCGCCTATATATATACCAATATACCCTAGAAACATCGAGGAGCAGAATAGATCGGGAGTTCCACCGCCAGAAGCCTCCGTAGCCACCAAAAACCAATCTAGACCCGTTCTGGCACCCTGCTGAAGGGGGGAATCCCTATCCGGTGGCCATCTTCATCATCCCGACGCTCTCCATGACGAGGAGGGAGTAGTCCACCCTCGGGGCTGAGGGTATGTACCAGTAGCTATGTGTTTGATCTCTCTCTCTCTTTCGTGTTCTTGAGGGGGTATGATCTTGATGTATCGCGAGCTTTGCTATTATGTTTGGATCTTATCATGTTTCTCCCCCTCTACTCTCTTGTGATGAATTGAGTTTTCCCTTTGAAGTTATCTTATCGGATTGAGTCTTTAAGGATTTGAGAACACTTGATGTATGTCTTGCATGTGCTTATCTGTGGTGACAACGGGATATCACGTGATCCACTTGATGTATGTTTTGGTGATCAACTTGCGAGTTCCGTGACCTCGTGAACTTATGCATAGGGGTTGGCGCACATTTTCGTCTTGACTCTCCGGTTGAAACTTTGGGGCACTCTCTGAAGTTCTTTGTGTTGGTTGAATAGATGAATCTGAGATTGTGTGATGCATATCGTATAATCATACCCACGGATACTTGAGGTGACATTGGAGTATCTAGGTGACATTAGGGTTTTGGTTAATTTGTGTCTTAAGGTGTTATTCTAGTACGAACTCTATGATAGATTGAACGGAAAGAATAGCTTCATGTTATTTTACTACGGACTCTTGAATAGATCGATCAGAAAGGATAACTTTGAGATGGTTTCGTAACCTACCATAATCTCTTCATTTGTTCTCCGCTATTAGTGACAGAGTGACTTTGAGGGATAGTTATATGATCCAATTATGTTATTATTGTTGAGAGGACTTGCACTAGTGAAAGTATGAACCCTAGGCCTTGTTTCCTAGCATTGCAATACCGTTTTCGCTCACTTTTACCACTTGCTACCTTGCTGTTTTTATAATTTCAGATTACAAAAACCTATATCTACCATCCATATTGCACTTGTATCACTATCTCTTCGTCGAACTAGTGCACCTATACAATTTACCATTGTATTGGGTGTGTTGGGGACACAAGAGACTCTTTATTATTTGGTTGCAGGGTTATTTGAGAGAGACCATCTTCATCCTACGCTTCCTACCACTACAAAAAAAAGACACATCCGTGACATTTTGGGCCGAACGAATTTTTTTCTGTCATACATATGACACTTCTATGACGATAATTGTGACAAAACCCGGTATCATCATAGATGTGGTGGGCTCCTACTTCTATGACAAAAAATCATGACAGAAAATGGGCTTTTCGTCCTGGGCGGGCCGGAGACGCAGCTACATGACATTCTTTGGGCCATCCATGACGGAAAAAAACGTGGTAGAAGCGAGGGGGAGGAAAATTTCGGGGACTTCCCGGTTACGGTGGGAGGTCGGGGGCCGAAAGATGCGTGCTTCTCTCGTACACGTACGTGCGTGTGTGTGAGGCGTTGTCTCTAACTGAACCCGAGCGAGCCGTTGGGCTCTAACTGAACCCGAGTGATTGCACTGCAGGCTAGGCGTTACTGAACCTGAGCGGTCGATCAATGGCTGTTAACTGAACCCGATTGAGCGATTCCTTCGCTACTGCTGCTAACTGAAGCCGATCGATGCTGCCTTTGGAGGAACAGTGAGCGTTGCGGGGGGGTGGATGAACAGTTCCCGGTGGGGGTGGATGAACAGGACCCCGTGGTGTTGCCTTTGGATGAACAGGACCCCGATCGATCGAGCCGGTTGGGGCTGGATGAACAGGACCCCGTGGAGGGATGGATGAACAGGACCACCCCGTGGAGGGCGGGATGAACAGTAGATGGTGGAGGGCAGGATGAACAGTAGCCCGTGGAGGGGTGGTTGAACAGGAGCCCGTGGAGAGGGGTGGTTGAACAGTAGCCGGTGGAGTAGCGCGCGGTGGAGGCTGGATGAACAGGAGCCCGTGGATGAATAGTCGCAGGTGGAGGCTGGAGGAGGTCGACGATGGATGAACAGTAGCTCGTGGAGGCTGGAGGGGGTCGACGGTAGAGATGAATAGTATCCCGTGGAGTCCCGTTTTGCGGTACGCCACACCCCTCCCGATGAACAGGACCCCCGTTTTGACCGTAGCGCTCCAACACAAGTCCGTTTCGTCCGTTTTGTGGTACGCCACACCCCTCCTGATCAACAGGACCCCCGTTTCGACCGTAGGAGGTCCGTTTCCTCCGTTTTGCGGTATGCCAGACCCCTCCTGATCAATAGGATCCCGTTTCAAACGTGGTCGGTCGAACACAAGGTCGTTTCCTCCGTTCTGCGGTACGCCAGGCCTCGTTTCCATCGCCTGTTCCGTCCAAGCCCTCCTGATGAACACGACGCATTCCGTTGCCTCCCCATGAACACGACGCATTCTGTTTCCTCCCCATGAACACGACGCATTCCGTTGCCTCCCCATGAACATGACGACAACGCTGTTTCTCCGTTCACACCTAGCCATGTACACGAGCCCTGGCCGTACGTATGCACGAGTAGGCGTTCGAGACCCCGCCCGTATGTACTAATATGTGGCTGTATTTTCTTTCTTGCACCCTAGCCGCCTCTACTACGACACGTGCACGCCTCTACATCCACCAGTATATATGTACGTACACGTTCGCGACCAGAATGACAACACTGCGTATGCTTCGACCAGGTGGGTCCCGACTGTCAGGCATGTCCTTGCATGCGAAGATGTAGCTGGTGGGTCCCAGCAGTCAGGGGCAAACGTTTTTTTTGCGAAATACGGTGGCCCGTCCGGTGGGTCCCCGCTGTCAGGTGGAGGAATAATTATTTTGCACGTAATAAGAAGGCACTTCCTTGCTGCAGCCGTGGACCCAACTGTCAGCCTCTCCACGTACAGTCCACGTCCGATGGAAGCCGTTCCTTGACCATGTTGACCACGCCGCGCCGAGAGCACCAGGGCGGTGGACGAAGGTGAGGCCTAGGAAGGGGACGACGCGGAGCCGGGGAAGACATGGCAGTGGATGCCCACGCGTAGAGGAATACGAGGGTTCACTGGTTCGCTGCAGTGTGAGGCTGTCGTCGCCGCAGAATAACAGGGGTGTGGGTGAGTAGAGGGATGGCCTGGCCAGCGGTGGGAGTAGTAGGGGGCGGTGAGGCCTCCGCCGCATCGCAGCCGGCCACGGGAGGCAGGAGCACGAGACATGACCGGCACTAGTTTGGGCGGCTGGAGCAAGAAGACCAGAGGTTGAAGAAGCACTACGGCCGTTGGATGGACATCGTACGGTCACTGGAGCTAGAATCGTGCATATTGACTAAGTTGACAAAGCCGTCCGTCCCCGTCAACTTAGTAGGCCCACAAGTCAGCCTGCCACTATACTGGGTCCCAGCTAACAGGGGGAGCATTCATTTTTTTGTGCATAATAAGGAGGCACTTCCTTGCGTGCGAGGATGTAGCTGGTGGGTCCGAGCTGTCAGCGGCGGTAACATTTTTTTCGTGACATACAGAGGCCCTTTCGGTGGGTCCCTGATGTCAGGTGGAGGAATCATTATTTTGCGCGTAATAAGGAGGCATTTCCTTGCGTGCGGTCGTGGACCCAGCTGTCGGCCTCTCCACATAAAGTCCACTTCAGATGCATGTCGGTCGTTGACCACGTTGACTAGGCCGTGCCGAGAGCACCAGGGCAGTGGACGACGGCGAGGCCTAGGAAGGGAACGACACGGAGGCAGGGAAGACTCGGCAGTTGTTTCTCACGCGGAGGGGAGTACGTCTGTACGAGGGTTTACTGGTTCGTCTGCCATCGCCGGAGAATAACAGCAGGTGTGGGTGAGTAGAGGGATGGCTAGGCCAGTGATGGGAGTACGGTGGGGCGGTGAGGCCTGCACGGCAGCAGAGCCAGCCGCGGGGAGGAGGGAGCAGGCAGTCCCGTCGGCGCCTGTTTGAGCGGCTGGAGCAGGAAGAGCAGAGATTGAAGAAGCAAGACGGCCGTTGGATGGCCATCCAACAGTCACTCCTTGTGCGTCAACCTTTTTTAGGAAAGCCTCGAATCTGTGGAAAACAGCATACATCCCATCTGCCATTATTTCTAATAATTTACAGCCCATTTGCTAACTATTATGGTTTTTTTGGAGCCCATATTCTTTTTGTTAGCATTATAGCCCATATTGTGGCCACGGTTAAAAAATTATACGAAATTTTGCATATTTCGGTGCGGTCCGAACTGTTTTTAATCCCGAAATTTCGACTTACATTCAAACTGATTTTAAAAATAAATGTATATCAATATAAAATCCAACAAATTCTCCACGCATAAAAAATAATGTAATTTCAAATCTTGAAATGAAAAAAGGACATTTGAAACTAATTGCTGGTTTGATGTGTTTTAAAAATGTACAGCCCATTTCTCATTACTGATGGGCCATTTTCTCGGCCAGCCGAATGAAAGCTCTCCTCGTCTTGAAAGATTTGCAGCCCAACAGGCCTGACAAAGCGACTTACTTGACAAATCACAAAAAAACTGGGTTGTGGTCGTGGACCCAGCTGTTAGCCTCTCCACGTACAGTACTCTTCCGATGGAATGCCGTTGACCACGTTGACCACGCTGCGCCGAGAGCACCAAGGCAGTGGACGACGGCGAGGCCTAGGAAGGGGACGATGCGGAGCCGGGGAAGACGCGGCAGTGGATGCCCACGCGGAGAGGAGTACGAGGGTTCACTGGTTCGACTGCGGTGTGAGGCTGTCGTTGCCGCAGGGCCTGGCTAGCGGTGGGAGTAGTTGGGGGCGATGAGGCCTCATCGGCAGCACAGCCGGCCACTGGAGGCAGGAGCAGGCGGTCTCCCCGGCGCTGGTTTGGGCGGCTGGTGCAAGAAGAGCAGCGATTGAAGAAGCAGCAGGACCGTTCGATTCGAATCCAACGGTTACTGCTGCTAGAATCGTTTGTTGACTAAGTTGACAAGCCCTGCGTACGCGTCAACTTAGTAGGCCCACAGGTCAGCCTCCCAACCGGTGCGCCCCAGATATCAGTGGGAGGAATCATTTTTTCGCGAAATAAGGAGGTAGTTGATTGCGTGCAGCCAGGCCAGCGGAGGGAGTAGGGTGGGCCGGGGAAGCCTGCGCGGCATCACAGTGGGCCACAAGAGGAGGGAGCAGGCAGTCCCGCCGGCGCTAGTTTAGGCGGCTGGAGTAGGAAGATCAGAGATTGAAGAAGCACGTCGGTCGTTGGATGGACATCCAACACTAACTGCTGCTAGAATCGTGTGTTCACTGACAAAGCCTTGCGTAAACAAGTCAGCCTCGAAATCTGTGGCATGTACAGCCCATTTTCTATTATTTTTATAATTTTTACTCATTTTCTAATTCATATGGAATTTATTGCAGCCCATTTTCCATTTTTAGAATTGCTGGCCATTTTCTGATCAGTACCAGGGTCAAAAAATTAACTAAATATGTGGGAAATTTTGAAAATTTGCAAATTTTTGCTGGGGAACGAAATATTCTTAATCCAAAAATTAATAGCCATACTAAAACAAATTTAAAAATAAATTAGGACTATGTCATGTTAAATCCAATGAAATACATATAAGATATCAGTGAAGAACAAAAACAAAAAAAGAAAATTATATTCCATTTGCTATAAATTTTTTGGAATTTTCAACCCCTTTTGATATTACTTTTAACAGACATTGACCATACTCTTAAGCCAGGCCGGAATGCATCCCTCCTCGTCTTGAAAGATTTACAGCCCAGTAATTCCGAGAAAAAAAATAGGCCTAGCTTGGGTATTCTTCAAAAAGAAATACTGAGCTACCTATTTTCCCAAAGAACTGGTGCATGAGCATTTAGCTTTATTTATTTATTTATTTACTTATTTATGTTTAGGGGACCATGAGCATGTACCTGGGCCGGATTCATGTGAGAGCCTCCCTTCCAGTTAATTATGGGCTTCTTATTGGGCCTTCATCAGTGGGCTGCATGTTATCAACAAGTGGAAAATGTGTTCCGAGTTTCAAAAAAAATGTGTTCCGTACGATAAATAGTATGCGCTACGTACGATACGGGGCACTAAAGGATCGAACCGTGCAACGTTCCAAAACATTGTGTTTGTCGTTCTAACAACACATTTATTCAACCAACAGACGAAATATACTACTGATTGTACATTGAAAACAGCAGCAGCAGCAACCAGGGCTGGGGGTGCAACAGAAGCAGTAAGCAGGCCAGAAGAGTGAAGACGCAGCTCTCTCTTCCAAACCAAACATCAGCCATCATTACAAAAGGGCTACCAAAAAAGAACAAGTGTTGCATCAAACTAAATAAAGATCCTACTACACCAAGTGTACGCATCTAACTAACTGGCTCAGTTAGACGTTACTATTTTATTTTATTTTTGAAACGGAGCCAAAAGAATTGCCTCGTCGATTAATTGAGAAGAAGAGAATTGCCCGGTTAATCTATGGAAAACTGGGCTAAAATCGAAAACGTTACTACTTATTAAGTTGCAGTGGAGTCGCAGATGGAGAGGAGTGGGAAACTTCACTGGTTCGGGTGCGCGGCAGCACAGCCGCGGTGCCGCCCACGGGAGACAGGAGCAAGAACAGAGGTTGAAGAAGGAGCACGGCTGTTGGATTAACATCCAACGGTCCAGCTGCTAGAATCATTTGTTGATTAAGTTAACAAAGCCGTGCGTACACGTCCGCTTAGTAGGCCCACAAGTTAGTCACCAAATCTGACGGGTCCCAGCTGTCAACGGGATGAATAATTTTTTTCGCAAAACAAGGAGGCAGTTCCTTCCATGCGAAGATACAACCGGTGGGTCCTAGCTGTCAGGTGGAGGAAACATTTTTTCAGCTTAATATGGAGGAACTTTCCTTGCGTGTGACCATGGACCTCGTGGGTCCCAGCTGTCAGGCTCTCCACGTAAAGTCCTCTTCCGATGACTCTTGTTTGTTGACCACGCCGCACCGAACGCAGTGAGGCGGTGGACGATGGCGAGGCCCCGGACGGGAACGACTCAGAGATGGGAAAACGCGGCAGTGGAGTCGCAGATTGAGAGGAGGAGAAGGGTTATAACTGGTTCTGTTGCGGCGTGGGGCTGTAGTCTGTGGAGAATAACAGGAGGTGTCTAGGGGTGGAGGGATAGCTTGGCCGGCGGTGGGGTAGCACTTCGCTGCGATGCGTGCTAAGCAGAGCCGCTAGCCGCCGGAGGCCGGACCAGGCGGTTCCGGTGACGCTGGAGGAAGAAGACGAGAGATTGAAGGTGCATGCCGGTCGTTGGATATAAATCCAATGGCTGTGGATGACACAATCATTTGTTGACCAAGTTGACAACGCCCTGCGTAGGCTTCGACCTATTGGCCCACATGTCAGTCTGCAAAAATGTGGCATATATTTAACCCATGTTTTCTAGAATGTACAGTCCATTTGATGGGCTGGATGAACAAATAATTTTGCGTCAATTAGGCCCATTTATATTTTCTAAGAAACCCCAGCCCATTTGCACTTCCTTGAAATACACGTATTAGGTGGGCTCGTTATATATACTCCCTCCATCCGAAAATATTTGTCATCAAAATGGATAAAAGGGATGCATCTAGATGTATTTTAGTTTTAGATACATCCCTTTTTGTCCATTTTGATGACAAGTATTTTCGGACGGAGGGAGTACAATGTTATGTTAGAAGGAACAATTAATATCAAAGAATAAACCGGAGAGGCACATTTTTTATATATATAATTAAGAAATTAGCGAGTTATTGCTCAAAATAAAAATGAGCGCGTTATTATTAAATTGGTCCTTAAAATCTTCGCAAGCTTTTGTACGCAATCACCAGGATTTTCCTTGCCTGTGAGTCAAAAACAACCAGGATTTTCCTTGCCAACTTCCGTTAAACATTTACTTTTATAAGTTGGGATGTTTTTATAATGTATATATAAGTCTCTATAAAATATACGATAATAGTAATAATATAAATATATATAATGTGGTTAGAAGGGAAAACATAAATTGGACACAACATTACTTTTATAAGAGACCTGCATTTTATACCCCACAGTAGGCATACTAACAAGTTCACACACAAATACAACAGAAAAGGTAAACATTCATATCAAACTCAGGTTCACAGGACACGTTCATATCCATAGCCAACATTCACAATCAACAACTCAAAAGATTCATATATACACAAGCTCAGCATATCTATGCATCCAAATGATTGACAAATCACACAACAATATTCATACATAATTTACAAAAATATTCAGATATACACATGTTCAGTATGTTTATGCATCCAAATGATTGAGATCACAGCCAATATGATCCATGGACGAACTTTAATTACCTAGGGTATAGACTGGTAAATGGTGTTCAATCGGAGGTACTTCTTGCTAAAATTAGTTCTTGTACGAGTAAACTTTCGAGTACATAAGAGGTAGCACAGACAATCTGAACTTTGCTTGTAGGTTTATCCTCAAATAGTGGCCTCATGCCGAGGGAGGTTTGAGCAACTTGGCCACTACTTTCATCCAACCAGTTTACTGGGTCATCTTGGTCCTGTATCTCGCCAAAATTCTACATTGAAGACGAGAAAGGAGGCGGTTGAGAAAATGAACCACCCAAATTTTTTGTGCAGTTCAACTGAAATGGAGCATCCTTGGCGTAGTTCCATTTAATGTATGATTGGCACAACATGATCCCTGTTTGCACAAGTAGGAACAAGGTGAAACCATCATTAGCTTAGTGAGAAAGGATAGGAAGACATTAGCATATTACTCAACCAGTAGCATCAAATTCATGATGGACAATACGCAAAACATTGCCTCATTGAACCAATGGCAATAAATTGACATGCAAAACAATAGCACTATTATGTCATGACACTAATATTATTCCCTCCCTGCTCCACCACATGATTCTCCTCCATAGACAAACATACACACGTACATGATTCAGCATAGGGTCCTACTAAAGATTTGTTTAACTCCAACAGGAAAATTAGGCAGTAATAAATTAGTGGTACTTAAGTACTCCGAATTAATTAAGTGAGACAGCAGAAGTGGAAGGGCTCCCTGGAGGATCGTCTCACATGTAAGGTAGTCGTTGTCGGAGCCCTTGAATGGCCTCGACTAGGGCCTATGGCTTCAGCAAGATCGCCTTGGCACTGTTTATTCTTCTTCTTCCACTTCATGCTCTGTTTCTCTTTCTCCTCACCAGTTGGTGAAACCAAGTACATGATTGGCCTTCTAATTCAGAATTGGTTTTGTCAGTGAGGGAGTACAAGTGTACTAGTAAAAAATAGCATTATTTTCTCATGGCAGTCAGAAAATAGAGATGAACACATGCATTAAATATCATTCTTACCTAAAGGAAGGTTATGACGCCAATATGGATGATGAGGATTGGAACACAGATCTCCCTTTGTGCAGTTCCACCAAAATGAAACAACTATTCCATTCTGACATTCCAGTTAAACAGCACAAAAGTCACTTCTTTTAAGAAGAGTTTTGTGCAGTGCACCAAAAGGTCACAACAGCAACCAGGTGAATTGGATATCCCTGTTTGCACAAAAAGGCACAGAGGAAACAGTCAGAGTCTCAAACAATTACAGGCAAAAACATTTGGCTAAACTTGTCATGGCTTATAACAGTGGGTGCACCAGCAGTCCAGCACCATGTACATAAACAGGGGCATAAAGTGGTGATTCATAGTTTGTTGCCCCGAGAAACAAACATCCAAGAAACATATCTGGGTTGGTCCCATTTTTGTTCACTCTAGCCACCTACTCCTATGTGTGGATACCAAATCTAGTCCTGGTCATACCACTGTGTACAGCGTTACCCCTATATTTCCCTTTTCGACCAAGAGACCGGTTGGATGACCAGTCTGTACTACTTTCACCCCCTTTCCTTCCTGTTTGTACCAAGTCTAATGTACATACTAAATTCCCCCACTCCCACTTTATTTCTTGTTTGAACCAAGTACTCCCTCCGTCCGGAATTACTTGTCATCAAAATGGATGTGTCTAGAACTAAAATACATCTAGATACATCCATTTCAATGACAAATATTTTCGGACAGAGGGAGTACAAGATTCGACTCCATGAAGTAGCTTTACCTCTAACAATAGAAGAAAAAAATATGTGACGTTGGACCATCCGATCGAGAGGGGCTGAGAGGTAGAAAATGATGCACATGCAGCGACGTAGCGAGCTGGGGAAGTAGAGCTAAGGCGGTTTCGAACGAAGATATACCTGAAGGTCGTCGGGATGTGGATAGATGAGCGGCGGGAGGCCGGATCCGCCCACAGGCAACGACGAAGGGATCGGAGGACCTCCCGCGCCGGTGCTTGGCCAAAGATAACGGTGCGGCCGGCAGTGGGTCTCCTCCCTTGCTGTCGACGACGGCCTAAACGCTGCCCCTCCCCCCTTCACCGGCGGAGGGGATACGTTCGGATCTATAACCAGCGGTGAGGATAGAAAGCCAGTGTTTTTTGAAGGGAGAAAGATAGTGTTACTACCCCTATCTTGTTTAAACCTGGAGAGGATGAGAGTGTGTGAATAGAGCAACCCTAGCAAGCAAGTGCGGAGGCTCTGGCCTATATATACGTAGTGAGCAACCCTAGCAAGCAACCCCTATCTTCGTCAACTCGTACAAGACCGAGAAATTTGATTAGTACAACGCCCTCTCCCTCGCGGACTGAGCTCCGGTGCCTTAACTGCACCTGCCTTTGGCTGCATGACAGGAGGGCCAACCACCTGTTGGGCCCACCTATCATAGACGCAAAGGCAGGAGCAGTAAGTTGAAGCTTTCGCTATCCCTCCCGCACGAGGTGGACGGACATGCAGCAGTGGATTCAATACTGTAGAAGTAGGAGTAACATCATTATTGTTCGTCTTCTCGAAGAGGCGAAGAGCCAAGCGCAACCCGAACATGGTAGTTGCGAACGCTCGCGTGGTGCGGTTCCTTGGAGTACTAGCCAGGCTCTTGCATGAGACAAAATTGCTATTGTTTAACAATTAAACTCCATTATCCATTGGTTGATACTCATTCTGCATAGGTCCACGCGCTTAGCAATGTTTCCTCCTGGGGTCACCAATGTTTATTTGCTAATTAATAGCATTGCATGCAATGAACTAGCCATTGTAACTCATTAAAAGCATGCACACCTCTCATCTCTTATTGGTTGATATGTCAAGAAACAAGAAACAAGGTTGAAGTTAATGCACCGCGCCTAAGTGTTTTGGGACTATTTGGTTTTCGTAAGATGACTTACACACCTAGACGGAGGGAGTAGTATAGCCCTGTAAACCAGAAAAGAGTATTTGCCTTTCTAGAGATTTCAACAAGTGACTAGACTACACCGTGTGCAGTACTCCCTCCCTTCCGGTTTATAGGGCTCAAATCTCATGAACCAAGGCATTTTGCGATTGGAGGAATGTATCTCGTACTTTACAAAACTACCCTAATTAAACTCATGCATTAATTACGTAGTTCTCTCGTTTTCCTCTCCGCCTTGGTCACGGTGCACAATATTGAGCACTCCTATATGAATAGCCGCTCTATCTACATGCGGGACATTTCAAAGCATCCGGGCTCGCGTGCCATCCACCAAATCACAGCGAGGTGCTACAGTCGAGACTCACCTGTAACCCCGGTGTGGCCGTCATGACCCATCATATCACAAAACCCACACCTTTACCATCAGTGGTAAGGTGGCCTCCAAGTTGGACTGGACGAAGCAACCATCATTTCACTGGAACGCTCGTTCAAGCCCTTTCTTCCCTTTCTTGAAGAAAACCTCACTCCAGGCTACTCACTTCTGCCATTTTTCTTCTGTACCGACGAAGGAAAGGTGGGCGAATCAGTTATGCTGCTATATTTTCATTCCAAGAATCTTCTTTTTGCGAAGCACCGACCGATTCTCACATCCTATTCTTTTCCCATTTTCATTGCGATTGTGGTTTCCTTTCGATTGCTTTTTGTTTGTCAGTTCATTGATGGATCTTGGAGCACTAGGCAAAGAGTTGCCGGTGGACAACCCACTGGAGACAGCGATCTCCAGGAAGCGAGCACCGACCAACGAGTTGACCATGTTGGCGGGCCAACCCATGTAGACGAAGAACTCCAAGAAACAAGCATTGGCCAAAGAGTTGAGGACGTTGGCGAACGAACTCCTCAAAGGAAGTTGGAAGAACAGCAAGGGCCCCACCGTGCCTACCCCAGGAACTCTGATTGCCACCTATGTGAGGCTCAAGACCGAGTTTGAGGAGATAGTCGTCGTTGAGAAGCAGTATTCCCCTGTCAAGGTGATGCCCCCATCGAGGACGAGGAGATGGCCCCCGGAGGGTTGAGATCCCCCGGTGAGCTGCACAAGGTAAAAAATAATGGCTTATTACCACAGTTGTGGTTTTTGATTATTTGCAATGTGCTTGCTAATATGTTAGGGTTGTGCAGGTGCCGGTGGACGTCCTTGATGATTCTGATGTCGTGGCCCGTCCTATTGGCATCGCCCCGGAGATCGATTCCGATGCCGCTGTCCATCCTGTGGACACCGCCCCAGAGATCGATTCCGATGTCGCGGTCAGTCCTGCGGACATCGCCCCAGAAATCGATTCCCATGCCGTTGTCCATGCTGTGGTCATTGCCCGAGAGATCGATGACAAGAAATAGTTGGTCGCGCTAATCCTTCAGGGTAGTTTGCATTGCCTTGTGTTTAATTACCAGAACGATGAGTGTTGTCAAACCATATTAGGGCTAGTGCATTGTCTTGTGTGGGCGGATCTTGCTTCTTTTGTTTGATAGTGAATCATGCGATGAATCATGTGGACCCTCTCTGAGTTATGGAAACAGATGTATCCTCACCAGCTTTTGATGTAATATATGGCATGATTAGATGTAAGTTTGAACTATTTATCATATCAGCAGGGCTTGTTTGATGATTCTTGGTGTTAGTAGGCTAGCTACTGTGCAAGCTATAGTACTTGCAAAACACTCACCGAAGAGAAACGTTGGGGCTGATGAGCTCGTGGTACGCTTATACTTATCCCTCGTTGATCGACCAATAGCCCTAGCTCCTAAAATTGTAGGCTTAGCGATTGATGACCTAGGCGGGCTAGTTTGGCCTAGTGGGTTTTAGTGATATGACGTGCAACACAAAATCATAGCAGTGCAAAGACGTACTCCCTCCGTTCCAAAATAGATGACCTAGGTGGGCTAGTTTGGCCTAGTGGGTTTTAGTGATATGAGGTGGTACAGTGCCGTCCAGACTTCGCGTGTGGTAGCAGTATTGCGGGTACAGTAAGTTTTCTTGAAGAAGCGGAATTCAACGAAGTCATGATGGTTCCTTCGTCTGAACAACTTACAGTGGGAAAGGTTGGGCCTGCGATATGACCGGGGTAGACCAGGATAATTTTGTGCATGGCAGGTGGACCAGGATGGTCGACGTCCCACATGTCAGCGAATGAAAGTATTATTTCCGATATAGAGGACGAGCAACGAGTATTCATTTTTTATTTTTGATGAAACCTATTGTCTCCACTCTTATGACGGAGGAGTGTGAAACACGGTAGCCCAGTGAACTTGGCATGTGCACCACTCCCTCCTTCCTCATGTAATGCCCAGGTTATAGCTTTTTCTCACTTTCTCTCTATCTATTTCCTCTCAAATGTTTTTTACCTGTCTTTTTTAAGACACAATTGTTTTTTATGCCTTTTTTAGATTTTTTTATACCTAGGAGCATGTGTAGAGACGGGCTCTTGTAGAGCCCACTCCTTGACTTTGTCAATGCCTCTCTCTCTTCCACATAAGGAGTACTACTTGCTATGCATGCATGCGGCGGGCAGCTGGCGTCTTGAGGGGCCAGGGCGGTGAGAGCGGGCTCCGGAAGCAGTCCGGGCTCTAGCATAATTTTGGTTTTTACAGTATTTCTTTCTCCATTGATAGGTAGGCCCGCATAGATAGATAAAGAACACGAGCTAATGAGGCGCATGCGGACTGCTTGACTGGTCAACCAGACAAATACGGAGCTATACGCTGAGCCAGTGACCGTATAATCACCATATCTCATATATAATGATCAAAGTGAGCTATCAAGACAAGTTTGATGACCGCCAATGCATTTTACTCAGTAATAAATGACCAGGATTGAAGGGGAATCCAAATTTGCTTCGTCTTCTGTCCTTGAGCTCTTGACAAACCAATGCACTATACGGTTGTCCGGCCACTCCACCCTAGAGCTCTCACCAAGCGTCGTTCATGCCACAGCGCCGCCTACTAACCGGTAAGGCAGCGATGGCATCCCGCCGCGCCGAGTTCCTCGCCGCCCACGGCCGCACACAAAATGGTAGGGAAGCGATGGCATCCCACCATGTCGAGTTCATCGCCGCTCGCGACCTCACAACTATGTGGGAGGAATTTGAAGATGCCAAAGCCGCACAGAGGGAGCGGAAAAGTCAGGAAGCACTCAAGAAAAGAGAGGCCCGCCGCCGCAAGAAAGAAAAGGACGCACGCGCTGCTGCGGAGAGGTCGGTGGAGATCCAAGCACGGTGGGCTGTCGCCGACAAAGCCGGGAAGGAGAACGACGGCGTCTGGCCAGCATGTGAGAAGTAGTAGTACTAGTAGTTAGTGTGTGTGTGTGTGTGTGAGTATGAGCATGTACCAGTACTACTAGTTACTACTGTAGTTTTTAGAGCAAATTACCAGTACATTAGCCTAGACTAGATGGAAAAATTCCTATCCTAAGCATCAAATGGCATCTCTTTCTCTATAGGAATTGAGATGCATGTCATCTCACTTCCTATGATTTTCATATTCCTATCCTATGAACGAAAGGAGGCCTTTGTTGGAGTAACTACTGTAGCTAGCAGTACTGCTGGTACATTAGTTTTCTTCAAGAAGCGGAAGTCAACGAAGTCATGATGGTTCCTTCATCCAAGCAACTTCAAAGTGGGAAGTGGGCCTGTGATTTGACGGCTCATTAGTCATTGTTACTGCGGCGCGACGACCTGGGTGACTCCCTTGGAGTTCTGCGTGCATGGCAAGTGGACCAGGATGGTCGACGTCCCACATGTTGGCGAACGGAAGTATTCTTTCCGATATCGAGGAGCAAGGAAACCGCGTGGTATAGTATCACTGCTGATTGGTTCGCAAAAAAATAGTATCACTGCCGATTTATAATTATTTTTTATTTCTGATGAATGCTAGCGTTTCAACTCTTACGACGAAGGGTGCCAAACACGGCACGTGCTGGATGTCCCACACGTCAGCGAAAGGAGTGGGACATGAACATCGTGGTAGAGCCCAGCGTAAAAAAACAGCATGGTAGAGCGTCTTCACTTTTTCCACTTCTGGGTCGGAGACCACACGTAGTAGTACTTAGTGGTATGAACGATACAAAGTGCGACCTGGAGACAAAGACACGTCTAGTTGGAAGGTCTCGGGGCATACACGTAAACAAATATAAAAGTTAATATGTGCCTCCAACTAATATAGTAGTAGTAGAGTACTTAGGCACGTACTCCATAACATCACCGTGCATTGCACGTACAACATTTAGTGGTAGTACGTAGTAAGAGACAAATGCCGCCCAAGAGTTCCCTTCTCGACCTACTTTTCGGTGTTTGGTAGAGTGTATGGAGGGTGCATGAGTCCACACTAGTTTAGCACAAATACACTAGAAGCATGCATGAAGAGAGCATGCATGAAGAGGGGTGTTGAATTGAGCATGCATGAAGAGGGAACAACTATGCTGAGACGAGAATGCAACCAAACACACCCTATATGCCACGCATGTTCATACCATTTGTGCCTTTCTACTTCACTTACTGCGCTACATTAGTCAGGTTCGTACGTCCACTCCTGGGTACATGTTCGTCTCGTAGTTCCAGTCCCACACGTTCTTCATATAGATGGAACGATCCTTGCATAACACGTGCACCTTGATGCTAGATGTCTCGCGTGTTGGCAAAAGGATGAACAAAGCTCACGTAAAAAAATAGAGTGGAAGAACATAGACTCCGGACGACCGAGAAGGAGCAAGGAACCTCGTGGTGGAGCGTCTGCACTCATAATATTTAATATTATTCAGCGATATAAAATTAACCAATCATCTCCAAAGTGGACTGGAAGAGTACGAAACACGGCAGCCCAGTGTAGTATCATACTAGTACATGGCTAACCCACAATATCACCATATTTCTTGGCTTCCGTGCGACACCTATCTCTAGTAATCCAGCAGCCTGTATCGCTTCTCCCTCCTCATCTCTATCAAAGTGCGGCGGGCTGGCGTTTCTGCCGTCTATTGAGGTCGGTTAACTATCACATGTTAGTGACATGCCAAGAGCATTCTAAAAAAAATTCCTTTCACATTCCGTTTTCAAAAAGAAAAAAATCCTTTCACATACGAATTTGCATGTATGCTTTAAGCAACTTGCATGTCCTATACTGCTCCTGTTTGATACTCTAACTTAGCTAGAGGTTAGACTAACTCGTGACTAACCCTGAACTAACTGTAGCCAAAGAGGTGTTTGGGTGACAGGGTTAGATTGACAATAAATGCACTTCAGGGAGAGAGAAAAGTGATTTTTCAGTGGTCCCAATGAGAACTATCTCCAGTTAGCACCTCTTGGGTGGGATAGTTTTTTTTGGTGGGTTCGGTGCAACTTGCTCCAATTTAAACCCTCATGCTTGGATAGTTTAGGGCTATTTGAGCCCCAACTAGCTCCAGGGCGACGCTGACCGTTTCACGCGGGAAGCGCGCGCTGGCAAGGGAGTATAGGTTTTGAACCGTTTCAGGTGTAGTACTGGTAGTTTGCAAAACTACTCAATTATTGCACTCAGTTTCCTAAGAAATTGTGGTAAAAACGTTACTCCACAGCCCGCTTCCCTTCTCCTTCCTCTTCCACCGCCCGCGCACGTCCGCGGGAAGCGACCGGTCAACCCTTATATAGGAGTGCTAGCACAAAAAGATGCATGCATGACCACTAAAATTTCCATATTAAAGCGCCGCTCCGGCGGGAGTATGGCATATGTTGTTACCTTCGGCCGGCCCATGGCTTGCCTAGTTGCTCTGGCAAGAGAGAGGGGTCGTCAACACCGTAGTCGTACTGGGTAGCAACGGCGTCGGTCTCGGTGTCTAGCGAGAGAAGAGGGGGAAGAAACAATAAATATTAAGCAAACAGATGCATGACGACGCATGACATGACAAAGCGTGAAGCTAGGTGTGCCCTAACGCGGTATGAGGTGGTACCGGTGAAGGGGGGAAACATCCGGGAAAATATCCCCGGTGTTTCGCATTTTCGGACAGATGAACCGAAGGGGGAAAGTTGCGTGTTCGCTATGCTAGGGATGCGCGGTGGACGAACGGTTTGCGTATCCAGATTTGTCTCGTCGTTCTAAGCAACTTTCATGCACAAAGTTTTTTCATCCGAGCTACGGTTTATTTTATATTAATTTTAAAAGAATTAAATCATTTTTAGGATTTATTTAATTATTTTAATTCAACATTATCCAGAATAGTGTTTGCTGACATCAGCATGACATCAGCAGTTGACCTGGTCAACCTGACAGGTGGGTCCCACCTGTCAGTGACACATTTAATTATCCAGTTTAATTAACCTAATCAGGATTAATTAGGGGGGTGGGCCCCACTATCATTGACTACTTAATTACTAACAGTAGTTAGTTTAATTAGTTATTTGGTTACTCTTAATTATGATTAATTAGTTTAATTAATTTTTTAGTTTAATTAATCAAGATTAATTAAGTTAATTAGTTATTTAATTAATTAATTAATATTTTATTTATTATTCATTTTTTAAACCTTTTTTCCTTTTTATACGTTCTGGGTAGGGGCCCACTAGTCATAGGCCATGGGGTTTAGCGGGCGTAGGGTGCAGAGGGCAAATGGGCGCCTGGAGCGGCGCAACCCGGCTGGGCTCCCGCCCAGGTCGACAGGGGAGGGAAGGACGCCGGGGCACCGGCAACTGCGATGAGCTGCGCCGGGCAGGAGGCAGCAGGGGAGGTGGAGCGACCCGAGTAGAGAAGGGGGACGCTCACGGGGAAGCAGGGGGCAACGGAGGGAATGGCAGCAGCAGCGGCGACGGTGCTACAGATGCGGAAGCTTAGGCCGGTGTGGTTAGGCGCGCGCCGAGCGCGGTCAGCGCCTGACCTGGGCGAGGAAGGCAGTGACGGGCGCGGCTGCAGGCGACCAAGGGCGTGGCGGGGGCGTGGGGCTGCATGTGTGGCCACAACGCGCATGGCACGGGGGGCGCTCGGTGCGGGTTGCGGGACGCGCAGCCTTCGGGCGCAGCGAGTGCGCGGGGGAGAAAGAGGAGGGAGGATGGGGCTCACCCCCGTTGTAGTCGAACGGGTCGGTGAGGCTCGACGAAGCCGACGAGGGAGAGGTGAGGAGGCGAGGCAACGCGGAGCGGCTTTGGCGAGCGGTGTCTGGCGGTGAGGTCGAGGCAGTTGCCTCGATCTAGAACGATGCGGGCCAGCAAGGGGGGCCCCATTGGTGGCGGCGGCGCGGGGCGGCTCGCCGGGAGCAGCGACGACCGCGGCCGAGTACCCGATTTGGGTTCGTCTTCCGGCTTAAATAAATGTGCAGCATCATGTGTACCCGTGGGTGCACAAATTGTAACATATGTGTCTGCTTAAGTGGGCGTCACGTAACTGGTGTGTCTGTGAGAGAGATTCTAAGAGACAGAGTGTGTGTGTGCGACTCTACTCTTCAGACATGTACTCAACCTTTTGCATCGGGATATAAGTATAATGGTATTTACTTTAGCTACTGATTTACGTGGCCATGTTAACGTGGTTGTGTTAAAAAATGTCACTTCCTGCTCATGATTTGCGTTATATAATTACAAGCAAGATTCTCGTGCATTGCACGGAACATCAATATGCATTTTTTAGAGAACACCTGTTGTGATTGACCCATGCAGGAGTAATCCCATGTGTAAAAACTAATGACATCTCAAGAATTTTATCGGAAAACTGGTATCTCGAGAATGTCATCGAAAAAATAAAGATGAGAGATAAGGCGAGGAGGAGTGGAGCATGGTGGTGACTGGTGGTCGGAATGGGCGGAGGCATGGGGATGGACGGCGCCGGCAGGCAGCAGCGGCCACCATGCATGCTAGATTGTTCCAGAGACTTGTTCCTTTTTTAATTGCTGAGCAATGAGGTTGCGGGAGATAATGATGTGGAGAGAGGTGCGGGTATCTTTTGTAAAATTATCATAGTTTGCTTTCTATCCTCAGATATAGATCATACGGTCTGTATTACAAGATGGCAGGCACACCATCACCACCAACTCGTTTTTTTATAAGGGTACAGATGATAAGTTTGCTGACTACTAAAGTAAAGTGGAATTTTTCCATGTTATGCAAGTAAATAAAGGTGATTATTTATCATAGGGGTAAGGTTGGATGAAGGGTGGTAGGAACAAATGCTCCGCCTAGAGCATGTGTGTGTGAGATGGAGTCTTAGTGTGTGTGGGGTGTGTGTGTGTGTGAGAGAGAGAGAGAGAGGAGAGAGAGAGAGATGGAGTCTTAGTTTGTGTGTGTGAGAGAGAGAGGGAGAGAGAGGGAGTCTTAGTGTGTGTGGGGGGGGGGGCGTGCGTGCTTGCGTGTGTGTGTGTGTGTGTGTGTTTGTGTGTGTGAGAGAGCGATGGAGTCTTAGTGTGTGTGTGTGTGTTGGGGGGTGCGTGTGTGTGTGTGTGTCGCGGGGTCCTCTGTGGTGGATTTAATTTAAGTGTGCATGGCTTTCATCATAGAGAGGTGATGTGTATGGCAGAGGCCACCAACGATGGGGTGCGAGAGAGAAAATGCCCGTAGAGAGGGAAGAGAAGGTGTGTGCGCGTGAGAGGAGTCGACTTCGAGAGAACGTGTTTGTTCGAGAGACACCACGGAAGACTACTATATATCGATGGTGCATGTAGGCGGGAATTAAACTAAGGGATGGTCTTATTGGTTTCGGGGATATAGGGGAAGAGTGAGAGGCGGGGGGGTAGCTAGAAGGAGATTGTTAAGTGTGAGTGTGTGCTTTACCCATCCAGGCGGAAGTTATGTGCACAAAAGAGGAGAACGATTCGATGTGGCATTAGGATTGAGGGTAATTAACTATGTATGGAGACATAGAGACCTTGAACGTGCATGTGTGAGAGGTATACATGTATACGTGGGATGTGTGTGTGTACGCGCACGCATGATCGAGATAAAAGAAAGAAGACATAAGTCATAAGATCAACGACATGGGAGAGACGGATCGGTATGACAATATGCATGCATGTGAGAATGCATGGAAGAAGTCCCGACAATTGAGCATGTGTTTTTGTCTTTAAGAGATAGTGGCGTGGGCTGGAGCATGCATCTATGGCGAGCAGAGGGAGTGAGGCGCAACGATTGTGCAAAAGAGACCAACCTATAAATGCATATGTATGGAGAGACATATATAGTGTGGGTGATAGGAAGCAAGACTCCGTGCGAGAAAGAAATGTTGACGGAGAAACTACAGATAGATACAGAGATGGAGATGCTAGCTAGAGGGACATCCGCTAGTTTGGGTGTTGGAGATGACCGTCGGTTGGTTCAAAGGGTGAAGTTATATATGTGTGTGAGAGGGCACTTGACTGCATGTAGAGAGAAACATATGTAGTGTGCGTGATAGGAATCAAAAGTGAGGGCGAGAAAGAAGGTTGATGGAGAAATAGATAAATAGAAAGATAAAGATGCTAGCTAGTGTGCGTTAGAGATAGGAGTCGAGTGGATCAGAAGGCTGGGTTATGTGTGTGGGTGTGAGAGAGATAGAGAGAGGGTTCGTGTGAGTCACATACAAACAGATATCAGAGAGAAATGAGATCCAGAGAGACGGACTTTTGTGTCTGCGAGAGAGAAAGATATTTCACAACGAGAGTGATAGCTAGAGAGACATACGAGGGAACGCAAGATATCTCTATGGAGAGAGGGTGTGTGTGAGCGACATACAAGAGAACAATGGAGAAATGTGAGACCCTGGGAGACAGAGTTTGTGTTTGTGTGTGAGAAAGAGATATTGAAGAGGAAGAGTCGTAGGTTCTCATATCTAAGGAGCAAAAGACATCTCTGTATGAGGGGTGTGTGAATGGCACACATGGGAATAATACAGAGAAATAAGACCCCGAGAGACAAAGTTTTGTGTTTGTGTGAGAGGAAGAGATTCCACATGGAGAATCATAGTTAGAGACACATAGCAGGGAGCGAGATATGCTTAGAGAGAGATAGAGTGATGAAGGTCGAGGGAGAGAGTACCGTCAGTGTGTTACGAAGATAAAAGATCACTGTCGACATACAGGTAGCACAAGAGATACTTGAGAGACGATGAACATGTATAGGTCCAGAGAGATAGTCCTATATAAGCATGAGTGATAGCTATATGAGACGAATATCTAGATTAAAGGGGATTCAAATATTTAAACTGGAGATCATGACATCGATAATATCATAACACAAATTGGTGTATCAAACATGCATATTCATTTGAATTTGGGCACACGTGTAATGTTATATAGTGTGACGCCCGGATAATTAGGCTACAGTAATCCCACGTTAATGATGCCACGTCACCTCGATTACTGTGGCTAAACTCGCGTTAGTTCGAAACCGATTCAAATTCAAAGTCAAAATCAAGCAAACAATAAAAGTTTTCAAACATCAAAACTAAAATGTTCATCATGTGGCAAATGATCCCTAACTAGATTTTGTGGTGGAACAAACCTTTTACAAAGTGTTTAAGTGCCCTAAACTAATTAAAAACAGTGGCTAAACTAATAATTTAATTGCTTTTGAAAAATAAAAATACATTATACTAATTTATTTTGGGTCCAAACTAGGTTTGGCAGTGGCCTATTTTGATGATACTAAGTTAGGTGCTAACCTGGTATTTTAAAGAAACTAAAATAATTAGGAGCTAAAAGAAAACAGAAAAGAAAAATAGAAAAAAAGAAAAGGTCAAACAAAAAAAAACAGAACCCCCCCCCCCCCCCCGCTGGGCCAAGTGGCCCAGCTGGCCTTCGCCGTCCGAACGGGCCGGCCCAGCCGGCCGCACCTTATCCCCACCCCCCCTGAGACCTAACCCTAGCTGGCTCCCCACTCCTCCCACTCGACCCCCTCACTCCCCTCGCCATCCCTCGCGCCGCCGCACGCCCAGAGGCGAAGCGCCTCGTGCCCGACACCCCCTCACACGCCTCTCCTCCTCCTTCCCCGTTCTGGATCTGGGCGGCGCGCCCGACCCCGACGCCCCTCGTCCCACCGCGGTCACCATTTACCCCGCCGCCTAGGAGCTCGTTGCACGCCTCGTCGTCGACCACTTCCTCGCCCCCGACCACGCGTACGAGCCAGGACGCCCCCACGCTGCCGTCCCCGTGCTGGGCTTCCTCCTCAGGCCGTCGCACGCCGCTGCCAAAACCGGCCACCGGAGCCCCCACCTCGCCGGCCTGCCCCTCTTCGACGCCTCGTCCCCGTCCTCCTCCCCAAGGGTCGCCCTCGAGCCTCGACGCCCATGTGCTCCTGCAAACGCTGGTGAGGCCCTCGGCCTCCGCCTCCCCTTCCTTTCGTCCGTGGTCACCGTGGTCATCACGCTCGTCCACCCCGCTCCCGCGCAGGTCCTGGACGCCCCCCCCCCCCGCGCTGACCGCGCCCTCCGGCGTCGTCCGGTTACCCGCGCCTTCGCACCCCCCCTCTAAACCGACTGCCGGCAGCGCCCTACCCCCGCCACGCGCCGCGGTGCCTCGCACCTGGGCCGCACTGCGCCGGCCTTTGCTGCCGCGCGCTGGCGCCCCAGCCGAGGCCACGACCTCGCCCTCGATGGGCGCCCGCGCCCGTTGCCGCACCGCCCTGCTCCGGCCCGTTGTGGTCGGCGCCCCCCTCCCCTGGTGGGCCCTAGTGTGCGGGCACCCCTTCGCCCGCATCCGTTAACCCCACCCACTAAGACCCCTAGGGCCAATGACATGTGGGGCCTACGCCCAGAACGAAATTAAAAATAATAATAATAAATTAAAAAAATAATAATAAAATTAATTAATTAATTAATTAACTAAATAATTAACTTAATTAATTCTGATTAAATTAACTAATTAAGGTTAATTAACCTAATGACTAATTAACCTAATTAACTATTGTTAATTAACTAACAGAGTATGACAAGTGGGACCCACGTGTAAGTTTGACTTAGTCAATCCCTGTGACTGCTGATGTCAGCATGACATCATGCTGATGTCATTAATTCATTTTCGAATTAATTTAAATAATTAATTAAATATCAGAAATTAATAAAATCTTTAGAAAATCATATAAAATAAACCCTAATTCGGATGAAAATACTTTATACATGAAAGTTGCTCAGAACGACGAGACGAATTTGAATACGCAGCCCGTTTATCCGCCACGCATCCCTAGCATAGCGAACACGTAACTTTTCCCCTCCGGCTCCTCTGCCCGAAAACGCGAAACACCGGGGATACTTTCCCGGATGTTTTCCCCCTTCACCGGTACCACCTCGTACCGCGCTAGGGCACACCTAGCACCACGCTTTGTCATGTCATGCATCGCTATGCATCTATTTGCTTAAATATTTATTGTTTCTCCCCCTCTTCTCTCGCTAGACACCGAGACCGACGCCGCCGCTACCCAGTACGACTACGGAGTTGACGACCCCTCTCTCTTGCCAGAGCAACCAGGCAAGCCCCCCCTTTGATCACCAGATATCGCCTACTCTTCTCTATACTGCTTGCATTAGAGTAGTGTAGCATGTTACTGCTTCCCGTTAATCCTATACTGATGCATAGCCTGTCCTTGCTACTACTGTTGTTACCTTACCTGCAATCCTAATGCTTAGTATAGGATGCTAGTTTTTCATCAGTGGCCCTACATCCTTGTCCGTCTGCCATGCTATACTATCGGGCCGTGATCACTAGGGAGTTGATCACGGG
This sequence comes from Triticum urartu, assembly GCF_056163025.1. NCBI lineage: Eukaryota > Viridiplantae > Streptophyta > Magnoliopsida > Poales > Poaceae > Triticum > Triticum urartu. The sequence continues at coordinate 583,479,004 of NC_141879.1, forward strand.
TATATACTATATACTTTATACATGATACATGTGGTGACTAAAGACGGGTCGGCTTGAGGAGCACCCGCGAGTGGATCTTTGAGGCGGAGCGACAGGGCATGTTCCGACCACCTAGGAGAGAGGTGGGCCTGGCCCTGGTCGGCGTTCGCGGATACTTAACACGCTTAACGAGATCTGGGTATTTGATCTGAGTTTGGCCATTTGGTCTATACGCACTAACCATCTACGCGGGAGTAGTTATGGGTATCCCGGCGTCGTGGTATCAGCCGAAGCCTTCGTGACGTCAGCGACTGAGTGGCGCGCGCCGGATTGGAACGTAATCCTGCTCTTGTATTAAGGGGGCTAGTTCTGCTTCCGGCCGCGTACGCAACGTGCAGGTGTGCTAAGGGCGATGGGCCCAGACCCCTGTGCGCTTAGGTTTAGACCGGCGTGCTGACCTCTCTGTTGGTCTAGGTGGGGCTGCGACGTGTTGATCTTCCGAGGCCGGGCATGACCCAGGAAAGTGTGTCCGGCCAAATGGGATCGAGCGTGTTGGGGTATGTGGTGCACCCCTGCAGGGAAGTTAATCTATTCGAATAGCCGTGATCTTCGGTAACAGGACGATTTGGAGTTGTACCTTGACCTTATGACAACTAGAACCGGATACTTAATAAAACACACCCTTCCAAGTGCCAGATACAACTGGTGGTCGCTCTCTCACAGGGCGACGAGGGGAGGATCATCGGTTAGGATTATGCTGTGTGATGCTACTTGGAGGTCTTCAGTCTACTCTCTTCTACATGCTGCAAGACGGAGGCTGCCAGAAGCGTAGTCTTCGATAGGACTAGCTATCCCCCTCTTATTCCGGCATTCTGCAGTCCAGTCCACATATGATACCCTTACTCCATTTGATACCCATGCATATGTAGTGTAACTCCTTGCTTGCGAGTACTTTGGATGAGTACTCACGGTTGCTTTCTCCTTCTTTTCCCTCTATCCCTTCTACCTGGTTGTCGCAACCAGATGTTGGAGCCCAGGATCCAGACGCCACCGTCGACGACGACCCCTACTGCACCGGAGGTGCCTACTACTACGTGATGCCCGCTGACGACGACCAGGAGTAGTTACGAGGATCCCAGGCAGGAGGCCTGCGCCTCTTTCGATCTGTATCCCAGTTTGTGCTAGCCTTCTTAAGGCAAACTTGTTTAACTTATGTCTGTACTCAGATATTTGTTGCTTCCGCTGACTCGTCTATGATCGAGTTCTTGTATTCGAGCCCTCGAGGCCCCTGGCTTGTAATATGATGCTTGTATGACTTATTTTATTTGTAGAGTTGTGTTGTGATATCTTCCCGTGAGTCCCTGATCTTAATCGTACATGTTTGCGTGTATGATTAGTGTACGATTAAAATCGGGGGCGTCACAAGTTGGTATCAGAGCCGAATGCCTGTAGGAACCCCCCTTCCACACTTCTTGGCCGAAGTCGAGTCTAGACATTGCAAAACTTTTACTAACATGGCTGTGTGCCTTACGGGCCCACGTCGCCATTGGGTGGTACTAGGATCTTTTACTCCTCGACCTTTACTCTGGGACTCTGAACTCTCTTCTATTCGGGTTAAATGAATTTTGCTAAATCTAACATTAGGATCTCGTTATCACTTTCACCCGGAGAGCCCCTTATTACTGATGATCGTCTGCTGCACGTGAAGACCCTGAAGATACTCTCCGCTGTTAACCCGAGAACTTTTGTTCATCGAGTTTGCAATTCCCCTTCCATCTTCAACCCTTATGGATAACTACTTGCAGTTGTTGTTCTTACATTCGTCCCCAGTTGGTCTTGATATTACAAGATACCCCGAAATACTCGTCGTTGTTTCGATAATCCTTTGAGCTTACCGCCTTGCTGTTCTTTGTCACCTGAATACCCCTATGGATAATTCTTGCACTTATCGAGTATCCGCTCATCCCCCAGTTGTTCATGTGTTTCACAATGGTCTTCGAAATACTATTCGATCCTCCAAAAATCCTTAGTAGCTTATTGCTCTGCAATACTTGTCTGCTTGCATGATGGATGCTTTCCATATGTCTGACAATATTCGTCAGTATCCTTAGAAACCGTCATTTTGATCCTATTGATTCAACATGAGTGCGAATGCACGCAATCATCAGTTGATCCTTTCAAATTATCTTTCTGGCTCAGACGTCATTTTTGAACATGAGCTTGTTCTCGACCAATCTGTTTGCCGTTAATTGTACCCTTAGGTCTATTGAACTTATCCACCCTTGATCAGAGCGTCTGCTTCTGATCCTTCTATTTGGGAATCGTAATTCCTTCGATATCTAAGCATCGAATCATTCAGGTGTTCTATAATCTGATGCCCTTGCATCCTTTCTTCAACCGATTGTGTGTCGATGCTCACATCAGCTCCGCTATGGACCGTCGGATCCTTTATTGGATTATTATTCGACAGTGTCCTCCTTATTCAATAACCTCATGAGCCTTTCCTCTGATACATAATGCTTTTGGTAAATTGTATCCTCTGTTTTCTCAACCATGCTCTACTTTCGAGCTGGTGATACTTACTCTTGAAACTTGTGGTATATGTTCCTAAGAAGCCCCGATGGGTTGAACCAATGCCTTCCCTGATCTGTGCAAACTCGAAAGATTTCACAGCTCCTACTTATCTAGTATTGCACCAGGTAAAACTTTCAACAACTAATGCCATTTCGAAAAGAAACGAGAAGTTAATGAAAGGTTATGCATTGGAGAAGTGGGAGTCGACCTTGAACTTTGTGTTCATGCCCATGGACACGATGTAGAACTTATCATGGAAGCTGCTCGTAAAAATAATTACCCCCTTGTTAGAAGTTCATCTTGTACCCGTGGTTCGATCATTTATGATTGTGGTTCCGACCATAATTTCTTCCTTTGATTCCACTTCTCAGACAAGTTAAAAGTGCCTGTCTTCTATATATCAATACACCCCACTTCAACATTTCGTTTGATATGCCTTCGAGTATTACCCCCCTGGTATCTCGAGGATATCATTCCATTGCACTACATCTTATGAATTTGTGCTGGAATAATACCTTTCCCTATCAGAGTCACTCCACGAGTTCTGGGTTGTCGTCAACCGAGAACACCGATTCGTGAATCAAATCAACACTGTGATTCAGTACTCCCAATTCTTTGTTGTTGAGAATTTTAATACTCCATCAAGTCATTCCTAGCCTGATCGGCTATATCGTTATCGTGCTAAATTTTAACTGTGCTACCTGGTCCTTATTCCTGGAGCACAACTCTCGACGATGAGCTAAGCTTACGGCGATCGTCCTCGACATATATCATTTCGCCTTGAACAACAATCTTTGATTTCAAGTTTGTATTGTACTAGTGATTTCAATAACCTTTCGCTCCATCATTCCTTTGATTTGATGTCATCGCCAATCGATTACATCTTAATGAAATCTCTCGACAAAAGTGTTGTGATCATCATCAGCAATGATATGCCTTCTTCCAAGTGTAAATCGAATTCATGAAGAGAAATACCATCCTTGCCCTTGATGATTTGTATTATCATCGACCACTTTATTGCCTTCTGTTCAACACAAACTAGTTCGTGTTTTGTGTTATACCTTGAGATCCTTGCTATCCAACATTTGTTCCTTACCTTGGAGTATTACCATCTTTTATGTCAAGAATGTCGTGAGAATTTCACCACCTCTTAAGGATTCTTGATATCGGTGATACTTATTGCCATATCCGTTCATTCCTTGGTCCATGCGATGTTTCTAACCGGAAAACCGACAATTAAACTATGATGTGCGACTTCAAAACTTCTAGCAACCCCATTGCTTTGGAGTTAATGGTCAACATTTCATTCTTAGGCTATTGGTTATCGAATCACCATTCTAACATTGATCATGCTACCTAAGCCCATATTTTGGGTGCACTTTTCAACCAATGTTTAACTGTGTATGTTTTCCTTGAACATACCTCATTATATCATTTGATCTGACAAATGTTATCTCCTTGTTGTGGAAATCCATCTTTTGAAAATCTCATTGACTTGTCATTAAGTTCATCAGCCACCTCCTCGTCCTCTCCTTGGTTTAATGATGAACTCTTGTTTTGGAACTCGTTTCCATAGTTCATTTCCTGAGAATCTTACATTGTCATCTCGTCAATTTGTGTTGCACCTCTTCTTCTCAGGCATCCTGAGTCTGAGGTATCCTGACACCAGTCATATCTGAATCTCGGTCATATATGATGGCTGGGACATATTTCCAAGAGTTATAACATTAGTATTTGACCCGATAAGGTGATGTCATGCCTACCTCACCTGGTCGGAGGACCTATTGTTATAGTTCTTCCTTTTCAGCAATGCTATCCATTCTTCCATAAGGAAACTATAAGACTTATTCTATAAGTAGTTTCCGATGGATCCTTTGTATCCAAAGTCTGACCTTTGCTTGAAAACCATGTCAATGCTATCTCGAAGCATGTTTATGATACTCTGATTTTCATCAAGAACATTTGAAGCCCAATGCTAATTGCTTCCTGCTCAATTATCCAAACACCGCTGTAAGGGTAATGTCATGAAATTTCTCTCCCCTTACCTAAAGGTTTTTCTGGTTTCTATCATGTCATGGATATCATGCTCTGCTCGTCCTTGGGAAAGATATACCCGTGGAATATGTGTTTAAACACATTTTCCTTTCCATTGTTTTGTTTAACCTTCTTGAGGTCTATATGATTTAAGCAGTAATAAGACACTGCTTTTGTAAGCACCTCGGTGTACAACTCTGCCAGTAAGACCCTATTACTATAATTGATGACATTTCGGTAGCCATCGATGGACGAGAACTTTGCCCAATGGTCCGCCTCGTTCAACGAGCGGGAAAATGGTTCTCTTCGTCCCTCGCCCTTGGTACCGACATTGTTGCCAACATAAATGATAGGCTACCCTCTGACATGTCTTGCTATCACGACCGTGCAAAATATCAACGCTTTTCCAACTTTTAACCACATGGTGGGCCCATAACCCACAGTTACACAGGATCGAAACCTGACCCTCCTATACACCCCCGGTTTTCAAATTTAATTCCTCGCACTTGGCCTCGTATGTGATTCACGAGCCACCTTCCGAGAAATCATCAATTCTGGTATCGGACACAATACTTATTCCCTTTGCTTTGAACCCCATTTCACGCCCTGTTTCAGGCATCAAGCGATTGCATGCTCGCTCGAAACTTCCCATGTTACCTCCTTACCTTGCTCTCGATATTTTCGTAAATTTCAATTCGAGGGTTACTTTTCGCCACGTTCCCTAATGATCAACTACCTGATAAGCAGCCATGCAGAATTCCATTCTTCCGGTATACCCATCCTTTACTCCTCTGTAAGTACGATGGAGTTCCCAAAGGAAGGACGACAGCTTTCTCATGATGCATGGGTGTAGAGAAATGAAGACATCAACGCTATGGATCAACCTCTTCAAGAAGGGCAACCAAGACCGAGAAGACACGTTAGAATTTCGTAACCAGAACTTCCCCCTACTCCCCTCTTAAATCTCGGGACGAGATTTCTTGTAGTGGAGGAGAATTGTGACGCCCGGATAATTAGGCTACAGTAATCCCACGTTAATGATGCCACGTCACCTCGATTACTGTGGCTAAACTCGCGTTAGTTCGAAACCGATTCAAATTCAAAGTCAAAATCAAGCAAACAATAAAAGTTTTCAAACATCAAAACTAAAATGTTCATCATGTGGCAAATGATCCCTAACTAGATTTTGTGGTGGAACAAACCTTTTACAAAGTGTTTAAGTGCCCTAAACTAATTAAAAACAGTGGCTAAACTAATAATTTAATTGCTTTTGAAAAATAAAAATACATTATACTAATTTATTTTGGGTCCAAACTAGGTTTGGCAGTGGCCTATTTTGATGATACTAAGTTAGGTGCTAACCTGGTATTTTAAAGAAACTAAAATAATTAGGAGCTAAAAGAAAACAGAAAAGAAAAATAGAAAAAAAGAAAAGGTCAAACAAAAAAAAACAGAACCCCCCCCCCCCCCCGCTGGGCCAAGTGGCCCAGCTGGCCTTCGCCGTCCGAACGGGCCGGCCCAGCCGGCCGCACCTTATCCCCACCCCCCCTGAGACCTAACCCTAGCTGGCTCCCCACTCCTCCCACTCGACCCCCTCACTCCCCTCGCCATCCCTCGCGCCGCCGCACGCCCAGAGGCGAAGCGCCTCGTGCCCGACACCCCCTCACACGCCTCTCCTCCTCCTTCCCCGTTCTGGATCTGGGCGGCGCGCCCGACCCCGACGCCCCTCGTCCCACCGCGGTCACCATTTACCCCGCCGCCTAGGAGCTCGTTGCACGCCTCGTCGTCGACCACTTCCTCGCCCCCGACCACGCGTACGAGCCAGGACGCCCCCACGCTGCCGTCCCCGTGCTGGGCTTCCTCCTCAGGCCGTCGCACGCCGCTGCCAAAACCGGCCACCGGAGCCCCCACCTCGCCGGCCTGCCCCTCTTCGACGCCTCGTCCCCGTCCTCCTCCCCACGGGTCGCCCTCGAGCCTCGACGCCCATGTGCTCCTGCAAACGCTGGTGAGGCCCTCGGCCTCCGCCTCCCCTTCCTTTCGTCCGTGGTCACCGTGGTCATCACGCTCGTCCACCCCGCTCCCGCGCAGGTCCTAGACGCCCCCCCCCCCCCCGCGCTGACCGCGCCCTCCGGCGTCGTCCGGTTACCCGCGCCTTCGCACCCCCCCTCTAAACCGACTGCCGGCAGCGCCCTACCCCCGCCACGCGCCGCGGTGCCTCGCACCTGGGCCGCACTGCGCCGGCCTTTGCTGCCGCGCGCTGGCGCCCCAGCCGAGGCCACGACCTCGCCCTCGATGGGCGCCCGCGCCCGTTGCCGCACCGCCCTGCTCCGGCCCGTTGTGGTCGGCGCCCCCCTCCCCTGGTGGGCCCTAGTGTGCGGGCACCCCTTCGCCCGCATCCGTTAACCCCACCCACTAAGGCCCCTAGGGCCAATGACATGTGGGGCCTACGCCCAGAACGAAATTAAAAATAATAATAATAAATTAAAAAAATAATAATAAAATTAATTAATTAATTAATTAACTAAATAATTAACTTAATTAATTCTGATTAAATTAACTAATTAAGGTTAATTAACCTAATGACTAATTAACCTAATTAACTATTGTTAATTAACTAACAGAGTATGACAAGTGGGACCCACGTGTAAGTTTGACTTAGTCAATCCCTGTGACTGCTGATGTCAGCATGACATCATGCTGATGTCATTAATTCATTTTCGAATTAATTTAAATAATTAATTAAATATCAGAAATTAATAAAATCTTTAGAAAATCATATAAAATAAACCCTAATTCGGATGAAAATACTTTATACATGAAAGTTGCTCAGAACGACGAGACGAATTTGAATACGCAGCCCGTTTATCCGCCACGCATCCCTAGCATAGCGAACACGTAACTTTTCCCCTCCGGCTCCTCTGCCCGAAAACGCGAAACACCGGGGATACTTTCCCGGATGTTTTCCCCCTTCACCGGTACCACCTCGTACCGCGCTAGGGCACACCTAGCACCACGCTTTGTCATGTCATGCATCGCTATGCATCTATTTGCTTAAATATTTATTGTTTCTCCCCCTCTTCTCTCGCTAGACACCGAGACCGACGCCGCCGCTACCCAGTACGACTACGGAGTTGACGACCCCTCTCTCTTGCCAGAGCAACCAGGCAAGCCCCCCCTTTGATCACCAGATATCGCCTACTCTTCTCTATACTGCTTGCATTAGAGTAGTGTAGCATGTTACTGCTTCCCGTTAATCCTATACTGATGCATAGCCTGTCCTTGCTACTACTGTTGTTACCTTACCTGCAATCCTAATGCTTAGTATAGGATGCTAGTTTTTCATCAGTGGCCCTACATCCTTGTCCGTCTGCCATGCTATACTATCGGGCCGTGATCACTAGGGAGTTGATCACGGGTATATACTATATACTTTATACATGATACATGTGGTGACTAAAGACGGGTCGGCTTGAGGAGCACCCGCGAGTGGATCTTTGAGGCGGAGCGACAGGGCATGTTCCGACCACCTAGGAGAGAGGTGGGCCTGGCCCTGGTCGGCGTTCGCGGATACTTAACACGCTTAACGAGATCTGGGTATTTGATCTGAGTTTGGCCATTTGGTCTATACGCACTAACCATCTACGCGGGAGTAGTTATGGGTATCCCGGCGTCGTGGTATCAGCCGAAGCCTTCGTGACGTCAGCGACTGAGTGGCGCGCCGGATTGGAACGTAATCCTGCTCTTGTATTAAGGGGGCTAGTTCTGCTTCCGGCCGCGTACGCAACGTGCAGGTGTGCTAAGGGCGATGGGCCCAGACCCCTGTGCGCTTAGGTTTAGACCGGCGTGCTGACCTCTCTGTTGGTCTAGGTGGGGCTGCGACGTGTTGATCTTCCGAGGCCGGGCATGACCCAGGAAAGTGTGTCCGGCCAAATGGGATCGAGCGTGTTGGGGTATGTGGTGCACCCCTGCAGGGAAGTTAATCTATTCGAATAGCCGTGATCTTCGGTAACAGGACGATTTGGAGTTGTACCTTGACCTTATGACAACTAGAACCGGATACTTAATAAAACACACCCTTCCAAGTGCCAGATACAACCGGTGGTCGCTGTCTCACAGGGCGACGAGGGGAGGATCATCGGTTAGGATTATGCTGTGTGATGCTACTTGGAGGTCTTCAGTCTACTCTCTTCTACATGCTGCAAGACGGAGGCTGCCAAAAGCGTAGTCTTCGATAGGACTAGCTATCCCCCTCTTATTCCGGCATTCTGCAGTCCAGTCCACATATGATACCCTTACTCCATTTGATACCCATGCATATGTAGTGTAACTCCTTGCTTGCGAGTACTTTGGATGAGTACTCACGGTTGCTTTCTCCTTCTTTTCCCTCTATCCCTTCTACCTGGTTGTCGCAACCAGATGTTGGAGCCTAGGAGCCAGACGCCACCGTCGACGACGACCCCTACTGCACCGGAGGTGCCTACTACTACGTGATGCCCGCTGACGACGACCAGGAGTAGTTACGAGGATCCCAGGCAGGAGGCCTGCGCCTCTTTCGATCTGTATCCCAGTTTGTGCTAGCCTTCTTAAGGCAAACTTGTTTAACTTATGTCTGTACTCAGATATTTGTTGCTTCCGCTGACTCGTCTATGATCGAGTTCTTGTATTCGAGCCCTCGAGGCCCCTGGCTTGTAATATGATGCTTGTATGACTTATTTTATTTGTAGAGTTGTGTTGTGATATCTTCCCGTGAGTCCCTGATCTTGATCGTACATGTTTGCGTGTATGATTAGTGTACGATTAAAATCGGGGGCGTCACAGTTATATAGTTTATCAATATTGGTGATCCATAGATTCTTCAATTACAAACAATGCATGGTTTATATGCAATTAATGTCTAAACGGGATTACACTATATGTTGCGTGTGTGAAACACATTATACATGTTTGAGAAGTAAAAAAAACCGCATGAAACACACATTAATTGGAGACAGTTAGCGAGGAATGCATACATTGGATTTCGACATAAAGTGGTTTCAAATATTTGAAAATCCAAATTGATGGATACAACCTTATGAATCTGAGATCATGCCATTTGTAAACCATATTTATGTATAAATGGTGTTGTGCTTTTGAAAGTATATATAAAAAATGATGTATATAGAATGTAATTCCAATTGAAAATGGATCCCGCCCGAAAAAAAAGAATACAAACGGGATTCGAATTGAGTTGGCACGGTAAACGTGCACTCTGCAAAATTTGAACGAAGCGGGGAAAGTCGCAGTAACCGCCCGAAACCAAAATCTGCGAGATGGAAATCACTACTGCCTATCCCTGCCACGCAAAGCCTATATGCTAGATTTCTATACGTTTCGATAGGGGTAGGTTTGTAATTTCACCCAAACGTGACGTAACCGCCTCTCACCCGGATTCATACACGGTGGGTGCCAAAACACAGTGTGTCCTCGGCCGAAATCGACTCCCTCCCCGATTCATATTCATACACGGTGGGCGCCAAAAACAAACTCTCGTCGGCAAATATTCGGTGTATGCGAGATTACCGTCCTATCCCCAACCGACTAGTGTTGCTGTGATGTAGTTGAAATTTGAAACGAGGGCTAAGTTTGTAAATTTCCTCGCATTTGAGACAAGCGCGCCCTGAATACATGGTTCCCCCCTTCCTCTCTACCTCCCTTTTCCCCATTCGTACTCTGTGGGCGCCAAAACACCCTCTCCACCCCACCCTCCTCCGTCCGCCACCGTTCGCCACCCCATCCACCGCTGTCCTCCTCCACCATGCCGGAGCTGATACCCCGACGCCGCCGTCCATTACAAGAGATCGACCTCTCTCATCCACGGCTTCAGACCGGGATCCTTGCATCCCGTCCTCTCGCTTCATCCCCGCCGTCGTCCACCTTGCCGGCGCCGCTCCTACGACCGTCTCGTCCACCGCGCCCCGCCGCCACCGTCTACCCTCCTAGATCTGCTTCCATGCCGCCGACAGCCATCGCTACCGCGGCACAGTCAAATTCTTAGCAGATGCATACACGGCGCCGCACTAGAGGCGGTACTCTTTCGTATCTGCTCAACTTATTTATCGCAACAAGAAAATAGATCGCCACTGCTTTACTCTGATTTCTTGTCTTGGTTGCGAAGTTGCCTTTGTCCAGTTTGCACCTTCAGATCCGCCATGGCATGCTCAACACCATACTCGCAATGCTTATGGTTTTCCCCTTTTATATTCCACACTAGTTAAATCACAGTAGACTAAATTTCAAAATTGGGTCAGTCGATTTTTCAGAGCTCACCGGAGTTTTCCGGTACGATCGAAGGGGCTCGGGTGGGGATGGTGGTTGTGGGAGGCGGTGGTGGGGCCTCGTCGAACGAAGAGAACTCGACGCAGGTGGGGGCGGGGGTGGGGGTGGCGGAGGAACACAGGCAGTGGGGCCAGTGGTTCGGCCGGCGGCCCGTGCGGTGTTCTGTATGGGAAGCATAGTATGTTCCTTGTCAGGAAGGGGAGCAGGGACATCTGCAGTCAACAGCTGATAGAGCTGGCCTGTACGTGATCGATAGGCTTTCAATTACTAGCGGCAATACAACACCGTAATTTCCAGCCAGTTCCACTTTCCTGATTTATATATCCTGGTTATGGTGTACCCCTGTTATGTACACTATGATCTGCCTAGTTGCTGTGTGCTCTTGTTATCATGGTTTGGCAATAAACTCTCTATACAGTATATTATGAACCTATCATCTGCCAGCTATCCTTACTTCTGGAGCCTATTTTTTGTGTACTTGTGCCAGATTATATAAATGCACGCACCATATTACAGCACACATGAGCTCTCTCATCAGAATCCAGTGATAGCACACAAGTGTTTACAGGGGCGCCCCTATATTAGAATATCATCTGCATTACAAAGATAATCTCACAACTATTTATGTTTTCATGGTTCTCAGATATTATACGCAATTACAGTGAATATCAGAATCCGCGCATCAGAAGAATATTGTGGAACACTGCAATGACTTACAAAATTGGCAGCAAGGCATTGAGTGCCATTCTGGAAGCAATGAAACTCGTACGCTCCCCACCAGTTGATTCTTATTCAGAATATCATCCTAATGACTATTCTAACCTCAAGGAGTCAAAGGCAGATGGCCTGTCATGTTCACCCATCAAGGTGCATGTTCTAATTTGGCAAGGTTTTATTGATTGCGCGTATCTTGCATATGTTGTCTTGCATTTCTTCTACTTTGTTGCACCGCCATCTGCTTAGTTTACTCATCATATATGTCGAGATGCCATGCCCATCCATTATCAATACATATTCCATCTGTCATCATACCATGTTTTTTCACTCAAATGTTGTTCTTGTGCATTAGGCGTCAAAAAGGAAGAGGGTGATTGCCGAACCTGAAGGAGCACCAGCAAAGTCCTTGAAAAACGTGGTGGTGCCGGAGAAATCAGACAGCACCCCACTTATATTGGCTGTACAACCAGTGACACAAAACATAGGACCGACTCCAGCAGACTGTACCCATACTTCACTGGCCACACCACTAGCCCCACCACACAGGACCTGCACTCCAGCAAAAGGTATACCGATTTCATTTGCCATAGCACCAGCTGTACCACAGAAAAATCCCACTCTAGCAAAAAGTATAGCAAGTCCACCGGCCGAAGACCTATCCCAACTGCAGAGACGGCCAATTCCTGCAGATTGGAACCCCATTCCATTTATTCCCAGTTTAAAAGACAATGATTTCAATGTTGTTAGGGACTACGTGCATATATTCCCATCATGGGAAGATTATTTTGAAGACAAACACCATCTTCACATCTTCCTGTCCAACTTACTTGTAAGTGCTATTATTCATGGTTATTATTTTCCTGTTTTCTGCTGATTGAACACATCAATGATTTACATTACATTGTTGTAACTAGGCGAGGGTCAATCTAGATAGTCATGACGAGCAAAGCTTGCTTGTGCTTTTCAAGGAAGCATTGCAGCAGTATCGGTGTTACCTGAGGAAATCACACTTTGATGGCAAGTCTATAAACGAATTTCCATTGAAGTATCCTATGCTAAATTTAGAAGACATTGAATGGAAAAACCTTGTTATGCACTGGTCTCGTTCCCAGGATGAGGTACTGTCTATGAAATCACATGACAATTTGAACTTCTACTTTTCCGCATGTGCCTTACAGATCTTTTTTGCAGGAAATCTGCTCGAAGAAGAATTCCGGTTTGACAAGAACGACAGGATATGCAAATATGCTGCCCGCTGCTTTGCTCTTGTTAGTACCTGTTGTCATGTATCACTGTACTTGCATACATACCTGGTTCATTATGTGACAGCAGTATGCATGATAGCTTGCTTATCAATTGTTCGCTCCAAATTATCTGATCTGTATGAATGGTTACATTAGTGTAGAATATATCCAATGCCAATGTTTTTTAGCTCTGCATTGTTCTTGTAAGTACATGCTGTCCTTTATCAGTGTACTTATAATGACAGGTAGTTGTTCATGTACCATCACTCTGTAGCTTATTTTCCTTTGCCCTCCATTTTCTACACATCAGATATATATTTACTCTTACCATAAGGTTGGTACTGAAGAAGTTTAGCTGTGCATTGCTCTTGGCTGTACCTTTTGCCTGTATCGCTGCACTTACATTTATAGCTACTTGGTTATGTAGCGTCACTCTTCATCTTATCTTAAATATTCTCCATTTTTTGTATATTATCACATCTATATTTACTCTTAACAAAATGTAGAATAAAGGCAATGCTTTTGAAGAAGATTCTGTGGTAAACTTCTTGAATTGCCCCCCATCAGCATGGACAAGGACTTTATAGAGCCTGTCTTCACCAATAATGTAAGTTTGTCCATCTCAAGCCTTCAAACTTTGTTGTATATATTTGGTTAGGCATGACTGCAACAGCTATTTATTTTTGGTGTTTGCATCAAATTTCTTGTTTAAAGTTTATTATATGTAGTTCATAAACAAAAGTTTGTCCTTTCTCAATTTAAGTTTTCAGTTGTACAACCAAGTTCCTTCTTCATACCATGTAAATTATACTATACAAAGCAAGTGATCTTCTTTTGCACTGCATGTATGCTTCTGTTCTTCATCCGTAATCCAGTGGTGTGGTGAACCTACCCACTATAGCACAATGTCATATTCTGCAATGTCTTAACTATGAACAATGTCATATCATTCTACTATTATTTAAACCGTCTCTTTATTTGCCAATCTGAAATGGTATAAATTGACAGCACACTAACCATTGATACTTATGAGTTCTTGATCTGTAATCCAGTGGTGTCGTGAAGCTGCCAACTCCTTCACAATGTCATTTCCTTCCATGTCTTGACCTGAACAATACCATATTGTGTTAATGCAAATTTAAAGTGTGTCACTTTATTCGTCAGTAAGAAATGTGATGAATTGTCAGCACTGATACTTTTATGTGCAAAACCTGTCATCTGTCTGCTTGTTTATCTTTCAGAGTGAGGAAGATATAAGTGTTGAAAAAGCGCAGTCTCATCATCTTGCTCAGCTGCTTGCGCTGCAGCTCCCCAGCAGGGCTAACCTTTCTTGAACTCTATTGAAGTGCTGTCGGTTTTGTATATTATTTTTTCGGCGTGTTTATTTGCACTGGTGGCGATCTTTGATGCCCAGTGTATGTAATCTACTGTCTGCTTGTGCTTTATTATCATAGTGGTGAACTTTGATGCCCAGTGGATGTAATATGCCATAATTTCGTTATTGTATAGTCTAGGTTTTTTCTTATTCACGATGCTGCAGTTATTTTACTGTATATATATATCCTGGCTTCGCAGTAAACCGGCCAAACCGTAAAATTACGGTACATAATCGGGCCGTCATGCAATCACGATGTAGGTTGGGCCTGAAATGTGTTGAACAGCTCACGGGCCGGCGGCGGCCTGAAATGAACCCCGGCCGATGATTGTGCGAATCAAATCACGGGCTTTTAACTGGCCAAAAAATTGTCTCGGTCCTTGTTTGTCCCAATCAGATATCGGCTGCGAGCAGGCTGGATGCAAACCGGGCTGTAGTTAGGCCCAACTATATGACGGGCTTTTAACAAGCCGAAATTAATATAGGGCCGGAATGTTAAACGGGCCCTTAACAGGGCAAAACTAATATCATGCCGAATTACTAAGTGGGCCTTTAGCAAGTGGGCCCAAAAGCATAGTGTCCAGTTGACAGGCCGAATCTGATATGGGCCATAATTGAGCCCAAAGCCTCTTAAAGGGCCGGACCTGATCTGGGCCGTAATTTGGCCCAGAACGTGGTAGGCCTTTAATGGGCTGGATCTCATATGGGCCACTATTAGGCCCGGAGCGTGGCAGGCCATTAATGGACCGGATCAAATATGGGCCGGCATTTGGCCCAAAACATGGCAGGTAGTTAATGGGCCGGCCTACTAGGGTCCTCAAAATCTTGTGGGCCTACAGCTGGGCCGGCCCATTAATGTCGGTGAAATCTCGTGGGCCTTTAGCTAGGCTGGCCCATTATGATCCGCAAGAATCTTGTGGGCCTTTACCTGGGCCAGCCCATTACGGCACACAAAAATCTTGTGGGCCTTTACCTGGGCCGGCCCATTATGGCCCGCAAAATCTTGTGGGCCTTTAGCTGGGCCAGCCCATTATGGTCCGCAAAATCTCGTGGGCCTTTAGCTGGGCCGGCCCATTATGGTCCGCAAAATCTTGTGGGCCATTAGTTGGGCCGGCCCATTTAAACTTGTTGGGTCGTGCCACGTGTCGACGTATCATAGACGCCTTCTTTCCAGTGAGTGGATGACATCTGTCCCGACGATGAGCCGACACGTGTTTCCTCTAGCCAATGATGATTTCACACGTGGAAAATCCCCATTGGTCGGGGTTGTTAATGGGTTATCGGATCCAAAACGCGACCCGATAGCTTAACGGCGTTCCATTATGGTGGATACCACGTGTCGGTCACCCTTGACGAAAGCACTTCTATGACGCGCGATTTATCATCATGGAAGTGGACACTTCCGTGATGATAATTTTGGTAATGTCATGGAGCACATCTATGACAGCACAGGTATGACTATCTTGATTCTGTCATAAATTTGTCATGGATGTACATGCATGACAAAAAGAGCGACCTACAGTGACAAACACGTATAATCACGGAAGTGTATTTTTTGTAGTGTACGGATTGATAAACCTTAGGTCATCCACTTGAGGGAAATTTGCTACTGTCCTACAAACCTCTGCACTTGGAGGCCCAACAACGTCTACAAGAAGAAGGTTGTGTAGTAGACATCAAGCTCTTTCCTGGCGCCGTTGCCGGGGAGGTTAGCGCTTGAAGGTATATCTTTAGATCTTGCAATCGAATCTTTTAGTTTCTTGTTTTGTCACTAGTTTAGTCTATAAAAGAAAACTACAAAAAATGGACTTGAGTTTGTCTCATACGCTTCATCTTTTTAATATCTTTCATGAGAATGATGGAAAGGAAAATTGTGCTCAAGTGCTAGGAGAAGAAATCTATAAAATGTTTGGCACTAGATCTTTGAATGATGAGCATGATTGCAATGTTGTTAGTATGAACTCATTGAATATCCATAGTACTAATGATGATTGCACTAGTCATGATGGAAATGTCTCCTATAAGCATGTCAATTTTTGTGGAGTGCGTAGAGCTTGCAAGTACACACCAATTAGGGAAAATAGATTTTGCAAGAGGCATAAGTATTTGGAAACTAAATGGTTGCAAGAAAGGCTAGATGTTTGTGATGAAAATTTAAACATTCTTAGCCCTACTTGTGAACTTTGCAATGAACGTGATCATTTCAATAACCAATGCAAATTGTTTCATGATCGTATCGTGTCCAAGATTTGTGATGACTTGATTTCCCTTGCACATCATAATGAACTTAGTTTGCTTTTGGGTTATGAAGAAATGAAACGTATAACTAAGGATCTTCCAGAATTTGTCCTTGATAAAGTTCTTGATTTTGATCTAGAGGAAATTTATATGTATTGTGCGGTGAATTGCATTGAAAATCCTTATATTGCCAATTACATAAAGAAAAGAAAACAAATAGAAAATGAAGAGAATACTAATGAAAGGGAAGAGACTTCCCAATATTCTCCTATTATTTCTTATGATGAATCAGGTAACGAGGAGGAGCCTCCTATTCAACCAATCTCATTAATAAGGAGCTCCCAAAAAAATTTAAACCCACACATGATGTGAAGAATAAAAAGAAAAGACAGAGAAGCAAAGTTAAAAATGTATCCCTCCCAAATAATGTTGCTCCTATTACTCATTGTGATGAGGATAATTGTTATACTATTGGTGCTATCCATACTATTAATGATGAGAGTGATTATGCTTATGATATGAAAAGTCCCAAGCTTGGGGATGCTATGTTTGATGAGAATGACAAGTTTGAAAATATATTTGCTGCAATTAATGTTTGTCCCAAGCTTGGGGATGATATGTTTAATGAAGGTGATATTTGTAGTCTTCCAAGTTTCGATATGCAAAATTATTATGATGATAGCATGCCTCCTACTTATGATGATTATAATTATGAAAGTGGATTTGGAGAGGTCATGACTTTATTTAGTAATGATTCCACTATCTTGGAAGAGGTTTCAATTGATTATGATGAGAACAAAGTTGCTACTTATGATGATTATTGTGATGATACATATGCTATAAAAAGTAGTGATGATTATATTATAAAACTTGTCATGATTATGATTACCCATTTTCTGAAAATTACTCTTTTAATGTGGAAACAATTTATAGTATTCGAGTTTCTTATGATACTCCCACTATTCCGAATGAGAAGAATTTTGCTTATGTGGAGAGTAGTAAATTTTCTATGCTTTTAGATCATGGAAGCAATGCTTTATGTGATGGTTATATTATTGAAATCATTCATGATGCTACTGAAAATTATTATTAGGTAGGAATATATGCTTGTAGGAATTGCAATAATATCAAGTTTCCTCTCTATGTGCTTAAAGTTTCAAAGTTATGCTTGTTTTGCCTTCCTATGCTAGTTGATTATTGTTCCCATAAGTGGTTTGCTCACAAAATCCCTATGCATAGGAAGTGGGTTAGACTTAAATGTGATAGTCATAATCTTCATGATGCTCTCTTTATATTTCAATTCTTATCTTTTATGTGAGCATCATTGGAATCATCATGCCTAGCTAGGGGCGTTAAACGATAGCGCTTGTCAGAAGGCAACCCAATTTTTATTTTTTTACTTGATTTTTGCTCATGTTTAGCAATAAATAATTTATCTAGCCTATTTTTAGATGTGGTTTTATTCTTTTAATTAGTGCTTGTGCCAAGTAGAACCTTTGGGAAGACTTGGGGAAAGTCTTTGCGATCATACTGTAAAAAACAGAAACTTTAGCGCTCACGAGATTTGCTGCCATTTTTTTATTGGAGAGTGCTATTTACTTAATTATTTTTGCAGAAGATTAAAAGATAAATTCCTCATGTCCACCAATTTATTTTAGAATTTTTGGGGTTCCAGAAGTATACGTTTGATACATATTACTACAGACTGTTCTCTTTTTGACAGATTCTGTTTTTCATGTGTTGTTTGCTTATTTTGATGAATCTATGGCTAGTAAAAGAGTTTATAAACCATAGAAAAGTTATAATACAGTTGGTTTAACACCAATATAAATAAGTAATGAGTTCATTACAGTACCTTGAAGTGGTGATTTATTTTCTTATACTAACGAAGCTCACAAGATTTTTCTGTTAAGTTTTGTGTTGTGAAGTTTTCAAGTTTTGGGTAAAGATTCGATGGACTATGGAATAAGGAGTTGCAAGAGCCTAATCTTGGGTATGCCCAAGGCACCCCAAGGTAATATTCAAGGATAAACAAGAGCCTAAGCTTGGGGATGCACCGGAAGGCATCCCCTCTTTCGTCTTCGTTCATCGGTAACTTTACTTGGAGCTATATTTTTATTCACCACATGATATGTGTTTTGCTTGGAGCGTCATTTTATTTTCTTTTGTTTTTCTTGCTGTTTGAATAAAATACCAAGATCTTAAATTCTTAAATGTTAGAGAGTCTTCGCATAGTTGCATAATTATTCGACTACTCATTGATCTTCACTTATATTTTTCGGAGTAGTTTATCGTTGCTCTAGTGCTTCACTTATATCTTTTAGAGCACGACTGTAGTTTTATTTTGAAGAAATAGATGAACTCTCGTGTTTCACTTATATTATTTTGAGAGTCTTTAGAATAGCATGGTAATTTGCTTTGGTTATGAATTTAGTCCTAATATGATGGGCATACAAGAGGGATATAATAAAAACTTTCATATAAGGTGCATTGAATACTATGACAAGTTTGATTCTTTATGATTGTTTTGAGATATGGAGATGGTGATATTAGAGTCATGCTAGTTGAGTAGTTGTGAATTTGAGAAATACTTGTGTTGAAGTTTGTGATTCCCTAGCATGCACGTATAGTGAACCGTTATGTGATGAAGTCAGAGCGTGATTTATTTATTGATTGCCTTCCTTACGAGTGGCGGTCGGGGACGAGCGATGGTCTTTTCCTACCAATCTATCCCCCTAGGAGCACGCGTGTAGTACTTTGTTTCGATAACTAATAATTTTTTGCAAAAAGTATGTGAGTTCTTTATGACTAATGTTGAGTCCATGGATTATACGCACTCTCACCCTTCCACCATTGCTAGCCTCTCTAGTACCGCGCAACTTTCGCCGGTACCTTAAATCCACCATTTACCTTCCCCAAAACAGCCACCATACCTACCTATTATGGAATTTCCATAGCCATTCCGAGATATATTGCCATGCAACTTTCCACCGTTCCGTTTATTATGACACGCTCCATCATTGTCATATTGCTTTGCATGATCATGTAGTTGACATCGTATTTGTGGCAAAGCCACCGTTCATAATTCTTTCATACATGTCACTCATGAGTCATTGCACATCCTGGTACACCGCCGGAGGCATTCATATAGAGTCATATTTTGTTCAAAGTATCGAGTTGTAATTCTTGAGTTGTAAGTAAATAAAAGTGTGATGGTCATCATTATTAGAGCATTGTCCCATGTGAGGAAAGGATGATGGAGACTATGATTCCCCCACAAATCGGGATGAGACTTCGGACGAAAAAAAAAGAGAAAAAGAGGCCATAAAATAAATAGAAAAGGCCCAAATAACAAAATATGAAAAAATGAGAGAAAAAGATAGAAGGGGCAATGCTACTATCCTTTTACGACACTTGTGCTTCAAAGTAGCACCATGACCTTCATGATAGAGAGTCTCCTATGTTGTCACTTTCATATACTAGTGGGAATTTTTCATTATAGAACTTGGCTTGTATATTCCAATGATGGGCTTCCTCAAAATGCCCTAGGTCTTCATGAGCAAGCGAGTTGGATGCACACCCACTTAGTTTCTTTTTGAGATTTCATACACTTATAGCTCTAGTGCATCCGTTGCATGGCAGTCCATACTCACTCACATTGATATCTATTGATGGGCGTCTCCATAGCCCGTTGATACACCTAGTTGATGTGAGGCTATGTTCTTTTTTGTCTTCTGCACAACCACCATTCTATTCCACCTACAGTGTTATATCCATGGCTCACACTCATGTATTGCGTGAAGTTTGAAGAAGTGTGAGAACATCAAAAGTATGAAACAATTGCTTGGCTTGTCATCGGGGTTGTGCATGATTTAAATATTTTGTGTGATGAAGATAGAGCATTGCCAGACTATATGATTTTGTAGGGATAGCTTTCTTTGGCCATGTTATTTTGAGAAGACATGATTGCTTAGTTAGTATGCTTGAAGTATTATTATTTCTATGTCAATATTAAACTTTTATCTTGAATCTTTCGGATCTGAACATTCATGCCACAATAGAGAAAAATACATTGAATAATATTCTAGAAAGCATTCCACATCAAAAATTATGTTTTTATCATTTACCTACTCGAGGACGAGCAGGAATTAAGCTTGGGGATGCTGATACGTCTCCAACGTATCTATAATTTTTGATTGTTCCATGCTATTATATTATCTGTTTTGGATGTTTATGGGCTTTATTTTACACTTTTATATTATTTTTGGGACTAATCTATTAACTGGAGGCCTAGCCCAAATTGTTGTTTTCTTGCCTATTTTAGTGTTTCGAAGAAAAGGAATATCAAACGGAGTCCAAACGGAATGAAACCTTCGGGAAAGTTATTTTTGGAACGGAAGCAATCCAGGAGACTTGGAGTTTACATCAGGGAAGCTTCGAGGTGGCCACGAGGCAGGGAGGTGCGCCTGCCCCCTGGGCATGCCCCCACCCTCGTGGGCCCCTCGTGGCTCCCCTGATCGACTTCTTTCGCCTATATATATATATATATCAATATACCTAGAAACATCGAGGAGCAGAATAGATCGGGAGTGACGCGGAGCATCCCAAGGCCATCCCCATGGACCCAACTACATCTCCTACGACACCTCTTGGACCCATGACACGAGCACGCGCAAGAGCTCTCGAAACCGAGGTGACATCACTCCTCTCATGTTTCCACTTCGATGCACATGAGACATGGCTACTACCTCATACGGACACATTGTGCATACTCAGGTACCATGGAGAAGCTAAGGAGCAAGGAGAATAAGAAGAGGAAGATGGACGTGAAGACGGAGAAGAAGAAGTGATGAAAAAGAAGCTACAGGCTCCGGACGACCGGCCAGGACTATACGTCCGACGACCTCCAGGCTCTGGACGTCCGACCCAGACCGGACGTCCGACACTTCCACACCCGAGCCAAAACTATGGACTTACGATGCTCCACGGATGACCGACGCTCCTCGGACGACCGACCCCGACCAGACGTCCGACCGAAGACCACCCGAGCCGAATCTACGGACGTCCGACAGGCATCGGACGTCCGGACCCTCGCGAGCCTCCGGACGACCGGTGACCTCCGGACGTCCGACGCCTGTGCGCTGTTTAGTGTTGGGCCACAGCCCATGTACCCCTTCGCCCCCCTCTTTTGCACTAAAACTATATATACTCCACCCCGTCCAACTTTCTAGGGTTAGCAAAGGATTAGCTCATATTTTGTGTGAGAGCTTTGCTCATCCACTTGCTTACCTTCTCCTCGGAGATTCGAGCCTCCTACGGAGAAGATCCCCCAAGCGGATTCAAGACCCCTCTTTAGGGAAGAACATCAAGACCTCCTCATGGAGAAGACCGTTACCCTTGTATCGTCCTTAGTTGACCGTGTACCGTGTGAACCCCATGTATTCGAGGATCTAGCACATGTGTGACTTTCTTGTGTTGGTTTAGTGATTCTTTTGTGTTTCCCTTGTGTTATCCCTCTTTTCCACCTCGTGTTCTTCATGTTCATCACAGGATCCGCTCCTTTCGTGAAAGATCGGCCCATAGGGTTCCTACCCTACATCATCTTGGTATCATGAGCCACGATGATCACGATTTCGGAGCCTCCCAGTTGTGTTTCTAGCCTAGTTTTTTGTTGTTTTCCATCCTAATTCAAAAATTCCCCACAAAAATAGCCCCAAATTTTTTTTGTGATTTGTTGGTATGTTGAAATTTTGTTGGATTTGATCCATGGATTTGCTTTGTTTTGAGTGGATCAAGCTTTTCCCCCCTTGTCTCCGCCCTTTCCATCCACAAAATCCTCTGGATTCGGCGATTTCCCACATCTCCATCACGAACACGTGAAGTTCATCCCGTGCCCGAATTTCGCCCAGGCACCGGACGTCCGACCCAGCCCGGACGTCCGATGAACCCTGACGAAACTGAATTTCTTTCAGTTTTGCACCACCATCGCCCCACATTTCCGCATACGCATTCCTACCACCGATACACCATCACCACTTCTGCATACCACCACCATTTCTTACCCGTTTCACACTCCGACACGTGTTGCCACTTCAAGTTTTGAGAATTTGAGTTGCGGTTCCGTATCCTTTTGTGTTTCGGCTATCTAGGTACGGTTCAACATCGACATCACCGCCACTCATCTTCGCCACGGACGCGTCATCAACAACGACCACCTCGACTACATCTTGGTATTCGGTCCACCATTTTGACACCATACCGTAAGCAGGAACGGTAACCTCGTCTTGGTATCGTGATACATCATTCTTGCCATTACATTGATAGCCATCATAGCCTTACTCCTTTGCGTTTCTTACCCATCGAGACTAGCCATTGAGTATTGCCGGCAACGATACTTGTGCACATTAGTGATCATACTTCACATAGCATACATACATCATTGTTGCATATATTGGTATCATCTTTTGTGTCACAAAGTTGTCATCGCATACACAATTGCTATCTTGGTTCGTGAAGCATCGCATGAGAAAAGAGCTCCACCATCAAAGAGCCAAACAAGCTTTTAAGCAAATAGGAAAGATAAGCAAAGAGCTTTTAAGCAAGAACCGTAGTATCATACAACATTAAGATTGTCATACTAGATCATTTTGGATCATATCATAGAAACACCTTGCATAGAACATACTTGGGATAGAAGTCGTTGCATTTTTGCTACGTAGGTTGTGCACAAGTTCTTGTATCCGCCTATTGTGCAATCGTGCTAGCGTCTCTCTAGTGTTGTGCAACAAGAGCATTTTTGTGGATTCCACATTTTGGCTCATCCTTGGTTGCCCAATCCCACTTTTCTATTTGTGTATGTGTTTCCGTGTACCTTATATGCTTGGTCTACTTGTTACTTTGCATCTTGCGAATCTTTTCCAGCATTATTGAAGCTCACTTACAATTGCATAAAATTTTGTGCCACCATCCTAACCAAGCTCCACCATAAGCTTTTACTTGTGTAGGTGTGAGAAACCGACAAGAGCTAGTACCAATTGTGTTATTTCCTTGTCCTACATTGGAGTGATCATCGATCCACTTTCAACTTCAGTCAAGGTACATTTGGTATTCGTTCTTCTCTTTCTACCACTCACATTTGTCTTGGAATGATGGATAGGCCAAGTACTTCTACCAACCCACTCTTCATTGAGCATGATGACGACATGAAATCCTACGTCACCAAGAGCCACCTCTTTGGTGCACAACGTGCTTTTCTCAAGAGCAACAAGCCATGAGTGAACGCATCGACAACCTCGCCGCCGACTTGCGACTCTCCGAGAAACGTACAAGGGACTACTTGGACCACAAGCGCGACGATCACAAGCAAGAGAATGACGAAAGGATGGACGAAATTCGCGCTTTGTTGCTCAACCGCTCTTCTTCCACTTCGTCTTCATCAAGAAGGACTCGCTCAAGTCGACACTCCGACTTCACCCTCTCCGGCTCAAGTACACCGACATCGAACACTCTACGCCGTGCCGCATGCAACGATCGTAAAGCAAGCCTCAATCCTCTACGCGACACCGATTCTCAATAGCTCTGACGACGTCAAACCCAAGAGGCTTTTGTGCTAGCACGAGAATAGCAACGACAACGCCAACATGAAGAGGAAGAGCGAGCGCGTCTCCACCAAGTTGCACAAGATGCCGAGGCACAACGCCAAGAACAAAAACTACGTGAAGCTCAAGCACTTGCGGCGCAACAAGCCCTTCAAGATTCAAGTCGAGCCATAGCCAACCAAGGCCGACAAGCTCGAGAACAAGAAGAAGCACTTCGCGAAGAAATTCAAGAACGGAGATTTCAAGCTCGCGTGCATCGTCAAGTTCCTCAAGCTCCTCCTCGAGCTCGACAAGCTCCTCCACAAGCTCACCAAGAACATCAAGTTCAAGAGCATGACGACAATGGAAATCCTCCATGACAAGATCAACATGAGGTTGACAACCCTCCTCACCAAGAGCGACACGAGCTTGACAATCATCTACAACACGGACATCGTCATCCCCGACCCCAACACAATGAAGAGCAACGCTACGGAAAGCTGAAGTTCACCATGCCCAAGTTCAACGGAAACAATGATCCCGAAGAGTACCTTTCATGGGCATTGAAGGTCGACAAAATATTCCGTTTGCACAACTATGAAGAAGAGAAGAAGATCGCGATGGCATCCCTTGAGTTCCAAGACTATGTCCTCATTAGGTGGGAACAAGTCATCGAGCGCCGAGAGGCAAGAGGTGAACCACCCATCACTACTTGGGCACAAATGAAGGATGTCATGAGAGCACGCTTCGTGCCTACCTACTACAACCGCGACCTCTTCAAGAAACTCCAACAACTCAAGCAAGGAACCAAGAGTGTTGAAGAGTACTACAAGGAGATGGAGATTGCCATGATAAGAGCCAATGTCACGGAAGATGATGAGCAAACTATGGCACATTTCTTGAATGTACTCAACCATCCTATCAAGAAGATCGCCGACTTCCAACCATACTCGAACCTCATCAAGCTAGTGCATCAAGCTACCAAAGTGGAACGCCCAGTGCAAGATGATTTCAAGTATGCCAAGTTCTCTTCCAAGACATACGGTTTCTCCAACAACCAAGCTTCAATGACTCCAACACCGTCTACCAAGCCTTCTACTAGCAACATCGACAAGTCGAGTTCCAAGAAAGCTTCGTCAACTCCAAGTCATCCTCCTACTACGAGCAACTTCAAGCCGAGAGCTTCATCATCCTCAACCCCCACCGATGAGACCGTCAAGACGAGTTCCTTCAAATGCTTCACATGCGGAGGCTGAGGCCACAAGTCCTATGAGTGCACCAACAAGCGGACCATGATCCTCAACGACGACGGCACTTACGACTCAATGAGTGAAGAAGAAATGGACGCCATCGAGCAAGTCGCCATGCACTGGCAAGTGAACGATGAAGAGGAACAAGTCTTTTGCGATGAAGATTCAAGTCCCGCTCTTGTCGTCTCCAAGGTCTTGACTCTCTAACATCAACAAGAAGAAGAACAAAGATGCCACATATTCCACACCAAGGCCGGCATCAATGGACGATCCGTCAAGGTCGTCATCCATGGAGGGAGTTGTCATAACCTCGCAAGTGAGAACTTTGCTCCAAGCTCCAATTGCTCAAGACAAAGCACCCACATTCATACAAAGTGCAATGGCTTAGCGACTCCGGCACTATCCAAGTCGAGCACCGAGTACAAGTCTCCTTCAAAATTGGCGCCTACGAAGACACCTTGGAGTGCGACGTCGTTCCAATGACCGTTTTCCATCTTCTCCTTGGACGCCCATAGCAATTTGATAGAGGAGTCATCCACAACGGCCGAACGAACCACTACATCTTCAAGATGAAGGGCAAGGAGTACGTACTTCGTCCCATGTCTCCAAGCCAAGTGATCGCCGACAAGCAAGCCACCCATCGTGGAGATCATAGTGAGAGAGCGAGCCACCAAAAAGAGAGTGAGCGCCACAAGCCCAAATCAAACACCTCCACGATGAGCGACAAGAAGAACTTAGTCCTATTTGCCACCAAAAGTGAGATAAGAGGAGTGTGTGAGAACCCATCTAGTGTCCTACACTACGTCCTTTTGTGCAAGGAAAATGCACCACAAACTAACACTTCTCACACTCTTCCTCTAGTGGTGTCTTCTCTTTTGCAGGAATTTTTCACGATGTTTTCCCCGATGAGCTACCTCTGGGACTACCTCCACTATGAGGCATTGAGGACTGCATCGACCTCATCCCCGGAGCACCGCTTATGAACAAAGCTCCCTACCGCGTCAACCTCGAAGAAACCAAAGAAATACAAAGGCAAGTAAAGCACCTCATAGACCATGGACATGTGCGTGAAAGTTTGAGCCATTGTGCCGTCCCGGTCATTCTTGTGCCAAAACGAGACGGTAGCTTTCGCATGTGCTCTGATTGTAGACCTATCAATGCTATCACCATTCTCTATAGGTATCCCATTCCACGCCTAGATGATATGCTTGATGAGCTTAGCGGTGCCACTATCTTTTCTAAAATTGATCTTAAGAGTGGTTACTATCAAATCCGCATACAAGAGGGTGATGAACGGAAAACCGCTTTCAAAACCAAGTTTGGCTTGTATGAGTGGTTAGTCATGCCTATGGGTTTATCGGAAGCACCGGGTACTTTTATGTGTCTTATGAATCATGTCTTTCGCCCTTACATTGGTATATTTGTTGTGGTCTACTTTGATGATATCCTTTTTATAGCAAATCTCTTAAAGATCATGTCACCCATGTTCGAACCGTTTTACAAACTATTCGAAAAGAGCATCTCTATGCTAATATGGAGAAATGCCTTTTTGGCGTTGACAATCTCGTTTTCTTGGGTTTTATTGTTTCCTCTAAGGGTGTTCATGTTGATGAGTCCAATATCAATGCTACTAAGACTTGGCCTCAACCAACCAATTTGCAACAAGTGCGTAGCTTTCTTGGCCTTGCGGGTTTCTATCGTCGCTTTGTGAAGGATTTTAGCACCATTGCTTCGCCTTTGCATGCTTTGAGCAAGAAGAATGTGCCTTTTGTTTGGGGACCATCCCAAGATACCGCTTTCAATGAGCTTAAGAACTTGCTTACTCATGCTCCCGTGCTTGCTTTACCCAACTTTGACAAACCCTTTGAAATTCATTGTGATGCTAGTGGTAATGGCATAGGAGGTGTGTTAACGCAAGAGAAGCGCCCCATAGCTTACTTTAGTGGGAAACTCTCCGGCGCGCAAC
This sequence comes from Triticum urartu, assembly GCF_056163025.1. Classification (NCBI taxonomy): domain Eukaryota; kingdom Viridiplantae; phylum Streptophyta; class Magnoliopsida; order Poales; family Poaceae; genus Triticum; species Triticum urartu. The sequence goes on from NC_141879.1 coordinate 583,506,273, forward strand.
TCAATTACCCCATCTATGACAAAGAGCTATATGCTTTAGTCCGAGTTTTGCATGAATGGGAACACTATCTTTGCCCTCATGAGTTTATCATTCATACCGATCATGAAACGCTCAAGTATCTTAAGGGCTAAACCAAGTTGAACAAGCGTCATGCTAAATGGAGTGAATTTATTGAGTCTTTTCCTTATGTCATAAAGTACATTAAGGGTAAGGAAAACATTGTGGTGGATGCCCTTTCCCGCATATGCATGCTAGTCACTCAACTTGAGTTGGATGTCATTGGTTTTGAGCATATCAAAGACTTGTATGAGCATGATCCTACTTTTTCTACTCCTTATGCCAAGTGTTTATCGCACACCTCTTGGGAACGCTATTAAATCAAAGATGGATATCTTATGAGAGCTAACAAACTTTGCATCCCCGAGTCTTCTCTTCATTTGTTGCTTTTGCAGGAATCTCATGGAGGAGGCTTAATGGGACATTTTGGACGCGACAAGACGTTCGCTACGCTCTTGGAGAACTACTTTTGGCCAAAGATGTTTCGCGACGTCAACCGCTTCACCAACCGATGCTCGACATGTCGCAAAGCTAAGTCCAAAGCTCAATCCCACGGCCTTTATATGCCTCTGCCAATTCCATATCTACCTTGGGAAGACATTAGCATGGACTTTGTACTTGGTTTGCCTAGGACTCGAAATGGGAAGGATTCGGTACTTGTCATTGTGGACCGTTTCTCAAAAATGGCACATTTCATTCCTTGCAACATGATAGACGATGCTTCACATGTTGCTAATCTCTTTTGTAGGGAAATATTGCATCTACATGGAGTGCCAAAGACTATCGTCTCGGATCGCGACGTCAAGTTCCTTAGCTACTTTTGGAAGACCCTATGCGCCAAGCTAGGAATCAAGCTACTTTTCTCTACGGCATATCATCCACAAACCGACGGCCAAACGGAAGTTACCAACCGCACACTCTCCACTCTACTTCGGGTACTCATCAAGAAGAACATCAAGGAGTGGGAGGAGTGCCTACCTATCGCCGAGTTCACCTACAACCGAGCAAGACACTCAACAACCGGCAAGTCCCCCTTCGAGGTCGCCTACGGCTTCAACCCTTTGCCACCATTGGACATTCTCCCTCTACCACTCCAAGAGCGCATCAATTTGGACGCTAGTGCAAGAGCGACACAACTCAAGAAGGTGCATGAAGATACAAGGAACACCATCGAGCTCCCAGTTCAAAGCCTTGCGTCCAAGCTCAACTTCAACAAGCACCCTATGGTCTTCAACATTGGTGATCTCGTGTGTCTACACCTTCGCAAGGACCGTTTTCCACAAGAACACAAGTCCAAGCTTCGACCCCGAGCGGATGGACCCTTTAAGGTGCTCGCACGATGATACGTCTCCAATGTATCTATAATTTTTGATTGCTCCATGCTATATTATCTACTGTTTTGGACATTATTGGGCTTTATTATCCACTTTTATATTATTTTTGGGACTAACCTATTAACCGGAGGCCCATCCCAGAATTGCTGTTTTTGCCTATTTTAGGGTTTCGAAGAAAAGGAATATCAAACGGAGTCCAAACGGAATGAAACCTTCGGGAACGTGATTTTCTCACCGAATACAACTCAGGAGACTTGGACCCTATGTCAAGGCACGTAACAGGAGGCCACGAGGTAGGGGCGCGCCCTACCCTACCAGGCGCGCCCCCACCCTCGTGGGCCCACTGTTGCTCCACCGACGTACTTCTTCCTCCTATATATATCCACGTACCCCTAAACGATCAGATACGGGGCAAAAACCCTAATTCCACCGCCGTAACTTTCTGTATCCACGAGATCCCATCTTGGGGCCTGTTCCGGAGCTCCGCCGGAGGGGGCATCGATCACGGAGGACTTCTACATCAACACCATAGCCTCTCCGATGAAGTGTGAGTAGTTTAATTCAGACCTACGGGTCCATAGTTAGTAGCTAGATGGCTTCTTCTCTCTTTTTGGATCTCAATACAATGTTCTCCCCCTCTCTTGTGGAGATCTATTCGATGTAATCTTCTTTTTGCGGCGTGTTTGTTGAGACCGATGAATTGTGGGTTTATGATCAAGTGTATCTATGAATAATATTTGAATCTTCTCTGAATTCTTTTATGTATGATTGGTTATCTTTGCAAGTCTCTTCGAATTATCAGTTTGGTTTGGCCTACTAGACTGATCTTTCTTGCAATGGGAGAAGTGCTTAGCTTTGGGTTCAATCTTGCGGTGTCCTTTCCCGGTGACAGTAAGGGCAGCAAGGCACGTATTGTATTGTTGCCATCGAGGATAACAAGATGGGGTTTTCTTCATATTGCATGAGTCTATCCCTCTACATCATGTCATCTTGCTTAAGGCGTTACTCTGTTTTTAACTTAATACTCTAGATGCATGCTGGATAGCGGTCGATGAGTGGAGTAATAGTAGTAGATGCAGGCAGGAGTCGGTCTACTTATCTCGGACGTGATGCCTATATACATGATCATACCTAGATATTCTCATAACTATGCTCAATTCTGTCAATTGCTCAACAATAATTTGTTCACCCATCGTAGAATACTTATGCTCTCGAGAGAAGCCACTAGTGAAACCTATGGCCCCCAGGTCTATCTTTATCATATCAATCTCCTACTACTTAGTAATTTACTTTGCTATTTATTTTGCCTTTATTTTACTTTGCATCTTTATCATAAAAATACCAAAAATATTATCTTATCATATCTATCAGATCTCACTCTCGTAAGTGGCCCTATAGGGATTGACAACCCCTATTTACGTTGGTTGCGAGGATTTATTTGTTTTGTGCAGGTGCGAGGGACTCGCGCGTAGCCTCCTACTGGATTGATACCTTGGTTCTCAAAAACTGAGGGAAATACTTATGCTACTTTGCTGCATCATCCCTTCCTCTTCGGGGAAAACCAACGCAGTGCTAAAAGAGGTAGCAAGAAGGATTTCTGGCGCCGTTGCCGGGGAGGTCTACGCAAAAGACAATATACCAAGTACCCATCACATGCGCTTATCTCCCGCATTACATTATTTGCCATTTCCCTCTCGTTTTCCTCTCCCCCCACTTCACCCTTGCCGTTTTATTCGCCCTCTCTCTCTCTCTCTGTCCTCCCTCTTTTTGCCTCTTTTTGTCCGCTTGCTTTTTGTTTGCTTGTGTGTTAGTTTGTTTGCTTGTCGTTATGGCTAGTCCCTTATCTTCTCCGTTGTCTCCCGAGAATGAAATTCTAAATTTTAAGCAAAGGGAGGGTGAAAATCTATAAGATGCTTGGTATAGAATTTGCAATGCTCAAAATAAATCTACTAGGAAGCAATCTACTACCATTCTCCTTCGCAATTTTTATGTAGGCATTACTCCTTGGCACCATTATGTTCTTGATACTATTACCGGAGAGAACTTTTGGGTATCCATACTTTTGAATCTTATAATGCTATGTTAGATTTATTTCGCTCGCCCCCTCTCTTGGTTAATGGAACTATATTAACTTTGGAGCATGTAATACAAAGGCTTGAGATTATTGAAAATAAGATTGCTACCATAGAGTTAATTGAAAATTTGGATAAAAAGATCCACAGCCGAATCTCTCAATATGGATCTAAAGTAGGAGTTACTTTGAAAGATATTAAAGAAAAGGAACCCATAGTTAATGAGAAAATAAATCACGATTCCGTTAGGATCGATAAACTTGAGAATATTATTACCAACTTGGGAATCATTTTTTCTTCCGTAAAGAATACTCCGAGTCCTTCCACTAAAGTTGCCAAACTTGTGTACGTTCCTAAAAATAAGGGTGAATCATCTATTAAGGAAAATGCGGATCTCAAATCTATAAGTGTTCATCCCAATATTTTTGCTATCATTAAGGAACCATTTGTTACAAATGAATTTTTCGATGTTGTGCCTAAAAATTTGATAATTAATAAAAATAAAGAAATTCCTAAAGATGGTAGATGCCTCATTGAAGAATTTTCTATCAAATATGGCAATACCTAGATCTATTCTTGCTTGTTATGCCTAGCTAGGGGCGTTAAACGATAGCGCTTGTTGGGAGGCAACCCAATTTTATTTTTATTCCTTAATTTTTTCTCCTGTTTAGTAATAAATAAATTATCTAGCGTCTGTTTTGGTTGTGTTTTTTTGTGTTTAATTAGTGTTTGTACCAAGTAGAACCGTTGGGAAGACTTGGGGAAAGTCTTGTTGAACTTGCTGTAAAAAACAGAAACTTTAGCGCTCACGAGAACTGCTGTCATTTTTATTTGGAAAGTGATATTTAGTTAATTCTTTTTGCAGATGATTAATAGATAAATTACTCACGTCCAGCAATTTATTTTAGAATTTTTGGGGTTCCAGATCTTGCGCTATCTAAAGATTACTACATACTGTTCTGTTTTTGACAGATTCTGTTTTTCGTGTGTTGTTTGCTTATTTTGATGAATCTATGGCTAGTAAATTAGATTATAAACCATAGAGAAGTTGGAATACAGTAAGTATAACACCCATATAAATAAATAATGAGTTCATTACAGTACCTTGAAGTGATCTTTTATTCTCTTTCGCTAACGGAGCTCGCGAGATTTTCTACTTTAAGTTTTGTGTTGTGAAGTTTTCAAGTTTTAGGTAAAGATTTGATGGATTATGGAACAAGGAGTGGCAAGAGCCTAAGCTTGGGGATGCCCATGGCACCCCCAAGATAATCTAAGGACACCTAAAATCCAAAGCTTGGGGATGCCCCGGAAGGCATCCCCTCTTTCGTCTACTTCTATCGGTAACTTTACTTGGAGCCATATTTTTATTTACCACATGATATGTGTTTTGCTTGGAGCGTCTTGTATGATTTGAGTCTTTGCTTGTTAGTTTACCACAATCATCCTTGCTGTACACACCTTTTGAGAGAGCCATATATGATTTGGAATTTGTTAGAATACTCTATGTGCTTCGCTTATATCTTTTGAGTTATATAATTTTGCTCTAGTACTTCACTTATATCTTTTAGAGCACGGTGGTGGATTTGTTTTATAGAAACTATTGATCTATCATGCTTCACTTAGATTATTTTGAGAGTCTTAATAGCATGGTAATTTGCTTAAAATCCTAATATGCTTGGTATGCAAGATTAATAATACAACTCTCTTATGAGTGTGTTGAATATTATGATAAGTTTGATACTTGATAATTGTTTTAAGATATGGAGATGGTGATATTAAAGTCATGCTGGTTGAGTAGTTGTGAATTTGAGAAATACTTGTGTTGAAGCTTGTGATTCCCGTAGCATGCACGTATGGTGAACCGTTATGTGATGAAGTCGGAGCATGATTTATTTATTGATTGTCTTCCTTATGAGTGGCGGTCGAGGACGAGCGATGGTCTTTTCCTACCAATCTATCCCTCTAGGAGCATGCGCGTAATACTTTGCTTTGATAACTTGTAGATTTTTTCAATAAGTATATGAGTTCTTTATGACTAATGTTGAGTCCATGGATTATACGCACTCTCACCCTTCCACCTTTGCTAGCCTCACTAATACCGCGCACCTTTCGCCGGTATCATACACCCACCATATACCTTCCTCAAAACAGCCACCATACCTACCTATTATGGCATTTCCATAGCCATTCCGAGATATATTGCCATGCAACTTTCCACCGTTCCGTTTATGACACACTCCATCATTGTCATATTTGCTTAGCATGATCATGTAGTTGACATAGTATTTGTGGCAAAGCCACCATTCATAATCATTTCATACATGTCACTCATGCATCATTGCATATCCCGGTACACCGCCGGAGGCATTCATATAGAGTCATATTTTGTTCTAAGTATCGAGTTGTAATTGTTGAGTTGTAAGAAAAATAAAAGTGTGATGATCATCATTATTAGAGCATTGTCCCAAGTGAGGAAAGGATGATGGAGACTATGATTCCCCCACAAGTCGGGATGAGACTTCAGACGAAAAAAAAAGGAGAAAGAAAAGAGGCCATAAAAAAGAGAAAAGGCCCAAATAAAAAAATAAAAAAATGAGAGAAAAAGAGAGAAGGGACAATGTTACTATCCTTTTACCACACTTGTGCTTCAAAGTAGCACCATGATCTTCATAGTAGAGAGTCTCTCATGTTATCACTTTCATATACTAATGGGAATCTTTCATTATAGAACTTGGCTTGTATATTCCAATGATGGGCTTCCTCAAATTGCCCTAGGTCTTCATGAGCAAGCAAGTTGGCTGCACACTCACTTAGTTTCTTTTTGAGCTTTCATATACTTATAGCTGTAGTGCATCTATTGCATGGCAATCCCTACTCACTCACATTGATATCTATTGATGGGCATCTCCATAGCCCGTTGATACGCCTAGTTGATGTGAGACTATCTTCTCCCTTTTTGTCTTCTCCACGACCATCACTCTATTCCACCTATAGTGCTATATCCATGGCTCACGCTCATGTATTGCGTGAAGATTGAAAAAGTTTTGAGAATGTCAAAAGTATGAAACAATTGCTTGGCTTGTCATCGGGGTTGTGCATGATTTAAATATTTTGTGTGGTGAAGATGGAGCATAGTCAGACTATATGATTTTGTAGGGATAACTTTCTTTAGCCATGTTATTTTGAGAAGACATAATTGCTTTGTTAGTATGCTTGAAGTATTATCATTTTTATGTCAATATGAACTTTTGTCTTGAATCTTTCGGATCTGAATATTCATACCATAATTAAGAAGAATTACATTAAAATTGTGCCAAGTAGCACTCCGCATCAAAAATTCTATTTTTATCATTTACCTACTCGAGGACGAGCAGGAATTAAGCTTGGGGATGCTTGATACGTCTCCAACGTATCTATAATTTTTGATTGCTCCATGCTATATTATCTACTGTTTTGGACATTATTGGGCTTTATTATCCACTTTTATATTATTTTTGGGACTAACCTATTAACCGGAGGCCCAGCCCAGAATTGTTTTTTTGCCTGTTTTAGGGTTTCAAAGAAAAGGAATATCAAACGGAGTCCAAACGGAATGAAACCTTCAGGAACGTGATTTTCTCACCGAATACAACTCAGGAGACTTGGACCCTACGTCAAGGCACGTAACAGGAGGCCACGAGGTAGGGGGTGCGCCCTACCCTACCAGGCGCGCCCCCACCCTCGTGGGCCCCCTGTTGCTCCACCGACGTACTTCTTCCTCCTATATATATCCACGTACCCCCAAATGATCAGATACGGAGCAAAAACCCTAATTCCACCGCCGTAACTTTCTGTATCCACGAGATCCCATCTTAGGGCCTGTTCCGGAGCTCCGCCAGAGGGGGCATCGATCACGGAGGGCTTCTACATCAACACCATAGCCTCTCCGATGAAGTGTGAGTAATTCACTTCAGACCTATGGGTCCATAGTTCGTACCTAGATGGCTTCTTCTCTCTTTTTGAATCTCAATACAGTGTTCTCCCCCTCTCTTATGGAGATCTATTCGATGTAATCTTCTTTTTGCGGTGTGTTTGTTGAGATCGATCAATTGTGGGTTTATGATCAAGTCTATCTATGAATAATATTTGAATCTTCTCTGAATTCTTTTATGTATGATTGGTTATCTTTGCAAGTCTCTTCGAATTATCAGTTTGATTTGGCCTACTAGATTGAGCTTTCTTGCAATGGGAGAAGTGCTTAGCTTTGGGTTCAATCTAGCGGTGTCCTTTCCCGGTGACAGTAAGGGCAGCAATGCATGTATTGTATTGTTGCCATTAAGGATAAAAAGATAGGGTTTTCTTCATATTGCACGAGTCTATCCCTCTACATCATGTCATCTTGTTTAAGGCGTTACTTTGTTTTTAACTTACTAGCACATATGCCTGTGCGTTGCTACGGGGAAAAATTGATGTGTCCACTAACACGCCCATGAACGCGGCATGACAACATCCACCGGAAGTAAAAATACCTCACCCACCTGTTTTACTCACTAATAATTGCACAATCATGTTAATCATGTTCAAACTCATCGAGATCAACATGTTGTAGTCTAGTTCAAATTATTCAACCTGACATTAGTTTGAAATAATCAAAATTGACTTTATATCACAACAATCTGCAATAACAACCAATAAACAATAAGCTTTAATAATAAACAATTACAACACAAATACAGTAGCTAGTAATTTCTATCCATCTCTCTAACTGTCTCTTCCCTTTGTACAATATAATGGCATCATCGCACAAATAATGGCAACATCAGTACAAAGGAAAACGAACAAAATTGCTCCAAATCTCAATTACAATCTATGTATTGCCATGTACAAAGTTTCCCCAAGCAGAGCGTAGGTGCCAAAGAAGAATGAGAAGAAGCCCCCCAAAAAAGCAAAAAAAAAAAATACAGCAGAAATAGAACACCACACAGCAGCAGCACACGATCTCGGTCTGAAAAAAGTGTGAGAAAGGAACTATTTACCTGATACAAAAAAAAGACAATTCCCTATTGCCTTAAAAGAAGCTATTGTGGCAATACAGGAGTTTATGGTAACCTCATATAGTCATGTGAAAATCTCAAAGCATCTTTGCTTGAAATACTCTTCAGGTGATTTGCCAAAATTAGGTGTGCCATTATGCTTGGCAAACTCAACAATCCGCTTTCTGTAGTTCATTACCTACTACAGTATTTGGCAAACTGAAAATAATGTGTAGTGGAGGGCACAAGTGTACGTCAAAGGGGATCATAAGCCAAAGTATGTTCAATAAATCACCATAGAAAAGCACAAACCTGAGCGTGCAAACAGAATTGTTGGCGATTGGAATGGGCTTCGATGAAGAAAATTTCCGATCGACAATTTTAGATCACGAGAAATCGCAAATTACTAACAGCTTCCTCCAGGAATCTGACATAAATACAACCCCAAAAGCAGTGATAAATGCTTCCCCCTTGAAGCAGTAAGGACAACTTACCATATCTATATACTTTCTTCTCTTAAGCTCATCTCCAACATAAATTCTCTGAAAATAAATACACCAAAGATGGATTTTTACCTTTCTTGGAACTTTAGCACTCCAAAGCTTCAGCCAACCATTGTGTAATTCTACTGAAGAAGACGTTCCACCTTTTTTATCCATGTTAATAATGAGATCTTCTTGCCTTTTCAGCTTGAACACGGAAGGCCCTGTATGCTTGTAGCAGCTTGGTAGTGACGCAGCTTGGGTGCGGATGTGGAAGGCCTCGACACCACGTTTGGGCATCATGCACACCTCCTTCTAGCGCTCGTCCTCGTCGAGCCCCACCAGCGGCTCCATGGCGTAGATTGTATCTACTGCTGTATCTTTTCGCATGAACAATTCAGTGTACAACGTGTACACACAACACACATCAGCTTGCTTCAGGAGCACATGAGGTCGTGATAGGTAACATAATTACGGTTAGGCAATATGTGTGTCGTTCAGTTCAACAAAATACCAATTTCATTTGGTCAAGTCTTAGATTTTGTTCTAAATAACCAAATTCACTCACGGATGTTCACGACTGTGAGAAGGCAGCCAACATGAGAATCCAAATCACTTGGGTTTGATCTATCATCCATGCCGCGTATGCTAACTCAATGCAGTAACATGGAATGACTCCATCTGCAGTTGCTTGATTTGCCACCATACCAAACTCTCCACCGCTTAGATCGACATAAAGGTGGTGACTGGAGTTTAGAGATTTTTCTTCATGGGAGTTATGCGGATGGACAGAGGAGAGTCTTGTTGTTAATTACGGGACCATACCCGGCGTTCCTACAGATCAGGGTCTCCTTCCACGGCGAGAAGGGCTGCCTCGAGGGCCTGGACTTGTTAGAATAGGCCAGCGACTTGGTGCTCCGGCGGCCTAGATCGGACATGATGAGGATGATGGACACAACCCTTCTTGGTGCTACTGTAAATTCTGTTGGGAAAATGCAATGCATCCCACTTCAGATGGTTCGTTTAGCTCTATAACAGATGGCCCAATATGATTGAATTAATTTATTAGCACTCATCAGTCACTAAATCATGAAAAATAACACTGTTCTTAATAGAGAAGAATAGAATAGAATTACTAACCTCCAGATTCTCAGTGCCATAGCATCACTATATGACCTCGGAAGAAGCAGTAAATTGGCTTGCAGGAAGCAGGCCACGGCCATGAGGTGCAGCACGTACATACACCACCTCATAGCAAACATCCGCCACCCTATGGATTCCTCATCAAATCAAATTATGAACAAACTGTGAGCATCTTTTATCTTAGCCTCATCTCTGAACATAGATGTAACCTGTACTACCTCAGCGTTGTCTTCCTGGTTAGGACAGATCACTGCATGAAACGTCACACATGATTAATCAGTCAAAAAGGACTATCCGAAAAATAAACCAAAACTTGTAGGATTGGCTAATACCTTTCTTTCACCACGCGTGCTTTCCATGAGATAAATCCATATTGTAGCGCAAGAAACAATCACAGGTTTCCAGCTTCTAAGGGCAACATTACCAATGTTTAAGGGATGTAAACCATTAACCATCAACATCCTTGTCTAGGCTAATGCCGCTAAGAATATTTTCCACATCCATATGCTGATTTACACAATATCATCATACAAAAAGAAAGCTTGATGATGCATTATACCAGCAAAACATGGACATAAACAAAGTTGAATCCTGACCAACATATACTGAAAACAAAAACTGAAACCAAATACAACTAAAGTTGCTCGTCTATTACCATCAAAACTAAAATACTTCGTATTATTCAGTTAGATCAAAACCGTTCTCTAGCACATCTCAAATGAAATATTTTGCTAATTCATGAATCAATCCACATGCATTATCCATCACATTAGTAAGTAGCATATATACATGTCATTTTGTAGCTGAGAATAAATTAGAGAGAGATGTTTTCGGTGCATCAAAAGAGGAACTTTTGGTGGCTGCTCTCCATCAAATATCAATGGAATCTCAATACTAATTAGAGAAGGGAGAGGAACTTACAGTGGCTGCTCTGCATCAAATGTGTCAATGCAGCACATGTTTTTCCTCTTACCTAGGCCTTGTCCCATCGGCTGTCGTCCAGCAGCAGCAGTAGCACCACCGGAGCAAGCTACCACCGGGGCTCCAACCCAGCCCCGCAGGATCCCGCCGCCCCTTCCTGAAGTCTCCTTCCTTTCCTTCTTCCTCCCGGCTCTCTCTCATCTCTCTCTCTCTCTCTCTGACCGTACTCAAGAGAGCTGTTGCAGGAGACGGGCACCACCAGAACTTTCACGCCGCTTCTCGCGTCCTCTCCTCCCCTCTGTCCCTCACAGGTGCAGGGCCACCGTATCCTGGAGAGACTCCGCCAGAGCTCCCCATCTCGGTCGGAACCGGTGAGGAACGCCGCCGCCATGAACTTGGAGTTCAAGCCCCGCCGCCTGACCTCCTCCCGCGCTTCGTAGATCGCCTCCACACCGTCCCCTGAACAGGATCCGGACCTGCCTCGACTCCTCGACCGGATCTGGCCGGAGATCGCCGCCACCGCGCCCAGCGTTGTCTGGATCGTGACCCCATCTCGCTCGGAACAGATGTTGATGGACTGCGGGCTGATTATGTAAAATATGAGATGTTTTTCTTAAAAACATGCCGAACGAAACGTCTTTCACTTAATCGTGGACTGCGGGCTGATTATGTAAAATATGAGGTGTTTTTCTGAAAAACATGCCGAACGAAACGTTTTTCACTTAACCGTGGACTGCGGGTTGTATTACCCTAAATCACAGACACGTTTTTGAAAAAACGCCGCGATGGTAAACCCAAAGACTCAATCCGTGCTTTATTATTATTACTAGCACATATGCCCGTGCGTTGCAACGGGGAAAACAAATCCTCGCATGGTCCAAGCAACCCACCCGGGTTATCGCACTCGTTGCCACTCGTGGTCACATTGTCCACCTTTCACGACGAGCATGAATCACAGGCGATGAGTTTGACCATCACATTCTAGCACGCTGGTTCCGCAAACTCCTCCTGTTTGTCACAACAAAATAAATTATCCTCACACTCTTCTAAAAGAACAGAACACATCTAAACCGGTAAATATCTACCTGAAGAATTGTTACAATGAAATTATGCCATGCCTTTATGGTAGAAAATTTTTGGTTAAATTGAGACATAAATAAAAAAATATTCTGTAAGCTAGTTAAATGGGGGAAAGTATCCCACACCCTCCTAAAATACAACAACTATCTAAAAGAATAAATGCCTGCCTAAAAAATGTTACAATGAACAAGACATATTATGTCATGCCTACTTTTATCCATGAAATTAGAAATATGAATATGAGTCAGGGGAATCATAGTGGGTACAATATGAATTTTATCACGTTTGCAGTGAAAGCTTAAAAATTGACAGCAATGTCCACCTATGAGTATTTAAACTTTAGCTATTTGATCCTAATGTAATACATCACTGTAACTTGAGTAATCACACAAACACCAACCATGTGTTGTGAGCTGATAAATGAAAGCAGGAGGAAGCTGCTCACATAGATGTCCAAAAGTGAAACACAGACCACTAGTCTTTTCGCCAATATAGCCATCTTCTGATGCCAGGAGTGCTTGTAGCCATAACAAAACAAAACTGATGATTCACTCAGTAGCAAAAGAAGAAATATTTGGTCGTTGAGAAACAGAGGGATTTGCTCACCGTGCACATTGTGCGTAGGCTAGCTCCTGCTAATGCCATGTCCTTCATTAATTACATCGGACAGATTGGTAACCAAGATCGATTTATCAGATTCCGTTCCATTAGGCCACGGAAATATAGTCTCCGCAAGCCTTTCATTTGCACAAAAATAAGGAAAGTACAAATGCTTATTTCACTCCTTTGTTGACATCTACCGGACTCCTTTTATCCAAATGCAGAATCCTGCATGTATGACAGGATGTTGTCGTCCGTTTTCCTGCTGCCGCGGCTAGAGCCTGCTGCCTGCGAAGTGGTGCCATCCAGAAATCAAGATCGTACCAAAAAAAGAATACACCTCGGATAAAAAATTGTGAGAGCTCTGCTTTGTTCTGCATCTGCATACCTGGTGTGTGCTCATACAGCCACGCAGCCTCCATCACGCCACCAACTGCTGCCGGCTTCTTTGCCATAAGGCAAATAAGTCGTTGTATTTGGTCTTCGTATTATTTTTATTCTTTCGTCGAGCGAACAGCGCGGCCGCCAAGAACCCGCTGGCGCCGGAATCTGCCGCCATGTCGAAGTAGTCCGCGACGCGGGCCTCGGGGTTCCCGGACAGCTCCTACAGCGGTGCTCGAGCCTGACCAGCACGGCCGCGGCGAGCGTCCCCCGTCGATGGAGAGCACGCGCACACGCCCGGCTGAGCACGCCCCTGTCGGCTCCAGCGCCTGCGGACGAAGTTGGACTCGAGGATGGAGAAGATCTCCTTGCTGAGCCGGTCCAAGCCACCCCCACCGACTGCCTCCCTCACCTTGTGCCCCCTTCTCCTTCTCCTTTCCTCGCTCCCTCACGCCCTGTCTCTTTCTTCTCTGGATCAGCAGGGCGCCGTCGCCACCGGAGCAAGACGCTGCTCCCGTCGCCAGATCCATCGACGTCGCGCCCGGATGGCTGGCGTGGGACCGGATCGAGCATCGCGCGGGGCGCCTCCTGGCGGCTGGGATCGGAGGCGAGGGAGAGAGGAGCGCCTGTTCGAGTGTGTGTTTTCGTGTTTTTTTCTCACTTTAAAAAGGACCACGGATTGAATACCGTAAACTATATGAATTTATTTGCAAAGTTCCTGAACGAAATGTTTTCCACACACAGCGCACCACACACACGCGAGCCAGGCATGCATGTACGTAGCGGCAGGCAAACGCACGCAGGCAAGGAGTGCTGGTCATCCGGCGCTATATTTTTAATGAGTAAACCAACATGAAAAGGCTGATTAGAAGCCCACTTGACCCTATGTATTGTGCAGCTTGACGTGTTGGTCTTTTTGGGATCGGAAGAGTGCTAGACTGACCGTGGATGAGGCCCAAAAGAGCGTAGGGCAGGCCTAATACACATCATATACGGCAGGGAATAAACAGAGGAAGCTTTTGTTTACGTGCGGACTCCAAATTAGTATCACCTCGTTTATATTACGATTTTGTCTATACAAATTATAAAAACGTATTATGACATGAGAAGAAAGCGTATTGTGACGGTGAACCCACAGAGTCAATCCGTGCTTTATTATTAGGGATAGATTAGCAAAAGAGCCCGTGCGTTGCAACGGGAGAAAAAAAATACCACACACCTCAAATTAGTAGGTAATATTTTTTTGTCATGACTTTAAATATTACACACCAAATTAAAAACTATAAACATTCTCAAAAAAATCATTTGAGGTTTCTTTATATTTCATAGCAAATATGCTCGTGCGTTGCAACGTCATAAAAAAAAGTATCCCCGCAAAACGTACAGGCGTTTGGCACATGCACGTTGTAATCGGCTACCTCCGTAAATGGTTCCAGGCTAGTTATCAATCGATACCACAAACAACCCCGCTATAAAGCGATGCGTTACCGCACATCCTCCTTCGACGATCCTCTACTCCTGGACCAGCGATCTTGAGGCTAGCTATGTACTGATCAGCAACGCAAACCTTTTTCTACAATGGGCTTTTGGTTGGGCTGGACTTTTTCTCAAATCTTGGAGTAGGTAGGGTGCAACGGCCGCTACAGTGTCGAATAATCCCACCTCGTAGGAACCAGGCAGGAGACCATATACGAATGACACGGCATGGACGGAAACCAAAGAAAACACGTAATGTAGGACCAACTAAGCGGGACGAAACAAAAATATCACCTCCCTTTAATAGTAGGTATATATATAGATATAGATATAGATATAGATTAGACAAATGCCCATGCGTTGCAACGTGAAAAACAATGTTTATTGTTTCTACTAATCTGCCTGACCAAGGAACCATGTCGTTGAACGATAGTCCCTGATAATGAAAAAAAGGATAGTTCATTTGGTCAGGATATGGGTTATGATTTCAAGTAAATTGATCTGTCTGAACAACTAAGTTTTGATTGTTAGTTCATTCTTTACATTATTTGTTCATTCTTACAATTTAAAACTAAAAGAGAAAAAGGGCAATATCTATAAATATGAAGTAATAGCAGCAAGCAATCTAACATGTAGAATAATAATTGCAGCCGCAAGCAAACCAATCGAGAGAACTATATCCATATGCACATTTTCAACTTCTGCATAATTTTGGCTCCATGTCGACAGTCAAAAATCCTTACTCAACATGAAAGATGAACTATGTATAGATTGCCTCCACCCTATTTATAGAAACATGTGCCAAGAACCTTGCAACATGTGCAAAGTAAATAAATAAATTTCTAGTTCTTTGTTATTCCAGCATAGCAATTCATTGAGGATATCTGAAGACTCTATTAATATTTGGGATATCAGGTCATCAGAGGACCAGCCCCATCATCATGAGGGCCTTTTATTTCCTGCCGACGTGCAGCATGTCGTCGTCTTAATCTTAATTGGCCTGGTTTTTATGTATAGCATCGATTCGTGTCTCTTGTGGACTTCATGGCAATCTCTGCCTACATCCCACATCCGTTATCTCACCACTTAGGTGGTAATCATCCAGCAGCCAATTTTTGGATATGTGCAAATTTTGCACGTATATAAACTGGTATGGTTGGATGTAGAGGGCCGAGGTGGGACTATTCATAATTGGACGAACCCTGTAGACGGCCGAGGTGGGATTATTCATAATTCGACGAACCCTCTTACATAGAACACACAAACATGGGCTACGTCAACTGGTCAAAGCTTTTTACGCTGAGCGGGAGAACCTGAGTTCGACTCCAAGTACCTCCGCTATTTTTGCATCATTTGCCAGCTTAGATGGGCCAAGCTGGGCCAGTGGAAAATAATGTGGTCCGTCTCGGACGACGGACAACGAAAATCTGGATTAATTGCGTGCTTGGAAGATTAGTACCACCTCATTTATATTGTGATTCGTAAAAGCGTATTATGACACGAGAAAAAAGCGTATTGAGACGGTGAACCCATGGAGTCAATCCGTACTTTATTATTAGGGAAAGACTAGTACAAATGCCCGTGCATTGCACCGGGCAATAAATGTGACAGAACTTGCTTCATGGGTCCTTTTTTGTCACTTTATATATCTAATTTAAATAAATTTTGAACGTGAAAATTTCCTTGTTTTTATTAAGACCTAATATTTTCATTAAAAATGTAAAATCTTTTGAAGAGTAGTATAAAACATTATGTAAATCGGCACATTTCTCTATGAAATATTTTTATGTAAATTAATTATTTCTACTTTACATTTTGAAATGTTTTTTTAGTTAGTAGTGCTTTTTGGGGGAATTTTCAAGTGTTTTTAAAAAGTACGAACATATTTAAAGAATAGTTAATGTTTTTTTAGAAATTTGAACATTTCAGAAAAAATATTTTTTAATAGTTTTTAAAAATAATTTTCTTTTGTTTTACATTTGTAAATGTTTATTTGGGAATTTTTAAGTTTACATTTCTAAATGGTTACATTTTGAAGTTTTTTTATATAGTGCAAATATTTTTTTGAAACAAAAATAGTTTGAAACTGTGAACATTTCTAAGCTATATTTACTGTTTCATGTGTTGCAACAGGTTTAAATAAATCTGAGAGTTTGTTTGGTATTCGAGAGTTTACATGTCATGATGAATAATAATAATGTACCAATTAAATTGGTTGTAAGACTCGTAAGAATCCACTTTTTGAAGATCCCATTTTATTCCAAAAGCTTGTAATTTTATTCTCTGCTAACAAAACCTACTCCTTCAAATTGCTCTAAAGAAATTGGATTATGTGTAATAAAAAGTATGATTTCTGGAAAGTTAATAGTTTATAATGCTTGTCACTCTTTTGTTGACACTTTGCATCCTGTAGTAGGAGCACACCCTCCACGGCAACATGACCACTATCCTGGACATTATCATCAGACCTCGATGGGGATCAAGATTAGGGTACATAGAGCTACAGATCCCCCAACCCAGTTGCTGTGCAGGGTGAAACATGACGCGAGCAGAATCGACCGTTGTCCACACTTTATCTACTCTTTGTCCCTCCCTCTCTCCTCCCTATATCACCAAGACATCGATGACATCCAGAGTTGAGGAATATCTTGATGGTCAGCAAGTAATGGTGAGCCCCAAATATTTTCTCCCTTAAGAAATAGAGTAGTATTTCTTTCCAACATTTCATTTAATTTAATTAATAGTATATCTGATAATATATTTGTAAGTTGTGATACACATGAAAATTAAATTATGACAGTAACAAACAACAATAGCAAATACCGGATGCTACATAATCAAGCCCGAAAATATATATAATCGATGCACACACATAATGGGTGTTCAGCCGGAAAAATATATAATCGGTGCACGCACATAGCATCCAGCAGCTTCCGCAGTTCAGTCGGAACTGGCCCGATTATCTGATTGCTCCATGCTTTATCTGATTGCTCCACATAGCATCCAGCAGCTTCCACGTCTCCAATGTATCTATAATTTTTGATTGCTCCATGCTTTATTATCTACTGCATGCCCCTAAGGTCCGGCCTATCCCGCGCCACTTCGTCTGCTCGTGTTGACCTCGAGGAGGCGGCCAACGCCTGTCCCGCGGCCCACCTGCGACGGCCGCGGTGGCGGCGGGGCTGCTGCGGTTGGGGCGGCAGCCCTGTGCCGTGGTAGTGGAGCTCTTCGATGGGTGGCTGCGGGGCCGGCTCGGTTGCTCGCCAGATCTGGCGAGGCATTGATTGACTCCTGGCGGCAGGCCCGTGGCGGAGGCGCAGGAGGTGCACCACCACTCCCGTGCTCCACCACCACCAATGGCCGCCCCTTTTTTTTCTGTATCTTCAGATGGGCTCTTGTAACACCCTCGATGCGACTATAGCTCCCACGTGTCGGGGCACGACTTAGAGACATAATCGCATTGAAGGCATATATCGCAAGTGAGGTAATCTTCACACAACCCATGTAATACATAAGGGAAAGAGATACATAGTTGGCTTACAATCGCCACTTCACACAATTACATGAATAAACATTACATCAATCAAATACACTCATGGTCCGACTACGGAACCAAAATAAAAGAAGCACCCCAAATGCGACACGGTCCCCGATCGACCCCAACTAGGCTCCACTACTGATCAACTAGAACGAAACAACATAAAGAACACGATCTTCATCGAGTTCCTCCTGAGCTTGGTTGCGTCATCTACACGGACTCATCGGCACCTGCAAACTGGTTTTGGAAGTATCTGTGAGCCACGGGGACTCAGCAATCTCGCACCCTCGCGATCAAGACTATTTAAGCTTAGGGGTAAGGTAAAAGGTATGAGGTGGAGCTGCAGCAAGCGACTAGCATATATGGTGGCTAACATACGCAAATGAGAGCGAGGAGAGAAGGCAAAGCACGGTCGATAAAAGTATGATCAAGAAGTGATCCTAAAACAACCTACGTCAAGCATAACTCCAACACCGTGTTCACTTCCCGGACTCCGCCGGAAAGAGACCATCACGGTTACACACGCTGTTGATTCCTTTTAATTAAGGTCAAGTTCAGGTTTTCTACAACCGGACATTAACAAATTCCCATCTGCCCATAACCGCGGGCACGGCTTTCGAAAGTTCAAATCCCTGCAGGGGTGTCCCAACTTAGCCCATGACAAGCTCTCATGGTCAACGAAGGAATAGACCTCCTCCCGAGACATTCCGATCAGACTCGGTATCCCGGTACTACAACACATCCTCGACAATGGTAAAACAAGTCCAGCAAGACCGCCCGATGCGCCGACATCCTGATAGGAGCTGCACATATCTCGTTCTCAGGGCAACACCGGATGAACACTACGTACAGCTAAAACCAGCCCTCAAGTTTCCCCGAGGTGGCGCCGCAAGTGGCTCTAGTTTGGACCAACACTTAGACAAGCACTGGCCCGGGGGGGTTAAAATAAAGATGACCCTCGGGATGCGTGACTCCCAAGGGAAAAGGCTAGGGAGCGAATGGTAAAACCAAGGTTGGGCCTTGCTGGAGGAGTTTTATTCAAAGCGAACTGTCAAGGGGTTCCCATTATAACCCAACCGCGTAAGGAACGCAAAATCCGGGAACATAACACCGATATGACGGAAACTAGGGCGGCAAGAGTGGAACAAAACACCAGGCATAAGGCCGAGCCTTCCACCCTTTACCAAGTATATAGATGCATTAATTAAATAAGATATATCGTGATATCCCAACAAGTAAATAAATGCTCCAACAAGGAACGCCTCCAATCTTCACCTGCAACTAGCAACGCTATAAGAGGGGCTGAGCAAAGCGGTAACATAGCCAATCAACGGTTTGCTAGGACATGGTGGGTTAGAGGTTTGACATGGCAATTTGGGAGGCTGACAATCAAATGGTAGGCATCGTAGCATTGGCATAGCAAAGAGCGAGCAAACTAGCATAGCAAAGATAGTAGTGATTTCGAGGGTATGATCATCTTGCCCGAGATCCCGCAAGGAAGAAGAACGAGTCCATGAAGAAGACAAACGGACGTAGTCGAATGGATCCTCAGAAACTCGACGTTAACGGAACCAACCCGAAGAAGCAACACCGGAAAGAAGCAAACAATCATGGTAAACAACCAACACATCAACATGGCATGATGCACAATCGAGTATGATGCATGTCCGGTTTAATGAAGCATGGCATGGCAAAGTGCACAAGCAATCCTACAAATTAAGTGGAGCTCAACATGCAACTCGTTGCATATTGACAGAACACCACATCAATTATTTAGTTCTCTCTCGTTTATGTACCCCAACAATATTAAATGTTGATTAACATGGCAAGAGGGGAAGCATGATGAAACTATCTAATCTAGGCAAGTTTAAATGAGGCCGGAACAACAAAGCAACAAGTCCGGAAACTCCTGATGTGCATAATTTAGGTTTGGTACTGTTCTGCCCTAAACACAATTTTAGGGTTGTTAAACATGCAAATAAAGGTCACCATGTTAAACTAGGCAAAATTCTACCCCATTTACATATAAAGTTTATTAAAATCGGAGTTACGGTTATTTAGTTATGAATTAAATCATTTTAACATGGCATAGGAGCAAATTTAAACAAACATCATTTTAGACATTTCAAACATAGATGAAAGTTGGATATTATTAATCTACACAAAATTCTGAGCAAGTTTCATATATAAAACATTTTAATCCGATGCAGGGTTAGTGAGTTATTAAATGCATGAACTAGGAGGACTAATCTGCAAAACTGGCAATCTCTGGATAAATGGGAAAAATCGTTCCGCAGAAAAAAACTTGAATCGGGCCGAATCTGGCTGGCCCGATAGGTAAAAAAAAGAGGAGGGGGCGCTGGGGTGTGGGCTCACCCATGGGCTTGGCCCGGAGAGGAGGAAGTGAGGCAGGCCGGCGAGGAGGTGGGCCACCGGAGCTGGGCTGGGCCCACACGACGAAGGAGGCAGCCCAAGCGGGTGTTCGTCCTCCTCCTGCTCAAGCAGGGGAGGCGGCCATGGCAGGACGGCGCCGGCACCGGTCGGAAGGGAGGCGAGGAGAAGACCAGAGCAAGGCGGGAACGGGCAGATCCGGCCGGGAACCGATGGATCCGGCCATCGGCGGCGGCGGGCGGGGTACTAGGCGACCCGAGGCTCCATGGCGGTGGTTGCCCTGCGAAGGAGAGAGACGGCATGAGAGAAAGCACGGGGAGGAAGGGAAGAAGGCCAGGCGGTGAGGGGCTCGCCTGAGAGATCACCGGCGGTGGCACAGCGGGCCCCGGCGACGAGCTGCAGCCTCGAGGGGCTCCTCCCCTCGAGCGGGAAACTAGAACGGGCGCGGTGGCGGGGATCCGGGCCTGCGCGGGCCGGCCATGGGCTCACGGTCCCGTGCGGCTGCGGGGAAGCTGGCGAGGTGGAGCAGGACACGTGGCGCGATGCCACTGGCTTGGAGCGGCGGCTCTGCTGAGGTGGCGGCGCGCGATTGGCTGGGGTGAGGTGGAGGCTGGACGCGTCCGGCGGGCGCGGACATGTCCGGCGGCGGAGTGGGAAGAAGCTAGGGTTTGGACTACGCGAAAAATCGGGGAGAGCCACATATTTATAGGTAGAGGGAGCTAGGAGAGTCCAAATGAGGTGCGGTTTTCGGCCACGCGATCGTGATCGAACGCTCTAAATGATGGAGCAGAGTTAGGTGGGTTTTGGGCCAAATTGGAGGGGTGTTGGGTTGCAACACACACGAGGCCTTTTCGGTCCCCCGGTTAACCGTTGGAGTATCAAACGAAGTCCAAATGGTACGAAACTTATCAGGCGGTCTACCGGTAGTAAACCAAGGCCGCTTGGCAAGACTCGGTCCAATCCGGAAATGTTTAACCCCCGCACAAGAAAGAAAGGTAGAAATGACCAGCGGAGGAGAACGAAGCGCCGGAATGCAAAACGGACAAGGGGGAAAAAGCTCGGATGCATGAGACGAACACGTATGCAAAAGAAATGCACATGATGACATGATATGCAATGCATGACACGCAAGCAATGACAAGGCAACAACAGCGAATAACTGGACGACACCTGGCACATCGGTCTCGGGGCGTTACAACACTCCACCACTACGAGAGGATCTCGTCCCGAGATCTAGAATGGCACCAGAGGGAAAACAAAGGAGAAAGAGAATAGGTAAAACTAAGTTGCTTCTTTGACAAATGAGTGAAACCAAAGAACCTTGAAAAAGGTTAAGCCATTTCGAGAAAAGAATACAACGAAGATGAACGAAGTTGACAACACTCCGTTAGAAAAGAGGGACAAAGAACATTGCGAAAAAAAAACTTGAGGTTGAAGGGCAAGATATATATTGAAAACACTCCGGTTAAAGAAGGGGATCAAGGAAGACCAAATTCGGGCAGCACTCCGGTTGAAAAGAGAGGAATTGAATAAGAACTTGATAAGGAGCTAGAACTTGAAAAGAGGGCACGACACTCCGGTTAAATGAATAGGCACGAAAAGAACATGGTCTTGACAAACAAGATGATGAGTTGAAGAGAGCAACATCACAAAGCCTCGGGAACAAAAGTAAGAATGGAGTGGGATGAACGAAGGGAAACAAGATCTCGAGGGAGCACGCTTACAACAAATGCTAGAATGGAGTTGTTGGAAAACCAACAATGAAAATAATAAGCTTGATATGGTCTTATGGAATACAACTCAAATTATGAGGTGACAACCTGCCACTCACGGGAAAAGAATTGGATTGGAATGAACAAGGAGACGAGAAAACTTATTTCTCCGGGAGGATAAATGAAGAACTTGGGTCACTTATGAGCACCATAGATAGCAACAATCCTTAGGGAAAGCTTAAGGTGAAATATAACCCAAGATAACTCCAATGACGAGATTAATGGATTAAAATACCTCATCTTGGTAACTTGTGAAACACGAAGCACGAAGGGAAATTATCAAGAATGACATAACACCACCTCAAAAGATATGCGTGAAAGAATTGCACTCCGGATTGCAAGATGAAGAAAACTTGAGTTCCCTTGAACAGAATATTGATGAACACTTCGAGAAGAAATTAAATCCTTGATGAACCCTCATGTATAGCCTCCATGAAGAAAACTCCGGTAACAAAAGAATAACGAGAAGAAAGAGAAGTTGAAAGCACAAGGTGAATCCTTGTAATGACTTAGATGGATCTCCGTGATGACATAGTTGAAAAAGGTTGGAACTCCGAGAAAAAGAGAAGATGAACAATAGGAAACAAGAATTTTGATGAACCTCCTGGATACGGAATTGATTCACTTGATGAAACAAGAATAAGAATTGCATTATGCTTATCCTTCACCAATTTAAATTGATGACCAACAATGGATTTGGCACACTACTTATTCTCGTAGAGAGGATTAAGAGAGATATAGCGCAAACTTGAGAAGGTATTGAGCGAACCACCGGAAGGGTTGAAACAACGAATAAATTGATATGGTGACCAAGGAAGAGAACTCTTGAACGGACCACCGTAAGAATTGAAAAATGATCGAAGTAGGGGTGCATCACCGGTAAGAATTAGCAAATGAACGAAGGTACTTTAGCGAATTTAGATACAACTGAAACGAAGAGATCACGCGCTGATTAAAGAATATTGAATGATGCACCGGTAAGATTTGGAGAACGAGAGCTGAAAGCTGGAATGAATAAATCAGAATTGATGGACTCCGGATGAACAAAACTGAAAAGGCTCCTGAATTACTCCGGGTAGGTGAAAAGAAATCTCACAATCGAACAATTATGAGAGAATGGCAACAAGCTAGAATCACGAATCTTGAAGAGAATGGAGCAAGATTGAGAGAAAATCTTCTTCGGTCTTCAAAATCCGAGAATGACGACGAGAAACACCACCATGAATTATTTAGACACTCCGGAATGGAAAGGTTGAACCAACGATGAAAAGAAATGAAAGATCTTGGAGAAAGACATTTGACTGATGATAACTCATTCTTATGTCAAACTTCGAAAGGAAATTTTTAGGATAGCTCCGGGAAAATAGGAAGAGTCAGGTAAGATCCTGGGAAAAGACCTGTGGGTTAGGGCCCACTCAAAGAAACACCGTTGAACGATTTGAAGGAGAGATTGCACCGGTTGAATTAAATGGCTTGAATGGGATAACAACCTCGAAATAGGTTGAACAGATCTTGAATGACAAGACGAGCCTTTTGAGAAAGCTCTGAGCACGCCGGAACAAATGAATAGTGAGAAGTGAATTGTTATGAGGTACACCGGTATGAGAAGGCATTAGAAACGAGGGAAAAAGGGATATGATCAATGCCAACAACTTGAATTGGTTCCACCGGAGAAGAAGACGAGTGATGAGAGACGAACTAGAAGCTCCATTAGAATCTTCATGAGAACCACCGGATAAAAGCATTGACGGAAAAGAATGGAGAGATTTCCCATCAATAAAAGGATACTTGATTGAGATATATGAGTCCTCGGAGAAAAGCAAGGGAGGGAGGGTGGGAAAAACAAAGACAATTTGGAATAGATGAAATGAACACCGTTGAGAAAAAACTGATAATTGATCTTGCGGAAGTCGAAATGGTCGGACCCACTAGAAGAGAAGCACACCGGTTGAAAAGGATTGACATGACAAACTCGATGATCGAGAAGGATTAGTATTCTCATAGGAATATGAGAACACCATTTGGGAAAGGTATGGAATCAACACTTGACATTGAAGCAACTCGAATACCACGACTCAAAACAAAAACAAAGGATTGGCTTGCGGAATAAGCCGGAACAAACATATGATAGAGATTTCGTCCAAAGTTTTCGTGGTGGGGCCTACACGGGCTCGATCGTACAGCACCATCATGTACAAGGCAGTGCACATGACATACGAAGCGTCCCCGAGTCGGCATAGCCAAGGACTCTTTAAGACACAACGAGACCACTGTAAAATCGACCGTGAATAGGCGGACCACTAGACGTCGAACCCCAATTTCATATCATACATCTGTCGGAAAGATATCCTAAGAGCTACTTGAATTCCCACCTATGAAACTCCCGAAATTTTCCAGTTATGCAATCAGGTGTTGGGGATACAGGGGAAGCATAATATCTCACCCAAAACTAGCAAATCCTACATCCAGCTGTATCCATCCTTCAACACATAACCAAGAAACCTTCGGAAATCGTCTACCTCAACCTTCGAAAAGCATCCGTTATACAAGTTATGGCGATACTCCCGAACTCCCGCCCCAGTACTGGGTGGCGTCGAGGTTATCTCACCAACGAACTGCATAAAAGAGATTTTCGATGTCGGCGTACTAAACTCAGGTATTCCAGAACTGCAACGATAAAATTATGACGACAACACCTCGGAGCTCAACTCCCCGGGACACTTCCACAAAACCCCTGACAGGAGGCACCAAGACAATGTTCTCATCATAAAACCATCGGAGCGATTCCAAGATACCCGCGTGATCCTAAAAGAAAATTTAGTGAAATTTGAGAAGAGAAGAGTCAAAACTCTACGTCAGGATGCCTTACCGGAGCGATGAGGAGATTGGGAAGTAAAAAGAATTCCTAAACTCTCCGATATATAATTCCTAAATGACTCAAAACATTTTTCTAGACTCAACTCGTCCGCTAATAACGATCAAGCAATGGGGCTCCTAAGGTCGGGGAAGGCTCTGATTACCAACTTGTAACACCCTCGATGCGACTATAGCTCCCACGTGTCGAGGCACGACTTAGAGACATAATCGCATTGAAGGCATATGTCGCAAGTGAGGTAATCTTCACACAACCCATGTAATACATAAGGGAAAGAGATACATAGTTGGCTTACAATCGCCACTTCACACAATTACATGAATAAACATTACATCAATCAAATACACTCATGGTCCGACTACGGAACCAAAATAAAAGAAGCACCCCAAATGCGACACGGTTCCTGGTCGACCCCAACTGGGCTCCACTACTGATCAACTAGAACGAAACAACATAAAGAACACGGTCTTCATCGAGTTCCTCCTGAGGTTGGTTGCGTCATCTGCACGGACTCATCGGCACCTGCAAATTGGATTTGGAAGTATCTGTGAGCCAAGGGGACTCAGCAATCTCGCACCCTCGCGATCAAGACTATTTAAGCTTAGGAGTAAGGTAAAAGGTATGAGGTGGAGCTGCAGCAAGCGACTAGCATATATGGTGGCTAACATACGCAAATGAGAGAGAGGAGAGAAGGCAAAGCACGGTCGATAAAAGTATGATCAAGAAGTGATCCTAAAACAACCTACGTCAAGCATAACTCCAACACCGTGTTCACTTCCCGGACTCCGCCGGAAAGAGACCATCACGGTTACACACGCTGTTGATTCCTTTTAATTAAGGTCAAGTTCAGGTTTTCTACAACCGGACGTTAACAAATTCCCATCTGCCCATAACCGCGGGCACGACTTTCGAAAGTTCAAATCCCTGCAGGGGTGTCCCAACTTAGCCCATGACAAGCTCTCACGGTCAACGAAGGAATAGACCTCCTCCCGAGACATTCCGATCAGACTCGGTATCCCGGTACTACAAGACATCCTCGACAATGGTAAAACAAGTCCAGCAAGACCGCCCGATGCGCCGACATCCTGATAGGAGCTGCACATATCTCGTTCTCAGGGCAGCACCGGATGAACACTACGTACAGCTAAAACCAGCCCTCAAGTTTCCCCGAGGTGGCGCCGCAAGTGGCTCTAGTTTGGACCAACACTTAGACAAGCACTGGCCCGGGGGGGTTAAAATAAAGATGACCCTCGGGATGCGTGACTCCCAAGGGAAAAAGGCTAGGGAGCGAATGGTAAAACCAAGGTTGGGCCTTGCTGGAGGAGTTTTATTCAAAGCGAACTGTCAAGGGGTTCCCATTATAACCCAACCGCGTAAGGAACGCAAAATCCGGGAACATAACACCGATATGACGGAAACTAGGGCGGCAAGAGTGGAACAAAACACCAGGCATAAGGCCGAGCCTTCCACCCTTTACCAAGTATATAGATGCATTAATTAAATAAGATATATCGTGATATCCCAACAAGTAAATAAATGCTCCAACAAGGAATGCCTCCAATCTTCACCTGCAACTAGCAACGCTATAAGAGGGGCTGAGCAAAGCGGTAACATAGCCAATCAACGGTTTGCTAGGACATGGTGGGTTAGAGGTTTGACATGGCAATTTGGGAGGCTGACAATCAAATGGTAGGCATCATAGCATTGGCATAGCAAAGAGCGAGCAAACTAGCATAGCAAAGATAGTAGTGATTTTGAGGGTACGATCATCTTGCCTGAGATCCCGCAAGGAAGAAGAACGAGTCCATGAAGAAGACAAACGGACGTAGTCGAACGGATCCTCACAAACTCGACGTTAACGGAACCAACCCGAAGAAGCAACACCGGAAAGAAGCAAACAATCATGGTAAACAACCAACACATCAACATGGCATGATGCACAATCGAGTATGATGCATGTCCGGTTTAATGAAGCATGGCATGGCAAAGTGCACAAGCAATCCTACAAATTAAGTGGAGCTCAACATGCAACTCATTGCATATTGACGGAACACCACATCAATTATTTAGTTCTCTCTCGTTTATGTACCCCAACAATATTAAATGTTGATTAACATGGCAAGAGGGGAAGCATGATGAAACTATCTAATCTAGGCAAGTTTAAATGAGGCCGGAACAACAAAGCAACAAGTCCGGAAACTCCTGATGTGCATAATTTAGGTTTGGTACTGTTCTGCCCTAAACACAATTTTAGGGTTGTTAAACATGCAAATAAAGGTCACCATGTTAAACTAGGAAAAATTCTACCCCATTTACATATAAAGTTTATTAAAATCGGAGTTACGGTTATTTAGTTATGAATTAAATCATTTTAACATGGCATAGGAGCAAATTTAAACAAACATCATTTTAGACATTTCAAACATAGATGAAATTTGGATATTATTAATCTACACAAAATTCTGAGCAAGTTTCATATATAAAACATTTTAATCCGATGCAGGGTTAGTGAGTTATTAAATGCATGAACTAGGAGGACTAATCTGCAAAACTGGCAATCTCTGGATAAATGGGAAAAATCGTTCCGCAGAAAAAAAACTTGAATCGGGCCGAATCTGGCTGGCCCGATAGGTAAAAAAAACAAGAGGGGGCACTGGGGTGTGGGCTCACCCATGGGCTTGGCCCGGAGAGGAGGAAGTGAGGCAGGCCGGCGAGGAGGTGGGCCACCGGAGCTGGGCTAGGCCCACACGACGAAGGAGGCAGCCCAAGCGGGTGTTCGTCCTCCTCCTGCTCAAGCAGGGGAGGCGGCCATGGCAGGACGGCGCCGGCACCGGTCGGAAGGGAGGCGAGGAGAAGACCAGAGCAAGGCGGGAACGGGCAGATCCGGCCGGGAACCGATGGATCCGGCCATCGGTGGCGGCGGGCGGGGTACTAGGCGACCCGAGGCTCCATGGCGGTGGTTGCCCTGTGAAGGAGAGAGACGGCATGAGAGAGAGCACGGGGAGGAAGGGAAGAAGGCCAGGCGGTGAGGGGCTCACCTGAGAGATCACCGGCGGCGGCACAGCGGGCCCCGGCGACGAGCTGCAGCCTCGAGGGGCTCCTCCCCTCGAGCGGGAAATTGGAACGGGTGCGGTGGCGGGGATCCGGGCCTGCGCGGGCCGGCCGTGGGCTCACGGTCCCGTGCGGCTGCGGGGAAGCTGGCGAGGTGGAGCAGGACACGTGGCGCGATGCCACTGGCTTGGAGCGGCGACTCTGCTGAGGTGGCGGCGCGCGATTGGCTGGGGTGAGGTGGAGGCTGGACGCGTCCGGCGGGCACGGACATGTCCGGCGGCGGAGTGGGAAGAAGCTAGGGTTTGGACTGCGCGAAAAATCGGGGAGAGCCACATATTTATAGGTAGAGGGAGCTAGGAGAGTCCAAATGAGGTGCGGTTTTCGGCCACGCGATCGTGATCGAACGCTCTAAATGATGGAGCAGAGTTAGGTGGGTTTTGGGCCAGATTGGAGGGGTGTTGGGCTGCAACACACACGAGGCCTTTTCGGTCCCTCGGTTAACCGTTGGAGTATCAAACGAAGTCCAAATGGTACGAAACTTGACAGGCGGTCTACCGGTAGTAAACCAAGGCCGCTTGGCAAGACTCGGTCCAATCCGGAAATTTTTAACCCCCACACAAGAAAGAAAGGTAGAAATGACCACCGGAGGAGAACGAAGCACCGGAATGCAAAACGGGCAAGGGGGAAAAAGCTCGGATGCATGAGACGAACACGTATGCAAAAGAAATGCACATGATGACATGATATGCAATGCATGACACGCAAGCAATCACAAGGCAACAACAGCGAATAACTGGACGACACCTGGCACATCGGTCTCGGGGCGTTACAACTCTCTTCTCTTTGATTTGTTCTTGTCCTTCATTTCCTTCTTGATTTGTTTCCTTCTTGATTTTGGAGGCCTCTTGTTGATTTTCTAGGGCGTACCTATATGAACTGGTGAGATCAGATGTAAAGTAGCGAGGGAGATTATTTGATGAAAGAAAGATTCTCAACACAGCTACGGAGTACATGTTATGGAAGAAAGCGAGCTAGGTCTTTTTTTTGAGAAAAAGAAAGCCAGCTAGGTGCCTGATGCGGGACGGCGATGTACAAAACTTTAGCGTAAACTGATGCGGGCTGCTTCGTTTGTAGGCTGAACAATTAGGACGTCCGGGGCAATGTAGACGTAGGAGTGGATGAAACCGAAAATTACCTAAGCAAAAAATTAGTACCACCTCGAATACGGGTTTTTTCGAAACTGAAAATGTAAATTCACGGGAAGAAGCGTATTGTGATGGTGAACCCACGGAGTCAATCCGTGCTTTATTATTAGGCTCGTGCGTTGCAACGGGTGAAAATCAATATCAAACACCCCTTTCCTTTTCACACCTTATCCTCTTCCCCGCACTTGTCTGAGATAGTTGTGATGTCTATGCGATCACAATGCACCCAAATTTGATCAATCTCAAGATGATGAGTTGATCCACAACATAACACACTGTCTATGTAGGCTAGCATTAACTGACAAGCTCATGTGGAATCAGTTATCATACACGAACATCATTAATAGCTAATGAATAACATATGACAAGGTTAAAAATATCACCCTAAGGCCGGCTCCAATGCAAGAGCGTTTAAAATCTTGAGCAAATTAACATGCACAATCATACAGCCCTAGCAACTACATTGTGTATACTTTTTTTAGTGTCCAACTCTAGGTTATGTGTCAAGGCCGAAAGTAGCCCGGACGATGGAAAAGCTGCCAGGATTTTATTCCTAGCGCCCGCATTGTACGTGCCCTAACCAAGTTTCAGGTGACAAAAAACACTTTTAATTTTCTAAAAAAAATGAGATGATTTTTTAACTCTTCTTGATCATCTACATCCATATGGCAGAGGGCCTCCCAAAGCTCACAAGCAAAAGAGCAATTGAGGCGAGGCAACAAATGTTTGTTTCACTGTGGAGATGAAGAAGCTCCTCGATCTGCATGGGTTGGTTCCATTGAAAATTGAGCATAATAAAAATAAAGTTGCTCATAATTTAGCTAATATTAATTGCTAGATAGCACCGCTAGTTGGTTGTGCCGGTTTCAACCAGCGTATCTAAGTTTGTATTAGCATACTATATAACACTATTACATTTATCCCATGAATAAATTTGTTTGTTGGCAATGGGTATTATGCAACGTGGTTAATTATTTCCATCATTTACTTTCTTTATTTCTCTTTCCCTCCCTTTTCTGGCCTACTCTTTCCTTTTATCTTTCCCTCCCTTTCCTTCCTGCCTTCCTCTCCTTCCTAATATTTGTCCTCCATTTTATTACATGGAGCGCATATATAGAAAGGCCTACTCTTTCCTTTTATCTTTCCCTCCCTTTCTTCCTTATTTCTGTGATCCTGCTTCTCTTTCCTTCATTTTATTTCTCGTGTAATTGGCCTCATCTCATCCTTCCTCAATCGACCCAAGGCTGCTTGGTGATGTAAAAACTCATCCCACCTTGCCCCTTGTCAAAACGAGCAATTGAGATAGGCGCGTGGCCCATGCTTTGTGACTTGGATAGAAAGAAAAGAAGTTCCTATCTACTGCAGGAAACATCAGCCTGGTGGGTTGGCTAGCGGCTACGTATTCTTTCCTGGACGGCCTGAGTTCGAATCCACAGATTAACATTTTTTTGGCATTCCGACGATGACCAGGAGGTACACCCCAGGGGTGCCCGTGTGGGCCCCATCTCCAGCTACCGCCTCGAAGGCCCAGCCTTGCTTCGCCAGGACCTGCCGCACCAAGCCCAGCTCGCCGCAACCGCAGCCCAGCCGGCTTCTGGTAGAACGACCGTGGAGCAATAGTACCACCTCAGATGTAGAAAATATTATAGATGAAAAAAACTAAAAGCGTAAATTTACGGGAAGAAGCGTATTGTGACGGTGAACCCACGGAGTCAATCCGTGCTTTATTATTAGGGATAGATTATTAGGGAAGAGAATACTCTAGATGCATGCTGGATAGTAGACGATGAGTGGAGTAATAGTAGTAGATGCAGGCAGGAGTCGGTCTACTTGTCTCGGATGTGATGCCTATATACATGATCATACCTAGATATTCTCATAACTATGCTCAATTCTGTCAATTGCTCAATAATAATTTGTTCACCCACCGTAGAATACTTATGCTCTTGAGAGAAGCCACTAGTGAAACCTATGGCCCCCGGGTCTATCTTTATCATATCAATCTCCTACTACTTAGTAATTTACTTTGCTATTTATTTTGCCTTTATTTTACTTTGCATCTTTATCATAAAAATACCAAAAATATTATCTTATCATATCTATCAGATCTCACTCTCGTAAGTGGCCTTATAGGGATTGACAACCCCTATTTACGTTGGTTGCGAGGATTTATTTGTTTTGTGCAGGTGCGAGGGACTCGCGCATAGCCTCCTACTGGATTGATACCTTGGTTCTCAAAAACTGAGGGAAATACTTACGCTACTTTGCTACATCATCCCTTCCTGTTCGGGGAAAACCAACGCAGTGCTAAAAGAGGTAGCACACGATACAATGACAATGCTTACAAGATCGACCTACCGCGCCACAAGTACAATGTGAGCGACATCTTCAACATCAAAGATCTTTCTCCCTTCCAGGGTGATGAAGAATTTGATCCGAGGACGGATCTTCCCCAAGGGAGGGGAGATGATGCGGAGCATCCCAAGGCCATCCCCATGGACCCAACTACATCTCCTACGACACCTCTTGGACCCATGACAAGAGCACGCACAAGAGCTCTTGAAACCGAGGTGACATCACTCCTCTCACATTTCCACTTCGATGCACATGAGACATGGCTACTACCTCATACGGACACATTGTGCATACACAGGTACCATGGAGAAGCTAAGGAGCAACGAGAAGAAGAAGAGGAAGATGGACGTGAAGACGGAGAAGAAGAAGTGATGAAAAAGAAGCTATGGGCTCCGGACGACCGGCCAGGACCGGACGTCCGACGACCTCCAGGCTCCGGACGTCCGACCCAGACCGGACGTCCGACACTTCCACAACCGAGCCAAAACTACGTACTTATGACACTCCATGGATGATCGACGCTCCTCGGACGACCGACCCCGACCGGACGTCCGACCGAAGACCACCCGAGCCGAATCCACGGACGTCTGACAGGCACCGGACGTCCGGACCCTCGCGAGCCTCCGGACGACCGGTGACCTCCGGACGTCCGACACCTGTGCGCTGTTTAGTGTTGGGCCGCAGCCCATGTACCCCTTTGCCCCCCTCTTTTGCACTAAGACTATATATACTCCACCTCGTCCAACTTTCTAGGGTTAGCAAAGGATTAGCTCATATTTCATGTGAGAGCTTTGCTCATCCACTTGGTTACCTTCTCCTTGGAGATTCGAGCCTCCTACGGAGAAGATCCCCCAAGCGGATTCAAGACCCCTCTTTAGGGAAGAACATCAAGACCTCCTCACGGAGAATAACGTTACCCTTGTATCGTCCTTAGTTGATCATGTACCATGTGAACCCCATGTATTCGAGGATCTAGCACATGTGTGACTTTCTTGTGTTGGTTTAGTGATTCTCTTGTGTTTACCTTGTGTTGTCCCTCTTTTCCACCTCGTGTTCTTCATGTTCATCGCGGGATCCACTCCGTTCATGAAAGATCGGCCCATAGGGTTCCTACCCTACATCATGTAGCCACCAAAAACAAATCTAGACCCATTCCGGCACCCTGCCTGAGGGGGGAATCCCTCTCCGGTGGCCATCTTCATCATCCCGGCGCTCTCCATGACAAGGAGGAAGTAGTCCACCCTCGGGGCTGAGGTTATGTACCAGTAGCTATGTGTTTGATCTCTCTCTCTCGTGTTCTTGACATGGTACGATCTTGATGTATCGCGAGCTTTGCTATTATATTTGGATCTTATGATGTTTCTCCCCCTCTACTCTCTTGTGATGAATTGAGTTTTCCCTATGAAGTTATCTTATTGGATTGATTCTTTAAGGATTTGATAACACTTGATGTATGTCTTGCATGTGCTTATCTGTGGTGACAATGGGATATCACGTGATCCACTTGATGTATGTTTTGGTGATCAACTTGCGAGTTTTGTGACCTCGTGAACTTATGCATAGGGGTTGGCACACGTTTTTGTCTTGACTCTCCGGTAAAAACTTTGGGGCACTCTTTGAAGTTCTTTGTGTTGGTTGAATAGATGAATCTGAGATTGTGTGATGCATATCGTATAATCATACCCACGGATACTTGTGGTGACATTGGAGTATCTAGGTGACATTAGGGTTTTGGTTGATTTGTGTCTTAAGGTGTTATTCTAGTACGAACTCTATGATAGATTGAACAGAAAGAATAGCTTCGTGTTATTTTACTATGGACTCTTGAATAGATCGATCAGAAAGGATAACTTTGAGGTGGTTTCATACCCTACCATAATCTCTTCGTTTGTTCTCCGCTATTAGTGACTTTGGAGTGAGTCTTTGTTGCATGTCGAGGGATAGTTATATGATCCAATTATGTTATTATTGTTGAGAGGACTTGCACTAGTGAAAGTATGAACCCTAGGCCTTGTTTCCTAGCATTGCAATACTATTTTCGCTAACTTTTACCACTTGCTACCTTGCTGTTTTTATAATTTCAGATTACAAAAACTTATATCTACCATCCATATGGCACTTGTATCACTATCTCTTCGCCGTACTAGTGCACCTATACAATTTACCATTGTATTGGGTGTGTTGGGGACACAAGAGACTCTTTGTTATTTGGTTACAGGGTTGTTTGAGAGAGACCATCTTCATCCTACGCCTCCTACGGATTGATAAACCTTAGGTCATCCACTTGAGGGAAATTTGCTACTGTCCTACAAACCTCTGCACTTGGAGGCCCAACAACGTCTACAAGAGGAAGGTTGTGTAGTAGACATCAAGCTCTTTTCTGGCGCCGTTGCCGGGGAGGTTAGCGCTTGAAGGTATATCTTTAGATCTTGCAATCGAATATTTTACTTTCTTGTTTTATCACTAGTTTAGTCCATAAAAGAAAACTACAAAAAAATGGAATTGAGTGTGTCTCATACGCTTCATCTTTTTAATATCTTTCGTGAGAATGATGGAAAGGAAAATTGTGCTCAAGTGCTAGGAGAAGAAATTTATAAAATGTTTGGCACTAGATCTTTGAATGATGAGCATGATGGCAATGTTGTTAGTATGAACTCTTTGAATATTCATTGTACTAATGATGATTGCACTAGTCATGATGGAAATGTCTCTTATAAGCATGTCGAATTTTGTGGAGTGCACAGAGCTTGCAAGTACACACCAATTAGGGAAAATAGATTTTGCAAGAGGCATAAGTATTTGGAAACTAAATGGTTGCAAGAAAGGCTAGATGTTTGTGCTGAAAATTTAAACATTCTTAGCCCTACTTGTGAACTTTGCAATGAACGTGATCATTTCAATAACCAATGCAAATTGTTTCATGATCGTATCGTGTCCAAGATTTGTGATGACTTGATTTCCCTTGCACATCATAATGAACTTAGTTTCCTTTTGGGTTATGAAGAAATGAAACGTATAACTAAGGATCTTCCAGAATTTGTCCTTGATAAAGTTCTTGATTTTGATCTAGAGGAAATTTATATGTATTGTGCGGTGAATTGCATTGAAAATCCTTATATTGCCAATTACATAAAGAAAAGAAAACAAATAGAAGATGAAGAGAATACTAATGAAAGGGAAGAGACTTCCCAATATTCTCCTATTATTTCTTATGATGAATCAAGTAACGAGGAGGAGCCTCCTATTAAACCAATATCATTAATAAGGAGCTCCGAAAAGAGGATTAAACCCACACATGATGTGAAGAAGAAAAAGAAAAGACGGAGAAGCAAAGGTAAAAATGTATCCCTCCCAAATAATGTTGCTCCTATTACTCATTGTGATGAGGATAATTGTTATACTATTGCTGCTATCCATACTATTAATGATGAGAGTGATTATGCTTATGATATGAAAAGTCCCAAGCTTGGGGATGCTATGTTTGATGAGAATGACAAGTTTGAAAATATATTTGCTGCAATTAATGTTTGTCCCAAGCTTGGGGATGATATGTTTAATGAAGGTGATATTTGTAGTCTCCCAAGTTTTGATATGCAAAATTATTATGATGATAGCATGCCTCCTACTTATGATGATTATAATTATGAAAGTGGATTTGGAGAGGTCATGACTTTATTTAGTAATGATTCCACTATCTTGGAAGAGGTTTCAATTGATTATGATGAGAACAAAGTTGCTACTTATGATGATTATTGTGATGATACGTATGCTATAAAAAGTAGTGATGATTATATTATAAAACTTGTCATGATTATGATTATCCTTTTTCTGAAAATTACTCTTTTAATGTGGAAACAATTTATAGTATTCGAGTTTATTATGATACTCCCACTATTCCGAATGAGAAGAACTATGCTTATGTGGAGAGTAGTAAATTTTCTATGCTTGTAGATCATGGAAGCAATGCTTTATGTGATGGTTATATTGTTGAATTCATTCATGATGCTACTGAAGATTATTATGAGGTAGGAATATATGCTTGTAGGAATTGCAATAATATCAAGTTTCCTCTCTATGTGCTTAAAGTTTCGAAGTTATGCTTGTTTTGCCTTCCTATGCTAGTTGATTATTGTTCCCATAAGTGGTTTGCTCACAAAATCCCTATGAATAGGAAGTGGGTTAGACTTAAATGTGATAGTCATATTCTTCATGATGCTCTCTTTATATTTCAATTCTTATCTTTTATGTGAGCATCATTGAAATCATCATGCCTAGCTAGGGGCGTTAAATGATAGCGCTTGTCGGGAGGCAACCCAATTTTTATTTTTGTTACTTCCTTTTTTCTCCTGTTTAGCAATAAATAATTTATCTAGCATATGTTTAGATGTGGTTTTATGCTTTTAATTAGTGTTTGTGCCAAGTAGAACCTTTGGGAAGACTTGGGGAAAGTCTTTGCGATCATGCTGTAAAAAACAGAAACTTTAGCGCTCACGAGATTTGTTGCCATTGTTTATTGGAGAGTGCTATTTAGTTAATTCTTTTTTCAGATGATTAATAGATAAATTCCTCACGTCCAACAATTTATTTTAGAAGTTTTGGGGTTCCAGAAGTATACGTTTGATAAATATTACTACAGACTTTTCTGTTTTTGACAGATTCTGTTTTTCATGTGTTGTTTGCTTATTTTGATGAATCTATGGCTAGTAAAAGAGTTTATAAACCATAGAAAAGTTAGAATACAGTAGGTTTAACACCAATATAAATAAATAATGAGTTCATTACAGTACCTTGAAGTGGTGATTTATTTTATTATACTAACGGAGCTCACATGATTTTTCTGTTAAGTTTTGTGTTGTGAAGTTTTCAAGTTTTGGGTAAAGATTCGATGGACTATGGAATAAGGAGTGGCAAGAGCCTAAGCTTGGGGATGCCCAAGGCACCCCAAGGTAATATTCAAGGATAACCAAGAGCCTAAGCTTGGGGATGCCCCAGAAGGCATCCCCTCTTTCGTCTTCGTTCATCGGTAACTTTACTTGGAGCTATATTTTTATTCACCACATGATATGTGTTTTGCTTGGAGCGTCATTTTATTTTCTTTTGTTTTGCTTCCTGTTTGTATAAAATACCAAGATCTGAAATTATTAAATGTTAGAGAGTCTTCGCATAGTTGCATAATTATTCGACTACTCATTGATCTTCACTTATATTTTTCGGAGTAGTTTGTCGTTGCTCTAGTGCTTCACTTATATCTTTTAGAGCACGACTGTAGTTTTATTTTGAAGAAATAGATGAACTCTCGTGTTTCACTTATATTATTTTTAGAGTCTTTAGAACATCATGGTAATTTGCTTTGGTTATGAATTTAGTCCTAATATGATGGGCATCCAAGAGGGATATAATAAAAACTTTCATATAAGGTGCATTGAATACTATGAGAAGTTCGATTCTTTATGATTGTTTTGAGATATGGAGATGGTGATATTAGAGTCATTCTAGTTGAGTAGTTGTGAATTTGAGAAATACTTGTGTTGAAGTTTGTGATTCCCGTAGCAATGCACGTATGGTGAACCGTTATGTGATGAAGTCGGATCATGATTTATTTATTGATTGCCTTCCTTATGAGTGGCGGTCGGGGACGAGCGATGGTCTTTTCCTACCAATCTATCCCCCTAGGAGCATGCCCGTAGTACTTTGTTTCGATAACTAATAAATTTTTGCAATAATTATGTGAGTTCTTTATGACTAATGTTGAGTCCATGGATTATACGCACTCTCACCCTTCCACCATTGCTAGCCTCTCTAGTACCACGCAACTTTCGCCGGTACCTTAAACCCACCATTTACCTTCCTCAAAATAGCCACCATACCTACCTATTATGGCATTTCCATAGCCATTCCGAGATATATTGCCATGCAACTTTCCACCATTCTGTTTATTATGACACGCTCCATCATTGTCATATTGCTTTGCATGATCATGTAGTTGACATCGTATTTATGGCAAAGCCACCGTTCATAATTCTTTCATACATGTCACTCATGAGTCATTGCACATCCCGGTACACCGCCGGAGGCATTCATATAGAGTCATATTTTGTTCTAAGTATCGAGTTTTAATTCTTGAGTTGTAAGTAAATAAAAGTGTGATGGTCATCATTATTAGAGCATTGTCCCATGTGAGGAAAGGATGATGGAGACTATGATTCCCCCACAAGTCGGGATGAGACTTCAGACGAAAAATAAAAAAGAAAAAGAAAAAAGAGGCCATAAAAAAGAGAAAAAGCCCAAATAAAAAATATATAAAAAATGAGAGAAAAAGAGAGAAGGGGCAATGCTACTATCCTTTTACCACACTTGTGCTTCAAAGTAGCACCATGCTCTTCATGATAGAGAGTCTCCTATGTTGTCACTTTCATATACTAGTGGGAATTTTTCATTATAGAACTTGGCTTGTATATTCCAATGATGGGCTTCCTCAAAATGCCCTAGGTCTTCGTGAGCAAGCGAGTTGGATGCACACCCACTTAGTTTCTTTTTGAGCTTTCATACACTTATAGCGCTGCTACCTCTTGAGCACTGCGTTGGTTTTCCCTTGAAGAGGAAAGGGTGATGCAGTAGAGCAGTGTAAGTATTTCCCTCAGTTTTTGAGAACCAAGGTATCAATCTAGTAGGAGGCCACGCACGAGTCCCTCGCACCTACACAAACAAATAAACTCCTCGCAACCAACGCGATAAAGGGGTTGACAATCCCTTCACGGTCACCTACGAGAGTGAGATCTGATAGATATGATAAGATAATATTTTTGGTATTTTTATGATAAAGAGAAATAAAGATGCAAGTAAAATAAATAGCAAAGGAAATAACTAAGTATTGGAAGATTAATATGATGGAAAATTGACCCAGGGGCCACAGGTTTCACTAGAGGCTTCTCTCGAGAGCATAAGTATTACGGTGGGTGAACAAATTACTGTTGAGCAATTGATAGAAAAGTGCATAATTATGAGAATATCTAGGTATGATCATGTATATAGGCATCACGTCCAAGACAAGTAGACCGACTCCTGCCTGCATCTACTACTATTACTCCACACATCGACCGCTATCCAGCATGCATCTAGAGTATTAAGGTCAAGAGAACAGAGTAACGCTTTAAGCAAGATGACATGATGTAGAGGGATAAACTCATGCAATATGATATACACCCCATCTTGTTATCCTCGATGGCAACAATACAATACGTGCCTTGCTGCCCCTTCTGTCACTGGGAAAGGACACCGCAAGATTGAACCCAAAGCTAAGCACTTCTCCCATTGCAAGAAAGATCAATCTAGTAGGCCAAACCAAACTGATAATTCGAAGAGACTTGCAAAGATAACCAATCATACATAAAAGAATTCAGAGAAGATTCAAATATTGTTCATAGATAAACTTGATCATAAACCCACAATTCATCAATCTCAATAAACACACCGCAAAAGAAGATTACATCGAATAGATCTCCACAAGAGAGAGGGAGAACTTTGTATTGAGATCCAAAAAGAGAGAAGAAGCCATCTAGCTAATAACTATGGACCCGTAGGTCTGAAGTAAACTACTCACACTTCATCGGAGAGGCTATGGTGTTGATGTAGAAGCCCTCCGTGATCGATACCCCCTCCGGCGGAGCTCCGGAAAAGGCCCCAAGATGGGATCTCGTGGATACAGAAAGTTACGGCGATGGAATTAGGGTTTTGGCTCCATTTGATATTCTTTTTCTGTGAAACCCTAAAATAGGCAAAAAAACAACAATTCTGGGCTTGGCCTCCGGCTAATAGGTTAGTCCCAAAAATAATATAAAAGTGTATAATAAAGCCCAATAATGTCCAAAACAGGATATAATATAGCATGGAACAATAAAAGATTATAGATGCGTTGGAGACGTATCAAGCTCTAGTGCATCCATTGCATGGCAATCCCTACTCACTCACATTGATATCTATTGATGGGCATCTCCATAGCCCGTTGATACGCCTAGTTGATGTGAGACTATCTTCTTTTTTTTGTCTTCTCCACAACCACCATTCTATTCCACCTATAGTGCTATATCCATGTCTCACACTCATGTATTGTGTGAAGATTGAAAAAGTGTGAGAACATC
The DNA here is from genome assembly GCF_056163025.1 of Triticum urartu. Classification (NCBI taxonomy): domain Eukaryota; kingdom Viridiplantae; phylum Streptophyta; class Magnoliopsida; order Poales; family Poaceae; genus Triticum; species Triticum urartu. The sequence goes on from NC_141879.1 coordinate 583,546,156, forward strand.
AAAAGTATGAAACAATTGCTTGGCTTGTCATCAGGGTTGTGCGTGATTTAAATATTTTGTGTGATGAAGATAGAGCATAGCCAGACTATATGATTTTGTAGGGATAACTTTCTTCGGCCATGTTATTTTGAGAAGACATGATTGCTTAGTTAGTATGCTTGAAGTATTATTATTTCTATGTCAATATTAAACTTTTATCTTGAATCTTTCGGATCTGAACATTCATGCGACAATAGAGAAAAATACATTGAAGAATATTCTAGAAAGCATTCCACATCAAAAATTCTGTTTCTATCATTTACCTACTCGAGGACGAGCAGGAATTAAGCTTGGGGATGCTGATACGTCTCCAACATATCTATAATTTTTTATTGTTCCATGCTATTATATTATCTGTTTTGGATGTTTATGGGCTTTATTATACACTTCTATATTATTTTTGGGACTAACCTATTAACCAGAGGCCCAACCCAAATTGTTGTTTTCTTGCCTATTTCACTATTTCGAAGAAAAGGAATATCAAATGGAGTCCAAACAGAATGAAACCGTCGGGAAAGTTATTTTTGGAACGGAAGCAATCCAGGAGACTTGGAGTTTACGTCAGGGAAGCTTCGAGGTGGCCACGAGGCGGGGAGGCGCGCCCCCCACCCTCGTGGGCCCCTTGTGGCTCCCCTGACCGACTTCTTTCGCCTATATATATCAATATACCCTAGAAACATCAAGGAGCAGAATTGATCGGGAGTTCCGCCGCCAGAAGCCTCCGTAGCCACCAAAAACCAATCTAGACCCGTTCCGACACGCTGCCGGAGGGGGGAATCCCTCTCCGGTGGCCATCTTCATCATCCCGGCGCTCTCCATGATGAGGAGGGAGTAGTCCACCCTCGGGGCTGAGGATATGTACCAGTAGCTATGTGTTTGATCTCTCTCTCTCGTGTTCTTGACGTGGTACGATCTTGATGTATCGCGAGCTTTGCTATTATATTTGGATCTTATGATGTTTCTCCCCCTCTACTCTCTTGTGATGAATTGAGTTTTCCCTTTGAAGTTATCTTATCGGATTGAGTCTTTAAGGATTTGAGAACACTTGATGTATTTCTTGCATGTGCTTATCTGTGGTGACAATGGGATATCGCATGATCCACTTGATGTATGTTTTGGTGATCAACTTGCGAGTTCAGTGACCTCGTGAACTTATGCATAGGGGTTGGCACACGTTTTTGTCTTGACTCTCCGATAGAAACTTTGGGGCACTCTTTGAAGTTTTTTGTGTTGGTTGAATAGATGAATCTGAGATTGTGTGATGCATATCGTATAATCATACCCACGGATACTTGAGGTGACATTGGAGTATCTAGGTGAAATTAGAGTTTTGGTTGATTTGTGTCTTAAGATGTTATTCTAGTACGAACTCTATGGTAGATTGAACGGAAAGAATAGCTTCGTGTTATTTTACTACGGACTCTTGAATAGATCGTTCAGAAAGGATAACTTTGAGGTGGTTTCGTACCATACCATAATCTCTTCGTTTGTTCTCCGCTATTAGTGACTTTGGAGTGACTCTTTGTTGCATGTTGAGGGATACTTATATGATCCAATTATGTTATTATTGTTGAGAGGACTTGCACTAGTGAAAGTATGAACCCTAGGCCTTGTTTCCTAGCATTCCAATACCGTTTTTGCTCACTTTTACCACTTGCTACCTTGCTGTTTTTATAATTTCAGATTACAAAAACCTATATCTACCATCCATATTGCACTTGTATCACTATCTCTTCGCCAAACTAGTGCACCTATACAATTTACCATTGTATTGGGTGTGTTGGGGACACAAGAGACTCTTTGTTATTTGGTTGCAGGGTTGTTTGAGAGAGACCATCTTCATCCTACGCCTCCTATGGATTGATAAACCTTAGGTCATCCACTTGAGGGAAATTTGCTACTGTCCTACAAACCTCTGCACTTGGATGCCCAACAACGTCTACAAGAAGAAGGTTGTGTAGTAGACATCAGGGTGCAATAGCAACAATTTCATGTTTAATATAAGGAACTATAGCAAGTTCATCTCCATAAGCATAATTCATATTGGCATCTTGGCCACAAGCATAGCAAGCATCATCAAAAAGGGATATTTCAAAAGAATCAACAGGATCATAACAATCAGCATAGCATTCATCCTTCAGTAAGAACGAAGGGACATTAAATAATGTATGAGTTGGAGAGTTACTCTCGTTAGAAGGTGGGCACGGGTAGCTAATCCGATCTTCCTCCTTTTGTTCTTCGCTCTCCTAATCATATTTTTCATCCAATGAGCTCACAGTTTCATCAATTTCTTCTTCCATAGACTCCTGCAAAATGTTATTCTCTTCTTGGACAGCTGAGGAGTCCTCAATATATGGTTTAACAATTTATAAGTATGGCAAAATTTTCAAATTTGTAAAGAGTAGCATCATACTTTCCAATCAAAGAAGCAATTTCATAAGCACCCTTAAAAGCAACAAATTCTTCAATTTGTTGAACATCATAGTAATTATAAACACCCTTAGCATACAAAGATATGATTCCATTATCACTAAACTCACATTGGTAGGGAAGGTGTTTCTTAGGGTCTTCAGAACAACAAGTAAAATAATATATTTCACATAAATTCCAAGAATAGCATTGCAAACGCTGAATTTGATCCAGTGAAAGTTTCCCTTTTTTAGATAAGCGGTGTCGCACATAACAAGCATGCTCATCTAAAGATTTGCCCTCAACTAAGCTAGTTGGGGTTTCAGCACGAGCACATAGGGACCGAAGATGATCCAAGTAAAAAGCTTCAGGAGTGTGATAGATTTTGTGATGTGCCATCTATGCCAAGACTACTGTCACTCGTCCAAGAAATATTAAAGTTACACCAATGCATGAGAAGTTGACCGTGAAAGTTCCAAAAAGGAAAGAAGCTGGTATTGTAGGAGCTTTTTCATATATACATATTGGTTCTATGATACTTCAGATTCCTCCACCGCAAGATGAAGTTTTGTTTCATCATGAGTTCAATAATAGTCAGAAAATGTCCTATGTCGAGGGACACCAAATATTGTCTTTGTTGCTGATCCATTGGGATTTTGTTGTTGCTGCGTGTGGAGTCGATCTAATCTACTCAATGCTAGTTTCCTTTGATCTTACGGTCTTGCATCTTTGCCCGGTCGGAATTTCTTGTGCTATTGCCAGTATCGTGAAAGATCGGGCCGACGAATGACTCGCATCTAGTCGAGTCCTTTTTATCAAGTGGTATTCAGAGCTAAGGTTGTTCACGGTACTGTGTTGATCAAGATGTCAACCTCGGTCAACAAGGGTGATGAGGTCGCTACTGATTCTGAGGAAATAGTACGTCCAGTGTATGCGGATGATATTCCACAAAATATTCAGGATGGTTTTGACCACACATGCAACTACATCAAGCAATGTCATGATGCGCTCGGCAAAAGGATAGATGTCATGATCACTCGGTTCAATGGTTTGGCAGACATCATCAATATGCCGGCAACGAATTCTGCACCACCACAGACTGCTCCAGCTGCTCCACTGCATTATGCACCACCAGCTCGCGACGGACATACCGGTGTGCATGCTCGCCGTTTGGCGGCACACCCTCATGTTGGAGAGGATGGTTTCGATGACGGTGTTGACCAGGCGGGGTACGCGCCACGAGCACGACACTATGAGCCTCATCCTGAAACTTCTGTTCATGGTGGAGTGCATGACCGAGTTGGTCAAGCTGTGCATGTGCCTTTGGATGATGGAATTGGGCGCATAAAAATTGCAATCCCTTCGTTCTTCGGCAAGTGCGAACCAGAAGGCTATTTGGAGTGGGAGATGCGTGTTGATCAAATATTTGATGCCCATCATTATAGCAAGGAGAAGAAAGTTCAGCTTGTTGGAATTGAGTTCACCGGTTACACGCTAATTTGGTGGAATCAAATTTGTCATTCAAGACATCGCCCGACGACTTGGCGAGGTATGAAAGAATTCATGAGGCGTCGTTTTGTTCCTGAACACTATAAAAGAGATATGTACAACAAGTTGCAGCAGCTCTCTCAAGGTAATATGAGTGTTGATGAATATTACAAGGAGATGCAAGTGCTTATGATACATACAGGGACAACGGAGGATCCAGAGGCGACCATGGCACGTTTCTTTAACGGGCTGAATATCGAGGTGCAGGATCGTGTTGAGATGGTGGTCTACTACAACATACAAGATCTTGTGCACCAAGCTGTGCGTGCGAAACAACAGATTAAGCGACGCCAAGTCAACACAGTTCCCGGTACCACTTTGAACACATGGCGACGCTCGCAGCATAAGAATGAGGATGTCGTTCCTAGCTCCAGGGCGACATCATCAAATCGCTCTCATAGTTCCGTGCAAAAGGATGCTTCAAAATCAGGACTTTTGATGGTTGATTTTAGTGCACAGTCGACCGGACGCACTAGTGACATATAGTGTTTCAAGTGTGGAGGAAGGGGACATATGAAGTGTGACTGTCCTAATGAGAAAAGAGTGTTGCTCACGAGAGATGGCTATGCATCCGCTAGTGATGAAGAGGCAGTTTCTGACACTTCTAGTGAAAAATCTAAGGATGCTAAAAATGTGGTTGCGAGTTTTGAAGCTGCTGAGTCATATCCTTCACTAATGGTGCAGCGAGTGCAAGAGGATCGCATTGAGGATAAGGGGCAATGTTGGAATATTTTTCAAACTCAATGCCAAATCAAAAACACCAATTGTAAGTTGATCATAGATGGAGGAAGCTACACCAATGCGGTCAACAAGGACTTGGTGGATGCCTTAGCATTGCCTACTTGGAAGCACCCACAACCACACTGCGTTGAAAGTTACTCACAAGGTGCGTCTTCATTTTTCTGTGGGCGATTATATTGATATGGTGATATGTGATGTTTTGCTAATGGATGCATGCCATTTGTTGTTGGGGAGGCCATGGCAATACGATCATCGAGCTACACACGATGGGAGGTCTAAAACTTATTATTTTTGGGACTCTGGAAGGCGACATATGTTACAGCTGATGTTCGCTAGTGCAATCAAGAACGATGTCTGTAAGATCCCTAAAGCTATCTTGAAGCCAAGGATGGCTTCATTTCAAGAGGGGCAGGATGATGTGACCATCTATGCCAGGACTACTGTCACTCATCCAAGAAATATTAAAGTTACACCGATGCATGAGAAGTTGACCGTGAAAGTTCCTGTCGGAGTAATGGGCCACGGGTAGGCTAACCCGACGCCCATAGCCTTTCAAGAAGTCGGGGCTGAACGCGCCCCTCAGGATGCCAAGGTAAAGAGCCGCTTTCTGGAAGCCGGCTGGAGAAATAGCCGGCTGCCCGTAGACGGTCGAGTCCAGAAGGCGAGGTCGAGACAAGCCGACTCCTACCAGGCGGCTTCCAGAGAAGCCGGCTCCGAGGAGTCGGCCCGCGGCCCCTTCAAAGCCCGTACCCACATCAAGGGGGACGGGACAGGGGATGGCTATAGTGCGGCCCATCCCCTGCCCTTCCTAAGGGCTGGCGCGGCCATAGTGCGCTGTACAACCGAGGAGCCCCGCCCGGCGCGGCATTGTTGCCATGCCAGCCCTGACATCATTACAGGCAGGCGGAGTCCTGCTCCCACGACGGCATGTCTGTACGGCCCAAGGACGACGGGCCCCACCAGTTAGCGAGAGTCCAGAAGACGGTGAAGAGCCCTACCAATCGGACCCGATGGGAGTCGACCCCTAGGAGTCGGCCTGCTCATCCCACGGGCCCCACGCGCCCTTAACCAGACATGACGGGGAGTGGCTACAGTAATCACCCGCCACGACGGCGGTGCTGTAGCCATGATCCTTCGACCAAGCCTGCATCATTAGAAGCGCGGCTACAGTGATCAGCAGCCGGCAAGGCCCCCAAGCGACGGGTACGGCCTGTCGGCTCCATACCAGACTAGTCGGCGGGGCCCCCCAATCAGCGGGCCCCAACAGTCGGCGGCTGAAGAGACTGATGGCTGGGCCTGCGCCTAGTCATATTACCCTTGTACCCCTGGGGGGTAGGCCTATATAAACCCCCCAGGGCACCCATGCAAAGGGTTCGGACCCATTAGAACTAGACCAGAGATATAGGAAGGAGAAAGCTAGCCTTGCCTTCTCCTACCTCCAGCATATAGCTCGAGGAGCACCCTTGTACTCACCTTTGCCTTAGTGATCATGCGGAGACCCTGCAGAGCAGGACTAGGGGTGTTATCTCCTAGGGGAGCCCCGAACCTGGGTAAAGTACGCCGGCGTTCGTGTCTACGCCTAATCCCGCTTTCGGGCATCGGCGGTGTTCTACTCGCTCCCACCATGATAAGACATCCTTTGGCATATGTCGCACCCAACCCCCGACATTTGGCACCCACCGTGGGGCAAGGTGCACCGTCGTCTGGAGACCTGTTCTGGACGGGAACCCTTTTTCTCCCTGGCGAGCGCAGCCAGCCCGGCAAGCCAGACGGAGTCTGCGCCGACGCGCTGCTTGGCATGGAAATCGCCTGCGCGGCCAGATGCCTCGCCGATCTTGTCGGCGAGGTCCGCCTCTCCGACGAGCCCGCATCAGACGTGGGCACAGGCGGCCCCGAGAACCTCCTCGCGGGCCTCCTCGACCAACTCCACGTCGCCAGCGAGCCTGCTGTGGACTTGGAGTCCGTAGGCTCCACCGACCCGATGCTGGTCGACTCCAACACCGCGTCGCTCGACACGTTCCCCACCAATGTGGTGGTCTACGACGAGCCGCTCCCTCGCGCAGAGAGCGGTGGAAGCACCGTCATGGAGGTACTTGTCATCGGTCACGGCGAGCACTCCGACAGAGGTGCTCGCGACCCGCTTGATGCGGCACTACAAGACCTGACCGCGCCCATTCCCGAAGACGCCGACGCCGAGACGCTGGAGGCGCGCCGCCTTTAGCTTGTCAAAGGCGCCAAGAAGCTGGTCAGCATGAGACGCCTGTCGGAGGCCTATCAGCGCGAGATGGACCACGCTGTGGGTGGCACGCCGGCTCCCGCCGGGCCCAGCCGCCTTGGCGTAGTCCAGCAGCGTGGCGTGGCCATCGCCAACCTGTTCGGGGCAGATCGCCCCGTCTACGCCACGCTGGCGGAAAACATCCGAGCTGCCCAAGCGGCAGCAAACGAGCTGGACAAGTTCGAGGGCGAGGAGCGTCGCCTGATGGCGGAGCGCGTTCAGCGGCTCCTCGACGCCGCTGCCAAGCAGAACGAGGCCGGATGCCGCACCGACGCGCTACGTCGGCAGAATGACGACCTGCATCCCCGCCGAGACCAAGGTGCAACATCTCAGACGCCGACTGGTGGCGTCCATGGAAGAAAAGACAAGGAGCCAGCTGCTAGCCGCAGTCGGACTCGTGTCACCATAGAGCGCGACCAAGACGGCCGCCCAAGAGCAGTGGAACGACGGGACGACTGTCCGCCTCCTCCCCCTCGCAGGGAAAGGTGAGTCTCCCCGCCTCCTGTTGACCACCCGACACTCGGCGACCGCCTTGGCCGCCGAGAGGGAGTCGGAGAGAATGATGCCCGCCACCGGATCGACCATCTCCACCGATCCCTGACGCTTGAAGAAGAAGATGAGTTGGGTCCGCCGTGTTTCGGCCCCCACATTCGAGACGAGCCTTTCCCCGAGGGTTCACGCTCCCAAGAGACACGGCCAAATACACTGGCTCTGTGAAGCCGGAAGATTGGCTGGTTGACTACTCCACAGCCGTCAGCATAGCAAACGGCAACAAGCGTGTTGCCGTGAAGTATGTTCCGCTCATGCTCCAGGACACGGCCCAGACTTGGCTGAACAGCTTGAAGCCCCACAGCATCAACAGTTGGGTCGACTTCACCGATGCCTTCGTCCGCAACTTCACCAGCACGTACAAGCGGCCTCCCAAACCTCGCCAGCTTTCCTTGTGCGTGCAAGGCTCCAACGAGTCAACTCGCGACTACCTCACGCGTTGGGCCGAGCTCCGTAACTTCTGCGAGGGCGTGCACGAGGTGCAGGCCATCGAATACTTCACCGCCGGGTGCCGAGAGGGCACCCTCCTCAAGCACAAGCTCCTCTGCGACGAGCCAGAGACCCTCGACGAGCTGCTGATCATAGCAGACAAATATGCCATGGCCGACTCCTCCATGAAGGCGGAAATCCAAGTTAGTGCGACTGGTAAGGTGGCTCCTCAGGCTCCTCGAACCCCGGCTGGAGACGCCAGTCGGCGTCAACAACAAAACGACCACAAGCGCAAGGCCACGCAGCCGGCTTCCACCAGCCAGCAGGTGGCAACAGTCGAAGACCAGCAGCCGGAAGGGCCGCCTCTGCCCAAACGACAGAAGGGCGGCAAGCCCAACTGGTTGCCGGCTTTCTCATATGAGCAGACTTTGGATGCTCCTTGCAAATTCCATAGTGGTGCAAAGCTGTCCAACCACACCACTCGGAAGTGCCACTAGCTCACCAGGATCGTCAAGGGAGATGGCCTCATGCCTCCCCCGCCTGCTGGGCAGCCGCCTCCTCCCCCGCCCCAGCAGCCGGTGGTCAGACCAGTCGGCGCAATACAAGACGAATACCCAGGAGAGCATGGAGCCTATGTCATCTTCACCAGTGTGGTCAATGATCTACGCAGCAGGCGGCTGCAGCAACAAGAAGTAAATGCGGTAGCATCAGAAACCCCAGAGTTCATGCATTGGTCTGAAAAGCCCATCAGCTGGAGCAGAGCTGACTACCCGGAGGTGATGCCTAAGCCCGGCTCCTATGCCCTGATTTTGGACGCCACCTTTGCCATGGACAAGCGAGCAGCTCGCTTCTCCTGAGTCCTGATAGACGGCGGCAGCAGCATTAACATCCTATACAAGGATACCATGGAGAAATTAGGAATCAAACAGAGGCAACTTCAGCCCAGCCGGACAGTATTCCATGGCATAGTTCCTGGCCTTTCCTACTCACCAATCGGCAAGATTCTGATAGACGTCCTCTTTGGAGACAAAGATCATTTCCGCCGAGAGTCAGTATGGTTTGAAGTGGTGGACCTTGAGAGCCCATACCATGTGTTACTTGGCCGGCCTGCCCTGGCCAAGTTCATGGTTGTCCCCCACTATGCCTACCTCAAGATGAAGATGCCGAGTTCCAAGGGGATTCTGACCATAGCTGGCGACTACAAGAAGTCGTCCGCCTGTGCAGCAGAGAGCAGTCGATTGGCTGAGTCCCTCGTGATCACAGCTAAGAAGCGGCTCCTTGACCAGGTTGTGGCGATGGCAAGCAAGCAGCCAGAGATGTCGCCCGATCCCAAGGAGTCAGAAGTTGAGGGCTCGTTCAAGCCGGCCAAAGAAACAAAGAAGATACCTTTGGACCCAGAGCACCCGAAGAGGTACGCTGTCATAGGTACAAACCTCGACAGCAAATAGGAAGGCGAGCTCGTCGATTTCCTCCGTGAGAATCGGGACATCTTCGCATGGTCCCCAAAAGACATGCGAGGTGTCCCGACGGATTTCACCAAGCACAAATTACATGTCCGGTCTGATGCCAAGCCAGTCAGGCAGCCCTTGCACCGCCTGTCAAAAGAGAAGAGAAGAGAAGAGAAGAGTCGTCGGAGAAGAAATTGCCCGGCTGCTGGCAGCCGGCTTCATCATGGAGGTGTTCTTTCCAGAGTGGTTGACCAACCCGGTCCTTGTGCTGAAGAAGAACAAGCAGTGGCGTATGTGTATTGATTACACCAGCCTCAACAAAGCATGCCCCAAGGACCTGTTTGCTTTACCAAGAATCGACCAAGTAATAGACTCCACAGCCGGATGCGAGCTGTTGAGTTTTTTGGATGCATATTCAGGATACCACCAGATCAAGTTGAACCCGGCTGACAGACTGAAGACCGCCTTCATCATGCCATTTGGAGCCTTCTGCTACTTGACTATGACGTTCGGCTTGAGGAATGTCGGCGCCACCTTTCAACGTTGCATGTAGAAGTGCCTCCTCAAGCAACTCGGCAGAAACGTCCACGTTTACATGGACGATGTGGTGGTGAAGACGGAGAAGCGTGGAACGCTGCTAGAAGACCTCAAGGAGACCTTTGAGAACTTGCGCCGATTTCAAATCAAGCTCAACCCAGAGAAATGCGTCTTCGGAGTACCAGCCGGCCAGCTTCTTGGCTTCCTGGTCTCCGAACGCAGCATAGAATGCAACCCTGTGAAGATCAAGGCCATTGAAAGGATGGAAGTACCCAGCCGACTGCTGGACGTCCAGAAGTTCACCGGCTATTTGGCATCCATCAGCCGATTCATCAGTCGGCTGGGCGAGAAGGCTCTCCCCCTATACCAACTCATGAAGAAGACCACTTTTTTCGAGTGGAACCACAAGGCTGACGAAGCTTTTCTCCAGTTGAAGAAGATGTTGACTACTCCACCTGTCCTGGCGGCTCCGACTCCTAAGGAGCCCATGCTCCTATACATCGCCGCCACCAGCCGAGTGGTCAGCACAGTCATCGTGGTAGAGCGCAAGGAGGAAGGGAAAGCCCTACCAGTCCAGAGACCGGTATATTATTTGAGTGAAGTACTGTCGACCTCCAAGCAAAACTACCCGCACTACCAGAAGATGTGCTACGGCATGCACTTTGCCCCCAAAAAATTGAAACCATACTTTCAAGAGCATCCAATCACTGTGGTCTACATAGCTCCACTGGCCGAGATCATTGGAAGCCGAGATGCTTCGGGCCGAGTGGCCAAATGGGCCATAGATCTGGCCCCCTACAGCATCTACTACCAGCCTCGCACCGCCATCAAGTCACAAGCGCTCGCCGACTTCCTCGTCGACTGGGCCGAGACCCAGTACTTGCCGCCAGTGCCCGACTCCACCCATTGGCGGATGCATTTTGACGCTCCAAAATGTGCACCGTCTTGGGAGCCAGCATCGTCCTCACCTCTCCCAAAGGCGACAAGCTCAAATATGTGCTGCAAATCCACTTTGCCGCCTCCAACAACATCGCCGAATATGAGGCACTGATTCACGGGCTCCGGCTTGCCAAAGAGGTCGGCATTCGCCGGATCCTGTGCTATGGGGACTCCGACTTGGTGGTCCAGCAGTCGTCAGGCGACTGGGATGCCAAAGATGCAAACATGGCGAGCTACCGCTTCCTCGTACAGCAACTCAGTGGATATTTTGAGGGATGCGAGTTTCTCCATGTGCCAAGAAATGACAACGACCAATCAGACGCCCTGGCACGAATCGGCTCCACCCGTCAAGCAATACCAACCGGCGTCGCCCTTCAGCGCCTTCTCAAACCGTCTGTCAAGCCATCACCAGAGTCAGATTCTATCTTCGTGCCGGCTCCTCCTGAAGCAGTCGGATCCGACTTGAGAGCTCAATCAGCCGGCACGGGAGTTCTGACGGACGGCCCGGGGGTCGCAGCAGTCGCACACGGCCTGGGGACTTCAGAACCCGGCCTGGGGACTGCAGCGACTAGCCCGGGGACTTCAGAACTCGGCCCGAGGACTGCGCCAATCGGCCTGGGGACTTCATCGACACAGCAAGCGGCTGCCGACTCCAACCCGCCGCCTCCCGGCCCAGCCGCCCTTGTCCAAGTTGCAGTCCTGATAGTTGCAGAAGTCGCAGCACCTTATGGGCCCAACCCATCCTCAATTTTTTGGTGAACAAAGAGCTACCAACTGATGAGATCTCAGTCCGGCAAGTGCAACGTTGGGCAACAGCCTACACCATTGTCAACAGAGAGCTCATGAGGCGCAGTGTCACTGGTGTCTACCAGCGCTGCATGGAGCCGGAGCAAGGCCAAGCGATTCTCAAAGACATCCATCAAGGCGAGTGTGGCCACCACGCGGCTTCAAGAGCACTCGTCGCCAAAGCCTTCTGCCATGGTTTCTTCTGGTCGACTGCTCTTGAAGACGCCAAGGAATTGGTCCAAAAATGCAAAGGGTGCCAGAAGTTTCGTTCCAAGCCACATCAGCCGGCTTCTGCGCTCAAGACTATTCCCATTGCCTGGCCCTTTGCTGTCTGGGGCCTGGACATGGTGGGACCATTCAAAACAGCGTGATGAGGCATGACCCATCTGCTTGTCACGATGGACAAGTTCACCAAGTGGATAGAGGCCAAACCAATCAAGAAGCTGAACGGTCCGACTGCTGTGACTTTCATCTCTAACATCACCATCAGATACGGCATACCGCACATTATGATCACCGACAACGGCACAACTTTGCCAAAGGCGCCTTGGTCCATTTCTGCGTGACGCTGGGCATCAGACTAGACTTAGCGTCCGTTGCCCATCCGCAGTCAAACGAACAAGTAGAGCGAGCAAACGGCCTCATCTTGTCCGGCATCAAGCCTCGACTGGTCGAGCCTCTGGAGCGTTCGGCCGACTGTTGGCTCGACGAGCTGCCGGCCGTCCTCTGGAGCTTGCGCACAACTCCAAACAAGTCAACCGGCTTCACGCCCTTCTTCCTCGTCTACGGTGCCGAAGTCGTCATCCCAACGGACATAGAGTTCGACTCCCCTCGAGTCACCATGTACACCGAAGAGGAGGCAGAAGAAGCACGTCAAGATGGCGTTGATCTGCTAGAAGAGGGCCGGCTGTTGGCACTCAGTCGGTCCAGCATCTACCAGCAGAGCCTGCGCTGATATTATAAACGGAAGGTCAAGTCGAGATCTTTCCAAGAGGGAGACCTTGTGCTCCGGCTGATCCAGCGAATAGCCGGTCAGCACAAGCTCTCAGCGCCTTGGGAAGGCCCCTTCATCGTCAGCAAAGTGCTAGGCAACGACTCCTACTACCTGATCGACGCTCAGAAGCCTCGAGCACGCAAGAGGGATGACTCCGGCAAGGAGACGGAACGGCCGTGCAACGCAAACCTCCTCCGAAGATTTTACAGTTAAAGCAGTATGTACCACGCTACCTTTTGTATTAAGTACGAAGACTCTAGGTCCCCCGAGACAAGCTCGGGGACTGCCCTCTTTTATCTATATGATAAGAATTATGCCCATAAGTATGTTATTTTTTATGCCGCTTGGGACCGGGTCCGACTAGTCGGCCCGGGGACTTGCCGCCTTGCACTACGAAATGCTTCCTGCAACCGGACAAGTAATGTGTGGCACCTAAGCCGTCTCCTGCCAGAAGCCGCAGCTCGCAGAGCGACTGGACGGTGGGCAGGAGTAAGGTAGAAAGGGTGCCCATATGAAAAATGGCTAAGGACACAAGCATGGGCATAGTTTAAGCCGGCTTCCCGCCTCTTACGACCGACTGTTGAGCAGCCGGCTCGCCATGTTCTACTTAACTTGCCAAAGAACTCTAAACGGCTAAGTACTTGCCTTCCCCAAAGAAGCTAAGTACTTGATCCAGCAACAGTCCGCAGAGCGGCTGTCTGACTGGCAAGACGACAACCAAGGGAAGGCGGCAAAGGAAAAAAACCCAAAGTGCAACAGGCAAGAAGAGATAGAACTCGGAATGTATTTACATAGCAAAGGCCTTTAGCCAATCTTCAAACAGAAGTTCAAGATACACCCGGCGGGTGAAATTGTGCAAAATTAACAAAGTTCATCGAGACCGATAAGCAGGTATAAACAAAGGTAAAGTGGCAGCCTAGGAAGCAGCAGGCGGGCTTGGTGGAACGGTGGAATCGGAGGCGCCGGCTGGTGGAGTGGCCGGCTAGGAAGTCTCCGCTTGGTCGCCTCCAGTGGTAGGCGGCTCGGTTGGGCGTGGCTCATTGTTGGAGGCGCGGTCGAGCTGAGGCTAGCCGTTCGCTCCGACCTCCGGCGCCTCCCCTTCGCCTTCCTCCTCTGCCCCGCCTTCTTCTTCGCCACTGGAGTCGATCACCTCCGCTGAATCCTCGCCGTCAGCCGGATTCATCCCGAACCATTCCGGCGGCGCCTCATCGCCATTCTCAGACCGCTCCGGGACAAAGACGCTGGTGTCGGTGTACTCGGCGATCGACGCCGCGCGCTTGATGAGGTCATATTCCACAACCACCAACTCTGCCTGAGCTTCTAGCCGGAACATGGCTAGCTGGGCTAGACTCAGCCCAGGATACCATGCCTTGACGAACTCTAAGGCCCGGCGCGCTCCAGCCCGGGCCAAAGAGCCCTTCCAGGCCTTAAGACGGCCAGCCGCTAACTCCACCCAGTCGGCAGTCCGACTTAGGGTGCGTGGTGCCTGCATGCCCGGCCACAGGGCGACGATCGCCTGGGCGCCGACACATTGAAGCCGGCGCAGCATCCGGTGAGCTGGCCGAAGACGAGCCTCAATGCTCAGGATCTGCTCGTTAAGGGTTCGGGGGGCATCTCCGGCGATCTTCGCGCCATCCTCCCTCCGCCCTTCACGATCAGCCTCGATGGCCTGGTTGGTGGCGTCCGAGTGGCCAGGGAAGAAGTCTGCCAGGACAGGAAGGCAAAGAGCCAAATTAAAGATTAGAAGCCGGCTCGACCAATAGCCGGCAGCTCAAAGAAGGAAAGTGAGGAGAGGCTCACCGTCGACGAGATCCACGATCTCATGGAAGCCGGAGGCCAGCATTGCCTCCTTGTCGGTCCAGGAGGAGCGCTCGGACGCGAATTCGGCAAGGAGGGCGGTCTCCTTGTCCTCCGCCTCTTTCTGGGCCTTCTTGAGCAGCTCCTTCTGTTTCGCCAGCTGCGTGACCAGCCGGTTGCGCTCCTCAACCAGCTGGCCGCACTCCTCCTCCTTGGTGCGCAAGGCAGTGTTGGCCTCACCCAGCTGCTGCTGCAGGGCGGCATTGGCCTCTGTAGAAGAAAGAAGAGAACAAGGTGTTAGTCACCAACAAGGAAGAATAGTCGCCGAGGAGATCCGGCCCGACTGCTCGGCAGTCGGCCCGAATCTCAGGACTACAACCCGCGGGTGCGCCAGCGCGCCCCCGCAGAGAAGGAAGAGGACTCACTCCGGCTTTCTGACAAGTCGGCGGTCCGCTTGGCCAGCTCCTCGACGTTGGCATTGAAGGTGGTCACGCGAAGATTGTGGTAGTCCTGTGACAAAATTTCAGACAAGTGTTAGTACTTGGAACTCGCCGATCAGAGTTCCGAGCCGCCTGCTCAGCAGCCGGCCCGAAACTCGGGGACTACACCCAGTGGGTGCGCTGGCACGCCCCCACTGAGAAGAACAAAAAATAGAGACAAAGAAGAAGGGAACGTACCCGGATGGCTTCTCGCGATGCCAGATACGCCTTGGTGCAGTTCTTGATGGCATCGCCCTCGGCTCGGATCTTGGCTTGGACGTCCAGAAGCACCCGGTTCAATGGGTCCGTCCCGCCTCCCCGCACCCACCCAGTGGGCGCGGTGCTTGTCGCCTCGGTGTCCGGGATCATGGAGCTCGTGGCGCCGATCTCCAGAGGGCGCGGCGCCGAAGCCGCCTTCGCGAGACGGCGACGCGTCGGCGTGCCGACCTGGAGAACTAGGCCCGCCACCACCTCATCTTCAGTCGGCGGCACCGGCGGGTCTACCAGCTGCTCGCCTTGCGCGCTCCTAGATGTTGGCGGTGGCGGCACGATCACGTCCGGCATGGCGGTGTCGCCGCCATCCCTCTCCATGACCGGGTTCTCGCCGCCGGCCTCCCCAGTCTGCGTCGTGAACTCCGAGGGTGGCGGCGTGGAGTTCAGAGGAATAACAAAAACCGCCGACTGTTGGTGCGCGGCTTCTTCAGCTCGCTTCTTCACCGCGTCGGTGGCCTCGGCCTCCGCTAGTCTCTTCTTGGCGGCGACCTCCGCCTTCTTCAGGCAGGTGGCTTCCTGCTCTTCACGCACCTCTCGTGCGTTCCGCTCTGTCGCCTCCCGGAGGTCGGCGGCAGGGCCAATCCGCCGAGTGGTGGCGGAAGTCTCCGCCGACCCCACAATGGAGGCGGCAGCGACCTTGTCAAGAGAGAGGGGAGCCCTGGACCCAAGGGCGACAAGCAAGCAAACTCAGACAAGATCAACGAAAGAAAAAATGAAAGCGCAAGAAAGGTAGCACTTACGTGGAGACCAGCAGCGGCTTCTTCACTTCCTTGCAGAAGCGGTGGGCCTTTGCGGCCGCCTCGTCCCGCTTGGTCGCCGCGGCCGAGCCCTTGGGCTTCTTCGGCCGGCTGCTGAACATGCTCGGCACGGCCCTGCGCTTCTTCGCGTCGCCTTGGGCGTCCGGCGCAGTAGAAGAGCTCGCGCCGGGCTAGCCGGCTCCTGGCTGGTGGCATGGGGCGACCTCCTCCGCATCATCGTCAGGCCAGTCCTCGAAACTGGCCCCAAGCCTCGGGCCGCCCACTTCACCACTTCCTCCCTCGGCGTCGTCCTCCAAGGCCGCCGCCCCCAAGTCGGGGTCGTCGACGTCGCTCTCCGCCCGATCGGGGAGGAATTCGCGGGCCGGCCCCACGATGCCGGCTGCCGGATGGAGGAGGGGGTTCTGACCAAAGCCGATTGGTCAGATTGGACAAGACGGACTCGGCGGCAAAGGAGTCAAAGAAAAAGGAAAAGAAACAACTCACCATGGGCGGAGGGTTGGCGCGTGAATACGGCTCCTTGCCGAACTGCCACTCTCCCGTGAGCTCGCAGTTCGCAAGGTAGTTCACCATGTGGGCTACCTCCGCGTGAGGCATCTCCTTGGTGCACAGACGACTCGAGTCCCGATGCCCGCTCATCTGGCAAATCATGTGGGGCGACTTTGGAGTGGGACCACTCGGCGTGCCATGAAGGCGGCCAGCAAATCCGGCCCGGTCAGGCCCTCCGACTACGTCAGCACATGGAGTCGCACGATGGCACTGGCTCCTATGGGCGTCAGCATCCTGGCCCGATACGACCAGTTGGGCTGCCTCCCGACTGGCGGGTCGGCCACGTAGGCCGGCAGATTGACCCAGTCGCCCTCCGCGAAGACGCTCTTCAGGTAGAAGTATGACCGCTGCCACATCTTTACCGACTTTATCAGCCGGATGGGGGAAACAGGTTGTCGGCCCCCGACCTCCGTACGGCGACGAACGCGCTGCACTGAGCCGGCACGCCTGCGGCTTGGGTGCCGAGCTTGGAGTACAAGAACTCCCCGCAGAGCTTGATGGTGGGGAGAACGCCGAGGAAGCCTTCGCACAAGGCGGCGAAGGCGGACAGCAGCGCCACCGTGTTGGGGGTGAGGTGGTGCGGCTGGAGACCGTAGAATTCGAGAAAGGCACGGAAGAAGCCGCTCGCTGAAAGGCCAAGGCCGCGTAGGCAGTGCGAGCGAAAGACGACCCGCTCGCCCTCCTCCGGCGCCGGCGAGATTTCCTTCTTCGGCGCGAGGCGGACCCTCACGAAGTCCTTGCCAGGCAGCCGCCGTGTCATGCGGAGGAAATCTATTTGATCATCGTGGACCTCCGAACCGTCCCAGGTGCCGGAGTGCACCCCGGGGGGCATGGCGGCGGAAGAAGAGCTCATCGAGAACGGATCATCGTGGCGCTCAGCGTATCTTGGGGCGCGGCGACGAGAGGAAGAAGAGGAGGAAGCAGTGAGGAGGAGGGGCGCGCGTGCTCTGCCGCTCCCCCTCCTCCACCTACTTATAGACCGGTGGGCTGCGAAGCCGAGGGGGCGGGTGTGGCATTTACTGCGCCCACTACCCCACGCCCCCACGTTTATCACGCAAAGTTACTGCGTGCAGTAACTCCGCGGGAATCTCAACCGTCCACCCCGGCCGCAGCGGATCCGCTCGCGTGCCGAGGCGTGGTAGTGGCAGGCCCCGCCTGTAGGCATGTCCCGTCACGTGCGTGGGTGGGAAGACTGGCCCGGCCGCTCGTCGCCATGTGACAGGCCCGAAACGGGCGGCGGCCTGGAAGCTTAGCTAGCACGCCACTTGGATCCCGCCGAGGCATTCAAAATTTTTGGACAAGTCAGATTGGGCGAGTCCGACTCCTGCCAGTCGGCCCGGCCGAAGTCGAAAGAAGCTTCGCCTCAAGCACTCGGAGAAAGGAAACTGCTGAGGCTCCTCGACCAGTCGCCCGCGGTGCCTCACCAGCTTCGGGGACTACTGTCGGAGTAATGGGCCACGGGTAGGCTAACCCGACGCCCATAGCCTTTCGAGAAGTCGGGGCTGACCGCGCCCCTCAGGATGCCAAGGTAAAGAGCCACCTTCTGGAAGCCGGCTGGAGAAATAGCCGGCTTCCCGTAGACGGCCGAGTCCAGAAGGCGAGGTCGAGACAAGCCGACTCTTGCCAGGCGGCTTCCAGAGAAGCCGACTCTGAGGAGTCGGCCCGCGGCCCCTTCGAAGCCTGTACCCACATCAAGGGGGACGGGACAGGGGATGGCTACTGTGCGGCCCATCCCCTCCCCTTCCTAGGGGCTGGCGCAGCCACAGTGCGTTGTACCAACAAGGAGTCCCGCCCGGCGCGGCACTGTTGCCATGCCAGCCCTGACATCATTACAGGCAGGCAGAGTCCTGCTCCCACGACGGCCTGTCTGTACGGCCCAAGGACGACATGCCCTACCAGTCAGTGAGAGTCCAGAAGACGGTGAAGAGCCCTACCAATCGGACCCGATGGGAGTCGGCCCCTAGGAGTCGGCCTGCTCATCCCACGGGCCCCACGCGCCCTTAACCAGACATGACGGGGAGTGGCTACAGTAATCGCCCGCCATGACGGCGGTGTTGTAGCCATGATCCTTCGACCAAGCCCGCGTCATTAGAAGCGTGGCTACAATGATCAGCAGCCGGCAAGGCCCCCAAGCGGCGGGTACAGCCTGTCGGCTCCGTACCAGACCAGTCAGCGGGGGCCCCCAATCGGCGGGCCCCAGCAGTCGGCGGAGAAGTCGGCGGCCGAAGAGACTGACGGCTGGGCCTCCGCCCAGTCATATTACCCTTGTACCCCTGGGGGTAGGCCTATATAAAACCCCCAGGGCACCCAAGCAAAGGGTTCAGACCCATTAGAACTAGACCAGAGATATAGGAAGGAGAAAGCTAGCCTTGCCTTCTCCTACCTCCAGCATACAGCTCGAGGAGCACCCTTGTACTCACTTTGCCTTAGTGATCATGCGGAGACCCCGCAGAGCAGGACTAGGGGTGTTATCTCCTAAGAGAGCCCCGAACCTGCGTAAAGTACGCCGGCGTTCGTGTCTATGCCTAATCCCGCTTCCGGGCGCCGGTGACGTTCTACTCGCTCCCACCATGATAAGCCATCCTTTGGCATATGTCGCACCCAACCCCCGACAGTTCCAAAAGGGAAAGAAGCTGGTATTTTAGGAGCTTTTTCATATATACAGATTGGTTCTATGATACTTCAGATTCCTCCACCGCAAGATGAAGTTTTGTTTCATCGTGAGTTCAATAATAGTCAGAAAACGTCCTATGTCGAGGGACACCAAATATTATCTTCGTTGCTGATCCATTGGGATTTTGTTGCTGCTGCGTGTGGAGTTGATCTAATCTACTCAACACTAGTTTCCTTTGATCTTACAGTCTTGCATCTTTGCTCGATCGGAATTTCTTGTGCTATTGCCAGTATCGTGAAAGATCGGGCCGACGAATGACTCGCATCTAGTCAAGTCCTTTATCATTTTGAGTGGTTCTTCAACCATTGGTGTAGTAGGTAAAACTAATTTTTTTTGATATTTTGCATTTCCTACCCATAATAAAGATAGAAAACAAGAGCACAAAATAAAAACTACTCAATGATAAAGCAAACAAGCACACACGAGAATATTCACCCCATGCTATAACTCCCCGGCAACTGCGCCAGAAAAAGGTCTTGATAACCCACAAGTATAGGGGATCAATTGTAGCCTCTTTCGATAAGTAAGAGTGTCGAACCCAACGAGGAGCTAAAGGTAGAACAAATATTCCCTCAAGTTCTATCGACCACCGATACAACTCTACGCACGCTTAATGTTCGCTTTACCTAGAACAAGTATAAAACTAGAAGCACTTTGTAGGTGTTGTAGGCTAGGTTTGCAAAATAATAAAGAGCACGTACATAAAAAGTAGGCGCTGTATAGATAAAAACACAACTAAGTTAGTTTTAGTAGAGAGCTTGTTGTCATGCAACACTACAAAAAAAGACAGATCCGTGACATTTTGGGCCGAACATATTTTTTCTGTCATACATATAACACTTCTATGACGATAATTGTGACAAAACCCAGTTTCATCATAGATGTGGTGGGCTCCTACTTCTATGACAAAAAATCATGACAAAAAATGGGCTTTTCGTCCTGGGCGGGCCGAAGACGCAGCTGCATAACATTCCTTGGGCCGTCCATGACGGAAAAAACCGTGGTAGAAGCGAGGGGGGGGGGAATTTCGGAGAGTTCCCGGTTACGGTGGGAGGTCGGGGGCCGAGCGATGCGTACTTTTCTCGTACATGTATGCGCGTGTGTGCGAGGCGTTGGCTCTAACTGAACCCGAGCAAAGCGTTGGGCTCTAACTGAACCCGAGCGATTGCACTGCAGGCTACGCGTTACTGAACCTGAGCGGTCGATCAATGGCTGTTAACTGAACCCGATCGAGCGATTCCTTCGCTATTGCTGCTAACTAAAGCCAATCGATGCTACCTCTGGATGAACAGTGAGCGTTGCGGGGGGTTTGGATGAACAGTTCCTGGTGGGGGTGGATGAACAGGACCCCGTGGTGTTGCCTCTGGATGAACATGACCCCGATCGATCGAGCCGGTTGGGGCTGGATGAACAGGACCCCGTGGAGGGCTGGATGAACAAGACCACCCCATGGAGGGCAGGATGAACAGTAGACGGTGGAGGGAAGGATGAACAGTAGCCCGTGGAGGGGTGGTTGAACAGGAGCCCGTCGAGAGGGCTGGCTGAACAGTAGCCGGTGGAGTAGCGCGCGGTGGAGGCTGGATGAACAGGAGCCCGTGGATGAACAGTCGTAGGTGGAGGCTGGAGGAGGTCGACGGTGGATGAACAGTAGCTCGTGGAGGCTGGAGGGGGTCGACGGTGGAGATGAACAGTATCCCGTGGAGTCCCGTTTTGCGGTACGCCACACACCTCCCGATGAGTAGGACCCCCGTTTCGACCGTAGCGCTCCAACACAAGTCCGTTTCCTCCGTTTTGCGGTACGCCACACCCCTCCCGATGAACAGGACCCCCGTTTCGATCGTAGGAGGTCCGTTTCCTCCGTTTTGTGGTACGCCAGACCCCTCCCGATGAACAGGATCCTGTTTCGAACGTGGCCGATCGAACACAAGGTTGTTTCCTCCGTTCTATGGTACGCCAGGCCTCGTTTCCATCGCCTGTTCCGTCCAAGCCCTCCCGATGAACACGACACATTCTGTTGCCTCCCCATGAACACGATGCATTCCGTTGCCTCCCCATGAACATGACGACGACGTTGTTTCTCCGTTCCGACCCAGCCATGTACACGAGCTCTGGCCGTACGTACGCGCGAGTAGGCGTTCGAGACCCCGTCCGTATGTACACATACGTGGCCGTATTTTCTTTCTTGCACCCTGGCCGCTGTACGTACGTGTACATGCTACGTGCGTGCCTCTACTACGACACGTGCGCTCCTCTACATCCACCAGTATATATGTACGTACACGTTCGCGACCAGAATGACAACGCTACGTACGCTTCGACCAGGTGGGTCCCGACTGTCAGGCACTTCCTTGCGTGCGAAGATGTAGCTGGTGGGTCCCAGTAGTCAGGGGCAAACGTTTTTTTTGTGAAATACGGTGGCCCGTCCGGTGGGTCCCCGCTGTCAGGTGGAAGAATAATTATTTTGCACGTAATAAGGAGGCACTTCCTTGCTACGGCCGTGGACCCAGCTGTCAACCTCTCCACGTACAGTCCACGTCCGATGGAAGCCGTTCCTTGACCATGTTGACCACGCCGCGCCGAGAGCACCAGGGCGGTGGACGACGGCGAGGCCTAGGAAGGGACGGCGTGGAGCCGGGGAAGACGCGGCAATGGATGCCCACGCGTAGAGGAGTATGAGGGTTCACTGGTTCACTGCGGTGTGAGGCTGCCGTCGCCGCAGAATAACAGGGGGTGTGGGTGAGTAGAGGGATGGCCTGGCCAGCGGTGGGAGTAGTAGGGGGCGGTGAGGCCTCCGCCGCATCGCAGCCGGCCACGGGAGGCAGGAGCACGAGACACGACCGGCGCTGGTTTGGGCGGCTGGAGCAAGAAGACCAGAGGTTGAAGAAGCACTACGGCCATTGGATGGACATCGTACGGTCACTGGAGCTATAATCGTGCATATTGACTAAGTTGACAAAGCCCTCCGTCCCCGTCAACTTAGTAGGCCCGTAAGTCAGCCTCCCACCAAGGTGGGTCCAAGCTAGCAGGGGGTATTCATTTTTTTGTGCGTAATAAGGAGGCACTTCCGGTGGGTCCGAGTTGACAGCAGGGGGAACGTTTTTTTCGCGAAATACAGTGGCCCGTCGGGTGGGTCCCAACAGTCAGGGGCAAATGTTTTTTTGCGATATACCGGTGGGCGTCCGGTGGGTCCCTGCTGTCAGGTGGAGGAATAATTATTTTCCGCATAATAAGGAGGCACTTCCTTGCGGCTGCCGTGGACCCAGCTGTCAGCCTCTCCACGTACAGTATTCTTCCGATGGAATTTGGTCGTTGACCACATTGACCACGCCGCGCCGACAGCACCACGGCGGTGGACGACGGAGAGGCCTAGGAAGGGGACGACACGGAGCCAGGGAAGACGCAGCAGTGGATGCCCACGCGGAGAGGAGTACGAGGGTTCACTGGTTCGGCTGCGCTACCGTCGCCGCAGAATAACAGGGGGTGTGGGTGAGTGGAGTGGAGGGATGGCCTGGCCAGCGGTGGGAGTAGTATGGGGGCGGTGAGGCCTCCGCGGCAGCACAGCCGGCCACGGGAGGCAGGAGCAGGTGGCACGACCGGCACTGCTTTGGGCGGCTGGAGCAAGAAGACCAGAGGTTGAAGAAGCACTACGGCCGTTGGATGGACATCGTACGGTCAGTCGAGCTAGAATCGTGCATATTGACTAAGTTGACAAAGCCCTTCGTCCCCGTCAACTTAGTAGGCCCACTATACTGGGTCCCAGCTAGCAGGGGGAGTATTCATTTTTTTGTGCGTAATAAGGAGGCACTTCCTTGCGTGCGAAGATATAGCTGGTGGGTCCGAGCTGTCAGCGGCGGTAACATTTTTTTTCACGAAATACAGAGGCCGTTTCGGTGGGTCCCAGATGTCAGGTGGAGGAAATCATTATTTTTGCGCGTAATAAGGAGGCATTTCCTTGCGTGCGGCCGTGGACCCAGCTGTCAGCCTCTCCACGTACAGTCCACTTCAGATGCATGTCGGTCATTGACCACGCTAACCACGCCACGCCAAGAGCACCAGGGCGGATATTGGATATACTCTTGATGATCTTAAGGGCATTAGTCCCACTCTATGCCAACATAAAATAAATTTGGAAGCAGATGCCAAACCAGTTCGTGATCCTCAACGACGTCTGAATCCTAAAATGAAAGAAGTGGTAAGAAAAGAAATGCTAAAGGTTCTGGAGGCAGGTATAATCTACCCCGTTGCTGATAGTGAGTGGGTAAGTCCTGTCCATTGTGTCCCTAAGAAGGGAGGTATTACTGTTGTTCCTAATGATAAAGATGAATTGATTCCACAAAGAATTATCATAGGTTATAGGATGGTAATTGATTTCCGCAAATTAAATAAAGCTACTAAGAAAGATCATTACCCCTTACCTTTTATTGATCAAATGCTAGAAAGATTATGCAAACACACACACTATTGCTTTCTAGATGGTTATTCTGGTTTCTCTCAAATACCTGTGTCGGCTAAAGATTAATCAAAGACTACTTTTATATGCCCTTTTGGTACTTTTTCTTATAGACGTATGCCTTTTGGTTTATGTAATGCACCTGCTACCTTTCAAAGATGCATGATGGCTATATCCTCTGACTTTTGTGAAAAGATTTGTGAGGTTTTCATGGATGACTTTTCTATCTATGGTTCCTCTTTTGACGATTGCTTGAGCAATCTTGATCGAGTTTTGCAGAGATGTGAAGAAACTAATCTTGTCTTGAATTGGGAAAAGTGCCACTTTATGGTTAATGAAGGTATTGTTTTGGGGCACAAAGTTTCTGAAAGATGTATTGAAGTTGATAAAGCCAAGGTTGATGCTATTGAAAAGATGCCATGTCCCAAGTACGTCAAAGGTATAAGAAGTTTCCTTGGTCATGCCAGGTTTTATAGGAGGTTCATAAAGGACTTCTCAAAAAATTCTCGGCCTCTGACTAATTTATTGCAAAAAGATATACCATTTGTCTTTGATGATGATTGTGTAGAAGCATTTGAAATACTTAAAAAAGCATTAGTCTCTGCACCTATTGTTCAGCCACCTGATTGGAATTTACCCTTTGAAATTATGTGTGATGCTAGTGATTATGATGTAGGTGCTGTTCTAGGGCAAAGAGTCGATAAGAAATTAAATGTTATTCATTATGCTAGTAAGACTCTAGACAATGCTCAAAGAAATTATGCTACTACTGAAAAAGAACTTTTAGCAGTTGTATTTTCTTGTGATAAGTTCAGATCTTATATTGTTGATTCTGAAGTAACTATTCAAACAGATCATGCTGCTATTAAATATCTTATGGAAAAGAAAGATGCTAAACCTAGACTTATTAGATGGGTTCTCTTGCTACAAGAATTTGATT
Organism: Triticum urartu; assembly: GCF_056163025.1. NCBI lineage: Eukaryota > Viridiplantae > Streptophyta > Magnoliopsida > Poales > Poaceae > Triticum > Triticum urartu. The sequence goes on from NC_141879.1 coordinate 583,570,767, forward strand.
TGCATATTGTTGATAGAAGGGGAGCTGAGAACCCCGTTGCAGACAACTTGTCTAGGTTAGAAAATATTCTTGATGACCCACTACCTATTAATGATGACTTTCCTGATGAGAAATTAAATGTTAGAAGTACTTCTCGTAGTACTCCATGGTATGCTGATTATGCTAATTATATTGTTGCTAAGTTTATACCACCTAGCTTCACATACCAACAAAAGAAAAGGTTCTTTTATGATTTGAGACATTACTTTTGGGATGACCCACATCTTTATAAAGAAGGAGTAGATGGTGTTATTAGGCGTTGTGTACCTCAGCATGAACAGGAACAGATCCTACGCAAGTGTCATTCCGAGTCTTATGGAGGACACCACGCTGGAGATAGAACTGCACATAAGGTATTGTAATCTGGTTTTTATTGGCCTACTCTCTTCAAGGATGCCCGTAAGTTTGTCTTGTCTTGTGATGAATGTCAAATAATTGGTAATAATAGTAGACGTCAAGAAATGCCTATGAATTATTCACTTGTTATTGAACTGTTTGATGTTTGGGGCTTTGATTATATGAGACCTTTTCCTGCCTCTAATGTATACAAACATATTTTAGTTGCTGTTGATTACGTTACTAAGTGGGTAGAAGCTATTCCAACTAGTAGTGTTGATCATAACACTTCTATTAAAATGCTTAAAGAAGTTATTTTCCCGAGGTTTGGAGTCCCTAGATATTTAATGATTGATGGTGGTTCACACTTTATTCATGGTGCTTTCCGTAAAATGCTTGCTAAATATGATGTTAATCATAGAATTGCATCCCCTTATCACCCACAGTCTAGTGGTCAAGTAGAGTTGAGCAATAGAGAGCTCAAATTAATTTTGCAAAAGACTGTTGATAGGTCTAGAAAGAATTGGTCTAAGAAACTTGATGATGCATTATGGGCTTATAGAACTGCATACAAAAATCCTATGGGTATGTCCCCGTATAAAATGGTCTATGGAAAAGCATGTCACTTACCTCTCGAACTAGAACATAAGGCATACTGGGCTATTAAAGAACTCAACTATGATTTTAAACTTGCAGGTGAGAAGAGGTTATTTGATATTAGCTCACTTAATGAATGGAGAACCCAAGCTTATGAAAATGCCAAGTTGTTTAAAGAAAAAGTTAAAAGATGGCATGACAAAAGGATACAAAAGCATGAGTTTAATGTAGGTGATTATGTATTGCTATACAACTCTCGTTTAAGATTTTTTGCAGGAAAACTTCTCTCTAAATGGGAAGGCCCCTACGTCATCGAAGAGGTCTATCGTTCCGGTGCCATAAAAATCAACAACTTCGAGGGCACAAATCCAAAGGTGGTAAACGGTCAAAGAATTAAACATTATATCTCAGGTAATCCCATAAATGTTGAAACCAATATTATTGAAACCATAACCCCAGAGGAATACATAAGGGACACTTTGCGGAACGTTTCAGACTCCGAAAAGGAATAGGTATGTGGTACGGTAAGTAAACCGACTCCAAAACAATTTTTAAGGCAATATTTCTCCGTTTTGGAATATTTAGAAAAAATAGAAAAATAAGTAGCAATCCGGGAAGGACACGAGGGCCCCACAAGGGTGGTGGGCGCGCCCTACCCCCCTGGGCGCGCCCCCTACCTCGTGAGCGCCTCGTGTGCTTTCTGGACTCCGTTTTCTTGCACGTGACGTATTTTGGTCGGTAAAAATTCATTATATATCCTCTCGAAGGTTTTGACTCCCGTATCACGCAAAAATCTCCTGTTTTTGTTTCGAGCTGTTTTTCTGACAGATCTAGGTTATCATGACGGCCCCAAGCGCCTCCAAGGACAAGTTCTTCAAGAAGGTCATCAAACCTTACCTCGCGGAGGTGCTGCGACACCCTCAAACCATTGAGATGCGTGATGGGTTGCTGAACATCCGCGATGAAGAGGGACCAAAGGGGACCGAAAGCATGGAGATGAGGCTCGAAGCAGTGGAGCAACAAGTTTTCAAGTGCCAAAGGATGGTGGAGCGTGGAATCAACGCTAGCCACATGATGCTCGCGGAGTTCACTAACAACTACAAGCCGGATGCCAAGAACACCGAGGAGGCCATCTTCAAGCTACATGAGAAGATCGAGCACCTCCAAGCCCAAGTCTATGACCTTCAAAACCAAAACTGCGAGTATGAATATAGATTCAAAAGAACAAGTTTGGCTGCAGATTTGAGGATTCCGGAGACTCGATCATCTTTCTATGATGGTGAACCTATGCCTTGGAAGATGGATGACAAGCTCGCATCATCAACAACACCTCCACCGTCTCCTCCAACAAAGAAGAATTGAGTATCTGGGTATGGGCACTCCCCTTGGCAACTGCCAAGCTTGGGGGAGGTTCCCCGGTATCGTATCACCATCACAACTCCTATCTTTACCGTTTCCTTAGTTCGATCCTATTGGTAGTATCTTGATCTAGTAGAATAAAGTTTATGGCATGATCTAGTTTTGAGTTTTGCTTTATGATCCCTCTATATAATCGAGTCCGTGAGCTATATATAATAAAGATTAGTGTTGAGTCAAGGGCCTGATTATTATGCCATGATCTTGGGTGAATAAAAGAAAAGAAAAAAAGAATAAAAAGAAACAAAAAGTTCATATTGATCTTATTGAGAGTAATGACTTCACATAGAAAGAGTATGATGATTAAAAGTTGTTGGGAGTTGGCAGACATAGCTTTGGTCATTGTTGCAATTAATAGGAAGTAATAAGGAAAGAGAGGTTTCACATATAGATATATTATCATTGACATCTTTTATGATTGGGAGCACTCATTAAAATATGACATGCTAAAGAGTTGATGTTGGACAAGGAAGACAACGTAATGGGTTATGTTTTCTTATATCTGAGATAAAGTATGTTGTCATGGATCATCCAACATGTTGAGTTTGCCTTTCCCCCTCATGCTAGCCAAATTCTCAGCACCAAGTAGAGATACTACTTGTGCTTCCAAATACCCTTAAACCAGTTTTGCCATGAGAGTCCACCATATCTACCTATGGATTGAGTAAGATCCTTCAAGTAAGTTGCCATCGGTGCAAAGCAATAAAAGTTTCTCTAAATATGTATGATTGATTGGTGTGGGAGAAATAAGCTTTATACGATCTTGTGATGTGGAAGTAATAAAAGCGACGGATTGCATAATAAAGGTTCATATCACAAGTGGCAATATAAAGTGACGTTCTTTCGCATTGAGATTTTATACATCCAACCATAAAAGCGCATGGCAACCTCTGCTTCCCTCTGCGAAGGGCCTATCCTTTATTATTATCTTCTACCTTATGCAAGAGTCATGGTGATCTTCACCTTTTCTTTTTTATTTTATCCTTTGGCAAGCTCAGCATGTTGGAAAGAACATGATATATATATCTAATTGGATGTGGGGGAGCATGAACCATTATTGTTGACATTACCCTTGAGGTAAAAGGTTGTGGGGCAAAACTATAAGCCCCTATCTTTCTCTGTGTCTGATTAAAACTCTGTAACCACAAGTATCGCGTGAGTGTTAGCAATTATGGAGGACTAAATGATAGTTGAGTATGTGGACTTGCTTTTCAGCTCTGACATAGAATCTTTCCGATGTTATGATAAATTGCAATTGCTTCAATGACTGAGATTATAGTTTGTCGGAGTCCAATAAGGTTTATGGTTTATACTTTTGCATTGTGAATAGATCATCACTTGAACATAAGTAATCATATGACAAAACCTATATATGTTGCTGTTATAAGAATAATCATGATGCCTTCATGTCCGTATTTTATTTTTATCGACGCCTCTACCTCTAAGCATGAGGACATATTTATTGTTATCGGCTTTTCGCTTGAGGACAAGAGAGGTCTAAGCTTGGGGGAATTGATACATCCATTTTGCATCATGCTTTTATATTGATATTTATTGCATTATGGACTGTTATTTCACTTTATGTCACAATACTTATGGCTATTCTCTCTTATTTTACAAGGTTTACATAAAGAGGGAGAATGTCGGCAGCTGGAATTCTGGTCTGGAAAAGGAGCAAATATTGTAGACCTATTTTGCGCAACTCCAAAAGTCCTGAAACTCCACGGAACGTCTTAAAAGAAATAAAGAAAAATCCACGCCAAAGATGAAGGCCAGGGGGCCCACACCCTGCTCACGAGGGTGGGGGGCGCCCCACCCTAGGGCGCGCCCCCTATCTCGTGGGCCCCCTGGTGGCTCTCCGATGCCCATCTTCTCCTATATGAGGTCTTTCGATGAGAAAAAAAGAGGGAGGAACTTTTCGGGACGTGGCGGCGGAACCTTGGCGGATACAATCTAGAGCTCCGGCAGAGCTGTTCTGCCGGGGATACTTCCTTCCCGGAGGGGGAAATCATCACCATTGTCATCACCAACGCTCCTCTCATCGGGAGAGGGCAATCTCCATCAACATCTTCACCAGCACCATCTCATCTCCAAACCCTAGTTCATCTCTTGTATCCAATTCTTGTCTCAAAGTCCGGGATTGGTGCTAGTAGGTTGCTAGTAGTGTTGATTACTCCTTGTAGTTGATGCTAGTTGGTTTAATTGGTGGAAGATCATATGTTCAGATCCTATATGCATATTATTACCCCTCTGATTATGAACATGAATATGCTTTGTGAGTAATTACGTTCGTTCCTGAGGACAAGGGAGAAGTCTTGCTATGAGTAGTCATGTGAATTTGGTATTCGTTTGATATTTTGATAAGATGTATGTTGTCTAGCCTCTAGTGGTGTTATGTGAACGTCGACTACATAACACTTCACCATTATTTGGGCCTAGAGGAAGGCATTGGGAAGTAATAAGTAGATGATGGGTTGCTAGAGTGACAGAAGCTTAAACCCTAGTTTATGTGTTGCTTCGTAAGGGGTTGATTTGGATCCATATGTTTCATGCTATGGTTAGGTTTACCTTAATACTTTTGTTGTAGTTGCGGATGCTTGCAATAGAGGTTAATCATAAGTGGGATGCTTGTTCAAGTAAGAACAGTACCCAAGCACCGGTCCACCCACATATCAAATTATCAAAGTATCGAACGCGAATCATGTGAACGTGATGAAAACTAGCTTGACGATATTCCCATGTGTCCTCGGGAGCGCTTTTCCTATTATAAGAGTTTGTTCTGGCTTGTCCTTTGCTACAAAAGGATTGGGCCACCTTGCTGCACTTTATTTACTTTTGTTACTTGTTGCTCGTTACAATTTATCATATCACAAAACTATCTGTTACCACTTATTTCAGTACTTGCAGAGAATACCTTGCTGAAAACCGCTTATCATTTCCTTCTACTCCTCGTTGGGTTCGACACTCTTACTTATCGAAAGGACTACGATAGATCCCCTATACTTGTGGGTCATCATGGGGCGGTAACTAATCGAACTCCTCGACGATTCCCGGTGTCACGCGTGGCCATATCGAGCAGCAGGGTGGCATAAGCTGACAAAATCGATGCTAATAGGTGGCGGCAATGGGGTGGTCGCAGACGTCCAGAGTGGCAGGAATGGGTAGCGGTTGGACCGATAATGGACGAGGGACTCGCTACGTCGGCCAGATCAAGTCAGAATCAACTTCGAGTGGGGATGGTTCGGGCATCGAGGAAACTTACGCGAGGCGATTGACTTTCGTGCGACTGCATTTTTGTTTTGTGGTTGTAGGTAGTGGCGCTACAAATATGTAGTAGCAAGGGGCAAAATTTAGGGCTGCTAAAAAATCACATCACCATTTGCATATATATTATCTGTTGGAGCAACACTTTTTGGCCCAAAAACGTTTTTTCATGATCTGTTGAAGGTGCTTTAAAACACCCACAATATATTTTTTTAGGAATTTTTTTTTGAGGAATAAAATGAGCAAACACAATCTTATGGTTAGAAGATTAAACTCCATCCTACGACCCTTAGCCAGATTTTTCTTAGGAAAACATATTTGCTAGTATCAGTTAATTGTTAAGACAATATATGACATCAATCAACAAAAGAGATCATGGCTGCCTTCTTCACCATTATCGGAGCCTTCTTCTTCAGATCCTCCTATGAACCGCCTGCATAAGAATTTAAACCACAGTTAGGGTACCTCCAACACGGGCCCTTAAAACGCCCACAAGCTTCCAGCCTCAGCTGTCCGAACGTTGCAAGCCATTCAACGCGGGTCGATATTTGTCCACGGACAAGTCCGCGTGTCCGTTTTCTCACGAGCCGAAAGCAAACCAAGGGGCTTTGCAGCAGTCCAGACCTCCGTCACGTAGGACTCTGAGACCTCCATACCACCCAAAACAAAGGCGGAGTCCCGCACATTTGGATCAGTCAACACTGTTTCGGCGCCACCCCCTTTCCTCCCATCTCTTCTGATTGCTGCCGCCATCCACCCTTCCCGTGCTTTCCGCTTCCACCGCCGCATAGACCCGTACGAAAAGTTGTCGTAGACGGCGGAGGTGGAGTATCTGGAGAAGGTGGATGCCCCGAATATCAACTCGGCGACACGAAAAGCCCACCGCCTCAAAGCGAAGGCAAAGGACGGGGCGACCGACAAAAAGAAGGTGAAGAGGAGGCTGGCGGGGCAGGGGACAGGGTGCAGGGTCCAGGAAGGGCCTAGGACGCGGGGCACTGCCATTGTCCATGCCCACGTTGTCCTTGCCGTAGCAATATCAACCTTCCTACTTCTAAACTGCCAAACAGCTCGATCGATAGTCCCGGATATGCAACTTGTTGACAATGTCTTTCGGTCTAGCCTTCCCGTGCGTGTAACTTGTTCTTGAAGGTGAAGAAGAACTTCGTCCTCGCGCGTTGTTGGTTGAAGTTGAATGGGGCGGTGCTACCTCTTGCGCACTGCGTTGGTTTTCCCTTGAAGAGGAAAGGGTGATGCAGCAAAGTAGCGTAAGTATTTCCCTTAGTTTTTGAGAACCAAGGTATCAATCCAGTAGGAGACTACATGCAAGTCCCTCGTTGTAATGCCCCAAGACCGACGCTCCAGACGCCTTCCATGTTTTCCGAGTTTTGTCTTGCGATTTGTTTTGTTCGTTGCATTCATCATGGCATCATGTGCATTGCATCTTGTCTTAATGTCTTTAATCTTTCAAACTCACTAAATAAATCGTGTGGATCTCTGATCCTTTTAAATCGAGGGAATGCACATGGTGAATTCTCTTTATAACATATCCTCCCAATATTTTAGGGAGCTATATTAAATATTCCATTAATTTGGAATCATCATAACACACGTGCAAAATAATTCCCATGTCTATTCCTCTTCGAGTTTGACCTTCAAACCTTGCCGATATCTCTCATCTCTTTTATCGAGGCTCCTCCTAAATTCTCAACATTTTTAGCCACCCCTAAACCTTGTCCTAGTTCAAACCATTTTAATTAAATTCAAATGAGTTTGAATTTAAATCTTGCATTCGTGTTAACTTCTATTTTCTTGGATTAAGCTCATTTTTCTGAGTCTGAGAAAATTAACCCCATGCTCCAATTCTTTCCCTAACCCTCTTTTTTTATTCACTAATGTTTTCTGCTAAAGAATTGAGAGGGAAAAGAGAAGAGCCCAGCCGCCTCTGGCCACTTGGGCCTCCTAGCAGCGCCGGCCTCCCAGCCTAGTTGTATCCTGCCAGCTTTCCCAGGGCCCCACCCCCACCTCTTGGGCCCAAGGCCCATCCAGCGCCGGCCCACTCCCTGCCGAACCCTAGGCATCGACCCTCTCTTTCGATCTCTCCCTCGTCTCCACCTCGCGCCGCCAGGAGAGGATCGATCCCTCTCTTTCCTTCTCGCATCGCTCCAGAAGAACCTCTCCCTCTCGATCCCTCTCATTCTCCTAGCGCCGCAGCACGCAGAGGCACAACGCCGCGCCCAAGACCTCTCTCTCCCTCGAGCCCGATCCCCTCGCTCGCCTCCCTCCTCTCGATCCTTTTCCTTCTCCCCACGCCTCCTCCTTCTGCAGAGCACCACAGCGCCGCCGCCGCCCTGCCGGCCCGGAGCGCTGCGCGACGCGCCCAGTCCTCATGGCCACCTTCCCCATGACCCGTCAAGCCGCCGCTCTGTCATCCGCTGAAACCTCCGCTGCGTCAAGTCCATCTCCAGCCGCTCCCGCCTGCAGCACCCTCAACCTGCGACCGTCCTCGACCTCGCCTCGTGCACGACGTCAACCACCTCCTCTGCTCCAGGTGTGGATACCTCCTACTCGAGACCCCACCTTCGGCCTCTCCATGGTTCCCCTGCACCAGCTGCGTCCATCAAGGACGTTGCCCCGCTGCCTTCTCTTGTCGAGACCGAGACCCCGTGAGCGTCGAGTTCTTCCACGACGCCCGAACGACTACAGGCCGGGACGCCAAGTCCTACTTCGACAAGTGTACCTCTAATTCAGATTCGCCAAGTACCACTACGCCCGGAGACCACGAATCCGTGAGGTTTCACTACCATCGCCGTGGATTCGACAAGTTCGCGAGTACCACTACTTCCCACGACGACCTTGTACAACTACCGTCGCAAGAACCGAGACCGGCAAGTCCGAAGACCCAAGTACCATGACGCCAAGTACCCCTTCGGATCGCCAAGGTGGATCACGAACGTTGACGAGGTTCGAATAAGACCGTCAACGTGTATGGCTACAATGTGAACATGTACCCGACGACCCCGGAGACCTATGTTGCGCAAAGTACCCGCCCGTCAAACCTCGAAGACCCGTGGACGTCAAGTTCCTTGTTTTGAACCCCGAACACCTACGGAGTGTGAACATCTACGAAGCAAGAACGACTACCTCCACTATGAACGTGGCGAGAATGTCTACTTCCGCTACGAACTTGATCCGTTCCGAAAAGTCACGCCTGGAAGGTATAACCCCGAGACGACGCCCGTGAACGAATGATTGCTTGTTGTACGAGATGCACCCTTTGTCTGCACCGTGTCCGTAGTGTCTCCCGCTTCCATGCCATCCACTCATGGGACACCCGGTATCCAGGATCACCCCACCATCTTTTGCACGCTCCCGCCACACTTCCTTTTGCACCAGCATCTCAATCGATTTACCGGAACCGGAATGTTGCCGTGGCACCATTTCCATTGTCGTTGCCGTGGCACCCTTTCATTTCCGCCACGAGGACAAATGATTCATAATGCTCTTGTCAACTTTTAATTAAAAAATTGCATAAACTTGCATATGCCATTCGCATCATGATAATAACATTTAAATGTTTAAAAGTGTTGTTGCACCAAATTGCTAATGCATATGGGGATTTACCGGAATTGTTGTTCGTTGTTCTGGCCTCATTTAAACTTGCCTAGTTAGGTAGTTTTCATATGCTTCACCTCTTTCCATGTTTAACAACATTTAATATTGTTGGGTACATAACTGAGAGAGAACTAAATAAGTCATGTGGTGTTTCGTCAATATACAACTCGTTGCATATTGAGCTCCACTTAATTTGTAGGATTGCTTGTGCACTTTGCCATGCCATGCATATTTAAACCGGATATGCATCATACTTGGTTGTGCATCATGCCATGCTATGTGATGGTTGTTTACTATGTTGTTTGCTTCTTTCCGGGTTGCTTCTCGCGTTAGCTTCGGTTTCGTTCCAGAGTTGTGAGGATCCGTTCGACTACGTCCGTTTGTCTTCTTCATGGACTCGTTCTTCTTCCTTGCGGGATCTCAGGCAAGATGACCATACCCTCGAAATCACTTCTATCTTTGCTTGCTAGTTGCTCGCTCTTTTGCTTTGCCTATGCCGCGATACCTACCACATGCTTTATCATGCCTCCCATATTGCCATGTCAAGCCTCTAACCCACCTTGTCCTAGCAAACCGTTGTTTGGCTATGTTACCGCTTTGCTCAGCCCCTCTTATAGCGTTTCTAGTTGCAGGTGAAGCTTGGAGTTTGTTCCACATTGGAACATGGTTTTGTTTGGGATATCACAATATCTCTCTTATTTAATTAATGCATCTATATACTTAGTAAAGGGTGGAAGGCTCGGCCTTATGCCTGGTGTTTTGTTCCACTCTTGCCACCCTAGTTTCCGTCATACCGGTGTTATGTTACTTGATTTTGCGTTCCTTACGCGGTTGGGTTATAATGGGAACCCCTTGATAGTTCGCCTTGAATAAAACTCTTCCAGCAAGGCCCAACCTTGGTTTTACCATTTGCCATCTAGCCTTTTTTTCCCTTGGGTTTCCGGAGCCCGAGGGTCATCTTTATTTTAACCCCCCCCCCTCGGGCCAGTGCTCCTCTGAGTGTTGGTCCAACCTGTCAGCCGCCGGTGGCCACCAGGGGCAACTCTGGGTTGGCCTATCGGAAGTTTGGACAATCTGGTGTGCCCTGAGAACGAGATATGTGCAGCTCCTATCGGGATTTGTCGGCACATTTGGGTGGCTTTGTTGGTCTTGTTTTACCATTGTCGAAATGTCTTGTAACCGGGATTCCGAGTCTGATCGGGTCGTCCTAGGAGAAGGAATATCCTTCGTTGACCGTGAGAGCTTGTGATGGGCTAAGTTGGGACACCCCTGCAGGGTTTTGAACTTTCGAAAGCCATGCCCGCAGTTATGGGCAGATGAGAATTTGTTAATGTCCGGTTGTAGAAAAATTGACACTTAACTAAAATGCATCAACCGCGTGTGTAGCCGTGATGGTCTCTTCTCGGCAGAGTCCGGGAAGTGAACACGGCTTTGGAGTTATGCTTGAATGTAAGTAGTTTTAGGATCACTTCTTGATCACTTCTAGTTCACGACCGTGCTTTGCCTTCTCTTCTCGCTCTCATTTGCGTATGTTAGCCACCATATATGCTAGTGCTTGCTGCAGCTCCACCTCACTACCTTTTCCTACCCATAAGCTTAAATAGTCTTGATCTCGCGGGTGTGAGATTGCTGAGTCCCCGTGACTCACAGATTACTTCCAAAACCAGTTGCAGGTGCCGATGATGTCAGTGCAGTTGACGCAACCCAGCTCAAGGAGGAGCTCGATGAAGATCATGTTTGTTGTGTTGTTTTGTTTCCAGTTGATCAGTAGTGGAGCCCAGTTGGGGCGATCGGGGACCTAGCAATAGGGGGGTCTTTCTTTATTTGGTTCCATAGTCGGACCTTGTTTGTATTCTGGATGATGTAATGCTATATTTATGTATTGTGTGAAGTGGCGATTGTAAGCCAACTCTTTATCCCTTTCTTATTCAGTACATGGGATGTGTAAAGATTACCCCTCTTGCGACATGCCTACTATGCGGTTATGCCTCTAAGTCGTGCTCCGACACATGGGAGATATAGCCGCATCGTGGGTGTTACACTCGTACCTACACAAACAAATAAGAACCTCGCAACCAACGTGATAAAGGGGTTGTCAATCCCTTCACGGTCACTTACGAGAGTGAGATCTAATAGAGATAATAAGATAAATATTTTTGGTATTTTTATGATATAGATAGGAAAATAAAGATTGCAAAGTAAAAATAGATCGGAAACTTATATGATAAAAGATAGACCCCGGGGCCATAGGTTTCACTAGTGGCTTCTCTCAAGATACCATAAGTATTACTATGGGTGAACAAATTACTGTTGAGCAATTGATAGAAAAGTGCATAATTATGACAATATCTAGGCATGATTATGTATATAGGCATCACGTCTGCGACAAGTAGAACGAAATGATTCTGCATCTACTACTATTACTCCACACATCGACCGCTATCCAACATGCGTCTAGAGTATTAAGTTCATAAGAACATAGTAATGCATTAGGCAAGATGACATGATGTAGAGGGATAAACTCAAGCAATATGATATAAACCCCATCTTTTTATCCTCGATAGCAAAAATACAATACATTCCTTGCTGCCCCTGCTGTCATTGGGAAAGGACACCGCAAGATTGAACCCAAAGCTAAGCACTTCTCCCATTGCAAGAAAGATCAATCTAGTAGGGCAAACCAAACTGATAATTCGAAGAGACTTGCAAAGATAACCAATCATACATAAACGATTTCAGAGAAGAATCAAATATTGTTCATAGATAAACTTGATCATAAAACCACAATTCATCGGATCTCGACAAGCACACCGCAAAAAGAATTACATCGAATAGATCTCCAAGAAGATCGAGGAGAACATTGTATTGAGATCCAAAGAGAGAGAAGAAGCCATCTAGCTAATAGCTATGGACCCAAAGGTCTATGGTAAACTACTCACACATCATCGGAGAGGCTATGGTGTTGATGTAGAAGCCCTCCGTGATCGATTCCCCATCTGGCGGAGCTCCGAAAAGGCCCCAAGATGGGATCTATTGGGTACATAAGGTTGCGGCGATGGAAATAGGGTTTCATGGTGCTCCTGGATGTTTTGGGGGTATATGGATATATATATATAGGAGGAAGAAGTAGGTCGGTGAAGCTGCAAGGGGCCCACGAGGGTGGGGGCGCGCCCAGGGGGCAGGCGCACCTCCCTGCCTCGTGGCCACCTCATTTCTTTCTTGACGTCTACTCCAAGTCCCCTGGATCACGTTTGTTCCAAAAATAACTCTCCCTAAGGTTCCATTCCGTTTGGATTCCGTTTGATATTCCTTTTCTGCGAAACGCTGAAATAGGCAAAAAAAACCAGCAATTTGCACTGGGGGTTAGTAGGTTATTCCCAAAAATAATATAAAAGTGTATAATAAAGCCCATTAAACATCCAAAACAGATAATATAATAGCATGGAAGAATCAAAAATTATAGACACGTTGGAGACGTATCAAGCATCCCCAAGCTTAATTCATGCTCATCCTCGAGTAGGTAAATGATAAAAACAGAATTTTTGATGTGGAATGATACCTAGCAGCATATTTCTCAATGTAATTTTCTTTATTGTGGCATGGATATTCAGATTCGAAAGATTCAAGACAAAAGTTTAATATTGACATAAAAATAATAATACTTCAAGCATACTAACTAAGAAATCATGTCTTCTCAAAATAACATGGCAAAAGAAAGTTCATCCCTACAAAATCATATAGTTTGGTCATGCCCCATTTTCGTCACACAAGAATGCTCTCATCTTGCACAACCCCGATAACAAGCCAAGCAATTGTTTCATACTTTAGTAATCTCAAACTTTTTTCAACTTTCACGCAATACATGAGCGTGAGCCATGGATATAGCACTATGGGTGGAATAGAATATAATGATGGGGGTTATGTGGAGAAGACAAAAAAAGAGAAAGTCTCACATCAACGCGACTAATCAACGGGCTAGGGAGATGCCTATCAATTGATGCCAATGCAAGGAGTAGGGATTGCCATGCAACGGATGCACTAGAGCTATAAATGTATGAAAGCTCAACAAAAAAAAACTAAGTGGGTGTGCATCCAACTTGCTTGCACACGAAGACCTAGGGCATTTGAGGAAGCCCATTGTTGGAATATACAAGCCAAGTTCTATAATGAAAAATTCCCACTAGTATATGAAAGTGACAAAACAAGAGACTCTTTATCATAAAGATCATTGTGCTACTTTGAAGCACAAGTGTGGAAAAAGAGGATAGTAGCATTGTCCTCTTTTTATTTTATTTTTATTTTTTTGGGCCTTTCTCTTTTTTTATTTGGCCTTTTTTTGGGGACAATGCTCTATTAATGATGACCATAACACTTCTATTTATTTACAACTCAATGATTACAACTCGATACTAGAACAAAATATGACTCTATATTAATGCCCCCGGCGGTGTACCGGGAAGGGCAATGAATCAAGAGTGACATGTATGATAAATTATGCATGGTGGCTTTTCCACAAATACGATGTCAACTACATGATCATGCAAAGCAATATGACAATGATGAAGCGTGTCATGAATGAAACGGTGGAAAGTTGCATGGCAATATATCTCGGAATGGCTATGGAAATGCCATAATAGGTAGGTATGGTGACTGTTTTGAGGAAGATATAAGGAGGTTTATGTGTGATAGAGCATATCATATCATGGGGTTTCGATGCACCGGCGAAGTTTGCACCAACTCTCAAGGTGAGAAAGGGCAATGCACGGTACCGAAGAGGCTAGCAATGATGGAAGGGTGAGAGTGCGTATAATCCATGGACTCAACATTAGTCATAAAGAACTCACATACTTATTGCAAAAATCTACAAGTCATCAAAAAACAAGCATTACACGCATGCTCCTAGGGGGATAGATTGGTAGGAAAATACCATCGCTCGTCCCCGACCGCCACTCATAAGGAAGACAATCAAAGAACACCTCATGTTTCAAATTTGTTACACAACGGTTACCATACGTGCATGCTACGGGACTTGCAATCTTAAACACAAGTATTTCTCAAATTCACAACTACTCAACTAGCACAAATTTAATACCACCATCCTCATATCTCAAAACAATTATCAAGTATCAAACTTCTCATAGTATTGAATGCGCTTTTTATGATAGTTTTTATTATACCCATCCTGGATGCCTATCATATTAGGACCAATTTTATAACCAAAGAAAATTACCATGTTTTTCTAAAGGACTCTCAAAATAATATAAGTGAATCATGAGAGACCAATAATTTATATAAAATAAAACCACCACCGTGCTCTAAAAGATATAAGTGAAGCACTAGAGCAAAATTTTCTAGCTCAAAAGATATAAGTGAAGCACACATAGTATTCTAATAAATTCCAATTCATGTGTGTGTCTCCCAAAAGGTGTGTACAACAAGGATGATTGTGGTAAACTAAAAAGCAAAGACTCAAATCATACAAGATGCTCCAAGCAAAACACATATCATGTGGTGAATAAAAATATAGCCTCAAGTAAAGTTACCGATGGAAGAAGACGAAAGAGGGGATGCCTTCCGAGGCATCCCCAAGCTTAGGATTTTGGTTGTCCTTGAATTTACCTTGGGGTGCCTTGGGCATCCCCAAACTCAGTCTCTTGCCACTCCTTATTCCATAATTCATCAAATCTTTACCCAAAACTTGAAAACTTCACAATACAAAACTCAACAGAAAATCTCATGAGCTCCGTTAGTATAAGAAAACAAATCACCACTTAAGGTATTGTAATGAACTCATTCTTTATTTATATTGGTGTTAAAATACTGTATTCAAACTTCTCTATGGTTCATACACTCCGATACTAGCCATAGATTCATCAAAATAAGCAAACAGCACACGAAAAACAGAATCTGTCAAAAACAGAATAGTCTGTAGTAATCTGTAGGTTTCGAATACTTCTGTAACCTCAAAAATTCTGAAATAAATTGGTGGACGTGAGGAATTTGTCTATTAATCATCTGCAAAAAGAATAAACCTAATCGTACTCTCCAGTAAAAAAATGGCAGCAAATCTCGTGAGCGCTAAAGTTTCTGTTTTTTACAGCAAGATCGCTAAAACTTCCCCCAAGTCTTCCCAAAGGTTCTACTTGGCACAAACACTAATTAAAAGCATAAAACCACATCTAAACAGAGGCTAGATGAATTTATTGAATAACAACAAGGAAAAATATTGGGTTGTCTTCCAACAAGCGCTTTTCTTTAAAGCCTTTTAGCTAGGCATTGATAATTTTAATGATGCTCACATGAAACACAAGAATTAAAGCACAAAGAGAGCATCATAAAACATGTGACAAACATACTTAAGTCTAACATACTTCCTATGCATAGGTATTTTATAAGCAAACAAATTATCAAGGCGAACAGAAACTATCATATGCAAGGAGGAAGAAAGGAACAATAGTAATCTCAACATAACAAGAGGTAATTTTGTAACATGAAAATTTCTACAACCATATTTTCCTTTCTCATAATAATTACATGTAGGATCATAATCAAATTCAACAATATATGTATCACATACAATATTCTCAACATGATCCACATGCATGTAAAGTTGACACTCTTCCAAAATAGTGGGATTAAAATTAACTAAAGTCACGACCTCTCCAAACCCACTTTTATCAAAAAAATTCACAAGATTGAACATTCTCCAAATACGTGGGATCTAAAGTTGACACTCTTCCAAACCCACTTTCAATATTATTAAAAACATTATTATCAATCTCATATTCATCATGGGGTTTAAATAAATTTTCAAGCTCATAAGAAGAATCACCCCAATCATGATCATTGCAACAAGTAGTAGACATAGCAACACTAGCACCCCCAAGCTTAGGGTTTTGCATATTATAAGCACAATTGACATTAATAAAATTTATACTATCATCATTGCAATCATGCTTTCTATTCAAAGATCCATCGCAAATCACTCCATAAAGTACTTCATCACAATTTTCAGATTCATGAATTTCAAGCAAAACTTCATAAAGATAATCTAGTGCACAAAACTCACTAGCAATTGGTTCATCATAATTGGATCTCTTAGAAAGATTAGCAAGCATATGAGGATCCATAGATCTTAGGTTCTCTGTTTAGCAATAAATAAACAACTATTCCAACCAAACGAGCAAATGAGCCAAGTAAGACATCAAAGCAAACGAAAAGACGAACAGAAGAAGAGGCGAATAAAACGGCAACGGTGAAGTGGGGGAGAGGAAAACGAGAGGCAAATGGCAAATAATGTAATATGAGAGATAAGAGTTTGTGATGGGTACTTGGTATGTCTTGACTTGTGCGTAGATCTCCCCGACAACGGCGCCAGAAATCCTTCTTGCTACCTCTTGAGCACTACATTGGTTTTCCCTTGAAGAGGAAAGGGTGATGCAGCAAATGTTGGGGAACGTAGCATAAATTCAAAATTTTCCTACGTGTCACCAAGATCTATCTACGGAGTCATCTAGCAACGAGGGAGGAGTGGATCTACATACCCTTGTAGATCGCGCGCGGAAGCGTTCAAGAGAACGGGGTTGATGGAGTTGTACTCGTCGTGATCCAAATCACCGATGATCCTAGCGCCGAACGGACGGCACCTCCGCGTTCAACACACGTACGGAGCAGCGACGTCTCCTCCTTCTTGATCCAGCAAGGGGGGAGGAGAGGTTGATGGAGATCCAACAGCACGACGGCGTGGTGGTGGAAGTAGCGGGATTCCAACAGGGCTTCGCCAAGCGCTGCGGGAGGAGGAAGATGTGTCGTGGGAGGGAGAGGGAGGCGCCAGGGCTTAGGTTTGGTTGCCCTCCCTTCCCCCCACTATATATAGGGCCAAGGGAGAGGGGGGGCGCAGCCTTGGCCCTTCCTCCAAGGAAGGTGCGGCCAAGGGAGGAGTCCATCCTCCCCAAGGCACCTAGGAGGTGCCTTCCCCCTTTAGGACTCTTCCTTTCCCCTCTTCTCTTGGCGCATGGGCCTCTTGGGGCTGGTGCCCTTGGCCCATATAGGCCAAGGTGCACCCCCTACAGCCCATGTGCCCCCCCGGGGCAGGTGGCCCCACCCGGTGGACCCCCGGGACCCTTCCGGTGGTCCCCGTACAATACCGGTGACCCCGAAACTTGTCCCGATGGCCGAAATAGCACTTCCTATATATAATTCTTTACCTCCGGACCATTCCGGAACTCCTCGTGATGTCCGGGATCTCATCCGGGACTCCGAACAACTTTCGGGTTACCGCATACTAATATCTCTATAACCCTAGCGTCACCGAACGTTAAGTGTGTAGACCCTACGGGTTTGGGAGACATGCAGACATGACCGAGATGACTCTCCGGTCAATAACCAATAGCGGGATCTGGATACCCATGTTGGCTCCCACATGTTCCACGATGATCTCATCGGATGAACCACGATGTCAAGGACTTAATCAATCCCGTATACAATTCCCTTTGTCTAGCGGTACGATACTTGCCCGAGATTCGATCGTCGGTATCCCGATACCTTGTTCAATCTCGTTACCGGCAAGTCTCTTTACTCGTTTCATAACACATCATCCCGTGATCAACTCCTTGATCACATTGTGCACATTATGATGATGTCCTACCGAGTGGGCCCAGAGATACCTCTCCGTTTACACGGAGTGACAAATCCCAGTCTCAATTCGTGCCAACCCAACAGACACTTTCGGAGATACCTGTAGTGTACCTTTATAGCCACCCAGTTACGTTGTGACGTTTGGCACACCCAAAGCACTCCTACGGTATCTGGAATAGACACTTTCGGAGATGACTCTCCGGTCAATAACCAACAGCTGAATTGCCGTTTCATGAAGTATCCCTTTGTTCCCTTGCCCTTCTTGAAACTAGTGGTTTCACCAACCATCAACAATTGATGCTCCTTCTTGATTTCTACTTTCGCGGTGTCAAACATCGCGAATATCTCAAGGATCATCATATATGTCCCTGATATATCATAGTTCACCACGAAGCTCTAGCAGCTTGGTGGTAATGACTTCGGAGAACCATCACTATTTCATCTGGAAGATCAACTCCCACTCGATTCAAGCGATTGTTGTACTCAGACAATCTGAGCACAAGCACAACAATTGAGCTTTTCTCCTTAGTTTGTAGGCTAAGAAAATCACCGGAGGTCTTATACCTCTTGACGTGGGCACGAGCCTGAAATCCCAATTTCAGCCCTCGAAACATCTCATATGTTTCGCGATGTTTCAAAACGTCTTCGGTGCCTCAACTCTAAACCGTTTGACTGAACTATCACGTAGTTATCAAAATGTGTATGTCAGATGTTCGCAACATCCACAGACAACGTTCGAGGTTCAGCACACTGAGCGGTGCATTAAGGACATAAGCCTTCTATGAAGCAATGAGGACAATCCTCAGTTTACGGACCTAGTCCGCATAATTGCTACTATCAACTTTCAACTAAATTTTCTCTAGGAACATATCTAAACAGTAGAACTGAAGCGCGAGCTACGACATAATTTGCGAAGACCTTTTGACTATGTTCAGGATAATTAAGTTCATCTTATGAACTCCCACTCAGATAGACATCCCTCTAGTCATCTAAGTGATTACATGATCCGAGTCAACTAGGCCGTGTCCGATCATCACGTGAGACGGACTAGTCATCATCGGTGAACATCTTCATGTTGATCGTATCTACCATACGACTCATGCTCGACCTTTCGGTCTCTTGTGTTCCGAGGCCATGTCTGTACATGCTAGGCTCGTCAAGTCAACCTAAGTGTTTCGCGTGTGTAAATTTGGCTTACACCCGTTGTATGTGAACGTAAGAATCTATCACACCCGATCATCACGTGGTGCTTAGAAACGACGAACTTTCGCAACGGTGCACAGTTAGGGGGAACACCTTCTTGAAATTTTAGTGAGGGATCATCTTATTTACTACCGTCGTTCTAAGTAAACAAGATGTATAAACATGATAAACATCACATGCAATCAAATAATAGTGACATGATATGGCCAATATCATATAGCTCCTTTGATCTCCATCTTGGGGCTCCATGATCATCTTGTCACCGGCATGACACCATGATCTCCATCATCATGATCTCTATCATCGTGTCTTCATGAAGTTGTCTCGTCAACTATTACTTCTACTACTATAGCTAACGGTTGGCAATAAAGTAAAGTAATTACATGACGTTTATGTTGACACGCAGGTCATAAATAAATTAAGACAACTCCTATGGCTCCTGCCGGTTGTCATACTCATCGACATGCAAGTCGTGATTCCTATTACAAGAACATGATCAATCTCATACATCACATATATCATTCATCACATCCTTTTGGCCATATCACATCACATAGCATACCATGCAAAAACAAGTTAGACGTCCTCTAATTGTTGTTTGCATGTTTTACGTGGCTGCTATGGGTTTCTAGCAAGAACGTTTCTTACCTACGCAAAAACCACAACGTGATATGCCAATTGCTATTTACCCTTCATAAGGACCCTTTTCATCGAATCCGATCCGACTAAAGTGGGAGAGACAGACACCCGCTAGCCACCTTTATGCAACTAGTGCATGTCAGTCGGTGGAACCAGTCTCACGTAAGAGTACGTGTAAGGTCGGTCCGGGCCGCTTCATCCCACAATGCCACCGAATCAAGATTGGACTAGTAACGGTAAGCATATTGAACAAAATCAACGCCCACAACTACTTTGTGTTCTACTCGTGCATAGAAACTACGCATAGACCTAGCTCATGATGCCACTGTTGGGGAACGTAGCATAAATTCAAAATTTTCCTACGTGTCACCAAGATCTATCTATGGAGTCATCTAGCAACGAGGGAGGAGTGGATCTACATACCGTTGTAGATCGCGCGCGGAAGCGTTCAAGAGAACGGGGTTGATGGAGTCGTACTCGTCGTGATCCAAATCACCGATGATCCTAGCGCCGAACGGACGGCACCTCCGCGTTCAACACACGTACGGAGCAGCGACGTCTCCTCCTTCTTGATCCAGCAAGGGGGGAGGAGAGGTTGATAGAGATCCAACAGCACGACGGCGTGGTGGTGGAAGTAGCGGGATTCCAACAGGGCTTCGCCAAGCGCTGCGGGAGGAGGAAGATGTGTCGTGGGAGGGAGAGGGAGGCGCCAGGGCTTAGGTTTGGTTGCCCTCCCTTCCCCCCACTATATATAGGGCCAAGGGAGAGGGGGGGGGCGCAGCCTTGGCCCTTCCTCCAAGGAAGGTGCGGCCAAGGGAGGAGTCCATCCTCCCCAAGGCACCTAGGAGGTGCCTTCCCCCTTTAGGACTCTTCCTTTCCCCTCTTCTCTTGGCGCATGGGCCTCTTGGGGCTGGTGCCCTTGGCCCATATAGGCCAAGGCGCATCCCCTACAGCCCATGTGGCCCCCCGGGGCAGGTGGCCCCACCCGGTGGACCCCCGGGACCCTTCCGGTGGTCCCGGTACAATACCGGTGACCCCGAAACTTGTCCTGATGGCCGAAATAGCACTTCCTATATATAATTCTTTACCTCCGGACCATTCCGGAACTCCTCGTGATGTCCGGGATCTCATCCGGGACTCCGAACAACTTTCGGGTTACCGCATACTAATATCTCTATAACCCTAGCGTCACCGAACCTTAAGTGTGTAGACCCTACGGGTTCGGGAGACATGCAGACATGACCGAGATGACTCTCCGGTCAATAACCAACAGCGGGATCTGGATACCCATGTTGGCTCCCACATGTTCCACGATGATCTCATCGGATGAACCACGATGTCAAGGACTTAATCAATCCCGTATACAATTCCCTTTGTCTAGCGGTACGATACTTGCCCGAGATTCGACCGTCGGTATCCCGATACCTTGTTCAATCTCGTTACCGGCAAGTCTCTTTACTCGTTTCGTAACACATCATCCCGTGATCAACTCCTTGATCACATTGTGCACATTATGATGATGTCCTACCGAGTGGGCCCAGAGATACCTCTCCGTTTACACGGAGTGACAAATCCCAGTCTCAATTCGTGCCAACCCAACAGACACTTTCGGAGATACCTGTAGTGTACCTTTATAGCCACCCAGTTACGTTGTGACGTTTGGCACACCCAAAGCACTCCTACGGTATCCGGGAGTTGCACAATCTCATGGTCTAAGGAAATGATACTTGACATTAGAAAAGCTTTAGCATACGAACTACATGATCTTGTGCTAGGCTTAGGATTGGGTCTTGTCCATCACATCATTCTCCTAATGATGTGATCCCGTTATCAATGACATCCAATGTCCATGGTCAGGAAACCGTAACCATCTATTGATCAACGAGCTAGTCAACTAGAGGCTTACTAGGGACATGGTGTTGTCTATGTATCCACACATGTATCTGAGTTTCCTATCAATACAATTATAGCATGGATAATAAACGATTATCATGAACAAGGAAATATAATAATAACTAATTTATTATTGCCTCTAGGGCATATTTCCAACAGCAAAGTAGCGTAAGTATTTCCCTCAGTTTTTGAGAACCAAGGTATCAATCCAGTTGGAGACTACACGCAAGTCCCTCGTACCTACACAAACAAATAAGAACCTCGCAACCAACGCGATAAAGGGGTTGTCAATCCCTTCACGGTCACTTACGAGAGTGAGATCTGATAGAGATAATACGATAAATATTTTTGGTATTTTTATGATATAGATAGGAAAATAAAGATTGCAAAGTAAAAATAGATTGGAAACTTATATGATAAAAGATAGACCCGGGGGCCATAGGTTTCACTAGTGGCTTCTCTCAAGATAGCATAAGTATTACGGTGGGTGAACAAATTACTGTCGAGCAATTGATAGAAAAGTGCATAATTATGAGAATATCTGGGCATGATCATGTATATAGGCATCACGTCCGCGACAAGTAGACCAAAACGATTCTGCATCTTCTACTATTACTCCACACATCGACCACTATCCAGCATGCATCTAGAGTATTAAGTTCATAAGAACAAAGTAATGCATTAGGCAAGATAACATGATGTAGAGGGATAAACTCAAGCAATATGATATAAACCCCATATTTTTATCCTCGATGGCAATAATACAATACGTGCCTTGCTGTCCCTGTTGTCACTGGGAAAGGACACCACAAGATTGAACCCAAAGCTAAGCACTTCTCCCATTGCAAGAAAGATCAATCTAGTAGGGCAAACCAAACTGATAATTCGAAGAGACTTGCAAACATAACCAATCATACATAAAAGATTTCATAGAAGAATCAAATATTGTTCATAAATAAACTTGATCATAAACCCACAATTCATCGGATCTCGGCAAACACACCGCAAAAAGAATTACATCGAATAGATCTCCAAGAAGATCGAGGAGAACATTGTATTGAGATCCAAAGAGAGAGAAGAAGCCATCTAGCTAATAACTATGGACCCGAAGGTCTGTGGTAAACTACTCACACATCATCGGAGAAGCTATGGTGTTGATGTAGAAGCCCTCCGTGATCGATTCCCCCTCCAACGGAGCTCCGGAAAAGGCCGCAAGATGGGATCTCTTGGGTACAGAAGGTTGCGGCGGTGGAAATAGGGTTTCGTGGTGCTCTTGGATGTTTTCGGGGTATATGGATATATATAGGAGTAAGAAGTAGGTCGGTGGAGCTGCAAGGGGCCCACGAGGGTGGGGGGCGCGCCCAGGGGGGCAGGCGCGCCTCCCTACCTCGTGGTCACCTCGTTTCTTTCTCGACGTCTACTCCAAGTCCCCTGGATCACGTTTGTTCCAAAAATAACTCTCCTGAAGGTTTCATTCCGTTTGAATTCCATTTGATATTCCTTTTCCGCGAAACACTGAAATAAGCAAAAAATAGCAATTTGCACTGTGCCTTGGGTTAGTACTCCCTCCGGTCCTTTTTACTCAGCGCATAACTCCACACCCGGATACCAAGGAGGGCAGCGGTTTTGTTTTTTTGGACTAATTTTCCCTTTGCTAGAGTAAAGCTGCAGGCATGCGGAGAGCTGGGCCGTAATAATTGTGCATGCGTGATTCGCTAGTCCTCCTCGGTTGCCTATCCCGTCTCCTGGTTTGTCCCCCCACTAGCGTACCAGTAGGAAGGAGAGGAGTTAATGCATGCATGGGATTGGTTGCATGAGAGGCGGGAGGAGGGATAGAATTGGAAAGCGCCGAGAGAAAAAGGGAATGCGCAGAGTAATACGGGAAAAATGAAAAAAAGTTAGACGCAAACTAAAATGGACCGGAGGGAGTAGGTTAGTCCCAAAAATAATATATAAGTGTATAATAAAGCCCAATAAACATCCAAAACAGATAATATAATAGCATGGAACAAACAAAAATTATAGATACATTGGAGACATATCAGGCAGCAAAAGTGACAACTATCCATTGCCAACTCCATCAAGACAGCCGGCATCAACACCGAGAAATAAGCGGATGACCAACTGACCCAACAAAAAGAGTTTCCGAAGAAGTTTAGAAGGGGGTTCTGGGGAAAGAAGTGAGAAGAGGAGAAGGAGAAGCGAGAAGGGGCGGCAGGCAAGATGACGAAGAGGTTCGAGGACATTTGTGAGCAAGGATGAGGCATGTGTCAAGCGCTCCGACGTGAAGAAGGAAAAGAAGGCCGTGAGGTTTAGCATCTTGATGGCGGCGATTGAGAAGAAAATCAAGCCGAAGAAAAAAAGATCAAGCTCGAAGAGAGAAGGGTTAGGCTCACGGCCGCTTCGAAGGATACCAAGATGTTGGCCACGGGGATGAATGAGTTGGATGAAGTGCACGTTGTCCGTGTCAAGAAGTTGAAATACTTGGCGGTCGAGATGGAGCTGACTGGTGATGAGGAGACAACGACAGAGTGAGCTAGGAGGTTTGGATAGCCGATTTGGCAGGGCAAAAATGTTTCTTTTTTGCATATAGATCATCGAATGAATACTTTTGAGATCAGACGCATGTAAAAAATAGAAACATCCGCCGCCTTTTGGTTGCAATCGAACACTATTAACATCACACTTTAATTTTTTCTCATATTGCTATGCATTTGAAATAGAATTTATGGGACTAGACGGACTTTTAGGAGATCAGGGAGAATGGCCGGCTCTCGTAGGGGACGGCGTTGGAGATGCCTCGTTCGTGGCTGTCCTGTCGAGCCAAACGTGATTGTTTTGATCCAACGTTCACATTTCGCACAGACCTGCCCCACGCCACACCCGCACAGTTCAAACAGAGAAGACCAGGCCGGCCCCACACGTCACAGACCCACGGACTGCGGCACATAAATCCATCCCTAGGCCCGTACATACCCACCACTACGCCGCCGCTGTGCAGGGCAGGGGGGCAGCACATCACATCACATCAGAGCAGCCAGACAATTCAAACCGCACCGGGGAGGGCTCCACGCTCCCTCACACCCACGCCGCGCTGCTTCCGGATTCGACTCGTTCCAATCCCCCACCGGTCCAAAATCGCACCCAGAAAGGCCTCGAATCCGAATCCACCCGTCGCGATTCAAACCAGGCCACCCCCCGCTTCTCTCTCCCCTCCCCTCCTCCCCCTGCTCGCGCAGCGCGGCGCCGCCGCCGCCGACTCCTCCTCGCCGGGGCCGCGGGAGCGGCGGGCGATGGAAACCCTAATGGTGGACCGCGTCCACAGCAGCCTCCGCCTCTTCATGAACCGCAACGCCGTCTTCCTCTGCGAGCGCCTCTGCGCCCAGTTCCCCGCCGAGGTACCGCCCCGCTCCCCCCTCCCCCCTTCCCCCCATCCGGGCAGGTAGGCGTTAGATCGGGCGTTGTGCCGGTGTGCGGCTGCGGCCTCACTGCGGGTTTCGCCTGCGCGGTTCGGTTTAGCGTTTATTTTTGTACTCCCGAGGGCCGCGTGAGCTTGGGCGATGGGATTCGGGCTAGGGTTTACCGAGTCTGAGCATGAACATCTTAATCTAGCTGTCTGGGAAAATTGTTTGAATTCGTTTGTAACTGGAGCAGCGCATATGATTTCTCAACAGTTAATGGAGAATTTATGCTGTTGTTTCGCATCCTGGAAGGGAACTGTTTCACAGTTCACTTAGCCGATTTTAGGGGTGAATAGATACAATAACGTGTTATGCTCTATGGTGAATTTTCCCTTGTGTAAATCTCTAGGTAGCAACTGTAGAATTTTTGAGCTATCTAGTAGCTTAGATCAGCTACTCTTATATATGATCCATCTTTTCCTGTTCTTTTAGTAACTGCAGCATGTGTGCTTAGTTATTTATTTGCATTTCCTGCAGTAGTTTTCAGGAACTCCAGTAGCCAGGTTTATGTAAATCAAATATTAGAGTTTCTGGTTTTTGGTCTTTATTGTGTATCGCATTAAAATTTTAGCAGTGATGAATCTGAAGCTAGTTGAGACATACACAATGGCCTGACATTAGCTGACTCTCTATTGCACGATCTAGAATATTTGCTAATGTGGAAGAGAGGGGAGTAGGAGAGAGAGAGAGGGTACAATGGACTCTTAGAGCCTGTTGGATTCTCTTCACTCTGCAACTCCCCTCCTGGAGTGGCACATAACGCTCTAACTACATGTGAGTTGGAAGTGCGGAGCAGAGTGGGCTGCAGTTTGATTTCGCGGAGCGTAGGAGCGCGGGCTGCATGCTCCCATCTCCACTTTGTAACAAAAAATGAGATGAACAGACAAAAGCAGATCCAACAATGCCAAAATTTGAGAGATAGCACCCTTTTTCTCAAGAGATATATACCAAAATCATTTTCTAAATCAGTTTGCAGGTGTATATTGTACTAAATGTGCTTGGCCTTTCTCCTGTGTACAGACCAATGTGCAGTTGCTAGCGACTTGCTACCTTCACAACAACCAGCCCTATGCTGCATACCACATTTTGAAAGGTAATACCATTTTTCTGTTTTAGTTGCCAAATTGTTTTTAGTGCTTTTGTGGTCAGCGTTTCCTATATGCTATGTAGGTAAGAAGCTGCCGGAGTCTCGATACTTGTTTGCTATATCATGCTTTCGAATGAACCTACTGCGGGAAGCTGAAGAAACTCTGTGTCCAGTCAATGAACCAAATGTTGAGGTATATAGCATGGTTGTGAACATGATGTGTTTCCCGTGCTTCTGAAAGTATCTCATGCAGTGATCGTAGATTTGTCATAAGTTTGCCCCAAAACTCGAGTTCCGTTCTGAACTAGGGGTACCATGAAATGTTACTGGTTCTAAAAAAGAGCATCTGTCCCTGCTGTCTCGTAATTTCCAGAACTGGAACTAGAAAAATTGATCTATTGTGTTTTTAACGATTTATGCACTAAGAATTTTAAAGCCTATAATCTAGTACTACCTCCGTTCCAAAATAATTGAATTTCTGGGTTTGTCCTAAAACTTGTTTAAGTCTGACTAAGTCTATAGAAAGATATATTAACATCTGGAACATCAAATTAGTCTCTTGAGATTCTTTATATGAAATATATTTTTGTACTATGTGTATTTGGTGTTGTGGATCTTAGCACATTTTTTTTACAGAGCTAGTCAACTTAAGCAAGGATGACTTAGGAAAAACCTAGAGCTTAACTTATTTTGGAATGGAGGGAGTACATTCCAAAAGTTACACTTGAAGAACATTAGACCCTTTTGATACTTATTATTGCCTGTTGAAGCAATTGTACCAACTATGCCATAAATGAAAATTAGTTGTGTAATGTTATATTGATCCCTTTTAGTTATTACAAATCGTGGATATGATAGATTCTGTACCAGATAAACATTGACAGTGTGTGATTAATACTATTACTTGACACTGCATGGGATGGTGCAAACTGCCCAGACATTCTTTTCCTTCTCTTATATTGGGGCATGACATTTTTCTAAGATTGCTGGCGAACTATTTTATTCTACAGGGGTGAAGTAATGGCTAGTGAATAGAAAAAGCAGTCACATCTTTGCCTGCTTTATATTTTGGGCCACATTGTTAATTACGTTGTTTTACATCCTGTGTATAGGTTCCAAGTGGTGCGACAGGACATTACCTTCTTGGACTAATTTACAGGTCCGTTATTCATGGGAGAACTGAACTGTGTTCCGTGTGTTTTGATTTGTTAGACATGGTTCATTGTATATACCTCACCCCCCCTGTAGGTACACTGGCAGAGTGGCAGCTGCAGCCGAGCAATTCACACAAGCTTTGACTCTAGATCCTCTTTTGTGGGCGGCATATGAGGAATTGTGTATACTAGGTTGGTGCATTAGACATCCATAACTGGAATTTTATAATAGGTCTATTCTTCTGTTTGATTAGAAGTCCTCACAAGTCACAACGAAGTTTTTGTTTTTTTAGGTAAGTTTTCGTTTTGTTTGGGAGTTAAGAATGGAAAATACAATGCAGATTTTCCAAAGAACCTTCTGAAACATTGCATTGTCAGTGTCTGTCTTGCCTGTACCCTAACATTTGGAAATATGGGGAATCTTGTGTATCAGAACGTTTGAGTGTTGCTGCGATAAATTCTGCAAAAAAAAAAGTTGCAGTGCATCCAACCATTCTCGATTAGCTTCATGTTATCAGTAAATAGATATTCTTTTTAATCATTATGCAGAATATTACCATTGCCACTGTACTCATTATATGCCTAGTGTGCTGCATGCATCCCTATCTCATCATCTCACATTTCACTTGTGATTTATACAATGGCTAAATATTCATTGGCCTCACCCTCTCTAAAAATATAATTTACACGTTATAAACATAGACTGAAAGTGTGTTACCATCTTGTAGGAGTTGCTGAAGATGCAAATGAATGTTTTACGGAAGCAACTGCCCTACGTCTCCAGCAGGAACAA
Organism: Triticum urartu; assembly: GCF_056163025.1. Classification (NCBI taxonomy): domain Eukaryota; kingdom Viridiplantae; phylum Streptophyta; class Magnoliopsida; order Poales; family Poaceae; genus Triticum; species Triticum urartu. The sequence goes on from NC_141879.1 coordinate 583,598,898, forward strand.
ACATCTACATCAAATCTGGAGAAGTCAAACTTTGTCAATGAAAATCGAGTTCTATCTCCCAATGTATCAGCAAGCCTTGTGGATATCAGCCCTAAGCACATAAAACAATTGCCTGCTAACAACACAGCTGAAGTGCCTGGTTATCCTCATCTAAGAGCAACCGCATTGCATGTGCAGAACAGTGTACAATCTAATGTAGGACAGTTTGACAGTCCATCACCAACTGTAACACAGGTTAGTAGAACCTAACTGATTCTCTGCTCTCTAGGTTATCTGGCAATATAGAGTTGTACCAATGCTTATAATCAATGGTTACAGGAAGCATCAGCCTTAATGTCTTATGCTTCGCATTTGGTGACACTGGCAAAATGTCTTATGTTAAGCAGCCAAAAAGTCTCCAGAATCTTCCTATTTGATCTATTCACAGCCTTTTCGGTTCATTTTTCCATTGCAACATGTTATCATTCTGGTTAACAAAGCCCAAGAAATTAAATAGCTGTGATGCTTAGCACATATTACTATTTTCATATCAGTTTAATAATTTTTCGGAGAAGAGATAATAGTGTAGTAAAGCTGTGTACTATAGACCCAAAGTGGTTGGACCCAAAGTCCTGTAAACAGCCTCTTACAGAAATGTAGGGAAAGGCTGTGTACTATAGACCCAAAGTGGTTGGACCCAAAGTCCTGTAAACAGCCTCTTACAGAAATGTAGGGAAAGGCTGTGTACTATAGACCCAAAGTGGTTGGACCCTTCGCTGGACCCTGCGCAAGCGGGAGCCACATGCACCAGGCTGCCCCTTTTTTTCTTTTTTTAAACTGATAATAGTGTAACGTTATAACAACTTGGAATTAGTGTTTGGACACCTAGTTCCTTCATTTTTAAGATTTAGTTCGTAACCTGTCTGACTTGTCTCTATGGCTGAGTTGTGTTTTACTTAATATCATTTGACAGACTTCTGGCATCGTTCCACCACCACTCTTTAGGAATCTCCATGCCTATCAGAATACAACAAGTGGTGATGCTCCGGCCAAACCAAAGGTTAATGCAGTGAACCAACCACCTAGAAGAAAATACTTGGATGAAGCAAGGCTGAAGAAGGTTGTTGTTTCATCAACTGAACCTGTTATCTGATTTTTATTTGTTCCTCTTGTCCTATATGTGGAACTGCTAGAGGTTTTTCTTACTGTGGGATATCAGATACACCTCTTTTTGCATTTTAATAAAAACACAGTAGGCCCCTCCCCGTCAACTCTTCTCTGAAAAGGATATGGTGCTGGAGTAAATGCACATTGGCTGATCATGCTTTATGACATGCTGCCATTTTCCAGTTGCCCAACTGGTGGTGCCTGCTTCAGTATTAATTGTGAACATTGTCTTCACCTCCTGGCTGTTCTAGCCTGTAAAATTCCAGTCATGGTCATCTATATGAAGATTCAGGATGCTGTATCCTTGCTGTGTAGTGTACCAGCAAGTAGCTAGTACCAGTGAATCCACAGTACGCTTGGTTGCAGCTGGGTTGCAAATTCCCTTACCTTTAAAGTACTACCCTGATGATGCTTGTCTACCTGCTAGATTTTTGCCTGAGTTTCTGTTTATCCGTTCTTTTCTTATCCTCTTCGCATTCCAGTATTGCTGTATAGTACGATAATAGCTGGTGGTATTAAGAACTGAAAAGATTGCTATAATCTAATATTTTCTGTTATGTTATCATTTTGTTGCTATAAGTTCCTCTATGGTGTAATACTCGGTGGATGTGAAACTGGTTAATCTGCACTACTGTGCATTGAAGATCTTTCCTCAGTAATATTTTTCTTTTCTCATTGCCGTCTGTTAGAATAACCCATGCAATCTAACGTAGGGTCATTTTTTGTTGTTGTTATGTAGCTTTCAGGTCTGGCTGTACACCCTCTTTTCTATTACTTCTGCTAATAGTCAGCACATTCTTTAATTTACATCTCATGCTTCATTTTTTTGCTTATGATGATATTAGACTTGAGGATTCTTTTCAGGTGACTGGAAGACTCTTTAATCCGAGTGGTGATTCAGTACCTCGAAGAAGTGCAAGACTATCTAGGGATACACCAATAAATTCGAATTCCAATATATCTCAGTTTGGAGGAAATGGATCAGATCACTCGTCAGGTAAATTGCGAGTAAACTCGTCCACATCATCAAAATTGTGTTCGACAGCCATACGTTCTGTGCAAGTTAGGAAAGGAAAGCCACGGGCTACAGAAAATTTTGATGAAGGTGATTATCATTTCAATGTGGATGATCCATCTAGTTATGTAAACGTGGTTGACATGTTGTTATATATCTGTGCACTCTGGATCTATCTGCAGTTTTATCTACATGTTTCTGTTCTGCCTATGAGTTTAAATTAGTTATGTTAAGTCATTTTGCTATCCTGTTTCTTGTGCTCATATCTATATGATTCTTGCACTTCCATTTGAATATTGTTTTTATGACACCAATTTTAAAAATCCTTTAGGTTGCTGACAAATAGGGGAAGATTACTTACTGATTTTTGCTGGTTCATGGCATTAATCTCAGTGTTATGTTATCTCCTAATATCAGTTTATATCTCAAGCATTTATGGTACTACAATAACATTATCTGCTCTGTTTTTAAGCATACGCCTGTCCTTATATACATGCGGTTTTGTTTTTTTACATATTACATAACTTATAAACAGCAAGATTGTGTATTTCTTTTCTTTGGTATGACATTGTATTGTTTGATTTATGGAATGTATCCTTGAGAAGATATATATTTTCACTGGAAAGCGATGTAATTTTGGCTGCCAAATGATCTCTTTATATATTTTCTCGTTGAGTAAATGGCACCAAGGGTCCTTAAACCATTCCATGATGATTCTACTTCACTCGTACGTAGAAAACAAATCATCATGATTAAATATTGAAAGCAATTTCTCTCAGTGTAAACTTGTTTCAAGATCTGTGGAATTTGTCGCTGTGAAATGGCATATATTGTTTTATCTTTTACTGGATCGTACTGACTATTTCACCTTAGCTTTTGCTATAGCATATTACCGTTTTGTAGAATTATATATTTCCTAGTTCCTAGGAATAATCTCCATTGCATTGCGCTTTATGGATAAACGCAGCATGTTCCCTTCTCTGTCATCTTCACATGTAAGATGCAAATTATTTTTCTGAGTCTCAGGAAGCAGGTATGAAGCTGTTGATGAGATGTGGACAGATAATATAGCAGCAACTTCATCTTCTTTAAGTATAGCTGAAGGAAGGTACTTTGAGCAAGATAAAGCTGAGCGAACCCTGTCACAAGACTCCAAAATGGCGACTGGTATCAGGGAGCTATTGGGACTTTTGCGGACACTTGGGGAAGGCTATAGGCTATCTTGCTTGTTTAAGTGCCAGGTACATTAAAGATGTACAGGTTTCAACTACAGAAATACTAACCATCTACCCAACGTTGTAACCAATTCCATTCACTTAATGGTCAGGAAGCACTGGAAATCTACAGGAAACTCCCAGAGCCACAATTTAATACGGGATGGGTCTTATGCCAGGTACAATTTGTTTAGTATTGCAAGATGATTGGAGAATCCTTTGCATACTTTTGATTTATGTTATAAAAATATGGTTCCTATTGTATTTCATGCAATATTATATATAGGGTCTGCATAGAAATGAGTACTTCAGATGACAACTTTGTTTTCTTCCTCTGGTTTTCTTCGGAGTGACTTAAATCAACTGAGGACTTAATTTAGTATATTTGTTGGGAATATTATAGTTTATTTTGCTTGTTGGTATGTTGTAAAATGATGTTTCTAAAGTTGTAACTTGAGTGTTGACCCTGAAGAGTTATTATATGAGTGGGCATCCCTGACAATTTCATTTTACTATTGATGTTAGATATTTGACTTCCTCTTCAATAAACTATCAGTTTTATTTTATGGAAAACACGTTGATATTTTAATATTTTTATGATATATACAAAATGATTAATTTGCATACTTATTTCCGTTGGCATCATAAGCTTATTATCGTTTTGGTCAACTATGCAGGTTGGGAAGGCATATTTTGAATTGGTCGATTATTTAGAAGCTGATCATTTCTTTGAGTTAGCGCATCGATTATCACCGTGCACGTTGGAGGGAATGGACATATACTCTACTGTTCTTTATGTAAGCGAACTCACTGCCGTTACACTTGCTTACTTTTTAACCATATTTAGCTCCGAGCTCACATGCTTCTTTTGTAGCATTTGAATGAGGAAATGAGGCTAAGTTACCTTGCTCAGGAGCTTATTTCTGTTGATCGACTATCTCCTCAAGCATGGTATGTCGGTTGCCTCTCAGAAGTTAATAATCATGCTGGGCCATTTTTCCCCTGCAGTATGTTTTCTGTTACTTCTGTCCTTTTGCTTTTGCGGAAACTTCTCTCTCTCTCTCTGTCTCTCTCTCTCCATTTTGCAATGGTTCCTCCCTTTTGTTCGGACCTAGACACAGGGTTAAAAGAAATGAAAGTTGAGGATTATGAAAGCTATTTGTGGCCTCTCCAGTTTTTGATTGATGATGTTAAAAATTGATCTTTGTCTCAGCGCAGCGCTAGGCAATGGGACAAATCTAGTGTACAATTGCAAATCTTGCATAAATGTGACCGTTTCTACTATATTTGTTTTGAATGCGAACAGGTGTGCAGTGGGAAATTGCTTTGCCTTGCGGAAAGATCATGAGACTGCTTTAAAGAACTTCCAGCGTGCTGTACAGCTTGACTCAAGAGTAGCATATGCTCACACTCTATGCGGTCACGAGTATGTGTTGCCTCCCATAATTATTGATCGTATATTTGTATTTGAGTAATTGCACTTACCTTTTCATGGACTTGTCACTTGGGGTCTGTGAACTTGAAGGTTGTAGTTGTGCATTTAGGTCCTTCAATTTCTATAGATGTACCAACACAGTTGCAACCGTACTTATCTAACTATGAATGATCATCTGGCATGTTGACCCTTTTAAATCCAAAGTTTGACCATGTGTTCTGACAGTTGTATAAGTCGTCCAGTGACATATGGAAACGTCCTTCACATCCTAGATATCATGGTTGAATTGTGATTCGATGAGAGCCAAGATGCCATCCTATTTCTAATCACCAATACATCATGTTTTTAACATCTGTTGACGCACCTATCAATTTCCATTTTAGTTGCCGCACTTAATCTTTCTATTTCATCCACTATTAATGTTTGAGATCATTTGCCAATTTATTTTGATCCTACTGTCTTTCCTTTGAACTGCAGATATTCTGCATTGGAGGATTACGAGAACAGTGTTAAATTCTACCGATGTGCACTTCAGGTAGATGAAAGGCACTACAATGCCTGGTATGGGCTTGGAGTAGTTTACCTTCGCCAGGAAAAGTTTGAGTTTGCTGAGCATCATTTTAGAAGGGCATTTCAGATAAATCCCCGTTCTTCTGTTCTTATGTGCTATCTTGGGATGGCCTTACATGCTCTAAAGGTTTGACATTGTCAAAGACTGTGAAGTAGTTACTGGTTTGAAGTGTTGTTGTCTTCTGCCCAATTCGTAAATATGAACGTCTTTTTGATTTTGAACTTTGACAGAGAGATGAGGATGCATTGGAGATGATGGAGAAAGCCATATTTTCTGATAAGAAGAATCCACTTCCTAAGTATCAGAAGGCTTTAATTCTGGTAGGCCTTCAAAAATATCAGGAGGCGCTGGATGAGTTGGAACGGCTAAGGGAGATTGCACCTCATGAGAGTAGTATGTATGCACTTATGGGCAAGATATACAAGCAACTCAATATTCTCGACAAGGCTGTATTTTGCTTTGGCGTTGCCCTTGATTTGAAACCTCCCGCTGCCGACCTTGCTATAATCAAGGTATGACACTATCGTATTTTACTTATTACTGCAAGCTGCCCCATTTGCTGCCTTTTTGTTTCCTCAGTACATTTTTTTTTGTTATACATAAGCCAACCTATGTTTTTCTTTTCCTAGAGTGGTCCCATAATAACTGCTAGTTAAATTGTTACACTTTCTTTTAATTTCTTCCCATTACTGTGCTGGTCTCATCAATTTGAATTACTTGTATTTGAATACTGTCTGATGTTTGGCAGTCTGCAATGGAGAAAGTACACCTTCCAGATGAACTGATGGAGGATGATGACCTGTAAGTTCACTTTAAAGCACAAACTGAGAAATGGACATTTATTCAGATCTATGAGTTTCTGCTTGTGCTTCCGAGTCATGGCCTGAATGTGCTTTCTGAGAGGAACTCAGAGGTTGAAGGAAGCAAGCACATCATGTGGAACCAGAATTTACAGCAACTATGGATTCTCTTGGGGCATTAGTGTACCATTAACCACCCAGTTTTGTAGCATTAGCTGTAACCTGTACACTGACAGCACAAACACAACATGTGTAGTAGTTTAGGTGTACAAGCTGAGTATTGGCAGCGAGGCCTGTATCATTGTACAATTGTACGAGTATCAAAAGAAATCGTCGAGAAATATGAAAACGATGCCGGGGCAAGATCATGCCGAATCAAACAGATTGTGAATTGTACAGTACCAGTATTCTTCTCTGGTGCTGTATTCGAGGGTTTGAAGCATTTCTGTACAAGTAGGTGGGATGATGCTCTGCGTGTCCGCCTTGTTCCATTGCATGTAGTGGGGAGATGATGGAACGTATGCGTGGCTCTGCATCCAACCCAAGTGAAAAGTGTAACATCTCGTTATGTTACCATACTGATCTATTGCTTGTAGTCTGGCATCACATTGGTAAACATTGACAGATCAAGAAGAATTCTACCGCAGTAGGCAATATTTAAAATTTCAAGTGTAATTTAGCATACTGTACTGTATCCCTGTTTATTACATGAACTGGAATGATCGGGTAAGATCTACTTTTGGTTCCCAAAATGTCTGCTTATCTGGTGCATACCATTTGAACCTACATTTTCTATCTAGTACTTCCTCTGTCCCAAAATATAAGAACGTTTTTCATACTAGTGTATTATGAAAAACGTTCTTATATTTTGGGACGGAGGTGTTTAAGTGAAAGATCAACTTGTATTGATTGATAGAACTAGTACAGCTTATATATGTTTGGAAAAGACGCATCGAACAAGATGCGATGGTTGGAACCGATGCAACGGTTAGAGCATCTTCAGCCGTTGGCCCCCCAGGGGGCGCCTAAAATCGGCGCCTGGGGGCAAGGTGGCGCAAAAAAGGGCCTGAGGGCGAGTTGTGTTGGAAATATGCCCTAGAGGCAATAATAAATTGGTTATTATTATATTATATTTCATTGTTTATGATAATCGTTTATTATCCATGCTAGAATTGTATTGATAGGAAACTTAGATACATGTGTGGATACATAGACAACACCATGTCCCTAGTAAGCCTCTAGTTGACTAGCTCGTTGATCAATAGATGATTACGGTTTTCTGACCATGGACATTGGATGTCGTTGATAATGGGATCACATCATTAGGAGAATGATGTGATGGACAAGACCCAATCCTAAGCCTAGCACAAGATCGTGTAGTTCGTATGCTAAAGCTTTTCTAATGTCAAGTATCATTTTCTTAGACCATGAGATTGTGCAACTCCCAGATACCGTAGGAGTACTTTGGGTGTGCCAAACGTCACAACGTAACTGGGTGGCTATAAAGGTACACTACAGGTATCTCCGAAAGTGTCTGTTGGGTTGGCACGAATCGAGACTGGGATTTGTCACTCCGTGTAAACGGAGAGGTATCTCTGGGCCCACTCGGTAGGACATCATCATAATGTGCACAATGTGACCAAGGAGTTGATCACAGGATGATGTGTTACGGAACGAGTAAAGAGACTTGCCGGTAACGAGATTGAACAAGGTATCGGGATACCGACGATCGAATCTCGGGCAAGTATCGTACCGCTAGACAAAGGAAATTGTATACGGGATTGATTAAATCCTTGACATCGTGGTTCATCCGATGAGATCATCGTGGAGCATGTGGGAGCCAACATGGGTATCCAGATCCCGCTGTTGGTTATTGACCGGAGAGTTGTCTCGGCCATGTCTGCATGACTCCCAAACCCGTAGGGTCTACACACTTAAGGTTCGATGACCCTAGGGTTATAGGGAAAGTATGTACGCGGTTATCGAATGTTGTTCGGAGTCCCGGATGAGATCCCGGACGTCACGAGGAGTTTCGGAATGGTCCGGAGGTAAAGATTGATATATAGAAAGTATGGTTTTGGCCACCGGAAGTGTTCCGGGCATCACCGATAGTGTACCGGGACCACCGGAGGGGTCCGGGGGTCCACCAGGTGGGGCCACCAGCCCCGGAGGCCTACATGGGCCAATAGTGGGAAGGGACCAGCCCCTAGGTGGGCTGGGGCTCCTCCCACTAAGGCCCAAGGCGCCTCCAAGAGGGGAGGGGGCAAACCCTAGGGCAGATGGGCCACCTCAGGTGCGCCTCCCCCTCTCCCCCTTGTGGCCGCCACCCCAGATGGGGATGTAGGGCTGCCGCCACCCCTAGGGAGGAAACCCTAGGTGGGGGCACAGCCCTTCCTCCTCCTATATATAGTGGAGGCAAAGGGGCAGCCCAACACATGAAGCTCCTGCTCTGTTGGCGCAGCCCTACCCCTCTCCCTCCTCGTCTCTCGTAGTGCTTGGCGAAGCCCTGCTGGAGTCCCGCGCTCCTCCACCACCACCACGCCGTCGTGCTGCTGCTGGATGGAGTCTTCCCCAATCTCTCCTTCTCCCCTTGCTGGATCAAGGCGTAGGAAACGTCACCGGGCTGCACGTGTGTTGAACGCGGAGGTGCCGTCCGTTCGGCACTAGGATCATCGGTGATTTGGATCATGACGAGTACGACTCCATCAACCCCATTCACTTGAACGCTTCCGCTTAGCGATCTACAAGGGTATGTAGATGCACTCTCCTTCCCCTCGTTGCTAGATTACTCCATAGATTGATCTTGGTGATGCGTGGAAAATTTTGAATTTCTGCTACGATCCCTAACAGTGGCATCATGAGCTAGGTCTATGCGTAGTTTCTATGCACGAGTAGAACACAAAGCAGTTGTGGGCGTGGATATTGTCAATTTGCTTGCCGTTACTAGTCTTATCTTGATTGGCGGCATCGTGGGATGAAGCAGCCCGGACCGACCTTACATGTACTCTTACGTGAGACTGCTTCCACCGACTGACATGCACTAGTTGCATAAGGTGGCTAGCGGGTGTCTGTCTCTCCCACTTTAGTCGGATCGGATTCGATGAAAAGGGTCCTTATGAAGGGTAAATGGAAATTGGCATATCACGTTGTGGTTTTCGCGTAGGTAAGAAACGTTCTTGCTAGAAACCTATAGCAGCCACGTAAAAACTTGCAACAACAATTAGAGGACGTCTAACTTGTTTTTGCAGCATATGCCTTGTGATGTGATATGGCCAAAAGGATGTGATGAATGATATATGTGATGTATGAGATTGATCATGTTCTTGTAATAGGAATCACGACTTGCATGTTGATGAGTATGACAACCGGCAGGAGCCATAGGAGTTGTCTTTATTTATTTATGACCTGCGTGTCAACATAAACGTCATGTAATTACTTTACTTTATTGCTAAAGCGTTAGCCATAGTAGTAGAAGTAATAGATGACGAGACAACTTCAAGAAGACACGATGATGGAGATCATGGTGTCATGCCGGTGACAACGATGATCATGGAGCCCCGAAGATGGAGATCAAAAGGAGCAAAATGATATTGGCCATATCATGTCACTATTTGATTGCATGTGATGTTTATCATGTTTTACATCTTATTTGCTTAGAACGACGGTAGCTTAAATAAGATGATCCCTCGCAATAATTTCAAGAAAGTGTTCCCCCTAACTGTGCACCGTTGCGAAGGTTCGTCGTTTCGAAGCACCACGTGATGATCGGGTGTGATAGATTCTAACGTTCGAATACAACGGGTGTAAGCCAGATTTACACACGCAATACACTTAGGTTGACTTGATGAGCCTAGCATGTACAGACATGGCCTCGGAACATGGAAGACCGAAAGGTCGAACATGAGTCGTATAGAAGATACGATCAACATGAGATGTTCACCATTGATGACTAGTCCGTCTCACGTGATGATCGGACACGGCCTAGTCGATTCGGATCATGTTTCACTTAGATGACTAGGGATGTCTATCTGAGTGGGAGTTCATTAAATAATTTGATTAGATGAACTCAATTATCATGAACATAGTCTAAATTGTCTTCGCAAATATGTTGTAGATAAATAGTTCACGTTGTAGCTCCCTGTTTCAATATGTTCCTAGAGAAAGATTAAGTTGAAAGATATTGTAAGCAATGATGCAGACTAGGTCCGTAGTCTGAGGAGTGTCCTCACTGCTACACAGAAGGCTTACGTCTTTGATGCACCGCTCGATGTGCAAACCCCTACAACGTCGTCTGTGGATGTTGTGAACACCTGACAGACACATCCTGATGACTACTTGATAGTTTAGTGCACCATACTTTACGGCTTAGAATCGGGATTCCAATGACGTTTTGAATGCCATAGAACATATGAGATGTTCCAAGAGCTGAAATTGGGATTTCAGGCTCATGCCCGTGTTGAGAGGTGTGAGACCTCTGACAAGTTCTTTTGCCAACAAGATGGAGGAGAATAGCTCAGCTAGTGAGCATGTGCTCAGAATGTCTGGGTGCTACAATCACTTAAATCAAGTGGGAGTTAAACTTCCAGATAAGATAGTGATCGATAGAGTTCTCTAGCCACTATCACTAAGCTACTAGATCTTCGTGATGAACTATGACATGCAAGGGATGGAGTTGATCCCGGAGCTGTTCGCGGTGCTTAAGACCGCAAAAGGTAGAAATCAAGAAGGAGCATCAAGTGTTGATGGTTAAACAAGACCACTGGTTTCAAGAAGGGCAAGGGCTAGAAGGGAAACTTCATGGATGGCAAATCAGTTGCCGCTCCAGTGAAGGAACCCAAGGTTGAACCCAAACCCGAGACTAAGTGCTTCTATTGTAAGGGGAACGGTCACTCGTAGCGGAATTGCCCCAAATGCATGGTAGATAAGAAGGCTGGAAACTTCAACAAAGTATATACGTGTTATTAATGTGTACCTCACTAGTACTCCTGGTAGCACCTGGGTATATAATACCGGTTCAGTTGCTATTATTGGTGACTTGAAACAAAAGCTACGGACTAAACGGAGACTGGCTAAGGGCGAGGTGACGATGTGTGTTGGAAGTGTTTCCAAAGTTGATGAGATCACCATCGCACGCTCCATCTGCCTTCGGGATTAGTATTGAACCTAGATAAATGTTATCAGGTGTCTACGTTGAGCATGAATATGATTAGATCATGTTCATTGCAATACGGTCATTCATTTAAGTTAGAGAATAATGGTTATTCTGTTTACATGAATGATACCTTTCATGGTCATGCACCCTATGTGAATGGTTCATTGAATCTCGGTCGTGGTAATACACATGTTCATGCCAAAAGATGTAGAGTTAATAATGATAGTACCACTTTCTTTTGGCACTGCCGCTTAGGTCATATTGGCGTAAGATGCATGAAGAAACTCCATGTCGATGGATGTTTGGAGTCACTTGATTTTGAATCGCTTGACACATGCGAGCCATGTCTCATGTGCAGGATGACTAAGACCCCGTTTTCAGGTACAATGAAACGGGCAAGTGACTTGTTGGAAATCATGCATGCTGATGCGTGTGATCCAATGAGAATTGAAGCGTGCGGTGGATATCGCTATTTTCTCATCTTCACTGTCGATTTGGGTAGATATAGGTATATCTACTTAATGAAGCACAAGTCTGAAACGTTTTAAAAGTTCAAGCGATTTCAGAGTGAAGTTAAGAACCATCATAACAAGAAGATCAAATTCCTACGATCTAATCGATGAGAATTTCTGAGTTATGAGTTTGGCAATCACTTAAGACATTGTGGAATTGTTTCACAGTTGAAGCCACCTGGAACACCACAGGGTAATGGTGTGTTCGGACGTCGTAATCGAACCTTATGAGATATGGTGCGATCTATGATGTCTCTTACCGATCTACCGTTTTCATTTTGAGGTTATGCGCTAGAGACAGCTGCATTCACTTTAGATAGGACACCATCTAAGTCCGTTGAGATAACATCGTGTAAACATTGGTTTGGCAAGAAACCAAAGTTTTCGTTTCTTAATGTTTGGGCTGCGATGCTTAAGGCTTCAGCCGGAGAAGCTCGAACCCAAAGCGGACAAACACATCTTCATAGGATACTCAAAGGTGACAGGTGGGTATACCTTCTATCTCAGATCCGAGGGCAAATTGTTTGTCGCTAAGAACGGGTCCTTTCTCGAGAAGGAGTTTCTCTCAAAAGAATTGAGTGGGAGGAAGATAGAACTTGATGAGGTTGTCGAACCTTTACTTCAACCAGAGAGTGATGCAACATAAAAAGATGTTTTCTATGGAGCCTATGTCTGTTGAATAGGAAGTTAATGATAGTGATCATGAAGCTTCGAATCAAGTTGCTATCGAACCTCGTAGGTCGACAAGGATATGTACTACTCCTAAGTGGTACGGTAATCCTGTCTTAGATATCATGTTGTTAGACAACAATGAACCTACGAGGTATGGAGAAGCGATGGTGGGCCCGTATTCCGGCAAATGGTTAGAAGCCATGAAATCCGAGACAGGATCCATGTATCAGAACAAAGTATGGACTTTGGTGGACTTGCCCGATGATCGGCAAGCCATTGAGATAAATGGATCTTTAAGAAGAAGATGGACGTGGGCGGTAATGTTACTGTCTATGAAGCTCAACTTGTGGGAAAGAGTCTTTTCACAAGTTCAAGGAGTTGACTACGATGAGAATTTCTCACCCGTAGCGATGCTTAAGTCCGTCGGAATCATGTTAGCATTAGCTGTATTTTTCGATTATGAAATCTTACAGCTGGATGTCAAAACAAGTTTTCTTACCAAGTTTTCGTAAGAAAAGTTCTATGTGATACAATAAAAGGTTTTGTCGATCCTAAGGATGCTAAAAGGTATGCTGGCTCCAGCAATCCTTCTATGGATCAGAGCAAGCATATCGGAATCGGAATATATGTTTTGATGGAGTGATCAAAGCTTTTAGGTTTATACAATGTTTGCTAGAAACTTGTATTTACAAGAAAGTGAGTGGGAGCACTACAACATTTTTGATAAGTATATGTGGATGACATATTGTTGATTCAAAATGATGTAGAATTTCTGGAAAGCATAAATGGTTGTTTGAAGAGTGATTTTCAAAGGAAGACCTGGATAAAGCTGCTTACATATTGGGCATCAAGATCTATAGAGATAGATCAAGACGCCTGATGATACTTTCAAAGAACGCACACCTTAAGATGTTTTTGAAGGAGTTCAAAATAGATCAGTCAAAGAAGGGGTTCTTACCTGAGTTGTAAGGTGTGAAGTTGAGTAAGACTCGAAGATTGACCACGGCAGAAGAAAGAGGAAGGACGAAGGTCGTCCCCTATGCTCTTGTCATAGGCTCTATACAGTATGCCATGCTGAGTAACGCACCTGATGTGTGCCTTGCCACATGTCTGGCAAGAGGGTACAAAGGTGATCTAGGACTGGATCACCAGATAGTGGTCAAAATTGTCCTTAGAGGAATAAGGAAATGTTTCTCGGTTATGGAGGTGATAAAGAGTTCGACATAAAGAGTTACGTCGATGCAAGCTTAACACCTATCCGGATAGCTCTGAGTAGAGATACCGGATACGTATAATGGAGCAATAATTTGGAATAGCTCCAAGTGGAACGTGGTAGCAGCATCTACAATATAAAGTTTTGCGAAATACATAGGGATCTGAATATGGCAAGACCCGTTGACTACAACCTCTCTCACAAGCATAACATGATCAAACCCAGAACTCTTTGAGTGTTTATCACATAGTGATGTGAACTAGATCATTGAGTCTAGTAGACTCTTGGATGTTGGTCACATGGCGATGTGACCTGTGAGTGTTAATCACATGACGTTGTGAACTAGATTATTGACTCTAGTGCAAGTGGGAGACTGTTGGAAATATGCCCTAGAGGCAATAATAAATTGGTTATTATTATATTATATTTCATTGTTCATGATAATCGTTTATCATCCATGCTAGAACTGTATTGATAGGAAACTCAGATACATGTGTGTATACATAGACAACACCATGTCCCTAGTAAGCCTCTAGTTGACTAGCTCGTTGATCAATAGATGGTTACGGTTTCCTGACCATGTACATTGGATGTCGTTGATAACGGGATCACATCATTAGGAGAATGATGTGATGGACAAGACCCAATCCTAAGCCTAGCACAAGATCGTGTAGTTCGTATGCTAAAGCTTTTCTAACGTCAAGTATCATTTCCTTAGACCATGGGATTGTGCAACTCCCAGATACCGTAGGAGTACTTTGGGTGTGCCAAACGTCAAAACGTAACTGGGTGGCTATAAAGGTACACTACAGGTATCTCCGAAAGTGTCTGTTGGGTTGGCACGAATCGAGACTAGGATTTGTCACTCCGTGTAAACGGAGAGGTATCTCTGGGCCCACTCGGTAGGACATCATCATAATGTGCACAATGTGACCAAGGAGTTGATCACGGGATGATGTGTTACGGAACGAGTAAAGAGACTTGCCGGTAACGAGATTGAACAAGGTATCGGGATACCGACGATCGAATGTCGGGCAAGTATCGTACCGCTAGACAAAGGGAATTGTATACAGGATTGATTAAATCCTTGACATCGTGGTTCATCCGATGAGATCATCGTGGAGCATGTGGGAGCCAACATGGGTATCTAGATCCCGCTGTTGGTTATTGACCAGAGAGTTGTCTCGGCCATGTCTGCATGACTCCCGAACCCGTAGGGTCTACACACTTAAGGTTCGATGACGCTACGGTTATAGGGAAAGTATGTACGCGGTTACCGAATGTTGTTCGGAGTCCCGGATGAGATCCCGGACATCACGAGGAGTTCCGGAATGGTCCGGAGGTAAAGATTGATATATATGAAGTATTGTTTTGGCCACCGGAAGTGTTCCGGGCATCACCGATAGTGTACCGGGACCACCGGAGGGGTCCGGGGGTCCACCAGGTGGGGCCACCAGCCCCGGAGGCCTACATGGGCCAATAGTGGGAAGGGACTGTTGGAAATATGCCCTAGAGGCAATAATAAAATGATTATTATATTTCCTTGTTCATGATAATTGTCTATTATTCATGCTATAATTGTATTATCCGGAAATCGTAATACATGTGTGAATACATAGACCACAATGTGTCCCTAGTGAGCCTCTAGTTGACCAGCTCGTTGATCAACAGATAGTCATGGTTTCCTGGCTATGGACATGGGGATGTCATTGATAACGGGATCACATCATTAGGAGAATGATGTGATGGACAAGACCCAATCCTAAGCTTAGCTCAAAGATCGTGTAGTTCGTTTGCTGTAGCTTTTCTGAATGTCAAGTATCATTTCCTTAGACCATGAGATTGTGCAACTCCCGGATACCGTAGGAGTGCCTTGGGTGTGCCAAACATCACAACATAACTGGGTGACTATAAAGGTACATTACAGGTATCTCCGAAAGTGTCTGTTGGGTTGGCACGAATCGAGACTAGGATTTGTCACTCCGTATGACGGAGAGGTATCTCTGGGCCCACTCGGTAATGCATCATCATAATGAGCTCAATGTGACCAAGGGGTTGGTCACGGGATCATGCATTACGGTACGAGTAAAGTGACTTGCGGGTAACGAGATTGAACAAGGTATTGGGATACCGACGATCGAGTCTCGGGCAAGTAACGTACCGATTGACAAAGGGAATTGAATATGGGATTGATTAAGTCCTCGACATCGTGGTTCATCCGATGAGATCATCGAGGAGCATGTGGGAGCCAGCATGGGTATCCAGATCCCGTTGTTGGTTATTGACCGGAGAGGCGTCTCGGTCATGTCTGCGTGTCTCCCAAACCCGTAGGGTCTACACACTTAAGGTTCGGTGACGCTAGGGTTGTAGAGATATTAGTATGCAGTAACCCGAAAGTTGTTCGGAGTCCCGGATGAGATCCCGGACGTCACGAGGAGTTCCGGAATGGTCCGGAGGTAAAGATTTATATATAGGAAGTCCAGTTTCGGCCAGCGGGAAGGTTTCGGGGGTTACCGGTATTGTACCGGGACCACTGGAAGGGTCCCGGAGGTCCACCGGATGGGGCCACCTATCCCGGAGGGCCCCATGGGATGAAGTGGCGTGGGAACCAGCCCCTGATGGGCTAGTGCGCCCCACCCAAGGGCCCAAGGCGCCTAGGGTTGGAAACCCTAGGGGGCTGTTGCCCCCCGAGGGGGCATGCGCCCCCCTGGTTGGAAACCCTAAGGGGGCCGTTGCCCCCAGGGGCCGCCGCCCCCCTTTTAGATGGGATATCCAAGGGGGCATGCACCCCCCTAGCCCCTATATATAGTGGAAGGGAGGGAGGGCAGCCATACCTTGCTCTTGGCGCCTCCCTCTCCCTCCGTAACACCTCTCCTCCCCGCTTGTGCTTGGCGAAGCCCTGCCGGGATCCTGCTGCATCCACCACCACGCCGTCGTGCTGCTGGATCTTCATCAACCTCTCCTCCCCCCTTGCTGGATCAAGAAGGAGGAGACGTCTTCCCAACCGTACGGGTGTTGAACGCGGAGGTGCTGTCCGTTCGGCACTTGGTCATCGGTGATTTGGATCACGGCGAGTACGACTCCATCATCCCCGTTCACTTGAACGCTTCCGCTCGCGATCTACAAGGGTATGTAGATGCACTCCTATTCCCCTCGTTGCTAGAATACTCCATAGATTGATCTTGGTGATGCGTAGAATTTTTTTTAATTTTTGCTACGATCCCCAACAGTGGCATCATGAGCTAGGTCTATGCGTAGTTACTATGCACGAGTAGAACACAAAGTAGTTGTGGGCGTCGATATTGTCAATTTGCTTGCCGTTACTAGTCTTATATTGATTCGGCGGCATCGTGGGATGAAGCAGCCCGGACCAACCTTACACGTACGCTTACATGAGACCGGTTCCACCGACTGACATGCACTAGTTGCATAAGGTGGCTGGCGGGTGTCTATCTCTCCCACTTTAGTCGGATTGGATTCGATGAACAGGGTCCTTATGAAGGGTAAATAGAAATTGGCAATTCACGTTGTGGTTTTGGCGTAGGTAAGAAACGTTCTTGCTAGAAACCTATAGCAGCCACGTAAAAACTTGCAACAACAATTAGAGGATGTCTAACTTGTTTTTGCAGCAAGTGTTTTGTGATGTGATATGGCCAAAGGTTGTGATGAATGATGAATGATATATGTGATATATGAGATTGATCATGTTCTTGTAATAGGAATCACGACTTGCATGTCGATGAGTATGACAACCGGCAGGAGCCATAGGAGTTGTCTTTATTTATTTATGACCTGCGTGTCAACATAAACGTCATGTAATTACTTTATTTTATTTGCTAAAGCGTTAGCCATAGTAGTAGAAGTAATAGATTATGAGACAACTTCAAGAAGACACGATGATGGAGATCATGATGATGGAGATCATGGTGTCATGCCGGTGACAACGATGATCATGGAGCCCCGAAGATGGAGATCAAAGGAGCAAATGATATTGGCCGTATCATGTCACTATTTGATTGCATGTGATGTTTATCATGTTTTACATCTTATTTGCTTAGAACGACGGTAGCTTAAATAAGATGATCTCTCGTAATAATTTCAGGAAAGTGTTCCCCCTAACTGTGCACCGTTGCGAAGGTTCGTTGTTTCTAAGCACCACGTGATGATCGGGTGTGATAGATTCTAACGTTCGAATACAACGGGTGTAAGACAGATTTACACACGCAATACACTTAGGTTGACTTGACGAGCCTAGCATGTACAGACATGGCCTCGGAACACAGAAGACCGAAAGGTCGAGCATGAGTCGTATAGAAGATACGATCAACATGAAGATGTTCACCGATGTTGACTAGTCCGTCTCACGTGATGATCGGACACGGCCTAGTTAACTCGGATCATGTTATACTTAGATGACTGGAGGGATGTCTATCTGAGTGGGAGTTCATTTAATAATTTGATTAGATGAACTTAATTATCATGAACTTAATCTAAAATCTTTATAATATGTCTTGTAGATCAAATGGCCCACGTTGTCCTCAACTTCAACGCGTTCCTAGAGAAAACCAAGCTGAAAGACGATGGCAGCAACTATACGGACTGGGTCCGGAACCTGAGGATCATCCTCATAGCTGCCAAGAAAGATTATGTCCTAGAAGCACCGCTAGGTGACACACCCGTCCCACAGAACCAAGACGTTATGAACGCTTGGCAGACACGTGCTGATGATTACTCCCTCGTTCAGTGCGGCATGCTTTACAGCTTAGAACCGGGCTCCAAAAGCGTTTTGAGAGACACGGAGCATATGAGATGTTCGAAGAGCTGAAAATGGTTTTTCAAGCTCATGCCCGAGTCGAGAGATATGAAGTCCCCGACAAGTTCTTCAGCTGTAAGATGGAGGAAAATAGTTCTGTCAGCGAGCACATACTCAAAATGTCTGGGTTGCATAACCACTTGACTCAGCTGGGAGTTAATCTCCCGGATGACGCGGTCATTGACAGAATCCTTCAGTCGCTTCCACCAAGCTACAAGAGCTTTGTGATGAACTTCAATATGCAGGGGATGGAAAAGACCATTCCTGAAGTATTTGCAATGCTGAAATCAGCAGAGGTAGAAGTCAAAAAGGAACATCAAGTGTTGATGGTGAATAAAACCACTAAGTTCAAGAAAGGCAATGGTAAGAAGAACTTCAAGAAGGACGGCAAGGGAGTTGCCGCGCCCGGTAAGCAAGCTGTCGGGAAGAAGCCAAAGAATGGACCCAAGCCCGAGACTGAGTGTTTTCATTGCAAGGGAAGTGGTCACTGGAAGCGGAACTGCCCTAAATACTTAGCGGACAAGAAGGCTGGCATCACGAAAGGTATATGTGATATACATGTAATTGATGTGTACCTTACCAGTACTCGTAGTAGCTCCTGGGTATTTGATACCGGTGCGGTTGCTCACATTTGTAACTCAAAGCAGGAGCTGCGGAATAAGCGGAGACTGGCGAAGGACGAGGTGACGATGCGCGTCGGGAATGGTTCCAAGGTCGATGTGATCGCCGTCAGCACGCTACCTCTACATTTACCTACGGGATTAGTTTTAAACCTCAATAATTGTTATTTAGTGCCAGCTTTGAGCATGAACATTGTATCAGGATCTCGTTTAATTCGAGATGGCTACTCATTTAAATCCGAGAAGAATGGTTGTTCTATTTATATGAGAGATATGTTTTATGGTCATGCTCCGATGGTGAATGGTTTATTCTTAATGAATCTCGAGCGTAATGCTACACATATTCATAGTGTGAATACCAAAAGATGTAAGGTTGATAATGATAGTCCCACATACTTGTGGCACTGCCGCCTTGATCACATAGGTGTCAAACGCATGAAGAAGCTCCATGCAGATGGACTTTTAGAGTCTCTTGATTACGAATCAGTTGACACGTGCGAACCATGCCTCATGGGTAAAATGACCAAGACTCCGTTCTCAGGAACAATGGAGCGAGCAACCAACTTATTGGAAATCATACATACTGATGTGTGCGGTCCAATGAGTGTTGAGGCTCGTGGTGGCTATCGTTATGTTCTCACCCTCACTGATGACTTGAGTAGATATGGGTATGTCTACTTAATGAAACACAAGTCTGAGACCTTTGAAAAGTTCAAGGAATTTCAGAGTGAGGTGTTGGGGAACGTAGAATAAATTCAAAATTTTCCTACGTGTCACCAAGATCTATCTATGGAGTCATCTAGCAACGAGGGAGGAGTGGATCTACATACCCTTGTAGATCGCGAGCGGAAGCGTTCAAGAGAACGGGGTTGATGGAGTCGTACTCGTCGTGATCCAAATCACCGATGATCCTAGCGCCGAACGGACGGCACCTCCGCGTTCAACACACGTACGGAACGGAGACGTCTCCCACGCCTTGATCCAGCAAGGAGGAGGGAGAGGTTGATGGAGATCCAGCAGCACGACGGCGTGGTGGAAGTAGCGGGATTCCAACAGGGCTTCGCTAAGCGCTGCGGGAGGAGGGAGATGTGTCACGGGAGGGAGAGGGAGGCACCAGGCCTTAGGTATGATTGCTCCTCCTTTTCCCCACTATATATAGGGCCAAGGGAGAGGGGGGAGGCGCAGCCCTTGCCCCTTCCTCCAAGGAAGGGTGCGGCCAAGGGGGGAGGAGTCCATCCTCCCCAAGGCACCTCGGAGGTGCCTTCCCCTTTTAGGACTCTCCCCTTTTTCTCTTCTCTTGGCGCATGGGCCTCTTGGGGCTGGTGCCCTTGGCCCATGTAGGCCAAGGCGCACCCCCTACAGCCCATGTGGCCCCCGAGGCAGGTGGCCCCACCCGGTGGACCCCCGGGACCCTTCCGGTGGTCCCGGTACAATACCGGTGACCCCGAAACTTGTCCCGATGGCCGAAATAGCACTTCCTATATATAATTCTTTACCTCCGGACCATTCTGGAACTCCTCGTGACGTCCGGGATCTCATCCGGGACTCCGAACAACTTTCGGGTTACCGCATACTAATATCTCTATAACCCTAGCGTCACCGACCCTACGGGTTCGGGAGACATGCAGACATGACCGAGATGACTCTCCGGTCAATAACCAACGGCGGGATCTGGATACCCATGTTGGCTCCCACATGTTCCACGATGATCTCATCGGATGAACCACGATCTCAAGGACTTAATCAATCCCGTATACAATTCCCTTTGTCTATCGGTACGACACTTGCCCGAGATTCGATCGTCGGTATCCCGATACCTTGTTCAATCTCGTTACCGGCAAGTCTCTTTACTCGTTCCGTAACACATCATCCCGCGATCAACTCCTTGATCACATTGTGCACATTATGATGATGTCCTACCGAGTGGGCCCAGAGATACCTCTCCGTTTACACGGAGTGACAAATCCCAGTCTCGATTCGTGCCAACCCAACAGACACTTTCGGAGATACCTGTAGTGCACCTTTATAGTCACCCAGTTACGTTGTGACGTTTGGTACACCCAAAGCATTCCTACGGTATCCGGGAGTTGCACAATCTCATGGTCTAAGGAAATGATACTTGACATTAGAAAAGCTTTAGCATACGAACTACACGATCTTTGTGCTAGGCTTAGGATTGGGTCTTGTCCATCACATCATTCTCCTAATGATGTGATCCCGTTATCAATGACATCCAATGTCCATGGTCAGGAAACCGTAACCATCTATTGATCAACGAGCTAGTCAACTAGAGGCTTACTAGGGACATGGTGTTGTCTATGTATCCACACATGTATCTGAGTTTCCTATCAATACAATTATAGCATGGATAATAAACGATTATCATGAACAAGGAAATATAATAATAACTAATTTATTATTGCCTCTAGGGCATATTTCCAACAGTCTCCCACTTGCACTAGAGTCAATAATCTAGTTCACATCGCCATGTGATTAACACTCACAGGTCACATCGCCATGTGACCAACATCCAAAGAGTTTACTAGAGTCAATAATCTAGTTCACATCACTATGTGATTAACACTCAATGAGTTCTGGGTTTGATCATGTTGCTTGTGAGAGAGGTTTTAGTCAACGGGTCTGAACCTTTCAGATCCGTGTGTGCTTTACAAATCTCTATGTCATCTCCTAGATGTAGCTACCACGTTCTATTTGGAGCTATTCCAAATAACTGTTCTACTTGGAGCTATTCTAAATTGTTGCTCCATTATACGTATCCGGTATCTCTACACAGAGCTATCCGGATAGGTGTTAAGCTTGCATCGACGTAACCCTTTACGACGAACTCTTTTACCACCTCCATAATCGAGAAAATTCCTTAGTCCACTAGTTACTAAGGATAACTTTGACCGCTGTCCTGTGATCCATTCTTGGATCACTCTTGTACCCCTTGACTGACTCGTGGCAAGGCACACTTCAGGTGCGGTACATAGCATAGCATACTGTAGAGCCTATGTCTTAAGCATAGGGGACGACCTTCGTCCTTTCTCTCTATTCTGCCGTGGTCGAGCTTTAAGTCTTAACTTCATACCTTCAACTCAGGCAAGAACTCCTTCTTTGACTGATCCATCTTGAACACCTTCAAGATCATGTCAAGGAATGTGCTCATTTGAAAGTACTATTAAGCGTTTTGATCTATCCTTATAGATCTTGATGCTCAATGTTCAAGTAGCTTAATCCAGCTTTCCATTGAAAAACACCTTTCCAAATAACCCTATATGCTTTCCAGAAATTCTACATCATTTCTGATCTACAATATGTCAACAACATATACTCATCAGAAATTCTATAGTGCTCCCACTCACTTCTTTGGAAATACAAGTTTCTCATAAACTTTATATAAACCCAAAATCTTTGATCATCTCATCAAAGCATACATTCCAACTCCGAGATGCTTACTCCAGTCCTTAGAAGGATTGCTGGAGCTTTGCATACTTATTAGCATCTTTCAGGATTGACAAAACCTTCCGGTTGTATCACATACAACCTTTCCTCAAGAAAATCATCGAGGAAACAATGTTTTGACATCCTATCTGCAAGATTTCATAAATAATGCAGTAATCGCTAATATAATTCCAACAGACTCTTAGCATCGCTACGAGTGAGAAAGTCTCATCGTAGTCAACTCCTTGAACTTATCGGAAAACATCTTAACGACAAGTCGAGCTTTCTTAATGGTGACATTTACCATCATTGTCCGTCTTCCTTTTAAAATCCATCTGCACTCAACAGCCTTATGACCATCGAGCTGTTCTGTCAAAGTCTACACTTTGTTTCCATACATGGATCCTCTCTCGGATTTTATGGCCTCGAGCCATTTATCGGAATCCGGTCCCACCATCGCTTCTCCATAGCTCGTAGGTTCATTGTTGTCTAGCAACATGACTTCCAAGACAGGATCACGTACCACTCTGAAGTAGTACGCATCCTTGTCATCCCACGAGGTTTGGTAGTGACTTGATCTGAAGTTTCATGATCACTATCATAAGCTTCCACTTCAATTGGTGTAGGTGCCACAGGAACAACTTCCTGTGCCCTGCCACACACTAGTTGACGAGACGGTTCAATAACCTCATCAAGTCTCCACCATCCTCCCACTCAATTCTTTCGAGAGAAACCTTTCCTCGAGAAAGGACCCGATTCTAGAAACAATCCCTTATTGCTTTCGGATCTGAGACAGGAGGTATACCCAACTGTTTTTGGGTGTCCTATGAAGATGTATTTATCCGCTTTGGGTTCGAGCTTATCGGCCTAAAACTTTTTCATATAAGCGTCGCAGCCCCAAACTTTTAAAGAAATGACAGCTTAGGTTTCTCTAAACCATAGTTCATACGGTGTCATCTCATCGGAATTACGTGGTGCCCTATTTAAAGTGAATGTGGTTGTCTCTAATGCCTAACCCATAAATTATTGTGGTAATTCGATAAGAGACATCATGGTATGCATCATATCCAATAGGGTGCAGTTATGATGTTCGGACACACCATCACACTATGGTGTTCCAGGCTGTATTAGTTGTGAAACAATTTCCACAATGTCTTAATTCTGTGCCAAACTCGTAATTAAGATATTCATCTCTATGATCATATCATAGATACTTCATCCTCTTGTCACGGCGATCTTTCAACTTCACCCTGACATTACTTGAACCTTTCAATAATTCAGACTCGTGATTCATCAAGTAAATATACTCAACATCTA
Source organism: Triticum urartu (assembly GCF_056163025.1). Classification (NCBI taxonomy): domain Eukaryota; kingdom Viridiplantae; phylum Streptophyta; class Magnoliopsida; order Poales; family Poaceae; genus Triticum; species Triticum urartu. The sequence goes on from NC_141879.1 coordinate 583,622,822, forward strand.
CTCAAATCATCTGTGAAGTAAGAACATAACGATATCCACTACACGCCTCTGCACTCATTGGACTGCACACATCAAAATGTATTACTTCCAACAAGTTGCTTTCCAGTTCCATTTTACTGAAAACGAGGCTTTCAGTCATCTTGCCCATGTGGTATGATTTGCATGTCTCAAGTGATTCAAAATCAAGTGAGTCCAAACGGTCCATTTGCATGGATTTTCTTCATGCATATACACCAATAGACATGGTTCGCATGTCTCAAACCTTTCAAAAACGAGTGAGCCCAAAGATCCATCAACATGGAGCTTCTTCATGCGTTTTATACCGATATGACTTATGTGGCAGTGCCACAAGTAGGTGGTACTATCATTACTATCTTTTGGCATGAACATGTGTATCACTACGATCGAGATTCAATAAACCATTCATTTTAGGTGTAAGACCATTGAAGGTATTATTCAAATAAACAGATTAACCATTATTCTCCTTAAATGAATAACCGTATTGCGATAGACATAATCCAATCACGTCTATGCTCAACGCAAACACCAAACAACAATTATTTAGGTTTAACACCAATCTCGATGGCAGAGGGAGCGTGCGATGCATGATCATATCAACATTGGAAACACTTCCAACACATATCGTCAGCTCACCTTTAGCTAGTCTCCGTTTATTCCGTAGCTTTTATTTCGAGTTACTAACACTTAGCAACCGAACCGATATCTAATACCCTGGTGCTACTAGGAGTACTAGTAAAGTACACATCAACACAATGTATATCCAATCGACCTTGCCAGCCTTCTAATCTACCAAGTATCTAGGGTAATTCTGCTCCAGTGGCTGTTCCCCTTATTACAGAAGCACTTAGTCTCGGGTTTGGGTTCAACCTTGGGTTTCTTCACCAGAGCAGCAGCTGAATTGCCGTTTCATGAAGTATCCCTTTTTGCCCTTGCCCTTCTTGAAACTAGTGGTTTCACCAACCATCAACAATTGATGCTCCTTCTTGATTTCTACTTTCGCGGTGTCAAACATCGCGAATATCTCAAGGATCATCATATATGTCCCTGATATATCATAGTTCATCATGAAGCTCTAGCAGCTTGGTGGTAATGACTTCGGAGAACCATCACTATTTCATCTGGAAGATTAACTCCCACTTGATTCAAGCGAATGTTGTACTCAGACAATCTGAGCACAAGCTCAACAATTGAGCTTTTCTCCTTAGTTTGCAGGCTAAGAAAATCGTCGGAGGTCTTATACCTCTTGACGTGGGCACGAGCCTGAAATCCCAATTTCAGCCCTCGAAACATCTCATATGTTTCGCGACATTTCAAAAACCGTCTTCGGTGCCTCAACTCTAAGCCGTTTAACTGAACTATCACGTAGTTATCAAAATGTGTATGTCAGATGTTCGCAACATCCATAGACGACGTTCGAGGTTCAGCACACTGAGTTGTGCATTAAGGACATAAGCCTTCTATGAAGCAATGAGGACAATCCTCAGTTTACGGACCTAGTCCGCATAATTGCTGCTATCAACTTTTAACTAAATTTTCTCTAGGAACATATCTAAACAGTAGAACTGAAGCGCGAGCTACGACATAATTTGCGAAGACCTTTTGACTATGTTCAGGATAAATAAGTTCATCTTATGAACTCCCACTCAGATAGACATCCCTCTAGTCATCTAAGTGATTACATGATCCGAGTCAACTAGGCCGTGTCCGATCATCACGTGAGACGGACTAGTCATCATCGGTGAACATCTTCATGTTGATCGTATCTACCATACGACTCATGCTCGACCTTTCGGTCTTCTGTGTTCCGAGGCCATGTCTATGCACATGCTAGGCTCGTCAAGTTAACCCTAAGTGTTTTGCATGTGTAAAACTGTCTTACACCCGTTGTATGTGAACGTAAGGATCTATCACACCCGATCATCACGTGGTGCTTCGAAACGACGAACTTTAGCAACGGTGCACAGTTAGGGGAGAACACTTCTTGAAATTTTTAATGAGGGATCATCTTATTTACTACCGTCGTTCTAAGCAAATAAGATGTATAAACATGATAAACATCACATGCAATCAAATAGTAGTGACATGATATGGCCAATATCATATAGCTCCTTTGATCTCCATCTTGGGGCTCCATGATCATCTATTACAAGAACATGATCAATCTCATACATCACATATATCATTCATCACATCCTTTTGGCCATATCACATCACATAGCATACCCTGCAAAAACAAGTTAGACGTCCTCTAATTGTTGTTTGCATGTTTTACGTGGCTGCTATGGGTTTCTAGCAAGAACGTTTCTTGCCTACGCAAAACCACAACGTGATATGCCAATTGCTATTTACCCTTCATAAGGACCCTTTTCATCGAATCCGATCCGACTAAAGTAGGAGAGACAGACACCCGCTAGCCACCTTATGCAACTAGTGCATGTCAGTCGGTGGAACCAATCACACGTAAGAGTACGTGTAAGGTCGGTCCGGGCCGCTTCATCCCACGATGCCGCCGAATCAAGATAAGACTAGTAACGGCAAGCATATTGAACAAAATCAACGCCCACAACTACTTTGTGTTCTACTCGTGCATAGAAACTACACATAGACCTAGCTCATGATGCCACTGTTGGGGAACGTAGCATAAATTCAAAATTTTCCTACGTGTCACCAAGATCTATCTATGGAGTCATCTAGCAACGAGGGAGGAGTGGATCTACATACCCTTGTAGATCGCGCGCAGAAGCGTTCAAGAGAACGGGGTTGATGGAGTCGTACTAGTCGTGATCCAAATCACCGATGATCCTAGCGCCGAACGGACGGCACCTCCGCGTTCAACACACGTACGGAACGGAGACATCTCCCACGCCTTGATCTAGAAAGGAGGAGGGAGAGGTTGATGGAGATCCAGCAACACGACGGCGTGGTGGAAGTAGCGGGATTCCAACAGGGCTTCGCTAAGCGCTGCGGGAGGAGGGAGATGTGTCACGGGAGGGAGAGGGAGGCGCCAGGCCTTAGGTATGATTGCTCCTCCTTTTCCCCACTATATATAGGGCCAAGGGAGAGGGGGGAGGCGCAGCCCTTTCCCCTTCCTCCAAGGAAGGGTGCGGCCAAGGGGGGAGGAGTCCATCCTCCCCAAGGCACCTCGGAGGTGCCTTCCCCTTTTAGGACTCTCCCCTTTTTCTCTTCTCTTGGCGCATGGGCCTCTTGGGGCTGGTGCCCTTGGCCCATGTAGGCCAAGGCGCACCCCCTACAGCCCATGTGGCCCCCGGGGCAGGTGGCCCCACCCGGTGGACCCCCGGGACCCTTCCGGTGGTCCCGGTACAATACCGGTGACCCCGAAACTTGTCCCGATGGCCGAAATAGCACTTCCTATATATAATTCTTTACCTCCGGACCATTCCGGAACTCCTCGTGACGTCCGGGATCTCATCCGGGACTCCGAACAACTTTCGGGTTACCGCATACTAATATCTCTATAACCCTAGCGTCACCGAACCTTAAGTGTGTAGACCCTACGGGTTCGGGAGACATGCAGACATGACCGAGATGACTCTCCGGTCAATAACCAACAGCGGGATCTGGATACCCATGTTGGCTCCCACATGTTCCACGATGATCTCATCGGATGAACCACGATGTCAAGGACTTAATCAATCCCGTATACAATTCCCTTTGTCTATCGGTACGACACTTGCCCGAGATTCGATCGTCGGTATCCCGATACCTTGTTCAATCTCGTTACCGGCAAGTCTCTTTACTCGTTCCGTAACACATCATCCCGTGATCAACTCCTTGATCACATTGTGCACATTATGATGATGTCCTACCGAGTGGGCCCAGAGATACCTCTCCGTTTACACGGAGTGACAAATCCCAGTCTTGATTCGTGCCAACCCAACAGACACTTTCAGAGATACCTGTAGTGCACCTTTATAGTCACCCAGTTACGTTGTGACGTTTGGTACACCCAAAGCATTCCTACGGTATCCGGGAGTTGCACAATCTCATGGTCTAAGGAAATGATACTTGACATTAGAAAAGCTTTAGCATACGAACTACACGATCTTTGTGCTAGGCTTAGGATTGGGTCTTGTCCATCACATCATTCTCCTAATGATGTGATCCCGTTATCAATGACATCCAATGTCCATGGTCAGGAAACCGTAACCATCTATTGATCAACGAGCTAGTCAACTAGAGGCTTACTAGGGACATGGTGTTGTCTATGTATCGACACATGTATCTGAGTTTCCTATCAATACAATTATAGCATGGATAATAAACGATTATCATGAACAAGGAAATATAATAATAACTAATTTATTATTGCCTCTAGGGCATATTTCCAACATGAGGTTGAGAATCAACGTGACAGGAAAATCAAGTTCTTGCGATCAGATCGTGGGGGAGAATACTTGAGTCACGAATTTGGCACACACTTAAGAAAATGTGGAATAGTTTCACAACTCATGCCGCCTGGAACACCTCAGCGTAATGGTGTGTCCGAACGTCGTAATCGCACTCTATTAGATATGGTGCGATCTATGATGTCTCTTACCAATTTACCGCTATCATTTTGGGGCTATGCTTTAGAGACTGCCGCATTCACTTTAAATAGGGCTCCATCGAAATTCGTTGAGACGACGCCGTATGAATTATGGTTTGGGAAGAAACCTAAGCTGTCGTTTCTAAAAGTTTGGGGATGCGATGCTTATGTCAAGAAACTTCAACCTGAAAAGCTCGAACCCAAGTCGGAAAAATGCGTCTTCATAGGATACCCTAAGGAAACCATTGGGTATACCTTCTACCTCAGATCCGAAGGCAAGATCTTCGTTGCCAAGAATGGATCCTTTCTAGAGAAGGAGTTTCTCTCGAAAGAAGTAAGTGGGAGGAAAGTAGAGCTTGATGAAGTACTGCCTCTTGAAGCAGAGAGTAGCGCAGCTCAGGAAAATGTTCCTGTGGTGCCTGCACCGATTAGAGAGGAAGTTAATGATGATGATCAAGATACTTCAAATCAAGCTCCTACTGAACTTCGTAGGTCCACAAGGACACGTTCCGCACCAGAGTGGTACGGCAACCCTGTCTTGGAAATCATGTTGTTAGACAACGGTGAACCTTCGAACTATGAAGAAGCAATGGCGGGCCCAGATTCCGACAAATGGCTAGAAGCCATGAAATCCGAGATAGAATCCATGTATGAAAACAAAGTATGGACTTTGACTGACTTGTCCGAAGGTCGGCGAGCCATAGAAAATAAATGGATCTTTAAGAAGAAGACAGACGCGGATGGTAATGTGACCATCTATAAGGCTCGACTTGTCGCTAAGGGTTATCGACAAGTTCAAGGGGTTGACTACGATGAGACTTTCTCACCCGTAGCGAAGCTGAAGTCCGTCCGAATCATGTTAGCAATTGCCGCATTCTATGATTATGAGATATGGCAAATGGACGTCAAAACGACATTCCTTAACGGCTTCCTTAAGGAAGAATTGTATATGATGTAGCCGGAAGGTTTTGTCGATCCTAAGAATGCTAACAAGGTGTGCAAGCTCCGACGCTCAATCTATGGGCTGGTGCAAGCATCTCGGAGTTGGAACATTCGCTTTGATGAGATGATCAAAGCTTTTGGGTTTATGCAGACTTATGGAGAAGCCTGCGTTTACAAGAAAGTGAGTGGGAGCTCTGTAACATTTCTCATATTATATGTGGATGACATACTGTTGATGGGAAATGATATAGAATTCTTGGAAAGCATAAAGGCCTATTTGAACAAGTGTTTTTCAATGAAGGACCTTGGAGAAGCTGCTTATATATTAGGCATCAAGATCTATAGAGATAGATCGAGACGCCTCATTGGTCTTTCACAGAGTACGTACCTTGACAAGATATTGAAGAAGTTCAAAATGGATCAGTCAAAGAAGGGGTTCTTGCCTGTATTGCAAGGTATGAGATTGAGCACGGCTCAATGCCCGACCACGGCAGAAGATAGAGAAAAGATGAGTATCGTCCCCTATGCCTCGGCCATAGGGTATATCATGTATGCTATGCTGTGTAACAGACCTGATGTAAACCTTGCCGTGAGTTTGGTAGGAAGGTACCAAAGTAATCCCGGCATGGAACACTGGACAGCGGTCAAAAATATCCTGAAGTACCTGAAAAGGACTAAGGAAATGTTTCTCGTTTATGGAGGTGACGAAGAGCTCGTCGTAAAGGGTTACGTCGATGCTAGCTTCGACACAGATCTGGATGACTCTAAGTCACAAACCGGATACGTGTATATTTTGAATGGTGGGGCAGTAAGCTGGTGCAGTTGCAAGCAAAGCGTTGTGGCGGGATCTACATGTGAAGTGGAGTACATGGTAGCCTCGGAGGCAGCACACAAAGCAGTCTGGGTGAAGGAGTTCATTACCGACCTAGGAGTCATACCCAATGCGTCGGGCCCGATGACTCTCTTCTGTGACAACACTGGAGCTATTGCCCTTGCCAAGGAGCCCAGGTTTCACAGGAAGACCAGGCATATCAAGCGTCGCTTCAACTCCATTCATGAAAGTGTTCAAAATGGAGACATAGAGATTTGTAAAGTACATACGGACCTGAATGTAGCAGATCTGTTGACTAAACCTCTCCCTAGAGCAAAACATGATCAACACCAGAATTCCATGGGTGTTCGATTCATCACAATGTAACTAGATGATTGACTCTAGTGCAAGTGGGAGACTATTGGAAATATGCCCTAGAGGCAATAATAAAATGATCATTATATTTCCTTGTTCATGATAATTGTCTATTATTCATGCTATAATTGTATTATCCGGAAATCGTAATACATGTGTGAATACATAGACCACAATGTGTCCCTAGTGAGCCTCTAGTTGACTAGCTCGTTGATCAATAGATAGTCATGGTTTCCTGGCTATGGACATGGGGATGTCATTAATAATGGGATCACATCATTAGGAGAATGATGTGATGGACAAGACCCAATCCTAAGCTTAGCTCAAAGATCATGTAGTTCGTTTGCTGTAGCTTTTCTGAATGTCAAGTATCATTTCCTTAGACCATGAGATTGTGCAACTCCCGGATACCGTAGGAGTGCCTTGGGTGTGCCAAACGTCACAACGTAACTGGGTGACTATAAAGGTACATTACAGGTATCTCCGAAAGTGTCTATTGAGTTGGCACGAATCGAGACTGGGATTTGTCACTCCATATGACGGAGAGGTATCTCTGGGCCACTCGGTAATGCATCATCATAATGAGCTCAATGTGACCAAGGGGTTGGTCACAGGATCATGCATTACGGTATGAGTAAAGTGACTTGCCGGTAACGAGATTGAACAAGGTATTGGGATACCGACGATCGAGTCTCGGGCAAGTAACGTACCGATTGACAAAGGGAATTGAATACGGGATTGATTAAGTCCTCGACATCGTGGTTCATCTGATGAGATAATCGAGGAGCATGTGGGAGCCAACATGGGTATCCGGATCCCGCTGTTGGTTATTGATCGGAGAGACGTCTCGATCATGTTTGCGTGTCTCCCAAACCCGTAGGGTCTACACACTTAAGGTTCGGTGACGCTAGGGTTGTAGAGATATTAGTATGCAGTAACCCGAAAGTTGTTCGGAGTCCCAGATGAGATCCTGGACGTCACGAGGAGTTTCGGAATGGTCCGGAGGTAAAGATTTATATATAGGTAGTCCAGTTTCGGCCAGCGGGAAGGTTTCGGGGGTTACCGGTATTGTACCGGGACCACCGGAAGGGTCCCGGGGTCCACCGGATGGGGCCACCTATCCTGGAGGGCCCCATGGGCTGAAGTGGCGTGGGAACCAGCCCCTGATGGGCTGGTGCGCCCCACCCAAGGGCCCAAGGCGCCTAGGGTTGGAAACCCTAGGGGGCCGTTGTCCCCTGAGGGGGCATGCGCCCCCCTGGTTGGAAACCCTAAGGGGGCCGTTGCCCCCAGCCCCCCCTTTTAGATGGGATCTCCAAGGGGGCATGCGCCCCCCTAGCCCCTATATATAGTGGAAGGGAGGGAGGGCAGTCGTACCTTGCTCTTGGCGCCTCCCTCTCCCTCCGTAACACCTCTCCTCCCCGCTTGTGCTTGGCGAAGCCCTACCGGGATCCTGCTGCATCCACCACCACGCCGTCGTGCTGCTGGATCTTCATCAACCTCTCCTTTCCCCTTGCTAGATCAAGAAGGAGGAGACGTCTTCCCAACCGTACGTGTGTTGAACGCGGAGGTGCTGTCCGTTCGGCACTTGATCATCGGTGATTTGGATCACGGCGAGTACGACTCCATCATCTCCGTTCACTTGAACGCTTCCGCTCGCGATCTACAAGGGTATGTAGATGCACTCCTATTCCCCTCGTTGCTAGAATACTCCATAGATTGATCTTGGTGATGCGTAGAATTTTTTTTAATTTCTGCTATGATCCCCAACAGGGACCAGCCCCTAGGTGGGCTGGGGCGCCTCCCACTAAGGCCCAAGGCGCCTCCAAGAGGGGAGGGGGCGAACCCTAGGGCAGATGGGCCCTAAGGCCCACCTCAGGTGCGCCTCCCCCTCTCCCCCTTGTGGCCGCCACCCCAGATGGGGATCTAGGGCTGCCTCCACCCTTAGGGAGGAAACCCTAGGTGGGGGTGCAGCCCTCCCTCTCCCCCTATATATAGTGGAGGCAAAGGGGCAGCCCAACACATGAAGTTCCTCCTCTGTTGGCGCAGCCCTACCCCTCTCCCTCCTCGTCTATCGTAGTGCTTGGCGAAGCCCTGCTGGAGTCCCGCGCTCCTCCACCACCACCATGCCATCGTGCTGCTGCTGGATGGAGTCTTCCCCAACCTCTCCTTCTCCCCTTGCTGGATCAAGGCGTAGGAGACATCACCGGGCTGCACGTGTGTTGAACGCGGAGGTGCCGTCCGTTCGGCACTAGGATCATCGGTGATTTGGATCACGACGAGTACGACTCCATCAACCCTGTTCACTTGAACGCTTCCGCTTAGCGATCTACAAGGGTATGTAGATGCACTCTCCTTCCCCTCGTTGCTAGATTACTCCATAGATTGATCTTGGTGATGCGTAGAAATTTTTGAATTTCTGCTACGATCCCCAACAAGTTGGTCCCCAGTCGCCGGCCCCAGGTCCGCTCCCAGATGCATTTTTTTTAAAAAAAAACGTTTGGCGAAGTTCGGTTAAACACGGCTAAATTTCGCCAAACTTTGGCATATATTAGACATGTTCACGACGTGCTACATAGCAAATATAACTAAAAAAAGAAATCGCTGAACGCCGAGTAGTCGCCGTCGTCGCTGCCATCCTCGCCGCCGCCGCCGTCGGCGGCCTTCTCCTGCTTGACGCGGCCGTCCCTGGTGGCCCCTGACCGGTGTCGCCATGGCTGACTGGCGGCGGCGGCGCGTCGTCGTTGTCGTCGTTGTCTTCGTCGCGGCCCCGGCGGCGCTGCTCGAACCGCCGAAGGGCGGCGCACTGGCGCTCCCTCGCCATCTTCAAGGAGTCCTTGCGCGCCCATTCCAGGGCTGCGTCGTCCTCGAGCTCTACCTCGCCGTGCTCCATCTTCATGGCGGGGAGACCCGGCTCCGTTTTCACCGGCGCGAGCCCCGGCTCCGTCTTTGGCTTGAAGAAGCGCGGAGGAGCCGACGAGGAGGCGCGCCGGCCGCCCTCGTTGATGAAGATGCCGGCGCTGCGAGTGCGCCGGCCGAGCGGCGTCTCCGGCGCGGACTCGGCCTTGACGCCGAGCAGCGCCGGAGTGTCGGAGGAATGGGAAGAAGAGTGCGAGGAGGAAGACAAGGAGCCGAACCTCCTGGGCATCCATTGCCCGACGCATCGGCGTTGGGCCGGGGCGGCCGCCCTCGTCGGGGGTTACGCCAGCGGCGGGTTGTTGCCGCCCTCAAGGTGCGTCAGCACACCCTCGAGCGTGCGGCCGGGGACGCCCCACCACAGGTGGCGCCCCTCGCTGTTCTTCGTGCCGCCCACCACCGGCGCCCCGTTGGTGGACGCCGGCCTCTGCTGCTGACGGTGCTCGAAGTATGCCGTCCACGCCCGTGGTTGTCGGTGGCGTACTGGGGCGGGGCGAGCTGCTCGTCGGTGAGGGAGGAGCGCACGATCTCTACCTCGCGGCGAAGTAGGGTGCGTGTGCCACGGCGTCGGGCAACGGGGGAATGGGCACTCCCCCGTTGCTGAGCCTCCATCCCGTCGGCCCGGCGCGCATGTCCGACGGCACCGGAATGTTGGCCTCAAACAGGAGCCACGACTCCTGTTCGCGGAGAGAGCGGCGGCCGAAGCCGTTGTCCGCTGCCGGGGAAACGTTCGGCCATCGGGAGAGGGAGAGGGAGGGCTCGGCAGCGGCACACAGGAAAGGGAGAGGGAGGGCTCGGCGGCGGCGCACGGGAGATGTAGAGCTCGGCGGCTAGGGCGGGTGTGGCCAGAGGCGAGGGAGGCCACTGGCTTATATAGCCGCGCCCGTGTGTACGCGTGCGCGGGAGGGGAGGTGTCGGTGCGCCACCCCGTGACGCGCCGCTCGTGAGGAATCAATGGCAAGGCTGGCCGGCGGCGGCAGCGCGACAGCCTTGGCATTGATTCCCGTGGGAACCGAGGCGATGAGGGCGATGAAGCGCCCGTCTCGCTGACTCGGTGCGCCCGCGGTTGCTTCGCGCCAAAACAACTCGCCCCGGTGCCCGCGGGCGCCCCCCAGTGCGCCGGGTTCAGCCTGGGTCCGCCGGCGCTGATTTCGGCCCAGGACGGCGAAAATCGGGCTCCTGGGGGTGCAACTGGGCCGTTTTTGGCGCCGACGCGAAAAAATCACCTGGAGAGGCCTTTCTGGGGGCACGGCTGGAGATGCTCTTAGAGGAGAGGGGAAAAGAGATGTGTCGGTTGCTACAAGGCGCCTGCATGCCACAGGACAAGGGGAGATTTCCCTCTAATTAATATGTGCTAATTAATCACAACACTCCCCTAATCTACGCTTGTCCATATAGAATCGTCATATGATCATCAGATAGAATCGTCATCTTGAAAGATTGTCCAGGTTGCATCATCATCTCAAAAGGATTCTTCTCTGGTAATTCTTCATTAATATTCTTGATGAGAACTTGAAACATAAAATTCACAGAGATAAAGAAATGTAATATGATACTTCAAACAGGTACAGCTCAGGGAGACACTCCACCTGATTCTTGCAAGTCCCGAAGTCGTCGCATACCAATTCCATGAACATATTTCTGGAATCTAGAATTTGGTAGAGACTTGGTAAATAAATCAGCAAGATTTTCACATGACTTAATTTGCAAGATGTTTATTTTCCCACTTTTTTGAAGATCATGGGGGGAAAATCACTTAGGAGAAATATGCTTAGTGATATTACTCTCAATGTATCCTGTTTGCATTTGTGCAACACAAGCCGCAGTATCTTCGTAGATAATGGTAGGTGATTCAATAGAACCAATTTCACATGATTTTTGTATGTGGTTTATCATTCTGCGAAGCCACACATATTCGCGTGATGCCTCAAATAATGAAATTATTTCAGAATAATTGGTAGATGTTGCCACCAGAGTCTGTTTAGAAGACTTCCATGATATGGCGGTTCCACCATGTAGGGACACAAAGCCGGATTGTGATCTGGCATTATGGGGATTAGATAAATAGCCAACATCGACGTATCCAATCATATTAGAGTCTTGATTTCTCTGGAACTGAAAGAATAGGCCAAGATCCTTTGTGCCTTGGAGATATCGAAAGATATTCTTAACTCTGGACTAATGGCGTTTGGTGGGAGCTGCGCTATGTCTAGCAAGTAGATTCACTGCAAATGCGAGGTCAGGCCTCGTGCAATTTGCAAGATACGAGAGCGCTCCAACAACACTGAGATACAGAACCTCGGGTCCCAATATTTCTTCTCCATCGTCCCTTGGCCTGAACGGATCTTTCTCTACGTCTAGAGAGCGAACCACCATGAGAGTTTTAGATGGGTAGGATTTGTCCATATTGAATTTCTCCAATATTTTCTGGATATAAGTAGCTTGGTGTACCATGATTTCGAGGGAAGGTGCTCAAATTGAATACCTAAGAAAAATTTGGTTTTACCCAAATCCTTCATCTCAAATTCCATCTTTAGGTGATTGTGTGCTTCATCAATGTCTTGTGTGTTGCCAATGATGTTGAGGTCATCGACGTACACTGGAATAATGCAAAATCCTGTAGAGGACTTCTTGATAAAGACACATGGGCAATCACTATTATTGGAGTAACCTTTATGAAGAAGGAACTCACTAAGTCGGTTGTACCACATCCGTCCCGACTATCTTAAGCCATATAATGACTTATTCAGTTTTACACAATACATGTTGCGTTTGTGCTTGTATTCGGAATAGAGATTCCGCCAGGAACCTTCATATACATGTCCATCTAGTGCCCCGTAAAGATATGCGGTCACGACGTCCATCAACTGCATAGATAGACAGTTTTGCACTGCCAACGATATAAGGTATCGGAAAGTGGTTCCACTCATTACGGGAGAATATGTCTCATTGAAATCAATGTCGGGTCTCTGCGTGAACCCTTGTGCTACGAGCCTTGCTTTGTATCTCACCACCTCATTGTTCTCATTCCGTTTTCGGAGAAAAACCCATTTGTATCCGACTGGGAAAATATTGGGAGGTGTCGGTATTGCTTCAGTGAATACCTTTCTTTTGTTAAGCGAGGCAATTTCTGCTTGTATTGCGTCCTTCCATTTAGGCCAGTCGGAGCGTTTTTGACACTCAACGATAGTCTTTGGATCATGATCAGTGAGAAGGATATCTGCAATTTTTTCAGCAAAATAAATGTTGACAGTCGTAGACTTACGATCGAAAGATTCTCCAGAATCGACATAGTTGATGGAAATTTCCTGCACCCCTAGTGACTCTTCGTGATTTCCCAATACGCGTGAATTTGGGTGTTCTGATGGCCCAACCAGTGTGTGCAAACTGAAGCTGGGTTGTGGAGGTTGCCCTTCCACTGGGTGTATACTATCCATAAGGTGTTTATCAACGTTGAGTTGACTTGCATTTACTGACTCCGAGGTTTTTCTCCTCGATTTCCTTTGTTGCTTGCTGGAAGTTTGTTCCAGGTCAGAGGCCGTACTACTCCCCCTCTTTTTAGGAACAGGGAGTTGTGTGGTTTTTATTGGTACCTTCACTCTTTCGGGCGCATTTCTGGCCGGGTTTAAGGACTTTGTAACACCTTTTAGATCAGTAAATGAATCTGGCAGGTTATTTGCAAGATGTTGCAAATTAATGATTTTCCAAACTTGGAGTTCGGTCTCTTGTGTACGTGGATCAGAGGACGAAATGGCTTGATCATTCCAATCAATTTCCGGGCATTCTTTCTGGTACTTGAAGTCTCCCCCTAATGCCGGAAATTGTTCCTCATTAAATATACAATCAGCGTGACGGGCTGTGAACAGGTCCCCAGTAAGGGGTTCCAGGTACTTAATAATCGATGGTGATTTGTACCCCACATAGATCCCCAGTTTCCTATGTGGGCCCATGGATGTCCGCTGTGGTGGTGAGATCGGGATGTATGCAGCACATCTAAACTGACGCAGATGGGAAATGCTAAGAGGATTTCCACGTACCAATTGCAGAGGGGAAGTACTGTGATATGCAGTAGGCCTCAATTGTATCAAGTCAGCAGCGTGTAGAACCGCATGACCCCAACAAGAGGTTGGCAAGTTACAATTCATTAACAAAGGTCTTGCAATGAGTTTGATCCTTTTAATCAATGATTCAGCCAAACCATTTTGTGTATGGACATATGGAATAGAATGCTGAACTTCAATCCCCAGGGCCATGCAATAATCATTAAAAGCACGTGAGGAGAATTCTGTAGCATTGTCCATGCGGATTGACTTAATTTGACTTTATGGATAATGGGCTTGTAATTTAATGACTTGCCTCATTATCTTGGCAAATGCATGGTTTCGCGTGGATACAAGACACACGTGTGACCATCCTATAGATGCATCAATTAGAACCATGAAGTACCGGAAAGGTCTAGATAATGGTTGGATGGGACCACAAATGTCTCCTTGAATACGTTCAAGAAACTGAAGTGGTTCATCTTGTATTTTAAGGTGAGAGGGTCTCAAAATTAGCTTTCCCGTGGCACAAGATGTGCACACAAAGTCTGAAGATTGAGGAAATTTTGACTCGAGCAAATTATGACCAATGGAATTGCTAGTAAATTTTCTCATCATCCCGATCCCGGGATGGCCTAGGCGATCATGCCAGGTTTGAAATGCGTCAACATTTTGAAAAATTACATTGTAGGCAACATGTTCTACGGGTTTGATGTACGTATAGTACAAACCAGACGATAGAGAAGGAATTTTTTCATGTACCTGCTTGCCATATCCGTGATCTTTGGTGAAGAGTAGATACTCCTCTTTGTTGTCTTCATGGGTTTCAATGTGAAAGCCATTTTTACGGATATCTTGATAACTGATCAGGGTACGTGATGAGTCGGGATACAACAAAGCATCCTCAATTGTCACTTGTGTACCACCTGGGAGGGTAAATATGGGACGTCCAGTGCCAACGATTACCGTATCGCGTCCAACGATAGTTAGAATATCTCCATTCATTTTTTCCAGAGTTTGAAAATATTTCATCTCCCTCAGTATGGAGTTTGTGGTTGCACTATCCACAAGGCATAATTCCTCTTCCATCGGATTGTCACCGTAGAGAACTATATATAAGACAAATAACTTTCAATAAGAAAATCTCATGTAAATACATAGAATACAATCTTATTTATATCAAATATGTTGGTACAATTACATCTTATTATATCAAATGTGCTGATACAATATAAAGACAACAACAATACTTATATTCTTATTACAACATCACAAATGGACATAGCTAAATAGATCACTACGGAGATTGTGGGACTAGTCAAAGTCTCCAAACACGTCGTTTGAGGTATACTCAATCATCATGCTCTCCATGTCAGCAAGGTCCTCTGGTTGATGGAACGCAATGGTGTTGCTCGGTCCAGGAGGAACGTCGTGCGAACTACCAGCTCCATTGGCGCTGTCTGAATGAAGGTTGAAGTTGGCTTCGAACCTCTTCCCTTGAGATGCTTTGCGTCCCTGAGATTGCTGGTACAGCATAACCAGATGCTTCGGGATCTTGCACTTGTCGGTGGGGTGTGTGTAGCATCCACACTTGTTGCAAAGCAGAGATTTATCATGCTTGGGCTTTGCAGTGCCTTTTCCCTTGTCTGAGTTCCTAGACCTCCTGTTCCTAATGCACTTTCGCTTGTTCTGGAAATTTGATTGATATCCCCTAAAGGCACCATCAAACTTCTGTCTATTCATGACATTCATGTGAACTTCAGGTAAAGGTTGTGCCCCAACTGGGCGTTGAGAACCATTCTTAGCGAGTAGCTCATCATGCTTTTCAGCCTGGAGTAACATATGAATAAGCTCGGAATAGATAGTATAGTTGCGAGCACAGTATTGCTGCTGGAGGATCTTGTCCGCAGGGAGCATAGTAGATAAAGTTTTCTCTATCTTCTCCGCATTAGTAGGTTCCTTCCCGCAAAAGCGTAATTTGGAACTTATCTTATGAACCTTGTGGTTGTACTCACCGACGGACTTAAAATCCTGAAGACGAAGGTGAGTCCAATCATGGAGTGCTTCTGGCAGGACAACTGCCTTCTGCTGTTCATATCTCGTTTTGAGGGCTAGAAACAGAGTACTGGGAGATTCCTCCTCTAAGTACTCAGACTTTAGATCTGGGTGAATATGATGCCTTATGATGTATAAAGCTGCATAGTTTTGCTGCTCTGTCAGCGGCGTGGTTCCGGCCGGTAGGGGAGTCTCCGGGTCCTGGATTGCACGCGCTATCCCATAGGAAGCAAGTCTGATCTTGACGTCCATGGCCCATGTAGGGTAGTTGTGGCCATTGAGGGCAAGCTCCTCAAATTCTTTTGCGGTCATCGTTTACCTACATGGATGAATCAGAGATAATTAATTTACGGAGGGTAAATTAAAAACCATCATGGTTGTATTGTAATAATGGTGCAAAATTTGATACTCAAGTGAAGAACTTGAATAATGTAGACCTCAATTGATTGAACATAACACGTCGAAGATCGCATGGATCTCACGGTAATAGGCTACATAATCTGACGATGTCAGTAGATGCGCTTGTTTCTATTACCTTGTGTATGTTATTCAATTTAAATATAAGGAAATGCATATTCAAGGTAATCATTTGTCGAATTGGACAAAATGTAGACCGTGATTCCAAATATAATGAGGGAGGCGTGTATAAAAAATTTGCAAGTTTGTTGTACGAGAGAAATTAATCTCAATCGTTGAAACATGTTCTAGAAAATTGGTATGTGGTAAACACATAGAACATGACATTTCTAGATAATGTTGGTCCTTTATTTACATTATCAAATACATTACATAATGTAAACACACGCCTAGATATATTTACACATGTCCTAAAATAGAGTAAATCTAAATACCAGACTAGAATGTAAATAACTACATGTACAGAGGCTAAACAGTGCTAAACAGTGAGACATTACTGCTAAAACTACTGTTACAAGAATTAAACTGGAAAAACCAGAAGAAAAAAAACTTTCTAAGGACTTGGCCTGTAGCCTAGGGCGATCTGGGCTAGGCCCACGGCCCATGTGGAGATGGGGCGGTCAGCCGGCCTTATATGGCGAGCGGTTAGGGATCAGGGGATTCAATCCCCTCCCGACGAGACGCCTGGCGGCGCCGCCACCCCACTCCTTTGCCGCAGTTCACAGGGGGCTCGCCGGCGTGCCTCCCTTATCCTCCGACGAGATGTAGACAGCAGCGGAGGCGAGGCCGGAGTGGCGGCTTAGGCGGCGGTCGATGGCGGCGATGGCGCGACCAAACAGGCGGCGGCGTCCCTCCATGCTCGTGGAGTCCTGGAGGCACGGTCGGGCGACCGTGCGCGGGGACGGCTGTGCCTCGTCCAGCACGGAGGTGGGGGCGTGCGGGGGCTCGGTGGCGCTGCGACTCGGGCCGGCGTCCTCGTCTCCAGGCTGCGCGACCGGCGTCGGGCCAGCGGCTTGGGTCGTCCCTCCGGCGCCGCTCGGGAACGGCACGAAGATGAAGAAGCCGGGCTCGTCAGCCGGCGCTGGAGGCGGAGATGGAATCCGCATTGGAGCCGCGAGCACGGACCCGGGGATCTCTTCTTCGTGTGCGGGAGGCGCGCCGGGGCCGGCCATCGTTGGGGCGTGGTCACCGGGAGCAGCGGCGCGATGGCCGTGTCTGGGGGAGGAGGCCACGTCGAGGGCCGCGTATAGCGGCATGGTGACTTTGTCCAGCGCCATGGTGTCCGAATCGGCGGCGACGGCGCCCGCGTACTCCATGACGGCCACGGGCTGGCGACGGCGGCCGTCCTCACGGATGAGGCGGAGGAAGAAAGAGATGAGTCCAGGCATCTCACCATCGGCGAGGCGTTCCTGTGCTCTCGGCAGAGCGTGCGTGATAACGTGTTTAAGTGAAAGATCAACTTGTATTAATTGATAGAACTAGTACAGCTTATATATCTTTGGAAAAGACGCATCGCACAAGACGCGATGGTTGGAACCGATGCAACGGTTAGAGGAGAGGGGAAAAGAGATGCGTCGGTTGCTACAAGGCGCCTGCATGCCGCAGGACGGACACAGCTTCAGTGACTTCATGAAGCTAAGTTTTAACGTTAGCCCCCTCTGTCAGCTATTCATTCAAGATCCGACGAACTAGATTGATCCATATTTTGAATATATTTTTTAAAAGTGTTCAGAAAAATTTGAAAAAATTACAATAAATTATAAATGTTTTGCTTAGTATTCTGTGAAAGTCTCAACCCATTTGGATGTATGGTTTGTGATTAAATAACTTTCTGAGCTCAAATAAATAAAAAATGTGTATTCGCAAACTATACATCCAAATGGATTGAAATTTTCACAGAATACTAAACGAAATATTTATGATTTATTGGAAAATTTTTAAAATTTTCTGAACATTTTTTAAAAAATTATCCGGAATATGGATCAATCTGATTCGTCGGATGTTGAATGGATGGTTGGTAGAGGGGGCTAAGTTACGGTAAGACTTAGGGCCTGTTCGGGAGTGCTCCAGCTCCTGGCTTCTCCAACTCCATGACCAGAGCTGGGCCGAACGGTTTTAACTCCAGAAGCTGCGATTTAGAAGCTGGTGAGACATCTAGTGCAAAAAGTGAGGAGTTGAGGGAGCTGGGATTTTCCAAATCCGAGAAAACAGGGAAGCTGGAGTTGAGCGATATTGCCCGAGGATGCCACCGCCAAGTGACTTTGAGGCAGCGTACCGGTTCACTCGATACATTCCTCTTCTCCAGCGCATCCCTTCCGACTGGGCCTAGCCTAGGCCTGTCTGATTTGCTTCCCAACCGGGCCACTTCCACGCTTAATGGGCTGGCAGCCCCAAGCGAGCGCCACGATCGGAGTCAGATGCTGTCGAACGATCCTGCGGTCGCTAAGTGAAGTAGAAGTGAGGAGGAGAAGCTGGATATGTGGAGTTTTGAGAAGTCAGAGGAGATCCGAACATGCCCTTAGCTTCACAAAGTTACTGAAGCTGTGTCCCCGCAGGACAGGGGGAGATTTCCCTCTAATTAATATGTGCTAATTAATCACAACAGGAGGGAGTATTTTTTTAGGATTTTTTGAGCCATTTGTACTCGTAGATCTCACTAAATATTTTACCATCCTGGTTATCTGTGTTACGACAAAGCAACCAAGCTCGGAATATATCAGTTTACGTATAGGTATACTAGCAAAAGGGTCTTTGCTGCAACGGGAGGAAAAAAAAATCATGATCTTCAATGCCCATGACCACATTTTGCTGCATCACCGAGATACATCATCACTCTCAATTTCGTGAAATCATGAATAATTTTTGAAATCATGACATTTTTTTAAACTCGTGCACATATTTGAAATTATGAACGTTTTTCAAATTCGTGAACACTTTTTACAAATTTTTGATCATTTTCTAAAATCAAGAACATTTTTTGAATTTGTGAACATTTTATTCCAAACAATTTTTGTAAAAGTTGTGAACATTTTTTAAACAATTTTCTTGAATCGGCAAACATTTCTCGAATCGATGAACATTTTTTTCAAAATCGGTGGAACAAATTTTAAAATTCATGATTTTTTTATTGAATGAACATTTTTTGAATGCATGACCATTTTTTGAATTAGCGAATATTTTATGAATGAATAAATTATTTTGCAAGTCATGAACAGTTTTTGAATTGGCAAAATTTTGTTCAATTTCATTAACATTTTTTAATACACCAATTTTGGAAAAATCATGAGCATTTTTTGATTTCCCGAACATATATTTTCAATTTTTTATTTTTTGCATAAAAACATTTCTTACAAAATTGCAAACATTTTTTGAATCCACAGGCATATACGATTCATTGAACATTTTATTTCAGAATTATCATTTTTTAAATTTTCAAACTTTTTTGAAGCCCCAAATTATTTAAAGTGAAAAAACAGAAAAGAAAAAATATATATAAAAAACAGGCCGTCCGGACATGCGTTGGCCCAAATGGCGCGCTGCGTCTTGTCCCAGCGCGCAGAGGGCAATATAGGAGGTCCCTACTGCATGGGCCGACCTAGGCAGAGAATTCCCATGTGTAAAACATTTTTTATCACTTATAGATGGCATTGGTAGGTAATATTTTACAATTTTAGAGGCAATTTTCATGACGTCCCGCCAGAAGCAATTACCCCTTTATTATTCCTATAAATGTTGGAAAGTGCAACTGCACTTTTCAGTCGAACCGAGCGCATGTATGTCAGCGGTCCGATGCATGCATGTGGTTATTTAACACAACAGATGGTGGCAGTGTGTGGTATTGTGTCCGCGTGCATGTGGATACCCAACATTTGTGCGCATGTATGTGATGACGTCATCTATTTATTCCGTTTCAATTTTTTTAAAGCTACAACTTTTGAACCGAGTATCAGAACGAATAATAGTTTTCATATTTGCTTCCTCGTGATGACCTCTTCAAAACTAGGTCCCATATGAATATGTTTTGATGATTTTTTAGAAGCAACTTTAATGCTAGATGAGTTAAGTTTAGTGCTAAACAAGAGCAACTTTGATGCTAAATGAATTGCACCGTGTGTATTAGTGAATTTGCCTAGTAGCCTCCTACTTAGTTGTGTGAAGTGGTGTAGTAGGTGATTACCATGGTTGCCAAGTTGCATACATTAGAAACTAAGTTGTAGATAGTTTAGTTGGTTATATCATACTGCGAAAGTTGATAATCGTAGATTGAAAAATTATCTTACATGGCTTCTAAGTTGTCTACCTTATTAGAAGCCAAGTTGCCTATGGGTGATCCTCAACTGCCTACAATATTATGAAGGTTGTTCATCAAGGGACCTAAGTTTTCTATCATGATTCCAAATTTTGAAACTATGTGAGGATGAATGGTATGAGAGCCTTATGTTTTCCATTTTTGGGTGAGTATGGCCGCCAACGCTACTGAGCATGCGGGTGTTAGCTAGCCAGGTCGCTCGAGCTCTTCAAAACTAAACCCCACATAGATATGTTTCGATGTTTGTTTTTCAAAAGCAACTTTATGCTAGATGAGGCAACTTTAGTGCTAAATAAAAGCAACTTCACTCCATTAAAAGTAACCGATTAGCAACAATAAGCGGAAACTAAGTAGGAACAGTGAAGTACTTCGAAATAGAGGTAGATAACATCACATCACCTTCATAAGAATTTCCCTTCTACTAGAGGCAACTTTACTACCTTTTGTGTCTTACTTAATTTTGTCTAACATTCTCGTAACTTCCTCACCGGTACTTCTAAGTTGCCTATTTTGTTCATGCTTGTATGTCGTTGTTTCTAAATTGCCTATAATACTGTGAAATAATCTACCGTTGATGCTCTATTGTCTACTATTGCTAGCTATAATAGGCAACTTGGTGGTGAATCGAGGCAACTTCAGAGTGTTTTGTAGGCGAGATAGAAAAGTAGTGATAAGCAACTTCACAATATTGCAGGCAACTATTTTTTTGCAAAGTTAGGCAACTTAGCAGCAATGGTAGGCGGTTAATTACTAGTAGCATGCAACTAGGCATCAATGGTAGGCAATTTCATAGTTTTTAATAGGCAATTGAGCATCAATAGTAGGCAACAGACGATCAACAGTAGGCAACTGAGTATTCATGATAGGCAAGTTGGGATAATGTTAACAAAATTTCACAAGTACATATAGTGCAGTGAAGTTGCTTGTATGTAGCACTAAAGGTGCCTTATGTTTTGTGTTTTTTTCTCATTTTACTAACCTAATAGGCACTCCTACTAGGCCAAAAAGAAGAAGTTGCTTCCCTATAGCACTATAGTTGCCTCCATCGCACCCAAAGTTTCCCACAAAAAAGTTTTACGAAACCTAATCATATGGGATCTAGTTTTGAAGAACTCGTCGTGAGAAACCCAACGATGAAAACAGATTTGAATTTCAATGCTCGAACCATAAGTTATGGCTTTTTAAATTTTTTTGAAACTGTAAATAAATGCACGTGAGATATAGATCTTGGCTGATTTTATGATAGCGTACGTGGCTACGGAGAGGTGGTGGGAGGGGGACCGGTGCCTTCGTATTCTAGCACCGTCTTTAGGCCCAGGTTATCTTTTTTGCTAAAAAAGTAAGGTCTACCCGATTAGATGAACAAGCGCTCATGCGCTCCCTAGCCATGTCCTTTATTATTAGGTATAGATGTACACCGACGAAAGCTCTGACGTCACTTGCATCTCATCGCTTGCAATGGAAGTGATCCATACGTGCGCCTAAGCGTAAGTTCTGTTTAGATTTGACTCACCAGACTCTTGACCGACAACGTGCATGTGCCAACCAGCCTATATATATAGACCTCAACCTAGGCTAGACATGGCAACATGGAGGTGTAGCCCTCGACCTCGGCTTGTCATGGCAACGTGGAGGTGAGCGCGTAGATGGGGAACGTTGCATGAAAATCAATTTTTTTCCTACGGAACACCCAAGATCTAATCTATGAGATGCATGGCAGTGAGAGGGGAGTGAGTCTACGTACCCTTGTAGACTGAAAGTATTAGCGTATGTAACGCGGTTGATGTAGTCGTACTCTTCATGATCCAATCACGATCCAATCTGATCTAGTGCCGAACGGACGACACCTCTGAGTTTAGCACACGTTCAGCTCGATGGCATCCTCTTCTCCTTGATCTAGCAAGCGAGGGAGAGGAAGTAGATGATATCGGGACTAGACCAATGGCGAGGTGATGGTGGTGACAGCGAAATTCCGACAGGGCTTCGCCAAGCGCGTACTAGAGAAACATGGGAGGAGTTGGGAGAGGCAATGGGCAAGGGTCAAGGGGTGGCTGCCCCCATGAGCCCCCCGCTCTTTATATAGGCTAGAGGGCAGGGGAGGGTGTCCAAAGCCCTTCTAGGGCCGGCCACATGGGAGAGATTCCTTCAAACTTGGAGATAGCATCTTACCTCTAGATTCAACCCTTTAAATTTAGAGATAAGTGATGACCCACAAGTATAGGGGATCAATCATAGTCCTTTCGATAAGTAAGAGTGTCGAACCCAACGAGGAGTAGAAGGAAATGACAAGTGGTTTTCAGCAAGGTATTTTTTGTAAGCACTGAAATAGTCGGTAACAGGTAGTTTGATAACAAGATAATTTGTAATGGTAAATAAAGTGCAGCAAGGTAGCCCAATCCTTTTGTGGCAAAGGACATGCCAAAACTGTGTCTTATAATAAGCAAGCATTCTTGAGGGCACACGGGGATTTCATCTAGTCACTTTCATCATGTTGGTTTGATTCGCGTTCGCTAATTTGATAATTTGATATGTGGATGGACCGGTGCTTGGGTGCTGTTCTTACATGAACAAGCCTCCCACCTATGATCAACCCACTCGCAAGCATCTGTAACTACGAGAAAAATATTAAGATAACATCTGACCATAGCATTAAACATATGAATCCAAATCAATCCCTTACGAAGTAGGGCCTAAACTAGGGTTTAATCTTCTGTCACTCTAGCAACCCATCATCTAATAACTACTCCACAATGCATTCCCTTAGGCCCAAAGAGGGTGAAGTGCCATGTAGTCTATGTTCACATGACACCACTAAGGGAATCTCAACATTCATATCATCAAAATATCGAACACATATCAAGTTCACATGATTACTTGCAACATGACTTCTCCCGTGACCTCAAGAATGATGTCTACTACACAACCTTCTTCTTGTAGACGTTGTTGGGCCTCCAAGTGCAGAGGTTTATAGGACAGTAGCAAATTTCGCTCAAGTGGATGACTTAAGGTTTATCAATCCGTGGAAGGCATAGGATAAAGATGGTCTCTCTCAAGCAACCCTGCAAACAAATAACAAAGAGTATCTTGTGTCCCCAACACACCCAATACAATGGTAAATTGTATAGGTGCACTTGTTCGGCGAAGAGATGATGATACAAGTGCAATATGGATGGTAGATATAGGTTTTTGTAATCTGAAAATATAAAAACAGCAAGGTAACTAATGATTAAAGTGAGTGAAAACGGTATTGCAATGCGTTGAAACAAGGCCTAGGGTTCATACTTTCACTAGTGCAAGTTCTCTCAACAATAATAACATAATTGGATCATATAAACGATAGCGCTTGTTGGGAGGCAACCCAATTTTATTTTTATTCCTTGCTTTTTGCTACTGTTTAGTAATAAATAATTTATCTAGCCTATGTTTTGGTTGTGTTTTTTGTGTTTAATTAGTGTTTGTGCCAAGTAGAACCGTTGGGAAGACTTGGGGAAAGTCTTTTTGATCTTGCTGTAAAAAACAGAAACTTTAGCGCTCACGAGAATCACTGCCATTTTTATTTGGAAAGTTCTATTTAGTTAATTCTTTTTGCATATGATTAATAGATAAATTCCTCACGTCCAGCAATTTATTTTAGAATTTTTGGGGTTCCAGAAGTTGCGTTAGCTATAGATTACTACAGATTGCTCTGTTTTTGACAGATTCTGTTTTTTGGGTGTTGTTTGCTTATTTTGATAAATCTATGGCTAGTAAAAGAGTTTATAAACTGTGACGCCCCCGACTCAATCGTACACTAATCATACACGCAAACGTCTACAATCAAGATCAGGGACTCACGGGAAGATATCACAACACAACTCTAAAAATAAAATAAGTCATACAAGCATCATAATACAAGCGAGGGGCCTCGAGGGCTCGAATACAAGGGCTCGGTCATAGACAAGTCAGCGGAAGCAATAATATCTGAGTATATACATAAGTTAAACAAGTTTGCCTTAAGAAGGCTAGCACAAACTGAGATACAGATCGAAAGAGGCACATGCCTCCTGCCTGGGATCCTCCTAAACTACTCCTGGTCATCATCAGCGGGCTGCACGTAGTAGTAGGCACCTCTAGTGTAGTAGGAGTCGTCATCAACGGTGGCGTCTAGCTCCTGGGCTTCATTGTCTGGTCGCAGCAATCGGGTGTAGGAA
The DNA here is from genome assembly GCF_056163025.1 of Triticum urartu. Lineage (NCBI taxonomy): Eukaryota > Viridiplantae > Streptophyta > Magnoliopsida > Poales > Poaceae > Triticum > Triticum urartu. The sequence continues at coordinate 583,647,441 of NC_141879.1, forward strand.
GGGGGAAAAGGGGGAACAAAGCAACCGTGAGTACTCATCCAAAGTACTCGCAAGCAAGGAGCTACACTACATATGTATGCATTGGTATCAAATGGAATAAGGGTATCATATGTGGACTGAACTGTAGAATGCCGGAATAAGAGGGGGATAGCTAGTCCTATTGAAGGCTACGCTTCTGGCCACCTCCATCTTGCAGCATGTAGGAGAGAGCAGAAGGTAAGTTCACCAAGTAGCATCGTGTAGCATAATCCTAATCGGCGATCCTCTCCTCGTCGCCCTGTTAGAGAGCGAACGCCGGGTTGTATCTGGCACTTGGAAGGGTGTGTTTTATTAAGTATCCGGTTCTAGTTGTCATAAGGTCAAGGTACAACTCCAAGTCGTCCTGTTACCAAAGATCACGGCTATTCGAATAGATTAACTTCCCTGTAGGGGTGCACCACATTTCCCAACACGCTCGATCCTCTTTGTCCGGACACACTTGTCGGGGTCATGCCCGACCTCGAAAGATCAACACGTCGCAACCCTACCTAGGCACAACAGAGAGGTCAGCACGCCGGTCTAAATCCTATGGCGCAGGGGTCTGGTCCCATCACCCATTGCACACCTGCATGTTGCGTACGCGCCGGTGAGCAGACCTAGCCTCCCTTATACAAGAGCAGGAGTTCCAGTCCAACCCGGTGCGCGCCGCTCAGTCGCTGACGTCACGAAGGCTTCGGCTGATACCACGACGTCGAGTGCCCATAATTGTTGCCGCGTAGTTGTTTAGTGCGTATAGGCCAGTGGCCAGACCCAGATCAAATACCCAGATCTCGTTAAGCGTGTTATTTTGAAATAACCGCGGACATCGACCAGGGCCAGGCCCACCTCTCTCCTAGGTGGTCTCAACCTGCCTTGTCGCTCCGCCACAAAGATCCACTCAGAGGGCCGTCGGGACAAATGTCCTTTCGGACCCAATCCGTGAATCACTGGCGGGTACTCTACGAGCCGACCCGACTTTAGTTACCACAAGTATCATATATTATGTATATAAGTATAAACCCGTGATCACCTCCCGAGTAATCACGGCCCGATAGTATAACATGGCAGACAAACAAGGATGTAGGGCCACTGATGATAAACTAGCATCCTATACTAAGCATTTTAGGATTGCAGGTAAGGTATCAATAACTGTAGCAACAATGACAGGCTATGCATCAGGATAGGATTTACGGAAAGCAGTAACATGCTACACTACTGTAATGCAAGCAGTAGAGAGAAGAGTAGGCGATATTTGGTGATCAAGGGGGGGAGGCTTGCATGGTTGCTCTGACAAGAAGGAGGGGTCATCTTCGATGTAGTCGAACACATGGACATCGACATCGGTCTCGGAGTCTACCGGAAATAAGTAACGGAGGGGGAACACAATAAATAACAAAGCAATCAAATGCAACACAAAGCAATATGCGGCAATACGTTGTGCTAGGGTTGACCTAACGTAGGGACAGGTGACACCGGTGAAGGGGGGAAACATCCGGGAAAGTATCCCCGGTGTTTCGCGTTTTTGGACACGCGGACTGGAGGGGAAAGTTGCGTGTTCGCTATGCTAGGGATGTGTGGCGGACGAACAGGCTGCGTATTCGGATTCGTCTCGTCGTTCTGAGCAACTTTTATTGACAAAGTTTTTCCATCCGAGCTACGCTTTATTTTATATTGATTTTAAAACATTTAAATTAATTTTAGCATTTAATTAATTAATTTAATTCAACATTATCGAGAACGGTGCAGGCTGGCGTCAGCATGACTTCAGCAGTCAACAGGGGTGTTGACTGGGTCGCTGACGTGTGGGTCCCACTGGTCATTGGCTTAGTTAACTAAACAAGATTAGTTAATTTAATTAAATTGATTAGGTTAATTAGGCTTAATTAGATTAATTAACATGATTAATTAAGTTAATTAATTAATTAATTAATTATTTTTTAAACGTTCTGGGCTAGGCCCCACATGTCATTGGGCCAGAGGCCATAACGGGTTCGGGCGCAACGGTCAGCGGTTGTGGGCGCCCGAACTGGACGAGCCCGGACGCTGGCTCGAGGTCACCAGGGGGGTGCCGGCCTCGACGGCGGCCGAAGTAGTGCGGCAAAACGGCGGCGAGGATGGGCGGTGGAGGCGGCGATGGCGCCTGGAGATGGCGCAACAGTGGCGGGGCACGCGAGCGAGGCGGCGATAGGCAGCGGGCGGAGTGGGAGGCAGCGGTGGGGCGCGGCAAATAGGGGCCGCGAGCGGGGCTGGCGAGGTGCCCGCAGGGGGCGGTGGCGAGCGCGGCGAGGACGGCGACTGCGGCCAGAGTAGAGGTGCGGCGACAGAAGTGCAACGACGCGAGCGGGAAGGGGCGAGGCCGTGGTCGGAGCACGGGGGCTCGCCGGGATCCGCTGGCAGGAGGCGCCGGTGGGGGAGGCGCGCGTGGGCGGCTCGCGTGCTGGCACGGATGCGGTTGTGGCGCGCGCAAGGCATGGTGCAGCAGCGGGGCGATTGGTGGACGACGGCAAGAGCCGGAGCAGAAGTAGAAGGCAGCAGCAAGCGGGGAAGGGGGGGACCTGAGGCTGAGGCGCAGTGCGGCGCACGAGGGAAAGCGGCAGGGGCGCGACGGCTATGGTCGGGCGTGAGCGACGGCAGGTGAGCATGGCGCGACGAGCGCAGGGCGTGGCCGGGCGCGGCAGGACGTAACAGGCAGCAACAGGCAGCAACAACGTAGGGGGCGGGCGCGCGCGCGCTTCAGCGCGCCCAGGCGCGGCCAGGAACAGAGGAGAGAGAAGGAGAGGCCGGGGCTTCACTAGCGGTGCAGGGGAACGGGGCAGCGAGGCTCTGTGACGCGAGTCGGGGGAGGAGGACGAGGAAGGCGCGCGGTCCGGCGGGGGAGGTTCGGCGAGGTCCAGGCGGCGGTGTGCGCTCCGGGCGGCATCGGTGAGGCGAACGGGCCGGGGCACCGTTTTCCCTGATCCAGATCGGTGGGGGGCAGAGAAGATCGTGGGAGAGGGAGTGGACTGAGAGGGGGGAGTGGGGAAGGGGTCGGTGTAGGGTTTGGGGTAGTGGGGGGGGGGGTTAAGGGAGGCGGGGGCCTGCTCAGTTGGGCCGGTTGGCCTGGCCGGGTGGGCCGTTTGGCTTAGTTGACCAGGGGAATCCTTCTCTCTTTTGCTTTTGTTCTGTAATCTCCTTTTATTTATTTATTTATTTATTTTTCCTTAACAGTTTTATTTTATTTTGTTTTATAAAACATAAAAGTTGAACCTAAATTAGTAGCACTAATTATACCTCTGCTACAAAAAGTTTAAACCCCTAAATAAAATATTTTAACATTTTATAATTAACAAAAGTCATTTATTAAAGGGTTATGTTGTTGTTTCATTTTCATTTGAGCATTTAAACATTTTATAAAAGTGTGATTTCTCCACCATAATCACCTATGCAATATTTGGCTCACTCCGAACATTCTAGTTTTAATATTTGAATTTTTTTATTATTTGCTTGATTTTGAATTTGAATTCGAACTGAGATTAGAAATAGTAATCGAGGTGATGTGGCATCATTAGCAGAGGTTCACTGTAGCTTAAATATCCGGGCATCACAATTCTCCTCCACTATAAGAAATCTCGTCCCGAGATTTTTAAGAGGTGGAGTAAGGGGGAAGTTCTGTTTACGAAACTCTAACGAGTCTTCTCGGTGTTGGTTGCTCTTCTCGAAGAGGTCGATCCACTACGTTAATGTCTTCATCTCTCTAGTACAGGTCATCATGATGAAGCCAACATCCCTTCCTCAGGATCCTCATCGTACTTACGGGAAAGTTAAGTGGAAAAATTCGGGAAGGACGGAGTTCAACACATGTTAGGTACCTAGGGCTATCTCAGTGAACGAGGTACAGAGGCATCTCTCGAATTGACATTCAAGAAAGTCATCGAGAGTAAGTAAGAAGGTGGTTTCGATCCTGGGACCTGTGGGTTATGGGTCCACCATGTGGTTTAAAAGTAGAAAGGGCGGTTACATCTTGCACTATCGTGATAGCGAGGCATGGCAGGGGATAACCTGTCAGTTATGTCAGAGACAACATCGGTACCAAGGGCGAGGGATGAAGAGAACCATTTTCCCGCTCGTTGAACGAGGCTGACCAATAGGCAAAGTTCTCGTCCATCGGTGGTTAGCGGAATGTCAGCAACAATAGTAACAGGGTGTAGCTGATAGAATTGTACACCAAGGTGTTTACATAAGCAGGAGAATATTACTGCTTAGATCATATAGATCCCAAGAAAGGTTAAGCCAATCAATGGAAAGGAAAATATGATTATCAGATTAAACAGAACAATGGAAAGGAAAATGTGTTAAAACACATATTTCAGGGGTATTTCCTTCCCAAGGACAAACAGAGAAATGATAACCATGATAGGATATTATGTAGAAAATCCTCTAGGTGAGGGGAGAGAAATTTCATGACATTACCCATACAACGGTGTTTGGATAATTGAGCAGAAAACATTTAGCATTGGGTTTCAAATGTTCTTAAGGATGTCCAAAGTACCACATTCATGCTTCCGGATAGCCTTGGCATGGTTGTCAAGTAAAGGTCACACTTTCGATACACAAAGGATCCATCAGGAACAACTTATAGAATAAGTCTTACAATTTCCTCATGGAAGAATGGATAACCTTACTAAAATGGAAACTATAACAATAGGTCCTCCGGCCAGGTGTGCTAGGCATGAGATCACTTTATCGGGTCAAATACTAATGTTATAACTCCTGGAATTATGTTCCAACCATCATGTCTGACCGAGATTCAGATCTAATTGGTGACATGATACCTCAGACTTAGGATGTCCGAGAAGAAAAGGTGCAGCACCAATTTTCGAGATGACATTTTAAGATTCTCGAGAAATGAACTATAGGAACGGGTTCCCGAAACAATAGTTCATCATTAAACCAAGGATAGGATGAGGAGGTGGCTTATGGACTCAGGGACAATTCATTGAGAATTCCACACGGATGGATTCCCACAATTATGTGCACAAGGAGATGACATTTGACAATTCAAATGATATAATGTTGTATGCCCGAGGAAAACATACACCATTAATCATTAGTTGAAACGTGTGACCGAAATACGACCTTAGGCAGCAAGATCAATGTTAGAGTGGCGATTCAATAATCAACAGTATAAGAACAAACTGTCGATCGTTAACATTCAAAGCAATAGGGTTGCCAGAAGTACAGAATCCAAGCAGCACCGCTTGTTATATGGTATCCCGGTTAGAATCAACACGGGGACCAAGAAAGAATGGTGACGGTGAGAAGTATCACTTTGCCAAGAATTTTCAAAGAGGTGAAGCAATCCTCACAACATACTCGGCATAAAGGACAGTAATACTTCAAGGTAGAATATAATGCAAACAGGATAGCAAGTTGCATCCATAACATGGACAAGCTCGCGATGAAAAGAAGTTTAGGGTGTTGTCGATGATAACAAAAATCATCGAGTGCAAGGAGGGTATTTCACAACATGAACATAGTTGACATCTCGAAAGAAGTCAAAGTGTTGAAGGTGATCTGACACATTTGCCGGGAGGTTTCAAGAGGACGCAATCAAACAGCGACGGCGTCAAGCAGGGAATGACGACGTGAAAGTCATAGGAACAACAAGTAAGATGCAAGCTCAGAATCAAAGTTGCCTTTCAGAACAAGAAACATGATGTTGAAAGCTCGACGTAAGTCATGCTCACACTCTGAAGAATTTGTGCACCGAAGAAGGTCGAGGTAGCACAATCAAAGATAGCAAGATAAGGGTGTAGCCGATGGTCTAGGACGACATGACTGAGTTTAAATTTCCAAGTAACAATTTCTAGGGGTATTTGAATTTTAGAGCGAATTTGATTTACTAAACGGTGTCCTCGGTTGACGGCAACCTAGAACCCGCAGAGTGATTACGACAAGGAAAGTTATTGCTTCAACAAGTTAGTAAGATGCCTTGCAAAGGCATGATATCCTCGAGATACCACGGGGTAAAACTCGAAGGTAGAACATGATAGAAGTTGAACTGGGTCGTTGACCGACGACAGCAGATACTTTAACCTTGTCAAAAATTGATGATGCCTGGAATGGATTTCTTTCAGACATATGGGAAAAAGGACAGTATGGTCGAACCAAATCTGCAAGGTTCAATTTAAGGATACCGAAAGAATCATACAGATGGATAATCATTTTGCAAGAAGCTTCCGAGACGGTCTACATCGTTTCCATGGGCATGAACACAAAGTTCAAGGTCGACTCCCACTTTTCCAATGCATAACATTTCATTTACTTCTTGCTCTGATAAAGCTGTAGTGTTGGGAATTTATCTGGCAAGACACCAGAAGAGTATGACTCATGAAAACTTTCGGTTTCGGGTTCATACGGATTAGTGAAAGTATAGGTTCAACCCATCGCGGCATCTTAGAAACATATACTACAAACTTCAAGAGTACATAGCACAAGCTTGTAAGCAGAGTATGGCTGGCAAAACAGAGGATACAATTTACCTAAGGTATTATGTATCGGGGGAAGGACTCACAAGGTGATTGAAAATGAAGGACACTGTCGGATAATAATCCAACAATGAATCGGGCGATCCACAACAGAGCTGATGTGAGTATCGGTACTCACTCAGAGGAAGAAAGAATGCAGAGGCATCAGATTCAAGAAACACCTGAATAGTCTGATGCTTAAATACAAAGAAATTATGGCTTCCAAAATGAAGGATCAGAAGCAGACGGTCTGATCAAGGATGGATACGTTGAAATGACTTAGTTGGACAATCAATAAAGGTTTGAATTGTTGAGAACCAACTCATGTCTGGGAGGACGTCTGAGTCGGAAAGATAATTTAAAAGGATAACCTGATGATCGCGTGCATACGCACATATTGAAACCATAGGCTTAAAATGACAAGGGCAAGGGATGTCAACGAAGACTACTAGCAATATGGAATTAACCATAATGCTAGCAGGCAAGAAATTCAAGAGCAATAAGTTGATGAGGATTTTGGAAAATCGAATAGCACTTCAAAGAATTTTTGCGAGACACATGAACAACTGGGATGAACAGATCCTCGAAAAACGTGAGGAATTATCTGTAAGGTTTTTAATGCAGAAAACTGCAAGGCAGTAAACTCAAAGGATTTTCGGAACAATGGAGAATATTTCGAGGCATCTTGTAACAACAAGAGCGACGAGGAATGATCATGTGAATGAAAAGGTAATCATCCACGTGGATGTATCGGTGGTAGGAATTATGAAGGCGATGAGCAGAACGGGCTCGGGATAACATCGATGGGTATCCTCAAAATCTTCTGACGAAGCAGGTGATCTTTCGGCATGAGGGCTCTACGAGAGAAATTAATTATGAGAGCCTAGAGTCAGCGTTAGTAAAATCATTTAACCTGAGTAGAAGAGAGATCAGAGTCCCCGAGTATAGGTCGAGGAATAAAAGATCCTAATACCACCCAATGGCGTCGTGGGCTCATAAGCCACACAGCCATGTTAGTAAAAGTTTTTAGTGACTAGACTCAACTTCGGCCAAGGATTTGGAAGGGGGGTTCCTACAAGCAGTCGGCTCTGATACCAACTTGTGACGCCCCCGATTCAATCGTACACTGATCATACACGCAAACGTGTACGATCAAGATCAGGGACTCACGGGAAGATATCACAACACAACTCTAAAAATAAAATAAGTCATACAAGCATCATAATACAAGCCAGGGGCCTCGAGGGCTCGAATACAAGGGCTCGATCGTAGACAAGTCAGTGGAAGCAACAATATCTAAGTACAGACATAAGTTAAACAAGTTTGCCTTAAGAAGGCTAGCATAAACTGAGATACAGATCGAAAGAGGCACATGCCTCCTGCATGGGATCCTCCTAAACTACTCTTGGTCGTCGCCAGCAGGCTGCACGTAGTAGTAGGCACCTCCAGTGTAGTAGGAGTCATCGTCAACGATGGCGTCTAGCTCCTGGGCTCCATCGCCTGGTCGCAGCAATCGGGTATAGGAAGGGGGAAAAGGGGGAACAAAGCAACCGTGAGTACTCATCCAAAGTACTCGCAAGCAAGGAGCTGCACTACATATGTATGCATTGGTATCAAATGGGATAAGGGTATCATATGTGGACTGAACTGCAGAATGCCGAAATAAGAGGGGGATAGCTAGTCCTATCGAAGACTACGCTTCTGGCCACCTCCATCTTGCAGCATGTAGGAGAGAGCAGAAGGTAAGTTCACCAAGTAGTATCGTGTAGCATAATCCTACCTGGCAATCCTCTCCTCGTCGCCCTGTTAGAGAGCGAACACCGGGTTGTATCTGGCACTTGGAAGGGTGTGTTTATTAAGTATCCGGTTCTAGTTGTCATAAGGTCAAGGTACAACTCCAAGTCGTCCTGTTACCGAAGATCACGGCTATTCGAATAGATTAACTTCCCTGCAGGGGTGCACCACATTTCCCAACACACTCGATCCCCTTTGTCCGGACACACTTGTCGGGGTCATGCCCGGCCTCGGAAGATCAACACGTCGCATCCCTACCTAGGCACAACAGAGAGGTCAACACGCCGGTCTAAATCCTATGGCGCAGGGGTCTGGGCCCATCGCCCATTGCACACCTGCACGTTGCGTACGCGGTCGGTGAGCAGACCTAGCCTCCCTTATACAAGAGCAGGCGTTCCAGTCCAACCCGGCGTGCGCCGCTCAGTCGCTGACGTCACGAAGGCTTCGGCTGATACCACGACTTCGAGTGCCCATAATTGTTCCCGTGTAGTTGGTTAGTGCATATAGGCCTATGGCCAAACTCAGATCAAATACCCAGATCTCGTTAAGCGTGTTATTTTGAAATAACCGCGGACGTCGACCAGGGCCAGGCCCACCTCTCTCCTAGGTGGTCTCAACCTACCTTGTCGCTTCGCCACAAAGATCCACTCAAAGGGCCATCGGGACAAACGTCCTTTCGGACCCAATCCGTGAATCACTCGCGGGTACTCTACGAGCCGACCCGACTTTAGTCACCACAAGTATCATATATTATGTATATAAGTACAAACCCGTGATCACCTCCCGAGTGATCACGACCCGATAGTATAACATGGCAGACGGACAAGGATGTAGGGCCACTGATGATAAACTAGCATCCTATACTAAGCATTTTAGGATTGCAGGTAAGGTATCAATAACTGTAGCAACAATGACATGCTATGCATCAAGATAGGATTTATGGAAAGCAGTAACATGCTACACTACTGTAATGCAAGCAGTAGAGAGAAGAGTAGGCGATATCTGGTGATCAAGGGGGGAGGCTTGCCTGGTTGCTCTGACAAGAAGGAGGGGTCATCTTTGATGTAGTCGAACACACGGACATCGGCAGCGGTCTCAGAGTCTACTGGAAATAAGTAACGGAGGGGGAACAAAATAACAAAGCAATCAAATGCAACACAAAGCAAGATGCGGCAATACTTGTGCTAGGGTTGAACTAATGTAGGGACAGGTGACACCGGTGAAGGGGGGAAACATCCGGGAAAGTATCCCCGGTGTTTCGCGTTTTCGGACACGCGGACTGGAGGGGGAAAGTTGCGTGTTCGCTATGCTAGGGATGTGTGGCGGACGAATGGGCTGCGTATTCGGATTCGTCTCGTCGTTCTGAGCAACTTTCATGTATAAAGTTTTTCCATCCGAGCTACGGTTTATTTTATATTGATTTTAAAAAATTTAAATTAATTTTAGCATTTAATTAATTAATTTAATTCAACATTATCCAGAACAGTGCATGCTGACGTCAACATGACGTCAACAGACAACAGGGGTGTTGACTGGGTCGCTGATGTGTGGATCCCACTGGTCATTGTCATAGTTAACTAAACAAGATTAGTTAAATTAATTAAAGTGATTAGGTTAATTAATTAGGCTTAATTAGATTAATTAACAGGATTAATTAAGTTAATTAATTAATTCAATTATTTATTTATTTATATATTATTTTAAACGTTCTGGGGCTAGGCCCACATGTCATTGGGCTAGAGGCCATAACGGGTTCGGGCGCAGCGGTCAGCGGTTGCGGGCGCCCGAACTGGACGAGCCCGGACGCTGGCTCGAGGTCACCAGGGGGGGGGGGGGGGGGCTCAACGGCGGCCAGAGTAGTGCGGCAAAACGGCGGCGAGGACAGGCGGTGGAGGCGGCGATGGCGCCTGGAGATGGCGCAACAGTGGCGGGGCACGCGAGCGAGGCGGCGATAGGCAGCAGGCGGAGTGGGAGGCAGGGGTAGGGCGCGTCGAACAAGGGCCGTGGGCGGGGCCGGCGAGGTGCCCGCAGGGGGCGGTGGCGAGCACGGCGAGGACGGCGACTGCGGCCAGTGCAGAGGCGCGGCGACAGAAGTGCAGCGACGCGAGTGGGAAGGGGCGAGGCCGTGGCCGGAGCGCGGGGGCTTGCCGGGATCCGCCGGCAGGAGACGCCGGTGGGGGAGGCGCGCGTGGGTGGCTCACGCGCTGGCGCAGATGCTGTTGGGGCGCCACAAGGCATTGTGATGCAGTGGGGCGATTGGTGGACTGCGGCAGCAGCCGCAGCAGAAGTAGAAGGCAACAACAAGCGGGGGGGAGGGGGGATGAGGCAGAGGCGCGGCGCGGCGCACGGGGGAAAGCGGCAGGGGCGCGGCGGCTGTGGTCGGGCATGAGCCACGGCAGGCGAGCAGGGCGCGACGAGCGCAAGGCGTGGCTGGGCGCGGCAGGACGTAACAGGCAGCAACAACGTAGGGGCGGGTGCGCGCGCTTCAGCACGGCCAGGCGCGGCTAGGAACAGGGGAGAGAGAAGGAGAGGCCGGGAGAGGGAGTGGACTGTGAGGGGGGAGTGGGGAAGGGGTCGGTCTAGGGTTTGGGGTAGTGGGGGCGTTAAGGGAGGCGGGGTGGGCCTGCTCAGTTGGGCCGATTGGCCTGGCCGGTTGGGCCCTTTGGCTTAGTTAGCCAGGGGAATCCTTCTCTCTTTTGTTTTTGTTTTTATTTTGTAATTTCCTTTTATTTATTTATTTTTCCTTAATAGTTTTATTTTATTTTGTTTTATAAAACATAAAAGTTGAACCTAAATTAGTAGCACTAATTATACCTCTCCTAGAAAAAGTTTAAACCCCTAAATAAAATATTTTAACATTTTATAATTAACAAAAGTCATTTATTAAATTGGTTATGTTGTTGTTTCATTTCCATTTGAGCATCTAAACATTTTATAAAAGTGTGATTTCTCAACCATAATTACCTATGCAATATTTGGCTCACTCCAAATATTTTAGTTTTAATATTTGAAATTTTTATTGTTTGCTTGATTTTGAATTTGAATTCGAACCGCTTTAGAACTAACGCGAGATTAGAAATAGTAATCGAGGTGACGTGGCATCATTAGCAGAGGTTCACTGTAGCTTAAATATCCGGGCGTCACATAAACCATAGAGAAGTTGGAATACAGTAGGTTTAACACCAATATAAATAAAGAATGAGTTCATTGCAGTACCTTGAAGTGGTGTTTTGTTTTCTTTCACTAACGGAGCTCACGAGATTTTTTATTTTGAGTTTTGTGTTGTGAAGTTTTCATGTTTTGGGTAAAGATTTGATGGATTATGGAACAAAGAGTGGCAAGAGTCTAAGCTTGGGGATGCCCATGGCACCCCAAGGTAAAATTTAAGGACACCAAAAAGCCTAAGCTTGGGGATGCCCCGGAAGGCATCCCCTCTTTCGTCTTCGTCTATCGATAACTTTACTTGGAGTTATATTTTTATTCACGACATGATATGTGTTTTGCTTGGAGCGTCTTGTATGATTTGAGTCTTTGCTTTTTAGTTTACCACAATCATCCTTGCTGTACACAGCTTTTGAGAGAGACTCACATGATTTGAAATTTATTAGAATACTCTATGTGCTTCACGTATATCTTTTGAGCTATATAGTCTTTGCTCTAGTGCTTCACTTATATCTTTTAGAGCACGGTGGTGGATTTGTTTTATAGAAACTATTGATCTCTCATGCTTCACTTATATCATTTTGAGAGTCCTTTAGAACAACATGGAAATTTGCTTCTAGGAATAATATGAAAACTTTAATAGAAGTGCATTGAATACTATGAGAAGTTTGATACTTGATAATTGTTTTGAGATATGGAGATGGTGATATTAGAGTCATGCTAGTTGAGTAGTTGTGAATTTGAGAAATACTTGTGTTGAAGTTTGTGATTCCCGTAGGATGTACGTATGGTGAATCGTTATGTGATGAAGTCGGAGCATGATTTATTTATTGATTGTCTTCCTTATGAGTGGCGGCCGGGGACGAGCGATGGTCTTTTCCGACCAATCTACCCCCCTAGGAGCATGCTGTAATACTTTGTTTCGATAACTAATAGATTTTTGCAATAAGTATGTGAATTCTTTATGACTAATGTTGAGTCCATGGATTATACACACTCTCACCCTTCCACCATTGCTAGCCTCTCTAGTATCGCGCAACTTTCGCCGGTACCATAAACCCACCATATACCTTCGTCAAAACAGCCACCATACCTACCTATTATGGCATTTCCATAGCCATTCCGATATATATTGCCATGAAACTTTCCACCGTTCCGTTATTATGACACGCTTCATCATTGTCATATTGGTTGCATGATCATGTAGTTGACATCGTATTTGTGGCAAAGCCACCGTTAATAATTCTTCATAGATGTCACTCATGCATCATTGCACATCCCGGTACACCGCTGGAGGCATTCACATAGAGTCATATTTGTTCTAAGTATTGAGTTGTAATTCTTGAGTTGTAAGTAAATAAAGTGTGATGATCATCATTATTAGAGCATTGTCCCAAGTGAGGAATGGACGATGGAGACTATGATTCCCCCACAAGTCGGGATGAGACTCCGGACGAAAAAAAGAGAGAAAGGCCATAAAAAAGGGAGAAGGCCCAAAAAAAATGAGAGAAAAAGAGAGAAGGGACAATGCTACTATCCCTTTTCCACACTTGTGCTTCAAAGTAGCACCATGTTCTTCATATAGATAGTCTCTTGAGTTATCACTTTCATATACTAGTGGGAATTTTTCATTATAGAACTTGGCTCGTATATTCCAATGATGGGCTTCCTCAAAATGCCCTAGGTCTTCATGAGCAAGCAAGTTGGATGCACACCCACCTAGTTTCTTTTGTTGAGCTTTCATATACTTATAGCTCTAGTGCATCCGTTGCATGGCAATCCCTACTCACTCACATTGATATCTATTGATGGGCATCACCATATCCCGTTGATACGCCTAGTTGATGTGAGACTATCTTCTCCTTTTTTGTCTTCTCCGCAACCACCATTCTATTCCATATATAATGCTATATCCATGGCTCACGCTCATATATTGCGTGAAGATTGAAAAAGTTTGAGAACATCAAAAGTATGAAACAATTGCTTGGCTTGTCATCCGGGTTGTGCATGATTTAAATATTTTGTGTGGTGAAGATAGAGCATAGCCAGACTATATGATTTTGTAGGGATAACTTTCTTTGGCCATGTTATTTTGAGAAGACATAATTTCTTAGTTAGTATGCTTGAAGTATTATTATTTTTATGTCAATATTAAAATTTTATCTTGAATCTTTCAGATCTGAACATTCATGCCACAATAAAGAAAAAAATACATTGAGAAATATGTTAGAAAGCATTCCACATCAAAAATTCTTCTTTTATCATTTACCTACTCGAGGACGAGCAGGAATTAAGCTTGGGGATGCTTGATACGTCTCCAACGTATCTATAATATTTGATTGCTCCATGCTATTATATTATCTATTTTGGATGTCAATGGGCTTTATTTTACACTTTTATATCATTTTTTGGACTAACCTACTAATCGGAGGCCCAGCCCAAATTGCTGTTTTTTGCCTATTTTAGGGTTTCGCCGAAAAGGAATATCAAACGGAGTCCAAGCGGAATGAAACCTTCAGGAACGTGATTTTCTCAACAAACGTGATCCAGGAGACTTGGAGTGGGTGTCAAGAAACAAACGAGGAAGCCACGAGGCAGGGGGCGCGCCCTCCACCCTCGTGGGCCCCTCGTTGCTCCACCGACGTACTTCTTCCTCCTATATGTCCACGTACCCCCAAACATCCAGGAGCACCACAAAAACCTAATTCCACCGCCGCAACCTTTTGTACCCGAGAGATACCATCTCGGGGCCTTTTTTGGAGCTCCACCGGAGGGGCCATTGTTCACAGAGGGCCTCTACATCAACTCCATGGCCTCTCCGGTGATGTGTGAGTAGTTTACTTCAGACCTACGGGTCCATAGTTATTAGCTAGATGGCTTCTTCTCTCTCTTTGGATCTCAATACAAAGTTCTCCTCGATCTTCTTGGAGATCTATTCGATGTAATCTTCTTTTGCGGTGTGTTTGTCGAGATCCGATGAATTGTGGGTTTATGATCAAGTTTATCTATGAACAATATTTGAATCTCCTCTGAATTCTTTTATGTATGATTGGTTTATCTTTGCAAGTCTCTTCGAATTATCAGTTTGGTTTGGCCTACTAGATTGATCTTTCTTGCAATGGGAGAAGTGCTTAGCTTTGGGTTCAATCTTGCGGTGCTCGATCCCAGTGATAGAAAGGGAAACGACACGTTTTGTATTGTTGCCATCGAGGATAAAAAGATGGGGTTTATATCATATTGCATGAGTTTATCCCTCTACATCATGTCATCTTCCTTAAAGCATTACTCTGTTCTTATGAACTTAATACTCTAGATGCATGCTGGATAGCGGTCGATGTGTGGAGTAATAGTAGTAGATGCAGAATCGTTTCGGTCTACTTGTCACGGACGTGATGCCTATATACATGATCATACCTAGATATTCTCATAACTATGCTCAATTCTATCAATTGCTCGACAGTAATTCGTTTACCCACCGTAATACTTATGCTCCTGAGAGAAGCCACTAGTGAAACCTATGGCCCCCGGGTCTATCTTTCATCATATTAATCTTCCAATACTTAGTTATTTCTACTGCCGTTTATTTTACTTTGCATCTTTATTTCCATTTATCATAAAAACACCAAAAATATTATCTTATCATATCTATCAGATCTCACTCTCGTAAGTGACCGTGAAGGGATTGACAACCCCTTTATCGTGTTGGTTGCGAGGTTCTTATTTGTTTGTGTAGGTGCGTGGGTCTTGAGTGTGATCTCCTACTGGATTGATACCTTGGTTCTCAAAAACTGAGGGAAATACTTATGCTACTTTGCTGCATCACCCTTTCCTCTTCAAGGGAAAACCAACGCAGTGCTCAAGAGGTAGCAAGGTGTCTCGGTCATGTCTACATAGTTCTCGAACCCGTAGGGTCCGCACGCTTAACGTTCGTTGACGATATAGTATTATATGAGCTATGTGATTTGGTGATCGAATGTTGTTCGGAGTCTCGGATGAGATCACGGACATGACGAGGAGCTCCAGAGGTAAAGATTGATGTATAGGACGATACTATTTGGACACCGGAAGAGTTTCGGGAGGTACCGGGTCGTCATCAAATCATCGGAAGGGGTTCCCGGAAACCCCTGGAGGTATATGGGCCATATGGACCAAGTAAGAGGAGCACACCAGCCCACAAGGGGCTGGCGCGCCCCTCCTATGGTAGCGGGCAATGGGGAGAAAAGGAAGGAGGGGGATTCGGCCTCCCCCTGCCTTCCTCTCCTCCCCTTCCTTTCCCCCTTCGGCAAATATGGTAAGGGGGGCGCAGCCAGGGTAGGAGCCGAAGGGGGTTTGGCCTCCCTTGGGGCTCCTCCTGACTACCTCCCTCTCCCCCACCTATATATATGTGGGAGGGGGCGTCGCACAAACCCATGACAATCTCCTAGCCGTGTGTGGCGCTCCTCTCCACAGTTTCGCCCCTCGGTCATATTTCGGTGTGCTTAGGCAAAGCCCTGCGGAGATAGCATCACCACCACGGTCACCATGCCAGCGTGCTATCGGAACTCATCTACTACTTAGCCCATCTTGCTGGATCAAGAAGGCGATTACGACACCGAGCTAAACATGTGCTGAACGCGGAGGTGATGTACGTTTGGTACTTGATCGGTTGGATCGTGAAGAAGTTTGACTACATCAACCGTGTTAATAAACGCTTCCGCTTATGATCTATGAGGGTACGTAGACACACTCTCCCCTCTTGTTGCTATGCATCTCCATGGATATATCTTATGTGTGTGTAGAAAGTTTTTTGTTTTCCATGCAACGTTCCCCAACAAACATGCCATGCAAAAATAAGTTAGACGTCCTCTACTTTGTTGCTGCAATTTTTACATGGGTGCTAGGGGAAACTATAAGAACCGTTCTAATCTACACAAAACCAGATAAGTGATATACAAGTTTCCTTTTAACCTTATACAAGGACCGCCATTGTCAAATCAGATTCAACTAAAGTGGAAGAGACAGACACCCGCCATCCACTCTTATGCAATACAAGTTGAATGTTAGTCTGTGGAACTGGTCTCTTGTGTGAGGACAAGTAAGTTTGGTCCGAGCCGCTTCATCCCAAAATACAGCCAAATCCAAATAAGACAAGGGAGGTAAGCAATCTGAACAACAACACCCACAACATCTTTGTGTTCTACTCGTGCATATACATCTACGCATATACATAGCTCATGGTGCCACTAATGGGGAACGAAGCATGAAAGTCAAAAAAAATCCTACGAAATACCAAAGATCCAATCTAGGAGATGCATAGCAATGAGAGGGAAGTGTGTGTACGTACCCTTGTAGAATGGAAGCGTTAGCATATGTAACGCGGGTGATGTAGTCGTACTCTTCATGATCCAATCCGATCTAGTGTCGAATGGACGGCACCTGTAAGATTAGCACATGTTCAGCTTGATGGCGTCCTCTCCTTCTTGATCCAACAAGTGAGGGATAGGAGGTAGATGGGATCAAAACCAGCATGGCGGTATGGTGGTGGTGGCCGCGGAATTCCGGCAGGTCTTCGCCAAGTGCGTATCAGAGAAACGTGGGAGGAGTTAGGAGAGGCAAGGGGCTAGGGTGAAGGGGTGGTTGCCCCCATGCGCCTCCCCATTCCACTATTAATATCTCAACATTACCCTAGCACTACCGAACATCAAGTGTGCGACCTACGGGTTTGGGAATCATGTAGACATGAACCAGACACCTATCCGGTCAATAAGCAAAAGCGGGACCTGGATACCCATATTGATTCCTACATATTCCATGAAGATTTTTATCGGTTGAACCACATTGTTGGGGATTCATCCAATCCCGTATATGATTCCCTTTGTCTGGCTATATGTTACTTGCCCGAGATTCGATCGTCATTATCTCCATACCAAGTTCAATCTCTTTACCGACAAGTCTCTTTACCCATTTTGTAATACAAGATCTTGTTGCTAAACTCATTAGTCACATGCTTCTTGTGATCTTGTATTACTGAGAGTTCCCAGAGATATGTCTTCGCCACACAGAGTGAAAAATCCTAATCTTGATCCAAGAAACCCAACAGACACCTTAAGAAATACTTGTAGAGCACCTTTATGATCACCCAGTTACGAAGTGATGTTTGATAGAACACAAGGTATTCCTCCGGTATCCGGGAGTGACATGATCTCATGGTTTAAGGAACATATACTTGACATGAAGAAAGTTGTAGCAAATAACTAAGTGATACGATTTGATGCTAAGCTTACGGTTGGGTTTGTCCATCACATCATTCTCCTAATGATGTGATCCAATTATCAAATGACAACTCATATATATGGTTAGGAAACCTTTACCATCTTCAATCAACGAGCTAGCCTAGTATAGGCCTACTAGGGACACAATGTTGTTTACGTATTCACACATGTATTTAAGTTTCCAGTCAGTACAATTCTATCATGAATAATAAACATTTATCATGAACAAGAAAATATGATAATAAGAACCGATGGCCCCCGCTCCCGCTCCACCCGAACCCAACTCCCCCTCCGGCGACCACCTGCCTCCGGCGGCCACCCACTCCTCCTGCTCACCACTGCCACAACCACCGTTGCTCCCTGATGAGCCTCGGTACGTCACCTCCGGCCAGGTTGTCCTGCGCTGCCATCTTGGCGTGGGAAACGCCATGGGTCTGGACTTCGAAGACCAGCTGCGCAGTGTTCTTCATTCGCCTGTCAATGCTTTCTCCCTGGACGTTGGGGTGCGCGTCTTCCTCATCTTCCTCAGAAGTAGCCTGCCCCTCGACCCCATGATCGTTGCACCCCTCCTCCAAGCTTCTATTGGTGGCTGCACTGCACTCTTTCGAGTGCACGCAGTCACCAACACGGTGTTCTCCTTTGTGGTGGCAAACGCAGCTGTCGCCAACACCATCCTCTCCCAGCGTGCAGTTCTGCACCGAAATTTCTCTTTCTCTTTCGCTATCAACCCACCTCTCCGTGATGCTCTCATATCTGATGTTCTCCACTCCTGCATGCAGCTCTGGGAGCTCATCCGAGCTCGCTCCGACCTTGCGACTCACTTCGAGGTCAAGGCATGGTTGCGGTTGCAATCCTTCGTCACCTACGGTCCGTCAGCCAACCCCCATGGTTGCCGGATGTCGGCCCGGCTCATTCATCTTCCTTTCGAGGTCAACGCCGGACTCCTCGACTTGCTCCTCGCATGCATCATCGGCGGGTGAGCACGCTCACTTCAATACCACCATGGAAGATGAGGCACGTTTCTCCTTCACGGTTGCCTGCCGCGCAGTCACCGAGCTCATCAACAGCCATGGCGACTTCGCTCGCCTTGGGGTGCTCATTCATTTCTGCCCGCTCGTGTCCACCTGCCCCGTCGATGCTGCTTCCTCTCCGGCAATGCTGCAACAACACTCGCCAGGCCCACGATCTCCGTCCGCCGCCCCACTAGCCGACGATCATCCTGCTTCGACGGATGTGGCTCCTGCAACCTCGGCTTCAGTGTCTCCACTCCTTGATCATGCCCGTAGTCTATGCACTGCCAATTACACACTGCAAAAATGTCAGTTTTGGGTCTCTTTCATGCCAATCAAAGCTAACCCAGATAACATGCTGGTTAACTCTGCTCTAAACCACTGCTTTTCGGTTAAAATGGATTTCCAAGCGATCCAAGTTCATGAGTGCATTTTCAAATCGGGTGTCCTCTATCCTTTCATCAGATTTCAAATTCTAAAGCTTAAACAACTAAACTTTAGCTGCTTTTGTCTCTTCCTGTTCCCTTCCCTTGACCGAGCGCTCGGCCATTTTCAAAATTTCAGTAAAGATTATCGCTTAGTCACCTCAAAATCAACACAACCATCTGTTCAATCCATACTAGGCCCATATCGACGTCCCCTTCAACCATAGTTCCACGCCACACATCTCACGCACTCCGCCTCAGGGACTGCAGCCCGGTCATACCAAGACCCGCCAAGAAACAACATGAACGCTTGCTCGGACTCCCATGCTCTGCCACAACCCAACAATGTTTCAGATTTAGAAATGACCGACCAGGGCACTGCACGTCCACAACCCAACAAAGATACAAACTTAGAGCTGACCGACCGGGGCATTGCACATCTCATGGACGAACCGCTCTCGTCCCCCGACCAAATCCTGCCTGCCCCGGCCGCTGACCACTTTCCCAGCATGGCCTTGCATGCCACCTCTAGTCCGCGCCCTACCTCCCACCGCCCACGCCCTTCCTTCTCTTCTTCCCCGCGCAACCTGACCAACTCGAGCCACTCTGACCAAGCAGATAAAATAAACGAGCCACTCCCATCCCATCTCAACCGCTCTAAACTGACACCCACTCCTGACCAGTCTCCTCCGCCAACCCGCACCAAATCAGCCCCTCCTATCACCACGCCACAAACGCCAACAGTTCAACCTAACACCCACGCCAGCCCTATCATCACGACACAGGCATAGCCAGTGCTCCCGGACAACCATGCCGCGCCAGTATCAGCTCAGCCCATGATACACCGGTCATACATGGACGCCCTCCTAGCTAACAGACCACGGCTGCTATCTCCCTCTCACTCACACGCCCATATAAATCCTCGCTACCCCTCACCCATGAATCCACACAACCTCTTCCCTACAACCTCTCCGCGCCAAACACGCTACTTTCACTGCCTAGCCTTAGATCACAAAGTCGACCAGTGCCGTGACCCGGTCCGCTGTGCTAGGTGTTGGTGTTCCGGTCATCAAAGCTTCGACTGCAGGTTGGCTCATTTTCTCCCCTTCTTTCTTGCAATGCCCGTCGCTCCCTCTCACAACCCCGCCATCTCACCCATTTGCAGGATGGAAAGCACCAACATCAACGATGCCACGGCCATGCCACGCCACTCACTAGCTCCTCCGCCTCCCGCCATCATTGCTGAACCTTTCCCAGCCCTTTGCGTCCCCACTCCACACCCTTCCTCCTACCTAGGAATTACGGAGGGCTCTCTTCGCTACCCCCCGGCGGCTGACTCCCCTAGCATGACTCATGCTCCGCCTGCACCATCGGCTACCACTCCCTATGCCGCGCACACACCATCTTTCCCCGTCGATGCTGCTGCCCTTCGCGCACGTCTCCAAGACGTATTTTCCGCTGCCTAGTACGTCGGGGAACCACTGCCTCCACCATATCAGTTGACGACGCCCAAAACACTCATGAGGCCGGCCTCCTTCCCCCCTATGGCGACATGCCCCTCGCCGTTGCTCCGCCTTGCCTCATCCAATGCCCCAAGCGTTTCGCCTTTGCTCACCTTGCTACTCCAACTCACAACCCAACCCCTCTCATCCATCGTGCCATCCAAACCCTCGCTGGAAACCCGACATTCATCATGGGGGGGGGGGTCCTGGCGTGGTCATGGGGGGGGAGTGCCTAATTTTGTCCTCTCCCGAGGCGCGCGAGAGCGTCCTCTGCCGTGAGCCTCTGGCGTTCGAGGGCAACACTGTCACCCTCGAACCGGTCGAGCTCGCCGATCGCTCAATCGCTGTATTCTCTGAACTCGTCGAGGTCAAGGTGTCCGAGTTCCCCCATGAACTTTGGCATGACGAGGGAATTCGCTTCGTCCTCAGGTACCTCGGCGATGTCAGCGCCATCGACCACTTCTGCCTCAATGGCGTCGACTACACCTCCGTCCGTGCGCTTGTGCTCGCCCAGGCCGGCTAGCCTTCTCCAGACGGCGTTATCGTCCAGCTTCCTCCCATTAATGTAATCAAGATCGTCAGGGTCGCTGAGCTGACCCGGTGGGCGCACGGTGTTGACGCAAACCCCTTTGGGTCATCTGACGGTGACTCGGCGCCGCCCTCCCAGCGAGGCTCGCCGAGATCCTCTCACGTTGCATCTCTCGCCCCCGTCATCACCGATGTCCAGGCCTCCTGGCGCGCTGACCCCTCCTATGGGGGCTCGCACCCCGTCGCCTCTCCTCGTCTTTCTCACGACGCAGCGACATCCGACTCCAGCAGCTTCGCCGTCCTCTCAACGGGCCCGGTGGAGCTCCCCCCGGTGGCTCCGCTGCCGTGCCCCTATGCATCTCCTATGATGACGGCACGGGGGGCTCGGTCGAGTCGCTCCCGGGGGAGTCCCATGCAGCCTCGCTGCTGGTGCAGCTCGATGTGGAACCAGTCCATGCACTGGCTCTCAGGGCCACTCCGCTGGCTCCAATCGTCACACCCTTCGCCTCTGCCTCGACAGGGCCGGGGCTGCTGGATGGGCCTGCATGCGTCAACATGCTCCCGTCCCAACCTACTACTGGCGCCTGCATCACCATCACGCCCTCGCCAAACTCTGCTTTCACTGCTTACGTGTCACACCCTAGCTAGTTCAAGCATTAGAGTGTGCATCATGTTTAAATTTCTCTTAAATTTGAAATAGGGAAGGCAGAAACCCCCAACACCCCCCTGGAAACAACTAGGGTTTACTAAAATTATTTTCAATGAACCTGAAATGCCCTTCTAAAAAGTTCACCCTCTTTGTCTTGGGTTAAAACCTCTGGCAAAATTGGTGCACAATTTTCTAGCTCAACAGAAGGTCATTGAATTAAATCATAAGTATTTGAATTTGGGCATTTAAATGCTATAAAATAAATTAAATGCTCAAATAATTCTGGAAATAAATGTTTGTTGTTGGAAATATTCTAAACAGAGCCCACAATTATTTTCAGGATTTTTGGAAACGTTTTAGTATTTTTAATAAAACCCAACAGTTGCAGTTAAATAGAAAAACAAAAACAAAAAAAGAAAGGAGAGAGGGAAGCCCACCTGGGCCTTACCTGAGCTGGCCAGCCCACCTGGCTCGGCCCAGCCTACTGGCTTCGCCAGTCGTTGTCCTCCTCGCACCAGGAGGCAGGGGCGCGTGCTCGCCGCGCGCCGGCCACGCGCTGGCCACCTCCTGCTTCCGCCGACGCCCGGAGACGCCTAGAGGTGCCACACGACCCCCACGTCCCCCTCTCATCCTCTCGCACTCTCCCCCTCGTCTCTCTTACTCTCCCCCGTGATGGCCGAGCGCGACCCTCGCCGCCGATCGCCGTAGTTGTCACCACAGCCACTCCCTCGCCCCTCCGACGAGCCCAACAGCTCCGCCTCGTCGCCCTGGACCTCTTCGCCGACCCACCCGACCCCAAACGCCGCCGAACGCCGTCTACGCCCTCGTCTTCAACCTCGGGCACCCGAGCCGTCTCCGTCCGATTCACCGTCGCCAGGACCTCCCCGAGCTCGCTGACCCCCTCTCCGACTCCGCTGTGAGCTCCTCTTCCTTTCCCCCTAACTCCCGTGCTCGTTTGGCCTCTGTAGCCGCCGTTTCCACCGCACCCGAGAGCTCCTCGCCCCCGGCCATGTCGCCGTCGTGGCTACGGCCGTGCAAGCACGCGTCCAAGCGCACCACCGCATTCAGTGCGTCCCCAGGAGCCTAACGCACGCACTTCCTCGCCCTGCCGTGCACCGCAGCCCTCTTTCCCTCTCCGTCCGAACTCCGACCGCCGCCACGAGCTCGATTCCGGCGAGCTCGCTCCACCCCAGCTCCTCCCACTTGCCCCAATAGATGCGCACGAGCCCCAGCTACGCGTAGCACGTCTCCGCTGTTGATTTGGTCACCGGAGGACCAAATCCGAAGCCCTCCGCCGTCTCGGCCTCGCCGGCGGCTCAACGCCGGCGAGTTTGACCCAGTTTGACCCCTGGGTGGGCCCAGGTAGACCCCCCTGAGTCTATGACAGGTGGGGCCGGTCTGCTAACTAAATTAGGATTAGTTTTAACTAATTTTAATTAAATTAGTCACTGACATGTGGGCCCAGGCCCCACTGACAGCTAATTAGTGTTAATAAAATCCTGTTAACTAGCTGAGAGGCTGACAGAAGGGGCCCACCAGTCAGGTTTGACCTGGGCTAGCGCCTTTGACCTGCTGAGGTCAGCATGACGCAATGCTGACGTAGTAATGCATTTTCTGGATTTATTTTTATTCAGGAAATTCCAGAAAATAGTCAAAACTTCTAAAAATCATAGAAAATCAACCATAGCTCCAAATGCAAAGATTTATATATGAAAAATGATCAGAAAAATTCAATCTATCCATCTGTAATGGTTTCATGCATGACAAAACAAGTTTAACTTGCTGTTTAAGCAGAATAAGGAAATGCACTATTAAGGCCATGTTTAATGAGCTAATATTTGAATCTTTGATTCAAATGAGTTCATTCCTTTCTATTATAACTTGCATTAGGCCAAGACACATTCATATTGCCATGTCATAGCATGCATCATATTGTTGCATATCGTCATGTGTTGATTGTGTTCCGATGTGTTCTTCGTGGTAGGTTCTGCCTCCGAGGATATTCACGAGTATCCAACTGAAGGGCAGTATCCCACTACCACTCCATCAGGCAAGCAACCATTGATCATTCCGATACAAACCCATGTTCTCGCTTCTGCTCTTGTTTACTGCATTAAGACAACGCGATTCAAACTGCTGTGTGCTACGGTAGTTGAACCCTTATCCTCTGCATGACCTGTCATTGCCACAGTAACTAGATGAAACCCACTAGCATGTGTAGGAGTTGATTGAGCCATGTATGTGATTCCTACCTCGCTATGCCTGCTATGCTTAGAGTTGTGTCAGGTCAGGTTCATCTGGGTGATGGGCTAGAGTGAAATGCTTATGTCGGTAATGTGAGGGATGTGTTGAACATGCTTTGGTGAAGGTATCGATGAGAGGCCATGTAGGAGTACATGGTGGGTTGTTTCATTGAGGCCGTCCCTAAGAACTGAGATCTGTATGTGTGATTTAAGATGCAGTTACTACCGTACATTGGGCCCGAAACCAATGGACCCTCTCGGCTTCTTAATCACCTTAGTACTCTGTCCAGG
Source organism: Triticum urartu (assembly GCF_056163025.1). Classification (NCBI taxonomy): domain Eukaryota; kingdom Viridiplantae; phylum Streptophyta; class Magnoliopsida; order Poales; family Poaceae; genus Triticum; species Triticum urartu. The sequence continues at coordinate 583,671,820 of NC_141879.1, forward strand.
AGTTGCAAATAGTTTCTGGTGTTTGTAGGATATGTGTTGGCGGCCGTGCGTAGCGCTGACCCTAGGGGTGGGTTATGTTGCGGTAGATACACCGTGACCGGGTATGCCGGGCGCCCGTTTGGCGTCTCGGGACCCTGTTCACATCGTTCGGGGCCGTATGTGGAAACCTCGGCCGGACTCCCTGCGGATGGAACCTGGATAGGCGATAAACCTGGACTAGAGACTTAAGTGTTTAGGTAGGCCGTGGCCAACACCCTCGCCGGGCTTCCGCTTGAAGGTTGCCGAGTACATGTCGTGTAAGCGGCGGTAAGTGGTGAAAGCGTGTATGAAGAAGTACACCCCTGCAGGGTATAAAACTATTCGAATAGCCGCGTCCGCGGTAAAGGACTACTTGGTTGCCTATACAGTTCATAGACAAGTTAATGGACACTACTAAAAAACTCAAGATAAGTGTGAGTATCGAGGATGGCCCTCTCGTAGGATGACGAGGGAGGATCCACGGTGGAGTATTGTGTTGGTGAGTAGTGGACTCGTGTGCGAAAACTATTTACTGGCGAAGTTCCGTAGGATAGCTTAGCCAAGAGTCAAAGCTGGCTTGCTGCATTAACCCCACCACCTTCTTGAGAATAAGCATGTATAGTAGGTTCTGATGTAAGACTTGCTGAGTACCTTTGTACTCATGTTTGCTTAATTACTGTTTTCAGACGACAACACCGCCCCCTCCGATGGGTTCTATGTAGACCTTGACGTCGACGAGTGACTAGCCACCCAGGTGGTGATCCTGGCCATGGAGGGCCCTATGTAGATAGACAGGCTTCGAGAAGCCTTCTTTCTTTCTAGAGTCTGTACTCAGACTAGTTGCTTCCGCATGTGCTTGTATGAGTGTATGACTTGAGTGTCGGGTCATGTGACCCCTATCTGTATGAACTTGTTATGTATGGCTCTCTGGAGCCTTTAAATAAAGTACTTGAGTTGTAGAGTTTTGTTGTGATGCCATGTTGTATGTACTCATATCGGGCATATTGTGTGTATGATTGAAATGCTTGGTATGAGTGGGATCCGACAATCTAGTTGTTTATCCTTGGCAGCCTTTCTTATGGGGAAATGTAGTCTAGTGTTCCTCGAGCCATAGTAGTCCGCTACAGCCCGGTTCACCGGAGTCCTGCTAGCCCAGCACTACTGTTCAGGACACTTGACTGGCCGGCATGTGTTTCACTTTGTTCCTATGTCTGTCCCTTCGGGGAAATGTCACGCGGTGATTTCCGGAGTCCTGCCTAGCCTGCTACAGCCCGGGTTCCCCGGAGTCCTGTTATCCCAGTGCTACAGCCCGGAATCACTCGCTGCTGACCGACATGCTCGATGTGATACATGTATGCCTGTCTCCATAGGCCTGTGCCGCTTTGGGTTCACGACTAGCCATGTCGGCCCGGGTTCTCTGTCATATGGATGCTAGCGACGCTATCATATACGTGAGCCAAAAGGCGCAAACGGTCCCGGGCCATGGTAAGGCGACACCCGTGGGATACCGTGCGTGAGGCCGCAAAGTAATATGAGGTGTTACCAGCTAGATCGATGTGACTTGGAATCGAGGTCCTGACAGCATTGGCATCAGAGCCGGACTGCCTGTAGGTTCGTTGAGCCAAACTGGTTGATGTCAAGTCTAGAAATGCTTTAGTTATATGTAGGGGAATTGATTGTGGGAGGGAACGTAAGGCTCTTTTACTCCTTTACCCTATGCCTCTGATCTGAGTCATTCTCTTCTCATTCAACGTGGGTTAAGGACTAGGCTCTCTCTTTCTATCAGGTTCACGTGTTACTAATCCGTAGTAGCTTATAGGATTGTTGTTACCAGTCCCAGTTCAGTTTCTACTATCCTTAGTATGTTGCTAATTGGATCAGAACCTTGATATGATGTTGTTGAGTGGTATTGCAAACTGTTGTGGATGTCTCAAATCTTTTTCTGAGCATTTACAGCTGTTATGCTGTCCGATTTTCCCTAGAAATTCTGATGTCTTTACATTGTGGTTGTGCTTTCAGATGGCCAACCGTGTTCCAAACCAAGTGGTTCGCCTGACCCGGTGCCTCGACGTGCCCGGTCATACTGCTATGCTAGTCCGGGTAATGATCGAGACGGGCTACCGTTGGTATCCCGAATACACCGTCGAAGAGCAGTTCCGCGACTTTAATCAAAGCCAATATCTCTGCACCGTCAGTATATTTCCTTCTTATCCTGGATCTACTGAGCCCCTTCACAGTTCCTATGGACTCGGGGTTACTGTTGAGATGGCTGTGCAAGATGCTGCCTATTCCATGATGACCATCTTGCGAGTCCGGACTGGCCTGCTTCGGAACACCGACTTCCGTTACATGCCAGCTTCACTTCCGGGAGCGCAAGGGTATCTTCAGGCTATCTATGCTGACTCCACTCAGGAGGACTCATTAACTCGTACCACTGCCGAGATGCTCGAAGATAAGGACCGAGAGAATCGGGCCTTGAGGCTGGAGCTTTTCAATACCCGTGCTGATCATTGGGCCACATTGACTCGGTTTGCACCTGCGGTGCAAGCTGGATGTATGGATACAAGGGATCTGTATCCTATGAGATCAGCTCTGCCAGACATGGTGGATTGGCGTGATGTGGGAGGCATCACCCCACCCCGTGGTCCCCACAGGCCACCGTTTGTTGGTCCAAGACCTCATCCTAGCCCCTTTGGTCCACAGGCTTCTCAGGACCGTCTGTTTCCGGATGGTCATGTTGAACTTCCAGGCTACAGAGGTGACTTCTATGGGAACTACTACGGAGCTGTCTGAGTTAGTAGTAGTACCACTAGTATTGTAGCAGTTGTATCTCCACTGTCCTGCGTGACTTGTGGAATACGACTTGGTGTGTAGTCAATCCCGGAGGTGTAGACAAATAATGTATAGGAGCTTGGAATTCCTTCGATGATATGTAATGTCTTTCATCATAGTTGTACTGTAGCCTGGGATTGTACTAAACTATGTATGATGTGTATAACCATTGGTATATATATGGCAGTTTTATATTACCATGACATACGGATGAACATCTCTGCATTCCGCGTTATCCATTACATTCTGCACTTCCTTGCTAAGTTTGAGCCATCCTTATCTAAACCATTGTCTTGTTTCCTCCTAGGATGGTCAACACCCGCAGCAACCCTGCTGCCTCGGAGCAGGGGGAAGCCAGTGTAGCTAGGGGTGAAAATCTGCCTCACCCGCCTTCTCTGGCCGAAGTAATGCTGGAGGCGGAAAGAAACAAGCATGAGACTAACCGCCTGCTAGAGCGGATTGAGCAGAACACTGCACGCAACCCACAAAATGACTTGGTGTCAATCAATGACTTTATCAAGCTGTACCCACCAAAGTTTAACCATTCCGTCGAACCCCTCGACGCGGATGACTGGCTTCGCAGCATCACTCACAAGCTACGTTCTGCCAACGTAGTTGAAGCCGACAAGGTTACCTTTGCTGCCTATCACCTCGAAGGCCCTGCTAGCCTTTGGTGGGAAAACTTCGAAGCTATGCGCCCGGTCGGCCAAGTTACTACTTGGGCTGAGTTCAGTGAGGCTTTCCGCGAGCATCACATTCCGGAAGGTCTCATGGATCGCAAGAGGGAGGAGTTCTGCAACTTCACCCAAGGAAGACTGACCGTGGATGCTTATAGTCGTGAATTTGGAAATCTGGCGCGCTATGCTCCCGAAGAGGTATCTACTAATGCTAAGAAGCAAGCAAGGTTCCGCAAGGGACTTAGCCCTGAGCTTCGCCGCGATCTTCGTCTGCACGAGTGCACCTCCTTTCAGAAGTTGGTCAATAAAGCCATCAGTGCTGAGACAGGCCAGACTGATTATGACGCTTCACGCAAGCACTCCCGTGACTTTGGCTCTTCATCCGGCTCTGGAGCTCAGAAGCGCCGGGTGTGGATCCCAAGCACGGCACTGCCACCCAGGTTCATCCCGAGCCCATCCTTTGAGGCGCCTCGTCCCAACCAGCAATTTGCACCGCCCAAGCCCTATGGTGGCCCCGCTGCTAATGCTGCTCCACGCCCCAATGTGGTGACATGCTTTAAGTGTGGCGAGCCGGGTCACTATAGCCGAGAGTGTCCCCAGAACAACAACCCCAATCAAACTGGAAAGTCCATTGGTCGTGGTAAGCCCGCGGGAAAAACATTCTATGCCAAGCCGGCCACCACTGCACGTGGCCATGTCAACTGTGTTTCAGCCGAGGAGGCTCATGAGGATCCCAACGTTGTCCTTGGTACGCTCCTTGTTAACTGCCATCCGGCATCTGTTCTTTTCGATACTGGAGCATCTCATTCATTCATATCCGAGAACTATGCTTGATTGCACAACACGACATTCTGTGACATGCCCTCTACCATGGAAATTGAAACTCCTGTCTCTAGATGGCAAACTTCTAGTGTAAGCCATGGGAACGAAATTCTTGTCGATAGACTTGTCTTCCTTGCATCCTTAATAGCTCTCAAGTCCTCGGACATAAACATCATCTTGGGTATGGACTGGATGTCAGCTCATTATGCTAAGATCGATTGTGCCACTAGAACCGTTCAACTTACTCACCCATCGGGCAAGACAGTCAATGTCTTAACTCGAGTGGCCAAGCGCCAGCTTTACTCCTTAAATGCCAACCCCCTTCTAGACCTTGAGGATGTTCCGATAGTCCGAGACTTTCCAGATGTCTTTCCAGAAGAACTGCCAGGTGTTCCACCTGACAGGGATGTTGAGTTTGTGATAGACCTTGTTCCAGGAACCGTGCCAATTTCTAGAAGACCCTACAAGATGGCACCCTTAGAACTAGCCGAGCTTAAGAACCAACTCGATGAGTCCTTGAAAAATGGTTTCATCCGTCCTAGTTCCTCTCCTTGGGCTTGCCCCATCCTCTTCGTTAAGAAGAAGGATGGAACGGATCGAATGGTTGTGGACTATCGCCCTGTCAACCTGATCACCATCAAGAACAAATACCCGCTTCCCAGGATTAACGATCTGTATGATCAGCTCGCTGGATCCTCAGTCTTCTCCAAGATGGATTTGAGGTTGGGCTACCATCAAATCAAAATCAGAAACATGGACATTCCCAAAACGGCCTTTGTTACTCGTTATGGCCAATACGAGTACACCGTGATGTCCTTCGGTTTAACCAATGCCCCAGCCACCTTCTCCCGGTTAATGAACTCGGTTTTCATGGAGTACTTGGACAAATTTGTCGTAGTATACCTTGATGACATACTCATCTACTCCAAGAATGAAGAGGAACATGCCGAACATCTAAGGATGGTATTGATGAAACTTCGAGAGCATCGCCTTTATGCCAAATTCTCCAAGTGTGAATTTTGGTTGCCAGAAGTGACCTATCTAGGCCATGTAATCTCTGGCAAGGGTATTGCTGTCAATCCCGAGCGAGTTCAAGCCGTCCTTGATTGGACTCCACCTGAGACGGTTAAGCAAGTTCGGAGCTTCCTTGGCTTAGTGAGCTATTGCCGCCGCTTCGTCGAGGATTTCTCCAAGGTTGCTAAACCTCTAACTGAACTCCTCAAGAAAGATAAAAATTTCGAGTGGACTCCACAGTGCGAGTTCAGTTTTCAGGAACTGAAAAGACGCCTGACATCTGCTCCCGTACTGGTACCACCAGATTTCTCCAAGGACTTTATTATCTATTGCGACGCCTCGCGACAAGGACTAGGTTGCATACTCATGCAAGATCGTCAGGTAATTGCCTATGCTTCACGGCAATTACACCCACATGAGGAAAATTATCCCACACATGATCTAGAGCTTGCAGCTGTAGTCCATGCACTTAAAACTTGGCGACATTACCTTCTCGGTAATCGTTGCGAGATCTTCACCAATCACCAAAGTTTGAAATATATCTTCACCCAACCAGATTTGAATCTCAGGCAAAGACGTTGGGTTGAGTTGATCTTGGACTACGACTTAGGAATAACTTACACCCCGGGCAAAGCCAATGTCATGGCTGATGCGCTAAGCCATAAGTCCTATTGTAACAACCTGATGTTACAACAAAGTCAACCATTTCTCCATGAGGAATTTCATAAGCTAAATCTTTACATTGTTCCTCAAGGATTCCTATCCACCCTGGTGGCGAAACCTACCCTTATGGATCAGATCATCAAGGCACAGAAGGTAGATCCGGGAATCTCCCGTATTAAGAGAAACATTAAGAAAGGAGTCGCGAATTGTTTCTCCATTGATGATCAAGGTGTCGTATACTTTGGGAATCGCCTAGTGGTTCCAAAGGCACGAAACCTGAGGCGGCTGATCCTTAAGGAAGCTCATGAATCCCCTCTCACCATTCATCCCGGTAGTACTAAAATGTATCAAGACCTACGCCAGAGGTTTTGGTGGACTTGGATGAAGAGAGAAATCGCTCAATACATTGCTAATTGCGACGTTTGTCGTCGTGTTAAAGCAGAGCATCAACGGCCTACTGGCACCCTTCAACCTTTGGCTATTCCCGAGTGGAAATGGGACAAAATCAGTATGGATTTCATCACTGGGTTTCCCAGGACCAAGAGAGGGAATAATGCCATCTTCGTCGTGATCGACCGTCTTTCCAAAGTAGCCCATTTCCTACCTGTTCGTGAGAGTATCACCGCTAGCCAGCTAGCTGGTTTATACATCTCCCAAATAGTGTCTCTTCATGGTGTTCCATTGGAAATTAACTCAGACCGTGGGAGTCTCTTCACCTCTCGATTTTGGGAAAGTTTCCAAAATGCTATGGGAACTCGTCTCTCCTTTAGCACCGCCTTCCATCCTCAATCAAGTGGTCAAGTGGAACGAGTCAATCAAATTTTGGAAGATATGCTCCGAGCCTCTGTCATCTCGTTCGGAATGAGTTGGGAGAAATGCCTTCCATTCGCAGAGTTTGCTTATAACAATAGTTATCAAGCCAGCTTGGGCAAGGCTCCTTTCGAAGTCCTCTATGGACGAAAATGTCGAATGCCTCTTAACTGGTCAGAAACCGGGGAAAGACAACTCTTTGGCCCGGATATGATTCAGGAAGCAGAAGAGCAGGTTCGCGTTATTCGTGAGAAATTGAAAACAGCCCAATCTCGTCAAAAGAGTCAATATGATCGTAAACATAAGCCTATGACTTATGAAGTCGACGAGAAGGCTTACCTTCGGGTTACTCCGTTAAAGGGAACCCATCGTTTCGGTATCAAAGGCAAATTGGCCCCTCGTTACATTGGACCCTTTCGCATTCTTGCCAAACAAGGAGAAGTTGCTTACCAATTGGAACTACCTCCGCATCTTTCCAGAGTTCACGATGTCTTCCACGTTTCTCAACTCAGGCGTTGCTTCGCGGATCCCATCCGTGGAGTGGACTACGAAACGCTTGATCTACAAGATAACCTCTCATATCGGGAATATCCCGTTCGTATCCTTGATCAAGCTGAGCGTACCACTCGACGTCAGAATATCAAGTTTCTCAAGGTTCAATGGTCACACCATTCCGAGAAGGAAGCCACTTGGGAAAGGGAGGATCGTCTTTGACTCGAGTACCCCACCTTCTTTCCAGAGGATCCTAAATCTCGGGACGAGATTCTTTTGAGTGGGGGTGAGTTGTCACACCCTAGCTAGTTCAAGCATTAGAGTGTGCATCATGTTTAAATTTCTCTTAAATTTGAAATGGGGAAGGCAGAAACCCCCAACACCCCCCTAGAAACAACTAGGGTTTACTAAAATTATTTTCAGTGAACCTGAAATGCCCTTCTAAAAAGTTCACCCTCTTTGTCTTGGGTTAAAACCTCTAGCAAAATTGGTGCACAATTTTCTAGGTTAACAGAAGGTCATTGAATTAAATCATAAGTATTTGAATTTGGGCATTTAAATGCTATAAAATAAATTAAATGCTCAAATAATTCTGGAAATAAATGTTTGCTGTTGGAAATATTCTAAACAGAGCCCACAATTATTTTCAGGATTTTTGGAAACGTTTTAGTATTTTTAATAAAGCCCAACAGTTGTAGTTAAATAGAAAAACAGAAACAAAAAAAAGAAAGGAGAGAGGGAAGCCCACCTGGGCCTTACCTGAGATGGCCAGCCCACCTGGCTCGGCCCAGCCTACTGGCTTCGCCAGTCGTCGTCCTCCTCGCGCCAGGAGGCAGGGGCGCGTGCTCGTCGTGCGCCGGCCACGCGCTGGCCACCTCCTGCTTCCGCCGACGCCCGGAGACGCCTAGAGGTGCCACGCGACCCCCACGTCCCCCTCTCATCCTCTCGCACTCTCCCCCTCGTCTCTCTTACTCTCCCCCGTGATGGCCGAGCGCGACCCTCGCCGCCGATCGCCGTAGTTGCCACCACAGCCACTCCCTCGCCCCTCCGACGAGCCCAACAGCTCCGCCTCGTCGCCCTGGACCTCTTCGCCGACCCACGCGACCCCAAACGCCGCCGAACGCCATCTACACCCTCGTCTTCAACCTCGGGCACCCGAGCCGTCTCCGGCCGATTCGCCGTCGCCGGGACCTCCCCGAGCTCGCTGACCCCCTCTCTGACTCCGCTGTGAGCTCCTCTTCCTTTCCCCCTAACTCCCGTGCTCGTTTGGCCTCTGTAGCCGCCGTTTCCACCGCACCCGAGAGCTCCTCGCCGCCGGCCATGTCATCGTCGTGGCTACGGCCGTGCAAGCACGCGTCCGACCGCACCACCGCATTCAGTGCGTCCCCAGGAGCCTAACGCACGCACTTCCTCGCCCTGCCGTGCACCGTAGCCCTCTTTCCCTCTCCGTCCGAACTCCGGCCGCCGCCACGAGCTCGATTCCGGCGAGCTCGCTCCACCCCAGCTCCTCCCACTTGCCCCAATAGATGCGCACGAGCCCCAGCTACGCGTAGCACGTCTCCGCCGTTGATTTGGTCACCGGAGGACCAAATCCGAAGCCCTCCGCCGTCTCGGCCTCGCCGGCGGCTCAACGCCGGCGAGTTTGACCCAGTTTGACCCCTGGGTGGGCCCAGGTAGACCCCCCTGAGTCTATGATAGGTGGGGCCGGTATGCTAACTAAATTAGGATTAGTTTTAACTAATTTTAATTAAATTAGTCACTGACATGTGGGCCCAGGCCCCACTGACAGCTAATTAGTGTTAATAAAATCCTGTTAACTAGCTGAGAGGCTGACAGAAGGGGCCCACCAGTCAGGTTTGACCTGGGCTAGCGCCTTTGACCTGCTGAGGTCAGCATGACGCAATGCTGATGCAGTAATGCATTTTCTAGATTTATTTTTATTCAGGAAATTCCAGAAAATAGTCAAAACTTCTAAAAATCATAGAAAATCAACCATAGCTCCAAATGCAAAGATTTATATATGAAAAATGATCAGAAAAATTCAATCTATCCATCTGTAATGGTTTCATGCATGACAAAACAAGTTTACCTTGCTGTTTAAGCAGAATAAGGAAATGCACTATTAAGGCCATGTTTAATGAGCTAATATTTGAATCTTTGATTCAAATGAGTTCATTCCTTTCTATTATAACTTGCATTAGGCCAAGACACATTCATATTGCCATGTCATAGCATGCATCATATTGTTGCATATCGTCATGTGTTGATTGTGTTCCGATGTGTTCTTCGTGGTAGGTTCTGCCTCCGAGGATATTCACGAGTATCCAACTGAAGGGCAGTATCCCACTACCACTCCATCAGGCAAGCAACCATTGATCATTCCGATACAAAACCATGTTCTCGCTTCTGCTCTTGTTTACTGCATTAAGACAACACGATTCAAACTGCTGTGTGCTACGGTAGTTGAAGCCTTATCCTCTGCATGACCTGTCATTGCCATAGTAACTAGATGAAACCCACTAGCATGTGTAGGAGTTGATTGAGCCATGTATGTGATTCCTACCTTGCTATGCCTGCTATGCTTAGAGTTGTGTCAGGTCTGGTTCATCTAGGTGATGGGCTAGAGTGAAATGCTTATGTCGGTAATGTGAGGGATGTGTTGAACATGCTTTGGTAAAGGTATCGATGAGAGGCCATGTAGGAGTACATGGTGGGTTGTTTCATTGAGGCCGTCCCTAAGAACTGAGATCTGTATGTGTGATTTAAGATGCAGTTACTACCGTACATTGGGCCCGAAACCAATGGACCCTCTCGACTTCTTAATCACCTTAGTACTCTGTCCAGGAGTTGCAAATAGTTTCTGGTGTTTGTAGGATATGTGTTGGCGGCCGTGCGTAGCGCTGACCCTAGGGGTGGGCTATGTTGCGGTAGATACACCGTGGCCGGGTATGCCGGGCGCCCGTTTGGTGTCTCGGGACCCTGTTCACATCGTGCGGGGCCGTATGTGGAAACCTCGGCCGGACTCCCTGCGGATGGAACCTGGATAGGCGATAAACCTGGACTAGAGACTTAAGTGTTTAGGTAGGCCGTGGCCAACACCCTCGCTGGGCTTCCGCTTGAAGGTTGCCGAGTACATGTCGTGTAAGCGGTGGTAAGTGGTGAAAGCGTGTATGAAGAAGTACACCCCTGCAGGGTATAAAACTATTCGAATAGCCGCGTCCGTGGTAAAGGACTACTTGGTTGCCTATACAGTTCATAGACAAGTTAATGGACACTACTAAAAAACTCAAGATAAGTGTGAGTATCGAGGATGGCCCTCTCGTAGGATGACGAGGGAGGATCCACGGTGGAGTATTGTGTTGGTGAGTAGTGGACTCGTGTGCGAAAACTATTTACTGGTGAAGTTCCGTAGGATAGCTTAGCCAAGAGTCAAAGCTGGCTTGCTGCATTAACCCCACCACCTTCTTGAGAATAAGCATGTATAGTAGGTTCTGATGTAAGACTTGCTGAGTACCCTTGTACTCATGTTTGCTTAATTACTGTTTTTAGACGACAACACCACCCCCTCCGATGGGTTCTATGTAGACCTTGACGTCGACGAGTGACTAGCCACCCAGGTGGTGATCCTGGCCATGGAGGGTCCTATGTAGATAGACAGGCTTCGAGAAGCCTTCTTTCTTTCTAGAGTCTGTACTCAGACTAGTTGCTTCCGCATGTGCTTGTATGAGTGTATGACTTGAGTGTCGGGTCATGTGACCCCTATCTGTATGACCTTGTTATGTATGGCTCTCTGGAGCCTTTAAATAAAGTACTTGAGTTGTAGAGTTTTGTTGTGATGCCATGTTGTATGTACTCATATCGGGCATATTGTGTGTATGATTGAAATGCTTGGTATGAGTGGGATCCGACAATCTAGTTGTTTATCCTTGGCAGCCTTTCTTATGGGGAAATGTAGTCTAGTGTTCCTCGAGCCATAGTAGTCTGCTACAGCCCGGTTCACCGGAGTCCTGCTAGCCCAGCACTACTGTTCAGGACACTTGACTGGCCGGCATGTGTTTCACTTCGTTCCTATGTCTGTCCCTTCGGGGAAATGTCACGCAGTGATTTCCGGAGTCCTGCCTAGCCTGCTACAGCCCGGGTTCCCCGGAGTCCTGTTAGCCCAGTGCTACAGCCCGGAATCACTCGCTGATGACCGACATGCTCGATGTGATACATGTATGCCTGTCTCCATAGGCCTGTGCCGCTTTGGGTTCACGACTAGCCATGTCGGCCCGGGTTCTCTGTCATATGGATGCTAGCGACGCTATCATATACGTGAGCCAAAAGGCGCAAACGGTCCCGGGCCATGGTAAGGCGACACCCGTGGGATACCGTGCGTGAGGCCGCAAAGTGATATGAGGTGTTACCAGCTAGATCGATGTGACTTGGAATCGGGGTCCTGACATTACGACTCACCTGCCATTCCATCCATGCTACCCGGGGGGGGGGGGGGGGGGGTTCACCTTTGCTGCTGGGGCCTCGTCCTCTGTTCAGGGTAAGTCCAAAACAGTTCAGTCATTTCCCTGTACTTCTCTGAACACTAACGATAACCAACATTCATTGCCCATACTCCCTTCTGCAGCCATGCCGGTCTCTGACCTTGAACCACACGAGTGTGCAATCCGTCGGCAGCACCACAAGGCCTCTCGCGACCACTCCTCTCGCGACAAAGTGCGCCGCAGCGCCCACCTCGCCGGCAAGGAGCCAAAGTCCTACACCAACATGACTCTGAAGGCCGTCAAGGCCAAGGCGGTTCGTCTCAACGGTGTGGACGATGCTCTGGCTCTCGATGAGGCTATTGCTGCCGCCCGTTTGGACGACAATGACGCTCCTCCGCCTTTGCTGATGACCTGGCGGCCATCGCCGTCCTATGTGGCACGAATGATGCTCAGGCCATGGAGATCCTCAACTCGGGCTCCGACTCAGGTGTGGACGACGCCCCATGATCCGCATCCTCCACATGCCATGCCGATCGGTGCTCGGCCTCTCGCGTGGATGCACCGGTACTGCACCAACCCTTCGGCCTCCTCTTAGGTTTTTAAATTGTAGTCTAATTATCACCTCGGGCCCTTTGCCGTCCCACCGGTCCCTCTGCACGTCCACTACTATTTCCCTATTGCGTTCTGTCTTTCCGTTACTGTTACCTAAGGCCGGCGGCCATGTAGTCTGTAGGTGTCACATTAGTATCTCATGAGTACTGTAATCTCGGTTTGTTTCTTGGAATGTGAGAGGACTTGGTGATAATGAAAAATGTGTTGATGTTCTCTCTGTGTTAATCTATATCAACCTCACTTGTCCTTATTGCAAGAATCCAAACTGCAACACATAACTAACCAAAAACTCCAGACTTTCATACCCCGCTCTCTTGATCACTCCGTCTTCTTCCCTGCTAACAGAACAGCGGGCGGAACCGTTTCGGCTACCAACTCATCTCTGATCAACATCATCTCCTCCACTAACCACAGCTATGCCAGTACGCTCACCATCAAGACTTTGGCCCTTGGACAAAACATTGCAATTACTAACGTCTATGCCCCCTCCCGCCATTCTCAAAAACAATCCTTCTTGGACGAGCTTTTATCCATCAAGCAGGATGATTCGACTCCCTGGCTCCTGATCGGTGATTTTAACTTGCTTCACTTCTCAGACGAAAAGAATAAATAGAACTTTCGGCAAAGCGAAGCCACGGCCTTTAATGACACTATCAATGAACTAGCCCTAATAGAACTCCCACTGCTGGACCGCCATTTTACTTGGTCAAATAATTGAGACTCCCCTACTTTAGAATGACTTGATCGTGCTTTTATCAACTTGGCCAGGAATGACTCCTTCCCCGACACCACTCTCTCCTCTCTCACTCGTTTCACCTCCGACCACTTCCCCCTGATCATTCACATTAACACCCAATTGCCGCGGTCAAACTTTTTCAAATTCGAGCCGGGCTGGGCTCTCTTCCCAGCGTGCACCCAAATTGTACAATGCTCCTGGTCTGTACACTGGCCTGCCTCAAACTCGGCCGCTGCACTGGTCTCCTTGCTCAAGAAAACTAGGTTTGGACTCAAGCGTTGGGTGTCGGTGTCAAAACCGGCGGATCTCGGGTAGGGGGTCCCGAACTGTGCGTCTAAGGTCGATGGTTATCGGTGTTCTGGGAATGGGGGTCCCCAGACTTGCCTGCCTGCGGCCCACGGCATGGCTCTGTGAACGGGCCCGTACGACCCATCTTCACCAACAAGCACTCAAGACCCTAGCGAGGGGCCAAGCCTCGCGAGGCGGATGACATAATACCTCCTCGGGAGCGCCCTCACCAGGCTGGCTCGCGAGGGGCGGAGAGTTCAAGGCAAGGTAAACCTCGCGAGGTTCCAGCGATGTGAGCCATGACGATCAAGGCCAGGCGGGCGCCAGGCGGGCGCCAGCGCACAGTGTCCTTGTTTCAACTTTGGTGCTAAGGGAGCAAGCGCGGGCGCGGAGTACCAAGGCGTCAAGCAAAGGTTTCCATATCGGTGCAACGAAACCAAGACTAGCAGGATGGCAGGACGGAGGTCACCATGGAGCCCAAGACGACGTCACCTCTAGAGCCTTTTGCAGGCGAAGACTGCTTTTGCCAGGATAAGCTGTACTAGCTGTCCCCTTTCAAATTGGCCGTTGTTGGCTCCCTTCCCGCTCAATATTTGGGGAGAGGACCAGGGCCTCTATAAATAGGACTAGCCACCACCGTAGGAGGCAACTGATGAGGGATCATCCTCACCCACACAAGTTAGCCAAGCACAAGAACACCTCTCCTCAGGAGGCTGTTCTTCCCCTTGTACTGTTCATCCTTAGCCCAAGAGGCAATCCACCACCACCACACTGGAGTAGGTTATTACACCACAACGGTGGCCCAAACCAGTATAAATTTTGTGTCCTTTGTGTTGCGAGTTCGTAGAGTTAGCCCTTGAGGTCTTAGCGAAGCTAGGACGTGGATTGGTAGGGGGGGATCTTCGCGTGCACCCTAGTGTTCGAACCTTGAGGGTTTTGCCGGAACCCGAGATACGACATTTGGCGCGCCAGGTAGGGGCGCGCCGAAGCTTCCCTTCCGTCGCTCCGTGTCCCGTTGCTTCATCGTTTCCATGGCGGACGCTCGCCGCGTTCGCGCTAAGCGCCGAGCTGCCCTTGCCGCCCGTGTTGCTCAGACGGCTCCCATCGGTGGGCCACCCCATCGTTCTCCGTCGCCTGCCACCAACGCTGCCACCGGCCCGGCGGGGAACGAGTAGCAAGCATCCTCGTTGCACCCCTCGGTGCGGCGGGACGGCCACACCGCCACTCCATCGCTGACCCCGACCGGTTCGTCATCCCACGCTCGTCGCGCTCCCGTGGACGCGCAGGCTGCTCTACGCATGGCGCGCGAGCTCCTGCGCTACCGCCCCGTCGACGACCTCTACGAGGACTAGCTCGACCGCATCGCCGAGCTTGTCAGCGCCGCAGGGGGCCCCTCTCGCTGCCTTGCCCTCCACCAGCCGCGGGCGGCGTGGCCCATGGAGCGCCTCCACCACCTCTGCCCCAAGACGGAGTCTTGGTGCCCAGGCGCGCGGCCCCACGGCGCGACCTGCCGCATCCGGCGCCTGCGCAAGAAGAGAGAAGCTGCCAAGAAGTCCCTCGGCGGTGAGAAAACGCCCCCGCGCTCCCAGCACCACCACGGCAAGACCGCGGGCCGCCTGTGGTGGCGGTGTGCGGACCCCATCAAGGACAAGTTCTCCACCAGTGCAGAGTCCCGGTGACCACGGCAGGCTGCCACGCCTTCACCCCTGAGCAGCGTAGCTTCGCTTGGTCAGGAAAGTTCAAGCCGGATCTTCCTCCTCTCTATGACGGCACCCCCGACCCCGCGGAGTTCCTGCAGCTCAACGAGCTGAGCATCGAGGCGGCCAACGGCGACGATAAAGTCATGGCGAACTGGTTCCCCATGGCTCTCAAGGATGGTGCCCGCTCTTGGCTCCAGAACCTGCCTCCAGGCTCGATCTCCTCCTGGGACGAGATGCACGACCGTTTCGTTGCAACTTCCAGGGCACTCGCGACCGCCCACCGGCTGCAGGTGACCTACGCCGCGTCAAGCAACAACCAGGAGAGACCCTCCAGAAGTACATCCAATGCTTCAATAACGTTCGCCTCAAGATCCCCAAGGTGACGGACGAGGCCATCATCTCCGCGTTCTACGATGGCGTCCGCGACATCAAGATGAAGGAGGAGCTTGCCATCCACGAGGAGCTATGCACGTCTCTGGAGCTGTTCAACCTAGCGACCAAGTGCGCAAGAGCTGAGGAGGGGCGCCTCTGCCTCCTCGAGCTCCCGGCTGCGGACCCGGAGGAGAAGAAAGCCAAGGCGAAAGACGTGAAGCGCAAGGGAGCAGCCGTGCTCGGAGCCGGACACAAAGTGTGGCAGGGACCAGCCCGAGTCATCCAAGAGCAGCCGACCGTCCTGCGCCTTCCACAACCTGAATAGCCACAACACCAGCGACTGTCAAGAGCCCAGAGCCATTCGAGAAGGATGCTTCGGTCGATGCCCTGAGCACAATGACTGGGGCTACGGCCGGGGAGGAGGACATGGTGGCGGATGCTGGGACGACCATGGCCCGCGCCAGGAGTGGCGTGACCGGCCTCGTGAGGACCGCTGGCAGGATCAGTCTCGCGAGGGCGCCTGGAGGGATCAGCCTCGTGAGGATCGTCCTTAAGGCAACACTGGTCTCCCTCCACTACCGCCACCACCAAGAAGGAATGACGACCACCATCAGGACGAGGGGGCTGGGGGCTTCCAGGAGCCGCGTACCATCGCCTGCATCTTGGGCGGAGCTCAAGCCCCAACCTCACAGTGCATCTTCAAAAAGTTCGTTCATGAAGTGAATGCAGTCCTCCCCAAGCTTGAGGCCATGCACCCACTCACATGGTCCAAGTGCGCCATCACGTTCAGCTTGGCAGATCAGCTCAAGTGCGCGGCTACTGCCGGCGTCCTCCTGATGCTCTGTTCACCAGTCATTAGCAATGTGCAAGTTACCAATACTCTAATCGATGGCGGCGCAGGGCTCAACGTCCTGTCTGTCGACATGTTCGACAACCTCCAAGTGCCGTATGATCAGCTTCAGCCCACCAAGCCTTTCTTAGGAGTGACCGATGGCTCCACCACCTCGATCGGGCAGGTCCGCCTCCCTGTCACCTTCGGACAGCGTGACAACTACCACACCGAGCTCATCGACTTCGACGTCGCCCACATCCGTTTGCCATACAATGCCATCCTCGGGTATCCAGCCCTGGCCAAGTTCATGGCCGTGACGCACCACGACTACAACGTCCTCAAGATGCTAGGAAGCGGCGGGATCATCACAGTCCCCTGTGAAGAAAGAGATGCGGTGTGCTCCCTCGAGCGCGCCTTCCAAGCAGCATCAATTGAAGACCCCGACAACAATGCAGCTCGGTACCCTCCTGAGGTCATCCCCAAGAAGAAGAAGTAGCTACTCCATGCTGGACCTCAGGAGGGCAGCACCGCAAGTGGCACCTCGTCAGGATCAGTGCCCGCACCTGGGGCGCCACCCTCTGTCGCATAGGAAGGCATGTCCGGCGCCCTCCTCGGGCAGGGCTTGGGGGCTCTCTTCTGGAGGGCCTCAAACCTTGCCAACGTCATGAGGGAGGCGCACGGGCACCACCTGGAGGCGTGTTTCGCGGCACGTCTCCCTTAGGAGGACACTGGGCAAGGAGCGCCCGGCGCTCAGGAGTTCATCACCAAGGTATCTTAGGGGCTTATGGAAGCAAGAGCAATACGCGACGACCGCCGCCCATCTGGCGCTGCTCCCCACCCACGCGAGGGTGGTGAGCTGCGCGTCTGCATCGACATACCAGGGCTCAACCGGGCTGCATCTCAGGAGCGTTTCTGGCCTTCGCATGTTGGGCGCTGTGAAGGTCCACCTCACAGCTACGTTCGTATGCTATTCGGCCTGCCGAGCATGGCTGCCGCCTTCCAACGCAACCTGCGGAGCGTCATGGCGGGTCAGGAGGCCAGGCACCACGTGGTCCTAGCGGAGATGGAGATGGTCCTCAAGAAACCGCCTGGACCCCCAGAGCCTCCCGAGGCTCAGGGCCCTGGTGGCTCGTAAGGGGCAACCCCTTCGCTGCGTACCTTCAACTGCCTCAACACCCCTTCACCAACAGAACCAGGTGACATTTTCCAAGTTCATTTAGCTAGGAGCGCCCAGGGGGCTGCATTATTCCCAGGCCGCGTGGGTCCGTCCCTGTGGCATGTATCCTTTCCTTTTTATGTCTTTAGCTTACCTTGCTGGGGGCGCCCCTCGGGCTGCATCACCCCCAAGCCTCTCGGGCCTGACCTAGTGGCATGTATCATTCATGCATTTACCTGAGCGAGTTTGCCTTCCATGCTTAATCTATCTATGACTATTACTTGCTTGATTGTCACCCACCGCGGAAGCCGCGCGCCGGTCGTCTTTCTTTAGGACCCGTCGCATGAGAGGGTTAGGCACGGTGTCTGTGCTCGGGCGCGTCCCTGCAACATCGATAAATCCAACGGCTGAGCTCTGTCTGGCGGGACGGCCCCGTTCACGTCACCTCCTGGGCCGTTGGTGCTTGGCTTTCTCACGCGATAACCTCAGGAGATTCGTTCGACGCAACATGTCTGACCACCTCGCAGGACCAACACAGCGAACAAGAATCAAGACCAGACGCAACCCGCCTTGAGGTAGGGCCTTTTGAGTCCCACGCTGGCTCACGAGTGCCCAGACACACCTCGTCTAGCCCTGCCGTGCAAGCCACGTGTCAGGGCGGGGCTGTACACGCCCCGGGGGCTCTCCGCAGTAGGGAGTCCCCTCCCACGTACCAGTGGAAGCACCATGCTCCACGTTGGCAGTCGACACTGCCGAGGAGCGGCTATGCCCATGCAAGTACGGAAACGCCATGGTCCATCCTGGTGATAAACAAGTGAGGGCGGCCTCACGGCCGTATCAACCTCAGGGAGCCTCTGGGCTCGGTGTCTGGCCTCATCGCAACGTCTCCCCTCGGGAGGGCTGCGTGAGGGGGCTAGGCACGGGGGCTGCGCTCGGGTCACGCCCAAGCATACACCACCCCACCAGGTCCCTCGGACCCGGTCGTCACGCATCCCTCCCGAGCCTCGGCGAGGGTGAAGGTATGAAGGGTGTTTGCACGTCAAGGGGGACTCCTGAGCATCGCGACTCAGGAGCCTAACTGACCACGTAGCCCCTCACTCGCTGGACCGTCCTGGTCTTTGGTCGGTCCAATGGCGGTTGAGGTATGCACGGGGTCGGGTTCTGCCGACGTAGAACACTAGATCTATCCCCGCGTCTCTTTCCTACAAGTTGTTTGCGCATCAAGGGGGACTCCTGAGCATCGCGACTCAAGAGCCTAACTGGTCACGTAGTCCCTGACTCCTTGGGTCCGTCCTGGTCTTCGGTCGGTCCAACGGCGGTTGAGGTATGCGCAGGGTCGGGCTCTGCTGACGTAGAACATAAAGCAAATGGGAAGGAAATTGCAAAATCTCAAAGCAAATATTACAAGACATATTGTCCTCGGAATATCAAACACAAGTTTAAACGCCTCCACTAGGCACACTACATGCTGCAGGAGTTTCAATAGGAAAGGAGCCGCAAGCCAGTCATCCCTCGATACCACCAGCACCTGCAAGAGGTGCCCTCTGCTGGTTGGCCTCGCCTTCACCTGCACCATCGGTCGAAGGCGCGGGGGCGAAGGCGTCGAACTTCTCCAGCAGGGCTTCCACCTGACCTTTCATGGCTGCGGCGGCGGCTGAGCAGTGTTCGTCAGCCACGGGCTCCATAAGCTCGTCGAGGCGGGCGACAGGATCGTGAAGATGGAGGTGGCTGAAGACGCGCATCAGCGTGGATGAAGAAAGGACGCGAGCCTATGCCTCTGCCATGGGGCCTATGCCGCGCACGACTTCCTCAAGCGCCTCGACCAAGTAGGGAAGTAGCTAGGCGGGGCCATCCTCATCGGTGGCCAACGGCTTCTCCAAGCCCATCTCATGGAGTGACTTTAGAGCCTCGCGAGACCTCTTCTCCAGAAGCACGAAGGCCACACAGTCCTCGACCAGGACCTTCGCTTTGGCGTCAAGATCGACCCCTTCGCCTCCACCTTCCACTCCAACTTCTCCAGCCGGCTGTGTTCAGTGGCTTGCACCTTCGCCAACTCCCCCAACTCGGCATCGCGGTTCTTGATGGCATACTCCCGGGCCCTCATCTCCTCCTCCTTCGCCTGGCGGCCGCGAGCTTCTTCTGCGCGCTCATCACGTAGACTCTTCAGCTCGTCCTCCAGCGCCCAGCAGCGGTCGTGGGCGGCTTCGGTGTCCTTCAGCGCCGCCTCGCGATCGGCCGCATCTTGAGCGACGGCCTGCTTCTCCTTCTCGGAGGTCGTCATGGCCTGGCTCAGTGCCGCTCGGACTGCCACGTCAGAATGGAGCCAACCGGAGACCAGCTCCAGGCGACCAACTGCTAGGAGGGGTTCAGCGCTCTGGAGGTCTTCTCGCAGCCGGGCCATCTCAGAAAGGGCCCGCTCCAGGACGTCAGGAGAAGCGGAGGAACCTGGGGTCAGCAACATGGCAGAAGAAGGAGGAAGAGGCGGTGTCGTCACCATGGCCTAGGAGGCAGGAAGCTCCTGAGCCTCTCGGACCTCAGCACCCGAGCTGGGCGCTGGCGCCTCCTAAATCAGCGGCGCTTCGGGGGCTGACTTCTCCCGAGGACGCTCCACCCAGCCTCGCGAGGATGATCGGGCTGGAGAAGCACGAGCACCATCCCCACCTTTGCTCATGGAGAGGGGCGCGGTCGCAGGAGGCGACCCAGACTCAAGCAGCACCACCTCGCTCTCCCTTCTCCTCTTCGTCACCGGCGCCTGCTTAGTTACACAACAAGGAAAAAGAGTCGGAAACAAGCATCAGCGGCAAGAACAAGGCGAGACGGGACACTTACTGATCCACCGCAGTGTAGTCTCTCCGCTTCGGGAGTTTGAAGCCGGAGAGCTTCGCGACCCAAGGCGCGGGCGCACCAGCCCCTGAAGCTGAAGAAGGAGCAGCAGTTGAGCCGGAAGCGGCTCCAGCCAGCACTAGAACAGCAGCCGAATCTCGGTAGATCAGCGCCGATCTGCTCCTCGTCGGGATCACGGCCGGTTCCTCCTTCTCCTGGGGAGCGTCGGCCTCGTCATCATTGGGAAAGGTGCGGAGGAGGTCGACCCTGCTCAAGGGGAGGTCTCGCCCATCCCTTCAGGGGTCTCCTCCGAGTCTTCCTCCTCCTCCTCTTCCTCCCCGCGGGACTCGCCAGAAGACACGTCCACCGTCACCGCCGCCGCAGGAACCCCAGAGGGCGCCGGTGGCACCAGTCTGCGCCCATCAAAGGTCGGCCTGGATGCCACGACCCGCGCCCCGTCCTTGCGGCGGAACAAGGGAGTGAAGATGCTCGGCGGGTACTCCTGGTCGTCCCCAACCAGGAGGCGGAGAACCGTGGCCAGCTCACCGTTGGACAAGGCCTCCGAGCTCAGGCGAACCTTGTTCTCTTCGTCCCCAAGCTCCCACAAGGGGCGTGCACGGGCTTGAAGCGGGGCCACGCACAGCATCAGGAATCCCCTCAGGTGCATGGCCCTTGTCACCTTCGCCGCCTTCGCGTTGTCCAGCACCAACGTCGCCCACTCGTCGGAAAGCTTCATGCAGGACCACTGTCGGTGTCAAAACCGGCAGATCTCGGGTAGGGGGTCCCGAACTGTGTGTCTAGGCCGGATGGTAACAGGAGGCAAGGGACACGAAGTTTTACCCAGGTTCGGGCCCTCTTGATGGAGGTAAAACCCTACGTCCTGCTTGATTGATATTGATGATATGGATGTTACAAGAGTAGATCTACCACGAGATCAGAGAGGCTAAACCCTAGAAGCTAGCCTATGGTATGATTGTATGTTGTGATTGTTGTCTTACGGACTAAAACCCTTCGGTTTATATAGACACCGGAGAGGGTTAGGGTTACACAAGGTCGGTTACAAAGGAGGAGATATCCATATACGTATTGCCTAGCTTGCCTTCCACGCCAAGTAGAGTCCCACCCGGACACGAGACGAAGTCTTCAATCTTGTATCTTCATAGTCTAATAGTCCGGCCAATGGAGATAGTCCGGCTATCCGGAGACCCCCTAATCCAGGACTCCCACAGTAGCCCCTGAACCAGGCTTCAATGACGACGAGTCCGGCGTGCAGTTGTCTTCGGCATTGCAAGGCAGGTTCCTTCTCCGAATACATCACAGAAGAATTTGAATACGAGGATAGTGTCCGACCCCTGCAAAATAAGTTCCACATTCCACCGTAGAGAGAATAATGTTTTCGCAGATCTAATCTTCTAGCTTGTTTTGGCAACATGATGTTACATCATGGCCCGGTGATTATTCGAACCATTTCTTTTAACCAGCCCCGCACATAACGCGAGGCAGTTTTTCAACATGTCTTGTCAAAGCAGAGATCGTGTCCCCTTATTACGAGATTCTCATTAATGCGGTTTGTGGGTAACCCAACCGTGTCTAGGACTCCTAGATTATAGGTAGGTCCTAAATGGCTATGGAGAGGACGCTTGATATTCACCCTCTTTATAAAGGGACGAGGTTTTTGCTTCTTTTTCTCTCGTGCTCAATCGAACCCCTCCTCCGCCTCGAGTTCTAACACCCAAAGCCCAGGTTAGGTGCTCCGGATCTTCAATCATGTCCGGATCCAGCCTTCAAGGCCGATGGATGCCCTCCTCCGTTACGGAAGAGGACATTAAGAAGTTGAGGGAGGCCAGATACCTGACCGCCGAGGTTTCGCATCGGCTGCCTGCTCGAGGGCAGGTCGTCCCTACTCCCGAACCCAACGAGAATGTTGTGTTCGTCTCCCACTTCCTCCGAGGTCTAGGCCTCACTCCGGATCCTTTCGTCAGGGGTTTGATGTTCTACTACGGGCTAGATTTTCATGATCTAGCTCCGGACTCCTTTCTCCATATCTCGACGTTTATTGCCGTGTGTGAGGCCTTCCTCCGCGTTACCCCTCACTTCGGCCTGTGGTTCAAGACCTTTGAAGTAAAGTCGAAGATGATCGAGGGGCAACAGGCAGCGTGCGGAGGTGCATCAATAGGCAAGATGGCAGGAGCTCCATGGCCGGAAGGTTCCTTTTCAGAGGTGTCTGAATTATGGCAACGGGAGTGGTTCTATGTCACGGCTCCCCGAAGTGCCAAGTGGGCAGCTGCCCCCGCTTTCTGCTCGGGCCCCCCACCACAACTGATGTCATGGGTTAGCAGAGGCCTGAGCTGGGGTCCAGCCAAGGACGTGCCTATACTGCAAAGCCGCATTCGAGATCTCTTCGAGGGAGATTTTAATTTGGCTATGGTAATACAAGTTATGCTGGTTCGTCAAGTCCAGCCTTGCAGACGCTGACCCCTTCGCTTGTGGGAGTTCAACCCAGAGGGACCGCGTGCCATTCAAAGCTTCCTCGGCCTGACGCACGAGGAGATGTACAAGTCATTCTTCAGATCTCAGGTGGAGTGTCCGGACATTACCGAGGATGTGGGCCTGAGCAGTAACCGCGCCGCCGAACAAGTAAGAAATCCTTTGGCTGAACACACAGTCTTTTATTCGAAGTTGTTTCTGAGAGTTTGCTTTTTGACCAGGACTGGCTAGCGAAGGCAAAGATGATTCGGAGTTTGGCCCCCCTTCCTGAGGGTTTGGAAAATCCGGTTTTAGAAAAGATGCTCGAGGTCGCACCTTGCCCAGAGCCCTCGAAGGAAGATATCAGGGGGGGACAATACGGGCGGACACGGGTCCCCATCGTTGCCCGTTCCAACCGAGGGAACGAGCGTCTCCATGAAGGAGGACAACCGGGGGAGGAAAAGGACTGCTTCCGAGGATCCAGAAGCCGAAGCCTCCAAACGGGAGAAGAAGTCTCCCGCAGAGGGTCCTGCCTCGGTGGGTGCTTTTGCCGCACAAAGTCCGCGGGGGGATCAGCCCTCCAACGAGTCGTAAGTGATCCAAAATACGTTTAATAGTAGAGGTATACTGTCTTCTTCTTCTGAGAAAATAACCACCGCATATATCTTGCAGTTCGGGCCTTAGCCCCTCTCAGATGAGCTCGTCTTCAGGGGATCTTCTTCCAGAGATGATGGAGAGTGAAACGCCTCCCCCGGACCCCTCCGCTCAAGAAGCGGGCGACCCCGAAGTGTCGTCACGGAGGGCCTCTCCGGATCCGGTGAGGCCAGAAGATAATCCCATGGACCCCCTAAGTCCCCAGCGTCCGGCTCCCGAAGAGAGCAGACAAAAGAGCCCGACACCGTCTGGTGTGCGGTCGGACGTTTTGAGGGAGTTGGTGGGGCGAGCGGCCATCTCAGAAGAACACCGTACGCTGATGGGTACGCTGATGGAGAGAATTTCGTCTGCCGAACGCGGGTTACATGAAGCCTTTATGAGTCTACTGTCAGGCTTTGAGGTACGTGGTAGTACTGCACATGTTAAGTGTGCCCTATGTAGATAGTAGCCCCTGAGACTCTGGTTGCCGGCAAGAACGGCGGTGAACAGAGGATCATAATCCCAGGCAATAACCAAACTGCCTTTATGTGCAGGCGGTAGGAACTCCTGTGGCTAGCCGGACTAGTGATTTTGCCGAATTAAAATGGCAACTGGATGCGGCGGACGCCGACATTGAGCTTGTTAACAAGAGGCTTGACGAGGCACAGGGTAAGTGTTATTATCTGGTGAATGCCACATAGCAAGAGCAACATGATGCCGGTATCTTTAATATGTTGTGACTGCAGATGGAGCTGCCACCGTGGAAGCCTTGCGGGCAGAACTTGCCCGAGCCAAGGAACAAGCGAGGATTAGTAATGTGGCTGCTTTGACGGCGGCCGAAGAATTGAAAGTCAAGAAGGCCGCACACTGTGAGAGCCAAGAGAAGATGGCCAAGATGGCCATAGAATTAAAAGACACTGCCAACCGTTGCCAGGTCCTTGAAGAAGAGAACCGGGTGAAGGCAACGGACCTGGAGAAGGCCACGATGGCGGACAAAGACACCCGCTCTGCTATGAGAGCGAAGAAGGAAGAGCTGCGGGAAGCCGGGGATATTGCAGCTGGGAAGCCCTTTATGCTACAGAGGAAGTTCGGAGATCCACGGTATGCCCCCTGGATCGGCTATGGAGTTCGGCAGATGCATATACGGACTTGGCGGCGAGCGCTGCCGATGCGGCCAAATACTTCCAAGGTCAAGCAGATCATGGGGTGGACAAGCTGTTCTGGTCGCAATTCAATGTTCCAGAGCGTCCGCTTCCTTTAACTGATCAGCTAGCCGAATGGGCCGAACTAAATAGGTTGTCCGGACTCGCCATGAGGTCTGTCGTGGATCAGCTATGGCCTGAAAGGCCAAAGCCGAATAGCTATTTCAGCTTAGTGCAGCAGGTCCTTGGTGCGGTGCCACGCATTGACGCGATGAAGAGGTCGGCGTGCATAGAAGGCTCACGGATGGCCCTTGCCCGTGTTAAAGCATACTGGGCAGAGATGGACGCTACCACTGTTGCGACGCAGGGTTCGGCCATAGGCCGAGTGGCTGCCGAGCACTATTTCGAGGAGGTTCCCAAGGGTGCTCGTTTGATAGAGGCCCAGTGCTCGAAGAATATTATGTTTCAGTGATATGTATTCTCATTGTAAACACAATGCTTTTATGAAGTTTTTATAAGGCTATGTTTATACTTTTGCCTGAAAGTAGTATGGTGCCTCCTGTGCGGCCGTTGATGTATACATGTGTATAAACTGAAAGATTGCAGCCATCGGCTTCAACCCCCATGAATATAATGCGGAGGTGCTTGCAAAAAATGTGTGTTCACACTTAACCCAACGTCTTGGTCCTAAGAAGGAGGTGATAGCGCAGCGAGCGAGGCAACCGGACTATAATGCTTTAACACTTTCACTTAGCCATAGGAGTTTGATAGTGTGGCTACTAGATAGCCCCTGGTGGCTCCGCACTCTCCCGATCGCGGGGTGCGTATATGCCTAGCCGGAAAACGACCCTTCATTAAGGCGGAGGAATTGTAACATTCCGATAGGTCATCGAGTGGTTGACCAGTCTCACGCTACATCATGACAGTCAGTTTTCGGCTTTCTCTACTGAGGTGCTCGTCCGGATGAACCAGGGCACAATCGCAGTAGTTCTCCTGGTGCTACCTCAGCCGGTAAAGCGGAACGTAAGGCACCAAAACATAGGAGCCGGGCAAACCCAACATTTGACCAAAGACAATGATTCGGAGCTGATGCATACAAGGCCAAACTCGCGACGCCGAACACTCCCTAAGGTATTCGGTCTTTATGGTATAAACCAGGCCGAAATAGTGCCGCTTGGAAGAAGCCCCTTGTGTCCAGGTACGTGCATTATTCTGACGTGGCCACATGCCAAGACATCAGCATCCTTCTCAACTGTGCTGAGAATTCGGTGGATATGTATCAACAAGAGACAGTAAAAAAGGTTTACACAGGGTCTTAATCTAAAAAGAATCCTTGGAGCAGGTCCCTGCTGCATGTCTGCGCCTATGTCTCCATTGTTCTGTATCCTGGACGGGTGTAGCACGATGATTATCTGTAAAAGAGAGGAGCTTAGGTAAAAAAGCTGTCATGCAAAAAGATAGTTTTTAAAGAAACCATGTATAATTCAAGGTGAGTAAGAATTGCCACTTGTCTGCGCACGTTGAGCCCCTTGTATTTGTAAGAGGGGTGTGATCATTGATCCGATATGAATTGCATATAGCTGCGCTGGACTCGTCCAACCGTGTCCGAGGTCGTGACGACCTGCTAAATGCTTTAGGTGGTGAGGCCGTTTTTAGTGTGCGGCTCCCAAGGCAGCCGCACGCTCTTCGGCTCGCAGGAATCGCTTAATATTTCCGTTCACTGTAATGATGCCACGTGGACCGGGCATCTTGAGTGTGAGAGAAGCATAGTGTGGTATTGCATTAAAGCGGGCGAAAGCTTCACGTCCGAGTAGTGCTTGATAGCCACTTTGGAATGGAGCGATGTGGAAGGTTAGATGTTCGCTACGGAAGTTATCGGGGAAGCCGAATGTAACTTTTAGTAGCAGGGAGCCCTTGCAATGAGCCCCTGGGCCTGGCGTGACTCCTTTAAAGGTAATATTGCTATGGGAAATTTTTGTTGGGTCTATCCCCATTTCGCGGATTGTATCCTGGTATATCAGGTTTAGACTGCTGCCACCGTCCATCAGGACTCGTGTGAAGCGGTATCCGTCAATTATTGGGTCTAATACCAGGGCAGCCCATCCTGCACTCCGGATACTTGCTGAGTAATCTCGATGGTCGAAAGTGATCGGCTGAGACGACCAGTGGCAGGACTCCGTGGTGATAGGCCTTCGGGCGTATTTTTCTGGGAGTGCCGTTTTGTTTCTTCCATTGATCAAGTGTAACACGTTTACTGTTTTGACTTCTGGTGGAAATTTCTTTTGTTCCCCGGTGTCTTTCTTGAGAGGATCGTCCTCATCTTCGCTTGGTGTATCCTCCCCCTTGTGTACGGCGTTGAGCTTGCCAGACTGCTTGAAGACCCAACATTCTCTATGGGTATGGTTGGCTGGTTTGCCAGGGGTGCTATGGATCTGACATATTTGGTCCAAAATTTTGTTTAGGCTAGACAGTTCGTCTCTGGCGCCTTTAGGGGGCTGCTTTTGCTGACCTGGCCGAGAGCTTTTGAATCCGGCGTTTACTGCCGTGCTCTTCGTGCTGTCTCCTTTTCCGGCGTTTGTTGTTGCTATTGCACCATGATTTCCCGTTTCCATCTCTAACTTCAGATGTACTGGGGTCACTGGTGCTGCATCGGGCTAGCCAGCTGTCCTCACCCGCGCAGAAGCGGGTCATGAGGCTTGTTAATGCTGCCATTGTTCTCGGTTTTTCTTGGCCGAGGTGTCGGGCAAGCCATTCGTCACGGACGCTGTGCTTAAAAGCTGTCAAGGCTTCGGCATCCGGACAGTCGACAATTTGGTTCTTTTTAGTAAGAAACCTGTTCCAAAGCTTTTGGGCTGACTCTCCGATCTGTTGAGTTATATGACTCAAACCATCCGCGTCCGGAGGTCGGACATAAGTCCCTTGAAAGTTTGCCCGAAAAGCGTCTTCGAGCTCTGCCCAGCTTCCGATGGAGTTTTCGGGGGGGCCTTTAAGCCAGTGACAGGCTGGCCCTTTGAGTTTGAGTGGTAAG
Source organism: Triticum urartu (assembly GCF_056163025.1). NCBI lineage: Eukaryota > Viridiplantae > Streptophyta > Magnoliopsida > Poales > Poaceae > Triticum > Triticum urartu. Next base: position 583,699,414 of record NC_141879.1, read on the forward strand.
TATTTGATGGCGTGGAGATCATCTCCTCGAGCCATATGGATATGGAGGATATAGTCCTCGATCCAGACCCCAGGGTCTGTTGTTTCGTCATATGCCTCTATGTTTACAGGTTTGAATCCCTCTAGAAATTCATGATCCAGCACCTCATCGGTGAAACATAGGGGGTGTGCGGCACCCCTGTATCTGGGTGTACCGTGTTGTTCGGATGTTTGTTGTGTTATATCGTATGCTGGGGCGCGCTTGCGTGGTCTATAGATGGATCTGGTTGCGCTGTCCTTTTGGTGCAAGCCCCCGCGTGAATTGCGTATTGTTTTGTGAGTGGCATTGTTTGCCGCTCTATGTTGGCCGTGAGATCGTCTATCTGGCCAGGTGGCTGTTTTGATTTTTGGTTGTGAGGGGTCTGAGGCCTCCTCATCGAATTCAGGTAGCAACTTCCTCTTTGGGTAGCTCTTGGTGGGGCGATTGTCGCCGTACTTTGCTGCTGTGTTGAGTACTTTACTCCATCTGATTTGGAGTGTGTCCTGCGCAGCCTTGAGCCTTTGCTTCTGCTTTTTTAGACTCCTCGCGGTGGCAACAAGCCTTTGATGGGCATTCTGCTACTCCGGGTGCCTGTCCGGCGTTGTGTCGTCCGGACTGTTATCTTTGACCGAATTGGTTTGTTCGATTTGATTCTCCGTATTGTCGTGGTCCAGTAGTGGTTTGCCTTGCTCCAACGCTGGGTCTGTGTGATTGTTATTTCTGGTGAGGCGGGATTTGGGGCGGCGCTTACGCCGCCGCTTTGACTGCTTCTCGAGGGAACAAGCCTTCGGTGCGTCCTTCCGTTCCTCGTCGTCGTCTTCTTTTGGTGTGTCCACCATGTACACGTCATATGATGAAGTGGACGTCCCGCGCCCTATGGGTGGTGGTTCCTCTTGGCCTCCCGCATCGTTGTCCATACCGTCGATGTCTGCGGAGACGAAGTCGAGCATGTCGGTTGAGTCATCGACAGTGGCTATTAAGTGGGTGGTGGGTGGGCATCGAATTTCTTCGTCGTCCGCATCCCAATCCTGTTGGCCATAGTCCGGCCAGGGCTCTCCTGACAAAGAGAGAGACCTTAGTGAATTCAGAATGTCGCTGAAGGGCGAGTGCTAAAAGATATCCGCGGCGGTGAATTCCATGATTGGCCCCCAATCAGATTCGATTGGCAGGGGCACGGATGGTTTGGGGTCCGGAAGAGAGTCCGACACCTTGGAGTCACGGGCTGCGCAGAGGATTATGCTGGTGTTTGGCTCGATCACCGTCGAGACTGCAGCCCCTGAGGCGGTGTCTAGCCACCCGTCCTCGATTGGCGCAGTTGGCTCCGAGGTAAGGGTCGAAGCTGATGTGGGCACGGCCTCTGGAGTATCGTCCGGTGGCAGAGCTAGGTCATACCCATCGCGACAGTGCGGCACGCCCGGCTGTGGCTCGAATCCGTCGAAGATCAAGTCTCCGCGGATGTCGGCCGTGTAGTTCAAACTTCCAAATCTGACCTGATGGCCAGGGGCGTAGCTTTCAATCTGCTCCAGATGGCCAAGCGAATTAGCCCGCAGTGCAAAGCCGCCGAATACGAAGATTTGTCCGGGGAGAAAAGTCTCACCCTGGACAGTATCGCTATCGATGATAGTAGGAGCCATCAAGACTAACGGTGACGACACAGAGGAACTCTCAGTGAAAGCACCAATGTCGGTGTCAAAACCGGCGGATCTCTGGTAGGGGGTCCCGAACTGTGCGTCTAGGCCGAATGGTAACAGGAGGCAAGGGACACGGAGTTTCACCCAGGTTCGGGCCCTCTTGATGGAGGTAAAACCCTACGTCCTTCTTGATTGGTATTGATGATATGGATGTTACAAGAGTAGATCTACCACGAGATCAGAGAGGCTAAACCCTAGAAGCTAGCCTATCGTATGATTGCATGTTGTGATTGTTGTCCTACGGACTAAAACCCTTCGGTTTATATAGACACCGGAGAGGGTTAGGGTTACACAAGGTCGGTTACAAAGGAGGAGATATCCATATACGTATTGCCTAGCTTGCCTTCCACGCCAAGTAGAGTCCCACCCGGACACGAGATGAAGTCTTCAATCTTGTATCTTCATAGTCTAACAGTCCGGCCAATGGAGATAGTCCGGCTATCCGGAGACCCCCTAATCCAGGACTCCCACAACCACCCCTTGTCAGACTGGGCATCTCCGTCGGCAGCGTCAAGCGTGGGTGGACGCACTTGGCGTCCATCATGGCCCACTTGCTCCGGAAGCCTTCGGGTTTCTTCCCCGTCTTCGAGATCGAGTTGGCCTTGTCGGCCACGATGAAGTTGGCACACCCAGAGGTACGACCCTCCTTGACGTGGAGGAAGAAGAAGTGGCGCAGAAGAGCCACATACGGCATCACTCCGAGGTACGCCTCGCAATAGTAGGCGAAGATGGACAAGAGAAGTATGGAGTTGCGATGAAGATGCATCGCCCGCAGTCCATAATGGTCCAGGACCTCGAAGAAGAAGAAGTCAGAAAAGGGGGAACCAATCCTGCGGTGATGCTGCTCGTAAAGAAGGGGAAAATGTGCTTCGTTCGGGCTCCGGCACGGCAGAGCCGACCCGGAGCTCGGTCTTCCCCCTCTCGTTGCTTTCCCCCGCCGTCAGCAAGGGCATAGCGGCGAGGTTCTTCTTTGAGACGTTGGGCAGATCGAGGGCTGGCTCGTACCAAGCTGGCGGCGAGGCAGCCTTGGCCTTGCGCGGCGCCAGAAGATTGAGGCAGATCTGGAGGTCTCGGAAGCAAGGGGCGAGAAAGGGGATCTGGAGCAAGGTGGAGGAAGGCAATGAAGGCAAGCGTAGCCAGCGCCTGCCTTTTGTCAGTCGGGCAGTTGCCGAGGCAGCGTGGGGGAGCGGAGACGCCCACGTCCAATCAGCCGCCACACGTCTACCAAGGCCGCAGGCTATTGGGGCCCGTGGCGCTCCGCACTTGACCTTTGGCTTCACTTCGAAGCGAAGCCCGAGCACGCCTTGGGCCCATGGGCTACTGTTGGTGTTCTGGGAACGGGGGTCCCCAGACTTGCCTGCCTGCGGCCCACGGCGTGGCTCTGCGAACGGGCACGTACGACCCATCTTCACCAACAAGCACTCAAGACCCTCGCGAGGGGCCAAGCCTCGCAAGGCGGATGACACAAGACCTCCTCGGGAGCGCCCTCACCAGGCTGGCTCGCGAGGGGAGGAGAGTTCAACGCAAGGCAAACCTCGCGAGGTTCTAGTGACGTGAGGCATGACGATCAAGGCCATGGGGGTGCCAGCGCGCATAGTGTCCTTGTTTCCTCTTTGGTGCTAAGGGAGCAAGCGCAGGCGCGGAGTACCAAGGCGTCAAGAAAAGGTTTCCATATTGGTGCAACAATACCAAGACCAACAAAACAGCAGGACGGAGGTCACCATGGAGCCCAAGACGGCGTCACCACCAGAGCCTTTTGCAGGCGAAGACTGCATTTGTCAGGATAAGCTGTATTAGCTGTCCCCTTTCAAATTGGCCATTGTTGCCTCCCTTCCCGCTCAATATTTGGGGAGAGGACCAGTGCCTTTATAAATAGGACTAGCCACCACCGTAGGAGGCAACTGATGGGGGATCATCCTCACCCACACAAGTTAGCCAAGCACAAGAACACCTCTCCTCAGGAGGCTGTTCTTCCCCTTGTACTATTCATCCTTAGCCCAAGAGGCAATCCACCACCACCACACTGGAGTAGCATATTACACCACAACGGTGGCCCTAACTAGTATAAATCTTGTGTCCTTTGTGTTGCGAGTTCGTAGAGTTAGCCCTTGAGGTCTTAGTGAAGCTAGGACGTGGATTGGTAGGGGGAGATCTTCACGCGCACCCCAGTGTTTGAACCTTGAGGGTCTTGCCAGAACCCGAGATCCGACAATGGTAATAGGAGACAGGGGACACAATGTTTACCCAGGTTCGGGCGCTCTCTATGGAGGTAATACCCTACTTCCTGCTTGATTGATCTTGATGAATATGAGTATTACAAGAGTTGATCTACCACAAGATCGTAATGGCTAAACCCTAGAAGTCTAGCCTGTATGACTATGATCGAATATATCCATCCGGACTAAGCCCTCCGGTTTATATAGACACCGGAGAGGACTAGGGTTGTACAAGGTCGGTTACAGAGAAAGGAATCTTCATATTTGGTTGCCAAGCTTGCCTTCCACGCCAAGGTGAGTCCCATCTAGACACGGGAGAGAGTCTTCGGTCTTGTATCTTCACAACCCATTAGTCCGGCCTATGTCCAATAGGCCGGACGCCCGAGGACCCCTTAGTCCAGGACTCCCTCAGTAGCCCCTGAACCAGGCTTCAATGATGAGGTGTCCGGCGCGCAGATTGTCTTCGACATTGCAAGGCGGGTTCCCTTTTCTGAATACTCCAAGATAGTCTTTGGACGAAACGACCATGTCCGGACCTGCAACACGTACCATAGCCGTAGAAAGTATAGTATTTCTTGAGTCCAGTCTGCCGACAACTTTTGTAACGTGACATCATGCTTGCCCGGTCATTATTTTGAACCGTTTCTGGTCTCGCCGTTCCACGTTTTGAGGTGTGGTTTTTATTGGCACGTTCTGTTGAAGCAGAGACCATGTCCCCTTATTGCGGGATTCTCATCAATACGAGCGTGGGTAACCCAACCGTTCTGTTGGAAAGATTCCTTAGGAATAGGCAGCTTTTCAGGCTCAGGAGGAGGCGTTCGATACCCGCTGCCTTTATAAAGGAACCAAGGGCCGTCCTTTTTTTATGCTAAGCCTCTCCTCAACCTTTCCAACCTCGAGTTCTAGCACCCAAGGTTTGACTTCATTGCTTCAAGCCTCCCCATCATGTCCGGACCTAGCCCTCAAGGCCGATGGGTGGCTTCCTCTGTTACAGAGGAGGATATTGCAAAGCTTTGGGCGGCCAGATACCTGATCGTGGAGATCCCCCACAGGCTTCCTGCTCAAGGACAGGTTATTCCGACCCCCATATCCGGTGAGAGGGTCATATTCGTCTCTCACTTCCCCCGAGGGCTAGGGTTCGCTCTTCACCCCTTCATCTAGGGGCTAATGTTTTATTACGGACTAGATTTTCATGATCTAGCTCTAGATTCTTTCCTCCACGTCTCGGCGTTTATCATCACGTGCGAGGCCTTCCTCCGAATCCCCCACACTTCGGCTTATGGCTCAAGACCTTCAGTGTGAAGCCGAAGGTACTCGATGGGGAACAGGCGGAGTGCGGCGGTGCTGCAGTAAGCAAGCTTACCAACACTCTCTGGCCAAAAGGCTCGTTCACCAAAACTTCCAACCAATGGCAGTGAGACTAGTTTTACGTCACGGAACCCCGTGGTACCAAGTGGGCAGCTATACCTGCCTTCCGTTCTGGCCCTCCGTTACAGCTTGCATCAAGGATTAATAAGGGGCTAGACTGGGGATCAGTTGATGAAGTGCAGACTCTGCAGAGCCGCATCCGAACCCTCCTTGAGAAGGACATCGATCTTGTCGACGTGATTCAATTAATGCTAGTCCGCCGAACCCTGCCATGCCAGCGTAGGCCTCGCCACATGTGGGAGTTTAATCCGGAAGGACCACAAACCCTCCAACACTTCTTCGGCACTACGCACAAAAGGATGTGGAAGTTGTTGTTCGGGAAGCGAAAACATTGGCCGGACACCACTGAGGATGCCGGCTTTGACTGCAACCGTCCGGATACTTCGGTAAGCACTTGACTTCCGAACACTTTGTAGTTAAGTATACGTTACTGAGCAAGCTATCTTCTTCCATGGATGGATAAAGAAAGCGGAACAAATTAGGTGTTCGGCCCCCCTTCCCGAAGACCCAGCGGATCCCGTATTAATAAGGATGCTGGCCCCGGCACCATACCAGATGCCTGTGAAGGAGGGCAAGGCGGAGAGTGGGAGGATTGTGTCTGGGGGAATCAAGATTCCATCGTCGAAAGACAAAAGTGAAGGGGAAGTCAACATCTCTTCCTCCCATGGAAAGAAAAGGGCCGCCTCCGAAGGTTGGGAGGAAAAGGCTCCTAAGCGAGGCAAAATGCCTCTGTCGGGTGGCTCAGGCTTGGAGGACAACGCCACCGCGCAGTCTCATGATGAGGACAAGCCTCAGGCCAAATCGTAAGTGAACAAGGGTGTTTTTAAACATGTCCCGTTCCTTTCTTGTAAGATCTAGAATATATGTTTTTCTGCAGTTCGGCACACAGTCTTCTTCAACAATCCTCTTCCTCGGGGGATCTTCTCCCAGAGATGTTGGAAAGCGAGAAGCCTCCACCAGTCTCCTTGCCCAATAGGGTGGACGATTTCGAGGTGTCGTCGCGGAGGGTCTCCCCTGATCAACAATTGGTGCGAGGGATGACGAAGACACTACCTGAAGGTGATACTTCGGTGGCCCAGGGTCCGGGGACCAACAATGAAGGCCTGAACTGTCCGGTCTACAGCCGGAGACGAGTAAACGGATCCCTTCAAAGGGAGGCCGTACTCCTACAGCAGCTTCCGGAGATCCAGAGGCGCCGGATATATTGACAAACATGCTGCGACAGGCGTCCGTCTCAAAGGAACATCGTACCTTGATGGGCACGGTGATGGAAAAGGTCCTGTCTGTGAAAAGCGGATTGAATGAGGCCTTTATGGGCTTGCTAAGAGGCTTCGAGGTCTGTACTGTAATATTTTTGATTGTGTTTTATTCACAAAATGAATCTGTATATAGATAGTAGCCCCTAAGACTCTGATTGGCCTCTCGAGGGAGGCGATCAGAGGATCAAAAGATATGCCCAGGAAATAATCTGATTAAGTGGAACATAGGCTGTGACCTCCCCGACGACTGCCCGGACTACAGAGGTTGCAGATTTGCAACACAAGATTGATGAGGCGGATAATGACATCGCGCTTATCAATAGGCGACTTGACGATGCACAACGTATGTTTTTGGGGTAGTCATAATATGCACATGTTTACAATATAAGCATGGCTGGAAGTATTGTGTAATAAGATATACATATCTGCGGATAATGACATCGCGCTTATCAACAGGCGACTTGACGAGGCACAACGTATGTTTTTGGGGTAGTCATAATATGCACATGTTTACAATATAAGCATGGCTGGAAGTATTGTGTAATAAGATATACATATCTGCAGATGGTGCTGCCGCAGTCGAGATCCTTTGGGCTGAGCTATCCCGGGCCAAGGAGCAGGCCCGAATTAGTAATGCGGTTGCCGAAAAGGCATCTGTCAAGTTAAAGGCCGAACAGGCTGCTCGGCACCAATACGAGGAGAAAATATCCCCGATGACGCTTGAACTAGAGGATGCCTCTAACCGCTGCGGACTTCTGAGAGGGATATTAAAGCAAAATGGCTGATCTTGACAAGGCCTTACAAGAGGCAAGAGAAGCCCGGTCCGAATCTAGAGCGGACAGGGAGGAGATCCGGCAAGCTGGGGAGATCGCGGCTAGTAAGCCCTTTTTATAACAAAGTAAGTTCGGCGATCCGAATTATGCCCCGCTTAATCAAGTGTGGAGTTCTCCAGATGCTTTATTGGATTTGCCGAGGGGTGCTTCCAATGTGGCACAGTTTTACCAAGCGCAGGAAGGGTATGCAACGGAGAAGCTATTCTGGTCGCAATTTGGTACGTCAAAGCGCCCACTATTGCTGAACGAATAGATGACCCAATGGGCAGAGCTGCACCAGATATCCGGCGCTGCCATGAAAGACGTCATAGTTCGGTTGTGGCCGACCGAGCCAATTCCGGATAGTTATTTTGGTTTGGTGCGGTGACTTGCTGACGCGGTGCCGTGTATCAACGTTGTTAAGCGATCAGCGTGCATTGAAGGTGCACGGATGGCCTTTGCCCGTGTTAAAACATACTGGACGAAGATGAAGGCCATTGATGTTGCAGCGAAGAGTCCACCCAAGGGCAAGGACCATCACGCACCAGAGCATTATTTCGAAGATGTCTTAGAGGCTGCCCGCTTGATAGAGGGTCAGTGCTCGAAAGATATGATATTCGAGTAAGATGTATTGACATAGTAAAAGACAATATTATGAAATAATAAAGCTTATTGTAGAGTTGCTTAAAGCTTTGAATCCTCCTGTGCGGCCGTTTTATGCAATCTAAAAGTTTTCTAGTCGTCGGCTTCAGCCCCCTCGTAAGAAATACGGGGGTGTTCGGAAAAGCAATTGATCACTCTTAACCCAACGTCTTGGTCCATAAAGGAGGTGTCAATGCGGTGAACTAGGCAATCGGACTATAGGGCGTTAACACTTTCACTTAGCCACAGGAATTTTATGATGGATCTACGATATAGCTCCTGTTATGTACGCGGTTATCCCAATGCGGTGCGTTACATGTATGACCTGAAAGAAGGTCCTTCGCATAATACGGGGGAATTGCAAAAGATCCCGTTAAGTCGTCGAGCGGTTGACCAGCTCTCGCCGCATCATGACAGTCAGTTTTTGGCTTTCTCTACTGAGGTGTTTGACCGGATGAACCAGAAACGCAATCGTAGTAGTTCTCCCTTTACTACCCTAGATGATAGAGCAGAACATAAGGTAGCAAGCATAGGAGCCGGGCAACCCAACTATAGACCCAAGACATGGTTCGGAGCTGATGCATATAAGGCCGAACTCGTGACGCCGAAGTATGCTATGAAGCTGTTCGGACTTTGTTGGCGACTCATTTTGTTCCCCTATCAAGCCCCTGGCAAGGTATGCCGGGGTGGGTGTGTGAAATGACCAAAAGGAGCAAAATTCGGTTCTTTATAGAAAAGTGAATACCGGATACGGAGTATATTCACTATAACCTGAGTGACATGCCAATTGTCATTTTATAGATAATAATGCCACAACCCCGGCTATTTGACATGCCAGGGGTCAGCGGCAGAGGAAACAGTCACTTTACAGGCTCACAAAATAGAGAGTGCGGTCTACAAAAAGTTGTTTTGGACCTCCTGTCGCATGTCTGTGCCGCCTTTCCTCGATGGAGGGGCTCCTTAACAGGAGTAGTCTTTGGGTGAATTTATGAACCCGAGCTCCAATACAGTCCATGAGATGACCAGCCTTTGCGCCACCTATGGCAAAGGATAATGGAAAAACAAAGAGTAATTTAGAAAAAAGAAAAAGGAAGTAGTTTATGGTGTACTTGTAGACCCGTCCGTATTGTGCTTCCGCCGATGCCCAGGTTATTTGAAGTGCATAGTTATGCATGCGCGGTGCAGATTACACAGGTATATGAGGCGGACGGTGGAAGCCGAACTGCTAGTCCTGCTCCGGAATTGTTCGATCTTGTTGAATGGAGACCGGTGGCTTAATGGCCAACAAGGTATGCGGTTTGATGAGACTACTTTGTACTTCGGCTGAGGTTATCGTAGCGTGATCCTCAGTCCGGAGGGAGTGTTTCTCCTGCTCCCCTATAGAGTTGTGTGTCACGTATACCATGTTCACTGTTTTCACGTCGGGCGGAAATTGCTTCTGACCCCCAGTATTTCGTGGGTGAGCCTCTTTGTCGTCGCTGTCGCCTGGCGGCATCCTCCCTTTGTGTTCGGCATTGAGCTTGCTGGCCTGCTTGAAGACCCAACAGATTCTGTTGGTGTGATTAGCTGGTTTGTCAGGGTGGCCATGAATCTAGCAAGGCCGATCCAATATCTTGTCCAAATTGGATGGTCCGTCTCTGTATGCCTTGAATGCCTTTTTCCGTTGACCGGGTTTGGGGCCGCTGAATCCGGCGTTGACCGTTGTGTCATGCGTTCTTTCATTATCATTGCGACGTTTGTATTTAATGCGTCGTGGTTTGCCATTGCAGTCTCGAACTTCGGAAGTGCCCAGATCGCTGGCGCTGTTGCTTCTATGAGCGAGCCAACTGTCTTCTCCCACGCAAAAGCGGGTCATCAGAGCGGTAAGGACTGACATGGATTTTGGTTTTTCTTGACCGAGGTGGCGAGCGAGCCACTCGTCTCTGACGCTGTGCTTGAAGGCCGCTAGGGCTTCCGTGTCCGGACAGTTGACGATTTGGTTCTTTTTAACTAAGAACCTGGTCTAGAGCTCCCTGGCTGACTCTCCGAGCTGCTGGACAATATGACTTAGTCATCGGCATCCGGTGGCCGGACATATGTTCCTTGGAAGTTGTCAAGGAAGGCTTCTTCGAAGTCCTCCCGGCTGCCAATAGAATTTTCAGGCAGACTGTTTAACCAGTGCCGAGCTGGCCCTTTGAGTTTTAACATGATGTATTTGATCGCGTGGAGGTCATCTCCACGAGCCATATGAATGTGGAGAATAAAGTCCTCGATCCACACTGAGGGGTTAGTTGTTCCATCGTATGATTCGATATTTACGAGTTTAAACCCTTCTGGGAATTCGTGATCCATTGCTTCGTCAGTGAAGCAAAGAGGGTGCGCGGCGCCTCTATATTGGGCCGCATCGCGACGTCACTCTGATGGAGTCCGTCTGTGGTATTCGGCCCGTGCATGGCTAGGTTTGTCACGTCCGGATAGGTAGCCATCGGCACGTGTCGAGGCACGTCCTCGCGATCCGTAGATCGATCTGGTATATCCTGCTCTCTTGTTTAGGTCCTGCCGAAGGTCATATGCGTGACCACGAGCTGTTTTATCTCCGCCTTTATAATGAGGCAGGGCGGGCTGGTATTCGGCTTGAGTTGCCGCTTTATCCCGACCACGTGGTGGTCGGTCAGCCCCATTGCGTGATGATGGTATGGGCTGCCGCGCCTCATCATCAAACTGAGGTAGAAATTTGCACTTCAGATAACTTTTGGCTGGGCGCTTAAGGCCATATTCTACGGCTGCCAGGACATCAGTTCATCTATCATTTAGCAGATCTTTATCAGCTTGAAGTTGTTGCTGCTTCTTTTTCAGGCTCCTTGCAGTGGCTATTAGCTGGCGCTTGAAGTGCTCCTGCTCGAGAGGTTCTTCAGGTACGATGAAATCCTCATTGCTGAGGCTCACCTCCTCCTTGGAGAGTGGAAGATAATTACTATCCTCCAAGTCTTCGTTTATGGACTGTTTGTCGGGGCTAACTTGCCCATCTTCCCGCTCTTCTTGTTCAGAAGTTGCTTCAACGGGGTCTTCATTATCTTCGCACCGTCCGGAGTATTATCTTCTCCTGTGCCGGTATTGCTATCTTTTGCACGACGTGACTTAGAGTGGCACCGCTGACGTCGGTGCTTAGGCTGTGTCCAAGGAGGTTTATCCTCGACTGGATCTTCTTTGTCGTCGTCGTTAGGTTCTTTAGGTGTATCCACCATGTACACATCATACGAAGAAGTGGCCGTCCAGCGTCCGGTGAACAGCGGGTCTTGGCCATGCTCCTCATCTGCATCATCGTCCATACCATCGATGTCTTTAGAGCCGTAATCAAGCATGTCGGTTAAGTCTTCGACAGTGGCTATGAAGTAGGTGGTAGGTGGGAAGCAAAATTCCACGTCATCAGCTTCTAGTTCGAACCAGATATAGTTCGGTTGTGAATCCCTCGCTAAGGATAGATTTTAATGAGTTCATCACATCGCCCAAAGGCGAGTGCCAGAAGATGTCCGCGACGCTGAATTCGGCGATCGATGACCGATCATGCTCAACAGGCGTGGACGCACATAGTTCTGAACTTATAGCCAAAAACGAGTCCGAGGTTCCGGTGACACAGGCATTGCCGGAAGTAGGCCTGTGTGCGGTTCCAATGCCGTGGAGTCTGTGGTTTCCGTGGCGGAGTTGAGCTCCCTGTCCTCGGATGGCGCGACCTTCTCCGGATTTAAGGGCAGAGCGATTACGGGTGCAATTTCCTGGGCGTGGACCGATGACAGATCTATGTCATGTTCATCGAGGTGACGGGGAGCGGCTGCCGTGGTCTCGAATCTGTCGAAGATAGAGTCTCCGCGGATATCTGGGACATAGTTCAAGCTCCCGAATCTGACCTGGCGGCCAGGGGCGTAGCTGTCGATCTGCTCCAGATGGCCAAGCGAGTTGGCCCGCAGTGTGAAGCCGCCGAACACGAAGATCTGTCCGGGGAGGAAGACTTCCCCTTGGACAGCATTGTTGTAGATGATTGAAGGAGCCATCAAACCTTTTGAGGACGGCACAGTGGAACTCTCAATGAAAGCACCAATGTCGGTGTCAAAACCGGCGGATCTCGGGTAGGGGGTCCCTAACTATGCGTCTAAGGTCGATGATAACAGGAGACAGGGGACACAATGTTAACCCAGGTTCAGGCCCTCTCTATGGAGGTAATACCCTACTTCCTGCTTGATTGATCTTGATGAATATGAGTATTACAAGAGTTGATCTACCACGAGATCGTAATGGCTAAACCCTAGAATTCTAGCCTGTATGACTATGATCGAATATATCCATCCGGACTAAGCCCTCCAGTTTATATAGACACTGAAGGGGACTAGGGTTGTACAAGGTCGGTTACAGAGAAAGGAATCTTCATATTTGGTTGCCAAGCTTGCATTCCACGCTAAGGAGAGTCCCATCTGGACACGAGAGATAGTCTTCGGTCTTGTATCTTCACAGCCCATTAGTCCGTCCTATGTCCAACAGGTCAGACGCCCGAGGACCCCTTAGTCCAGGACTCCCTCATTGGGCCCGCTCAAGAATCTCGTCTCCCTCACGCGAAGTACGGTGTAAAAGGATCATTGGACTCATCAATCGATTAGAGGAATCTAGACCCTTGTCTAGGCCCGAGCTTTGCACCAGGAAAATTATCATCTCGCTCCTCCAAAAAACAATAAAAGAAAAATTGCTTTCTGGTGTTGGCATGCCAAAATCAAATATGCAGTTGATGGTGGCGAAAACACACACTTCTTCCATGTCTCTGCCTACCAACGGCTTCGAAAAAACAAAATCCACTCCCTATCCCACCTTGGCGTCGAATATACCTCCCACCATGAGAAAGCTTCTATCCTAAAAGACTTCTTCTCAAACTTACTCGGAATGCCCTCTCGAACCTCATGAATTTCAATCCACAAGAATACTATCCTCTGCCCCTATCACCTCTTCACTCCCTGGATGCCCCTTTCTCCGAGGAAGAAATAAAAGATGCTTTCTTCCAAATGAACCCAATTGCAAGCCCTGGACCAGTGGCACCCCGGCTCAGAGCGAACGGTTTACCATACATTGCCATCCCAGAGACCATGTCTTCTGGAAATGCACAACATCTTGGTACAGAATAACAACCGCTTTATTGATGCTAGCAGAACAGAGTTACATTACAACAACTATCGAGGCCAAGCGGCACACTCGGTGCGGCTGAAAAATATGTACATTATTTAGTGAACATAAATGGGCCTCGATCTGAACAACTATGTGGCAGCGGAATAACGTCGTGGCGAAAGCTCCATATCACAGGGACACCGATGTGGACACGATCTAGACTCGAATAGCGCTCTCCTCCAATGATACTTTCCTGAAATCTGGCATGACACGCCAGGTCAGTACATTGAATGTACTTGCAAGGTCACAACATGCATCATAATAATGACAAACAATATCACGATATTTAACCAATTATTAAAAGTGCAACACTGTATGCCAACATGCTGTGCTCATGCTCGAACGTCCCTCAGGACAACTTACCAACCGTGATCATCTCTGGATCACAAACACACCACTAAAGTGGTCAGATCACAAACACACCACCAAAGTGGTCAGAACACACCACCAAAGTGGTCTTTCTCAAGAACAACTCATAATCCTTACGGCGATCACAACCACGACCATCATTTGGTCCCAAATGCCTCGATGGCCTTTCTGCCATCCATCAACAATGCAAAGTTCATCACTTAGTGTGCAATTTTTATTAAACGTTGACTCATGGTGGGACCTACTACGAGGTGTCCGTAACCGTGGACTCGGCTATCGATAGATTACACACTCTACAGAGGTAGCACACTGTACCCACACCACGGAACCCATGGCCTCGCACTCCCATTCGGGTGGACCAACGACATTCCGACAAAACCCCTCCATTGCCACAACACTCTCCCGGCCACTCTGACCCAAATCCCCCAACGGGCTGGTCCTGGGTGGCCCCGTGTCTACCAATGACACCCCGACCATCGTCGTGGTCAAAACACTCCCACTCGGGGACACTCCCACTCGGGGACTCGGTACCATAATCTCATCAACGAGCACACAAGATTATGTCTGCTCATCGGGCCAGGGCAAGCACGGCATAACCTTCCCTAGATTGAGGCACCGACCAGATGCCGTGTCAATGGACCGAATCAAGGCCTTCCCATGAAGGAAAATGTGGTTGCACTGGAAAGAAACTCGATTCAGCGGCACCATGACCCAGTCAATGGTATATTCAAGTTGAGTTACATTCAGGTTTAACTAAAAAATTGACCGGTGTCACAGCATGCCATGAAATGCAAAATAACACATGCACCATATAATGATAAAAATGACCGATGTCATCCTTATACACACCAAGCACAACGTCAACAACTCAATTTACTCTACTTGCTCAAATGACTGACAACTTTACCAAAATAATTTGCCACAAGTTTTATTAACTTCTTACGCAAGAAAGTAACTCTGATAAATTTCTCATATGCTTGTCAAAAAGACTCCATTATCAACAACTCTTACTTTCTTTATCACTAAGTTGGGTTCAAACATTCTGTAAGACAAATAATATGATTAAACAAGTATTTAACAGAACATTTTCTAACAACTTTTTATCAATCTAAGAGGGCAAAAACATAGCTTTAAATAATTGCTAACATACATAACAAAATTATTTCTAACATCACCTCAAATAAATCTTAACTTGCTTTATCCACTAAACTAGTTTCAACCATTATGTAACGCAAGCATAAGAACTAACCGATATTTAACAGAATATAAATAACTCCATAATCATTTAAATGCATGGATTAATCCTTTCATTCAAGTAAGAAAATCACAAATATTGAAATGGGACCATGAAAATATGGCCGTGGCTTGGCTTAGTGCAGATGAGGTTCACAAGCCTCCTGGTGATCCTCAAGACAAGCTTCACCTTCTGAAAATGGTTTTAAACACAACAAGAAAAATATCAAGAACACTTCCGAAAATCACCAGAAATTCTAGACAGCTTAGAAAAATCTCATCTTTGGTGAGCTGCTAGATTTCTTATCAAAGAACACAATGCAAAAAGAATCAATTCATTTGGACTTATGGTTGAAGAGTTATGACTGTTTGAAGTGTTTTGTAAATTCAAATGAATTTTAAATAGACTGGGGGTGACGTCGAAGGCGTAAAGCCCAGGAGCGCCACCACTCGTATCGCTTTGCGCGCGTACTGTGTGGCTGACTATCGGGCCCCGCTAGTCAGGTGGGGAAATTGGGACAGGGAAACAGAGGGGGCCGCGGCTTCGCCGGAGCTCTCACCGGCGACGAGGGCTCCTTGGCCCAAACGAGAGGGAGGGATGGCAGGAGGGGGTTGGGGTGCACCTGCCCGTACCCGTAGCGTAGCTAGGGGCGGTCGGACGGTGTCGGAATCAACCTCGCAAGCGGAGGCAGAACATGGAGGTCGCCAGAGTTGAGGAAGACGGCGAGCAGAGGCCACTCCAGGGGCTCCAAGCGGGTGGGACGGCCTCACTGGAGAGAGGCGGAGACCCTGGAGGGGTCGCCCAGGCCTGGAAGGAGCTGGAGCTACCACGGTGACCAGAGGGGATCGCCGGTGAGCTCGAGCTCGAGGACGGCGGCCCGAGGCCTACCCGACCGGGCTCTGGCTTCCTACTCGATCATGAGGTGTGTGTGAGTGTTGGCTGGTGCTCGAGGAGGCTGGGGAGGGCTCTATATATAGGCGAGCGGCGAGGGTGCTTCAGGCTCCGCCGGTGGACACCTGTCCACGGCGCCCGGTGACGAGCGGCGTCAGTGAGAGGGGGAGAAGGCGATGGAGGTCACACGGCCACTGTGGGCGGGCGGAGACAAGCACAGGATCAAGATGGTGGCGACAAGCATAGTGTGCTCCGCACTGTTGGGCTGGCCGGACCTTGCCCGTGCTTGCTGCGGCGAGCTCCGGCGTCGGCGAGCGCCAGGGAGGAGTTAAGAGCATTGAGACGATGATGGTGGCGACGTTTGGCATGGTTGGGCAGGCGGGGAAGCGACCACGCGAGCAACAGAGGCTCGGGCGCGTCACAGAGCGCGTCGGCTGCTTGCCAGCATGCCTGGACGAACGCGGTCACCGCGTGAACTATGAGATCAGGTCGATCTAAGCAAAAACTCAATGTCTGGCATGTTGTTCGTGGAAGTTTTGAGTGTTACCCCGATTTGGTTTGGATCCATGTGCAGTAGAGAAGTTTTCACACACCAAGTAAGTTTCTGGTCTATAACTTTGTGATGTTACTGTGGTCAAATGGCTTGGAGTTTGAAGCTGTGCTTTGGAGGCTAGGGATAAGTTACTAAGCTAAAGAGGCACAAGAAATTTCAGGTCAAATGGAGCAAGTAAAATGGTAGTTGCTGTAGAAACCACCATTTCTGTCCAGAATAGAAAAGATTGTCTGTAGCAAAAATATTCCAAAAAGTGATGAAATATTTTTGCTCAGGAAGGTGCACTAGGGTTCACAGAATATTTGTGAATTATCGCAGATTTTTCTGAGCCATAAAAATTGGGGTTGCTTCGAAGCAAACAGATCCGGCTTAGGGTTTTAGAGAGAAAATGAATATTTTTCATTTAAGAAAAATATTCCAAAGATTATTTTTGGGGTGGGTCAGAAGTGAAATAATGATTTAGGAGGGAAGTGAAGCACTTGGGTGAAAGCCAAGGATGCCCAAGTGTTGAAGTCCATATGAAAAGATTCAGAAACTCCAAGTTTCAAAAAATCTCAAATAAAAATCAAGCAAATAAGAAGGGGCAAAACCTAGGCTATCACAAACCTCCCCCACTTAGAATGAATCTCGTCCTCGAGATTCGGTTGCGTGGGAAAACCACTCTGGATACTGATCCCTAAGGAATTCTTCCTGCTCCCAACTTGCTTCTGACTCTGTGTGATGCTCCCATTGGACCTTGTAAAATTTTCTGACTTTACTGCGAGTGACCCTTTCCATTTGATCCAAAATTTTGAACGGTCTTTCTTCATAAGTTAAATCTTTTGCCAAGTCTATCTCAGCCATTGCAGTTCTTTTCTCAGGTGAGGATATGCATCGACTCAGTTGCGAAACATGGAACACGTTGTGTATGTCTGCCAATTCCGGGGGTAGTTCCAGTTTATATGCAACTGTACCCACTCAAGACATAATCGGGAATGGACCAATGAATCTGGGTGCCAGCTTTCCACGAGTCTGAAATCTCTTGACTCCTTTCATAGGAGTGACTCAGAGGTATACGTGTTCTCCGGGTTCAAAACTGACCTGTCGATGTTTGGCATCATAATAACTCTTCTGTCGAGATTTGGCCAATTGCAGCCTGTCTTGGATTTCCCTAACTTGTTTCTCAGCTTCCAGCATGAGATCCATTCCGAAGATACGGCTATCTCCACTCTGAGACCAATTTAGAGGAGTGCGGCACTTACGACCTACAGAGCTTCATATGGTGACATCTTAAGGCTGGTCTGGAAACTGTTGTTATAAGAGAACTCGGCATACGACAAGCAGTCTTCCCATTTAGCACCTTTGGCTAGCACACAGGCTCACAACATATCCTCGAGTATTTGATTTACCCACTCTGTCTGTCCATCTGTCTGAGGGTGATAGGCAGTACTATATTTTAGTGCTGTCCCCAAGGCTCGATGGAGACGGGACCAAAAAGCGGAGGTAAACAAAGAACCTCGGTCGGAAGTGATAGTTCGGGGTACTCCATGCAGACTGACGATCCTGGATACATACAGTTGTGCAAGTTCATCTGCTCTGTATCTGGTGCTGATTGGAATGAAATGAGCAACCTTGGTCAGGGTGTCTATTATAACCCAGATTACATCCTTGCCTCGCTGAGTCCTAGGTAATCCTGTGATGAAATCCATGCAAACGTCATCCCATTTCCACTGTGAAACTGACAGCGGTTGGAGAATCCCGGCTGGCTTCTAATGATCTGCTTTCACCTTGTTGCATATGTCGCAGCAGGCTACAAAATAAGCGATGTCTTTCCTCATACCATCCCACCAGAATATTTGTCTAAGGTCCTCATACATTTTCGTACCTCCGGGTGAATGGAATATGCGGACTCGTGGGCTTCTGACAGGATTTTCTTCTTCAAATCCGGTTGATTTGGCACACAAATGCGTCCACGGAACCGGAGGGTACCGAATTCGTCCTTGGAAAAGTCAGAGGCCTGCTTTGCCATCTGGCCTTTGGCCCGTTTTTGTAGGTTGGTGTTAGCTGGCTGGGCCTTGCAGATCTCCATCTCAAGTGCGGGGGTAACTTCCAAAATATTGGCGAGGTCAGCCTCTATGATGACCAAGTTGAGCTGAGCGATCTCCTCTTGGAGTTTGGTGGGCAATGATTTTAACATGACATTTAAGCTGACGGGCTTTCGACTGAGCGCATCAGCAACGACGTTGGCCTTACCTGGATGGTAATTTATTCCAAGTTCATAATCCTTGAGCAACTCTAACCATGTTCGCTGACGGAGATTTAAATCTGGCTGAGTGAAAATGTACTTGAGGCTTTTGTGGTCGGTAAAAATTTGGCACCTTTTTCCAATGAGGTAGTGTCTCCAAATTTTTAATGCATGAACCACTGCAGCCAATTCCAAATCATGAGTAGGATAATTTCTCTCATGAGGTCGTAGCTGTCGCGATGCATATGCTACTACCTTGCTGTCTTGCATCAATACGCAACCAATACCTTGTCTGGAAGCATCGCAGTACACATCAAAACTGCGACAAATGTCTGGAAGAGTCAATACAGGTGCGGTTGTTAGTCGTATCTTCAGCTCATTAAAATTCTTCTCACGGTCCTCTGTCCACTTAAACTTTGTATCCCTTTTAAGCAGCTCTGTCATGGGTTTAGCAATTTTGGAAAACCCTTCAATAAAACGACGATAGTACCCAGCTAATCCAAGGAAACTCCAGATCTGTGTCACGGTCGTGGGTGGTACCCAATCGAGCACATCCTTTACTTTGCTCGGGTCCACGGCTATACCTTCGGCGGATAGTAAATGTCCGAGAAACCCAACTTTCTTGAGCCAAAATTCGCACTTACTGAACTTGGCGTATAGCTGATGGTCGCGGAGCCGTTGTAGTACTGCTCGGAGGTGATCCTTGTGTTCCTCTTCACCATTGGAGTAAATGAGGATGTCATCGATGAAGACTACCATGAATTTGTCGAGGAAGTCCATAAACACTTTGTTCATCATATGCATGAAGAAAGCAAGGGCATTGGTGAGACCAAAGGACATCACGGTATATTCGTAAAGACCGTACCGAGTAGTGAATGCGGTCTTAGGAATATCTTCCTTTTTAATCTTGAGCTGATGATATCCGGTTCGTAAATCGATTTTAGAGAATACCTTAGCCCCACTGAGCTGATCAAACAGATCATCAATCCTTGGCAGCGGGTATTTATTTTTGATGGTGACCTCATTCAGCTGGCGGTAATCTATGCACATACAGAGATTACCATCCTTTTTGCCCACGAAAATTGCAGGTGATCCCCACGGTGAAGAGCTGGGACGAATATAACCTTTCCAGAGTAATTTGTCAAGCTGTTTCTTTAGGTCCACTAATTCTGATGATGGCATCCGGTAATACTTCTTGTATAATGGTGCGATTCCGGGCACAAGATCTATGGAAAACTCCAGTTCCTGATCTGGTGGCATGCCTGGCAGTTCTTCTAGAAACACATCAGGGTACTCACTGACCACAGGAATAAATTCCAATTCAACAACAGCAGTGCACACTAATTCTGGCTTGGGTATATTCTTGCGAGCATAGAATTTTATGAGCTGCCCATCTAGACTGGTCAGATTGACTTCTGGGTTGCGCAGTTTATGCAAACTCGATATTTGGTCAACCAATTCATACCCAATATAATATCCAACTTTTCAGACTCAATGATTATCAGAGATGATGGAAAACAGACCCCGTTGATATTGATCTCCAGATCACGGCAGGCCAGATTGCTCTTTATTATAGATCCTGGGGTTTGTACCAGCATATGTTTGCCCAAAATTGTGCAAGGAAAATTGTTTTGGGCGGCAAAACTCCGAGAAATAAAAGAATGGGAAGCCCCAGAGTCAAATAAAATTATGGCAGGTATGTCATTAACAGAAAACATACCAATAACGACTTCTGGCTTCCCTTGGGCTTCATCGGCGGAGATATGATATACGCGCCCGGTGAAATTTTGCTGGTTGGACCATGACTCCAAAAAATTGACCTGCGGCCGGCTTAGGGCATTCGTCTTGTTGTTCTTGGGGCACTACTTTGCATAATGTCCATGCTGCCCACAAATGAAACAAGAATTATTGTGCTGGCGCTCCTCATGCATTGGATTGGTCACAATATTCTTGACATGGGTGGTGGTCTTGTTAATATTCTATTGCCAATTTGGCATGTATTCCACCTGAGTCTGCTGCCAGGTACGAGCCTTTTGCACAGGTGGCCCATCCTTCTCTGACTCAAACTTGCACTTGTTGTCGTTAGCAGGCCTATTATCGGATATCAGCTTGTGCTCCCGTTCAGCAATGAATGCCTTGTCCACCAGGGTTTGGAAATCCGTGAAATCAAACATACCGAGAGCACACCGAAGTTGCGGATTTAAGTCTCCAAGAAATCTGTCAATCTTCCTTTCTTTAGTGGCCACGTCATACAGAGAGTAACGAGCCAAATGATTGAATTTTTGCAGATATTCAGACACAGACTAATTTCCTTGGACGAGTGTGAGAAATTCACGCTGCTTGGTCTTCATAACTCCAGTAGGGATGTGGTATTTTCGGAACTTATCCTTAAATCTCTCCCTGGTGATTTCCTCATCACTCGGCCACATGGCCTTGGTATTTTCCCACCATATGGCAGCTGTGCCTTCAAGGTAATGAGTTACAAATGGAACTTTACCATTTCCTTCAGTACGGGAAATCTCAAGCTTTTTCTCCATTGTACGCAACCAATCGTCGGCATCCAACGGGTCAACAGCCCGACTAAAACTGGATGAACTGGTCCTTTGAAAATCTGACAGCTTTGAATGATGACCATTCCGATTTCCATTATGTCCAACCATAGCTTGAACACTTCTCAATATCTCAATCAGTTCATTGTTTCTTTTCTCTTCAAACATCCGCAGAATTTGCTCGGTGGAGGGAGGATCAGGCGATGGAGGTGGTGGTTGAACGTACGGCTCGGGAGACTGTCCTGCCTGTCGTGCGGAACGACGAACAAGAGTTCCCTCACGAACATTGCTACTGCTGCCTCCCCACGTCATCCTATTGTTAATTTTTCCCAAGGCAACACGATCGAGATGAAAAACACCCAAAAATAAAATTGGGGAAAAGCCAGCGACAAATCCTAGAAGAAAGCAGAAAAAGTGAAAAATACGGCGAATAAAGTCTCAACATAATTATACATAGACTCATACATGAAAAGTAAACAACATGACTAGTTCACTACTCTCGTACAGGCAACGAAACATCATGACTACATCCATACATCATCCAGACAACTGCGAATACTCGAAGATACTACTGCTCTGCTGGTGCTGCGGCGTCCTCCCCTGAAGTGGTCTCGGATCCCGAACTGACGTGGTTAACGAAAGCCTCCGGGTTAAAGGTAACACGACGGTGCTACCTCGAGGGCTCTCCCTCAGGGGCAGGGGTAGGATGAAGCATCAGGGCTACAGGGGTAGCGAGAAGTGAGACCCACTCAGCAGAAGTACTGAGAGGGTTCGTGGCCGAAACGCCTGTGCTACTCAGGGGAGTAACCGGCGAAATAGGGGAGCTAGAAATGACTGGGACATAAGGGGTAAATCCCAGGGAAGACAGAGTAATGGCGGATCTAGCAGTGACCAAAGCAGTGGCTAAAGCAGTACGAGTACGAGTCAGCTCTCGAGCCAGCTTGTGGATCATGAGATAGCTAGTAGTGATATAACGAGCAAGGTGGCTAGCAACGCTATCAGACTCCAGATCAATGAGAGGGAAACGGACACGACCGTTGTCGTGCATAGATGAGTAGTAGTAAAAACCTGGGTGGTTTTGCATTCGGACCTCATTTTAACGAAGCTCGACAAGGACCTCGAATGCAGCAAACTGGACAACCTGAGAAGCGGTGGAGGCATAACTGCTCCGAGAAGTGCGAGTGTAAGAGCTGGAATCGGAACTAGTGTGCAGAGTGACCACTGCGTGATACTCATATACTGAATCAGCTAGATGCTCCCGGTACACATGATAGACTGGGTCGTCTCTGAGAGGATATAGCCGACACCACATGTTGCGAAGGAGGTGCTGTGACGTGTACGGCATCAACTGCAACTGGCACGGATACGGCACCGGAGCCATATACACCCACAACCATTAGCAGGTTAGCATAAAAAAATAATATATAAACCGAATGCATGCAACTCAATAATCAGCACAAATTACTACCGGCACTCAACTAAAACTCGTATCTAGCGCGTCGTAGCCTAGCGTGGCCTATAGTCAGCACGGCTCTGATACCAAGCGTTGTGGCACCCCGGCTCAGAGCGACCGATTTACCATACATTGCCAGCCCAGAGACCATGTCTTCTGGCAACGCACAACATCTTGGTACAGAATAACAACCGCTTTATTGATGCTAGCGGAACAGAGTTACATTACAATAGCTGTCGAGGCCAAGCGGCACACTCGGTGCGGCTGAACAATATGTACATTATTTAGTGAACATAAATGGGCCTCGATCCGAACAACTACGTGGCAGCGGAATAACGTCGTGGCGGAAGCTCCATATCACAGGGACACCGATGTGGACACGATCTAGACTCGGACAGCGCTCTCCTCCAATGATACTTTCCTGAAATCTGGCATGACACGCCAGGTCAGTACATTGAATGTACTTGCAAGCTCACAACAGGCATCATCATAATGACAAACAATATCATGATATTTAACCAATTATTAAAAGTGCAACACTATATGCCAACATGCTGTGCTCATGCTCGAACGTCCCTCGGGACAGCTTACCAACCGTGATCATCTCTGGATCACAAACACACCACTAAAGTGGTCAGATCACAAACACACCACCAAAGTGGTCAGAACACACCACCAAAGTGGTCAAAACACACCACCAAAGTGGTCTTTCTCAATAACAACTCTTGATCCTTACGACGATCACAACCACGACCATCATTTGGTCCCAAATGCCTCGATGGCCTTTCTGCCATCCATCAACAATGCAAAGTTCATCACTTAGTGTGCAATTTTTATTAAAAGTTGACTCATGGTGGGACCTACTACGAGGTGTCCGTAACCGTGGACTTGGCTATCGATAGATTACACACTCTACAGAGGTAGCACACTGTACCCACACCATGGAACCCATGGCCTCACACTCCCATTCGGGTGGACCAACGACATTCCGACAAAACCCCTCCATTGCCACAGCACTCTCCCGGCCACTCCGACCCAAATCCCCCAACGGGCTGGTCCTGGGTGGCCCCATGTCTACCAAAGACACCCCGACCACCGTCGTGGTCAAAACACTCCCACTCGGGGACTCGATACCATAATCTCATCAATGAGCACACAAGATTATGTCTACTCACCGGGCCAGGGCAAGCACGACATAACCTTCCCTAGATGGAAGCACCGACCAGAGGCCGTGTCAATGGACCGAATCAAGGCCTTCCCACAAAGGCAAATGTGGTTGCACTGGAAAGAAACTCGATTCAGCGGCACCATAACCTAGTCAATGGTATATTCAAGTTGAGTTATATTCAGGTTTAACTAAAAAAATGACCGGTGTCATAGCATGCCATGAAATGCAAAATAACACATGCATCATATAATGATAAAAATGACCCATGTCATCCTTATACACACCAAGCACAACGTCAACAACTCAATTTACTCTACTTGCTCAAATGACTCACAACTTAACCAAAATAATTTGCCACAAGTTTTATTAACTTCTTACGCAAGAAAGTAACTCTAATAAATTTCTCATATGCTTGTCAAAAAGACTTCATTATCAACAACTCTTACTTTCTTTATATCTAAGTTGGGTTCAAACATTCTGTAAGACAAATAATATGATTAAACAAGTATTTAACAGAACATTTTCTAACAACTTTTTATCAATCTAAGAGGGAAAAAACATAACTTTAAATAATTGCTAACATACATAACAAAATTATTTCTAACATCACCTCAAATAAATCTTAACTTGCTTTATCCACTAAACTAGTTTCAACCATTATGTAACTCAAGCATAACAACTAACCAATATTTAACAGAATATAAATAACTCCATAATCATTTAAATGCATGGATTAATCCTTTCATTCAAGTAAGAAAATCAAAAATATTGAAATGGCACCATGAAAATGTTGTTGTGGCTTGCCTTAGTGCAGATGAGGTTCACAAGCCTCCTAGTGATCCTCAAGACAAACTTCACCTTCTGAAAATGGTTTTAAACACAACAAGAAAATATCAAGAACACTTCTAAAAATCACCAGAAATTCTAGACAGCTTAGAAAAATCTCATCTTTGGTGAGCTACTAGATTTCTTATCAAAGAACTCAATGCAAAAAGAATCAATTCATTTGGACTTATGGTTGAAAAGTTATGACTGTTTGAAGTATTCTGTAAATTCAAATGAATTTGAAATAGACTGGGGGGTGACGTCGAAGGCGTAAAGCCCAGGGGCGCCACCACTCGTACCGCTTCGCGCGTACTGAGTGGCTGACTAGCGGGCCCTGCTAGTCAGGTGGGGAAAGAGGGAGAGGGAAACAGAGGGGGCCGCGGCTTCGCCGGAGCTCTCGCCGGCGACGAGGGCTCCGTGGCCCAAACGAGAGGGAGGGATGGCAGGAGGGGGTTGAGGCGCACCTGCCTATACCCGTAGCATAGCTAGGGGCGGTCGGACGGCGTCCGAATCAACCTCGCAAGCGGAGGCAGAACGTGGAGGTCGCCGGAGTTGAGGAAGACGGCGAGCAGAGGCCACTCCAGGGGCTCCAAGCGGGCGAGACGGCCTCACCGGAGAGAGGCGGAGGCCCTGGAGGGGTCGCCCAGGCCTGGAAGGAGCTGGAGCTACCGCGGCGACCAGAGGGGGTCGCCGGTGAGCTCAAGCTCAGGGACGGTGGCCCGAGGCCTGCCCGGCCAGGCTCCGGCTTCCTACCCGATTGTGGGGTGTGTGTGAGTATTGGCTGGTGCTCGAGGAGGCTGGGGAGGGCTCTATATATAGGCGAGCGGCGAGGGTGCTTCGGGCTCCGCCGGTGGACTCCTGTCCACGATGCCCGGCGACGAGCGGCATCAGTGAGAGGGGGAGAAGGCGACGGAGGTCGCGCGGCCACTGTGGGCGGGCGGAGATGAGCACATGATAAAGAGGGTGGCGACGAGCACAGTGCGCTCCACACTATTGGGCTAGCCGGACCTTGCCCGTGCTTGCTGCGGCGAGCTCCAGCGTCGGCGAGCGCCAGGGAGGAGTTAAGAGCATTGAGACGATGATGGTGGCGAGGTTTGGCAAGGTTGGGCAGGCGGGGAAGCGAGCACGCGAGCAATAGAGGCTCGGGCGCGTCGCACAGCGCGTCGGTCGCATGCTAGCACGCCTGGACGAACGCAATCACCGCATGAACTATGACATCAGGTCGATCTAAGCAAAAACTCAATGTCTGGCATGTTGTTCGTGGAAGTTTTGAGTGTTACCACGATTTGGTTTGGATCCAGGTGTGGTAGAGAAGTTTTGACACACCAAGTAAATTTTTGGCCGGTAACTTTGTGATGTTACTGTGGTCAAATGGCTTGGAGTTTGAAGCTGTGCTTTGGAGGCTAGTGATAAGTTACTAAGGTAAAGATGCACAAGAAATTTCAGGTCAAATGGAGCAAGTAAAATGGTAATTGCTGTAGAAACCACCATTTCTGTCCAGAATAGAAAAGATTTTCTGTAGAAAAAATATTCCAAAAAGTGTTAAAATATTCTTGCTCAGGAAGGTGCACTAGGGTTCACAGAATATTTGTGAATTATCTCAGATTTTTCTGAGCCATAAAAATTGGGGTTGCTTTGAAGCAAACAGATCTGCCTTAGGGTTTTAGAGAGAAAATTAATATTTTTCTTTTAAGAAAAATATTCCAAATATTTTTTTTGGGTGGGTCAGAAGTGAAATAATGATTTAGGAGGGAAGTGAAGCACTTGGGTTAAAGCCAAGGATGCCCAAGTGTTGAAGTCCATATGAAAAGATTCAGAAACTCCAAGTTTCAGAAAATTTCAAACAAAAATCAAGCAAATAAGAAGGGGCAAAACCCAGGCTGTCATAGGACCGGACGGTTTCAGACCTTTCTTCTATAAAAAAAATTCTATCTCACTCTCAAACCTCATATCCTCAATATCTTCAACGACTTCCATCTTGGCCTCTGCGACGCCGAACGGATCAACTGAGCCCACATAGTTCTCCTACCCAAAAAGAATCGGTAGTCTCAACTGATGCTTTTAGACCAATCTTGCTACAAAATTGCCCCATCAAGGCCGTCGCAAAACTTATGACTAACCGTATTAAGCCGCTCATACCCCTACTTGTCCACGGGAACCAGACTGGCTTCATCTCTGGCAGAAACATAGCGGAAAACTTTGTCTTCGCTGCTGACCTCACAAATTCTTGCCACACTAGAAAACTACCCACTATGATCATCAAACTTGACTTCAAGAAAGCCTTCAACTCCATTTCTTGGACATATCTGGACAAAATATTAGCAATCAGAGGCTTCCCTGATAAATTCAGGTTTTGGGTACAAAACTCCTCACCACTAGAAAAACAGCGATACTTCTAAATGGCCTTCCAGGCAGCTGGATCACCTGCAAAAATGGCCTTTGTCAAGGCGACCCTATATCCCCCTATATCTTCATAATTGTCGCAGACCTCCCACAACAACTAATCTTGCAGAACAAAGAACCCACATCCCTTCACCATCCAATTCTCTCTCACCTCCCACCAAATAGTCCTTCAATATGCAGATGACAGACTAATCGTTGCCGCCGCCTCCGCTCCGGCCGCCTCCGCGCTCAAAAAAATCTTAGACGGTTTTGCTCTAGCCACCGATCTCTCTATCAATTTCTCCAAAACGACCCTTGCAACACTTCACACCGACCAACACACCTCAAATGCCATTGCGTCCATCCTTGTCTGCTCCACCGTCTCTTTCCCCCGAACATACCTCAGGCTGCCTATCTCCCCCACCCGATCACCAGCAAACGCCTTCCTCCCTGTCCTTGAAATATGCAAAAATTCCTATCAGGCTGGCGGGCGAAACTTCTCTCAAAAGGAGACAGGCTCATACTCATCTCTTCAGTCCTCGACTCTATCCTAACTTACTACATGTCCGCCTTCCTTATCCCCAAAAAAAATCCTAAAACAATTGATGCTATTCGCCGCGCTTTCTTCTGGACAGCAAAGGACACTTGCTCAGGTGCCCAGTGCTTAATCGCTTGGAAAAACGTTTGTAAACCAAAAAAGTTTGGTGGTTTAGGCTTAAAAAACCTGCATGTTCAAAATAAATGTTTACTCTTGAAATTTGCTGCCAATTCTCTACTACCTTCAGACACCCCTTGGCAAGATTGTCTTACCTTACAGCACCCCAATGCCTTTGTAGCTCCAGATTCCAACCAATCCTACCTTTGCAGAACAATCAACCTGCAAATGCCCACTCTCCATAAAATAACATTTGTCCTCACCAACAATGGAACCTCAACCAATTTTTGGCTTGATACTTGGCTAACGCAGCTACCGCTCGCTCACACCTTCCCGAACCTATTCTCCCACTCCCTTGTTCCACTAGTTAGGGTGGCAAATATCATGCGTTTCGGTTTAGACTATAACTTGAGAAATCGTTTAACCTTTGTGGCCACACAAGAATTGGTTTCACTTTTGTCTTTGCTGTAGGACTTCATGCCATCGCTAGAACAGGATGAACGCTATCTCCTGGGGGGGCAGACGCTTCTCCACCAAAGAAGCCTATGCTGTTCTTCTATGCGAGCCGGACAACGACTTAAATTCAACCCTCATTTGGTGCTCGCGTGTGCCAAACAAGATCAAGATTTCCGCATGGCTCCTCTTCCAGGACAGACTAAACATGCGTGCAAACCTCGTCCACAAGCATATCATCACAGACCCGGCATGCCCGCGATGCCGGGCTCTGACTGAAGACGCCAGTCACCTCTTCATCTCATGCCCATATGCGGCCCGCATGTGGCAGCCACTCAGCATCACCCCCACCTCCCCTGCCATCGGTGAACTTTGGGATGCCCAACTCCCACCGGCCACACAGGACCACGTCTGGCCCTTACTGCTTCTCACAATCATGTGGAAGATATGCGAGGCAAGAAATGATAAACTGTTCAGATCGCTTGATAGACGTTCTACCTATACATGTAAACTAATCCTTTCAGACCTTGACCTTTGGTCTCACCGGCTTCTCAAAACCGGTGACAGGGAGGCCGTCTCCTCGTGGCGGTCTTTCCTCTCTGCTCGATGTTCTTTGCCTATGTAACTATGTAACAAATCTTGCTGTGACTCTTTTGAGTAATATATTCAGGTGGGGGAGCTCCCCTTGGTGATTCTAAAAAATGATAATAACCAATTTATTATTGCCTTTAGGGCATATTTCCAACAGTTTTGACCTACGGGTGGGTCTCTCTCGTTAGTCTAGGCTGAGATAGAGGAGCTCCTCCTGACCTCCCCTCGCAGCCGCCTGCCTCCCGAGCATTGGGCCCTCGCGCCCGACCACTCTGCGTATGGCTAACGCCGGTGAGCCCTCTGCTTCTCCTTTCTCTCTCTTCTCTCTTCTCTCACCCAAACTATCCATCATATCTCTCTCAAGTATAGGTCACGCCATCGCCATGAGCTCACGTTCGTGCCATGATCACACTATAGCCGGACTCTGGCTCTAGACGGAACCATACCAGATGAGGCCACCACCCCTGAATCTGGCCGCCCCTTGCCTCCCCCGCCGCCTGCGTTGCCACGGTGCCGTTGCCGTTGCCCTGCTACTCCTGCACGAGGAAAGGGATGACGATGCCCAATGGATGGGCCATCGCTGCTACAAGCTCACCATTGTTCCATCTTGATACCCTCGCAGAAACTCCAGATCCGGCCGGAACCAGACCAGATGGGGACGCCACCCTTAGATTTGGCTGCCCCTCGCCTCCCCGTGCCACCCGCGTCACTACCCTTGCTACCTCCTGCACGAGGAGAGGGATGATGATGCCCGACGGCTGAGCCATCGCCACCCACTTGACAAGAGAGGCCCACCTGCAGGTCAAATGTGGCACCCCAGCTCAGAGCAACCGGTTTACCCTGCATTGCCAGCCCAGAGATCGAGTCTTCTGGCAATACACAACAACATGGTATAGAAACAACCGCTTTATTGATACTATCGGAATACATAGGTCTGATATTACATCGAGATACAAGGCCAAGCCGCACACACGGTGCTGCTGGACAATATGTACATTATTTAATGAACATGGCTGGGGCCTTGATCAGGCGAACTACGCGGCAGCGGAAGACGACAAAGTGGAAATCCATAGGACAGGGACACCGATGTGGACACGGCCTAGACACGAGGTGTGCTCCGATGCGAATCGACTTGCCTGAAAGCTAGCATAACACGCCAGGTCAGTACATTGAATGTACTTGCAAGCTCACAACAAACATAGGCACGATGACAGACAATATCATGATAATTAATCAGGTTAAATCAATGCAAGAAATACTACAGATGCAATGCAGCCAAACAGTGCATCGAGTCACACGGACTCGCTTACCAGGCGGTTACCTCGTAACCAAACGTTGACCACACCGGGGTCACAACTGAAATCAATTAGTCATAAACACGTCGAGTGTTAAAGTTTCACCACGAAACAATGCATCACAACAATCATTTAGTTTTGCAAGATTTATTATAAAAGTTGATCCATGGTGTGACTTACTCCCAAGTCTTGCCCATAACCGAGGGCGCGGCTATCGATAGATTAAATACACTGCAGAGGTAGCGCACTTTACCCACACTATGGAATACCTGGCCTCGTACTCCCATTCGGGTGGACCAAAATATTGCGATGAAACCCTCCCTTTGTCATGCACTCTCCCCGGCTACTCCGACCATCTCCCTCTCAGGGCTAGGTCTTGGGTGGCCCTGTGTCTACCAAAGACACCAACGACCACCGTTGTGGCAAAACGGTCCCAAACTGGGACAAGGTACCATAAAAACAAAAACGAGCACACAAGGTTATGTCTGCTTACCGGGCCAGGGTATGCACGCCCATAACCTTCCCTCGCGGGAGGCACTGGTGAGAGCCACAACAAAGGACTGAATCAAGACCTTCCCATTAGGTAAATGTGGTAACTAAAACAAGCATATCGTGCATAATAAGGTAACTAACAACTCACCAAATTTATTTATCAAATTTTAAATGCAAATAAGAACTCATATTCAAGTAGAAAATCATAGATATTGAAATAACACCATCCAAATGCTGGTGTGGCTTGCCTTAGTGTAGAGTAGGATCACACTCCTCTTGGGTTGCTTCAAGGCAAGCTTCTCCTTCTGAAAATAATTTAAATCCACAAAAATAAATGTCAAAACACATTCTAAAAATCACCAGAAATTCTAGACAGCAGAGAAAACCCACCCTTTGGTGTGCTGCTAGAGCTTTCTGTAACAAAGACAATGCAAAAAGAATCAATTCATTTGGACTTATGGTTTAGAAATGGTGTCTAGTCAAAGTTTAGTCAAATTTCTGAATTAAATTTGAATTAAACAGAAATCTGGGGGGGGTGACGTCGAAGGCGTAAAGCGGGAGTGCGCCTCCACTCCTACCGCTTCGGGTGCGAGTGGTGAGGCTGACACTGGGCCCCACCTGTCAGGAGAGAGAGGGGGATCGGGATCAGAGGGGGGGCGGCGCTTCGCCGGGGCTCACGTCGGCGACGAGGGGGTTTGGGGCTAGGCTAGAGGGATAGGATTGAAGCGGGGCTCGAGGCGCACCTGCCCGTACCCGTGGCTTGGCGAGAGGTGGACGGAGTGGCTCGCGCTCGAGCTCGCAAGCTTCGGTGGCGGACGGAGTTCACTGGTGAGGTTGAAGACGGCGGCTAGGGGCGGCTCCGAGGGTTTGGCGGTGTCCAGGCAGCACCAACGGACCACCAATGCTCCGCCCAAGCAGTTGCTTGAGCTCGAGAGGCACCAGAGAGGGCGGCTGGCCTGCGGGGATCGCCGGAGTCCTCGGGTCGGGGCGACCGCCAGAGGCCTGCCCGACCGAGTTGCGGTTGTTCTATGTGTTCGTGGGGTTTGTGGGGAGTGTGGCTTGGCTCGAAAACGAGGAGGGGCGCGCTATATATAGCCGGAGCAAGAGGGGGGACGTGTCGCCGCTGGAGCGCTCTGGACACGCGGCAAACGTCGACGAGAAGCTCCAACGCAAGGGGGCAAGGCTCAGCGTCAACGCAGGAACTTGCCCACGCTCGCGGACGAGCACAGGAGGCGGTTGGAGAAGAGGACAAGTGCACGCGCGCACTGTGGTGTTTTGGACGCGACGCGCCTGTGCTTGTTGCGGCGGCTCCAGCGTCGGCGAGCTCCAGGGAGCGGTCAAGGGTGATGGGTCGAGGCTTGTGGCACGGTGTGGCAGTCGGCGGCGAGCGCTGCAACGAGCACGCGTGAAACAGAGGGCGAGGCGACAGCTAGAGCACGTCGAGACGCTGCCAGGCGCCGTGTCCTCGCGTGGTCACCAAGCTGGCATGGTCAAAATGATGTCTAGGAGTGGCCAAACCTTGTCTACGCGCTCGACCGTGTAGTGTTACGTCTAGGAGAGGTGATGGCTCATACCCAGGCCGACCAGATTGGACTTTACTAAGCTAGCAAGTTTCTGACCAGAAACTTGGTCGGCAAGTTTGGCCACCCTGTAGAAGGCCATTAGGGCTGATCTCCTGGGGTTTAGGGTTTCTTAAGAGGGTGTTTAAGCTCAAGAAAGCTCAAGGCCAAAAGCTAAAGGAAACATGCACTTGTTGTACAAAGTGCATTTCTGGACCAGAAGTGAAAAGATTTTCTACAGCAAAAATATTACAAAAAGTGATGCAATATTTTTGCATGGGAAGGTGTGCCAGGGTTCTAAGAATATTCATGATTTTATCTCAGATTTTTCTGAGCAAGAAAAATTTAGGTTGCTTTGGAGCACAAGTTTCTGAAGTGAGTTTTAGAGGGGAAAATGAATATTTTTCTTTTAGGAAACATATTCATTTGATTATTTTGGGAATTTGTCAGAAGAATAAGGTAGATAGGACACTTGAGTGAAAGTCAAGGATATGTCCAAGTGACAAGTCCATTTGAAATGATTCAAAACCAAAATCAAATCAGGGCAAAAACCACGGTGAAAACCAAGTCCGGAAAAAGAGAGAAGGCAAGTCCGGACAAAGGGAGAAGGCAAAATCCAGGCTGTCACAAACCTCCCCCACTTAGGATGAATCTCGTCCTCAAGATTTGGTTGCTTGGGAAAACCATTCTGGGTATGCAGTCCTTAAAAATTCCTCTCTTTCCCAGGTTGCTTCTTCTTCGGTGTGATGCTCACACTAAACCTTGTAAAACCTTACCTCTTTGCTGCGAGTGACCCTTTCTGTCTGATCCAATATTCTGATTGGCTTCTCTTCATAAGTAAAATCCTTAGCCAATTCTATTTCGGCCATATCAGTCCTTTTCTCCGATGGCGAGATA
The DNA here is from genome assembly GCF_056163025.1 of Triticum urartu. NCBI lineage: Eukaryota > Viridiplantae > Streptophyta > Magnoliopsida > Poales > Poaceae > Triticum > Triticum urartu. The sequence goes on from NC_141879.1 coordinate 583,732,254, forward strand.
CATCTCCTTAGCTGTGAGAGGTGAAACACGTTGTGTACTTCTGACAATTCTGGTGGCAATTCCAGCTGGTATGCAACTGTTCCGACTCTGGCCATGACGGGGAATGGACTGATATATCTGGGTGCCAATTTTCCTTGGGTCTGAAACCTCTTGACTCCTTTCATAGGGGTGACTCGGAGATATACGTGTTCTCCGGGTTCGAAGCTGATCTGGCGATGTTTGGCATCATAGTAGCTCTTCTGTCGGGATTTGGCTAGTTGCAATTTGTATCGGATTTCCTTGACTTGCTTCTCCGCTTCGAGCATTAAATCTGTCCCGAAAATGTGACTGTCTCTGGTTTGAGACCAATTCAATGGGGTGCGGCATTTTCGGCCATATAGGGCTTCATAGGGTGACATCTTTAAGCTAGCCTGGAAACTGTTGTTGTAGGAAAACTTGGCGTAGGGCAGACAGTCTTCCCACTTGGTTCCTTGGGCCAATGTGCATGCACGGAGCATATCCTCGAGTATTTGATTTACTCGCTCAGTCTGTCCATCTGTTTGAGGATGATAGGCCGTGTTGTACTTCAGAGCGGTCCCCAAGGCTTGATGTAGCCGGGACCAAAATGTGGAGGTGAACAGAGATCCCCTGTCGGAGGTGATAGTCTTGGGTACTCCATGCAGACTGACGATTCTTGGTACATACAACTGTGCGAGTTGATTTGCACGGTATGTAGTCCGGATAGGCAGGAAGTGTGCCACCTTGGTTAAGGTGTCCACTATGACCCATATCGCGTCATTTCCTCGATGAGACCTTGGTAATCCGGTGATGAAATCCATGCAAATATCGTCCCATTTCCATTGGGATACCGGCAGAGGCTAGAGGAGACTGGCGGGTTTTTGATGTGCCGCCTTTACCTTATTGCATATGTCGCAACAGGCCACAAAGTATGCGATGTATTTCCTCATTCCATCCCACCAAAATACCTAACGAAGGTCCTCATACATTTTGGTACCACCGGGGTGAATTGAGTATGGTGCTTCATGCGCTTATGCCAATATTTTCTTCTTCAGACTTTCTTGGTTAGGTATGCAAAGTCTCCCTCGGAACCTTAGCGAGCCTTGCTGATCCATAGAGAAATCCGGTGCGTGCCCTTGGTGTATCTTTTGAACATATATTTGTAACACCTTATCATCCGCCTGAGCACTGCGGATTTCTTCTTTGAGAGTAGGGGCAACTTCCAATATATTGGTAAGGTGGGCGTCAGTAATCACCAAGTTTAGCTACATGATTTCTTCATAAAGCTCTGGAGGTAAGGGATCCATTAGGGCATTAAGGTTGGCTGGTTTGCAGCTGAGGGCATCAGCCAGCACATTAGCTTTGCCCGGGTGATAATTTATTCCGAGGTCGTAGTCCTTAACCAACTCGAGCCATCTTCGCTATCGAAGGTTCAAGCTGGGATGAGTGAATATATACTTGAGACTCTTATGGTCGGTGAATATCTAACACTTCTTCCTAATCAGATAATGTCTCCAGATTTTCAAAGCGTGCACCACCGCGGCCAATTCTAGATCATGAGTAGGATAGTTCCCTTCATGTTGTCGTAGTTGTCGAGGTGCATAGGCCACCACTTTGCCATCTTGCATGAGTACACACCCCAATCCTTTTCTGGGGGCGTCGTAGTGGACATCAAAACTGCGGTAGATGTCTGGAAGAGTTAATACGGGTGCCGATGTCAGCCTGGTTTTTAACTCATTGAAGCTCCGTTCGCAGTCCTCAGTCCATACGAACTTATTATCCTTCTTGAGAAGCTCAGTCATTGGCTTGGCGATCTTGGAGAAGCCTTCGATAAAACGGCGATAATATCCGGCTAGTCCAAGGAAACTCCGGAATTTTGAGACTGTGGTGGGTGCGGACCATTCAAGTATGTCCTTTACCTTGCTTGGGTCCATCGAGATTCCTTCTGCCAAGAGGATATGTCCGAGGAATCCCACTTGCTGGAGCCAAAACTCACATTTGCTGATTTTGGCATAAAATTGATGATCGCGAAGCCTTCGCAGAACTGCTCGAAGATGCTCCTTGTGTTCATCCTTGCTCTTGGAGTAAATGAGGATGTCATCAATGAACACCACCACAAATTTTTCCAAGAAGTCCATAAGCACCTTGTCCATCATATGCATAAAGAATGCAGGAGCGTTGATGAGGCCGAAGGACATAATGGTGTATTCATAAAGACCGTACCGAGTGGTGAACGCGGTCTTAGGAATATCTTCCTTCTTTATCTTGAGTTGATGATTTCTAGTCCTCAAATCAATTTTTGAGAATAGTTAGGCCCCACTGAGTTGATCAAACAGATCGCCAATCCTTGGTAGTGGATACTTGTTTTTAATGGTGACGTCATTCAGCTGTCGGTAGTCTACGCACATTCGTAGACTGCCATCCTTTTTGTCCATGAAGATTTATGGTGATCCCCATGGTGAAGAGCTTGGACGAAAATGTATCCTTTCTACAGCATCTCATCCAGTTGTTTATTCAATTCCACAAATTCCGAGGAAGGCATCCGATAATATTTCTTATGTATTGGAGTGGTTCCAGGCACTAGGTCAATAGTAACTCCAATTCTCGGTCTGGTGGCATGCCGGGAAATTCTTCAGGAAATACATCTGGATACTCACTGACCACTAGGATTAATTCCACCTCTTCTACCACGGCTGCGAAAACCATATCTTTCATGGGGATGCGCTTGCGGGCATAGAAACTTGTGGTGCGACCTTCCATATTTTCAGGGTAAATTCTCTGGTCGCACAGCTGATGCAGACTTGGTATTGGGTTAACCAATCCATCCCCAGAATAACATCCAATTTGTTGGAATCGATGATTATCAATGATGTTGGAAACTTGACGCCCTTGATATCAATCTCCAAATTTCGGCAGACGAGATTGCTTCTGAGTAGGGATCCCGAGGATTGTACCAGCATGTGCTTTCCCAAAATCGAGCAAAGAAAATTGTTTTGGGAAGCAAAACTCCACGAAATAAAAGAGTGGGAAGCCCCAGAGTCAAATAAGATTACGGCAGGTATGTCATTAGCAAGAAACATACCAATTATGACTTCCGGGTCCTCTTGGGCTTCGTCTATGGAGATGTGATGAATTTGCCCTTGGATCATATTTGGGGTGGAACACGGCTCCATGTAGTTGATTTGCGGCTGAAATGGAGCCACGTTTTTCGTGTTTGATACGTCTTCGTTGTGTCTATAATTTTTTATTGTTCCATGCCAATATTCTACAACTTTCATATACTTTTGGCAAATTTTATACTATTTTTGGGACTAACATATTGATCCAGTGCCTAGTGCCAGTTCCCGTTTGTTGCATGTTTTTTGTTTCGCAGAATATCCATATCAAATGGAGTCCAAACGGAATAAAAACTGACGGAGATTTTTTTGGAATATATATGATTTTTGGGAAGAAAAATCCCCGCGAGACGATGCTCGAGGGGCCCACGAGGTAGGGGGCACGCCCCAGGGGGCAGACATGCCCCTGACCCTCGTGGCCACCCCGTAAGGTGGTTGATGCCCTTCTTTCGCCGCAAGAAAGCTAATATCCGGATAGAGATCGTGTTAAAATTTCAGCCCAATCGGAGGTACGGATCTCCGAGAATATAAGAAACGGTGAAAGGGAAGAATCCGAGAACGCAGAAACAGAGAGAGACAGAGAGACAGATCCAATCTCGGAGGGGCTATCGCCCCTCCCACGCCATGGAGGCCAAGGACCAGAGGGGAAACCCTTCTCCCATCTAGGGAGGAGGTCAAGGAAGAAAAAGACGAAGGGCCCCCCTCTCCCCTTCTCTTCTGGTGGCGCCGGAACGCTGCAGTGGCCATCTTCATCACCGCAATGTTCACCAACAACTTCACCGCCATCATCACCAACTCTTCCCCCCTCTATGCAGCGGTGTAACCTCTCTCTTACCTGCTGTAATCCCTACTTAAACATGGTGCTCAACGCTATATATTATTTCCCAATGATGTATGGCTATCCTATGATGTTTGAGTAGATCTGTGTTGTCCTATGGGCAATTTGATGATCAAGATTGGTTTGAGTTGCATGTTTTATTATTGGTGCTGTCCTATGGTGCTCTCCGTGTCGCGCAAGCGTGAGGGATTCCCGCTGTAGGGTGTTGCAATACGTTCATGATTCACTTATAGTGGGTTGCGTGAGTGACTGAAACACAAACCTGAGTAAGAGGGTTGTTGCGTATGGGATAAAGAGGACTTGATACTTTAATGCTATGGTTGGTTTTTACCTTAATGATCTTTAGTAGTTGCGGATGCTTGCTAGAGTTCCAATCATAAGTGCATATGATCCAAGTACAGAAAGTATGTTAGCTTATGCCTCTCCCTCATATAAAATTGCAATAATGATTACCGCTCTAGTTATCGATTGCCTAGGGACAAATAACTTTCTTGTAACAAAAAGCTCTCTACTAAAACTAACTTAGTTGTGTCTTCATCTAAATAGCCCCTACTTTTTATTTACATGCTCTTTATTATCTTGCAAACCTATCCAACAACACCTACAAAGTACTTCTAGTTTCATACTTGTTCTAGGTAAAGCGAACGTCAAGCGTGCGTAGAGTTGTATCGGTGGTCGATAGAACTTGAGGGAATATTTGTTCTGCCTTTAGCTCCTCGTTGGGTTCGACACTCTTACTTATCGAAAATTGTTGCGATCCCCTATACTTGTGGGTTATCAAGACCTTTTTCTGGCGCCGTTGCCGGGGAGCAATAGCGTGGGGTGAATATTCTCGTGTGTGCTTGTTTGCTTTATCACTAAGTAATTTTTATTTGCTGTTCTTAGTTGTTCTTTATCTTTAGTTATGGATATGGAACACGAAATACCAAAAAAATTAGGTGTACTTTCTGCTCATGGAGATGGGGAACCTCCTAAAACCCTCGATGCTGGTTATGTGAAAGATATTATGTACTACTTTAATAATCCTGAGAAAACTCCATTCAATTATGTAATGGGAGTAACTTTGGATCAACATGAATACTTTGGGGATTACCGCTTGACACAAAAAGGGAAACTATTATCGGATCAAATTCATATATTGAAGTGGTATGCTAGGCAACTATGCTTGAGATATGATTATACTTGTTGCTCTAGGATGAAGGCTCCACACCTTCCCTTTTTATGCGAATTTAATGATAATTAAACCTTAGATTCTTATGCTAATGGTATATATGATTACTATGATGTGGAACAAATAGAAGAATTTGTTGCTTTTATGGGTGCTTATGAAATTGAATCTATGTTTAAAGAGTTTGAAGATTTTGATGATTCGGTTTATAGACCTGAAAATTTAGCTATCCTTAAATATTGCTATGAGAATTATGAATACAATTCTGATATTAATGCACTTATTGATAAAGTCTCTGCTGTCCAAGAAGAGACTAATATTTTGCAAGAATCTATGGAAGAAGGAGTTGATGAAACTGTGAGCTCATTGGATGAAAAAGATGAGGAGGAGAGCGAAGAACAAAAGGAGGAAGAGCGGATTGATCACCCGTGCCCACCTTCTAATGAGAGTAACTCTTCAACTCATACATTGTTTAATTTCCCTTCATGCTTACCGAAGGATGAATGCTATGATAATTGCTATGATCCCGTTGATTCTTTTGAAATATCCCTTTTTGATGATGCTTGTTATTCTTGTGGCCAAGATGCCAATATGAATTATGCTTATGAAGATGAACTTGCTATAGTTCCTTACGTTAAACTTGAAATTGTTGATATTGCACCCACACATGATAGTCCTATTATCTTTTTGAATTCTCCCAACTACACTATATCGGAGAAGTTTACCCTTATTAAGGATTATATTGATGGGTTGCCTTATACCGTTGCGCATGATGATTTTGATGAATATAATATGCATGTGCTTGCTGCTCCTACTTGCAATTATTATGAGAGAGGAACTATATCTCCACCTCTCTATGTTTCCAATATGATAAAATTGCAAGAAACTGATTATACTATGCATTGGCCTTTACTATGTGTGCATGAATTGTTCTTTTATGACATGCCGATGCATATGAAGAGAGTTAGACTTCGTTGCTACATGATATATGTTACTTTGTGCTCACTACTAAATTACAAATCATTGTTAATTAAAATTGGCTTTGATATACCTTGGGATCCGGGTGGATCCATTACTTGAGCACTATATGCCTAGCTTAATGGCTTTAAAGAAAGCGCTGTCAGTGAGACAACCCGGAAGTTTTAGAGAGTCATTTATTTCTGTTGAGTTCTTTCATATAGTTTAAAAACAACAAAAATAAAGAGGGGAACCCAAAACTTTTTCAAAAAGGAAAGTGAAAGTGAGAGAGACAAGCATTGTTGAAGTGGGAGAGCTCCTTGAACTTTGTTCATGCTCACGGCAACTTTGTGAATCTTGATTACAGAAACTTTTCAATAAAAATAATTATCCCCTTGTAAAATTCCATTGTATTATAAAAATAATGTGCCAATGTTTGCCTTTAGGATGTTTACATTTTCTTGATGGTTTGTACGGTGCAGGACAGAAACTTTGGCTGTAGTGCGCGACTTTACATTTTTAGCTGGAACGTCAAACGGTTCTGATTCTTTTTGCAATGTATTCCTATACAAATTGTTTATTTTTCCTAATTTTGGTAAAATTTTACAAGTATCAGAAGTATGGTGAATGTTCAGATTGTTACAGACTGTTGTGTTTTAGACAGATTCTGTTTTTGATGCATAGTTTGCTTGTTTTTGATGAAACTATCGATTAATATCAGTGGATTAAACCATGAAGAAGTTATATTACAGTAGCTATAATGCAAAAACAAAATATGAATTGGTTTGCAACAGTACTTAGAGTAGTGATTTGCTTTATTATACTAACGGATCTTACCGAGTTTTCTGTTGAAGTTTTGTGTGGATGAAGTGTTCGATGATCGAGCAGGTCTCGATGTGAGAAGAAGGAAGAGAGGCAAAAGCTCAAGCTTGGGGATGACCGAGGTACCCCAAGTAAATATTCAAGGAGACTCAAGCGTCTAAGCTTGGGGATGCCCCGGAAGGCATCCCCTCTTTCTTCCACAAGTATCGGTATGTTTCCGGATTCGTTTCGTTCATGCGATATGTGCAATCTTGGAGCGTATTATGCATTTAGTTTTCATTTTTCTTTTATGCACCATGCTGGTATGAGATAGTCCTTGGTTGATTTATAGAATTCTCTATGCACTTCACTTATATCTTTTGAGTATGGCTTTATAGAATGCTTCATGTGCTTCACTTATATCATTTGAATCTTGGATTGCCTGTTTCTCTTTACATAGAAAACCGCCATTTGTAGAATGATCTTTTGCTTCACTTATATTTGTTAGAGAACGGGCATATCTTTTGTAGGAAGAATTAAACTCTCTTGCTTCACTTATATCTATTTAGAGAGATGACAGGAATTGGTCATTCACATGGTTAGTCATAAAATCCTACATAAAACTTATAGATCACTGAATATGATATGTTTGATTCCTTGCAATAGTTTTGCGATATAAAGATGGTGATATTAGAGTCATGCTAGTGGGTAGTTGTGGATTAGTAGAAATACTTGTGTTGAGGTTTGTGATTCCCGTAGCATGCACGTATGGTGAACCGTTATGTAACGAAGTCGGAGCATGAGGTATTTATTGATTGTCTTCCTTATGAGTGGCGGTCGGGGACGAGCGATGGTCTTTTCCTACCAATCTATCCCCCTAGGAGCATGTGTGTAGTACTTTGTTTCGATAGCTAACAGACTTTTGCAATAAGTATGTGAGTTCTTTATGACTAATGTTGAGTCCATGGATTATACACACTCTCACCCTTCCATCATTGCTAGCCTCTCTAGTACCGCACAACTTTCGCCGGTACCATAAACCCACCATATACCTTCCTCAAAACAGCCACCATACCTACCTATCATGGCATTTCCATAGCCATTCCGAGATATATTGCCATGCCACTTCCATCATCATCATATACATGACTTGAGCATTCATTGTCATATTGCTTTGCATGATCGTAAGATAGCTAGCATGATGTTTTCATGGCTTGTCCGTTTTTTGATGTCATTGCTACGCTAGATCGTTGCACATCCCGGTACACCGCCGAAGGCATTCATATAGAGTCATATCTTTGTTCTAGATATTGAGTTGTAATATTGAGTTGTAAGTAAATAGAAGTGTGATGATCATCATTATTATAGCATTGCCCCAGTGAGGAAAGGATGATGGAGACTATGATTCCCCCACAAGTCGGGATGAGACTCCGGACGAAAAAAATTAAATAAAAAGAGAGAAAGGCCAAAAAAAGAGAAGGCCCAAAAAAAGGGAAAAAAAGAAAAGAAAAAAACAAAAAAATGAGAGAAAAAGAGAGAAGGGGCAATGTTACTATCCTTTTACCACACTTGTGCTGCAGAGTAGCACCATGTTCTTCATATAGAGAGTCTCCTGAGTTATTAATTTCATATACTAGTGGGAATTTTCATTATAGAACTTGGCTTGTATATTCCGATGATGGGCTTCCTCAAACGCCTGAGGTCTTCATGAGCAAGCAAGTTGGGTGCACACCCACTTAGTTTTCAGTCTGAGCTTTCATACACTTATAGCTCTTAGTGCATCAGTTGCATGGTAATCCCTACTCACTCACATTGATATCATTGATAGGCATCTCCATAGCCCGTTGATACGCCTAGTTGATGTGAGACTATCTTCTCCTTTTTTGTCTTATCCACAACCACCATTCTATTCAATATTAAAAAAACCACCATTCTATTCCACCTATAGTGCTATGTCCATGTCTCACTCTCATGTATTGCGTGAAAGTTGAAAAGGTTTGAGAACGTCAAAAGTATGAAACAACTGCTTGGCTTGTCATCGGGGTTGTGCATGATGTGAATATTTTGTGTGGTGAAGATGGAGCATAGCCAGACTATATGATTTTGTAGGGATAGCTTTCTTTGGCCATGTTATTTTGAAAAGACATGATTGCTTTATTAGTAGGCTTGAAGTATTATTGTTTTTATGTCAAATGATAGACTATTGTTTTGAATCACTCGTATCTTAATATACATGCCATGATTAGATATGTGATTAAGATTATGCTAGGTAGCATTCCACATCAAAAATTATCTTTTTTATCATTTACCTACTCGAGGACGAGCATGAATTAAGCTTGGGGATGCTGATACGTCTCCGTCGTATCTATAATTTTTGATTGTTCCATGCCAATATTCTACAACTTTCATATACTTTTGGCAACTTTTATACTATTTTTGGGACTAACATATTGATCCAGTGCCCAGTGCCAGTTCCTGTTTGTTACATGTTTTTTGTTTCATAGAATATCCATATCAAATGGAGTCCAAACGGAATAAAAACTAACGGAGTTTTTTTGCAATATATATGATTTTTGGGAAGAAAAATCCATGTGAGACGATGCTCTAGGGGCCCACGAGGCAGGGGGGCGCGCCCCTGACCCTCGTGTCCACCCCGTAAGGTGGTTGATGCCCTTCTTTCGCCGTAAGAAAGCTAATATCCGGATAGATATCATGTTAAAATTTCAGCCCAATCGGAGTTACGAATCTCCGGGAATATAAGAAATGGTGAGAGGGAAGAATCTGAGAACGCAGAAACAGAGAGAGACAGAGAGACAGATCCAATCTCGGAGGGGCTCTCGCCCCTCCCACGCCATGGAGGCCAAGGACCAGAGGGGAAACCCTTCTCCCATCTAGGGAGGAGGTCAAGGAAGAAGAAGACGAAGGCCCCCCCTCTCCCCTTCTCTTCTGGTGGCGCCAGAACGCTGTCGTGGCCATCATCATCACCGCAATCTTCACCAACAACTTCACCGCCATCATCACCAACTCTTCCCCCTCTATGCAGCGGTGTAACCTCTCTCTTACCTGCTGTAATCACTACTTAAACATGGTGATCAATGCTATATATTATTTCCCAATGATGTATGGCTATCCTATGATGTTTGAGTAGATCTGTTTTGTCCTATGGGCTATTTGATGATCAAGATTGGTTCCAGTTGCATGTTTTATTATTGGTGCTGTCCTATGGTGTTCTCCGTGTCGCGCAAGCGTGAGGGATTCCCGCTATAGGGTGTTGCAATACGTTCAAGATTCGCTTATAGTGGGTTGCGTGAGTGACTGAAACACAAACCCGAGTAAGGGGGTTGCTGTGTATGGGATAAAGAGGACTTGATACTTTAATGCTATGGTTGGGTTTTACCTTAATGATCTTTAGTTGTTGCGGATGCTTGCTAGAGTTCCAATCATAAGTGCATATGATCCAAGTAGAGAAAGAATGTTAGCTTATGCCTCTCCGTCATATAAAATTGCAATAATGATTACCGGTCTAGTTACCGATTGCCTAGGGACAAATAACTTTCTCGTAACAAAAAGCTCTCTACTAAAACTAACTTAGTTGTGTCTTCGTCTAAACAGCCCCTACTTTTTATTTACATGCTCTTTATTATCTTGCAAACCTATCCAAAAACACCTACAAAGTACTTCTAGTTTCATACTTGTTCTAGGTAAAGCGAACGTCAAGCGTGCGTAGAGTTGTATCGGTGGTCGATAGAACTTGAGGGAATATCTGTTCTGCCTTTAGCTCCTCGTTGGGTTCGACACTCTTACTTATTGAAAACTGTTGCGATCCCCTATACTTGTGGGTTATATGTGTTCTTGGGGCACTGTTGGGCGTAGTGTCCGGTTTGGCCACAGCTGAAGCACGAATTGTTGCGCTGACAATCGTCACGCACCGCACTGGCCACGACATTCTTGACTTGTGTAGTAGTCTTGTTGACATTCTGCTGTCAATTGGGTTTGTACTCCACCTGAGTCTGCTGCCAAGTACGAGCCTTTTGCACTGGTTGCATATCCTTCTTTGGCTCGAATTTGCGCTTGTGGTCATTAGCAGCTGGCTTGTTGTCGTGTAGGAGCTTGTGTTCCCTTTTTGTGATGAGAGCCTTGTTCACCAGAGTCAAGAAGTATGGGAAAACAAAAATGCTGAGAGTGTACCTGAGATGCTGATTCGGGCCTCCAAAAAAATGATCAATCTTCCTCTCTTCTGTGGCCACATCGTGGAGAGAATAGCGGGCCAGATGGTTGAATTTATTCAGGTACTCATTGACGGTCATGCTGCCTTGAGTGAGAGCGAGAAATTCGCGTTGCTTGATCTTCATGACTCCGGTGGGAATTGTTGGGGAACGTAGCAGAAATTCAAAATTTTCCTACGTGTCACCAAGATCTATCTATGGAGAAACCAGCAACGAGGGGAAGGAGAGTGCATCTACATACCCTTGTAGATCTCTAAGCGGAAGCGTTCAAGTGAACGGGGTTGATGGAGTCGTACTCGTCGTGATCCAAATCACCGATGATCAAGTGCCGAACGCACGGCACCTCCACGTTCAACACACGTACAGCCCGGTGACGTCTCCCATGCCTTGATCCAGCAAGGAGAGAGGGAGAGGTTGAGGAAGACTCCATCCAGCAGCAGCACAACGGCGTGGTGGTGGTGGTGGAGGAGCGTGGCAATCCTGCAGGGCTTCGCCAAGCACCACAGAAGAGGAGGGAGAGAGAGATGCAGGGCTGCACCAACGAGAGATCGAATCGCGTGTGTTATGGGCAGCCCTAGGCCTCATATATATAGGGAAGGGGAGGGGCTGCGCCCCCTCTAAGGTTCCCACCCCTAGGGGGCGCGGCAGCCCTAGATGGGGATCAAGGGTGGCGGCCAAGAGGGGGAGAGGAGAGGGAGGCGCACCAATATGGGCCCTAAGGCCCATATCCCCTAGGGTTTGCCCCCTTTCCACCTCTTAGGCGCATGGGCCTTAGTGGGGCTGGTGCCCTTGGCCCATGTAGGCCAAGGAACACTCCCTACAGCCCATGTGGCCCCCCGGGGCAGGTGGCCCCACTTGGTGGACCCCCGGGACCCTCCCGGTGGTCCCGGTACATTACCGATAAACCCCGAAACTCTTCCGGTGACCAAAACAGGACTTCCCATATATAAATATTTACCTCCGGACCATTCCGGAACTCCTCGTGACGTCCGGGATCTCATCCGGGACTCCGAACAACATTCGGTAACCACATAAAAACTTCCTTTACAACCCTAGAGTCATCGAACCTTAAGTGTGTAGACCCTACGGGTTCGGGAGACATGCAGACATGACCAAGACGTTCTCCGGTCAATAACCAACAGCGGGATCTGGATACCCATGTTGGCTCCCACATGTTCCATGATGATCTCATCGGATGAACCACGATGTCAAGGACTTAATCAATCCCGTATACAATTCCCTTTGTCTAGCGGTACGATACTTGCCCGAGATTCGATCGTCGGTATCCCGATACCTTGTTCAATCTCGTTACCGGCAAGTCTCTTTACTCGTTCCGTAACACATCATCCCGTGATCAACTCCTTGATCACATTGTGCACATTATGATGATGTCCTACCGAGTGGGCCCAGAGATACCTCTCCGTTTACACGGAGTGACAAATCCCAGTCTTGATTCGTGCCAACCCAATAGACACTTTCGGAGATACCTGTAGTGCACCTTTATAGCCACCCAGTTACGTTGTGACGTTTGATACACCCAAAGCACTCCTACGGTATCCGGGAGTTGCACAATCTCATGGTCTAAGGAAATGATACTTGACATTAGAAAAGCTTTAGCATACGAACTACATGATCTTGTGCTAGGCTTAGGATTGGGTCTTGTCCATCACATCATTCTCCTAATGATGTGATCCCGTTATCAACGACATCCAACGTCCATGGTTAGGAAACCATAACCATCTATTGATCAACGAGCTAGTCAACTAGAGGCTCACCAGGGACATGGTGTTGTCTATGTATCCACACATGTATCTGAGTTTCCTATTAATACAATTATAGCATGGATAATAAACGATTATCATGAACAAGGAAATATAATAATAACCAATTTATTATTGCCTCTAGGGCATATTTCCAACAGGAATATGATACTTGCAGAAATGATCCTTGAATTTTCTCCAAGTAATTTCCTCGTCTGCAGGCCATATTGTTTTGGCATTATCCCACCATATAGCAGCAGCTCCTTCGAGATAATGCGTTGCGAAGGGAACCTTGTATCCTTCAGTGTGAGCAATCTCCAATTTCCTCTCAATAGTCCTTGTATCAGTAGCGTGGCTGAAACTGGGAGGCTTGGTTCGCTAAAAATCTGACAGCTTGGAATGACGGCCATTCTGGTTTCCATTCTGCCCAACCATAACTTGTACACTTTTCAATATTTCCAGCAGATCGTTGCTCCTTCTTTCTTCAAACATTCACAGGATTTGCTCGGTGGAAGGCGGTTGTGGCGGTGGAGGCGGAGATGGCTGGCATGGCTTAGGGGAATGTCCTGCCTGTCTTCGGAGCGACGGACAGGGACATCCTCACCAGTTTGTCTACTGCTGCCTCCACGCGTCATCCTATTTTTCGTTTTCCCAATACGTAGCAACCATGATGAGAAAATTCCAAAATGGGGAAAAAGCCAATGACAAATCCTGGAATAAAACAGCAAATGAAAACAAAGTCGAATAAAAGAGTCGACATAATTATACAAAGCCCCAACATGAAAGTAAACATCACAATAGGTCTACTACCCTCGTACATGAAACTACGCATCATGACAAGTGCGATTATAGCCATACATCATGCTCATGACTACAGCGACACACTAACGGTCTACTGCTCGGATGGTGCTGCTGTAGGCTCGTCTCCTGAGCCGGACCCAGATCCTGAACTGATTGTAGAGATCTCCGGGGAAAGAGAGGTGCGTTGGCGCTGCCTCGAGGGCTCTCCCTCAGGGGCATGCGGGGGATGGGATCTAAGCATAGGAGCGGCAGGAGTAGCGACAAGAGAAGACCATGCAGCAGGAGCGCTGCAAGGGTTCATTGTCAGAGGGTTAACGGTACCCTGCGAGGTCGTCGGAGGAACTGGAGCAGAAGTATAGATGAGAGCGGGCAGAGGGTTCCTCATATGAGCAGCCGCGAGAGCTGCACGAGCGCGTGTAAGCTTCCGAGGTAACTTGTAGTTAAGGAGATAACTAGCAGTGATGTAGCGAGAAAGGTGGCTAGTGGGACGATCGCACACCGGGTTAATCAAAGGAAAACGGTTAATCCCATTCTTGTGCAAAGATGGGTAGTAGAAAAGACCAGGGTGGGTGTGCATGCGAACCTCGTTGTAGCGCAAGTCTACAAGAGCCTCGATAGCAGCAAACTGAACCGCCTGAGATGGCGTAGAAGCAAGACCACCCTTAGTCAGGTGAGTGTAAGCGCCGGATGGGGTACTGTGGTGTAGAGTGACCTCAGCATAATACTCATACAATGCACCGACCAGATGCTCACGATACACCAGATACTCCGGATCGGCGCCCTCTGGATAGAGTCGTCGCCACACGTTCTAAAGCAGGTGCAGCGATGTGTACGGAGCTGGCTCAGGATGGTACACGAACGGTACTGGTGCCATCTACAGTCACAAACCATACGGTTAGTAATAACAACAAGTAAACATGCATGCAATGCACAACCAATTTCTATGACCACCGGCACTCAAACGAAGCTATCTACCGCTTTGCTAACGCACTACCGGTCTAGCGTGTCCTACAATCAGCGCGGCTCAGAGCAACCGGTTTACCCTGCATTGCTAGCCCAGAGATCGAGTCTTCTGGCAATACACAACAACATGGTACAGAAACAACCGCTTTATTGATACTAGCGGAATAGATAGGTCTGATATTACATTGAGATACGAGGCCAAGCGGCACACATGGTGCTGCTGGACAGTATGCACATTGTTTAATGAACATGGCTGGGGCCTCGATCACGCGAACTACGCGGCAGTGCAAGACGACGAAGTGGAACTCCATAGCACAGGGACACCGATGTGGACACGACCTAGACACGAGGTGCGCTCCGATGCGAATCGACTTGCCTGAAAGCTGGCATAACACGCCAGGTCAGTACATTGAATGTACTTGCAAGCTCACAACTAACATAGGCATGATGACAGACAATATCATGATAATTAATCAGGTTAAATCAATGCAAGAAATACCACAGATGCAATGCAGCCAAACAGTGCACCGAGTCACACGGACTCGCTTACCAGACGGTTACCTCATAACCAAACGGTGACCACACTGGGGTCACACCTGAAATCAATTACTCATAAACACCTCGACTGTTCAAGGTTCACCACGAAACAATGCATCACAACAATCATTTAGTTTGCAAGATTTATTATAAAAGTTGATCCATGGTGTGACTTACTCCCGAGTCTTGCCCATAACCGAGGGGGCGGCTATCGATAGATTAAATACACTCTGCAGAGGTAGCGCACTTTACCCACAGTACGGAATACCTGGCCTCATAGTCCCATTCGGGTGGACCAAAATATTCCGACGAAACCCTCACTTTGTCATGCACTCTCCCCGGCCACTCCGACCATCTCCCTCTCAGGGCTAGGTCTTGGGTGGCCCCGTGTCTACCAAAGACACCAACGGCCACCATTGTGTCAAAACGGGCCCAAACGGGGACAAGGTACCATAAAAACAAAAACGAGCACACAAGGTTATGTCTGCTTACCGGGCCAGGGTATGCACGCCCATAACCTTCCCTCGCGGGAGGCACCGGTGAGAGCCACGGCAAAGGACCGAATCAAAACCTTCCCATTAGGTAAATGTGGTCGCACTGAACTAGAAACCCAATTCAGTGGCACCATGATGTGATCAACATCATATTCAAGTTGAACTTAATCAAGTTTAACGTTGATAAAAACTTTTTATCAATAACATGATATAAAAAAATATTCATGCAACTACTCGTCATGCAAAGCAAACAACTAATATTCATGGATCAAACTTAACCACATAACTATCTTGCAACACTAAAGATCAAAACTCTCTGGTTATAACTCATTTTTATCCTCAAGCAATATTTTTATTAGTTCTTTATTTAAATGAAAATATCACTTAGTAAAAACTACTACCATTAATTTCCATAGCAATATGACTAATGCAAAACCTTACTCTACTTAGCCAAACAAGTTCATGCATTCAACCAAGAACTAAAACAAGCATATCATGCATAATAAGGTAACTAACAACTCACCAAATTTATTTATCAAATTTTAAATGCAAATAAGAACTCATATTCAAGTAGAAAATCATAGATATTGAAATAACACCATCCAAATGCTGGTGTGGCTTGCCTTAGTGTAGAGGAGGATCACACTCCTCTTGGGTTGCTTCAAGGTGTGACGCCCGGATAATTAAGCTACAGTAATCCTCAACTAATGATGCCATGTCACCATAATTACTGTTACTAATCCTTGCTTGATCCAAATTTTAGTTCAAACTCAAATTCAAAACCGAGTTTAAAGTCAAAATTCAAATTTTGTCAAACATGAAAACTAAAATGTTTGAATAATCCTACAAATTCCCCTGATCATTGTCATGTTGAAACCAACTTCAGCTGACTTACTAATAAATTCATAGGAAATTTATAAAGTGGTCCAACATCATATTAAATGACCCTTTTCAATTATTAAAATATTTAAACTTTTTCGAATGTTGTGAAACTTTTTGTGCAACACCGCAATATTGAGCTTGATTTATGTGAAAAGTTTCACATCTAACAAAAACCTTTTAGTAGTTTTTTAATAGAAAGCAGAGGAGTTTAAAAGAAAGAGAAAAGGGGCCATAACCCCCTGCACCTGGGCATCAGCCAACCGGCCCACCCAGCTGGCCGGCCCAACTGCCACCTACCTAACCCCCCACTCCCCGCTGACCTAGCACGCTACCCGCACATCCCCTCCCCTTGTTCCCCCATGTTCTCTCTCTCCCACTCCCAATCCAATCGGGACCGGGATCGATCCCGCCCGGCGCTGCCCATCGCCACCGCCCAAAGCCACCTCGCGGTGCCCATCCCTGGCGCCGCCCCGCCCTGTCACCGCCTCCTCCTCACCTCACCCCCGAGTCGCCCCCGACGCCCGTCCGCGCGCCGCCCTTGATCTGGAACTGGGACTCCGTCCCGATGCCACAGTCGCTTGGAGTCCCCCTCGCCGGAGCCACGACACCGCCGAACCGAGACCTCGTCTCCTCCTCGCGCCGCTTCATCAAGCCTCATCGCCCCCGTTCCTCTACGCGCCCGTGAGCTCACCCTCCTCCCTCCCTGGCTTCAGCCATCTCCCGGCGTTGCTAGCGCCCGCACGCCCCGGTCCTTGCAGCTACATGCGCTCGCGTCCTCATCGGTCGCGCCCGATGCGTGCTCACCTCACCCCTCGCCCCATGGACACCCCACACCCATCGATCTGGCGCGCCGTTGCCACTCCCGGCATCACCGGCGGCCGTTCGTGCGGGCTCGTGCCCGTCCAGTCGCGCCCCTGGCCTCGCAGCATGCCCGTTGCTCGCATCCGCTAACATCCGCCGCGCCCCGGCCGAACCCCGTCGCAGCCGAGCCCACCGCGGGCCTATTCGCTGATCCGCCGCCCCTGTCTCGCGCCCGCGCTCCACCGCACCTCGCGCCGTCCGACCGCCGTCACCGGGACGCGCGCTCGTGCCCCCGCCGCGGCCCCGGCTAGCTTGGGCCAGCACCTAGTCGGGCCGGCGCCCAGTGCCCATTGCCCGCTAGCGCCCAGTGCCCGCTTGTGGCCTGGGCCTATGGCACCGAGGCCGCACGTCCCTGTTTACTTTAAAAAAATTGTAAAAATATATATTAATAAAATCAATTTATTAATTAATTAAATGGTTAATTAACTTCATTTATTAATCTTAATTAACCTAATGAAGTAGATTAGTTAATTTAAAACTGCAATTAGTTAGATGAGTCAATGACAGGGGGCCCCACCCCCTGTTGACCAGTCAAATGTTGACTGGTCAACTGGGACCCCCCTGGACCCACTGTCAGCCTCTGGTGGCCTTGCTGTGTGCACTCTGCTGGGTGCACATAGTAATTTCACTTTTTTCAAATTAATAATAATTTCAGAATAATGTTAAATCTTTGAAAAATCATTTAAAATAATCCGTAACTCGGATGAAATTTTTTTATACATGAATGTTGCTCAAAACGACGAGACGAATCCGGATACGCCCTCCGTTCATCTTTCACACGTTCCTAGCATAGCGAACCTGCAACCGTCCCCCTCCATTTCATTTGTCCGAAAATGCTAAACTTCGGGAAAACTTTCCCGGATGTTTTCCCCCTTCGTCGGTATCGTATAGCACTGTGTTAGAACACCCCTAACACCGCTTATTGTCTTGTCATGCATCTGTTTGCTCTGTATTTATTTTTTCTTCCCCTCTTCTCTTCGCTAGACCCCGAGACCGATGCCGCCGCTGTGATCGACTACGTCTCTAACGAGCCTTCTTCCTTTTCAACAGAGCTTCCAGGCAAGCAAACCCCCCGTGAGCATTCCGATATCACCCATTTCTTTCCCTCTCATGCTTGCATTAGAACTGCTTTTATGTATGATCCTACTCTGATGCATAGCCTGTTTTCGTTACCTGCTTTCATACCTTACCTGCTTATTCTAAACTGCTTAGTATAGGTTGGTTAGAGATCCACCTGTGACCCCGCCTTGTCCCAGTTGCCCCGCTTTATGTTCGATGACTCGATCAACGTGATCTACGTCCAGGCCCCGGCACCGCACATCACCCCCACTAGTTGTACGAACCTGTAGAGTTACCATCGAGTGTTGAGGGAGGAACCTCTTACATCACTCCTAATGAGATCTCTGTAATGTAGCTATCCGGTCGTGGTCATCGAGGGTGATTTCCTCCTTAATCACTTCCGCTACGGCTTTGTCATGCCACCCCTCAAGTGTGAACCTCGAGGGTGGATCCTCTTACGTTCACCTTGATGATTACATCGAGTGGAATTCACCGGGGGTGATTCCTCGGGTTTTCCCCTTGGTGTTAGACACACAGTTACTATGGTTACTATGACTTTACACTGAACCATGTTACTAAAGACGGGTCGGCCCTGAGGGGTACCCGCGCGAGCTTACTAGCGAGTGATGTGGAGTCGGGTTGACCTGGAAGGTGCCCGCGAGATACTTACGAGGCATGGCCGGGCATTCTTAGCCCTTGCCGCAAGTACTCGAGACGGGGCGACGGGGTCACATCTTTCGCGAGTCTCTGCTCATGACCGCACTACCAACGCACTAACGGTTTGGATATTTGATCCGAGGAGCCTCTGGCCTGATAGCACTAACCATCACGTGGGCATAGTATGGGCATTTTACGTCGTATACATCAGCCGAAGCTTAATAGACGCCAGCGACTGAGCGGCGCGCGCCGGGTTGGACTGCGTAAGCTCCTGCCTTGTTTAAGGAGGTAGCTAGGTCTGCTCACCGGCTGCGTACGCAACGTGCAGTAGTTCCTGGGGAGATGGCCCATGACCCTTGGGGGCATAGGTTTAGTCCGGCGTGCTGACCTCTCTATTAAGCCTAGGTCGGGTTGCGGCGAACTGTTTGGCCGAGGTCGGGCATGACCTAGGAAAGTGTGTCCGGTCGGAGTTAATCGAGCGTGGTGGGTAAGTTGCTGCACCCCTGTAGGGAAGAAAACATCTATCGATAGCCTATCCTACGATAACGGACACTTGGAGTTGTATCCCGATCGATACAACTAGAACTGGATACTTGAGATGAGACATGGATATGATGAATGGATAGTATGGCTCTGGGATTGCTTTCTCGTAGGGAGACGCAAGAAAGGATCTCTGGCCGAGGTTGATAACACTACTACTACTTTACATTATGTTGATCTGTATTCTTCTATATGTTGTAAGATGCTTGAAGATGCTAGTCTTCGATAGGCTAGGCTTTCCCCTCCTTTTCTGACATTCTGTAGTTTAGTCGACAGATACAGCCCATTTCCTTTGATACATATGCATACTTAGTTTAGATCTGATGTATGTCTTGCGAGTACTTTGGATGAGTACTCACGGTTGCTTTGCTACCCCTTTTTCCCATATACCCGATTGTTGCGACCAGATGACGGATTCCAGGAGCCAGACGACACCACTGATGACTACTACAACCCCGAGGGTGCCTACTACATGACGACCGCTGACGACCTGGAGTAGTTAGGAGGCTCCCAGGCAGGAGGCCTTGCCTTTTTGATCAATGTTGCTTTTGTGCTAGCCTTCTTAAGGCAAAACTTGTTTAACTTATGTCTGTACTCAGATATTGTTGCTTCCGCTGACTCTTGTGTATTCGAGCCCTTGAGGCCCCTGGCTTGTAATATAAAGCTTGTTTTATTTTTAATTTGTGTCTAGAGTTGTGTTGTGATATCTTCCCGTGAGTCCTTGATCTTGATCGTATAGATTTGCGTGTATGATTAGTGTACGATTGAATCAAGGGTGTCACAAGTTGGTATCAGAGCCCACTGCCTGTAGGTAGCCCCCTTTCCAACTCCTTGGCCGAAGTCGAGTCTAGTCACTACAAAAACTTTTACTAACATGGCTGTGTGGCCTATGGGCCCACGTCGCCATTGGGTGGTATTAGGATCTTTTGCTCCTCGTCTATAATCTGGGACTCTGATCTCTCTTCTATTCGGGTTAAATGGTTTTACTAACTCGAACATTAGGATCTCGTGATCAGATCCGCCCGGAGAGCCCCTTATTTCAGATGATCGCCTCCTGCATCAGAAGATTCTGAAGATACTCTACGATATTCTCTCGAGACTTTGTGCCTGTTGCCTTTGCAATTCCCTACCACCGAAATATCCTTATGGATAACTACACACACTTGCTAATCTTACATTCTATCCCATTGATCTTGTTATTACAAGATGCCCTGAACTACTCTCCTTTGTTCCGAGAATCCCTTGAGCTTACTGCCTTGCAGTTCCTTGTGACCTGAATACCCCCACGGATAACTTTGTGCACCTATCGAGTATCCGCTCATCCTTAGTTGATTCACGTACTTCGCAAAAGTCTTCGTAATACCATTCGTTCTTGTGAAAATCCTCAACAGCCTATTGTTCTTGAATTTCTTGCTTGCTTGCATTATGGTTAATACCATAAGTCTAGTAATCTTATTGTCATACTTTCTCATTATCATTTTGAGTCCGTTGATACAATATGTTGCGAATGCTCGCAATCCTTAATCAGATCCTAGAATTCATCCTTCCGGCTCAGACGTCATTTTAACATGTGTTGGATCTCGACCAATCTAATCGCCATCGATTGTACCCCTAAGGCTATTCTACCTATCCATCCCTAATCAGAGCATTACTTCTGATCCCTTGTCTTGGAATTCATAATTCGTTTGCAATTGAGCTTTGAGTTAGTCAGTTGTTTCTATTATCTGATCTCCTTGCATTCTTTCTTCCTCTGGTTGAATACTGATGCTCACATCAGATCCCTTGTGGACCACTAGACCCCTTTTTCGGATTTTATCCGACAACATCCTTCATATTCAATAAGCTTGTGAGCCTTTCCTCGGATACATAATGCTTTTGGTAAATTCTATCCTCTGCTTTCTCAAGCATGCTCTACTACCGAGCTTGTGTCATTTATTCTTGAAATTTATGATATTTGTGTCTAAGATGCCTCGATGGGTTGAACCTATGCCTTCCCTACTCTGTGCGAACTCAAAAGTTATGCGTGTTATACTCTACTGGCTTTTCGTCAGATAAAATTTCAATACTACAGCTTCATCAAGAGCGAGAAGTAAAATGAAAGGTTATGCATTGTAGAAGTGGAGTCGACCCTGAACCTTTGTGTTCATGCCCACGGACACGGTGTGGAACTTATCATGAAATCTTCTGGCAAGGATATTTAATTATTTGAATAATTCTTCCGGTATCGTAAATTGGATCCCTTGCAGTTATGGTCCCGACCATACTTCCTCCTTGATCCCATTTACTGGGTAGGTTAAAATTACTTATCCTTTGGAAATCATTCCCTCTGTCCAACCTCTACTCTGATTTACCTTCTGGCATTACACCTAGTAGTTGATACTGGGAAGCTTTATACCCCATCACATCATTCCTAGCCCGACCGGCTATATTTTTATCGTGTCAACTTTTAACTGTGCTACCTGGTCCTTATGCCCGGAGCAACTTCCGACGATGAGCTAAGCTTACGTCGATCTTCCTCATCTTATCATTTCGCCTCGAAAACAAGCTTAATTTCGAGTTTGTGTCGTACCCATGGTTCCAATAACCTTTCGCTTCATCATTCCTTTGACTGGATGTCATCGCCGATCGATTACATCTTCATGAAATCTCTCGACAAATGTGTCATGATCATCATCAACATTCTGAGCTTTTCCAGGATATCAATCGAATTCATGATGAGAAATACAATCCTTCCCCTCGATGATTTATGTTATCATCGACAACATTCTTGCCTTCCCCAACACAAACTTGTTCATATAATTTTGGAAATACATCCTTTTTGGCATGTCGATGGATTGTGGCTGAGCCCGTTGGCCACACCCTCAACTTTTCCCTGCTAAAATTGTATGACTTATTTCTAAGTTGTTTCCGATGGATCCTTGGTGTATCCAAAGTCTGACCTTTGCTTGAAACCATGTCAATGCTATCTCGAAGCATGTCTGTGGTAATCCGATCTCCAATAAGAACATTTAAAGCACAATACTAAATTTTCTTTATCAATTATCCAAACACTGTTGTATGGGAAATGTCATGAAATTTCTTTCCCCTTACCTAAATGGTTTTGTACTTCTATCCTGTCATGGATATCATTCTCTGCTTGTCCTTGGGAAGGATATACTCCTGATAATTCTGTTTAAACACATTTTCCTTTCCATTGTTCTGATTATTATACTAACCATATTTTTCCTTTCCATTCTTTTGTTTAACCTTTCCGGTAAACTAACTTATCTCAGAAGAGATAATTTCCTGCTTAGGTAAACACCTCAATGTACAACTCTGTCAGTAAAGACCATGTTACTATTGTTGTTGACATTCCGGTAGCCATCGATGGATGAGAACTTTGCCTATTGGTCCGCCTCGTTCAACGAGCAGGAAAATGGTTCTCTTCATCCCTCGCCCTTGGTACCAACATTGTTGCCGACATAATTGACATACTATCCTCTGACATGCCTTGCTATCATAACTGTGCAAGATGCCAGGACCCTTCCTACTTTTAACCCACGTGGTGGGCCCATAACCCACAGTTCCACGGATCGAAACCGGACTCTCCTATACACCCCTGTTGCCAAAGATATTCCTTGCGCTTGGCTCCGTATGTAATTCACGGGCCACCTTCCTTGTGATCTATTCTGGTATTAGACACAATACTTATTCTTGTTGCTCTGGACCCCTTTCACACTTTGTTTCAGACTTCGAACGACTGTCTATCCGTTTGAAACTTCTCATGGTACCTCTTACCTTGCTCTCGATGACTTTCTTGAATTTCAACTCGAGAGATGCCTCTATGCCACGTTCGATGAGATAGGCCCCCAGGTACCTATCTTGTGTTGAGCTCCGTCCTTCCCGAGTCTTCCCCCTACTCCACCTCTTAAATCTCAGGACGAGATTTCTTGTAGTGGAGGAGAATTGTGACGCCTGAATAATTAAGCTACAGTAATCCTAAGCTAATGATGCCATGTCACCAAAATTACTGTTACTAATCCTGAGTTGATCCAAATTTTAGTTCAAACACAAATTCAAAACCGAGCTTAAAGTCAAAATTCAAATTTGGTCAAACATGAAAACTAAAATGTTTGAATAATCCTACAAATTCCCCTGATCATTGTCATGTTGAAACCAACTTCAGCTGACTTACTAATAAATTCATAGGAAATTTATAAAGTGGTCCAACATCATATTAAATGACCCTTTTCAATTATTAAAATATTTAAAAAATTTCGAATGTTGTGAAACTTTTTGTGCAACACCGCAATATTGAGCTTGATTTATGTGCAAAGTTTCACATCTAACAAAAACCTTTTAGTAGTTTTTTTAATAGAAAGCAGAGGAGTTTGAAAGAAAGAGAAAAGGGGCCATAACCCCCTGCACCTGGGCATCAGCCAACCGGCCCACCCAGCTGGCCGGCCCAACTGCCACCTACCTAACCCCCCACTCCCCGCTGACCTAGCCCGCTACCCACACATCCCCTCCCCTCGTTCCCCCACGTTCTCTCTCTCCCACTCCCGATCCAATCGGGACCGGGATCGATCCCGCCCGGCGCTGCCCATCGCCGCCGCCCGAAGCCACCTTGCGGCGCCCATCCCGGCACCGCCCCGCCCTGTCACCGCCTCCTCCTCACCTCACCCCGAATCGCCCCCGACGCCCGTCTGCGCGTCGCCCTCGATCTGGAACTGGGACTCGGTACCGACGCCACAGCCGCTTGGAGTCCCCCTCGCCGGAGCCACGACGCCGCTGGACCGCGTCCTCGTCCTCGTCCCTTTCTCGCGCCGCTTCATCAAGCCTCACAGCCCCCGTTCCTCTACGCGCCCGTGAGCTCACCCTCCTTCCTCCCTGGCTTCGGCCATCTCCTGACGTCGCTAGCGCCTGCACGCCCCGGTCCCTGCAGCTACACGCGCTTGCGTCGTCTTCGGCCGCGCCCGATGCGCGCTCACCTCGCCCTTCGTCGCATGCACACCCCACACCCATCGATCTGGCGCGCCGTTGCCACGCCAGGCATCGCCGGCGGTCGTCCGCGCGGGCTCGTGCCCGTCCAGTCGCGCCCCTGGCCTCGCTGCGCGCCCGTCAGTCGCATCCGCTAACGTCCGCCGCGGCCTGGCCGAACCCCGTCGTAGCCGAGCCCACCGCGGGCCTATTCGCCGATCCGCCGCCCCTGTCTCGCGCCCGCGCTCCACCGCACCCCGCGCCGTCCGGCCGCCATCGCCGGGACGCGCGCTTGTGCCCCCACCGCGGCCCCGGCCGACCTGGGCCAGCACCTAGTCTGGCCGGCGCCCAGCACCCGCTGCCCTCTAGCGCCCAGTGCCCGCTTGTGGCCTGGGCCTATGGCACTGGGGCCCCACGCCCCTGTTTACTTTAAAAATTTTGTAAAGTATATATTAATAAAATTAATTAATTAAACGGTTAATTAACTTAATTTATTAATCTTAATTAACCTAATGAAGTAGATTAGTTAATTTAAAACTGCAATTAGTTAGATGAGTCAATGACAGGGGGCCCCACCCCTGTTGACCAGTCAAACGTTGACTGGTCAACTGGGACCCCCTGGACCCATCGTCATCCTCTGGTGGCCTTGCTGTGTGCACTCTGCTGGGTGCACATAGTAATTTCACCTTTTTTCAAATTAATAATAATTTTAGAATAATGTTAAATCTTTGAAAAATCATTTAAAATATTCTGTAACTCGGATGAAAAAGTTTTATACATGAAAGTTGCTCAGAACAACGAGACGAATCCAGCTACGCCCTCCGTTCGTTTGTCACACGTCCCTAGCATAGCGAACCTGCAACCGTCCCCCTCTGTTTCATCTGTCCGAAAATGCTAAACTTTGGGAAAACTTTCCCGGATGTTTTTCCCCATCGTCGGTATTGTATAGCACTGCGTTAGAACACCCCTAGCACTGCTTATTGTCTTGTCATGCATCTGTTTGCTCTGTATTTACTGTTTCTTCCCCTCTTCTCTCCGGTAGACCTCGAGACCGATGCTGTCCCTGTGATCGACTACGTCTCCGACGAGCCTTCTTCCTTTTCAGCAGAGCTTCCAGGCAAGCAAACCCCCCTTGAGCATTCTGATATCGCCCATTTATTTCTCTCTCATGTTTGCATTAGAACTGCTACTGCTTTATTTATGATCCTACTCTGATACATAGCCTGTTTTTGTTACCTGCTTTCATACCTTACCTGCTTATTCTAAACTGCTTAGTATAGGTTGGTTAGAGATCCATCAGTGACCCCCACCTTGTCCCAGTTGCCCCGCTTTATGTTCAATGACTAGATCAACATGATCGACGTCCATGCCCCGATACCGCACATCACCCCCACTAGTTGTATGACTCTGTAGAGTTACCATCGAGTGCCGAGGGTGGAATCTCTTACATCACTCCTGATGAGATCTCTGTAGTGTAGCTATCCGGTCAGGGTTATCGAGTGTGATTCCCTCCTTAATCACTTCCGATATGGCTCTGTCGTGCAACCCCTCAAGTGTGAACCTCGAGGGTGGATCCTCTTACGTTCCCGTTGATGATTACATCGAGTGGAATTCACCAAGGATGATTCCTCGGGTTTTCCCCTAGGTGTTAGACACACAGTTACTATGGTTACTATGACTTTACATTGAACCATGTTACTAAAGACGGGTCGGCCCGGAGGGGTACCCACGCTATCTTACTAGCGAGTGATGTGGAGTCGGGTTGACCTGTAAGGTGCCCGCGAGATACTTATGAGGCGTGGCCGGGCATTCTTAGCCCTTGCCGCAAGTACTCGAGACGGGGCGATGGGGTCACATCTTTCGTGAGTCTCTGCTCGTGACCGCACTACCAACACACTAACGGTTTGGATATTTGATCCGAGGGGCCTCTGGCCTGATAGCATTAACCATCATGTGGGCATAGTATGGGCGTTCTGCGTCGTATACATCAGCCGAAGCTTAATAGACTCCAATGACTGAGCGGCACGCGCCGGGTTGGACTGCGTAAGCTCTTGCCTTATTTAAGGAGGTAGCTAGGTCTGCTCACCGGCCGCGTACGCAACGTGCAGGAGTTCCCGTGGAGATGGCCCATGACCCCTGGGGGGCAGAGGTTTAGTCCGGCGTGCTGACTTCTCTATTAAGCCTAGGTCTGGTTGTGGCGTATTGTTTGGCCGAGGCCGGGCATGACCCAGGAAAGTGTGTCCGGCCGGAGTTAATCGAGCGTGGTGGGTAAGTTGGTGCAGCCCTGTAGGGAAGAAAACAGCTATCGATAGCCTGTCCTATGGTAACGAACACTTGGAGTTGTAACCCGATCGATACAACTAGAACTGGATACTTGAGATGAGACATGGATATGATGAATGGATAGTATGGCTCTGGGATTGCTTTCTCGTAGGGAGTCGAGAAAGGATCTCTGGCCGAGGTTGATTTACATTATGTTGATCTATACTCTTCTATATGCTGCAAGATGCTTGAAGATGCTAGTCTTCAATAGGCTAGGCTTTCCCCTCCTTTTCTGACATTCTGCAGTTTAGTCCATAGATACAACCCATTTCCTTTGATATAGATGCATACTTAGGTTAGATCTGATGTAAGTCTTGCGAGTACTTTGGATGAGCACTCACGGTTGCTTTGCTACCCCTTTTTCCCATATACCCGATTGTTGCGACCAGATGACAGATCCCAGGAGCCAGACGACACCACTGATGACTACTACTACCCCGAGGGTGCCTACTACGTGACGGCCGCTAACGACCTGGAGTAGTTAGGAGGCTCCCAGGCAGGAGGCCTTGCCTTTTTGATCGTGGGGTTTCTGTGGAGTGTGGCTTGGCTCGAAAATGAGGAGGGGCGCGCTATATATAGCCGAAGCAAGAGGGGGGGGGGACGTGTTGCCGCCGGAGCGCTCTGGACATGCGGCGAACGTCGACGAGAAGCTCCAACGCGAGGGGGCAAGGCTCAGCGTCAACGCAGGAGCTTGCCCACGCTCGCGGACGAGCATAGGAGGCGGTTGGAGAAGAGGACAAGCGCACGCGCGCATTGTGGCGTTTTGGACGCGATGCACCCGTGCTTGCTGCAGCGGCTCCAGCGTCGGCGAGCGCCAGGGAGCGGTCAAGGGTGATGGGTCGAGGCTTGTGGCGCGGTGCGGCAGTCGGCGGTGAGCGCTAGAACAAGCACGTGCGAAACAGAGGGCAAGGCGACAGCCAGAGCACGTCGAGACGCTGCCAGGCGCCGTGTCCTCGCACGGTCACCAACCTGGCATGGTCAAAATGACGTCCAGGAGCGGCCAAACCTTGTCTACGCGCTTGACCATGCAGTGTTACGTCTAGGAGAGGTGATGGCTCATACCCAGGCCGACCAAATTGGACTCAACTAAGCTGGCAAGTTTCTGACCAGAAACTTGGTCGCCAAGTTTGGCCACCTTCTAGAAGGCCATTAGGGCTAATCTCCTGGGGTTTAGGGTTTCTTAGGAGGGTGTTTAAGCTCAAGAAAGCTCAAGGCCAAAAGCTAAAGGAAAAATGCACTTGCTGTACAAAGTGCATTTCTGGACCAGAAGTGAAAAGATTTTCTACAGCAAAATATTACAAAAAGTGATGCAATATTTTTACATGGGAAGGTGTGCCAGGGTTCTAAGAATATTCATGATTTATCTCAGATTTTTCTGAGCAAGAAAAATTGAGGTTGCTTTGGAGCACAATTTTCTGAAGTGAGTTTTAGAGGGGAAAATGAATATTTTTCTTTTAGGAAAAATATTCATTTGATTATTTTGGGAATTTGTTGGAATAATAAGGTAGATAGGTTACTTGGGTGAAAGTCAAGGGTATGCCCAAGTGACAAGTCCATTTGAAATGATTCAAAACCCAAATCAAATCAGGGCAAAACCACGGTGAAAACCAAGTTTGAAAAAAGAGAGAAGGCAAGTCCGGAAAAAGGGAGAAGGCAAAATCCAGGCTGTCACATCAAAACCATTGTTGCATTTCCACGTTAGCAATAAATCAAGTCAAACCACCCTGGTACTGATTTTGTCCAGTATGGAAATTTTAGGGGGTGAAGGGAGAAGAAATAAAGATCAGGGGGTTATGTAAACCACCAACTTTCTTTAGGGTAGTAAAACTGACTTTTTTCTTATAGAAATGGTGTGCTTTGATGATGCATTTATGAAGCACTTCCTTATCTCGTCAATGTACATTTAAAAGTTTCTTGATATGAAGCACATCCTTATCCTATCAACGTACATTTAAAAGTTCTTCGATTAGCACGCTCCAGCCTCCTCGCGCTGGGCTTCTTGCCTAACCCTCCACTATAAATTTACCCAACCCCATCGCTTTCAACTCGCCAAAACAAGCACCTTCCCTTTGCTACTTAATCCCTCTATTGGAAATGGCTCGCAAGAAGGTGGTCCTCCAATACATCCTAGATAACAAGTCCCACCATAGTACTTTGAAGAAGCACCATGACAGTCTGCGAAAGAAGGCGGATGAGGTGGCCATCATGTGCAACACCAATGTGTCTATGGTAGTGTAAGGTGAGGGCAAGACCATACCAGAGATGTTCCATCCGATGTTGAGGCGATGGCTAACCTAACTTGGTATAAGAATATGCTAGAGGGGAAGTTTAAGAAGACGGTAAATAAAGAAGGCTTTCTTAACCAACACTTTAGCAAGCTCCAGGCCAAGGGCCACAAATTCAAGTGCATTTGCGAAGGAGGCCCTTGGCCTGGAGGAGGATTCTGGTGCTCCCCTTGTCGAACAGGGGGATTCTAGTCTGGTTGTGCTTGCAAACGCCCTGGAACTTGTGGCGCTTGGCCTGGAGCTGGCCAAAGTGTTGGCTAAGAAAGCCCTCTTGATTCATCATCTTCTTGAACTTTCTCTCTGACATACTCTTGTACCGATTCAGGATAGCCACCGCCTAAGTGTCAGACGGGAGCACCTCTGGTACCTCCTCACCCTCTCCATACACTAGCATACAGGCCTTTGCATTACACATGATGGCCACCTCATCCACCTTTTTTGCATGCCCTCGGGACACTTTTTCGAAGTACTTCACTAGAACTTGTCATCAAGGATGTATCGGAGGACC
The DNA here is from genome assembly GCF_056163025.1 of Triticum urartu. Classification (NCBI taxonomy): domain Eukaryota; kingdom Viridiplantae; phylum Streptophyta; class Magnoliopsida; order Poales; family Poaceae; genus Triticum; species Triticum urartu. Next base: position 583,761,985 of record NC_141879.1, read on the forward strand.
ACCTTCTTGCGAGCCATTGCCAATAGAGGTATAAAACTACAAAGGGAAGTTGCTTGTTTAGGCGAGTTGTAACCAATGGGAGTGGGTGGATTTATAGTGGAGGATTAGCCAAGAAACCCAAGACGAGGAGGCTGCACCATGCCAATAGAAAAACTTTTAATGTACATTGATACGATATGGAGGTGCTCCATAAATGCATCATCAAAGCACAACATTTCTGTAATTAACACACAGTATAGTAGTAGTAGCGAATTCTTCTACATAGAAGTTGTTCATTCTCTAAATACCAATTCAAAATATGTCTGCCCAACCTGCATAAAGCAAATATTATAATAAGCTTATGATGACACCATAAAAAAATCTGGATTAGATAAGAAATCCTTAGAAGCAAGCAATTGATTAAGAAACTAGCATGAAGCTATTACATGTTAGCGCATCTATTTTCTTGTTTTAATTTTGTATGATCTTCTGCAGACGGATTCATAAATTAATGTTGGAAATCCCATAGATCAACAAAACTATGAATTTTTCATGGATGTCCACTCAAATAATCACTAACCAGGGTAAACACACAAGTGGCAACTTCGGAAACATCATTTTGCAACATACCAACAAGTAGAATAAACTACTCCTAGAATATTCCCAAATAACATAGTACCATGAATGAATTACGTTCTCGGTTGGTTTAAATCATTCTAAAGTACTCATTTCTATGCTGACGTTATATGCAATATTGCATTATTTTTTTCGCGAATACACAAAGCTTGTGTATCTTTTCATTGAGAGAAGAAAGGAGAATGAGTAGAAAGAAGTATACAACACATGTCATGAACATAAGGAGGCATGAGCATCAGGCCTAGAGCAGAGAGAGATAAGGGGTGCTTAGCCGGAACTACAAAAATCACACAACTAAACTGACCATCTAAAGGCCTTCTCTGGTACTCTGCCAGAGGGGGAATCGATCAGGGAGGGCTTCTACATCAACCTTGCTGCCCTTCGGACAATGTGTGAGTATTTCACCACAAACCTACGGATCCATAGCTAGTAGCTAGATGGCCTATTCTCTCTCTTTGATCTTCAATACAATGTTCTCCTTGACGTTCTTGGAGTTCTATTCGATGTAATCTTCTTTTGCGGTGTTCTTGTTGGGATCCGATGAAATGTGGGTATATGATCAAATTATTCATGAATATTAATTGAGTCTTCTCTAAATTCATTTATGCGTGATTATTATAGCTTTGTATTTCTCTCTGATCTATTCGTTTGATTTGACCAACTAAATTGATTTATCTTGTAATGGGAGAGATGCTTTGTAATGGTTTCAATCAGGTTGTGCTCTATATCCTCGTGACAAAGTAGGGGACAAGACACATATTCTTCTTGTTGCCATTAAGGGGAAAACGATGGGGTTTATTCATATTGGTTTGATTTACTTTATCTACATCATGTCATCTTGCTTAAGGCGTTACTCCATTTTTGTTAACTTAATACTCTAGATGCATGCTAGATAGCAGTCGATAGGTGGAGTAATAGTAGTAGATGTAGGCTGGAGTTGGTCTACTTGTCTAGGATGTGATGCCTATATACATGATCATTGCCTTGAATATCGTCATAACTATGTGCTTTTCTATCAATTGCTCAATAGTAATTTGTTTACCCACCGTATGCTTTTGTTCGAGAGAGAACCCTCTAGTGAAAGCTATGGCCCTTGGGCATACTTTTATCATATATAAAATCCAAAAATACTTTGGTGCAATTTATTACCATTATTTTATTTCATCTATCTATCACTATGAGTTTTGATCCTTGCAAATAACCGCCGAGGGGATTGACAACCCCGTTGATCGCGTTGGGTGCAAGTGTTTGCTTTTGTGTGTGTAGGTGCTGCTAACGAGGTTTCGCGTGGTTTTCCTACAGGATTGATAACATTGGTTCTTAACTGAGGGAAATACTTATCTCTATTGTACCGCATCATCCTATCCTCTTCAAGGAAATCCCAACACAGCTCACAAGTAGCATGAAGGTTCTGCAGTTCTGATGGGGCAGGTGAAGACGGCGTTGTTGGAATGGAAGTGGTGCAATAGACGAGGTGAACATCGGGGCTACTCCTTGGAGGTGGAGGATGAGGTGGCTGAATCGGCGGGACAAGGAGATCGACGAGGGATCCTCATCAAGTATGTTGGATGAGGGGCGTCGAGCTGTTGCGGTGGACAACTTCGTTGGGAAGAGGCTCCGGCTGGGTGGCGGACGGAGGAGGGTGGGGATTTACAGGTTTTAGCGGCCTCGGTGTACGAATGGGGGGACAGATGGGATGGGAAGGGGAACCATGGCTTAGGGACGCGCTAATCCTAAATGTAGAGTAAGTTACAAACGGGCCGACTATAACCATAGGCTCAATTTGGCCCATTAGCGAAACATGCCAGTAACGAAGCATAAGTAATCGAGGGACAGAAATTATCCCAAGAATATATGGGCCCTTAGAAGGCCGAAAGATAACATGGGCTGGACATGGCGGGCCATGTCATTCATCGACATGCAAGTCATGAACCTATCACAAAATATGATCATCTCATACATCAACATATATCACATCATGTTTTGGCCATACCACATCACAACATGCCCTGCAAAAACAAGTTAGACATCCTCTACTTTGTTGCTGCAATTTTTACATGGCTGCTAGGAAAAACTATAAGAACCATTCTTATCTACCCAAAACCACAACGGTGATATACAAGTTGCCTTTTAACCTTATACAATGACCACCATTGTCAAATCAGATTCAACTAAAGTGGGAGAGACAAACACCTGCCAGACACTTTTGTGCAATACAAGTTGCATGTTAGTCAGTGGAACCGGTCTCTTGTGGGAGGACAAGTAAGTTTGGTCCGAGCTGCTTCATCCCACAATACCGCCGAACCCAAATAATACAAGGGAGGCAAGAAATCTGAACATCAACACCCACAACATCTTTGTGTTCTACTTGTGCATATACATCTACGCATAGACCTAGCTCATGATGGCACTGATGGGGAACGAAGCATGAAAATAAAAAATCCTATGTAACACCAAAGATCCGATCTAGGAGATGCATAGCAATGAGAGGGAAGTGTGTGTATGTACCATTGTAGACCGAAAGCGTTAGCGTATATAACACGGCTGATGTGGTCGTACTCTTCACGATCCAATCCAATCTAGTGCTGAACAGAAGACACCTCCGAGATTAGCACACCTTCAGCCTGATAGCTGAAAGTGCGTTTTATCGACTAGAGGGGGGTGAATAGGCGATTTTTACAACTTCGTCACTGAGGAAATTCTAGGCGAGGTCCTAAGCAACGAACTACTAGCAGCGGAATAAATACTTAGGTGCATGCATAACAAAGTAGTAGCATTGTCATCATGATGAAATGAAACATACACAGAGCACAGGTAGTGTGTAAACAAGATAAGCAGGATGAAGAAAAAGTAACTGAAGAGTTAGGATTGAAGAAATTTAGAAAGTTTTCAGTCAAAATCTTCAAACAGTAACGATCAAGTACATTAAAACATGAATGAGGAAATGAAACGGTTAAGTAAATAGAACCATACCTTGGTGAAGACAATGATTTGGTAGACCAGTTCCAACTGCTGTGACAGTCGTACGTCTGGTTGGAGCGGCTATGTATTTAAGCCCAAGGACACACAATCCCAGACACACATTCCTCACCGTATTCTCCTTGAACTAAGATCACAGAGACCTCACCCAATCACTCATGGTAAGTCTTTAGGTGACTTCCAAACCTTGACAGACTCAGTCACTCGGCGATCCACAATTCTTCTTGGATGCTCTAGACAATGACGTCTAACTGTCTGGATAATGCACAATCCTCAAAGGTAACAAGTGTCGGTTCCACACAGGAACAATCTCTTCGGTGATGCTCCATCATTTTGGGTTTGTAGCTGTTTGGGTTTGGGTTTGGGTTTTTCCTCACTTGATGATTTTTGCTCAAAGTCCTCAGAGGATGGGATGCTCTCAATGACAAGTGTCAGTTTCTCTCGGCCAACCAACCAACTAGTGGTTGTAGGGGGTTGCTATTTATATCCTAGGAGCAGCCCAACATGATAGGACATAAATGCCCTTCAATGATATGACCATTAGGTGGGTAGGATATTTTGGGACAGTTGGCGCGTGGCATAGCCTCTCGGATATTCGACCTCTCAAATTCCTCAGGGATATCATGTTCCTCACTTATAGGCAATCCGCACTGGCGAATTCCTAACTCCTCGGTTAGAACAAATTCCTCAGAGACAAGAAGAACTTCGTCTCTGTCACTGAAGAAAATTGACTGAACTGTATGAGATTTCCAATGGCTTCACTCAAAAGGATTGGTTAGGTGTAGGATTTTGAGATGAGCATCACTTTGGAAAGTGTTACCTTAGTTTTACCTCTACCCCCCTTTAAAAGTATGATGCTTCCTATGACTCAAGAAAGAGAAAATGAAACTACGAAAACAATAAGTCTTCACGCTTCATAATCCTCGCATGAATTTCGAAGTCTTCAAGTGCACACCAATTTCCTCACTTTCAAAGTCTTCAAGAAAACCAAAGTCTTCAACTGAAGACATTCATTTTAGGGGTCTAATTTCATCGTAAATATCAAACTCCTCATAGACTTATATAACATGTGTGCACTCACAAACACATTAGTCCCTTAACCTATAAGTCTTCAATACACCAAAATCACTATGGGGCAATAGATGCACTTACAATCTCCCCCTTTTTGGTGATTGATGAAAAATAGGTTAAGTTTTCAACGGGGATAAACATATGAAGTCCAAATACAAATATTGAGGAATTTGATTGCAAGATATAGAAGAACTCCCCTAAAGATGTGCATATTTGAGGAATTTGCTTTGAATAGCAAATGCACATTGTTGAGTAGAATCATGGAGCAACCCCTATATTTGGTAATTCATACATGCATCTAACATAATATGAAGAAGTTTAAATGCATGATGAAATATGGACTCTAACGAATTCAGCATGCCTTCATTAAGGTACTTGAGGAAATAAGCATGCAGAAAGCAGTTCAAAAGAGTCAGAGCACCATATGACTTAAGTTTATAACTCATCAGAGCAAACACCTCAGAAGAGCAAGAGTTGTAACTTAACAAAAACGCCCATATATAAGAGACGCGCTTGAAGACTAACTCAAATTTCTCCCCCTTTGTCATCAAATGACCAAAAGGGACGAAAAATGAGGACTAACGCTCGTGAAGAATATCATCATGATGTTGATGGAGGAGCGCCAGTGTTGTTGGGGTCGTCCGTTGAAGTAGGGCCTACCGCGGTGTCATTCAAGTCTTCAGCTTAATCCATCTCGCGGGATGAAGCATATGAACTGGCGACCAGCTGAGGAACTTTGACCTTCTTGAATTTCTTCGAAGGTGACTGAGACCAGTCAAAGTCCTGTTGGAATCCCATCTCCTTGAGATCTTCATAGCCGTAAATGTGAGACAATATGGCCCAAGTGCGATCAAAGACTTCATGCAAGTAATAGTGGTTCTTCTTCACAGTGTTTTGTGTGACAGTTATGTTATGAAGAATTGCACAAAACTGACGCTTGACCCACTTGTGATTTTGATCAACTTTCTGATGAAGACTGAGGAGAAGTTCATGGTCAGTCATCACACGCGGAGCAGTGACTTGAGGATTTTTCTTTGGAGCTTTGGCAGCAGAATCTTGTGTTGCAGAGTCATCATTGGTGGATTAGGATGCAGCTTTGCGAAACTGTCCATCCAATGGATGAGTGCCTTCATCAATAACAATAGCCTTATCGGTTCTATATCCGGCGTATCTCGTAGTAGGGGTCCTAAGCTAGGCGTCTTAGAGCGATGGTAACATGGACACAAGGTTTTTACCCAGGTTCGGGCTCTCTCGAAGAGATAATACCCTACATCCTGCTTTTGATTGTATTGATATGGGTGTAGTACAGAGTACATGCATCTACCACGAGACATGATCTATGGACTAGCCTGGCCTCGGTTTATATAACACACCAAAGGCCTAAGGTTTTAGGAGAGTCCTCGTCTTGGGCGCCAAGTCTTGTGGGATCTCCCTTGTATGCGGCATGGGCTACCCAAAGTGGCCCATGAGTGAACCGCCATGGGGGTCCTCGGCCCGATCCAGCTGGTTGGGAGACGACGTGGTGAGTACCCCTAGTCCAGGACACCGTCGGTAGCCCCCCGAACTGGTCCTCAAGTTGGGGACACTCCTCAATTTTTCTGAACTGTTCTTCATCTTCGGTCGACGGTCTTGAAAACTGGTTCAACAAATCTTCCCATCTTTGATCTTGAGGATTTCGGAAGTGGATCCGAAGAGTTTATACGTCGGGTATACGAGGAGCCCCTTTAAGTTATCGGCCTTTATCAATGTCTTGTTATTTTTACGCCCACCTCGGGTTTGAAGTGTTTCCCGTGCGGTGGTGTCTTCTCGCGTCCGAGCTCCAACGTCGGACTGCATTCGAGGTATCCTTTGCAGCCGAGCACCAACACCGAACCGCTTCTAAGTTCCAACACCGGAATGTATCCGAGCTCAAATGCCGAACTATATCCGAAAAGTCTTTTTACAAACGAGCTCCAGCGCCGGACTGTATCCGAGGTGTCATAGATTACATTGGTCTTAAAAAAGTTAAAAGGGTTCAACCGAGCTTAATGCCGAAGATGCCTTCTATGGATTTAATTCCAATTTGTGCAATGTATTCTCTGCCGAGAGGTATAGCCAATAGCCCTCAAGGTGTGTGTCGGCCAAAAATCCGAGATGCACCTTAGAGGAGATAGTGATCGGCGTATGGTCCCTTGAGAGAGGGTTTTGAGAAGTCGCCATAATATATTATCTTGATGCCGAATAAGTCCCAGATAGTACCTATTGTTGTCTGAAGACATGTTTGCCCATAGTTCGGTCAAGCCGAACACTAAGCACTTTGAATTTTCTGTATTGAATAGGCAATGCAGTAGCCCCCGAGACACTGGTCGGGTAGCAACACTAGATCAGCGGATCGATGTGCCCCTTTAATATTAGTAAATGATAAGCCCAAAGCCCAGTAGCCCCCGAGCCTTAATGTGGGCACGGATGGCTGAATTAAGGATCGATATCCGGAGGAAAATCAGAAATTATGTGTAATGATTCTACATGTCCAAGTACTCTACATCATTAATGCTTGGATCGCATTGTACAAAACTTTAATGACCGACCATTGGCTTCAACCTCCTCGGCGAGTAGCCGGGGAGTGTTTGTCCTACTTTATAAAGCCTTTATAAGGGCAAATATTTACCTTAAACAAGGCAATCCGGCCATATGGTTTTATAAACAAAGGTACACCGAGAGATATGTTATGTTACTTTGTAAAGGAAAAACATCGTTCGAAGAAAATAGTCCCGCTATCAGTTCCTTTCTTTGGGTTGTCATGCTGATCATGATCATACAACCTCACCTCCGATCAATGTGGGAGGAAAATATTGAGGATTTAGTGTGGGGAAAGTTCCGGAACTCTATGGTCTTAATGAACCAAAATTTTCACTTCGGTTGTTGCCGACCAATTATATCCTTTAATATCGCTAGCTTTCGGCTTCACCTAGTCTGAGGTACTAACTCGGATGACCCGGTAGTAACAATCACAGAGGTGCTTCCTTTACCGCCTAGCCGAAAAATCGGGAACGTAGGGGTAAGCACATGAGCCAGGCAACCCAGCTTGGCCAAAATCTTAAGTCAAATTGATGCATATTTATGGCTTCATAATGATGATTACGGAAGGCAGCCCTTGTATATTAAATACAAACGCCGATGATATGTTTATTTCGACTCCGTTGCAACCGTTTATCAGTTGAAAATGGCCCATCTTGGCTTCCACCCCCTTGTAGATGCTATGTGGGGTGTTTCCGTAATAACAAAACAACCCTTAGCCGACGTCTCGGTGCCCGAAGGCGGTTGTGTTAGCGGAAACGAGGCAATCAGATATGCGGGCTTTATAACTTTCACTTAGTCATAGGAGCCTAAAGTTGGGAGGCCAATTATTAGCCCACGGTTAGTGTTCGACGACAGCCGGGGTCAAGCCCTTAACACTTTGGCCAATGTTGTGAATGGCCCGTCGTTTAACACGGGCTGATCTCCATCAATCTTATAGTTTAACACAGTCGTCAGACCGCTGACTAGTTTACGCTTATTATGACAGTCAGTTTTCGGCTTTCTCCACTGAGGCGCTGAACCATGCAAGCTAGAAGCACAATCGCAGTGGTTCTCCCTTTGCACACCTAGCCAAACAAATAAGAACATAGGAGGCAAGCACGGGAGCCAGGCAACCCAATTATTGACCGAAGACACAATTCGAAACCGATGCATATAAAGCAGTATCCGAGAATGTTTTGCTGAGGAGTCCATGGAATACCTTGGCTTTTGGTGGGTTCGGCTCTAGCCGCAGCCCCTCTTTGATATTGCCGAAGCTTTAGAGGTGTCCGACATTGTATTGCGAGACTTATGCTGGAGACAGACAAATAGGCTAAAAATTCCATAAGCTCGAAAAGCCAAAAAACTCACGTGAAAGCTTGACATTCGAACTAAATCAAGCCATTTGGTGCCAATCCAAAAATTGGTCTTAAAATATTTGTGCTTCTGTTGTGCATTAATATGACACATCCGATCTCAAGACTTCAAGCGGGTCAGCCTACGGCTGTAACCTCCTATCCCGAAGGTGGAGTACTGCTTGTTAGGCCAGTTTAGAGAACTAAACTCGAGCGACTTTGAGAGAGAAATTAGCCTCCCTGTCTATTGACCACACACTCGCGTCGAAAAAGGAGTGATAGAAAAGGACTTTGCAATGACTAGGAAGAAAACAATTATTATAGAACGACTCATACAAATTTAAGAGCCCCCAATTAACTTGGGTAAGAAAGTGTTTTTAACAAACAATGTTTGTTGACAAACTAAGTTTTTAACATAAATATAATGCATGGTCGAACCGAACAGAAATTAAAAAGCTTGAGCATGAAAGCGACTTAGTTGGTTAATGTGTTTGGTGGTAACGACGTGGTCCGAGCTTGTTGCGGGTCGGGGTCCCTGCCTCCAAGCCGGTCCCGAGGTGGCCGAGGGAAGAGCTCGACACTCCTAAGTGGTGACACAACACGACCGCTGTGGAGAGGTGAAGCCCTCAGTCCATCCGAGGAGACAAAGTAGGTCGGCAGGGTGACTGTCGGGGGTGTCGTGCGACATATGCCAACGGATGGCTTATCATGGAGGGGCTAATAATACATCGCCGGTGCCAGGAAACAGGATAAGGCGCAAACACGCACGCCGACGAATCTTACCCAGGTTCGGGGCTCTCCTAGGAGATAACACCCCTAGTCCTGCTCTGCGGGGTCTACGCATGATCACTCAAGCAACAATGGTGGCTACAAGCTTGCTCCTTGAGTTGTTTCTATAGAGGGGGAAGAAGAACGAGGCTAGCCCTAGCTTCCTCTCTCTATATGTGTGGGTGAAATGTACTAAAGTGTGAACCCTTTGCATGGGTGCCCTGGGGGGTTTATATAGGCCTACCCCCAGGGGTGCAACGGTAACTTGGACGGGTGTTGGGCCTGTCTATCAGTGTCTATGTTTGTCGGCTTCTCCGATGGCCGCTAGGGCCCGCCGCCTGGTGGGCCCTGTTGGTTGTCTCGTACTTGGCCGACAGGTCGTACCCGCCGCTTGCGGGTTTGGCCGGCTGCTCAACACTGTAGTGATGCAGGTAATGATGCATGCTTTGTTGGGGGAGGCGTGGCTACAGTACCGCCGCCTGGCGGGCGATCACTGTAGCCATCCCCCATCTCTCTTGATTAATGGCGCACGGACTTTAAGGAGGGAAGGGCCACCTGGTCAGGGGCCGGCCTCTCCTCGAGCCGACTGGTCTGGGCTCACCGCCCTCTGGCGCCTTGCGGACAGGTAGGGCCCACCGCCTGTGGGCCGTACCGACAGTCCGTAGTGGGAGCATGGCCTTCTCGGCCATGGATGATGTCACGGGCTGCATGGCAACAATGCCGCACCGGGGCGGGGGACGTCCGCCTCGTATGATGCACTATGACCAGGCTCGGCCCTGGATTCGGGTGTGGCTGACAACACTATAGCCACGCCCCGTCTTGTCATTATAGTGTGGTGCAAACTTCGAGGGTGCTTGGGACCGCCTGCTAAGGGCCGACCTCTCTAGAGGCCGCCTGCTAGGAGTCGGCCCACTCTGAGGCCGCCTGCTGGACCTTGCCGCCTTCTAGCAACCGGCCGCTCGGATCAGCCAGCTGCTAGAACGCGGCGCGTCGGTCTTTGATTCTTGAGGGGCGCCGCCGACCTCGATGTCTTAAAATGCCATGGGGGGCTGATGAGGCTACCCGTGGCTAATTACTCCGATAGTAGTCCCCGAAGCTGGTGGGGCGCCGCGGCTGAAAGAGGTGAGGAGCCTCACCAGCTTCCTACTCTGAGTGCTTCATTGATCTTGCTTCGTCCGTCTTCTAGAATGCCGATTGCTAGGAGCCGGACGCGACCAGGCGAGCTGCCTGGTGGTTTTTGAAATGTCTTGGCAGGAGCTAGGTGGCGCGTCAGCCTGGCACCAATCTTGCCGCCAGCTAGCTGCACGCCACGTGTCGCCAGCCGTCCGGGCCACCTGCTAGCCCACGCGCGTGATGGGAAATCGCAGCAGGCCAGGGCCCATCACTACCGGGCCTCGGCATGCGCGTAGATCCATTGTGGACGAGGCAAACGGTTGGGATTCCGAGGCACGATTACTCCACGTCGTTATGGCGTGGTTAATGCGGGGTTAAGGGTCGTCGGCACAGTTAATCCCACGATCCCCACGCTCCGTCCCCTCGGCTTCGCAGCCCAGGGCTATAAGTAGGGGGAGGAGGGGGCGGCTCTGGCTTGCGCACCCTCCTCTCCCTTTGCTCACTCTTCCACTTCTCCCTTTCTTCCGCCGCCGCACTACCGCGCTACGCCGAAGTGCTGCCACAGCCCGTCGGCACCAACTCCAGCCTCTCCGCCGTGCCGTTGCTCCGCCAGCCTTGAGCTTCCATGGCGCGAGAGCGAGCCGACGACTAGGATGGCTCCAATGTCATTTAAGACCACATCTCCTTCCTCTGCAACACGCGACGGTTGCCCGGCGAGGGCTACATCCGGACTCGCGTCCCTCCGGCGAAGGAGATCTTGCCGGTGCCGGAGGAAGGTGAGTGCGTCATCTTCCGCTCGCATTTCCTCCGGGGCTTCGGCCTGCCGGCGAGTGGCTTTCTTCGTTCCTTTCTTTAGTTCTACAACCTTCAGCCGCACCACCTCACACCGAACATGGTGGTGCTGCTGTCGGCCTTCGTCACGCTGTGCGTGGGCTACCTCGGTGTTCTCCCCACTCTCGAGCTATGGGGAGAATTCTTCTACACCAAACTTGGCGTCTCCGCCAAGGATGAGCCAGCTTAGTGCGGCGCCTTTGTCACGGTACGGTGCCTAGGAGCTGGCAACCGTTTCCCGCCCATCGCCTTGACCCAGTCCGTCAAGCTCTGGCAGAAGTTGTACTTCTACATGAAGAACGTCAACCCGGCGCTGGACTTCGTCAACCTGCCGGCCTATGAAGCTGGCTCGCCAGCCGAGCCGCGCACCAACTGGACCTTCAAGCCGAAGCACCTGTCGGCTGCCTCCACCGCCGCCATCACCCGGTTCTAGGAGATGATGGAATCGGAGGGCCTCAAGGCCTCCGATCTGCTGACCGCCTTCGTGGAGCGTCGGGTTCTCCCTCTTTAAGGCCGGCCTCATTTGATCAGCCAGATGAGCGGGCGTCAAGACCCGTGCCGGCTGAGCACCAAGGAGATGTCGGCCACGAAGGTGGTCCGCCTGGTGAACGAGATCACGAACCTCAAACTCTCAGAGTCAGAGTGGAGGTTCGGCAAGTGGTCTTATACCCGCGCACACCCGCCGCCTGCTGTAAGTTTTCCGACTCTTGTTCTCTCCTTTGTCCGCCGTGTACTTCTTCGCCGACTGACCAGTCGGCCATGTTGCAGCTTCTTACAACCCAGCCGGCCGCCGGCGTCCTGACACAGGGCCGGTAGTTCCCGTCGGACCGGTCGGTGAGTGATGTGGACGACCCTGATCTGGGGGCGGCCGCCATGGAGGCAGATGATGCCACGGGTGGTGGCGACGGAGCAGGCGACTCTGGAGGAGGAGGCGGCAGTCTCGAGGACTGGCCGGACGACGACGAGGAGGAGCACGTGCCGCGCCGCCCGCCAGTTGCCAACAAGGCGGGGGCGAGCTCCTCAGTGGCGTCGCCCGCACCAGGCGGTGCACCGAAGTGTCGGGCAGGCGCACAGCTGCAAGGCGGCCGGTCGAAGAAGCCCAACTGCTCGGCCGCAGCGACCAGGTGGGAGGAGGCCGCCGCGAAGGCAGCCCGGTTCTAGAGGGCCCCGAAGCAGCCGCCAACAGTGTCCTCGTAAGAGCACATCTTTCCCTGTGCCTTCCTTTGTTTTTTCTGTGTTTTTTTCTTGCAAACCTTCCTGAGTTTGCCTTGCCATGCGTGGACGGAGCCCCACTCTCCCTTGAGCGGCCGGCTTCCGCCTCCATCGTTGGGGGGATGGAGGGATCTTCCAACACCCGCCGCATCGACCCGCTCGCCAACCTCCAGGAGGCGACGGAGAAGAACGCGTGGAAGGTGCACAAGGAGAAGGAGAGGGCGGAGCAGGTGAAGCCAGACACCGCCAAGGTGGCGCAGGAGGAGGCAGATGCAGCGGCCATGGCCCAGGCCGATGCCATTGAGGGAGTCCTGGACTAAGGGGTCCTCGGGCGCCCAGCCTGTTGGACATGGGCCGGACTGATGGGCTATGAAGATACAAGACCGAAGACTCTCACTCGTGTCCGGATGGGACTCTCCTTGGCGTGGATGGCAAGCTTGGCATTCGGATATGAAGATTCCTTTCTATGTAACCGACTTTGTACAACCCTAGTCCCCTCCGGTGTCTATATAAACCGGACGGTTTAGTCCGTAGAGACAATCATAATCACATAGGCTAGACTTCTAGGGGTTTAGCCATTACTATATCGTGGTAGATCAACTCTTGTGATACTCATATTCATCAAGATCAATCAAGCAGGAAGTAGGGTATTACCTCCATCGAGAGGGCCCGAACCTGGGTAAACATTGTGTCCCCTGTCTCCTGTTACCATCAACCTCAGACGCACAGTTCGGGACCCCCTACCCGAGATCCGCAGGTTTTGACACCGACATTGGTGCTTTCATTGAGAGTTCTGATGTGCCGTCATCACAAGGTTCGATGGCTCCATCCATCATCTACAACAATGCTGCCCGAGGGGATGTCTTTCTCCCTGGCCAGATCTTCGTGTTCGGCGGCTTCGCACTGTGGGCCAACTCGCTTGGCCATCTAGAGCAGATCGATAGCTACGCCCCTGGCCGTCAGGTCAGGTTTGAAAGCATGAAATACATTGCTGATATGCGTGGAGACTTGATGTTCGACGGATTTGACCCCATGGCAGCTGCTCCCTACCATCGAGATGAACATGACCTAGATCTGTCATCGGACTATACCCAGGAGATTGCGCCTGTAAGTTCTCTGGCCCTAGACCCGGAGTAGCTTGCGCCATCCGAAGACGGGGGGCTTGACCCCGCCATAGAAGCCGCAGACTCAGTGGTGTTGGAGCTGCACACACACCCAACCTCGAGCGGGATCTGCGTCATCTGACCCCCGGATTCATCTCCGGTCACTAGCTCCGAACTATGCGCATCTGCGTCTGCGGAGCCTTACCCGACGCCGATCGTCAAATTCAGTTCCGTGGACATCTTCCGGCACTCACCTTTAGGCGATGTGCTAAACTCATTAAATACCCTCTCTTTAGCAGGGGACTCACAGCCGAATTATATCTAGTTTGAACTGGGAGCTGATGACGGGGAATTTTGCTTCCCACCCACCTCCCACATAATAGCCACTATCGAAGATCTAACTGACATGCTCGACTACGACTTCGGAGACATCGACGGTATGGACGACGATGCTGAAGAGGAGCAGGCCCAAAACCCGCCATTTACCGGGCGTTGGACGGCCACCTCCTCCCACGATGTATACATGGTGGATACACCCAAGGAAGTTAACGGCGATGACAAAGAAGACCAAGTGGAAAATAAACCCCCTGCGATAGAGCCAAAGCGCCGACGACAGCGGCGCCGCTCTAAGTCACGCCATGAAAAATACAGCAATACCGGCACAGGAGAAAACAATACTCTAGACGATGCCAGAGACAATGAAGACCCCGCTGTAACACCCACAATGCGGCTATATCTCCCACGTGTCGAGGCACGACTTAGAGGCATAGCCGCATGGTAGGCTTGTCGCAAGAGGGGTAATCTTCACACATCCCATGTACTGAATAAGAAAGGGATAAAGAGTTGGCTTACAATCGCTACTTCACACAATGCATAATTAGTTCATACATCATCCAGAATACAATCAAGGTCCGACTGTGGAACCAAAATAAAATAAGAAAACCCCAAATGCTAGATCCCCGGTCGTCGCAACTAGGCTCCACTATTGATCAACCGGAAAAGACAAAAACAATGAACAAGATCTTCATCGAGGTCCCTCTTGAGCTCGGTTGCATCACCTGCACCCGTATCATCGGCACCTGCAACTTTTTGGAAGTATCGTGAGTCACGAGGACTCAGCAATCTCACACCCGCGAGATCAAGACTATTTAAGCTTATGGGTAGGAAAGGGGTAATGAGGTGGAGCTGCGGCAAGCACTAAGCATATATGGTGGCTAACACATGCAAATAAGAGCGAGAAGAGAAGCCATGCACGGTCGTGAACTAGAAGTGATCAAGAAGTGATCCTGAAACTACTTATGTTCAAGCATAACACAAGAACCGTGTTCACTTCCCGGACTCCGCCGGAAAGAGACCATCACGGCTACACACGCAGTTGATTCATTTTAATTAAGTTAAGTGTCAAGTTCTCTACAACCGGATATTAACAAATTCCCATCTGCCCATAACCGCATGCACGACTTTCGAAGGTTCAAAACCCTGCAGGGGTGTCCCAACTTAGCCCATCACAAGCTCTCACAGTCAACAAAGGATATTCCTTCTCCCGAGAAGACCCGATCAGTCTCGGAATCCCGGTTACAAGACATTTCGACAATGTTAAAATAAGACCAGCAAAGCCACCCGATGTGCCGACAAATCCCGATAGGAGTCACACGTATCTCGTTCTCAGGGCACACCGGATGGGCAAGACATCGGGTTGGCATAGACCCTGGTTGCCCAGGGGGTGCCGGACATCGCCCAGTTTGGACCAACACTCGAAGGAGCATTGGCCTGAGGGTTTAAAATAAAGATGACCCTTGAGTTTGCAGAACCCATGGAAAATAAGGCTTAGGTGGCAAATGTTAAAACCAAGGTTGGGCCTTGCTGGAGGAGTTTTATTCAAAGCAAACTGTCGAGGGGTTCCCATAACACCCAACCGCGTAAGGAACGCAAAATCAAGGAACATAACACTGGTATGACGGAAACTAGGGCGGCAAGAGTGGAACAAAACACCAGGCATAAGGCCAAGCCTTCCACCCTTTACCAAGTATATAGGTGCATTAAAGTAAATAAGATATAATAATGATATCCCAACAATATCCATGTTCCAACATGGAACAAACTTCATCTTCACCTGCAACTAGCAACGCTATAAGAAGGGCTGAGCAAAAGCGGTAACATAGGCAAACAACGGTTTGCTAGGAAAGGTGGGTTAGAGGCTTGACATGGCAATATGGGAGGCATGATATAGCAAGTGGTAGGTATCGCGGCATAGCAAAAGAGCAAACAACTAGCAAGCAAAGATAGAAGTGATTTTGAGGGTATGGTCATCTTGCCTGAGATCCCGTAAGGAAGAAGAACGAGTCCATGAAGAAGACAAATGGACGTAGTCGAACGAATCCTCACAACTCCGGACCGAAACCGAAGCTAACGAGAGAAGCAAACCGGAAAGAAGCAAGCAACATAGTAAACAACCATCACATCAACATGGCATGATGCACAACCAAGTATGATGCATGTCCGGTTTAATGAAGCATGGCATGGCAAAGTGCAACAAACAACACTACAAATTAAGTGGAGCTCAATATGCAATGAGTTGCATATTGACGAAACACCACATCAATTATTTAGTTCTCTCCTGTTTATGTACCTAACAATTTTAAATGTTGTTAAACATGGCAAGAGGTGAAACATGAGTAAAATACACAGTTAGGCATTTTAAATGAGGCCGGAAACATCAAACAACAATTCTGGTAAATCCTCATGTGCATTTAGCAATTTAATGCGAACAACAATTTTAACCATTTTAAATGTTGATATCATGATGTGAATGACATGCGCAAGTTTATGCAAGTTTTATGGAAATGTTGACATGATAAGATATGAGGCATTTGTCGCCATGGCGGAAGGAAAAAGGGGTGCCACAGCGGCGAAACGGAAATGTTACCATGGCAACATTCTGGTGATCCGGCAACTCAAATGAGATGCTGGTGCAAAGGAACAAGTGTGGGTGCGCGAAACGTGCAAGAGTGACGGGGAGTGATCTCGGATACCGGGTGTCCCACATGTCAGTGGCAAGGCAAAAGAGGGGCAACGTGCACCGACACTTTGGACTCGAGGCAAACAAGGGTGCATCTCATACAACATGCATTCATTCGTTCACGGGCGTTGTCTTGGGGTTATACCTTCAAAGCGTGCAAAAGGGAGGGTTCGAGTTCGTCGAGGGAAGTAGAGGAAGTAGTTGTTCCGCGATGATTGTAGAAGTAGTGGTACTATCGGTCCTCGCCGGTAGTGGTACACGTTCACGAAGTAGTCGTACACGTCGTCGGTAGTTTGTTCACTCAACAACCTTCAATGACGGTAGTTGTTCTTGGCATCGGGCGTCAAGGTACTTGTCGTTCTTAGCGATTCCGAAGATGGCGGTAGTGGTACATGTTACGTAGATGTTCAGGGTCGTCATCGTTAGTAGTCAATGTAGTTGAACTTGACGAAACCCTCGGCGATAGTAGTAGTGGATGTCATCGGTATCGTGGTACTTGGCGATATCCGTGCGTAGAGGTACTTTGCAGTTTCGACGACGGTCATACACGTTTTCGTAGATGTTCGAGCCATTGGTAGCGGTACTTGGTGAATCCCGAAACGGTCTTGGCGTCTTCGCGTGTAGGGCTACTTGGCGTTTCCGTGTGGCACTTGTCGATTTCGGAGACGGCGGAAGACGAACTTGGCGGTCCTCATTGACCTGGTACTTGGCGTCATTCCCTGTTCGATGACCCTTGGACATGGTGTTAACAACAACAGGGGCGCGATGCAGGGACTCAACGTGTTCAACGTGTACGGGCGACGCCTTGCTGGACTTGGTGCGGTCGCGAACAGGGCTGGAGGCGGCTAGCTGCGGGATGTAGGGCACGATGGTTGGGGTGAGGTGTGCCTGCCGGATCCTGTCCAGATCAAGATATGAGGCGGCCCTAGCAGCGACGACGAAGCAAAGGAGGCGGACGACGATGTCCCACGACAGCGCGTCGCACTGGACGTCCGTAGCGGTGGCTCCCGCGAGGCTGTGACGACGTGGAAGGGCACAGGGGCCCACGCTCCCTTGCGACGGGGTGGACACAAATGAGAAGGAGGACGCGACGGAGATGTGCTGGGCCTCGGTTGCTCGTGGAGGACGGCGCGGCTGGCCGGTGATGAAGGAGAAACAAGGGCGCCGAACCGCAGCAGCGGCTGCCGGAGACTGAGAGCACAACGGCGGCAGACCAGCTCAAGGAGGAGATGGGCTCGCTGGCCAGAACGACGGCACGACGATAGAGGAAGGGCGGTCGCCCGTGACGCTGTTGGCGCAGCACTGCTGGAGGCGCGGGCACCATGGCGGAGAGGCTACGTGGCTCCGGTGGTTGAGGCCAAACGGAGGAAGCGTTTGCAGGGAGTCGCGCACCGGGAGGAGGCTTGAGGGGATCGGGCACGAGGTTGGTTCGGGCGCGGGCACGATGTGGCTGCGGGCATGGGAGATCGAGAGGGAAGAGGGGTCGAGCGGATGGTGATGGGGATCGGGCTGCGTGCGTGTGCCTCTGGCGGCGCAGGAGGAGAACGAAGGGAGAGGGAGAGATGGGATCGGGCAGGGAGAGGGTTAGGTTTAGGATTAGGTGGGCCTTGGGCAGGGAAGGCTGGCGGCTGGGCCTTGGAGGCTGCGGGAGGCCTAGGGGAGGTTTGGGCCGGCGCAGGAGGTAGGTAGGCCCAACTGAGCTGGCTTCTCTCCTCTCTCTCTCTTTCTCATTTTTTTTATTTGCCAAAAACAGCAAATAGCAAAGAAAGAAATAAGAGAAAGAAACGGTTGGAGAAGGAATTTGGGCACGGGGACAATTTTCATGGACTCGTAAAAATGTGCTCGTTTCGAGAAAATAGAAAAGACCAAGATTGAAAGATGTAAATTCAAACTCATTTGAATTGGGTTTGAACTAGGATGAGGTTTTAGGATTATACAAAAATGTTGACAATTATGGTAGAGCTCCGGAAAATGGTAAAAGAATTATTGGCAAGGCTAGAGAGTCAAAACTTGAAGAAGAAAAGGCCAAGGGATTTAATATGCAAGTGTGTTTGCAGTTAATTCCAAACTAATGGAATATTTTATAATAGCTCCCTAAATATCGGGAGGATATGTTATAAAGAGAACTCACCATGTGAATTCCCTCGATTTAAATGGATCAAAATCCATGCCATTTATTTAGTTGAGTTAAAATAAATGACATGATGGCATGATGACATGAGGCAATACACATGATGCAAAGATGTAAGCAACAGACAAAACAAATCACCCGACGAAACTCGGAAAACCAAGGAAGGCATCTGAAGATCCGGTCTTGGGGCGTCACAACACTCCACCACTACGAGAGGATCTCGTCTCGAGATCTAGGATGGCGCCGGAGAGAAAGCGGAAGAGGAAGAGGTAAAACAAAGTTGCTTCTTTGACAATTGAATAAAACCAAAGAACCTTGAGAGGTTGAAAACTCGAAAGAAAGAATACAACGGAGATGAATGAAGTTGAAAACACTCCGTTAGAAAAGAGGAACAAGGAACATTACTAGAACCTTGTAGGTTGGAAGACATAAGAAAAAGGGTTGCAATGGACAAGAAGTACATGCAAGAACTCCGGTAGAAACGAGATGTACAAGGAACGATAAAGATTAATTACAACAGCACTCCGGTTGGAAATGGAAGGCATATAATATGAACTTGACAAGATGAGAGGATACTTGATGAAATCAACAACACACTGCCTCTGGAACAATTGAAAGAATGGCACAAGGGGTAGGAAAGATCTCAGACAGCACTCCGGTTGAGAAGGGAAGCAAAACTTGATAAGATGAGAGAACTTGAATG
Source organism: Triticum urartu (assembly GCF_056163025.1). Taxonomy (NCBI): domain Eukaryota; kingdom Viridiplantae; phylum Streptophyta; class Magnoliopsida; order Poales; family Poaceae; genus Triticum; species Triticum urartu. The sequence continues at coordinate 583,781,420 of NC_141879.1, forward strand.
GAGGACACGACACTCCCGTTGAATGGATAAGCAAAGGAAAGAACATGATCTTAGACAAAAATGGGACGATGGATCGAAGTGAGCAACATCACAATGACTCTGGAAGAAAGAATAGGAGATAGATCATTGGAATAACCAAATGGAGAAGAAAATGCCAGCTTCTGCCACAACTGAGCTTGGGAAAGCACCCTTCCAAGAAGGTTATACGGAGTTGTTGGAAAACCGTCAACGAAACGAATAAGCTTGTAGTGGGATTATGGAAAACATCTCAAAATTATGAGGTGAAATTCTGCCACTAACGGAAACAATAGATTGGATTGATATGAACAAGGAGACGAGAAACTTATATCACCGGGAGGATAAATGAAGAACTTGGGTCCTTTATGAGCACCATAATAGCAACAATCCTTAGGGAATGTTTTAGGTGAAATATATTGTCACTTTCGGATTTTGGGTTCCGGCAGACCCTTGAGGTTCGAACACTGGGGTGCGCGCGGAGATCTCTCCCCTACCGATCTACGTCTGATCTCCTTGCGTGATTTGAGCTGGAAACAACGAACAATACAAGAGACACAAGGTTTATACTGGTTCGGGCCACCGTTGCGGTGTAATACCCTACCCCAGTGTGTGGTGTGGTGGATTGCCTCAGGGGCTGATGATGAACAGTACAAGGGAAGAACAGCCTCGCGAGAAGTGTTCTTGAGCTGGTGCGATGAACTGCTAGGGTGAGTTCAGTCGCCTCTCTCTCTCTCTCTCTGCTAGGGCTCTACCAGATTTCTAGATGTCCGATTGTCTCGATCTTTCCTGGGGTGTCTAGCTCTACTTATAGAGGCCCTGGGCCTCTCCCCAAATAATGAGCAGGAAGGGCGCCAACAATTGGCCATTTTGAAGGGGAACATCTAGTACAAGTTATCCTGACCAAAGGTGGTCTTCGGCTGCCAAAAGTACTGGTGATGACGCCATCTTGGGCTCCACGGTGACCTCCGTCCTGCCGCTCCGCTGGTCTTGGTCTCGTTGCACCGGAATGGCAACCTTTTCCCGATGCCTTGGCCTAGGCTTGCCCCTTTGCACCAAAGGGGAAACAAGGACACTGCGCAGGCCGGCGCCCGCCTGGTCTCGATCGTCATGGCTTGCGTCACGGGTTCCTTGCGAGGTACCCCTGCCTTGATCTCTCCGCCTCCTCGTGAGCCTTCCTGATGAGGCTGCCTCAGAGGAAGCTCTCTGTCGTCCGCCCCGCGAGGCTTGGCCCCTCGCGAGGGTCTTGAGCTTGAGTTGATGAAGATGGGCCGCGCTGGGCCCCCACTTGAACCACGCCGCAGGCCGCCGGCAGGCAAGTCTGGGGACCCCTGTACCCATAACGCCGACAGTAGCCCCTGGGCACATGGCGCGCCCGAGCTTGGCCTAGGAGGGAAGCGAAGGGGCAAGCGGAAGCACCGCGGGCCCTAACAGCCTGCGGCCTTGGGCGCCGGGTGGCGATTGATTGGACGTGGGCATCTTCGCTTCCCCACGATGCCTCGGCAACTGTCCATCTGACAAAAGAGGTGCCCGGGCCAGACTTACTTGCTTTGTTCTCGTTCGCCTCGCTCCAGATCCCCTTTCTCGCTCTCCTCCTTCTTGCTTCCGAAATCCTCCAGATCTGTCTCAATCCTTCTCGTCCGGCACGCCATGGCGCCTCGCATGTCCCCGACCAAGGCCTGGTACTCACCGGCTCTAGATTCCCTGAACCTGCCGGAGAAGAACCTCGCCCTCACGCGCCTGATGACGGTGGCGCAGGGCAGCAAGCGGGCGACTGTGCTCATGGCCGGCTCCGATAAACCTGAAGGCAGGGGGAGCACCTTCTATCCGCTCTTTGTGAGCGCCATCATCGCCGGTCTGGTGCCTCCTTTCTCTGAGTTCTTGTTTGCTTTTATTCGCCAGTACAACTTGCAGGCTCTGCATCTCCACCCCAACTCTGTTCTTCTCCTGGCGATTTTTGCTTACTACTGTGAGGCTCATGTCGGGGTAAAGCCCTCGGTGGCTTTATTGCGCCACTATTTTTCCCTCCGGGTTTCTGGTGGCCATGTCTCCGCGTGTGCGAGCTTCATCGCATACTTCAATTCCAATGCCATCTCGAAGCCTGGGAAGAGAATCGAAGGCTTCAGGAGCAAGTGGGTCATGGTGGACGCCGGGCGCCTCCACCCCCGTCTGGTGTTGCCTACGGGGCAGCCCAAGGCTGTCGACGCGTGGTCCCGCACGGAGCTCGTCGACCCCTGTGCGAGGGCGGTGCTAAAGAGGATGAACGCGGACCTGAGGCCGAGCAATTTGGGGACGACGAAGCTGACTGGAGCCACGCTCCTGAGGGAGTTCTTGGAGCACCGGGTGGCTCCACTCCAGGAGCACTCGCTCCCGTTGTGGAGGCTTGGGGAAGCGGATGCCGCCTTGCGCCTAAGCTCTGAGGCCCTGACCGATGAGAATCTGGTCGTGGCCCTCCATTCCTTGGTTGGGGGAGACGTGGCGAAGCCGGTGGGTGCCCCTGTCCCCATGTTCCTTCGCGATGACTGAGAGAAGGTGGTGAACGCCATGCCCACCTTTAATGGCGATGGGCTGGTGCCCGCGGTAGCTCCCGAGGGTCTTGCGGTGCTGGCGATGGTGAACGTGTCCTCCGACAGCTCCAGCGAGAGCGAAGAGGCGGAGGAAGAAGAATCTGACTCTGAGGCGACTAGCGAGGAGTCGAGAGAGTCTTTCCCTCGGCGCAGGTCCCAGGTCCTCCGATCCATGCCGAATGATGACGAGGTCGGCGCCAGGCAAGGAGGGGAGGACTCTCCCTTGGTCGCGAGGAAGTGCAGGCCGGGGCTGGTTCCCCCAGGGTCTGCTCTAGTCCCTGAGCGATCCGAGGCCAGCTCCAGTCCTCCTGACGTGCCTTCTGCTTCCGGGCCTCCCGAGGCTGATCCCAGCTGCAGGCTCTCGGGCTTCAAGTTCGGCCGGAGGTTGCTTGGGTCCGCGAGCGACGACCAGTAAGTGCTGATTCCTGCTTTGCTTGGTTTCTACCGCCGAGGCTTGACGTCCATATTCTTTTGCCAGACCGGCACCTGCGGCGAAGAGGTTGAAAGGGGCTTCTGCGGCCCATCTTGGGGCGAGTCCACCTGCCGAGATGGCGCCTTCGTCCACTGAGGGGAAAGACGGCGCGGATCGCGCCTCCCCTGCCTAGTCGTCCTCGCGAGGCCGACTGGGAAGCCTCAGCGAGGAGTCAGCCCCCGTGGCTCCACTGACCCTGGAGTCGAGTGCGCTCGATGCTATAGCCAGGGCAGCCAAGGCCCATGGGGTTCCTTCCTGCCAAGCCGTGATCACGCTGCCGTCTTCTTCGCCTGCTCCGCCGGTTCCTGCTTCTTCTGTTCTCTCTGCCGCTATCCTGGACCAGGTCGCCAGCGAACTGAGCCAGCTGCGAGAGGATCTTCTGAGCGCGGACCCTCGCCTAGCGGCCGGGCGCCTGGAGTTAGCTTCTGGCTGGGCCCGTTCCGCTGCCTTTGTCCGAACAGCGCTGAGCCAGGCCGTGGCGGCCTCCGAGGGGGAGAAGCGGGCTGCCAACCAAGCCAAGGCCGCTCGCGATGCTACCCTGGGCGACGCTGAGTGTCGGTGTCAAAACCGGCGGATCTCGGGTAGGGGGTCCCGAACTGTGCGTCTAGGCGGATGGTAACAGGAGGCAGGGGACACGATGTTTTACCCAGGTTCGGGCCCTCTTGATGGAGGTAAAACCCTATGTCCTGCTTGATTAATATTGATGATATGGGTAGTACAAGAGTAGATCTACCACGAGATCAGAGAGGCTAAACCCTAGAAGCTAGCCTATGGTATGATTGTTGTTCGTCCTACGGACTAAAACCCTCTGGTTTATATAGACACCGGAGAGGGCTAGGGTTACACAGAGTCAGTTACAATGGTAGGAGATCTACATATCCGTATCGCCAAGCTTGCCTTCCACGCCAAGGAAAGTCCCTTCCGGACACGGGACGAAGTCTTCGATCTTGTATCTTCATAGTCCAGGAGTCCGGCCGAAGGTATAGTCCGGCTATCCGGACACCCCCTAATCCAGGAGTCCCTCAGTAGCCCCCGAACCAGGCTTCAATGACGACGAGTCCGGCGCGCAGATTGTCTTCGGCATTGCAAGGCGGGTTCTCCAAATTCCGTGTACCTGTTGAAAATGTCCAGTTTCTTGTAGCGCTCCTTGGCTTCTACGCCCAATAATGGCCGTCTTCCACGTGTCAAACGAATATGAAAAGTCAGGGTGTTTTTTTATATTTACACCCCTAGTCGCGTGAATGAGCTGCCTATTTAAGGGGATGAGGATTTAGATCCAAACCACACCTTCTCCCCTCCGCGAGTATTCATCAGAGCGTATCCAACAGAGGTCCATTCTATCATGGCCGGCCGCCGCAGCTCCTCCTCTTGCCCTTCCAGCCCTCAGCCTGGAGATTGGAAGAGGTGCTCCATCCCGCACAGCAAGCTAGCGACGCTCCAGACCAAGGGATTTCTCCCCCCGGCCTATATGGTCCCGGTTCGAGCCGGACTTGCCACCTATAATGGCGGAGAGCAAGCGGAGAGCGCCCCCAATCCCTCCAAAGGAGAGCGGGTATGCCTTGTCCCTTACTTAATAAGAGGGCTCGAATTTCCATTCATCTGTTTCTCCCGGGGCTCCTGGAGTTCTATGGCCTCCAGCTGCACAACCTCACGCCCGCCTCCATATTGCATATCGCGGGCTTCGTAGCCCTTTGCGAGCTGTTTTTGGGCTGCGAGGCTCATTTCGCGCTGTGGAAAAGGCTATTCTGCCTTGTGCCCCGTTCTAAGAAGGGGTCAATATATCAAGTGGGCGGAGCCCAAGTGTGGCGCATCGCCGGGACCGGATATCTATCTGGAACCCCAAAGAAGGCGTCCGAAGATTGGCCTTCGAAATGGTTTTATATAGAGGACGTCCCGCTGCCGGATCCTGTTCGGATCGGCCTCCCTGAGTTCGACAGTGCTCCCCTAAAGAAGCGCCTCAGCTGGCGTCCACGGAGCCCTCAAAGGGAAAGCGACAAGGACGTTCTTTACCTGATGGGCCGGATAAGATTGTTAGCTCATTCCGAACTTACCATGATCGGGGTCATGGCCGCATACATCATGCGAGGGGTGCAGCCGCTTCAGTATAGAGGCCGCCCCATGTGGGACTTCAACGGGGAGGACGACGCCACCCGCCACGGCCGTAAGGGGCCGGATTCGGCTGCCGCTCTAATAAAGATCTTGTCCACTTTGTACAAGGGAGAAGAGGAGGAATTTCTCCGCATCAACCCTCAGGGTGGATTTTCTATGTACAATCCCCCAAGTTGGGTAAGTGGACACTTTTACTTGCCCATCCGTTTTATATTCCCATTGTTAAATATTCAGTCTAAGACTTCAACGCAGGAACTGCGCCAGGCTGTTAAAGAAATAAACAGCCCTCCTCCACAACCCGAGGATCCGGGACGGTTCTTCGACCCGGCCTCTCAAGAGGATCCGGACTTGTCTGTGGAGCTGATTGATGGGGTGTTTCATCAATTGAGCAAGGACAACACCTTGGTGGCCATTACGGCCGATTACCTAGGGCTACTCCCAACCTCACAGGTAACTGAGACCGAAGTCCCAGCACTTTGAAAAGAGATCTATCCTCGCGTGTTTTCGATTGCCGTTGACAACCGTGTTTTGCAGGGGAGGTCCTTGAGACGGGAGGCCGAGCATGCGGCGACTAGCCAACGAGGGGCGGCAAGGCCCTCGGGCTGAAAAGAAGTGCGGTCCGGACTGAGACGCCGGCGCAAAGGTATAGCACGCCATCTTATTCCCAGGTGTTATTCCTTCAAGGCATACTAACGCTCGTGCTCTCTTCAGGACGAAGAGACCTCGCCGGACTATATCCGGAGAGGTTGCCAATCGCGCCTCCACCAGCTAGGCTCCAAAGCCTGGTCCGGACGCGGAGGCGAACACGAGGCGCGCACCAGACGCTCCTCCGACAGAGGATGCGGACAGGCTGTCTGCCACCAATTCCGAGGTGGAGAGTGCCATGAACCACAGGCGTCGCCGGACAGTTCTTCGCGATGCTTGTTTCTCCCAAGAGGCATTGGATGCCTTCAATTCGGGAGATGCGTACCTCCGTGCCGCTCAAAATGGTCTAGCCAGAGCCACGGAGCAATATGTAAAAGACATACGGGTAAGAAAATTTTGGTAATTATATATATACCAGTAGCCCCCGAGACTTGAAACAGTTAGAATAACTGATTTAAGGATCATTTGTCATGCAGGTTCTTACAGAAAAGAATACCCTACTGTCCCAGGAGCTAGAAGAGTGCAAAGCCCAACTTGAGGCCGCACTAGCTGCGGCAGGGGAGCCCAAGGAGAGCCCCTCTAGTAATATATGCTTCGAAAGATAAGTATTTTGCAAAGTGCGGCGTGGGTGCAAATCTGACAAATGAAATTGCAGATGGCGCCGTATTAAATCCGGAAGAGCAACAACTCCGACGCCAGCTAAAGGCTGGTGAGAGCATGCTGACAAAGGTGAGGCGGGAGAAGAACGATCTCCAAGATGCCAACACCAAGCTGGGCCTTGAACTGAAGGATGTTCGTGCCTAGCTATTGGACTCCGTGAAGGAGAATCAGCGGCTTTGACGCGGCATATATAGTAGGTGCTTAAACGAACTTTGAAAAAAGAGTTCGGCGAGGAAGTCGACTAACAGAGTAATGTCTGTAGGTATGCTAACAGGTCGTCCTGCGGAGGAAATGCTCGGTTCTACGGGTGACCTTCTTCCCGAGCTCTCACAACTGGACGAGCGAGTTCCGCAGGTGATGCAAAGGGTCGCCCAGGCCTTGTGGCCATCCATATCCATGCCCGAAGGCCTTGGAGAGCTTGTAGAGAAGCTGAAGGGAGCACGGCGGCGCTTCCGATTGCGAAAGATGTCTGCCTGCCATCAAGGCGCCAGGGAGGCCTGGGCCATGGTGAAGACGCGGTACACGAAGGCTGACCCAAACCACATGGCCGAGGTCGGACCCGTGGGGCCCGATGGGAAGGAGATCCCTGTGAGCTTAGTATACGGCCAAGTAGAATTGGCCGCAAAGTATTCCCAACAGGACTGTAAACTAGACAGCCTGTTAGATGGTATTGAAGAGGAATACAATCAGTCAGATTGACTATGTAATTATAATTGACATGTGTAATGCCTTCTAGCCGGATTGTAGATCGTTTGTCATGGCCGACCTTTTCGCTTCAACCTCGGGACCTGACGGTCCGGAGTGAGTCCGAATACCCTCGCGGTTATATAAGAACCGGGGTATGCATGGAGACCAGGCGTAGGGGTCATTAGTGCTTGAACAGACAAGTGCCCAACTAGTTATGTTATATTACATGGTTAGTAAGAAACATCTTCCAGGGAGAATAGTTCCGTTAGGGGTTCCATTCCCTGGGAGGCATGCCCTAAAGTGCATGTCCATTCTGCGGAAAGAGACGTAGGAAAAACATCTGGGGGCGTATAGATAAATAAGTGAAAAAAGGATCATCTTTAGTTCACCGACCGAATATTCCCTTAAGAACGCTAGCTTTCGGCTTCACCCAGTCTGAGGTACACATCCGGCTGACCCGGCAGTAACAATCACAGAGGTGCTCCCTTTACCACCTAGCCGAACAATCGGGAACGTAGGGGTAAGCATAGGAGCCAGGCAACCCATCTTGGCCAAAACTTAAGTCATATCGATGCATATAACGGTGAATAAAAGGTACATGTGGAAGTGTGACACATGTGTTGGGCATGAAGCCCGTATAAATAAGCTTCTGTTTAAGGAAGCCCCCAGGTTTAATGAGCGCGGATAGTGCATCACTGTATGAGCCTTTAAAGGCTATAAGAGAGAGAGGAGAAGGAGAGAAATGTAAGACAGAAAGTATATAAAAAATGGACAGAGGAAGGAGATGAACACAGAGTCCGACGCTAGGCGTAGAATCTTCGGAGACGGGCTGCGTTCCATGGGTTCGGCTCGGGTCGGTTATCTGATGCATCTCGCAGGCGGTACGCTCCACCAGTCAGGACTTGGTCAATTATGAAGGGACCTTCCCACTTGGGCTTGAGTTTGTCCTTTTTCTTATCCAGCAGGCGTAGAACTAATTCGCCAACGTTGTAATTTTTGGCCCGTACTTCTCTGCTTTGGTATCTTCGAGCCTGTTGTTGATAAAATGCAGAACGGGCTTTTGCCACGTCACGCTCTTCCTCCAAGGCGTCCAAACTGTCCTGCCGATCGAGCTCGGCTTCTCTTTCTTCGTACATGCACACTCGAGGTGAGTCATGAATTATGTCGCAGGGCAAAACTGCCTCTGCGCCGTACACCATGAAGAATGGTGTGTATCCGGTGGTGCGATTCAGCGTGGTCCGCAGCCCCCAGAGTACGGAGTCGAGCTCCTCTACCCAGTGCGTATTAGATTCCTTAAGGGACCGCACTAATCTGGGTTTGATGCCGCTCATGATAAGACCATTTGCACGTTCGACCTGACCGTTAGTTTGTGGGTGATAGACGGAAGCATAATCGAGCTTGATGCCCATGTTTTTGCACCAGAGTTTTACCTCATCGGCCGTAAAGTTCGTGCCGTTATCAGTGATGATGCTGTGGGGGACGCCGTAATGGTGTACAACCCCGGATATAAAGTCTATCACCGGTCCGGATTTGGCCGTCTTAACAGGCTTGGCTTCTATCCATTTGGTGAACTTATCCACCATGACCAGTAAGTATTTTTTCTTGTGGGTTCCGCCTTTAAGGGGTCCAACCATGTCACGCCCCCAGACCGCGAAGGGCCAAGTGATGGGGATAGTTTGGAGGGCGGTGGGTGGCATATGGCTTTGGTTTGCAAAAAGCTGGCAACCGACGCATCGTTGGACTAAGTCCTGGGCGTCTGCCCGGGCCGTCGGCCAATAAAAGCCTGTACGGAAGGCCTTGCTTACAAGGGACCGAGCTGCAGCATGATGACCACTAAGTCCGGCATGAATTTCAGCCAGGAGGTTCCGCCCTTCCTCTTCGGAGGTGCACCTTTGAAGGACTCCGGTAGCGCTTTTCTTATAAAGCTCTCTCTCATGGACTTTATAGGCTTTAGATCGCCGCACTATGCAGCGTGCCTCATTTTGGTCCTCGGGGAGTTCCTGCCTAGTAAGGTAGGAGAGGAATGGTTCTGTCCACGGGGCGATGACGGCCATTATTACGTGGGCTAAAGGTGTTATTTCATTGGCAGAGCCTCCAATTATGTCAGAGTGTTGGGTGTCGGGCAGTGCGGTTGGGTCCGGGCTGTTATTGCCGGGTTCCCCTTCCCATACTACGGATGGCTTGAACAGCCTTTCCAAGAAGATGTTGGGGGGGACTACATCGCGTTTTGCGCCGATGCGTGCCAGGACATCTGCCGCCTGATTATTTTCCCGGGCTATATGGTGAAATTCGAGCCCTTCAAACCGAGCTGACATTTTTAGGACGGCGTTGCGATAAGCTGCCATTTTTGGATCCTTGGCATCAAAGTCTCCATTTATTTGGGATATTGCGAGGTTCGAGTCCCCGCGCACCTCTAGGCATTGAATGCCCATGGATACTGCCATCCGGAGACCATGTAAAAGGGCCTCATATTCGGCTGCATTGTTGGAGTCTGTGTACATTATCTGGAGTACGTATTGAACTATGTCTCCTGTGGGGGACGTCAAAACGACGCCAGCCCCTAGACCAGCCAACATTTTGGAGCCGTCGAAGTGCATGATCCAGTTTGAATATGTGCCGTACTCTTTAGGGAGTTCGGCATTCGTCCATTCTGCGACGAAGTCGGCCAAAACTTGCGACTTGATAGCTCGCCGTGGCTTGTAAGTTATGTCGAACGGGAGGAGCTCAATGGCCCATTTTTCAATCCGGCCCATCGCGTCGCGGTTGTTTATAATATCGTTAAGTGGCACTTCCGAGGCTACTGTTATTGAACACTCTTGAAAGTAGTGTCGCAGCTTCCGGGATGCCATAAATACTGCGTATGCAATCTTTTGATAATGCGGGTACCGTGACTTGCACGGAGTAAGGACAGTGGACACATAGTAGACCGGCTTTTGAAGGGGGAATTTGTGTCCGTCCGTTTCTCGTTCGACGACGAGCACTGCGCTTACGACCTGATGGGTTGCTGCGATGTATAATAGCATTGGTTCGCCAATGTTTGGCGCGGCCAGGACTGGGTTGGTTGCCAAGATGGCTTTTATTTCGTCGAGTCTGGCCGTGGCTGCATCCGTCCACTCGAAGTGTTCGGTGCACCAAAGGAGGCGGTAAAGGGGTAGGGCCTTTTCTCCCAAGCGGGAGATAAAGCGGCTTAGAGCCGCCACGCATCCGGTTAATTTTTGTATTTGTTTGAGGTCCTTCGGGATATCCAATTGTGACAGAGCTCGGATCTTGGCTGGATTTGCTTCAATTCCTCTACCGGATACAATGAAGCCCAAGAGCTTTCCGGCTGGAACGCCGAAAACGCATTTTTCCGGGTTGAGCTTGATGTCGTATGTTCGGAGGTTACCGAATGTTAGCCTCAAGTTGTCTACTAGAGATTCGACATGTCTTGGTTTAACAACCACATCATCTACGTATGCCTCCACTGTTTTGCCGATCTGGTTTGCCAGACATGTCTGAATCATGCGCTGATATGTTGCGCCGGCGTTTTTGAGCCCGAAGGGCATTGTGTTGAAGCAGAATGGGCCGTATGGTGTGATGAATGCCATTGTGGCTTGGTCTGACTCTGTCATCTTTATTTGATGGTAGCCGGAGTATGCGTCGAGGAAACACAACGAATCGTGTCCTGCGGTGGCGTTGATAATTTGATCGATGCGGGGGAGAGGGAAGGGATCCTTTGGGCAAGCCTTGTTAAGGTCTTTAAAATCAACGCACAGGCGCCAGGATTTGTCCTTCTTTGGTACCATCACCAGGTTTGCTAGCCAGTCTGGGTGTTTTATATCTTTGATGAATCCGGCCTCCAGTAGATTGGCTAGTTCCTCTCCAATGGCCTATCTCTTAGGTTCGGAAAAACGCCGAAGAGCCTGTTTGACTGGCTTGAATCCTTTTAGGATATTTAAGCTGTGTTCGGCCAGCCTGCATGGGATTCCTGGCATGTCTGAAGGGTGCCAGAGGAAAATGTCCCAGTTCTCTCGTAGGAACTCTCACAGTGCGGCGTCTACATCAGGGATTAACTGTGCTCCGATGGAAGCTGTTTTATTGGGGTCCGTTGGATGGACCTGGAAATTGACTATTTTGTTCGCCGGTTTAAAGGAGGTGGACTTCGATCTTTTGTCGAGTATCACATTGTCCCTATTCACTGTGGAGCACAGCGCAGTAAGTTCCTCAGCCGCTAGGGCTACGGATAGCGCCTCCAGGGCCAGTGCGGCTGTCTTGTTTTCGGCGCGGAGTGCTATGTCCGGATCACTAGCGAGAGTGATGATTCCATTAGGCCCGGGCATATTGAGCTTCATGTACCCGTAATGGAGTATTGCTTGGAAGATTGTAAACGCTTCCTGCCCTAGCAGAGCGTGATATCCGCTACTGAACGGGGCCACTTGGAACGTGACCTCTTCGGACCTGTAATTATCCGGCGTGCCGAACACCACATCTAGTGTGATTTTTCCTGTACAGCGTGCTTCCCGACTGGGGACTATTCCTCTAAAGGTTGTGCTGCTTCACTCAATGCGGTTCCAGTCTATTTCCATTTTTTGAAGGGTTTCCTCATAAATGAGGTTCAATCCGCTGCCGCCATCCATGAGTACCTTGGTAAGACGAAAGATGTCCACTATTGGACTGAGGACCAATGCGGCTGGTGCTCGGGCTGTTCGGAATTTAGGTTCATCACTGGCGTTAAAAGTGATAGCCGTGTCACTCCATGGGTTTATTGTTGCTACTTGGTAGACTTCGGCAAGGCTGCGGAGTGTTCTTTTTCGCATATTATTTGATGCGAAAGTCTCAAAGACTGTTGATACCATACTGGTGTCTCTGGGGTGGCTTTCTGTGGCTTCTGGAATTAGAAGATCTTCGCCAATTTTTGCCACCTGCTGGAGTATCCAACATGCTCTAAGGCTATGAGTTGGTGTGGCGCCCTCTGCACTGTGAATTTTACAGGGTCCATTAAGCCATCCTTCCAGCACGGTTCCGTGCCCTGTAGAGGGCTTTTGCTTTTTGGTATTGAACCCGGGTGTCTGGCGATGATGCACCCTTTTATTTCGGACTGGGTTTGTATTCAAGGCCGGATTGTCCCAAAATTTTATTTCGGTTTTCCAGGCGCTTTCCATCGCACAGTACTTTCATACTATGGACGCCAAGTCAGCAAAGCGTGTAATATCACGGCGACTTATGGCGTTGAGAATTCCCTTGTCCGTGCAATTATTGCAGAAGAATGAAATTGCGTCTTCCTCGCGACAGTCCTTTATCCTGTTCATAACCAGGAGGAATCTGGCCCAGTAATGATGTACTGTTTCTTCGGGCTCTTGCCTAATTTGAGATAGATCGCTTATGTACGGGTGGGTGGGTGGAATCAAATCCGAAACCTCACCCAATCTGAGACCCAGGGGCCAAGGAGTTTTAGAACTCGGAAGTTTGGATTCTTGGATGTTGTCTAGTGAATCTAGCCCGTCGCCCGACTTTAAGTTCAGGTCTTGAGTGATGTCCTCCCCTCCGCGGGTATCCGGCTTGGAGGGATCGGGAATTCGGACATAGCTAGTCCTTAGGATAGATGATGGGTCGCCGCACCATCCCTCTACCACGGCGACGTGATGGGTGACCTGGGGAGAGTTAATCTCTCTCAGATCGGGTTTAGGCCCAATCTGGTCGTAATCCGTAGCGACTCCCAGGGCGGCGAAGCGATCCAAGAGCTCGTTTAGGGAAGAGAGCTCCATTGGATCTAGCTGCTCGGCGAATTCCGAGCTGACGTGAAGATTGCTTTCGATGACCCGAGAGGTCATCGTCGGTGCAGCAGCCGAACGGGCGGTCATAAGGAAACCACCTAGCCTGAGAGTCTGGCTGACAGCCAAAGCTCCCTTAACAACGGTGCCATCTTTAAAGACGGGATGAGGTATCCTTCCTGATGGCGACGGCACAGAGGAACTCTTAATGAAAGCACCAATGTCGGTGTCAAAACCGGCGGATCTCGGGTAGGGGGTCCCGAACTTAGCGTCTAGGCGGATGGTAACAGGAGGCAGGGGACACGATGTTTTTACCTAGGTTCGGGCCCTCTTGATGGAGGTAAAACCCTACGTCCTGCTTGATTAATATTGATGATATGGGTAGTACAAGAGTAGATCTACCACGAGATCAGAGAGGCTAAACCCTAGAAGCTAGCCCATGGTATGATTGTTGTTCGTCCTACGGACTAAAACCCTCTGGTTTATATAGACACGGAGAGGGCTAGGGTTACACAGAGTCGGTTACAATGGTAGGAGATCTCCATATCCGTATCGCCAAGCTTGCCTTCCACGCCAAGGAAAGTCCCTTCCGGACACGGGACGAAGTCTTCGATCTTGTATCTTCATAGTCCAGGAGTCCGGCCGAAGGTATAGTCCGGCTATCCGGACACCCCCTAATCCAGGACTCCCTCACTGAGGCTGTCAAGGCTCGCTGCGAGGCGCTGGAGACCGAGCTGCTAGGCCTGCGCGATGAGCTCGCCAAGGAGGTCCACGGCCGCCAGGAGAAAGAGAAGGAGATGAAGGCTCGGGAGGCTGCCGTCGAGGACCGGGGCGTCAAGCTTGATGACCGCCATGGCCGGTTGGAGACGCTGGAGCGGTCGCTGAAGGCGGAGAGGACCGAGCTAGACGCCAAGGCGAAGGTCCTGGCGGAGGATCGGGTGGCCTTCGCGAAGATGGAGAAGAGGGCTCGTGCCGCGCTGAAGACGCTTTACGAGAGCGGCTTGGAGGAGCCGCTGGCCGGTGGGGAGGACGGCCCCGCCGAGCTGCTTCCCTTCCTGGTCCGCGCACTTGAAGATGTGGTAGACGGCCTTGGCCCCACGGCCGAGGCCGAGGCGCGTGCCCTGTCTTCTACGGCGCTGACGCATGTCCTCAGCCACGTCTACATGCGCGACCCCGACGTCGACTTCGACAGCCTGCTGGAACCCGTGAGCGGCGACCTTGCCGCCGTTGCCGCTGAGGCCGTGAAAAGCCGAGACGAAGCTTTGCTGGGGAGGTTCCGCGCCTTCAATGTCTTGCCCGGGCACGGTGCCGCCAGCTCCACAGCCCCGGGAGGCGGAGTCGTCCAGAGTGACTCCACCACAGGCGGCGGCGCCACTGAAGAGTGATCCCTTCTCGTCGTCTGTCCTGTTTTTATTCCTGCAACATGCACCATGCCTCGCGGAGGTGTTTAAACTTATGTTTGGCGTCATGAAACAATCTATGGCTTGTAATATTTGCTTCGAATTTCCTGGAATTTGCATTTTTCTCCCCTACTTGCGCTCTATGTCGGCAGGGCCCGGCCCCGCGCATACCTCACCCAGCGTTAGCCCCGACAGGAAACCAGGACAGGACTAAGGAGCGAGGGGCTACGTGGCAAGTTAGGCTCCTGAGTCGCGATGCTTAGGAGTCCCCCTTGACACGCAAGCAACAAGTAGGAAAGGGGGGAACGAGGAGTGGATTGATCGTTCTGCGTCGGTAGGGCCCGGCCCCGCGCATACCTCACCCAGCGTTAGCCTCGACCGGAAACCAGGACGGGACTAAGGAGTGAGGGGCTACGGGGCAAGTTAGGCTCCTGAGTCGTGATGCTCAGGAGTCCCCCTTAACGTTCAAACGGGTTTCCATACCTTGGCTCCGCTCGGGGAGGGGCGCATGACGACCAGGTCCGAGGGACCTGGCTGGGTGGCGTGCGCTCGGGCGAGGCCCGGCGTAGCCCCTGTGTCCAGCCCCCTCACGTGGCGCTCCCGAGGGGAGGCGTTGCGATGGTGCCGAACACTGAGCTCTGGGCTCCCTGAGGTTGGTACGGCCGTAGGCCGCCCTTAGTTGTTTATCACCAGCGCAGAGCATAGCGCTTCCGTATGTGTACGGGCATAGCCGCTCCTCGGCAGTGTCGTGAGCCAGCGCGGAGCATGGCGCTTCCACTGGTACATGGGAGGGGGCTCCCCTCCGGGAGGAGCCCCCGGGGCGTGTACAGCCCCGCCCTGACACGTGGCCGGCACGGTAGGGCTAGGAGAGGTGTATCTGGGCACTCGTGAGCCAGCGCGGGACTTACGAGGCCCTACCTCGAGGTGGGTTGCGCCTGGCTCTGGGCCTTTATCAATGATGTGTTCCTGTAGGGTGGTTAGAATGCAAATGCTCTACGTCCTCAGGTCCCAGCCCTCGAGCGAGCTCAGCCGCCGCTGGTATGCCAGGTTGCAATGCCGTGGGTCAAGGCCAGGGGGTGAGGGCTGGAGAGCCAGTAGGAGCCCATGAGTCGCGATACTCAGGTACCCCCTTTTAACGTGCAAGCGCTTTGCATGAAAGCGGAGAAGTCCGCGATAAGCAGTAGGTGACATTTAAGAGCGAAAGAGCAAATTCATTTTAAGTAGATGCAGGAAAAGCAAACGCCGCTGGGCCAGGCCCGAGCAGCTCGGGGATGATGCAGCCCGAGGGGCGCCCTCAACAAGGTAAGTAAAGAGCATAAGCAAAACGGATACATGCCGCAGGGACGAACACACACGACCTGGGAATGATGCGGCCCTGTGGGAGCTCCCAACTAAAAACGGAACTTAGAAAGATGTCACCTGGTGTCGTTGAAGTTGAAGTGGTGTTGAAGAAACGGGCGACGCGCGATGAAGACGTCGACCCTCACGAGCCCCCTGGCCCAGGAGCCTCAGGAGGCTCCGGGGGCACAGGCGGGTCTCCGAGGGCCATCTCCATCTCCGCCAGGACCACACGATGCCGGACCTCCTGAGCCTCCAGAATGCTCCTCAGCAGGCGCTGACGAGCGGCGTCCGTGTTCGGCAGGCCGAAAGGCATGTGAACATAGCTGTGAGGTGGACCCTTGCAACGGCCCATGCGCGAAGGCCAGAGGCGCTCCTGAGACGCGGCTCGGTTGAGCCCTGGCACATTGACGCAGAGGCGCAGCCCACCATCCTCGCCTGGACGTGGGGCCACGGTGGGCAAGCAGCGGCTGCCGCGCATGATTCTCGACTCTTGTAGCTCCTGGGTGCTCCTTGCGATGAACTCCTGTGGGTTTGGTCTTCCTTGCCTTGTACCTTCCTGAGGGAAACGTGCCTAGAAGCACCCCTCCAAGTGGTGCCCGAGCGCCTCCCTCGCGACCTTAGCAAGGTCGGTGGCTCTCCAAGAAAGAGCCCCCGAGACCTGCCTGAGGAGGGCACCAGGCGCGCCTTCCTATGTGAGAGAGGGTGGCACTCCCTGACTGGGCGCAGATCCTGACGCAACACCTCCGGAGGCGCCTGCCTCCTTGTGGCTTGGGCCAGGCGAAACCTTCTTCTTCTTAAGGGTCGCCTCGGGAAGTCTTCCGTTCCTGCGGTCCGGGTCCTCGATTGCTGCAGCTTGGAACGTGCGCTCAAGTGAACACGCTGCGTCTCTTTCTTCACAGGGTACGGTAATGACTCCACCGCTTCCTGGCATCTTGAGGACATTGTATCCATGGTGAGTCACCGCCATGAACTTGGCTAGGGCTGGGTACCCGAGGATGGCGTTGTATGGCAGACAGCTGTGGGCGACGTCGAAGTCGATGAGCTCGGTGCGGTAGTTGTTGCGCTGCCCGAAGGTGACTGGAAGGTGAACCTGCCCTATTGGAATAGTGGAACCATCAGTGACTCCTGAGAATGGCTTGGATGGCTGAAGCTGATCGTACGGCACTTGGAGACTGTCGAACGTCTCGACGGACAGGACGTTGAGTCCTGCTCAATGAGGGTCCTGGTGACCTGCACGTTGCTGATGACTGGGGAGCGAAGCATTGGGAGGACTCTGGCCGTTGCCGCGCACTTGAGCTGATCCGCTGAGCTGAACGTGATAGATCACGGGGACCACCTGAGAGGGCACGTGGCCTCAAGCTTGGGGAGGACTGCATTCACCTCGCGAGCAAACTGCTTGAAGATGCGCTATGAGGCTAGGGCCTGCACGCCACCCAAGATGTAAGCGATCACGTGCGGCTCCTGGAAGCCCCCAGCTCCCTCGTCTTGATGCTGGTCTTCGTTCCTCCTTGGTGGTGGCAGCATAGGAGGAAGGCCTGCGTTGCCGTGCGGGCGATGCTCACGAGGCTGATCTCTGTAGCCTCCCTCGCGAGGCTGGTCCTGCGAGCAATCCTCGCGAGGTCGGTCATGCCACCCTTGGCGAGGGCCACGGTCTTCCCATCGTTCGCCACCTCTTCCTCCTCCTCGGCCATAGCCCCTGTCGTTGCGCTCGGGGCGTCGGCCGACACGTCCATCTCTCACGGCCCCGAGCTCTTGACATTCGTTTGTGGGTGTGGAGGTCGTGGTATACGCAGTTTCGGCTGCCCTTCGATGACTCAGGCTGATCCCTGCCTCACTTGGTGTCTGGTTCCGCTGCAAGCACGGCAATCCCCTTGCGCTTCACATCCTTGGCCTTGGGCTTCTTCTCTTCTGGGTCGGCAGCCGGGAGTTCGAGGAGGGAAAGGCGCCCTTCCTTAGCCCTGGCGCACTTGGTCGCCAAGTTGAACAGCTCCAGGGATGTGCACAGGTCTTCATGGATTGCTAGCTCCTCCTTCATCTTGATGTCGCGTACGCCATCGGAGAAGGCCAAGATGATGGCTTCTTCAGTCACCTTGGCGATCTTGAGGTGAGCGTTGTTGAAGCGCTGGATGTATTTCTGCAGGGTTTCCCCTTGCTGATGTTTGATGCGACGCAGATCGCTCACGGCCGGGGGCCGGTCGCGAGTGCCCTGGAAGTTGGCAATGAAGCGAGTGCACATCTCATCTCAGGAGGAGATTGTGCCAGGAGCCAGGTTCAGGAGCCAGGTGCGGGCCCCGTCCTTGAGCGCCATGGGAAACCAGTTCGCCATGACCCTTTCGTCTCCATTGGCGGTTTCGATGCATAGCTCGTAGAGCTGCAGGAACTCCGCGGGGTCCGCCGTGCCATCGTAGCGAGGGGGCAGGTCAGGCTTGAACTTGCCTGGCCATGTGACGCCGCGTAGCTCGGGGGTGAGAGCACGGCAGCCTGCTGTGGCCACCGGTGCCTTTTGCTGGTACTGGGCTTGTTCCTGGGGATTACCGTGTGCCGCCGCTTGGAGCAGCACGGGGTCTTGGCGTGGAGGTGCAGGGACGTGATCTTGGCGCGCCGGTGCTGGGAGTGCGCAAGCACCTTCTTGGGGACGAGGGATCTCTTGGCAGCTCCTTTCTTGCTGCGCAGGCACCGGATGCGGAGGGTCTTGCCCTGGGGCGGCGCGCCTTGGAGCCAGGGCGCCTTCTTGGGTAGGAGGTGGTAGAGGCGCCTCCTGATCCCCACCTCCCGCGCGGAATGGAGGGCGAGGCAGCGAGTGGGATGGCAAGGGGGAGCCCCCTACGGCGCTGACGAGCTTGGTGACGCGGGCGAGCCAGTCCTCGTAGAGGTCGTCGACGGGGCGGTAGTGCAAGAGCTCTCTTGCCAGGAGCAGCGCAGCGTGCGCGTCCGTGGGGGCGCGACGGGCGTGGGACGACGAAGTGGCTGGAGTTAGCGACGGTGTGGCGGTGCGGCCTTCCCGCCGTACTGAAGGATGCTGGGACGAGGCCTGCTGCTCCTTCCCCGCCGGGCCGGTGGCGGTGTTGGCGGCAGGCGACGGGGAACGACGAGGGCGTTCGTCGACGGGTGCTGTCTGGGTGGCGCGGGTGGCGAGAGCAGCCCGGTGCTCGGCGCGAGCCCGGCGAGCGTCAGCCATGGACACGACAGAAGGTCGCACGCGAACAGCGGAAGAAAGATTCCGGCGCACCCCTACCTGGCGCGCCAAATGTCGGATTTCGGGTTCCGGCAGACCCTTGAGGTTTGAACACTGGGGTGCACGCGGAGATCTCTCCCCTACCGATCTACGTCTGATCTCCTTGCGTGATTTGAGCTGG
Source organism: Triticum urartu (assembly GCF_056163025.1). Lineage (NCBI taxonomy): Eukaryota > Viridiplantae > Streptophyta > Magnoliopsida > Poales > Poaceae > Triticum > Triticum urartu. The sequence goes on from NC_141879.1 coordinate 583,800,422, forward strand.
AAACAACGAACAACACGAGGGACACAAGGTTTATACTTGTTCGGGCCACCGTTGCGGTGTAATACCCTACTCTAGTGTGTGGTGTGGTGGATTGCCTCAGGGGCTGATGATGAACAGTACAATGGAAGAACAGCCTCGCGAGAGGTGTTCTAGAGGTGGTGCGATGAACTGCTAGGGTGAGTTCAGTCGCCTCTCTTTCTCTCTCTCTCTGCTAGGGCTCTACCAGATTTCTAGATGTTCGATTGTCTCGATCTCTCCCGGGGTGTCTAGCTCTACTTATAGAGGCCCCGGGCCTCTCCCTAAATAATGAGCAGGAAGGACGCCAACAATTGGCCATTTTGAAGGGGAACATCTAGTACAAGTTATCCTGACCAAAGGTGGTCTTCGGCTGCCAAAAGTACTGGTGATGACGCCGTCTTGGGCTCCACGGTGACCTCCGTCCTGCCGCTGCTGGTCTTGGTCTCGTTGCACCGGAATGGCAACCTTTGCCCGATGCCTTGGCCTAGGCTTGCCCCCTTTGCACCAAAGGGGAAACAAGGACACTGCGTAGGCCGTCGCCCACCTGGCGCCCGCCTGGTCTTGATCGTCATGGCTTGCGTCACGGGTTCCTCGCGAGGTACCCCTGCCTTGATCGTTGTGCCTCCTCGTGAGCCTGCCTGATGAGGCTGCCTCAGAGGAAGCTCTCTATCGTCCGCCCTGCGAGGCTTGGCCCCTCGCGAGGGTCTTGAGCTTGAGATGATGAAGATGGGCCGTGCTGGGCCCCCACTTGAACCACGCCGTAGGCCGCAGGCAGGCAAGTCTGGGGACCCCCGTTCCCAGAACACCGACAGTCACGCCCTGAGACCGTTGCGCTAGGTGTCTTCCAGTTATTCGTTGTTGTTGACATGTCATTCGCTTGCATGTGGCATCTTGTCATGTCATCATGTGCATTGCATCATCATGTTTTCAAAACTTGCATCCGTCCCGGTCTCCCCGTTCTCTCCGTTGTCCGTTCTGTGTCCAGACCCACTTGCACGCGCCCGTGGCACGTCCGAAATATTATTTTATAAGTGGCTGGAAAGTGTTCTCAGAATGGGGTGAAAGTTGGAGTGTGGTCTTATTATAGTGTAGATAGACCGCCTATCAAGCTTCATTGCATTCGGAGCTCGTTTGGTAGCCCAACCGTTAAACTATAGCGGCATTATAGCCGGTCAAACATCGGACGTTTCGCTCCCTGAAACTGTCGCCGAGCCTCTCCTTCTCCTCTCTCTTTTTTTGAGCCCATCAAACCCCCTTGCCTTTGTGGCCTTTTGTCAGACCTCCTCTCCGCATAGTTCTCAGACCCCCTCGCGCGTCCGAAAACTTCCCGGAACCGACCCGAGCAGTCGTGACTGATGGGTCCGGAACATCCCCAAACATCTACAAAACATCACCGTTTTCTTATCTGATCTCCCTAGCCTATTTATCAGGACCGTCCGATTAAGATCGGAGGGACCAAATGCCCCTAAACTTAGCCCACTTGCTATATATAGATCAAACTCTAGCCTAACCCTAAAATTCCTCTCCCTTGTCCCATCCGTCTCGTCACCGCCGCCACCCACTGACCAAATCCCCCTTGGGATCTCCCCTGCCCGATCCACCAAACCAGCCTCCTCCCCTCGATCTACGAGATCAATAGCTCCTCTGCCTGCGGCCCGTGTTCCCCCTCCACGAGCACAGCCCCGAGCCGCTCCCGTGCCTGATGGCCTCCGCCCGCGCCAGAGCTTGCCGCCGACGATGGCAGTAGCAACATCGACCTCCCCTTCTCCTTCCTCTTCCTTTTCCTCCCTAGTCTCCCTCTCTCTCATGCCGGTCTTTCTTCCTCTCTCTCAGGTACCGTGGACCGCCCATGGACGCCAAGTCCACAAGCTCCGTTGCCAACGGGAACGAGTCCCTCCGCCCCGTATCTGGCATCCCGCACCTCCCTCGCAACCACTTAGCCTGTTCCTCGCGCCTCCGGCACCATCGCCGTCTGCACCGTGCGCTGCACCGCTGCTAGATGTCAACAGGACGCCATGGAAACCCGCCCGGCAGGAGCTTCGTCTGCTCCTTTGCCTCGCCGTAGTTGTCCTCTGCTGCCACGAGCACCGCCGCGCCAAGTCCCTCTAGCTATTTGGCCCCATTGTTGCATCGAGAAGCAGCAACTCGGACAGAGGAGGAGGATGCCTCTGCCTCGACCACTCGTGGCACTCTTGGAGTTCGCCTTCGGCAGCTGCCTTCGCCGGACCACGCCGCCCCCTGCAGGCACCTCCCCGTGCTCCGTTCCGCCCGTTCCAGCCAGTTCCCACCAACCCCGTCGCCAGGAACCCCTGCCGTCGATCTCTGCATCGCCATGAGGTGTGGTTGTTTCTGTCTTCAGAAACGAGTAGGTTGCCAGCTCGCCCGCGCCTCGCGTTGACCGAGGGCCCGCCTCCAGCGCCATCATGGGCCAGTGCCTCCCCAAGGCCCATGAGGCCTGGTGAGAACCCCAGCGCCCTCCTTTTTTTGTCTTAATGTTGCTCCTGTTACCCTGTTGGGCTCAAAATTTAACCGTTTAATTCATAATCTTTATATGTAAATGAGGTAGAAAAATGCCTAGTTTAACATGGTGTCATCTCTTTGCATGTTTAGCAACTCTAAATTATGGTTTAGGGCAGAACAGGACCAAACCTAATATATGCACATGAGGAGTTTCTGGATTTGTTGTTTGTTGTTCCGGCCTCATTTAAACTTGCCTAGATAGGTAGTTTTCTTTTGCTTCACCTCTTGCCATGCTAACCAACATTTAATACTGTTGAGTATATAAACGGGAGAGAACTAAATAAGTCATGTGGTGTTTTCTTCAATATGCAACTCCGTTGCATATTGAGCTCCACTTAATTTGTAGTGTTGTTTGTTGCACTTTGCCATGCCATGCTTCATTAAACCGGACATGCATCATACTTGGTTGTGCATCATGCCATGTTTATGTGATGGTTGTTTACTATGTTATTTTCTCCTTTCCGGTGTTGCTTCTTCGTGTTAGTTCCGGTAACGTCGCGTTTGTGAGGATTCGTTCGACTTCGTCCGTTTGTCTTCTTCATGGACTCGTTCTTCTTCCTTGCGGGATCTCAGGCCAGATGACCATACCCTCGAAATCATTTCTATCTTTGCTTGCTAGTTGCTCGCTCTATTGCTATGCCGCGATACCTACCATTTGCTGTATCATGCCTCCCATATTGCCATGTCAAGCCTCTAACCCACCTTTCCTAGCAAACCGTTGTTTGGCTATGTTACTGCTTTGCTCAGCCCCTCTTATAGCGTTGTTAGTTGCAGGTGAAGCTGAAGTTTGTTCCATGTTGGAACATGGATATGTTGGGATATCACAATATCTCTTATTTAATTAATGCATCTATATACTTGGTAAATGGTGGAAGGCTCAGCCTTATGCCTGGTGTTTTGTTCCACTCATGCCGCCCTAGTTTCCGTCATACCGGTGTTATGTTCCTTGATTTCGCGTTCCTTACACGGTTGGGTGTTATGGGGACCCCTTGACAGTTTGCCTTGAATAAAACTCCTCCAGCAAGGCCCAACCTTGGTTTTACCATTTGCCTCACCACCACCTACCCTTCCCTCGGGTCGGCCAGCCCGAGGGTCATCTTTATTTAAGCCCCTCGGGCCAATGCTTGTCTAAGTGTTGGTCCGAACCGAGTAGACCATGGGCCACCTCGGGGAAACTTGAGGTTTGGTTTTACTCGTAGGATGTCTCATCCGGTATTGCCCTGAGAACAATATATGTGCAGCTCCTATCGGGATGTCGGCGCATCGGGTGGTCTTGCTGGTCTTGTTTTACCATCGTCGAAATGTCTTGTAACCGGGATTCCGAGTCTGATCGGGTCTTTCTGGGAGAAGGAATATCCTTCGTTGACCGTGAGAGCTTGTGATGGGCTAAGTTGGGACACCCCTATAGGGTTTTGAACTTTCGAAAGCCGTGCCCGCGGTTATGGGAAGATGGGAATTTGTTAATGTCCGGTTGTAGAGAACTTGACACTTAACTTAACTAAAATGCATCAACCGCGTGAGTAGCCGTGATGGTCTCTTTCTGGCGGAGTCCGGGAAGTGAACACAGTTCTTGTGTCATGCTTGAACGTAAGTAGTTTCAGGATCACTTCTTGATCACTTCTAGTTCACGACCGTGCTTTGCTTTCTCTTCTCGCTCCTATTTGCGTAAGTTAGCCACCATATATGCCAGTGCTTGCTACAGCTCCACCTCACTACCTTTTCCTACCCATAAGCTTAAATAGTCTTGATCGCGAGGGTGTGAGATTGCTGATTCCTCGTGACTCACAGTTACTTCCAAAACCAGTTGCGGGTACCGTTGATACCAGTGCATATGACACGACAGAGCTCAAGTGGGAGCTCGATGAAGATCGTGTTCGTTGGGTTGTTTCGTTTCCTTTCGATCAGTAGTGGAGCCCAGTTGGGGCGATCGGGGACCTAGCAATAGGGGTGGTCTTTCTTTATTTTGGTTCTGTAGTCGGACCTTGATTGTATTCTGGATGATGTAATGCTACATTTATGTATTGTGTGAAGTGGCAATTGTAAGCCAACTCTTTATCCCTTCTTATTCAGTACATGGGATGTGTAAAGATTACCCCTCTTGCGACATGCCTACTATGCGGTTATGCCTCTAAGTCATGCTCCCACATGTGGGAGATATAGCCGCATCATGGGTGTTACAAGTTGGTATCATAGCCTTCCCCGACTTAGGAGCCCCCTTCTTGATCGAATCGCTGGCGTTGTTGAGTCTAGAAAAATGTTTTGAGTCTTATAGGATTATATATATCGGAGAGTAGGATTCTTTTTACTCCTCAGTCCCTTCGTCGCTCTGGTGAGGCATTCTGACGTAGAGTTTTGACTCTTCTCTTCTTAATTTTCACTAAAATATTTTTTAGGATCATGCGGGTATCTTGGAATCGTTCCGATGGTTTTGTGACGAGAACATTGTTTTTAGTGCCTCCTGACATTCAGGGATTGTGGTAGTGTCCCGGGGAGTTGAGCTCCAAGGTGTTGTCGTCACAATTTTATCGTTGTAGTTCTGGAATACCTGAGTTTCGCCGACATCAAAAATCTCTTTTATGCAGTTGTTGGTGAGATAACCTCAAGGCCACCCAGTACTGGGGCGGGAGTTCGGGAGTATTGCCATAACTCGTATAACAGATGCTTTTTGAAGGTTGAGGTAAATGATTTCCGAAGGTTTCTTGGTTATGTGTTGAAGGATGGATACAGCTGGATGTAGGATTTGCTAGTTTTGGGTGAGAGATTATGCTTTCCCTGTATCCCCAACACCTGATTGCATAACCAGAAAGTTTTGGGAGTTTATAAGTGGGAATTCAAGTAGCTCCTAGGATATCTTTCCGACAAATGTATGATATGAAATTGGGGTTCGACGTCTAGTGGTCCGCCTATCCACTGTTGGTTTTACAGTGGTCTCATTGTGTCTTAAAGAGGCCTTGGCTATGCTGAGTCGGGGACGCTTCGTATGTCATGTGCACTGCCTTGTACATGATGGTGCTGTACGATCGAGCTCGTGTGGGCCCCACCACGAAAACTTCGGACGAAATCTCTATCATATGTTTGTTCCTGTTTATCCTGCAAACCAATCCTTTGTTTTGTTTTGAGTTGTGGTATTCGAGTTACTTCGAAGTCAAATGTTGATTCCATACCTTTCCTAAGCGGTGTGTTCCTATGTGAATACTAATCCTTCTCGATCATCGAGTTTGTCATTTCAATTTCTTTTCAACCGGCGTGTTTCTCTTCAAGTGGATCCGATCATTTTCTACATTCGCAAGACCACCTTTCAGTTCTTCTCAACGGTGTTCATTTCATCCGTCTCCAAGTTGACTTTGTTTTCCCGCCCACCCACCCCCTTTTTTTCTTCAAGGACTCGGATCTCTTATTCGAGTATTCTTTTATTGATGAGAGGTCTATTCATTCTTTTCTTTCAACGTTTTTATCCGGTGTTTCTCATGAAGATGTTCTACTAGTTCATCATTCTTCGTTCTCTTTCTTCTCCGGTGGATTCAATTCAAGTTTTCGGTGTTGATCATATTCCTTTCATTGTTTCAAATGTTTTCTCATGCCGGCGCACCTCTTAATCAAAAATTTCTCGCTATTCAATTGTTCCAGAGTGCTGAAGATATCTCAGAAGATTCAAGTTTTCCTCTCTCAATTCGCTCAAATTCTTTTGAGGACGTTATCTCATTCAAGCCATTTTATTCAATTGGTGCAATCTCTCTTTTAAATCCTTCAATGATGTTTCTTTTCAGTGGGCCCTAACCCACATGTCTTTTCCCAGGATCTTACCCAACTCTTCTAATTCTCCCGGAGCTTTTCAAATTCATCTCAAAGTTTGACGTAAGTATGATTTTCATCAGTCAATTGCCTTCTCCAATATCGCCTTCAAATTCTTTTCATCGTTGGCTCAACCTTTCTATTCGTCATCCTGGAGTATCTCAACAATTATTGATGGTGTTTCCCGTCGTCATTCTCAGATTTTGAAGACCGAGGAAGAGTTTCTCTTCAATCATATCTGTTCTCTCGAAGATTCACAGTTCAACCTTGATTCTATCCTCTCATAATTGTTTTCAATTGTGACAATTCTTTTCAACCTTCCAGAGCTATTCAGGAGTCTTTTCAGTTTGATTCTCCGAAGGTCATCATTTCGGGATTATTCATATTCAGCTTTCAGCTCTCGTTCTCCAAATCATACCGGTGCATCTTTCAAATATCCACTAATCAGCTCGTGATCTCTTCGTTCTCTTGTATCAATTCTCTCAAGTATCTTCGTTCATTTTCTAATTCCTCCCGATGTTTCTTTATCTTTTCTTCGTTCATTTTCAATTTTTACGGTGGTTCGTTCAAGAATTCTCTTCCGTTGTTATTGTATCATTCCATTCTTTCTTTATTTCCAATCCTACCGGTGGATCGTTGAAGACCGTCTTAAGTTTGCTCCATATCTATCTTAATCCTTTCTACGAGAATAAGTAGTATGCCAAATCCATTTCTTGTCATCAATCTAAATTGGTGAAGGATACGCATAACATAATTCTTATTCTTGTTTCATCCAAGCATTCTAATTTCTTCTTTTCAGAGTGGTTCATCATATCACATTCTTGGTTTGAGATGCTTTATTCTTTTCTTTCCCAGAGTTCCAAGATCTCTCAATTATATCATCACGAAGCTCAACCTAAATCTTCGCAAGGATTCACCTTGTGTTTTAAACTTCTCTTTCCTTTCGTGTGATCATCCTTTTGTTACCGGAGTTCTTCATGAAGGTTCTACATGATGGTTCATCCAGGATTTAATTCATTCTCGAAGTGTTCATTGAGATTCTTTTCAGAGGAGCTCAAACATTCTTCATCTCGCATTCCGAAGTGCAATTCTTTCTACCGTATCATTGGAGGTGGTATTATGTCACTCTTGATAATTTGAGTTCATGTTTCATGATTCACATGTTGTTAAGAATGAGGTATTTTAAATCCACCAATCTCTTCATTCGAGTTATCTTGGGGTTATATTTCACCTAAAGCTTTCCCTAAGGTTGTTGCTATTTATGGTGCTTATAAATGACCCAAGTTCTTCAGTTACCCTCTTGATGAACAATAAGTTTCTCGTCTCCTTGTTCTTATCAATCCAAGCTTGTTTCCGTTAGTGGCAGAATTTCACCTCAGTTTTGCGATGTTTTCCATAAGCCCACTTAAAGCTTATCCTTTCGTTGAGGTTAATCCAACAACTCCGTTCTAGCATTTGTTGTAAGCGTGCTCTCTCAAGACCTTGTTTTCCCTCCGTTCATGCCATTCCATTCTTTCTTTTCTTCCGGAGGCATTGTGATGTTGCTCTTTTCTCTCATCATCTCGAATGGTGAGGATCGTGTTCTCTTCATGCTTATCCATTTAACCGGAGTGTTGTGCCCTTTACTCAAGTTCTTTTAGCCTTATCAAGTCTTGCTTCTCTTTTCAACCGGAGTGCTGCCCGAATTGGTTCTTCCTTGTTCCTCTTTTATAACGGAGTGTTTGCAACTTTTTTCTTCTTCATTGCATTCTTTCTTTCAAGCTGTCCAACCTATCAAGGTTCTTTGGTTTCACTCGTTTGTCAAAGAAGCAACTTAGTTTTACCTCTCCCCCTTCCTCTTCCGTTTCTCTCCGGTGCCATCCTAGATCTCGGGACAAGATCCTCTTGTAGTGGTGGAGTGTTGTCACGCCCTGAGACCGTTGCGCCAGGTGTCTTCCAGTTATTCACTATTGTTGCCATGTCATTCGCTTGCGTGTGGCATCTTGTCATGTCATCATGTGCATTGCATCATCATGTTTTCAAAACTTGCATCCGTCCCGGTCTCCCTGTTCTCTCCGTTGTCCGTTCTGAGTCCAGACACACTTGCACACGCCCGCGGCACGTCCGAAATATTATTTCATAAGTGGCCAGAAAATGTTCTCGGAATGGGATGAAATTTGGCGTGTGGTCTTATTATAGTGTAGATAGACCGCCTATCAAGCTTCATCGCATTCGGAGCTCGTTTGACAGCCCAACCGTTAAACTATAGTGGCATTATAGCAAGTCAAATGTCGGACGTTTCGGTCCCCAAAACTGTCGCCGGGCCTCTCCTTCTCTTCTCTCTCTCTTTGATCCCATCAAACCCCTTGCCTTCATGGCCTTTTGTCAGACCTCCTCTCCCACAGTTCTCAGACCCCCTCGCGCGTTTGAAAACTTCCCGGAACCGACCTGAGCAGTCGTGACCGATGGGTCCGGAACATCCCCAAACATCTACAAATACATCACCGTTTTCTTATCTGATCTCCCTAGCCTATTTATCCAGGACCATCCGATTAAGATCGGAGGGACCAAATGCCCCTAAACTTAGCCCACTTGCTATATATATATATATATATCAAACTCTAGCCTAACCCTAAAATTCCTCTCCCTTGTCCCATCCGTCCCGTCACCGCCGCCACCCACTAACCAAATCCCCCTTGGGATCTCCCCTGCCCGATCCACCGAACCAGCCTCCTCCCCTCGATCTACGAGATCCACAGCTCCTCTGCCTGCGGCCCCGCGTTCCCCCTCCACAAGCACAGCCCCAAGCCGCTCCCGTGCCCGATGGCCTCCACCCGCGCCGGAGCTTGCTGCCAGCGATAGCAGCAGCAACATCGACCTCGCCTTCTCCTTCCTCTTCCTTTTCCTCCTCGGTCTCCCTCTCTCTCGTGTCGGTCTTTCTTCCTCTCTCTCAGGTACCCTGGACCGCCCATGGACGCCAAGTCCACAAGCTCCGTTGCCAACGGGAACAAGTCCCTCCGCCACGTATCCGGCGTCCCGCACCTCCCTCGCAACCACTCAGCTTGTTCCTCGCTCCTCCGGCACCATCGCCGTCTGCACTACGCGCTGCACCGTTGCAAGATGTCAACAGGACGCCATGGACACCCGCCCGGTAGGAGCTTCGTCCGCTCCTTTGCCTCACCGTAGTCGTCCTCTGCTACCACGAGCACCACCGCGCCAAGATGCGGTCTCCTGCCTCGCCATCAAGCCCCAGTTCACCCACCGCGCCAAGTCCCTCTAGCTGTTCGGCCCCATTGCTACATCGAGTAGTAGCAATTCGGATAGAGGAGGAGGACGCCTCTGCCTCGACCACTCGTGGCACCCTTGGAGTTCGCCGTCGGTAGCCGCCTTCGCCGGACCACGCCACCCCCTCCAGGCACCTCCCCACGATTCGTTCCGCCCGTTCCGGCTAGTTCCCACCAACCCCGCTGCCAGGAACCCCTGCCGTCGATCTCTACATCGCCATGAGGTGTGTCCGTTTCTGTCTTCAGAAACGAGCAGGTTGCCAGCTCGCCCGCGCCTCGCGTTGACCGAGCGCCCGCCTCCAGCACCATCATGGGTCAGTGCCTCCCCAAGGCCCATGAGGCCTGGTGAGAACCTCAGCGCCCTCCTTTTTTTGTCTTAATGTTGCTCCTGTTACCCTGTTTGGCCTCTGCTTAGTTTCAGCCTGCATGCGTTTTTTTCCAGTTCTGCGTTTTAGTATTAATCCAGAGAGACCGGTTTTACAGAAAACCCCCTATCGTTCATGCATATAATAACTCACAAACAGTGCATCATTTTAAAACAAACTTTATATGAAAATTGCTTAGATTTCTATTTAGTTTCATAATATGCCATTTTCATGCATATTTGACTTGTTTAAAATGTTGTTTGCATATAATTTGTCTTATGCCATGTTAAAATGATTTAATTCATAACTATTTAACCGTAGCTCCAAATTTAATAATCTTTATATGTAAATGGGGTAGAAAAATGCCTAGTTTAACATGGTGTCATCTCTTTGCATGTTTAACAACTCTAAATTATGGTTTAGGGCAGAACAGGACCAAACCTAATATATGCACACGAGGAGTTTCCAGATTTGTTGTTTGTTGTTCCGGCCTCATTTAAACTTGCTTAGATAGGTAGTTTTCTTTTGCTTCTCGTCTTGCCATGCTAACCAACATTTAATATTGTTGAGTATATAAATGGGAGAGAACTAAATAAGTCATGTGGTGTTTTCTTCAATATGCAACTCCGTTGCATATTGAGCTCCACTTAATTAGTAGTGTTGTTTGTTGCACTTTGCCATGCCATGCTTCATTAAACCGGACATGCATTATACTTGGTTGTGCAACATGCCATGTTTATGTGATGGTTATTTACTATGTTGTTTGCTCCTTTCCGGTGTTGCTTCTTCGTGTTAGTTCCGGTAACGTCACGTTTGTGAGGATTCGTTCGACTTTGTCCGTTTGTCTTCTTCATGGACTCATTCTTCTTCCTTGCGGGATCTCAGGCAAGATGACCATACCCTCGAAATCACTTCTATCTTTGCTTGCTAGTTGCTCGCTCTATTGCTATGCCACGATACCTACCACTTGCTATATCATGCCTCCCATATTGCCATGTCAAGCCTCTAACCCACCTTTCCTAGCAAACCGTTGTTTGGCTATGTTACCGCTTTGCTCAGCCCCTCTTATAGCGTTGTTAGTTGTAGGTGAAGCTGAAGTTTGTTCCATGTTGGAACATGGATATGTTGGGATATCACAATATCTCTTATTTAATTAATGCATCTATATACTTGGTAAAGGGTGGAAGGCTCGGCCTTATGCCTGGTGTTTTGTTCCACTCTTGTCGCCCTAGTTTCCGTCATACCGTTGTTATGTTCCTTGATTTTGCGTTCCTTACACGGTTGGGTGTTATGGGGACCCCTTGACAGTTCGCTTTGAATAAAACTACTCCGGCAAGGCCCAACCTTGGTTTTACCATTTGCCTCACCACCACCTACCCTTCCCTCGGGTCGGCCAGCCTGAGGGTCATCTTTATTTAAGCCCCCCCAGGCCAGTGCTTGTCTAAGTGTTGGTCCGAACCGAGTAGAATGCAGGGCCACCTCGTAGGATGTCTCATCCGGTGTTGCCCTGAGAACGAGATATGTGCAGCTCCTATCGGGATGTCGGCGCATCGGGCGGTCTTGCTGGTCTTATTTTACCATCATCGAAATGTCTTGTAACCGGGATTCCGAGTCTGACCGGGTCTTCCTGGGAGAAGGAATATCCTTCGTTGACCGTGAGAGCTTGTGATGGGGCTAAGTTGGGACACCCCTGCAGGGTTTTGAACTTTCGAAAGCCGCGCCCGCGGTTATGGGAAGATGGGAATTTGTTAATGTCCGGTTGTAGAGAACTTGACACTTAACTTAACTAAAATGCATCAACCGCGTGAGTAGCCGTGATGGTCTCTTTCCAGCGGAGTCCGGGAAGTGAACACGGTTCTTGTGTTATGCTTGAACGTAAGTAGTTTCAGGATCACTTCTGGTTCACGACCGTGCTTTGCTTTCTCTTCTCGCTCCCATTTGCGTAAGTTAGCCACCATATATGCTAGTGCTTGCTGCAGCTCCACCTCACTACCTGTTCCTACCCATAAACTTGAATAGTCATGATCGCGAGAGTGTGAGATTGCTGAGTCCTCGTGACTCATAGTTACTTCCAAAACCAGTTGCAGGTGCCGTTGATACTAGTGCAGATGATGCAGCTGAGCTCAAGTGTGAGCTCGATGAAGATCGTGTTCATTGGGTTGTTTCGTTTCCTTTCGATCAGAAGTGGAGCCCAGTTGGGGCGATCGGGGACCTAGCAATAGGGGTGGTCTTTCTTTATTTTGGTTCCGTAGTCGGACCTTGATTGTATTCTGGATGATGTAATGCTATATTTATGTATTGAGTGAAGTGGCGATTGTAAGCCAACTCTTTATCCCTTCTTATTCAATACATGGCATGTGTAAAGATTATGTCGGTGGGAACGACACCTATGGGATCACAAGAATCCCTACTACGGTTGCAGGGCGCGGGGTCGTGAGAAGAGCGGATCAAACAGATAGCACACGGTTCGTTTATCCAGGTTCGGGCCGCGGGGATGCGTAAAACCCTACTCCTGCTTTGGTGGATTGTATATCTGTGTTCTTGAGCTAGCTATGGGGCGTGAGGAGCTCCAAAAAGCCGAATCCTCCTCCTGGTCGCCTTGGGCCTCCTTTTATAGGAAAAGGGGTTAACATAGTAGCACCAGGAGGTGGAAAGGGAGCAGTGATGTGAGGTTATCCCTCACATTACATGACAAGGCGCATTTAATGTGTCTTGCCCAGGTGTCCTTGCTTTATCGGGGACGGGGGAGAGCCCTGTCTCATCCATCGCCGCTCCCTCTCGCGTCGACACGTGCCCTGGCCAGCGGCGCCCGCGGTGCCATGTAGGCAGGCAGGCAGCTGAGGTGGCGCAGTGGTGGGTCTCCACGAAGATCTGCATGCCGCCACGCAGGTGCCTGCCTAGCTGGTTGGGTCGGTAGCTGCATGCGAACGGTGGTGGAGGTTTGACTGGCGTGGGCGTGATGGTGGCCCAACGGGTGTTCTTGGCAAGGGCCTTGCCGGGGCCCCGGCAAGGGTCTTGCCGTGGCGCCTGCTGTCATCCCCGACAAGGCTCTTGCCGGGGGCCTTGTGGTCCTCCTTGGCTGGGATCTCGCCAAGGATCATCATCTTCTAAAGGGTGCACCTGATCTTGAATGTCTTCACAAAGATCTGCTTGCCACCACGGGGATATCTCCCGAATCCTTGCCCCATGGGTGCAGTGAACTCAAGGGTGACTCACTCCGTAGGTGTGGGGCGAGCTGCCACGGCAAGGGTCTTGCCGGGTTTGCTAAAACCGCCTCCCGACAAGGATCTTGCTGGGGGGTCTGCTTCGTCCCCTTTGCTCTTTGTGGTCTTGGTCTTGGCGTCGTTTTGCTTCCCCTGGGCTTCGGCCTTACCTTGGCTCACCTCCCTTGCCTTGCTCAGTGTGGTGGTGCCCGTGGCTCAGACTGCCTGTGCACAGTTATAGGGGTACAAAAAGTGTACGCCTCTTTTTGTACACCGACAGGAGCCCCCGGGCCTAGGCCACACATAAGCACAATCACGTCGTTGGGCTAGGCCCAAAAACGATGCGTGGGCAGGCGGGGCGGTTTTTACCGCTGTAAGTCTCTTCACGCGCTGCGCTTCCCATGCTTCCCGCGCATGGCCCGGCGTGGGGAGGCGTGTGTGATGTGGGCGGCATGCGTGGGGCTGAGCTCTGCATGCATGCGTCACGTCGTAGAAAAGGGGGCGGTTTGCGCCTTCCCCATAAACGGAGGGAGGCATGGAGGCGCGGCCCATTTACTGAACGGGGCTGAGGCGTGGTCTTCAAGGCGTCCACTCCCCACGATCACGGGGTGGGGAGTGGTCGCCTCACCCGTCGCCTCGGTCCTGCACGCCTGCCATGTGGCTCTCATGCACTTGGGGTGGTGAACGGTGGAGGTGGGAAACCGGGCCGCCGCGGGCTGGGGCGGCGGATCGGTCCCAGTTCCCTACGCCTTCCGCGTCTTGATTGGCTGAGCGGGGCGGCCGAGCCCCCACCCCGTTCCTTTATCAAGAGTGGGAGGGGGGATGGCGTCCCGCATTCCTTCATCTTCTCCTTCCTTCGGCTTCTGCTCCCCCTTCCATCCGTCATGGAGAGAGGGAATCATGGTCCTTCCACGGTGGCGGCGAGGGTCGCCGCTCGACAACGCGTCCTTCCTTCTCCTGCACCCGCGGTGGCAGAGCCAGCCGCGAGGGGAAGGGGGAGGGGGCGAGGGCGTGGGCGAGGCCGAGGCGCTCGGGGAAGAGGAGGACGGGGCGGCGCGCCGGCCTCGCCTCCGCCAGCAGTTCTTCCCCCCTGGAGGGCCACGTTGGGGATGACCCTTGCGAGTTCTTCGTCAGGCTATGCCGGCCGCCTCGTCGTCGCCTTCGTCTCCCGACTCCATTCGCGCGGGAGATGGAGCTGGATCCGCCGGAGTCGTTGTGGCTGCACATGAGGGGCTGCGCGATCAGTGGCATGCGGGCCCGCGTTGATTTCCCCGCCCCTCACGTGATGTATCTCCGTCAGGGATGGAAGACGTTTGCCCACATCCACCTCTTGACGGAGGGGCTCACTCTCCATTTTAAGCTGACGGAGGGTGGCCTTCTCTCCGTCAAGGTCTTTGGGTGCTTTGGGACCCGTGCAAGGTGCTGCGTGGAGAGCTCTTCTGATAGTGAAGACTCCTCCTCGGGTGGGAGTGACGAGGAGGACAGCGGCAGCGACGACGAGGGTAGTAGGCGGCAGGATGACGGGTCCGATTAGGTGTCGGGCGCCGCTCCGTGCGGCACCGGTGACCCCATCATCCATGTCGCCGGCTCCCTGAACTTCTCGGGGTCGTCTCCTTGGGCGGCTGGCATTGGGAGGCTGCGAAAGAGGAAGAGGGCGGGCGGCAAGGCCGTCAAGTCGGAGTACGCGGGCACCGACGCCTTCGACGCGTGCTGACGTCCTGCCGCCTCGTCTTGGAGCTCTTGTTCCGGCGCCGCCATCACCATCCAGCCTTCGGACGGCCACCGAGATGTTCTCTTGGTGTCTTCTGCCACCCGTAGCTCGCCTAGGCACCCCTTTTGCCCTTTTCGCCTCCTTGACCTGCCTCCTGAGGAGAGGGACAAGAAAGGGATTACGGGCACCTTATCTCTTTTTAGTTTGTAAGCCTTCGGGCCTTAGCTGAATTTAAAACTTGTAATCCCATCATTCATGTTTTTCATTCCCTATGGACTGTACCTGAGTGGAATGTTTTTAATGAAAAAGGGATGCTTGCCAGGTCATTTGTTTATGGGTAGAACCCACGACAAGGAGTAAATCCTTGATATCCTTAAGATAAACATTTCCTTGCCTGGCAACAGGCCTTGCCGTCTCCCCACTTCGCTCGACCTTTCTCACACCCTTGGCGGAGGCAGGGATGAGGTTAGTTCAGGCTCCTTGTTTCATCCTCTCGCTGCTGCGACTACTACCAAACCTGGCCCCAGGAACGAGCCCTAGGGCCTAGAGTTAGGGGAGCACGGTAGTTTTTTAGGAAAAAACAAGGTTTCACATACCTCAGTCCATAAGGGAATGCATGATAAGGGATGAAGAACTTATCTGAAGCTGTAGCCCCCGGCAACTCTGGTTTGCCGTGGGTGAATCTTTGCTCTTGCAGCCTCCGGCAATACTGGCTTGCCGGGGTCTAGATGCTGGTCTGTCCCTCTTCTCTTTTTCATACTCAAGTGATCCGGCAAGGATACCTGTGAGTCCTGCGAACCAAGGAAGACAAAAGAACGACAAAGAGACGCACACTCGACCTCTAAGCTAGGGGTTAGTCGCCGCTAAGCACTATCAACCCTAACCAAGGACGAGACTCAACCTAGCATGCATGCTATAACTTAGGGCGCCAGCGCTTCATTTATTTATGCTCAGGGTCTGCGCCTGGCGCGCCAAAGATGTCAGTGGGAACGACACCTATGGGATCACAAGAATCCCTACTACGGTTGCAGGGCGCGGGGTCGTGAGAAGAGCGGATCAAACAGATAGCACACGGTTCATTTATCCAGGTTCGGGCCGCGGGGATGCGTAAAACCCTACTCCTGCTCTGGTGGATTGTATATCTGTGTTCTTGAGCTAGCTATGGGGCGTGAGGAGCTCCAAAAAGCTGAATCCTCCTCCTGGTCGCCTCGGGCCTCCTTTTATAGGAAAAGGGGTTGCCACAGTAGCACCAGGAGGTGGAAAGGGAGCAGTGATGTGAGGTTATCCCTCGCATTACATGACAAGGCACATTTAATGCGTCTTGCCCAGGTGTCCTTGCTTTATCGGGCACGGGGGAGAGCCCTGTCTCGTCCGTCGCCATTACCTCTCACGTCGACACGCGCCCTGGCCAGCGGCGCCCGCGGTGCCATGTAGGCAAGCAGGCAGCTGAGGTGGCGCAATGGTGGGTCTCCATGAAGATCTGCATGCCACCACGCAGGTGCCTGCCCAGCTGATTGGGTCGGTAGCTGCATGCGAACAGCGGTGGAGGTTTGACTGGCGTGGGCCTGATGGTGGCCCAACGGGTGTTCTTGGCAAGGGCCTTGCCGGGGCCCCGACAAGGGTCTTGCCGTGGCGCCTGCTGTCATCCCCGGAAAGGCTCTTGCCGGGGGCCTTGTGGTCCTCCTTAGCTGGGATCCCGCCAAGGATCATCATCTTCTAAAGGGTGTATCTGATCTTGAATGTCTTCACAAAGATCTGCATGCCACCACAGGGATGTCTCCCGAATCCTTGCCCCATGGGGGCAGTGGACTCAAGGGTGACTCACTCCGTAGGTGTGGAGCGAGCTGCCACGGCAAGGGTCTTGCTGGGTTTGCTAAAACCGCCTCCCGGCAAGGATCTTGCCTGGGGGGTGCGCTTCGTCCCCTTTGCTCTTTGTGGTCTTGGTCTTGGCGTCGTTCTGCTTCTCTTGAGCTCCGGCCTTACCTTGGCTCACCTCCCTTGCCTTGCTCAGTGTGGCGGTGCCCGTGGCTCAGACTGCCCGTGCACAGTTATAGGGGTACAAAAAGTGTACCCCTCTTTTTGTACACCGACATATTACCCCTCTTGCGACATGCCTACTATGCGGTTATGCCTCTAAGTCATGCTCCGACACGTGGGAGATATTGCCGCATCGTGGGTGTTACATATACCCCAAGATAACTTCCAACAAAGAGATTAGTGGATTTAAAATACCTCATTCTTGATAACTTGTGAATCATGATACACAAAGGGAAATTATCTAGAATGACATAACACCACCTCAAAAGATAAAGGAGAAGGGATTGAACTTCGGGATGCAAGATGAAGAATGCTTGAACTCCTCAAAACAAGACATGCGTTGAACACCATGTTTATTTGAGAGTATAGCTTGGCGGATCTTAACTTCGAGAGAAAATCTTGAGGACAACTGAAGAATGAAAGGAATCCTTGACAAACCACCATGTAGAGCCTCCATGAACAACTCCGGTAATAAAAGAATGATCAAACGAAAAGGGAAAGTTGAAAAGAACTCCGGGAAAAGCCTTGCAATGATTAGGTGAAGCTTTGCGATGATATAACCGAGAAAAAACTTGGAACTCTGGAAAGAAAAGATGAAGCAATTGAAACCGAGAATTTATTCATCATGAACAAACTCGGGAAGAATGAATCCATCATTTGGATGAAGCAAGAATAAGAATTATGTTATGCGTATCCTTCACCACTTTAAATTGATGACAAGCAACAGATTTGGCATACTACTTATTCTCGTGGAAATGATTAAGATAGATATAGCACAAACTCAACGAAGCACCGGTAGGGTTTGAAGAACGAATGAATTGATATGATGACGTATGAAGAGGAATCTTGAATAAACCACCGTAAGAATTGAAAAATGAATGTAGCAAACACACAATTCACCGGGAAGAATTGAAAAAAAGAATGGGATTTAGATACATGAGAACGAAGAGATCATGAGCTAATTAGAGGATATTTGAACGATGCACCGATAAGATTTGGAGAACGATAGCTACACGCTGAGAAAGAATAATTCTGAGATGATGGGCTCCGGAGAATCAAACTGAAAAGACTCCTGGATGACTACGGATGGGTGAAAAGAATTCTCAAAATCGAAGACAATTATGAGAGGATGGCATAAGCTAGAACCATGAATCTTTGGGAGAACGGATAATATTGAAGAGAGATTCTTCTTTGATCTTCAACTGCAGAGAATGACGATGAAAAAGACCATCATGAATTTTTGAGATACTACAAGATGAAAATTAGAAAGGTTGAACCAACGATGAAAAGAATTTGAAAGATGTTGGAGAAAGACATTTGACTGATGACAATTCATTCTTACATCAAACTTGGAAAAGAATTTGAGAGTAACTCCGGAAAGATTAGAAGATTCAGGTAAGATCCTGGGAAAAGACCTATGGGTTAGGGCCCACTCAAGAGAAACACCGTTGAACGATTGCTTAGGAAGAGATAATGCACCGGTTGATTTAAATGGCTTGAATAAGATAACAACCTCGAGATAGCTTAAGCGAATTAGCAATGGAAACGTGAAGCTCCTGAGATATCTTCAGCACTCCAGAACAATTGAATAGCAAGCAGGGAATGATTATGAGGTGCACCGGCATGAGAAAGCATTGGGCAAATGAAAGGACTATGCTCAATACCAAAGCTTGAACTGAATCCATCAAAAAAGAAAATAAAGAAGAATGATGGACTAGTAGAGCATCTTCATGAGAAACACCGGGTAAGAACATTGATTGAAAAGAATGAAGAGACTTCACATGAATAAAAGGATACTTGATTAAGAAATCTGAGTCCTTGAAGAAAAAGGGTGGGAGGGCGGGAAAAACAAAGGCAACTTGGTTCGGATGAAACGAACACCGATGAGAAAAAACTGATAATTGATCTTACGGATGGGGATAATGATGGGATCATCTCGAAGCGAAGCACGCCGGTTGAAAAGTACTGAGAAGACAATCTCGACGATCAAGAAGGATTAGTATCCACATAGAAATATGAGGACACCGCTTAGGAAAGGTATGGAATCAACACTTGACATTGAAGCAACTCGAATACCACAACTCAAAACAAAACAAAGGATTGGCTTGCAAAATAAACCGGAAACAAACATATGATAGATCCCATATCGTATCATGTGTATGTTGGAAAGAATTCCTACGTGATACTTGAATTCCCACTTGTAAAATCCCGAAACTTTCTGGTTATGCAATCAGGTGTTGGGGATACAGGGGAAGCATAATATCTCACCCAAACTAACAATTCCTACATCCAGCTGTATCCATCCTTCAACACATAACCAAGAAACCTTCGAAAATCATGTACCTCAACCTTCAAAAATCATTCGTTATACGAGTTATGGCAATACTCCCAAACTCCCGCCCCAGTACTGGGTGGCGTCGAGGCTATCTCACCAACAACTGCATAAAAGAGATTTTCGATGTCGGCAAGCTCAGGTATTCCAGAACTGCAATGATCAAATTGTGACAACAACACCTCGGAGCTCAACTCCCTGGGACACTGCCACAACCCCTAAATGTCAGGAGGCACCAAGAACAATGTTCTCGTCACAAAACCATCGGA
Source organism: Triticum urartu (assembly GCF_056163025.1). Taxonomy (NCBI): domain Eukaryota; kingdom Viridiplantae; phylum Streptophyta; class Magnoliopsida; order Poales; family Poaceae; genus Triticum; species Triticum urartu. Next base: position 583,819,932 of record NC_141879.1, read on the forward strand.
ACGATTCCAAAATACCCGCGTGATCCTAAAAAAATCCATGAAATTTGAGGAGAGAAGATTCAAAACTCTACGTCAGGAGGCCTCACCAGAGCGACGAAGCGACTGAGGAGTAAAAAGAATCCTACTCTCCGATATATATAATCCTAAGACTCAAAACATTTTGTTCTAGACTCAACAACGTCAGCAGTTCGATCAAGCAGGGGGCTCCTAAGTCGGGGGAAGGCTCTGGTACCAACTTGTAACACCCACAACGCGGCTATATCTCCCACGTGTCGGGGCATGACTTAGAGGCATAGCCGCATGGTAGGCTTGTCACAAGAGGGGTAATCTTCACACATCCCATGTACTGAATAAGAAAGGGATAAAGAGTTGGCTTACAATCACCACTTCACAATATACATAAGTAGTTCATACATCATCCAGAATACAATCAAGGTCTGACTACGGAACCAAAATAAAAGAAGAAAATGCCAAATGCTAGATCCCTTATCGTCCCAACTGCGCTCCACTACTAATCAACTGGAAAAGACAAAAACAACCAACAATATCTTCATCTAGCTCCCTCTTGAGCTCGGTTGCATCACCTGCACCGGTATCATCGGCACCTGCAACTGTTTGGAAGTATCTGTGAGTCATGAGGAATCAGCAATCTCACACCAGCGAGATCAAGACTATTTAAGCTTATGGGTAGGAAAGTGGTAATGAGGTGGAGCTGCAGCAAGCACTAAGCATATATGGTGGCTAACATACGCAAATAAGAGCGAGAAGAGAAGCCACGCACGGTCGTAAACTAGAAGTGATCAAGAAGTGATCCTGAAACTACTTACGTTCAAGCATAACACAAGAACCGTGTTCACTTCCCGGACTCTGCTGGAAAGAGACCATCACGACTACACACGCAGTTGATTCATTTTAATTAAGTTAAGTGTCAAGTTCTCTACAACCGGATATTAACAAATTCCCATCTGCCCATAACCGTGGGCACGGCTTTCGAAAGTTCAAAACCCTGTAGGGGTGTCCCAACTTAGCCCATCACAAGCTCTCACGGTTAACGAAGGATATTCCTTCACCCGAGAAGACCTGATCAGTCTCGGAATCCCAGTTACAAGACATTTCGACAATGGTAAAACAAGACCAGCAAAGCCACCCGATGTGCCGACAAATCCCGATAGGAGTCGCACATATCTCGTTCTCAGGGCACACTAGATGGGCAAGACGTCGGGTTGGCATAGACCCTGGTTGCCCAGGGGGTGCCGGACATCGCCCAGTTTGGACCAATACTCGAAGGAGCACTGGCCCGGGGGTTTATAATAAAGATGACCCTGGAGTTTGCAGAACCCAAGGGAAATAAGGCTTACGTGGCAAATGTTAAAACCAAGGTTGGGCCTTGCTGGAGGAGTTTTATTCAAAGTGAACTGTCAAGAGGTTCCCATAACACCCAACCGCGTGAGGAACGCAAAATTAAGGAACATAACACCGGTATGACAGAAACTAGGGCGGCAAGAGTGGAACAAAACACCAGGCATAAGGCCGAGCCTTCCACCCTTTACCAAGTATATAGGTGCATTAAAGTAAATAAGATATAATAATGATATCCCAACAATATCCATGTTCCAACATGGAACAAACTTCATCTTCACCTGCAACTAGCAACGCTATAAGAAGGGCTGAGCAAAATCGGTAACATAGCCAAACAACGGTTTGCTAGGAAAGGTGGGTTAGAGGCTTGACATGCCAATATGGGAGGCATGATATAACAAGTGGTAGGTATCGCGGCATAGCAAAAGAGAGAACAACTAGCAAGCATAGATAGAAGTGATTTCGAGGGTATGGTCATCTTGCATGAGATCCCGCAAGGAAGAAGAACGAGTCCATGAAGAAGACAAATGGACGTAGTCGAACGAATCCTCACAACTCCAGACCAAAACCGAAGCTAACGAGAGAAGCAAACCAGAAAGAAGCAAGCAACATAGTAAACAACCATCACATCAACATGGCATGATGCACAACCAAGTATGATGCATGTCTGGTTTAATGAAGCATGGCATGGCAAAGTGCAACAAACAATACTACAAATTAAGTGGAGCTCAATATGCAACGAGTTGCATATTGACGAAACACCACATCAATTATTTAGTTCTCTCCCGTTTATGTACCCAACAATTTTAAATGTTGTTCAACATGGCAAGAGGTGAAACATGAGTAAAATACACAGTTAGGCATTTTAAATGAGGCCGGAAACATCAAACAACAATTCCGCCCGTCCTACCTCGCCGTAAGGGCAGAGACAACCACGCGGCGGGGACAAAATGACAACTCACGCCGAACACCGCCCGTCCTACCTCTCCGTAAGGGCAGAGACAAAACCGCTCTGGAATACACGTATGATCTCCGGCAGGGCCTGAAGAATAAAGAAGGCCCGGCCAGATCGATCTACAGATCACGGGGGCGTGCCCCGACGCGTGACGACGGTCATCAAGCCGAACATGGTAAGCACAATTACGTCCGAGCCGAAAAACACAGATGGACACCATCCGAACTACGTCGTGACCTGGCCCGATATAGAGGTGTCGCACACCCTCTTTGCTTCAGTGATGAAGTGATGGAGCACGAATTCCCCGAAGGGTTTAAACCCGTGAAAATTGAATCATACGACAGAACAACAAATCATGTGGTATGGATCGAAGATTTTCTTCTCCATATCCACATGGCCCGCGGTGATGACCTGCACGCCATCAAATACCTCCCACTAAAACTAAAGGGACCAGCGCAGCACTGGCTAAACATCCTTCCAGAGAACTCCGTTGGCAGCTGGGAAGACCTGGAAGATGCCTTTCACGATAACTTCCAAGGTACATATGTCCGGCCACCAGATGTTGATGACTTAATTCACATCATCCAACAGCCCGGAGAGTCGGCCATGAAGCTCTCGACTAGGTTCCGAATTAAAAAGAACCAAATTGTCGAGTGTCCGGACGCCGAAGCCCTCGCGGCCTTTAAACGCAGTGTCCGGGATGAGTGGCTCGCCCGCCCCCTCGGTCAAGAAAAAACAAAATCCATGGCAGCCCTTACCACTCTAATGACCCGCTTTTGCGTGGGAGAAGATAGCTGGCTGGCCTGTAGAAGCAACAACGCCAGCGATCTGGGCATTTCCGAAGTCTGAGACGGCAACGACAAGCCACAATGCAATAAACACAAACGTCACAATGACAATGAAAGATTGCAAGACATGACGGTCAACGCCGGATGCAGAGGCTCCAAACCTGGTCAATGGAAAAAATCATTCAAGGCAAATAGAGATGGACCATCCAATCTAGACAAAATATTGGATCGGCCCTGCCAGATTCATGGCACCCGCGATAAACCAGCTACTCACACCAACAGAAGTTGTTGGGTCTTCAAACAAGCTAGCAAGCTTAATTCCGAACATAAAGGGAAGGGGCCGCCCAGCGACAGCGATGACGAAGAGACTCGCGAGCCGAATACCGAGGGTTAGAAGCAATTTCCCCCGAAGTAAAAACCGTAAACATGGTATATGTGACGCACACCCCTGCAGGGGAACGCAGGCGTGCACTACGGGATGCATACGCCATAGAGCCGTTCCCCCCAAATTTCACCATATCCATCCCGAAGGTTCGGCGGCCACAGTCGAAGTACAAAGCGGACTCATCAAGCCGCATTACTAATCGCCCATTTAAACCGCCGGCCTCTATTAACTGGGACTGATAAATCTCAGAGCTGGATTAGCAGTTCGGCCTCCGTCGTTCGCCTCATATACCCGTGAAGTTTGTACCGCGCGTACATAATTGGGTACTTAAAATACCCTCGTCATCGGCAAAGGCACAATACGGACAAGCCTACAAGCTCTCTCATAGCCTTCTCTGCTTTTCTTTTCTAACTTTTTTATCTTTCATCACGGGTGGTTCAAAGACCGGTTGTCTCAAGAACTCTGTCGGAGTTCGGCTCCGTTCACCTACCCTTCTTGCGCTTGGTAAAATTGCGCTGCATCAGAGGCGCTCTTCAGCAAGTCCAAGAATGCGTCTAGAGAACTCTGTCGCTGTCAAAACCGGCGAATCTCGGGTAGGGGGTACCGAACTGTGTGTCTAAGGCCAATGGTAACAGGAGACAGGGGACACAATGTTTACCCAGGTTCGGGCCCTCTCTATGGAGGTAATACCCTACTTCCTGCTTGATTGATCTTGATGAATATGAGTATTACAAGAGTTGACCTACCACGAGATCGTCATGGCTAAAACCCTAAAGTCTAGCCTGTCTAACAATGATTATGAGGGATATCTCTCTACGGACCTAACCCTCCGGTTTATATAGACACCGGAGGGATCTAGGGTTACATAAGGTCGGTTACAGAGAAAGGAATCTTCATATTTGGTCGCCAAGCTTGCCTTCCACGCCAAGGAGAGTCCCGTCGGGACACGGGTAGAGTCTTCGGTCTTTGTATCTTCACAGCCCATCAGTCCGGCCCATGTCTAATAGGTCGGACGCCCGAGGACCCCTTAGTCCAGGGCTCCCTTAGTAGCCCCTGAACCAGACTTTAATGACAAGGTGTCCGGCGTGCAGATGCTCTTCGGCATTGCAAGGCGGGTTACTTCTCTGATGACTTCAAAGTGGTGTATTCGGCTTTCCATTTAATGTCGTACCCCTCGGCTTCCATGCCTTCCTAACTTCAGCTTCCACGTGCCGAGTGAACATGAGAGGTTGGGGTATTTTTCCACATACCACACTGACCGTACAAGAGAGGTGCCTATTTAAAGAGAATAGATCTCAGATCCATTCCACACCCCGCAAAAAAATCCTCAGAGCTTCCTGAGTGGAACCACCCCAACATGGCTAACGCTCCCATCTCTTCCTCTCGTCCCCACAGCTCCGAAAAGGGCGATTGGGAGAGATGCTCTGTATGTCACAGTCAGCTGTCGAAGCTGCAAAAACAGGGCTTTCTTCCTCCCGCCGATCTAGTCCCCGTCCGACCAGTGCTGACGTCCTTCAATGGCGGGGTTCAGGCGGAGAACTTCCCCATTCCGTCCAGGGGGAACGAGTATGCTTCGTTCCCTTCTTGCTAAAAGGTATCGTATTTCCAATCCATCCCTTCCTCCGAGGACTTCTAGAGTATTATGGCCTCCAACTGCACAATTTCACTCCCGCCTCCATCCTACACATCGTGGGTTATGTTGCTCTATGCGAGCTATTCCTAGGCTGCGAGGCCCATTTTGAATTATGGAGAAAACTGTTCTGCCTCGTGCCTCATAATCAAGGGGGTCAATATTCAAAGTGGGAGGAGCCATAGTGTGGCGTATCGCCTGGACCAGATACCTGTCCGGCACGCCGAAGAACGTTTCTGAAGAGTGGCCTTCCGAATGGTTCTATATTGATGCCGTCGCTCTTCCTGACCCAGTCCGAATGGGCCTCCCCGAATTTTCAAGCGCTCCATTGAAGAAACGCCACAGCTGGCGTCCTCGGAGCCTCGAGGAGGAGGATAGCGCAGAAGTCTGTCGGTTAATGGGCAAGATTAATATCCTCGCCCAGTCCGAATTGTCAATAATCGAGGTAATGGCGATCTCCATAGTGCGGGGGGGGGGGGGGGAGGGGGGTCTAACCACTCCAATATAGGGGGCTTCCCATGTGGCACTATAATGGGGAGGATGACGTCTCACACTGCGGTCGAAAAGGTCCGAAATCCCCTGCTGCTTTGGCCAAAATATTGGCCGAACTGTACAAAGGGGAGAAGGAGGAGTTCACTCGTCTCCAATGTTGAGATGGATTTTCCATGTATAATCCTCCTAGCTGGGTAAGCTCCAATCCCACCATTTTACTCCTCTCACTGAATCATTTTCGATGGACAGTAACCTATCCACTCGCTACAAGAATGGCGGAAGGCTATCGAGGGGATCCATAGCTCCGCCCCCAGCCATAGGGTCACAACCAGGACCTTGACCTCGGATTCGAAGAAGATCTGGACATATTTGTGGAGCTCGAGGATGGAGTATTCTATCAGACGAGCTACGATGGTACGGAAGTACCCATCTTTCGCCGATTACCCCGGCCTCCTCCCTGCTTCGCATGTAAGTAATTTAAAAGACACCTTCTTCGAAAGAGTTTCCTTACTATGCCTCACCCACCACACTATTTCGTGTTCCAAAGGGGAGGCGCTCGACGCCACAACATGCACCAGAAGCGTCTCCGAGGAGAGCGGCGCCCGTGCCGAGCATATCTTTGAAGAGGAAGGCAAATGATAACATGGCAGAACCCTCGTCAAAGAGGTAAGGCTTTCTTTTCAAGAATACATCTTCTGATCGCCACATCACATCGTGATGCCATTCGCCGCATTCTATCAGGAAAAGTATCCGTCGGACCATGTTCGGGGATCCTGCCGGGCATGCCTCCACTAGTCAGGTTCCGGACCCTTCCCCAAGGACGGGTGCTGACACGGGAGTGGCGCCAAACCGTCCTTCCAGAGAGGATTCGAACGATATGTCCGTCACAAACTCTGAAGTGGAGAGCGCCATGAATGATCATCATCGGAGGGCCGCTCTTCGTGACCCCGACTTTTCAAAGGAGGCATTTGATGCCTTCATCTCGGCCAATGCGTACATCCGAGCTGCTCAGGATGGGCTTGCCAGAGCCACGGACCAGCATCTAAAAGATATGCAGGTAAGTGTAGATTTAATAATCATACACCAGTAGCCCCCGAGACATAAAGCAGTTGATACAACTGATTTAAGGAACATTGTATAATCAGGCACTTATGGAGAAGAATAGCCTGTTGTCTCAAGAGCTGGAAAAGTGTCAGACTTAGCTAACTACGGCTACCGCCGAATTGGAAAAATCCAAGGAGGCACCACCTGGTAATGCTTCTCCCCGTCAGAAAAAACTATAATCATACACCAGTTGTATTAATAATGTTCTGTTTCTGCTAAAAGAATTAGTAGAGCAACTGAGAGAGAAACTGAAGGAAGCCCAGGCTGGTGAACAAGAGGCCAATAGGCAACATGCGGTAGGAGAGCATGTGCTGACGCGTGTTAGGGATGAGAGAAACAAGCTGCAAGACTGTCATACCCAACTGGGCGAAGAACTAAAAGATGTTCGAGCCCAACTAGCCGACATCGTCAAGGAGAATAAGAGGCTACAAGGCAGCATATTCAGTATCATTCTCAAACTTGCCTCCCTATAATTCGGTGAGGGCCGGAACTGACAGATTTATGTCTGCAAGTATGCTGACTGGCCGTCCCGAGGAAGAAATGTCCGGATCTTCAGGCGACCTGCTACAAGAGCTATCCCAGATGCATGAGCGAGTTCGGTAGGCAATGCGCAGTGTTGCCAAGGCTTTATGGCCACCCGCCTCTCCTCCAAGAGGTATGGCGGAGCTCGTGGAGCTGCTCAATGGGGCACGGCGGCGTATTCGGTTATGGAAGATATCAGCCTGTCGGGAAGGTGCGTGTCAGGACCCCGATTCTAAGTCAAACCGACCTAGCCTGTAACACCTCATATCCTTTTGCGGCCTCATGCGCAGTACTCCCACGGGTATCTACCGCATACCCGGCCACAGTGTATCTACCGCATCATAGCCCACCCCTAGGGTCAGCGCTATGCACGGCCGCCAACACATATCCTATAAACACCAGAAACTAGTTGCAACTTCTGGACTAAGAGCTAGGGTGGTTAAGAAGCCGAGAGGGTCCATTGGTTTCGGGCCCAATGCATGGTAGTAGCTGGTTCTTAAATTACACATACAGATCTTGGTGCTTAAGGACGGTTCCAATGAAACAACCCACCATGTACTCCTACATGGCCTCTCATTGATACCTTTACCAAATCATGTTCAACACCTCATTCGCATTATCGACATATTCATTTCACTCTAGCCCATCATCCAGATGAACCAGACCTGACACAACTCTAAGCATAGCAGGCATAGCAAGGTAGGAAACACAGACATGGCTCAATCAACTCCTACACATGCTAGTGGGTTTCATCTAGTTACTATGGTAATGATAGGTCATGCAGAGGAAAAGGGTTCAACTACCGCAGCACACAGCAGTTTGAAACGTTATTGTCTTAAATGCAGTAAATGAGAGCAGGAGCGAGAACATGGAATTGTATCGATATGATCAATGGGGTTGCTTGCCTGATGGGGTAGTAGTAGGGTACTGCCCTTCAGCCGGATATTCGAAGGTATCCTCGGAGGCAGAACCTACCACGAAAGACACCACAGAACACAATCATCACATGCCAATATGCAACAATATGATGCATGCTATGCCATGGCAATATGGTGTGTCTTGGCTAATGCATTGTAAACAGGTTGGTTTGAGTCCATTTGATTCAAAATTCAAATGAAAACTCATGATATTAAGTCATATAAGTGCTTTAGCTTGTTTCACATAAACAGCAAGGTTAAAGTGTTCTGACATGCATGAAACCATTACAGATGGAAAGATTGGATTTTTCTGATCATTTTTCATATATAAATCTTTGCATTTGGAGTTACAGATTAATTTCTATGAATTTTTTAAGTTTGTAGTATTTTCTGGAATTTCATGTATAAAAGTAAATCCAGAAAATACTTATTACGTCAGCAGTGTCTCATGGTGACATCAGCGGCCAACGGAGCCGGTCCAGGTCAAACTGACCAGTGGGTCCCGTCTGTCAATAGTTAGTTAAACTAACTAAATTTAGTTAGCGCTAAACCTGGGTTAATTAGCAGGGCGGGCCCCACTTGTCATAGACCCAGGGGGGTCAAACTGGACCCACCCGAGGTCAAACTGGGTCAGCGGGGTCAAACTCACCGGCGTTTAGCCACCAGTGAGGCCAGACGTGGCGGGGCGATGTGGGTTTCATGCTTCGGCGACCAAAACAACGGCGGAGCACATCTACGTGATGCAGGGAGTGAGCAACGTCGAGTGGTGGTCGTGGTTGGGCTCAGTGTCGCTGGAAACGACACCGACGACGACCGTGGCATTGGCCGGAGCTCGGGCTCATCGCTAGGGGCACGGCAAGGGGCGTGCGGTGGTGCTACGGGTTCCTGGCGATGCGGTGAGTGTAGTGGACAAGGTGGTGTGGCCGTTGGGTGGCCGGAGCGTCGTCGGCGATGAGCTCGGCGGTGGCGTGTTGCAGTGAAGCTTTGTGCGTTCGCTATGGTGCTCGAGAGAGAGAACAGGAAGGATGGAGAGGTGGCTGAGCTCACGGCGATCACGTCGGAGCAGACGACGAGGTCGGGGACGAGCTGGTGCGGCGGGGACGGCGGAAGGGATCTCCGGCGGTGGCGGAGTCGGGCGAGGTCGTTGCAGCGGCTTCAGGGCAAGTGAGCGCTCAGGGCTCGGCCTGCTCGAAGGAGAGGAGGGCGGCGGAGCTAATGGACACGGTGACGCGGCGCGGGGACGACGGAGAGCGTGGCTACATCGGCGGTGCGGCGGCAGGTGCATCAGCCATGGCGGGAGAGGGTGAGGGAGAGAGGCAGGGGTCGTGTGGATGTGTCCAGGGGTTCGGGAAGGCGACGTGGAGATCATCCAGTGCGTCTAGAGAAGAAGCGGCAAGCAGGTGGCGCCGTGGCGAGCTCGCGCACGCCGGCGTCACCTCCCTGCCTGCCTGGCGGGGAAGAAGCAGCTGGCTGGCACGTGCCAGCACAGTGCTGGGCCGCCAGGTGGGCTGGGCGGTGGGTTGCGGCCAGGTAAGTGGTTTTTCCTTTATTTTCTGTTTTCTGTTATTTTTGCAAGTTTGTGGCATTTCTAAAAATAACTAGGCATTTCCAAAATTCACCAAACTGCACATGCTCACTGTATGGAACATATCCAACATGGAACATTTTAGTTTGGGATTATTTGGACATTTAAAATATTTACTAGCATTTAAATGCCCAAATGCAAGTTACATACGATTGAATTCAATGATCTTGTAATGACCTAGAAAATTGTGAACCCATTTTGTCCGCGGTTCTAACCCAAGACAAAAAGGGTGGACTTTTTAGAAGGGCATTTTAGGTTCATTGAAAATGATTTTAGTAAACCCTAGTTGTCTTCAGGGGGTGCTGGGGGTTCTCTCATCCCCATTTCAAGTTTCTGAAAAAGTACACATGATGAAACACTCTAATGCATGAACTAGCTAGGATGTGACAACTCACCCCCACTCAAAAGAATCTCGTCCCGAGATTTAGGGTCCGGTGGGAAGAAGGTGCGGTACTCAAGTGGAAGACGATCCTCCCTTTCCCAAGTGGCTTCTTTCTTGGAATGGTGTGACCATTGAACCATGATAAACTTGATGTTATGGTGTCGAGTGCAGGGCCGGCTCTGGGGGTAGGCCACCTTGGCCTGGGCCAAGGGCCCCGGTCTGGGGGGCCCATCATCAGATGCATATAAGCCTATACATCTATTTGGCTGGAAAAAAATGAATCAGTACAGGCCCAGCCCAACTACGGGAGAGGAAAAGGCACGACGCCTGGCATACTACATCGATCAATTCGATCTATTGAATCGCATCTCAGCATCTGTGTCTGGTCCTGGTCGCCTCGGGGGCTCGTCCGCCTCCGCCTGCTGCTCTCTCTGTCTCTCGAAGACTCACACGGACGCCCGGCCGGCCGGCCGCCGGCTGCTGCAATCAGGTGGCCCTTTAATCCTTGATTCCGTGATTCCCGTCTTGATTTTCTTGGTACGGTTGATTTTCTTGCTTTCTTGGCGTAAACGTATTTTCTTGGTACGGTTACAAGACAGATTGAATGGATTGGCCGTGTGCTGTATTGAGAAGGATATCTTGGACAACATTGATCTTGATATTGTCATCAATGATTTTGCTTCTAGAAATGCCCGAAGAAGTTTTTTCATGAAGAATTGAAGTATTATTTTCTATGAATTAGAATTTGGATCTATTTAAGGTAATCAAACTAGCAGGGAATATTGTTTCTCATATTTAATATTTTGCTACTTTATTAGTCTTCCTTTCATGATATGACATAGTCTGCGTGATTATCAATTTTTTATATGTTATACCTCTCAGAAGAACAAAATATGATCGGATATGCGTACATATATATTACCTATAAGGGATATTTTTTCAACTTGGCCAAGGGCCCCGAAAAACATAGAGCCGGCCCTAGTCGAGTGGTACGCTCGGCTTGATCAAGGATGCAAACGGGATATTCCCGATATGTGAGATTATCTTGGAGATCAAGCGTTTCGTGGTCCACTCCATGGATAGGATTCACGAAGCAACGCATGAGTTGAGAAACGTGGAAGACATCATGAACTCTGGAAAGATGCGGAGGTAGTTCCAATTGGTAGGCAACTTCTCCTCGTTTGGCAAGAATGCGAAAGGGTCCAATGTAATGAGGAGCCAATTTACCTTTGATACCGAAACGATGGGTTCCCTTCAAAGGAGTAACCCGAAGGTAAGCCTTCTTGCCGACTGCATAAGTCACAAGCTTATGTTTGCGGTCATATTGGCTCTTTTGACGAGATTGGGCTATTTTCAATTTCTCACGAATAGTGCGAACCTGCTCTTCTTCTTCCTGAATCATATCTGGGCCAAAGAGTTGTCTTTCCCCGGTTTCTGACCAGTTAAGAGGCGTTTGACATTTTCGTCCATAGAGAACTTCGAAAGGAGCTTTGCCCAAGCTAGCTTGATAACTATTGTTATAGGCGAACTCGGCGAATGGAAGGCATTTCTCCCAATCCAAACCGAAAGAGATGACAGAAGCTCGGAGCATATCTCCCAGAATTTGATTGACTCATTCTACTTGACCACTTGATTGGGGGTGGAAGGCGGTGCTAAAGGAGAGACGAGTTCCCATAGCATTTTGGAAACTTTCCCAAAATCGAGAGGTGAAGAGACTTCCACGGTCTGAGTTAATCTCCAATGGAACACCATGAAGAGACACTATTCGGGAGATGTACAAGTCAGCTAGCTGGCTAGCGGTTATACTCTCACGAACAGGTAGGAAGTGGGCTACTTTGGAAAGGCGATCGACAACAATGAAGATAGCATTATTCCATTTCTTGGTCCTGGGAAACCCGGTAATGAAATCCATACCGATTTTATCCCATTTCCATTCAGGAATAGCCAAAGGTTGAAGGGTGCCAGCAGGCCATTGATGCTCTGCTCTAACACGACGACAGATGTTGCAACTAGCAATGTATTGAGCAATTTTTCTCTTCATCCTAGTCCACCAAAACCTCTGGCATAGGTCTTGATACATTTTAGTACTACCGGGATGAATGGTGAGAGGGGATTCATGAGCTTCCTTAAGGATCAGCCGCCTCAGGTTTCGTGCCTTGGGAACCACTAAGCGGTTTCCAAAGAATACGACACCTTGATCATCAATGGGGAAACAATTCGCGACTCCTTTCTTAATGTTTCTCTTAATACGGGAGATTCCCGGATCTACCTTCTGTGCTTTGATGATCTGATCTGTAAGGGTAGGTTTCGCCACCAGGGTGGATAGGAATCCTCGAGGAACAATGTGAAGATTAAGCTTCCGAAATTCCTCATGGAGAAGTGGTTGACCTTGTTGTAACATCAGATTGTTACAATAGGATTTATGACTTAGTGCATCAACCATAACATTGGCTTTTCCCGGGGTGTAAGTTATCCCTAAGTCGTAATCTGAGATCGACTCGACCCAACGTCTTTGCCTGAGATTCAAATCCGGTTGGGTGAAGATGTATTTCAGGCTTTGGTGATCGGTGTAAATCTCGCAACGATTACCGAGAAGGTAATGTCGCCATGTTTTGAGTGCATGGACTACAACTGCAAGCTCTAGATCATGTGTGGGATAGTTTCCTCATGTGGGTGTAATTGCCGTGAAGCATAGGAAATTACCTAACGATCTTGCATGAGTATGCAACCTAGTCCTTGTCGCGAGGCGTCGCAATAGATAATAAAGTCCTTAGAGAAATCTGGTGGTACCAGTACGGGAGCATATGTCAGGCGTCTTTTCAGTGCCTGGAAGCTGAACTCGCACTATGGGGTCCACTCGAACTTTTTATCTTCCTTGAGGAGTTCAGTTAGAGGTTTAGCAACCTTGGAGAAGTTCTCGACGAAGCGGCGAAAATTGCTCGCTAAGCCAAGGAAACTCCAAACTTGCTTGACTTTCTCAGGTGGAGTCCAATCAAGGACAACTTGAACTCGCTCGGGATTGACAGCAATACCCTTACCAGAGATTACATGGCCTAGGTAGGTCACTTTTGGCAACCAAAATTCACATTTGGAGAATTTTGCATAAAGGCGATGCTCTCGAAGTTTCGTCAATACTAGCCTTAGATGTTCGGCATGTTCTTCCTCATTCTTGGAGTAGATGAGTATATCGTCAAGGTATACCACGACAAATTTATCCAAATACTCCATGAAGATCGAGTTCATTAACCGAGAGAAGGTGGCTGGGGCATTGGTTAAACCGAAGGACATGACGGTGTACCCGTATTGGCCATAACGAGTAACAAAGGCCGTTTTGGGAATGTCCCTATTTTTTATTTTGATTTGATGGTAGCCCAACCTCAAATCCATTTTGGATAAGACTGAGGATCCAGCGAGCTGATCATACAAATCGTTGATCCTGGGGAGCGGATACTTGTTCTTGATAGTGACCAAGTGAACAGGTCAGTAATCTACAACCATCCGATCCTTTCCATCCTTCTTCTTGACGAAAAGGACGGGTCAAGCCCATGGAGAAAAACTAGGACGGATGAAACCCTTTTTGAAGGACTCATCGAGTTGTTTCTTAAGCTCGGCTAGTTCTAGGGGTGCCATCTTATAGGGTCTTCTAGAGATTGGGATGGTTCCTGGAACAAGGTCTATCACGAACTCGACATCCCTGTCAGGTGGAACACCTGGCAGTTCTTCTGGAAAGACATCCGGAAAGTCAGGACTACCAGAATATCTTCAAGTTCTGGAAGACGGTGGTATTTAGGGAGTAGAGCTGACGCTCAAACACTCGGGTCGAAACATTGACTGTCATGCTCGATGGATGAGTAAGTTGAACAGTTCTAGTAGAGCAATCAATCTTAGCATAATGGGATGACATCCGAGGACTTGAGAGCTATTAGTGATGCAAGGAAGACAAGTCTATTGACAAGAATTTCATTCCCATGGCTTACTCTAGAAGTTTGCCATCTAGAGCCAGGGGTTTGAATTTCCATGGTGGTGGGCATGTCACAGAATGTCGTGTTATGCAATCGAGCATAGCTCTCAGAAATAAATGAATGAGATGCTCCAGTATCAAAAAGAACAGATGCCGGATGGCAATTAACAAGGAGCGTACCAAGGACGACGTTATCATCATGAGTCTCCTCAGCTGAGACATAGTTGACATGGCCATGTGAAGTGGTGGCTGGCTTGGCATAAAGTACCTTTCCCGCTGGCTTACCACGGCCAACGGACTTTCCAGACTGGTTGGCGTTGTTGTTCTGGGGACACTCTCGACTGTAGTGACCCTGCTCTCCGCACTTGAAGCATGTCACAACATTGGGGCATGGAGCAGCATTAGCAGCAGGGCCACCATAGGTCTTAGGTGGTGTGAACTGCTGGTTGGGTCGAGGCGCCTCAAAGGATGGCCTCGGAGTGAACCTGGGTGGCAGAGCTGTGTTTGGAATCCACACCCGGCGCTTCTGAGATCCAGAGCCGGATGAAGAACCAAAGTCACGGGATTGCTTACGTGAAGCGTCATAGTCAGTCTGACTTGTCTCAGCACTGATGGCCTTATTCACCAGCTTCTGAAAGGAGGTGCACTCGTGCAGACGGAGATCATGGCAAAGCTCGGGGCTAAGTCCCTTGCAGAACCTTACCTGCTTCTTGGCATCGGTGGATACCTCTTCAGGAGCATAACGTGCCAGATTTCCAAACTCACGGCTGTATGCATCCACGGTCAGTCTGCCTTGGGTGAAATTGCAGAATTCTTCCCGCTTACAATCCATGAGACCCTCCGGAATGTGATGCTCATGGAAAGCCTCACTGAATTCAGCCCAAGTAGTGATTTGGCCAGCCGGGCGCATAGCCTTAAAGTTTTCCCACCAAAGGCTAGCAGGGCCTTCGAGGTGATAGGCAGCATAGGTAACCTTATCAGCTTCGGCTACGTTGGCAGAACATAGCTTATGGGTGATGCTGCGAAACCAATCATCCGCATCGAGGGGCTTGACGGAATGATTAAACTTCGGTGAGTACAACTTGACAAAGTCATTGATTGACACCAAGTCGTTCCTCTGATGACGTACAGTATTCCGCTCAATCTGCTCCAGCAAGCGGTTAGTCTCACACTTGTTTCTTTCCGCCTCCAGCATAACTTCGGCCAGAGAAGGCGGTTGAGGCATATTCTCATCCCTAGCTACATTGGCTTCACCCTGCTCCGGGGCAGCAGGGTTGCGGAATCTTGGCAACGGTTTAGACAAGGATGGCACAATCTTGGCAAGGAAGTGCGGAATGTAATGGATAACACGGAATGCTGAGATGTTCATTTGCACGACATGGTAATATAGAAACTGCCACATATATACCATCGGTCATACACACCATACATAGTTTAGTACAAGCCCAGGCTAGAGTACAACTACGGTGAAAGACGTTACATCTCATTGGAGGCATTCCTAGCTCCTATACATTATTTTTCTACACCTCTGGAACGTGATACACACCAAGTCATATCCCACGAGTCACGCAGGACTGTGGAGAATACAACTATTACAATACTAGTGAAGCTACTACCAACTCAGATGTCTCCGTAGTAATCTTCATAGGGATCACCACCATGTCTGGGGAGCTGAACATGATCATATGGAAACAGTCGGTCCTGTGGAGCTTGCGGTCCATAGGGACTCGGATGTGGCCTTGGTCCAACAAACAGTGGCAGACGAGGTCCACGGGGAGAGGTGATGCCTCCTACATCACGCCAATCCATACAATCTGGCAGACCAGACCGCACGGGGTACAAGTCCCTGATGTCCATATACCCAGCCTGCACAGCAGGTGCAAACCGTGTCAGAGTGGCCCAGTGATCAGAACGAGGGTTGAAGAGCTCCATTCGCAAGGCACGATTCTCACGGTCCTTGTCCTCAAGCATCTCTGCGATGGTGCGGAGTAGTGAATCCTCATGTGTAGAGTCACAGTACATAGCCTGATAGTACCCTTGTGCCCCAGGGAGTGATGCTGGCATGTAGCGGAAATCAGTGTTCCGAAGCAAGGCAGTTCTGGCTCATATGATAGTCATCATCGAGTAAGCTGCGTCCTGCAGGGACATCTCGATGGTAACCCCAAGTCCATAAGAGCAATGGAGGGGCTCAGTAGCTCCAGGATAAGAAGGGTATATCCTGACTGTACAAAGGTATTGGCTCTGATTGAAGTCTCGAAACTGCTCCTCGACGGTATACTCAGGATACCATCGATAGCCTGTCTCAATCATCACTCGGACCAGCATGGCCATGTGACCAGGTACATTGGGGAACCGAGTCAGACAAACCACTTGATTCTGGGAGCGGTTGGCCATCTGAAAGCACAGAATAATGCAAGGCATTAGAATTTTCTAGGAGAAATCGGACAGCATAACGGCTGTAAATGCTCAGAAAAAGATTTGAGACATTCACAACAGTTTGCAAAACCACTCAACAACATCATATCAAGGTTCTGGTTCAACTGACAACATACTAAAAGTAGTAGAAACTGAACTGGGTTTGTAACCAACAATCCTATAAGTTACTACGGATTAGTAACACGTGAACCTGATAGAGAGAGGAGAGCCTAGTCCTTAACCCACTTAGAATGAGAAGAGAATGACTCAGATCAGAGGGCATAAGGTAAAGGAGTAAAAGAGCCTTACGTCCCTCCCACAATCAATTCCCCTACATATAACTAAAGCATTTCTAGACTCGACGTCGACCAGTTTGACTTAACGAACCGACAGGCAGTCCGGCTCTGATACCAATGATGTTAGGACCCTGATTCTAAGTCACACCGACCTAGCCTGTAACATCTCATATCCCTTTGCGGCCTCACGTACGGTACTCCCACGGGTGTCACCTTACCATGGCCCAGGACCGTTTGCGCCTTTTGGCTCACGTATATGATAGTGCCGCTAGCATCCATATGACAGAGAACCCGGGCCGACATGGCTAGTCGTGAACCCAAAGCGGCACAAACTTACGGGGACAGGCATACATGAATCAACATCGAGCATGTCGGTCAGCAGCGTGTGAATCCGGGCTGTAGCAATGGGCTAATAGGACTCCGGGAACCCGGGCTGTAGCAGGCTAGGCAGGACTCCGGATGTCACCGCGTGAGATTTCCCCGAAGGGACAGACATAGGAACAAAGTGAAACACATGCCGGCCAGTCAAGTGTTCCGGAGCAGTAGTGCTAGGCTAGCAGGACTCCGGTGAACCGGGCTGTAGCGGACTACTATGGCTCATGGAAGCACTACACTACATTTCCCCATAAGAGAGGCTGCCAAGGATAAACAACTAGATTGTCGGATCCCACACATACCAAGCATTTCAATCATACACATAATATGCTCGATATGTGTAAATACAACATGGCATCACAACAAAACTCAACAACTCAAAGTACTTTATTTAAAGGCTCCGGAGAGCCATACATAACATGTTCATACAGGTAGGGGTCACATGACCTGAGTCATACAAACATACAAGAACATGCGGAAGCAAACTAGTCTGAGTATAGACACTAGAAAGAAAGAAGGCTTGACGAAGCTTGTCTATCTACATAGGGCCCTCCATGGCTCAGAATCACCACCTGAGTGGCAAGTCACTCATCGACGTCGAGATCTATGTATAACCCGTCGGAGGGGGCGGTGTTGTCGTCTGAAACAGTAATTTAAGCAACATGAGTACAAAGGTACTCAGCAAGTCTTACAACAGATCCTACTGTGCATGCTCACTCTCAAGAAGGTAGTGGAGTAATAGCAGCAAGCCAGCTTTGACTCTTGGCTAAGCTATCCTACGAGACACCACTTGTAAAATAGTTTTTGCACACGAGTCCACTAATCACCATCACAATACTCCACCGTGGATCCTCCCTCATCATCCTATGAGAGGGCCATCCACGGTACTCACACTCATCTTGAGTCTTTTAGTAGTAACCATTAACTTGTCTATGAACTGTATAGGCAACCAAGTTGTCCTTTACCATGGACGCGGCTATTCGAATAGATGATGTTAACCCTGCAGGGGTATACTTCTTCATACACGCTCTCACCACGTATCGTCGTTTACACGACATGTACTCGGCAACCTTCAAGCGGAAGCCCAACGAGGGTGTCGGCCACGGCCTACCTAAACACTCAAGTCTCTGGTCCAGGTCTATTGCCTATCCAGGTTCCATCTGCAGGGAGTCCGGCCGAGGTTTCCACATACGGCCCCGAACGATGTGTACAGGGTCCCAAGATGCCAAACGGGCGCCCGGCATACCCGGCCACGGTGTATCTACCGCATCATAGCCCACCCCTAGGGTCAGCGCTACGCACGGCTGCCAACACATATCCTATAAACACTAGAAACTAGGTGTAACTCCTGGACTAAGAGCTAGGGTGGTTAAGAAGCCGAGAGGGTCCATTGGTTTCGGGCCCAATGCATGGTAGTAGCTGGTTTTTAAATCACACATACAGATCTCGGTGCTTAAGGATGGTTCCAATGAAACAACCCACCATGTACTCCTACATGGCCTCTCATTGATACCTTTACCAAATCCAGTTCAACACCTCACTCGGATTACCGACATATTCATTTCACTCTAGCCCATCACCCAGATGAACCAGACCTGACACAACCCTAAGCATAGCAGGCATAGCAAGGTAGGAAACACAGACATGGCTCAATCAACTCCTACACATGCTAGTGGGTTTCATCTAGTTACTGTGGCAATGACAGGTCATGCAGAGGAAAAGGGTTCAACTACCGCAGCACACAGCAGTTTGAAATGTTATTGTCTTAAATGCAGTAAATGAGAGCAAGAGCAAGAACATGGGTTTGTATCGATATGATCAATGCGGCTTCTTGCCTGATGGAGTAGTAGTAGGGTACTGCCCTTCAGCCGGATATTCGAAGGTATCCTCGGAGGCAGAACCTACCACGAAAGACACCACATAACACAATCATCACATGGCAATATGCAACAATATGATGCATGCTATGACATCGCAATATGGTGTGTCTTGGCTAATGCATTGTAAACAGGTTGGTTTGAGTCCATTTGATTCAAAGATTCAAATGAAAACTCATGATATTAAGTCATATATATGCATTAGCTTGTTTCACTTAAACATCAAGGTTAAAGTGTTCTGACATGCATGAAACCATTATAGATGGAAAGATTGGATTTTTCTGATCATTTTTCATATATAAATCTTTGCATTTGGAGTTACAGATTAATTTCTATGAATTTCTGAAGTTTGTAGTATTTTCTGGAATTTCCTGTATAAAAGTAAATCCAGAAAATACTTATTGCGTCAGCAGTGTGTCATGGTGACGTCAGCAGTCAACGGAGCCGGTCTAGGTCAAATTGACCAGTGGGTCCTGTCTGTCAGTAGTTAGTTAAACTAACTGAATTTAGTTAGCGCTAAACCTGGGTTAATTAGCAGGGCGGGCCCCACTTGCCATAGACCCAGGGGTCAAACTGGACCCACCCAAGGTCAAACTGGGTCAGCGGGGTCAAACTCACAGGCGTTTAGCCGCCGGCGAGGCCAGACGCGGCGGGGCGATGCAGGTTTCGTCCTCCAGTGACCAAAACGACGGCAGAGCACATCTACATGACGCGGGGAGTGAGCCGCGTCGAGTGGTGGTGGTGGTTGGGCTTGGGGTCGTCGGAAACGACGCCAGCGACGAGCGTGGCGGTGGCCGGAGCTCGGGTGAGCTTGGGCTCGTCGCTAGGGGGCACAACAAGGGGCGTGCGGTGGTGCTACGGGTTCCTGGCGATGCGGTGAGTGTAGTGGAGAAGGTGGTGTGGCCGTTGGGTGGCCGGAGCGTCGTCGGTGACGAGCTCGGCGACGGCGCGTTGCGGTGAAGCTTCGTGTGGTCGCTATGGTGCTCTAGAGAGAGAACAGGAAGGATGGAGAGGTGGCTGAGCTCACGGCGATCACGTCGGAGCAGACGGCGAGGTCAGGGACGAGCTGGTGCGGCGGGGACGACGGAAGGGATCTCCGGCGGTGGCGGAGTCGGGCGAGGTCGTTGCAGCGGCATCGGGGAAAGCAAGCGCTCGGGGCTCGGCCTGCTCGAAGGAGAGGAGGGCGGCGGAGCTTCTGGACACGGTGGCACAGCACGGGGACGACGGAGAGCGTGGCTACGTCGTCGGTGCGGCGGCAGGTCCGTCGGCCATGGCGGGAGAGGGTGAGGGAGAGAGGCTGGGGGCGTGTGGATGTGTCCAGGGGTTCGGGGAGGTCACGTGGAGATCGTCCAGCGCGTCCAGAGGCGAAGCGACAAGCAGGTGGCGCCGTGGTGAGCTCCCGCACGCTGGCGTCACCTCCCTGCCTGCCTGGCGGGGAAGAAGCAGCTAGCTGGCATGGGCCAGAATAGTGCTGGGCCACCAGGTGGGCTGGGCACTGGGTTGCGGCCAAGTAAGTGGTTTTTCCTTTATTTTCTGTTTTCTGTTATTTCTGCAAGTTTGTGGCATTTCTAAAAATAACTAGGCATTTCCAAAATTCACCAAACTGCACATGCTCACTGTATGGAACATATCCAACATGGACCATTTTAGTTTGGGATTATTTGGACATTTAAAATATTTACTAGCATTTAAATGCCCAAATGCAAGTTACATATGATTTAATTCAATGATCCTGTGATGACCTAGAAAATTGTGAACCCATTTTGTCAGAGGTTCTAACCCAAGACAAAAAGGGTGGACTTTTTAGGAGGGCATTTCAGGTTCATTGAAAATGATTTTAGTAAACCCTAGTTGTTTTCAGGGGGTGCTGGGGGTTCTGTCATCCCCATTTCAAGTTTCTAGAAAAGTAAAGATGATGCAACACTCTAATGCATGAACTATCTAGGATGTGACAGTGCGTGAGAGGTCTGGGCCATGGTAAAAACACGGTATACCAAGCTTGATCTGAATCATATGGCCCGGGTCGGACCGCTAGGGTCAGATGGGAAAGAAATTCCCGTTAATTTGGTATATGACCAAGTAGAAGTAGCTGCCAAGTTTTCCCAATAGGATTGTAAGCTAGACAGCCTGTTGCACGGCATAGAGGATGAAGCTTTTGAGTCCAAGTGACTATGTACTTTCCTCAATATATTTTTTTCCTAGCCGGATTGTTAAACGATTGTCATGGCCGACCTTTTCTCTTCGACCTCTGGACCCAAAGGTGCTGAGTGTTTCTGAATACTCGAGCGGTAAAAATAGACCAGGGTATGCATGGAAACCAGGCATAGGGATCATAGTTGCTTGAACAGACAAGTTGTATCCGGCTAGCTATGTTATATTACATTGTGATTGTAAGAAACATCTTCCAGAGAGAATATTTCCATTAAGGGTTCCTTTCCCTGGGTGTGCATGCGTTAATATCCATGTCCGAATTGTGATTGAGAACATCATAGTATAGGTAATCATCTGGGGGTTCATAGTGGAATGAATATAAAACATCTTTAGTCCGCCGACCGAATATTCCCTTAAGAACGCTAGCTTTCGGCTTCACCCAGTCTGAGGTACACATTCGGATGACCCAACAGTAACAATTGTAGAGGTGCTCCCTTTATGCCCTAGCCGAACTAACGGGAACGTAGGGCATAAGCACAGGAGCCAGGCAACCCAGCTTGGCCAAAACTTAAGTCATATCGACGCATATAAGGGCGAAGAAAAGGTACATATGAGGAAAAAATACATATGTGATGAGCCTTATGCTCAGAAAATAACGATAATAAGCTTCTGTGCAAGAAGCCCCCAGGTATAATGGACGTAGACATTTGAGAATGTGTGCGTCTTAGGTGTACGGTTTAGCCGCATGAAAGCTTTTAGGCTAAAAAAAGAGGGCGAATAGAGAGGATAAAAAATAACGTAAACAATAGGGAGGAGGAAGCAAACGAAGGGTCGGCGCTAGGCGTAGAATCCTTGGAGTCTGGCCGCATTCCATGGGTTTGGTTCAAGGCGGTTATCTGATGCATCGCGCAGGCGGTACGCTCCTCCAGTGAGAACTTCGTCAATGATGAAGGGACCCTCCCATTTGGGCTTGAGTTTTTCCTTTTTCTTCTCCGGCAAGCATAGAACGAGTTCGCCAACATTGTAAGTCTTGGCCCGCACTTCTCTGCTTTGATATCTGCGAGCCTGCTGTTGATAAAATGTGGAACAGGCTTTTGCGACGTCGTGCTCCTCCTCCAGGGCATCTAAGTTGTCCTTCCAATCAAGCTCGGCCTCTCTCTCTCTCTTCGTACATGCGCACTCGAGGTGAGTCATGAATAATGTCGCAGGGTAACACAGCCTCTGCGCCGCACACCATGAAGAAAGGTGTATATCCGGTAGTGCGATTGGGCGTGGTCTGCAGCCCCCAGAGTACGGAGTCGAGCTCCTCAACCAAGTGCTTGTCTGATTCTTTCAAAGACCGCACTAGCCTGGGTATGATGTCGCTCATAATAAGACCATTGGCTTGTTCGACTTGACCGTTTGTTTGCGGATGATAGACAGAGGCGTAGTTGAGCTTAATGCCTAGATTAGCACACCAGGCTTTCACCTCATCGGCTGTAAAATTAGAGCCATGGTCGGTGATGATGCTGTGTGGGACACCGTAACGGTGTACCACGCCGGATATAAAGTCTATCACCGGTCCAGCATCGGCCGTTGTGACTGGTTTGGCCTCTATCCACTTAGTGAACTTATCTACCATGACTAGCAAATATTTTTTCTGATGGCTACCTCCTTTAAGGGGTGCAACCATGTCAAGCCCCCAGATCGAGAAAGGCCAGGTGATGGGGATTGTTTGTAGAGCAGTCGGTGGCATATGGCTTTGGTTGGCGAAAAGTTGGCATCCGACGCAATGTTGGACAAGGTCTTGTGCATCTATGCGGGCTGTCAGCCAGTAGAATCCTGTACGGAAGGCCTTGCTTACAAGGGCCCGAGCTGCAACGTGGTGACCACCAAGACCGGCATGAACCTCAGCCAAGATCTGCCGCCCCTCTTCCTCGGAGATGCATCTTTTGAGTACTCCGGTAGCGCTTTTCTTGTAGAGTTCTCCTTCGTGGACTTTATAGGCTTTCAAACGCTGAACAATGCAGCGAGCCTCGTTCTGATCCTCAAGGAGCTCTCGCCTGTTGAGGTAGGCCAAGAATGGTTCATTCTGGGGAAATGACTGCCATGATAAGATGGGCCGACAGTGTTATTTCGGTGGCTAAGCCTCTGATGATGTCGGTTTGTTCGGAATCTGGGTTTGTGGTCGGATCCGGACTGACTTTGCCGCTCTCCCCTTGCCACACCACGGATGGCTTGAAAAGCCTTTCCAAGAATATGTTAGGTGGGACAGGGTCGCACTTGGTGCTGATGCAAGCAAGGACATCCGCCGCTTGATTGCTTTCTCGAGCCACATGGTGAAACTCGAGCCCTCGAACCGAGCCAACATTTTGAGAACAGTGTTTCGATAGGCCGCCATGTTCGGATCCTTGGCATCAAAATCTCCATTTATTTGAGATATCGCGAGGTTCGAGTCCCCGCGCACTTCCAGGCGTTGTATGCCCATGGAGACAGCCATCCGAAGACCATGCAATAAGGCCTCGTATTCGGCTGCATTGTTGGAGTCTCTGTATAATAATTGGAGTACGTACTGAACTATATCTCCAGTGGGGGATGTTAAGACAACTCCCGCCCCTAAGCCTGCCAGCATTTTGGAGCCATCGAAGTGCATGACCCAGTTGGAATATGTGCCGTACTCTTTAGGGAGTTCAGCCTCTGTCCTTTCGGCGACGAAGTCCGCCAGTACTTGGGATTTAATGGCTCGACGTGGTTTGTATGTTATGTCGAATGGAAGGAGCTCAATGGCCCATTTGGCAATTCGGCCCGTAGCATCGTGGTTGTTTATTATGTCATTGAGTGGTACATTAGAAGCCACCGTGATCGAACATTCTTGGAAGTAGTGTCGTAGCTTCCGGGATGCCATGAAGACCGCGTATGCTATCTTTTAGTAATGAGGGTACCGGGATTTGCATGGTGTGAGGACAGTGGATACCAGCTTCTGAAGCGGGAATTTGTGTCCGTCCTGCTCTCGCTCAATGACAAGCACGACGCTCACCACATGGTGTGTTGCTGATATGTATAGTAACATGGGTTCGCCAATGTTCGGCGCGGCCAGGATTGGGTTGCTCGCAAGAAGGGCATTTATTTCTTCCAATCCGGCCGTTGCCGCATCCATCCACTCAAAGTGATCGGCGCGCTGGAGGAGGCGATACAATGGCAATGCCTTTTCTCCCAATCTAGAGATAAAGCAGCATAAAGCTGCCACCCATCCGGTGAGTTTTTGGACCTGTTTAAGGTCTGTTGGTGTAGCCAATTGGGACAAAGCTCGGATTTTGGCTGTATTTGCTTCAATTCCTATATTGGAAACGATGAAGCACAGTAGCTTTCCAGAAGGGACGCCAAAAACACACTTTTCTAGATTGAGCTTGATGTCATATGCACGGAGGTTGTCGAATGTGAGACGTAAATCATCTATTAGTGAATCGACGTGCCTAGTTTTAATGATGACGTCGTCCACATATGCTTCAACTGTCATGTCGATCAGTTTCTCCAGGCATGTTTGAATCATGCGTTGGTAGGTGGCCCCGGCGTTTTTGAGCCTGAAGGGCATGGTGTTGAAGCAGAATGGCCCATATGGGGTAATGAATGTCGTTGCGGCTTGATCGGACTCTTTCATTTTGATTTGATGGTATCTGGAATATGCGTCGAGGAAGCACAGTGAGTCGTGTCCTGCGGTGGCATCAATGATATGGTCGATGCGGGGGAGGGGGAAGGGATCCTTAGGGCAAGCCTTATTGAGGTCTTTGAAATCGACGCACATGCGCCAGGATTTATCCTTCTTTGCCACCATCACCAAATTTGCTAGCCAATCCGGGTGTTTTATTTCTCTAACGAATCCGGCCTCGATTAGCTTGGCTAGCTCCTCCTCCATAGCTTGACGTTTGGGTTCGGAAAAGCACCATAGTGTTTGCTTGACTGGTTTATATCCCTTCAATATATTGAGGCTGTGTTCGGCCAATCTGCATGGGAATCCTGGCATATCAGAAGGGTGCCAGGCGAATATATCCCCAGTTCTTGCGCAGAAACTCTCGTAGCGCGGTGTCGACCGTTGGGTCTAGTTGTGCCTCGATAGATTCTGTCTTCTTGGGGTCCATTGGATGGACATGGAATTTGACTATTTCTCCTGCTGGTTTGAAGGAGGTGGATTTGGGTCGTTTGTCCAGGATTAAATAGTCCCTATCCACCGCGGAGCGTAATGCGGTTAATTCTTCGGCCGCGAGGGCTTCAGATAATGCCTCAAGGGCTAGGAATGTGGTTTTATTTTCGGCACGAAGTGCTATGTCCGGATCAATGGCGAGAGTGATTATGCCGTTGGGCCTGGGCATCTTGAGCTTCATATACCCGTAGTGAGGTATGGCTTGGAAGCGTGTAAATGCATCTCGCCCTAATAGGGTGTGATATCCACTGTTGAAAGGGGCCACTTGGAAGTTTAATTCTTCGGTCTGATAGTTCTCCGGTGTGCCGAATACCACGTCGAGCGTGATTTTTCCTGCGCATCGCGCCTCCCGACTAGGAATAATTCCTCGAAAGGTCATGCTACTTTACTTGATGCGGCTCCTGTCTATTTCCGTTTTACTGAGTGTATCCTCGTAAATGAGGTTTAGTCCGCTGTCGCCGTCCATGAGAACCTTGGTGAGCCAAAAGCCGTCCACGATCGGACTGAGGACCAAGGCGGCTGGTGCCCGGACTGTCCTGAGTTTTGGTTTGTCATCGGCATTGAAAGTTATGGCCGCGTCGTTCCAAGGGTTTGTTGCTGCGATTTGGCAGACTTCGCCAAGGTCACGGAGTGCCCTTTTGCGCTTATTGTTTGTAGGGAAAGTCTCAAAGACTGTCAAT
Source organism: Triticum urartu (assembly GCF_056163025.1). Taxonomy (NCBI): domain Eukaryota; kingdom Viridiplantae; phylum Streptophyta; class Magnoliopsida; order Poales; family Poaceae; genus Triticum; species Triticum urartu. Next base: position 583,845,983 of record NC_141879.1, read on the forward strand.
ACTCTGAGGTCATCATCTTCTAGGGGATATTGCTCTGGGGTATTTTTGGTGAGGATATCCTCACCGCTCTTGGCCACCTGCCAGAGTATCCAACATGCTCTAAGGCTGTGGGTTGATATAGTATCCGGTGTTGCGTGTAATTTGCATGGTCCATCGAGCATCCCTCCAGAACCGTTCCGTGTCCCGTAATGGGCTTATATTTCTTTACCATTGGGTCGGGCGTGCCACGAGGGTGCATCCTTTTCACCTGAACGAGGGGTTGGGTGGAAACCGGTGGTTCCCAGCGAGCTGCCTGAGTTTTCCAGGCGCTTTCCATTGTGCAGTACTTGTGTACTATGGTTTCCATGTCTGCGAAGCGTGATATGCGATGGCGGTTGATGGCGTTGAGGATTCCTTCATCCATGCAATTGTTGCAGAACGCTGAGATCGTGTCTCCGTCGCGGCAATCTTTAATCTTATCTTTGACAAGGAGGAGTCTGGCCCAGAAGTGGTGGATCGTTTCCTGAGACTGTTGTCGGATGCCCATGAGAGTGCTTATATCTGGGTGGGTGGGTGGCTTGAAAACCGAACCCTAACCCAATTTAGGATCCGGAGTTTGAAGAACTTCCGAACTTAGTAGTTCGGGCTCCAGGGTGTCAACTGATTTTTCGGGCTTGTCGTCCGATTCTATGTTCGGAGGACAAGGCATCTCTTTCTGCAGGTAGGTGTCCGGCTCTTCAAGCTCGGAGATTCGAACGTAGTTCGTCCTCAATATAGAGGAAGATTTGTCGTCTTGATCCTCACTACAAGAAATATGTCAACTTGTGACCTTGACTATTGGTCACTGAAAGGTCATTGTTTTTCATTTTTGACCTTTTTGTGACCAAAAATAGAAGGTCAAAAGTTGGCGGTCGTAAACTGAAATTAACGACCTTCTTTGTGAGAAGGTCATAGACGTTTACGACCAAAATATGCCTACAGGTTTGTTTTGGTCACTAGCAGCCTCCCCAGGCCACGTATGCATCCGACGTGGCAATCTGATGTGGCACAAGAATCAGCCCGGTCCAATTCGGTGTTTTACATGGGCCGAGCCCATTAATTCAGCCCATTTATATATTTTTTCCTATGAATTTTTTGTCAGCTAAATGGACCAAGCCCAACATTGCAGCCTTTTTTATTTTTGGGCCATGGCCTTTTTGTCTCAACAATTTCAATTTTTTTCTTTTTTTCTAAATTGGGTTCACTAGTCATGTTCTAGTACTAGGTCCTAGCCATCAGGGCAATATTCTTCATTTTTTTATTTCACGCAAATAAATATCTGGTATTTAAATTGGCACACAGAAAACACACGAAATACTTCAAATATTATCAACCATCAAAGTGCTACATCATATAACACACATACAATGTGATCAGCATCAAGTTTACAATCATATAACAAGCTCCACAAGTGTACAATCACATGAGCCAGGTTCTGCTACATCATACACACATACAAATAGGAGCAGCATAAAGGGCTTCATTAATGCAAAACTTGACACTTGACAGCAATGTTAGAACTATGCTTCCTCCGACTTTTTTGTCCTGATGCTCACGAAGAAACATGAAAGCCCAGCCTCTGCATGTTACAGAACAAAATGTTTAGGAACAAAATAGAAGTAAATCTAATAGCATATTTAATAATAAATAATAGAATAATTAAGTTAACAAGACATTTTAAAATCAACTTGACAGCTGACAGCAATGTTTGCATTGGACACATCCAAAACTAAAATTATACATAAATGCCTAAATTCCAATGCCCAATGCCTCAGTTTAGTAAACACTAAGCATGGTACATAGTAAAGATTGGACACAACCCAAACTGAAATCATTTACTCTATCAAGCAACAATGATGCAACACACAAGAAAAGAGAGATGCACAACGGAGCAGCATCATATATCACACAATATGGATACTGCCAGCTCACCGAAGAACTTGTGGTCGCCGCCGTACACAGCCACCATAACGCTGGTCACCTCATTGATCTTGTCCTTGAAGTTCTCTAACTCCAGGTTGTTTCTCAACCGTATGTGTACATGCATCATGTCATACATAAAATATTCTAGTCAATATTCTCAGCTAACTTTGATGTAATGAAAATAGTTACTTAAGGACTTGGGGTAAAAATTGATTTTAGACATCAAAATTAGCAGCGCTCATTTCAACCATGTTTAGATTAACTTGAGGTAAATTAGCAGTAATGATATTAGTTACAAGCTAGGTGTGTAACTGCTGTCAACACCACCACCACCAAAGACACGCAAGATAAGCATCAACACCACCATGATTTTGGTATTAGCCACTCCATATCACCAGAGCATCACAGGGGCACATATGTAAAGCAAGTACACATGGGAAGCTACTGACAGACCCTAGAACTACATGAATTTATCACGAGAGAGCTCCAGTAGGAGTTGATGCTTGGTTACAGCATCTAGCAGCAACTAGTACAGCCCCACATCCAACCCAAATCATGGCCAAGGCCATGCAGGAGCTACATCAGAGAAGAAGGAATGGGGAGGAGCTCACCAGAGGGACATTGTAGCCGTAGCAGAGCCTCAGCTACACCACGGCTGTGGTGTGACCATCACCATGTCCAGGAGAGGGTCTGGAAGCCGCCGAAGCACCACCGTGGTGACCAGGGCAAGCATCGGGCACAATGGCGCCACCCCAGGGACATCACCGGCCTCGCCCTGTTTCAAGAAATGTTCAGAACAACTTTGTCAGACTTGATCAATTCTGAAGAAACCAAATTCATCGTCAGACACATACATACATACATACATACAGGAAGCACAAGAAGAAGAAATAGAGCTCTACATAATGTTTATATTAAATGAGCAAGACACAGAAGAATTTTAGCTTTACATAATGTTTACAAGAATAGGACCCCAATACAGGATTTAACTTGTCCTCAACACTGTTAACAAGGTACTGAAAGTAGCTATGTGCATCAGCCTCACCAAGTCTTATCATGAATTGGTTGCTTTTACAAACTGTAATATATTTATGGACAACAAACTAAATAGATGGCTGCTCTCAAACCGTACATCCAAACGAAGCAAATAAGTACTGTATGGAAACCTTAGAACATGCTTTACAACTCATATGTAGAGGCCAACTTGAAATTATGAGCATAACAAACTCATTTTTTAGTTAGAAGCTCGCTGCCCAAAACAGTCAGGTAGTGCAGTTTTTTAGGTGAACGAAAATCAGTTTACACAGAGGTAAGGAACTACTTCAAAAACGGAGGTAAGTAAGGAACTACTTCAAAAACAGAGGTGCTAACTATGTTTACACAGAAAAATGAGTACGGTGTCTATTTGCTAAACTTGCGAGATCTAAGAATTCATTCCCCACAGAGAAAATGAACTGACTGAGACTATGATATGTTTGTCGGTGGCCTACGTTTACGGTATCCTATTAACACAGCATAAAGAAAAGAGATCGTGTCCCATCGTCATTAGATTAAATTTCTACTAGTACACAGTGCTAGAATCATACGACCTAAATCCACACGACCTTGGGCCACTTGACGAACCGGTGGAGGTCCTTCTTGGGCGGTAGCTCGCCACCAATGCCGAACCGCTTCGGCCTCTTCTCAAACAGCGAATTCACCACCTTGTCCTGCAACCAGACGCCAACCCAACCCAGTCAGATCACACGCGCCGCAAAGATTCCAAGCAGGAGCAGAGGGCTGGGTGCAGTACCACTGGCTTCTTCTTATGTTCCTCGGTTGCAGCCTTTGCAACCTCTCTTTCATATCCCTACGAACATACATTATCATCAGAATCAGCACTATAAGCTCTGGTTGCTCATCGAACATATAATTAACAAAACAGAATAGTTTGTGGACATTGCAAAAGAACAGAAAGCACACATATATATTGAACAAAAGAAACAGCCAGGAATAGATGACTTAACAATTCATGTTTGTTAACAAAACAAGAGTGGACATCTCACAGTGAGTTAACTATCTGATGACTTTAGTAAAACACATACTAGCATTCGGTGCTACAAGAGACAATGGGAATCCAACTATCCCAACATCCCAACTTGGTACAAATCTATTCAATGCTTCAACCAAAGAAACTACAACTATAATTGTGATGATCTTCCTTACATAATCCCAGATCAGCTAAATGAACAAGTGTGCACAAATGCACACAACTCGAGCACAAATGCACACAACAGAATCCCAGACGGCCTCACCTTGCAGCTTGCTAGTGGGGCGACGGCGGGATGGAAGATGGGGTTGGTGTAGTGGAACAGCAGCACCTCCGCTGTGTACGCCAACGCCGGACAATCCATTGGGGCAGGTCGAGATCACAGCCACCAGACCACCACAAAGAGACTCGGCAGCGAGGAGACGCTGCAGCGAGAAGGCGGCCTCCATGGCGTCGGAGCAGGGGAGGAAGTGGCCATCCCGTCCATGGTGTTCCATTCCTCGAGCGATGACGGATCTGGGAGGGAGAGGGAACGTGGTGAGGAAGAGAGGGAGGGATGCGACGAAGAGGCCTGGAGGGACTCACCTGAGTCGCCGGATCGCCGGAGCAACGCGCCTGTCGGATCCCATCGACGCCATTGCGTCCTGGTTGCCGGAGAGCCGTGGCGAGCGTGGGGAAAAGCCACCGCAAACCCTAGCAGCGAAGATGAGTGACGGGGGAGAGAGAGGGGTCGCTGGAGAGAGATGGATAGGTGGGGGGTTCCGCCTGAGGTGGGGGAGTGAAGAGGAGGGGAGAGGCCGCCGGCGGCAAGGTTTGGGAGGGAGACAAGGGGAGGGATGGGATCGGCGTGGGTGGCGGCGGCGATGTGGGAGACGAGGGTGAGAGCGGCGGGGTGCGGATCTGGAGCGCTAGGGTTCGTGGGGTGAGAGGGTGAGGGACTTTTCTTTTTCTTTTCTTTTTTTGAGACAAAGAGGGGGGTGAGGGAGAAAGGGCTGCCGTCGGATCCGGGATCATCCGACGGCGTTTGAGGCACGATCCACGTGACATGCCAATGGACCAATCAGAATTCAGTACACGTTATGACCTTCTAAATTGGTCGTAATCGACTAAAAATAAAGTGTTGAATCATGTTTTTCCAAAAAAAAGGTGTTTAATCATATAAACAGTTTTCTGATATGAGAAATTCAAAAAAAAACATTCTCATTGTGTTACCAAATGTGACATAGTTTTTAGGGAAACTAACAAACTTGAAATTTGAATAAGACAAATATCTTTAAAAAGTGTTTTGAGAAATGAGTTCTAGGAAAAAACCATTTTCTATTTTCGGAGTGACAAAATTCTTTTTTTGTGAAGTATCTACCAAATATTTGTTTGAAAATGGCACCACACCATTTTCCAAAACTATAAGAGTGCATTTTATGTACAGTGGACCAAATCTTCACATGTAAAATGCTTTCGATCCACCTCTCATCAAAAAGACAAATTATGTTTCAAAAAATAATCTACCTTAACATTCATGGCATAGTTTGTTCAAATGATCTCATATTGTGCACACGGGTGCATATTGGAATGGCAAACAATGTTGCCTAAGGAAATTTTCATTTTCTTTGGATGAAAAAATCATTTTCCATTTTTCGAGTGCCCCAAATGAGGTTTTTTTGTGAAGAACCTACCAAATAATTGTTGCAAAATTGGACCAAATCATTTTTCTAAAATACTAGGCCATATTTAATGCACAATTGACCAAATGGTTGGGTGTAAAAAGTTTTGATCCACCTCTGGTGAAAAAGACAAATTCCCGCCGATTCAGTTGGAAGCAGGTCAAATTTGAATTGTAACTGCGTTGTAGTTTGCTCTTTATTTTTACAAAAATAATTTCTAGGTACATAAGTATCTATTTAATCAGAGAAACACCAAAAAAAATCCAAGATTCAACCACTAGCTAGGAACAGTCATTCCCGCCGTTTTGACCGCATTTTGAAACGGGCATAAAAAATTCAAAAAAAATCAAAAAATTGGAAAACGTTCGCATTGTGTCATTATATATGACCAAGTTACCAGGAAAAATAATAAACTTGTAATACGGCAATTCTTTTAAAAAAATTGTTCTCAGAAATGAGCTATCATGCGTGAAGATTCATGGCTTTCAAGCCAAATGATCAATCCTATGGCCACATTCATGGCATAGTTTGTTCAAATGATCTCATATTGTGCACAAGGGTGCATCTTGGAATGGCAAACAATATTTCCTAAGGAAGTTTTCATTTTTCTTTAGACGAAAAAACCATTTTCCATTTTTCGAGTGCCCAAAAGGAGGTTTTCTGTGAAGGACCTCCCAAATAATTGTTGCAAAATTGGACCAAATCAATTTTATAAAATACTAGGACATATTTAATGCACAATTGACAAAATGGTTGGGCGTAAAAAGTTTTGATCCACCTCTGGTGAAAAAGACAAATTCTCGCCGATTCAGTAGGAAGCGGGTCAAATTTGAACTGCAGCTGCCTCATAGTTTACTATTTATTTTTTCCAAAAATCATTTATAGTTACATAAGTAGCTATTTAATCATAAATAAATGGTTTGGTGGCGATATGTCGAGGTTTGGGCGGTGGCCGAGGCCCCCAACTCTAGAGCGTGTAAGCTCGCATGCCTGCCGCGTGGTCACCGCGTGACCGTGGCATTGCCATGTGTTCGGGGAAGCCTAGGCATGTCTAGTGGGTTGTGCACTCCCCAGGTAGGTGCTAGGAAGAAAATTACAACATAAGATTCTCACGAGGAGACCGATCGATGCTCAAACATGAATTAGCAGCCAAGTGTTTGATTAGCGGTACGGGAAATGTACATGGCTAATGGCGTGAGTTTTGGCTGAGGATGATCAGTTACTAAGAAGACCGTCTTCACAAATTTTAAGCTCAAAAGGAGGAGCCTAGGTGGTACTTGCTTTGCAAACTACCACACTGGACATAAATACGAATGTTGAAGCTCGGCTCAAAACAATGAATGGATTGAGCTGGCATTTGGTGGAGGATGGTTATTTGGGCATAGAAAAGCACTGTAGAAAATGGATACCATTTGGACATGCCAAAGTGGTACTTCCTTCACAAAGTGCTGCTCTGAATAGAATAGGAAAATGAATATTGTTGAGTTATTTTTGAACTAGGCAAGGAAGGTTTTTGACATATTTGATGAAGATATGATCCAAACAATTTATGAGAATTTTTTGGGAATTTTTGGAATAACAGAAATATAGGTTGCTTCACAACCTAGGGCAAAAATTGACACATGGACATGACACATAGGCAAAACTGATGAGATGGCGCCTAGTCATCACAACCCACCACAATCTACAAGGCTAAGACCATCTATATTGGTCGTTAACAACTAGAAATAAGGCAGCGGACCAGCACTGTTTGCTTTATGACCATTTTATGTAAGGAAATTACGACCTTTCTGACCAAAATGGTCGCAATGGTTTAGGGTTTGGAGCCCCCCGAACAGCTTTTGACCAATTGGTCTGAAATGGTCATAGATCTATGACCAATTCTTCCAGGGTCACTGATAGAAGGTCACTAGTTGACATATTTCTTGTAGTGCCTCTACTACCGCTATTTGATGGGTGATCGCTGGAGTTTTAATTTCTCTCTGGTCGGGTTTAAGCCCAATCCGATCATAGTCTGTGGCGAACCCCAGGGCAGCGATGCGATCTAGGAGCTCCTTTAAAGACGATAGCTCCGCCAGATCCATCTGCTTGGAGTATTTGGAGTCAACATGGAGGGGATTTTCGATGACCCAAGAAGTCATCATCGGCTTAACGGCCAAACAGGCGGTCATGATGAAGCCGCCCAGCCGAAGGGTTTGGCCTGGGGCCGGTGCTCCTCCAGAGGTGACATTGTCCTTGAGAACAAGGCGACCCATCGATCTATCTTTCGACGTCACAACGGAACTCTCAATGAAAGCACCAATGTCGGTGTTAAAACCAGCGGATCTCGGGTAGGGGGTACCGAACTATGCGTCTAAGGTCTATGGTAACAGGAGACAGGGGACACAATGTTTACCCAGGTTCGGGCCCTCTCTATCAAGGTAATACCCTACTTCCTGCTTGATCGATCTTGATGAATATGAGTATTACAAGAGTTGACCTACCACGAGATCGTAATGGCTAAAATCCTAAAGTCTAGCCTGTCTGACTATGATTATGAGGGATATCTCTCTACGGACCTAACCCTCCGGTTTATATAGACACCGGAGGGATCTAGGGTTACATAAGGTCAGTTGCAGAGAAAGGAATCTTCATATTTGGTCGCCAAGCTTGCCTTCCACGCCAAGGAGAGTCCCATCCGGACACGGGTAGAGTCTTCGGTCGTTGTATCTTCACAGCCCATTAGTCCGACCCATGTCTAATAGGTCGGACACCCGAGGACCCCTTAGTCCAGGGCTCCCTCAAACTCCACATTCGATTAAGCGGGGCATACTTCGGATCGCCGAATTTAGTCTGTAATAAGAAAGGCTTACCAGCCGCTATCTCCCTAGCTTGTCGGATCTCCTCCCGTACCGCCCTAGACTCGGATTGTGCTTCCCTCACCTCTTGTATGGCATTATCGAGATCGGCCGTTTTGGCTTTGTTATCCCTCTCGAGGAATTCGCACCAGACAGTGGCTTCCTTTAGCTCGCGCGCCATGATAGACATTCTCTCCTCGCACTGGCGTCAAGCATCCTGTTCGTCTTTTAACTCATCAGCTGCCTTCTCGGCAACCACATTACTCATCCGGGCTTGCTCTTTGGCTTGGACAAGTTCAGCCCGAAGGGCCTCCACCGCGGCAGCACTATCTGCAGTTATGCACTTATCAGTATATAATAATTAGCTTCGTGCTCATATTATTATACATACATACACTGACCGCCTCAAAACATACCTTGCGCCTCGTCGAGCCGCCTGTTAATAAGCACGATGTCGTCATCCGCCACATTAAGCTTCTGCTCCAGATCCGCAAACTCTGGAGCATGGGCAGTCGCCATGGATGTAACAGCATGTGTTCCAATTAATTTGATTATTTCCTGGGCATATCTTTTTCGATCCTCTGATTGCCTTCCTTTGGACGCCAACCAGAGTCTCAGGGGCTACTATCCATACACAGGTGGATTTTGTGTATAGAGCACAATCAAAAACATTACATTACGTACCTCGAAGCCTCTTAGCAGGCCCATGAAAGCTTCATTCAATCCGATTTTTGCGGACATAGTCCTCTCAACCACCGTACCCATTAAGGTACTATGTTCCTCTGAGACAGACGGATATCATAACATGTCCATCAGGGTATCCGGCGCCTCCGGATCCCGGGAAGCAGCTGTGGGAGTACGGACTCCCATTGAAGGGATATGTTTGTCCGACCCTAGAGTCGTCTCCGGCTATAAACCGGATAGTCCAAGGCCTTTAATGTTGGCCCCCATAGGGATTGTACTTCCCGGACCCTGGGTGATCGAAGTTTCACCTTGGGGCGTTGTCTTCATTACCCCCTGCACGACTTGTTAATCGGGAGAGTTCCTCCGGGACGACACCTCGAAGTCGTCCGCCCTATTGGGCGAGGAATCCTGTGGAGGCTTTTCGCTTTCCATCATTTCCAAAGAAGATCCCCCGAAGAGGATTGGTGAGGAAGACTGTGTGCCGGACTGCAAAAACATGTATTCTAAATGTTATCCTTGTAACGGGAAAAGGAAGGGGATATGTTTAAAACACCCTTGTTCACTTACGATTCGGCTAAAGGCTCGTCCTTATGGAGGAACTGTGCGACAACGTCATCTTCCGAGCCCGAACCGCCTGATAGGAGTGTCTTACCTCGCTTAGGAGCCTTTACCTCCCAACCTTCAAAGGCGGCCCTTTTCTTACCATGGGGAGAAAGGATGTCAGCTTCTCTTTCTCTTTTATCTTCGGAAGAGGGAACCTTAAACCCCCCGGACACAATATTTGGTGTGCCTTTGGAATGGAGGCTGCTTTTGGCCTTCCTACTCTCCTCGTTGTCCTTTTTCACTAGCACCTGGAATGGTGCCGGGACCAGCATCCTTGTTAGCACAGGACTAGCTAAGCCTTCGAGAAGGGGGGCCGAACACCTAATTCGCTCCGCCTTCTTTGTCCAGCCCTGGGAAAAGATGGTTTTCTCAGTGCCTTATCATTGGATATTTAATTAAGTTGTGTTCGGAAGTTGAGTGTTTACCGAGGTATCCAGATGGTTGTAGTCAAGGCCGATGTCCTCGGTAGTGTCCGGCCACTGTTTTCGTGTCCAAAAAACAACTTCCACATTCCTTTGTGCATCGTGCTGAAGAAGTGTTGAAGGGTTCGTGGTCCTTCCGGATTGAACTCCCACATGCAGAGGGGCCGTCACTGGCACGGGAGGACCCGATGGACTAACATTACTTGAATCACGTCGATGAGATCAGTGTCCTTCTCAAGGAGACTCCGGATACAGCTCTGTAGAGTCTGCACTTCATCGATTGATCCCCAGTCCAGCCCACTTGGTACCACAGGGTTCAGTGATGTAAAACCACTCCCGCCGCCATAAGTTGGAAGATTCTGTGAAGGATCCTTTTAACCAAAGAGCATTGGTGAGCTTCCTCACCATGGCGCCACCACACTCCGCTTGCTTCCCTTTAATCACCTTCGGCTTCACATTGAAGGTCTTAAGCCATAAGCCGAAGTGTGGGGGAATACGGAGAAAAGCCTCGCACATGACGATGAACGCCGAGATGAGACGAAAAGAGTCCGGGGCTAGGTCGTGAAAATCTAGCCTATAATAGAACATGAGCCCTCGAACAAAGGGGTGAAGAGCGAACCCTAGCCCTCGGACGAAGTGGGATATGAATATGACCCTCTCGCTAGATCTGGGAGTACGAATAACCTACGCTTGAGCAGGAAGCCTGTGGGTGATTTCCGCGGTCAGGTACCATGCCGCCTGGAGCTTCGCAATATCCTCCTCTATGACAGAGGAAGCCACCCACTGGCCTTGAGAACTAGGCCCGGACATGACTGGGTAGCTCGAAGCAGTTAAGTTGAACCTTGGGTGCTGGAACTCGAGGTCGAAGAGGTTGAGGAAAGGGTCAGCATAAAAAAGAAAGTCGGGTCATAACCCCTTTATAAAGATGATGAATATCAAACGTCTCCTCCTAGGCCTTAAAACCTGCCTATTCCTAAGGAATCATACCGACAGAATGGTTGGGATACCCACGCTCGTATAGATGAGAATCCCGTAATAAGGGGACACGATCTCTGCTTCGACATGACGTGCCAATAAACCGTGTCTTGAAATGTGAAGCAACAGGTTAAAAGAAAAAACGGTTTGAAATAATAATCGGACAGGGACGTGATGTCACGTTACAAAAAGTTGTCTGCTGATTGGACTCGTGAAATATTATACTCTCTATGGTGGTGTGTGGAACTTGTTTTGTAGATCCGGACACGTTCGTTGTGTTCAAAGACTGTGTCGGAGTATTCGGAGGAGGAACCCGCCTTGCAATGCCGAAGACAATCTGCGCGCCGGACACCTCGTCATTGAAACCTGGTTCAGGGGCTACTGCGGGAGTCCCGAACTAAGGGGTCCTCGGGCGCCCGGCCTGTTGGACATGGGCCGGACTGATGGGCTATGAAGATACAAGACCGAAGACTCTCACTCGTGTCCAAATGGGACTCTCCTTGGCGTGGATGGCAAGCTTGGCGTTCGGATATGAAGATTCCTTTCTATGTAACCGACTTTGTACAACCCTAGTCCCCTCCAGTGTGTATATAAACCGGAGGGTTTAGTCCATAGAGACAATCATAATCACATATGCTAGACTTCTAGGGTTTTAGCCATTACGATCTCATGGTAGATCAACCCTTGTGATACTAATATTCATCAAGATCAATCAAGCAGGAAGTAGGGTATTACCTCCATAGAGAGGGCTCGAACCTAGGTAAACATTGTGTCCCCTGTCTCCTGTTACCATCAACCTCAGACCCACAGTTCAGGACCCCCTACCTGAGATCCATAGATTTTGACACCGACAGCCGTGTCCAAGGCCTAGGAGGAGGAGGCGACCAAGGCCCAGGTGGACGCGTCCGCCTAGGCGCAAGCAGGGGGAGCCACGGGTGGCCAGGCTCCACAGCTGGTCGTCCCACTGAGCTCCATGCCGTTGGTGCCAGAGGACTTGGCGCCGTCTGGAGCAGCCAGCAACGATCAGCCGGTCATGGAGAGGGAGGGAGGCGACGACGTCATCCCGGAGACGGAGGTGATCCAGCAGACGCCGGCTACTGAGGCTTTGGGCAGTCTGCCCGACGTGCCGCCGGCGCCTCGAGTCGGCGGCGAGCTAGTGGTGGGGGCGACTCCCATCATCCGCACTTCGACGTGTCCGTGTGTGACGAGGGCAACTTCAGCGCCGCGGCCTCAGGAAGTCGGAGCCTCGACCTCGTCGGCCTTGGAAGCGGAAGCCACTAGCGCCGTCCCGCAGGAGTGGATGCCTGGGGGTGGGACGAGTGTCCTGAACAAGGCTCTGTAGGATGTCCGCTCCCTGCTTCAGGCCCAGGGCGACGCCCTCCAGGACTACACGAAGAAGTTCTTGGCGTCGCGAGCTGCCGTCTGGGTATGGCCCTTATGCTTTTTGCTTTAAATCTTTGTAATCTTCTGTGGGGGCGCGCCAGTGCACCCAGTGGGTGTAGCCCCAAGTTCTCGGCCGGCTGCTGAGCAGGCGGTCCGGAACCTAAATGTAGGCTCCAAGTGCTGACCTTATCTTTTTCTTTGTTGATTATGTTGTAGGATTACCACAACATTCGTGCGGACGCCTTCAACACCCAAGTCCAGGAGCTAGCCAAGCGGACTGCCGAGCAGACTAACAGCCGGAGTAAGCACTCCTCTCTTTATTTTCACGGGGGGCGCCAGCGCACCCGTAGGGTGTAGCCCTTGAGATTCGGTTCGACTGCTGAGTAGTCGAGCCGGATCTTCCGGCAACTACCTTTTCTTGTTGATTTACTGACTTCTCTCTCTTATCTTCTGCAGGAGCCAATGCCACCTTGTTGCAGCAAATGGGCAAAGCTCAAACTGTGCTGCTCACCAAAGACGAGGAGCGCCTCAAGATGGAGCAGAGCGAGGCCGCCTGGCCACGCAGCTGGCTGACCAGGCGGACAAGCACAAGGCGGAGCTGCAGGAGCTCAAGGAGGCGGAGGAGGCCCTTGAGGCCGAATTCGAGACCGAGAACTCGAAGTGGGTGGACAGGAGAAGGCCCTGTTGGACAGCTATGGCGAGATTGAGGACTTGCTCGATGGTGAGTTGTCCCTCTCTTTCTTTCGCTCGCCGACTTGTCATATGTGCCGGCTTGTGGCTTCATATTTTTTTCTTATGCAGAGTACTTCCCCGGTTATTCCGTTGTCGCCAGCCAAGACACCGAAGCTCGTCGTGATGAGCAGAGGCGGGATGGTGCCACGATCACGAGCAACGCCCCACGCACCCTCGCCGAGCAACTTCTTGCCATCCAGGCTCGTCTCCAGCCGGCGCATCGGGCTCTCCACCGTCTTCAGCATGCTGGGGCCCAGGTGGTCGCCACCCTCTGGCCGGGTACTCCCGTTCTGCGCACCATCAATCGGACCTCCGACTAGCTAGAGGCGGCCATTGGCCGCATCGAGTCATGGAAGGGCTCCTCCGCCCGGGCAGGTGCACGGCGGTGTCGGTGTAAAAACCGGCGGATCTTGGGTACGGGGTCCCGAACTGTGCTTCTGAGGTTGCTGGTAACAGCAGACAGGGGACACAATGTTTACCCAGGTTCAGGCCCTCTCTATGGAGGTAATACCCTACTTCCTGCTTGATTGATCTTGATGAATACGAGTATTACAAGAGTGGATCTACCACGGGATCATAATGGCTAAAACCCTAGAAGTCTAGCCTATGTGATTATGATTGTCTCTATGGACTAAACCCTCCGGTTTATATAGACACTAGAGGGGACTAGGATTGTACAAAGTTGGTTACATAGAAAGGGAATAGTACATCCGGCCGCCTAGCTTGCCATCCATGCCAAGGAGAGTCCTATCCGGACACGGGAGAAAGTCTTATATCTCGTATCTTCATGGCCCAATAGTCCGGCCCATGTCCAACGGGCCAGACGCCGAGGACCCCTTAGTCCAGGACTCCCTCGGTAGCCCCTGAACCAGACTTCAATGGCGAGGTGTCCGGCGCGCAGATTGTCTTCGGCATTGCAAGGCGGGTTCCTCCTCCGATTACTTCAAAGTCCCTAACTTAAAGAGCGTAATTCGGCTTTCTATTTAATGTCGCGCCCATCGGCTTCCATGCCTTCCTGACTTCAGCTTCCACGTGTCGAGCGAATACGAGAGGTCGGGGTATTTTCGCACATACCACCCTGACCATACAAGAGAGGCGCCTATTTAAAGAGAATAGATCTCAGATCCATTCCACACCCTGTGAAAAAATCCTCAGAGCTCGCTAGGAGGAACCCCTCCAACATGGCTAGCGCTCCCAGCTCTTCCTCTCATCCCCACGGCTCCGAAAAAGGTGATTGGGAGAGATGTTCCGTATCTCATGGCTAGCTGACGAAGATGCAAAAATAGGGCTTTCTTCACCCCACGGATCTAGTCCCCGTCCGAGCAGGATTGACGTCCTTCAACGGCGGGGTTTAGGCGGAGAATTTCCCCAATCCGTCCAGGGGAACGAGTATGCTTCGTTCCCTACTTGCTAAGAGGCGTTAGATTTCAAATCCATCCCATCCTCCAAGGACTTCTGGAGTATTATGGCCTCCAACTGCACAGTTTCACTCCCGCCTCCATCCTGCACATTGAGGGTTACGTTGCTCTGTGTGAGCTATTCCTGGGCTGTGAGGCCCATTTTTAATTATGGAGAAAATGGTTCTGCCTCGTCCCTCGTAACCAAGGGGGATCAATATTCGAAGTGGGAGGAGCCGAGGTATGGCGCATCGCTGGGACTAGATACCTGTCCCGCACGCCAAAGAAGGCTTCCGATGAGTGGCCTTCTGAATGGTTCTATATTTCCTGACCCAGTACGAATGGGTCTCCCAAATTTTCAAGTGCTCCGTTGAAGAAACGCCACAGCTGGCGCCCTCGGAGCCTCGAGGAGGAGGATAACGCGAAGTCAGTCAGTTGATGGGCAAGATTAAGATGCTCGCCCAGTCCAGATTATCAATAATCGAGGTAATGGCGATCTCCATAGTGCGAGGGGTCCAACCACTCCAATACAGAGGGGTTCCCATGTGGTACTATAATGGGGAAGATGACGCCTCATGCCGCGGTCGGAAGGGTCCGAAAACCCCCACCGCCTTTGCCAAAATATTGGCCGAACTATACAAAGGGGAGAAGGAGTTCACTCATCTCCAATGTCGAGATGGATTTTCCATGTATAATCCTCCTAGCTGGGTAAGTTCCAATCCTACCATTTTACTCAGTCCTTTCCCTGAATCAGTTCTGATTGATAGTAACCAGCCCACTCGCAACAGGAATGGCTGAAGGCTACCGAGGGGATTTATAGCCCCGCCCCCACCCGGAGGGTCACAACTGAGACCTTGACCACGGATTCGAAGAAGATCCGGACATATTTGTGGAGCATGAGAATGGAGTATTCTACCAAACGAGCTATGATGGTACGGAAGTGCCCATCATTGCCGATTATCCCAGCCTCCTTCCTGCTTTGCACGTAAGTATTTTTAAGAGACACATTCTTTGAAAGAGCTTCCTTATTGTGCATCACCCACCGCACTATTTCGTGCTCCAAAGGGGAGGCGCTCGACGTCGCAACGCGCACCAGAAGCATCTCCGAGTAGAGCGGTGCCCGCGCGGGGCACATCTTCGAAGAGAAAGGCAAATGATAATATGACAGAACCTTAATCAAAGAGGTAAGGCCTTCTTTTTTAAAAAAATATGCCTCCTGGTCGCCGCATGAAATTGTGACGTCATCCACTGTATTTTATCAGGAAAAGAGTCCGTTGGACTAGGTCCGACGATCCTGCCAGTCGTGCCTCCACTAGTCAGGTTCTGCACCCTGCCCTCAGGACGGGGGCTGACACGGGAGTGGCACTGGACTATCCTTCCGCAGAGGACTCGGATGATATGTTTGTCATGAACTCCAAAGTGGAGAGCGCCATGAATCATCATCGTCAGAGGGCCGTTCTCCATGATTCCGGCTTTTCAAAGGAGGCATTCGATGCCTTCAGCTCGGCCGATGCGTACATCCGAGCTGCTCAGGATGGACTTGCCAGGGCCATGGACCAGCATCTAAAAGATATGCGGGTAATTGTAGATTTAATAATCATATACCAGTAGCCCCCGAGACTTAAAGTAGTTGATACAACTGATTTAAGGATCATTGTATAATCAGGCACTTATGGAGAAGAATAGCCTGCTATCTCAAGAGCTGGAAAAGTGTCAGACTCAGCTAACTACCGCTACCGCCGAATTGGAAAAATCCAAGGAGGCACCACCTGGTAATGCTTCTCCCCATCAGAAGAAAGTATAATCATATACCAGTTATATTAATACTATTTTGTTTCCGCTGATAGAATCGCTAGAGCAACTGAGAGAAAAATTAATGGTCACCCAGGCTGGTGAACAAGAGGCCAAAAGGCAACATGCGGCAGGCGAGCGTGTGCTGACGCGGGTCAGGGAGGAGAAGAACAAGCTGCAGGATTCCCACACCCAACTGGGCGAAGAACTAAAAGATGTCCGGGCCCAGCTAGCTGACGCCGTCAAGGAGAATAGGAGGCTACAAGGCGACATGTTTAGTATGGTTTTCAAACTTGCCTCCGTATCATTCGGCGATGGTAGGAACTGACATATTTATGTCTGCAGGTATGCTGATTGGCCGTCCCAAAGAGGAGATGTCCGGATCTCAAGGCAACCTGCTACAAGAGCTGTCCCAGATGCACGAATGAGTTTGGCAAGCAATGCGGAGTGTTGCCAAGGCTTTATGGCCACCCGCCTCTCCTCCAGGAGGTATGGCGGAGCTCGCGGAGCTATTCAAAGGGGCATGGCAGCGTATTCAATTATGGAAGATATCAGCCTGCCGGGAAGGTGCGCGAGAGGCTTGGGCCATTGTGAAAACACGGTATACCAAGCTTGATCAGAACCATACGGACCAGGTCGGACCTCTAGGATCAGATGGGAAGGAAATTCCTGTTAATTTAGTATATGACCAAGTAGAAGTAGCCGCCAAATATTCCCAACAAGATTGTAAGCTAGACAGCCTGTTAGACGGCATAGAGGAGGAAAAATTTTAGTCTAAGTGACTATGTAATTTCCTGGACATATTTGTCCCTAGTCAGATTGTAAAATGATTGTCATGGCCGACCTTTTCGCTTCGACCTCCGGACCCGAAGGTGCGGAGTGTTTCTGAATACCAGAGCAGCAAAATAGACCGGGGTATGCATGGAAACCAGGCGTAGGGGTCACTGTTGCTTGAACAGACAAGTTGTATCCAGCTAGCTATGTTATATTACATTATGATTGTAAGAAACATCTTCCAGAGAGAATAGTTCCGTTAAGGGTTCCTTTCCCTGGATGTACATGCGTTAATGTGCATGTCCGGACTGTGATTGAGAAGATTGTAGTATAAGTAACATCTAGGGGTTCATAGTGGAAGAAATGTAAAAACGTCATTAGTCCACCGATCTAATATTCCCTTAAGAACGCTAGCTTTTGGCTTCACCCAGTCTAAGGTACACATCCGGATGAGCCGACAGTAACAATCGCAGAGGTGCTCCCTTTATGCCCTAGACGAACTAACGGGGGCGTAGGGCATAAGAACAGGAGCCAGGCAACCCAGCTTGGCCAAAACATAAGTCGTATCGATGCATATAATGGCGAAGAAAAGGTACATATGAGGAAAAAACGCATATGTGATGAGCTTGATGCTCCAAGAATAACAATAATAAGCTTTTGTGCAAGAAGCCCCCAAGTATAATGGGCGTACACATTTAAGGATGTGTACCTCATAGGTGTACGGTTTAGCCGCATGAAAGCTTTAAGGCTAAAGAGAAAAAAGGAAAAGGCGAAAAGAGAGGAGAAAAAATAGTGGGAACAACAGGGATAAGTAGACGAACGAAGAGTTTGGCGCTAGGCATAGAATCTTCGGAGCCTGGCCGTGTTCCAGAGGTTCGGCTCTAGGCGATTGTCTAATGCATCATGCAGGCGGTACGCTCCTCCCGTGAGAACTTCGTCGATGATGAAATGACCCTCCCACTTGGGCTTAAGTTTGTCCTTTTTCTTCTCCGGCAAGCGTAGAACGAGTTCACCAACATTATAAGTCTTGGCACACACTTCTCTGCTTTGATATATGCGGGCTTGCTGCTGATAAAATGTTGAACGGGTTTTGCAACGTCTCGCTCCTCCTCTAGGGAATCTAAGTTGTCCTGCCGATCAAGCTCGGCCTCTCTCTCTCTTCGTACATGCGCACTCGAGGTGAGTCATGAATAATGTCGCAAGGTAACACAGCCTCTGTGCCGTACACCATGAAGAAAGGTGTATATTCGGTAGTGTGATTGGGCGTGGTCCGCAGCCCCCAGAGTATGGAGTCCAGCTCCTCAACTCAGTGCTTGTCTGATTCCTTCAAAGACTGCACTAGTCTGGGTTTGGTGCCGCTCATAATAAGACCATTGGCTCGTTCGACTTGACCGTTTGTTTACGGATGATAGACGAAGGTGTGATCGAGCTTAATGCCTAGATTAGCACACCAGGCTTTCACCGCATTGGCTGTAAAATTGGAGCCTTTATCGGTGATGATGCTGTGTGGAACACCATAACGGTGCACAACGCCGGATATGAAGTCTATCACTGGTCCGGCCTCGGCCGTTTTAACTGGTTTGGCCTCTATCCACTTAGTGAATTTATCCACCATGACCAGCAGATACTTTTTCTTATGGCTTCCTCCTTTAAGGGGTCCGACCATGACAAGCCCCCAGACCGCGAAAGGCCAAGTGATGGGGATTGTTTGTAGAGCACTGGGTGGCATATGTCTTTGGTTGGCGAAAAGCTGGCATCCGACGCAACGTTGGACAAGGTCATGTGCATCTGCTTAGGTCGTCGGCCAATAGAAACCTGTATGGAAGGCCTTGCCTACAAGGGCCCGAGCTGTGGCATGGTGACGACCAAGACCGGCATGAATTTTAGCAAGAGCTGCCACCCCTCTTCCTCGGAGATACATCTTTGAAGTACTCCGGTAGCACTTTTCTTGTAGAGCTCTCCTTGGTGGACCTTGTAGGCTTTCGAACGCCGAACAATGCAGCGGGCCTCATTCTGATCCTCAGGGAGCTCTCGCCTATTAAGGTAGGCCAAGAAGGGTTCAATCCATGGGGCAATGACTGCCATGATAAGATGGGCCGACGGTGTTATTTCGGTGGCTGAGCCTCCGACGATATCGGTGTGTTCAGAATCTGGGGTTATCATCGGATCCGAACTGGTGTTGCCGCTCTCCCCTTGCCACAACACGGATGGCTTGAAAAGCCTTTCCAGAAAGATGTTAGGTGGGACGGGGTCACGCTTGGCGCCGATGCAAGCAAGGACATCCGCCGCTTGATTACTTTCTCGAGCCACGTGGTGAAACTCGAGCCCCTCGAACCGAGCTGACATTTTGAGTACGGCATTATGATAGGCCGCCATCTTTGGATATTTGGCATCGAAGTCTCCATTTATCTGGGAGATTGCGAGATTTGAGTCCCCGCGTATTTCCAGGCGTAGTATGCCCATGGAGGTAGCCATCCAAAGACTGTGCAATAAGGCCTCATATTCAGCTGCGTTGTTGGAGTCTGTGTATAATATTTGGAGTACGTACTGAACTATATCTCTAGTGGGGGATGTTAAGACAACGCCCGCCTCTAAGCCCGCCAGCATTTTGGAACCATCGAAGTGCATGACCCAGTTGGAATATGTGTCGTACTCTTTAGGGAGTTCGGCCTCTGTTCATTCGGTGACGAAGTCTGCCAGTACTTGTGATTTGATGGCCCGGCGCGGCTTATATGTTATGTCGAATGGAAGGAGCTCAATGGCCCATTTGGCAATCCGGCCTGTGGCGTCGCGGATGTTTATTATGTCATTCAGTGGAACTTCGGAAGCCACCGTGATCGAGCACTCTTGAAAATAGTGTCGTAGCTTCCGGGATGCCATGAAGACCGCATATGCTATCTTTTCATAATGAGGGTATCGGGATTTGCATGGAGTTAGGACAGTGGATACGTAGTATACCGACTTATGGAGCGGGAATTTGTGTCTGTCCTCCTCTCGCTCGACAACGAGTACTGCGCTCACCACCTAGTGTGTTGCAGAGATGTATAATAACATTGGTTCGCTGACGCTTGGCACAGCCAGGATTGGGTTGCTTGCTAAAAAGAGCCTTTATTTCTTCCAATCCGGCCGTTGCCGCATCCGTTCACTCGAAGTGGTCGGTGCGTCGGAGAAGTCGATAAAGTGGCAATGCTTTTTCTCCTAGTCGGGAGATGAAGCGGCTTAAAGCTACCTTGCATCCGGCTAGTTTTTGGACCTGTTTAAGGTCTGTTGGTGTGGCCAATTGTGATAAAGCCCGGATTTTGGCTGGGTTTGCCTCGATTCCTCTACTGGAAACAACGAAGCCAAGTAGTTTTCTAGAGGGAACCCCGAAAAAATATTTTTCTGGATTGAGCTTAATGTCATATGTCCGGAGGTTGTCGAATGTGAGGTGTAGGTCATTTATTAATTACTTGACGTGCTTGGTCTTAATGACGACGTCGTCCACATATGCTTCAACTGTCCTGCCAATTTGTTTCTCCAGGCATGTTTGAATCATGCGTTGGTAGGTGGCCCTGACATTTTTGAGCCTGAAGGGCATGTTGTTGAAGCAGAATGGCCTATATGGTGTAATGAATGCCGTTGCGGCTTGGTCAGACTCCTTCATTCTGATTTGCTAGTATCCAGAATATGCGTCGAGAAAACACAGTGAGTCGTGTCCTGAAGTAGCATCAATGATCTGATCGATGCGGGGGAGGGGGAAGGGATCCTTAGGGCAAACTTTGTTGAGGTCTTTGAAATCAACGCACAAGCGCCAGGATTTATCGTTCTTTGGCACCATCACCATGTTTGCTAGCCAGTCCGGGTGTTTTATTTCTCTGATGAATCTGGCCTCAATCAACTTGGCTAGCTCCTCCCCCATAGCTTGTCGTTTGGGTTCGGAAAAGCACCGCAGTGTTTGCTTGACCGGCTTATATCCCTTCAATATATTGAGGCTGTGCTCAGCCAACCTGCGTGGGATTCCTGGCATATCAAAAGGATGCCAGGCGAATATGTCCTAGTTCTCGCGTAGGAACACTCGTAGTGCAGCGTCTACCATTGGATTCAGTTGTGCCCCGATGGATGCTGTCTTCTTTGGGTCCGTCGGGTGGACATGAAATTTGGCTATTTCATCTGCTGGTTTGAAGGAGGTGGATTTGGAGCGCTTGTCAAGGATTACGTCATCCCTATCCACCGTCGAGTGCAGTGCGGTTAACTCTTTGGCCGCAAGGGCCTCAGATAGTGCCTCGAGGGTCAGGGATGCTGTTTTGTTTTCAGCGCGGAGGGCTATATCCGGATCACTAGCAAGAGTGATAATACCGTTGGGCCCGGGCATCTTGACCTTCATATACCCATAATGAGGTATGGCTTAAAAGCGTGTGAATGCGTGTCGCCCCAACAAGGCGTGGTATCCACTATTGAAAGGGGCCACTTGGAAGGTTATCTCTTCGGACCGATAGTTCTCCGGCGTGCCGAATACCACGTCAAGTGTAATTTTTCCCGTGCACCGTGCCTCCTGACTGGGAATGATTCCTCGGAAGGTCGTGCTACTTTGCTCGATACAATTTCTATCTATTTCCATTTTGCTGAGTGTATCCTCGTAGATGAGGTTCAATCCACTACCGCCATCCATGAGCACTTTGGTGAGTTGAAAGTCGTCCACAATTGGATTGAGGACCAAGGCGGCTAGTGCCCGTGCTAACTGGATTTTTGGTTCGTCACTAGCGTTGAAGGTTATGGCCGTGTCGTTCCAAGGATTTATTGTTGTGACTTGGCAGACTTCGGCGAGGTCGCGGAGTGCTCTCTTGCGCCGATTGTTTGAAGCGAAAGTCTCGAAGACTGTCAATACTTTGTGATCATCGTGTTCCGAGAGGAGTTGCTTCGCGTTGTTTTTGGTGAGAATATCCTCGCCGCTCTTGGCCACTTGCCGGAGTATCCAACATGCTCTAAGGTTGTGGGTTGGTATGGTATGAGGTGTTGTGTGTATTTTGCATGGCCTATCGAGCCGTCCCTCCCGAACGGTTCCGCGTCCCATAATGGGTGTTGATTTCTTTACTATTTGGTCGGGTGCCCCGTGAGGGTGCATCATTTTTGCCCGAACGAGGGGTTGAGTGGAAACCGGCGGTTCCCAACGAGCTGCCTGAGCTTTCCAGGCGCTTTCCATTGCGCAATACTTCTGTTCTATGGTTGCCAAGTCAGCGAAGTGTGATATGTGACGGCGGTTGATGGCGTTGAGGATTCCTTCGTTCGTGCAATTATTGCAGAATGCTGAGATGGCATCTTCATCACGGCAATCTTTAATCTTGTCTTTGAGAAGGAGGAATCTAGCCCAAAAGTGATGGACTTTTTCCTGAGACTGCTGCTTTATGCACGTGAGGTCGTGCACATCTGGGTGGGTGGGTGGATTTAAATCCGAACCCTGACCCAATTTGGGATCCGGAGTTTGAGAAATTTCTGAGCTTAATAGTTCAGGCTCCGGGAGATCGACCGATTTCTCAGGTCTACCATCTGATTCCGGGTTCGGAGGACAAGGTATGTCGTTCCGTGGACAAGCATCCGGCTCTTCGAACTCGGAGATCTGAACATAGTTCGTCCTCAGTATCGAGGTAGTTTTGTTGCTTTGCTCCTCTACTACCGCTATCTGGTGGGTGATCGATGGAGATTTGATTTCTCTCTGATCGGATTTAAACCCAATCCGATCGTAGTCTGTAGCAACCCCTAAGGTGGCGATGCGATCCAGGAGTTCGTTCAAGGATGACAATTCCGTTGGATCCATCTGTTTGGAGTATTCGGAGTCAATTCGGAGGTGATTTTGGATGACCCGAGAAGTCATCGTCGGCTCATCGGCCGAATGGGCGGTCATGATAAAGCCACCTAGCCGGAGGGTTTGGCCTGAGGCCAGAGCTCCTCCGGCGGTGATATTGTCCTTGATCACAAGGAGAGCCATCAACTCTGACTTTGATGTCACAGTGGAACTCTCAATGAAAGCACCAATGTCGGTGTCAAAAACCGGCGGATCTCGGGTAGGGGGTCCCGAACTGTTCATGTGAGGTTGATGGTAACAGGAGACGGTGGACACAATGTTTACCCAAGTTCAGGCCCTCTCTATGGAGGTAATACCCTACTTCTTGCTTGATTGATCTTGATAAATACGAGTATTACAAGAGTTGATCTACCACGAGATCGTAATGGCTAAAACCCTAGAAGTCTAGCCTATGTGATTATGATTGTCTCTATGGACTAAACCCTCTGGTTTATATAGACACTAGAGGGGACTAGGGTTGTACAAAGTTGATTACATCGAAAGGAAATAGTACATCCGGCCGCCTAGCTCGCCATCCATGCCAAGGAGAGTCCTATCCGGACACGGGAGAAAGTTTTCTATCTCGTATCTTCATGGCCCAATAGTCCGGCCCATGTCCAACAGGCCGGACGCCTGAGGACCCCTTAGTCCAGGACTCCATCAGGCGGGCCTTGGAGTTTGTCAAAGGGTGGTACCCTGGGCTGAACTTGGACCAGCTGGAAACTCTCCGCGCCGAGGCCGGCAAAGAGTTGGAGGCGGTGGTGCCCCAGCTTTATCATCGGGCTGCGACGATCGCCAAGTACACGGACACCGGCATCTTCCTCCCCGAGCTAGATGAAGCGGGCGTCGAGGTGCCGCCTAACTGGTTCGGGCTGGACCCAGAAGGCGGCGAGGACTCGTTGGAGGAGATCACCTCCAGTGACGAAGGCGAGGAGGAGGATGAGGGCGGCGAAGACGACGCGCCGGATGGTGAAGATGAGGGCCGGCCTCAGCCTGACCAGGCTTCGACCAACAGGCGGCACACGGACGGGCTGACTGCTGCTGGAGCCGATCAGGCCGAGACCACCCAGGCAGCCTCTCCACCACCCGGAGCTACGACCTCCGCCGACCCCTCCAATCCGGATGCTGCTTCTTTGCCCTAGGCGGGCAAGTTATCTTTCCTTTCTTGTTTTGTAATCTCTTTGAACAAATTTGTTAGACTTGCGCAGTTCCACCCGCTGGGGGCGTATTCAAACTCCGTTG
Organism: Triticum urartu; assembly: GCF_056163025.1. Taxonomy (NCBI): domain Eukaryota; kingdom Viridiplantae; phylum Streptophyta; class Magnoliopsida; order Poales; family Poaceae; genus Triticum; species Triticum urartu. Next base: position 583,870,272 of record NC_141879.1, read on the forward strand.
AATGCCGGCTAAGGGCCTTTTGCTGTGTAAATTGTCTTTGCCGATTTTTGACTTGTCTTGCCTTTTACTCTTTTGGCTTTTTCCTTTGCCGCCTTCCCTTGGCTGCCGACTTGCTAGCCGAACAGCCGCTCTGTGGTCTATGGCTGGGCCAAATACTTGGCCGCTTTGGGAAGGCAAGTACATTTGCCGTCGGTAGAGTATGGCAAGTAAAGTTAGAAACCGGCCGGCCGGCTGCTCAGCAATCGGTCAACGAGGCGAGGAGCCGACTCGGCCTATGAAAATGCTTTTAGCCCTTAGCCATTTTTCGTGTGGGCACCGCTTCCTGCCTTTACCTCTTGCCGGCCGGACAGTCGCTCCGCGAGCTGCGGCTTGTGGCAAGAGAGGGCTTAGGTGCCGGCATACCCATTGTCGGTGATGATGTTGTGTGGTACTCCATACCGGGTGGTGATGTCTTCAATGAAGGTCACAACAGTCGGACTATTCAACTTCTGGATTGGCTTGGATTCAATTCACTTGGTGAACTTGTCCACGACAACAAGCAGATGGGTCATGCCGCCGCATGCTGTCTTGAATGGCCCCACCATGTCCAGTCCCCAGACGGCAAAGGGCCAAGCCAGGGGAATGGTCTTGAGTGCAGAAGCCGATAGATGCTGCTGAGAGCTGAACTTCTGACACCCATTGCAATGCTTGACTAATTCCTTGGCATCTTCCAAAGCAGTCGGCCAAAAGAAACCATGGCGGAAAACCTTGGCAACAAGGGATCTGGAGGCCGCATGGTGGCCGCACTCACCTTGGTGGATATCTTTGAGGATTGCTTGGCCTTTCTCTGATTCTACGCAGCGCTGGAAGACTCCAGTCATGCTGCGTCTGACAAGCTCTCTGTTTAGTATCATGTAGGCTCCTGCTCGGCGCTGCACTTGCTGGGCCGAGATTTCATCGATTGGCAGCTCTCTGTTTACCAGAAACTTGAGGATGGGCAATGCCCATGAAGGTGCTTGAATTTCTTCTACTGCCACTACGACCACTTGTACAAGGGCGGTTGGGCTAGGAGGCGGCGGGTGGGAATCGATTGCTGCCTGCTGCGCTGCTGAAGTCCCTAGGCCGACTGCTGCAGCCCCCGAGCCGGGTTGTGAAATCCCCGGGCCGGGTGCGACTGCTGCAGTCCCTGAGCCGCTTGGTGAAGTCCCCGAGCCGACTGCTAAAGCCCCCGAGCTGGGTTGTGAAGTTCTAGGGCCGGGTGCGGCTGTAGCAGTCCCCGGGACGCCTGCTGAAGCCCTCGGGCTGCTTGCTGAAGTCCCCGGGCCGGCTGCTGCAGCCCCCAAGTCGGATCCGACTGCTTCGGGAGGATCCGTCATGAAGATGGACTCAGATTCTGGACAAGGCTTGATTGACGGCTTGCGGAGGCACTGAAGGGAGATGCCGGCTGGTATTGCTTGACTCCGTGCCAGGGCATCAGCTGGGTAGTTTTCACTTCGTGGCATGTGAAGGAACAATGCCGCTCCCAAGCCGGTGCACATCTTTGAGCCATCAAAGTGAATTCGCCAAAGAGTGGAGTCCGGAGCTGGCGGCAAGTACTGGGTCTCGGCCCAGTCGACAAGGAAGTCGGCCAGTGCTTGGGACTTGATGGCGGTGCGCGGCTGGTAGAAGATGGTGTAGGGGGGCAGCTTGATGGCCCATTTGGCCACTCGGCCAGATGCATCTCTATTGCCAATGACTTCGGCAAGTGGGGCAGTGCAGACAACAGTGATTGGGTGCTCTTGAAAGTATGGTTTCAGCTTCTTGGCGGCAAAGTGCACGCCGTAGCACATCTTCTAGTGGTGAGGGTAGTTCTGCTTTGAGGTTGACATCACTTCGCTCAAGTAATATACAAGCATATGGACCGGCTGTGCCCTGTCGGCCTCTGGGCGCTCTACCACCATGACAACGCTGACCACCCGGCTGGTGGCAGCAATGTAAAGGTACATGGGTTCCGTATCAGCCGGAGCCGCCAGGACAGGCGGCGTGGTCAACATCTTTTTCAACTGGAGAAAAGCTTCATCCGCCTGGTCATTCCACTCGAAATGAGTGGTCTTCTTCATGAGCTGGTACAAGGGAAGAGCCTTCTCTCCCAGCCGACTAATGAAACGACTGATGGATGCCGAACAGCCGGGGAACTTCTGCACGTCTCTCAGTCGGGTGGGTTTATCCATCCTCTCGACGGCCTTGATTTTCACAGGGTTGCACTCAATGCCGCGGTCTGAGACCAAGAAGCCGAGGAGCTGGCCGGCTGGTACTCCGAACACACACTTCTCTGGGTTGAGCTTGATCTGAAACTGGCGCAGATTTTCAAAAGTTTCCTTGAGATCTTCCAAGAGAGTGTCGCGCTTCTTCGTCTTTACCACAATATCGTCCACATAGACATGGGCATTTCTGCCGAGCTGCTTGAGGAGGCACTTCTGCATGCAACGCCGAAACATGGCACCGGCATTTCTCAAGCCGAATGTCATGGTCAGGTAGTAGAAGGCTCCAAATGGTGTGATGAAGGTGGTCTTTAGGAGATCTGTCGGGTTCAACTTGATCTGATGATATCCTGAGTAGGCATCCAAGAAGCTCAATAGCTCACATCCGGCTATGGAGTCTATCACTTGATCAATCCGAGGCAACGCAAACGGATCTTTTGGGCAAGCTTTGTTGAGACTGGTCTAATCAATGCACATGCGCCACTTGTTGTTGTTCTTCAGTACAAGGACCAGGTTGGCAAGCCACTCTAGAAAAAACACTTCCATGATGAAGCCGGCTACTAGGAGCCGGGCTATCTCCTCACCAAAAATTCTTCACTTTTCCTCGGACAGTCAGCGGAGGGGTTGTTTGACTGGTTTGGCATCTGCTCTGACATGTAACTTGTGCTCGGCAAAATCCGTCGGAACACCCTTCATGTCCTTGGGGGACCATGCGAAGACGTCTCGATTCTCACAGAGGAAATCGACGAGCTCGCTTTCCTATTTGCTATCAAGGTTGGCACCTACGATAGCAAATTTCTCTGGGTGCTCAGGGTCCAAAGGGGTCTTCTTAGTTTCTTTGGCCGGCTGGAAGGAGCCCTGGGTCTCTGACTCTTTGGGCTCTGGGGACATGTCCGGCTGCTTGCTAGTCATGGCCACCACCCAGTCCAGGAGCTTCTTCTCAACAGCAATCACAAGGGACTCGGTCAGCCGGCTACTGGCCGCGACACAATCGGCCGACTTCAGGCGATCTGCCGAGTTCAACTTGATCTGATGATATAGAATGTGATGCTGCTACGGCCATCTATCAGAATCCGGGAGAAGCGGGCAGCTCACCTCTCTATTGCAAGAGTGGCATCCAGCACCAGAGCATAGGAACCCGGAGAGGGCATCACCTCCGGGTGGTCAGCCCGGCTCCAGTTGATGGGCTTCTCAGAACAATGCATGAATTCAGGAGCACTTGAGGCGACGACGTTCACCTCTCGGTGCTGCTGACGCTGGTTGCGCTGATCGTCCGCCACGCTAGTGAAGGCTACGTAAGCAGCATGCTCTTCAGGATAATCATCCTGGATCGCACCGACTGCTAGATGGGCGGCCGACTGCTAAGGAGGCGGAGCTGGTGGGCCAGCAGGCAGAGGAGGCAGTCCTTCTCCCTTGGCGATGCGGACAAGCCAGTGGCACTTCCGAGTTGCATGGTTGGACAGCTTCGCACCGCTGTGGAACTTGCAGGGGGCATCGAGGGTCTGCTCAAAGGAGAAAACAGGCAACCAGGCCGGCTTGTCGCCATTCTAACGCTTGGGGAGTGGTTGCCCTTCAGGTTTTTTGTCTTCGACTGTTGCCACTTGTTGGCTGGTGGAAGCCGGCTGTGGGGCTTTGCACTTGTTGTCGTTCGGCTGCTAGCGCCGACTGTTGTCTCCAGCCGGTGTTCGAGGAGCCGGGGGGGCACTGTCGGTGTCAAAACCGGCGGATCTCGGGTAGGGGGTCCCAAACTATGCGTCTAAGGCGGATGGTAACAGGAGGCCAGGGACACAATGTTTTACCCAGGTTCGAGCCCTCTTGATGGAGGTAAAACCCTACGTCCTGCTTGATTAATATTGATGATATGGGTAGTACAAGAGTAGATCTACCACGAGATCGGAGAGGCTAAACCCTAGAAGCTAGCCTATGGTATGATTGTATGTTGTCCTACAGACTAAAACCCTCTGGTTTATATAGACACCGGAGAGGTTAGGGTTACACAAGGTCGGTTACAAAGGAGGAGATACACATATCCGTATTGCCTAGCTTGCCTTCCACGCCAAGTAGAGTCCCATCCGGACACGAGACGAAGTCTTCAATCCTGTATCTTCATAGTCTAACAGTCCGGCCAATGGAGATAGTCCGGCTGTTCGGAAACCCCCTAATCCAGGACTCCCACAAGCACCTTCCCAGAAGTGTCCACTCGGAGCTCCGACTTCATGGAGGAGTCGGCAGTGGAGTACTTTTCTGCTATGATCAGCAGTTCGTCGAGCGTTGCCGGCTTGTCGCAGAGAAGCTGGTGCTTGAGTAAGGTGCCCTCTCGGCACCTGGCGGTGAAGTACTCGATAGCTTGGACCTCATGCACCCCTTCACAGGAGTTGCGCAGTTCTGCCCACCGCTTTAGGTAATCACGGGTGGACACATTGGGGCCCTGGACGCATAGCAAGAGCTGGCGAGGCTTGGGAGGCCGCTTGTAGGTGCTGGTGAAGTTGTGGATGAACACTTCAGTGAAATCTACCCATCTGTTGATGCTGTAGGGCTTGAGTCTGTTTAGCCACGTCCGGGCTGTGCCCTGGAGCATGAGCGAGACGTACTTCATGGCAACACGCTTGTTGCCGTTTGCTATGCTGACGGCCGTGGAGTAGTCCACCAGCCAATCCTCCGGCTTCACGGAGCCGTTGTACTTGGGTGTGTCTCTTGGGAGCGAGAACCCCCTGGGGAAGGGTTCGTCACGAATGCGGGTGCCAAAACAAGGCAGACCCATTGCATCTTCTTGTTCTAGCACCAAGGATCGAGCCAGGCGATCGATCCGGTGGCGCTCGTCATTCTCTCTGACTCCTTCTCGGCGGCCCAGTCGGTCGCCGAGAGTCGGATGATCAACAGGCGGCGGGGAAGCGCGCCTCTCTCTTCGAGGAGGAGGCGGCGGTGGATCATCGCCCCGTCATTCAACTGCTCGTCGGCGGCCGTCTTGGTCGCGCTCGATGGTGATGCGAGTCCGGATGTGGCTTGCAGCCGGCTCCTTGTCTCGCCAGTCGCGGGCACTGCCTGTCAGCGTCCGGGAGGTTGCGCCATGCTCTTGGCGGAGGGGCGGATTCTCAACCCGCTGGTCGGGCTCCTCGGCGCGACAGCCGGCTTCTTGCTGTGTGGCAGCCGCGTCGATAAGCTGTTGAACGCGCTCCCTCATGTAGCGACGCTCGTCGGCCTCCAGGTGGTCCAGCTCTTCTGCTGTCGCCTGGGCAGCATGTATGTTCTCCATAGGCGTGGCGTAGACTGGGCGGTCTACTCCAAACATGCTGGCGACGGCGCCGCCTTCCTGCCCGACCGTGCCTGCACGGCTGGGCCCAGCAGCAGTCGGCGTGCCGTCGACAGCGCGATCAACCTCGCGCTGGAAGGCCTCGGAGAGAGTCTCATGTTAGCCAGTTTCTTAGCGTTCTCCACGAGCGAAACGATGTACGCTTCCAGCGTTTCGGCATCCGCATCCGTCGTGATGGGCATGGACAGGTCCCGCATTGCCGCCTGCAATGGGTCCTGGCCGGCTCCTCCGGAACCCCCATTGTGGCTGATGACAAGCACCTCCGTGACGGTGCTGCTGCCACTCTCTACGCGAGGAAGCGGGTCGTCGATGACCACCACGTTGGAGGGGAAGGATTCGGAAGAAACCGTGTCGGTGTCGACAAGCATCATATCGGTGGAGCCAACCGACTCTAGATCGGTGGCGGGTTCGTTGGCGATGTGAAGCTTGCCGAGAAGGTCGACGAAGCAGCTCTCAGAGCTGGCTGCTCCCGCGTCGGGTGTGGGTTCGGTGGAGAGGCGAAGCTCGCCAACAAGATCGGCGAGCCTAGCCGCCACGCAGGCGACTTCCGCATCGTGCAACGCGTCAGCGCAAACGCCATCGGGCGAGCCGGGCTGGCTGCGCGCGCGAGGGAGGAACAAGGTTCCCGTCCAGAATAGATCTTCGAACGACGGTGCACCTAGCCCCATGGTGGGTGCCAAATGTCGGGGGTGTCGTGCGACATATGCCAATGGATGGCTTATCATGGAGGGGGCTAATAATATGTCGCCTGTGCCAGGAAATGGGATAAGGCGCAAACATGCATGACAACAAATCTTACCCAGGTTCGGGGCTCTCCTAGGAGATAACACCCCTAGTCCTGCTCTGCTGGGTCTCCGCATGATCACTCGAGCAACAATGGTGGCTACAAGCTTGCCCCTTGAGCTGTTTCTATAGAGGGGGAAGAAGAATGAGGCTAGCCCTAGCTTCCTCTCTCTATATGTGTGGGTGAAATAAACTAAAGTCTGAACCCTTTGCATGGGTGCCCTGGGGGGTTTATATAGGCCTACCCCCCAAGGGTACAACGGTCACCTGGCCGGGTGTTGGGCCCGTCTGTCAGTGTCTACGGTTGCCGGCTTCTCCACCGGCCGCTGGGGCCCGCCGCCTGGTGGGCCCTGTTGGTTGTCTCGTACTTGGCTGACAGGCTGTACCCACCGCTTGCGGGTCTGGCCTGCTGCTCACCACTATAGCAATGCTAGTAATGATGCATGCTTTGTCGGGGGAGGCGTGGCTACCATACCGTCTCCTGGCGGGCAATCACTATAGCTATCCCCCATCTCTTCTGATTAATGGCGCACGAACTTTAAGGAGAGGAGGGCCGCCTGGTCAGGGGCCGACCTCTCCTCGAGCTGACTGGTCTGGGCTTGCCGCCCTCTGGCGCCTCGCGGACAAGTAGGGCCCACCGCCTGTGGGCCATACCGACAGTCCGTAGTGGGAGCATGGCCTTCTCTGCCATGGGTGATGTCACGGGCCGCATGGCAACAGTGCCACGCCGGGGCAGGGGACATCCGTCCCGTACGATGCACTGTGACCATGCTCGGCCCTGGATTCGGGGGTGGCTGACAACACTGTAGCCATGCCCCGTCTCGTCATTATGATGTGGTACAGACTTCAAGGGCACTTGGGGCCGCCTGCTAAGGGTTAGCCTCTCTAGAGGCCGCCTGCTAGGAGTCGGCCCATTCTGAGGACGCCTGCTGGGCCTTGCCGCCTTCTGGCAGCCGGCCGCTCCGACCGGCCGGCTGCGAGAAGGCGGTGCGTCGGTCTTTGATTCTTGAGGGGCGCAGCCGGCCTCGATGTCTTAAAACGACATGGGGGCTGATGAGGCTACCCGTGGCTAATTACTCCGACAGTGACGCCGAAGTCCCGCGTGACACCTTCGAAGTCGATTACGGGGAGAAAAGGTTGACCCAATGGGGCGATGACACTATCTGACCGACGCTGGCATTGGCTTGCCCAGCATAACACTGTCGTAGCTGATTATCCTGCATACATAAAGTAGCGGAAGACGAAGAAAGAAAATGGTATAATGTTTTTATATAAAATAAATAATTTAAGAAACATGGTCTGAACGCCGAAGTTAGCTTGATGGCATGACGGCAGTGACCACGCCATGTTGTGGGAATTCGTCTGGCAGACCGAGCTGCGGACTAGAGCGACGACAACAGCCTAGAATGCTCCGGATGGCAACCATAGTGTCCGTGTACATAAGACAGTGCAAACTGACAGAGCATATGTGGGTACAAATAATTTATGCAATATAATTTTAACAAGAAAAATTTAACCTAACTTATTTGGATGGCAGCCGAAGCGACTGCGGATTCATAATGTGCCACAGTACATCAGGTCGGCCGAGTCGTGGCCAAACAGTCAATGTAGCACGGACATGGAAACAACCAGGTTGCATACGCAACACCTGTAGTGCGGCTATAGATTGAATTGACTTCACCCATCGCCATCATCAGATAAAATAGTGCACAGATGCTGCAGTCCAGATCCATCTCGATTGATGTGTCCCAATTAGTAGCCCAGTCAATTGCTCCATGGGACACTGCATGAAAAAAGATCATTAGTAAAAAGTGTAGACAACCTCCAGACTTAATTAAATAATAGGAAAAAGAAAGATCAAATCTCCCTTGGTTGTGCTGAACTGAACTTTCATCGGCCTCACGCGCACTATTATGCATGGTACGTCGCCATCTCCTGGCTAGTACGCTGCCGCTTGATTGCATCCGGATCCGATGTATCGCCAAGTAGCGGACACGAACGTAGGCCGTACTATGATCTGTATACATACATCAGTACAAACCTAACAGAAAACATGATGGCACAAATAATTTGCAACGTATGTAATTATTAGGAAGAATAGCACCTGAGGATTTGTCAGGCGGTCAGCTAGCAATCAGATGTCAGATCCAAATCGATACGATGTAGGAGGTATAGCATCCCTCGTGGGTGTTAGCAAGTACTAGTATAGTACTACCCACGCACGGACCAAAAATAATAACAAATAATATTGATAATAATAATAATATTTTGTAAAAAAAAATTTTCTACTTAATTAATTTAAGTGAAGTAAATAATTAAGGAAATATGGCCTGGGCGTTGAGGTCGGCCTGGCAACGTGGCAACGCGGAAAAGCCGACGCAGGGACGCGCGTCGATACAACGCCATGACTTGGCCAACGCAGGCGGGGCGACGACATTGACTTGCCGAGGCATTAGCGTGGCCCAGCCTAAATAGATTGTCTGCACACACACAGTAGTGCAAGCCAAATAATAATAATAATTAAAAAATCCTTTGCATAGTTAATTCATGCAAAGTTTATATAAATAATAAAATAAATACAGCCTCGGCGCCGAAGTAAGATCGATAGCACAGGGACGTCGACGCTGCTCGGAGGTCATCGGCTAGAGTCGAAATCTGATTGTGAACCTGTGCGCAAAATTATAGAAATTACCAGTACAAAGGTTTTTGATAGTACTAATCGGCATGAACAATTTTAACAGGAGAAAAAGCACCCAATTGTTCGTACTGGAAGCTGCAACACCAATCATCTCTATTTCTAATGGAGCAGTTGGTAGTCTCGTTTCCAGGGTTTTTTCGTCCCACCTTTTATGGTTTTTTTGGTACCTCGTCCCACCTCACACTGAGCCGCCATGAACCGAAAAAACCACGTACCGATGCCCCCACCCGCCCCACGCACTCGAGGGCCTAACCTCCGATCACACCAAGACAATCCAGCGAAAAAAACCTACGAAAATTAATCAGCGAAAAAAAAACCTAATGAAGGAGTTGGTAGTCCGGTACGGTTTATTTTCAACACTTTCCTAATGACAAAAGATCACGGATCTAACTTTCCTAGCTTAGCCAAATCAACGAATCTCTCTCATTAATGCAATTTGCTTTAGGAAACAAATAATAGATTCTTTCCTACCTTAGCCAAATCAACGGATCTCTCCCATTAATGCAATTTTCTTTAGCACACAAATAATAGATTCTTTCCTACCTTAGCCAAATCAACGGATCTCTCTCATTAATGCAATTCGCTTTAGGAAATAAATAATAGATTTTTAGGAAACAAATAATCTCTAATCTCTAACCTCTATCCCTAATCTCTAATTCTCTAATAATAATAATAATATAATACCTAAAAGAAACGCAGCGTTCTGTTTCCCGTCTTACGTCGTCGAACCCTTCGTCGAGCCTCCCTCCCGTGTGCTATTGGTTTTCCCGGCGTACGTTCCACCTCAAACGTGATTCGTTCTTCTTAATTACGTGGCCCCACCCCCATGCGATCCGGTGAAAGAACCAGCAAAACCGTCATACCCACGCACGCAAGCAACGAAAAATCCACGCAAGCCGTGTCTCCTCCTCCCTGTTCAAACCCTAGCCGCCCCTTCCCAGTTGACGCCGCTAGCGAGTAGCGCGTAGCACAGGCACCAGTGCAGCCCTTCTGCAGCCCTCCTTGACCTCGCAATGAAACATCTCGTCGGCATCGATGACGAGTCGGTGCGTCCGGTGTTGATTCCTGTGGATGGGTCAAGCAGGACAGGGGCAGTGGATCCGGGACATAGCCATGAAGTCTCCTTCGATGCGCGCCCAGTATTGTCTCAAGTGCATGGGTCGATCCTGGACGGCGGGCGATGGATCAAGGACGTACATAACAGCTTTCACCTACGCAAACGGCTGACTACTCAACCTCCTCTCGGCGGTGGCAGCGGCCAGGTTTGGTTAGCTACCATTTATCTTTAATACATGCCATGAAAGGCGATCAAGAGGAGCAATCATAAGCAGCGAGGTGTTCCAGGGCTATGAGCGCCAGTACTGCGACTCTGCATCTGCGAGGTCTTCGCCAAGACCGCCACCCTCTCTTCCCGTGCCTATTTCTATTCGTTGTTGTTGGTTTCGTCTTACATGGTGAGATCTAAGCAGACAAGATGAAGCAGAGGCTCTCTGAGATCCAGTCCGACGTGCAAGATACTGAATCGCTGGTAAATACTAGATTGAGTTTTATGATTTGATCATCCATTACGCTGCCTTACATACTGCCTTTGGGACACTATAAGAACTTGGCATGTGATTTTGGCAGGTGGAGGCTTCATTTTGTATGTAGGTTAATGTGTGATTTCTGGAAGCTCTGTATATTAACTTCATGATCTGCTCTTGATTTCCTTATTGGGGACTACATTTGAAGATTTGCCAGCTACACCATCTAAAAATCAGGCTGCTGATCCGGGTACATTGCTACTCGGTCTTGCGTTCAATTGAAGTTTTCTGAGATCAACTCTTTTGAAACTTCAAAACGAGTAGTCCTCGTATTTTGAGGTTGCTACTTGCACATTGTTCATCTTTATGTCAATTTTGTTCCATTATTTTGCACTCTATCTGCCAATTTGATTGCATGGTATATGGTGTGATGGTGGCGTGGGCGCCGCACGGGGTAGGAGCTGTGCCCTGCATAGGCCAGCCCATGCCGGGAGCTAGCATCGCTCCAACGCCTCCATGAACGCCGCCATGACGCGTTGCATGGTGTCGCTTTCGGGTGTGACCCCCCAACATCGCGATGTGTGCTCAAGCATGTCATTTGTGGCTTCAAGCCGCCTGGTGGCCACCTTGGCATCGTGGCTAAACAAGAGGTTGGTGATGAAGAGCATGCGCTCATCCAGGCGGATATGACGGAGCATCCACGACGATGTGGACGCGGCTGCAGTCGTGGCCGGATGAAGAAGCCTTAGGTCCTAGTAGATTATCTACTGATGGCATAATCCTCCAGAGCTACAATAGCCAGAAAGATGCCTTGCCGTGGGGAAGCCTCGCTACTGGAAGTGCCATCAGTGATCTGATTTGAAGAGTCCAATAAGAGGTCAATGGAATTCTCATCTCCAATATGTTCGCATTCTAACATGTCCTTATTGATTCAGCTGTTACATTGTGTAACAGTTCACTTGTTTTTCACCTTTTTTCGTACTACTATGCACTGGAATGTCCATGTTTGCTAATTTGCAGATTGAATTGTTCTGATAAAATATGCTAATATATGTCACTTCTTTCCGAAAGGTATCCGGAACTCTTAACTGCATTGCTCCGGTGATAACTTTTTCTTATTGTTGCCATTTTGTGTTCCGGTCAATATTTTGTTCTTCCACAGACATCAGAAGTCTAGAACTGGGATAAAAATAAATAAAGTTTGGAATAAGCTAGAATCTTAATAATCTCCAATATCTGCTCCACATGTGTGGAATCAATCATCCAGATATATATACTCGGATTGATGCAGCCATGCCCAATAGGAATCTTCATGTAAATAAATTGAAGGATTCTCTACTGATGAATATGGAGCTGCATCAGACATCATATGGTCTTTTCATTTTCGTGGTAAAACTGGACTGACCTCAAGACTTAAGTATCTCGGAACCATGCTTTTCCTGCATAGTTTTCAACATGCTATTACATGGTCTATTAAGTGTGTGTGAAGATTCTTGAATTTACCATGACATTATGGAACTTTTGTGCTGAAACAATTAAATATGTTAATCTATAATGATAGCAATGAAGACACGCAGTTCCGTTATCAGTACAGTGCAGATGGTCATGTGGCCATTATGGCCTATCTTCAGTATTGTGGTTAACATTGACAAGATTAATGTAATCTTCGAAACGACATGTTCCATTTTCCCTATGTATTTTTTTGTTCAGATGCCCTACTACTGTTTTATTGACTGCAGGCAATCTATTTTGTATCGTATGATTTTATTTGTTGGAGAGATACTAGCTGCCCCTTTTCCACCTGTTAGTAAGTTTTGTAGCATACTTCTTAATTGATATTATAGACGTTCTAAGGTAGATGTGGTATTTTCAATTAGACTGATTTCTTGTATTTTATCCACTGATATAGGAGTTTGTTACCTTTGTTTTTGATCGAAAATTAAAATGTGCATGCATTGTCGAAGTTTGTGAAGTAGAATTAATAACCTTCTGGTTATTGATCAATATATATATCTTGGATGTCCCATAGCAACGCAAGGGCATTCAGCTATCCTTGAAAAACAAGAACTGTCAAACCGCTCAAGAACCTGCCAAGTCAAGCCTCTCCCTCTGTTGTTTGGCACTGCCTACCCCCTCTCCCCCGAATACCGCGACAGGGAAGATCCGGTCCATTGAGAGAGACCGATGCTGTCGACCATTGATGTCGCATGGGAGATCTGCGACAGTGAAAACATGCTCCCCTTCGCGCCAACGGCACCTCGAGGTCACTGACACGGGTGACCCAGCGATTCGCCGCTGCCATCCCGAGCTACTTTTCCAACATCGTGGGCGTGGGCTACTGGCCTTCCAGGTACTCAACCGCCGGGCTTATCGAATTGGGCCGCCATGGTGCTGCTGACCGCCGCCGGTCTCACTATAGATGCATCATGTGCCGTCGGCCATGCCAGCATCGCCGCCTATGTTTCCCAAATTAGTTACCCGTACGGTCCATGCATACCCGGAGACGTTGGTGCGTTCACACTTCTCATGGATCTTTGTATTAGCCTGATAGTATTGGGATCTCGAAATTTTGTTGTAGGTGAAGAAGGGATTCCTATCTCAAAATTCTGCTATAGGTGAAGCGCCTCCTGTAGGCCATTGTAACACCCCGGATGTAACTTTCCCTATTTGTACTCCAACTCTTGCCGTTTCCGGCGTTAAGTTAATTTATTTCCTCAGGTTCGGGTTTTGTCTCCGTGTGTTGTTGTCGCTGTCATGCATCTCATATCATGTCATCATGTGCATTGCATTTGCATACGTGTTCATCTCATGCATTCAAGCATTTTCCCCGTTGTCCGTTTTGCATTCCGGCGCTTCGTTCTCCTTCGGTGGTCATTTCTAGATTTCTTTCGTGTGTGGGGTTTAAATATTTCCGGATTGGACCGAGACTTGCCAAGCGGCCTTGGTTTACTACCGGTAGACCGCCTGTCAAGTTTCGTATCATTTGGACTTCGTTTGGTACCCCAACGGTTAACCGAGGGACCGAAAAGGCCTCGTGTGTGTTGCAGCCCAACACCCCTCCAATTTGGCCCAAAACCCACCAAACTCTGCTCCATGTCCTAGAGCGTTCGATCACGATCGCATGGCCGAAAACCGCACCTCATTTGGACTCTCCTAGCTCCCTCTATGCCTATATATACACTCCCCCATTCCAAATTCGCGGATCCTCTCCCCCCTAACCCTAAAAAAAATCCCAGATCCGCCACTCCGGATGTGTCCGGGCGGAGCCGGACAACGTCCGCCGCCACCGCCGCCACGTGTCGCCGCCTCGTTGGCCGCGCCGCCGCCCCACATCCCCACCGGCCCGGGAGCCCAAGGCCGGCCCCCGCGGCCCGCTAGCGCCCGCCGCCGCCTGCCACGTCCCCGCCGCCGTCGTCCTCGGCGCCGGCGCACGCCGCCGCCGCCGCGCCATTGCCGGCCATCGCCGCCTCGCCCCGAGCCGCTCCGACGCCGCGCCGCCTCCGCCGCGCCCCGCCGCCTCGTCGCCGGGCCGCCACCGCCCGTCCCCGGCCGCGCCGCCCCTCCTCGCCGCCAAGACCGGCCGGCCCCGGCCCCCTTTCTCCTCCCCGCCGGCAAGGCTCGCCAGAGTCTCCTCGGGAGGCGCGCCCTGATCCAGATCTGCGTCGGCTACAGTAACCCTAGATCTAGGTCATTTTTTTCCTAGGTCCTGAAATCTGCAGATCCAAGTGCCTCTGTTCAAGGCCCCGTAACTTTGCATCCGTAGCTCCGATTTGGGCATATAGCATACCAAAATGTTCATCTCAAAGAGTACATCATTTCATTCCATTGCATCATTTTCATTTGAGCTCATCTTGATGTCCAATATGCTGTTAGAAGAGGGCTACTTGAGTTAATTGTCAGATCTGTTACTCCGTTTAGCACTTTTGTCATTTTTGCCATGATTAATGTGTGCATGCTATGCCCGTGAGTTCTACATATGTTTTGTTAAGGGTTTTGTCATCTCTCCAGAGGTGCAACCCATGTATTTTTAGGATGTGTGTGGTGACTTGTGCAAGCTTGCGAAGTGGTGCACTTGTTAATTCTATTTTCAGGGACTTAGTAATTTCACTAAGTCCTGGGATTGTTTATCTCATGATGCCATATGTTCTTGTTGTTTCCTAGTGATTCATGCCTCTTTTGAGGATGATCAGTAAGGGGGTTTTGTTAATATTGTAGTGCTCTATCCATCCATGTCTTTGTTTGCAATTATGGAGCACCCTAGCTTGAGTCAATCGAGCTCTACTTTTACTTCGTTGCGAATCTGGGCAGATCGTCAACTTGTTTGCAATTTTGCCGATGTTATTGTAGTTGATCCGTGCATGCTATGCCATTGTTCTTGTCATGTCTAGCTTGCATTTTGTGCCTTTGTAAGGGATGTATGCTTGTCTTGCCATGACTTGCTCTGTAGTGAGTGCATCGAGCTCGTAAACATGCCTTCGTGAGTTATGTTTCAGCATGACCCAGTTTTCACTAGTCTGAAAACTGATTATGTTTTTGCTATGTTCGTGTGCTTGTTAGTATATTTTGTGATCCCTTTTGGCTCAAGGTCACTAAGGGACTTTTGTTAAGCTTGTTGAGTAGCTCCATGCCATGTCTTTCTTTGTCATGTTCAGGTCCTGTAGCATGTTGTTTTGTTGCTCTGAAGAGGGCTATATGATCTGAAATTCCAGACAAGTGTTAATTTCACTAAGTTTGAGATCTGTTTTACCATTTGCGTTTTTGCCATGCTTGTTTGAACCTCCTAATGGATGAATTGGCCGTAGCTCAGTGCTAGACTTTTGTTAAGCATCTTGTGTGCATCCCTGCCATGTATTTTGTTGTCATGTTTGGGTGCTGTAGCATGTTCATCTCATTGCATTTAGATGCCTACTTGCTGTAAATCGCAGACCGGTGTCATTTTTGAATCGCTTGCCATTTCCAAACCGTAACTCCGATTCCGGCGTTCTTTATATAGTTTTCAAGCGATTTCATCTCATCTTTCCAGTGGCACCCTTGGAATTCCAAGTTGAGGCCAGCTTCATGCATTTCCTATCATATCTTGGATTTTGCATCCCGCATAGCATATCATCTTTGCATCGTGTTGTTTGAGTTTGCACGTGGTTGATTGTGTCCTTGTTGCTTGTTTGTCTTGTTTGGGTAGAGCCGGGAGACGAGTTCGCTAACGAGGAGCCCGTTGAGTTTGCTTTTGAGGATCCAGTCAACTCTGACAACTGTGCAGGCAAGATGATCCTACCCTCGAAATCACTACTATCTTTGCTATGCTAGTTTGCTCGCTCTTTTACTATGCCAATGCTACGATGCCTACCACTTGCTTGCAAGCCTCCCAAATTGCCATGTCAAACCTCTAACCCACCATTGTCCTAGCAAACCGTTGATTGGCTATGTTACCGCTTTGCTCAGCCCCTCTTATAGCATTGCTAGTTGCAGGTGAAGATTGGAGGCCGTTCCTTGTTGGAATATCTTTTATTTACTTGTTGGGATATCATTATATTGCCATGTTATCTTAATGCATCTATATACTTGGTAAAGGGTGGAAGGCTCGGCCTCTCGCCTAGTGTTTTGTTCCACTCTTGCCGCCCTAGTTTCCGTCATATCGGTGTTATGTTCCCGGTTTTTGCATTCCTTGCGCGGTTGGGTTATAATGGGAACCCCTTGATAGTTCGCCTTGATTAAAGCTTTTCCAGCAATGCCCAACATTGGTCTTACCATTCGCCACCTAGCCTTTTCTTTCCCTTGGGTTCTGCAGACTCAATGGTCATCTTATTTTAACCCCCTGGGCCAGTGCTCCTCTGAGTGTTGGTCCAACCGAGCGATGTCTGGGGCTACCAGGGGAAACTCTGGGCTGGCCTACCCGACGTCTTGCTCATCTGAGTGTGCCCTGAGAAGAGATATGTGCAGCTCCTATCGGGATTTGTCGGCACATTCGGGCGGTGTTGCTGGTCTTGTTTTAACCTGTCAAAGTGTCTTGAGTTACCGAGATACCGAGTCTGATCGGAATGTCTTGGGAGGAGGTCTATTCCTTCATTGACCGTGAGAGCTTGTCATGGGCTAAGTTGGGACTCCTCTGCAGGGATTTGAACTTTCGAAAGCCGTGCCCGCGGTTATGGGCAGATGGGAATTTGTTAATGTCCGGTTGTAAATAACTTAAACCTTAATAAATTAAAATGAATCAACTGAGTGTGTTACCGTGATGGCCTCTTCTCGGCGGAGTCCGGGAAGTGGACACGGTGTTGGAGTAATGTTTGCACAGGTTGTTCTCTAGTTTCTCGCTCGTGCTTTGCCTCCTCTTCTCACTCTCCTTTGCGAATAAGTTAGCCACCAGACTTGCTAGTCGCTTGCTGCAGCTCCACTCATATTTTACCTTGCCTTACCTATAAGCTTAAATAGTCTTGATCGCGAGGGTGCGAGATTGCTGAGTCCCTGTGGCTCACAGATTACTATTACACCAGATGCAGGGCCTGATGATTCCGCTCCAGGAGACGCGTATGAGCTCAAGTGCGAGTTCGACGAAGACTCTCAACGATACTATGTTTCCTTTCCCGATGATCAGTAGTGGTGCCCAGTTGGGGGTGATTGGGACCGTGTCGCATGTTGGGTTCTTTTTTATTTTGGCGTCGTAGTCGGGCCATGAGTGTTTGGATGATGTAATGTTATTTATGCACTTGATTGACGTGGCGAGTGTAAGCCAACTATGTTATCTCCCTTTTTATTATCTTATTACATGGGATGTTGTGAAGATTGCCTAACTTGCGACATATGCCTTCAATGCGATTATGTCTCTAAGTCGTGCCTCGACACGTGGGAGCTATAGTCGCATCGAGGGTGTGACAGCCATGGAGATGCCCAGGCATGCATTGGGAGGCGGGCGACGTAAAGCACTGGAAAGGAGTATTGTATTATTTATGGTCCTCCTTCGCTTTTTGGAAGGTTGTATAGTCGTTTTGATACATAAGATATAATTTCAGGTTCTACATACATATTGGTTTGAGATGTTTTCATTTTTTATCATTTCAATGAATAATGCAATCTGGATTTGTTTTATCATGCCAATTTGAGGCATTCTGTATGGGCGGGTTGGAGGAATATTATTTTTTGACGTACTATGCGTGAACATGTTGAAGGGGCATGACCATCAACGAGCTTGTGGCAGAAGTTTGAATGTGAGTAGCTCCTATCTTTTGTGTACTTATTTTCAGTCTATCAATCAAAGGGTAGAATGATTACACGTGCAGTTATTTTGGTGTGAGCTTTGACAAGGGATGCCGATTGTTATGTTGAAGAGGCTAAAATCTTCCTCGGTAAGTGATGTGCATTATGCATCTGATAAAAAAAAGAGGCTTTAGGGAGTTGATTGTGTGCATGAGAGGTGGTCCTGATATTAGGCTTGCTATAACATGTCATATTTAACACGTAATGTTCTTTACCAACCAAATGTTCACGTTTTAGATTATAAAGAATGATGACCTCAAAGACAAAGAGCTCCAAGAACTCGGTTCTGAAACTTTTGGTTAGTCTGAGTAATGAAATGTGACCCTACTGGAAGTTCTACCTCATTTCAGTTCTTCTCTTTTCCATTTAATTATCTATTTCATTCCAAGCTAACTGTCTTACATACCTATATCTTTCAATGCAAGACTACACGAGGACTATGGTTTATGGGATATCAAGCTCCTTCAAATAATCTGCACCAGTTCTTCTGGAGAATAATGTGTATGCATGGTCTACAATGGAGTTTACAAGATAGATTCACTTACTCAAAGATTCAGCCTAACATTTTCCATAATGATTATGTATGTTATACCAACTCTCAGTAATCTCTACTACTAATGTCTTAGTTGGTAGTCTCGCCTCACTCCACCTCATCCCATCACTCCTATCTTTCGCCCACCTTTGACATCATCACATCATAGCATTGGGCTGGCCCATTAACGTGTATGTGAACGCAATCCTCCCATCGCCTGCCCTCCTCGCGATAATCCCGACATCCGCGCGTTGCCGTCCTCTTCTCCCTGATCTCCTCTACCAGCGTGCCTTCCTTGCGATCCTCCCGACGTGTCCTCGTGTCGCTGTCCTCTTCTCCCCAAACTCCTCTACTAGGGGGACTCCTCTATGACCCAGGCGGAGCAAACATTGTACGTAGGTTTTTTTGGCTTTCATCAGTTCGTTCTCTACCCCTCCTCCATGACTCCCTCGCCATCGATTTTTTTCGACGTCTAAATGCAATCCCTCCATGGGGAAGTATGATGTGAAGGAGAGAGGCCGCGATGGCGAAGGTGAGGTGGGCGTCATCCCGTTTTAAAGGAGAGGACTCCAGCGAGAAATGTCTCACTACGGCGAAAACTGAGCGGAAGGGGAGGGTCCGACAGGAAAACATAAGGGTGTGTCATGGGGTGGAGTTTTTCTGTTTGGTATGCGTGTTGGAGATAACAGGGTTCACAGTTTAGACATTTTTCTCTCCAGTATGGTCTGGATTTGTGGGAGCCTGGACTGTCACATTGTTACATTTTTCAGACAGTGTATTATACATATAGTGAAAAAAATCCCTTTTATTATATACAGTATAGCCCTCCAATATGGCCATGTTTATGCTACATTAGATCGCGGGAACCTGCCGTCGACCTTGAGGTTGGTGTATGAGAGAGAAATAAGCTTCAATATCAATAATTTGTCTGATTCATTTATATACAGTATAGCCCGTAGCAACGCACGGGCGTTTTACTAGTTAGTACTAGTATATAACTTACGTGGAGAGCACCAATTGTGCTGTTGTACTGGTACCAATCGTGCTAGTCTTTGGATGATCCTTTGTCCCACACCTGCTGCCGCGGTGCAAGGACACTGTTGATCCACAGAGCAAATGATGAGAGACACCGTACCAGATCTCGTAGTGCATGCCTGCCACTTAAAAATAGAAAGTAAAAAGGGAAAGGAGAGAATCTCCCTGATATGTGCTGCACGAGGGCATCAGCCATCGACCCCCGTGGTTGCTCAGGCTAGCAGCTTTGTGCAATCCGTTGTGGTTGGATGGCTGGGCACAGCCAGTTCCAGTGCGCCGACTTAAAGAATCTGCTTGACCTAGGAAATACGTGTATGATAGTGATGGTTGACGAATTTCCGCCGTACAAGGACAGCTGGTCCCAATTTTGATCTGTAAACAAAATTACACGAACCAGTAGTACCAATTGACAAGAGATATTTAATTTGTGCGAAATAGATCTAGATTGAAAATATAGAACATGGTCGTTGATTTTGATCCCATCAAACAGTGTCGAACACCTAGCACAAGCTCTCAATGAAAGCACCAATGTTGGTTCTATATCCAGCGTATCTACTATCCTAAGCTAGGCGTCTTGGAGCGATGTTAACATGGACACAAGGTTTTTACCCAGGTTCAGCCTCTCTCAAAGAGATAATACCCTACATTTTGATGATCTATTGACTAGTCTGGCCTCGGTTTATATAACACAACAAAGTCCTAGGGTTTTAGGAGTCCTCGTCTTGCGTGCCAAGTCTTGTGGGATCTCCCTTGTATGCGGCATGGGCTGCCCAAAGTGGCCCATGGGTGAACCGCCATGGGGTCCTCGGCCCGATCCAGCTGGTCGGGAAACGACGTGGTGAGTATCCCCTAGTGTAGGACTCCGTCAGTTGAGACCAGTCAAAGTCCTGTTGGAATCCCATCTCCTTGAGATCTTCATCACCGTAGAGGTGAGACAATATGGCCCAAGTGTGATCAAAGACTTCATGGAAGTAATAGTGGTTCTTATTCACAGTGTTTTGTGTGACAGTTATGTTCTGAAGAATTGCACCAAACTGACGCTTGACCCACTTGTGATTTCGATCAACTTTCTGATGAAGACTGAGGACAAGTTCATGGTCAGTCATCACACACGGAGCAGTGGCTTGAGGATTTTTCTTTGAAGCTTTGGTGGCAGAATCTTGTGTTGTAGAGTCATCATTGGTGGAATAGGATGCAGCTTTGCGAAACTGTCCATCCAATGGATGAGTGCCTTCATCAATAACAACAGCCTTGCCCTTCTTAGTAGCTGAGGAAATAGTCATTTTGAGCACTTCAATAGGTGGCAAATAGATGAGATGATTTTGAACATCAGCCTGATAATGAATTGAAGACCTTGATCTGATGAATGTCATAATCCATAGAGCATAAGGCTTCAACTCAAAAGGTGACAGAGCAGCATTGGCCAAAGTCCTCATGAAGAAATCATGGTAGTTGATAGGAATGCCATGAATAATGTTGAACAACAAATTCTTCATGATGCCAACAACCTCTTCTTCATTAGAGTTGTGGCCCTTGATTGGACTGAGGGTTTTGGTCAATACGTGATACACAGTCCTTGGCACATAGAGCAATTCCTTCACGAGGAATGTGGTCCTTGGAGCTTGGCCAGGCTTCAATGGCTTCATCAGCACCTGCATTAAGTGATTTGAGAGTTCAGGTTCCTCATAAATGAGTCTTGTACCTTCAACCTGAGGACTGACTGGGACGGTGTGAAGCAATTCATAGGCCGGTGCTTTGTAATGGGTATTTTCAGTCATCCAGTCGTGCAACCATGAATTCACATCTTCCACGTTTCCAGTGAGGTGCAGTGTGGCGTAGAATTTAAGAATGAGTTCTTCATTCTAGTCACAGATGTTAGTGCAGAGGTTTAAAAGCCTAGCATCATGAAGAACACTTAGGACTGGTTGGAAAGCAAGGACGTGATTCCATATCCACATGAGGAATTTGTTGGTGCTCAAACACCTTGTCCTTATAAAAAGAAGTGAAGAATAAAAGTTCATCTTACTGGCTATCCAGAAG
Source organism: Triticum urartu (assembly GCF_056163025.1). NCBI lineage: Eukaryota > Viridiplantae > Streptophyta > Magnoliopsida > Poales > Poaceae > Triticum > Triticum urartu. Next base: position 583,891,660 of record NC_141879.1, read on the forward strand.
CGTGTCTGTCGAAGTCTTGCAGAGTCATAGGGATTGTAGTCCGTGAAGAAATGATGCTCAGCAAAGAAATCATCAGCTTTGAATTTCTGCTTCTTGGTATGAGGATTTTGTGGCTTGGGCTGAAGATTTACAGTTAATGGCTTCGCAGCCTCTTGGCACACAACCTATGGAGCCACAGACTGAGGAATTTCAGTGGTAGTTTCATCAGCAGCAGTCTTGGTCTCCATTTCTTCAGCATTACTAGCTGGAACTTCTTCTGGAATAGAATGAAGTGAAGTTTGATGTCCTTCAGAGCCCGTATGAATTTCTTCAGTTTGTACAGGGGACTGAGGAATTTTATACATAGGAGTGGTCAATGGTGAATTGGGATGATGACTTTCCCAATAGTCATCATTCAAAATAGAAGTTGTAGACCCAATTTCCACATCCTTATCTTCTTCATATATTTCTTCAACACCTGCCTCTTCATCTTTGAACTGAGGCATGGGCGATGATACCAGCGGAGTTGAAGGGACATCATCCACTACAATGTCTTCATCCAACTCCTCTGAAGAAGTAGCAGAGGGATTCTCTTCATCAGTGTCATCAGGTATGACATATTCCACACCAAAGGGAACAATCTCCTTTGATGGCATTCTTGAGATAGGAACAACATCAATGGGGTTGGTGTATGAGCTCGTCAAAATCTTCACTTTCTTGGAAGCTGAAGACTCTGGGGTTGCTGATGCTTTCCTTTTCTTCATAGCTGCCTTCTCTGCAGCTTTAGTCTTCTTCGCTTCTGATGCAGAAGGAAGGTTTATCTTCTTAATCTGTGATGACTTTGCAGGAGGAGCAGATGAAATTGGTACAGTTTCTTCAGGCACAACTGATGCAGTTGCCCTGGCTTGTTCTATTTCTTCAGCTGCAGTTACAGATGCTTCAGCTGGCCTGGGTTGATCTTCAGGTGCAACATTGGAGTTTGCCCTAACAGTTTCTTCAGGAGATGGAATTTCTTCAGCAGCCCTGGTACTTTCAGTTTCTTCATAAGTCTAACTTTCATCAGTTGTGCTAGCATTCTCTTTAGTAGGATGAACAAATGCTTCAGCCTAAGGAATTTGACGTTGTGATGGATCTGCAACATTTGGCTTGAGGGTCTTGGTCAGCTTGACAAATCTGACTTTGGAACCTAGCCAATCAGCATAGTATCTGTCAAATTCATCACTGAGGCCCTTATTTCCGTTTGTAGAGCAACAAGTTCATCAGGAGATAAGTTCAAAACATTATTCTTTAGAAAACGCTCCTTCTTGTACTGAGCTTTCTTGACTTTCCTCCCCTATTCGAATTTCCATTTTTCTTCATTTATGAATGCCGTCAACATATGACTTTGGCCAGGCGTGAGGTTTAAGTTAGGCAGATGAGTGTTAAGATCCTTGTGGCATAGGTCAATTAAATCAAGGATCTTCTTAGGATCCAATAAGAGAGGCACAACACTGCCTTTGGCTCTAGCGGCCCTTTCTTGCCTGTCTCTGATGATCTCAGCAAGTTCTTCATCATCAGCTTCATCGTCATCCGGCGGAACTTGGAAGGCAACTTGTTTCTTGTGAGGACTTGTCCTCGAGCCGTGTCCAGCAGCGGCCTTTTTCTTCAGCAAGGTTGGACCTATTGAGGACTGTGGCAGAGCTGAGGAACTTGCAGAGGCTCCTGAAGCAATTGAGATTCCTGTAGTCCTTCGGCACGAGGCTAGATGTAGGTGATGAGCACTTTGCAGCTGCAATTGAGGAATTTGTGGCAGCTGAGGGAATTCGAGCTGCCCTTGAAGAGGTAGCCTAAGGAACTGGCTGTGAGGGTGTTGCACTTGAGGAACTCGGCTTAACAATAGATTTCTTCGGCAAGGCCTTCTTAGGCTTGCTAGCAGAGACCTCAGTAGTAGCAGCAGCAGAATCTTTGTTGAATTTCTTCACTGCTTCCTTTGCCATTTTAGCCAACTTGGCTTGGCGCTTGGCCCATTTGCGAAAATCCTCAACTCGCCTGGTGCTAGAGGGGTCATCTTCTTGGCCTGGAGCCAATGGAGGTCTTGGGCATGGAGGGTGTACAACGAATTTCTTCATGTACTTTGCATTAACATATCGATACTCCCTCCATTCTCTTGCCCATCTCCTCCCAATCCTCTGAATGCGCACTTTGCGTTGATTTTTGTTCTCCTTGCCATGCTTGGCTTCGTTAGGAGTACAATATTCATCATAGATGTCTTCAGGGATTTCAAATGTTGTATTTATTTCTCGCCTCTTTCCTCCTTTCTAAGGTCTTTTACCATCAGCCATTTTCTTCACTTGAGGATTTTGAACAATTGAAGTTTCTGAGGAGGTATGCAATTTCTCTTCGATGAACGCTACAAATGAGTTAAGTTGATGATAACCTAGTGATTCAGTAGCGGGCATTGGTATCTGTGAACAGAGTATAGGTGCGAAAAATTTGGAGAGGTCATATGTGTTCTCAATTTTTTTTCAAAAGAGTCAAGTTTGAGGAATTTGACCATGGGTGTCGTGAGGAATTTCACTAAGCATTCTTGACGTAGGTTCCAGAGTTGTATAGATTTGAGAATCCACACAATTGAGGAATCTTGAAGAAAAACATAGCTTAGGGAAACACATCAAGAACAGATGCAACAGGGTGTTTATGGATATGGAAGTTGAAGAATAAACACCTTTTGAAGACTTTTTTGAAATCATCAGAATCAACAAGGGAATTAAAATCAGATTTTAATTACCCTGGATGAAGAACACGGCGAACTGGGAGTTGAAGTGGAGAAGTTCGTCCATTCAGATCTTCCACGCCCTAACTTGGCGGCGGAAGACAGCTACTGCAGCGGCGGAGTGAAGATTTCTACAGCCGGCGCGAGTACGACGGCGACAAGGTCGGGGTAGTGAAGCTCTTCCTCACCGGCGACGATGGAGAGTAGTGGCGGCGCTAGGTCAGAGAGCTCGAGTGAGGGGAGTGACATCGAGCGGAGAATGAAGTCTGACGCGGGCGAGGGGTATTTATAGCCGAGATGAAAAACTGCCCGTTCGAAGAAATTGGACGAACGTGCCCCTGACCCTTGCCATCTAAGCGACATGTGTCACCCACGTACAGAGAGGTGGAGATCATGCTTGATCATGGGTGATTAGTTTAATCTTATCGTGGCATGAGGAACGGTTTGAGTGGCAGACACCTAAAATTTGGATATGGAAATTTTAACATTTCATTCGCAAATTCTTCAGTTGTCAAGGACACAGTGAAGATTTTGAACGGGTTTCAAATAGAACGCATATGAAGAATTTGTGAACAGGCTGGTTTGAGTTTAGCATAGAGGGGGGATGGGTCCAATAACATTCACTTAGGCAAAAAGTAAACTTAAAGAATTAGCAATACGTGATGTTGTAGAGGACTTGAAAACTCATACATATATATATATATATATACATAAACACTATTCTGATCACGGGATCAGAATAATATTCTGATCACAACATGAACTTCCCGAGTAATGCGCTGACCTTCCCCGAGTACTAGGTTGAACTTCAGCTAAAAGGTGTCCAAATGGGGCTTGCGATATACAGTTGGATAGCTATGGACATCAGTATCATGACCCAAGTTAAAATTTTGGCAAAATGTAAGCGATTTAAGAGCAGTTTTGAAAACCGTTTTTTCTTCATACAAAAAACGTGAATCGTATTTTCGATGGCATTTTTAAACCGTTTATCGGAATGAGGCAAATAATATGGCGTTGAAAAGCTGCTGCAAAACCGCTCCTTCCACATGTTGAAAGTTTTCTCTAATTCCCTACGGTTAAAGAGTAATTCGAAAAATCGTAAAATTTCGTAAATCGAACACCCGAGTTCGTATTTTTGACGCCATTTCTAAACGGCTAATCCAATTGAGGCAAATAATATGGCGTTGGAAAGCTTATGAAAACGCGCTACTTTTTTATGTTCAAAGTTATTTCTAATTTTGAATGGTTTAAAAGTAATTTAGAAAATGGTACAAGTTCCACCGAGTTCGTATTTTTGAGCTAATTTTTTAACCGTACGTCCAAATGCAGCAAATGATATGGCATTGGAAAGCTTGAAGAAATGCAAAAACTTTTTTGTACATATTGTTTCTCCTAATTCACTACGGTTTTATGTCAGTTTTGAAAATGGTTAAAAACGTATTTTTGCCGTAATTTCTACAAACTTTATCGGAATGGGGCAAATAATATACCGCTGAAAAGCTACGGAAAATGCGAAACTTTTTCATGTTGATGGTTTTCTCTGATTCCTAGCCGTTTTCAAGTAATTTTGAAAACGGCGGGATCATGTGTTCTGCCTTTATCGCGAAACAGATTCTTCGAAAATGCACCGCGTGAAGAACCTGGACTTCTCGGCGCGTGTACCTGAACTTCACTCTGTTTTTCACGTGATTTTTTTGCTCGTAGGTCTCCATCTACTGTTCATAGCTCTCCATCCACTCACCGGAATTGAGCAAGTGATATACCGGTGGAAAGCTGCTGTAAGCACTTAACTTTCCCGTGTTGATCGTTTTTTCATACTCGCGACGACTTTAAAAGTTTTTCATCTGAAATTCATTCAGTGTAGTAGGTGAACTTCCTGCTATTTTCAGTTGAAGTTCTGTGAAGTATTTTTGTTTGTAATTTTCTCATCCATTCGTCAGTGTTACACAAATATTATTTCCTTTTGTACAAATCTCTCTCACAATAATTTTTTTGACTTTCTTCGACGAAGGACTTGAACTTATAACAACAAAACTTTTTGCCTTTTCTTTTTTGTTCTTTTTTTAATAAAAAATGCACGCCGTGTATTACATGAACTTCTAGCAGTTATCAACCTGAACTTCTCTCGGTTACATGAAAATATTTGAGTTTTTTTTATAAATTTTAATCTTACTTTTCTTAATCTTTTTTTATGAATTTTCAAGCGCTCTATTTTTAATAGTTGAACTTCTTGTTATTTTATTTTTGAACTTCTTGTTTCCATTCTTTAATAACGAGGAAAATCTGAGTTTTCTATAATCATCGAACTTCTCCATCTTTTTAATATGGACTTCCTGGTTTTATTTCTTAATCCTTTTTTATGAAATTTTGAAGCGCTCTATTTTTTTGAAGTTGGACTTCTTGTTAATTTATTTTTGAAATTCTTGTTATTTTATTTTTGAACTTCTTGTTTCCATTCTTTAATAACGAGGGAAATATGAGATTTTTCTATAATCATCGAACTTCTCCGTCTTTTTAATATGGACTTCCTGGTTTTTTCTTTATCTTTTTTATGAAATTTTGAAGCACTCTATTTTTAAAAGTTGAACTTCTTGTTATTTAATTTTTGAACTTCTTATTTCCATTCTTTAATAATGAGGAAAATCTGAGTTTTCTGTAATCATCAAACTTCTCCATCTTTTTAAATCGGACTTCCTGATTTTATTTCTTTTAGTAACGGAAAAAATCCTACTTTTTTGATAGACATCGAGCCGCTCCGTTTTTAAATTTAAATTCTAGGTTTATTTTAATAGAGAAAATCTTTGTTATAAAATTGTTGAGATGCTTTTTTAATGACCTTCTTTGGGTTTGTAACAAGCATTGAACCAGTTGTGCCGCACCAATGACATTAAAACTCAGATTTTACTGATGATTTTAAAAGTTTTTCATTTGAAATTCATTCAGTGTAGTAGTTGAACTTTTGTGACTTATTTTCGTTTGCAATTTTCTCATCCATTCGTCATTATTACACAAATGATATTCCTTTTGTACAAACCTCTCTCATAATATTTTTTTAACTTTCTCCCACCGTTATCAATTTGGACTTCTATGTGTTTCGGTTTAAAAAACGAGAATTTTTTTTAAAACTTTTTCTAACTTTTCCTTTTTTAATTTGAACTTCTTCATTTTTATTATTTAGTAAAGTGCAAACATCTAAGTTTTTTTATATTCGAACTTGTCTCTTGTTTTCTTTGAACTTCTCAGAAAATATGGTTTTACATAAGCAAACAATTTTTAGGTTTTTAAATTTGAACTTCTAGTTTTTTTACCTTCTTAGTTATTTCAAATTGAACTTCTAGGTTTTTTCAAATTTGGTCTTCTACATTTTTTTGACCTTCTCGGCATTTCAATTTTTCTAGTTTTTTTTATAAACATTTTTTGAATTGCTCAGTTATTTTGAGTTGCCTTCTCTCTTAATTCTTAGAAACGAGGAAAATTTAACTTTTAAATTTTTTGGTTATTTTTTAGAAATGAGAAAAATCCAAAGTTTAAGTGAGCATCAAACTGCTCTGTTATTTTAATTTGACCTTGTTGGTTTTATTTTTTAGAACTTGGGAAAATCTATTTCTATATATGGGCTGTCCCTTTTTATTTCATGAATTTCTTCAGTATTTGGCACGTGTGAACTTCGAAACTTCTAAAACATGCACTTCGTTGAAAATTAAAAAAAATAACACACAGCAGTACACGTACGAAGTACACCATAACAATTCACAGTCGACACGCACCATGCACCAGTGCACGTACACACGCACACTCTGCTGTGATGGCCGTGGGGATAATCCACAGGAGATTTGGCGGCTGTGCAAAAATGCAGAGACAGGAGAACTACAACTACAACTATCATACTGCCTGAGGGATTTTTTCAGATATCAACTTGAAACAGAAATCATGCAGGGACAGAATTGAACCTTTTCTTCAAAATAGAATGCATAATAATCTCTTTTTATTAGAAAAACAACCATTGGTTTGTGTGGTGTTAGCACCGCACTTGCCCTATGCCATATATTTTAATCCTAGCCACATATTCATCCATATCCCTTCAACGTTGATTGCGCTTTCTCTTTTCTCCAGCCACATGCTTTGCTTCTTCTATCGTTTCTTCTTTTATACACTAAGATCCAGCGGCCTTCGTGATTCAAACAAGTGAGCGGAACACGACAGCAACACACGCTGCTCTTTCTTTTGAAGTTGGACTAACGCATCAGGCAAAGTGGGCCTGCAATAGTGACCGGATCCCCTGATGGCCGGCCGAAAATTGGGGACTTTAAACTGCGCTGGGGAGTGACTGGTGGTTGGGCTAGTGGGTGAACGTGATGCGCTGCTGCTCCTTGAAGACGAACTGAACAGGCTCGCTGCTGTTGCTTTGAAGATGAAGAAGATGCGGCCCAGATCGGCTCTCGCAGACTGCCACGGTCAGCTCAGCCTCAGCGTAGGCAGGGTTGCCATGAGCGGACAACCAACAGGTAAGGGACGACAGCTTTTTGCGTGTTGCTGGGACTGGCAGGGGCGCGTGAGATGGTTCGCTTCTGCCTAGATGCGACGGCGACAAAGCCGCAACGAAAGAAGGCAGAGTGGTGGTCATGCAACCAAGAGGATGTGGAGGAGCAGTGCCTGAGCTCTTCCTCCGGCGTCCGCGGGAAGGCGATAGGCGTGATCCCGGCGGCGCGAAACAGCGAGATGCAGCCGGCAGCGTGCGGGAACGAGCAGAGGACGGCGTGGGCGGCGCTTGGGAGGAGCAGCCGGATTCCGGCGAGCGGTTGCACATGGAAGAGTAGCAGTGAGATCCCGGCGACCTGGCAGGCGGCGGTGGGGGCTGCGGGCCACGGCGGCCGGCGGCGGTGGCAGGAGGTGAGGGCCGGTGGCAGTGGGTGGAGGCGTGGCGCCGGTGGCCTGGGGTGGGCGGCGCGCCGGTGGCCGGCGGCGGAGGGTGGAGGCACGCCAGATCGGGGTGTGGTGGGGAATCGGGATTGGTGACGGGCTTCGTGGGGATGGATTTTCTTTGCACGGGTTCAGAAGTTCGGGAACACCTTGTTGCGCCTTACATAGGTTATATAGGGGCGCTCCGTGATCCAAATAGTTATTCTAATTCTAAGATTAGAATAGTGCGACTATATATATATATATAAAGTCAATGAAAAACATAGTCGGAAAAAGGTGAAGACAATCCAAAGTTGAAGAATTTGAACATTTCGAGAAAATTGAAAATTTTGAAGAAAAACTCAAATTGAAGATTTTTAACTTTGTTGGTGGCATGACCCATCGTGTAAGAATGATGATTTCAGACGTCACGTACAATTGTCGTAGGGCTATGAGAATCAAATTCTTCATTAATTTCTTCACACTTAGAGGGTTAGTCTTCATTGATTGACGAAAAACGTTACTTCATGTGTTGCACATCTAAGTCATCAATTTGCATAAGTGTTAGGATGTGTGTCCTTTTCAAAGAGCATTCAAATATTCTAAGGTATTTAGCTCACACCACAACTTGCTAAATGTCTTCTCATCCAAGGGCTTTGTGAAGATATCCACTAGCTATTCTTCAGTCTTCACATGCTTGATAGAGATGTCGCCCTTCAACACATGATCTCGAAGAAAATGATGACAAATTTGGATGTGCTATGTCTTCTAGTGTTGAACTGGATTATGAGCAATCTTGATGGCACTCTTATTATCGTAGTAGAGTGGCACATTCTGCGCATTGATGTCGTAATCCTTGAGAGTTTTCTTCATCCATAGCAATCGAGCACAACAAGAATCAGCAGTAATGTACTCAACTTCAATAGTATAGAGTGATGTCGATGTCAAAACCAGCAGATCTTGGGTAGGGGGTCCCGAACTGTGTGTCTGAGGATCAATGGTAACAAGGGACGATGGGGACACAATGTTTACCCAGGTTCGGGGTCTCTTAAAGGAGGTAAAACCCTACGTCATGCTTGATTGTATTCAATGAGTATAAGGGTTACAAGAGTTGATCTACCCCAAGATCGTAATGGCTAAACCCGAGCTGTCTAGCCTATGAGAATTCTGATAGTCTCCATGGACTAAACCCTCCATTTATATACACACGAGAGGGGCCTAAGGTAGTACAAAGTCGGTTCGCGGAGGAAGGAAATAATACATCCGAACACCAAAACTTGCCGTCCCACGCATATAGGAGTCCTACCCGGACACGGGGGGTAATCTTCGGCTTTTATCTTCACGGCCCATCAGTCCGGCCCATATTGAATAGGCCGCGCACCCGAGGACCCCCTAATCCAGGACTCCCTCAGTAGCCCCCGAACTTGCCTTCAGTGACGACATAGTATCCGGCTTATGTCTTCGGCTTTGCAAGGCAGGTTCGTCATCATACCTCAGTCGGATAACAATTCGGCCCTGTCCTTCACGGTTTGCCTTTATGACTCCTCCCTTTCGTCGCCTCAATTTCCACGTGCAAGGCGAATGCGAATGGTCCATAATATTTTTTTTACAAATAAGCCCTTGGCCACACAGGGGTGGCGCCTATAAAGAGGTTAGGTCCCCAAATGCCATCCACATCATGTAGAGAACATTAGAGCTAGCCACAGAAAACTTCAAAACATGGCCAGCTCTCCTAGCTCTTCTTAACAGGGTGATTGGCGAAGCTGCTTTGTGTCTCAACTTCAAACGCAGGGCTATCTCCCTCTCGCAGATCTAGTCTCTGTGCGAGCGAGACTAGCCTCGATTGGCAATGATGCGCTAACAGAAAATTTCCCCAACCCCAACAAGGAGGAGAGGGTGTGCTTTGTTTCATTTCTTTTGCTGGGCTTAGGATTCCCGATCCATCCCTTTCTCAGGGGCTGTTGGAGTTCTATGGAATCCAGCTGCACAACCTCACCCCGGGTTTGATTCTACAAATCTCGGGCTTTGTCGCTCTCTGCGAACTATTTCTAGGCTGCGAGGCCCATTTCGAACTATGGAGAAAGTTCTTTTGCCTCGTCCCTCGCCATCGAGGGGTTCCATATTTGAAGTGGGCGGTGTCGGTATCAAAACCGGCGGATCTCGGGTAGGGGGTCCTGAACTGTGCGTCTAAGGTTGATGGTAATACGAGGCAGGGAACACGATGTTTTACCCAGGTTCAGGCCCTCTTGATGGAGGTAATATGCTACGTCCTGCTTGATTGATATTGATGAGTATGAGGATTACAAGAGTTGATCTACCACGAGATCGTAATGGATAAAACCCTAGAAGTCTAGCCTGTCAGATTATGATTGTCCCTACGGACTAAACCCTCCGGTTTATATAGACACAGGAGGGGGCTAGGGTTGTACAAAGTCGATTACAGAGAAAGGAATCTTCATATCCGAACGCCAGGCTTGCTATCCACGCCAAGGAGAGTCCCATCCGGACACGGAAAGAGTCTTTTGTCTTGTATCTTCACGGACCATCAGTCCGACCCATATCTAACAGGTCAGACGCCCAAGGACCCCTTAATCCAGGACTCCCTCAGTAGCCCCTGAACCAGGCTTCAATGGCGAGGTGTCCGGCGCGCAGATTGTCTTCGGCATTGCAAGGTGGGTTCCTCCTCCGAATACTCCAAAACAGCTCTTCGAACACAGAAAACGTGTCCGGCTCTGTAAAACAAACACCATGCATATCCGCATAGAGTATAATATTTTCACGAATCCAATCTACTGACAACTTTTGTAGCGTGACATCATGTCACAACCCGGTCATTATTTGGAACCATTTTTAGCCTCCCGCTCCATGTTTCAAGATGTAGTTTTATTGGCATGTCTTGTCAAAGCAGAGATCGTGTCCCCCTATTGTGGGATCTCATTAATACAGGCATGGGTAATCAAACCGCGCCGCCTGCACGACCCTTAGGGAATAGGCGAGTTTTAAGGCGAGTGGGGAGGCGCTTGATATTCACTACCTTTATAAAGTGATAAGGATTCACCTCTTTCACCCACGCCTTCCTTCTCTCTGCCCATCCATTCTCAAGCTCTAGCGCCCAAGCTTCCATCTCTTCCACCTAAAAAAACATTCCAGCCATGTCCGGATCCGGAGCGCAAGGCAAGTGGATGGTTTCCTCCGTCAAGGAGAAGGACATCACCAAGCTCCGGGAGGCCGGGTACTTAGCCAAGGAAATTGCCCACCGGCTTCTGGCCAAGGGACAAACCGTCCCTACCCCGGAGCCCCTTGAGAGGGTTGTATTCATCCACCACTTCGTCTGTGGGTTGGGATTTCCTCTCCACCCCTTCGTCCGCGGACTCATGTTTTACTACGGGCTGGATTTTGACGATCTGGCCCCCAACTCCTTCCTCAATATCTCGGCATTTATTGTCATGTGCGAGGCCTTCCTCCGTATCCCACCCCACTTCGGACTATGGTTGAAGATCTTCAACATGAAGCCGAAGGTGGTAGATGGCCAACATGCAGAGTGCGGAGGCGCCATGGTGAGCAAGCTGCCCAATGTCACATGGCCCAAAGGTACCTTCGTGGAGACTGTCAAAGGGTGGCAACAGCAGTGGTTCTATGTCACAGAGCCTCGCAATACCACCTGGGCCGCGGCTCCTGAATTCCAGTCCGGCGCCCCGATGCGGCTCACCTCCTGGCTAACGAAGGGCCTGGATTCATCGGATGAGCTGATAGCGCTTCAGACGTGTATTAGGAGCATGGTGGACAAGAATGTCAAGCTTGTCAATGTGATCTAGGTGATGCTCGCTCGCCGGATCCTTCCGTGCCAAAGACGAACTTGCCATTTGTGGGAGTTCGATCTGGCCAAGCACCAGACCTTGCAAAAGTTCTTTGGCACTACGCACGAAGACATCTGGAAGGTGCACTTCAAGGCCAACGAGACGTTGTCGGTGTTCTGGGAACGGGGGTCCCCAGACTTGCCTGCCTGCGGCCTATGGCGTGGCTCAAGTGGGGGCCCAGCGCGGCCCATCTTCATCGGCTCAAGCTCAAGACCCTCGCGAGGGGCCAAGCCTCGCAGGGCGGACGACAGGAAGCTTCCTCAGAGGCAGCCTCATCAGGCAGGCTCGCGAGGAGGCGGAGAGATCAAGGCAGGGGTACCTCACGAGGAGCACGTGACGCAAGCCATGACGATCGAGACCAGGCGGGCGCCAGGCGGGCGCCGGCCTGCGCAGTGTCCTTGTTTCCCCTTTGGTGCAAAGGTTACCATTCCGGTGCAACGAGACCAAGACCAACAGAGCGGCAGGATGGAGGTCACCGTGGAGCCCAAGACGGCGTCATCACCAGTGCTTTTGGCAGCTGAAGACCACCTTTGGTCAGGATAACTTATACTAGATGTTCCCCTTCAAAACGGCCAATTGTTGGCGCCCTTCCCGCTCATTATTTGGGGAGAGGCCCAGGGCCTCTATAAATAGAGCTAGCCACCACAGAGTAGGGGGATACACACCTAGACATCTAGGGATCAGATAGAGATAGAGAGAGAGGAACACACCTAGACATCTAGAGATGTGGTAGAGCCCTAGCAGAGAGAGAGAGAGAGGGGCGACTGAACTCACCCAAGCAGTTCATCACACCAGCTCAAGAACACCTCTCGCGAGGATGTTCTTCCCTTGTATTATTCATCATCAGCCCCTGAGGCAATCCACCACACCACACACTAGAGTAGGGTATTACACCACAACGGTGGCCCGAACCAGTATAAACCTCGTGTCCCTTGTGTTGTTCGTTGTTTGCAGCTTATATCACGCGAGGAGATTGGACGTAGATCGGTAGGGAAGAGATCTCCGCGTGCACCCCAGTGTTCGAACCTCAAGGGTCTGCCGGAACCCGAAATCCGACATTTGGCGCGCCAGGTAGGGGTGCGCCGGATTCTTTCTTCCGCTGTTCGCGTGCGATCTTTCGTCGTGTCCATGGCTGACGCTCGTCGGGCTCGCGCCGAGCACCGGGCTGCTCTCGCCACCCGCGTCGCCCAGACGGCACCCGTCGGCGGACGCCTTCGTCGTTCCCCGTTGCCTTCCGCCAACGCCGCCACCGGCACGGCGGGGAACGAGCAGTAGGCCTCGTCCCAGCATCCTTCAGTGCAGCGGGAGGGCCGCACCGCCACACCGTCGCTGACTCCAGCCGCTTCGTCGTCCCACGCCCGTCGCGCCCCCACGGACGCGCACACCGCGCTGCTCCTGGCAAGAGAGCTCTTGCACTACCGCCCCATCGACGACCTCTACGAGGACTGGCTCGCCTGCATCACCGAGCTCGTCAGCGCCGCAGGGGGATCCCCCTTGACGTCCCTCTCGCTGCCTCGCCCTCCATTCCGCGCAGGAGGCGAGGATCAGGAGGTGCCTCCACCACCTCCTCCCCAAGAAGGCGCCCTGGCTCCAAGGCGCGCAGCCCCAGGGCGAGACCCTCCGCGTCCGGCGCCCGCGTAGCAAGAAAGGAGCTGCCAAGAGATCCCTCGTCCCCAAGAAGGTGCTCGCACGCTCCCAGCACCGGCGCACCAAGATCGCGTCCCTGCACCTCCACGCCAAGACCCCGTGCTGCTCCAAGAGGCGGCGCGCGATAATCCCTAGGAACAAGCCCAGCACCAGCAAAAGGCACCGGTGGCCACAGCAGGCTGCCGCGCCCTCACCCCCGAACTATGCGGCATCGCATGGCCAGGCAAGTTCAAGCCTGACCTACCCCCTCGCTACGATGGCACGACGGACCCCGCGGAGTTCCTACAGCTCTACGAGCTATGCATCGAAGCCGCCAACGAAGACGAAAGGGTCATGGCGAACTGGTTTCCCATGGCGCTCAAGGACGGGGCCCGCACCTGGCTCCTGAACCTGGCTCCTGGCACAATCTCCTCCTGGGATGAGATGCGCACTCGCTTCATCGCCAACTTCCAGGGCACCCGCGACCGGCCCCCGGCCATGAGCGATCTGCGCCGCATCAAGCAGCAGCAAGGGGAAACCCTGCAGAAATACATCCAGCGCTTCAACAAGGCTCGCCTCAAGATCCCCAAGGTGACTGAAGAAGCCATCATCTCGGCCTTCTCCGATGGCGTACACGACATCAAGATGAAGGAAGAGCTAGCAATCCATGAAGACCTGTACATATCCCTGGAGCTGTTCAACTTGGCGACTAAGTGCGCCAGGGCCGAGGAAGGGCGCCTTTCCCTCCTCGAACTCCCAGCTGCCGACCCAGAAGAGAAGAAGCCCAAGGCCAAGGACGTGAAGCGCAAGGGGGCTGCCGTGCTTGCAGCGGAACCGGACACCAAGCGAGGTAGGGATCATCCTGAGTCATCCAAGGGCAGCCGGTACTGCGTGTACCACGACCTCCACACCCACAACACCAACGAATGTCAAGAGCTCAGGGCCGTGAGAGATGGACGTATCGGCCGACGCCCCGAGCGCAACGACAGGGGCTATGGACGAGGAGGAGGAATAGGTGGCGGATGATGGGAAGACCATGGCCCTCACCAAGGGTGGCGTGACCGACCTCGTGAGGATCGCTAGCAGGACCAGCCTAGCGAGGGAGGCTGGAGAGACCAGCCTCGTGAGGATCGCCCGTACGGCAACGCAGGCCTTCCTCCTCTGCCGCCACCGCCAAGGAGGAACGAAGACCAGCATCAAGACGAGGAGGTTGGGGGCTTCCAGGAGCCGCGTGCAATCGCTTGCATCTTGGGTGGCGCGCAGGCCCTAGCCTCATGGCGCATCTTCAAGCAGTTTGCTCGCAAGGTGAATGCAGTCCTCCCCAAGCTTGAGGCCACGCACCCTCTCAGGTGGTCTGCGTGCGCTATCATGTTCAGCTCAAGTGCACGGCAACGGCCGGAGTCCTCCCGATGCTTTGCTCCCCAGTCATCAGCAACGTGTAGGTCACCAGGACCCTCATTGACGGCGGAGCAGGACTCAACGTCCTGTCCGTCGAGACGTTCGACAATCTCCAAGTGTCGTACGATCAGCTTCAGCCGACCAAGCCCTTCTCAGGAGTCACTGATGGTTCCACTATTCCAATAGGGCAGGTTCGCCTTCCAGTCACCTTCGGACAGCGCAACAACTACCGCACGGAGCTCATCGACTTCGACGTCACCCACATCCGCCTGCCATACAATGCCATCCTCGGGTACCCAGCCCTGGCCAAGTTCATGGCGGTGACTCACCATGGATACAATGTCCTCAAGATGCCAGGAAGCGGTGGAGTCATCACCGTACCCTGTGAAGAAAGGGACACAGTGTGTTCACTCGAGCGCGCGTTCCAAGCCGCGACAATTGAAGACCTGGACCACAGGAACGGAAGGCTTCCCGAGGCGACCCTTAAGAAGAAGAAGGTTTCGCCTGGCCCAAGCCATAAGGAGGCAGGCGCCTCCGGAGGTGTTGCGTCAGGATCTGCGCCCAACTAAGGAGCGCCACCCTCTCTCGCATAAGAAGGCGCGCCCGGTGCCCTCCTCAGGCAGGGCTCGGGGGCTCTTTCTTGGAGAGCCACTGACTTTGCCAAGGTCGCGTGGGAGGCGCTCGGGCGCCACTTGGAGGGGTGCTTCCAGGCACGTTTCCCTCAGGAAGGCACAAGGCAAGCAAGACCAAACCCTCAGGAGTTCATCGCAATAAACACCCAGGAGCTACAGGAGTCAAGAGTCATGCGCGGCAGCCGCCGTTTGCCCACCGTAGCCCCACATCCAGGCAAGGATGGTGGGCTGCGCGTCTGCATCGACGTGCCAGGGCTCAACTGAGCCGCGTCTCAGAAACGCCTCTGGCCTTCGCGCGTGGGGCGTTGCGAGGGTCCACCTCACAACTACGTTCACATGTCTTTCAGCCTGCCGAACGCGGTCGCCGCTCATCAGCGCCTGCGGAGGAGCATTCTGGAGGCTCAGGAGGTCAGGCATTGTGCGGTCCTGGTGGAGATGGAGATGGCCCTCGGAGACCCACCTGTGCCCCCGGAGCCTCCCGAGGCTCCTGTTCCTGGGGGCTCGTGAGGGTCGGCGTCTTCATCGCGCATCGCCCGCTTCTTCAACATCACTTCACCTTCAACGGCACCAGGTGACATCTTTCTAAGTTCCGTTTTTAGCTGGGAGCACCCATAGGGCCGCATCATTCCCAGGTCGCGTGAGTCCATCCCTGCTGCACGTATCCATTTTGCTTATGCTCTTTACTTACCTTGTTGGGGCGCCCCTCGGGTTGCATCATCCCCGAGCTACTCGGGCCTGGCCCAGCGGCGTTTGCTTTTCCCGCGTCTATTTAAAATGAATTTCCTCCTGCGTGCCTAACATACCCGACCTAATCGCCTGCTTGATTGACACCTACCTATGGAGCCGCTCGCTCTGGCACGACATTTGCGCACGGGTCCGTCCCTGCAACGCCGATAAACCTGAGTGGTTGAGCTATGGCCGCGGCAGCCCCGCAAGGCGCCGCCTCACCGGGCCCTCAGTGCCCCAATCACTTCCCCAGGGCGACCAAAGGTTGGCTGGCAACCGTAACAATAGGTCTTGTTTCTCTTCATGATTGGTGTGCAGGACCTACTCCGGGAGGAACGACACGCACCACCGTGACTCGCCCGACGCCTTCTCCCCCCAGGACCCACAATGCGGGCGTACAAGGGTAGCAGATACCCGAGCGGCGGCCGCTCGTACCAGGGCCTCGATGCCTCCGGCTGAGCGCCCACATCTCGGTGGCAGAGGACCAGCCGCTTCTTCGGCGGAAGTGGGTCAGGACCCTCTCGGGGGGCCTTTCCCTTCTCTTCTGCAGAAAACCGGCGGATTGGTACCATTGGCGTTAGGAGAAGCAAGAACAAGGAAGAAGAAGGAAAGGAGCAGCAACAAGGGATGGACTGAAGGGGGCTCACGCAGCCCCGTACTTATAGCCAGAGGAGGCCAACCGCCGACCACCACGATCACAGGTAATCATGACCGGTTTCTCTGCATGCAGGGACTTGTCAAGTCGTGCAGTCACCGAGGCATCATGGGGAAGCGCAGACGCCCACGTCCAATCAATCGCCACGTGGCGCCCAAGGCCGCAGGCTGTTGGGGCCCGCGGCGCTTTGCGCTCGCCCCTTCGCTTCCCTGCTAGGCCAAGCCCGGGCATGCCTTGGGCCCAGGGGCTACTGTCGGCATTCTGGGAACGGGGGTCCCCAGACTTGCCTGCCTGCGGCCTGCGGCGTGGCTCAAGTGGGGGCCCAGCGCGGCCCATCTTCATCGGCTCAAGCTCAAGACCCTCGCGAGGGGCCAAGCCTCGCAGGGCAGACGACAGGAAGCTTCCTTAGAGGCAGCCTCATCAGGCAGGCTCGCGAGGAGGCGGAGAGATCAAGGCAGGGGTACCTCACGAGGAGCCCGTGACGCAAGCCATGACGATCGAGACCAGGCGGGCGCCTGGCAGGCACTGGCCTGTGCAGTGTCCTTGTTTCCCCTTTGGTGCAAAGGGGGCAAGCACAGGCCAAGGCATCGGACAAAGGTTACCATTCCGGTGCAACGAGACCAAGACCAACAGAGCGGCAGGATGGAGGTCACCGTGGAGCCCAAGACGGCGTCATCACCAGTGCTTTTGGCAGCTAAAGACCACCTTTGGTCAGGATAACTTATACTAGATGTTCCCCTTCAAAACGGCCAATTGTTGGCGCCCTTCCCGCTCATTATTTGGGGAGAGGCCCAGGGCCTCTATAAATAGAGCTAGCCACCACAGAGTAGGGGGATACACACCTAGACATCTAGGGATCAGATAGAGATAGAGAGAGAGGAACACACCTAGACATCTAGAGATGTGGTAGAGCCCTAGCAGAGAGAGAGAGAGAGGGGTGACTGAACTCACCCAAGCAGTTCATCACACCAGCTCAAGAACACCTCTCGCGAGGATGTTCTTCCCTTATACTATTCATCATCAGCCCCTGAGGCAATCCACCACACCACACACTAGAGTAGGGTATTACACCACAACGGTGGCCCGAACCAGTATAAACCTCATGTCCCTTGTGTTGTTCATTGTTTGCAGCTTATATCACGCGAGGAGATTGGACGTAGATCGGTAGGGGAGAGATCTCCGCGTGCACCCCAGTGTTCGAACCTCAAGGGTCTGCCGGAACCCGAAATCCGACATTTGGCGCGCCAGGTAGGGTGCGCCGGAATCTTTCTTCCGCTGTTCGCGTGCGATCTTTCATCGTGTCCATGGCTGACGCTCGCCGGGCTCGCACCGAGCACCGGGCTGCTCTCGCCACCCGCGTCGCCCAGACGGTACCCGTCGGCGGACGCCTTCGTCGTTCCCCGTTGCCTTCCGCCAACGCCGCCACCGGCACGGCGGGGAACGAGCAGTAGGCCTCGTCTCAGCATCCTTCAGTGCAGCGGGAGGACCGCACCGCCACACCGTCGCTGACTCCGGCCGCTTCGTCGTCCCACGCCCGTCGCGCCCCCACGGACGCGCACACCGCGCTGCTCCTGGCAAGAGAGCTCTTGCACTACCGCCCCATCGACGACCTCTACAAGGACTGGCTCGCCTGCATCACCGAGCTCGTCAGCGCCGCAGGGGGCTCCCCCTTGACGTCCCTCTCGCTGCCTCGCCCTCCATTCCGCGCAGGAGGCGAGGATCAGGAGGTGCCTCCACCACCTCCTCCCCAAGAAGGCGCCCTGGCTCCAAGGCGCGCAGCCCCAGGGCGAGACCCTCCGCGTCCGGCGCCCGCGTAGCAAGAAAGGAGCTGCCAAGAGATCCCTCGTCCCCAAGAAGTGTTGGAAATATGCCCTAGAGGCAATAATAAAAGCATTATTATTATATTTCCTTGTTCATGATAATTGTCTTTATTCATGCTATAATTGTGTTATCCGGAAATCGTAATACATGTGTGAATAACAGACACCAACATGTCCCTAGTAAGCCTCTAGTTGACTAGCTCGTTGATCAACAGATAGTCATGGTTTCTTGACTATGGACATTGGATGTCATTGATAACGAGATCACATCATTAGGAGAATGATGTGATGGACAAGACCTAATCCTAAACATAGCACAAGATCGTATAGTTCGTTTGCTAGAGTTTTCCAATGTCAAAGTATCTTTTCCTTAGACCATGAGATCGTGTAACTCCCGGATACCGTAGGAGTGCTTTGGGTATGCCAAACGTCACAACGTAACTGGGTGACTATAAAGGTAGACTACGGGTATCTCCGAAAGTGTCTGTTGGGTTGACATGGATCAAGACTGGGATTTGTCACTCCGTATGACGGAGAGGTATCGCTGGGCCCACTCGGTAATGCATCATCATAATGAGCTCAAAGTGACCAAGTGTCTGGTCATGGGATCGTGCATTACGGTACGAGTAAAGTGACTTGCCGGTAACGAGATTGAACGAGGTATTGGGATACCGACGATCGAATCTCGGGCAAGTAACATATCGATTGACAAAGGGAATTGCATACGGGGTTGATTGAATCCTCGACATCGTGTTTCATCCGATGAAATCATCGTGGAGCATGTGGGAGCCAACATGGGTATCCAGATCCCGCTGTTGGTTATTGACCGGAGAGTCGTCTCGGTCATGTCTGCTTGTCTCCCGAACCCGTAGGGTCTACACACTTAAGGTTCGGTGACGCTAGGGTTGTGAAGATATGTATATGCAGTAACCCGAATGTTGTTCGGATTCCTGGATGAGATCCCGGACGTCACGAGGAGTTCCGGAATGGTCCGGAGGTAAAGAATTATATATGGGAAGTGCTGTTTCGGCCATCGGGACAAGTTTCGGGGTTATCGGTATTGTACCGGGACCACCGGAGGGGTCCCGTGGGCCCACCGGGTGGGGCCACCTGTCCCGGGGGGCCACATGGGCTGTAGGGGGTGCGTCTTGGCCTACATGGGCCAAGGGCACCAGCCCTACTAGGCCCATGCGCCTAGGGTTTCCACCAAGGAGGAGTCCAAGTGGTGGAAGGCACCCCGAGGTGCCTTGGGGGGGAGGGAAACCCTCCCCTGGCCGTCGCACCTAGGAGATCAGATCTCCTAGGCTGCGCACCAACCCCCCTGGCACCCCTATATATAGTGGGGGGGAGAGGAGGGATTTCACACCAGCCCCTGGCGCCTCCCTCTCTCCCCGTTACGTCTCTCCCTCGTAGTCTTGGCGAAGCCCTGCTTCTGTGACGCCCTGCATCCACCACCACGCCGTCGTGCTGCTGGATCTTCATCAACCTCTCCTTCCCCCTTGCTGGATCAAGAAGGAGGAGACGTCTCCCGTCCCGTACGTGCGTTGAACGCGGAGGTGCCGTCCGTTCGGCGCTAGTCATCGGTGATTTGGATCACGTCGAGTACGACTACATCATCACCGTTCTTTTGAACGCTTCCGTGCGCAATATACAAAGGTATGTAGATGCATTAGATGACTCGTTGCTAGATGAACTCCTAGATGATCTTGGTGAAACGAGTAGGAAAATTTTTGTTTTCTGCAATGTTCCCCAACAGTGGCATCATGAGCTAGGTCTATGCGTAGTTCTTCTTGCGCGAGTAGAACACAATTAGTTGTGGGCGTAGATTTGTCAACTTTCTTGCCGTTACTAGTCTTTTCTTGCTTTAGCGGTATTGTGGGATGAAGCGGCCCGGACCAACCTTACACGTACGCTTACGTGAGACCGGTTCCACCGACTAACATGCACTAGTTGCATAAGGTGGCTGGCGGGTGTCTGTCTCTCCTACTTTAGTTGGAGCGGATTCGATGAACAGGGTCCTTATGAAGGGTAAATAGAAGTTGACAAATCACGTTGTGGCTTTAACGTAGGTAAGAAGACGTTCTTGCTAGAACCCTAATTCAGCCACATAAAACATGCAACAACAATTAGAGGACGTCTAACTTGTTTTTGCAGCAAGTGGGTTGTGATATGATATGGCCAAAGTTGTGATGAATGATGAATGATCTATATGTGATGTATGAGATGTTCATGCTATTGTAATAGGAATCACGACTTGCATGTCGATGAGTATGACAACCAGCAGGAGCCATAGGAGTTGTCTTTATTCTTTTATATGACCTGCGTGTCATCGAGGAATGCCATGTAAATTACTCTACTTTATTGCTAAACGCGTTAGCCATAGTAGTAGAAGTAATAGTTGGCGAGCAACTTCATGGAGACACGATGATGGAGATCATGGTGTCAAGCCGGTGACAAGATGATCATGGAGCCCCAAGATGGAGATCAAAGGAGCTATGTGATATTGGCCATATCATGTCACGTTTATTAATTGATTGCATGAGATGTTTATCATGTTTTGCATCTTGTTTACTTAGAACGACGGTAGTAAATAAGATGATCCCTCATAATAATTTCAAGAAGTGTTCCCCCTAACTGTGCACCGTTGCGACAGTTCGCTGTTTCAAAACACCACGTGATGATCGGGTGTTTTATTCAGACGTTCACATGCAACGGGTGTAAGACAGATTTACACATGCAAACACTTAGGTTGACTTGACGAGCCTAGCATGTACAGACATGGCCTCGGAACACAGAAGACCGAAAGGTCGAGCATGAGTCGTATAGAAGATACGATCAACATGAAGATGTTCACCGACGTTGACTAGTCCGTCTCACGTGATGATCGGACACGGTCTAGTTAACTCGGATCATGTAATACTTAGATGACTAGAGGGATGTCTAATCTAAGTGGGAGTTCATTAATAATTTGATTAGATGAACTTAATTATCATGAACTTAGTCTAAAATCTTTGCAATATGTCTTGTAGATCAAATGGCCAACGTAGTCCTCAACTTCAACGCGTTCCTAGAGAAAACCAAGCTGAAAGATGATGGCAGCAACTATACGGACTGGGTCCGGAACCTGAGGATCATCCTCATAGCTGCCAAGAAAGATTATGTCCTACAAGCACCGCTAGGTGATCCTCCCGTCCCACAGAACCAAGACGTTATGAACGCTTGGCAGACACGTGTTGACGACTACTCCCTCGTTCAGTGCGGCATGCTTTACAGCTTAGAGCCGGGGCTCCAAAAATGTTTTGAGAGACATGGAGCATACGAGATGTTCGAAGAGCTGAAAATGGTTTTTCAAGCTCATGCCCGGATCGAGAGATATGAAGTCTCCGATAAGTTCTTCAGCTGTAAGATGGAGGAAAATAGTTCTGTCAGTGAGCACATACTCACTATGTCTGGTTGCATAACCGCTTGTCTCAGCTGGGAGTTAATCTCCCGGATGATGCGGTCATTGACAGAATCCTCCAGTCGCTTCCACCAAGCTACAAGAGCTTTGTGATGAACTTCAACATGCAGGGGATGCAAAAGACCATTCCTGAGTTGTTCTCAATGCTGAAATCAGCGGAGGTAGAAGTCAAGAAGGAGCATCAAGTGTTGATGGTCAATAAAACCACTAAGTTCAAGAAAGGCAAGGGTAAAAAGAACTTCAAGAAGGACGGCAAGGAGGTTGCCGCGCCCGGCAAGCAAACTGCCGGGAAGAAGCCAAAGAATGGACCCAAGCCCGAGACTGAGTGCTTTTATTGCAAGGGAAGCGGTCACTGGAAGCGGAACTGCCCTAAGTACTTAGCGGATAAGAAGGCCGGCAAAACAAAAGGTATATGTGATATGCATGTAATTGATGTGTACCTTAATAGTGCCCGTAGTAGCTCCTGGGTATTTGATACCGGTGCAGTTGCTCACATTTGTAACTCAAAGCAGGGGCTGCGGAATAAGCGGAAACTGGCAAAGGACGAGGTGACGATGCGCGTCGGGAATGGTTCCAAGGTCAATGTGATCGCCGTCGGCACGCTGCCTCTGCATCTCCCTTCGGGATTAGTTTTAAACCTTAATAATTGTTATTTAGTGCCAGCTTTGAGCATGAACATTGTATCAGGATCTCGTTTAATTCAAGATGGCTACTCTTTTAAATCTGAGAATAATGGTTGTTCCATTTTTATGAGAGATATGTTTTATGGTCATGCTCCTATGGTGAATGGTTTATTCTTTATGAATCTCGAACGTGATGCTACACATGTTCATAATGTGAGTACCAAAAGAAGTAAGGTTGATAATGATAGTCCCACATACTTGTGGCACTGCCGCCTTGGTCACATAGGTGTCAAACGCATGAAGAAGCTCCATGCTGATGGACTTTTAGAGTCTCTTGATTATGAATCATTTGACATGTGCGAACCATGCCTTATGGGTAAAATGACCAAGACTCCGTTCTCAGGAACAATGGAGCGAGCAACCGACTTATTGGAAATCATACATACTGATGTGTGCGGTCCAATGAGTGTTGAGGCTCGCGGTGGCTATCGTTATGTTCTCACCCTCACTGATGATTTAAGTAGGTATGGGTATATCTACTTAATGAAACACAAGTCTGAAACCTTTGAAAAGTTCAAGGAATTTCAGAGTGAGGTTGAAAATCAACGTGACAGGAAAATCAAGTTTCTACGATCAGATCGTGGAGGAGAATACTTGAGTCACGAATTTGGCACGCACTTAAGAAAATGTGGAATAGTTTCACAACTCACGCCACCTGGAACACCTCAGCGTAACGGTGTGTCCGAATGTCGTAATCGCACTCTATTAGATATGGTGCGATCTATGATGTCTCTTACCGATTTACCGCTATCTTTTTGGGGCTATGCTTTAGAGACTGCCGCATTCACTTTAAATAGGGCTCCGTCGAAATCCGTTGAGACGACACCGTATGAATTATGGTTTGGGAAGAAACCTAAGCTGTCGTTTCTAAAAGTTTGGGGATGCGATGCTTATGTCAAGAAACTTCAACCTGAAAAGCTCGAACCCAAGTCGGAAAAATGCGTCTTCATAGGATACCCAAAAGAAACTATTGGGTACACCTTCTACCTCAGATCCGAAGGCAATATCTTTGTTGCCAAGAATGGGTCCTTTCTAGAGAAAGAGTTTCTCTCGAAAGAAGTAAGTGGGAGGAAAGTAGAGCTTGATGAAGTATTACCTCTTGAACCGGAAAATGGCGCAACTCAAGAAAATGTTCCTGAGGTGCCAGCACCGACTAGAGAGGAAGTTAATGATAATGATCAAGATATTTCTGATCAAGCTCCTACTGAAATTCGAAGGTCCACAAGGACACGTTCCGCACCAGAGTGGTACGGCAACCCTGTCTTGGAAATCATGTTGTTAGACAACGGTGAACCTTCGAACTATGAAGAAGCGATGGTGGGCCCGGATTCCGACAAATGGCTAGAAGCCATGAAATCCGAGATAGGATCCATGTATGAAAACGAAGTATGGACTTTGACTGACTTGCCCGTTGAACGGCGAGCCATAGAAAATAAATGGATCTTTAAGAAGAACAGACGCGGATGGTAATGTAACCGTCTATAAAGCTCGGCTTGTCGCTAAAGGTTATCGACAAGTTCAAGGGGTTGACTACGATGAGACTTTCTCACCGGTAGCGAAGCTGAAGTCCGTCCGAATCATGTTAGCGATTGCCGCATTCTATGATTATGAGATATGGCAAATGGACGTCAAAACGGCATTCCTTAATGGTTTCCTTAAGGAGGAATTGTATATGATGCAGCCGGCAGGTTTTGTCGATCCTAAGAATGCTGACAAGGTGTGCAAGCTCCAACGCTCGATTTATGGGCTGGTGCAAGCATCTCGGAGTTGGAACATTCGCTTTGATGAGATGATCAAAGCGTTTGGGTTCACGCAGACTTATGGAGAAGCCTATGTTTACAAGAAAGTGAGTGGGAGCTCTGTAGCATTTCTCATATTATATGTAGATGACATACTTTTGATGGGAAATGATATAGAACTCTTGGACAGCATCAAGGCCTACTTGAATAAAAGTTTTTCAATGAAGGACCTTGGAGAAGCTGCTTATATATTAGGCATCAAAATCTATAGAGATAGATCGAGACGCCTCATAGGTCTTTCACAAAGCACATACCTCGATAAGATATTGAAGAAGTTCAATATGGATCAGTCTAAGAAGGGGTTCTTGCCTGTGTTGCAAGGTATGAAATTGAGCTCAGCTCAATGTCCGACCACGGCAGAAGAAATAGAAGAGATGAGTGTCATCCCCTATGCCTCAGCCATAGGTTCTATTATGTATGCCATGCTGTGTACCAGACCTGATGTAAACCTTGCCATAAGTTTGGTAGGAAGGTACCAAAGTAATCCCGGCAAGGAACACTGGACAGCGGTCAAGAATATCCTGAAGTACCTGAAAAGGACTAAGGAAATGTTTCTCATTTATGGAGGTGACGAAGAGCTCGTCGTAAAGGGTTACGTCGACGCTAGCTTCGACACAGATCTGGATGACTCTAAGTCACAAACCGGATACGTGTATATTTTGAATGGTGGGGCAGTAAGCTGGTGCAGTTGCAAGCAAAGCATCGTGGCGGGATCTACATGTGAAGCGGAGTACATGGCAGCCTCGGAGGCAGCACATGAAGCAATATGGGTGAAGGAGTTCATCACCGACCTAGGAGTCATACCCAATGCGTCGGGGCCAATCAAGCTCTTCTGTGACAACACTGGAGCCATCGCTCTTGCCAAGGAGCCCAGGTTTCACAAGAAGACAAGGCACATCAAGCGTCGCTTCAACTCCATTCGTGAAAATGTTCAAGATGGAGACATAGAAATTTGTAAAGTGCACACGGACCTGAATGTAGCAGATCCGTTGACTAAACCTCTCCCTAGAGCAAAACATGATCAACACCAGAATTCCATGGGTGTTCGATTCATCACAATGTAACTAGATTATTGACTCTAGTGCAAGTGGGAGACTGTTGGAAATATGCCCTAGAGGCAATAATAAAAGCATTATTATTATATTTCCTTGTTCATGATAATTGTCTTTATTCATGCTATAATTGTGTTATCCGGAAATCGTAATACATGTGTGAATAACAGACACCAACATGTCCCTAGTAAGCCTCTAGTTGACTAGCTCATTGATCAACAGATAGTCATGGTTTCCTGACTATGGACATTGGATGTCATTGATAACGGTATCACATCATTAGGAGAATGATGTGATGGACAAGACCAATCCTAAACATAGCACAAGATCATATAGTTCGTTTGCTAGAGTTTTCCAATGTCAAAGTATCTTTTCCTTAGACCATGAGATCGTGTAACTCCCGGATATCGTAGGAGTGCTTTGGGTATGCCAAACGTCACAACGTAACTGGGTGACTATAAAGGTAGACTACGGGTATCTCCGAAAGTGTCTGTTGGGTTGACATGGATCAAGACTGGGATTTGTCACTCCGTATGACGGAGAGGTATCGCTGGGCCCACTCGGTAATGCATCATCATAATGAGCTCAAAGTGACCAAGTGTCTGGTCACGGGATCATGCATTACGGTACGAGTAAAGTGACTTGCCGGTAACGAGATTGAACGAGGTATTGGGGTACCGACGATCGAATCTCGGGCAAGTAACATATCGATTGACAAAGGGAATTGCATACGGGGTTGATTGAATCCTCGACATCGTGGTTCATCCGATGAAATCATCGTGGAGCATGTGGGAGCCAACATGGGTATCCAGATCCCGCTGTTGGTTATTGACCGGAGAGTCGTCTCGGTCATGTCTGCTTGTCTCCCGAACCCGTAGGGTCTACACACTTAAGGTTCGGTGACGCTAGGGTTGTGAAGATATGTATATGCAGTAACCCGAATGTTGTTCGGAGTCCCGGATGAGATCCCGGACGTCACGAGGAGTTCCGGAATGGTCCGGAGGTAAAGAATTATATATAGGAAGTGCTGTTTCGGCCATCGGGACAAGTTTCGGGGTTATCGGTATTGTACCGGGACCACCGGAGGGGTCCCATGGGCCCACCGGGTGGGGCCACCTGTCCCGGGGGGCCACATGGGCTGTAGGGGGTGCGTCTTGGCCTACATGGGCCAATGGCACCAGCCCTACTAGGCCCATGCGCCTAGGGTTTCCACCAAGGAGGAGTCCAAGTGGTGGAAGGCACCCCGAGGTGCCTTGGGGGGGAGGGAAACCCTCCCCTGGCCGCCGCACCTAGGAGATCAGATCTCCTAGGCTGCGCACCAACCCCCCTGGCACCCCTATATATAGTGGGGGGGAGAGGAGGGATTTCACACCAGCCCCTGGCGCCTCCCTCTCTCCCCGTTACGTCTCTCCCTCGTAGTCTTGGCGAAGCCCTGCTTCTGTGACGCCCTGCATCCACCACCACGCCGTCGTGCTGCTGGATCTTCATCAACCTCTCCTTCCCCCTTGCTGGATCAAGAAGGAGGAGACGTCTCCCGTCCCGTACGTGTGTTGAACGCGGAGGTGCCGTCCGTTCGGCGCTGGTCATCGGTGATTTGGATCACGTCGAGTACTACTACATCATCACCGTTCTTTTGAACGCTTCCGTGCGCAATCTACAAAGGTATGTAGATGCATTAGATGACTCGTTGCTAGATGAACTCCTAGATGATCTTGGTGAAACGAGTAGGAAAATTTTTGTTTTCTGCAACGTTCCCCAACAAGAAGGTGCTCGCACGCTCCCAGCACCGGCGCACCAAGATCGCGTCCCTGCACCTCCCCGCCAAGACCCCGTGCTGCTCCAAGAGGCGGCGCGTGATAATCCCCAGGAACAAGCCCAACACCAGCAAAAGGCACCGGTGGCCACAGCAGGCTGCCGCGCCCTCACCCCCGAACTACGCGACATCGCATGGCCAGGCAAGTTCAAGCCTGACCTACCCCCTCGCTACGATGGCACGACGGACCCCGCGGAGTTCCTATAGCTCTACGAGCTATGCATCGAAGCCGCCAACGAAGACGAATGGGTCATGGCGAACTGGTTTCCCATGGCGCTCAAGGACGGGGCCCGCACCTAGCTCCTGAACCTGGCTCCTGGCACAATCTCCTCCTGGGATGAGATGTGCACTCGCTTCATCGCCAACTTCCAGGGCACCCGCGACCGGCCCCCGGCCATGAGCGATCTGCGCCGCATCAAGCAGTAGCAAGGGGAAACCCTGCAGAAATACATCCAGCGCTTCAACAACGCTCGCCTCAAGATCCCCAAGGTGACTGAAGAAGCCATCATCTCGGCCTTCTCCGATGGCGTACACGACATCAAGATGAAGGAAGAGCTAGCAATCCATGAAGACCTGTGCATATCCCTAGAGCTGTTCAACTTGGCGACTAAGTGCGCCAGGGCCGAGGAAGGGCGCCTTTCCCTCCTCGAACTCCCAGCTGCCGACCCAGAAGAGAAGAAGCCCAAGGCCAAGGACGTGAAGCGCAAGGGGGCTGCCGTGCTTGCAGCGGAACCGGACACCAAGCGAGGCAGGGATCAGCCTGAGTCATCCAAGGGCAGCCGGTACTGCGTGTACCACGACCTCCACACCCACAACACCAACGAATGTCAAGAGCTCAGGGCCGTGAGAGATGGACGTATCGGCCGACGCCCCGAGCGCAACGACAGGGGCTATGGCCGAGGAGGAGAAATAGGTGGCGGACGATGGGACGACCATGGCCCTCGCTAAGGGTGGCGTGACCGACCTCGTGAGGATCGCTAGCAGGACCAGCCTAGCGAGGGAGGCTGGAGAGACCAGCCTCGTGAGGATCGCCCGTACGGCAACGCAGGCCTTCCTCCTCTGCCGCCACCGCCAAGGAGGAATGAAGACCAGCATCAAGACGAGGAGGTTGGGGGCTTCCAGGAGCCGCGTGCAATCGCTTGCATCTTGGGTGGCGCGCAGGCCCTAGCCTCATGACGCATCTTCAAGCAGTTTGCTCGCAAGGTGAATGCAGTCCTCCCCAAGCTTGAGGCCACGCGCCCTCTCAGGTGGTCTGCGTGCGCTATCATGTTCAGCTCAAGTGCGCGGCAACGGCCGGAGTCCTCCCGATGCTTTGCTCCCCAGTCATCAGCAACGTGTAGGTCACCAGGACCCTCATTGACGGCGGAGCAGGACTCAACGTCCTGTCCGTCGAGACGTTCGACAATCTCCAAGTGTTGTACGATCAGCTTCAGCCGACCAAGCCCTTCTCAGGAGTCACTGATGGTTCCACTATTCCAATAGGGCAGGTTCGCCATCCAGTCACCTTTGGACAGCGCAACAACTACCTCACGGAGCTCATCGACTTCGACGTCGCCCACATCCGCCTGCCATACAATGCCATCCTCGGGTACCCAGCCTTGGCCAAGTTCATGGCGGTGACTCACCATGGATACAATGTCCTCAAGATGCCAGGAAGCGGTGGAGTCATCACCGTACCCTGTGAAGAAAGGGACACAGTGTGTTCACTCGAGCGCGCGTTCCAAGCCGCGACAATTGAAGACCTGGACCACAGGAACGGAAGGCTTCCCGAGGCGACCCTTAAGAAGAAGAAGGTTTCACCTGGCCCAAGCCATAAGGAGGCAGGCGTCTCCGGAGGTGTTGCGTCAGGATCTGCGCCCAACCAAGGAGTGCCACCCTCTCTCGCAAAAGAAGGCGCGCCCGGTGCCCTCCTCAGGCAGGGCTCGGGGGCTCTTTCTTGGAGAGCCACCGACTTTGCCAAGGTCACGTGGGAGGCGCTCGGGCGCCACTTGGAGGGGTGCTTCCAGGCACGTTTCCCTCAGGAAGGCACAAGGCAAGGAAGACCAAACCCTCAGGAGTTCATCGCAATAAACACCCAGGAGCTACAGGAGTCAAGAGTCATGCGCGGCAGCCGCCGTTTGCCTACCGTAGCCCCACATCCAGGCGAGGATGGTGGGCTGCCAGTCTGCATCGACGTGCCAGGGCTCAACTGAGCCGTGTCTCAGAAACGCCTCTGGCCTTCGCGCGTGGGGTGTTGCGAGGGTCCACCTCACAACTACGTTCACATGTCTTTCAGCCTGCCGAACGTGGTCGCCGCTCATCAGCGCCTGCGGAGGAGCATTCTGGAGGCTCAGGAGGTCAGGCATTGTGCGGTCCTGGCGGAGATGGAGATGGCCCTCGGAGACCCACCTGTGCCCCCGGAGCCTCCCGAGGCTCCTGTTCCTGGGGGCTCGTGAGGGTCGGCGTCTTCATCGCGCATCGCCCGCTTCTTCAACATCACTTCACCTTCAACGGCACCAGGTGACATCTTTCTAAGTTCCGTTTTTAGCTGGGAGCGCCCATAGGGCCGCATCATTCCCAGGTCGCGTGAGTCCGTCCCTGCTGCACGTATCCGTTTTGCTTATGCTCTTTACTTACCTTGTTGGGGCGCCCCTCGGGTTGCATCATCCCCGAGCTACTCGGGCCTGGCCCAGCGGCGTTTGCTTTTCCCGCGTCTATTTAAAATGAATTTCCTCCTGCGTGCCTAACATACCCGACCTAATCGCCTGCTTGATTGACGCCTACCTATGGAGCCGCTCGCTCTGGCACGACATTTGCGCACGGGTCCGTCCCTGCAATGCCGATAAACCTGAGTGGTTGAGCTATGGCTGCGGTAGCCCCGCAAGGCGCCGCCTCACCGGGCCCTCAGTGCCCCAATCACTTGCCCAGAGCGACCAAAGGTTGGCTGGCAACCGTAACAATAGGTCTTGTTTCTCTTCATGATTGGTGTGCAGGACCTACTCCGGGAGGAACGACACGCACCACCGTGACTCGCCCGACGCCTTCTCCCCCCAGGACCCACAATGCGCGCGTATAAGGGTAGCAGATACCCGAGCGGCGGCCGCTCGTACCAGGGCCTCGATGCCTCCGGCTGAGCGACCACATCTCGGTGGCAGAGGACCAGCCGCTTCTTCGGCGGAAGTGGGTCAGGACCCTCTCGGGGGGCCTTTCCCGTCTCTTCTGCAGAAAACCGGCGGATTGGTACCATTGGCGTTAGGAGAAGCAAGAACAAGGAAGAAGAAGGAAAGGAGCGGCAACAAGGGATGGACTGAAGGGGGCTCACGCAGCCCCGTACTTATAGCCAGAGGAGGCCAACCGCCGACCACCACGATCACAGGTAATCATGACCGGTTTCTCTGCATGCAGGGACTTGTCAAGTCGTGCGGTCGCCGAGGCATCATGGGGAAGCGCAGACGCCCACGTCCAATAAATCGCCACGCGGCGCCCAAGGCCGCAGGCTGTTGGGGCCCGCGGCGCTTTGCGCTCGCCCCTTCGCTTCCCTGCTAGGCCAAGCCCGGGCGTGCCTTGGGCCCGGGGGCTACTGTCGGCATTCTGGGAACGGGGGTCCCCAGACTTGCCTGCCTGCGGCCTGTGGCGTGGCTCAAGTGGGGGCCCAGCGCGGCCCATCTTCATCGGCTCAAGCTCAAGACCCTCGCGAGGGGCCAAGCCTCGCAGGGCGGACGACAGGAAGCTTCCTTAGAGGCAGCCTCATCAGGCAGGCTCGCGAGGAGGCGGAGAGATCAAGGCAGGGGTACCTCACGAGGAGCCCGTGACGCAAGCCATGACGATCGAGACCAGGCGGGCGCCAGGCAGGCACTGGCCTGTGCAGTGTCCTTGTTTCCCCTTTGGTGCAAAGGGGGCAAGCACAGGCCAAGGCATCGGGTAAAGGTTACCATTCCGGTGCAACGAGACCAAGACCAACAGAGCGGTAGGACAGAGGTCACCGTGGAGCCCAAGACGGTGTCATCACCAGTGCTTTTGGCAGCCGAAGACCACCTTTGGTCAGGATAACTTGTACTAGATGTTCCCCTTCAAAACGGCCAATTGTTGGCGCCCTTCCCGCTCATTATTTGGGGAGAGGCCCAGGGCCTCTATAAATAGAGCTAGCCACCACACAGTAGGGGGGGATACACACCTAGACATCTAGGTATCAGACAGAGATAGAGAGAGGAACACAACTAGACATCTAGAGATGTGGTAGAGCCCTAGCAGAGAGAGAGAGAGGCGACTGAACTCACCCAAGCAGTTCATCGCAACAGCTCAAGAACACCTCTCGCGAGGCTGTTCTTCCCTTGTACTGTTCATCATCAGCCCCTGAGGTAATCCACCACACCACACACTTGAGTAGGGTATTACACCACAACGGTGGCCCGAACCAGTATAAACCTCGTGTCCCTTGTGTTGTTCGTTGTTTCCAGCTTAGATCAGGCGAGGAGATTGGACGTAGATCGGTAGGGGAGAGATCTCCGCGCGCACCCTAGTGTTCGAACCTCAAGGGTCTGCCGGAACCTGAAATCCGATAGACGTGGCCAGCGACGACCGAGGACCGCGGGCATGATCTGGCCCATCCCGCCAGTGCGGTAAGTTTTCCATATTTCAAGGCATACCCTTTACTTGCATGTTCAAGGAAGACGTCTGAGCTTCCCCATTCATTCCTTCAGGGTTGGACAAAGAAGGCGGAGCGGATCCGGTGTCCGGCTCCGCTGCCCGAAGACCCAGCAATCCCTCTTCTGACGAAGATGCTAGTTCCCGTGCCCTACCAAGCGCCGGAGAAGAAGGCCAAGAAGAAGGCCAAGGAGACCAGGAGTGGTCTCCGTCACACGTCCGAAGACGCCGAGACCCACTCCTCACACACTGATGATGATGATGATGAGGAGGAAAGCGATTCTCCCCTGGAGGGGGGAGGGAAGAAAAGGGCGGCCTCCACGCATCTGGAGGCAGAAGCGTCCAAGAAGGGGAAGGCCTCCGCTGCGGACAACTCCGCGTGGGAGATTGATAGCGGCTCCGAGTGGCACCCCAGGGATAAGCCCCTGGCCGAATAATAAGTACTCAAAGACACGCACAAATATCCAGCTTCTTTACTTCATAATTTTAACATGTTAAATCATGCACTTGCAGTCCGGCTCGTTCGGACCTCGAGCGATCCTCATCTTCGGGAAATTCGCTGGATCCGAAGGTGATGGATAGTGGGTCCCTTCCGGTGGCCTCCTCTCCCAAGACTATGGAGGACGCTTAAGTGCTGTCCCTAAGGACCC
Organism: Triticum urartu; assembly: GCF_056163025.1. Taxonomy (NCBI): domain Eukaryota; kingdom Viridiplantae; phylum Streptophyta; class Magnoliopsida; order Poales; family Poaceae; genus Triticum; species Triticum urartu. The sequence goes on from NC_141879.1 coordinate 583,924,084, forward strand.
TTCCGGCTCAGGGGGACAAAAGAGGCCGTCACAGTGGCGCTAGAGCATGACACCTCGGCCACCGGACACATGGAGGAGCAGATCCCCATGGAGACTGGTGATAGGGGCCATATCCGATTCGGCCCCCAGCCGAATACGATCCTGGAAACCTATATGGCTCCAGAATCCGGCAAGTAGCCTTCTTCAAAAGAAGGAGGTGCACCAATTCCACCGGTGACCTCTGTCTATCCAGAGGCACCGGATACTCTACTGGAAGCGCTACAAAGTGCTTCCATTGTTAAGGAACACCGTACCCTCATGGGTACGGTGGTTGAGAGGGTTCAGTCCGCAAAGAGCGGACTGACCAAAGCCTGCACAAGCCTTCTAACAGGCTTTGAGGTAAGCGACGCAACTGTATAAAAAGAATGTCATGGTATAGACAGTAGCCCTGACACTCTATCCGGTGTTCGGAAAGAAAAGCCGGACAGAGGATCAAGTAATTTTCACAGGAGACTAACCAAATATGTCTTATGTGAATAAGCAGGCGTCGTTGCTGGCTGCGACCTCTCATGCTGCTGAGGTCTCCGGACTAAAGCAGAATCTAGAGCAGGCCGAGGAAGAGCTCGGCCGTGTAAAAAAGCAGCTCGACGAAAAGCTAGGTATGCAATGACCATTTGTAAATCCGGAAAGAATGAATGATTTTTGCTAACCATAGTGCCGTGATATTTGTTAGGAGCAGCAACCAAGGTGGAGGCCCTCAAGAAGGCGCTGGCCGAGGCCAAGGAGAGAGCGGCAAAGGAACAAGCTGCCCAGGACGCTATGAAGAAATACGAGTCCTTGGAGCGCCACGTTGCGGATCAAGAGTCCGAACTCGCCAAGGCCCGCCAAAGCACACAAGATGCCCGGGTCGAAGCCCAGGGTGCCCTCCAGGAGATCCAAGAGGCCAGAAAAATAGCGGCGGGTAAGGCCTTCATTATGCAGAGAAAATATGTGAGGAAGAGGTATCTCTTACTGACCCGGATTTTGAGTTCTCCAGGGGCGTTCGTGGATCTGCCATGCAGTGTTGCCGATGCTGCGGAGTTCGTCCGAGCCGGGGGCTCAACGAAGAAGCTGGTTTAGTTGCAGTACCTTGCGCCAGAACATCCGGTGCCCTTTAGCGATCAGCTAAAATAGCTGGTCGAACTGCATAGGGTGGACAAACTAGCCATGAAGGATTTAATAATCTGGCTATGGCCTGCCGAAGTCATACCCAGTAGCTACTTCAGGCTTGTGAAGAGGCTGGTCAATCCCTTCCCCCGTCTTGACGTCATCAAGAGGTCAGTCTGCATCAAGGGTGCACGGATGGCCTTCACCCGTGTCAAGGTGCAGTGGGAAAAGATGGACACTGTCAAGCTCGCGACCGAGGGACCGCCCGCTGGCAAGGAGCACCACACGCCGGAGCGATATTTTGACGATGTCCTCTAGGGGTCCCGCATTGTAGAGGGCCAGTGTTCAAAAGACATTATCTTCGAATGAATACATTCATGTTATCTTGTCTTGTATGATGAAACAAAGCCGTTATGTAATATAATGCTTATTTAAAAAATTTCCTCATGTGCGACCATTTTTATTAAATATGAGAGTTGGCCAGTCATCGGCTTCAGCCCCCACGTAGGTAGTACGGGGCTGTTCGGATGGAATCTAAACACTCTTGATCCAAGAATTTGGTCCTTGAAGGAGGTGTTTAGCGCAACGAACCATGCAATCAAACTATGTGGCTTTATCACCCTCACTTAGCCATAGGAGTTTGACAAAAAATGTAGGCATAGCCCCTAGTATTCATTAGTCCGGACTAGGGTGCTGCAGACACCTGATCGGGTGAAGGCCAATCCATCGCATAATGCGGGAAAAAATCACAAGAGATCTTAACCTCCGAAGAGCTGACCGGCTCATGCCGCATCATGACAGTCAGTTTTCGGCTTTCTCTGCTAAGGTGCTCATCCGGATAAACTGGGATACAATCGCAGTAGTTCTCCCTTTACTTCCCTAGCCGATAGAGCGGAACGTAAGATAGTAAGCACAGGAGCCGGGCAACCCAACTATTGACGAAAGACATGATTCGGAGCCGATGCATATAATGCTAAATTCGAGGGCCGAACTATACTGTAAAAGTGTTCGGACTTGTTGCCATAGTATGGAGCGCAATAAAGCCCCTGGCGAACTATAGCGTACCAAAGTGTACAGATGCGCTAAGAATAGCGAAATAAAATGAAGTAGTAAGCTAGTGCCGCATAAGTTGGGCCACAAATTGTTTCCATTATAGTTTTGATTAATACGTCAAAGAGTATTTGTACAAATAGTGCGATAAGCAACAGTGGCTATTTAACATGCCAAGACCAAGGGGGAGCTCCGTACGGGTCCTGAAAACAGGTAGAATGATCGTTAAGAAGAACATCTAGAGATTCTCCCACACGTCTGTGCTACTTGCCACCTTGGTATATCCGTCCTTCGAAAGGACCGATTATCAGGCCGTCGAGAGGGGCTCGTGGAAAAGAAACGTAAAAAGAATAAAAAGAAAAGTAGAAGTATGTGTGTCCCAGGAAGGTCGAGCCTTATTGTCGACCACAGTCTGATTATGCCTACGTCTCTGCCCATGGTATTTTTAGTGCGTAGTTATGTACGCACGGTACATATGCCGCCACTTGGTCAGGACTAAGACGGAGGTCGAATTGCTAGTCTAACTCTTGACAGGCCGGCTGTCATCCTACGGAGTAGTCTGGGCTCATTTGACAGTGTCCGGGAGCTTGGCTGCTGAATTAAAGTTCTGCCTTAAAAGGCCGCTATGTACTTCCGCCGACAGGTCCGCGGTGTGTTCCTCGGTACGGAGGGAGCGCTCCGTGTTTCCATTGACTATTATGACACCACATGGTCCGTGCATCTTGAGCTTGAGATAAGCATAGTGCGGCACTGCATTGAATCGAGCAAACGTGGTTCATCTGAGCAGTGGGCGTGATAGCCGTTGCGGAAGGGGACGATATCGAAGATTAACTCTTCGCTTCGGAAGTTGTCCGGAGATCCGAAGACGACCTCCAATGTGAGTGAGCCCGTGCAATGGGCCTCTACACCTGGTATAACTCCTTTAAAGGTAGTTTTGGTGGGCTTGATACTTGATGGATCGATACCCATTTTGCGCATTGTATCCTGATAGAGCAGGTTGAGGCTGCTGCCACCGTCCATGAGGACTTGTGTGAGGTGGAATCCATCAATTATTGGGTCGAGAACCATTGCGGCTGAACCGCCATGACGGATACTGGTCGTATGGTCCCTACGGACAAAGGTGATCGGGCAGGACGACCATGGGTTGAATTTTGGAGCGACTGGCTCTATCGCATGGACGTCCCTGAGCACACGTTTGCGCTCACTCTTGGGGATATGGGTAACGTATATCATGTTCATCGTTTTAAACTGGGGGGACTTCTTCTGTCCCCCTGTGTTCGGCGGACGGGGCTCCTCGTCGTCATTCTCACATTGCGACCCCTTCTCCTTGTCTTCGGCATTTAACTTGTCGGCCTGTTTAAAGACCCAACAACTCCGATGGGTATGATTGGCTGGTTTATTTGGGGTGCTGTGGATCTGACATGGACGATCGTGTATGCGGTCCAAGATGGAAGGGCCCTGATTATTCCTTTTACATGGCTTCTTCTGCTGACCGGACTTGCAGCCACTGAATCCGCCGTTGACCGCCGTGTCATCAATATTGTCACCGTTGTTTTGACGCTTATGCCTGTTGCGTCGGGTCTTGCTGTTGCTATTTATGGCTTCGGAGGTGCCAGGTTTGCTTGCATTGGTATTGCTACAAGCAAGCCAGCTATCTTCGCCTGTGCAAAAGCGGGCCATGAGTGCCGTGAGGGCCACCATGGATGTCGGTGTCAAAACCGGCGGATCTCGGGTAGGGGGTCCCAAACTGTGCGTCTAGGCCGGATGGTAACAGGTGGCAAGGGACACAAAGTTTTACCCAGGTTCGGGCCCTCTCGATGGAGGTAAAACCCTACGTCCTGCTTGATTAATATTGATGATATGGGTAGTACAAGAGCAGATCTACCACGAGATCGGAGAGGCTAAACCCTAGAAGCTAGCCTATGGTATGATTGTTGTTGTGTATGTTGTCCTACGGACTAAAACCCTCCGATTTATATAGACACCATATAGGGTTAGGGTTACATAGAGTCGGTTACAATGGTAGGAGATATGCATATCCGTATCGCCAAGCTTGCCTTCCACGCCAAGGAAAGTCCCTCCCGGACACGGGACGAAGTCTTCAATCTTGTATCTTCATAGTCCAGGAGTCCGGCTGAAGGTATAGTCCGGCTATCCGAACACCCCCTAATCCAGGACTCCCTCAGTAGCCCCTAAACCAGGCTTCAATGTCGACGAGTCTGGCGCGCAGATTGTCTTCGGCATTGCAAGGCGGGTTCCTTCTCCAAGTACTTCATAGAAGATTTTGAACACAAAGATAGTGTCCGGCTCTGCAAAATAAGTTTCTACATATTGCCATAGAGAGAATAATATTTACACAAATCTAATCTGCTGACGTATTCCATAGTGTGACACACCACAGCCAAGCCTTTATCCGAGTCGTTTCATTACCCCACCTCAGCGCGTCATGCGAGGCGGTTTCCTTGCCACGTCTTGTTAAAGCAGAGATCGTGTCCCCTTATTCCGGGATTCTCATCAATATGGGCGTGGGTAACCCAACCGCGCCATTGATTACGGCGCTTGGAGATAAGCGAGTTTTACCAGGCTGGTGGGGACATGTAGTTGCGTCCACCCATATAAGGGGATAAGGATCCACCTTTTCACCTACGCCTTCTTCCTCCTTCGCCTATCCATTCTTGCGCACTCGAGCTCCAGCGCCCATGTCCGCACTCCCCACCTCAACCTTCTCCAGCCATGTCCGGAGCGGGAGGCAAGTGAATGGTCTCCTCCGTCACGGAGGGACACATCAAAAAGCTGAGGAAGGCCGGATACCTGTCTAACGACATCGCGTACCGGCTTCCCAAAAGGGGCAGCTCATCCCCACCCCTAGGCCCCATGAGAGGGTGGTGTTCCTCCCCCATTTCCTCCGCGGACTGAGCTTCCCTCTCCACCCATTTGTCCGGGGGCTCATGTTCTACTACGGCCTGGATTTCCACGATCTGGCCCCGAACTTTTTCCTCAACATCTGGGTGTTTATCGTCGTGTGCGAGGCTTTCCTCCGCATCCGCCCCCATTTCGGCCTATGGCTCAAGACTTTCAACGTCAAGCCGAAGGTGGTGCGCGCCAACCAGGCAGAGTGCGGAGGCGCTATGGTGGGCAAGATGGCCAACGTCTTATGGCTCGAGGGCTCCTTTTTGGAGACCCTGAAGGGGTGGCAATCGGGGTGGTTTTACATCACCGAGCCGCGCGACCCCAAATGGGTCGCAGCCCCTGTGTTTTGATCCGGACCCCCTACGCGGCTCACCTCCTGGAAGGAGACGGGCCTGTCATGGGGTAAAAAAGGAGAGCTGACCGGACTCCAAACATGCGTCCAAACCCTGGTGGACAAGAAGCTCAAACTTGTAGTCCAGGTTATGCTCATCCGCTTGATCCTCCCGTGTCAACAACGGGCTTTCAACCTGTGGGAGTTCGACCCGGCGCGGCACCAAACTCTGAGCAGGCTCTTCGACACGATGTACGAAGATGCCTGGAAGGTGCTTTTCAAGGGCGCCGAGGCTCCCGCATCTGCTACCGAGGATTGCGGATTCAGCGTGCAGCGTCACGCTCTCGCGGTAAGCTATTTTTTTCCTTTTACAGGGTATCAGTTTTTCATAGTTTGACTCCATGCAGGATCTAAGCTCCCTTACCTTTGACAGGATTGGCAGGTGACATCCGAACAAATCAACTGTCCGGCTCCTTTGCCCGAAGGCCCAGCGGACGCTCGCTTGGCGAAGCTGCTGGTTCCGGCACCCTATGTGGTGCCGAAGAAGAAGGCCGCGAAAAAGGCCACGGGGACTCGAAAGAGTGCCCGGCGCCAGGAGGTGTCGGATCCATCATCCGACAGTTCCGAGGCGCATTCCTCCCGTGAAGACGAGGAGGAAGAAGAAGAGACCTCTCCCCCTCCAGCGGGAGGAGAGAAGAAAAGGAAGGCCGCCCTCTCTGGGGAGGCCGGAGGGTCCAAGAAGGGGAAAACCCTTCCTCCGGACTACTCCACCGACGCCGACGACGGCGGTGAGGAGTGGCTGCCCAGGGCCAAGCCCCTGGAAAAATCGTAAGTATCCGGATACCAGAGTAATTCATAGTATTCGTTTATTGCACAGCTTTCCCTTATGTCGAATATGTTTATGCAGCCCACCCAAAGACCGACTTGACGCGTCGTCGAGCGGCTCACTGGACTCGTCGGATGTGAACTCACTTCCGACGGCTTCCTCCCCCTGCCCTATGGACGACACCGAAGTGTTGTCCCAACAGGTTCCAAGCCGGGAGGAGGTGGTCCTGGAGGCGCCGCAAGGCGACCTCTCGGACTCTAGGAGTAAATGGGATGAAACCCCCAGGGCTCCAAGTCCGGCTCTAGGCCGGACACCGCTCCGAAACCTTCAAAGGTTCCAGAGTCCGGCGGGGGACCTCCTTTCAAGGGGAGCGAGCCCACCATGCCGGTGACCCCCGTCCAACTGGAGGCGCCGGACAATCTGTTGGAGGCGCTCCAAGGCGCCGCCATCGATGAGGGGCACCGCACCATTATGAGTGCGGTGGTCCAGAAGGTTCAGTCCGCCAAGAGCGGACTGACTGAAGCTTGTACTAGCCTTTTAACAGGCTTTGAGGTGAGTAAAGAATGTGTAAATAATATTACCGCATAGACAGTAGCCCCTGATGCTCTGTTTGGCGTTCGGGAAGAAAAGCCGAATAGAGGATCAAAATAAATTCGCAGGAGTCTAACAAAAATGAGTCCACATGCGTATGCAGGCTTCTCCGCTTGCGTCCGCCGCACTGACTGCGGAAGTGGACACGCTAAAGCAGAACCTCGAGCGGTCCGAGCAAGAGCTCAGGCGTGCCAAGAAGCAGCTAGAGGACAATGAAGGTAAGAAATACCTTGTTTTTAAATGTATATAAAAAGGTGCAATTGCAAAGAATGACAGGATTATCGTGGCTATTGTAGGGGCCACGTCTGAGGTGGTGACCCTTAAGCAAGCGCTGGTCGAGGCCGAGAAGAGGGCGGCCTCGGAGCGCACCGAGCGGGAGAAGTATGAGGCCGAGGTTGGCAAGGTACGGCAAGAGCTCCAGGCTCTCATGAAAAAACATGAGAGTTTGGAGCTTGACTCAAAGACGCGAGCGTCCGAGCTCGCGGTGGCTGTTGAAAATGCCAAGTCTGCCAAGGCCGAATCCCAGAAGACCCTCCAGGAGTTGGATGAGGTGAAGAAGATAGCGGCTACTAAGGCATTCTTTATGCAAAGGAAACACATAAACGTGAGTTACTTGTTACTTACCCGAATCCGGAGCTCTCTAGGAGCGTTCGCAGATCTTCCCCGAAGTGTGTCCGATGCCGCCGCATTCTATCGAGCCGAGGAGGGCAGCTCGACAGAGAAGGTGTTCTGGTCTCAGTATGCTGAGGCCAGACACCCCGTGCCCCTGAGCGACCAGCTGAAGCAACTGGTCGAGCTCCACAAGGCGGCCGAACAGGCCATGAAGGGCCTCATTGTTCGGCTGTGGCCTGGAGGGGCTCTGCCTGGGAGCTATTTCGGGCTGGTGCGGCGGCTGGTGGAGGCCTGTCCAAGGCTCGAAGTCATCAAGCGCTCCGTCTGCATTGAAGGTGCCCGTAGGGCCCTTGCCCGTGCTAAGGTGCACTGGGGCAAGCTGGATGCTGAGAAGCTTGTGAAGGACGGCCCACCGCCGGGGAAAGAGCATGGCAAGCCCGAGAATTATTATAAGGATGTTCTGAAGGGTGCCTGCCTTGTGGCGGATGAATGTTCTAGGGATGTAATTTTTGAGTGAAACTTGCTCGTTTTGTCCTGTGCGCTGAAAACTTGTTCATATGTGCTAAGCAATGCTGTTGGAATTTAAAATATTACCTTCTGTGCGGCTGTTTATCAATTCTGAGAGATGGCGAGTCGTCGGCTTCTGCTCCCGTGCCGCTAGTGCTGGGGTGTTCGGGGTTAAACCTGAGCGCTCTTTTTCCCATGTTTGGGTCCTTCGAGGGAGGCGCTCAGCCCAACGAACAAGGTAATCGGACTATAATGCGTGAACACTCTCACTTAGCCATAGAATTCTATAATTTTAAATTTCAGCGAAGCCCCTGGTATTCGGAGGACCGAGTTCGGGGCGCTATCCACGCCTTTGCCGGACAGAGTCGGCTCCTCGCCCCAAGCGACATAAGTATTTAGGGACTCAAAAAACCTCTCGAATAGCGACCAGCTCTCGCTTCATCATGACAGTCAGTTTTAGCTTTCTCCACTAAGGTGCTCGACCCAGCTCAACTGGGGCACAATCGCAGTGGTTCTCCTAGTGCTACCTTAGCCGATATAGCGAAACGTAAGGCACCAAAACATAGGAGCCGGGGAAACCCAACTATTGACCCAAGACATGATTCGGAGCCGATGCATATAATGCTATAAGTTCGGGGTGCCGCACTTGTTAAAGTGTTCGGACTTCTCACACCATATTGAGGGGTACTAAAGCCCCTGGCGTATTTTGGCCGTACCAACGTGTACGGGTGCAACATGTCGTTAAGGAACATATATAAAGAAAAAAGGTAATGCAAAAATAGATGAAAGCTATGCATTGTTTATTAAAAAGGGCTGCGATCAAAGCAGAACGATATAAATAATGCGATAAGTGAAAGGTTGGACTAGTTAACATGTCCGTTCCAGGGGCAAGCTGTGGAATAGTATGCGGAACATGCATACTGCTCGTGATAGAGACCACCTGGGAGTTCCGTAATGCGGCGTGGTTTGTCTGCTTCCCTGGTTCTTGCATCGTTTGTGCGGCAATTGAACTGCCGAACAGGCCTTCCGAAGGATGGAGTCCTGAAAGTAAGAGAAAATTAAAAAATCAGCAGCCCCTGGTACGGTTTAAGCCGTGTTTCGGGCGTGCCATGATGGTGCCCCTCCCCCTGTACCCATGGTATCTCTAGAGCGTAGTTATGTACGCGAAGTACTGGCGTCGCCTTTTTGCGACGGTTGGGGTTGGGGCCGCATTGCTACGCTTGCTCGGATCGTGCCAGGCGGTCTTGTTGTAGGTTACTCCAGGCGCGCTTGACGGTGTCCGGTCGTTTAGTGGCCAGACTGGAGAACTGCCTGGAGAGGCTGCTTTGTACTTCCGCTGCAAGGGCCACCGTGTGCTCCTCCTTTCGGAGGGAGCGTTCGGTGTTTCCATTGACCGTAATTACTCCTCGAGGGCCTGGCATCTTGAGCTTAAGGTATGCGTAGTGCGGTACCGCATTGAACTTGGCGAATGCGGTTCGCCCGAGCAGTGCGTGATAACCACTGCGGAACGGGACTATGTCGAAGATTAACTCCTCGCTTCGGAAATTATCCGGAGATCCGATGACCACTTCAAGTGTGACTGAGCCTGTACAGTTGGCCTCTACACCTGGTATTACGCCTTTAAAGGTCGTTTTGGTGAGCTTAATCCTTGAGGGATCTATGCCCATTTTCCGCACTGTATCCTGGTAAAGCAGGTTCAGGCTGCTGCCGCCGTCCATAAGGACTCTAGTGAGATGAAATCCGTCAATAATTGGGTCTAGAACCAATGCGGCGAATCCACCATGACGGATGCTAGTGGGATGGTCCCTTCGATCAAAGGTGATCGGGCAGGAGGACCATGGGTTGAACTTTGGGGCGACTGGCTCTACCGCGTATACGTCCCTTAACGCGCGCTTCCGCTCCCCTTTGGGGATGTGGGTTGCGTATATCATGTTCACCGTCCGCACTTGTGGGGGAAAACCCTTCTTTCCACTGTTGTTCGGCGGCCGGGGCTCCTCGTCGTCATCGCTATGCAGCCCCTTGCCTTCAATTTCGGCGTTTAACTTGCCTGCCTGCTTGAACACCCAACAATCCCTGTTGGTGTGATTGGCCGACTTTTCGGGGGTGCCATGTATTTGGCACAAGCGGTCGAGTATTCGGTCCAAACTAGACGGGCCCCTAGGATTCCTTTTGAATGGCTTTTTCCGCTGACCGGATTTAGAGCCTCTGAATCCGACATTAACTGCCGTATCCTCAACATTGTTGCCGCTAATGCGGCGCTTCTGCTTGTTGCGACGCGACCTACCACTACTGTCCCTGGTGTCCGAATTACCAGGGTTCTTGGTCATATTGTTGCTACGAGCAAGCCAGCTGTCTTCTCCTGTGCAAAAGCGGGTCATGAGTGTCGTGAGTGCTGCCATAGATTTCGGCTTTTCTTGTCCAAGGTGCCGGGCCAGCCACTCGTCACGGATATTGTGCTTGAAGGCTGCAGGGCCTCAGCGTCCGGACAGTCGACTATTTGATTTTTCTTTGTTAGGAACCGTGTCCAGAATTACCTGGTTGATTCCTCTGGCTGCTGAATTACGTGATTTAGGTCATCGGTGTCTGGGGGTCGCACATAAGTGCCCTGGAAATTGTCGAGGAATGCGGCTTCCAGGTCCTCCCAACAACTGATTGATCCTGTTGGCAAGCTGTTAAGCCAATGCCGAGCTAGTCCTTTAAGCTTGAGTGGGAGGTATTTGATGGCGTGGAAATCATCACCGCGGGCCATGTGGATATGAAGGAGATAATCCTCAATCCATACCGCAGGATCTGTTGTGCCATCATATGATTCGATGTTTATGGGTTTGAAACCCTCGGGGATTTGATGATCCATTATTTCGTCTGTGAAGCATAGTGGGTGTGCGGTGCCTCTATACTGGGCTATATCATGACGTAGCTCCAATGAGCTTTGTCTACTGTGTTCGGCCCTGCCGAATTTGTGGCTGGCGTGATGGTTACCATCTCGCGCCGTGGGGCGCCCCCGCGATCCGTAGATCGATCTTGTTTGCCTTGCCTTGTCCTCCAACATATCTCATAAGTCCGGCGCATATTCCCGTGCCTTGGTACGGGGTGCGGCTTGAGTGGAGGGCCAAGAGGTCTCTCTGTCGCGGCCACGAGGTGGCCGATCGGCCGCATCAAGTGCTTCCTCCTCTAATCGGGGTAGCAACCTGCGCTTTGGGTAGGTTTTGGAGGGGCGTTTGAGTTTATGCTCTTCGGCCGCAAGGACTTCAGTCCATCTGTCGACTAGCAAATCTTGATCAGTTCTAAGCTGTTGCTGTTTTTTCTTGAGGCTTCTTGCCGTGGCCATAAGCCTGCGTTGAAAACGCTCTTGCTCGACGGGATCCTCTGGCACGACGAATTTGTCGTCATCGAGGCTTGCCTCGTCTTCGGAGGGAGGCATATAATTATCGTCCTCGACCTCTCTGTCTGCCGCTCTCTCATGAGGGCTGGTTTCTCCATCCTCCTGTGCTAAATCTTGCTGGAGGGGATTTTCTTCAGCACTTTCCGGAGTATTATTATCCCCCGTGCTGGAATCACCATATTTGTTTGGGCGGGATTTTGAGCGGCGCCGCTGACGCCGGCGCTTAGGCTGTTTCTTGGAGGGGTCATCCTCCGCTGTTCCATCGCCATCTCCTTCTTTTGGGGTGTCCACCATGTATATGTCATATGACGAGGTGGCTTTCCAGGGCCTAGTAGGCGCTGGTTCTTCATCATCTCCTTCATCGGCGTCCATACCGTCGATGTCTTCGGAGTCGAAGTTGAGCATGTCGGTTAAGTCGTCGACAGTGGCTACAAAGTGGGTGGTGGGTGGGATTTGAATTTCTTCATCGTCCGTACCCCAACCTTGCTGACCGTAGTCCGGCCAGGGCTCTCCTGATAAAGAGAGAGACTTTAGTGTCTTCAGATATCGCCAAAAGGCGAGTGCTGAAAGATGTCCGTGCTAGTAAACTCCATGATCGGCGCCCAATCGGATTCGATCGGTAGGGGCACGGAGGGTTCGGAGTCCGGAGAGGAGTCCGGCTCCTTGGAGTCATGAGTCTCGCAGAGTGCGGGGCTAGTGTTCGGCTCAATCGTCGTTGGGATCGCAGCCCCCGAGGTGGCGTCCAACCGCCCATCCTCGATCGACGCAGTTGACTCCGAATTAAGGGTCGAAGCTGATGCGGGTGCGGCCTCCAGGGCATTGTTCGGTGGCAGGGCTAGATCATGCTCGTCGGGACAGTGCGGCGCACTTGGCAGTGGCTCGAATCCGTCGAAGATCAAGTCCCCGCGGAAGTCAGCCGTGTAGTTTAAACTTCCAAATATGACCTGACGGCCAGGGGTGTAGCTTTCGATCTGCTCCAGACGGCCAAGTGAATTGGCCCGCAGTGCGAAGCCGCCGAAGACGAAGATCTGTCCGGGGAGGAAGGTCTCACCCTGGACTGCATCGCTATTGATGATCGTAGGAGCCATCGAGCCTGACGGCGACGACACAGAGGAACTCTCAATGAAAGCACCAATGTCGGTGTCAAAACCGGCGGATCTCGGGTAGGGGGTCCAGAACTGTGCGTCTAGGCCGGATGGTAACAGGTGGCAAGGAACACGAAGTTTTACCCAGGTTCGGGCCCTCTCGATGGAGGTAAAACCCTACGTCCTGGTTGATTAATATTGATGATATGGGTAGTACAAGAGTAGATCTACCACGAGATCGAAGAGGCTAAACCCTAGAAGCTAGCCTATGGTATGATTGTTGTTGTGCATGTTGTCCTACGGACTAAAACCCTCCGGTTTATATAGACACCGGATAGGGTTAGGGTTACATAGATTCGGTTACAATGGTCGGAGATCTGCATATTCGTATCGCCAAGCTTGCCTTCCACGCCAAGGAAAGTCCCTCCCGGACACGGGACGAAGTCTTCAATCTTGTATCTTCATAGTCCAGGAGTCCGGCTGAAGGTATAGTCCGGCTATCTGAACACCCCCTAATCCAGGACTCCCTCAATGGACTTCGGCTTTTCTTGGCCGAGGTGTCGGGCGAGCCATTCGTCGCGGATGCTATGCTTAAAGGCCGCTAGGGCTTCAGCATCCGGGCAGTCAACGATCTGGTTCTTTTTAGTTAAGAACCTGGTCCGGAATTTCCTGGTTGACTCTCCAGGTTGTTGAACTATGTGAGTTAAGTCATCGGCATCCGGAGCTCTGACGTATGTGCCTTGGAAGTTGTCGCGGAAGGCGTCTTCTAGGTCTTCCCAGCTGCCAATAGAGTTTTCAGGCAAGCTGTTCAGCCAGTGCCGGGCCGGTCCCTTGAGTTTTAGGGGGAGGTATTTTATGGCATGAAGACCATCACCGCGGGCCATATGAATTTGGAGAATAAAGTCTTCGATCCATACCGCGGGATCTGTTGTTCCATCATATGATTCGATATTCACGGGTTTGTACCCTTCTGGGAATTCATGTTCCATTACTTCTTCTGTGAAGCAGAGGGGTGTGCGGCTCCAATATATCGGGCTAGATCGCGATGTAGTTCGGATGGAGTCCGTTTGCGGCTTTCGGCCCGGACGTGATTGTGCTTGTCATGTTCGTCTTGATAGCCATCGTCGCGCGTCGGGGCACGCAACCGCGATCCGTAGATCGATCTGGCCGGACCAGCTTTATTCTTCAGGTCCTGCCGTAGGTCATATGTGTATCCCCGGACTGTTGTGTCTCTACCTTTAAGGTGAGGTAGTATGGGCCGGTGTTTGGCTTGAGTTACCGTTTTGTCCCAGCCACGTGGTGGTCGGTCAGCCGCATTACGTGCTGCTGGTACGGGCTCGCGTGCCGCGTCGTCGAATTGAGGTAGCAGTTTGCGCTTCAGGTAACTTTTGGTTGGGCGTATGAGGCCATATTCCTTGGCTGCCAGGACATTAGTCCATCTATCATTGAGTAGATCTTGCTTGAAGTCGCTGCTGTTTATTTTTCAGGCTCCTTGCAGTGGCAATTACTCGTTGCTTAAAGCGCTCCTTCTCGAGAGGTTCCTCATGCACGATAAAGTCTTCGTCGCCGAGGCTCACCTCATCCTCGGAAGGTGGAAGGTAATTGCTGTCCTCAGACTCTTCATTTGCAACCTGTTCATCAGGGCTAACTTGCCCATCCTCCCGATTGTCTTGTTCAGAGTTTTGCTCGATGGGGTTTTCTTGGTCTTCGGCATCATCCGGATTATTGTTGTCTCTCGGGCCAGTATTGCTGTCTTTGCTGCGGCGTGATTTAGAGCGGCGTCGTTGGCACTTTGGTTGTATCTCAGGAGGTTTATCCTCGACTGGGTCTTCTTTCTCATCGCTGTTAACTTCTTTGGGTCTATCTACCATGTATAGTTCATACGAAGAGGTGGCCGTCCAACGTCCGGTAAACGGCGAGTTTTGGGCCTCCTCTTCTCCGGCATTGTCGTCCATACTGTCGATGTTTTCGGAGTCGTAATCAAGCATGTCTATTAAGTCCTCGACAGTGGCTATAAAGTGGGTGGTGGGTGGGACGTAAAATTCCCTGCTCTCAGCCCCTAGTCCGGGATGGGCATAGTTCGGACGTTGCTCCTCTGTAATGACAAGGGATTGCATCAAGTCCAGAGCCTCGCTTAAAGGCGAGGTTTGTCGAGGGAGAAAAGAATCCGTGGAGTATGGCAGGAAGGGAATTCCTCGGCCGAGCTCACACGATGCTGACTCAGAGAGTTTAGAGCCAGCGTTCGGGGAAGAGTCCGGGTTTGTGATGGTTGCCGGCGACAACGTTTCCTCCGGCTCTCCAGTACTGGGCCTAATGGCCACAGATAGTCCGGCGGGCTTGGAAATCCCGTCTTCGGTCCTGGCGAAGCGCTCCGACTCTAAGGCCAGAGCGGAGGTTGGGGTCGTGAATCCTTGGAAGATCAAGTCTCCTCAAATATCAGCGAGGTAATCCAAGTTTCCAAAACTAATCTGGTGACCTGGGGCGTAGCTGTCGGTCTGCTCTAGATGGCCAAGCGAGTTGGCCCGCAGTGCGAAGCCGCCGAATACGAAGATCTGGCTGGGGAGAAAAACTTCCCCTAGGGCAGCATCGTTGCAGATGATGGATGGAGTCATCGAACCTTCTGACGGCGACACACTGGAACACTCTATGAAAGCACCAATGTCAGTGTCAAAATCCACGGATCTTGGGTAGGGGGTCCCGAACTGTGCGTCTAAGGTTGATGGTAACATGAGGCAGGGAACACGATGTTTTACCCAGGTTCGGGCCCTCTTGATGGAGGTAATACCATACGTCCTGCTTGATTGATATTGATGAGTACGAGGATTACAAGAGTTGATCTACCACGAGATCATAATGGCTAAAACCATAGAAGTCTGGCCTGTCAGATTATGATTGTCCCTACGGGCTAAACCCTCCGGTTTATATAGACATCGGAGGGGGCTAGGGTTGTACAAAGTCGGTTACAGATAAAGGAATCTTCATATCCGAGCGTCAGGCTTGCTATCCACGCCAAGGAGAGTCCCATCCAGACACGGAAAGAGTCGTTTGTCTTGTGTCTTCACGGCCCATCAGTCCAGCCCATATCTAACAGGTCGGATGCCCGAGGACCCCTTAATCCAGGACTCCCTCAGGCAGCACCGAAGTATGGCGCATAGCCGGATCAGGCTACCCTATTGGAACTCCCAAGGAGGTATCCCAATAATGGTCTTCGGAATGGTTTTACATTGATGATGTCCCCCTTCCAGACCCAGTTCGGCGCGGCCTCCCCGAATTCTCTAGTGTTCCTTTGAAGAAACACCTCAATTGGTGCCCTCGGAGTCCCAAGGAGGAAGACAGTGTGGAAGTAAAGAGGTTGGTCAACAAGGTCAGATTATTGGCTCATTCCGAGCTCTCGATAATCAAAGTCATGGCCATCGCAATAAAATGATGTATTCAGCCCCTTCAGTCCAGAGTAACTCCTTTATGGTGTTACAATGGAGAAGATGACACATCTCGTTACAAATGCAAGGGCCCGGATACACCAGCCGAACTGGCCATAATTCTAGCCAATCTGTATAAGGGGGAGAAAGAATACTTCCTTCTTTTAAACTGCCGAGAAGGTTTTTCCATGTACAACCCCATTGAATGGGTAAGCTTTTGATTATCAGCGTTGTTTTACCTTGTTATCGAGGCATGCTAATCAAATTACTCTTGTTGTCTTAAAACAGTCATGGAGGAAGGTGGCCTTGAACATTCATTGTCCCTCCCCACAGCCAGAGGATCACGCTCGCTACAAAGACCCCGGCTTCTGTGAGGATCCGGATATATATAGAGAGAGTTCGATGATGGAGTATTTTATCAGGCGAGCCTTGACGGCTCGGAAGTTGCTATTACGGCCGACTAACCCCGCCTTTACCCTTTCTCCATTGTAAGTATTCAAAAATCTTCCTCAAAAAGAAGCCCATACTTGCACCTTATCCAATACACTAAACTGTACTTCATAGGATCGGCGATCGGCAAGCCGCACACCCTCGAGAGCGGCCTCTACGCAAGGCGATCGTTCAAAACGAAAGGAAACCGGGAGCGCTGTAGAGCCCCCTCCTTCTTCAAAGAGGTATGTCCTTTGATGTGTGCCTAAGCATGAGATCAGATTGTTAAATTTCTCCTCTACCTCTATTTCAGGAGGAACACATGGCAAACCGTGGGAAAACGCCCTGCTAGCCAAATATCAGTAAATCCGGCACCGGACTCATCAACCAGAACGAGAGTTAATACAGTGCCAGATCCGCCCCCTCATGAGCATTTGGATGTCATATCCGTCACGAATTCCGAGGTGGAGAGCGTGATGAATCATCATCAACTAAAAGAGGCCATACGTGCTCCAGTGTTCACTGAACAGGAATTTATCGCACTTAGCTCCATGGATGCATATATTCGAGCCGCCCAGGACGGACTTGCTGGAGTTACTCAACTCTTTTCAAAGGATATGCAGGTAATAGTTGGTACAAATATAATAGATATATGCCAGTAGCCCCCGAGACTTGAAGAGGTTTAGGCCAACCGATTTAAGGATCATTATGACCTGTAGGTTCTCATGGAGAAGAACAACGCGTTGTCCCAAGAGCTGAAAACAAACCAGACAAAGCTGAATGCCGCCACCACAGAGCTTGCGGAGATGAAAAAGGCCACAATGACCACTGATCAGAAGAACAAACTCGAGGAGGAAAAGGATAAACAAGCCGAAGAGATAAAGAGCTTAAAGTCTCAGTTATCAATCGTGCAAAAAGAGAATAAGAAGTTGAAAGGCGGCATATTCGGTATGACCTTTTGATCCATCCAAGGAACTCATAGTATCCCATAATTCGGATTGTCACAACTCTGTTGTTGCAGGTCTGTTAACCGGTCGGCCTAAAGAGGAAGTGTCTGGATTTTGAGGTGACGTGCTTAAGGAGTTGCCCGTGGTGCATGAGCGAGCCCGGAAAACTATGAGAAGTATGACTAAGGCCCTATGGCCATCCGATGCC
Organism: Triticum urartu; assembly: GCF_056163025.1. NCBI lineage: Eukaryota > Viridiplantae > Streptophyta > Magnoliopsida > Poales > Poaceae > Triticum > Triticum urartu. Next base: position 583,941,506 of record NC_141879.1, read on the forward strand.
CCTCCAGAAAGTATGGAGGGGTTGTGAACCTGTTTGAAAGTGCTCGGCACCATTTCGAGCTATGGAAGGCGTCCGCATGCCGAGAAGGTGCATGAGAGCCGTGGGTGATGGTGAAGACGCGCTACACCAGACTCGATCCAAATCATATGGCCCAAGTTGGACCTCGGGGACCAGACGGAAAAGAGATTCATGTGAACTTGGTATATGACCAAGTGATGATAGCTGCGAAATATTTGCAAGAAGACTGTAGTTTAGACAGTCTTATAGATGGCATAGATAAAGAATAGGCGTTTGATTCTATGTATCAATGTACTTTTATCATCGAACTTATCTCCAACCGAACATGTCAAAATTTGTCATCGCAGGCCTTCGGCTTCAACCTCCAAACCAGAAAGGTGGACTGTTTCCGGATACCATGTCGGAATGTAAGAAACATTCATTATGTCCGGAACCAGGCAACCCAACCATATTGCTCAAACAGACAAAATTTTGTTCGCGGAGTTATGTTATATTACTTATTTAACGTAAGAAACATATTCCAAGGAAAATAGTTCCGTTAAGGGTTCCTTTCATTGGGTTGGCATGCTTAATTATGCGAGCCTAGGCTTTGATCCAAATTACGGGGAGCCTATCCAGTATTTTTAAGAAGAGTTACAGAAACGTAAAAAATCGATCGTTTCTTGCCATCCAATTATTCTCTTAAGAATTCTAGATTTCGGCTTCACCCGTCTGAGGTACATGTCCGGATTACCCGGTTGTAACAATCGCAGAGGTGCTCCCTTTACACCCTAGCCGAACAATCGGGAATGTAGGGTATAAGCACAGGAGTGAGGTAACCCAGCTTGGAAAAAACTTAAGTCATAGAGGTGCATATAATGGTAGAAAATTGTATATAACAAACGACATAGACAATGTAAGCCACAAGCTTATAGTAATAAGCTTCTTAAAAGAAGCCCCCAGTCATAGTGGGGTGTATACATTTAAAGATGTGTACCCCTAATAGTTCAGCGGATCCGAACATACCCTGGGATGTATATAAAAAGGAAAAGCTAAAAAGAAGAGGAGAGAAAAAAAGAAACTATAAAAAACAATAAGGATGCGGCCGAACTATCCGTAGAATCGTCAGAGCCGAGCAGCGGTCCATGGATTCGGCTCAAGGCGATTATCCGATGCATTATGAAGGCGATAGGCTCCTCCTGTAAGAACTTCATCTATGATGAAGGGCCCCTTCCACTTTAGTTTGAGCTTTTCCTTCTTCTCTAGGAGGCGCAAGACGAGTTCGCCGATGTTATAAGTCTTGGCCCGCACTTCTCTACTTTGGTATCGCCTAGCCTGTTATTGATCAAATGCGGAACATGCTCGTGCAATATCACGCTCCTCTTCAAGGCCGTCTAGGTCGTCCTGCCGATTGAGCTTGACTTCTCTCTCTTCATCCATGCGCACTCGAGGTGAGTCATGAATAATGTCGCAGGGCAAGATAGCTTCTGCGCCCTACACCATGAAAAAAGGTGTGTATCCGGTCGTTCGATTATGCGTAGTCCATAGCCCCCAGAGCACAGAATCGAGTTCCTCAACCCACTGCTTATCTGACTCTCGTAGGGAACGCACCAGTCTGGGGTTAATGCCGCTCATTATTAGGCCATTAGCTCGTTTAACATGACTGTTTGTTTGAGGGTGGTAGACGGATGCATAGTCGAGTTTAATGCCCAAGTTGGCACACCAGTGTTTCACCTCATTGGCTGTGAAATTGGAGCCAATATCAATGATGATGATGTGTGGGACACCATAACGGTGTACCACGCCGGATATAAAGTCGATCACTGGCCCTGCTTCAGCCGTTTTTACTGGCTTGGCCTCTATCCACTTAGTGAATTTATCCACCATAACCAGTAAATATTTCATCATGTGGCTTCCTGATACGTCTCCATCGTATCTACTTTTCCAAACACTTTTGACCTTGTTTTGGACTCTAACTTGCATGATTTGAGTGGAACTAACCCGGAGTGACGCTGTTTTCAGCAGAATTGCCATAGTGTTATTTTTGTGCAGAAATAAAAGTTCTCGGAATGACCTGAAACTTCATGGAGAATATTTTTAGAATTTATAAAAACTACTTACGAAAGAATCAACACCAGGGGGCCCACACCCTGTCCACGAGGGTGGGGGGCGCCCACCCCCCTGAGGCTCCACCGACCTCAACTCCAACTCTATATATTCACGTTCGGGGAGAAAAAATCAGAGGGAAGGATTCATCATGTTTTACGATATAGAGCAACCGCCAAGCCCTAATCTCTCTCGAGAGGGCTGATCTGGAGTCCGTTCGGGGCTTCGGAGAGGGGAATCCGTCGCCATCGTCATCATCAACCTTCCTCCATCACCAATTTCATGATGCTCACCGCCGTGCATGACTAATTCCATCGTAGGCTTGTTGGACGGTGATGGGTTGGATAAGATTTATCATGTAATCGAGTTAGTTTTGTTAGGGTTTGATCCCTAGTATCCATTATGTTACTATGACTTTGCTATGCTTAATGCTTGTCACTAGGGCTCGAGTGCCATGATTTCAGATCTAAACCTATTATGTTTCCATGAATATATGTGAGTTCTTGATCCTATTGTGCAAGTCAATAGACACCTACTATGTGTTATGATCTGTTAACCCCGAAGTGACAATAATCGGGACAATTATTGGTGAAGATTATAGTTTGAGGAGTTCATGTATTCACTAAGTGTTAATTCTTTGTTCCGGTACTCTATCAAAAGGAGGCCTTAATATCCCTTAGTTTCTGATAGGACCCCACTGCCACGGGAGGGTAGAACAAAAGATGCCATGCAAGTTCTTTTCCATAAGCACGTATGATTATATTTGGAATACATGCCTACATTACATTGATGAACTGGAGCTAGTTCTGTGTCACCCCATGGTATAACTGTTACATGAGGAATCGCATCCGAAATAATTATCCATCACTGATCCAATGCCTACGAGCTTTTCACATATTGATCTTTTCTTAGTTACTTTTCCGTTTCCACTGTTACAATCACTACAAAACCAATACTGTTACTTTTGCCACTGTTACCGTTACTTCCATATTATTTTGCTACTAAATACTTTGCTGCAGATATTAAGTCTTTCAAGTGCAGTTGAATTGACAACTCAACTATTAATACTTGAGAATATTCTTTGGCTCCCCTTGTGTCGAATCAATAAATTTGGGTTGAATACTCTACCCTCGAAAATTGTTGTGATCCCCTATACTTGTGGGTTATCAAGACTATGTTCTGGCGCTGTTGCCGGGGAGCATAGCTCTATTCTTTGAGTCACTTGGGATTTAAATTTGTTGATCACTATGAAGAACTTGAAAGATTAAAGAACCAAGATTTATCCCTCAACTAGGAGGGGAGGTAGCCATCTAGCTCTACACTTGATTCACCTTCTATTATGTGTAAACTTGCGACACCTACTCTTGCTATTCATTCTGATATGTCGCATGTTATTGATGATGCCACTTCTGCTTTGCATGATGCTCATGATGAAACTACTTCTATGCTTGATAATACTGTGCCATTAGGTGAATTTCTTGATGAACAACTTGCTAGGGTTAGAGAGAATGAATTATTGAAACTGATAATATTGATGAGAGTGATGATGAAGATTCTCCCCTAGATATGAATTGACTATTGTGCCTGAGGGTTATGTTATGGATGAAGAAACTGCCAGAGACTTTTTAGCTTGCAATGATTGATATGATCTTAAGAAATTGTTAGCCAAGCTGAAAGAAAAATCCTTGAATGCAAGAATGAAACATGTCCCTGCTTTTACTACTTCACCTATATGTATCTTTGATAAGGATTATGATTTCTCTGTCGATCCTGAGATAATTACTTTGGTTGAATCTGATCCTTTTATGGCTATGAATCTGAAAATGATGTGGCACATCTTACTAAATTGAATGATATAGCCACCCTGTTCACTAATGATGAGAAAACTTGCTATTACTTTATCCTTAAGTTGTTTCCGTTCTCACTAAAGGGTGATGCTAAAACACGGTTTAATTCCCTTGATCCCGGTTGTGTGCGTCGTCCCCAGGATATGATTTATTACTTCTCTGCTAAATATTTCCCCACTCATAAGAAACAAGCTGCCTTATGGGAAATATATAATTTTGTGCAAATTTAAGAAGAGAGTCTCCCACAAGCTTGGGGGCGGCTTCTCCGATTACTTAATGCTTTGCCTGATCATCCTCTCAAGAAAACAAAATACTAGATATCTTTTATAATGGACTAACGATGCTTCCAGAGACCACCTGGATAGTTGTGCTGGTCATGTTTTCAGGGAAAGAATTGTTGATCAAGCTGAATTGCTATTGAATAATATGTTCAGTAATGAAAATGATTGGACACTTCCTGAACCAACTCCTAAGCCAACTCCGAATAAAAGGGGTATTCTTTTTCTCAGTCCTGAAGATATGAAGAGGCAAAGAAATCTATGAAAGAAAAGGGTATTAAAGCTGAAGATGTTAAGAATTTACTACCTATTGAAGAAATACATGGTCTTGATAACCCGACACAGGTAGTAAAGGTAAATTCTCTCTATAGATTTGATGAAGGTGATATTCCTTGTAATAAGTCTGCTAGCCAATGCTTGGATGAGTTTGGTAATTTTATTGTTAAACAAGAAAACTTCAATGCTTATGTTGGTAGACAATTGAAACGTAATGCTTATATGATTGAACACTTGAGTGATTATATGTCTAAAGTTAAAGGTGAACTTAAACTTATTAGTAAACATGCTTCTATGGTTACCACTCAAGTAGAACAAGTACTTAAAGCTCAGAGATTTGCTCAATGAATTAAATAATAAGAAAAATGAAAATGTTGTTAGAGTTGTGACTAGAGGGGGTAAAATGACTCAGGAACCTTTGTATCCTGAGGGCCACCCTAAGAGAATTGAGAAAGACTCTCAGAGAACTAATGTTGATGCACCTAGTCCTTCTAAGAAGAAGAAAAAGAAAAATGATAGGACTTTGCATGCTTCTAGTGAACCTATTGTTGACACACCTGAGAATCCCCATGATATTTGTATTTCTGATGCTGAAACACAATCTGGTAATGAACATGAACCTAGTGATAATGTTAATGATGATGTTCATTTTGATGCTCAACCTAGTAATGACAATGATGTAGAGATTGAACTTGCTGTTGATCTTGATAATCCACAACAAAAGAATCAACGTTATGATAAGAGAGACTTCATTGCTAGGAAGCACGGTAAAGAAAGAGAACCATGGGTTCAGAAACTCATGCCTTTTCCTCCTAAGCCATCCAAGAAAATGGATGATGAGGATTTTGAGCACTTTGCTGAAATGATTAGACCTATCTTTTTGCGTATGCGTTTGACTGATATGCTTAAAATGAATCCTTGTGCTAAGTATATGAAAGATATTGTTACTAATAAAAGAAAGATACCAGAAGATGAAATTTCCACCATGCTTGCTAATTATACTTTTAAGGGTGGAATACCTAAGAAACTAGGAGATCTAGTAGTACCAACTATACCATGCTCCATTAAAATAAACTATGTTAAAACTGCTTTATGTGATCTTGCAGCCGGTGTTAGTGTTATGCCTCTCTCTTTATATTGTAGACTTGATTTGAATAAGTCGGCACCTACTGAAATATCTTTGCAAATGGCTAATAAATCAACTGATATACATGTCGGTATTTGTGAGGATGTGCCTGTTGTGGTTGCAAACGTTGCTATTTTAACGGACTTTGTTATTCTTGATATTCCCGAGGATGATAGTATGTCTATTATTCTTGGTAGACCCTTTTTGAATACTGCAGGGGCTGTTATTGATTAAAAACAAAGGCAATGTCACTTTTCATGTTAATGGTAATGAGCATACGGTACACTTTCCGAGGAAACAACCTCAAGTCCATAGTATCAATTCTATTGGAAAAACTTCAACGGTTATTATTGGAGGTTTTGAATTTCCTCTTCCTACTGTCAAGAAGAAATATGGAATTCTTATTGTTGGGGACATGCATATCCCCGTAGAGGTAACGTAGTGTTATTCGAAAATTCTCCGGTTTCATCTGATTCGGAAAGAGTTTGTTAACAAGACTTGATCAACCTTGTTAGTGGATTCCTTTTGATGAGCATGGGATGGATGAAGTTAGAAAGCACAACTCTCTGTACCCTCCTTTTACTTTCTGCTATTTATTTTAAATAAAGCAAAAATAGTATTTTCTGTCTGTTTTGAATTATCCTTGTAATAGAAAATATCCCAAAAATAAAAGTTCTCCAAATGTCCTGAAAATTTTATATGATTTTTTCTAGAATATTTAAGAATATTTGGCACCGAGAACACACCTGGGGGACCCACCACCTGGCCACGAGGGTCCAGGGCACGCCCCCTGCCTCGTGGACCCCACGTGGGCCCCCTCCACTTATCCTTGCACCTACACACTCCATCTTCCTCCAGAAAAAAATCATCCACTAGCTCAAAGCCGAGTTCTAGCTCATCTTGCTGCCATTTTCGATCTCCTTGCTCGAAGCTCCATTCACAAAACTGCTTTGGGGGATTGTTCTTCGGTATGTGACTCCTCCAAAGGTCCAATTAGTTTTTGTTCTAGTGCTTTATTTATAGCAAATTTTGGCTGCTTAGGTCACCCTGTTCTTGAGCTTGCATACCAAATTTATGTGGTAAAAAGTAGTTTTAATGCATGATATGGTGAGTCTCTACGCACTTGTGGGAGTAGTTGCTATCAATCTTGTTGAGTTTGATTCACTTTTATTTTGAGTCACTAAAAATTTCAGAAATTTTTCAGATAAAGAAAATGATGAAGAGTTTGTTGAGGGGCTCTTCGAGCTGAAGCTCGAAGGATAAGCAAAGTGAAGAGAATAAGAAGCCCAAATATAATCTCCCTCGCACTGCGGAGGTTCGGCCGTGCGAATGGCCTTGTGATGAGTTCTTGAGAGCAGACGGGATTTATGATGACTTTTATTATTTGGCTGAGAATGCAGGCCTCATCGACTTCCTCCGCGACCAGCGCAAACAGTATCTCCTCCTCACTAATATTTTCGTGCAAATTTTTTACTTTCATGCTAAGAAATCACCACCTTCAGTGGATTTCATTTGTATGATGGGGTTAAGGAGATGTCACTTTATGATTTTTGTCGGGTCTGTAAGATACCCTTTGAGGGCAGCATAGAGGAACCACATCGTGATGATGTGGAGGGGTTTATTGATACAATTTCTATAGGGGAAACGAGGAAAGTTTCCGATGCAAGAATTACTAGCATACATTTTCTTGTTCTACGTTATTTTGCAATATTTGCCAGTAGATGCTTGATTGGTCGCGGGAACAGTGGAAATCTGAGTGCCCTTGATATTGTTATTTTGTGCCATGCTTTGTTTCGTGATACAACTTTCAGTCTAGGCGCTATTGTTGCTAAAAGGTTAAATATGAACCGTACAAAGGGCCCCATCTTTGGAGGCATCTTTGCTTCACGCCTTGCTGCACACTTTAGGATACCTATTAGGCATTATGAGAAAGAGGAAAAGTTGCTACCCCCTATTTTTCTAGATTATAAGAGTATGGTAGCACATGATTTTATTGTTAAGGATAAGAAGAAGGTGCTTAAGTATAGATTGATTTTTGATAAAAACTACTATGAGATTATTACCTTGCTTGCGTCCTCTTTGTTTAACATATTTTCAGGCATGTACCTCGTTTTGCCGGAGGCCGTTCATGCATACTGGAGCCGGACACCAGCTCCAGAGCCTGAGCAGGAGCCACCCCTTGACCCTTATCGACAGTCTGTTTATCAATGGGATCCGGAGGAGATCGCCAACCAGTGGCACCCAGATGACACTCCTCCGTATATCGAAGAGGCAGCTTTGAGCCATGGCCATAGACCAACTTAGGCCAAAAGCCTAAGCTTGGGGGAGTACATATTTCTCACCGACATTACATTCATGTTCACACACTCATGCCAGTTGTCAGTGCTCATACTTTTTCATTGTAATATCCATGCTAGTTTATTTTCTTTTCCAGCATTCTTCTTGTGTGTCTGAAAAACCTTAAGAAAAACCAAAAAAATTAGTTGTAGCTTTTAGCTAGTTTACTTTCCATGCTTGTAGTAGTAGTAATTAAAAAGAAAACCCAAAAGATTTCTTGTTATTCTTTTTCTTGTTGGGAACTTTCCCATGTAAATAGTTTTGTTTCTTTTCTTTTCTTTGGGGGTCGAGAGGAGAAGACCATGATGAAAATATTGAGTGGCTCTCATATGCATTATTGTTGATCTAACGAAGAGCTCATATTACCTTGTCTTCTCCTGTGTATTGAATGCTTGCAGATTTCAGCTTAGTCCAATGCACGTGCACTATTATTATTATCCACACCGTTCGGTCGTGCAAGTGAAAGGCAATAATGACGATATATGATGGACTGATTGAGATGAGAGAAGCTGGTATGAACTCGACCTATCTTTTTTTTGTAAATATGATTAGTTCATCGTTCCTGATTCAGCCTATTATGAATGAAACATGTTTGCAATGACAATTAGAGATTATAGTTGCTCATGCCATGCTTAATTAACTAGGAGTTTATAATGGTTTACCTTGCGTGCCAACATGTTATTAAAATAGTTTTTATGTGGTATGATAGGGTGGTATCCTCCTTTGAATGATTCGAGTGGCTTGACTTGGCACATGTTCACGCATGTAGTTGAAACAAAATCAACATAGCCTCCACGATATTTATGTTCATGGTGAATTGTATCCTACTCATGCTTGCACTCAGTGTTGATTAATTTTAATGCATATTCATGACTTTTATTGCTCTCTAGCTGGTCGCTTCCCAGTCTCTTTCTAGCCTTCACTTGTACTAAGCGGGAAGACTACTTGTGCATCCACTTCCATAAACCCCAAAATTTATTCCATATGAGTCCACCATACCTTCCTATATGCGGTATCTACCTGCCGTTCCAAGTAAATTTGTATGTGCCAAACTCTAAACCTTCAAATGAAATTCTGCTTTGTATGCTCGAATAGCTCATGTATCAACTAGGGTTGTCTATACCTTCCATGCTAGGTGGGTTATTCTCAAGAGGAGTGGACTCCGCTCCTCATTCACAAGAAAATGGCTGGTAACCGGGATGCCCAGTCCCATGCTCAAATTAAAATAATTGCAAACAAAACTCCCCCAGGTTTGTTGTTAGTTGGAGGCACTCATTGTTTCGGACAGGCCATCGATTGATGTTTGTTGGTGGTGGGGGAGTATAAACTTTACCATTCTGTTTGGGAACCGCCTATAATGTGTGTAGAATGGAAGATATCGAGATATCTTGGTTGTTATGTTGACAATGAAAGTATACCACTCAAAATATTATTTATCTCTATTTCAAAATCGAGCTCTGGTCATTTTCTTTTCTGTCGAGATATCTATTTACTTTTCTGTTGAGTCATCATCCTCTTATTAAAAAGCACCAGTTGGAGAGCACTGCTGTCATTTTCTTGTTTTACTATTAGTTTACATTGAGTATGACTGCGACTGGATCTCTTTTACCATGAATTACAATGTTTAGTCAGTCCTTGAACTTCAAAGGTGCTCTGCATTTATGTTTTGCGGTCTCAGAAAGGGCAAGCAAGATACTATCTTGTTATATCATATTATGATTGTTTTCAGAAAGTGTTGTCATCCAAGATTTACTTTTATTGCTCGCAAGTTGATTATGCCGTTGATATGAGTAAACATGAGACCTAAATGTTATTGTGAATTTTGTTTGTTCATAATCTTTGCTGAAAACTTGAATGTTGGCTTTACATATTTACAACAACAAGATCAAACAGAGTTTGTGAAAGTTTTTCTTTATCACTTTTAGTTTGTCAACTGAATTTCTTGAGGATAAGAAAAGGTTTAAGCTTGGGGGAGTTGATACGTCTCCATCATATCTACTTTTCCAAACACTTTTGACCTTGTTTTGGACTCTAACTTGCATGATTTGAATGGAACTAACCTGGACTGACGCTGTTATCAGCAGAATTGCCATGGTGTTATTTTTGTGCAGAAATAAAAGTTCTCGGAATGACCTGAAACTTCATGAAGAATATTTTTGGAATTTATAGAAAATACTAGCGAAAGATTGAACACCGGGGGGCCACACCCTGTCCATGACGGTGGGGACGCGCCCACCCCCCTGGGGCGCACCCCCTGTCTCGTGGGCCCCCCTGAGGCTCCATTGACCTCAACTCCAACTCTATATATTCACGTTCGGGGAGAAAAAATCAGAGAAAAGGATTCATCACGTTTTACGATACAGAGCCATCGCCAAGCCCTAATTTCTCTCAAGAGGGCTGATCTGGAGTCCGTTCGGGGCTCCGGAGAGGGGAATCCATTGCCATCGTCATCATCAACCTTCCTCCACCACCAATTTCATGATGCTCACTGCCGTGCGTGAGTAATTCCATTGTATGCTTGTTGGACGATGATGGGTTGGATAAGATTTATCATGTAATCGAGTTAGTTTTGTTAGGGTTTGATCCCTAGTATCCAGTATGTTCTGAGATTGATGTTGCTATGACTTTGCTATGCTTAAAGCTTGTCACTAGGGCCCGAGTGCCACGATTTCAGATCTGAACCTATTATGTTTCCATGAATATATGTGAGCTCTTGATCCTATTTTGCAAGTCAATAGTCACCTACTATGTGTTATGATCCGTTAACCCCAAAGTGACAATAATCAGGACAATTACCGGTGATAACTATAGTTTGAGGAGTTCATGTATTCACTAAGTGTTAATGCTTTGTTCCAGTACTCTATTAAAAGGAGGCCTTAATATCCCTTAGTTTCCGATAGGACCCTGCTGCCATGGGAGGGTAGGACAAAAGATGTCATGCAAGTTCTTTTACATAAGCACATATGATTACATTTGGAATACATGCCTACATTACATTGATGAACTGGAGCTAGTTCTGTGTCACCCTATGTCATAACTGTTACATGAGGAATCACATCCAACATAATTATCCATCACTGATCCAATGCCTATGAGCTTTTCACATATTGATCTTTGCTTAGTTACTTTTACGTTCCCACGGTTACAATCACTATAAAGCCAGTACTGTTACTTTTGCCACCATTGCCATTACTTCCATATTACTTTGCTACTAAATACTTTGCTGCAGATATTAAGTCTTTCAGGTGCGATTGAATTGACAACTCAACTGTTAATACTTGAGAATATTCTTTGGCTCCCCTTGTGTCGAATCAATAAATTTGGGTTCAATACTCTACCCTCGAAAACTGTTGCGATCCCCTATACTTGTGGGTTATCACTTCCCCCTTTGAGGGGTCCGACCATATCTAGCCCCCGGACCATGAAAGGCCAAGTGATGGGGATTGTTCTTAAGGCAGTGGGAGGCATATGACTTTCATTGGCGAAAAGCTGACATCCCATGCAGCATTGCACAAGGGCTTGTGCTTCTGCTCGGGCCGTTGGCCAGAAGAAACCTGTATGGAAGGCCTTGCTTATGAGGGCCCGAGCTGCGGCGTGATGGCCTCCTAGACCAGCATGTATTTCAACCAGGAGTTGTCGTCCCTCCTCTTCAGAGATGCACCTCTGGAGGACTCCAGTAGTGCTTTTCTTGTATAGTTCACCTTCATGAACTTTATAGGCTTTAGAATGTCGAACTATGCGACGAGCCTCATTTTGATCATCAGTAAGATCCTGCCTATTAAGGTAGGCGAGGAAAGGCTCGGTCCATGGAGCAATAACGGCCATGATTTCATGGGCAGAGGGTGTTATTTCGGTACCCGAACCCCCGATGATATCCATTTGGTGTTCGGCTACTAGGGGCATCAGTAGGTCCGGACTAGTGTTTCCGCTCTCATCCTGCCACACCATGGATGGCTTGAAGAGCCTTTCCACAAAGGTATTGGGCGGGACGAGATCACACTTGGCGCCCATTCAAGCAAGGATGTCTGCTGCTTGGTTACTGTCTTGAGCAATATGATGAAACTCGAGCCCCTCGAATCGAGCCGATATTTTTAATACAATGTTTTGATACGCCGCCATTTTTGGATCTTTTGCATTGAACTCTCTATTTATCTATGATATTGCGAGGTTTGAATCACCATGCACCTCACGTTGGATGCCCATGGAGACAGCCATTCAGAGACCATGTAGAAGTGCCTCGTATTCGGCTACGTTATTTGAGTCTCTATACATGATTTGCAGCACGTAGCGGACTGGGTCCCCCGTAGGGGATGTCAAGATGACACCAGCCCCCAGTCCAGCTAGCATTTTAGAATCGTCGAAGTACACGATCCAGTTGGAATATGAACTGTACTCTTTAGGGAGCTCGGCTTTCGTCCACTCAGCGACGAAATCAGTTGGCACATGAGATTTAATAGCTCGGCTTGGCTTGTATGTTATTTCTAATGGTAAGAGCTCAGTGGCCCATTTAGCTATGCGGCCAGTGGCATCCCTGTTGTCTATAATGTCATTGAGTGGTACTTCGGATGCCATCGTGATCAAACACTCTTGAAAATAGTGCCGGAGTTTGTGGGATGCCATAAAGACCAGGTAAGCTATTTTTGGCAGTGAGGGTATCGGGATTTGCATGGTGTGAGGACCTCCGATACATAGTACACTGGTTTCTGGATGAGGAATTTATATCCCTCTTTCCCTCGCTCGACGACGAGTACGGCGCTCACTACCTAGTGAGTTGCGGATATATAAAGCAACATAGGCTTGCCAACACTTGGGGCGGCTAGGATTGGGTTGCCTACTAATAACCTTTTTATTTCTTCCAATCCAACTGTAGCCGCATTCGTCCACTCAAAGTTGTTGGTGCGTCTAACCAGTCTATAAAGTGGCAATGCTTTTTCTCCTAATCTGGAGATGAAGCTGCTTAACGCTGCCATGCACCCGACTAGTTTTTAGACCTTCTTTAAGTCTCTTGGCATGGCCAATTGTGACAAGGCTCGGATTTTGGATGGGTTCTCTTCAATTCCTCTATTGAGACAATGAACCCTAGCAGCTTTCTGTTGGAAATATGCCCTAGAGGCAATAATAAATTAGTTATTATTATATTTCCTTGTTCATGATAATCGTTTATTATCCATGCTAGAATTGTATTGATAGGAAACTCAGATACATGTGTGGATACATAGACAACACCATGTCCCTAGTAAGCCTCTAGTTGACTAGCTCGTTGATCAATAGATGGTTACAGTTTCCTGACCATGGACATTGGATGTCATTGATAACGGGATCACATCATTAGGAGAATGATGTGATGGACAAGACCCAATCCTAAGCATAGCACAAGATCATGTAGTTCATATGCTGAAGCTTTTCTAATGTCAAGTATCATTTCCTTAGACCATGAGATTGTGCAACTCCCGGATACCGTAGGAGTGCTTTGGGTGTACCAAACGTCACAACGTAACTGGGTGACTATAAAGGTGCACTACGGGTATCTCCGAAAGTGTCTGTTGGGTTGGCACGAATCGAGACTGGGATTTGTCACTCCGTGTAAACGGAGAGGTATCTCTGGGCCCACTCGGTAGGACATCATCATAATGTGCACAATGTGATCAAGGAGTTTATCACGGGATGATGTGTTACGGAACGAGTAAAGAGACTTGCCAGTAACGAGATTGAACAAGGTATCGGGATACCGACGATCGAATCTCGGGCAAGTATCGTACCGCTAGACAAAGGGAATTGTATACGGGATTGATTAAGTCCTTGACATCATGGTTCATCCGATGAGATCATCGTGGAACATGTGGGAGCCAACATGGGTATCCAGATCCCGCTATTGGTTATTGACCAGAGAGTCATCTCGGTCATGTCTGCATGTCTCCCGAACCCGTAGGGTCTACACACTTAAGGTTCGGTGACGCTAGGGTTATAGAGATATTAGTATGCGGTAACCCGAAAGTTGTTCGGAGTCCTGGATGAGATCCCGGACGTCACGAGGAGTTCCGGAATGGTCCGGAGGTAAAGAATTATATATAGGAAGTGCTGTTTCGGCCATCGGGACAAGTTTCGGGGTCACCGGTATTGTACCGGGACCACCGGAAGGGTCCCGGGGGTCCACCGGGTGGGGCCACCTGCCCTGGGGGCCACATGGGCTGTAGGGGGTGCGCCTTGGCCTACATGGGCCAAGGGCACCAGCCCCTAGAGGCCCATGCGCCAAAGGGACAAGAGGAGGGGAGAGTCCTAAAAGGGGAAGGCACCTCCGAGGTGCCTTGGGGAGGATGGACTCCTCCCCCCTTGGCCGCACCCTTCCTTGGAGGAAGGGGCAAGGCTGCGCCCTCCCCCTCTCCCTTGGCCCTATATATAGTGGGGGGAAGGGAGGGCAACCAAATCTAAGCCCTGGCGCCTCCCTCTCCCTCCCATGACACATCTCCCTCCTCCCGCAACGCTTGGCGAAGCCCTGTTGGAATCCCGCTACTTCCACCACCACACCGTCGTGCTGCTGGTTCTCCATCAACCTCTCCTCCCCCCCTTGCTGGATCAAGAAGGAGGAGACGTCGCTGCTCCGTACGTGTGTTGAACGCGGAGGTGCCGTCCGTTCGGCGCTAGGATCATCGGTGATTTGGATCACGGCGAGTACGACTCCATCAACCCCGTTCTCTTGAATGCTTCCGCGCGCGATCTACAAGGGTATGTAGATCCACTCCTCCCTCGTTGCTAGATGACTCCATAGATTGATCTTGGTGACACGTAGGAAAATTTTGAATTTCTGCTACGTTCCCCAACAGTGGTATCAGAGCTAGGTCTATGCGTAGTTTCTATGCACGAGTAGAACACAAAGTAGTTGTGGGCGTTGATTTTGTTCAATATGCTTGCCATTACTAGTCTTATATTGATTCCGCGGCATCGTGGGATGAAGCGGCCCGGACCGACCTTACACGTATTCTTACGTGAGACTGGTTCCACCGACTGACATGCACTAGTTGCATAAGGTGGCTAGCGGGTGTCTGTCTCTCCCACTTTAGTCGGATCGGATTTGATGAAAAGGGTCCTTATGAAGGGTAAATAGCAATTGGCATATCACGTTGTGGTTTTGCGTAGGTAAGAAACGTTCTTGCTAGAAACCCATAGCAGCCACGTAAAACATGCAAACAACAATTAGAGGACGTCTAACTTGTTTTTGCAGGGTATGCTATGTGATGTGATATGGCCAAAGGATGTGATGAATGATATATGTGATGTATGAGATTGATCATGTTCTTGTAATAGGAATCACGACTTGCATGTCGATGAGTATGACAACCGGCAGGAGCCATAGGAGTTGTCTTTATTTATTTATGACCTGCTTGTCAATATAAACGTCATGTAATTACTTTACTTTATTGCTAACCGTTAGCCATAGAAGTAGAAGTAATAGTTGGCGAGACAACTTCATGAAGACACGATGATGGAGATCATGATGATGGAGATCATGGTGTCATGACGGTGACGATGATGATCATGGAGCCCCAAGATGGAGATCAAAGGAGCTATATGATATTGGCCATATCATGTCACTATTATTTGATTGCATGTGATGTTTATCATGTTTTTGAATCTTGTTTACTTAGAACGACGGTAGTAAATAAGATGATCCCTCATAATAATTTCAAGAAGGTGTTCCCCCTAACTGTGCACCGTTGCGACAGTTCGTTGTTTCGAAGCACCACGTGATGATCGGGTGTGATAGATTCTAACGTTCACATACAACGGGTGTAAGACAGATTTACACACGCGAAACACTTAGGTTGACTTGACGAGCCTAGCATGTGTACAGACATGGCCTCGGAACACAAGAGACCGAAAGGTCGAGCATGAGTCGTATGGTAGATACGATCAACATGAAGATGTTCACCGATGTTGACTAGTCCATCTCACGTGATGATCGGACACGGCCTAGTTGACTCGGATCATGTAATCACTTAGATGACTAGAGGGATGTCTATCTGAGTGGGAGTTCATAAGATGAACTTAATTATCCTGAACATAGTCAAAAAGGTCTTCGCAAATTATGTCGTAGCTCGCGCTTTAGTTCTACTGTTTAGATATGTTCCTAGAGAAAATTTAGTTGAAAGTTGATAGTAGCAATTATGTGGACTAGGTCCGTAAACTGAGGATTGTCCTCATTGCTTCATAGAAGGCTTATGTCCTTGATGCACCGCTCAGTGTGCTGAACCTCGAACGTTGTCTGTGGATGTTGCGAACATCTGACATACACACTTTGATAACTATGTGATAGTTCAGTTAAAACGGCTTAGAGTTGAGGCACCGAAGACGTTTTGAAACGTCGCAAAACATATGAGATGTTTCGAGGGCTGAAATTGGGATTTCAGGCTCGTGCCCACGTCAAACGGTATAAGACCTCCGATGATTTTCTTAGCCTGCAAACTAAGGGAGAAAAGCTCAATTGTTGAGCTTGTGCTCAGATTGTCTGAGTACAACAATCATTTGAATCAAGTGGGAGTTGATCTTCCAAATGAGATAGTGATGTTTCTCCGAAGTCATTACCACCAAGCTGCTAGAGCTTCGTGATGAACTATAATATATCAGGGACATATATGATGATCCTTGAGATATTCGCGATGTTTGACACCACAAAAGTAGAAATCAAGAAGGAGCATCAATTGTTGATGGTTGGTGAAACCACTAGTTTCAAGAAGGGCAAGGGAACAAAGGGATACTTAATGAAACGGCAATTCAGCTGCTGCTCTAGTGAAGAAACCCAAGGTTGAACCCAAACCCGAGACCGAGTGCTTCTGTAATAAGGGGAACAGCCACTGGAGCAGAATTACCCTAGATACTTGGTAGATGAGAAGGCTGGCAAGGTCGATAGAAGTATATTGGATATACATTGTGTTAATGTGTACTTTACTAGTACTCCTAGTAGCACCAGGGTATTAGATACCGGTTCGGTTGCTAAGTGTTAGTAACTCGAAATAAAAGCTATGGAATAAACGGAGACTAGCTAAAGGTGAGCTGACGATATGTGTTGGAAGTGTTTCCAAGGTTGATATGATCAAGCATCGCACGCTCCCTCTACCATCGAGATTGGTATTAAAACCTAAATAATTTTTATTTGGTGTTTGCGTTGAGCATAGACATGATTGGATTATGTTTGTCGCGATACGATTATTCATTTAAGGAGAATAATGGTTACTCTGTTTATTTGAATAATACCTTCAATGGTCTTGCACCTAAAATGAATAGTTCATTGAATCTCGATCATAGTGATACACATGTTCATGCCAAAAGATATAAGATAGTAATGATAGTACCACCTACTTGTGGCACTGCCACTTAAGTCATATCGGTATAAATCGCATGAAGAAGCTCCATGTTGATGGATCTTTGAAAGATTGAGACATGCGAACCATGTCTATTGGCATATATGCATGAAGAAACTCCATGAAGATGGATCGTTTGGACTCACTTGATTTTGAATCACTTGAGACATGCAAATCATACCACATGGGCAAGATGACTGAAAGCCTGGTTTTCAGTAAAATGGAACTAGAAAGCAACTTGTTGGAAGTAATACATTTTGATGTGTGCAGTCCAATGAGTGCTGAGGCGTGTAGTGGATATCGTTATGTTCTTACTTCACAGATGATTTGAGTAGATGTTGAGTATATTTACTTGATGAATCACGAGTCTGAATTATTGAAAGGTTCAAGTAATTTTAGGGTGAAGTTGAAAGATCATCGTGACAAGAGGATAAAATATCTATGATATGATCATAGAGATGAATATCTGAATTATGAGTTTGGCATAGAATTAAGACATTGTGGAAATTGTTTCACAACTAATACAGCCTGGAACACCATAGTGTGATGGTGTGTCCGAACATCATAACTGCACCCTATTGGATATGATGCATACCATGATGTCTCTTATCGAATTACCACGATAGTTTATGGGTTAGGCATTAGAGACAACCACATTCACTTTAAATAGGGCACCACGTAATTCCGATAAGATGACACCGTATGAACTATGGTTTCGAGAAACCTAAGCTGTCATTTCTTAAAAGTTTGGGGCTGCGACGCTTATGTGAAAAAGTTTCAGGCTGATAAGTTCGAACCCAAAGCGGATAAAATGCATCTTCATAGGACACCCAAAACAATTGGGTATACCTCCTGTCTCAGATCCGAAAGCAATAAGGGATTGTTTCTAGAATTGGGTCCTTTCTCGAAGAAAAGTTTCTCTCGAAAGAATTGAGTGGGAGGATGGTGGAGACTTGATGAGGTTATTGAACCATCTCTTCAACTAGTGTGTGGCAGGGCACAGGAAGTTATTCCTGTGGCACCTACACCAATTGAAGTGGAAGCTTATGATAGTGATCATGAAACTTCAGATCAAGTCAATACCAAACCTCGTGGGATGACAAGGATGCGTACTACTTCAGAGTGGTACGTAATCCTGTCTTGGAAGTCATGTTGCTAGACAACAATGAACCTACGAGCTATGGAGAAGAGATGGTGGGCCCGGATTCCGATAAATGGCTCGAGGCCATAAAATCCGAGAGAGGATCCATGTATGGAAACAAAGTGTAGACTTTGACAGAACAGCTCGATGGTCATAAGGCTATTGAGTGTAGATGGATTTTAAAAGGAAGACGGACAATGATGGTAAATGTCACCATTAAGAAAGCTCGACTTGTCGTTAAGATGTTTTCCGACAAGTTCAAAGAGTTGACTACGATGAGACTTTCTCACTCGTAGCGATGCTAAGAGTCTGTTGGAATTATATTAGCGATTACTGCATTATTTATGAAATCTTGCAGATAGGATGTCAAAACATTGTTTCCTCGACGATTTTCTTGAGGAAAGGTTGTATGTGATACAACCGGAAGGTTTTGTCAATCCTGAAAGATGCTAATAAGTATGCAAAGCTCCAGCAATCCTTCTAGGGACTGGAGTAAGCATCTCGGAGTTGGAATGTATGCTTTGATGATGATCAAAGATTTTGGGTTTATACAAAGTTTATGAGAAACTTGTATTTCCAAAGAAGTGAGTGGGAGCACTATAGAATTTCTGATAAATATATGTTGTTGACATATTGTTGATCAAAAATGACGTAGAATTTCTGGAAAGCATATAGGGTTATTTGGAAAGTGTTTTTCAGTGGAAAGCCTGGATTAAGCTACTTGAACATTGAGCATCAAGATTTATAAGGATAGATCAAAACGCTTAATGGTACTTTCAAATGAGCACATACCTTGACATGATCTTGAAGGTGTTCAAGATGGATCAATCAAAGAAGGAGTTCTTGCCTGAGTTGTAAGGTATGAAGTTAAGACTTAAAGCTCGACCACGGCAGAATAGAGAGAAAGGACGAAGGTCATCCCCTATGCTTAAGACATAGGCTCTACAGTATGCTATGCTGTGTACCGCACCTGAAATGTGCCTTGCCATGAGTCAGTCAATGGGTACAAGAGTGATCTAAGAATGGATCACAGGACAGCGGTCAAAGTTATCCTTAGTAACTAGTGGACTAAGGAATTTTCTCGATTATGGAGGTGATAAAGAGTTCGACGTAAAGAGTTACGTCGATGCAAGCTTAACACCTATCCGGATAGCTCTGAGTAGAGATACCGGATACGTATAATGGAGCAACTATTTAGAATAGCTCCATGTAGAACAGTTATTTGAAATGGCTCCAAATATAGCGTAGTAGCTGCATCTACAAGATGACATAGAGATTTGCGAAGTACATACGGATCTGAAAGATTCAGACCCGTTGACTATAACATCTCTCACAAGCATAACATGATCAAACCCAGAACTCATCGAGTGTTAATCACATGGTAATGTGAACTAGATTATTGACTCTAGTAAACTCTTTGGGTGTTAGTCACATGGGGATGTGACCTTGAGTGTTAATCACATATCGATGTGAACTGGATTATTGACTCTAGTGCAAGTGGGAGACTGTTGGAAATATGCCCTAGAGGCAATAATAAATTAGTTATTATTATATTTCCTTGTTCATGATAATCGTTTATTATCCATGCTAGAATTGTATTGATAGGAAACTCAGATACATGTGTGGATACATAGACAACACCATGTCCCTAGTAAGCCTCTAGTTGACTAGCTCGTTGATCAATAGATGGTTACGGTTTCCTGACCATGGACATTGGATGTCATTGATAACGGGATCACATCATTAGGAGAATGATGTGATGGACAAGACCCGATCCTAAGCATAGCACAAGATCATGTAGTTCATATGCTGAAGCTTTTCTAATGTCAAGTATCATTTCCTTAGACCATGAGATTGTGCAACTCCCGGATACCGTAGGAGTGCTTTGGGTGTACCAAACGTCACAACGTAACTGAATGACTATAAAGGTGCAATACGGGTATCTCCGAAAGTGTCTGTTGGGTTGGCACGAATCGAGACTGGGATTTGTCACTCCGTGTAAATGGAGAGGTATCTTTGGGCCCACTCGGTAGGACATCATCATAATGTGCACAATGTGATCAAGGAGTTTATCACGGGATGATGTGTTACGGAACGAGTAAAGAGACTTGCCGGTAACGAGATTGAACAAGGTATCGGGATACCGACGATCGAATCTCGGGCAAGTATCGTACCGCTAGACATAGGGAATTGTATACGGGATTGATTAAGTCCTTGACATCATGGTTCATCCGATGAGATCATCGTGGAACATGTGGGAGCCAACACGGGTATCCATATCCCGCTGTTGGTTATTGACCAGAGAGTCATCTAGGTCATGTCTGCATGTCTCCCGAACCCGTAGGGTCTACACACTTAAGGTTCGGTGACGCTAGGGTTATAGAGATATTAGTATGCGGTAACCCGAAAGTTGTTCGGAGTACCAGATGAGATCCGGACGTCACGAGGAGTTCCGGAATGGTCCGGAGGTAAAGAATTATATATAGGAAGTGCTGTTTCGGCCATCGGGACAAGTTTCGGGGTCACCGGTATTGTACCGGGACCACCGGAAGGGTCCCGGGGGTCCACCGGGTGGGGCCACCTGCCCCGGGGGCCACATGGGCTGTAGGGGGTGCGCCTTGGCCTACATGGGCCAAGGGCACCAGCCCCTAGAGGCCCATGCGCCAAAGGGACAAGAGGAGGGGAGAGTCCTAAAAGGGGAAGGCACCTCCGAGGTGCCTTGGGGAGGATGGACTCCTCCCCCCCTTGGCCGCACCCTTCCTTGGAGGAAGGCGCAAGGCTGCGCCCTCCCCCTCTCCCTTGGCCCTATATATAGTGGGGGGAAGGGAGGGCAACCAAACCTAAGCCCTGGCGCCTCCCTCTCCCTCCCATGACACATCTCCCTCCTCCCGCAGCGCTTGGCGAAGCCCTGTTGGAATCCCGCTACTTCCACCACCACACCGTCGTGCTGCTGGTTCTCCATCAACCTCTCCTCCCCCCCTTGCTAGATCAAGAAGGAGGAGACATCGCTGCTCCGTACGTGTGTTGAACGCGGAGGTGCCGTCCGTTCGGCGCTAGGATCATCGGTGATTTGGATCACGACGAGTATGACTCCATCAACCCCGTTCTCTTGAATGCTTCCGCGCGCGATCTACAAGGGTATGTAGATCCACTCCTCCCTCGTTGCTAGATGACTCCATAGATTGATCTTGGTGACACGTAGGAAAATTTTGAATTTCTGCTATGTTCCCCAACACTTTCCGGCTGGAACGCCGAAAACACATTTTTTCCGGATTAAGACGTATGTCATATGTTTGGAGGTTGTCAAATGTGAGGCGGAGATCTTCCACCAATGATTTGACGTGTTTAGTCTTGATGACCACATCGTCCACATATGCTTCCACTGTCTTGGGAATTTATTTTTCCAAACATGTTTGAGTCATGCGTTGGCAAGTGGCACCAACGTTTTTGAGCCCGAAAGGCATAATGTTGAAACAAAAGGCCCGTACGGGGTAATAAACGCCGTTGCGGCCTGGTCGGACTCCTTCATTTTAATCTGATGGTACCCGGAGTAAGCGTGAAGGAAACATAATGAGTCGTGTCCCGCAGTCGCATCAATAATTTTGTCAATCCGGGGCAATGGGAAATTTTCTTTGGGGGAAGCCTTATTGAGGTCTTTGAAGTCGACACAAAGGCGCCAAGACTTATCCTTCTTCGACACCATGACCAAGTTGTTAGCCAATCTGGGTGTTTGATTTCTCTGATGAACTCGGCTTCGAGTAGTTTGGCTAGCTCCTCCCCCATAGCTTGTCGTTTAGGTTCAAAAAATTGCTGCAGCGTTTGTTTGACCGGTTTGAACCCCTCGATTATCTTGAGGCTGTGTTCGGTCAGTCTGCGTGGGATTCCGGGAATGTCCGAAGGGTGCCAGGCAAACATATCCCAATTTTCACACAGGAACGCTCGTAGGGTGGCATCGACCGTTGGATCCAGCTGTGCTCCAATGGACGCTATTTTGTTAGGATCCATCGGGTGCACTTGAAATTTTACTATTTCATCTGCTGGTTTGAAAGAGGTGGACTTGGGCCTCTTACCAAGAATCACATCATCCTTGTCCACCATGGATCGTAGGGTGGTTAGTTCTTCAGACGCAAGGGCTTCGGATAGTGCTTCAAGGGCCAAGGATGTGGTTTTGTTTTTGGCGCGGAGTGCTTTATCCGGATCACTTGTAACTGTGATTATTCCGTTGGGCCCCGGCATTTTAAGCTTCATGTACCCGTAAATGAGGTATGGCCTAGAAGCGTGAGAAAGCGTCCCGCCCCAAAAGGGCATGATATCCGCTATTGAAGGGAGCCACATGGAAAGGCAACTCTTCGGACCTGTAATTCTCAGGCATGCCGAATACTACATCAAATTTGATTTTCCCCAAACATCGTGCTTCTCGAATGGGGATGATGCCTCGAAAGCTGGTACTGCTTTGCTCGATGCGGGCCTTGTCAATTTGCATTTTGTCGAGCGTGTCCTCGTAGATGAGGTTAAGTCCGCTACCGTCGTCCATGAGCACTTTGGTGAGTCAAAAGCCATCCACAATTGGGTTGAAGACCAAGGCGGCTGGTGCTCAGACTGATCGGGCCCTTGGTTCATCGTCAGCGGTGAAAGTTATTACTGCGTCGTTCCATGGGCTCATTGCGGTTACTTGGTTGATTTCGGCGAGGTCACGGAGTGCCCTTTTGTGCCGACTATTTTAAGAGAAGGTCTCGAAGACCGTAAAGACGGTAAGATCATCATCCTCCGGAGAAAGCTTCTCTGGAGTAGTGGTGGTGAGGATAGCCTCACCGCTTTTGGCCACTTGCCGGAGTACCCAACATGCCCGAACGTTGTGAGTTGGTCCAGTGCTCGGCGTCGCATGTATCTGACAGGGTTTGTCAAGGAGTTCGTCAAGAACTATTCTGTATCGCGTAAAGGGTTTGTTTTTCTTGCCGATGGGCTTATGATCGGATGCCTCGTAAGGGTGTACCCATTTTGCCCAGGCAGTACACTGCTTAAAGGCAGCATGTTCCAATTGGGTCTTTTGGGCCTTCCATGTGCTTTCCATCACGCAGTACTTCCATACTATGTGCGATAGTGCCGTGAAACTCTGTATGCGGCGGCGGTTGAGGGCATTCCGAATTCCCTCATCTGTGCAATTGTGATGAAAAACTGAGACCCGCATCATCATCACAGCAGTCTTTAATCTTGTTCTTGACAAGTAGAAACCTGGCCCAAAAGTGATGGACCGTTTCCTGAGGTTGGTGACGTACATACATCAGGTTGTATATGTCTCGAGGGCCTGAATTACTTGGAGAATATTGATTGTGGTGGGCGAGTGGGCTAAAACTTAAATCACTGCCCAAAATTGTGTTCGGAGTTGGTAAAATCTCCGAGGTCATCGGTTCGGGTCCGGGAAGATCCAAGTGCTCCCTGGACCCTAAGTCCGACCCTGAGTTTGGGGGGCGCCGTGGGGTTTCCTCCGAAGGAAGAGTATCCTGTTCAATGGATTTGGAGATCCGAACATAGCTGGTTTTTAAGTTAGGGGAAGAAGTGTTCTTGTCTCGTTCCTCGATGACCGCCACCAGGTGAGTGATCGACGGGAGATTGATTTCCCTCTGTTCAGGTTTAAGCCCGATCCGATCATAATCCGTTGAAAGCCCTAGGGCGGTGATGCGATCTAGCAGCTCGTTCAAGGACGAGATGTCTGCCGGATCCATCTTTTCAGAGTGTTCGAGACCGATGCGGAGGTGATGTTTGGCGATGGCGGGGGGGGGGGGGGGGGGCGTCGGCTTGATGGCCGTGTGGGTGCCCATGGTGGAACCGCCGAGCTGGAGGACCTGTCCTGATGTTAGGCTCCTTCCAGAAGTGATATCATCATTGATGACAAGGCGAGTCATCGGTCCTTCAATCAACAACACAATGGAACTCTCAATGAAAGCACCAATGCCGGTGTCAAAACCGGCAGATCTCGGGTAGGGTTTCCCGAACTGTGTGTCTGAGGATCAATGGTAAAAAGGGACGATGGGGACACAATGTTTACCCAGGTTCGGGCCCTCTTAAAGGAGGTAAAACCCTACATCCTGCGTGCTTGTATTCAATGCATATTGGCGTTACAAGAGTTGATCTACCTCGAGATCATAATGGCTAAACCCTAGCTGTCTAGCCTATGAGAATTCCGATAGTCTCCATGGACTAAACCCTCCGATTTATATACATACCAGAGGGGCCTACGGTAGTACAAAGTCGGTTCGCACAAGAAGGAAATAATACATCCAGACACCAAAACTTGCCGTCCACGCATATAGGAGTCCTACCCAGACACGGGGATAATCTTCGGCTTTTATCTTCATGGCCCATTGATAAGTCTCCAACATATCTATAATTTATGAAGTATTGATGCCCATGTTCACAACAATTTTATATGGTATTGGTATGATTTGCATGGAACTAACCCGGACTGATGTTGTTTTCAGCAGAACTACCGTGGTGTTGTTTTTTGTGCAGAAATGAAAGTTCTCCAAATGAGCTGAAACTTTTTGATGATTTTTTTGGAACAAAAGAGACCCTCGATGCTTCATGGGACGGCCGGATGAGCCACGAGGAGGGCGTAACCCACCAGGGCGCGCCTGGTGGGCCTAGCTTGCCCCGGTGGGTTGTGCTCACTCGAGAACCATCTTAGCATGAAACCAACGCCAAAAAATCCTATAAATAGAGAAACCATCAGGGGTTAACCTAGATCAGAAGTTCCACCGCCGCAAGGCTCTGTAGCCACCGAAAACCAATCTAGACCCTTTCCAGCACCCTGCCGGAGGGGGAAATCATCTCCGGTGGCCATCTTCGTCATCCCGACGGCCACCACGATGAGGAGGGAGTAATCCACCCTCGGGGCTGAGGGTTTGTACTAGTAGCTATGTGTTTAATCTCTCTCTCTCTCTCTCGTGTTCTTGAGATGTCACGATCTTGATGTATCATGGGCTTTGTTAATATAGTCGGATCATATGGTGTTTTCCCCTCTCTATCTTGTTGTAATGAATTGAGTTTTTCCCTTTGATATTTCATTGTTATCGGCTTGAATACTTTTGGATTTGAGGAAACTTGATATATTTCTTGCAATTGAACACTCATGGTGAAAATGGGGTAACGTATTGATTCACTTGATATATGTTTTGGCACACAACTCGTGGATTCCCGAGGTGACATTGGTGTAATCTATGCATAGGGGTTGATGCACGTTCTTGTCTTTGTTTCTCCGGTAGAAATCTTGGGGCACTCTTTGAAGTTCTTTGTGTTGGGTTAAATATTATGAATCTGAATTTGCTTTGGTGTTATTTTAGTACGAACTCTTGGTTATATCGATCGGAAAGAATAGGTTTGAGGTGGTTTCGTACCCTACAAACAATTACGTCTTATGTTCTCCGCTAGATAGAAACTCTGGAGTGATTCTTCGTTGCACGTTGAGGTATGGTTATATGATCCAATTATATTAGCACTGTTGAGAGTTTGCACTAGCGAAATTACAGACCCTAGGCCTCATTTTCAAGCATTGCAATACCGTTTTTGTGCCCGTTTACTATTTGCTACCATGTTGTTTTTATTTATTCAGATTATAAAAATATATTTCTACCATCAATATTACACTTTTATCACCATCTCTTCGCCGAACTAGTCGACCTATGCAATTTGCCATTGTATTGGGTGTGTTGGGGACACAAGAGATTTCTTGTATTTGGTTGTAGGGTTGTTTGAGAGAGACAATCTTCGTCCTACACCTCCCATGGATTGATAAACCTTAGGTCATCCACTTGAGGGAAAATTGCTATTGTCCTACAAGACTCTGTGCTTGGATGCCCAACACGAGTCTACAAGAATAAAGTTGCATAGTAGACATCAAGCCCTTTTCTGGCGCTGTTGCCGGGGAGGTGAGTGCTTGAAGGTATATCTTTAGATCTTGCAATTGAATCTTTTAGTTTCTTGTTTCATCACTAGTTTGGTTTATAAAAGAAAACTACATAAAAATGGAATTGAGGTTGCATCATATTATTGATCATCTTTATTATATATTTCTTGAAAATGATGGCTCGGAAAATTGTGCTCATTTGTTAGAAGAAGTCAATAAAATGTTTGGCACAAAATATTTGAATTATGAGCATGATTGCAATGTTGTTAGTATGAATTCTTTTAATATCCATGATGCTAATGATATGCAAAGACGTAAGCTTGGGGATGCTATATTTGATGAATATGATATTTTTAGTCCCCCAAGTTTTCATGAGAAAATTTATTATGATGATTATATTGATGAAAGTGGATTTGGAGAGGTCATGACTTTATTTAGTGATGAATCCACTATTTTGGAAGAGGTTTCAATTGATTGTGACAACAAAGTTGCTATCTATGATGATTATGGTGATGACATATATGGTATAGAGAATAATTATAAGCATGAAACTTGTCATCATGATTCTTATTTTCAACCCCATGATAGTTATTTTGTTGAGTTTGCTCCCACGACTATTCATGAGAATAATTTTGCTTATATGGAGAGTAATAAATTTTGTGTGCTTGTAGATCATGAAAAAATGTTTTATGTGATAGTTATATTCTTAAATTCATTCATGATTCCACTGAAAAATTACTATGAGGGAGGAACTTATGCTTCTACACATCTCAATAATATCAAGTTTCCTCTCTTTATGCTGGAAGTTTTGAAGTTGCACTTGTTTGGCCTTCCTATGCTAGTTTATTCTTGCTCCCATAAATTGTTTGCTCACAAAATCCCTATGCATAGTAATTGGGTTAGAATTAAATGTGCTTGCCATGTGATTCATGATGCTCTCTTTATGTTTCAATTCTTATCTTTTATGTGAGCATCATTGAAATCATCATGCCTAGCTAATAGGCATCAAAGAAAAGCGCTTGTTGGGAGACAACCCAATATTTACCCCTACATTTTTGTGTGTTCACATGATTAAGCTATTGTATTAATCATGTTTTTTTGCTTTCGTTTCAATAAAGTGCCAAGTAAGACCTTTGGGATGGCTTACGGTGATAGTTGATTTGATCTTGCTGAAAAACAGAAACTTTTGCGCTAAGGGAAACAATTCTCATTTTTAACAGAAGCGCGATAAAATTCTTATTCTTTTTGCATAAGATTAGTAGACAAATTTCCCAAGTTTTCTTAATTTTTCAGAATTTTTGGAGTAGCACAAGTATGGTTGGAGTACAGATTACTACAGACTGTTTTGTTTTTGACAGATTCTGTTTTCTATGCATAGTTTGCTTGTTTTCTAGTTTCCATGGCTTATATTGCTCAATATAAATTGTGGAAATGATATGATACAGTAGGAATTGTGTGGAAACAATTAAGAATCTTGTCTTTGAAAATACCAAAGTGAAACCGTTTGCTCTTTATCATACTAACCTATCTCACGAAGTTCCGTTAAGTTTTGTGTGATTGAAGTTTTCAAGTTTTGGGTGAGATGTCGATATGAGGAGAATAAGGAGTGACAAGACCCTAATATTGGGGATGCCTAAGGCACCCAAAGGGAATATTCAAGCAAGATCCAAGCAACTAAGCTTGGGCATGCCCCGGAAGGCATCCCCTCTTTCGTCTCCAACATTATTGGTAACCTCACTTGGAGCTATGTTTTCATTCGTCACATGATATGTGTTTTGCTTGGAGAAACAATTTACTTTGTTAGGATTTGCTTTTTGTTATTTATAATAATTTTTTGCATCTTTTATTTCAATAAAGGTGGCATTGATAACCTTTACCATGCTTATTTTGCTAGTATACATGCTGCTCTTTGAAAACAGAAAGTTTACCGCTGTTGCAAAAATTCCCTAGAAAATTAAGAATGTGATAAAATGTTGAAACTTTTTGCAAAATGAGCTCTGATAAATTTTATATAGAGTGGTAAATGTTCATAATCTTTGGAGTTTAAGAAGTGTTGATACTCTTGCATTCTTTACAGACTGTACTGTTTTGGCAGATTACTGTTATGTTTGCATTGTTTGCATATTTTGCTAGTTGAATGATTATATTTGAGGATAGGAGTATTAAATATGCATAGGAATTTAGTATGAAATGTTGAATAATAATTTTAGTGATTTTCTACAGAAGAGAATGATAAGGTTTTTGCATTGGTTTATACTAACTTATCTCACGAGTTCTTGTTGAGTTTTGTGTGGATGAAGCTTTTGAGATTTAGGAAAACCGTGATATGAGAAGAATTAACGAGACACAAAAGCTCAAGCTTGGGGATGCCCAAGGCATCCCAAGATAATGTTTCAAGAAGTCTCAAACATCTAAGCTTGGTGATGCCCCGGTAGGCATCCCACCTTCCTTGTTCAACAATTATCGGTTAGTATCGGTTGAGCCTAAGTTTTGCTTCTTCACATGATATGTGATATTCTTAGAATGTAATTTTATTTTGTCTTTGCTTGCTGTTTTAATAAACTGCTTAGATATGAAAGTTTTTGAATAAGAGAGAGTCCACAAATAGCTACCTATTTACTTAACTACTCGCTCGATCTTCACTTATATCTTTTTTGGAGTAGCTTGTCATTTGCTCTAGTGCTTCACTTATATCTTTATGAGCACGGTGTGCTTTAGTATTTTTGGAAAAATTCTCTCTTGCTCATGATCTTCACTTATATTTGTTTGAGCTTATCAAAAGCAACACATGAAAATTATTCCCAAAGTGATAGATATCCAAGAAGGATATAATAAAAACTTTCAAGAGGATCATTGGACAAAATAAACTTGATTCATTGCAGTAGTTTTGACATATGATGATAGTGACATGTGAGTCATGTTGGTGAGTAATTATGCTTTAGTAAGAATATTGGTGTTAAGGTTTGTGATTCCCTATGCAAGCATAAAAGTCAATAGTTGTGCAATGAAATTACATCGTACTTGTGGTGCATTATTCGGTGTTAATTATGATCAATGCTTGCTTATGAGATTATTTGTTTCTTGGTTGGTCTCTTCTCAATCTTTTGGTAGCCTTCATTTTGCACTAAGTATGATCACTACTTGTGCATCCAAAATCCTTTAAACCAGTTTTGCCACATGAGTCCACTATGCCTACCTATATGCGGTATTCTTTTGCCGTTCTAAGAAAATTTGTATGTGCCATCTCTAATTTTCAAAATAAATTTCTCTTTTCTGTGCTCGTACCACTCACGAGGCGGTGAGGGGTGGCCAATATTTTCCATGCTAGATGTGTTATTATCATGATGAGTGTTTATTCACTTATCATTGCACGAGAGTAAGGCAAAGGTATTAGGGATGCCCTGTCCCGAAATGAAAAATGAATTTACTTTATGTTGTCAAATAATAAATTCCTTGGAAAGTGTTGGTATGGATGGCACCCATGGATACGGTTAGCCATGGAAAGTGAAAGTATGGTGGAAAAAGGAACAAACTTTATTTTCTGTTTGGAAACTGCCTATGATATATCTAGAATGGAACGTGTTGGGAGCTCTAAGTCATTTTCACTGGTGGGAGAAGTATGCCTCTCAAAATGTTTTTATCTCTCAATTTTCTCTACGAGCTCTGGCACCTCTAAAAATCCCTACTTCCCTCCACGAAGGGCCTTTCTTTTACTTTATGCAATTTTTATTTTTAATTTGAGTCTCCATATTCTCTTATAAAGCACCAACTAGGGGGCACTATGATCGTACTTGAGCATTCGGTGTAGTTAATATGCGAGTGTGTTTCATGAATGGATCAATGATTGAGCATGATGGGCTAGGGATAACTTATTTTAGCTTTGATATTTTGAAACACATGGTTTCTTGGTGATATGCTTGAGTATTGATGTCCTCATGTCAAATTATAGACTATTACTTTGAATCATTCAAGTCCAAATGTCCATGCTACAAAAGAAAGTATATGATGAATATGATAGGTAGCATTCCACAACAAAAATTCCGTTTTAAATTACTACTTTATCATGATAAGTTTTATGAGAAAGAGTTGTTGTTATGATGTTGGGAAAAGTGATTGAAATTGTCATTGATCAAACCTATGCACTTTGCTAGCATTCACACTTCATAAATTATTTCTTTTATCATTTACCTACTCGAGGACGAGTAGGAATTAAGCTTGGGGATGCTGATATGTCTCCAACGTATCTATAATTTATGAAGTATGCATGTCATGTTTACAACAATTATATATGGTTTTAGCATGATTTGCATGGAACTAACCGGGACTGATGCTGTTTTCAGCAGAACTACTGTGGTGTTGTTTTTTGTGCAGAAATGAAAGTTCTCCAAATGAGCTGAAACTTTTTGACGATTTTTTGGAACAAAAGAGACCCCCGAAGCTTCATGGGAGGGCCAGATGAGCCACGAGGAGGGCACAACCCACCAGGGTGCGCCTGGTGGGCCTGGCTTGCACCGGTGGGTTATGCTCACCTCGAGGCCCATCTTAGCATGAAACCAACGCCAAAAAATCCTATAAATAGAGAAACCGTCAGGGGTTAACCTATATCAGAAGTTTCGCCGCTGCAAGGCTCTGTAGCCACCGAAAAACAATCTAGACCCTTTCTGGCACCCTGCCGGAGGGGGAATCATCTCCGGTGGCCATCTTCATCATCCCGGTGGCCACCACGATGAGGAGGGAGTAGTCCACCCTCGGGGCTGAGGGTTTGTACAAGTAGCTATGTGTTTAATCTCTCTCTCTCTCTCGTGTTCTTGAGATGTCACGGTCTTGATGTATCGCGGGCTTTGTTAATATAGTTGGATCATATGGTGTTTTCCCCTCTCTATCTTGTTGTGATGAATTGAGTTTTTCCCTTTAAGATTTCGTTGTTATCGGATTGTATACTTTTATGGATTTGAGAACACTTGATATATGTCTTGCAATTGAATACTCATGGTGACAATGGTATCGTATTGATTCACTTGATATATGTTTTGGCAGTCAACTCACGGATTCCCGAGGTGACATTGGGGTAATCTATGCATAGGGGTTGATGCACATTCTTGTCTTTGTTTCTCTGGTAGAAATCTTGGGGAACTCTTCGAAGTTCTTTGTGTTGGATAGAATAGAATATTATGAATCTGAATTTGCTTTGGTGTTATTTTAGTACGGACTCTTGGTTAGATCGATCGGAAAGAATAGCTTTGTCTTATTTTAGTACGAACTCTAGGATAGATTGATCGGAAAGAATAGCTTTGAGGTGATTTCGTACCCTACAAACAATTTTGTCTTATGTTCTCCGCTAGATAGGAACTTTGGAGTGATTCTTCATTGCATGTTGAGGGATGGTTATATGATCCAATTATATTAGCATTGTTGAGAGATTGCACTAGCGAAAGTACGGACCCTAGGCCTCATTTTCAAGCATTGCAATACCGTTTTTGTGCCCGTTTACTATTTGCTACCATGTTGTTTTTATTTATTCAGATTATAAAAATATATTTCTACCATCAATATTACACTTTTATCACCATCTCTTCGCCGAACTAGTCGACCTATGCAATTTGCCATTGTATTGGGTGTGTTGGGGACACAAGAGATTTCTTGTATTTGGTTGCAGGGTTGTTTGAGAGAGACCATCTTAATCCTACACCTCCCACGGATTGATAAACCTTAGGTTATCCACTTGAGGGAAAATTGCTAATGTCCTACAAAACTCTGCGCTTGGAGGCCCAACACGAGTCTACAATAATAAAGTTGCATAGTAGACGTCACCCATCAATCCGACCCATATTGAATATGTCGGGCACCCGAGGACCCCCTAATCGAGGACTACCTCAAGTGATACGCAGTTCTGCTTCTTCGGGCACCAACATACTAAGGATCATCCGAGGAAATGGCATGTGCCTGATGTTGACTTGCGATCCACTCGATCACTGGCATAGTCAGAGTCAGAATATCCAATGAGATAAAAAAACCAAGCCTTATGGTGTGATTCCTTCAGTGTACCTTGAAAACAGGCACACATGCAAACACAAACATACTATCTGGCCTAGATGCACATAGATACAATAAAGAGCCAATCATGGAGCGGTATACCTTTTGATCGAAGTCTATACCATTTTCATCAGTGCATAAATGGCCATTTGTGCGCATAGGTTGACACCTTTGCAATCTTGCATGCCGAATTAACTCAACGCGTCCTTGAGGTATTTCTCTTGAGATATGAAGATGCCTCTGCGTTGTTGATGAATTTTAAGACCTAAGAAGAATTTCAATTCTCCTATCATAGACATTTGATATTCCTCACTCATCATATAGGCAAATTCGTCACTGTAATGTTGCTTAGTACAGCCAAAGATAATATCATCAACATATATTTGGCACACAAATAATTCATCGTCATAGGTTTTGGTGAAAAGAGTTGGGTCAAGTGAACCGGGTTTGAAGCATTTCTTCATGAGGAATTCCTTCAAAGTATCATAACATGCCCGAGGGGCCTGCTTGAGGCCATAGAGGGCCTTATTGAGTCTGAAGACTTTGTTAGGATGCTTAGGATCTTCAAAACCTGCGGGTTGAGCAACATATACTTCGTCCTCGGGCTTACCATTGAGGAATGCACATTTCACATCCATTTGATATAAGATGATATTATGATGGTTAGCATAAGCAAGCAATATGTGAATAGCCTCAAGTCTAGCAACAGGTGCAAAAGTTTCATCAAAATTAATTCCTTCATGTGACGCCCCAAGACCGGAGCTTCAGATGCCTTCCTTTTATCTCGTTGTTGTTGTGTGTTTGAACTGTTTGTTGCCATGAACGGATGAGTGTCATTGTCATATTTTGCTTCTTGCATCATGTTCATCATTTGGTTATATTGCATTTCCATGCCCATCGTTGTCATATTGCATTTGTGCCTCTTGTATTTTTGCATTCTCATAATCATCAAGTGCATTGTCATATTCATGCATGTCACATTGTTGGATGCTCCATGTATGATCATGCATCATCACCTCCTCCTTTGCTTCTTTCTTTCATTTTGGCAAGTGACCTTTTCCCCTCCTCGAGAAATGTTCATTCTTTTCCTGATGCTAGCTCACCATGCCTAAACCCTCTCTATCAAATTTATGATCCTTTGGAGTTGTTTTGGTTAGGTTCAAAAATGCCTCAAGTTTGAATCATATTTAAACTTGTTTTATTTTTCTACCTCTAAAAATGTCTAAACCAATTTTATCAAATAGGGCATGAATTCAGGGTCATGAGGATATTTTTATATTTCTCATACACCTCTCCTTTCCCCCTGTTCTTTTCTCTTTATTTTCTCCTTGAAGAAATTAGAGAAAAAGGAAACAACAGCTTTAGGCCAGCCGCAGCCCACTTGGGCCTCTTAATCCGTGTCGGCCCACCTAAGCCCCCTCTCTACTGGGCCGGCCCTTTAGGCCCACCTATTCCTAACCTAACCATCTCCCTGGCCCGACCCCCATCTCCCTCGTCTCCCTCCAGGCCGCCGCCAGCACCCGCACGCACAGATCCCACAACCGCTCGATCCCCACGCTCCTTCCCCCTCTGCTTGATCGATCTCTCTCTCCCTCTCCTCGCAACGCACCAGAGAGAGGGATCCCGATCACCATGGCTAAGCTCCCCTGCGCCTCGACCCGACCTCGCCTCCTCCGCACCGTTGCCTCGCAAGGACGCCGCGCTGGACCTCCTGCGCCGCCTCTCCTCTTGCTTCTCCTCGCAGAGCACCCCCGCGCCTCGGCCTCCTTATTCCTCGACTCCAGCCGCCCCTGCCGGCAACCAGTAGGACGCTGCCATCCGTCTCCTCCGTCTAGAGCCTATGCAGCCGCGCGCCCAGAGGCCGCCGCCCGCTCCTCCCTCGATCCAGCCGGAATCAAGCGCCGCCAAGCAGCTCCCTCTCCTGCGCGCCTCGCTGCCGTCTCCTCCGCCGCTGCGCCAGCTCGCCTGTGCGCCGACGCCGCCGGCGACCACCCCGGCTAACCTTCATCGTCGGTCGTCCTCCAGCAAGCCCCGTCTACGCGCCCTGCATCGTCGACCTTCCCGGAGCACCGGTCGACGCTGATGTTCCTTGGTTTCCCTTTGCCTCACCTGTGCTCTCCTTGGAGCATAGCACCACGACGCCCGATCTGCTCCAGCCATCGTCGGTTCCTTCGTTGCTGCTGCTGTTTTGCTTCTGCTGCTGCATCTCCGGCCGTCCTAGTCGTTCGCAGGCGACTGCGCCCATTGGCTCCTGCGAAGACTGCCGCTACCGCTGCCAGTGCCCGCACGTTGTTGCTGCTTCGCCGCCCACCTCCCATCGTTGACCGCCAAGACCGTCTTGTGCTGCCACATTTTGGTTTCACCAAGTTCCATCAAGCCAGCCATGTATGTTTACCATCGCCATGGGTTTCATCAAGTTCGACTACAACATGAAGATATGTACAACTACGCGGGTTCGCCGAGTACGACTACTCACGGGATCCATCAAGTTCATCTACGTGCGTGTACGACTACTCATCCGGGATGCGTCGAGCTCCTCTCGGAATGAACGGGAACGACTACTGTCATGGAAGACTCGTGTAACGGATCCGTCAAGTCCAACAATGACTGTATACAACTATCGGCGACCCCGAACGACTACAAAACATGAACCTCTACTTCCCCTTCAAAACGTGTACCACTAACCGAACATCTACGGAACATGTACCGTCGACCCTCGAAGACCCCGCGGACGTCAAGTTCCTCGTTGTGACACGAACATCCACGGACATGTACAACTACTTCCTCCATGACCCGCGAGAACCGCTACTTTCACTACTGTCGCGAGAATAACTACTTCCCTCGACGTACCCGAACCGCTCCGAGAATGCACCCTTGGAAGGTATAACTGCCAGAACAATGCCCGTGGACCGAAAGCTTGTGTTGTATGAGATGCTCGTGGTTGCACCATGCCCGAGTTGTTCTTTGCGAGTTCCTCGTTGCCTTGCTGTCGACTTGTGGGAAGTTGGTATCTGGGAGCACCCCACCATCCTTGCAGGACACGCTCCCGTCACTTTTCCTTTTGCACCGGTATCTCCATGAGCTACCGGAACCGATATGTTGTCGTGGCATCATTTTCGGATTCGTTGCCGTGGCACCCCTTTCGTTTCTGCCACGATGACAAAGGCTTCATAAAATGCTCTTATCAACTTTTTCATAAATATTGCATAACACTTGAATATGTCATCCACATCATGATAACAACATCAAGAATGTTTAAAATTGTTGCTTGCATTAAATTGCTAATTGCACATGAGGATTTACCGGAATTGTTGTTTGATGTTTCCGACCTCATTTAAAATGCCTAACTAGGTATTTTACTCATGTTTCACCTCTTGCCATGTTAAGAACATTTAATTTTGTTGGGCACATAACCGGGAGTGAACTAAATAATGGAATGTGGTGTTTCGTTAATATGCAACTCGTAGCATATTGAGCTCCACTTAATTTGTAGTATTGTTTTTGCACTTTGCCATGCCATGCATATTTAAACCGGACATGCATCATACTTGGTTGCGCACCATGCCATGTTTATGTGATGGTTGTTTACTATGTTGTTTGCTTCTTTCCGGGTTGCTTCACGAGTTAGCTTCAGTTTCATTCCGGAGTTGTGAGGATTCGTTCGACTTCGTCCGTTTGTCTTCTTCATGGACTCGTTCTTCTTCCTTGCGGGATCTCAGGCAAGATGACAATACCCTCGAAATCACTTCTATCTTTGCTTGCTAGTTGCTCGCTCTTTTGCTATGCCATGATACCTACCACTTGCTATATCATGCCTCCCATATTGCCATGTCAAGCCTCTAACCCACCTTGTCCTAGCAAACCGTTGTTTGGCTATGTTACCACTTTGCTCAGCCCCTCTTATAGCGTTGTTAGTTGTAGGTGAAGATGAAGTTTGTTCCATGTTGGAACATGGATATTGTTGGGATATCATTATTATATCGTATTTACTTTAATGCACCTATATACTTGGTAAAGGGTGGAAGGCTCGGCCCTATGCCTGGTGTTTTGTTCCACTCTTACCGCCCTAGTTTCTGTCATACTGGTGTTATGTTCCTTGATTTTGCGATCCTTACGCGATTGGGTTATAATGGGAACCCCTTGATAGTTCGCCTTGAATAAAACTCCTCCAGCAAGGACAACCATGGTTTTACCATTTGCCACCTAAGCCTTTTTCCCTTGTGTTCTGCAGACTCAAGGGCCATCTTTATTTTAAACCCCCGGGCCAGTGCTCCTCTGAGTGTTGGTCCAAACTGGGCGATGTCTGGCGCTCCCTGGGCAACCAGGGTTTATGCCAACCCGACGTCTTGCCCATCCGGTGTGCCCTGAGAACGAGATACGTGCGACTCCTATCGGGATTTGTCGGCACATCGGGTGGCTTTGCTGGTCTTGTTGTACCATTGTTGAAATGTCTTCTAACCGGGATTCCGAGCCTGATCGGGTCTTCCCGGGAGAAGGAATATCCTTCGTTGACCGTGAGAGCTTGTGATGGGCTAAGTTGGGACACCCCTGCAGGGTTTTGAACTTTTGAAAGCCATGCCCACGGTTATGGGTAGATGGGAATTTGTTAATATCCGGTTGTAGAAAACCCGACATTTAACTTAATTTTAAAATGAATCAACCGCGTGTGTAACCGTGATGGTCTCTTTTCGACGGAGTCCGGGAAGTGAACATGGTTCTTGTGTTATGCTTGAATGTAGGTAGTTTCAGGATCACTTCTTGATCACTTCTAGTTCATGACCATTCTTTGCTTCTCTTCTCGCTCTTATTTGCGTATGTTAGCCACCATATATGCTAGTCCTTGTTGCATATCCACCTCACTACCCTTTTCCTACCCATAAGCTTAAATAGTCTTGATCTCACGGGTGTGAGATTGCTGAGTCCTCGTGGCTCACAGATACTTCCAAACAGTTGCAGGTGCCGATGATACCAGTGCAGGTGACGCAACCCAGCTCAAGTGGGAGCTCGATGAAGATCTTGATCATTGTTTTGTTCCGTTTCCTTTTAATCAGTAGTGGAGCCCAGTCGGGGCGATCGGGGATCTAGCATTAGGGGTGGTCTTCTTTTATTTTGGTTCCGTAGTCGGACCTTGATTGTATTCTGGATGATGTAATGCTATGTTTATGTATTGTTTGAAGTGGCGATTGTAAGCCAACTCTTTATCCCTTTCTTCTTCAGTACATGGGATGTGTAAAGATTACCCCTCTTGCGACATGCCTACCATGCGGTTATGCCTCTAAGCCGTGCTCCGACACGTGGGAGATATAGCCGCATCGTGGGTGTTACAAGTTGGTATCAGAGCCTTCCCCGACTTTGGAGCCCCCTACTTGATCGAATCGTTGACGTTGTTGAGTCTAGAACAAAATGTTTTGAGTCTTATAGGATTATATATATCGGAGAGTAGGATTCTTTTTACTCCTCAGTCCCTTCGTCGCTCTGGTGAGGCCTCCTGACGTAGAGTTTTGACTCTTCTTTTCTCAAATTTCACGAATTTTTTTAGGATCACGCGGGTATCTTGGAATTGTTCCGATGGTTTTGTGAAGAGAACATTGTTCTTGGTGCCTCCTGACATTTAGGGGTTGTGGTACTGTCCCGGGGAGTTGAGCTCCGAGGTGTTGTCGTCACAATTTTATCGTTGCAGTTCTGGAATACCTGAGTTTCCCCGACATCAAAAATCTCTTTTATGCAGTTGTTGTTGAGATAACCTCGACGCCACCCGGTACTGGGGCGGGAGTTCAAGAGTATTGCCATAACTCGTATAACATATGCTTTTCAAAGGTTGAGGTAAATGATTTCCGAAGGTTTCTTGGTTATGTGTTGAAGGATGGATACAGTTGGATGTAGGATTTGCTAATTTTGGGTGAGATATTATGCTTCCCCTGTATCCCCAACACCTGATTGCATAACCAGAAAGTTTCGGGAGTTTATAAGTGGGAATTCAAGTATATTGTAGGATATCCTTCCAACAGACACATGATATGACATGGGGTCTATCTTATGTTTGTTTCCGGCTTATTTTGCAAGCCAATCCTTTATTTTATTTTTCAGTTGTGGTATTCGAGTTGCTTCAAAGTCAAATGTTGATTCCATACATTTCCTAAGTGGTGTTCTCACATTTCTATGTGAATACTAATCCTTCTTGATCATCGAGATTGTCATGTCAATTCTTTTCCAACCGATGTGCTCTTTTTCAAGTGGATCCGATCATTTTCGACGTCCGCAAGATCACTCTAAAGTATTCTCAACGGTGTTTGTTTCATTCGTCCCAAGTTGTCTTTGTTTTTCCCACCCTCCCACCCTTTTTCTTCATGAGGCCATAATCCTTAATCAAGTATCAATCTTATGGATGTGAAGTCTCTCCATTATTTTCCGTCAATGTTCTTATCCGGTGATTCTCAGGAAGATACTAAGGAAGCCTCAAGTTCATCATTCTTCATTCCATTTCTTCTCTGGTGGATTCTAGTCAAGCTTTGTCGATCTTATCCTTTTTCCTCGTTTCAAATGTTTTCTTATGTTGGTGACCTCTTAATCATCCACTTCTCGCTATTTAATTGTTCCGGAGTGCTGAAGATACACTACAAAAAAAGACACATCCGTGACATTTTGGGCCGAACGAAATTTTTTTCTCTCATACATATGACACTTCTATGATGATAATTGTGACAAAACCCGGTATCATCATACATGTGGTGGGCTCCTACTTCTATGACAAAAAATTATGATAGAAAATGGGCTTTTCATCCAAGGCGGGCCGGAGACGCAGCTGCATGACATTCTTTGGGCCGTCCATGACGGAAAAAACCGTGGTAGAAGCGAGGGCGAGGAAAATTTCGGGTTCCCGGTTACGGTGGGAGGTCGGGGGCCGAGCGATGCGCGTTTCTCTCGTACACGTACGCGCGTGTGTGCGAGGCGTTGGCTCTAACTAAACCCGAGCGAGGCGTTGGGCTCAAACTTAACCTAAGCGATTGCAGGCTATGCGTTACTGAACCTGAGCGATCGATCGATGGCTGTTAACTGAACCCGATCGAGCGATTCCTTCGTTACTGCTGCTAACTGAAGCCGATCGATGCTACCTCTGGATGAACAGTGAGCATTGCGGGGGGGGGGGGGTGGATGAACAGTTCCCGGTGGGTGTGGATGAACAGGACCCCGCGGTGTTTCCTCTAGATGAACAGGACCCCGATCGATCGAGCCGGTTGGGGCTGGATGAACAGGACCCCGTGGAGGGCTGGATGAACAAGACCACCCCGTGGAGGGCATGATGAATAGTATACGGTGGAGGGCAGGATAAACAGTAGCACATGGAGGGGTGGTTGAACAGGAGCCCGTGGAGAGGGCTGGTTGAACAGTAGCCGGTGGAGTAGCGCGTGGTGGAGGCTGGATGAACAGGAGCCCGTGGATGAACAGTTGCAGGTGGAGGCTGGAGGAGGTCGACGGTGGATGAACAGTAGCTCGTGGAGGCTGGAGGGGGTCAACGGTGGAGATGAACAGTATCCCGTGGAGTCCCGTTTTGCGGTACGCCACACCCCTCCCGATGAACAGGACCCGCGTTTCGACCGTAGGAGGTCCGTTTCGTCCGTTTTGCGATACGCCACACCCCTCCCGATCAACAGGACCCCCGTTTCGACCGTAGGAGGTCCGTTTCCTCCATTTTGCGGTACGCCAGACCCCTCCCGATCAACAGGACCCCGTTCCGAATGTAGGAGGTCCGTTTCCTCCGTTGTGCGGTACGCCAGGCCTCGTTTCCATCACATGTTCCATCCAAGCCCTTCCGATGAACACGACCACGCATTCCGTTCCAACCCAGCTGGTTGGCTCCCACGCGTTCCGTTGCCTCCCCATGAACCCGACGCATTCCATTGCCTCCCCATGAACACGACGACGACGCTGTTTCTCTGTTCGGA
Source organism: Triticum urartu (assembly GCF_056163025.1). Lineage (NCBI taxonomy): Eukaryota > Viridiplantae > Streptophyta > Magnoliopsida > Poales > Poaceae > Triticum > Triticum urartu. The sequence continues at coordinate 583,981,849 of NC_141879.1, forward strand.
CCCAGCAATGTACACGAGCCCTGGCCGTACGTATGCGCGAGTAGGCGTTCGAGACCCCGCCTGTATGTACACATACGTGGCCGTATTTTCTTTCTTACACCCTGGCCGCTGTACGTACGTGTACATGCTACGTGCGCGCTTCTACTACGACACGTGCGCGCCTCTACTACGACACGTGCGCGCCTCTACATCGACCAGTATGCACGTACACGTTCGCGACCAGAATGACAACGCTACGTACGCTTCGACCAGGTGGGTCCCGACTGTCAGACACTTCCTTGCCTGCGAAGATGTAGCTGGTGTGTCCCAGCAGTCAGGGGGCGAATCGTTTTTTTTGCCCGGACGCACTTCCTTGCGTGCAAAGATGTAGCTAGTGGGTCCCAGCAGTCAGGGGGAAACGTTTTTTTCGCGAAATACAGTGGCCCGTCCGGTGGGTCCCAGCTGTCAGGTGGAGGAATCATTATTTTCCGCGTAATAAGGAGGCACTTCCTTGCTGCGGCGGTGGACCCAGCTGTCAGCCTCTCCACGTACAGTCCACGTCTGATGGAAGTCGTTCCTTGACCACGCCGCGTCGAGAGCACCAGGGCGGTGGACGACAGCGAGGCCTGGGAAGGGGACGACACGGAGGCGGGGAAGACTCGGCAGTTGTTTCCCATGCGGAGGGGATTACGACTGTACGAGGGTTTACTGATTCGTCTGCCATCGTCGGAGAATAACAGCAGGTATGGGTGAATAGAGGGATGGCTAGATCAGCGATGGGAGTACAGTCGGGCGGTGAGGCCTGCGCGGCAACACAGCCGGTCGCGAGGAGGAGGGAGCAGGCAGTCCCGCCGACGCTTGTTTGAGCGGCTGGAGCAGGAAGAGCAGAGATTGAAGAAGCACGATGGCCGTTGGATGGACATCCAACAGTCAGTGCTTGTGCGTCAACCTTTTTTTAGGAAAGCCTCAAATCTGTGGAAAATAGCATACAACCCATCTGCCATTATTTCTAATAATTTACAACCCATTTGCTAATTCTTAAGGTTTTTTTGGAGCCCATATTCTTTTTGTTAGCATTACAGCCCATATTGTGGCAATGGTTAAAAAATTATACGAAATTTTGCATGTCTCGGTGCGGTCCGAACTGTTTTTAATCCCAAAATTTCGACTCACATTCAAACTGATTTTAAAAATAAATGTATATCAATATAAAATCCAACAAATTCTCCATGCATAAAAATTAATGTAATTTAAAATCTTGAAATAAAAAATATATTTGAAACTAATTGTCGGTTTGATGTGTTTTAAAAATGTACAACCCATTTCTCATTACTGATGGGCCATTTTCTCGGCCAGCTGAATGAAAGCTCTCCTCGTCTTGAAAGATTTGCAGCCCAACAGGCCTGACAAAGCGACTTACTTGGCAAATCACAAAAAAACTGTGCTGTGGCCGTGGACCCAGCTGTCAGCCTCTCCACGTACAGTACTCTTCCGATGGAAGTCGTTTCTTGACCACGTTGACCACGCCACATGGAGAGCACCACGGCGGTGGACGACGGCGAGGCCTAGGAAGGGGATGATGCGGCAGTGGAAGCCCGCATTGAGAGGACTATGAGGGTTCACTGGTTCGGCTGCGGTGTGAGGCTGCCATCGCCGCAGGGCCTGGCTAGCGGTGGGAATAGTAGGGGGCGGTGAGGCCTCTACGGCAGCACAGCCGGCCACGGGAGGCAGGAGCATGCGGCACGATCGGCGCTGCTTTGGGCGGCTGGAGCAAGAAGACCAGAGGTTGAAGAAGCACTACGGCCGTTGGATGGACATCATACGATCACTGGAGTTAGAATCATTCATATTGACTAAGTTGACAAAGCCCTTCGTCCCCGTCAACTTAGTAGGCCCACAAGTCAGCCTCCCAGCAAGGTGGGTCCCAGCTAGCCGGGTGAGTATTCATTTTTTTTGTGCGTAATAAGGAGGCACTTCCGGTGGGTCCGAGCTGACAGCGGGGGAATGTTTTTTCACGAAATACGGTGGCCCGTCCGGTGGGTCCCAACAGTCAGGGGGAAACATTTTTTCGCAAAATACTAGTGGCCCGTCTAGTGGGTCCCTGCTGTCTGGTGGAGGAATCATTATTTTCCGTGTAATAAGGAGGCACTTCCTTGCTGCCGCAGTGGACCCAGCTATCAGCCTCTCCACATACAGTCCACGTTCGATGGAAGTCGTTCCTTCCACGTTGACCATGCCACGCCGAGCGCACCAGGGCGGTGGACGACGGCGAGGCCTAGGAAGGGGACGTCGCAGAGCCGGTGAAGACGCGGCAGTGGATGTCCACGCGGAGAGGAGTATGAGGGTTCACTCATTCGGCTGCGGTGTGAGGCTGCCGTCGCCGCAGGGCCTGGTCAGCGGTGGGAATAGTAGGGGGCGGTGAGGCCTCCACGGTAGCACAGCCAGCCACGGGAGGCAGGAGCAGGCGGCACGACCGGCGCTGCTTTGGGCGGCTGGAGCAAGAAGACTAGAGGTTGAAGAAGCACTACGGCCGTTGGATGGACATCGTACGGTCACTGCAGCTAGAATCGTTTATATTGACTAAGTTGAAAAAGCCCTTGGTACCTCAACTTAGTAGGCCCACGGGTCAGCTTCTGAAACGGTGCGCCCCAGATGTCAGGGGGAGGAATCATTTTTTGGGCGGGTGAAGCTAGAATATCTGAGATTGAAGAAGAAGCACGGCATCCGTTGGATGGACATCCAACGGCCACTGCTGCTAGGACCGTGTGTTGACTATAAGTTGACAAAGCCTTGCATACGCGTCAACTCTGTTTTTTTAGGGGACGCGTCAACTTAGTAAGGCCAGAAGTGTGTGGCAGAGAACTTATAGCCCATTTGAGATTTGTAAAAATGTGTAGCCCATTTTTGAATTCTAATGGAATTTACTACAACCCATTTACAGTTTGTTAAAAGTACAACCCATTTCAACCAACCGTTCAAAACAGAATTCAATAAAATTTCCCATATTTTGATGGGATCTGAAATATTTTTATCCCGAAATTTCTAGTCAGATTAAATACAATTTCAATATAAATTTATATTGCGTAAAAATCCAACGAAACATTGCGCTCGCAACAATTAATGAAATTAAAATTTTCAATATCCAAAAATAATATTTTATAAAGTAATCACGTGTTTGGTGCATTTTTTATAGTTACTGCCCAGTTTTTATAATTACATCCCATTTATTATTTCTTAAAGCCCATTTTCTTGTTAAGCCTAATGCATCCCTGCTAGGAAAGATTTGCAGCCCAGGCGGGCGGAGAATAACAACTTGACCTTGCCTGGGTATTCCTAAAAAAAGTATAGCTAGGCTAGCCATTTTCAGCTTGAAAAAAATTAATATCTGGGCTGGATATCTGGCCTGGGCTAGACGGGCCACAGCCCGCCCAGTTAATACCTGCAGCGATGTTTTCGTTGTTGTTCAGAGGAGAAAAATTAATATCTTTGGCTAAACATTGAAAAACTCTGCAGTGCTCACACCTTAAAAACACAAATACTGCTCGAGTTGCTTGGTCCCAGCTGTCTGCCGCTTCTTGTGCAATTCTCTCGTTTATTGACTAGTACTACATAGGTTGACAATGGTGTGGGACCGTGATGTCAGGAAACCAGGGGGAAGCAAAATAAATAACTCCAACGAGCGCTTCCACCTCTGCCTCGTTGTCTCCCGTGGAAACCCCTTTCCTCCTTTTTTGCTCGGGCAAGGGCCAATGCATGCAGCACGTCCATGCGGTTATTAGGCAAGAAATAAAAGCGCTTTGCATGCTATGAATTACGATGGCCTGCATGGGTACCTAATAAGGCATCCTCTTAACTGTTGTGATTAAATGTTGTGTTTAGAAGAGAGAAACATTCTTCTTTTCCACCAATCTGCTTGCACCTAGGTCGTGATGCACCTTCTAATACGACTTATTCACCTAGACGGGGGGAGTATAGTTTTATACATATATATATCTTCTATACCTATACTAATTTGTGACTTCCTTGAAATTACCACGTTAATCAGATTTTACGAACCGTTAATTTGGTGGGACCGTATTTTAATGGTATAGATCAAATTGTATAGTCCTTGGCTAGAAAAAGAGTCCATGCATTCTACTCCTAAAAAAACAGAGTCCATGTGTTCTATTCCACCCCGTGAATTCTCCTCTCCATATGTTCTATTCCACCCCGTGAATTCTCCTCCCCATGTGTTCTATTCCACCCCGATTCTCCTCCCCAGTCCCCACACGCATCTCCTTTCTCCCGTATTTCTCCACACGCTTCTCCTTTCTCCTGTATTTCTTTTCAACGGCGGTGTGTTAGATCCAGCAGCAAACCTAATTGCACAAGCTCATGGCGGATGGCCTTGGCCTCTTCCTTCCGGTGCCATCTCTATGTCTTTCTCCTCTCTCTCCATTCGTCTGTCTCTCTCTCTCTCTCTCTGAATAGAAGAAGCAGTAGATGTGGCTGAAGGACCACGAATATCTTGCTATCTCATGCCCCCAAAAGTAAGATCGTTCAGGTGAATTTAATTATGGCCACGTCTTCCTCTGAGTGCCCTAGCTCCTATGATATGATCCCGGAGGCAAAACCTGAAGTTTGCACCAAGTTCAGAGTAATGTTAGGTTTCCTGCTTTCTTATAGATCTCTTTTGTGTTGTCTCTAATGTTATAGTTTGATTAGATAGTACCATGGAGATGGATAAATTAATAAAGATGATGTGAATGATTACTTGAAAACATGCTACCACACATGCATATTGCAGATCACTGTACGTAGAAATTCTGAACCGTAATCTGTTTTGATGCTTTAGAGTAGTTCTCCTCTAGCTTGCTGCTATTATTCAATGTAGTACTCCACAAAAATATCCATGGCAACTGAAAATTTCAGTCTTTGGTAAAATAAAGTTGGACGCAGGTGTTCAGCCTTGCATTGGTTGCTTTCATGCGGACTCAAGTGTGAAGAATGAAGAACTGAACATGCATGATAGAGGATGTTGGATAGGTATATTCTTTAAGTTGTCCTATATTGTTTATTGCCCACCCTTAATTTGCTTGGCCTGATTATATTTTTCATATGCAACTCCATGGTCAATGTTAGCATAATCTTGATTAGTTGTTAGCTAGGTTTAGATTTTCAATGTTATTTTATTAGTCCGGCGTAATAGTCCGGCTAGGATTAGTACTTTCCTATGTATATGTTTTGCTAAGTTGTTTCATAATTGGGCTAGGTGGTGTCCGGCAAGGTATTGCACTTTGGCCCCGTAGTTGTGTTAGTAGGACAGGCTGTGTCTAGGTTGGATTATAGTTCTGTACGAGCAGGTTTAGGTTGAGTTGGGCAGCATATTCACTGGTCTAGATCGTTGCATGTATATGTGTAGCAGGTCCTCAGTTTTGTAATGGTGGGATTTGAGAAGAAATAAATAAAAAAGAGGGGAGCAAGGCACGTGCTTTGCGAGAGTTTTTGTGTGAGCCTGTTTGTTGGTTTTGATGTAATCGCCCCGTAGGAAATTCCAATACTTGAGTTCCATATAGTTGATTAGTGATTTGAACAAGTTGCCTAACACTGTTTCTCATAGATAAATATAGGTGAGAAAAGTGATGGATTGCAATGCATGAAACCAATAATGTTGACACAGTCTTCAGATGGTGTATAGCTTAATATGTTAAAAAACATGTGTGATCTTACAATTAGTTTCTCCTCGATGAAACAATCAAACCCACAGTTTAATCCATCATTTGTTCTCTTTCTTCAGCTTTGGTTCTCTGAATAATGGTGGTCTGCTAAACGATACATTTGTTCATTCTCAAAAACTTCAGTGCACTTGCAACAGGTAACCAAGGATACTGTAGCATTGTGAGCTGTTGGTATTGCTGAAAGCAAACGTATACCAAGATGCTTCAATTTCTCAAGCCTATCGTTATATGTTGAACTCATTTTTTATGGTGTGACCCACATTATACCCTCTCAAACTAGACAAATAATGTGACTATTATTGTTTGGAGCATGGTTATTCGCTCAAGGAAACAAGTTTCATATTTTTATCACAGATTTCAGATCTTTTTTGTCTCAGTTTTTCATATCTTATACCTTATCATGACACTTTTTCTTGTATCACCAATCTCCATTGATACTCTCCCATCTTCCTGATCTCCGACACGTAGCATAAAAAAATCCACTTCTATTGATAATATCAGCATCTCCCTTGATCTTACGGACCTCTAAATCCACAATTATTCAATCCAGCAAATGACATTGTCCATCGAGGAACCAGTGATGCTCATGGTACGAGTAAAGAAAGAGTTATCTTTCAATCCAGTTCACTTTTGGGATGTTTTATACTTGGACTATGCTTCTGACGTCTATCTTAGATCTACATTTTATTGCTCATGTTCTATGTTAGGCCTGATTTGATGGGTTTTATAAGAATTCCAACGGATTCGTTTTCTTTTTTCAGGTTCAAAACATAATATGCAATTGATTTTATTTTATCCAAAGATTGTAATTTCATTCAGGTATGTTCTCTTTCTTTTGTGTAATTTCTATGAAGGATGACCAGTCAATTGTTTCCTAGGCTAGCTTGATCGTTGGGCACAGGTTATTATCTGCAAGGCAGAAAATGCTTATGTTCCATGCAATAGACTTTGGAGGCACGCATACATTTTTGACCCTATCCACAAGAGCCACTAGATCACGAAATTGACGAGATTCTAAGTTACCTTTTCCTGAATGCCTGAGACTGAATTAGAACAGAACTATGTGGCACCCCCTCCATGCAAAATAGGCCCATGCATGGATCATATATCTCATCAGATCACCGTGTTGCCCAACTTTATATTGCCTAATACATCAGATGTTAGAGTTGTGTATCTTCTCTCGAGTTGTTTTCCTAATTATTAAAGTGCTGGATTTTTCATTGTTACTAAGTAACAATCGGACATGACATCAGTCCATGCACTACAACTTTCGTATGCTAATCTACGCTCAAAATATGATGATTGTATGCTTGGTTTAGAGAGTGGATGGATATGTTAAGCATGTTTTGTACTAGATTTTGCAGTATAATCCGATTATTTGCCCAATAACCAAATATGAAAAGTATCACATGGTAGTCAAACCCAATACACCTCAGGTACCCCAAGTAGATGCAGCGGACCTCCAAGTTGCCAAGTTCTAAAGGTTAATCTTACATAGAAGCAACAAAACTAAACATGTACGTAAGAGTAATGTACATTCAAGAAAGATATCTACTTACTTTTAAAGTGTTTGTTTTTTTGGAAAGTGAACGGTATAAAGTTTTTTTGTTAATGCCATGTCTATACTGGAACCACCAAATTCGCAGAGTTTCTAGCATACTCGGCAAAGCCTAGAAACAACTCAACATTGTGTTTGACGATTTTTGTTCTCGATCGGCAAACAACACTCGGCTGGAAGGACATGAACAATCATTAACTTTACGGAGTTCTTATTATCAGTCACTTGACAAACATTTAAATAGCCATTTGCCGACTTTCAAATAAATGAAAACTCGCCAAACTACCATGATAGGAATCATATGCATGTTAATTCATAGGAAACTCATATACAACAGGTAATTGACATCCGAGATGTGCGCCAGTTTTCTTGGTTTGATAAATACGATTGTAGGTAAGTATCGTATCTGTATTTCGGTAAATACAGTATGGATGTAAAATTTGTTTTGGTTTCATTATATACAAAATTATATCAGGAAGGTTTTTCTGTATACCTTATTAGCCTAAGTTCATGTGAATTCAAAATAGAGGGAAACGGGTTACCTCTGTCTATATGTTAATGTATGAGTACTTAACTTTCAGGAAACCACTAATACAATGAAAGGTAACATGTTTACATCAATACAATATGGTATGATGGAAGCAAAAGAGATGCATAAAAGTGCAGTGGTCGAAACATGTACAGAAGGTCAACCACATGACTATTTTCTCTATGCATGACTTTATTATATAAGTTGGTGACCAGGATTTTGTCTTTTTATGAGAATTTATTGGAACAATATAAAAAGTAATAAAAAAAGTTTCTGGTGTGTGCATCTATTAATGTTTTATTGTTGATTCTGTGGACGGAATAGATGTCAAGTGAACGAACAATCAGAAAATTTTAATTTCAATGTGTTGAAGGCATTATATACCAAGATTAGAGGTGATTAAAAAATTGATTATTTTCTGTACATAGAGAACATTTGTGTATATGCGATCATACCAGATTCTATTATTTTGAAGTATTAAATTTTAACAATGCTAAGATTTGAATATTAAACATATATGGTCATAGGACAAGATGGAACTGTTCCAATAGAAATATGAAAATTCTTGATTTCCTTACTCCCAGTAAATAAAATATAGTCTCAAAATATTATCCAATTGTAGGTTACTAAACTAGCCCGTGCGAATGCACGGGTTGGCGACTAGTATATAATAAGGAGGCACTTGCGTACATGAGGCTATGGACCTGGTGGGTCCCCATTGTCATCCTCTTCAAGTACAGTCATCTCCTCGCCCGCGCGCGCTTTCCGCCCGAAACAGTCAGCGCCGCCCGCCCCGCTTCCCGGTGCAGGCGATTGCTCCGCCTTCAAACGACACAAGTGTCGTCCGTCCGTCCGTCCATCTGCCGCCCACATTAATGATACGCGGTTGCCGAGGCGGCTACTCCGGCGCCACACGTCCGTCCCTCCGCCCGCCCACCATTGCTCTATAAACTGCTGCGCCGGCCATAGCCACAGTCATCTGCATCCGTTCCCTTTCTCCTGTCCACACCACTGCTGCCCACCATGGCTTCCTCACGCTCCAGCGCTCTTCGAGACGGGCGGACGATGAACCACAAGGAGATGGTAGCTATTGCTGCCGACCGGTTGGCTGGCAGGCAGCCGGAGGACGATGACGTCCCAATGGAGAACATGGTAGTCGACGATCCGGCGCCAACCCCCTCCTCCGCGCCATCCTCACCGGTGCATTGCACCATGACCATCGGCGAGGCTCGTGCCCAATATATGGACAGTGTGAGGCAGATGCGTCAGGAGCAGTTCCAGGAGGCGCAGGCCGATGCCGCCTACAACCACCATCTCCTCCAGGAGCACCTGCAGGCAGAGGAGCAGATCGCCGCGGAGCGGGCGGAGCAGGAGGCGCTGCTCGACTCGTACCGCTCCGCCCGCAAGGGCCGCCTCGAGCGCTGGCGGGAGCACATGCGGGTGGCAGAGGCTGCAGCCGCCTACAAAGAGGCTAGCAAAGAGGGCGATGAAGCGGGCGAGGCACTGTTTGGCGAGGCCGAGGACGAGGCAGAGGACAATGCCGACTCCGACGAGTGCCCGCTCCACTGGCGTCGACGAGGCCCTGCTCCGCCGAGGCCCCGTGGCGCCAACAATGAGGCAGAGGACACCGCCGACTCCGCCGAGGCCCCGCCTCGCCAACAACGAGGTAGAGGACATCGCCGGCTCAGCCGAGGCCCCACCCTGCTGGCAACGTGGGGGGATTTCCACCGCTCTGCTGAGGCGCCGCCCGCTGGCAACGAGACAGAGGACATCGCTGGCTCCACCGAGGCCCCGCCCCGCTGCCAACGAGGCCGCGCCACACAGAAAACGAGGAAGAGTAGAACACGATAGGTCGCCGCCGCTCGGTTCCAAGTAAGGCCACCGCTGCTACCCTCTAGTTGAAGCCAAGCTAGGCGGGTTGACCATTGACGGCCGGTTAGCTTCTTGGCGGCAACGTGGAGTCAGGGAGTTCTGCTGGAGAATAACGCTGTTTCTACTTAACTGCTGGAGCAGTTGGCTGACTGACACGTGGGCCCAACAGGCCACATGTCAGTTACGCAACTGCACCTGCAGTTAAGTCACTGAAGCTTCTGTTCGGCTCAGCAGGACATGGGTGGGTAGCTTCGGTTAATTAATTATACCTCCAGCGCAACCCTTTTTAGTTGAAGAATGTATGAAATGTAATGAAATCTGGCATGTTTATATGAAATCCGACCGTGTATGAATGAATTTATTTCAATTAGTTCGAATTCCTGTATCACTGGCATTGGATGAACATGCAAAACAATAGGTACTAGCATTATTCTCAGGGTGATCACCTCGTTTGCAGCAGTTTCACATGTACTCCCTCCGGTCCTTTCTAGTCTGCATACAAGTTTTGTCTGCAGTCAAAGTATCTCTACTTTGACCAATCTTATACAAAAAAGTATGCACTTTCACAATGTGCAAAGTAAAAAGGAACAGAAGGAGTACAAAGAGTTTGAGCAGGTTTTTAGCGTTTCTGTACATTGCAATCAAACACACAGGCCTGGCAATTCATAGAGAACATTGAAAACAATCGATGATTATGCATCTTAGCGACTCACATGTCAGAGGCAATATTTACTTCACAACTAAAGAATAAAGAAAAAATTGATCGACGCTGCTGACAGCAAGGGCGTCCCATTCTAAAATATCAAACGCATGTATTGCTAAAATCAATGAGAAAAATTTGACAAGGTTGTCCCATTCCAAAATATCAAATGCCTACGATTGTGGAATGGGCAGGGTTTGCCATCAGTTCGGACATTGACATGGCACCTCGTGCTAAATAAACCAGCTGTTCTTTTTGTGCAGTTCCACCAAAATCAACCAAATTCGCGCGTAGCTTGTATGATTTCGCCCTTATATGTTGCAACCCCTTGAACTTATCAGCACCTCCTTTCTTGTGGTGGAAATGAATGATTCGATATATTCATGAATATTTTGTGCAGTTCCCATTGAAATCAAGCTGAGCACCCCTGTTTGTACAAATACAAAAAAGTGATTAGTATAGAGAAAACTGTACTATGAATTGACAGTTTCAACAGGCACATACATGGTCCATGTAGAGCACACTTTTAGAAAAATGGAACTCACCAGAAAGAATCCTAGAACAACATTGTACTCGCGCATCACGGCAAAAAAATGGAGATTTTGTCAGTCCTTCTGAGCTGAAGTTAGTTTGGTCTTGTGGGGAGTAATGTAACCATCCTTCAACTGCTCCTTCTGATGATAAGATAGACATGGCTTCTTCATCCTGGCATAATCGGAACTAGTCACTTCACGTACTCCATATTATTATTCAGAGGAAGATGATCTTGTTGTGCAAAGACAAGAGGACTACTAAATGCTAGCATCACTGTTTGCTCGAAAAAAAGGAAAGGAAATATTTAAAACAGCACAGATGAAGCACTTCTCAAGGACAATACCACTTTTTCATGACAGTATCTAAATAGTAGCACAACACCAATAGAGATGACAAAGCTCAATCATATGGATGAAATCAGTGGGCGAGTACCAACCTTTGTCAGGAGGTTTATTGTGTAGAGCATACATATGAAGCAATTCTTCGGAACCATCTGTTGCAATCTACGGTGGTGGCCATGCTTACTATATACTCCTCGATTAGTTTAATGTTTCCAACATCTTCTTGTGCAGTTTCACTAAAATATATGGTATCTTCAAAGAAGATCCCTGTTTGCACAAGTAGAGATAATTACATATTACATTAAGAGTGGCATCAAATCAGTGGCAAAACAATTGCTCGTTCTAGCCATAGCAATAAATTAAGATGCAAAACTATATCATTACTTGTGTCATCACAGTTCCAGTGCTTCATTACAACACCGGGAGTTGATTTTTGTTTTTCTTCCCCTTGTTCTTCCCCTTCATCACTTGGTTCAATAACAAACAAGCTTCGCCTTCAATGTAAGATTTGGCATGTTAATTAGGGAGCACAAGTACAGTACTAAACTTAATTTTCTGATGAAAGTGGCAAAATACAGGCCAGAAGTTGTGAAATATCCTTATCTTACGTCAATGGGATATTACGGTGCACATACAGATTGGAAGTCTTGTCTCCATTTGTGCAGTTCACTAAAATCAAGCAACATTATCGTACAAGTAGCACAACATATGAATGCACACTGCAGAATCATGTGAAAGAAGGCTAGTACTGACCTCTCATGATGCAGAATTCAAACAACTCACAAGAAGAAGATCTAAACCAAATTCGCCTTAACGGATAGGAAGTAAGATCTCCTCTTGTGCAGTTCCACTAAGATCAAGCAATCAAGCAACGTTGTCGGTGTGACATTTTGGTTGAACTGCACAAAACACTCTTAAAACAAAAGTGTTTTGTGTAGTGCAACAAAATGTCACAATGGCAACGAGGTGAAGCAGATAACCCTGTTTACACAGAGGTGCAAAGGAAACAATTAGTGGTCAATAACGATGGATGACACATAAGCCAACAAAAAGAAGCATCTACCTTATCTAAATGGGAAAGAAAGCAAGACAGTAGCATTTCTCAAACGGTGGCATTGATTAATATTAACATAGAGATTATATTAACAATAAAATTCGTTAAACATGTAATTTGCTTTTAACTGTGGCATTGCATCAATTTTCCAGTGGCATTATTAGAGGGTGTTTGTTTACAGGGACATTTTGGTGTAGGGACTAAAAAAACTCCGTGTCAGGCCCATCTAAACCAAAGAGGAGGGACTTTTAGGGACTAAAAGTGGGCATTTGGGACTAAAGAAAGAAGACCCCGATGGAGTCTTTTTGGGACTTTTTCCAACAGTTGCCCCTGCCACGCATCGCACCTTGTCTCTATTAGTTCATTACTAGGGGTAACATGGTCTTTTAGCATGTCATTTAATAACCTCTAGTACATGTTTAGTCCCTGGAACCCAGCAGGTAGGGACTAGGGAGTTTTTAACCAAACAGGGCCTTAGATTAACAACAGCTAATGAGTTGCACGGGACAGTGGATGCACCGGCACCATGTGCATCTACCGATGTACTGTGGTCATGCACAGTCTGTTGCAAAAAAGAACAAGCAACCAAGGAGCATATTTGTATTGGTCCCAGTTTTGTTATCTTGAGACGCCTTTCCCTATGTGAGCGCAGCAAATCTAGTCCTGCTCAAACTCTACAGCCTTGTCCCTTCCTTTCCTTTTTGAACTAGTACTTTCGCCCCTTCCTTTCCTCTTTGAACCACGTCCTAGATTTATGCGATACAACTTTCCCCACTACTTTCCCCCATTCCTTTCCTCTTTGAACCACATCCTAGATTAATGCTATACAACTTTCCCCCTTCATTTCCTCTTTGAACCATGTCCTAGATTCATGCTATATACAACTTTGCCCAGTACTTTCCCCCACTCCTTTCCTCTTTGAACCATGTCCTAGATTCATGGTATACATGCAGCTAGAGTAGTGCATGTGGAGTAAGTAAATTATACCTTAAGGTTCTTGGGGCGTGGTTCGGTGGGCGGCGGGACGGCGGTGAAGAAGAAGGGGTCGGAGGCCCTCCCGCGCCGCCGCTGGGTGGAAAGTGAACAGCTGCGCCGGTAGTCCCTCGCCGACGGCGACAGCATTAAGCCTCCTTCCCTTCCCGGCGGACGGATCCTGTCGGCTATTTGAGCAGCAGTGAGGGGAGAGAGAGGCCAACGAAGTCTTGTTTAGATCTGGAGAGGGCGAGAGAGTGTGAAGAGAGCAACTACAAGTGCTGAGGCTCCAACGGGAGAGGGCGAGAGAGTGAGCGAACAGGCTAACCAGCTACACAACCCTCCCATTATGTTCAACGAGAGGGAAATAACCTTTTATACATTCCTGCATTCGTGTGACAAGCATGCCGTGTTTTTTTTTGTGTGTGGGAGTCATTGGGATTTCAATCATAATCGTCTCATGTGGCTTTGGTGGTAAGACTATCCACAGTGGTGCAGAAATAATGCAGCCTTAGTCACCTTACCTCTCTCCATGTAGTACGTTGGGTCCCACAAGTCAGAGGGTGAAACAAACAAATTAATAATAAAAATTAAAAGCACCAGCGGTGTATCTTACCTCACACATCTCGCTACTGCTCGGGAACACTGTCCAATTGATCCCTCTATTCGCTCACGTACTATTTTAAGTGAATCCTTATTATAACATGCAGACAAATTTTGGCCACTTGTATTCGACTTAAGTCAGTGTGCCACCGTATCTTGTATACTTACTACTCCCTCTGTCTAGGAGTAATAAGTCACGTTAGAAGGTGTAACGGGACCAAGGTGCGTGTGTGTGTGTGTGTTAGAGAGAGCGACAGATCGACCTACTCCTACAGAGAGATGTTGTGTAGTGTACGATTTTAGCCGCGAGAGTCGGTGCATCCTCTCGTTTTCGGGCGTGTCCGGTAGGGACATGCGGACAACTGCCACGCCCGCTCCTGACCAGCCTGGCCCACCCAAAGCCCCTCCATCACCCACGCGCGCTTCCCTCCCGAAACGGTCAGCGCCGCTCCAAAGAATCGGTGCCGCATTCATGCCCGGGCAGAGCGGACGCGACCTCTCACTGGCCCAAGACTGATGGTTGCTTCGTCCGTCCAACTTACTGCTGGGTCTATGTGATTTAATGGCTCATTGATCTTTATTACTGAGGTGGTAGGACTGCTGGATGTCCCACGCTTTCGGCGAAAGGAGGTATACTACTACTAGATTACAATTTTCTCCATTCTTACAGCGGAGGCGTGCAAGAGCAGTGAAAACACGCAGGCTCAGTGATTACATGGCCCACCTCACACTATCACCGTACGACACCTAACTCTTTACATAGTACTCCCTCTGTTCCTAAATATTACTAGATGAGTCCCCGTGCGTTGGCGCGGAACAGCGGTATATCTCTCTGTGCAAAATTATCAATTTCATAGAACAAAAAAACTCTATAACCGCATGACAAATGTGGTAGCCAAACTAAATAAACTCCCATCATCATTTAGATCATCCCACGTAAGGAAAAAAGATCAGCCAACTGAACTCCTACTGCATAATGGGATTATATTTTTCTTTTTGACATGTTAATGGGACTTAAAAGCTCACTTACATGCATGCTACCGGTGCATGCTTGCATGCAGACATGTTGATGTGATTTAAAACCCACTCACATGCATGTGACACGGTATTTCTGCATGCTTGCATGTGGCTTAGTGCGGAGCCTCTCAACGTCAAGATCAAATGGCTATTATGGACTGATTTACTTCATCTAATGGCTACATCAATTTTGATGACGTGGCTCAAGGAGAGGATAGAGAATTCCTAGTAGTGGGGGCTAGCTATTACTAGTAGATATAAGTCTTTGTAGAGATTCCACTACATATGGAACAAAATGAATGAATCTACACTTAAAATGCATCTATATACATCCGCATGTGGTTCATGGTGAAATCTCTACAAAGACTTATATTTAGGAACGGAGGAAGTACTAGTATAGTACGTACTGTAATTTATCAGCGAGATAAATTTATACAATGCTATTGAAGCTTCCAGCTTCTGTTACATGTATCTTGCGTCCAAGGTTGCCCGTTTCAACATTTCATCAAATACAAAGGAGACTAACATGCATGCTATTGCATCTCAATGATTGACAGATCATAGCAAATATGTACTCCCTCCGTTCCAAAATAAGTTTCTCAACTTTGTGCAAACTTTAGTACAAATTTGTACTACTACTAAAGTTGACACTTATTTTGGAACAGAGGCAGCTAAAGAAAAAAACGATCCATGCAGTCCCTAGCCCTTGAACCGTGAACCTTGACCAGGCTTCAATTTGCTGGCAACGTTCGAGCTTCCTAATAAATGAAGTTTGCAACCTTTTGACCATCAGATCATTTTGTGCAGTTTCACCAAAATCGAGATGAGCATCCGTGTGGCAAAGAAATTGAACAAGCGTGATTAGTGTAAGATTACTGGGACTAGTTGATGAGACATAAACTCATAACAAATATAGTACGTAGAAGCCAGTAGAGGTATGTGCAGGGAAAAGAAGTAGAGAAATAACCACAGGGAGTGATGTGGGCAGCTGGAGCAGTGGTGCAAGCCGGCTGTAAAGGGAGTTGTACCTGAGGGATGTAGCTCAACCTTGAGGAGGGCAGCGGGAGGCGGCAACTGCCCACGTCGCGGCAGTGAGCAAGGGACAAAGGCAACCTCACCGGCTTTGTGGGAGAGAACGGCGGGGACCCCTGATCGGGATGTGTCGATAGTGGGTTTTCGCCGTCGGCGACGGCCACCACATCTACACTAAGCATCCACCCCTTCCCCAAGCGGACGTGATCTGCCGGGATGTTAGAGATGTGGCCACAGTCGTTTTATTCGAGAGAGTGTGAAGAGAGCAACCCCAGCAAGCAACCGTGTAGGCTGGCCCGTCCTGACTATATACTCCTTTTCTCTCCACATGAACCTATCATATTGCGTACGTGCCACTGAAGAAAAAAAAACTTTATTTATAAATGACGCGGCACCTACTACTCGTTCTCCTATAACCTTGCGCTTGGCATCTCCAAAATATTGACCTTGCGATTGGCTCTTCGCCTCTTCGGGAAGTCGAGCAATAATGGTAGTGCAGTATATATCGTTCTGGCTATATGAGACCGAATGAATTGATGCACGTCCACCACGTGGGTGAGGGTCGAGGGGCGAGGGAGAGTGCTACATACAGAGCAAAATGAGTGAATCTACACTCTAAAATACGTCTATATACGTCAGTGTTTGGAGTATGTACTAGTAGTTCATATTGAAATCTATTAAAGGACATATATATTCCAAACAATATGATATAATCTCTATAACCAAGGTAGTAGGGACGAGGAGTAAATGGAGGGAGTAGTAAATTTTTCTCCTCGTCCTGCGAGCCACCACGCGCATGGGCGAGGGAGCAGGCATAAGGCGTAGTAAGCAAGCTTCACCTCATCCTGCGAGCCACCGCGCCCGTGGGCGGGGGAGACGGCGTACTAAGCAAGCTTCTCCTCGTTCTGCGAGTTGACAGGACACATCAAAAGTACTCCAGTGTATAGAGCCTTGCCTCTAAGGTAGGCCCCACATGGTTTGCCTCTTTTTTTAACATAACACGTCAAGTCGCAATTTGTTTGTTCGCCCGTGGTAGACGATCCTCCCTCCACCAAGTGGACACGTGCCAAATTACCACGTGGGCTGCCTTTTTCGTACAGAAATGAGCTCCACCATGTACCCGCGCGGGTGTGGTTGGGAAAGAGACGGGAGTACATGCGTCGTGCATGCACCTCTTCTCTTCGTGCACGTCCCCCACCTACGTGGGTGTGTGTGAGAGATACAAACCACGTTCGTGAGTGTTTTTTGTTTTGGGGTGGGGGTGGGGTGGGGGGTTGATTTCGTGAATTATTTGTGGGAATATGTGTCGATGACATCTCAAACAAAATTTTGCATGCAATGTGTGTGAAATGGAGGCCTATTCATATCATACATAGAGGGTCGGGCAATCCACGAGAAGAGAGGGAGGGGTCATAGCTATCGATAGAGTCGAAGAGAGGATCAAGTGGGTGGGTGCGAGATCGATGAAGAGAGCCATCGAAATTGTGTGTGTGTGTACAAGTCAAAGATATAGGGCGACTGGCCTACCGGAACGTTAGAGGGCACACGTCAAGTTTGTGTGTGGCAGGGAGACATGACTAGAGCGCTCAATGTATCGGTGTGTGTGGGGGGGAGGGGGTGATGGGAGGGGTAGGCAGAGGCCTAACTATAGAGGTAGAACGACTCGTATATGTGTTGAGAAGGAGAGACCCAGCTATGTCTTGAGGGAGATCGGTCGACATCCATACATAACTGAAGGACGGGAAATATGATGGGAGAGAGAGAGAGGAGAGAGAGAGAGGGAGGGAGAGGGGTAGAGTGCTGGATGGGTGATGGAGTTTCTTCTCGAAGATGGTGGGAGAGGCCTACTAGATAGACTAAGGGTGGAACTGCAATGTTATCAATAAGAGTGGGGATGTGTTTCTCTGTGTGCCTGTGCGTGATCGATTGACGTGTGGGTAAAAACGAGTTATAAGGACCTAGATAGCTATATGTATAGCGAGATATCGGTCGGTGTATGTCCATTTGTTAGAGGCAAATAAGGCCCAGCGAGACGGATAGACAGAGAGAATGGAGCTAGGAGGTGGTGCGAGAGGCCCAACTACTAGCTAGATAGGGGGAGGAGTGTGTGGTTGTGAGAGCGATGAAAAGAGGGGCGAGAGTTTACACGTGTGTCTGACCGTATGAGAGACACGAGGCAAGGACACATAAAGGAGGAGATTGAAGGTGTGTTTGTATGTTGTAGGCAGGCATCGCTGGAGAGGTTTATCGATCGGTGTGTGTCGGAAAGGAGTTGTGGAGACTCTGGGAGAACGACCTAAAGAAAAAAATGAATGTGCCCGGTGGATAGAATGCCGAGGGAGGGGGAGGGTGAGGAGGGTGTGTGCATGCACGAGAGAAAGTTAGTGGTAGCTACAAAGGTTAGAGGATTGTGTGGGTGTAAGAGACTAACAAAGATCATAATTTGATATCAAAGCGGATTCATATATTTGAATAGGAGATCATAGTATTTTAAACATTGCATGCATGAATATAGCGGTGATACACGTGTTGTGCACATGTTATACCATAATGTGCTAATGCATGGTGTTTGCAACTCACAACTAAATGCCGAACAATCAAAACCATACTATACATCAAACAATCTCACATTTTATTTGAATTTGTGATAATGTGTGGCATTTGCAGCTTACAACTAAATATCAAACAATATAAACAATACTATATATCGAACATTCTCACATTTTATTTGAATTTGTGGTAATGTGTGGTGTTTGCAACTCACATCTAAATACTTGTAGGCGTAGGGGGCGGGGCACCATACATAATGTGATAAACACATTATACATATGAGACATGGTTTAGATTATGAAGATCTAGCTAGAGCTAGAAATGTAATGTGATTTGAAATCAAAATAAAGTGGATTCAAAAAATCTAGTTCGAGTTCATATAGTACACATAGTTCATATGTAACTCGAGACTAATCATGTGGTGTGTTGTGAAGATAATACACAAACGATGGTTTAACTTGACAATAATGATGATTGTAGATCTTATTAAAACAGAGAAACGAATTCAAATGCTTTGACTTCACAACAATCATTACTGTAGATCTTATTCAAATAGAGAAACGAATTCAAATTTAGTTCATATTGAAGCGGTAGTATATACGTTTGGAATGCACTAAAACGTTCATTTGAGTAGTAGGTTGCATGGATTATACACGTAGCAAAATATTTTAATTGAACATAACATGAATTCAAAGTTTGAATGACATTTGTAGGGCGCATTGATTTGGTACAGTACACATTAGGCTTGTCCGGAAATTTCAACCCGCGCCTTGTTAGCCCGAAATATTTAGGCCTTCTTTGGTTCATAGGATAGGAATTTTATAGGAATAGGAAAATCATAGGAAGTGAGATGACATGCATGTCAATTCCTACAGATAAAGAGATGTCATTTGGTGCATAGGATAGGATTTTTTCCATTGAGTCTAGGCTAATGTTTTTTCCTCCAAAACGTGAAGGATTGATTCCTATCCTACATAGGAATAGGAATCCATTCCAACAAACCAAAGGGCTTCAAAGGAATTTTTCCTTTGCAAATCCTATCCTATAGAATTCCTACAAAAATCCTACAAACCAAAGGAGGCCTTAAGATATATCTTTGTCTCGTTGTGCTCCGACAACTCCCTCCATCTCAACCCGCGCCTTGCTATTCTGAAATTACAACGCACGTGAAAACTCCCACCTCCTGTGAAATCCCGACACGCGAAATGCCCGTGGTACCCCTGAACCGAAAGAACCGCCTCAAATCGGTGGGGGTACTTTCGTAATTTACCCCACATTTCGGACAAGCGCGTCCCTAAGCCATGGTTCCCCGCTGCCATCCCATCCGCCCACCCATTCGTACACCGAGGCCGCGAAAACCCGCGACGAAACCCCACACCCTGCTCCGTCCGCCACCCAGCCGGAGCCTCTTCCCCGACGATGTCGTCCACAGCAACACCTCAACGTCCCTCATCCATCGTACCGGATGAGGATCTGTCGTCGATCTCATCGTCCCGCCGGTTCAGCCACCCCGTCCTCCACCTCCAAGGAGCTGCCCTGACGTTCCCCTCATCTTTCGTGCCACCTCCATTCCCACACCGTCGTCTTCACCTGCACCACCGGAAGAGCATCATCATCACCGTTTCCTCAGATGAAGTTGCGGCCTAATCGGCGCCACCAAAAAGGTTGTACACTAATCGCCGCATTTTCTTCTTGATTCGATCTCACGGTGCTGTCGGCGCTCGGTCCCGAGCCGACACGGCGGCGTCGCCGGCCACTTCCTCCACGGCGTCGCTCCCTCGACGGCGATGTCCACCTCAGTAGGACCTGCTACTGCTTTAGCTTTCGCTCGCGCTGATGCTCTGCTCTTGCTCTCGGTCCCCTGCCTGGTCTGCTCTTGCTATTGCTCTTGCTCGCGCTGCTGCTCTTGCTCTTGCTCTTGCTTGCGATGCTGCTCCGATTTAGCTACACTTCACTCCGATGCCGTCGGGGTGAAGGAAGAACCAGTCGCAGCAGGGAGGGGGCTCGCCGAAGAGGTACCCCACTATCTATCTAAGGGTTTAGGATGGGGGCGGTGGTCGCCGGCGGTGGCGAGGCATTGGCGGGGCGGTGGCGTGGGGATCGCAGGAGAAAAAGCTCGGCACGGGGGGGCCTAGAGGGATGGCCGGGGTGGCAGAGGATCGGCGATGGGGAGTGTTTTTGGGGCGGGCGGGGCGGCGCACCGCGGGCGGCGGGGGGCTGCTGTTTGGCCAGCTCAGGGGGGTGCAGGTTGAAGATGAACCGCATGCCCTTGATTTCGTATCCAACGGCTACAAAATCGACTGACCAGAGATGAAAAAGTCAGTCGACCGACCTGTAGCCTCACCTTGCTAGTGCGTTCAGTTTCGATAGCAAAATTCAGTTTCGACAGCAAAATTCAGTTTCGACAGTTAAGTTCAGGTTCGACAATTAAGTTCAGTTTCGACAGTTAAATTCAGTTTCGACAGTTAAGTTCAGAGATGAGTGGCTGATGTATTTTACATCTAGCACTTTGTGGTTATGTATTTTACGTCATGTATTGTAGATGCTATTAGAATTCCACTCTGGTTAACGTTGTTCATTGTCTCTCTTGTCCTGCTTCACCCTCGGCGTCGTACAACTCACCGGAGCTGCTCCAACAATGAAACCCTCCATCACAGCGGAGCAGTACCTCGGGCTCCATCTCCAGACACCTAAGATCTTCTTCCCCTCCTCCGACAGCCAAGTCAGCCGGAGCATCCTCACCGGCCAACCCAATCACACTGAGATCAACATGGCTTCGCCAAAGAGGTTGTACACTTGTTGCATCTCTTTTTTACTCTACATGTTATATATATATATATTGTTCACTGAGCACACGGATTTGTTTCTTTAGTGTCTCCTTGAAAGAAAAAACATAGGAAATCTAATTTTCACTTGTCCTCCTTTTCAAATTCCTATTCATGAAGCACAAGACTAAGAGATAGTAGCATAATAGCATTATAACCGTACATTTTCTTGTGGTTTGACTTAATCTCACCATGCTTCTTTGCATCCTGTGATCTTCCAGATTGGCAGAAATCCTGTGTTTTTAAATTCTCTGTTTTGCACGTGCATTCCTATCCTATTGCTGTCTATTTCCTATCCCTGCATTGTTGGAATCCCCCAATTCAAACGAGCCCTTACAGAATTACTTCTCTTACAGATAGTTGTCAAAGAAAACCTTGCGTGGTTTGTCCCGCTCCTGCTGCACTGTCGTCCAACCCAGCTCAGCTGCTCCAACGGCAGAAGGGTCCAGCACAGCAGGGATCCGGCCTCCATACTGTCTTTCGCCACCTCAGATCTTCTTCCCCGCTGCTGGCAGCCATGAAAACTGCACTACCATCATCAACCGAGCAGATGACCTCGAGGACTACACGGGTCCGCAAGAGAGGCCGCACTCTTTCGTGTCTGCTTACGTTATGCATCGCTTAATATTACATGCTACTTTATCATCCTGTTCACCGATTAGACTCTGAGTTAGCTCCAAACTAATGGTCAAGCTTGAGTTTTTAAATGGTTGTGGGGTACATGTCGAGCCCGCTATCAATAGTATCTATCTACTATCTGGTTAATCTCCGGTGTCTACTATGAGTTTCATGTTGGGTGGGAAACAAAAAGTAAAGAAGCCATTATCTGTATTTTTTAACTGAAGCCATTATCTGCCTGCTATTATTGGTTTTGGGTCTATCCACAGGTTGCTACCATCACTCTGGATTTCTGCATGCACTCCTTACATAATCTCACTATGTTTTATTCCTATGCATGACAGTTATTGTAAACAATGGAACTGAACATGTAGAGCAAAAGAGACGAGCCTTGTGTGGCAATAAAATTTCATGCTGACGTCGCTCCATGGTAGGCGCAAAGGCAGCCCCCCTCCACGCATTTCAGATTGTAATCGAGAGGAAGATATCTTTTCTGAGGGGGATTCAGAAGGAGAAGACAACTCCTATTTACCCCCTGAGGTCTTCGCTCTAACTTGGCATGCTGATGTTGGTTATATCATGCATATGGTTTCTTGCATTGCTTACTTTATACATCAAATATGTCATCTGCTTAGTTTAAACATCCTTTGTGTGAATGCCGTTTGTTTAGTTTATTCATCGTTTATGTGAATTATGCAACGCCATCTTGTTTAGCCAAGAATCATATATGTGAATTTTGCAATGCCATCCTGCTTAGCCAGTCATCTTATATGTAAATTATATCAGGCCATCCTTTTTTTCGTTACATATTACATTTGTCAACAATGTTATTACATTCAACTGCTCTTCGTGTGCATCAGCCATTTGACACGGTGATGGCAAATTCTGGAGTGAAAACAAGGTCTTCAGAGCATACTATGCTATCTGACGAAGCGCATATCTCGCTGGTTACGGATAGCTCCTCAGAGGAGGATTCAGAGACAGATGACCAGTCCTATTCCCCCCACGAGGTGTATGCTCTAACTTGGCATGGTTATGTTGCTCATATCATGCGTATGGTTTCTCGCATTGCTATGTCATTTGATTAGTTTAGACATGCTTTGTGTGAATGCCACCTGTTCAGTGTCTAATTACCATATATGTGAATTATGCATTGCCATCTTGTTGCAAGACATTATATATGTGAATTATACAATGCTATCTTGTTGCAAAGGCATTATATATGTGAATTATGCAATGCCATGCTGTTTAGCCAATCATCATGTATGTGAATTATATCATGCTATCATTTTTTGTATTACGTGTTCCATTTGGCGACAATGTTTGTATATTCAACTACTCTTCCTGTGCATCAGTCATTTGAAGCGATGATGGAAGTATCTGGAGTGAAAACAAGGTATTCAGAGCAGACAATGCTACCTGCTGAAGTAGACATCTTGCTGGTTACGGAGAGCTCCTCAGAGGAGGATTCAGAGACTGATGACCAGTCCTATTTCCCCCCTGAGGTCTATGCTCAAACTTGGTAGGGTTATATTACCCATGTCAAGCATGTTGTCTTGCATTGCTTAGTTTTTACATCATATATGGATTGCCATCTGCTTACTTGCTTACTATATAAATCATATATTTGAATTATATTATGCCATCATGTTTACATAGTACATACACATCATCTATCTGAATTATGGCATGGCAACCCATTTAATAAAGACATCATATAGTTATATCATCTCATCCTGTTTAGTGTTTACAGTCATCATATTTTGAATTATGGCATTCTATCCATGACTGTATGTGAATTATGGCATGCCAACCTATTTAATAAACACATTATATAGTTATTTCATGTCATCCTATTTACATAGTCTCATATTTTGAACTATGTCTTTCCATCTTTTTTAGTTAGCCATCATAATGTGAAATTGTGTCATGCTATCCTGTTTAGTTAGCCATCATATATGTGAAATTGTGTCATGCTATCATGTTTGGTTAGACAACATAAATATGAATTATTTCATGCCCTCTTTTATTCCCCACTATCCATTGCACCTGTCTATCATACAATGTCTATAATTTCAATTACTTTTCTTGTTTATCAGCCATTTGAATTGGAGAGCGTGATGACAGTATCTAAGGGAGTAACAACACGGTCTTCAGAAAAGATAGTGCTACTAGTTGATGCAGATAGAACCACGGTTGTACTTGCCCAAGGACCAGACCCACCACACATAACCCAGACTCTCGCAGATTGTACCCCTACCCAGTTGGACAGAGAACCAGCTACACCCCTTCTAACCCCAACCCCGGCAGATAGTAACCCAGATCCAGTTGACACAACACCGTCTACACCACAGAGCGCCCAGGCACGAGCAGTTAGTAAGGGAACTGTAGTGCCCAAAGCACGAGGACCACCACTCCGAATCCCAACTCAACGCTTAAAGGAGAAGAAGATTTGTTCTCAGGTCAGGTTCTGTAGCTATGGTTCATACTCCTTTGCTCTTGCATGACTGTATTTACTCATACCAACTATTTTCAAATTTGAAGGATGGAATTGAAACTCCAATGGCGCAACAGGTATGTTTTAAACCTGTTTCTTTAACTGGTTTGTTGTTGTAACCTGCTCTATGTTGATTTCAGTTTCAATTGAATAAACAGTTATGTTCTCATGTCATGCACATTACAAGTGTTGTTATTGCTCTATAGTTACCCACACTTATATTCTGTCTATTCTGCTTTGTCTTGAACAAATATTATTTGAACTGTGTCTCTATCTTGATGGCAAAAAAACTAGAATGGTATAGACCATAAAGTGACCATGGTACATAGATATATGTTTGTTTCATGCTATTATCATGTCCACTTTACTACTGAACTCATTTACCAAAATGAGTTTCATATACAACATGGTAAACATGTGATGTGTCTGCTTGTTTCTCTTTTAGAATGCGGAAAAAATATTGGAGAACAGTACCGCGTTATCCAATGGTAAAGGAAGTAATGCGGATAAGGTTCAAGATAGTGAGACATCCCTGTTGGTCTCCAAGAAAGCTGATAAAAACTATCTTGACGACAGTGAGGGAACCCAAAAGTCATGTCTTGATGTAGTGTTTGAGTTACTGGCCACTACTGCTGGCACAAGCTCTTCAAACTCGCTGCCTGAATCAGTTCGTCTTCTTGAGTCTCAACTTCAAGTTGAAAGACATCGATCAGATGTGCTGCGGCAGGAAGCTGAAGGACTGAGGAAGTCCCTACAGAATTCAGATGCATATTTTCTGGTGCAATAGCAAGCACTGGAGGATTTAAGCGCCAAACAAGAGAAAGTTAATAAGCTTGCTAAGAATCTTGCCAGCATTATGGGTACCTAGGATATTGTTTCTTGGGATCTTCTGAAGTGGTTTCAGTTCTGGATTTGTTTTGCTGCGGCATTTATTTGTGCCGGTCGCCAACTTTGACAACCAGTGTATATGATATGCTGCTTCATTCCCTATATTTGCACTAGTGGCGAACTTTGATGCCCAATGGATGTAATATGTGTAATAGCCATGATAGCCTAGCGTTAGTTGCTTCCTTATTTATTTCCTTGTTGTCTTGTTTATTTGTTTGCTTGTAGTCATTGCAGTTCTTTTTCCGCAGTTAGCTAGTGGCTGCAATAACCTATTTTTTAAAACTAGGCCACAATAACCATGGGCTAATATTTACTGTAGTGACACTGGGCCTCCTACTGGCCGTAGAAACAATGGGCCTTCTACGGGCCGTAGAAACAATGGGCCTTCTACGGGCCGTAGAAACAATGCGCCTTCTGCGGGCCGTATTATCAATGGGCCTTATACGGGCCGTATAATCGATTGGCCAAACATGGGCCAAACAGACCGCATTATGATCGTAAACGGGCTAGAGTTGGAATCGTCCGTTCATGGGCCGACCATAACGGGCCATCGTTAATAGGCCGTATTTGATGACGCTATGAAATCGGTCCAACATATTAACGGACCACAAATGGGCCGACTGTAACCACGGGCTGAATTTGGCCCACAAGCAGAAAATTACAGTAACGGGTTGTAAGTAAACGAATGCTGGAAATGAGCCCAAGAATAAATGGGCTCTGAGAAGGCCGAAAGATAACATGGGCTGGAAACGGCCCAACGGAATAGCGGGCCGTTAATGGGTATAAAGTGATACACTGTTCATTACGGGCCAGTTTCACCACAGGCCGTTAATGGGTGTAAAGTGATACACTATTCAATACGGGCCAGTTTCACCACGGGCCGTTAGTAGGCCAAGAGTTACATAGGGCCTCATATGGGCCGAAAGACGTCATGGGCCATACATGGGCCAGAAGTGAAAACGGCCTGGAATCATATTGGATGGCCCAGATGACGCTACTGGGCCTAATTCGGATAGGGTGTAACGGGCCTTGGGTTAGCGGGCTGTAAATGGGCTATATTCGAGCAGGCCATTAACAGGCTTTCCATGGGCCGGCCCGCCAGCTTTTGACCAAGTCAAACGGGCCGGCCTTTTCACAGGAATGGGCCTCTGTTGGGCCGTGCCACATGTCGACGTATCATAGGCGCCTTCCGTCCAATGAGTGGTTGACATCTGTCCCAACGATGAGCCGACGCGTGTTTCCTCCAGCCAATGATGATTTTACACGTGGAAAATCCCCATTGGTCAGGGCTGTTAACGGGTTATCGGATCCAAAACCCGACCCGATAGCTTAACGGTGTTCCGTTACGGTGGATGCCACGTGTCGGTCACCCTTGACGAAAGCACTTCTGTGATGCGCAATTTATCGTCATGGAAGTGGACACTTTTGTGATGATAATTTTAGTAATGTCATGGAACACTTCTACGACAGCACAGGTATGACTATCTTGATTCTGTCATAAATTTGTCATGGATGTACATGCATGACAAAAAAAGCGACCTACTGTGACAAACACGTATCATCACGGAAGTGTATTTTTTTGTAGTGATATCTCGAAGATTTGTGTTTCCACTCTGCATTCGTTCAAGTTCTTTCGAGGAAGTTATCTCATTCAAGCCATGTAAATCAACCGATGCAATCTCCCTTTCAAGTAATCATGCAAGGTGTTTCTCTTGAGTGGGCCCTAACCCACAGGTCTTTTCCCAGGATCTTACCTGACTCTTCTATTTTCTCGGAGCTATTCTCAAGTTTATCTCCAAGTTGGACATAAGAATGATGTGTCATCAGTCAAATGCCTTCTCCAAGATCTTTCACATTCTTTTCATCGTTGGTTCAACCTTTCTATTTCTTCATTCCGGAGTGTCTCAACAATTCATGGTGGTGTTTATCGTCATCATTCTTGGACTTTGAAGACCGAAGAAGAGTGTTTCCTCTAAACCTTCAATCCGTTCTCTCAGAGATTCATGGTTCTAGCTTGATGCCATCCTCTCATAATTGTTTTCGGTTGTGAGAATTTTTTTCACCCATCCGGAGCAATTCAGGAGTCTTTTCTGTTTGATTCATCCAAAGCCCATCATCTCAGAATTATGCATTCCAACTTTCAGCTATTGTTCTCCAAATCTTACCGGTGCTTCATTCAAGTATTCTTTAATCAGCTCATGATCTCTTCATTCTCTTGTATCAAATCCCCTCAAGTATCTTCATTCGTTTTTCAAGTCTTCCCGGTGATTTGTGCCTCTGCTACTTTCATTTTCTATTCTTACGGTGGTTTGTTCAAGATTCCTCTTCCTAAGTTCTCATATCAATTCATTCGTTCTTTCCAATCCCGCCTGGTGATTCGTTGAATACCTTCCCAAGTTTGCACCATATCTTTCTTAATCCTTTCTACGAGAATAAGTAGTATGTCAAATCCATTGCTTATCATCAATTTAATTGGTGAAGGATAAGCATAACATAATTCTTATTATTGTTTCATCCAAGTGATCTAATTTCTTTTTTTGGAGTGGTTCATCATATCACATTCTCGGTTCGAGATGCTTTATCTTTCTTCTGGAGTTTCAAGTTACCACTTTATCTCGTCGCAAAGCTGCATC
The DNA here is from genome assembly GCF_056163025.1 of Triticum urartu. NCBI lineage: Eukaryota > Viridiplantae > Streptophyta > Magnoliopsida > Poales > Poaceae > Triticum > Triticum urartu. The sequence continues at coordinate 584,009,768 of NC_141879.1, forward strand.
CAATCATTGCAAGGCCTCAATCCTATTTTTTCATCCTTCACTTCCTTTTGATCATTCTTTTATTATCGGAGTTCTTCATGGAGGCTCTACATGGTGGTTCGTCAAGGATTGTTTTCATTCTTCAATTGTTCTTCAAGATACCTTTATGGAGATTATCTTATGCCATAGTTCACCTAAAGTCTCCCTTTGGGAATGTTGCTCCTTGTGGTGTTTACCTATGAGCCAAGTTTTCTTATCACCTCGGTGGAATAAACTTTCTATCTTTTCTAGCTCTCAATCCAATCTTTTGTTTCCGTTAGTGGCAGAATTTCACCTCATAATTTTGAGATGTCTTCCTTAAGCCCACATCAAGTTTATCCTTTCGCTGTTGATAGTCCAACAACTCCGTTCTAGCATTTGTTGTAAGCGTGCTCTCACAAGATCTTGTTTCCCTCCATTCATTCTATTTCTTTTCTTTCATTTCTTTCGGAGGCATTGTGATGTTGCTCTCTTCGACCAATTATCTTGTTTTCCCCAAGATCATGTTCTTTCCTTGCGTATCTTTTAAACCAGAGTGTTATGTCATCTGCTCAAGTTCTTTTCATCTTATCAAGTGCATCTCGTTTCATCCGGAGTGCTTGCATGTACTTATTGTCCATTGCAACCCTTTTTCTTATGTCTTTCAACCTACAAGGTTCTAGTAATGTTCCTTGTTCCTCTTATTTAACGGAGTGTTTTCAACTTCGTTCATCTTTGTTGTATTCTTTCTTTCAATTTGTTCATCCTCTCAAGGTTCTTTGGTTTCACTCATTTGTCAAAGAAGCAACTTAGTTTTACCTCTTCTTTTCCTCTTCCATTTCCCTTCGGTGCCATCCTAGATCTCGGGATGAGATCCTCTCGTAGTGGTGGAGTGTTGTGACGCCCCAAGACCAGAGCTTAAGATGCCTTCCTTTTATCTCGTTGTCATTGTGTGTTTGAACTGTTTGTTGCCATGATCGGATGAGTGTCATTGTCATATTTTGCTTCTTGCATCACGTTCATCATTTGGTTATATTGCATTGACATGCCCATCGTTGTCATGTTGCATTTGTGCCTCTTGTATTTTTGCATTCTCATAATCATCATGTGCATTGTCATACTCAGGCATGTCACACTGTTGGATGCTCCATGTATGATCATGCATCATCACATCCTCCTTTGCTTCTTTCTTTCATTTTGGCAAGTGACCTTTTCCCCTCCTCTAGAAATGTTCATTCTTTTCCTGATGCTAGTTCACCATGCCTAAGCCCTCCCTGTCAAATTTAATATCCTTTGGAGCTGTTTTGGTTAGGTTCAAAAATGCCTCAAGTTTGAATCATATTTAAACTTGTTTTATTTTTCTACCTCTAAAAATGTCCAAACCAATTTTATCAAATAGGGCATGAATTCAGGGTCATGAGGATATTTTTATATTTCTCATACACCTCTCCTTTTCCCCTGTGCTTTTCTCTTTATTTTCTCCTTGAAGAAAATTAGAGAAAAAGGAAACAACAGCTTTAGGCCAGCCGCAGCCCACTTGGGCCTCTTCATCCACGTCGGCCCACCTAAGCACCCCCTCTCTACTAGGTCGGCCCTTTAGGCCCACCTATTCCTAACCTAACCCTCTCCCTAGCCCGACCCTCATCTCCCTCGTCTCCCTCCAGGCCGCCGCCAGCACCCACACGCACAGATCCCACAACCGCTCGATCCCCACGCTCCTTCCCCCTCTGCTCGATCGATCTCTCTCTCCCTCTCCTCGCAATGCACCAGAGAGAGGGATCCTGATCCCCATGGCCAAGCTCCCCTGCGCCTCGACCCGACCTCGCATCCTCCGCACTGTTGCCTCGCAAGGACGCCGCGTTGGACCTCCTACGCCGCCTCTCCTCTTGCTTCTACTCGCAGAGCACCCCCGCGCCTCGGCCTCCTTCTTCCTCGACTCCAGCCGCCCCTGCCGGCCACCAGTAGGCCGCTGCCGTCCGTCTCCTCTGCCTGGAGCCTGTGCAGCCGCGCGCCCAGAGGTCGCCACCCGCTCCTCCCTCGATCCCGCCGGAATCAAGCGCCGCCGAGCAGCTCCCTCTCCTGCGCGCCTCGCTGTCGTCTCCTCCGCCGTTGTGCCAGCTCGCCAGCGCGCCGACGCCGCCGGTGACCACCCCGGCTAACCTTCATCGTCGGTCGTCCTCCAGCAAGCCCCGTCTACGGGCCCTGCATCCTCAACCTTAACGGAGCACCGGTCGACGCCAATGTTCCCTGGTTTCCCTCTGCCTCGCCTGTGCTCTCCTTGGAGCATAGCACCATGGCGCCCGATCTGCTCCAGCCGCCGTCGGTTTCTTTGCTGCTGCTGCTGTTTTGCTTCTGCTGCTGCATCTCCGGCCGTCCCCGTTGTTCACAGGAGACTGCGTCCGTTGGCTCCTGCGAAGCCTGCTGCTGCCACTGCCAGTGCCCGCACGTTGCTGCTGCTTCGCCGCCCACCTCCCGTCGTTGACCGCCAAGACCGTCTTGTGCGGCCACATTTTGGTTTCACCAAGTTCCATCAAGCCGGCCGTGTATGTTTACCATCGCCGTGGGTTTCATCAAGTTCGACTACAGCATGAAGATATGTACAACTACACGGGTTTGCCGAGTACGACTACTCATGGGATCCGTCAAGTTCATCTACGTGTGTGTACGACTACTCATCCGAGATGCGTCGAGCTCCTGTCGGAACGAACAGGAACGACTACTGTCATCGACGACCCGTGTAACAAATCCGTCAAGTCCAACAACGACTGTGCACAACTATCCGCGACCCCGAACGACTACGAAACGTGAACCTCTACTTCCCCTTCAAAACGTGTACCACTAACCGAACGTCTATGGAACATGTACCGTCGACCCTCGAAGACCTCGCAGACATCAAGTTCCTCATTGTGACACGAACATCCATGAACATGTACAAATACATCCTCTACGACCCGCGAGAACTGCTACTTTCACTGTCGTCGCGAGAACAACTACTTCCCTCGATGTACCCGAACCGCTCCGAGAATGCACCCTTGGAAGGTATAACTGCCGGAACGATGCCCGTTAACCGAAAGCTTGTGTTGTTTGAGATGCTCGTGGTTGCACCGTGCCCGAGTTGTTCTTTGCGAGTTCCTCGTTGCCTCGCCGTCGACTTGTGGGAACCCGGTATCCGAGAGCACCCCACCATCCTTGCAGGACACGCTCCCGTCACTTTTCCTTTTGCACCGGTATCTCCATGAGCTACCGGAACCGATATGTTACCGTGGCATCATTTTTAGATTCATTGCCGTGGCACCCCTTTCGTTTCCGCCATGATGACAAATGCTTCATAAAATGCTCTTATCAACTTTTTCATAAAATATTGCATAACACTTGAATATGTCATCTGCATCATGATAACAACATCAAGAATGTTTAAAATTGTTGTTTGCATTAAATTGCTAATTACACATGAGGATTTACCGGAATTGTTGTTTGATGTTTCAGGCCTCATTTAAAATGCCTAACTGTGTATTTTACTCATGTTTCACCTCTTGCCATGTTAAGAACATTTAATTTTGTTGGGCACATAACCGGGAGTGAACTAAATAATGGAATGTGGTGTTTCGTCAATATGCAACTCGTTGCATATTGAGCTCCACTTAATTTGTAGTATTGTTTGTGCACTTTGCCATGCCATGCATATTTAAACCGGACATGCATCATACTTGGTTGCACATCATGCCATGTTTATGTGATGGTTGTTTACTATGTTGTTTGCTTCTTTCCGGGTTGCTTCTCGAGCTTCGGTTTTGTTCCGGAGTTGTGAGGATTCGTTCGACTTCGTCCGTTTGTCTTCTGCATGGACTCATTCTTCTTCCTTGCGGGATCTCAGGCAAGATGACCATACCCTCGAAGTCACTTCTATCTTTGCTTGCTAGTTGCTCGCTCTTTTGCTATGTCGCAATACCTACCACTTCCTATATCATGCCGCGATACCTACCACTTGCTATATCATGCCTCCCATATTGCGATGTCAAGCCTCTAACTCACCTTGTCCTAGCAAACCGTTGTTTGGCTATGTTACCGCTTTGCTCAGCCCCTCTTATAGCGTTGTTAGTTGCAGGTGAAGATGAAGTTTGTTCCATGTTGGAACATGGATATTGTTGGGATATCATTATTATATCATATTTACTTTAATGCACCTATATACTTGGTAAATGGTGGAAGGCTCGTCCCTATGCCTGGTGTTTTGTTCCACTCTTGCCGCCCTAGTTTCCGTCATACCGGTGTTATGTTCCTTGATTTTGCGTTCCTTATGCGGTTGGGTTATAATGGGAACCCCTTGATAGTTCGCCTTGAATAAAACTCCTCCAGCAAGGCCCAACCTTGGTTTTACCATTTGCCACCTAAGACTTTTTCCCTTGGGTTCTGCAGACTCAAGGGTCATCTTTATTTTAAACCCCCGGGCTAGTGCTCCTCTGAGTGTTGGTCCAAACTGGGCGATGTCCGGCGCCCCCTGGGCAACCAGGGTTTATGCCAACCCGACGTCTTGCCCATCCGGTGTGCCCTGAGAACGAGATACGTGTGATTCCTATCGGGATTTGTCGGCACATCGGGTGGCTTTGCTGGTCTTGTTTTACCATTGTCGAAATGTCTTGTAACCGGGATTCCGAGCCTGATTGGGTCTTCCCGGGAGAAGGAATATCCTTCGTTGACCGTGAGAGCTTGTGATGGGCTAAGTTGGGACACCCCTGCAGGGTTTTGAACTTTCGAAAGCCATGCCCGCGGTTATGGGCAGATGGGAATTTGTTAATATCCGGTTGTAGAAAACCTGACACTTAACTTAATTTTAAAATGAATCAACCGCATGTGTAACCGTGATGGTGTCTTTTCAGCGGAGTCCGGGAAGTGAACACGGTTCTTGTGTTATGCTTGAACGTAGGTAGTTTCAGGATCACTTCTTGATCACTTCTAGTTCACAACCGTGCTTTGCTTCTCTTCTCGCTCTTATTTGCGTATGTTAGCCACCATATATGCTAGTGCTTGCTGCAGCTCCACCTCACTACCCTTTTCCTACCCATAAGCTTAATTAGTCTTGATCTCACGGGTGTGAGATTGTTGAGTCCTCGTGGCTCATAGATACTTCCAAACAGTTGCAGGTGCCGATGATACCGGTGCAGGTGACGCAACCCAGCTCAAGTGGGAGCTCGATGAAGATCTTGATCATTGTTTTGTTCTGTTTCCTTTTGATCAGTAGTGGAGCCCAGTCGGGGCGATCGGGGATCTAGCATTAGGGGTGGTCTTCTTTTATTTGGATTTTGTAGTCGGACCTTGATTGTATTCTGGATGATGTAATGCTATATTTATGTATTGTTTGAAGTGGCGATTGTAAGCCAACTTTTATCTCTTTCTTATTCAGTACATGGGATGTGTAAAGATTACCCCTCTTGTGACATGCCTACCATGCGGTTATGCCTCTAAGTCGTGCTCCGACACGTGGGAGATATAGCCGCATCGTGGGTGTTACACTTCAACCTATGTGTAGCCTTGAGCTACAAGACGAGCCTTATTCCTCACCACAAGGCCATTTTCATCTTGCTTGGTGCGGTAGATCCATTTGGTACCGATGATATTATGCTTGCGTGGGTCTGGTTGCTTGACAAGTTCCCAGACAATGTTGAGCTCGAATTGATGCAATTCCTCTTGCATCACTTGAATCCACTCGGGCTCCAGAAATGCCGCATCAACTTTGGTGGGCTCTGTGATAGAGAAAAAAGCAAAGTGCCCACAAAATTTAGACAAATGTGAAGCCCTTGAGCGTGTGAGAGGACCTGGTGCGTTGATGTTGTCGATGATTTTCTCGATCTGCACTTCATTTGCAACGCGAGGATGAACAGGTTGATGACGTTGAGTGGGCTCAGTATTTTGTTCAAAGCCATTTTCCTCAGGTGCACTAGCATGATTTTCTTCACCTTCTGGAATGACTTCTTCAGAAGATTCCTTAGTGGGTATGACATCCTCAGCAGCCTTGGACTTGATGGATTCCTCAGGTGACATTTCATCTAGCACCGGAGGTAGGTGCTCTCTCTGCGAGCCATTAGTTTCATCGGACTACACATCTACAGTTTCAACAACCTTGTGATGAAAGGTGTTGAAGACTCTGTAGGTGTGCGAGTCCTTTCGATAACCAAACATAAAACCTTCATGTGCTTTCGGTGCAAATTTAGAATTGTGATGAGGATCTCTAATCCAACATTTCGCACTGAAGACTTTGAGATAACTCACACTGGGTTTCTTGTCAGTGAGGAGTTCATATGAGGTCTTTTTGAAGAATTTGTGAAGATATACCATGTTGATGATGTGGCACGCAGTATCAATAGCCTCAGGCCAGAAGTGACAAGGCATCTTGTATTCATCAAGCATAGTGCGAGCCATCTCAACACGAGTCATGTTCTTGCACTCCACGACGCCATTCTGCTGAGGAGTATAAGGGGCAGATAACTCGTGAGTAATACCAAGTTCATCAAGATAGTCATCAAGACCAATATTCTTCAACTCGGTCCCATTGTCACTCTGGATGTACTTAATCTTCACACCGAAATTCGTCGAAGCCCTCGAGGAAAATCGTTTGAAGACTTCCTACACTTCAGTTTTGTAAGTGATGATAGGCTCCCAGGTGTAACGAGAATATTCATCAACAATAACAAAGCCATATAGAGATGCTAGATTTGTTATTGAGGCATAATGAGTAGGGCCAAAGATATCCATGTGAAGCAATTCAAACGGATGAGTGGTAGTCATCATAATCGTTGAGGGATGCTTGGACTTGGTCATCTTTCCAGCTTCACAAGCTCCGCATAGATGGTCCTTGAGGAATTTGACACCCTCGATGCTAATGATGTGCTTCTTCTTCGCGAGTGTGTGTAAGTTCCTCGTGCCAGCATGACCTAGTCGTCGATGCCATGACCAGCCTTCTGAAGCTTTTTCAAGTAGACATGTGGCAAGTTGTAGTCCTACAGAGAAATCAACAATATACAAGTCTCCTCTCCTAAATCCTTCGAAGACTTTGGAATTGTCAGATTCCATGAGCACAATGCAACGATATTTTCCAAATACGACAACCATATTAAGATCACAAACCATTGAGACAGACACGAGGTTGTATCCTAAGGACTCGACAAGCATGACTCTATCCATGTGTCGATCCTTTGAGATCGCAATCCTACCTACACCCAATACCTTGTTTTTTCCTTTGTCAGCGTAGGTGATATGCTTCAGATGTGATGGACATAAAGCAGTGTCCATCAATACGCACTTGTCACTGGTCATGTGATTTGTACATCCACTATCAAGGACCCACTCAGTAGCTTCGGGTTGATCATCCTGCAGATGAATTAGTGCATCTTACGAACTCATATACTTCATCAGTGAAGAATATGACATCAAATTCATCAGATTGAATTTCATCAAGCAGTACAATAGAAATAGCAGTATATGGATGTGAGAAATGAATATTCATTTCTTCATGATTAGCTTGTGTCCTTTCAAGAAATTCAGGTCTCCAGCAAATTCATCAAACGTTCAAGTTTGTCTGGAGACCTGACCTTGCATAAGAGATTACTTCTTTTTCTTCACCACCCACATCTGGAGCGGTGGCAAAGAGTTCATCATTCTGCAAGCTCCATAAGAGAAAGGTGACATTGAAGCCAATCCACTTTGTTTCACAGAAGAAGGGTTAGAGTAAGAATATGAATAAGCAGAGAAATTCTTTGAGGACTTATGAACATAATGATTTGAGGAATAATGCACATATTCATAGCCCTTAGATTTTCCCTGCGAAACAGAAGTGTTAGCACGATGATGTTCATATGAGGATTTTGATCCATATGAGGAATTTGATCCACGTGAGGAATTTGGTCCATATGAGGACTTGGATCCATATGAAGACTGATGGTAGCTGGAACTACGTCGGTATTTCCCTGGAGAGGGAGGGATGATGTAGCACAACGACGGTAGGTATTTCCCTCAGTTATGAAACCAAGGTATCGAACCAGTAGTAGAACCAAGCAATATAGCGTAAGCAGAACCTGCACACAAATAACAGCACCTCGCAACCCGGCGTGTTAAAGGGGTTGTCAATCCCTTTTGGGGTACGACGCCTCAAGATAGGCAAACGGGCGTGAGGTAAATTGTAGTAGATTGATAGATCGAATTCCAAATAAAATAAATTGCAGCTAGGTATTTTTGGATTTTTGGTTTAATAGATATGAATAAAAAAGCAAAGTAAAAGTAGATCGCAAGGCAAATATATGAGAAAGAAGACCCGGGGGTCGTAGGTTTCACTAGTGGCTTCTCTCGAGAAAAATAGCAAACAGTGGGTAAACAAATTATTGTTGGGCAATTGATAGAACTTAAAATAATTATGACAATATCCATGCAATGATTATTACATAGGCATCACGTCCAAGATTAATAGACCGACTCATGCCTGCATCTACTACTATTACTCCACACATCGACCGCTATCCAGCATGCATCTAGTGTATTAAGTTCATGGAAAAAAAGAGTAATTATCTATATGACGGTAGATATAGATCTCGTCTTTTTATCCTTAGTAGCAACGATACATATGTGTCGGTTCCCTTTCTGTCACTGGGTTCAAGCACCGTAAGATCAAACCCACTACCGGGCACCTCTTCCCGTTGCAAGATAAATAGATCAAGTTGGCCAAACAAAACCCAAATATCGGAGAATAAATACGAGGCTATAAGAGATCATACATAAAAGAGATCAAAGAAACTCAAATAATTTCATGGATATAAAAACATAGATCTGATAATAAACTCGAAGTTCATCGATCCCAACAAACACACCACAAAAAGAGTTACATCATACGGATCTCCAAGAGACCATTGTATTGTTGATCAAGAGAGAGAGATGAAGCCATCTAGCTACTAACTACGGACCCGAAGGTCTACAAAGAACTACTCAGGCATTACCGAAGAGGCACCAATGGAAGTGGTGAACCCCTCCATTATGGTGTCTAGATTGGATCTAATGATTCTGGACTCTGCGGTGGCTGGATGAATATTTCATTACTCCCCTAGGATTCTAGTATTTTTGGGGTATTTATAGAGCATAGAGGCAGTCCGAGGGCACCCAAGGTGGGCACAACCCACCAGGGCGCGCCAAGGCCTCCTGGCGCGCCCTGGTGGGTTGTGCCCCCCTTAGGGCACCCCCCAGGTGCAACCAGGGCCCATTGCCTTCCTTCTGGCCCATAAAAAATCTTCGTAAAGTTTCGTGGCATTTGGACTCCGTTTGATATTGGTTTTCTACGATGTAAAAAACATGGAAAAAAACAGCAGTTGGCACTTGGCACTATGTCAATAGGTTAGTACCAAAAAATGATATAAATGATTATAAAACATCCAAGATTGATAATAAAACAGCATGGAACAATCAAAAATTATAGATACATTGGAGACGTATCAGCATCCCCAAGCTTAACTCCTACTCGTCCTCAAGTAGGTAAGTGATAAAAACATAATTTTTTATGTGGAGTGCTATTCATCAAGTCATATCATATTCTTTTCTTTATAGCATGGACATTTGGAATTTTATGTGATTCAAGGCAATAGTCTAGTTTTGACATAATAATTTAGATACTCAAGTATATCAACAGGCAACCATGTCTTTCAAAATATCAATGCTAAAATAAGTTATCCCTAGCCCATCATGCTCAAACATTGATCCATTCATGAAACACACTCAAATATTAACTACACCCAATACTTGAGCACGATCATATTGCCTCCTAGGTGGTGCTTTTATGAGAGAAGATGGAGACTCAAATTTCAAAATAAAAATTGCATAAAATAAAAGATAAGCCCTTCGTAGAGGTAAGTAGGGATTTGTAGAGGTGCCAGACCTCAAAGCGAAAAATTAGAGATAAAAACATTTTGGGAGGTGTATCCATCCCACCAACGAAAATGACTTAGAGTTCCCAACACTTTCCATGCTAGATATGTCATAGGCGGTTCCCAAACAGAAAATAAAGTTTATTCCTTTTTCCACCATAATTTTCACTTTCCATGGCTAATCGTATCCACGGGTGCCCTCCATACCAACACTTACCAAGGAATTTATTATTTGACAACATAAAGTAAATTCATTTTTTCATTTCGGGACTAGGCATCCCTAATACCTTTGCCTTACTCTCATGCAATGACAAGTGAATAAACACTCATCTTGAGAATAACACATCTAGCATGGAAATTATTAGCCACCCCTCACCACTCCGTGAGTGAAACAAACACACAAAAGAGAAGTTTATTTTGAAAATTAGAGATGGCACATTTAAATTTGCTTAGAAGGCAAAATAATACCGCATATAGGTAGATATAGTGGACTCATGTGGCAAAACTGGTTTAAAGGATTTTGGATGCACAAGTAGAGGTCATACTTAGTGCAAAATGAAGGCTAGCAAAAAGACTGAGAAACGACCAACCAAGAAACGAATAATCTCATAAGCAAGAATTAAGCATAATTAACACCAAATAATGCACCACAAATAGGATATAATTTTTATTACATGATTATTGACTTTAGTGCATGCATAGGGAATCACAAACCTTAACACCAATATTCTTACTAGAGCACAATTACTCATCAACATAACTCACATATCACACCATCATATCTCAAAAATATTACTAAGAATCAAGTTTGTTTTGTCCAATGATCTTCATGACATTTTATTTTACTTTATCCTTGTTAGATATCTATCACTTTGGCAGTAATTTTCATGTGTTGCTTTTCATAAGCTCAAACAAATATAAGTGAAGATCATGAGCATAACAAATTTTCTATCTCTCAAAATAATTTAAGTGAAGCAAGAGAGAATTTCTTCAAAATTTTACTAACTCTCAAACAAATCTAAGTGAAGCAAGAGAGCATTTCTTCAAAAATAACAAAGAACACTGCGCTCAAAAAGATATAAGTGAAGCACTAGAGCAAGTCCTAGCTCATAAAAGATTTAAGTGAAGCATAGAGAGCAATTCTAACAAGTCATGACATAATTTTGGCTCTCTCAAATAGGTGTGTTCAGCAAGGATTGATGACTTAAAACACAAAATAAAACAAGCAAAGTCACATATCATACAAGACGCTCCAAGCAAAACACATATAATGTGACGAATAAAAATATAGTTTCGAGTAAAATACCGATAGTTGTTGGAAGAAAGCGGGGATGCCACTCGGGGGCATCCCCAAGCTTAGTTGGTTGCTCATTCTTGGATAATAGCTTGGGATCCTGGGGAATCCCCAAGCTTAGGGTCTTACATCCTTCCTTCATTGATCCTAAGATAACCCAAAACTTCAATCACACAAAACTCAACAAAGCCTTCGTGAGATCAGTTAGTATAAGAATAATAAACCACTACTATAAGTGTTGTATGAAACCAATTCATATTTTGTTTTTGTATTATATCTATTGTATTCCAGCTTTTCTATGGCAAAAACTCATCAAATAAAACCATAGAGCCATCAAAATAAGCACACAACACAAAAGAATAGAATCTGTTAAAAACAGAACAGTGTGTAGCAATCTGACTATTTCAAATACTTCTGTAACTCCAACAATTCTGAAAAATTAGGACGTCTTGCGAAATTGTATATTGATCTATTGAAAGTGGAATGGTTATTTTATCGCTCTCTGGTAAAAAATGAAAATTAATTTCGTCAGCGTAAAAGTTTCTGTTTTTCAGCAAGATCAAACAACTATTGCCCAAGAAGATCCTAAAGGCTTTACTTGGCACAAACACTAATTAAAACATAAAAACACAACCATAACAGTATCATAATTGTGCTAACACTCGAGAACAGTGAGCAAAAATCAAAAATGAATTTTATTCATTGGGTTGCCTCCCAACAAGCGCTATAGTTTTACGCCCTTAGCTAGGCATAAAATTTCAACGATGCTCACACGAAAGATAATAATTGAAACACAAAAATATCATCATGAAACATGTCAAAAACACATTTAAGTCTAACATACTTCCTATGCATAGGAATTTTATAGGCAAACAAATTATCATGGCAAGCAAAAACTAGCAGATGCAAAGAAGAGGAATAAAATATTGACGATCTCAACATAACGAGAGGTAATTTAATAACATGAAAATTTATACAACCATATTTTCCTCTCTCATAATAATTATATGTAGGATCATAATCAAATTCAATAATTTAACTATCATATAAAATTTTCTCTTTATGATCCACATGCATGCAAAGTTGACACTCTTCCAAAATAGTGGGATTATTTTTAGCTAAAGTTGACACTCTTCCAAGCCCACTTTCAATGTTATCGCAAACATATTCATCATGAGGCTAAATAAATTATCAAGATCATAAGAAACATTATCACCCCAATCATGATCATTGCAATAAGTAGCAGACATGACAAAACAAGCATCCCCAAGCTTGGGGTTTTGCATATTATTAGCACAATTGATATTAATAGAATTTATAGTAAAATTATTGCAATCATGCTTTCATTCAAGGAGCTATCATGAATCACTTCATAAATTTCTTCATCACAATTTTCAGATTCATGATTCTCAAGCAAAACTTCATAAAGATAATCTAGTGCACTCAAGTCACTAGCAATTGGTTCATCATAATTGGATCTCTTAAAAAGATTAGCAAGTGGATGAGGATCCATTGCAATAGATTTTTAGAAAGCAAAGATGCAAGCAAATAGAAGGCACATGGCAACATAAGCAAAGAACATTGCAAGCAAAAAGATAGATCTGACGAGAAAAAGGTGAACGAAAAAGAGGGCGAACAAAACGACAAATTTTTGTGAAGTGGGGGAGAGGAAAACGAGAGGCAGATGGCAAATAATGTAAATTGCGAGGAGATGAGATTTGTGATTAGGAACCTGGTTATGATGAAGATCCTCCGCGGCAACGGCGCCAGAAATTCTCCTTGATGGTAGCTGGAACTACGTCGGTATTTCCCTGGAGAGGGAGGGATGATGTAGCACAGCGACGGTAGGTATTTCCCTCAGTTATGAAACCAAGATATCGAACCAGTAGGAGAACCAAGTAACACAATGTAAGCAGCACCTGCACACAAATAACAACAACTCACAACCCGACATGTTAAAGGGGTTGTCAATCCCTTCCGGGGTACGGCGCCTCAAGATAGGCAAACAGACGTGAGGTAAATTATAGTTGATTGATAGATCGAATGCCAAATAAAATAAATTGTAGCAAGGTATTTTTGGAATTTTGTTTAATAGATCTGAATAAAAATGCAAAGGAAAAGTAGGTCGCAAGGCAAATATATGAGAAAGAAGACCCGGGGGCCGTAGGTTTCACTAGTGGCTTCTCTTGAGAAAAATAGCAAACGGTGGGTAAAGAAATTACTATTGGGCAATTGATAGAACTTCAAATAATTATGACGATATCCAGAAAATGATCAGTACATAGGAATCACGTCCAAGATTAGTAGACCGACTCCTGCCTTCATCTACTACTATTACTCAACACATTGACTGCTATCCAGCATGCATCTAGTGTATTAAGTTCATGGAAAGACAGAGTAATGCAATAAGAACATGACATGATGTAGACAAGATCCGTTTATCTATATGGCGGTAGATATAGATCTCGTCTTTTTATCCTTAGTAGCAACGATACATACGTGTCGGTTCCCTTTCTGTCACTGGGATCAAGCACCATAAGATTGAACCCACTACTGGAAACCTCTTCCCGTTGCAAGATAAATAGATCAAGTTGGCCAAACAAAACCCAAATATTGGAGAAGAAATACGAGGCTATAAGAGATCATGCATAAAGGAGATCAAAGAAACTCAAATACTTTCTTGGATATAAAAATATAGATTTGATCATAAACTCGAAGTTCATCGATCCCAACAAGCACACAGCGAAAAGAGTTACATCATATGGATCTCCAAGAGATCATTGTATTAAGGATCAAGAGAGAGATATGAAGCCATCTAGATACTAACTACGGACCCGAAGGTCTACAAAGAACAACTCACGCATCATCGGAGAGGCACCAATGGAAGTGGTGGACCCCTTCGTGATGGTGTCTAGATTGGATCTGGTGATTCTGGACTCTGTGACGGCTGGATGAATATTTCGTCGACTCCCCTAGGGTTCTGGTATTTTTGGTGTATCTATAGAGCAAAGAGGTGGTCCGGGGGGCACCCGAGGTGGGCACAACCCACCAGGGCACGCCAGGGCCTCCTGGCGCGCCTTGGTGGGTTGTGCCCCCCTCGGGGCACCCTCCAGGTGCAACCAGGGCCCATTACCTTCCTTCTGGCCCATGAAAAATCTCCGTAAAGTTTTGTGGCATTTGGACTCCGTTTGATATTGATTTTCTGCGACGTAAAAAACATGGAAAAATAGCAACTGGCACTTGGCACTATGTCAATAGGTTTAGTACCAAAAAATGATATAAAATGACTATAAAATGATTATAAAACATCCAAGATTGATAATAAAACAGCATGGAACAATAAAAAATTATAGATACGTTGGAGACGTATCAAAGACTTTGGTCCATATGAAGAATTTGATCTAGGGTTCCTATTCTTCGCCGATGGTGTCATGATGACATTCACCTGAAGGCATTCAAGGGACCTTTTGGGAACCCAGATGTTCTTCATAGGGGTGCCATTCCTGCAGTTAGTTCCAATATATCTAGCAAATACTTCACCATTCTGATTTTTGAACAGTTTATAGTTGGAGTCAAATAACTCATCAAAAGAATATATGAAGATTCACATGCAAAGCCAGATAAAAGTGGATGGATCTACGGGAGGTCCTTTCGTAGCAACCCATGAGTTTTTGGGATACTACTCAGGTTTCCAGTTGGTCCCATCAGCATTGAGTTTCCTCTCGAATGGATTACCCTCTTTCCTAGGGTTCCTGTTGAGGATCTACTTTTTAAGCACATCACAAAGAGTCCGATGCCCTTTGAGGCTTTTATACATGCCTGTCACATTCAATTCCTTCAACCCTGCATTGTTAGTGATAGTTGTGGTATCCTCAAATGAGGAATTTGTGAACACAAAGATAGTTGAAGAATTTGCAGCAATAGAAGCATTTGAACTTTCAGGTGAAGAATTAGCAGATTCACGTTCAATGCATTTCAAACATGGTGGAATGAATTCATCATGAGCGGAACTGAACTATTGAGCAAGCAATGAATCATTTTCCTTCTGAAGATCTTCATAACTCACCTTTAGCTTTCCAAGATCTTGCTTTCTCTGAATAAATTCATAAGAAAGCTTGTCATGATCGGCCAAGAGAGTGTTATGATGACTCTGAAGATTATCAAACTTAGACTGAAGTCTCTGAAGATTTTCAGTCAAAGTTTGAGATCGATCCATTTCTTCACCCAACAGGTCATCACTTTTTTCTACCAAATTTTGAACCTTTTCAAAAGACTTTTGTTGTTTTATGGCAATCTTAGCAAGTTTGGAATAGCTAGGTTCACAGATTTTCATCAAATTCATCCTCACTTGATTCAGAGGAGGGATATTTGAGTACCTTGGCACCTTTTGCCATGAAGCAATAGTTGGGAGCGTAGTCATCATCACCGTTGTCAGCAGTGTTGGGGAAGTCATTTCCCTCAGAGTTGAAGATGGACTTGCTGACGAAAGCAGTAGCGAGGGCTAGGCTCGCCACACCAGAGTCTGACTCCTCAGATTCCTCCACTTCCTCATTTTCCTCAGATTCAGCTTCAGAGTCCATTTCCTTGCCAATAAATGCCCAAGCCTTTTTGGAACTGCTCTTCTTCTGAGATGAAGACTTTGAAGATTTGGACGATGAGGACGTTGAAGATTTCTTCTTCTTCTTTGAGTCATCAGAACTATCATCCTAGTACTTCTTCTTCTTCTTCTTTGATTCTTGTGCCCACTGAGGACAATCAGTAATGTAGTGGCCAGGTTTCTTGCATTTGTGGCAAGTCCTCTTCTTGTAATCGTGGGATCAGGAATCTGATCTCATGTCATCACCTCTTGAAGATTTTCCAAAGCGACCACGTCTTGAGAACTTCTGGAATTTCCTCATGAGCATTGCTAGCTCCTGGCTCGGTTCTTCAGGATCACCAAGGCTGCTACCAGAATCCTCTTCTTCAGATTTGGAAAGTGCCTTGGCCTTTAGTGCGCGTGATCTTCCATAGCTTGGTCTGTAGAGATCTCTCTTCTCAGCAAGTTGGAATTCATGAGTATTTAGCCTCTCGAGGATATCAACAGTATCAAGTGACTTGTAGTCTCCATGTTCTTGAATCATCAGTGCAAGTGTGTCGAATGAGGAATCAAGCGATCTCAACAATTTCTTCACCTCATTGTCGGTGATGTCAGTGGCACCAAGTGCTTGAAGCTCATTTGAGATATCAGTGAGGCGATTGATGGTTTGCTAAACATTTTCGTTGTTGAGTCTTTTGAAGCGGTTGAATAGATTGCGAAGAATGTCAACTCGAGAGTCACGTTGAGTTGAGACTCCTTCATTGACCTTGGACAGCCTATCCCAGATAAGCTTTGTTGTCTCCAAACACTCACTCTGTCATATTGTCCTTTGCTCAGATGGCCACATATGATATTCTTTGCTTGAGAGTCGAGTTTCTTGAATCTCTTCACATCAGCAGCATTCACGGAAGGAGTGATGGAGGGACCGCCATTTTCCACAACGTACCAAAGATCGTTGTCAATTTCCTCAAGATGCATGCGCATCTTAGTCTTCCAGTAGGGGTAGTCCATCCCATCGAAGGTAGGACATCCAGCCGAGACCTTGATCATGCCTATGGTCTACATAACTAAATCTCGAGGTGGATAAACCAAAATCACACAGAACAAAGGAGTACCTTGCTCTGATACCAATTGAAAGTGCATTATATCGACTACAGGGGGGTGAATAGGTGATTTTTACAACTTCATCACTGAGGAAATTCTAGGTGAGGAATTTCCTAAGCAACGAACTACTAGCAGCGGAATAAATACTCAGGTGCATGCATAACAAGGCAGTAGCATAGTCATCATGATGAAATGAAACATACACAGAGCACAAGTAGCGTGTAAACAAGATAAGCAGGCTAAAGACAAAGTAACTGAAGAATTAGGATTGAGGAAATTTGGAAAGTCCTCAGTCAAAATCTACAAACAGTAACGATCAAGTACATCAACACATGAATGAGTAAATGAAAGGGTTGAGGAAATAGAACCAGTAGCTTGGTGAAGACAATGATTTGGTAGACCAGTTCCAACTGCTGTGACAGTCGTACGTCTGGTTGGAGCGGCTAGGTTTTTAAACCTGAGGACACACAGTCCCGAACACATAGTCCTCAACGTATTCTCCTTGATCTAAGATCACACAGTCCTCGCCCAATCACTCATGGTAAGTCTTCAGGTGACTTCCAAACCTTCACAGACTCGGTCACTCGGCGATCCTCAATTCTTCTTAGATGCTCTAGACCATGACGCCTAACTATCTGGAGGATGCACAATCCTCAAAGGTAACAAGCGTCGGTTCCACACAAGATCAATCTCTTCAGTGATGCTCAATCACTTTGGGTTTGTAGGTGTTTGGGTTTGGGTTTTTCCTCACTTCTTGATTTTTGCTCAAAGTCCTCGGAGGATTGGATGCTCTCAATGACAAGTGTCAGTTTCTCTCGGAGCATCCTACCAACTAGTGGTTGTAGGGGGTGGCTATTTATAGCCTAGGAGCAACCCGACATGATAAGGCATAAATGCCCTTCAATTATATGACCGTTAGGTGGGTAGGATATTTTGGGGTAGCTGGTGCGTAGCACAGTAACAGTCGGATATTTGAGCTCTCAAATTCCTCAGGGATATCATGTTTCTCACTTGTAGGAAATCCGCATTGGCGAATTCCTAACTCCTCAATCAGAACAATTTCCTTAGAGACCATAAGAACTTCGTCTCTGTCACTGAAGAAATTGACTGAATTGTATGAGATTTCCAATGGCTTCACTCGAAAGGATTGGGTAGGTGTAGGATTCTGAGATGAGCATCACTTTGGAAAGTGTTTCCTTAGTTTTACCTCTACCTCCTTTTAAAAGTATGATGTTTCCTATTACTCAAGAAAGAGAAAATGAAACTATGAAAACAAAAAGTCTTCACGCTTCATAATCCTCGCATGAATTTTGAAGTCTTCAAGGTCACACCAATTTCCTCACTTTCAAATTCTTCAACTGAAGACATTCATTTTTAGGGGTCGACTTTCATCGTAAATATCAAACTCCTCATAGACTTATAGAACCTGTGTACACTCACAAACACATTAGTCCCTTAACCTATGAGCCGTCCATACACCAAAATCAGTAAGGGGCACTAGATGCACTTACAATAGCGTCCTCTCCTTCTTGATCCAGCAAGCAAGGGTGAGGAGTTAGATGAGATCAGAACTAGCACGGGGGGTATGGTGGTGGTGGTGGCACCGTAATTCCGACAGGGCTTCGCCTAGCGCGTATCGAAGAAACGTGGGAGGAGTTGGGAGAGGCAAATGAAAAGGGTGAAGGGGTGGTTACCCCCATGCGCCTCCCACTCTATATTAGTCTAGGGGGTAGAGGAGGGCGTCCAAAACCCTCCTAGGGCCGTCCACAAGGGATAAATCCCTTTAAACTTTGAGATAACATCTTCTCTCTAGATTCAACCCTATCAATTTAGAGATAATACCTTATCTCTAGATTTAAATGACATGTGCCTTGGGGAATGGTGCGGCCAGCCCATGTGGGCTGTAACCCCACCCTTTGGTCCATGTGGGCCCTTCCTGGGGTGTTGGGCCCCACGGTGGAACTCCCAAAACCTTCTAGAACCTTCCTAGTACTCTACCAAAAATTCCCGAACTTTTTCAGAACCCTGAGTATGAATTCCCATATATAAATCTTTACCTCCGGACCATTCTAGAGCTCCTCATGATGTACCAGATCCCATCCTGGACTCCAACCTATTTTTGTACTTTCCAGTATTAATATCTCAACATTACCCTAGCGCTACCGGACATTAAGCGTGCGACCTACGGGTTTGGGAATCATGTAGACATGAACGAGACACCTCCTCGGTCAATAACCAATAGGGAGACTTGGATACCCATATTGATTCCTATATATTCCATGAAGATCTTTATTGGTTGAACCACATTGTCGGGGGTGCAGAAAATCCTGTATACAATTCCCTTTGTCCCGTGATATGTTACTTGTCCAAGATTCGATCATCGGTATCTCCATACCAAGTTCAATCTCTTTACCGGAAAGTCTCTTTACTCGTTTTGTAATACAAGATCCCGTGACTAAACTCATTAGTCACATGCTTCTTGCGATGTTGTTTTACCGAGAGGGCCCAGAGATATCTCTCCATCACACAAAGTGACAAATCCCAGTCTTGATCCATGCAACCCAAAAGACACCTCCAAAAATACCTGTAGAGCACCTTTATGATCACCCAATTACGACATGACATTTAATAGCACAAAGGTATTCCTCCGGTATCTGAGAGTGACATGATCTCATGGTCTAAGGAACAGATACTTGACTTGAAGAAAGCTGTAACAAATAACTAAGTGATACGATCTCATGCTAAGCTTGCGGTTGGGTCTGTCCATCACATCGTTATCCTAATGATGTGACCCCCTTATCAAATGACAACTCATGTATATGGTTTGGAAACCTTAACCATCTTCGACAAACAAGCTAGCCTAGTAGATGCCTACTAGGGACAAAGTGTTGTTTATGTATTCACACATGTATTTAAGTTTCTAGTCAACACAATTCTATCATGAATAATAAACATTTATCATGATGATGCCCGAGCTCATCGTTGTTCTATCTTGATACCCTCACCAGACTGGATCCGGCCAGAACCAGACCTTATGGGGTCGCCACCCCTTGATCTCGCCACCCCCTCGCCTCCCCGTGTCGCCTGCGTCGCTTCCCTGCAACCTCCTGTATGAGGAGAGGGATGACGATGCCCGATGGCTGGGCCATCGCCACCCACCTGACGAGAGAGGCCAACCCAAAGGTCAAAACTGTCATTGATCATTTCCACGTTAGCAGTAAATCCAGTCAAACCACCCAGGTGCTGATTTTGTCTAGTACGGAACTTTTTAGGTGAAGGGAGCAGAAATAAAATGGACTTTTCTTACCGAAATGGTGTGCTTTGATGATGCATTTATGAATCACCTCCTTATCCCGTTGACGTACATTTAAAAGTTTCTTTATATGAAGCACCTCCTTATCCTACCAATGTACATTTAAAAGTTCTTCGATTATTAGCACGCTGCAGCCTCCTCGCCCTGGGCTTCTTGCCTGACCCTCCACTATAAATCTACCCACCCCCATTGCTTTCAACTCGCCAAAACAAGCAACTTCCATTTGCTATTTAATCCCTCTATTGGAAATGGCTCACAAGAAGGTGGCCCCCCAGTACATCCTAGATAACAAGTCCCACCGCAGTACTTCGAAGAGGCACCAAGACGGTGTATGGAAGAAGGCAGACAAGGTGGCCATCATGTGCAACACCCAAGGCGTGTGTGCTAGCGTATGGTGAGGGCAAGAACGTACCAGAGATGTTCCCATCCCTTGTTGAGGCGGCGGCTATCCTAACTTGGTATAAGAATATGCCAGAGGGGAAGTTCAAGAAGATGGTAAATCAAGAGGGCTTTCTCAGCCAACACTTTGACAAGCTCCAGGCCAAGGGCCACAAGTTCCAGTTAGTTTGCGAAGGAGTCCCTTGGCTCGGAGGATGATTCTAGTGCTCCCCTTGTCGAACAAGGGGATTCTGGTCTCGTTGTCTTTGCAAACGCCCTGGAACTTTTGCCCTTGGCCTAGAGCTGGAAGAAGTGTTGGCTGAGAAAGCCTTCTTGATTCATCGTCTTCTTGAACTTCCTCTCCGACGTATTCTTGTACCGAGTCAGGATAGACACTGCCTAAGTGTCGGACGGGAGCACCTCTGTTACCTCCTCACCCTCTCCATATAGTAGCTTACAGGTCTTGGCGTTACACATGATGTTCACCTCATCCGCCTTCTTCTGCATGCCCACGTGGCACTTTTTTGAAGTACTTCACCGGAACTTCTTATCAAGGATGTACCGGAGGACCACCTTCTTGTGAGCCATTGCCAACAGAGGGATAAAACAACAAAGGGAAGTTGCTTTTTTAGGCAAGTTGTAAGCAATGGGAGTGGGTGGATTTATAGTGGAGGATTAGCCAAGAAACCTAAGATGAGGAGGCTACACCATGCCAATAGAAAAACTTTTAATGTACGTTGATAGGATAAGGAGGTGCTTCATAAATGCATCATCAAAGCACAACATTTCTGTAATTAACACATAGAATAGTAGTAGTAGCGAATTCTCCTACATAGAAGTTGTTCATTCCCTAAATACCAATTCAAAATATGTCTGCCCAACCTTCATATACCAAATATGATAATAAGGTTATGGTGACAACATAAATAAATCAGCAATTATTTGTTTTTATATATGTTTGAAAGCTGTGAGGCAGAACATGATTTTTTTTTCACTTCACATGCTACACAATCTCATATTGACACAACAACACTTTCCATCCCTCTTCCTTCCCTTAGATTAGATAAGAAATCCTTAGAAGAAAGCATTTGATTAAGCAACTAGCGTGAAGCCATTACATGTTAGCACATCCATTTTCTTGTTTTATTTTTATATGATCTTCTGCAGATGGATTCATAAAGTAAAGTTGGTCATTTGTTATGTTGGAAATCCCATAGATCAACAAAAAAATGAATTTGTCACGGATGTCCACTCAAATAATCACTGACCAGGGTAAACACTCAAGTTGCGACTTTAGAAACATCA
The DNA here is from genome assembly GCF_056163025.1 of Triticum urartu. Lineage (NCBI taxonomy): Eukaryota > Viridiplantae > Streptophyta > Magnoliopsida > Poales > Poaceae > Triticum > Triticum urartu. The sequence continues at coordinate 584,031,634 of NC_141879.1, forward strand.
TTTTGCAACATACCAACAAGCAGAATAAACTACTCCTGCAATATTCCCAACTAACATACTACCATGAATTAATTACGTTCTCAGTTGGTTTAAATCATTCTGAAGTACACATTTCTATGCTGACACTATAAACAATATTGCATGATTTTTTCGCGAATACACAAAGCTTGTGTATCTTCTCATTGATATAACAAGGGAGAATGAGTAGAAAGAAGGATACAACACATGTCATGAACACAAGGAGGCATGAGCATGGGGCACAGAGTAGAGAGAGAAGGGGTTCTAAGCCCAAACAAAAAAATCACACAGCTAAATTGGCCATCTGGAGGCCTTTTCCGGTACTCTTTTGGAGGGGAAATCGATCACGGAGGGCTTTGATGCGGCTTGAACTATGTCGGTATTTCCCCAAAGAGGAGGGGATGATGCAGCACAGCTATGGTAGGTATTTCCCTCAGTGATGAGACCAAGGTTATCGAACCAGTAGGAGAACCACACAACACTATGTAAATGGTACCTGCACACAAAGAACAAATACTTGCAATCCGACGTAAAAGAGAAATAAAACTGTGCCCCATGCGAGAAATAAAACTGTAGTAGATTGGATAAATAGATCTCGCGGGAACGCGAGATAAAATAAATAACAATAAATTGCAGCAAGGTATTTTTGGGTTTTTGGATTGATAGATCTGAAAATAAAAGCAAATAAAAATATATCTTGAAGGCAAATATAATAAAGAAGAGACCTGGGGGCCGTAGATTTCACTAGTGGCTTCTCTCGAGAAAAATAGCATATGGCGGTAAAACAAATTACTGTTGGGCAATTGATAGAACATCAAATAGTTATGACAATATCCAGACAATTGATAGCATCTACTACTATTACTCCATGCATCGACCGCTATCTAGCATGCATCTAGTGTATTAAGTTCATGGAGAAACGAAGTAACGCAATAAGAACGATGACATGATGTAGACAAGATCTATTCATGTAGGAATAGACCCCATCTTATTATCCTTAATAGCAATGATACATATGTGTCATGTCCCCTTATGTCACTGGGATTGAGCTCCGTAAGATCGAACCCATCACAAAGCACCTCTTCCCATGGCAAAGAATCCATGGGTACTGTCCATACCAACACTTTCCAAGAAATTTATTATTTGACAACACAAAGTAAATTCGTTTTTCATTTCGGGACTAGGCATCCCTAATACCTTTGCCGTACTCTCATGCAATGACAAGTGAATAAAGACTCATGTTGAGAATAACACATCTAGCATGGAAAAATATCAGCCACCCCTACCGTTTCATGAGCGGTACAAGGAAATTTATTTTGAAGATTATATATGGCACATACAAATTTGCTTAGAACGGCAAAAGAATACCGCATATAGGTAGGTATAGTGGAATCATGTGGCAAAAACTGGGTTTTAACGATTTTGGACACACAAGTAGTAATCCCACTTAGTACAAGTGAAGACTAGCAAAAGATTGAGAAGCATCCAACCAAGAAACAAAAAATCTCATAAACGAGCATTAAGCATAACTAACACCGAATAATGCACCACAAGTAGGATGTAATTTCATTACATAACTATTGACTTTCATGCTTGCCTAGGGAATCACAAACCTTAGCACCAATATTCTTACTAAAGCATAATTACTCATCAGCATGACTCACATATTATATCATAATATCGCAATACTATTACAAAGAATCAAGTTTATTTTGTACAATGATCTTCATGAAAGTTTTTATTATATCCCTCTTGAATATCTATCACTTTGGGACTAATTTCATATGTTGCTTTTGATAGCTCAAACAAATCTAATTGAAGAACTTGAGCATAAAAAGTTTCTTCCCTCAAAATAATTTACGTGAAGCATGAAAGAATTTCTTAAAAAATTACTAACTCTCAAATAAATCTAAGTGAAGCATGAGAGCATTTTTTCAAAAATACTAAAGCACATTGTGCTCAAAAAGATATAAGTGAAGCACCAGAGCAATTCCATAGCTCAAAAAAATTTAAGTGAAGCATGGAGAGCAATTCTAACAAATCATAGCATAATTTTGGCTCTCTCAAATAGGTGTGTCCAGCAAGGATAGATGATAGAAAATAAAAAGCAAAACAAGCAAAGACACATATCATACAAGACGCTCCAAGGAAAACTCATGATATGTGACTAACAAAAATATAGCTTGAAGTAAAATACCGATGGTCGTTAGAAGAAAGAGGGGATGCCACTCGGGGACATCCCCAAGCTTAGTTGCTTGCTTCTCTTTAGATAATAGCTTGGGATGCTATGGGGCATCCCCAAGCTTAGGCTCTTCTTACTCCTAATTCCTTCATCCATTGTGATCTCACCCAAAACTTGAAAAGTTCAATCACACAAAACTCCACAAAACCTTCATGAGATCCATTAGTATAATAAAGCAAATCACTACTCTAAGTACTGTTGCAAACCCATTCATATTTTATTCTTGCATTATATCTAATGTATTCCAACTTTGTAATGGCTCATACCCCTCGATAGAGTCCATAGATTCATCAAAATAAGCACACAACGCAAAGAAAACAGAATCTGTCAAAAACAAAACAGTCTGTAGCAATCTGAAAACTTCGTATAATTATGTAACTCCAAAAATTCAGAAAAATTAGGACGATGTAGGCAATTTGTATATAAATATTGTATAAAAATTCATAAGCTTTTGTCAATTCCGTGATTTTTTTTAAAAAATTACTAGATGCAAAAGTTTATGTGTTCCAACAAGATTAAGTCAACTACTTACGCACAAACATAACACAAGAACCGTGTTCACTTCCCAGACTCCATCGGAAAGAGACCATCACGGCTACACACGCGGTTGATGCATTTTAATTAAGTCAAGTGTCAAGTTCTCTACAACCGGACATTAACAAATTCCCATCTTCCACATAACCGCGGGCATGGCTCTCGAAAGTTTATACCCTGCAGGGGTGTCCCAACTTAGCCCATCACAAGCTCTCATGGTCAACAAAGGATATTCCTTCTCCCGGGAAGACCCGATCAGTCTAGGTATCCCGGTTACAAGACATTTCGACAATGGTAAAACAAGACCAGCAAAGCCTCCCGATGTGCCGACAATCCCGATAGGAGCTGCACATATCTCGTTCTCAGGGCAACACCGGATGAGACATCCTACAAGTAAAACCAAACCTCAAGTTTCCTCGAGGTGGCCACGCAGTCTACTCGGTTTGGACCAACACTTAGAGAAGCACTGGCCTGGGGGGGTTAAAATAAAGATGACCCTCGGGTTGGCCGACCTAAGGGAAAGGTATAGGTTGTTAGGCAAATGTAAAACCAAGGTTGGGCCTTGCTAGAGGAGTTTTATTCAAAGCGAACTGTCAAGGGGTTCCCATAACACCCAACCGTGTAAGGAACACAAAATCAAGGAACATAACATCGGTATGACGGAAACTAGGGCGGCAAGAGTGGAAAAAAACACCAGGCATAAGGCCGAGCCTTCCACCCTTTACCAAGTATATAGATGCATTAAATTAAATAAGAGATATTGTGATATCCCAAGCATATCCATGTTCCAACATGGAACAAACTTCATCTTCACCTACAACTAAGAACACTATAAGAGGAGCTGAGCAAAAGCGGTAACATAGCCAAACAACGGTTTGCTAGTAGGAAAGGTGGGTTAGAGGCTTGACATGGCAATATGGGAGGCATGATATAACATGTGGTAGGTAACGTGACATAGCGATAGAGCGAACAACTAGCAAGCAAAGATATAAGTGATTTCGAGGGTATGGTCATCTTGCCTGAGATCCCGCAAGGAAGAAGAACGAGTCCATGAAGAAGACAAGCGGACGAAGTCGAATGAAACCTCACAAACGCGACGTTATCGGAACTAACCCGAAGAAGCAACACCGGAAAGAAGCAAACAACATAGTAAACAACCATCACATAAGCATGGCATGATGCACAACCAAGTATGATGCATGTCCGGTTTAATGAGGCATGGCATGGAAAAATGCACAAGCAAAACAACAAGTTAAGTGGAGCTCAATATGCAACGGGTTGCATATTGACGAAACACCACAACAATTATTTAGTTCTCTCCCGTTTAAGTACTCAACAATACTAAATGTTGTTAAACATGGCAAGAGGTGAATTACAACAAAACTATCTATCTAGGCAAGTTTAAATGAGGCCGGAAGCAACAAACAACAATTTCGGAAAATCCTCATATGCCTATTTTATATTTGGTACTGTTCTGCCCTAAACCATATTTTAGAGTTATTAAACATGCAAAGTGATGCCACCATGTTAAACTAGGCATTATTCCACCCCATTTACATATAAAGTTTGTTAAGTTTGGAGCTACGGTTATTTAGTTATGAATTAAATCATTTTAATATGGCATTTAAGCAAATAAATGCATGAAGTTCAAGGGGTATTCTGCAAATCTGTAAAACCTGGGATAAAAGATTAAATGTGTCCAAAGGAAAAAAACACTAATCGGGCCGAATCTGGTAGTCAAACAGTGCAGGGGGGCTCGGTTGCTGCCTCACCCATGGGCCTTGGCCTTGGAGAAGGGCGCAGCCCACGCAAGGAGGGGAGGCCGCGGTGGCGCTGCGCCTTGGCGCTGGTGGTGGCTGGCGACGCAGTTGACTCCTGCCTCCATATCGAAGCGAGGACCAAGGTTAACTCGTGAAGCAGAGGCAAGGCCGATGGCTGGCAACGACGATGGTCCAGCGGGGAAGCGGGCTTGCACGCGAAGCAGAGGAGGCCGGCAAAGCAGGGGCGATGCAGTGACTTGCTCTGGGAGGCGAGGAACGGCGGGGAAGCAGCGAAGGTCGGCGCGAGGGCGGACTAGTGCAGAGCAGCGGCAGATGCGCTCCAATAGAGGGTTGCGGGAGGCCAACATACGGTGAGGTTGGGCGACACGGCGGCGTGATCCAGGCGCAGGGGTTCTGTTCCCGGCACCGGGATGGAGGTGGGATGCACCAACGGCGGAGCTCTGAGCTCCACAGGCATGACACGATTGTCAATTCTGACAAGAACGGGGCCGGAGGTGGGCAAGGACAGCGCGGAGGCGACCGATGGCGCGACGAACTTGAGGGCCAGGTGGTGAGCTTCCTCCTTGGGCGTCGGGGTTCCCTAGAGAAGATCGAGAGAGAGAAGAATTTAGAGAGAGACAAAGAAAGAACCAGAGGGAGGGAGAGACCACGGGGAAGGAGAGGGGCGGCGCTCATCTGCTGGACACGGGCGCGGCGACACGGTGCGCGAGGTGAAGATGAGCAGGGGCGATGGAGCCCTGCAGCAGGTGAAGCAGATGAAGGCTCGGCGGCGGCATGAACGGGAAGGAGGTTAGGCGGGGTCGCGGACTTGATGGATTCGACTGCGGGACACCGGTTCCCGACGGTGGCGAGGTGAACGGGAGCTCGGGGAGGCATCCATGGTGTGCTCGAGATGAAGCAGAGGGGGCGGGTGAGCTCTGCTGGCTCTCAGGGAGAACAAGAGGAGGCACGAGAGCTTGGCTCCATGGAGGTGCTCAAAGCAGAGGATCCAGGGGCGCGATTCCATTGGAGCTCGAGCGGCACTCGGGGTTGGCTGCGGCTTGCTGGGGATTTGGGCAGCGCGGAAATCATGGGAGGTGGTCGGAGGCTGCGGTTGGAGGGGGGTGGATCTGAGAAGGATGGTGGTTGGCTAGGTGGGGAAAACGAGGAGGAAGAAGATTGCGGCGGCGGCGATGGGATGGAAGGGACAGACTGCCTAAAACCTAGGGTTAGACTGTTTATATAGGTAGGTTGTTTAGGTTAGGGGCTACTCGGTCCCTCTGGTCAGAATCGGACAGTCGCGAAATAAATAGCTTAGGGAGTCCAATTGAGAAAACGGAGATGTTTTGTAGATGTTTGGGGATGATCCGAATCCAACGGTGACGATTGCCCGGGTCGGGTTCGGGACAGCTTTCGGACACGCGCGCGAGGAGGGCCACGGGCTGACGAGAGATGTTAGGTTGGACTTGGCGGTGGGTAGTGGACTGTGTAGACGGTCTAGGGAGGAAAGAGAGGGAAAGCCTGGCAACAGTTTTCGGAGACCGAAAACGTCCGACGTTTGACCGACTATAATGTTGCTATAGTTATCCATTGGGGCATCAAACGGACTCAGAATGCGACGAAACTTGGCAGGCGGCCTACCTACAACATAACTAGACCGCACATCAACTCTCATTCCATTTCAAGAACATTTTCCAGCCACTTCTAAAATAATATTTCGGATGTGCCGCGGGCGTGTGCAAGTGTGTATGGGAGACCCGAACGAATGAAAGTTTTGAAAACATGATGATGCAATGCACATGATGACATTGCCAGATGTAACACACAAGCAAAAGACATGACAATGACAGCGAAAAACTGGAAGACACCTGGCGCATCGAACTCGGGGCATTACAGGAAGGTGGTGGGGATTTGGCCGGGAATGCGGGAGTGGGAGGGAGGGAGAAGACGGGGGTGGGTTCAACCCGGGAAGGTGGTAGGGTGGGGGTGGATAAGGTTAGACGAGGGGTTGCGGGGATGTTTTCTTCGGTTGAAGTTCGGTGGAGCTCGCGACATGTTTTCATTTTGGTGTTAGCAGAATAAGCTGGGTGTTATTAGAATAACAGTCTTAAGGGGTGTTATCAGAATAACACTTCCGCACTGCACGCTCAATGCGAGAGCACTCCATTTCTATAGCAAGAGCAATGCAATACAGACTAGTGAACTTCGTGTCGGAAAAAACTGCATGTAGTGTTTTTCCGGTACTATTTTCGCTTTAATTTTTTAACCGTTTATCGGAACGAGGCATATAATATACCGTTGGAAATCTATGAATTAGGCGCAACTTCGCCATGTTGAACACTTTTCGAAATTCCTCGCGGTTTAAGAGCAGTTTCAAAAACGGTGCGGCAGATGACGAGTGGCAGCGAGCGTATTTTCATGATTTTTTCTAAACCACACATCGAAATAAAGAAAATGATACACCATTGGAAAGATATCATTGAGGCGCATCTTTTTCGTATCTATTATTTTCTCTAATTCGTTACAGTTTAAGAGCAGTTTCAAATTTACTAAATCACGGAATTACATTTTTTTGAAATTTTTGCAATTTTCTGTATTGTTTTCGCTCTAGTTTTTGAAGCGTTTGTCGAAACGAGGCGTGTAATACGTCATTGGAAAGCTGTGGACAAGGAGAAACTTTCATATGTAGAAATGGTTTTGAGATTCCTTACGGTTGTAAGTTAATTTCGAAAATGGTGCGGCGGACGATGAGTGACAGCAGTCGTTTTTCATAAAAAATTTACAAACCGCTAGTCGGAATGATTCAAATTATATGCCGTTGGAAACATATCGACGAGGTGCAACTTTTTCATGCAAAACACTCTCTCTAATTTTTTACGATTTAAGAGGAATTTTGAATTTACCGAAATGTGGACACTCTGTTTTTCGCGACACCCAAATCGACGTGGGTACTTCATCCAACTAAAAACCACACTGCATCGGATGAAAAACCGCACTGCATCGAACGGGTAAGAGAACTGCGTGGTTTCTTTTATTCAAACGTAATTTTTTTTCAAGGACGAGAAAGTAGAGTGGACTTCACATCGGGTGTAAATGAGCCACAGCACTATGAAGAAGTGAACCGCACTACTTTTTTTTGCTTCCGTAACAATTTTGCACTTACGGGATGAACAACATCATACAACCGACCGCACTGCTTCAGAATGAAAACCACACTGCATCGGGCGGGCAAGCAAGCTGCATAATTTCTTTTGTCGGACGTAATTTTTCTTATATGAGTTTTTGTTGTCTTTTTTCAACTTTCTTTTATGAACGAGAGTGGACCACAAAGACAAGGGCAAGTGAGCTGCGATATATATATCAAAGTGTACCGCATTACCATCTTGTTGTTTCGCTATTTTTTTGCATTTTCATGTTGGGGGCAAGTGAACAGCATCACTCTCAAGAGTGAACCACATTCGAGAACCAAATGCACTTCAAGTGTTGACGTAGTCGACTGAATTTTGAGACACACAACACAAATTGCACTTCATACATATGGGTAATGAGCACTTCATATAGAGGGGTAATGAGCTGCTACACAAATGGAGTGAACTACATTGTTTGTCTCTCTTCGGACAAATTTATTTAAGACCGTGAGCATCGCGCCACCGTACTGCAAAGCACCCTCGCTGGTGGACTGCACACCCAGCTGTACCGCATCGAAAATGAAGTGTCAAATGCACTGCGAGGAACATGACCGTCGAACAACATTGGGAACATACAGAGTTCAGTTTTTCTGATGTTCTCTGTCATTAAAAACAACACAAGATGAACTGTGGCACATCAGCTCTGCATGCATTTTTCACATACACAAACAAATAGAGTCTCTGCATGCATTTTTATCACATACACAAACAAATAGAGTCTTGGCGGTCTGCAAGGATGCGCCTGCTGCACTGCACCGGCACACACCACAAACTGCAGAGGGTGCACTGCACAAACAAACATGTCCACACTTCAAGAGATGCCAACGCACTGCACACAATGTGCCCGCCAAAACCGCTCTCCCAAGCGAGTGAAGTAGTGAACAGCACGCTGCGCCACCGAAAAGCTTCGAAACGTGCCTGACGAGCTACTCTTACCTCGCGTGGCTCCCTAGCTTTTTGTAGGTAGTGCTCCATGGCGGAGGAAATGAAATAGTGGGGGACTCACCTGGGAGGCTGGGACCGGTCGACGCGAGGCGGCACATCTCGTGCACTACATGGTAGGAGGAGGGGAACTGCACAAAGGTCATGGTAGCAGCCCCTCGATGCTAGCAAGAAGAAAGCTCCGCCGTGAGCCTAGGATCGCGCGGGCATGGCAGGGTGAGCAGGAGGTGGGCGAGGAGAGGAGGCCGTCGGACCACTGCCACCCCTGGATTCGCTTGATGTTGGGGTGCACTGCCAGCCGAGGAGCAGGCCATGCCCGCCAGATCAATGGGAAGGAAGGAGGCCGGATCCGAGCCCTAAGCGCCCGATTTGGCTTGAATGGCGGGGAGGGAGTGGCAGGGTGGCGGTAGAGCCCATACTCGCCTTGAATAGAGCAGAAGGAAAAGGGCATGATGCGTCCCAGCGCCATGATTCTCAGAGGAGAGGGCACGCTGGATCCGTGCCAGAAGGAGGAGGCCACCGTGGCTGGGGGAGATAACTATTGGATCCATCGGTGGCGTATCGGGGGAAGCCATGGCTAGCTGGACCCAGCCGACTGGGCTAGTGAACCTGCAGCAGATGGGGCTGGATCCAGCGGTGGGGGGCTGGATCCGGGGCGGGGAGATGCGAGGGCGGTGGGGGTAGCCGGCCATCGTCGGGATGGCAGGGGCTGCTGCTGGTAGCCGAGCCGGCGTGAGGATGGGGTTGCGCGTGGGACGTGGGAGGCCGCGGCGGCCTGCGTCGCAGGAAAACTAAGGAAAGAGGTGGCTGGCGTCGCAGGAGAAGGAAGTAGGTAGGTGGCCGGCCAGCGCGCGGCGGCGGGCCAGATCGACGGAGAGGTGGGAAAGGGCAGTTGCGCGCCAGGGCTTGGGGTGCTGATTTGGGAGGAACCCACAGGGGAAGAAAGCTGGGATGGGTGGGGGTGGGTGTGGAAGAAGGTATGGTGGGGGTGGGCGGGTTCTTTTTTCCGTTCGCTGCGTGCAGTTCGTTTGTTTTGCTTTTTTGTGTTCGGGTGGTTGTTGTTAGAATAAGGCCGGTGTCGTTAGAATAAGGTATTAAGGAATGTTGTTAGAATAGACCGTCTTTTTGTTTGCCTTTTTAGCATAAATGCCCGTTTGCTTGCCCAGTTGGTCCAAAGTCATAATATTTTCATTATAGAGTTATTTTTATAGTCCAAAATAATTTATCAAAATAATTAAAGATAAAACTCGGAGTCGTGCATAGTTATCACCATGGATAGCAAATTATTTCCGATATATATATATATATACATATATATATATATAGAGTAACATTATTTTGATCGCAGAATCAGAATAGTTATTCGGATCACGACCCCCTGTATAGGCCCGATGGACTTGTTCCCGAACTCCTGAACCGAGTAGTGACAGAAAAAAGCCCACCCTCCCTCAATCCCCACCATCCCCGATCCCCCACCTCTCGCACCTCCCGTCCCCAATGGCAACGCGCCCGCCGCCCCGTCCCCAACCGGCGGCGCCGCCGCCCCCAACCCCCCAACAAAAGGCGCGACCGCCGCTGCCCCGCCACGCCCCAACCGGAGACACTGCCGCCCCAAGATCCCACCGCCGCCGCCACCTGCCCTCATCGTCGGCGTTGTGGTCCCCAGCTTTCCCCGCCACCGCGCCCAGCCTCCCACGCGCTCGCCTCCTGCCTCTGCACACTGCCACCCTACCTCCCGCGCGCCGCAGCCTGCCCCCGCGCGCCACCGTCCCCCATCCGGCCATCCCAGCGCGGCCGCTTCACCTCCGTGTGCCGCTGCCTTCTTCCACCGCGGGGATGCCTTCCCTCTCCCTGGCGTTGCTGGAAAAACACCGGCGGCAGGCTCCTCTGTTACCGCCGACCTCACCAGCACCATTTTTATTGTTTTTCTTGAAGTTCAGATTTAGCGTACAGAGAAGATTTAGCGTTCATAACACAGACTCCTATCAACATGGATTTAATTTTCGTGTTGCTGATTCATGTATCTTGTTTCTATGTTTTGTGTTTGGGAAGTGCAAATTTTTTGTGTTGGTGAGGTTAATTCATGGATGGTTGAAGTACAGCGTCCAAATTTTGCAGCAGCAGATCACACAACATGTTTTGAGGGATATAGTTCAGAGATGTATTTTTCATTACATTCAGAGATGGTTGCCTAAACCTGCAACACTCCGGGGTGTCATTCATCAGAATCAGATCCTTTGGTAGCCCAATGTAGAGATAGATAGAGAGGGAGAGAAAAAGAGAGAGTGTCATCAAAGTAAAGTAAAGTACGCAGCTTGTGTTGGCTCCAATCCAAACTAGCCAAAGCATACACATCTTTCTCGGTATATATATATATATATATATATATATATATATATATATATATATATATATAGGACAACAGTTTGGGACACTTAGGTGCCCAGGCTCCTTACCTCGTGACTGTCGGATCTTAGACAGATGCATGTAGATAGTAATGGGTGCGAGCATATTAAGCAGCTTCCATATATGCTTTATTGAAGTAATTGGCAAGTACCAATAAATGTATGATTTAGGTGTATTAATAACATTCGTTGAATAGGAAAGTGATAAATGCAATTTCTTAATTTATTTCATTGGACGTATAACGGAAACTCCTATGAAGGTATATACGTACAAACTTAGTATATTTATGCGGCATGCATGTGCGTCCTTGTGCATATTATATAAATGCACGTACTAATGTTTTGGGTATATACCAACCTTTGATGACCGATAGTTGGTACTTAATCTGGGGTACATCACATGCGAGTATATGGATTTTGGGTATATAATTTCCGAGTATGTCACATTTATTTATATTCTTGGGGTATACATTTTTTTTGTGTATGTCTCCAGTATCATTTACAGGTATGTCTCGAACGAGTATACATGTATCAACAAAGGGTCTGTCATTTTCTGGTATATCCCCATGCAAAAGTACATTAGCTTTGTGCACATCTCCAAGGAATATAAGTGTACTAAAAAAAGTATATGGATACGATATCTTAGGTATATGTACGAATGAAAAAATTGGCCGTCGGCATCAACATGTTCTGTACAAACCTAAAACACAAAAAAATAACTAGGATGACAAATTATATTATTTGTCCACGTTAATTTGTATAGGGAAATTAATTGTCAGAAAGTGCAACCCAACCTTAATTTTCTTAAATGTTAGATAACTTGAAAATTAAATCATTTAAAAAATACACAAGAATACCCATTGGTTATAGATACCATTGCTATACTCAATAGGTATATAGATATACCCAATGAGTATACATATTTTTTGTGGACATTAGGGATACAGTACATTGGGTATATGATACCATGGGTATACCCTACATATACCGAATAGGAGGTCTGTTGTACTCTTATCATCGTTGGGTATATGAAACCATGGGTATCATACATTAGTCATATGATATATGGGGTATCATACATTAGTCATACGATATATCAGGTATCATACATTTGATGTGTATATATAACAACGCCCAAAATACAGGCACCCAATACCTGTTGAGTAACAATTATACAACATGATTCACCTTATTAAAAAAAGTATATGGGTACAAAATCTTAGGTATATGTACGAGCAAAACTATTGGTTCTCGGTACGCACATGCTTTCTACATACCTAAAAGTTTCTACGTGGAGTGAGTAGTAGGCTAGAGTTTGGATGAGTGAAGGGTTTGGTAGAGGGATCAGTTTGGGCCTTGTACCGACCGTGTAATCTCTCTTGTATATATGTTTCTCTCTTCTATAAAGCTATGGTATGCCTTTGGCATATCCTCGAAAAAAACTAGGACGACGTATTATATTTTGGTTGACCATTGAAATAGTAGGAAAGGCTTGTACTGCATATATATTATTTGGTCACATTAAATTATATAGATAAATTAGTCGTTAAAAATTTCAGACCGACCTTAATTTTTCTTAAAAGTTCAAATACCTTGAAATTAAATATATCTTGTGTATATACGTAAACACACCATCTTTTTTGTAGAACCGACACTAGCATGCATTAGTATAGAAGAGACACCATACAATTTTGTTTTGGAAAGGAACTATTGGTAGCAAATAAATAGAATACATTTTTTTGAAAAGCAATCGTAGACCATTATGGTAATAATGCATGCAAACAGAATATGAAAAGCTATTATCACGTGGATTGTATGGCATGCACTAATGGATATGACTTGCCGTAATGGGTCTAGGCGCCCAGGCACCTAGGTGCCCCACACAATTTACCTATATATATATATATATATATATATATATATATATATATATATATATATCGTCCTCAGCACCCCAAACTCTCAGGCAGGCAGGGGACATCCTCACGAGTACATATTAATTCCTCTACTGCTGGTTGCTAGCAACAACTTACAAGTAATTATTTTTCTCTATATTATTATGTACTGCTATGCAATTGGTGTGCGTTAAGGAAAGAATACCTCTTGATTCCTGCAGGTCTTCCCATCACCGATCCTTGATACACCGCTGCGCTGAGGACTCAAGAGGATGGATGCGCTCCTGAGCGCCGCGCAATGGGTGGTGGGCAAGGCGCTGGCTCCCGTTGCCGATGGCGTATTGGAGGCTTGGGTTGCCAGCAACAACTTAGGTCCAACGTCAATGCCCTCAAGACAGAATTGCTGCTCGTGCAGGACACACTCGAAGCCGCCAACCGCAAGCAGACCGGTAGCCCGGCCATGGAGGAGCTGCTGGTGAAGCTGAGGTAGACGGCGCCGTCTTCGTTTTCTCTCCTGCTGGTACGAGGATGGAGCCACACTCCGGGGTGGCCCGAGAGGTACGGGTGTAGACTTTGAGCTTTGCAAGTTTGAAGTTTTCAGGAAAGTGTGCTCTCGTACGTACATTTGTCATTCTCGCAGTGTGCGGGCTGCATTTGGCATCGCTCCATCGGCTGCTTTTGTCTGTCCAAATGGTGGTTCTGTAGAACTTATCTACCAGCTAGAGCCTATGGGAAGGGACTCCTGCTTGGGAGTATCCTAGGTCCCGACTAGCCACGAGACAAATACTTGGGAGTATCCCAGGTCCCGATTGTGTGAGCAGCGTGTAGGCACGCCCTCACACTTGTCAGTCAGGCAATTTCGAAAATACTACCTCTGTATCAAAATATTTGTAGTTGGGGAAGCTAGTAGCTTCCCCCAATTTTTTTTAAATGCAACTGTAATTCTGTTGTGCTTGTACTAATGGGTGATTTATTTGGCTTAAAATATTTGTTTTTGCGAAGGTCAAGATGTTGTGTTGCAGAAGGTCAAAGTGTGTATTGTATATGTGTGTTTTTTTTAAATGCACACCTTCATTGCAAAACAGTATGTTCATTCTTTGATGTGAGGATGTTTCCTTTATAGTGTTGAATTGTTATTAGAAGAAAAGAAAAAGAGAAGTTCAGTTTCTAAACATGACATTGTTCAACGTGCAAACGAATGGAAAAACTGTACATGTTCGCCTACCAAAATGTCCAACATTTGTTGTGGAAAAAATTCACACTTTTTTTAACTATGTGTGAGAACTTTATGCTCCTTCAAATGTGTGCACTTGTATTTGAGTAAAATGCATCTAGCACACGAAGTGTATGTGTGTTGTGTGTAATTTTCTTGAATTATAATAGCATGCGAAATTAATGTTTCAGAAATTCATAAGTTCGCGTGTACCACATACTGAAGAAATTCATGAATGAAAAAAATGACTGCCTAGGCCATTTCACCGACAGCAAAAAAATGTCGCGAGACAACAAATAAAACTGCATAAGATATAACATAGTAAGTTCATAGAAATGGTGGAAAATATAACTTTATTTTGAAAGTTTAACCACTTCTGAAAAAATACCTTGAAGTTCAAATTTAAATAATAGGGCGGTTCAATGTTTGCTACAAACCTGTAATTTTCTCAGTTACTATAGAATAAACCAAGAAGTTCAATAACTAAAAATGCAGCAGTTTGAAAATTTATAAAAAATGGTGTTTGTACATTTTACTAAAAAAATGGAGAAGTTCAAATAAAAAACATAGAAGTTCAAAATGTTTATTCCAGAACAAACAAGGTTAAATTAAAAAAACGAAGCAGTTTAAAAAGTTTGTAAACACGGATTAGCCTTGTTTTTTTAAGGTCTGGAAGTTCAAATTTAAATAACTGAGCGGTTCGATGTTTATTACATAACTAGGAATTTTCCCTATACTAATGAATAACACCAAAAAGTTAAAATTAAAAAAATGAAGTTGTTTGATGTTTATAAAAATCTTAGGTTTTCCCCGATACTAAAGATTAAACCCACGAAGTTCAATTTTAAAAAACAGAGTAGTTCAATGCATATTAAAAACTCACTTTTTTCTCATTACTAAGTAATAAACCAAGAAGTTCTATTTTTATATTTATTTGAAATCTCAATTTTTTCTGGTTACTAAAGAATAAGACCAATAAGTTATATTTGAAATAACGAAGAAGCTCGATGTTTCTAACAAAACTCCAATTTTCCCATTTCTAAAAAACACACAAAGAAGTTATAAGAAAAAGTTGAGCGGTTTGATGACTATAGAAAACTTAGATTTTTTCCCGTTACTAAAGGGAGACTGAGAGAAGTTCAAATTGACAATGGGCAGAAGTTCATGTACTGCATGGCGTGTGTTTCGTATCAGAAAATATGAATAAAAATGTGAAGTCTAAAAATTTTGTTGCTAGAAGTTCAAGTGCACAACCCAGGAAAATTCAAAAAGCTCCACTTGTTCAACAAATTTCCACAACGGAAGCTCAAATTAAAAAAAATAGTTTAGAAAATTTTATTAGAAAATGGATTTCCCTGTTTCTAAAAGAAACCTAGAAGTTCAAGTTAAAGTAATGGAGCGGTTCAATGTTTATTAAAAACATGGATTCTAGCCGCTAATAGAAAATAAAACCAATGTGAGGTTCAAATTAAAATAACATGGAAGTTTGGAGTTTATTAAAACCTAAGATTTACATGTTCGAAAAACAAAAACCAAAGCCATTTTGGAATTTTTAAAACCAACTCATAAAATGAAAAACATTTCTTGCTAGAAGTTCAAGTGCTCGACGATGGAAATTTGGAAATTGTTACCCACTTTATGCACACATAATTCTCTCTCCCGTTTGTGTCTATGTTTTTACAAATAAATCAAAATTTTAAAAAATGTGGAGGAGGTCCAATATTTATGACAAAACTAGGATATTTTGATGCTAAAAGAAATAAACCAAGAAGTCCAAATTACAAAATAGAGAAGTTCAATATTTATAAAAAGCTCAGATTTTCCTTGTTACTAAAGAATAAAAATAACGAAGTTCAAATTAAAATAGAGGAGTAGTTTGATGTATACGAGAAACACAAATTATTACCGTTTCTAAGAAAAATAAAACTATGAAGTCCAATTTACAAAAAACAATGTTTGATTCTTATTCAAAAATATATTTCCTTTCTCGGAATATGATCAAGAAGTTAAAATTGAAATAACAGAGAAATTCAAAGTATATAAAAAATCATATTTGTTGCAAGAAGTTCACGTGCACCTCCCTGCACGGTTCAGAATTTATATTGGGTGACGTCCGACCTCCAATTACATATGTTAAAATGGCAGAAAATGCGACGTATACACAAAAAGGCGACATAAGTTCATAATCGAAACAACGAGAAGTTCAAGTATTGCAAGGAATGCATTTTAGGTGAAAATAAAAGTATAGAAAAATAAAAGCTTAAAAGGTTTGTTGAAAGAACTTCAACTGCTTTGTCCGGGGAAGTTCAAAAATTCTTGCAAGAGAGGTTCACCTTGTATTTCCATGTTCGAAAACACAAAAAATAAATATTTTTTTGCGCTTTGAAATAATTTTCTTAAATCCACAAAGAAATTCAGTTATTATTTGAGAGCAATTTGATTTCCAAAAGAAAATAAAAATTTCAAATTATAAAAATGGAAAAAGTTCATGTACTACATGGTGTGTGTTTAATATGAGAAAAAATAAATTAAAAGGCAAAGAAGTTAAAAAAATTATTGTGAGAGAGGTTTGTACAAAAGAAATATCATTTGTGTAACACCGACGAATGGATAAGAAAATTACAAACGAAAATAAGTCACAGAAGTTCAATGGGCAAACAGCAGGAAGTTCAACTACAACACTGAATGAATGTCACATGAAAATTTTTAAATATGTCGCGAGTATGAAAAAATGATCAACACGAGAAAGTTGCATGTTTACAGCAGTTTTCCACCGGTATATCACTTGCTCAATTCTGGTGAGTGAATGAAGAGCTACGAGCAAAAAAAAGCACATGAAAAACAGAGTGAAGTTCAAGTAGACATGCCGAGAAGTTCAAGTTCTTCACGCGGGGCATTTTCGAATAATCTGTTTCGTGATAAAGGCAGAACGAATGATCCCGCCGTTTTCAAAATTACTTGAAAATGGTTAAGAATTAGAGAAAACCATAAACATGAAAAAGTTCCGCATTTTCCGTAGCTTTTCAACGGTATATTATTTGCCCCGTTCCCGTAAAGTATGTAGAAATTATAGTGAAAATTCGTTTTTAGCCATTTTCAAAATTGAACTTAAGACATTAAGTAATTGGGAGAAACAATATATAGCAAAGAGTTTCGCATTTTCTCAAGCTTTCCAATGCCATATCATTTGCTGCATTCGGACATAAGGTTAAAAAATTAACTCGAAAATACAAACTCGGTGGAACTTGTACCGTTTTCAAAATTATTTTTAAACCGTTAAAAATTAGAAAAAACTTTCAATAAGATAAAGTAGCGCATTTTCATAAGCTTTCCAACGCCATATCATTTGCCTCAATTGGAATAGCCATTTAGAAATGACATCGAAAATACGAACTCGGCTGTTCAGTTTGTGAAATTTTACGATTTTCCAAATTACTCTTTAACCATAAGGAATTTGGGAAAACTTTCAACATGTGGAAGGAGAGGTTTTACAGCAGCTTTCCAATGCCATATTATTTGCCTAATTCTGATAAACGGTTTAGAAATGCGATCGAAAATACAATTCACGTTTTTTGTATGAAGAAAAACGGTTTTCAAAACTGCTTACATTTTGCCAAAAATTCAACTTGGGTTATGATACTGGTGTCCATAGCTTTCCAAGTATATATCGCAAGCCTCATTTGAACAATGTTGGCGAAAGTTCAACCTAGCACTGGGAGAAGTTCAAGTCGAACAACTCAGGCAGTAAAATTGCAAAAAACGTAATTTTCATCACAACCCGGGAGCAAAATCTGCCAACGAGCAAGATTCCTATTTAAAACGGGTATTTAGTTGCTAAAAACATTTCTAGATTACACTAACACCATATAGAACAAACTAACCAGAATAATTCGCGCGGGGAGACACGGTTGCGAACATAGCCTGAAGGTCGGGTTCATACAGAGGGAAGTTCAGACGCGTTACTCACGCAGTTCAGGTTGTGATCAGAATATTATTCTGATCCCGTGATCAGAATGGTGTTTATGTATATATATATATACCTTAAAAACGTACTCGCTGTTTATTTAAATCCGTGTTTACTTGACATTGCTTAGAACTTCAGATCATCAAAACATGTATGCACATGTACTTTACGTGCGTATGTTAATACAAAAGCAAGCTAAGCATCCAGGCAGCCAGGCAGGGAAGAAAGCAAGCTAGCTCGGAATGTATCATTGCACGTATAGGTACAGAGTGAAGCTCTGGGAGTCCGATCGACGATCGCTTGCACCTCATCGCTTGCAGCGGAAGCGATCACATACATATGCCTCCACTTATCCCTGTCCCTGTCTACTTGGTTCTTGACTTCTTTCCACAGTACGTTGCACTGTCACAACCATGCTGCTCAACAAGGCAGCATAGCCGAGTGTTAGGCTGTGAGTGGGTGTGCGAAGAGGAGATGCCATCGTACGCTAGGAGGAGCTCTCCGCGACTCGGTCTTCTGTTCCTCGCCGCTCGTGCATTAACGTTGCTTCTACGACATCTAACCCGCAAATTTTCTCCTGTATCCATCCGGGGACAAAAGGGATCAGTTCATAGACACAGATGTAGAAGGACATCATCTAACTATAGCATGGATATGTCCGTCAGCAAATTTAAATTCAAATTTACATTGATCCACACAATGAACCGGGTCGCATCCTGATCACAACCAAAAGAAGGCAAATATGGTTAGTTTTAACATGTCAGAATCCAAAATAATATTAGTCCGGCAGTCCTTGCATTATTGTCCTGCCGGACCGACCATCCCAGGAAGATGCTTCCCGATCAAGGAGGTATCGTCGTCACCGCGTAGGCAGCCTCCGTCGTGTCCTCATCTTCCGCCGCTGCCAACTCATCTTTCTACGGCTCCAGCATCTGGTAACGGACGGATTGCATGATAATTTTAGCGTCGACATCCAAAGAGTCGATATTCAAGGTCAACATATTGGCGTCTTCCGCATTGGCTGCGATCTTCACCCTCTTTTCCGCGTGGCCTTCTTCTCCTCGAGCGCCATCTCCCTCTCTTCGATCACGTTCATCCTCTCTTCTAGCTTGAACTTCTTCTCCATCGCCTCCATCAACTGCTTGAACCTCTCCGCTTTCCTCTCCTCCTTGATGTCTGAGCGTCTCACGCGTGCCACTTACTTCTTCGCCAAGATCTCCTCGAACCTCTTCGTCAGCTTGGCCGCGGCACCTTCTTGCTTTGCCCTCTCCTCCTCCCACTTCTTGCCCCGCGGATTTCTTCTAACCTTCTTTGGCGATTCTTGGGCTGGGTCGGTAGGGTCACCGGTTTCTACCTCATTGGCTTGGGCGACCGTCTTGGCAATAAAAATGTTCCACTTCGGCTGCCCATTCAACTTCAACCAACAATGCATGATGGTGAAGGACTTCTTCTCCAACTTTTTGTACACCACACAAGCACGAGTAGGCTGCAAAGTGAAACAATGCATATCCGTCTAGTGAGAAACAAAACAATACATGTCCGGCTAGTGAGCAACACAAAAAAAGCATATCTGACTAGTGATCAACAAAACTAAAGCATGCCCGGCTAGTGATCAACAAAACTAAAACATGCCTGGTTAGTGATCAACAAAACTAAAGCATATTCGGCTAGTTATCAACTTACTTGCTCGGTGATTTGTGCACCGCTAGGCCACCATGCAATTAGATGCTTCAAGTGCCTGCAATACTTGGACACGGACTCTTGGATGGTATAGTAGTACAGAGGCTTGTAAGGCTCCGGCCACAACGTCATCTGTACTGTAGGAGCGCCCATCTAGCGGTTTCGGTCACGGCCTCGCCGACCGCCCCATGCGCCATGGCCACAACACCCATCGCCACCACCAGGCCCACCAACGGCCAAACGCTTCTTTAACTTTTCCTTCTTTGCGGCCTTTTCTTTAACGCGACAATTTTGCCGCGTTTCCGCACTGATCTTCTGGGCGAGTGTGATGCTTGGATCCTCCGTCACCTCCATGCGCTCCATCTCCGACAGGTCCGACGGATCCATGCATCAGCGATGGAGGGAAGGAGAGGGTGGGTGCAAAGAGAGGGAATCGGGCGAAGAGTGGAAGAAGAGAGTGGGGGATTTTGGCACGGAAACAATGCTACAAAAGCGCAGGCCCAGCCTTCCTTTTGGGTGGGCCAGGGGGGCGGTGAGCGACATTTAGCGTATCAGGACTCCCGCAAACTTTCCCTATGTTTGTCTCCGGTTTGAGAGAGAAATTGCGTCCCGGCCGCTCCGTCAGGTTGACCTTGGTCACTTCAGTGGTCCGGACAGCGTGGTCCGAGCGGTTGTGGGAGGTTTACGGGTCGGCATTGGAGATGCATTAGCAGAGGATCAATGAGCCTTTGCGGCTCAGCATGGCATTGAGGGAGAGCGCAACGGGGCCATGCTTGTTCTCAAGAGTGATCTGCATGACAGATAAAAATATGTTTTTGGTCCCTCAAGTTCACAAGAAGTTCACATCTAGTCCTTCATCTTTTTTTGTCGATGTTTACTCCCTCATGTCTCAAAACCAGAGACATTTTGTCCTAAACCAGAAATGTGTGGAAAACCGCTAATGTGTCACCGGTTTTCTCTCTTCTCCTCCCCGGTGTCTCTACCCACACGATGGTGACATTTTCTTGAGCACCTTCTGTGCACTCACGCAACACACCAACGATGATGCAGCACCTCGCCAGGCTCCTGTTGTTGCTGTTGTCGCGGCCCCGCGTCCGCTTTCGTGCTAGTATTGCTGCTGCACATGGATGAGCCATTGACGGTGCCGAGTCCACGCCCAACGTGCCGCTCGGAAGCTCGAGCTAGCGAAGGCCATGAAATGGCTCGCTGCATTGCTTGGCATGTTTCTCGCAACATCGGAACCCCTCACTGCATCGATGGCCGCATGGCCGGGAGTAAATTGCAGAACACCACCAGTTTGAGGGCTAGGTGATACGTCTCTGTTGTATCTATAATTTTTGATTGTTCCATGCCAATATTATACAACTTTCATACACTTTTGGCAACTTTTTATACTATTTTTGGGACTAACATATTGATCCAGTGCCCAGTGCCAGTTCCTATTTGTTGCATGTTTTTTTCACAGAAAATCCATATCAAACGGAGTCCAAACGGGATCAAAACTGATGGAGATTTTTTTGGAATATATGTGATTTTTGGGAAGAAGAATCAACACGAGACGATGCCCGAGGGGGGCACGAGCCAGGGGGCGCGTGATAACCCACAAGTATAGGGGATCGCAACAGCTTTTGAGGGTAGAGTATTCAACCCAAATTTATTGATTCGACACAAGGGGAGCCAAACAATATTCTCAAGTATTAGCAGTTGAGTTGTCAATTCAACCACACCTGGAAACTTAGTATCTGCAGCAAAGTGTTTAGTAGCAAAGTAATATGATAGTGATGGTAACAGTAACAAAAGAGTAACGAAAGCAAAGTAATGTTTTTGGTATTTTGTAGTGGTTGTAACAATAGCAGCGGGAAAGTAAATAAGCGTAAACCAATGTATGGAAAGCTCATAGGCATCGGATCAATGATGGATAATTATGCCGGATGCGGTTCATCATGTAACAGTCATAACATAGGGTGACACAGAACTAGCTCCAATTCGTCAATGTAATGTAGGCATGTATTCCGAATATAGTCATACGTGCTTATGGAAAAGAACTTGCATGACATCTTTTGTCCTACCCTCCCGTGGCAGTGGGGTCCTAATGGAAACTAAGGGATATTAAGGCCTCCTTTTAATAGAGAACCGGAACAAAGCATTAGCACATAGTGAATACATGAAATCCTCAAACTACGGTCATCACCGGTAAGTATCCCGATTATTGTCACTTCGGGGTTAACGGATCATAACACATAATAGGTGACTATAGACTTGCAAGATAGGATCAAGAACTCTCATATATTGATGAAAACATAATAGGTTCAGATCTGAAATCATGGCACTCGAGCCCTAGTGACAAGCATTAAGCATAACAAAGTCATAGCAACATCAATCTCAGAACATAGTGGATACTAGGGATCAAACCCTAACAAAACTAACTCGATTACATGATAAATATCATCCAACCCATCACCGTCCAGCAAGTCTAAGATGGAATTACTCACGCACGGCGGTGAGCATCATGAAATTGGTGATGGAGGATGGTTGATGATGACGACGGTGACGAAACCCCCTCTTCGGAGCCCCGAACGGACTCCAGACACTACAAAAAAAGACACATTCGTGACATTTTGGGCCGAACGAAAAAAAATCTGTCATACATATGACACTTCTATGATGATAATTGTGACAAAACCCGGTATCATCATAGATGTGGTGGGCTCCTACTTCTATGACAAAAAATCATGACAGAAAATGGGCTTTTCGTCCTGGGCGGTCCGGAGACGCAGCTGCATGACATTCTTTGGGCCGTCCATGACGGAAAAGACTGTGGTAGAAGCGAGGGGGTGGAAAATTTCGGGGAGTTCCCGGTTACGGTGCGCGATGTGTGTGAGGCGTTGGCTCTAACTCAACCCGAGCGAGGCGTTGGGCTCTAACTGAACCCGAGCGATTGCACTGCAGGCTACGCGTTGCTGAACCCGAGAGATCGACCGATGGCTATTAACTAAACCCGATCGAGCGATTCCTTCGCTACTGCTGCTAACTGAAGCCGATCGACGGGATGAACAATGAGCGTTGTGGGGGGGGGGGGGTTGGATGAACAGTGAGCGGTGGCGTTGCCTCTGGATGAACAGGACCCCGTGGTGTGGTGGAGGGCTGGATGAACAGTAGACGGTGGAGGGGTGCCCATGGAGGGGTGGTTAAACAGGACCCCGTGGTGTGGAGGGCTGGATGAACAATAGACGGTGGAGGGGTGCCCGTGGAGGGGTGGTTGAACAGGACCCCGTGGTGTGGAGGGCTGGATGAACAGTAGACGGTGGAGGGGTGCCCGTGGAGGGGTGGTTGAACAGGACCCCTTGGTGTGGAGGGCTGGATGAATAGTAGACGGTGGAGGGGTGGTTGAACAGTAGCCGGTGGAGTAGCGCGCGGTGGAGACTGGATGAACAGGAGCCCGTGGAGGTTGGATGAATAGGAGCCCGTGGAGGCTGGATGAACAGGAGCCCGTGGAGGCTGGAGGAGGTCGAGGGTGGAGATGAACAGTATCCCATAGAGTCCTGTTTTGTGGTACGCCACACCCCTCCCGATGAACAGGACCCCCGTTTCGACCGTAGCACTCCAACACAAGTCTGTTTCCTCCATTTTGCGGTACGCCACACCCCTCCCGATCAACAGGACCCCCGTTTTGACCATAGGAGGTCCGTTTCCTCCGTTTTGCGGTACGCCACACCCCTCCCGATCAACAGGACCCCCGTTTCGACCGTAGGAGGTCCGTTTCCTCCGTTTTGCGGTACGCCACACCCCACCCAATGAATAGGATCCCGTTTCGAACGTGGCCAGTCGAACACAAGATCATTTCCTCCATTCTGCGGTATGCCGGGCCTCGTTTCCATCGCCTGTTCCGTCCAAGCCCTCCCGATGAACACAACACATTCCGTTGCCTCCCCATGAACACGACACATTCCGTTGCCTCCCCATGAACACGATGCATTCTGTTGCCTCCCCATGAACACGACGACGACGCTGTTTCTCTGTTCTGACCCAACCATGTACACGAGCCCTCGCCGTACGTATGCACGAGTAGCCGTTCGAGACCCCGCCCGTATGTACACATACGTGGCCGTATTTTCTTTCTTGCACCCTGACCGCTGTACGTACGTGTACATGCTACATGCGCGCCTCTACTACGACACGTGCACGCCTCTACATCGACCAGTATATATGTACGTACACGTTCGCGACCAGAATGATAACGCTATGTTCGCTTCGACCAGGTGGGTCCCGACTATCAGGCTCTTCCTTGCGTGCGAAGATGTAGCTGGTGGGTCCCAGCAGTCAGGGGGGAAACGTTTTTTTTTCACAAAATACGATGGCCCGTCCGGTGGGTCCCCGCTGTCACGTGGAGGAATAATTATTTTGCACGTAAGGAGGCACTTCCTTGCTGCGGCCGTGGACCCAGCTGTCAGCCTCTCCACGTACAGTCCACGTCCGATGGAAGTCGTTCCTTGACCACGTTGACCACGCCACGCCGAGAGCACCAGGGCGGTGGACGACGGCGAGGCCTAGGAAGGGGACGACGGGGAGCCGTGGAAGACGCGACAGTGGAAGCCCGCGCAGAGAGGAGTATGAGGGTTCACTAGTTCGGCTGCGGTGTGAGGCTGCCGTCGCCGCAGGGCCTGGCCAGCGGTGGGAATAGTAGGGGCGGTGAGGCCTCCGCGGCAGCACAGCCGGCCACGGGAGGCAGGAGCATGCGGCACGACCGACGCTACTTTGGGCGGCTGGAGCAAGAAGACCAGAGGTTGAAGAAGCACTACGGCCGTTGGATGGACATCGTACGGTCACTGGAGCTAGAATCATTCATATTGACTAAAGTTGACAAAGGCCCCCATCCTAGTCAACTTAGTAGGCCCAGAAGTCAGCCTCCCACCATGGTGGGTCCCAGCTAGTAGGGGGAGTATTCATTTTTTTGTGCGTAATAAGGAGGCACTTCCGGTGGGTCCGAGCTGACAGTGGGGGGAACGTTTTTTTTGCGAAATACGCTGGCCCGTCCGGTGGGTCTGAGCAGTCAGGGGGGAAATGTTTTTTTTCACGAAATAAGGTGGCCCGTCCGGTGGGTCCCTGCTGTAAGGTGGAGGAATAATTATTTTGCGCGTAATAAGGAGGCACTTCCTTGCAGCCGCCTGGACCCAGCTGTCAGCCTCTCCATGTACAGTACTCTTCTGAAGGAAGTCGGTCGTTGACCACGCCGCGGCGAGAGCACCAGGGCGATGGTATGGACGACGACGAGGCCTAGGAAGGGGACGACGTGGAGTCGTGGAAGACGCAGTAGTGGAAGCCCCCGCGGAGAGGAGTACGAGGGTTCACTAGTTCGGCTGCGGTGTGAGGCTGCCGTTGCCGCAGAATAATAGGGGGTGTGGGTGAGTGGAGGGATGGCCTGGCCAGCGGTGGGAGTAGTATGGGGGCGGTGAGGCCTCCGCGGCAGCACAGCCGGCCACGGGAGGGAGGAGCAAGCGGCACGACCGGCGCTGCTTTGGGCAGCTGGACCAAGAAGACCAGAGGTTGAAGAAGCACTACGGCCATTGGATGGACATCGTATGATCACTGAAGCTAGAAATGTTTATTATTGACTAAGTTGACAAAGCCCTTGGTACGCTCCAACTTAGTAGGCCCACAAGTCAGCCTCCGAAACGGTGCGCCCCAGATGCCAGAGGGAGGAATCATTTTTTGGGCGGCTGAAGCTAAGAATATCCGAGATTGAAGAAGAAGCACGACATCCGTTGGATAGACATCCAACGGCCACTACTGCTAGAACCGTGTGTTAACTATAATAAGTTGGCAAAGCATTGCATACGCGTCAACTTATTTTTTTAGGGGATGCGTCACTTAGTAGGCCCACAAGTGTGTGGCAGAGAACTTATAGCCCATTTGCGTTTTGTAAGAATGTACATCCCATTTTGGAATTCTAATGGAATTTACAATAGCCCATTTACAGTTTGTTAAAAGTACAACCAATTTTCTAGCTAGGACAATGATTAATAATTTCAACCAACCGTTGAAGACAGAATTCAATAAAAATTCCCACATTTTTATGGGCTCCGAAATATTTTTATTCCGAAATTTCTAGTCAGATTAAATATAAATTTGTATTACGTAAAAATCCAACGAAACATTGCACGCGCAACAATGAAAATTTAATATTTTCAAAATCCATAAATAATATTTTATAAACTAATTTCGTGTTTGGTGCATTTTTTTATAGTTACTGCCCAGTTTTTATAATTACATCCCATTTATTATTTTTAAAGCCCATTTTCCTGTTAAGCCTAATGCATCCCTCCTAGGAAAGATTTGCAGCCCAGCGGGGCGGAGAATAACAAGTTGACCTTGCCTGGGTATTCCTCAAAAAGACGTATAGCTGGGCTAGCCATTTTCATCTTGAAAAAATTAGTATCCGGGCTGGATATCTGGCCTGGGCTAGACGGGCCATAGCCCGCCCAGTTAATACCCTGCTCTCCTCTGAACAACAACGAAATCATCGCCAAGAAAAACTCTGCAGTGCTCACGCCTCAAAAACAAAAATACTGCTTGAGCTGCTTGGTCCCAGCTGTCGGCCGCACCTTGTGCAATTCTCTCATTTATATTGACTACATAGGTTGACAATGGTGTGGGACCGTGATGTCAGGAAACCAGGAGAAAGCAAAAAAAATATAGTTGTACATAATAAGGAGGCACTTGCGTACGTACGGCTCTGGCCCTAATGGGTCCCTAGTGTCATCCAGTCAAAATAAAGTCATCTCCTGAATCCTCATGTTCGTTGACGATGTTAACAATGCTCGGTGCCACAGCGAGCACAACAACTCGAAGGACAATGGAGAGGGCCTCGCGGGCCCTACAGATGGTCTGATACAGCGCCCGCTACTCATTCAGGAAGCCAGGATCATCGGACACCTATGAGCACCTTCGAGAAACTAAGATGGCATGAAACGGTAAGGCCGCGCTTGGGAGCTCTGGTTTATTTCAAACCTGTATTAACATACAAGTGTAATTTACTCATCATCGAAAACAACGCGTAAAATACATGCGTAATGAAACCGAGGGCCCGAGGTGTGTAAGTAAAACCGGCGGGTTACACATGTAATTTGAGAGACCAGTGTATATTTTACGAGCACTCCTATATGGACGATATTACCAGACGATACATGCACGATGTGCGTATCATGCCATCCATGGGCAAGCTGAAACAACAGCTAACAGCTGGATTAGCAATCGTCCGAGTGTCGTTCAGCATTTTTATCGTGTGTCAAGTACTTCCGATATTTTACTAGTCGAAATTGACCAACCAAGCGCCTTCGCCCGAGACCATCTGCTTTAATTTACAAGCGTCAGTTTTACAAGCGGTTTTGGTTGGAAAACAACGATCCAATCACGGCCTAATATCATGAGTTGGTCGGAAGATCATATGGTTTCACGTCTAACCTACCCGACTTGTCGTATAGGCTATGAATGAAACATCAGACGATGAACTTCTTAAGCACGGAAACAACAAAAGAGGATGATCTTCTTAACAAGGAAATCACTGGCATTAGATCGACATGCAAAACAATACGAAGCATTATTCTCAGGAGGCACGGTGAACAGCTCGTGATGCCGCATGCCACAACATTCCAAGCTCAACTTTGCAATCAAACACAAGGCCTGGCATTACATAGACAATATTCAGAACAAACTCTTAACACAGGAATATCTCAGCAGAGTAACTATTTACTTCTAAACTGAACACAAGAATAGGAAAAAACACTCGACGCTGCTCACAGCAAGGGTGTCCCACTCAAAAATATTAAATGCATGTCTTCTGGCTAACATCAATGAGCAAATTTTGACAAGGTTTTCCAATTCCAATATATTAAACTAATGTCTTCTTGCTAACATCAATGATTAAACTTTGACAAGCTTTTCCCATTCAAAATATGTAATGCCTATGATCGTGGAGTCCTGTCGCTTCTTGCTAACACCAATGATTAAACTTTGACAAGCTTTTCCCATTCAAAATATGTAATGCCTATGATCGTGGAGTCCTGTCGCTTCTTGTACTTGTTTGGGCACTTCTTGCCCTGGGCACTCCACGTGTTGTTAAATTTCCAATGGTCTTTGCAGACTAGTCATGTCACTGGTGTCTAATATTTATGGCACCGGTTGTAGCAATGGAGGGATTCGGTGCCAAACTAAGAAAAGGTGAAATTGGCACCTCTTTTGGCCTACATAGTGGAAGGCCTAATACTCTCTAAAGCTTCTCGGTCATTCCTTCTGTAATGTAGCGCAAACAATGACTGCTTCTTTCTGCAAAGTGGAACGACCAACTGGACCCAATAAATGTAGCAGTTTGCCTTGGACACATTGGCTCCTTTTGTGCATTTGAACTAAAATCGAAGTCGGAATAAAACCGAGCTTTAATTTTGATATCCCTGTAAGCAACAAAAGGTATAAGGGAAACAATTACTGAGAAATAACTGTTGATGACTTGTACTCCCAGAAGAAAAACATCTACTGATCTACCTTATCTTAATGGGAAACAAAGCAGGAGAGTAGCAATTCTCAATCAGTGCGATTCATTCATATTAACCGAGACATTATCTTAACAATGCCTTGTTTCAAGATGTATAAAGAACGAAAAAGCAGAAAAGTATCATTCCTAAAACAATGCGACTGATTCATTTTAACAGAGACATTATCTTAATAATACCTTGGTTAAAAATGTAGAAAGAACTACAAAGCAGGATAGTACCATTTGTAAAACACTGTAAGTCTGTAACTGATATATAATAACAGAGACATTATCTGAGCAATACATTTCTTAAACATGTACTCCGGCCGATCCCTAACAGAAATGGTACTCCTGCCGATCCATAACAAGTGTTTGCAGTTTTGAACTATGATTCAGTTCCAGGGTAGAGTGAGTGCAACAACAGTATGTGCTTCCATCTACTTATAAAGGGGGTGATGCAGAGTTTGTTGTAACAAAGCAACAAGCATCATGCTGGGTTGGTTCCATTTTTGTTCACTACTTAATGGGAAAAGATAGCAATACAATAGCTTCAATTCATCATTTATTTAAAACAGTACCAATACAAGTAGCACAACATCTCAAAGCACACTACACAATCATGTGGATGAAGGCCTGTACTGACCTTCCATGAGACCGACAACGATAAAATACGAATCTGCCAACATGAATAGGAAATCCAATCTCGTTTTGTGCAGTTGCACTGAAATCAAGCAAAGTGTTTCGCGTAGCGAAGCAAAATGTCGCAATAGCAACAAGTCGAATAGATATCCCTGTATAAACAGAGGCAAAAAAGGAATCAATTACTGGCTAATAAAGGAGGATGAAACATGCGGCCACAAAAATGATAATCCCGCAAATCCCTAACAAGTGTTGCAGTTTTGAAATAAGAGTCAGTAGTTAATTCTGAGAGTGGCATCAATTACTGGCTTATAAAGGGGGTGATGCTGAATTTGTTGTAACAAAGCAACAAGCATCATGTCTGGGTTGGTCCCATTTTTTTTCACTACTTAATGGGAAAAGACAGCAATACAATAGCTTCAATTCATCATTTATTTAAAATAGTACCAATACAACTAGCACAACATCTCAAAACACACTGCACGATCATGTGGATGAAGGCAAGTACCAACCTATCATGACGCACACAAGATCACGTACGAATCTGCCGGCACGAATAGGAAATCCAATCTCGTTTTGTGCAGTTGCACTGAAATCAAGCAAAGTGTTTCGCGTAGCGAAGCAAAATGTCACAATAGCAACAAGTTGAATAGATATCCCTATATAAACAGAGGCAAAAAGGAATCAATTACTAGCTAATAAAGGAGGATGAAACATACGGCCACAAAAATGGTAATCCCGCCAATCCCTAACAAGTGTTGCAGTTTTGAAATAAGATTTAGTAGTTAATTCTGAGAGTGGCATCAATTACTAGCTTATAAAGGGGGTGATGTTTAATTTGTTGTAACAAAGCAACAAGCATCATGTCTGGGTTGGTCCCATTTTTGTTCACTACTTAATGGGAAAAGACAGCAATACAATAGCTTCAAAGCATCTCAAAGCACACTGCACAATCATGTGGATGAAGGCCTGTACTAACCTTTCATGAGACGACCAACATAAAATACGAATCTAGCAACACGAATAGGAAATCCAATCAAGTTTTGTGCAGTTGCACTGAAATCAAGCAAAGTTGCCGGTGTGACATTTAAGTTTTCTATAGCAACAAGTTGAATAGATATCCCTATTTTAAGAGGCAAAAAAGAAAATAATTACTGGCCAATAAAGGAGGATGAAACATGCGGCCACAAAAGAAGCATCTACCTTATCTTGATGGAATACAAAGTATAGGACAATAGCATTTCTAAAACGGTTGCATTGATTCATATTAACAGAGAAATTCTTATAAAACAGACTAGTAGTTAATTATGAGATTAACAACAACAAAATAGATGCATGGGACATGCCAGCACCATGTGCATCCACACGTATAAATGGGTGATGCAGAGTATGTAGCCAAGCAGCATATATGGGCTGGTCCCATATTTTTTTCTCTTTGAACCTTCTTCCTATGTGAGGGCAGCAAATCTAGTCATGCACAAACTACCCGACCCCCAGTTTCTTTCCCTTTTCAACAAAGAGATCGGTTCCTTACAGATGTGTGTACTGGGTTACCCCCTTTTTCCCTTTTCGACCTACAAAGCGGTTGGATAGCCAGTCTATACTACTTTCTGCCCCTCCTTTCCTCATTGAACCACGTCCTAGATTCTTGCTCCAGCCCACCGCACCCTTCTTTCCTCTTTGAACCAAGACCTAGATTCGACTACAGATCGAAAAAGATCCACATGCAGCTAGAGCAACGACGGTTTCAAAGAAACTTATACCTTAGGGTGGTCGAGATGTGGCAAGGCGTGCAGCGGGAGGCTGGATCTGCCCACACTACGTACGGCAGCGAGGAAGATGGGGTCGGTGGCCATCCCGCATAGGCGCTGGGTGAAAGAGAACAGCGCAGCCGGCAGTGGATTGCCACCCTCGCCGAAGGCGATAGAGTGAACGCTGCACCTCCTCCCCTTCCCGGTGCGACGGGATACGGATGCCTCCTTCACCAGCTGTGAGGGGGGAGAGAGAGACAAGAGGCCAACACAGTCTTGTTTAGATCTGGTGAGGAGAGGGTGAGAGACTGTGAATATAGCAAACCCTAGCAAATGAACGCTGAGCCTCCAGCGTGTAACATATATGTAGTGCGGCGAGCGTGTGGAGAGTGCAAACCCTAGCGAACAAGCGCCGAGGCTCCCGCTTATATATATACTACTGTAGTACGGACTAAGCTCCGGTGCCTTCACTGCACCTGCTTTTGGCTGTATGACAGGTGAGCCAGCCACATTTTGGGCCCACCTGTCGTAAAACCCTAGCGAAAATTGCACCAACGTGAAAGACGACTGTGTCTCCAACGCAACCAAGGTGAACTGACGAAGGATATCATCTTTGTGCGTAACAAGCAAAGAGCACTGATGGAAGACAGCTTGTTTTTCATCGAAAATCGATCAGCTTCACCAGCCGACCCAACCATGAGGCGCAACCATGAGCATCGATAGGTCATCGTGGTGATGCACCATCCATTTGGCATCAAGTTTGGGTGAGGCACCTAAGAAGTTCGACAAATCCTCACTGTGGTCTGTTTCTTCTCAGTAATCAAACTCGAGGAAGGAAGAACCATGTGGCAGAGGACAGTGAGGCGGAACAACAATGGCCATCCAATTTTGTGCAGTTCCACTAAAATTGAGGAAGACATGCCCGGGTATGGAGACACGCATCACTGTTTCCAAAAATATAAAAAAGGGTTAGCAACGACATCTCAATTCTCAATAAGAATTATTGAAAAGTACACCAACAAACAGAAGCATCATAATTATCTTGATGGGAACTAAACCAGGATACCCGAGAAAAAAAAGCATTTCTTCATTTAACCAGTGATAGTACTACCACCCACTACAAGAGATCGGGCCTACTATGACGAGCTAAAAAATGTCATCGAATAGCTAATAACGTCACAAATTACCCCCCGGTGACATTTTATGGGCGTCACAAGCATCGTCACGGAATCCCCGTCACAGATCACTCCTAGTGACGGCGCGCGCGCAAAAACGTCATCGAAATTGGGACCTTCGGTGACGTTATATAGAACGTCTTCGACTTGCTATTTCCATGACGGTCAATTAATGTCACATGTTAGGAGAAAATATGCCATATTGTACCATATTCGGTGACGAGGCAACGTCACTAACTTTATGCCACATCAACACCCATAGGCTATCCCACTACTAGTGCCACTACTTTTATTATGGATGAAGATGACGTCATCAAAAATATAGTTACTTTCGAATATAAATTTCAATGAAAAAGTATTTACTTCACATCACATCACATCAGATTATATGAAAAAGTTAAAGAGAAAAATCACATCATGAATTTATATGAAAGTCAAATCATATTATATATGAAATCGTCTCAGCCAAATCATTGTGTAAACAAAAATGACAGTAAAAAACTGACTCAAGTTTGACACAGATAATAGACAAGATGAAAACTAATATTAACTAAAGACCACATATGTTATCTTGATGATTCCAATGTAAGGATGACATTCATGAACCATCTGGTTTGGACTAGGACTGCTGAGTTGCTTGAGCCCTCAAGAGAAAATCAAGCAGATTATCCGTCTCCTTTTGCTTCTTTGTCCAAGCTTCATTCTTCTCTTGCTGGATCTTCTTTAGAGCTTCCAATTATTCTTGCTGCTTATTTTGTATCTCTTCAAATGCTCTTTGTTGTGCTTCAAGTCTTGCGGCTAACTCCTCCCGATGCCTATAAATCAGAAAACACAACAACATTGCATCGTATTGAGACGAAAATAGACAAGATAACAAGGTACAAGGGTACCGATTTGAAATAGAGAAGTACATTATTAAATTCCAAGGCAAGCATGTGGATGGGCTAATGAAACAATAAACCCAAGAATAACTTATAATGTTTTAAAATATGCATAACCAACAGCTTGATTACAGGAAGCATCACCAAAAGGATATCAAGTCTACATCCCAGGTTAAAAGAAGCACTTGTTAGTTGAACTTTTGTTCACTGCAATGAGTGCACTGTGCACACAGAAGCAAGCAAAAAGAAAGAACAAGAACAGAAAGGGGAATAAGATAATTACCTATCATTTGCAACTCTTGCCTCTCTATCCTTCTGTTCAATTCTTTCTTCTAAAACTTTGATCTGGGCTGATGAAGTAGAGCTCCCAGACCTCCCGGATCTTGATGCATACCCCATGCTGGAAAGGAAGGTGCTATGGGCGCTTTCTTCCTTTAGAACTATTTGTGATACGTATAGTGCACAGTGGCATACACATGATACAAGCAAGGAGAAATTAAAGCAAGTGAATCCACAGTGTACATATTATTTAAGATGTAAGTCTGCATGATATATTACCATTGCTTTGGACGTAGCAACATCGACCTCCTCTTCATCTGTCAAATCCTCTTCCTCTCCATGGGCCTCCTCTTCAACATCTGGTTCATACTCTGAGTCGCTACGATCATCAGCAGCTCGTGCATTTTGTGTCGGTTGCACATTAGAGGCACTAGGGTATACAAGGCTACGAGCTAAGCTTTTTATGTCCTTAAGATACTCCCGCTCCGCAGCCTTGCATTCTGCAATCCTTGCATCCCTTTCCTTCAAATACGCATCACCCTTGCGTTTCTGTTCCGCAAGATATTCACTGCTATGCATATCACTCTCCAGTACTGGTGGCATGATTTTAGCAACTGGAGCTGGAAAATATGACAGAGAGTGAACTTAATGAATTGCCAAAAGACCTACCAGCCTACATTATCATGACTAGATCACTGAAATATTCTTAAAGCTGTTTGGAGGAGTACTTGTAACATACATGATTGCATTAAATTATCTCTTGAAACCTGGCTATCATTGCTAGTAGACAAAAAAGCTAGATTGTGTAAAACAGTTGTAACACGCAGCTCTGCTAACTAGTAGTTAATGTGTTCCTTTATACTTAAACTTAGAATTGATGCTTGTATAATTTGAGGTGGCAAATACATTACTGTATGATGCTTTTGAGGATTGTAGAACAGATCGAAATAAATAACATACTTGGAAATATGGAGCGTCCAGAATTCAGTTAAACAAGAACAAGTGCAGACTCAGTCTTTAATCAGTTTCAAACAAGTGCAGAGTCACTCTTTATTCAGTTTTGAACAAGAAGAAGTGCAGACTCAGTCTTTATCTAGAATTCGAAATAAAGCACATACACCGTGCACTCCGTATGGTAATATATTGTATCAAGAACAAGAGCAGACTCAATCTTTATTCAGTTATATGACGATCCTAGGTAAGGACTATTTATGGGGTAGCAGAGTCACAAACAGGGACATGGTCGTTGTATTACAAGAAATCTCACGACAACTGAATAAAGACCAAGTAAATCTTACAGAGTTATTGGATTTGCCACATGGTCGCTATATTCAGACATGTAAAGAAGTATCACACCCGTGTGTGCTTTTAACCCCCAAATCCCTTCCCTGATGATCCCTTACGTCTAGAGCTTGGGGTATGAGGAGGGCGGGATGACAAAATTACGGTGAGCTGCCGCCGATCGCTGCAATCATTGGGGAAAGAGAGCTGGGTGGGGCGGCCTCCAATCCGCTGTCGCCGGTTGATGCAGTGGATCCGTGCTCGGCCGGTCGGGCGGCCTCCTCCAATCCGCCGTCGTCGGTCGCTGGAATCAGGGAGGAATATAGCGGAGTGCTCACGGGGATGGTTGATGTTGGTGGATCCGAGCTCGGATGGCGGGGTGGCCATCCCCAATCTGCCGGCCCTGATCGCCACAGTCGCGGTGTCGATTGAATCTGACGAAAAAATGCCTGGGTGGGCGATGGCTTTTAGCGGCGCCTCTTCGCGGACGAAATATAAGGATAATTTTTGGCTGGGTCTTTGACAGGTGGGGACACAGGGTGAATGCAGGAAAAAATATAGAAAAGTGGAGGGAAAATAGTACGTGGGTGAAGGGAAAAGAGTTTTTTTTTGCGAGGAGATGGTGTATTTTCATAATTTAATTTCCAATTAATATTATGTAATTAATTTAATTCTAAATAAGTACAAAATGATTATTAAAAAGTAAATCTTATATGAACAATATGATGTGGTATTTTCCATGTTTTTGGGATAACTGTAAATAAATATGTCGAAAATTGTATAGAGGGGTCTTAAGTATGTGATCTGGAAAAAACAAAATGCAAATAATTAAGTGATTATTTTAACTGCTTGTGTAAATAAAATTGGTAACTTGGGATGATTTTTTTCTTTTTTGGGGAAAACATCTGATCTACTCCTTTCAATCATGGCAGTACAATGAATACCATAAATAATAATAAAATATCTAGATTCATAGACCACCTAGGGACAACTCCAAGCATTGAAGCGAGGTGAAGGCGCGACACTGTCATCGCCCCTTCCTCATTGGAGTCGGGTGAAACTTGTTGTAGTGGATAGTCGGGAAGTCGTCGTGCTAAGGCCCCATATAACCAGCGCATCAGGACAACAACTGTCACTGAGGAAGAGTAGCATAGATCATACGGATCCAACATGAAGACAATATCTGAGCAAATCCACCAAAGACGGATCTGTAGAAGACACGCCTCCACACGCCCACCGACGATGGTAAATGCACCATGGAAACTGCTGCTAGGCGAGGAGAGTCGTATTCCATCTTC
Source organism: Triticum urartu (assembly GCF_056163025.1). Classification (NCBI taxonomy): domain Eukaryota; kingdom Viridiplantae; phylum Streptophyta; class Magnoliopsida; order Poales; family Poaceae; genus Triticum; species Triticum urartu. Next base: position 584,067,306 of record NC_141879.1, read on the forward strand.
AGGGAGTCCCCGCGCATCTCGTCTTCCTAAGTAGGACAAAATCCCTTATAAATCTCGAAAACACATCTAAAAATGGAGCACTCCCACTGGCAAAGGCCGGGATCCACCACGCTCCAATGCCCTATGGCCACCGGAGACGAGGCGGACCGACGGCCGTGCCGGTGGGAGAGAGAGGAGCCCTAATTTCTTGGGGAGGAGGGGGCTCCGTGATGATGGGTTTCAATGACGATTGTTTCATAGTCTAATTTTACTCATGCGCATAGCCCCCAATCTCCAACGTAACCGAACTAGGGTTCATCGTCCATCGTCACCCTCCTAGTCCTTCATCAACTAAATCCATGCGGGTGTATATGGGATGTTAGATGGGCTCCTCGTACCATCCATATATGGTCAGGCTGAGCGGTAGTCATATAAAGTCCATACCCGGGGTGGGTATGGGGAAGACCGGGCGCATCCGCCAGGCAGACCATCCTGCGCTGACCCCACCCCTGTCCCTACAAATATCCGACAGCGACTTCTCAAGGTTGTCGGCGCTGGACAGGGAGGAGCTAGCACTCCGCTAGTTGCGGATGGATGGGGGCAGGAGCTCGTCGTCCACGGCGGCCCGGGTGGGCAGTAGCATATCCGCAGCGTCGTGCGGTCGCCTGACACAATCACTTCCTTCCCCGATCATTGATCCATAAAATGTTCGCGAATTCAGAGAAATGTTCATGGTTTGTAAAATTTGAGCATTTTTTGTTTTGATTGAACATTTCTAATTTTTTGAAAATCATTTTTTTGAATTGAATGAACATTTATTGTATTTTCAATGAACATCCAGAAAAATTATGTTTGTCTGCCACTATGGTGTATGCTTAAAAAACGCTCACACTCAGCTAGCTCCTCGTCTCCTCCATGTCGTTATCCACAAAAATTCCCCAAATCACACCGCACCCCGCGTGAAGACCAAGACCCGCTGCCGCACCTCGCCGCCGGTGGCTCCCAAAGAGCGCCATTTCGGCAGAGCGCCCTCGCCCCTCTGCTTGCTGCTCGAGCTGCACGGGCGCCTGCTTCCCTAGCGGCGGTTCCGCAACAGCGTGCTGTCGAAGCACAGCGGCAGTCCCTTCCCCCGCTGCTCCCACGGCGCGGCTTCTTCCTCCAGCCATTCGGCGGGGGCCCAGGCGGTGCTGGAGGATGCACGCGGCATAGGGGACAAGTCTAGAGGGGTCGCGCGAGAGGAGAAGGATCGGGTCTCGGTGGTTCTTCAGGAGGCGCGTGCAAAGCGGAACGCGCGAGAATACTGCAGGGTGAGTGCTCGATCAAGCGTAATGTTCACTACTGCAGTTTTGCACAGACCTATCAGTTAGATGTCAAGTAAAACTATCTATGAGTCCAATTACCTGTAAGTACTGACTAAATCAGCCATGTATGTCTCAAATATGAACCATGGTCTCTACTGTATTATGTGAATATGAACATATAAAAAACATAAAAAAGCTGAACTTTGGTAAAATACAAATAGGCATTACACAATCTACTCATCATCACTTGAATGCTCATTCTCACTCAATGCACCATCTTCCTGTCCATCATCGTCAGTACCACTATCTTCATCATAGTTGTTGTCATTTTTCAGAAGATCATAAACAATACTAGCATGAACAGGCGTGCCTTCTTCATCATCACGGCTATAAGTGTCCAACAATTGATCAATATCCTTCACAGTGGAAGTTGTCGAGGGTATTTCTTCCTGGTATGCATCTGTAGCATTGAGCTCGCATGTCTCCAGTTCAGGAACATCGTACAAATGTCTATGACTGAAAGTCTGCACCACATTCCAGTCCTTTCCATATTTTGTGTCCTCCATGTAAAACACTTGCTCTGCTTGAGAAGCCAAGATGAAAGGATCCTTCTTGTATCGAAGCGCCTTAACATTAAGACTTTTGAAGTAACCATCATCTTTCATGCCGGTCACCTTGCCATGGAGATCAAACCAATCACCACGAAACAAAAAGACCGATCTGTCTCCATGCTTGTTTTTGGGGTACCGCAACTCAAGAACTTCTTTTAGAACACCATAGTAGTTAGTCTCTACATTATTGACAACTGCCTTCACCATGATTCCTGAATTTTGAGTTTTTCTCTTCTTTTCACGATCAAATGTGTGATACCGAACACCATTCACATTGCACCTAGAGTATACCACTAACCCCTTGTTTGGCCCACATGCTAGTGAGTACAAATCCCCCGAAACATGTTGTTCTCCTAAAGTATATATCTGTCACAAGATGCGCACACATTAGTTACATGGTCAGGCTATTAACAATTTAACATTAAAAACTGCAAGATGGCCATAGTAAAGACATAAACAGATAACCTACATGCTTTTCGAACCATGTAGGGAATTCTTTCTTAAGTGTCTGCTCAATGTTAATGACACCTTTCCTTTGAATTTCTTCTTGACAAACCCTACAATAATAAAGCAAAAAAATATCATTATAATTCATTTTCACTAAGAGCCATACTTTACTACTCCCCCCGTCCCAAAATTCTTGTCTTAGATATGCAGGTCTGTCCTTATTCCAAGTTTTTGTAGATCCACTCTTGCACTTACTATATCCTTATTCTTTCCATCACTCTCTAGTAGAACCCCAAGTATATTCTCACATTTGTTCTTCTCAATGTGCATTACATCAAGATTGTACGCTAATTTCAGTTTCGACCAATATGGCAGATCATACAAACTCACCTTTTGACTCCAGTTTGGTTCGCCTTTTTCAGAGCACTTCCTCTTATTTCCTGGATACTTGCCTGGTTTGAAAACAAAATTTTCTAACTTGTCCACCACTTCTTTATTTGTGAACTTCCGGGGTTTCCCTCTACCCTCAGCCTTTCCATTGAAAAGTTTGCTTCTTCTGTAAGGATGATTAGTAGGCAGAAATCTTCGGTGCCCAACAAACCCAATTTTATTTTTCAATGGCTCAGAGCAAGGGTCCACATCACAGTGCACACATGCATGATAACCTCTTGTGCTACGGCCCGATAAAGTGGCCAGTCCAGGGTAATCATGAATCGACCACAAGAATGCCGCATGCAAATTAAATGGTTCCCCCGTCAATGCATCATATGTTTCCACACCGGTTCCCCGAAGCTTCATCATATCTGTAATCAGCGGTTGCATAAATACATGGAACTCCTTTCCAGGTGCTTTTCTCCCAGGAATAAGCAAAGACATCATGAAATTAGATTGGTCCATGCACATCCAGGGTGGGAAGTTGTAGGGGATGATAAAAACAGGCCACATATTATATGAACTCGTCATGTTTCCAAAGGGGTTGAATCCATCCATGGCAATACCAAGCCTCATATTACGGGCATCCTTAGCAAACCAACTAAACTCACTATCAAAGTGCTTCCATGCTTCACCATCAGCAGGGTGTCTCATAACATTTGCCTCAGCAACCCTCTTCTCCTTATGCCACCTTGCATCTGCTGATTGTTCCTTCGACACAAAAAATCTTCGAAGCCTTGGGATGATAGGAAAGTACCTAAGTACCTTGTGAGGTATCTTTTTCCTCCCCACCTCGTCTTTCCATCTTGATGTCCCGCATTCAGGACAATGACTCTTGTTGGCATCTTGGCCCCAAAACAATGCACAATCAAACTTGCAAACATGAATTGTCTCGTAACCCAGCCCGACTTCACTAAGAACATTCTTAGCTTCAGTGTATGATTTAGGTATATCAGCATGTGGAAACGCCACACTAATCAGCTCAACAAACTGATTAAATGCTCTATTTGTAATCCGGTTGTATGATTTGATATAGAGGAGCTTAATAATGAACAACAACCATGTGAAATCACTACATCCTTCATAAAGATCTTTCTTCGCTTCATCCATTAGCTTGGAAAAGAGGTTAGGCTTACCCTCGCCTTGCCTTCCAGACATGAACATATCATCTACCATATACGCAACATCACCTCCATTGGCTACATCACGCTCATCATCATCATCTCATTGATATGCAGCACCCTCTGTATTATCACCTTCATCATCACTCACCGCTTCATCATGAAAGACCCACCTTGTATATGTAACAGACATACCATTGCATAGTAAGTGCTCCTCTACTTCAGCCTGGCCGCGGTGTTCCACATTCAGACAGTCCTTGCATGGGCACAATATGTCCTGGTTTTCCTTGAAATTTTGGCGAACAAAACCCATAAACTCTTCAACACCTTTCATGTATGGTGGTGTGAAACGCGTTCCCTGTATCCAGCTTCGATCCATTGCACTACAACAAAATAGTTAACCGTTAGCGAAGTTATGCTTCCACCGCATTGAAGCAAAATCTACTACTAACACAATTAGTGAACCCACTACTAAACTGAAATAAGAAAACGGGCACAAATTTAACCCTTTCAAGATTGGTGAGAACATATACTCAGTCAATGAATTTAGCAAAACAAAACCTCATAAACATTGTCTTTCCTAAGTACAACATATATGCTTGGTTTCCAAAGGCCACTGACTTGTGCATGTCTTATACAAAACCATATATATTCTCACTATCATTGCAAAACCATGCATCTATCTATGCTACATCATAGTAACATTCGTACACACAATACAACAACAGAAGTAACAGTTCAGTTGTTCACACAATTTACCTTGCAGGGGTCGGTTGGATCGATGCTTTGGGAGTTGGAGCCAAGCCGGGGGCACTGGCAAGTCTAAACTCTGCACCTTCGTCAGGTGATGGATAGACTGCAAACTCTGAGCACAGTTGGTGATGGGACGATGGCCAGTTGGGGACAGGTTGGGGACGAGCGACGTTGTCCCCGTCGTCGACGAGGAAATGTGATGCATGTGGTAGAAGACCAGAGGTAAGAGGGGGAGGCGGAGGCGCGGTGTGGTAGCCGGTGCGTTGCGGCGATGCTGTAACGCCTCGTATGATATGGTGGCCGGATGGATCCGCGTGAGGTGGTACAGGGGAGTGGATGCACTTACTTGCAATTGGCAACAACCAGCCAGAACCGATATGTCTCGTGCTTCAGCTATCACCGCCCTGCTTCTCCCTGCCACGAAGTGCCGCCAGCTAGAACCGAGAAGACGATCAGATCGAGTCACATATGCCCCGGGAAGAAATAACTAACCTACAGATATAGTCTCCCTAAAAAAACTACAGATATAGTCAACATGCCCAGGCGTATACTCCAAGAATATGATAACACGGTTTGTATAGCGTCCGAACTCTTTCCTAATGGCAATGTATAGTCCAAGAATATGATAGCACGATTTGTATAGCGTCCCGTCCGAACTCTTTCTCAATGCCGGTTCGAACTCTTGTACCAATCCTTTTTGCATCGACTCTCCTGTTTTAATGTTAAGTTTTTATAGATAGAACGAAACAACATGACGTCATGAGTGCCCATTTAAGTTTTTTTGCCTAGTGTGTTTATTATAGATAATAATAAGAATAAGAAAAAAGTAGCATGTCATCGACTCTCCTATTGCCATTTTAACTTTTGATATAGAACAGAACAAAATTAGCTCACGAGCGCCCAATTGAAGTTTTCGACATAGACACACTGCCGAACAAAAACAATTGTGTTCAAATTTATATTTTTAGTGCCTGATTAAATTTCTTATTGTGTTCAAAATAATTACAGCGCTCAATAGGCTTTGAAAAATTAATGGCGGGTCCCACTGCCAAAACGGACACATGGCTCCTACATCTCAATAACCCGTGAACTAGCTATGACGGGTCCCACTGCTAGACGCTACATGACAAAAAAATGATCATCACACATTTGTATTATTCGGTGACTCTAGCTAGTTCGTCATGCAAAATACCAAACCGTCACAGAAATTGGCAACCATGTGTGCTGAAAGGCCGAGGCACTCCAGTGACGTCTAACGTCACCGATCTGCGGTAATTGGTGACGCCACCTATGAGAACATCACACATTAGGCATTTCGGTGACATTGTCCACCATCGTCACGAGGATTTTCGTCACAGTATGTCAATTTTGTTGTAGTGACCATATGGACAATGACCGTACAACCACCATGTACTTTTTTTTGAAACAACATGTATACCTCCACCGAGGCATAAATTAGGACAACTTTTTGAGTGGCATTTCCTCTATAATAGTACTAGTAGGTGATGTTGGACCAGCCGACGAACCCTAGCTACTATGCATGGGGAGCTGGGGAGTAGTCGCATAGAAGAAAACCCGCACGCAGCGACCTGAGGAGCTGGACCAGTACAAGAAGTTATACCTCAGGTGGGCGAGATGTCGTTTAGGCGGGCGGGATCTGCCCACACGACGGCGGTGAACAAGGGCGCGGAGGATCTTCGTACGCGCCAGTGCCGGCTCCGAGAGGACGGTGCGCATCGGCTTCCTCCGTCGCCGACAGCGACAACGTCAACGCTGCACCTCCTCACCTCCCGCAGCGGACGGGATTCGGCTGGATCTGTGACCACCGGTGAGGAGAGAGATAGAGTGGACACTGTCATCTTGTTTTGATATGGAGAGGGTGAGAGAGCGAGACGCGAGAAACTCTATCAAACAAGAGGCTATAATGGAGTAAAAAAATCTCTCCATAGCAGTGGTTTTAAATAGAATACGCGCGTTCCTGGAAAAAAGAAACAAAAACTGGCGAACAATTTTTTAAGGGTCTGTCTAGGACACATCTAGATGTGACATAATTATGTCACATATAAGTTGATGTCCACTCTGTTTGTGGTCTTTTCCTAGTTTTTTTGTTTCTTGTTGCTACATTATATACTTGTGGGAGCTTAGATGTGATATCCTTAAATAACATCTAGATGTGAATTAAACAAACTGATTTTCTAACGTACCAAGAAAGAAAACTCGATCAAAAACACGCCCCCGCTTCCAGGTCGCGAGAGTCATCGCGCACACACACATAGACATAGACCTGCATATCCGTGTTTACGTAAAATTCCATTTCCATCTCCATCTCCAATCATATTTGTCCAACTGGCACATTATTTACGTTGTTAATTATATACGCAACAATATTAACGTACATCATATCTTGTTTGCGCATGTCCGGATCGTTGCCACAGCCGGTCCTGACCAACACGAACCCTCTTCATCACCCGCGCGTGCTTCCTGCCCGAAACGGTCAGTGCCGCATTCATGCCCGGCCAGAGCGGACGCGACCTCTCACTGGTGCCGGCATTGAAGCGGCGCGCCGGCCGAGAGAGCGTCGCCCGCGCCGCTTCTGGGTGCACGTGGTTGCTCCGCATTCAAAGGTCGCAATAGCCGGCTACAACATGCGTGATCTCTTCCAGTACTAAGTTCTTGGGAGTCCGTGCTACAGCTAGCTATCCTCCCCCAACTCATCAATCTCTTCCAGTAGTGCTAGTACCCCATGGCGCGATCCATCGACAAGCAGGCGGGAAAGTTATGGTATACTACTCGGTTTGCGGTGAGTCGCATGTCGAGCGATCGTGTGGGGTCGAGCCGTGGAGGAGAGTGAGACACGAACACGATAGACGTGATTTAAACGTTGGTTTTGCTCGATGGCACGATCCAACGAAACAAAACATTGGTTTCTCTCCGTTTCCATTTTTTCTCCGGGAAAATGGAAACTTTTCCACTCCTTTTTCATTCCTATTCCAAGGTTGCCCCGTTACAACATTCCATCAAATACAAAGGAGAACTAACACGCATGCTGATGCATCTCAATGATTCACAGATCATAGCCAATATTTACTTCACAACTAAAGAAAAAAGTTGTGAGAGCGTGTACGATAGAAAAACTACTGATGGGGTCACTACGACTTAAACCCTAAACCCTAAACATGATTTAATTTCCTGGCCAGGTAGAACCTGTCGAAGGAAAGATGGCTGACACCCTCGGATCATATGATGCTTTTGTGCAGTTCCACTAAAATCGACCTGAGCATCCCTGATGGCAACGATATTGAAGAAGTGTGATTAGAATAATAGTACTGGCACTAGTTCATGAGACATAAACTCATCACAAGTAGAAGCCGGTAGAAGTAGAGAAAGATCACATGGAGATGGAGCTACGGCAGTGGAGCAAGCCGGCTCCAAAAGGAAGATTGACTACCTGGGACGTCGGGCTGTAGCTAGAAGGGCGGTTGGGATGCGGCATCGGCCCATACCACGGTGACCCCCGATTGGGACGCACCGACTGTGGGTTTTCTCCCTTGCTGATGTCGACCGTGTCTACGCAAAACATTGTTCCCTTCCCCCAGCTGCGAGATCAGGCCCGTCGTTCTATGCTTGTGAAGAGAGCAACCTACGCAAGCAGGCTTGTAGCTTAGGCTCCTGCTAGTGTATATATAGTGGTTTTCTTTTTCTCTCCATATCAACCATTTTATATTGCGTACGTGTCATTCAAGAGTGAAATGATGGCTGCTTCTTCCGACTAACTTACTATGTGATTTGACTGCTCCTTAGTGGCCCCTACACGTACTCCCCCTACGTGTATGCAATAGTCACACGTACACATGGATGCAAAAACGCGCGCGACGCCCTAATGCATGCATGTCCGAGCACACGACGGAACACACACGGTCACGCTCAAGTGCTCAACCTACACGTGCATGCACACACATACTCAGTCAGGGTGAGCTAGTGACCGTATGAACACCGGAAAATATATATATTGAGCACAATGAGTGTATTATGAAGTCCACTGACCGTATTTTTACAAATATACAGTGACAGACAGTGTATTTATCTCGTTTGAAATTAAGCCATATTAACCGGAGAGGAGGCAGCATGGACTAACATTACTTTTCTGTGTCCCCTCAACTTGCCGAACAAGGAGAAGGTTGCAAGACGGGAGAAGCTTGCGCGCGGTGGCTCGCAGGACAAGGAGAAACTTTTGACTAATGCAAGCTCTCCCTTGCTCAGGCGGTGGACGTGCAACAATTAATTTGGTGTCAGATTGCCAGAAGCATACACTATACTACTAGTGCTATTATTGTTTGACTTCCCGAACAGCCAAGCGCAAAGTTTACTAGTACTACTACTATAGTCCATAAAGGTACGTACTATACTAGTACTAGGAGCCGGATGGAGGAGCGTCTGCACTCTTATGATAATTTCAAAATGTGATAAAGCAATCTTCAACACATTTGGTTCTCTTTGAGGGTTCTTGCATGTGATAATGGAAGTTGATTGTATGGAACACTCGCCACAATTCTCGCTTAATTCTGGCTCATATCCTGTTACAAATAGTAGCGCTCAGTAATATTTCCTCTTTTTTGTTATTCAGCATGTAAACAGGTCAGCAAACCTTGCGGCGCATCTTCATGCGAACCGTGCTTGCTGCACTTTGAATGTGGCCGAGAGCTGGCTTGATGAAACACCTCGCTTCCTACTTCTTTTTTTGCGGGGTACCTCGCTTCCTAGTGACCACTGTCTTGGCTGATCGTCCTAAGAATGCTTATATATGAATAAAGCTCTCTCATTTACCCGCAAAAAATATTAAGCCATATTAATCGGAAAGGAGGGAGTATGGACTAGCACTACTTTTTGGTGTGTCCCGTCAACTCGCAGAACGAGGAGAAGATTACAGGACAAGGTGAAGATCGCTTACGCCTTTTGACTAATGCAACCTACCCTCGGTGGACATGCATCAGTCCATTCGGTGTCAGATTGTCAGAGGCATACACTGTAGTACCCAACATGCAGAGTACCATCATTGTTCGACTTCATGAAGGGGCAAAGAGCCAAGCGCAGTAGTACGCGTACTTGGTTTTGCACCTTCATACTACTCCACCCTCCATCACAGTTTACAGGGCATGCTTCATTATGATGCATTTCTCTCAATGCATTTCCACCACCAGAGAGACTTTAGACGCGTTTGGTTTAATGCTCAATTAATTAGTGCATGGTAACCGCAATCAAGTCCACAATTTTCTCTCCATGTACTATACTACTACGGAGTGCGTGCATGTGTGTACCCAGGGTGGAAGCACTGCATGCATGTGTGTACGCATTATTCCCTCTAGTAATAGACGCCGTGCTATAACTACCAATGCTATTTTTCAGGCCGATCGCTAGTCGCCTTGGTCCCACAGATTTTTTTTATTTTTTCTGAAGCGCGATGTATAAACAGTGACGGATGGAGTAGTATGAGCAGATTCAAAGAAGAGCGTATTGATGGTTGCTTCTTCAGAGCAACTTACAGTGGGAAAGGTGGGGCTTATGATTTGACTGCTCATTACTCACTATTAATGAGGCGCAACGACCGGGCTGAGTCTCCCATGCGGTTGTGCACTACCCCCTCGGTTCTTAAATATACTCCGGAGTATTTGTCTTTCTAGAGATTTCAATGAGTGACTACTCAAATATTTGTCTTTTTAGAGATTTCAAATGGACTAGCACATACGGATGTATATAGACATATTTTAGAGTGTAGATTCACTCATTTTGCTCCGTATGTAGTCACTTGTTGAAATCTCTGTTAAGATGAATATAATATTTAGGAACGGAGGGAGTACACATACGAAGCAAAATGAGTGAATCTACACTCTAAAGTATGCCCGTTTGAAATTTGTAAAAAGACAAATATTTAGGAAAGAAGGAGTATAATTTTGTGCATGGCACATGGACCCGGATGATGAAGAGGCTTCTGGCAATGCTATCAAGCTTCCATCATTTGTTTACATAATTGACGTACTATACAAATAATTTTCCAGCGACATGAAGTTGTACAATGGTGTGAGCTTTCATCTTTTGATTCGCGTGTCTTGCCATCGATGCTCTTTCAGAAACAATAAAAAACTAACTTCCTTGCTAATGCATGTCAATTATTAGCAGATCAGAGCTAATAATTACGTCACAACTGAAGACAAAGTTGTGAGAAGGTGTTAAATTAAAATTGATCCATGCTTTCATTGGCAGCAACGTCCCCCAGCTCTGTCTAAATCAACAAGGCATGTTGGGAAAAAAGTAGCTGTCTGGAGCATGCAACATTCCGATATTTTGTGCAGTTCCACTAAAATAGAGCTGAGCGTCCCTGTTCCAAAGATACCAAGTGTGATTACGATAATAGAGGACTGCTGATGAAACAATAAACACACAAATAGAAGCCGGTCACCTTTGCAGTCTCTCTTAAGACTAACTAGTTGGAGAAGATTAGGCTCGGAGTTGGATGAGGTGGATAGAGCAAAACCAATCTCCCTTTGTGCAGTCGCACTGAAATGTAGAGACGTTGCCCATGTGACATTTTAGTACAACTGCACAAAACACTCTTAAGAAAAAAGTGATTTGTGCAGTTCACCAAAAGGTCGCAATAGCAACAAGGTGAAATGGATAGCCCTGTTTGCAAAAAAGAGGTAGAAAGGAAACAATTACTGTCCAATAACAGTTGATGACACATGCGATGACAAAAAAGAAGCATATTCCTTGTCCTAAGGGAAGATAACAACACGGTTGTGTTTGTCTAAAATGGTGTGAGGACGAGAATGCAATATGGAAAGTACGTCGGACGAGCTACATTTTGGGCAAAGAACTATGGAAGATCCACATGCAGCGACGTGGGAAAATGGGCAGTGGAGCAAGGTCGGAGGGGATACCTGGAGGTCGTCGGGATGTAACTAGGTGAGCGGCGGCGGGCGGAATCTGCAAGCAGGTGGCGTAGGCCCTGCCGCGCCGGAGCTTGGTCAAAGAGAACGGTGTGTACCGCAGATCGGGACGTGCTGCCTCGGCACCGTTGAACGGAGAAATGATGCACTTCCTCCCTTTCCCCCAGTGGACGGGATGCGGCCGGATCAGTGACCAACGGTGAGAGAGAGAGAGGCCACCGCACTCCCTTTCCCCCGGCGGACGGGATGCGACCGGATCAGTGACCAACGGTGAGAGAGAGAGAGGCCACCGCACTCCCTTTCCCCCAGCGGACGGGATGCGGCCGGATCAGTGACCAACGGTGAGAGAGAGAGGCCACCGGAGCCTTGTGTGAGATACTCTAAAGAGCGGACTACCTTTTCCTCCATCAAAATCGTTTTATATTCTGTGTACGCGCCATTGAGCGCTATAACTTTATTTAAAAATAACGCGGCAACGCGTCAAGTCGAACTTTGTTTTGTGCACGCGTGGTACACGACCTCCCTAGGTAAACAACCGCTACAGGCGTTCAAATTAGCATGTGGGCTGCCATTTCGTAAATAAATGAGCTCCATCGTGTACCCGCGCGGGTGTGGCTGGGCACGAAGCATGAGTACGTGCACGGTGCACCTATTATCTTCTTGTATACGTACACCACCTACGTGGGGTTGTGTGAGAGAGATACAAACCTAGAGAGATATAGTGTGTGGGTTCTTGAGATTTTTTTTTGTTGGGGGGGGGGGGTCAATCAAAATATTTAACGGATGCAATGTGTGTGAAATAGAGTCCTGGATATAACATATATATAGAGGGGGCGATCCACGAGAAGAGAGTGGAGGTATCATCGGCTTGAGGTGTCCATAGAATCGAAGAGAGGGATGATGTGTGTGTGTGTGTGTGCGCGCGTGCGATCGATAAAGACTGCCATCGAATTTGTGTGTGCCCACGTCAAAGATATAGAGTGGCTGGCCTACTGGAACGTGAGATGGGACATGTGTAGTTTGTCTCTGTGGCATGGATACCTACCTGCAGCGCTCGACTATCGGTGTGTGGTGGGGGAAGAGGGAGGCCCAATTAACTATAGAGGTACAATGGCTGGTATATGGGTGGAGGAGGAGAGAGGCCTACTCATGTATTAAGGAGATCGATCTGCCTCATGTATTAAGGGAGATTGATCGGCATCCATGCATATGTGCAGGAGATGAATAAGGTTGGGAGAGAGACAGAGCTAGAGTGTTGGAGGGGATGGTAGTGGAGTTGCTTCTAACAAATGGTGGGATAGGCTTGCTAGACAAACGGAGGGCACGCCCGCAATATCAATAAGAGAGGAGATGGCTGCTTGTTGTCTGTGCACGTGCGTGTGAGAGACGGGTCAGGAGGCATGCACGAATGATGAGGGGGACGATGTGGCTGTGGTAAGCAGACGTAACTACATAGGAAGATCAATCGCCCTTTGTAAGAGAAAGGAGAGACATAACTTGTGAGGTACATCGATCGATGGGGGGGTAGTTAAAGTCGATCTAGGTATATGTTGGGAGATCGATCGGTATACATGCATGTGTGTGTTAGAAGCAAATGAGGCACGAGGAGAAGGATAGAGAGAGAGGGATGCATGTAGGATGTAGTACGAGAGGCATACTATATCGAGGGGGAGGAGTGTGCGAGTACGATAACGATGAAAAGAGTGGTGGGAGTGAGGCATGAACGGTGACAAGAGAAGAGGGGAAGCTTGTGTTTGTGCTAGGCACACCTAGCTAGAGAGGCATATCGATCGATGTGTGCCGTAAAGAAGGAGCTGGGGGGCCTACACACACCGTGGGTGAACGACCTAAAGTGAAAATATGAATTTGCGCGATGGGGCTAGAGAATGCTGAGGGAGGGTGAGAGGGATGCGGGCGTGTGCATGCACAAGAGAAAGTTAGCGCTAGCTACAAAGATAAGAGGGTTGTGTGGGTGTAAAAGACGAATAGAGATCATATATACTTCATTATAAAAAGCGAATTCGGATATTTGAAGAATTTATCATAGTGTTTCAAACCAACGGATGTGTGAATATATATAACGGTGATACACATGGTGTGGTTATGAACATGGTATACTACATTTAATATATTTTATCTCTACTCTTATAAAAAACGGAGTTGTTGATGATGGTGTGCCTGCCATCCTGCATTATAGGCCGTCTGATTTATATCTGGCGGATAGCAAGGAAACTATGATTGTTGAAGTTGGCAACAATCACGATTGTAGATTCTTATTGAAATAGAGAAACGAATTCAAATTTAGTTTGAATTGCAGTGGTAGTATAGACATTTGGAATGCACCAAAATGATGGTATGAGTAGGTTACATGCATTATACAGCAAGCGAAAAAATTTAATCGGATATAACATGGATTCATACTCCCTCCTTTCATCTATATAGGGCGTAATGAGATTTTTAAGATTGCTTTTGACTATTGAGAAGATTAATAGTACATGACATGCACAATGTGAAAATTATATCATTGAAAGAACCTTTCACAGACGAATTTAATGGTGTGCTTTGTGTAAGTTGCTTGTCATATATCATTGCTCTAATATTTGGTCAAAGTTAGCATCGAAAAACGCATTAGGCCCTATATAGATGGAAGGAGGGAGTATGAATCCTCCCATTATAGGCTTGTCCCTAAAATTCAACCCGCGTCTTGTTATATCCCGAAAATTCAGATATCATGCTCCCAAAACTGGCACCTTCACAACCCGCGCCTTGCTATCCCGAAACTACAACGCGCGCGAAAACTCCCTCCAGCTGCCAAATCCCGACACGTGAAATCCCCCTTCTAACCCTGAGCCGAAAGGGCCGCTAGTTCAAATCGGTGGGGGGGGGGGTACTTTTGTAACACACCCTACATTTTGGACAAGCGCGTTCCTAAGTCATGCTTCACCCCTCCCATCGCCCCCTTTTCGCCATTCGAAATCCCAGGCCGCCATAACCTCTCCGCTCCAGCCGCGAAACCCCACCCTCCTTCGTCCGCCACATCACCGCTGCCTAGCCAGAGCCTCTTCCCCGATGACGTCGTCCACCGCAACAGCTCGACGTCCCTCATCCACCTCCCCGGATGAAGATCCGTCGTCCATCTCGCCGTCCCGCCGGTTCAGCCGCCCCGTCGTCCACCTCCAAGGAGATGCTCCGACGATCGCCTCGTCTATCGCGGCTGCTCCATCCCCACAGCGGCGCCCTACCTGCTCCACCGGAACCGCAGCATCCTCACCGACTCCTCGGACGAAGCCGAGGCCTACTCGGCGCCACCAAAGAGGTTGTACACTCATCGCATCGCACCTTCTCCTTAACTCGACCTCCCGGCGCCGACGGTGCTCCATCCTGCACCCCCATGGAGCGGCTACCTTGAAGCCGGCGCCACGGGCGACATCTCCACGACGGCTCTCCCCCAGTGCGAGGCCCCTTCGGTGGCGGTGGCCATACCAGCCGGATCTGCTGCTACTGCTCCGGCTCTCGCTCGATCGCTCGCTCGCCCAGCTGCTGCTGCTCTCCCCCACGCTCGTGCTGCTGCTCTGCTCCAATTAAGCCACACTTCAGTCGACTGAATCATCTTTTGGGTCAGTCGATTTTCAGGGGTTGGGGGACTCGCCGGAGTTAAGGAAGAACCACCCGTACCGGGGACGGGGGCTCGCCGGAGAGGTACCTCACTATCTATCTTAGGGTTCAGGGTGGGGGCGGGGGGCCTAGAGGGCTGGCTGGGGCGGCAGTGGCGAGTTGTTTCGGGGTGGCAAGGCGGCGCTGGGGCCGGCAGTTCGGCCGGTGGTGGCTAGCGGCTCAGGGGGGTGCAGGTTGAAGATGAACTGCAGGCCCTCCCTAAACTACATGTCAAGTGCCTCTCTGCTACCATTGTGTTCAGTTTCGACAGTAGCATTCAGATTCCACAGTAAATTTCAGTTTCGACATTAAGTTCAGAGTCAACAGTTTTTACCTCATCTGCTGTAGTCAGGTGGTTTTTGGTGATGTTAATTTTACATCCATTTTACATAATCTATTGGAGATGCTATTAGAATCCCACTTGAGATTGATGATGTCTGTCTTGTGCTGCTTCAGCCTCGACGTCTTACGGCTCACCGGAGCTGCTCCAACGACAGAACGATCCATCACAACAGAGCAGTGCCCTGGACGCCGTCTATAGATTCCTCAGATCTTCCTCCACACCTCCGACAGCCACCTCTGCCTCAACTGCTTTAGCGACCAACCCAATGATGCTGAGGTCGACACGGCTACGGCAAAGAGGTTGTACACTTGTTGAATCACTTATTACTATACATTCACGTCGATCCATTAGGGCTATTTTGGTTCAACGGAAAAACATCGATCCACTGGTTGTTACCATCACTCTAAATTTTTGCATGCTCTTCTTACATAATCTCACCATATTTTTTTCGTATGCATGTCAGATATTGTACACAGTCATGCGGAACATGTAGAGAAAAAGAGAAGAGTTTTGCGCGGCAATACAATGTCATGCAGACATTGCTCCATGGTGGGTTCAATGGCAAACCCTCCCCACCCCTCTCCAGATTGTAATCCAGAGGAAGATATCTATTCTGAGGCGGATTCGGACGCCGCTGACCACTCCTATTTACCCCCCAAGGTGTTTGCTCTACCTTGGCATGATGATGTTAGTCATATCATGCATATGTTGCCTTGCAGTGCCTACTTTTGACATCATATATGTCGTCTGCTTAGTTTAGACATGTTCTGTAATGCCACCTATTTAGTTTCTATATCATATATGGGAATTATGCAGTCTCATGTCTTTTAGCCAGCCATAATATATGTGAAATGTGCAATGCCATCCTGTTTAACTAGGCATCATATATTTGAATGATATCTTGCCCATCCTATTCTTCATTACATTTCCATTTGTCGACAATGTTTGTACATTAAACTACTCTTCCTGTGAATCAGCCATTTGGGCGGGAGATGGAAAAATCTGGAGTGAAAACAAGGCCTTCAGAGCAGACAGTGCTACCTGCCGAAGCAGATCTCTTGTTGGGTCCCGATAGCTCCTCAGAGATGGATTCAGAGACAGATGACCAGTCCTATTCCCCCACTGAGGTGTATGCTCTAACTTGGCACGGTTATACTACTGATATCATGCATACGGTGTCTTGCATTGCATAGTTTAGACATCATATACACAATATTCAACACCATGTTCTTAGTTCAGACATCATATCGAATGCCCTCTGTTTAGAATATAAATCACATATGTGAATTAAATGATGCGATCCTGATTACTTAGATAACATGTAGGTGAATTATGTCATGCGATCCTGTTTAGTTATTCATCATATCTTTGAATTATGTTATGCTATGCTATCCAGTTTAGATAGACATCATATATGTGAAATTATGCCATGCTATCCGTTTTAGTTAAACAATATACATGTCAACTATTTCATGCCCTCTTTTTTCCACACTATCTATTGCATCTGTCTCTCATACAATGTCTGTACATTCAACTATGTTTCCTGTTTATCAGCCATTTGAATTGGAGCGGGTGATGCCAGTATCTAGCAGACTAAAAACACGGTCTTCAAATAAAACAGTGCTACCTATTGGTGGAGATAGCACCCCGGTTGTACATGCACAAGAACCAGCCCTACCACACATAACCCAAACTCTCGCAGATTGTACCCCTACTACGATGGATAGAGAACCAGCTTCACCCAATCTAACCCCAACCCCAGCCGATAGTAACCCAGTTCATGTTGACACAGAACCATCTCCACCACAGAGCTCCCAAACAAGAGCAGTTAGTAAGGCAGCTCCAGTGCCCAAAGGGCCAATACTATCACGGCGAACCCCAACTCCACCAGTTAGTACGCCTACTCCTGTGGAGGAAGCACAACCAGCTAGTCGTAGTTTAGCATCTATTGCATTTGATGTTAAATCGTATGTGCGTATCTTCCCATCTTGGAAATATTATACTGAAGATGAAGGAAAATGCCAGTTGCAGGTGTTTGTCCAGGAGTTATGTGTAAGTAATGTTATTCATGGCAATTACTTTGCTTCGTCCCATACATCCTACCTCCATGATGGTTATAATACAGCAAATTTTCCCATTTTTCTCTATAGAGAAAGACCGATTTGGAAACTCAGGATGAGGTAACCTGTGCTAATACCTCTGCTATATTCAAGAATGCTTGGTTGCAGTATCGAAATTACCTGAAGAAAACGTACTTTACCGGCAAAGAAACTCATCAAATTCCCTTACGTTCTCCTGAGACACATTTACTGGACGATGACTGGGAACGCCTTGTTCTCTACTGGTCCCGAACCAAGAATGTGGTAAGGTCTATGAGCTCATTTTCTATTTTCAAGTATTATATTCTTGCGTCTTACTGTACTCTGTTCATGTAGAACAAGTGCCTAAACCTGAAGAACAACTGTTCTAATTTAAGAATCCATTGCTACCATAGGACATAGATATATGTTTGTTTGATGCTTTTATTATGTACTAGTACTTGGCAATAGAAGACTTGGTAGTTTAATCCTGTCCACCTTACTAATGAACTGGTTCACCGAAATGAGTTTCATATACTAGTACATGCTAAACTTGTTATGTGTCTGCTTGTTTCTTCTTTTAGAATGCTGATAGAATATTGGGGAAGAGTGCCTTATTAAGCAACGGTAAAGGAAGTAATGCAGATAAGGTTCGGGATAGTGACTCATCCTGTCTTGGTTTAGTGTTGGAGTTACTGGCCACTACCGCTTGCACAAGCTATTCAAACTCACTGTCTGAATCAGTTCGGTTTCTTGAGTCTCAACTACAAGCTGAAAGACATCGATCAGCTGTGCTGCGACAAGAAGCGGAAGGACTGCGGAAGTCCCTAGAGCATTCAAATGCATACTTTCTGGTGCAACATCAAGCGTTGGAGGATTTTAGCGCCAAACAGGACAAAGCTAATCAGCTTGCTAAGCTTATTGCAAGCATGGTGGATACCCAGGATAACGCTTCTTGAGCTCTTCTGAAGTTGTTTCAGTTATGCTCTTGTTTTGCTACCGCGTTTATTTGCACTGGTGGCCAATTTTGATGGCCAGTGTATATGTTATGCTGCTTTGTTCCCTATATTTGCACTGGTGGCAAACTTTGATGCCCAGTGGATGTAATATGTGTAATAGCCGTGATAGCCTAGCGTTAGTTGCTTGCTTATTTATTTCCTTGTTGTCTTGTTTATTTCTTTGCTTGTAGTCATTGCAGTTCTTTTTCCGCGGTTAACTAGTGGCTGCAATAACCTATTTTTTAAAACTAGGCCACATAACCATGGGCTTATATTTACTGTAGTGACAGTGGGCCTCCTACGGGCCGTAGAAACAGTGGGCCTTCTACGGGCCGTAGAAACAGTAGGCGTTCTACGGGCCGTAGAAACAATGGGCCGTCTGTGGGCTTTATCATCAATGGGCCTTATACGGGCCGTATGATCGATTGGCCAAACATGGGCCAATAACAGGCCGCATTATGGCCGTAAACGGGCTAGAGCTGGAATCATCCATTCATGGGCCGACCGTAACGGGCCATCATTAATAGGCCGTATTTGATGACGCTATGAAAATGACCCAACATATTAACAGACCACAAACGGGCCGACTGTAACCACGGGCTGAATTTGGCCCACAAGCAGAAAATGACAGTAACGGGCCGTAAGTAAACGAATGCTGGAAATGAGCCCAACAATAAATGGGCTCTGAGAAGGCCGAAAGATAACATGGGCTGGAAACGGCCCAACGGAATAACGGGCCGTTAATGGGTATAAAGTGATACACTGTTCATTATGGGCCAGTTTCACCACGAGTCGTTAATGGGTGTAAAGTGATACACTGTTCATTATGGGCCAGTTTCACCATGGGCCGTTAATAGGCCAAGAGTTACATAGGGCATCAAATGGGCCGAAAGACGTCATGGGCCATACATGGGCCAGAAGTGAAAACGGGCTGGAATCATATTGGATGGCCCAGATGACGCTACTGGGCCTAATTCGGATAGGGCGTAACGGGCCTTGGGTTAGCGGGCTGTAAATGGGCTATATGCGAACAAGCCGTTAACGGGCTTTCCATGGGCCGGCCCGCCACCTTTTGACCAAGTCAAATGGGCCAGCCTTTTCACAGGAATGGGCCTCTGTTGGGCCGTGCCACGTGTCGACGTATCATAGGCGCCTATCTGACCCACTGACGAGCTGACACGTGTTTCATCCGGCCAATAAGAATTTTACACGTGGAAATTTCCCATTGGTCGGGGCTGTTAACGGGTTATCGGATCCAAAACCCGACCCGATAGCTTAACGGCGTTCCGTTACGGTGGATGCCACGTGTCGGTCACCCTTGACGAAAGCACTTCTGTGACGCGTGATTTATCGTCATGGAAGTGGATACTTCCGTGATGATAATTTTGGTAATGTCATGGAACACTTCTACGACAGCACAGGTATGACTATCTTCATTCTGTCATAAATTTGTCATGGATGTACATGCATGACAAAAAACCGGCCTACTGTGACAAACACGTATCATCACGGAAGTGTATTTTTTTGTAGTGAGATCAGCCCTCCCGAGAGGTTTTAGGGCTTGGCGGCGGCTCCATATCGTAAAATGCGATGAAATCTTCTCTTTTATTTTTTTGTCCCCAAAAGCAGATATATAGAGTTGGAGTTGGAGTCGAGAGGTCTCCAGGGGGCCCACGAGGTAGGGGGGCGTGCCCTGGGGGGGGGGGGCGCCCCCCACCCTCATGGAAATGGTGTGGGCCCCTGGTCTTCATCTTTGGCAAGGATTTTTTATTATTTATTGTAAGATATTCCGTGGAGTTTCAGGTCATTCCGAGAACTTTTGTTTTCTGCACATAAAACAACATCGTGGCAATTCTGCTGAAAACAGCGTCAGTCCGGGTTAGTTTCATTCAAATCATATAAGTTAGAGTCCAAAACAAGGGCAAAAGTATTTGGAAAAGTAGATACGACGGAGACGTATCAACTCCCCCAAGCTCAAACCCTTGCTTGTCCTCAAGCAATTCAGTTGACAAACTAAAAGAAATAAAGAAAAACTTTTACAAACTCTGTTTGCTCTTGTTGTTGTAAATATGTCAAGCTAGCTAGCATTCAAATTTTCAGCAAAGATTATAACTAAACATATTTGCAATAATTCTCAGGTCTCATGATTACCCATATCAATAGCATAATCAACTAGCAAGCCATAATAATAAATCTCGGATGACAACACTTCCTCAAAATAATGATAATATGATATAACAAGATGGTATCTCGCTAGCACTTTTTGAGACCGCAAAACATAAATGCAAAGCACCTTTAAAGATCAAGGACCGACTAGACATTGTAATTCATGGTAAAAGAGATCCAATCATAGTCACACCCAATATAAATTAACAGTGATGAATGGAAATGATAGTTGCGCTCTCCAGCTAGTACTTTTAATAAGAGGGTGATGACTCAACATAAAAGTAAATAGATAGGCCCTTCGCAGAGGGAAGCAGGGATTTGTAGAGGTGCCAGAGCTCGGTTTTGAAATAGAGATAATTAACATTTTGAGCGGTATACTTTCATTGTCAACATAACAACCAAGAGATGGCAATATCTTCCATGCTACACACATTATAGGCGGTTCCCAAACAGAATGGTAAAGTTTATACTCCCCCTCCACCAACAAACATCAATCATGGCTTGCTCGAAACAACGAGTGCCTCCAACATACATCAGGTCCCAGGGGGAGTTTTGTTTTGCAATTATTTTTGATTTAGTTTGCATAAAGCATGGGACTAGGCATCCCGGTGGCCAGCCATTTTCTCGTGAGTGAGGAGCGGAGTCCACTCCTCTTGAGAATAACCCGCCTAGCATGGAAAATACAGGCAGCCCTAGTTGATACATGAGCTATTCGAGCATACAAAACAGGATGATTATTTGAAGGCTTAGAGTTTGGCACATACAAATTTACTTGGAATGGCAGGTAGATACCGCATATAGGAAGGTATAGTGGACTCATCTGGAATAACTTTGGGGTTTAAGGGATTGGATGCACAAGCAGTATTCCCGCTTAGTACAGGTGAAGGCTAGCAAAAGACTGGGAAGTGGCCAGCTAGAGAGCGACAACAGCCATGTACATGCATTAAAATTAATAAACATTGGATGCAAGCATGAGTAGGATATAATCTACCATGAACATAAATATCGTGAAGGCTATGTTGATTTGTTTCAACTACATGCGTGAACATGTGCCAAGTCAAGTCACTTAGATCATTCGAAGGAGGATACCACCCCATCATACCACATCATAACCATCTCAATAGCATGTTGGCACGCAAGGTAAATCATTATAACTCATAGCTAATCAAGCATGGCACAAGCAACATGTTTATTCATAACAAGCTGAATCAAGAATGATGAACTCATCATATTTACAAAAACAAAAGAGGTTGAGTTCGTACCAGCTTTTCTCATCTCAGTCAGTCCATCATATATCATCATAATTGCCTTTCACTTGCACGACCGAACGATGTGAATAATAATAAGAGTGTGCGTGCATTGGACTAAGCTGGAATCTGCGAGCATTCAATAAACAGGAGAAGACAAGACAATATGGGCTCTTTTGTCAGATAAACAATAATGCATACAAGAGCCACTTCAACAATTTAATTATGGTCTTCTCCTACTGACCCCAAAGAAAGAAAAGAAATAAAACTATTTACACGGGAAAGCTCCCAACAAGCAAAAGAAGAACGGGAAATATTTTTGGGTTTTCTTTTTAATTACTACTACAAGCATGGAAAGTAAATTAATTAAAAGCTACAACTAATTTTTTTGGTTTTTTCTTAAGGTTTATTAAACACACAAGAAGAAAGCATAAAAGGAAATAAACTAGCATGGATGATACAATGAAAAAGTATGAGCACCGACATCTAGCAATAAGTGTGTGTGAACATAGATGTAATGTCGGTGAGAAATACATACTCCCCCAAGCTTAGGCTTTTGGCCTAAGTTGGTTTATGGCCACGGTTGGCCTGGCTGATATCCATAATAATAGTTGTTGGGGTCGTACTGTGATGTAGTGGCTATCGCCTCCTGAGCTGCAGTGTGGCGACGAGCGGCCTCCGCTCTCCTCTCGTACTCATCTGCCTCCTCTCTGGTAATAGTATATCCTCCTCTTGCCTGATAATCAAAGAAAGCAGGAGCAGGGAGAGTAATACGGACAGCATGGCGTCTGTCAAAGATTAGTCGGTACTGGAGAGGTGATTCGTTCCTTTCGACAAAATGGTGAGAAACCATAGAATCAAAATCTAAATAAGCAGGAGGCAACTCCATGTCTCCTTCACGAACGTCTATCTCAAGAAATTTAGCTAAGTGGGTTGCATAAATTCCTCCAAAGAAATCTCCATTATATCTATTATGATGCAACCTATGAGCTACAATGGCACCCATATGATAAGATTGGTCTCCTGACACAGCACTCCTCAGAATGCTAAGGTCAGGGACACACATGTGACATGCTTCATCCTTAGCATTTATGCACCTACCTATGAAGAGAGCAAAATAATGTATAGCAGGAAAGTGAATGCTCCCTATGGTAGCTTGCGTTATATCTCTAGATTTCCCTACAGTTATACTAGCAAGAAAGTTTCTAAAATCATATTTAGGGGGATCCCTAACACTACCCCATTGTGGAAGTTTGCAAGCAAAAGTGAAATCCTCTAAGTCCATGGTATAAGATTTGTCATAAAGATCAAACATGACTGAAGGAGAATTACGCGAAGATGAATACTCAAACCTCCTCACAAAAGAGCTTGTGAGATCATGATACTGGGGGCATTTGTCTGCCTCAAAGTCCTCAAGACCGGCATTACGCAAATATGCATTAAATTCTTCTTTAATTCCCGCTCGATCCATAAAATTTTCAGAAGGCCACTCACAAGGACGGACTGGAGCGTCTCTTGGTGGCTCTTCGTCAGCATCACGCATTGCAAGCCTGGGTCCTTGCTTCTTTGAAGAACCACCTTGGAACATTTCCCTAAGCATATTTCTTCCTCTGAAAAATTCTGAATTGTTTTAGTAATTTCAAAATAAAAGTAAACCAAACTCAATAATATTGATAGCAACTACTCCTACAAGTGCCTAGGGCCTATATCATGCATCAAAACTACTTTTGACCATATAAATTTGACATGCAAGCTCAAGAACAGGGTCACCTAAACAGCAAAAATTTGCAATGAATAAAGCACTAGAACAAAACCTAATTGGACCAATGGAGGAGTCACATACCAAGGAACAATCTCCCCAAGCAGTTTCGTGAGAGGTGGTTTGAGCAAGGAGATCGAAAATGGCAGCAAAGAGGGCTGGAACTCGTGCTTGAGTTGGTTTTTCATGTTTGTGGGAGGAAGAAGAAGAGGATGTGTGCAGGAATAAGTGGAGGAGGGCCACCATGGGCCCACGAGGCAGGGGGCGCGCCCTCCACCCTCGTGACAAGGTGGTTGGCCCCCCTGGTGTGATTTTTGCACCATAAATCCTCAAATATTCCCGAAAAAATCATATTAAATTGGCATGTCATTCTGAGGACTTTTATTTTCGGGACATTTTTATATTGCACGGATAAATTAGGAAACAGACAGAAAATTACTATTTTTACTTTATTTCAACTAAATAACAGAAAGTATAGAGAGGGTACAGAAGGTTGTGGTTCTAGTTTCATCCATCTCATGCCCGTTAAAAGGAATCCACTAACAAGGTTGATCAAGTCTTGTTAACAAACTCATTCCGATTAACATGAAACCGGAGAAATTTCGAATAACACTAGGTTACCTCAACGGGGATATGCACGTCCCCAATAATAAGTATATCACATTTCTTCTTGACAGTAGGAAGAGGAAATTGAAAACCTCCAAATATAATCGATGGAATTTTTCTGATAGAATTAATACTATGAACTTGAGGTTGTTTCCTCGAAAAGTGTATCGTATGCTCATTACCATTAACATGAAAAGTGACATTGCCTTTGTTGCAATCAATAATAGCGCATGCAGTATTAATAAAAGGCCTTCCAAGAATAATAGACATACTATCGTCCTCGGGAATATCAAGAATAACAAAGTCCGTTAAAATAGTAACGTTTGCAACCACAATAGGCACATCCTCACAAATACCGACAGGTATAGCAGTTGATTTATCAGCCATTTGCAAAGATATTTCAGTAGGTGTCAACTTATTCAAGTCAAGTCTACGATATAAAGAGAGAGGCATAACACTAACACCGGCTCCAAGATCACATAAAGCAGTTTTAACATAGTTTCTTTTAATGGAGCATGGTACAGTAGGTACTCCTGGATCTCCAAGTTTCTTTGGTATTCCACCCTTAAAAATATAATTAGCAAGCATGGTGGAAATTTTAGCCTCTGGTATCTTTCTTTTATTTGTAACAATATCTTTCATGTACTTAGCATAAGGATTCATTTTGAGCATATCAGTCAATCGCATACGCAAAAAGAAAGGTCTAATCATTTCAGCAAAGCGCTCAAAATCCTCATCATCCTTTTTCTTGGATGGTTTGGGAGGAAAATGCATGGGTTTCTGAACCCAAGGTTCTCTTTCTTTACCATGTTTCCTAGCAACAAAGTCTTTCTTATCATAATGTTGATTCTTTGATTGTGGGTTATCAAGATCAACAGCGGGTTCAATTTCTACATCATTATCATTACTAGGTTGAGCATCGTTATGAACATCTTCATTAGGTTCATGTTCATTGCCAGATTGTGTTTCGGCATTAGACATAGACATACCATTTGGATTATCAGGTGGTTCAGCAATAGGTTCACTAGAAGTTTGCACAGTTCTATCATTTTTCTTTTTATTGCTTTTAGAAGAACTAGGTGCATCAATATTATTTCTCTGAGAATCTTGCTCAATTCTCTTATGGTGGCCTTCAGGATACAAAGGTTCCTGAGTCATTCTACCAGTTCTAGTAGCCACTTTAACAGCATAATCATTTTTCTTACTATTCATCTCATTGAGCAATTCCTTTTGAGCTTTAAGTACTTGTTCTACTTGAGTGGTAACCATAGAAGCATGTTTGCTAACAAGTTTAAGTTCACCTCTAATATTAGCCATATAATCACCCAATATTTAATCATATCAGCATCTTGTTTTAATTGTCTACTAAAATAAGCATTGAAGTCTTCTTGCTTAAACATCAAATTATCAAACTCATCCAAGCATTGACTAGCAATTTTAGCATGAGGGATTTCAGCTTTATCATATCTGTAGAGAGAATTTACCTTTACTACCTGTGTCGGGTTATCGGGGTCAGGAGGTTCTTCAATAAATAAAGGATTAAGATCATATGTTTCTTCGGCAGGCAGTAAATTAAGACCATGTATTTCTTCAATAGGAGGTAAATTCTTAACATCTTCAGCTTTAATACATTTTTCTTTCATAGATTTCTTTGCCTCTTGCATATCTTCAGGACTGAAAAATAGAACACCTCTCTTCTTCGGAGTTGGTTTAGGAATAGGATCATTAATTGGAGCAGGAGCTGGCTCATGAGGTGCCCAATTATTTTCATTTGTCAACATATTATTCAATAAGATTTCAGCTTCATCCGGTGTTCTTTCTCTGAAAAGAGAACCAGCACAACTATCCAGGTAATCTCTGGAAGCATCGGTTAGTCCATTATAAAAGATATCAAGTATTTCATTTTTCTTAAGAGGATGATCAGGAAAAGCATTAAGTAACTTGAGAAGCCTCCCCCAAGCTTGTGGGAGACTCTCTTCTTTAATTTGCACAAAGTTGTATATTTCCTTTAAAGTAGCATGTTTCTTATGAGCAGGGAAATATTTAGCAGAGAAGTAGTAAATCATATCCTGGGGACTACGCACACAACCAGGATCAAGAGAAGTAAACCATATCTTAGCATCACCCTTTAATGAGAACGAAAATATTTTAAGGATATAAAAGTAGCGAGATCTCTCATCATTAGTGAACAGGGTAGCTATATCATTAATTTAGTAAGATGTGCTACAACAGTTTCAGATTCATAGCCATGAAAATGATCAGATTCAACTAAAGTAATTATATCAGGATCAACAGAGAATTCATAATCCTTATCAGTAACACAGATAGGTGAAGTAGCAAAAGCAGGGTTAGGTTTCATCCTAGCATTTCGAGATGGCTTATTCCATTCAGCTAATAACCTTTTGTGTTCATATCTATCTTTGCAAGCTAAAATAGCTAAAGAAGCTTCTTGATCAAATAAATAACCCTGAGGAATAACAAGTGATTCTTCATCATCACTTTCATCATCATAATCAGATTCAATATTTTCAATCTCTCTAGCCCTAGCAAGTCGTTCCTCGAGAAAATCACCAAATGGCACAGTAGTATCAAGAATAGAAGTAGTTTCATCATAAGTATCATGTATAGCAGAAGTAGCATCATCAATAACATGCGACATATCAGAACGAATAGCAGAAGCAGGTTTAGGTGTCGCAAGCTTACTCATAACAGAAGGTGAATCAAGTGCAGAGCTAGATGGCAATTCCTTACCTCCCCTCGTAGTTGAGGGATAAATTGTTGTCTTAGCATCTTTCAAATTCTTCATAGTGTCCAACAGATATAAATCGCAAGTGACTCAAAGAATAGACCTATGCTCCCCGACAACGGTGCCAGAAATTAGTCTTGATAACCCACAAGTATAGGGGATCGCAACAGCTTTCGAGGGTAGAGTATTCAACCCAAATTTATTGATTCGACACAAGGGGAGCCAAAGAATATTCTCAAGTATTAGCAGCTGAGTTGTCAATTCAACCACACTTGGAAACTTAGTATCTGCAGCAAAGTGTTTAGTAGCAAAGTAATATGATAGTGATGGTAACGATAACAAAAGAGTAACGAAAGCAAAGTAATGTTTTTGGTATTTTGTAGTGGCTGTAACAATAGCAACGGGAAAGTAAATAAGCGTAAACCAATAATGGAAAGCTCGTAGGCATCGGATCAATGATGGATAATTATGCCGGATGCGGTTCATCATGTAACAGTTATAACATAGGGTGACACAGAACTAGCTCCAATTCGTCAATGTAATGTAGGCATGTATTCCGAATATAGTCATACATGCTTATGGAAAAGAACTTGCATGACATATTTTGTCCTACCCTCCCGTGGCAGCGGGGTCCTAATGGAAACTAAGGGATATTACGGCCTCCTTTTAATAGAGAACCGGAACAAAGCATTACCACATAGTGAATACATGAACTCCTCAAACTACGGTCATCACCGATAAGTATCCCGATTATTGTCACTTTGGGTTTAACGAATCATAACACATAATAGGTGACTATAGACTTGCAAGATAGGATCAAGAACTCTCATATATTCATGAAAACATAATAGGTTCAGATCTGAAATCATGGCACTCGGGCCCTAGTGACAAGCATTAAGCATAGCAAAGTCATAGCAACATCAATCTCAGAACATAGTGGATACTAGGGATCAAACCCTAACAAAACTAACTCGATTACATGATAAAGCTCATCCAACCCATCACCGTCCAGCAAGCCTACGATGGAATTACTCACACACAGCGGTGAGCATCATGAAATTGGTGATGGAGGATGGTTGATGATGACGACGGTGACGAATCCCCCTCTCCGGAGCCCCGAACGGACTCCAGATCAGCCCTCCTGAGAGGTTTTCGGGCTTGGCGGCGTCTCCGTATTGTAAAACGCGATGAAATCATCTCTTTTATTTTTTTCTCCCCAAAAGCAGATATATAGAGTTGGAGTTGGAGTCGGGAGGTCTCCAGGGGGCCCATGAGGTAGGGGGCGCGCCCCCCACCCTCGTGGAAAGGGTGTGGGCCTCCTGGTCTTCATCTTTGGCGAGGATTTTTTATTATTTATTGTAAGATATTCCGTGGAGTTTCAGGTCATTCCGAGAACTTTTGTTTCTGACATAAAACAACATCATGGCAATTCTGCTGAAAACAGCATCAGTCCGGGTTAGTTCCATTCAAATCATATAAGTTAGAGTCCAAAACAAGGGCAAAAGTGTTTGGAAAAGTAGATACGACGGAGACGTATCAGTGCGCCCCAAGGGGTCTAACGCGCCCTGGGCCCTCGTGGCCACCCCATAAGGTGGTTGGTGCCCTTCTTTCGTCGCAAGAAAGCCAATATCCGTATATAAATCGTGTTAAAATTTCAGCTCAATCGGAGTTACGGATCTCCGGAATATAAGAAACAGTGAAAGGCCAGAATCTGGAACGCAGAAACAAAGAGAGAGAGAGAGAGATCCAATCTAGGAGGGGCTCTCGCCCCTCCGCCGCCATGGAGGCCATGGACCAGAGGGTAAACCCTTCTCCCATCTAGGGAGAAGGTCAAGGAAGAAGAAGAAGAACGGGGCTCTGTCCCCCTCTCTCCCGGTGGCGCCGGAACGCAGACGGGGCCATTATCGTGTGACGGCGATCTACACCAACACCTCCGTCATCTTCACCAATGTCTTCATCACCTTCCCCCATCTATTTACAGCAGTCCACTCTCCCGCAACCCGTTGTACCCTCTACTTGAACATGGTGCTTTATTCTTCATATTATTATCCAATGATGTGTTGCCATCCTATGATGTCTGAGTAGATTTTCATTGTCCTATCGGTAATTGGTGAATTGCTATGATTGGTTTAATTTGCTTGTGGTTATGTTGCTGTCCTTTGGTGCCCATCATACGAGCGCACGCGTGGATCACACCATAGGGTTAGTTGTATGTTGATAGGACTATGTATTGGAGGGCAAGAGTGACATTTACCTTAATGAACGTTAGTAGTTGCAGATGCTTTCTAATAGTTCCAATAATAAGTGCATAGAATTCCAAGTCAGGGATGACATGCTAGCAGTGGCCTCTCCCACATAAAACTTGCTATCGGTCTAGTAACGTAGTCAATTGCTTAGGGACAATTTCACAACTCCTACCACCACTTTTCCACACTCACTATACTAACTTTATTGCTTCTTTACCTAAAACAGCCCCTAGTTTTTAATTGCGTGCTCTTTATATTCTTGCAAGCCTATCCCGTTACACCTACAAAGTACTTCTAGTTTTATACTTGTTCTAGGTAAAGCAAACGTCAAGCGTGCATAGAGTTTTATCAGTGGTCGATTAAACTTGAGGGAATATTTGTTCTACCTTTAGCTCCTCGTTGGGTTCGACACTCTTACTTATCAAAAGAGGCTACCATTGATCCCCTATACTTGTGGGTTATCAAGACCTTTATCTGGCGCCGTTGTCGGGGAGTTATAGCGTGGGTTGAATATTCTCGTGTGTGCTTGTTTGCTTTATCACTATGTAGTTTTTATTTTGTGTTCTTGTTTTCAATCTTTAGTTATGGGTAGGAAACGCAAAATACCAAAACAATTAGTTGTACCTACTACACCAATGGTTGAAGAACCACTCAAAAATCTATCACACTCCTGAAACTTTTTACTTGGATCATCTTCGATCCTTATGTGCTCGTGCTGAAACCCAAACTAGCTTAGTTGAGGGCAAATCTTTAGATGAGCATGCTTGTTATGTGCGACACCGCTTATCTCAAAAAGGGAAACTTTTACTGGATCAAATTCATCGTTTGCAATGCTATGCTTGGAATTTATGTGAAATATATGATTTTACTTGTTGTTCTGAAGACCCTAAGAAACACCTTCCCTACCAATGTGAGTTTAGTGATAATTATGGAATCGTATCTTCGTATGCTAATGGTGTTTATAATTACTATGACGTTCAACAAATTGAAGAATTTGTTGCTTTTAAGGGTTCTTATGAAATTGCTTCTTTGATTGGAAAGTATGATGCTACTCTTTAAAAAATTGAAAATTTTGCCACACTTAAATATTGTTATGGTAATTATGCTTCTCATGCCTATGTTAAACCATATATTGAGGACTCCTCCGCTGTCCAAGAAGAGACTAATATTTTGTAGGAGTCTATGGAAGAAGGAATTGATGAAACTATGGGCTCATTGGATGAAAAAGATGACGAGGAGAGCGAAGAACAAAAGGAGGAAGAGCGGATTAGCTACCCGTGCCCACCTTCTAATGAGAGTAACTCTTCAACTCATACATTGTTTAATTTCCCTTCGAATTTACCGAAGGATGAATGCTATGATGATTGTTATGATCCCGTTGATTCTTTTGAAATATCCCTTTTTGATGATGCTTGCTATGCTTGTGGCCAAGAAGCCAATATGAATTATGCTTATGGAGATGAACTTGCTATAGTTCCTTATGTTAAACATGAAAATGTTGCTATTGCACCCACGCATGATAGTCCTATTATCTTTTTGAATTCTCCCGACTACACTATATCGGAGAAATTTGCCCTTATTAAGGATTATATTGATGGGTTGCGTTTCACTTCTACACATGATGATTTTGATAGATATAATATGCATGTGATTGCTGCTCCTACTTGCAATTATTATGAGAGAGGAACTACATCTCCGCCTCTCCATGTTTCCAATATGATAAAATCGCAAGAAATTGTTTATACTATGCATTGGCCTTTACTATGTGTGCATGAATTGTTATTTTATGACATGCTGATGCATAGGAAGAGAGTTAGACTTCGTTGTTGCATGATATATGTTACTTTGTGCTCACTACTAAATCACAAATCATTGTTAATTAAAATTGGCTTTGATATACCTTCGGATCCGGGTGGATCCATTACTTGAGCACTATATGCCTAGCTTAATGGCTTTAAAGAAAGCGCTGCCAGGGAGACAACCCGGAAGTTTTAGAGAGTCATTTATTTCTGTTGTGTGCTTTTATAAAGTTTAATAACAAGAATAATGTGCCAAGATTTGCCTTTAAGATGTTTACATTGCTGGTTGGTTTGTGCGTTGCAAGACAGAAACTTTGGCTGTAGTGCACGATTTTACATTTTTTACTGGAACGTCAAACGGTTCTGAAACTTTTTGAACTTTCTTTATATACAGATTTTTTATTTTTCCTAATTGTTTCAGAATTTTTGGAGTAACAGAAGTATGGTGAATATTCAGATTACTAGAGACTGTCCTGTTTTAGACAGATTCTGTTTTTGATGCATAGTTTGCTTGTTTTGATGAAACTATCGATTTCTATCAGTGGATTAAGCCATGGAAAAGTTGTATTATAGTAGCTACAGTGAGAAAACAAAATATGAATTGGTTTGCAACAGTACTTAGAGTAGTGATTTTCTTTATTATACTAATGGATCTTACCGAGCTTTCTGTTGAGTTTTGTGTGGATGAAGTGATCAAAGATCGAGGAGGTCTCAATATGAGGAGAAGGAGGGGCAAGAGCTCAAGCTTGGGGATTCCCAAGGCACCCCAAGTAAATATTTAAGGATACTCAAGCGTCTAAGTTTCAGGATGCCAAGGAAGGCATCCCATCTGTCTTCAACAAGTATCAGTATGTTTTCGGATTCGTTTCGTTCATGTGATATGTGCAAATCTTGGAGCGTCTTTTGCATTTAGTTTTCAATTTTCTTTGATGCACCATGCCGGTATGAGATAGTCCATGGTTGATTTATAGAATGCTCTTTGCACTTCACTTATATATTTTGAGTATGGCTTTATAGAATGCTTCATGTGCTTCACTTATATCATTTGAAGTTTGGATTGCCTGTTTCTCTTCACATAGAAAACCTCCAATTGTAGAATGCTATTTTGCTTCACTTATATTTGTTAGAGCGTGGGCATATCTTTTGTAGAAAGACTTAAACTCTCTTGCTTCACTTATATCTATTTAGAGAGATGACAGGAATTGGTCATTCACATGGTTAGTGATAAAATCCTACATAAAACTCGTAGATCACTGAATATGATATGTTTGATTCCTTGCAATAGTTTTGTGATATAAAGGTGGTGATATTAGAGTCGTGCTAGTTGAGTAATTGTGAAATTGAGAAATACTTATGTTGAGGTTTGCAAGTCCCGTAGCATGCACGTATGGTAACCGTTGTGTGACAAATTTGAAGCATGAGGTGTTTCTTTAATTTCCTTCCTTATGAATGGCGGTCGCGGACGAGCGATGGTCTTTTCCTACCAATCTATACCCCTAGGAGCATGCGCGTAGTTCTTGGTTTTGATGACTTGTAGATTTTTGCAATAAGTATGTGAGTTCTTTATGACTAATGTTGAGTCCATGGATTATACGCACTCTCACCCTTCCATCATTGCTAGCCTCTTCGGTACCATGCATTGCCCTTTCTCACCTCGAGAGTTGGTGCAAACTTCGCCGATGCATCCAAACCCCGTGATATGATACGCTCTATCACACATAAGCCTCCTTATATTTTCCTCAAAACAGCCACCATACATACCTATTATGGCATTTCCATAGCCATTTCGAGATATATTGCCATGCAACTTCCATCATCATCATATACATGACCTGAGCAGACATTGTCATATTGCTTTGCATGATCATAAGATAGCTAGCATGATGTTTTCATGGATCGTCAGTTTTTTGATGTCATTGCTACGCTAGATCATTGCACATCCTGGTACACCGCCGGAGGCATTCATATAGAGTCATACTTTGTTCTAGACATTGAGTTGTAAATAAATAAAAGTGTGATGATCATCATTATTAGAGCATTGCCCCAGTGAGGAAAGGACGATGGAGACTATGATTCCCCCACAAGTCGGGATGAGACTCCGGACATAAAAAAAGAGGCCAAAGAAGCCCACCAAAAAACAAAACAAATTGAGAGAAAAAGAGAGAAGGGGTGTCGGTGTCAAAACCGGTGGATCTCGGGTAGGGGGTCCCGAACTGTGCGTCTAAGGCGGATGGTAATAGGAGGCAGGGGACACGATGTTTACCCAGGTTCGGGCCCTCTTGATGGAGGTAATACCCTACGTCCCGCTCGATTGATCTTTATGATATGAGTATTACAAGAGTTGATCTACCACGAGATCGTAGAGGCTAAACCCTAGAGGCTAGCCTATGGTATGATTGTTGTTGTCCTACGGATTAAACCCTCCGGTTTATATAGACACCGGAGGGGGCTAGTGCTACACAGAGTCGGTTACAAGGGAGGAGATCTACATATCCGTATTGCCAAGCTTGCCTTCCACGCCAAGGAGAGTCCCATCCGTACATGGGACGAAGTCTTCAATCTTGTATCTTCATAGTCCAACAGTCCGGCCAAAGGATATAGTCCGGCTGTCCGGAGACCCCCTAATCCAGGACTCCCTCAGTAGCCCCTGAAGCAGGCTTCAATGACGATGAGTCCGGCGCGCAGATTTGTCTTCGGCATTGCAAGGCGGGTTCTTCCTCCGAATACTCCATAGAAGATTTTGAACACAAGGATAGTGTCCGGCTCTGCAAAACAAGTTCCAGATACCACCACAGAGAGAATAATATTTCCACAAATCTAATCTGCTGACATGTTTAGCAACATGACATCACGTCATGGCCCGATCATTATTCGAACCGTTTTTCTCAACCAGCACTGCACATATTGCGAGGCGGTTCTCTTGACACGTCTTGTCGAAGTAGAGATTGTGTCCCCCTTATTACGGGATTCTCATCAATACGGACGTGGGTAACCCAATCGTGCCCATTGGTATGACTCCTTGATTTTAGGCAAGTCCCAAACGGCCACGAGGAGGACGCTTGATATTCACCCTCTTTATAAAGAGGACAAGGCCTATCCTTTTTTCCTTCTCGTACTCAATCGAATCCTTCCCCCACCTCGAGTTCCAACACCCAAGGCTCAGGTCAGGCGCTTCGGACCTTCAACCATGTTCGCATCCAACCTTCAAGGTCGGTGGATGCCTTCCTCTATCAAACAGGAAGACATCAATAAGCTAAGAGAGGCCTGGTATTTGACCGGCGAAATCTAGCACAGGCTGCCTGCTCGAGGACAGGTCATTCCCACTCCCGAACCCGGCGAGAGCGTTGTATTCATCTCTCACTTCCTCCGAGGGCTAGGCCTCGCTCTGGATCCCTTTGTTAGGGGGCTCATGTTTTATTATGGGCTGGATTTCCATGACCTGGCCCCGGATTCCCTCCTTCACATCTCGTCGTTCATCGTCGTATGTGAGGCCTTCCTCCACATTACCCCACACTTCGGCCTGTGGCTCAAGACTTTCAATGTGAAGCCGAAGATGATCGAGGGGCGACACGCAGAATGTGGAGGTGCCGTAATAAGCAAAAGCTCTGATGTTCCATGGCTAGAGGGTTCCTTCCCGGAGGTGTCCAGTTTATGGCAACGGGAGTGGTTTTATATCACAGCTCCCTGGAGTACCAAGTGGGTAGCTGCCCCTGCCTTTCGCTCGGGCGCCCCACCACAACTGGCGTCATGGATCAACAAGGGGCTGGACTAGGGGCCAGTAAATGATGTGCCGATATTGCAGAGTCGCATCTGAGATCTCCTCGAGAGAGATGTCAGCTTGGTCATGGTAATGCAAGTTATGCTAGTTCATCCGGTCCCGCCTTGCAAACGTCGACCCCTCCGTATGTGGGAATTCAACCCGGAGGGACCGCGAACTATTCAGCACTTCCTTGGCATGACGCTCGAAGAGATGTACAAATTGTTCTTCGGACGACAAATAAAGTGTCCGGACACCACCGCAGATGTGGGTCTGAGCTGTAATCACCCAGATACCCAAGTAAGTAATCCCGTGGCTGAACATGCTGCCTTTTTATTTATCACGACATCATTCTGAAAAGTCGCTATTTGACCAGGACTGGGTAACAAAGGCGAAGATGATAAGGTGTTCGGCCCACCTTCCCGAAGGCTCAGCAAATCCAGTACTAGCCAGAATGCTCGAGCCGGCGCCTTATGAGGCGCCCTCAGGGGAAGATAAAGGGGGGAATAAAGAGGCTGAAAGCAGGCCTCACTCATTATTCATCCAAACCGGGGGAATTAGCGCCTCCGCGAAGAAGGATAACCAGGGAGAGGAATCTGAAATTCCCTCTCCCAAGGAAGGAAGAGGACCACCTCTGAAGACCCAGAAACAAAGGTTTCCAAACGGGGGAAGAAACCTTCGCCAGAGGGTCCTGCCTCGGAGGGTACTCTTGCCGCACATCGCCCGCAACGGGATCAGCCCTCTACCGAGCTGTAAGTAAACAAAAAGTACTTACTAGTAAAAATATCCTACATTACTTCTGAAGACAATAACCGAAGCATATATCTTGTAGTTCGGAACGTATCCCTTCTCGACAGAGTTCGTCTTCGGGGGATCTTCTTCTGGAGATGATGGAGAGCGAAACACCTCCCC
Organism: Triticum urartu; assembly: GCF_056163025.1. Lineage (NCBI taxonomy): Eukaryota > Viridiplantae > Streptophyta > Magnoliopsida > Poales > Poaceae > Triticum > Triticum urartu. The sequence continues at coordinate 584,103,202 of NC_141879.1, forward strand.
TGCCACCCCGCCTTATGAGGCGGGCGACCCTGAAGTGTCATCGCGGAGGGTTTCTCTAGATCCGCCAAGGCCAGAGGGTAATCCTTTGGCCACCCAAAGTCCTCAGTATTCGGCTCCTAAAGAGAGCAACAGAAAGAGTCTGAAACCGTCCGGTGTGTGATCGGGCGCACTGAAGGATCTTCTGGAGCAAGCACCATCTCAGAAGCCCATCGTACGCTAATGGTTACGGTGATTGAGAGGATTTCATCCGCCGAAAGCGGGTTGCATGAAGCTTTTATGAGTCTGCTGCAAGGCTAAAGGTACGTGAAATAGTGTATGTTTTTGACAGTACCACACACGTTAGGTGTGCCCTATGCAGATAGTAGCCCCTGAGACTCTGGTTGCCGTCGAGAACGGCGGCAATCAGAGGATCATAGTCCCAGGTAATAATCAGGTCGCATTCATGTGTAGGTGGATGAAGGTCCGGTGGCTAACCGGACTGATGAGTTTGCCGAGCTGAAGCGGCAATTTGATGCGGCAGATGCCGACATCGTGCTTGTCAACAAGCGGCTCGACGAGGCACATGGTATGTGATTTCTCCGGTGATCAACACATAGTAAGAGGAGCATGATGCCAGTATCTTTAATATGTTGTGACTGCAGATGGAGCAGCCGTCGTGGAGACCCTTCGGGCGGAACTTGCCCGAGCCAAGGAACAGGCCAGGAATAGTGATGTGTCCGATCTAAAGGCGGTCGAAGAGCTGAGGGCCGAACAGGTTGTGCATTGCCAAAGGAAGGAAAAAATAGCCAAGATGGCCGTTGAGTTCAAAGATGCCGCCGACCGTTACCAGCTTCTTCAAAAAGAAAGCCGAGCGAAGGCGACGGACCTGGAGAAGGCCATGGTAGCAGCCAAGGAAGCCCGCTCCAAAATCAGAGCGGCGAAGGAGGAGATGCGTCAAGCTGGAGATATCATGGCTGAGAAGCCCTTTTTGTTGCGGACGAAGTTCGGGGATCTGAAGTATGCCCCTCTTGATCAACTATGGAGTTCTGCAGACGCATACGTGGATTTGGCAGCAAATGCTGCTGATGCGGCCGAGTACTTCAAGGATAAAAAAGATCGTGAAGTGGAAAAGCTGTTCTGGTCACAGTTCAATGTTCCAGTGCGTCTGCTGCTGTTGAATGAGCGAATGGCCGAGTGGGCCGAGCTCCATAGGTTGTCCGGGATCATCTGTGGCCGGAAGGGCCAAGGCCGAATAGTTATTTTAGTTTAGTGCAATAGTTCCTTGGTGCTGTGCCGCACATCGACGCTATGAAGAGGTCGGCGTGCATAAAGGGTGCGCGTATGGCACTTGCCCGTGTCAAGACATACTGGGAAGAGATGGAGGCCACCGCTATTGCAACCCAGAGTTTGGCCGTAGGCCGAGTATCTGCCGAGCACTACTTTGAAGAAGTCTTTGAAGGCGCTCGTTCAATAGAGGCTCAGTGCTCGAAGAATATTATGTTCTAGTGACATGTATTCCCATTGTAAAAACAATGTTTTATTGAATTATAAAGGCTATGTTTATACTTTTGCCTGAAAGTACTATGATGCCTCCTGTGCGGCCGTTTATGTATATATGTATATAACCTGAAAGTTTGCAGTCGTCGGCTTCAGCCCCCACGCATATAATGCGGGGCTGTTCGCAAAAACGTGTATTCACACTTGATCCAACATCTTGGTCCATTAAGGAGGTGGTAGCACAGCGAACGAGGCAATCGGACTATATTGCTTTAACACTTTCACTTAGCCATAGGAGTTTGACGGTGGGACTACTATATAGCCCCTGGTACCTCCGCGCTCACCCGAGTACGGTGCGCGTACGTACATGACCGGGAAATGTCCCTTCGTTAATGCGTAGGAATCCCGAAGATTCCGCCAAGTCATCGAGTGGTTGACCAGTCTCACGCTTTATCATGAAAGTCATTTTTCGGCTTTCTCTACTGAGGTGCTCATCCGGATGAACCAGGGCACAATCGCGATAGTTCTCTCGGTGCCGCCTTAGCCGATAGAGTGAAACATAAGGTAGCAAAATACGGGAGCCGGGCAAACCCAACATTTGACCAAAGACATGATTCGGAGCTGATGCATATGAGGCCAAACTCGTGATGCCGAACACTCCCTAAGTTATCGGTCCTTACAACATATGCCGGGCTGAACAATGCCCTTAATAATAAACCCCGAGTGTCCAGGTACGTGCAATATTCCGACGTGGCAAAATGCCAATAACGTCAGCATCCTTCTCGGTTGTATTGAGTATCCGGAGGATGTGAACAACAAGAGACAGCAAAAAGGTTTACGCAAGGTCTTAATCTGAAAATAAACCTTTGAGCGGGTCCCTGCTGCACGTCTGCGCCCGTGTCTCTGTTGTGCCGTGTCCTGGACGAGTGCCGCACGATTGTCATCTGTAAAAGAGACGGACTTAGGTGAAAGTTGTCGTGCCAAAAAATTGGCTATTCTCGATAAACCATTAAAATTCAAGATAAGTCAAGTTGAGCCGAACTAGCCCTGATTACACGCGGGAAGCCCCTTGTACCGTTTATGAAGGTTCAACCATCAAACCAATCTCAGGTATATCTAGTGATGCGTCGGACTCGTCGAACCGTGTCCGCGGTCTTGACGACCTGTCATTTATTCTGGTTGGTGAGGCTGTCTAGTGCTCGGTTGTTAAAGCCGCCGCACGTTCTTTCGCGCGTAGAGAACGCTCAATATCTCCACTAACTGTGATGGTGCCACGTGGACCAGGCATCTTAAGCTTAAGAGAAGCGTAATGTGGTGCCGCATTAAAACAAGTGAAAGCTGTTCTTCCGAGTAGTGCTTGATAGCCGCTTCGGAATGGAGCAATGTCGAAGTCTAACTTCTCACTTTGGTAGTTTCCGGGTGAACCGAATACAACCTCTAGTATTAGAGAGCCCATGGAGCGGGCCTCTGGGCCTGGTATTACTCCCTTGAAGGTAGTATTACTGTGGCTGATTTTTGTCGGGTCTATCCCCATTTTACGGACTGTGTCCTGATATATCAGATTTAGGCCACTGCCGCCGTCCATTAGGACTCGTGTGAGATGGTATCCGTTTATTATTGGGTCTAACACCAAGGTAGCTAATCCTTCATGCCGAATGCTTGTCGGGTGATCCCTGCGATCAAAAGTGATCGGGCAGGCCAACCAAGGTTTGAACTTAGGGGTGATGAGCTCTACGGCGCGTATGTCTCGAAGTGCATGTTTGCTTCTCCTCTTCGTCACGTGGATCATGTTTACTATTTTAACCTCTGCTGGGAATTTTTTCTGTTCTCCAGTGCTTTGCTGGCGAGGTTCGTCCTCGTCTTCGCTTGGTGTCTCCCTCCCCTTGTGTTCGGCGATTAGCTTACCGGTCTGCTTGAAGACCCAGCATTCTCTGTGGGTGTGATTTGCAGGTTTATCGGGGGTGCCATGAATCTGACATAGTTTGTCTAGAATCTTGTTTAGGCTGGACGGTCCATCTCTGCTGCCTTTGAAAGGCTTTTTCCGCTGACCTGGTCGAGAGCCCCTGAATCCGGTGTTTACTGCCGTATTATCTGGGCTGTCTTCTTTATTTCGTTGATTGATTTTACTGCGTCGTGGTTTTCCATTGCCATCCCTGACTTCGGATGTGCTTGGGTCGTTGGTGCTACTGTGGGCTAACCAGCTATCTTCGCCCGCACAAAAGCGGGTCATGAGGCTTGTGAGGGCTGCCATTGTTCTCGGTTTTTCTTGGCCGAGGTGTCTGGCGAGCCAATCGTCTCGGACGCTGTGCTTGAAAGCTACTAAGGCTTCAGCGTCCGGACAGTCGACGATTTGGTACTTCTTAGTGAGAAACCTATTCCAAAGCTTTCGGGCTGACTCTCCGGGCTGTTGAATTATATGACTTAAATCGTCTGCATCCGGAGGTCGGACATAGGTCCCTTGAAAATTAGCCCGAAAAGCATCCTCGAGCTCCTCCCAACTTCCAATTGAGTTTTCGGGGAGGCTTTTCAGCTAGTGCCGAGCTGGTCCTTTAAGCTTGAGGGGCAAGTACTTGATGGTGTGGAGATCGTCTCCGTGAGCCATATGGATATGGAGGATAAAGTCCTCAATCCAGACCCCAGGGTCTGTGGTCCCGTCGTACGCCTCTATGTTCACTGGTTTGAATCCTTCTGGAAATTCATGGTCTAGCACCTCATCGGTGAAACATAGGGGGTGTGCGGCAACCCTGTATTTGGAAGTATCATGGCGTTCGGATGGTTGTAGTATTCGGTTTTGATTTTGTGCCGGAGCGCGCTTCCTAGATCCATAGATGGATCTGGTCATTCTAGATTTTGGGCGCAAGTCCTCACGTATATTGTGTGTTGACTTATGTGCGGCCTTGTTAGCCGCTCTATCGTGGCCACAAGGTGGTTGATCCGGCCGGTTGGCCGTTTTATTTTTCGGCTGTGTGGGCTCTAAGGCCTCATCGTCGAATTCAGGTAATAGCTTGCGCTTTGGATAGCTCTTTGTGTGGTAACTGTCACCATACTTTTCTTCGTTGTCGAGCACTTTGTTCCACCTGCTGTTGAGCGTATTTTGTGTGGCCTTAAGCCTTTGCTTCTGCTTCTTCAGACTCCTCGCTGTGGCAATAAGCCTGCTGCGGAGGTTCTCTTGTTCCAAGTGCCTTTCCGGGATGATGTGTGCATCTTCATCCGGACTGTTTTCCTCCCCAGAGGGGGGTTGATGAGGTTTATCCGTGGCGTCGCCGTGTTCGGACATCGGATCCGTACTATGTTCGTCGTTTGCAGTTTCATCGTGCTCTGCCGCCGGGTCAATGTGGTCATCGTTTCCTCTGGAGTCGACTGGAGTGTTATTTTCTCTTGCGCTATTATCGCTGTTTTTGCCGAGGCGGGATTTGGGGCGGCGCCTATGCCGACGCTTTGTTTGCTTCTTGGAGGGGTCATCCTCCGCTGTCTTGTCACCATTGCCTTCTTAGGTGTATCCACCATGTATATGTCATGTGATGAAGTGGCTGTCCAGCGCTCTGTGGGCACTGGTTCCCGCTCCTCTCCTGCATCGTCGTCCATGTCGTCGATGTCTTCGGAGTCGAAATCGAGCATGTCGGTTAAATCGTCGATAGTGGCTACTAAGTGGGTGGTGGGTGGGCAACGAATTTCTTCGTCGTCCGCATCCCCTTCTAGCTGGACATAGTTCGGCTAGGGTTCTCCTGACAAGGAGAGAGACCTTAATGAATTTAGCACATCGCCGAAAGGCGAGTGCTGAAAGATATCCGCGGAGGTAAACTCCATGATCGGTGCCCAATCGGATTCGATAGGCACGGACACAGGCGGCTCAGAGCCTATGGCCGGGGACGAATCCAATAGTTTGGCAATACGGCTCTCGCAAGGGGTGACGTAAGTATTCGGCTCTATCCCACTGAGAGTGCGGCCTCCATGGCGGGGTCTATCCACCCGTCCTCGGATGGCACACTTTGCTCCGGATTGAGGGCCGGAGTAGTTGCAGATGCGATCTCCCGAACACTGTCTGACGATAGAGTTACGTTATGCTCGTCGTGATTGTGTGGCGCACCTGACATGGGCTCGAATCCGTCAAAGATCAAGTCTCCACGGATGTCGGTGGTGTAGTTTAAGTTTCCGAACCTGACCTGATGGCCAGGGGTGTAGCTCTCGATCTGCTCCAGATGGCCAAGCGAGCTGCCCGCTGCGCGAAGCCGCCGAATACAAAGATCTGTCCGGGGAGGAAAACCGAAGGAAATATGCCCTAGAGGCAATAATAAAGTTATTATTTATTTCCTTATATCATGGTAAATGTTTATTATTCATGCTAGAATTGTATTAACCGGAAACATAATACATGTGTGAATACATAGACAAACAGTATGTCACTAGTATGCCTCTACTTGACTAGCTCGTTGAATCAAAGATGGTTAAGTTTCCTAGCCATAGACATGAGTTGTCATTTGATTAACGGGGTCACATCATTAGAGAATGATGTGATTGACTTGACCCATTCCGTTAGCATAGCACTTGATCGTTTAGTTTGTTGCTATTGCTTTCTTCATGACTTATACATGTTCCTATGACTATGAGATTATGCAACTCCCGTGTACCGGAGGAACACTTTGTGTGCTACCAAACGTCACAACGTAACTGGGTGATTATAAAGGTGCTCTACAGGTGTCTCCGAAGGTACTTGTTGGGTTGGCATATTTTGAGATTAGGATTTGTCACTCCGATTGTCGGAGAGGTATCTCTGGGCCCACTCGGTAATGCACATCACTATAAGCCTTGCAAGAATTGCAACTAATGAGTTAGTTGCTGGATGATGTGTTACGGAACGATTAAAGAGACTTGCCGGTAACGAGATTGAACTAGGTATTGAGATACCGACGATCGAATCTCGGGCAAGTAACATACCGATGACAAAGGGAGCAATGTATGTTGTTATGCGGTTTGACCGATAAAGACCTTCGTAGAATATGTAGGAGCCAATATGAGCATCCAGGTTCCGCTATTGGTTATTGACCGGAGACATGTCTCGCTCATGTCTACATAGTTCTCGAACCCGTAGGGTCCGCACGCTTAAAGTTCGATGACAGTTATATTATGAGTTTATGTGTTTTGATGTACCGAAGGAGTTCGGAGTCCCGGATGAGATCGGGGACATGACGAGGAGTCTCGAAATGGTCGAGACGTAAAGATCGATATATTGGACGACTATATTCGAACATCAGAAAGGTTCCGAGTGATTTGGGTATTTTCGGGAGTACCGGGGAGTTACGGGAATTCGTATTGGGCCTTAATGGGCCATACGGGAAAGGAGAGAAAGGCCTCAAAGGGTGGCCGCATCCCTCCCCATGGGCTGGTCCAAATTGGACTAGGGAGGGGGGGCGCCCCCTTCCTTCCTTCTCCTTTTCCCTTCCCTTTCCTTCCGTCCTACTCCTACTACTTGGAAGGGCTCCTAGTTCTACTAGGAAAGGGGGAATCCTACTCCTGGCGGGAGTAGGACTCCCCTAGGGTGCACCATAGAGAGGGCCGGCCCTCCCCCTCCTCCACTCCTTTATATACGGGGGCAGGGGCACCCCAAAGACACAACAATTGATCTCGTGATCTCTTAGCCGTGTGCGGTGCCCCTCTCCACCATAATCCACCTTGGTCATATCGTAGCGGTGCTTAGGCGAAGCCCTGCGTCGGTATAACATCATCATCGTCACCACGCCGTCGTGCTGACGGAAGTCTCCCTCAAAGCTCGGCTGGATCGGAGTTCGAGGGATGTCATCGAGTTGAACGTGTGCAGAACTCGGAGGTGCCGTGCGTTCGGTACTTGATCTGTCGGATCGTGAAGACGTACCACTACATCAACCGTGTTGTGCTAACGCTTCCGCTTTCGGTCTACGAGGGTACGTGGACAACACTCTCCCCTCCCGTTGCTATGCATCACCATGATCTTGCGTGTGCGTAGGAAATTTTTGAAATTACTATGTTCCACAACAGTGGCATCCGAGCCAGGTTTTATGTGTAGATGTCATATGCACGAGTAGAACACAAGTGAGTTGTGGGCGATATAAGTCATACTGCTTACCAGCATGTCAGATGAAGCGGCCCGGACCGACATTACGCGTACGCTTACACGAGACTGGTTTTACCACCGTGCTATGCACACAGGTGACTAGCGGGTGTCAGTTTCTCCAACTTTAGTTGAACCAAGTGTGGCTACGCCCGGTCCTTGCGAAGGTTAAAACAACATCAACTTGACAAACTATCGTTGTGGTTTTGATGCGTAGGTAAGAACGGTTCTTACGAAGCCCGTAGCAGCCACGTAAAACTTGCAACGACAAAGTAGAGGACGTCTAACTTGTTTTTGCAGGGCATGTTGTGATGTGATATGGTTAAGACATGATGAGATATAAGTTGTTGTATAAGATGATCATGTTTTGTTGAAGTTATCGGCAACTGGCAGAAGCCTTATGGTTGTCTCTTTATTGCATAAGATGCAAGTGCCAAATAATTGCTTTACTTTATCGCTATGCGATAGCAATAGTTGGCGAGACGACCATGTGACGACACATTGATATAGATCAAGGTGATGGAGATCATGGTGTCATGCCGGTGACGATGGAAATCATGACGATTTTTTGGAGATGGAGATCAAAGGCACAAGATAATGATGGCCATATCATGTCACATATTTTTGCATGTGATGTTTATCTTTTATGCATCTTATCTTGCTTTAATTGACGGTAGCATTATAAGATGATCTCTCACTAAATTTTAAGATAAAAGTGTTCTCCCTGAGTATGCACCATTGCCAAAGTTCGTCGTGCCCAAACACCACGTGATGATCGGGTGTGATAAGCTCTACGTCCATCTACAACGGGTGCAAGCCAGTTTCTGCACACGCTGAATACTCAGGTTAAACTTGACGAGCCTAGCATATGCAGATATGGCCTCGGAACACTGAGACCGAAAGGTCGAGCGTGAATCATATAGTAGATATGATCAACATAATGATGTTCACCATTGAAAGCTACTCCATTTCACGTGATGATCGGTTATGGTTTAGTTGATTTGGATCACGTGATCACTTAGATGATTAGAGGGATGTCTATCTAAGTGGGAGTTCTTAAGTAATATGATTAATTGAACTTTAATTTATCATGAACTTAGTCCTGGTAGTATTGGCATATCTATGTTGTAGATCAATAGCTCGCGATGTTGCTCCCCGTTTAATTTTTATATGTTCCTAGAGAAAACTAAGTTGAAAAATGTTAGTAGCAATGATGCGGATTTGATCCGCGATCTGAGGTTTATCCTCATTGCTGCACAGAAGAATTATGTCCTTAATGCACCGCTAGGTGACAGACCTATTGCAGGAGTAGATGCAGACGTTATGAACTTTTGGCTAGCTCAATATGATAACTACTTGATAGTTTAGTGCACCATGCTTAACGGCTTAGAATCGGGACTTCAAAGACGTTTTGAATGTCATGGACCATATGAGATGTTCCAGGAGTTGAAGTTAATATTTCAAGCAAATACCCGAGTTGAGAGATATGAAGTCTCCAACAAGTTCTATAGCTAAAAAGATGGAGGAGAATAGCTCAAGCAGTGAGCATGTGCTAAGATTGTCTGGGTACTACAATCTCTTGAATCAAGTGGGAGTTAATCTTCCAGATAAGATAGTGATTGATAGAATTCTCTAGTCACCATCACCAAGTTAGTAGAAGTTTGTGATGAACTATGATATGCAAGGGATAACGGAAACGATTCCCAAGCTCTTCGTGATGCTAAAATCGACGAAGGTAGAAATCAAGAAAAGCATCAAGTGTTGATGGTAAACAAAACCACTAGTTTCAAGAAAAGGGACAAAGGGAAGAAAGGGGAACTTCAAGAAGAACGGCAAGCAAGTTATTGCTCAAGTGAAAAACCCAAGTCTGGACCTAAGCCTGAAACTGAGTGCTTCTACTGCAAAGGGACTGGTCACTAGAAGCGGAACTACCCCAAGTAATTGGCGGATAAGAAGGATGGCAAAGTGAACATAGGTATATTTGATATACATGTTATTGATCTGTACTTTACTAGTGTTTATAGCAACCCCTCAGTATTTGATACTAGTTCAGTTGCTAAGAATAGTAACTCGAAACAGGAGTTGCAGAATGAACAGAGACTAGTTAAGGGTGAAGTGACGATGTGTATTGGAAATGGTTCCAAGATTGATATGATCATCATCGCACACTCCCTATATTTTCGGGATTAGTGTTAAACCTAAAATAAATGTTATTTAGTGTTTGCGTTGAGCATGAATATGATTGGATCATGTTTATTGCAATACAGTTATTCATGTAAGTTAGAGAATAATTGTTGTTCTATTTACATGAATAAAACCTTCTATGGTCATACACCCAATGAAAATGGTTTGTTGGATCTCGATCGTGGTGATACACATTTTCATAATATTGAAGCCAAAAGATGCAAAGTTAATAATGATAGTGCAACTTATTTGTGGCAATGCCGTTTAGGTCATATTGGTGTAAAGCGCATGAAGAAAATCCATGCTAATGGGCTTTTGGAATCACTTGATTATGAATCAGTTGATACTTGCGAACCATGCCTCATGGGCAAGATGACTAAGACTCTGTTCTCTGGAACAATGGAGCGGGCAACTGACATATTGGAAATAATATATACTGATGTATGCAGTCCGATGAGTGTTGAGGCTCGCGGCGGGTATCGTTATTTTCTGACCTTCACAGATGATTTGAGCAGATATGGGTTATCTACTTGATGAAACAAAAGTCTGAAACATTTGAAAAGTTCAAAGAAATTTAGAGTGAAGTGGAAAATCATCGTGACAAGAAAATAAAGTTTCTACGATCTAATCGCAGAGACAAATATTTGAGTTACGAGTTTGGTCTTCAATTAAAACAATGTGGAATAGTTTCACAAAATCATGTCACCTGGAACACCACAGCATAATGGTGTGTCCGAACGTCATAACCGTCTTATTATTGGATATAGTGCAATCTATGATGTTTCTTACCGATTAATCACTATAGTTTTGGGGTTATGCATTAGAGACAGCTGCATTCACATTAAAAAAGGGCACCATCTAAATCCGTTGAGGCGACACCGTATGAGCTGTGGTTTGGCGAGAACCCTAAGCTGTCGTTTCTTAAAGTTTGGGACTGCGATGCTTATGTGAAAAAGTTTCAACATGATAAGCTTGAACCCAAATTGGAGAAGTAAATCTTCATAGGATACCCAAAAGAAACTGTTGGGTACACCTTCTATCACAGATCCGAAGGCAAGATATTCATTGCTGAGAATGGATCCTTTCTAGAGAAGGAGTTTCTCTCGAAAGAAGTGAGTGGGAGGAAAGTAGAACTTGATGAGGTAACTGTACCTGCTCCCTTATTGGAAAGTAGTTCATCACAGAAATCTATTTCTATGACTACTACACCAATTAGTGAGGAAGCTAATGATGATGATCATGTAACTTCAGATCAAGTTACTGCCGAACCTCATAGGTAAACCAGAGTGAGATCTGCACCAGAGTGGTACGGTAATCCTGTTCTGGAGGTCATGTTACTTAACCATGATGAACCTACGAACTATGAGGAAGCGATGATGAGCCTAGATTCCGTGAAATGGCTTGAGGCCATGAAATCTGAGATGAGATCCATGTATGAGAACAAAGTATGGACTTTGATTGACTTGCCCAATGATCAGAGAGCCATTGAGATTAAATGGATCTTCAAGAGGAAGATGGACGCTGATAGTAGTGTTACTATCTACAAAGCTAGAATTGTCGCAAAAGGTTTTCGATAAGTTCAAGGTATTGACTACGATGAGAGTTTCTCACTCGTATCCATGCTTAAGTCTATCCGAATCATGTTAGAAATTGCCGCATTTTATGAAATCTGGCAAATGGATAAACAAAACTGCTTTCCTTAATGGATTTATTAAAGAAGAGTTGTATATGATGCAACCAGAAGGTTTTGTCAATCCTAAAGGTGCTAAGAAAATATGCAAGCTCCAGTGATCCATCTATGGACTGGTGCAAGCATCTCGGAGTTGGAATATACACTTTGATAAGTTGATCAAAGCATATAGTTTTATACAGACTTGCGGTGAAGCCTGTATTTACAAGAAAGTGAGTGGGAGCACTACAACATTTCTGATAAGTATATGTGAATGACATATTGTTGATCGGAGATAATGTAGAATTATTCTGCAAAGCATAAAGGAGTGTTTGAAAGGAGTTTTTCAAAGAAAGACCTCCGTGAAGTTGCTTACATATTGAGCATCAAGATCTATAGAGATAGATCAAGACGCTTGATAAGTTTTTCAATGAGTACATACCTTGACAAGATTTTGAAGTAGTTCAAAATGGAACAGTCAAAGAAGGAGTTCTTGCCTGTGTTACAAAGTGTGAAGTTGAGTAAGACTCAAAACCCGACCACAGCAGAAAATAGAGAGAGAATGAAAGTCATTCCCTATGCCTCAGCCATAGGTTCTATAAAGTATGTCATGCTGTGTACCAGACCTATTGCTTACCCTGCCCTGAGTTTGGCAAGGGAGTACAATAGTGATCTAGGAGTAGATCACTGGACATTGGTCAAAATTATCCTTAGTGGAATAAGGATATGTTTCTCGATTATGGAGGTGACAAAAGGTTCGTCGTAAAGGGTTACGTCGATGCAAGTTTTGACACTGATCCAGATGACTCAAAGTCTCAATCTGGATACATATTGAAAGTGGGAGCAATTAGCTAGAGTAGCTCTGTGCAGATCATTGTTGACATAGAAATTTGCAAAATACATACGGATCTGAATGTGGCAGACCCGTTGACTAAACTTCCCTCACAAGCAAAACATGATCACACCTTAGTACTCTTTGGGTATTAATCACATAGCGATGTGAACTAGATTATTGACTCTAGTAAACCCTTTGGGTGTTGGTCACATGACGATGTGAACTATGGGTGTTAATCACATGGTGATGTGAACTATTGATGTTAAATCACATGGCGATGTGAACTAGATTATTGACTCTAGTGCAAGTGGGAGACTGAAGGAAATATGCCCTAGAGGCAATAATAAAGTTATTATTTATTTCCTTATATCATGGTAAATGTTTATTATTCATGCTAGAATTGTATTAACCAGAGACATTATACATGTGTGAATACATAGACAAACAATATGTCACTAGTATGCCTCTTCAAGGAAGCGGCGTGAGGGCCTACTGAAGAAGGCGAAGGAGTTGGCCATCATGTGTAACGCCAAGGCATGTGTGCTAGTATATGGCAAGGGCGAGGCGGTACCACAGGTGTTCCCGTCCCCCGCCGAGGCGGTGCCTGTCCTGAAACGCTATAAGAATATGCCAGAGGGGAACTTCAAGAATACGGTGAATCATGCAAGCTTTCTCAACCAACATTTTGACAAGCACCAGGCCAAGGGCTACAAGCTCCAAGGCGTCTGTGAAGACAACGAGACCAGAATCCTCCTGCACAAGGCCATGCTCAGAAAGCAACCTCTCGAACCTTGATGGCCTCAACATCGAGGATCTCACCAATGTTGGCCGAAAGCTAGAGGTGATCCTCCAGAGCATAGGGGAAAGCATCACAAAAATTAGTGGCCAACCACCTGTCTTCCAGCCCCAGGAGCCATACGTCACCAACACCAAGGACATGGGGTCTCCAGCAATGTATCATGCACCACCGCCAGCTCCATACGTCACCAACTACATGCACATGGAGTCTCCGTCGACTTATCAGGCACCACCACTAGCTCCATACATCACTCACAACATGGACATGGGGTCTTCGATGATGTATTCGACAGCATCACCAGCTCCCTATGTCACTAGTGGCATGGACATGGGGCCTCCCACGATGTTTAAGGCTCCGACACAGCAACAAGAGGATTCACTTGACATGATGAGGTATGGAGGAGACCTCAAGGCCCTGGTCTATAGTGGCTACAATTCTAGTGGCCGTAATGACACCAGCACAAGCACCGTCTTCCCTAGTGGTGATATTCACCTGAAGAGGTCGTTTGAGGTGGGGTTCAGTTGGCAGTTCGGTGGCGCTGATCCTGAAGCGTCTTCTTCAAGTCCTTTCCTCCCAATGTAAGCAAGGAGAGGATACATGTAATACCATTAATAATAAGAGACATGTAATCTTGGTTCTGCTCTTTGAGCGCAAGCATATTTCATTTAGTCATTGCAATTGTTATTATGGATCTCTTCAATGGTCTGTTTGTTTGATCTCCGTGATTTAGCCGGTTCCAACTTATATGTTGCACCTACTCTTTGTGTAAACATGCATAATTTTTCTGACATACCTTTTTTATGATAGTTTGTGTTGACCCTTGACGACGCATCAAGTGATACAACCATGAAGAGTTCAGTCCTGGTTTCTGCATAGCTAGATGCGCACAACCTATAGAAATCTACCATGGTTCTAGGAAAGTGAAAGCACATCACATTGTTTGACTCAAAAATAAGAAAAACTTCAAGAAATGGAGGACCGAAACGATGACTACACCTTCATCCATGTTAGGTAAAGAACTCCTTAAAAATCACCTCTTCTATTATGACATGACTAAGAGGTTCTATATCAAAAACACGTAGGTATTGGATGCCAAGTGGGGGCATTTCCCAACCACGAGTCCTCCCAAAACCTAACATGTGAGTAATCCTTGACAGTGATAGTTTCGGACTAGAGAATAAGTCATCTTCGCTTCACAAAAACAACCAAAAAGTGGGAGTCCTCAGGTTTCCTCTAGACCTAGGATAGAATCTTAGAGCCCATCTATATAGTACTAAATATATCATGACATACCTCATCCTTGCACTACAAGAAATATGTCAACTTGTGACCTTGACTATTGGTCACTGAATGGTCATTATTTTCCATTTGTGACCTTTTTGTGACCAAAAACAGATGGTCAAAAGCTGGCAGTCGTAAACTGAAATTAACGACCTTCTCTGTGCAAAGGTCGTAGACGTTTACGACCAAAATATTCCTACTGTTTTGTTTTGGTCACTAGCAGCCTCCCCAGGCCACGTAGGCATCCGACGTGGCAATCTGATGTGGCACAAGAATCAGCCCGGTCCAATTCGGTGTTTATATGGGCCAAGCCCATTAATTTAGCCCATTTATATTTTTTCCCTATGATTTTTTTGTCAGCTTCATGGACCAAGCCCAACATTGCAGCCTTTTTATTTTTGGGCCATGGCCTTTTAGTCTAGTGATTTTCTATTTTGATTTTCTATTTTGATTTTCTATTTTCAACTATTATATATTCAAGCTGGTCCCACTAGTCAGATGGGTCCAACCTGTCATGTTCATCTCTCAAATTGGTCCCACATGTTAGAAATGCACAAATTTGACAAGTTGTTTTCATAAGTGGCCTCACTGGACAAGTTTCCATTCCACAAGTTTTCAAATCACATACATAATCAATATTTCAAATAGAACAAAGAACGCATAAAATTCATCAAATATACCACTAAATAAATCTATTACAATCTTTACAACACATATATGCTACAATGAGTTGGACTTCACGGCTTCACACTTGGCTTCACACTTCATGGCTTCACACTTGCTTCACACTTCACAACTTCACACTTGAGCTTCTGTAAAAGAGGAACCACCACAATTTAAGTCTACAATACAACAATTGATACTAATCAAGGATAAAAACAAAAACAACTAATAGAGTCAAATGTGAAGGCAGCATGGAACTAGTGATACGACAACATGCAGAAAACACTACAGTGTAATACTGTTGTAAGTTCGTATCAGTGCTGCAAAATCAGCACTGCACAATGAAGCACATAACAATTGGTACCAAGCAAGCCCTCGTAGAATAAACAAAGTTGAGTTATCCATACAGCCATCTAGCAATAAACCATCGGACTAACACCACACAGAATAAACGAAAAGAGAAAACTCAAATCTCCACGGAGAAATGGACACCAACTCTCCATTATCACAATAGTATCATGTGGTCTACAGGATTGAACTCTACTCTGAACAAGTTGACCATTAAAGTAAGGATAATGTGGCCTCCAGGAAAATTGAGCTGTAGACTTTAGATATAATTCAAATTTTGACACATAGCATAGAAATAATTCACCAGAGAACATATAAATGGGCATGGGGATCTTAGACTCGAGGATGACAGCAAACTAAAATCTTGGCCTAGTAATTAATGCGAGAGCCAAATGGACAAGCAGAAATTGTGGCAAGTAGGCTGAGAGTGCCCCTAGAAAATTCAATTTTTTGCAGCTTTCTAGAATCCAGGAAGAACCCATCAATTCTGCGCCAGAGTGGGAGATGTGCAGGCAGATCAAATAGTAGATTCGAGCAAGAAGGATGTACTACCTAAAATAGGAAACGAGGAGGCCGATCCGACGAGTCCCGCCCAAACTGTGGAAGGAACAGCGGCAACCGCTGCAGAAGGACTCAACGGCCCAGACGTCGTCGTGGAACTGGTAGGTGACGATGATGTGGTAGTGGTGGAAGCCGCCGCCGAGGCCGACGGCGCCTGCCGTGTCCTCGTCGTCCTCGAAGGCGATGACGATGGACGGGTCGACGTCGAAGCAAGTGCGCTGCAGGCCACATCATCATATTTGAGCATTAATATTTCTGTTTTACTACACAGAAACTACAGCACTACTAGTACACAACAACTAGTAGTAGAACAAGAAGAAATAACTAGATTGAGTGTACACCAATATCATCAGGAACATGAGTATAACAAGCAAGTTTGTAGATGAGTGCTTCACACATGTCACCAGAGGTAAATAGCAATACACATAAATGAATGAATAGGGGCATATTCTACAGCAAGATGAACCAACAGAGATATATCTTGTAGCCTACAACAATCAAGTTAGAAATCACATCCATTTTCTAATTGCAGCACCTAAATATATACATGCACTACTTCAGGAAATTTATGACTAGGAGATGTATTAAAAGCAGATTACGAACTAATGTACTTGTACTTGATCTAGTTGAATAAATGCAGATTAAGTTCCAGGTACAGCCAGCTCCAATGTATGCTACTAGCTATTGACAGAAAAACATAGAGAGAGGGGGGAGGAGATCCAGCGACAGTATGACTACAGCAAGCGACCCCGAGAGAAGATCTGGCGCCCCGTGGATTGGTCAACCCCAAGATCTCACGCGTGCCTCTGTTGCCGAGGCCGTCCATCTCGCCCGCGAGCTTGATGGTCCAGGCCCCCACGACGACCAAGTCATGATCCATGCGGAGCTCCACCTCCTACACGGCTGATCCATGCTCTAGTGGAGGCTCGGGCTCCACCCTCGAATCCGGCGGCGCCTATAGAAAGATAGTGTAAGCTCTGCTAACAAGAAAAGAAACTTAGGAAAGTCAAACTGGTACAAATCAAATTCATAAGAGAGTTTACACTATACCTAGCATAGCAAATGAGGATGTCCAAAGATGAATAAGTTTTTTAGGAACTGTGGACAGTGGGGGAAAGCCCCCCACTGACTTTAAATTAGCAAGATTGTAGAGTGAAAGCTGAATAAGTTACGTGGCTCGAATGGTCGGCATCCCTCAGATCTCATAGCTACCGGACATCACGGATGAACTATAGCAAACTAGTTATAGCCACAGCCACAAGTACAAAGAATATACTAAAATGGCTTGAAGCTAAAACTAATCAACCATTCATCTTCGGTACTGCAATTTTTTATTATGCAGTACAAAGATTATTATGCAGAATCTAAAATTGGCCACAGCCTTAAAGGTTATCATGCAGTATCTAAAATTAGCCAACTCTACAAAATAGTGGAGGAAGCATAGGTCTGAACCCAAACAAATTTACATCATCTAATACACTATATTCCTCCCATTAAAAAAACTAATATTCCAGTATATATGTGTACTGATTCCTGCAGCCAACTTCTCTCAGTAACATGCATGTATATATTGAAGTAAATGTAACAGAGAGTATCTTTGGAAACATTCAAAATATATTCAATGTTGGAGCTGCATCTTACAACTCAAGGAGCCACATGAAATCCATGGAAGGACCTTACTGTGACAATTCACTTGTATAGTCCTGCCTCATGTGCATAATGCCGTTGCAAACAAAATTGTTGGTAAAGTTGCATAAATACAAGTGTCTAAGTTAGAAATCACTGGTGTGTCAGACTCATGCATCTAACAACAGGCCCATGCATTTGCAACAGGAAAGTACTCCCAAAACCCTTTGTAAATTGAGAACACCTAGGTAGTAAGCACTAAGCACAAAGACAACAGGATTGATCTATTCACATGCTCATGGCATACTTAGGGGATTAGTGTTGAATACAATGTCTTGCATTTACTGAGAAAAACATATACAATGCCATTTACTGAAGCTGTGTGTAAACATGACTAAGCTTGACAGATACAGGGAAGAAAAAACTGAATAAGATAGCAGTTAACGACCTTATAGCTTTGAATGGAAACCCATAGCAAGCATATATAAAAATGGAAACCCATAGCAAGCATATACAAAAATTATCGGGGTTGGTGGGATGGATGAGCTGTTGGCAGCTCACACAGGACGATGACAAGAACCTGCAGACCGCGAAGGCAAGAAGGTTAGAGAAGGAGCCCAACAGAGCAACAATCGAATGAAGCAGGACATCTGGTAGGTCTGTCCAACCTTGATGTCCAGAAATGGCAAGGACACAACACACATCATCCCTTTCTTGCGTTCTGTAGGTTGCAGCTTCTCTGCAAAAAAATATGAATTCAGAGAAAAATATCAGTACTAGAAGCATATGAAGTGGATGCTAAGGATTAAAATAGACTGTGTGCAGTGGCCGTAAGCATCGATTGTGGAAACAGTAGCACTGGCTACTAGGGCTACAGCAACGCCAAGCAATTCAATGAAGCAACGACCACCATACATAGCTAAGCACTGACTACTACGTCTAGTAAGTGTTCGTAAATCAAAACAGATCATTCCAAACTATTATAAGGTCATACTGGATAATAGAGATTGCCATTCTACTTTTGACACACAGTAGGAGAATTAGACAGTCCGATCCTGATGAAACAACCAATTATTGCTGCTTGATCCAGTTCGGAATTCAACAGATCATTTCACCCAAACCTCCTAGCCTCAAACTAAAGTGGATCAACACAATTACCTTCCCACGTGGATGGCACGCAGCTATGCAGCGTATATCAATCAAAAGTAAACTCAAACAGAACTCACCAACTCGATCCGGTTGAGAATTTTGGGGTCATTTCATCCCAAACCTCTCAGCTTCACACAACTAAACCAATGTCCCAGGAAGGAATCACCAGAAATTTTACCACATACAGTACAAGCACAATGAAGTAGCATACCGAACAGCAGAGCAGGTAGCGGGGGAGGAGAGGGGGGCGGAGGAGTGGCCGCTTGCCTTGGCTACGTAGTCCATCTCTGCAAACTTGAAGGTGATGCCAAGGCAGCAGAAGAGGACGGATACGTTGGAGCAGGCGCGTGAGAAGTCCCCTGCTGCCATCGCGGGCTGCTGCTGCTTGGCGACGGCCGCGAGCTGCTCGAACGACCCCATCGACATCGGTGGTGCTTAGCGCCGCTGCGGTGCTACCCACAGCGTCGAGGATCTCGCGGTTTCTCGTTGGCCAACGCTGCCAGGGCAGATGCTACCATCGCGTCTCCAGGGCCGCAGCCACGCGGTCGACGGGCGCCACGCGGAAGCGGTTGCGGATCTGGACCCCAACGACATGGACCCCCTCCGCCAACGGCACCCCGCCATCGGCCGCCATGGAGGGGTTGGCCATCGAGGAGGAAGGGGTCTTAGGCTAGGGTTTGGTCTGGAAGTGGGGAGTGTTGCTCGAATCGGCATGGAGGAGGCCGGGATTGGGGGAGGTCTGCGGCGACGGCTGGGTTGGAAGCGGTTGCGGATCGATCCAGAGAGGAGGAGGAGGAGGCGTGGATCTCGCCGGACAGAGGGCGCCGGAGGTGGCGGCGGCCAGGGAGGAGTGGAGCGCTAGGTTCAAGAGAGAGAGAGAGAGGAGGGCACGAGGGTTGGGTGGGGTTCGCGCGTGAGAGAGAGGGGCGGTGGTTGGGTGTGTGTGAGGAGTGCGCGTTGTGGGTTGTGCGACATGGGTGAGACAGGCGGGCCATTGGATCCAAGAGCATCCGATGGTGATTAGGCACGATCCGCGTGAGATGCTCCTGAACCAATCAGAATACCACATTTTGACCATCTAAATTGGTCATAATAATATGGTGCTAAATCATATTGGCTATTTTATGACATGAAAAATAAAAATATAAATAGAATACCTTCTCATGTATCATCAAATTTGACCTTAGTTTTCAGGAATAATGACAAATCGAAATAAGACAAATATCTTTTAAAAGAGTTAGGACAAATGAGTTTTTTAAATCATTTTCCATTTTTCAAGCGTCTAAAATGAGTTTTTTGTAAAATACCTACCATATATTTGTTGCAAAATTGGACCAAATCAGTTTTCTAAAATACTAGGCTATATTTAATGCACAATTAACCAAATGGTTGGGTGTCAAAAATTTTGATCCACCTCTGGTGAAAAAGACAAATTTCTGCCAATTCAGCAAGAAGCGGGTCAAATTTGAACTGGAGCTGCCTCATAGTTTGCTCTTTATTTTTTCCAAAAATCATTTCTAGCTACATAAGTATCTATTTAATCAGAGAAATATCAAAAGTTTTGCAAGATTCAACCACTAGCTAGGAACAGTCATTCCCGCCGTTTTGACCGCATTTTGAAACGGGCATAAATATTCAAAAAAACAAAAAAATGGGAAACCTTCGCATTGTGTCATTATATGTGACCAAGTTTCCAGGAAAAATAATAAACTTGTAATACAACAATTATTTTTAAAAAGTGGTCTCAGAAATGAGCTATCGCGCGTGAAGATTTAGCATTTTCAAGCCAAATGAACAATCTTATGGCCACATTCATGGCATAGTTTGTTCAATTGATCTCATATTGTGCACAAGGGTGCATCTTGGAATTCCAAACAATGTTGCCTAAGGGAGTTTTCATTTTCTTTGCACGGAAAATTCATTTTCCATTTTCCGAGTGCCCGAAATGAGTTTTTTTTGTGAAGGACCTACCATATATTTGTTGCAAAATTGGACCAAATCAATTTTCCAAAATACTAGGCCATATTTAATGCACAATTGACCAAATGGTTGGGTGTCAAAAATTTTGATCCACCTCTGGTGAAAAAGACAAATTTCCGCCGATTTAGTAGGAAGCGGGTCAAATTTGAACTGTAGCTCCCTCATAGTTTGCTCTTTATTTTTTCCAAAAATCATTTCTAGGTACATAAGTATCTATTTAATTAGAGAAACATCAAAAGTTTTGCAAGATTCAACCACTAGCTAGGAACGGTCATTCCCGTCGTTTTGACCGCATTTTGAAACGGGCATAAAAAATTCAAAACAATCAAAAAAATGGGAAACCTTCGCATTGTGTCATTATATGTGACCAAGTTTCCAGGAAAAGTAATAAACTTGTAATAAAGCAATTATTTTAAAAAAGTGTTCTCAGAAATGAGCTATCACGCGTGAAGATTCAGGGTTTTCAAGCCAAATGATCAATCTTATGGCCACATTCATGGCATAGTTTGTTCAAATGATCTCATATTGTGCACACGGGTGCATCTTGGAATTCCAAACGATGTTGCCTAAGGGAGTTTCCATTTTCTTTGCACGGAAAATTCATTTTCCATTTTCCGAGTGCCCGAAATGAGTTTTTTTGTGAAGGACCTACCATATATTTGTTGCAAAATTGGACCAAATCAATTTTCCAAAATACTAGGCCATATTTAATGGACAATTGACCAAATGGTTGGGTGCCAAAAATTTTGATCCACCTCTGGTGAAAAAGACAAATTTCTGCCGATTCAGTAGGAAGCGGGTCAAATTTGAACTGGAGCTGCCTCATAATTTGCTCTTTATTTTTTTTTCCAAAAATCATTTCTAGGTACATAAGTATCTATTTAATCAGAGAAACATCAAAAGTTTTGCAAGATTCAACCACTAGCTAGGAATGGGCATTCCCACCGTTTTGACCGCATTTTGAAACGGGCATAAAAAATTCAAAAAAATCAAAAAATTGGGAAACCTTCACATTGTGTCATTATATGTGACCAAGTTTCCAGGAAAAATAATAAACTTGTAATACGGCAATTAATTTAAAAAAGTGTTCTCAGAAATGAGCTATCACGCGTTAAGATTCAGGGTTTTCAAGCCAAATGATCAATCTTATGGCCACATTCATGACATAGTTTGTTCAAATGATCTCATATTGTGCACAAGGGTGCATCTTGGAATTCCAAACAATGTTGCCTAAGGGAGTTTTCATTTTCTTTGCACGGAAAATTCATTTTCCATTTTCCGAGTGCACGAAATGAGTTTTTTTGTGAAGGACCTACCATATAGTTGTTGCAAAATTGGACCAAATAAATTTTCTAAAATACTAGGCCATATTTAATGCACAATTGACCAAATGGTTGGGTGTAAAAATTTTTGATCCACCTCTGGTGAAAAAGACAAATTTTCGCCGATTTAGTAGGAAGCGGGTCAAATTTGAACTGTAGCTGCCTCATAGTTTGCTCTTTATTTTTTCCAAAAATCATTTCTAGTTACATAAGTATCTATTTAATAAGAGAAACATCAAAAGTTTTGCAAGATTCAACCACTAGCTAGGAACAGTCATTCCCGCCGTTTTGACCGCATTTTGAAACGGGCATAAAAAATTCAAAACAATCAAAAAAATGGGAAACCTTCGCATTGTGTCATTATATGTGACCAAGTTTCCAGGAAAAATAATAAACTTGTAATACGGCAATTATTTTAAAAAAGTGTTCTCAGAATTGAGCTATCACGCGTGAAGATTCAGGGTTTTCAAGCCAAATGATCAATCTTATGGCCACACTCATGGCATAGTTTGTTCAAATGATCTCATATTGTGCACAAGGGTGCATCTTGGAATTCCAAACAATGTTGCCTAAGGGAGTTTTCATTTTCTTTGCACGGAAAATTCATTTTCCATTTTCCGAGTGCCCGAAATGAGTTTTTTTGTGAAGGGCCTACCATATATTTGATGCAAAATTGGACAAAATCAATTTTAAAAAATACTAAGCCATATTTAATGCATAATTGACCAAATGATTGGGTGTAAAATTTTTTGATCCACCTCTGGTGAAAAAGATAAATTTCCGCCGATTTAGTAGGAAGGGGGTCAAATTTGAACTGTAGCTGCCTCATAGTTTGCTCTTTATTTTTTCCAAAAATCATTTCTAGGTACATAAGTATCTATTTAATCTGAGAAACATCAAAAGTTTTGCAAGATTCAACCACTAGCTAGGAATGGTCATTCCCGCCCTTTTGACCGCATTTTGAAACGGGCATAAAAAAATTCAAAACAATCAAAAAATTGGGGAACCTTCGCATTGTGTCATTACATGTGACCAAGTTTCCAGGGAAATTAATAAACTTGTAATACGGCGATTATTTTAAAAAAATGTTTTCAGAAACGAGCTATCACGTTAGAGATCAATGCCTTTCAAGCCAAATGATCAATCTTATGGCCACATTCATGGCATAGTTTGTTCAAATGATCTCATATTATGCACAAGGGTGCATATTAGAATGGCAAACAATGTTGCCTAAGGAAGTTTTCATTTTCTTTGGACGAAAATACCATTTTCCATTTTTCGAGTGCCCAAAAGGAGGTTTTTTTGTGAAGGACCTCCCAAATAATTGTTGCCAAATTGGACCAAAACAATTTTCTAAAATACTAGGACATATTTAATGCACAATTGACAAAATTGTTGGGTGTAAAAAGTTTTGATCCACCTCTAGTCAAAAAGACAAAATTCCACCGATTCAGTTGGAAGCGGGTCAAATTTGAACTGCAGCTACCTCATAGTTTGCTATTTATTTTTTCCAAAAATTATTTCTAGTTACATAAGTACCTATTTAATCATAAATACATGGTTTGGTGGCGATATGTCGAGGTTTGGGCGGTGGCCGAGGGCCCCAACTCTAGAGCGCGTAAACTCGCATGCCCGCCACGTGGTCACCGCGTGAACGTGGCGTTGCCATGTGTTTTGGGCGGCCTAGGCATGTCTAGTTGGTTGGGCACTCCCCAGGTAGGTGCTAGGAAGAAAATTACAACATAAGATTCTCACGAGGAGACCGATCGATGCTCAAACATGAATTAGCAGCCAAGTGTTTGGTTAGCGGTACGGGAAATGTACATGGCTAATGGGCGTGAGTTTTGGCTGAGGATGATCAGTTACTAAGAAGACCGTCTTCAAAAAATTTCAGCTCAAAAGGAGGAGCCTAGGTGGTACTTGCTTTGCAAAGTACCACACTGGACATAGATACGAATGTTAAAGCTGGGCTCAAAATAATGAATGTATTGAGCTGGCATTTGGTGGAGGATGGTTATTTGGGCATAGGAAAGCACTGTAGAAAATGGATAGTATTTGGACATGCCAAAGTGCTACTTCCTGCACAAAGTGCTGCTCTGAACAGAATAGGAAAATGAATATTGTTGAAATATTTTTGAACTAAGCAAGGAAGGTTTTTGACATATTTGATGAAGATATGATCCAAAAAATTTATGAGAATTTTTTGGGAATTTTTGGAATAAAATAAATATAGGTTGCTTCACAGCCTAGGGCAAAAATTGCCACATGGACATGACACATAGGCAAAACTGATGAGGTGGCGCCTAGTCATAGCAACTCACCACAATTTACAAGGTTATGACCATCTATATTGGTCGTTAAAAACTAGAAATAAGGCAGCGGACTAGCGCTGTCTGCTTTATGACCATTTCGTGTAAGGAAATTACGACCTTTTTGACCAAAATGGTCGCGATGATTTAGGGTTTGGAGCCCCCCGAACAGCTTTTGACCAATTGGTCTCAAATGGTCATAGATCTATGACCAATTCTTCCAGGGTCACTGATAGAAGGTCACTAGTTGACATATTTCTTGTAGTGTTGGTAAGAAGTTTGAATAACTATTTATGGATAATACATATTTGGGGATTTCTCTCCATGCCAATCTCGAAGGCCTAATACCTTTGAAAATGAAATTAATGAGCTCCTTCGAAATGTTCCAATATATTATAACAAATATTATGATTTACTAAACGACACTTTAGCACATTGCCGAAGCAATTCATGAGGCATTCAGAGACCACTGGAAAGGCGTATCCGAGAAGAAATGCTAAAGGGGCAATGGAAAATGAGGTTCTCAGTGGTATCTTCAACAACATTACATGGGATGTAAGCATAGTTGTTAGTGACATTAAATTTTCTCCGCTTTTGTGTATTTAGCGTATTAAGCCTATCATAAAGAAGCAACCATAGAAATACTTTTAACTCCATTTTGGCACTTTAAAGAAATACATCACGTAAATAATCATATTAGAAAGCACATAGTTGGTAATGAGATGTCCTCCTCCATAGGGAAAATGCACCCCTTTCGAATTATTGAGACACTTTATATCCGTTCCTCTATGTGTTTTCACTCCTACTGGTCTCTCACAGGTAGACACATTTCTATTATATGCAACAAATTCCTATTTGTACTTGACCTTTAAAATTTTACATTTGACACTTTCTCTTCTTATGGTATATAAGTAAATGGATGTGCAAAAGAGGCTAAAAGAGAGGTAGAATTGCTTCAATGTTCAAGGACTAGCACGATGATAATAGGATGGCAAATGGAGTGAGACGATACCCACGATAATGGGATAATGTGAATGAGTACAAAAGCCGTACAAGATATGAGTCATGGCTAGAGCTATAGATAACAAGGAGACAAGGTGTATATACTTTGAGTTTACCAAGTGGTTCTATGTTTTCAGTTTGCCTAAATGATAAGAAGATATGTGGTTTTAGGTGGCATCCAATTCTAAACATGTAATCCTTCCATGTTTTACAAACTTCAAATGGGCATGCCTAAAGCATGGAGAAGGTAAGTGTGGTGGTTCACATGTTTTTTTTGGGGGGGGGGGGGTCATGACAATAATGAGAGTGGATAAATGAAGTTATAGTGTCATTCAGAATTATTTCAAAATTCAAGTCAAGTGAAAATTTAAGGACATACATAAGGGCTAGATTTATGTGACAGAAACAGAAGAAAAGTATGATTGTTTTAATGTTGATTCACTGCTAGAGGCAAGGGAATAGAAAAAAATCAAGCATAGGAATTGCACTCCATAAGTGTCGTTCAGTTTCTAGAATGATGTATTGGTAATGTGGTACATGTTACTTATAACTGACCTTTATTTAATGTTTAACATGCTACATTCCACGCCTGAATATTGAAACGGCAAGAACATGATGAGGGGAGCGGGCCACGTTTCATATGTTAACGAGCATTACAATATTGAGAGGAACTACTGTGCAAAGATCTAGGTAACTAAGAAATAAATGATATGCAATAACATGTTAGCGGTAAGGGGACACGTCAATACATCCAGGTAATCTGACCTATAGCCGGATGGACGAAAAATCGGATGGCAGATGAAAGTATGTACTTCTTTTGTAAAATATGATGATGGATCAAACCAAGAATATCACCTCCCTTATTAGTATGTATAGATAGTATTGATCTTGTAAATTGATAGTTATGATTGGATGATAGGTATTTATCTTGTGAAATGCTAGTTGTGCTTCAATGACAGTGGTACTCATCTTGTAAATTTCTACTGGTATTATTGGTTGTGTGCATCCTAGCTATGCAAATACTGGGTGTGTGCTCATTGTACTTGTATTCCCTTAATGCTTCATTTTGACCCAATAAAATCCACCTTTGTAAAAAAATTCTAGTGGTATTGATCTTGGAAATTCATAATTGATAGGTGCTACTTCTTGAGCTTTAGTTGGTTTTTCCCTTAAAGAGGAAAGGGTGATGCAGCAAAGTAGAGATAAGTATTTCCCTTAGTTAGAGAACCAAGGTATCAATCTAGTAGGAGACAACGCACAAATCACCTAATACCTGCACAAATAATTGAACACTTGCACCCAACACGATAATGGGGTTGTTAATCCCTTCACGGTCACTTGCAAAAGTGAGATCTGACAGAGATAGATAAAACTAAACAAAAGATGGAGTAAATATTTTTGGGTTTTTTGGTTTATAGATCGGAAAGTAAAAGATTGCAAAATAGTAGATCAGAAACTTATATGATGGAAAATAGACCCGAGGGGCATAGGTTTCACTAGAGGGTTCTCTCAAGATAGCAAATAATACGGTGGGTTGACAAATTACTGTTGAGCAATTGATAGAAAAGCGCAAAGTTATGACGATATCTAAGGCAATGATTATGAAATATAAGCATCACCTCTGTGTCAAGTAGACCGACTCCTGCCTGCATGTACTACTATTACTCCGCACATCGACCGACTCCAGCGTGCATCTAGAGTATTGCTACCTCTTGAGCATGCATTGGTTTTCACTTGAAAACTTCACAACACAAAACTCAACATAAAATCTCGTGAGCTTCGGTAGTATAAGAAAATAAACCACCACTTTAAGGTACTGTAATTAACTCATTCTTTATTTATATTGGTGTTAAACCTACTGTATTCCAACTTCTCTATGTTTCATACCCCCCGATACTAGCCATAGATGCATTAAAATAAGCAACCAACACGCGAAAAACAGAATCTGTCAAAAACAAAACAGTCTGTAGCAATCTGGATGTCTCGAATACTTATGTAACTCCAAAAATTCTGAAACATTAGGATGACCAGGACAATTTGTATACTAATCTACTGCAGTTGGATTTGGTAATTTATCGCTCTCTGGTAAAAAATGAAAATTATTTTCGTAAGCGCATACTTTCTGTTTTTATTAGCAAGATCAAACAACAATCACCCAAGAAAATCCTAAAGGCTTTACTTGGCACAAACACTAATTAAAACATAAAAACACAAACATGAAAGAGGCTAGATAAAATTATTTACTACTAAACAGGAACAAAAAGTAAAGAACAAAAATAAAATTGGGTTGCCTCCCAACAAGCGCTATCGTTTAACGCCCCTAGCTAGGCATAAAAGCAAGAATAGATCTAGGTATTGTCATCTTTGGTATGCAATCCATAAGTGGCTCTCATAATAGATTCATAAGGTAATTTAATTTTCTTCCTAGGAAAGTGTTCCATGCCTTTCCTTAACGGAAATTGGAATCTAATATTTCCTTCTTTCATGTCAATAATTGCACCAATCGTTTTAAGGAAAGATCTACCAAGAATAATAGGACATGTAGGATTGCAATCTATATCAAGAACAATGAAATCTATGGGCACATAATTCCTATATGTAACAATAAGAACATCATTAACTCTTCCCATAGGTTTCTTAATGGTGGAATCCGCAAGATGCAAATTTAAAGAACAATCATCAAATTCACGGAAACCTAGCACATCACACAAAGTTTTTGGGATCGTGGAAACACTAGCACCCAAATCACATAAAGCATAGCATTCATAATCTTTAATCTTAATTTTAATAGTAGGTTCCAACTCATCATAAATTTTTCTAGTGATAGAAACTTCTAATTCAAGCTTTTCTTCATAGGATTGCATTAAAGCATCAACGATATGTTTACTAAAAGCTTTATTTTGATCATAAGCATGAGAAGAATTTAACACGGATTGCAACAAGGAAATACTGTCTATCAAAGAGCAATTATCATAATTAAATTTCTTAAAATCCAAAATAGTGGGTTCATTGCTATGTAAAGTTTTGACATGTTTAATCCCACTTTTATTACTTTTTGCATCAAGATCTAAAAACTCCGAATCATTGGGACGCCTTTTAACTAAAGTCGACTCATCTCCAGTCCCATATTTATCAAGATTCATATTGGAAAACAAAGATTTAATAGGAGACACATCAATCACTTTTAAATCTTAATCATTATTATCATGAAAACTAGAAGAACACGCTTTCACAAAGCAATCTTTTTTAGCATGCATCATAGCGGTTCTTTCTTTGCACTCATCAATGAAAATTCTCATGGTCTTGAGAGACTCATTGATGTCATTCTTAGGTAGAATAGATATAAGTTTCAAAGAATCAACGTCAAGAGAAATTCTATCCACGTTCCTAGTCAACTCGTCAATCTTAAGCAATTTTTCTTCGACCAAAGCATTGAAATTCTTTTGCGAGCTCATAAATTCTTTAACACTAATCTCAAAATGAGAGGGCATCTTATTAAAATTTCAATAAGAATTGTTGTAGGAATTACCATAATTATTAGAGGAATTACTAGGAAACGGCCTAGAATTAAAGTTTCCTCTATACACGTTGTTACCAAAATTGTTCCTACCAACAAAATTCACATCCATAGATTCATTATTATTCCCAATCAAAGTGGACAAAGGCATATCATTAGGATCGGAAGAAACAATTTTATTAGCAAACAATTTCATAAGTTCATCCATCTTTCCACTTAAAACATTAATCTCTTCAATTGCATGAACTTTTTTACTAGTGGATCTTTCGGTGTGCCATTGAGAATAATTAATCATAATGTTGTATATGAGTTTAGTAGCTTCTCCTAAAGTGATTTCCATAAAAGTACCTCCCGCGGCTGAATCTAAAAGATTTCTAGAAGCAAAATTCAATCCGGCATATTTTTTTTGTATAATCATCCACAAATTCAAACCATGAGTAGGGCAATTATGTATCGTTAATTTCATCCTCTCCCAAGCTTGTGCAACATGCTCATGATCAAGTTGCTTAAAATTCATAATATCGTTCCTAAGGGAGATAATCTTAGCGGGAGGAAAATACTTAGAGATAAAATCATCTTTGTACTTATTCCATGAATCAATACTATTTTTAGGCAAAGAAGAGAACCAAGTTTTAGCACGATCTCTAAGCGAAAACGGAAATAGCTTCAGTTTAACAATACCATTATCCACATCGATCTTCTTTTGCATACCACACAAATCAACAAAGTTGTTCAGATGGGTAGCGGCATCTTCACTAGGAAGGCTAGAAAATTGATCTTTCATAACAAGATTCAACAAAGCGGTATTAATTTCACCAGATTCAGCATCGGCAGTAGGTGCAATCGGAGTGCTAATAAAATCATTGTTGTTGGTATTGAAAAAGTCACACAATTTAGTATTATCTTGAGCCATCGCGACAAAAAATCAATTCAACACACAAGCACACAAGAAGCAAGAGAAAAGAGACGAACGGAAGAGAGAGAATAAAACGGCGAAGGTGAAGTGGGGGAGAGGAAAACGAGTGGCAAATGGCAAATAATGTAATGCGAGGGAGAAGAGTTTATCATGGGTACTTGGTATGTCTTAACTTGGCGTAGATCTCCCCAGCAATGGTGCCAGAAATCCTTCTTTCTACCTCTTGAGCATGTGTTGGTTTTCTCTTGAAGAGGAAAGGGTGATGCAGCAAAGTAGTGTAAGAATTTCCCTCTGTTTTTGAGAACCAAGGTATCAATCCAGTAGGAGACAACGCACAAGTCACATAGTACCTGCACAAACAATCAAGAACCTCAGAATCAACGTGATAAAGGGGTTGCCAATCCCTTCACGGTCACTTGCGAAAGTGAGATCGGGTAGAGATAATAAGATAAATATTTTTGGTATTTTATTGTATAGATTGGAAAATAAAGATTGCAAAATAGTAAGCGAGATGCGATAATAAAAGAGATGCAATATAATAAGAAAGAGACCCGGGGGGCATAGGTTTCACTAGTGGCTTCTCTCATGATAGCATGGATTACGGTGGGTGAACAAATTACTATCGAGCAATTGATAGAAAAGTGCATAATTATGAAGATATCTAAGGCAATGATCATGAACATAGGCATGACGTCCGTGTCAAGTAGACCAAAACGATTCTGCATCTACTACTATTACTCCACACATCGACCGCTATCCAGCATGCATCTAGAGTATTAAGTTCATAAAAACAGAGTAACGCTTTAAGCAAGATGACATGATGTAGAGGGATAAACTCAAGCAATATGATATAAACCCCATCTTTTTATACTCGATGGCAACAATACAATACGTGCCTTGCTGCCCCTACTGTCACTGGGAAAGAACACTACAAGATTGAACCCAAAGCTAAGCACTTCTCCCATTGCAAGAAAGATCAATCTAGTAGGCCAAACTAAACCGATAACTCAGAGAGACTTGCAAAGATATCAAATCATGCATATAAGAATTCAGAGAAGAACCAAATAATATTCATAGATAATCAAGTTCATAAACCCATAATTCATCGGATCTCGGCAAACACACCGCAAAAGAGTATTATATCGAATAGATCTCCAAGAACATCAAGGAGAACTTTGTATTGAAGATCAAAAAGAGAGAATAAGTCATCTAGCTAATAACTATGGACCTGTCGGGGATATACCCCGTGGTGTAACCCGCCGGATGTATAACCCGGCTAGAGCGTGGCGACTCACTGGTGACCCGCCCGGAGCTTGGTGATTCACAGATAACCCGCCCGATCTTGGCAGCTCATTAGTAACCCGGCGGGCGGGTCAGATGGCCAATAAGGCCCAAGGCCCAGAAGGACGGCTTATGTTATGGTGGGCTAGCTCAAGATAAAAGGCATAAGGAATATTCAAAGGAAGCAAGACTAGGACTCCACTTGTAATAGAGTAATCCTAATCCTAATATGACTAGTCATGTAAGCCGCCCTTTCAACATATATAAGGAGGGGCAGGGCACCCCAAGAGGGACAAGTTTCATAAGTTAGGTTTAAACATACAAATCAATAGCTCTCGAGATAAAGCACCCTTGTAATTGTGATTATCATCATCAATATCAATGAAGCAGGATGTAGGCTTTTACCTCCATCATGAGGGGCTGAACCTGGGTAAAACCTCGCGTCTCTTGATTCCGACCAACCCCTTCAAGCTATCACATAGATGCGTTGGCCTCACGACTAAGTACTTTCAACGAGGACATCTGCCGTGACAATTCGGCGACAGTTGGCGCTCACCGTGGGACAAGCGCACGGTGGTGTTGAGTTCTTGAAGGGATCTTTTTCTAGAGTTTCGAGAAGTTCGCAATTGGCCAGATGAAGAAAACTCGGAATGAGATAGTCTTCGGCAGAGCCGGGAAATCCCACTTTGGTGATCAGAATTGCTATTAACTTTGGAGCTGGCAGTATGAGTTTTTTACTTCAAGACAAATTAGGGTTTTGGAGTTCTGTTGTGCGCCGCTGAAGCAACGTAATCCGTTGATATTAAGATCAACTCTTCTGCAACCGCTGGTCGACGAGGCCAACAGGAATTGTTCTACAGCCGCTGGGCGCCGCGTCAGATCAATCAACGAGTGCGTGGACAGGCATGGGTCAAACCCCGAGGTGGTTTCGTAAGTACAACTTCGTGGGGGCTGTTCGTATAAAGTGGTCCACCGAGTACTTGGAGCACGGTTGATGAAAGCTGATATTTTGAGGAGTAATCTATCTAGCAAGGGAAGAAGGCCACGACCCGTGGCTAGTCTGGACTCTGCCTTTCCGTCCGAATCGTGCTTTGTCTCCCGTCCGAATGACTGTCACGCCTCGTCTCCTGTCTGAGTCGCCATCACCAACCTGTTTTCATCGCCGACGAGCCGCCACTACAGCGCTTGCCTCTAAGCCGCTCTCGCTGTAGCCTGCCGCGGCGCCGCTGTACCGGCCGGGTCACCGCCGTGGTTCGCCGATCTCTGACTTCAAGCCAAACCGCCGTCACCGCCCTCCTTGGCCGCGCCTCACTGTCCACCTCCGACACACGGCCTTATAGCAGCTGCTCACCTCCGCAGATGTGGTCTCAAGACGCCGTTGCCGAGTCACCATCATGGTCGAATTGAATCGCCGCCTCTCCAATTCACCTCCGCCGGCTCCGGCCTCTATTGCGGGCCGTCCGCCTCCTGTGTTGTTTCCAATTGGCTGCATCGCAGCCGACGCCTGCACTGCGCTTCAACCCGCCACCACGCGTTGACCCGGCCTTCCATCGCCGCCACAGCGCTGAGTCGCTGCTGTACTGAAGATGCGCTCGCCTCGCGCTGTTCCATCATGGCAGGCCGCTTCTGTCTCTACGGCAAACCGCCTCAAGCTGGCTTACCTCCATTGCCGGCCTCCGCCGGGTCAAGTCGCCGATGTTGGCAATAAGCCATGACTATACACGGCGGCGACCGGCGTGAGCGCGACCAAGTCGAGTCGTGGCATGCGTGTGTCTCCTGACGTAAACCCGTTCTTACGTTCGTTGCGTGGAGGAGCTGAATGCACGAAGGCGTGCGATCTGTTGGAGCCAGCCAAGTCATGTGTGCGGCCGGAGTAGTTGGTTGCGCACGTCCTGAGGATGACCATGCATGTAGCTAGCAGGTTGTGTGTGCATGGATTAGTTAGTTGGCTCAGCGGCCGGATAATTCGTGCGTGTGTGCGTGAGTTAGTGGGGTGTGTGTGGCCACTGGCCTGTGTGTGCAGCTGGCTATAAAAGGCCCGTGTGTACTATTTGTAGAAGGTGCCGGTGTGTGTAGCCGTGCTCCGGTGTGTTGCCGAGCGACGGGGTGTGCCGAGCCAAGTGTGAGGGGCCTAGAAGATGTAGTCTCTATCGGGATCATGATGTGTGTCCGGTCGATGTGAGAGTTCTTCCGGGTTACCTCATGTGTGTGTTCGAGTGGTAGAGAGAAATAAAGCCAAGATACAGGCGTTGGTGCGTCACGGTGTTCGTTGCTAGAAAAATCATGGTGTCTCCTTCGTCTACCTTCGTCCGACATTTGTGGCGCCGAAAGGCTGCCCGGCGTGTGTCGCCGGGGAGGATTGGTTCGGGATTTGTCCCAACATTTGGTATCATGAGCTTGGTTAGCTTGGGCGTGGTCCGCCGTGCCGGAGGCGTGCCGACGATGGCGGTGTTTGTTGGTGGTTGCATTGCGCGAAGCTCCGGGCCGTGTGTCGGCCTATGGGGATGCCCGGCGCGGCGGCTGTCATGGCGGATGCGGAGGCGACGCGCGGTGAGTCCACGACGAGCGCGACGGACATGGAGGCCGAGGCAGCGGGGCTGCGCTGCACAGCGAGAGCATGGCTACGATGACGCACGGCAACTCCGGCTGTGGTGGTGTCACACGGCTTCGACATCGAGCGACACGGCAATCACGGCACAGGCGCGAACGAGCACACGGTACGTCGCAGCGGGCGCGGAGGCACGTGATGGCATCAAGCGGAGGAGATGACGAAGACGACGAGCCAGGGCTAGTCATGCAGCGAGGTCATGGCTTAGGGGCTGAGTGTTGGCAATAAGCCATGACTGCACACGGCGGCGACCGGCGTGAGCGCGACCAAGTCGAGTCATGGCATGCATGTGTCTCCTGATGTGAGTCCGTGCTCACGTTCATTGCGTGGAGGAGCTGAATGCACGAAGGCGTGCGATCTGTTGAAGCCAGCCGAGTCATGCGTGCGGCCGGAGC
The DNA here is from genome assembly GCF_056163025.1 of Triticum urartu. NCBI lineage: Eukaryota > Viridiplantae > Streptophyta > Magnoliopsida > Poales > Poaceae > Triticum > Triticum urartu. The sequence continues at coordinate 584,137,208 of NC_141879.1, forward strand.
ATTTGGTTGCCCACGTCTTGAGGATGACCATGTATGTAGCTAGCAGGTTGTGTGTGTGCATGGATTAGTTAGTTGGCTCAGCGGCCGGATGATTCGTGCATGTGTGCGTGAGTTAGTGGGTGTGTGTGGTCGCTGGTCTGTGTGTGCAGCCGGCTATAAAAGCCCCGTGTGTACTGTTTGTAAAAGGTGCCGGTGTGTGTAGCCGTGCTCAGGTGTGTTGCCGAGCGACCGGGTGTGCCAAGCCAAGTGTGAGGGGCCTAGAAGATGCAGTCTCCGTCAGGACCGTGATGTGTGTCCGGTCGACGTGAGAGTTCTTCCAGGTTGTGCCGCGTGGATGCGTTTGTACCTCATGTGTGTGTTCGAGTCGTAGAGAGAAATAAAGCCAAGATATAGGCGTTGGTGTGCCACGGCGTTCGTCGCCAGAAAAATCATGGTGTCTCCTTCATCTACCTTTCATCCGGCGTTTGTGGCGCCAAAAGGCTGCCCGGCGTGTGTCGTCCGGATTGATCCGGGGTTTGTCCCAACAGCCGCGCCTCCGGCTGTTGTAAGTCGTTGACCGCCGTCTCAAGTTGAGTGCCGCTGTAGCTGACCCGTCGGCCCTGCCTTTGATTTTTACCATGCGTGGCTGCGGACTAAAGGCAAGATTTATTATTGAGATGGATGAGATGGTGAAGAATTTTGTAAGCTATACTACTACTTACCAAGTCCGAGCCTCAACTACTACTTACCAGCAAAATTCTAAGGAAGTATGACTATTGTATATACATGGAGGGAGCACAATCACTATACATGCATGCATGAACTCCCGACTTACTACAAGCTGCGGACTGCTTCTCCTGCGAGCCACCGCTCCACATGCAGCCATCCTGGCTCGCCCTTGTTATACTTTTGCCACACCCTCCGCCGGCTCCGGTCCGCCTTATCGTCCCACCTTCGCCTGGGCTTGGTTCTGCTATACTCCGTGCCTTGCCCCGTGTTGTTCCTGCAAGCTCCTCTGCCATATGAAGAAAAACGACAGCAGCACAGGAAAAGAAGGGAGCACTGTATGTATAAAAAAATCAGTCATGAAGTGTGTGGAGCTACTGACTCGGAAGTGCGAGAGCCGTCGGGGCCACGTTGAGCCTCCTCTACCGCGTTGAGTCGCCGGGAGTCGTTGGTCTGCCTGAACTGCTGGGACTATATTAAATCGTCGGTCTGCCTGAGCCGCCTCTGTCGCGATTGTCCGTCGTCTGAACGAATCAGGTCATATCTCTCTAAATATATTTTATTAGCACATGTTGTTTTTATCAAAGAACAATTACTTTGGTCTATATATTTTTGTATACAGGATAATTATTCATTACAAATGTGGTTTATGCCACGGGTGTGGAGCACGGGCTGATAGTGTTCCGCCCAGCGATAGTCTGTGACATATTACCCGATGAATGGACGCGCACAAGCCGCCGCCCTAGTGGCCCGATCTACATCGACTTGCCGGGATCGCGTTTGTTCGCTTTTCAATGGACGTGCGCAAGTCGCCGCCCCTGTGGCTTGATCTACATCAACTAGTCGGGACCATGCCTGCGATTGACTTGCCTGTCTGCACGGCTTACTGCGTCTGCGATTGACTCGCCCATCCGCACCGGTGTACAACGCCACGGCCGACTCATCTATCTGTGCCGCCTCTAATGTTGCGGTAGTCTTTACCGTCCGTCTCTCGTGGACTAGTCTACATCAACACATTGGGTCGCATCTATCTGCATGAGTTGTTTATTGAGTACAAGAAAGTCACTGCTCGGGTAGCCCAGTTCTTTCTTCCAACAATTTGGAGGAAAATTATTATATATGGTCAGCCGCCGTCTGCATTGGATGGCTCAATCGGCAGGCGCACAAGTCGCCGCCACTACAGCTTGCTTAACTTCAAAACAACCAGTCGGGATGAACCATTGGCCGAGTTGCTGACATAGCTCATACAGGATCATTTATAACCCGCCTCAGTTATGTGACGCCCCGAGACCGATGTGCCAGGTGTCCTCCAGTTATTCGTTGTTATTGCTTTGTCATTCGCTTGCGTGTTGCATCTTGTCATGTCATCATGTGCATTGCATCATCATGTTTTCGAAACTTGCATCCGTCCCGGCCTCCTCGTTCTCTCCGTTGTCCGTTCTGAGCCCAGACACACTTGCAGGCGCCCGCGACATGTCCGAAATAGTATTTTATAAGTGTGTGGAAAATGTTCTCGGAATGGGATGAAAGTTGGCGTGTGGTGTTGTTTTGTTGTCAGTAGACCGCCCGCCAAGTTTCATCGCGTTCGGAGTTCGTTTGATAGCCTAACCGTTAAACTATAGCGTCAGTATAGCCGGTCAAACGTCGGACGTTTCCGGTCTCCGGAAACAGTTGCCGGGTCGCTCCCCTCTTCTCTCAGACCAACCCGCTCTTCACAATACGCCAGACCCAACCTAACCTCTCTCGTCAGCCCGCGGCCCTCCCCTTGCGCGTGTCCGAAAGCTTCCCGGACCCAACTCAGGCATTCATGGCCGTTGGAGCCGGATCATCCCCGAACATCCCTAAATCATCATCGGTTTCTCGTTGGACTCTCCTAAGCATTTTATCTCGACCATCCGATCTAAATCGGAGGATCCCTTTAGCCCCTAGTCTAGCCACCCTACCTATTTAATCAGCCTAACCCTAGTTTCTAGGGGAGATGTCCCATCCATCCTTCCCATCCGCCGCCACCCGACCAACTCCCCTCTTCCTCGGGATCTCCCTCGCTCCAAATCACCAGCCATCACTTTCCCCTCCTCGATTTTGGCACCGAACCAACCAGTCACTCCTCTCGATCCACCTACCAGCAGCGCCTGTGCTCCCATCACCCTCAAGATCCCACCTCCGGATCGAGCAGGAGGCTCGATGGTGAGCTCCTGAAGCCCACCATGCCAAGCGCCTCGTCCAGGGACTCTGCACCATTCCCCTGCTTTCTCCCTTGTGTCTCTTCCCTCCCTCCTGTGCTGATCTACCTTCCCGTCTCTCTCCTCTCGCAGCAATCAGCAGGAACCCTAGCCGCCGAGCTTCGCAGCGCCGCCCTCGACCAGGAGCTCCGCCTGACTCCATGGCCGTCGTCCCGAACCTCTCCTTCGCCCCGCTGCATCTCCGCCTCTAACCCGGCCGGATCGACACGATTCACTGCCGCGCCGCCAAGTACCTTCCTCGGAGCACCACATCGCCCGCTCGTCCCCTGCTTCAACAGATCGCGGCGACATGTCTGCCTCCTCTGCCTCACGCTCATTCGCCGCCGCCAAGACCCGACGTCCTCTGTTGCCTTCTTCCCCACGCCCGGATCAGCCGCCGCACCGTCCCGGAGTCACGCGCCAAGTCCGCCGCCGGCGCTCCTTGCCGCCTCGTTCGTCAGGGAGACGATGAGCACCTGGCTCTTCAACGCTCCAACCGTTGACCCGCTACCCGATCTCACACCCGTCGTGGGCACGAGCGCCCGACGCGGACCGGCCTCGCCTAGGCCCAGCGCCCACCTCGTCCTTCCACTCAGCCGGCCTGCTGCAGCCCACCGACCGGGCCAAGGCCCATTATGTGAGGCAACCCCCCCAGCACCCATGCCATGTTTCGTCCTGTAGCTCCAATTCGGCCCGATGCCTGTTTTTTTCCACAAACGAATTTGCTAATTAATCAGAGAACTGCAGTTTTTCAGAAAACCCCTTAATGTTCATGCATATTCTAACTCACAAACCGTACATCAATTTAAAATAAGTTATATATGAAACTTGCTTAGTTTTTCATCTAGTTTAATAATTTGTCATTTTCATCCATGGTTAAAATGATTAAATTGCTGTTTGTGTAGATTTACTCTTATGCCATGCTAAAACGGTTTAATTCATAACTAATTAATCGTAGCTTGGTTTTAATTAATCTTTATATGTAAATGGGGTAGAATTTTGCCTAGTTTAACATGATGGCTTTACTTTGCATGTTTAATAAATCTAAAATTGTGTTTAGAGCAGATCAGTACCACAACCAAAATATGCACATGAGGATTTACCGGATTTGTTATTCGTTGTTCCGGCCTCATTTAAACTTGCCTAGATAGGTAGTTTTCATTTGCTTCACCCTCTTGCCATGTTTAACAACATTTAATATTGTTGGGTACATAAACGAGATCAAACTAAATAACTTGTCGTGGTGTTTCGTCAATATGCACCTTTGCATATTGAGCTCCACTTAATTTGTAGGATTGCTTGTGCACTTTGCCATGCCATGCCCTCTTTAAACCGGACATGCATCATACTTGGTTGTGCATCTTGCCATGTTTATGTGGTGGTTGTTTACTATATTGTTTGCTTCTTTCCGGTGTTGCTTCTTCGGGTTGGTTCCAGTAACGTCACGTTTGTGAGGAACCGTTCGACTACGTCCGTTTGTCTTCTTCATGGACTCGTTCTTCTTCCTTGCGGGATTTCAAGCAAGATGACCATACCCTCGAAATCACTTCTATCTTTGCTTGCTAGTTGCTCGCTCTTTTGCTATGCCTATGCTGCGATACCTACCACTTGCTTATTATGCCTCCCATATTGTTAAACCAAGCCTCTAACCCACCTTGTCCTAGCAAACCGTTGTTTGGCTATGTTACCACTTTGCTCATCCCCTCTTATAGCGTTGTTAGTTGCAGGTGAAGATTGAAGTTTGTTCCTTGTTGGAACATGGAGATATTGTTCCTTGTTGGAACAGGTTTACTTGTTGGGATATCACAATATCACTTATTTAATTAATGCATTTATATACTTGGTAAAGGGTGGAAGGCTCGGCCTTTTGCCTAGTGTTTTGTTCCGCTCTTGCCACCCTAGTTTCCGTCATATCGGTGTTATGTTCCTGGATTTTGCATTCATTACGCGGTTGGGTAATAATGGGAACCCCTTGACAGTTCGCCTTGAATAAAACTCTTCCAGCAATGCCCAACTTTGGTTTTACCATTCGCCACCTAGCCTCTTTTTCCCTTGGGTTTCGCGGACTCAAGGGTCATCATTATTTTAACCCCCCCGGGCCAGTGCTCTTCTGAGTGTTGGTCCACCTCGTCAGCCGCCGGTGACCACCATGGGCAACTCTGGGCTGGCCTACCGGAAGTTTAGACAATCTGAGTGTGCCCTGAGAACGAGATATGTGCAGCTCCTATCGGGATTTTTCGGCACATTCGGGCGGTGTTGCTGGATTTGTTTTAACTTGTCGAAGTTGTCTTGTAGAACCGGGATACCGAGTCTCATCGGAATGTCTCGGGAGAAGGTATATCCTCCGTTGACCGTGAGAGCTTGTCATGGGCTAAGTTGGGACTCCCCTGCAGGGATTTGAACTTTCAAAAGCCGTGCCCACGGTTATGGGCAGATGGGAATTTGTTAACGTCCGGTTGTAGAAAACCTGAAGTTGACCTTGTCTCTTCTCGGCGGAGTCCGGCAAGTGAACACGATGTTGGAGTTATGCTTGACGTAGGTTGTTCTAGGATCACTTCTTGATCATAGTTTCTCGATCGTGCTTTGCCTTCTCTTCTCACTCTCATTTGCGTATGTTAGCCACCATATATGCTAGTCGCGTGCTGCAGCTCCACCTCATACCTTTACCTTACCCATAAGCTTAAATAGTCTTGATCGCGAGGGTGCGAGATTGCTGAGTCCCCGTGACTCACAGATACTTCCAAAACCAGCTTGCAGGTGCCGAGGAGTCCGTGCAGATGACGCAACCAAGCTCAAGGAGGAGCTCGATGAAGATCTTGTCCTTTGCGTTGTTCCGTTCTAGTTGATCAGTAGTGGAGCCCAGTTGGGGTCGATTGAGGACCTTGTCGCATTTGGGGTTCTTCTTTTATTTTGGTTCCGTAGTCGGACCTTGATTGTTTTGGATGTTGTAATGCTTTATTCATGTAATTGTGTGAAGTGGCGATTGTAAGCCAACTATGTATCTCTTTCCCTTATGTATTACATGGGTTGTGTGAAGATTACCTCACTTGCGACATTGCTTTCAATGCGGTTATGCCTCTAAGTCGTGCTTCGACACGTGGGAGATATAGCCGCATCGAGGGCGTTACAAGTTGGTATCAGAGCCTTCCCCGACCTTAGGAGCCCCCACTGCTTGATCAAATTAGCGGACGAGTTGAGTCTAGAAAAATGTTTTGAGTCATTAGGAATTATATATCGGAGAGTTTAGGAATTCTTTTTACTCCCCAGTCCCTTCATCGCTCTGGTAAGGCATCCCGACGTAGAGTTTTGACTCTTCTCTTCTCAAATTTCACTAAAAAAATTTAGGATCACGTGGGTATCTTGGAATCGTTCCGATGGTTTTGTGATGAGAACATTGTTCTTGGTGCCTCCTGACATTTAGGGGTTGTGGCAGTGTCCCGGGGAGTTGAGCTCCGAGGTGTTGTCGTCACAATTTTATCGTTGCAGTTCTGGAATACTTGAGTTTAGTTTCGCCGACATCGAAAATCTCTTTTATGAAGTTGTTGGTGAGATAACCTCGACGCCACCCAGTACTGGGGCGGGAGTTCAGGAGTATTGCCATAACTCGTATAACGGATGCTTTTCGAAGGTTGAGGTCGACGATTTCCGAAGGTTTCTTGGTTATGTGTTGAAGGATGGATACAGCTGGATGTAGGGCTTGCTAGATTTGGGTGAGATATTATGCTTCCCCTATATCCCCAACACCTGATTGCATAACCGAAAAGGTTCGGGAGTTTCATAAGTGGGAATTCAAGTAGATCTTAGGATATCTTTCCGACAGATGTATGATATGAAATTGGGGTTCGACGTCTAGTGGTCCGCCTATTCACGGTTGGTTTTACAGTGGTCTCATTCTGTCTTAAAGAGTCCTTGTCTATGCCGACTCGGGGACGCTTCGTATGTCATGTGCACTGCCTTGTACATGATGGTGCTGTACGATCGAGCCCGTGTAGGTCCCACCACGAAAACTTCGGACGAAATCTCTATCATATGTTTGTTCCGGCTTATTCTGCAAGCCAATCCTTTGTTTGTTTTGAGTTGTGGTATTTGAGTTGCTTCAAAGTCAAATGTTGATTCCATACCTTTCCTAAGTGGTGTTCTCATACTTCGATGCGAATACTAATCCTCCTTGATAATCGAGATTGTTATGCCAATCTTGCTCAACCGGTGTGCTTCTCTTCAAGTGGATCCGATCATTTCAACATCCGCAAGATCAATTCTAAGTTTCTACACGGTGTTCGTTTCTTCCATTCCAAATTGTCTTTGTTTTTCCCACCCTCCCTCCCTTTGTTTTTCTTCAAGGACCCAGATTTCTTATTCAAGTATCTTTTTATTGTTGTGAAGCCTTTCCGTTCTTTTCCGTCAATGTTCTTATCCGGTGATTCTCATGAAGATGCTCCAAAAGTTCACCATTCTTTATTCTTTTCATATCCAGTGGATTCAAGTCAAGATTTGTCGATTATATCCTTTTATTGTTTCTAATACCTTGTCTTGCCGGTGCACCTCTAAATCATTAATTTTTCGTTATTCATTTGTTCCGGAGTGCTCAAGATATCTCGAAGATTCGTGTTTCCACTCTGCATTCATTCAAGATCTCTCGAGGATGTTCTATCATTCAAGCCTTTTAATTCAACCAGTGAAATCTCTCTTTTTAATAATTCTAACGGTGTTTTCTCTTGAGTGGTCCCTAACCCATAGGTTTTTTTCCCAGGATCTTACCTGACTCTTATTATTTTTCCGGAGCTTCTCAAATTCTTTTCTAAAGTTTGACGTAAGAATGATTTTCATCAGTCAGATGTGTTTCTCCAAGATCTCTCAATTTTCTTTTCATCGTTGGCTCAACCTCTTCGCTTTTGATTCTTTCGGAGTGTCTAAACAATTCATGGTGGTGTTTCTCGTCGTCACTCTCATCATTTGAAGACCTAAGAAGAGCTTTACCTCCATATCTTATCCGCTCTCTCAGAGATTCGTGGTTCTAGTTCGAGGCCATCCTCTCATAATTGTTTGATTGTGGGAATTCTTTTCACCTATCCGGAGCAAATTCAAGAGTCTTCTCAGTTTGTTCATCTAGAGTCCATCATCTCAGATTTATTCATTCTCAGCTTTCAGCTCTCTTTCTCCAAATCTTACCGGTGCATCATTCAAGTTTTCTCTAATCAGCTCGTGATCTCTTCTTTCTCATGGATCTAAATTGCCTCAAGCACCTTCGTTCATTTGATAATTCTTCTCGGTGTTTCTTTATATTTTTCATTGTTCATTTTCAATTTTTACAGTGGTTCGTTCAAGAGTGCTTCCCTTTCATTATCATACCAATTCATTTGTTGTTTTCAATCCTACCAGTGGATTCGTCGAAGACCTTCCCAAGTCTGACGCTATATCTCTCTTAATCTTTTCTACGAGAATAAGTAATATGTCAAATCCGTTGATTGTCATCAATTGAATTGGTGAAGGATAAGCATAATGTAATTCTTATTCCTGTTTCATCCAAGCGATTAATTTCCTATTCCGGAGGCTCATCAAATTCTTGTTTTCATTTGTTTCATCTTTCTTTTCCGGAGTTCCAAGTTTTCTCTTTATCTCGTTGCAAAGCTTCATCAAATCATTGCAAGGTTTCAACCTTACTCTTCTCATCTTTCTTTTCGTTTGATCATTCTTTTGTTTACCGGAGTTCTTCATGAAGTTTCTGCATGATGGTCCATAAAGGACTTAATCCGTTCTCGAAACATTCATCAAGATTATTTTCAGAGGAGTTCAAGGATTCTTCTTCTTGTAATCCGGAGTGCAATTCTTCCTTCCATACCGTTGGAGGTGATATTACGTCATTCTTGATAATTTGAGTTCATGTTCCATGATTCACATGTTGTTAAGAATGAGATATATTAAGTGCATCAACCTCTTCGTTGGAGTTATCTTGGGTTATATTTCACCTAAAGCTTTCCCTAAGGATTTGTTATTAATTATGGTGATTATAAATGATCCAAGTTGTTCATTTATCCTCCCGGTGAAATAAGTTTCTCGTCTCCTTATTCATATCAATCCAATTCTTTTTCCCGTGAGTGGCAGGTTTTCATCTCTTAATTTGAGATGTACTCCACAAGACCATATTAAGCTTATCCTTTCGTTGTTTGTTTTCCAACAACTCCGCTCGACCCATCTCCTAAGGATGCCTTCTCAAGCTCTTTTGTGGCATAAGATGGCATTTTCTTCTCCATTCTTTTATTTCAATTATCTATCTTTTATTCTTTCTTCCGGAGCCCTTGTGATGTTGCTCTTTTCAATCATCATCTCGAATTGTGAAGATCATGTTTTTTCTTTTCGTGCTTTTCCTTTCAACCGGAGTGTTGTGCCCTCTGCTCAAGTTCCCTCATCTTATCAAGTTCTTATTCAATCCCTTCCCTTTTCAATCGAAGTTCTACCCGAAGTTGTTCTTCCTTGTTCATCTTTTCTAATGGAGTGTTTTCAACTTCACTTATCTCCGTTGTAATATTTTCTCGAGTTAGCTTAACCTTTTCAAGGTTCTTTGGTTTCAGTCATTTGTCAAAGGAGCAACTTAGTTTTACCTCTTCTTTATCTCTTCCGTTTTCCCTCCGGTGCCATTCTAGATCTCGGGACAAGATCCTCTCATAGTGGCGGAGTGTTGTGATGCCCCGAGACCGATGTGCCAGGTGTCCTCCAGTTATTCGCTGTTATTGCTTTGTCATTCGCTTGCGTGTTGCATCTTGTCATGTCATCATGTGCATTGCATCATCATGTTTTCGAAACTTGCATCCTTCCCGGCCTCCTCGTTCTCTTTGTTGTCCGTTCTGAGCCCAGACACACTTGCAGGCGCCCGCGGCATGTCTGAAATAGTATTTTATAAGTGTTTGGAAAATGTTCCCGGAATGGGATGAAAGTTGGCGTGTGGTGTTGTTTTGTTGTCAGTAGACCGCCCACCAAGTTTCATCGCGTTCGGAGTTCGTTTGATAGCCTAACCGTTAAACTATAGCGGCAGTATAGTCGGTCAAACGTCGGATGTTTCCGGTCTCCGGAAACAGTTGCCAGGTTGCTCCCCTCTTCTCTCAGACCAACCCGCTCTTCACAATCCGCCAGACCCAACCTAACCTCTCTCGTCAGCCCGCGGCCCTCCCCTCGCGTGTTTCCGAAAGCTTCCCGGACCCAACTCAGGCATTCATGACCGTTGGAGTCGGATCATCCCCGAACATCCCTAAATCATCATCGGTTTCTCGTTGGACTCTCCTAAGCATTTTATCTCGACCATCCGATCTAAATCGGAGGGTCCTTTTAGCCCCTAGTCTAGCCACCCTACCTATTTAATCAGCCTAACCCTAGTTTCTAGGGGAGATGTCCCATCCATCCTTCCCATCCGCCACCACCCGACCAACTCCCCTCTTCCTCGGGATCTCCCTCGCTCCAAATCACCAGCCATCACTTTCCCCTCCTCGATTTTGGCACCGAACCAACCAGTCACTCCTCTCGATCCACCTACCAGCAGCGCCTGTGCTCCCATCACCCTCAAGCTCCCACCTCCGGATCGAGCAGGAGGCTCGATGGCGAGCTCCCGAAGCCCACCATGCCAAGCGCCTCGTCCAGGGACTCTGCACCGTTCCCCTGCTTTCTCCCTTGTGTCTCTTCCCTCCCTCCTGTGCTGATCTACCTTCCCGTCTCTCTCCTCTCGCAGCAATCAGCAGGAACCATGGCCGCCGAGCTTTGCAGCGCCGCCCTCGACCGGGATCTCCGCCTGACTCCAGGGCCGTCGTCCTGAACCTCTCCTTCGCCCCGCTGCATCTCCGCCTCTAACCCGGCCGGGTCGACACGGTTCATTCCCGCGCCGCCAAGTACCTTCCCCGGAGCACCACATCGCCCGCTCGTCCCCTGCTTAAAAAGATCGCGGCGACATGTCTGCCTCCTCTGCCTCACACTCGTTCGCCGCCGCCAAGACCCTATGTCCTCTACTACCTTCCTCCCCACGCCCGGATCCGCCGCCGCACTGTCCCGGAGTCACGCGCCAAGTCCGCCGCCGGCGCTCCTTGCCGCCTCGTTCGTCAGGGAGACGACGAGCAGCTGGCTCTTCAACGCTCCAACCGTTGACCCACCGCCCGATCTCACACCCGTTGTGGGCACGAGCGCCTGACGCAGACCGGCCTCGCCTAGGCCCAGCGCCCACCTCGTCCTTCGACTCAGCCGGCCTGCTGTAGCCCACCGACCGGGCCAAGGCCCATTATTTGAGGCAACCCCCCAACACCCATGACATGTTTCGGCCTGTAGCTCCAATTCGGCCCGATGCCTGTTTTTTTCCACGAACGAATTTGCTAATTAATCAGAGAACTGAAGTTTTTTAGAAAACCCCTTAATGTTCATGCATATTCTAACTCACAAACCGTACATCAATTTAAAATAAGTTATATATGAAACTTGCTTAGTTTTGCATCTAGTTTAATAATTTGTCATTCGGGCGGTGTTGCTGGATTTGTTTTAACTTGTCGAAGTTGTCTTGTAGAACCGAGATACCGAGTCTGATCGGAATGTCTCGGGAGAAGGTATATCCTTCGTTGACCGTGAGAGCTTGTCATGGGCTAAGTTGGGACTCCCATGCAGGGATTTGAACTTTCGAAAGCCATGCCCGCGGTTATGGGAAGATGGGAATTTGTTAACGTCTGGTTGTAGAAAACCTGAAGTTGACCTTAAGTAAAATACATCAACCGCGTGTGTTACCGTGATGGTCTCTTCTCGGCGGAGTCCGGGAAGTGAATACGGTGTTGGAGTTATGCTTGACGTAGGTTGTTCTAGGATCACTTCTTGATCATTGTTTCTCGATCGTGCTTTGCCTTCTCTTCTCGCTCTCATTTGCGTATGTTAGCCACCATATATGCTAGTCGCGTGCTGCAGCTCCACCTCATACCTTTACCTTACCCATAAGCTTAAATATTCTTGATCGCAAGGGTGCGAGATTGCTGAGTCCCCGTGACTCACAGATACTTCCAAAACCAGCTTGCGGGTGCCGAGGAGTCCGTGCAGATGACGCAACCAAGCTCAAGGAGGAGCTCGATGAAGATCTTATCCTTTGTGTTGTTCCGTTCTAGTTGATCAGTAGTGGAGCCCAGTTGGGGTCGATCGAGGACCTTGTCGCATTTGGGGTTCTTCTTTTATTTTGGTTCCGTAGTCGGACCTTGATTGTTTTGGATGTTGTAATGCTTTATTCATGTAATTGTGTGAAGTGGCGATTGTAAGCCAACTATGTATCTCTTTCCCTTATGTATTACATGGGTTGTGTGAAGATTACCTCACCTGCGACATTGCTTTCAATGCGGTTATGCCTCTAAGTCGTGCTTCGACACGTGGGAGATATAGCCGCATCGAGGGCGTTACAAGTTACCTCAACCTTCTGTGGATTCACATCGCGTTATCAACACCAATGATATGTTGGAAATATGCCCTAGAGGCAATAATAAAAGCATTATTATTATATTTCTTTGTTCATGATAATTGTCTTTATTCATGCTATAACTGTATTATCCGGAAATCGTAATACACGTGTGAATACATAGACCATAATATGTCCCTAGTAAGCCTCTAGTTGACTAGCTCGTTGATCAACAGATAGTCATGATTTCCTGGCTATGGACATTGGATGTCATTGATAACGGGATCACATCATTAGGAGAATGATGTGATGGACAAGACCCAATCCTAAGCATAGCACAAAGATCGTGTAGTTCGTTTGCTAGAGCTTTTCCAATGTCAAGTATCTTTTCCTTTGACCATGAGATCGTGTAACTCCCGGATACCGTAGGAGTGCCTTGGGTGTATCAAACGTCACAACGTAACTGGGTGACTATAAAGGTGCATTACAGGTATCTCCGAAAGTGTCTGTTGGGTTGACACGGATCGAGACTGGGATTTGTCACTCCGGATAACGGAGAGGTATCACTGGGCCCACTCGGTAATGCATCATCATTATGAGCTCAAGGTGACCAAGTGGTTGGTCACGGGATCATGCATTACGGTACGAGTAAAGTGACTTGCCGGTAACGAGATTGAACAAGGTATTGGGATACCAACGATCGAGTCTCGGGCAAGTAACATACCGATTGACAAAGGGAATTGTATACGGGGTTGATTAATCCTCGACATCGTGGTTCATCCGATGAGATCATCATGGAGCATGTGGGAGCCATCATGGGTATCCAGATCCCGCTGTTGGTTATTGACCGGAGAGTCGTCTCGGTCATGTCTGCTTGTCTCCCGAACCCGTAGGGTCTACACACTTAAGGTTCGGTGACGCTAGGGTTATGAAGATATGTATATGAAGTAATCCGAATGTTGTTCGGAGTCCCGGATGAGATCCCGGACGTCACGTGGAGTTCCGGAATGGTCCGGAGGTAAAGAATTATATATAGGAAGTGCTGTTTCGGCCATCAGGACAAGTTTCGGGGTTATCGGTATTGTATCGGGACCATCGGAGGGGTCCCGGGGGCCCACCGGGTGGGGCCACCTGTCCCGGGGGGCCACATGGGCTGTAGGGGGTGCACCTTGGCCTTCATGGGCCAAGGGCACCAGCCCTACTAGGCCCATGCGCCTAGGGTTTCCACCACGGAGGAGTCCAAGTGGTGGAAGGCACCCCGAGGTGCCTTGGGGGGGAGGGAAACCCTCCCCTGGCCGCCGCACCTAGGAGATCAGATCTCCTAGGCTGCGCACCACCCCCCCTTGGCCCTCCTATATATAGTGGGGGAGAGGAGGGATTTCATACCTCAGCCTTTGGTGCTTCCTCTCTCCCCGTTACGTCTCTCTCTCGTAGTATAGGCGAAGCCCTGCTACTGTGACGCCCTGCATCCACCACCACGCCGTCGTGCTGCTGGATCTTCATCAACCTCTCTTCCCCCCTTGCTGGATCAAGAAAGGAGGAGACGTCATCCATTCCGTACGTGTGTTGAACGCGGAGGCACCGTCCGTTCGGTGCTAAGATCATCGGTGATTCGAATCACGTCGTGTTCGACTACATCATCCCCGTTCTTTGAACGCTTCCGCTCGCGATCTACAAGGTACGTAGATTCATCTATTCACTCGTTGCTAGATGAACTCCTAGATGGATCTTGGTGAAACGAGTAGGAAAAATTTTGTTTTCTGCAACGTTCCCCAACATGATATACATCTGATGCTTTGATCAAAATATGAAGAATCTCAAGGCAACTCTTTGAGTCGTTTAGAGACTAGGGGGCTATGATGATATGATTCAGCAAATGTTGCCAGTTTTAGAAAAATTCAAGAACTCCGGGTCTTTGGAGGGAAAAATAACCGGCCCTGGAGGCTACTGCCCTATTGGTGAAAAATTAAAGGTCGTCAGAAAATATCCGACTTAAAAAAGTGATTGCCAATCATAAAGTTCCGGCTCAATAGAAGAATTCCGGGTTATCAGGAAAGATTCCGGTTCAAAATATGGTTCAAGGGAAATCTGTCTCCCACAAATTTTTGAAACTCTCAATATCCGGTTTAAAATCCCGGTTCAAGAAGATTTTATCTCTTGCAGAAAGTTAACGGTTGCCGAACAGGACCTTCTGCCATGATGCGCGGTTCAAACATGAATGTCCTGCCTTATTGGCTTATCATATTATTGGTCACATGGGGGCTTCTGCTTTATACAACAAAGTTATGATTACCCTTTGATCTAGCTTATCGGCCACATAAAAAACTTGGGGGCTTGCTACCCAGGTTAAAGTGATATTTAGTCAATTATTTTTGCAGATGATTAATATATAAATTCCTCACGTCCAGCATTTTATTTTAGAATTTTGGGGTTCCAGATCTTGCGCTAGCAACGGATTACTATAGATTGTTCTGTTTTTGACAGATTCTGTTTTTCGTGTGTTGTTTGCTTATTTTGATGAATCTATGGCTAGTAAAATAGTTTATAAACCATAGAGAAGTTGGAATACAGTAGGTTTAACACCAATATAAATAAATAATGAGTTAATTACAGTACCTTGAAGTGGTCTTTGTTTTCTTTCGCTAACGGAGCTCACGAGATTTTCTACTTTAAGTATTGTGTTGTGAAGTTCTCAAGTTTTGGGTAAAGATTTGATGGATTATGGAACAAGGAGTGGAAAGAGCCTAATCTTGGGGATGCCCATGGCACCCCCAATATAATCTAAGGACACCTAAAAGACAAATCTTGGGGATGCCCTGGAAGGCATCCCCTCTTTTCGTCTACTTCTATCGGTAACTTTACTTGGAGCTATATTTTTATTCACCACATGATATGTGTTGTGCTTGGAGCGTCTTGTATTATTTGAGTCTTTATTTGTTAGTTTAAAACAATCATCCTTGCTGTACACACCTTTTTAGAGATCCATACATGATTTGGAATTTGTTAGAATACTCTATGTGCTTCGCTTATATCTTTTGAGTTATATAGTTTTGCTCTAGTACTTCACTTATATCTTTTAGAGCACGGTGGTGGATTTGTTTTATAGAAACTATTGATCTCTCATGCTTCACTCAGATTATTTTCAGAGTCTTAAATAGCATGGTAATTTTCTTAAATAGTCCTAATATGCTAGGTATTCAAGATTAGTAAAATTTTTCCTAGGAGTGTTTTGAATACTAAGAGACATTTGATGCTTGATGATTGTTTTGAGATATGGAGGTAATAATATCAAAGTCGTGCTAGTTGAGTAGTTTTGAATTTGAGAAGTGCTTGTGTTGAAGTTTGCAAGTCCCGTAGAATGCACGTATGGTAAACGTTGTGTAACAAGTTGGAAACATGAGGTGTTTTTTTGATTGTCTTCCTTATGAGTGGCGGTCGGGGACGAGCGATGGTCTTTTCCTACCAATCTACCCCCCTAGGAGCATGCGCGTAGTGCTGAGGTTTTTGATGACTTGTAGATTTTTGCAATAAGTATGTGAGTTCTTTATGACTAATGTTGAGTCCATGGATTATACGCGCTCTCACCCTTCCATCATTGCTAGCCTCTTCGGTACCGTGCATTGCCCTTTCTCACATTGAGAGTTGGTGCAAACTTCGCCGGTGCATCCAACCCCCGTGATATGATACGCTCTTTCACACATAAACCTCCTTATATATTCCTCAAAACAGCCACCATACCTACCTATTATGGCATTTCCATAGCCATTCCGAGATATATTGCCATGCAACTTTCCACCATCCCGTTTATCATGACACATTCATGATTATCATATTGCTTAGCATTATCATGTAGTTGACATGGTATTTGTGGCAAAGCCAACGTTCATAATTCTTTCATACATGTCACTCTTGGTTCCTTGCATATCCCGGTACACCGCCGGAGGCATTCATATAGAGTCATCTTTTGTTCTAGCATCAAGTTGTAATCATTCAGTTGTAAATAAATAGAAGTGTGATGATCATCATTTTCTAGAGCATTGTCCCAAGTGAGGAAATAAATAAATAAATAAAGAGAAAGGCCATATAAAAAAAGAAAAAGGCCTAAATAAAAAAAATGAGAGAAGAGAGAAGGGACAATGTTACTATCCTTTGCCACACTTGTGCTTCAAAGTAGCACCATAACCTTCATGATAGAGAGTCTCTTGTTTTGTCACTTTCATCTACTAGTGGGAAATTTTCATTATAGAACTTGGCTTGTATATTCCAACAATGGGACTCCTCAAGTGCCCTAGGTCTTCGTGAGCAAGCAAGTTGGATGCACACCCACTTAGTTTCTTTTGTTGAGCTTTCATACATTTATAGCTCTAGTGCATCCGTTGCATGGCAATCCCTACTCCTTGCATTAACATCAATCGGTGGGCATCTCCATAGCCCATTGATTAGCCTCGTTGTTGTGAGACTTTCTCCCTTTTGTCTTCTCCACATAACCCCTCTCATCATATTCTATTCCACCCATAGTGCTATGTCCATGGCTCGCGCTCATATATTGCGTGAAAGTTTATAGGTTTGAGATTGCTAAGATATGAAACAATTGCTTGCCTTGCCATCGGGGTTGTGCATGATGAGAGCATTCTTGTGTGACGAAAATGGAGCATGACTAAACTATATGATTTTGTAGGGATGAACTTTCTTTGGCCATGTTATTTTGAGAGGACATAATTGCTTAGTTAGTATGCTTGAAGTATTATTATTTTTATGTCAATATGAACTTTTGTCTTGAATCTTTCGGATCTGAATATTCATACCACAATTAAGAAGAATTACATTAAAATTATGCCAAGTAGGACTCCGCATCAAAAATTCTATTTTTATCATTTACCTACTCGAGGACAAGCAGGAATTAAGCTTGGGGATGCTTGATACGTCTCCAACGTATCTATAATTTTTGATTCCTCCATGCTATATTATCTCCTGTTTTGGACATTATTGGGCTTTATTATCCACTTTTATATTATTTTTGGGACTAACCTATTGACCGCAGGCCCAGCCCAGAATTGCTGTTTTTTTGCCTATTTCAGGGTTTCGAAGAAAAGGAATATCAAACGAAGTCCAATCGGAATGAAACATTCAGGAATGTGATTTTCTCACCGAACATGATCCAGGAGACTTGGACCCTACATCAAGACACAAAAGAGGAGGCCACGAGGTAGGGGGCGTGCCTACCTGCCCCCCCCAGGTGCACCCTCCACCCTCGTGGGCCCCCTGTTGCTCCACCGACGTACTCCTTCCTCCTATATATACCTACGTACACCCAAACGATCTGATACGGAGCCAAAACCCTAATTCCACCGCCGCAACTTTCTGTATCCACGAGATCCCATCTTGGGGCCTGTTCCGGAGCTCCGCCGGAGGGGGCATCGATCACGGAGGGCTTCTACATCATCACCATAGCCCCTCCGATGAAGTGTGAGCAGTTCAGCTCAGACCTACGGGTCCATAGTTATTAGCTAGATGGCTTCTTCTCTCTTTTTGGATCTCAATACAATGTTCTCCCCCTCTCTTGTGGAGATCTATTCGATGTAATCTTCCTTTTGCGATGTGTTTGTTGAGATTGATGAATTGTGGGTTTATGATCAAGTCTATCTATGAACAATATTTGAATCTTCTCTGAATTCTTTTATGTATGATTGGTTATCTTTGCAAGTCTCTTCGAATTATCAGTTTGGTTTCGCTTACTAGATTGATCTTTCTTGCAATGGGAGAAGTGCTTAGCTTTGGGTTCAATCTTGCGGTGTCCTTTCCCAGTGACAGTAGGGGCAGCAAGGCACGTATTGTATTGTTGCCATCGAGGATAACAAGATGGGGTTTTCATCATATTGCATGAGTTTATCCCTCTACACCATGTCATCTTGCTTAAGGCGTTACTCTGTTTTCATTAACTTAATACTCTAGATGCATGCTGGATAGTGGTCGATGAGTGGAGTAATAGTAGTAGATGCAGGCAGGAGTCGGTCTACTTGTCTCGGACGTGATGCCTATATACATGATCATACCTAGATATTCTCATAACTATGCTCAATTCTGTCAATTGCTCAATAGTAATTCGTTCACCCACCGTAGAATGCCTATGCTCTTGAGAGAAGCCACTAGTGAAACCTATGGCCCCCGAGTCTATCTTCATCATATTAATCTTCCAATACTTAGTTATTTCCTTTGCTTTTATTTTTCTTTGCATATTTATCATATAAATACCAAAAATCTTATCTTATCATATCTATCAGATCTCACTCTCGTAAGTAGCCGTGTAGGGATTGACAACCCCTTATCGCGTTGGTTGCGAGGATTTATTTGTTTTGTAAAGGTACGAGGGACTCGCGTGTAGACTCCTACTGGATTGATACCTTGGTTCTTAAAAACTGAGGGAAATACTTACGCTACTTTGCTACATCATCTCTTTCTCTTCCGGGAAAACCAACGCAGTGCTCAAGAGGTAGCACCGCTAACCAACATGCATCTAGAGTATTAAGTTCATGAGAATGGAGTAGCGCCTTAAGCAAGACGACATGATGTAGAGGGATAAACTCATGCAATATGATATAAAACCCATATTTTTATCCTTGATGGAAACAATATAGTACGTGCCGTTTCCCTTTCTATCACTGGGATCGAGCACCGCAAGATTAAACCCAAAGCTAAGCACTTCTCCCATTGCAAGAAAGATCAATCTAGTAGGCGAAACCAAAATGATAATTCGAAGAGACTTGCAAAGATAACCAATCATGCATAAAAGAATTCAGATAAGATTCAAATATTGTTCATAGATAAACTTGATCATAAATCCACAATTCATCGGATCTCGACAAACACACCACAAAAGAAGATTACATCGAATACATCTCCAAGAGAATCGAGGAGAACTTTGTATTGAGATCCAAAGAGAGAGAAGACGCCATCTAGCTAATAACTATGGACCCAAAGGTCTGAAGTAAACTACTCACACATCACCGGAGAGGCCATGGAGTTGATGTAGAGGCCCTCCGTGATCGATGCCCCCTCCGGCGGAGCACCGGAAAAGGCCCCAAGATGGAATCTCTTGGGTATAGAAGGTTGCGGTGGTGGAATTAGGTTTTTGTGGTGCTCCTGGATGTTTTCGGGGTATGTAGATATATATAGGAGGAATAAGTAGGTCGGTGGAGCAACGAGGGGCCCACGAGAATGGAGGGCGCGCCCAGGGGGGTAGGCGCGCCCCCTTGCCTCGTGGCCTCCTTGATTGTTTCTTGACGTCCACTCCAAGTCCCCTGGATCACGTTTGTTCCAAAAATCATGTTCCCAAAGGTCTCATTCGTTTTGGACTCCGTTTGATATTCTTTTTCTGCGAAACACAGAAATAGGAAAAAAATACAGCAATTTGGGCTGGGCCTCCGGTTAATAGGTTAGTCCCAAAAATAATATAAAAGTGTATAAATAAGCCCATTAAACATCCAAAACAGAATATATAATAGCATGGAACGATCAAAAATTATAGATACGTTGGAGACGTATCAAGCATCCCCAAGCTTAATTCATGCTCGTCCTTGAGTAGGTAAATGATAAATACAAATTTTTTGATGTGGAATGCTTTCTAGCATATTCTTCAATGTAAATTTCTTTATTGTGGCATGAATATTCAGATCCAAAAGATTCAGGATAAAAGTTTAATATTGACATAAAAATAGTAATACTTCAAGCATACTAACTAAGCAATCACGTCTTCTCAAAATAACATGGCCAAAGAAAGTTATCCCTACAAAATCATATAGTCTGGCTATGCTCTATCTTCACCACACAAAATATTTAAATCATGCACAACCCCGATGACAAGCCAAGCAATTGTTTCATACTTTTGATGTTCTCAAACTTTTTCAATCTTCACGCAATACATGAGCGTGAGCCATGGACATAGCACTATATGTGGAATAGAATGGTGGTTGTGGAGAAGACAAAAAGGAGAAGATGGTATCACATCAACTAGGCGTATCAATAGGCTATGGAGATGCCCATCAATAGATATGAATGTGAGTGAGCAGGGATTGCCATGCAACGGATGCACTAGAGCTATAAGTGTATGAAAGCTCAACAAAGGAAACTAAGTGTGTGTGCATCCAACTTGCTTGCTCATGAAGACCTAGGGCATTTTGAGGAAGCCCATAATTGGAATATACAAGACAAGTTCTATAATGTAAAATTCCCACTAGTATATGAAAGTGACAACATAGGAGACTTTCTATCATGAAGATCTTGGTTCTACTTTGAAGCACAAGTGTGGTAAAAGGATAGTAACATTGCCCCTTCTCTGTTTTTCTTTCATTTTTTTGTTGGGCCTTTTCTCTTTTTTTTCTTTGGCCTCTTTTTTTTAGTCCGAAATCTCATCCCAACTTGTGGGGGAATCATAGTCTCCATCATCCTTTCCTCACATGGGACAATGCTCTAATAATGATGATCATCACACTTTTATTTACTTACAACTCAAGAATTAAAACTCAATACTTAGAACAAAATATTACTCTATATGAATGCCTCCGGCGGTGTACCGGGATGTGCAGTGATTCATGAGTGACATGTACGAAAGACTTATGAACGGTGGCTTTGCCACAAATACGATGTCAACTACATGATCATGCAAGCAATATGACAATGATGAAGCATGTCATAATAACGGAACGATGGAAAGTTGCATGGCAATATATCTCGGAATGGCTATGGAAATGCCATAAGAGGTAGGTATGGTGGTTGTTTTGAGGAAGGTATATGGTGGGTTTATGGTACCGGCGAAAGTTGCGCGGTACTAGAGAGGCTAGCAATGGTGGAAGGGTGAGAGTGTGTATAATCCATGGACTCAACATTAGTCATAAAGAACTCACATACTTATTGCAAAAATTTATTACTTATCGAAACAAAGTACTACGTGCATGCTCCTAGGGTAATAGATTGGTAGGAAAAGACCATCGCTCGTCCCCAACCGCCACTCATAAGGAAGACAATCAATAAATAAATCATGCTCCGACTTCATCACATAACGGTTCACCATACGTGCATGCTACGGGAATCACAAACTTCAACACAAGTATTTCTCAAATCCACAACTACTCAACTAGCATGACTCTAATATCACCATCTTCATATCTCAAAAACATTATCAAGTATCAAACTTCTCATATTATCCAATTCACTTTTTGTATGATAGTTTTTATTATACCGATCTTGGATGCTGATTATATTAGGTCTAAATTCACAATTAAAGAAAATTGCCATGCTGTTTAAGACACTCAAAATAATATAAGTGAAGCATGAGATATCAATTATTTCTATAAAATAGATCCACCACCGTGCTCTGAAAAGATATAAGAGAAGCACTAGAGCAAAATTATCTAGCTCAAAAGATATAAGTAAGCACATAGAGTATTCTAACAAATTCCAAATCATGTGTGTCTCTCTCAAAAGGTGTGTACAGCAAGGATGATTGTGTTAAACTAAAAATCAAAGACTCAAATCATACAACATGCTCCAAGCAAAACACATATCATGTGGTGAATAAAAATATAGCTCCAAGTAAAGTTACCGATAGACGAAGACGAAAGAGGGGATGCCTTCCAGGGCATCCCCAAGCTCAGGCTTTTGTTTTTCCTTGGATTTTACCTTGGTGTGCCTTGGGAATCCCCAAGCATAGGCACTTTCCAATCCTTGTTCCATAATCCATCAAATCTTTACCCAAAACTTGAAAACTTTACAACACAAAACTCAAATAGAAAATCTCATGAGCTCCGTTAGTAAAAGAAAACAAACTACCACTTCAAGGTACTGTAATGAACTCATACTTTATTTGGTGTTAAACCTACTGTATTCCAACTTTTATATGGTTTATAAACTCTTTTACTAGCCATAGATTCATCAAAATAAGCAAACAACACACGAAAAGCAGAATCTGTCAAAAACAGAACAATATGTAGTAATCTGTAGGTCTCGACCACTTATGTAACCCCAAAAATTCTAAAATAAATTGCTGGACGTGAGTAATTTATCTATTAATCATCTTAAAAATAATTAACTAAATAGCACTCTCCAATAAAAAATGGCAGCAATTCTCGTGAGCGCTAAAGTTTCTGTTTTTTTTACAGCAAGATCGCAAAGACTTTCCCCAAGTCTTCCCAAAGGTTCTACTTGGCACAAATACTAATTAAAAGCATAAAACCACATCTAAACAGAGGCTAGATGAAACATTTATTAATAAACAGAATCAAAAATCAAGAAACAAAAATAAAATTGGGTTGCCTCCCAACAAGCGCTATCGTTTAACGCCCCTAGCTGGGCATAAAAGTAAGGATAGATCTAGGTATTATCATCTTTGGTATGCAATAATAAGTGGCTCTCATAATAGATTCATAAGGTAATTTAATTTTATTTCTAGGAAAGTGTTCCATGCCTTTCCTTAACGGAAATTGGGATCTAATATTCCCTTCCTTCATATCAATAATTGCACCAATCGTTCTAAGGAAAGGTCTACCAAGAATAATAGGACATGAAGGATTGCAATCTATATCAACGACAATAAAATCTATGGGCACATAGTTCCTATTTGCAACAATAAGAACATCATTAATTCTTCCCATAGGTTTCTTGATAGTGGAATCCGCAAGATGCAAGTTTAAAGAACAACCATCAAAGTCACGGAAACCTAACAAATCACACAAAGTTTTTGGGATCGTGGAAACACTAGCACCCAGATCACACAAAGCATAGCATTCATGATCTTTAATTTTAATTTTAATTATAGGTTCCCATTCATCATAAAGTTTTCTCGGGATATAAACTTGCAACGCAAGTTTTTCTTCGTAAGATTGCATCAAAGCATCAACGATATGTTTAGTAAAAGCTTTATTTTGACTATAAGCATGAGGAGAATTTAGCACGGATTGCAACAAGAAAATACAATCTATTAAAGAGCAATTATCATAATTAATTTCCATGAAATCTAAGATAGTGGGTTCATTGCTATCTAAAGTTTTGACTTCTTCAATCCCACTTTTTAACAATTTTAGCATCAAGATCTAAAAACTCTGAATCATTGGGACGCCTTTTAACTAAAGTTGACTCATCTCCAGTCCCATAATTATCAAGATTCATATTGCAAAACAAATATTTAATAGGAGACATATCAATAACTTTTAGATCTTCATCTTTATTATCATGAAAACTAGAAGAACATGCTTTCACAAAGCAATCTTTCTTAGCACGCATCCTAGCGGTTCTTTCTTTGCACTCATCAATGGAAATTCTCATGGCTTTGAGAGACTCATTGATATCATGCTTAGGTGGGATAGATCTAAGTTTCAAAGAATCAACATCAAGAGAAATTTCATCCATGTTCCTAGCCAACTCATCAATCTTAGACAATTTTTCTTCAATCAAAGCATTGAAACTCTTTTGCAAACTAATAAATTATTTAATGTTAGATTCAAAATAAGAGGGCATCTTATTATAATTTCCATAAGAATTGTTGTAGGAATTACCATAATTATTAGAGGAATTACTAGGAAACGGCCTAGGATTAAAATTACCTCTATACGCGTAATTACCAAAATTGTTCCTACCAACAAAATTCACATCCATAGATTCATTATTATTATCAATCAAAGTAGACAAAGGCATATCATTACGATCAGAAGAAACACTATTATTGGCAAACAATTTCATAAGTTCATCCATCTTTCCACTCAAAACATTAATTTCTTATATCGCATGCACTTTTTTACTAGTAGATCTTTCAGTGTGCAATTGAGAATAATTAACCATATTATTATCTAGGAGTTTAGTGGCTTCTCCTAAAGTGATTTCCATAAAAGTGCCCCTATGGCCGAATCTAAAAGGTTTCTAGAAGCAAAATTCAATCCGGCATAAAATTTTTGTATAATCATCCACAAATTCAAACCGTGAGTAGGGCAATTACGTATCATTAATTTCATCCTCTCCCAATCTTGTGCAACATGTTCATGATCAAGTTGCTTAAAATTCATAATATCGTTTCTAAGAGAGATGGTCTTAGTGGGAGGAAAATACTTAGAGATAAAAGCATCTTTGCACTTATTCCATGAATCAATACTATTTTTAGGCAAAGACGATCGAAAACCAAGTTTTAGCACGATCTCTAAGGGAAAACGGGAATAGCTTCAATCTAACAATATCATTATCCACATATTTCTTCTTTTGCATATCACACAAATCTGTCGGGCTTCTGGGAACGGGGGTCCCCAGACTTTCCTGCCTGCGGCCCATGGCATGGCTGAGCCAGCAGGCCGTACGGTCCATCTTCATCAACAAAGCATCCAAGACCCTCGCGAGGGTCCAAGCCTCGCGAGGCGGACGACGCAAGACCTCCTCCCGAGCGGCCTAGTCAGGCAGGCTCACGAGGGGCGGAGATATCAAGGTGAGGCGAACCTCACGAGGCTCTCATGACGTGAGCCATGATGATCAACACTAGGAGGGCGCCAGGCGGGCACCAGGCGGGCGCCAGCGCGCGCAACGTCCTTGTTTCCTCTTTGGTGCAAAGGAGGCAAGCGCAGCCGCGGAGTACCAAGTTATCAGGTAAAGGTTGCCATTTCGGTGCAACAAGACCAAGACCATGGACTGCAAGACGGAGGTCATCATGGAGCCCAAGACGGCGTCACCACCAGAGCTTTATGCAGGCGAAGACCGCTTTTGTCAGGGTAGCTTGTACTAGTTGTCCTCCTTCGAATTAGCTCGCCATTGTTGGCTCCCTTCCCGCTCAATATTTGGGAAGAGGACCAGGGCCTCTATAAATAGGACTAGCCACCACCATAGTGGGGGGGTCGGATCTCTCACCTTAGCTTAGGGGAATCTACACATCACCAGTCCGAACGCACAAGAACGCCTCAACCTCAGGAGGCTGTTCTTCCCTGGTATTGTTCATCATCAGCCCAAGAGGCAATCCACCACCACCACACTGGAGTAGGGTATTACACCACAACGGTGGCCCGGCCCAGTATAAACCCCGTGTCTTTCTGTGTTGTGAGTTCGTTGAGTTCGTCTGCAAGATCTTAGCGAGCTAGAGCGTAGATCGATAGGAGGGAAAGACTTCACGCCACCCCAGTGTTCGAACCTTAAGGGTTTGCCGAAGCCCCACATCCGACATTTGGCGCGCCAGGTAGGGGTGCGCCGGGGCTTCTCCCCACCAACCAGCACCCCGTACCACCGCACTACGCTCCCATGGTAGGTGCCCCGCCACCAACCACTGCGGTCAGCACCAGCAGCAGGGAGTCTGGGTACCGAGCCCTAGCCCCCGCTCTAAGGCGAGTGCAGTGGCCGGCCAAGTTCAGGCCGGAGATGCCACCGCATTATGATGGCGCGGCAGACTCGGCGCTGTTCCTGCTAGCATACGAGGAGGCTGTCCTCGAAGCCAGAGGCGACGACAAGACCATGGCAAACTTGTTCTCCCTAGCCCTCGCCGGCGAGCCACGCGCTTGGCTACTCAAACTCCCGGGATCCACGGTGACGTCCTGGGGGGAACTCCGCGACCTCTTCATTGCGCACTACGCGGCGCCGGCACACCACGCAGTCGCGGCACTGCTGGGTGGCTCCCAAGAACCTCCTTCAGATCGCCACGTCAAGCCTTTCTTCGATTGGGGCAGCCTGCAAGCGCCCGGGGCTCCGCCGGGTTGGGCTGTGCTGGAGGCCGACCTCACCTTCGACTCGGAAGACCACCCCAGCTCCACCTCCGGCTCAGGGATGCTCCCGATGCTCTGCACGCCCACCATCTGCAACGTGACCATCACCAAGACCCTCATCGACGGAGGCGCCGGCCTCAACTTACTCTCCATGGAAGCCTTCAGCCTTCTTCATGTGCCGCTCGAACGGCTCGGCCTCAGCAAGCCCTTCACAGGAGTGGATGGTGGAGCTGCTCACCCTCTGGGGCATATCCGCCTCCCTGTCACCTTTGGCACACGAGACAACTATCGCACTGAGCTGGTGGACTTTGACATCGCCCACATCGGTCTCCCGTACAATGCCATCCTCGGGTACCCGGCTCTCGCTCAGTTCATGGCGGCGACTCACCCGGCCTACAACCTCATGAAGATGCCAGGGAACAAGGGCGTCGTCACCATCAAGGGGGACACTAAGGAGGCCGTGACGGTGCTCAGGCCCGCCTTTAAGACCGCCGCAGTGGCGCAGCCAGCCGGCGCCAGTGCGCCCGAGGCCAAGGAGACCGCGCCCACCAAGAAGAAGCAGCTGTTCACCCAAGACAAGGCGGAGACCAAGCAGGTGCCGGTCAACGAGGATGGGTCTTCAGGAGCCACCTTCACCATAGGAACCGACCTTGACCCGGGATAAGAAGAAGCTTTGGTGAGGTTTTTGTGCCCGAACAAGGAGATATTCGCGTGGGAGCCCAAACAACTGGTAGGGGTCCCGAGAGAGGTAATCCAACATCATCTAAGGGTGTGCCCCAACGTACGCCCCGTGAAGCAGCGAGCAAGACGGTAGTCCACTGAGAAGCAGGCCTTCATCGTCCAAGAGACACGCAAGCTGGAGGCGGTAGGTACCATCCGAGTAGTTCGATACCCCGAATGGCTGGCGAACCCCGTTGTAGTACCGAAGAAAGGTGGGAAGGAACGGATGTGCGTCGACTTCACCAACCTCAACAAAGCCTGCCCCCAAGATCCGTTCCCCCTTCCACGCATCGATCAAATCGTCGACTCCACCGCCGAGTGTGATTTGTTGTGTTTCCTGGATGCGTTCTCTGGATACCATCAGATCAAGATGGTGGTGGAGGATGTGGAGAAGACGGCCTTCTTGACGCCATGTGGGGTGTACTGCTACACCTTCATGCCTTTCGGCCTTCGCAATGCGGGCGCAACATTTCAGCAGCTGATGCACATCGCCTTGGGGCGGCAGCTCAGCAGGAACACAGAGGCCTACGTTGATGACATAGTGGTCAAATCTCGCAAGGCGAGGACGTTGATTCAATACTTGGGGGAGACCTTTGAGAGTTTGCGCCGGGTGAACTTGAGGCTTAACCAGGGGAAGTGCGTGTTTGGCATCCCCTCTGGCAAGCTGCCAGCGTTTCTCGTATCCCACAGAGGGATCGAGGCGAACCCGGAGAAGATCAAGGCCATCGAAGACATGAGCCCACCACAGACCCTTAAGGAGATGCAAAAGCTGGCAGGACGGGTGACCACGTTAGGGCGTTTCATCTCTAAGCTAGGCGAGCACGCCTTACCCTTCTTTACGCTCATGAAGAAGAAAGGCCCCTTCGAGTGGACCCCGGAGGCCGACCGGGCCTTCCAAGACCTCAAGAAATACCTCACCAGCCCCCCGGTGATGGTGGTGCCACGGCCTCTCGAGCCTCTGGTACTCTACCTCGCCGCCACCCCGTACTCCGCCAGCACGGTGCTGGTGGTGGTTCGAGAGGAGCACAAAGACAAGGGTGTGTCGCGCCAAGCCAGAGCTGATGCAGCGCAGAGTCAGGAAGGCACGCCGGGGCCATCAGCGGCGGAAGATCAAGCTCGGCAGGGCAACGTGGTGGAAACTCTTGAGGATGACCAAGTCTCAGGAAACCCTCCACCTCAGGATACGCCACAATCTCTGCAAGACCCGAGCCTCAACAGTGTGCCAGCCCTCACCAAGCACCCGGTGTACTTCGTCGGCACCGTACTGCGGGACGCAAGGGCACGCTACCCCATGCCGCAAAAGCTCCTCCTTGCACTCTTGGTGGCCTCGCGCAAGCTGCAGCACTACTTCCAGGGGCACCCCATCAAGGTCGTCTCATCTTACCCATTGGAGAGGGTACTCATGAGCCCAAACTCAGCCGGAAGGGTCGCTGAATGGAACATCAAGCTGCAAGCATTCCAGCTAGAGTTCAGCACCACCAGGGTCATCAAGGGAGCCGCGCTCGTCGATTTTGTGGCAGAATGGACAGATGCCCCGGCTCTTGAGGAAGGAGAAGACCGATCCACCTCCCCAGGAAGTGAGGCACCAGACGTCTGGGTCATGTATTTTGATGGCGCCTTTGCGCACCAGGGCGCGGGGGCTGGAGCAGTGCTCATCTCACCCACTCAGGACAAGCTTTACTACGCCGTGCAACTCTGCTTCCAGCACGGCGAGAAGGTCTCCAACAATATCGCAGAATACGAGGGACTCATAGCCGGCCTAAAGGCTGCGGCAGCTCTAGGGGTGAGGTGCCTTACCGTCAAAGGTGACTCGCAGCTCCTCGTCAACTTCTCCAACAAAGTGTATGAGCCAAAGGATGAGCACATAGAGGCCTACCTTGCGGAGGTGCGCAAAATGGAAAAGCAGTTCTCAGGCTTGGAGCTGCAGCACGTGCCCCGGGGTACCAACAAGGAAGCCGATGACATCGCCAAGAGAGCATCCAAGCGGCAACCGCAAGAGCCCGGCGTCTTTGAAGAGCGGCTCTTCAAGCCGTCAGCTACCACTACAAAATAAAGAGACATCCATGACATTTTGGGCCGAACACATTTTTTTCTGTCATACATATGACACTTCTATGACGATAATTGTGACAAAACCCGGTATCATCATAGATGTGGTGGCCTCCTACTTCTATGACAAAAAATGGGCTTTTCGTCCTGGGCGGGCCGGAGATGCAGCTGCATGACATTCTTTGGGCCGTCCATGACGGAAAAACCATGATAGAAGCGAGGGGGAGGAAAATTTCGGGGAGTTCCTGGTTACGGTGGGAGGTCGGGGGCCGAGCGATGCGCGTTTCTCTCGTACACGTACGCGCGTGTGTGCAAGGCATTGGCTCTAACTGAACCCGAGCGAGGCGTTGGGCTCTAACTGAACCCGAGCGGTTGCACTGCAGGCTACACATTACTGAACCCGAGCGATCGATCGATGGCTGTTAACTGAACCCGATCGAGCGATTCCTTTGCTACTGCTGCTAGCTGAAGCCGATCGATTGGATGAACAATGAGCGTTGCGGGGGGGGGGGGGGGTTGGATGAACAGTGAGCGGTGGCGTTGCCTCTGGATGAATAGGACCCCGTGGTGTGGAGGGCTGGATGAACAGTAGATGGTGGAGGGGTGCCCATGTAGGGGTGGTTGAACAGGACCCCGTGGTGTGGAGGGCTGGATGAACAGTAGACGGTGGAGGGGTGGTTGAAAAGTGGGAGGTGGAGTAGCGTGCGGTGGAGGCTGGATGAACAGGAGCCCGTGGAGGCTGGAGGAGGTCGACGGTGGAGATGAACAGTATCCCGTGGAGTCCTGTTTTGCGGTACGCCACACCCCTCCCGATGAACAGGACCCCCATTTCGACCGTAGGAGGTCAGTTTCCTCCGTTTTGCGGTACGCCACACCCCTCCCGATCAACAAGACCCTCGTTTCGACCGTTGGAGGTCCGTTTCCTCCGTTTTGCGGTACGCCACACCGCTCCCGATCAAAAGGACCCCCGTTTCGACCGTAGGAGGTCCGTTTCCTCCGTTTTGCGGTACGCCACACCCCTCCCGATCAACAGGACCCCCGTTTCAACCGTAGGAGGTCTGTTTCCTCTGTTTTGCGGTACGCCACACCCCTCCCGATCAACAGGACCCCTGTTTCGACCGTAGGAGGTCCGTTTCCTCCGTTTTGCGGTACGCCACACCCCTCCCGATCAACAGGACCCCCGTTACGACCGTAGGAGGTCCGTTTCCTCCATTTTGCGGTACGCCACACTCCTTCCGATCAACAGGACCCCCGTTTCGACCATAGGAGGCCCGTTTCCTCCATTTTGTGGTACGCCACACCCCTCCCCATGCACACGACACATTCCGTTGCCTCCCCATGAACACGACGCATTCCATTGCCTCCCCGTGAACACGACGACGATGATGTTTCTCCGTTCCGACCCAGCCATGTACACGAGCCCTCGCCGTACATATGCGCGAGTAGGCGTTCGAGACCCTGCCCGTATGTACGTACGTGGCCATATTTTCTTTCTTACACCCTGGCCGCTATACGTACGTGTACATGCTAGGTGCGCGCCTCTACTACGACACGTATCCGCCTCTACTACGACACGTGCGCGCCTCTACATCGACCAGTATATATGTACGTACACGTTCGCGACTAGAATGACAACGCTACGTACGCTTCGACCAGGTGGGTCCCAACTGTTAGGCACTTCCTTGCCTGCGAAGATGTAGCTGGTGGGTCCCAGCAGTCAACGGGGCGAATCGTTTTGGTTTTTTTGCCCGGACGCACTTCCTTGCGTGTGAAGATGTAGCTGGTGGGTCCTAGCAGTCAGGGGGGCGAATCGTTTTTTTTGCCCAGACGCACTTCCTTGCGTGCGAAGCTGTAGCTGGTGGGTCCCAGCAGTCAGGGGAAACGTTTTTTTCGCGAAATACGATGGCCCGTCCGGTGGGTCCTTGCTGTCAGGTGGAGGAATCATTATTTTTCGTGTAATAAGGAGGCACTTCCTTGCTGCCGCCGTGGACCCAGCTGTCAGCCTTTCCACGTACAGTCCACGTCCGATGGAAGTCGTTCCTTGACCATGTTGACCATGCCGCGCCGAGAGCACCAGGGCGGTGGACGACAGCGAGGCCTAGGAAGGGGATGATGCGGAGCCGCTGAAGACGCGGCAGTGGATGCCCACGCGGAGAGGAGTATGAGGGTTCACTCGTTCGGCTGCGGTGTGTGGCTGCCGTCGCCGAAGGGCCTAGCCAGCAATGGGAATAGTAGGTGGTGGTGAGGCCTCCACGGCAGCACAGCCGGCCACGGGAGGCAGGAGCAGGTGGCACGACCGGCGCTGCATTGGGCGGCTGGAGCAAGAAGACCAGAGGTTGAAGAAGCACTACGGCCGTTGGATGGACATCGTACAATCACTGGAGCTAGAATCATTCATATTGACTAAGTTGACAAAGCCATCCGTCCCCGTCAACTTAGTAGGCCCAAAAGTCAGCCTCCCACCAAGGTGGTTCCCAGCTAGTGATACATCTCCAACATATCTATAATTTTTTATTGCTCCATGCTATATTATCTACTGTTTTGGACTATATTGGGCTTTATTTTCCACTTTTATATTATTTTTGGGACTAACCTATTAACCGGAGGCCTAGCCCAGAATTGTTGTTTGTTGCCTATTTCAGTGTTTCGGATAAACGGAATATCAAACGGAGTCCAAATGGAATAAAATCTTTGGGAACGTGATTTTCTCACCGAACGTGATCCAGGAGACTTGGACCCTGCTCCAAGGAACAAAAGAGGCGGTCATGAGGGTGGGGGCGCGCCCCCTGCCTCGTGGGCCCCTCGTTGCTCCTCCGGCGTACTTCTTCCTCTTATATATACACATGTACCCCCAAATGATCAGAACAGGAGCCAAAAACCTAATTCCACCGCCGCAACTTTCTGTATCCACGAGATCCCATCTTGGGGCCTATTCTGAAGCTCCGCCGGGAGAGGCCGTCATCACGGAGGGCTTCTACATCATCATAGCCTCTCCGATGAAGTGTGAGTAGTTTACCTCAGACCTTCGGGTCCATAGTTAGTAGCTAGATGGCTTCTTCTCTCTCTTTGAATCTCAATACAAAGTTCTCCCCCTCTCTTGTGGAGATCTATTCGATGTAATCTTCTTTTTGCGGTGTGTTTGTTGAGACCGATGAATTGTGGGTTTATGATCAAGTCTATCTATGAATAATATTTGAATCTTCCCTGAATTCTTTTATGTATGATTGGTTATCTTTGCAAGTCTCTTCGAATTATCCGTTTGGTTTGGCCAACTAGATTGGTAGTTCTTGCCATGGGAGAAGTGCTTAGCTTTGGATTCGATCTTGCGGTGTCCTTACCTAGTGACAGAAGGGGCAGCAAGGCATGTATTGTATCGTTGCCATCGAGGATAACAAGATGGGGTTTATTTCATATTGCATGAATTTATCTCTCTACATCATGTCATCTTGCTTAAGGCGTTACTCTATTTTTAACTTAATACTCTAGATGCATGCTGGATAGCGGTCGATGAGTGGAGTAATAGTAGTAGATGCAGAATCGTTCCGATCTACTTGTCACGGACGTGATGCCTATATACATGATCATGCCTAGATATTCTCATAACTATGCTCAATTTTGTCAATTGCTCAACAGTAATTTGTTCACCCACCGTAGAATACTTATGCTCTTGAGAGAAGCCACTAGTGATACCTATGGCCCCCGGGTCTATTCTCATCATATCAATCTCCATCACTTTAATCTTGCTTTGCTTTTTTACTTTGCTTTTACTTTTTACTTTGCATCTTTATACCAAAAATATTATATCTATCAGATCTCACTCTCATAAGTGACCGTGAAGGGATTGACAACCCCTAATCGTGTTGGTTGCAAGTATCTATCGTTTTGTGCAGGTACGAGGGACTTGAGCGTGGACTCCTACTGGATTGATACCTTGGTTCTCAAAAACTGAGGGAAATACTTACGCTACTCTGCTGCATCATCCCTTCCTCTTCGGGGAAAACCAACGTAAGCTCAAGATGTAGCAAGAAGGATTTCTGGCGCCGTTGCCGGGGAGTCTACGCAAAAAGTCAACATACCAAGTACCCATCACAATCCCTATCTCTCGCATTACATTAGTTGCCATTTGCCTCTCGTTTTCCTCTCCCCCCAATTCACCCTTGCCATTTTATTCGCCCTCTCTCTCTCTATCCTCCCTCTCTATTTGCCTCTTTTGCCCGTTTGCTCTTGTTTGCTTGTGTGCTAGTTTGTTTGCTTGTCGTCATGACTAGTCTCATATCTTCTTCGTTGTCTCCCGAGAGTGAAGTTCTAAATTTTAAACAAAGGGAGGGAGAAAATCTAAAAGATGCTTGGTATAGAATTTGCAATGCTCAAAATAGATCTACCAGGAAGCAATCTACCTTAGTTCTTCTCCGCAATTTTTATGTAGGTGTTAATCCTTGGTATAGATATATCCTCGATACCATTACTGGAGGGAACTTCTTGGGTAGCCATACTTTTGATTCTTATAATGCTATGCTAAATTTATTTGGCTCACCACCTCTTTTGGTTAATGGAACCATGTTAACTTTGGAGCATGTTATGCAAAGACATGAAATTGTTGAAAATAAAGTTGCTACTATTGAATCAATTGAAAATCTAGATAAAAAGATCCACAATCAAATTACTCAATGTGGATCTAAGGTAGGAATGACTTTGAAAAATATTAAGGAAAAAGAACCCATAGTTAATGAGAAAATGAACTTAGATTCTACTAGAATTGATATACTTGAGGGTATCATTACAAACTTGGGAACCGCTTTTTCTTCTGTAAAGAATACTCCAAGTCCTCCTACTAAAATTGCCGAGCTTATGTATGTTCCTAAAAATAAGGGAGAATCATCTAAGGAAACTGCGGATCTTAAATCTATAAGCATTCATCCCAATCTTTTTGATATCATTAAGGAACCATTTGCTACACATGACTTTTTTGATCTTGTGCCTAAAAGTTTAATAATCACTATAAAGAAAGAAATTCCTAAGGGAAACATATGCCTAATTAAAGAATTGCCTACCAAAGATGGCAATACTTAGATCTATCCTCGCTTTTATGCCTAGCTAGGGGCGTTAAACGATAGCGCTTGTTGGGAGGCAACCCAATTTTATTTTTATTCCTTACTTTTTGCTCCTGCTTAGTAACAAACAAATTATTTAGCCTCTGTTCTGGTTGTGTTTTTTGTGTTTAATTAGTGTTTGTGCCAAGTAGAACCGTTGGGAAGACTTGGGGAAAGTCTTGTTGAACTTGCTGTAAAAAACAGAAACTTAAGCGCTCACGAGAATTGTTGTCATTTTTTTTGAAGAGTGCTATTTAGTTAATAATTTTTTAAGATGATTAATAGATAAATTCCTCACGTCCAGCAATTTATTTTAGAATTTTTGGGGTTCCAGATCTTGCGCTAGCTACAGATTACTACAGACTGTTCTGTTTTTGACAGATTCTGTTTTTCGTGTGTTGTTTGCTTATTTTGATGAATCTATGGCTAGTAAAATAGTTTATAATCCATAGAGAAGTTGGAATACAGTAGGTTTAACACCAATATAAATAAAGAATTAGTTCATTACAGTACCTTGAAGTGGTCTTTTGTTTTCTTTCGCTAACGGAGCTCACGAGTTTTCTACTTTAAGTTTTGTGTTGTGAAGTTTTCAAGTTTTGGTGAATTCTTATGATGGATTATGGAACAAGGAGTGGCAAGAGCCTAAGCTTGGGGATGCCCATGGCACCCCCTAGATAATCCAAGGACACCAAAAATTCGAAGCTTGGGGATGCCCCAGAAGGCATCCCCTCTTTCGTCCACTTCCATCGGTAATTTACTTGGAGCTATATTTTTATTCACCAACATGATATGTGTTTTGCTTGGAGCGTCTTGTATTATTTTTGTCTTTGTGTTTTAGTATTCCACAATCATCCTTTCTGTACACACCTTTTGAGAGAGCCATACATGAATTAAAATTTGATAGAATATTCTATGTGCTTCACTTATATCTTTTGAGCTAGGTAATTTTGCTCTATGTGCTTCACTTATATCTTTTTGAGCTAAGTAGTTTTGCTCTATGTGATTCACTTATATCTTTTTATCTAGATAATTTTGCTCTATGTGCTCCAGTTAGATCTTTTAGAGCATGGTGGTGGATTTGTTTTAAAGAAACTATTGATCTCTCATGCTTCACTTAAATTATTTTGAGAGTCTCTTAATAGCATGGTAATTTGCTTAATAATAATATGCTTGGTACTCAAGATTTGTGAAACTTTATTTTGAGTGTGTTGAATACTAAGAAAAGATTGAAGCATGATAATTGTTTTGAGATATGGAGGTGATAATATTAAAGTCATGCTAGTTGAGTAGTTGTGAATTTAAAGAATACTCGTGTTAAAGTTTGTGATTCCCGTAGCATGCACGTATGGTGAACCGTTATGTAACGAAGTCGGAGCATGATTTATTTATTGATTGTCTTCCTTATGAGTGGCGGTCGGGGATGAACGATGGTCATTTCCTACCAATCTATCCCCCTAGGAGCATGCGCGTAATACTTTGCTTTGATAACTTCTAGATTTTTCCAATAAGTATATGGGTTCTTTATAACTAATGTTGAGTCCATGGATTATACGCACTCTCACCCTTCCACCTTTGCTAGCCTCTCTAATACCGCGCACCTTTCGCCGGTATCATACACCTACCATATACCTTCCTCAAAACAGCCACCATACCTACCTATTATGGCATTTCCATAGCCATTCCGAGATATATTGCCATGCAACTTTCCACCATCTAGTTCATCATGACACATTCATCATTGTCATATTGCTTAGCATGATCATGTAGTTGACATAGTATTTGTGGCAAAGCCACCGTTCATAATTTCTTCATACTTGTCACTCTTGATTCATTGCATATCCCGGTACACCGCGGGAGGCATTCATATAGAGTCATACTTTGTTTTAGAATCAAGTTGTAATCATTGAGTTGTAAATAAATAAAAGTGTGATGACCATCATTCAATAGAGCATTGTCCCAAATAAAAAAAAGAGAAAGGCCAAAGAAAAAAAAGAAGGCCCAAAAAAAGAAAATAAACAAAAAGGGGCAATGCTACTATCCTTTTTCCACACTTGTGCTTCAAAGTAGCACCATGATATAGCGAGTCTCATATATTGTGCTTCAAAGTAGCACCATGTTCTTCATATAGAGAGTCTCATATGTTGTCACTTTCATATACTAGTGGGAATCTTTCATTATAGAACTTGGCTTGTATATTCCAATGATGGGCTTCCTCAAAATGCCCTAGGTCTTCGTGAGCAAGCGAGTTGGATGCACACTCACTAGTTTCTTTTGTTGAGCTTTTGTACATTTATAGCTCTAGTGCATCCGTTGCATGGCAATCCCTACTCACTCACATTGATATATATTGATGGGCATCTCCATAGCCCGTTGATATGCCTAGTTGATGTGAGATTATGTTCTCCTTTTTATCTTCTCCACAACCACCATTCTATTCCACCTGTAGCGCTATATCCATGGCTCACGCTCATGTATTGCGTGAAGATTGAAAAAGTTTGAGAACATCAAAAGTATGGAACAATTGCTTGGCTTGTCATCGGGGTTGTGCATGATTTAAATATTTTGTGTGGTGAAGATAGAGCATAGCCAGACTATATGATTTTGTAGGGATAGCTTTCTTTGGCCATGTTATTTTGAGAAGACATGATTACTTGGTTAGTATGCTTGAAGTATTATTATTTTTATGTCAATACTAAACTTTTGTCTTGAATCTTATGGATCTGAATATTCTTGCTACAATAAAGAGAAATACATGATGAATATGTTAGGTAGCATTCCACATCAAAAATTCTCTTTTTATCATTTACCTACTCAAGGACGAGTAGTAATTAAGCTTGGGGATGTTGATACGTCTCCAACGTATATATAATTTTTGATTGTTCCATGCTATTATATTATCAACCTTGGATGTTTTATATGCATTTATATGCTATTTTATATGATTTTGGGACTAACCTATTAACCCAGGGCCCAGTGCCAGTTTCTATTTTTTTCCTTGTTTTAGAATATCGCGGAAAAGGAAAATCAAACGGAGTCCAATTAACCTGAAACTTTACGGAACTTATTTTTGGATCAGAAGAAGCCCAGAAGACTTGGAGTGCACGTCAGGGGATCAACGAGGAAGCCACGAGGCAGGAGGGCGCGCCCACCCCCCTGGGCGCGCCCTCCACCTTCGTGGGCCCCTCATGGCTCCCTTGATGTACTTCTTCCTCCTATATATATCCATATACCCTAAAAACATCCGGGAGCACAATAGATCGGGAGTTCCGTCGCCAGAAGCCTCCATAGCCACCGAAAACCAATCTAGACCTGTTTCGACACCCTCTCAGAGGGGGAATCCCTCTCCGGTGGCCATCTTCATCATCCCGGTGCTCTCCATGACGAGGAGGGAGTAGTTCTCCCTCGGGGCTGAGGGTATGTACCGGTAGCTATGTGTTTGATCTCTCTCTCTCTCATGTTCTTGAGGTGATATGATCTTGATGTATTGATAACCCACAAGTATAGGGGATCGCAACATCTTTCGAGGGTAGAGTATTCAACCCAAATTTATTGATTCGACACAAGGGGAGCCAAAGAATATTCTCAAGTATTAGCAGCTGAGTTGTCAATTCAACCACACCTGGAAACTTAGTATCTGCAGCAAAGTGTTTAGTAGCACAGTAATATGATAGTGGTGGTAGCAGCAACAAAAGTAAAGACATCAAAAGTAATGTTTTTGGTATTTTGTAGTGATTGTAACAGTAGCAGCGGGAAAGTAAATAAGCGAGAACCAGTATATGGAAAACTCGTAGGCACCGGATCAGTGATGGATAATTATGCTGGATGCGGTTCATCATGTATCAGTCATAACATAGGGTGACACGGAACTAGCTCCAATTCATCAATGTAATGTAGGCATGTATTCCGTATATAGTCATACGTGCTTATGGAAAAGAACTTGCATGACATCTTTTGTCCTACCCTCCCGTGGCAGCGGGGTCCTAATGGAAACTAAGGGATATTAAGGCCTCCTTTTAATAGAGAACTAGAACAAAGCATTAGCACATAGTGAATACATGAACTCCTCAAACTATGGTCATCACCGGGAGTGGTCCCGATTATTGTCACTTCAGGGTTGCCGGATCATAACACATAGTAGGTGACTATAGACTTGCAAGATAGGATCAAGAACTCACATATATTCATGAAAACATAATAGGTTTAGATCTGAAATCATGGCACTCGGGCCCTAGTGACAAGCATTAAGCATAGCAAAGTCATAGCAACATCAATCTCACAACATAATGGATACTAGGGATCAAACCCTAACAAAACTAACTCGATTACATGATAAATCTCATCCAACCCATCACCGTCCAGAAAACCTACGATGGAATTACTCACGCACGATGGTGAGCGTCATGAAATTGGTGATGGAGGATGGTTGATGATGACGACGGCGATGAATCCCCTTCTCCGGAGCCCCGAACGGACTCCAGATCAGCCCTCCCGAGAGGTTTTAGGGCTTGGCGGCGGCTCCGTATCATAAAACGCGATGATTTCTTCTCTCTTATTTTTTCTCTCCGAAAGCAAATATATAGAGTTGGAGTTGGCGTCGGAGGGCATCCAGGGGCCCACGAGGTAGGGGGCGCGCCCTAGGGGGGGCACCCCCCACCTTCGTGGACAGGGTGTGGGCCCCCTGGTCTTCATCTTTGGCGAGGATTTTTTATTATTTTTTCTAAGATGTTCCGTGGAGTTTCAGGTCATTCCGAGAATATTTGTTTTTCACATAAAACAACACCATGGCAATTCTGCTGAAAACAGCGTCAGTCCGGGTTAGTTCCATTCAAATCATACAAGTTAGAGTCCAAAACAAGGGCAAAAGTGTTTGGAAAAGTAGATACAACAGAGACGTATCATGTATCGCGAGCTTTGCTACTATAGTTGGATCCTATGATGTTTTCTCCCCCCTCTACTCTCTTGTAATGGATTGAGTTTCCCCTTTGAAGTTATCTTATCGGATTGAGTCTTTAAAGATTTGAGAACCCATGATGTATGTCTTGCCGTGCATATCTGTGGTGACAATGGGATATCACGTGATTCACTGGATGTATGTTTTGGTGATCAACTTGCGGGTTCCGCCCATGAACCTATGCATAGGGGTTGGCACACGTTTTCGTCGTGATTCTCCGGTAGAAACTTTGGGGCACTCTTTGAGGTTCTATGTGTTGGTTGAATAGATGAATATGAGATTGTGTGATGCATATCGTATAATCATACCCACGGATACTTGAGGTGACATTGGAGTATTTAGGTGACATTAGGGTTTTTGTTGATTTGTGTCTTAAGGTGTTATTCTAGTACGAACTCTAGGGCTGTTTGTGACACTTATAGGAATAGCCCAACGGATTGATTGGAAAGAATAACTTTGAGGTGGTTTCGTACCCTACCATAATCTCTTCATTTGCTCTCCGCTATTAGTGACTTTGGAGTGACTCTTTGTTGCATGTTGAGGGATAGTTATGTGATCCAATTATGTTATTATTGTTGAGAGAACTTGCACTAGTGAAAGTATGAACCCTAGGCCTTGTTTCCTAGCATTGCAATACCATTTACGCTCACTTTTATCATTAGTTACCTTGCTGTTTTTATATTTTCAGATTACAAAAAATATTATCTACTTTCCATATTGCACTTGTATCACCATCTCTTCGCCGAACTAGTGCACCTATACAATTTACCATTGTATTGGGTGTGTTGGCGACACAAGAGACTCTTTGTTATTTGGTTGCAGGGTTTCTTGAGCGGCGACCATCTTCATCCTACGCCTCCTACGGATTGATAAACCTTAGGTCATCCACTTGAGGGAAATTTGCTACTGTCCTACAAACCTCTGCACTTGGAGGCTCAACAACGTCTACAAGAAGAAGGTTGTGTAGTAGACATCACAGGGTATAAACTTTCGAGAGCCATGCCCGTGGTTATGTGGCAGATGGGAATATGTTAATATCCGGTTGTAGAGAACTTGACACTTAACTTAATTAAAATGAATCAACCATGTGTGTAACCGTGATGGTCTCTTCTCGGCGCAGTCCGGGAAGTGAACACGGTCTTGTGTTATGCCTGAACGTAAGTAGTTACGGGATCACTTCTTGATCACTTCTAGCTTCTCGCCTGTTGCAGTGCTTCTCTTCTCTCTTTTACATTATAGAACTTGTCTTGTATATTCCAATGATGGGCTTCCTCAAAATTGCCCTAGGTCTTCGTGAGCAAGCAAGTTGGATGCACACCCACTAGTTTCTTTTGTTGAGCTTTCGTACATTTATAGATCTAGTGCATCCGTTGCATGGCAATCCCTACTCACTCTCATTGATATCTATTGATGGGCATCTCCATAGACCGTTGATACGCCTAGTTGATGTGAGACTATCTTCCCCTCCTTTTTGTCTTCTCCACAACCACCATTCTATTCCACCGATAGTGCTATATCCATGGCTCACGCTCATGTAATGCATGAAGATTGAAAAAGTTAGAGTATGAAACAATTGGTTGGCTTGTCATCGGGGTTGTGCATGATTTAAATACTTTGTGTGGTGAAGATGGAGCATAGCCCGACTATATGATTTTGTAGGGATAACTTTCTTTGGCCATGTTATTTTGAGAAGACATAATTGCTTTGTTAGTATGCTCGAAGTATTATTATTTTTTATGTCAATATAAACATTTGTCTTGAATCTTACTAATCTGAATATTCATACCACAATTAAGAAGATTTGCATTGAAATTATGCTAAGTAGCACTCCGCATCAAAAATTCTCTTTTTATCATTTACCTACACGAGGACGAGCAGGAATTAAGCTTGGGGATGCCTGATACGTCTCCAACGTATCTATAATTTTTTATTGCTCCATGCTATATTATCTACTGTTTTGGACTATATTGGGCTTTATTTTCCACTTTTATATTATTTTTGGGACTAACCTATTAACCGGAGGCCCAGCCCAGAATTGCTGTTTTTTGCCTATTTCAGTGTTTCGGATAAACGGAATATCAAACGGAGTCCAAACAGAATAAAATCTTCGGGAACGTGATTTTCTCACCGAACGTGATCTAGGAGACTTGGACCCTGCTCCAAGGAACAAAAGAGGCGGTCATGAGGGTGGGGGCGCCCCCCTAGGGTGCGCCCCCTGCCTCGTGGGCCCCTCATTGCTCCTCCGGTGTACTTCTTCCTCCTATATATACACACGTACCCCCAAACGATCAGAACAGGAGCCAAAAACCTAATTCCACCGCCGCAACTTTCTGTATCCACGAGATCCCAACTTGGGGCCTGTTCCGGAGCTCCGCCGGAAGAGGGCCGTCATCATGGAGGGCTTCTACATCATCATAGCCTCTCTGATGAAGTGTGAGTAGTTTACCTCAGACCTTTGGGTCCATAGTTAGTAGCTAGATGGCTTCTTCTCTCTCTTTGAATCTCAATACAAAGTTCTCCCCCTCTCTTGTGGAGATCTATTCGATGTAATCTTCTTTTTG
The DNA here is from genome assembly GCF_056163025.1 of Triticum urartu. Lineage (NCBI taxonomy): Eukaryota > Viridiplantae > Streptophyta > Magnoliopsida > Poales > Poaceae > Triticum > Triticum urartu. The sequence continues at coordinate 584,178,624 of NC_141879.1, forward strand.
CGGTGTGTTTGTTGAGATCGATGAATTGTGGGTTTATGATCAAGTCTATCTATGAATAATATTTGAATCTTCCCTGAATTCTTTTATGTATGATTGGTTATCTTTGCAAGTCTCTTTGAATTATCCGTTTGGTTTGGCCAACTAGATTGGTAGTTCTTGCCATGGGAGAAGTGCTTAGCTTTGGGTTCGATCTTGCGGTGTCCTTACCCAGTGACAGAAGGGGCAGCAAGGGACGTATTGTATCGTTTCCATTGAGGATAACAAGATGGGGTTTATTTCATATTGCATGAATTTATCTCCCTACATCATGTCATCTTGCTTAAGGCGTTACTCTGTTTTTAACTTAATACTCTAGATGCATGCTGGATAGCGGTCGATGAGTGGAGTAATAGTAGTAGATGTAGAATCGTTTTGATCTACTTGTCACGGACATGATGCCTATATACATGATCATGCCTAGATATTCTCATAACTCTGCTCAATTCTGTCAATTTTTCAACAGTAATTTGTTCACCCATCGTAGAATACTTATGCTCTTGAGAGAAGCCACTAGTGATACCTATGGCCCCCGGGTCTATTCTCATCATATCAATCTCCATCACTTTAATCTTGCTTTGCTTTTTTACTTTGCTTTTACTTTTTACTTTGCATCTTTATACCAAAAATATTATATCTATCAGATCTCACTCTCATAAGTGACCGTGAAGGGATTGACAACCCCTAATCGTGTTGGTTGCAAGTATCTATCGTTTTGTGCAGGTACGAGGGACTTGAGCGTGGCCTCCTACTGGATTGATACCTTGGTTCTCAAATACTGAGGGAAATACTTACGCTACTCTGCTGCATCATCCCTTCCTCTTCGGGGAAAACCAACGCAAGCTCAAGATGTAGCAGCTAGCAAGGGGAGTATTCATTTTGTTGTGCATAATAAGGAGGCACTTCCGATGGTCCGAGCAGATAGCGGGGGGAATGTTTTTTTTGCGAAATACGGTGGCCCGTCCGGTGGGTCCCAGCAGTCGGGGGGAAACGTTTTTTCGTGAAATAAGGTGGCCCGTCCGGTGGGTCCCCGCTGTCACGTGGAGGAATAATTATTTTGCGCATAATAAGGAGGAACTTCCTTGCGGCTGCCGTGGACCCAGCTGTCAGCCTCTCCATGTACAATACTCTTCTGATGGAAGTTGGTCGTTGACCATGTTGACCACGCCGCGCCGAGAGCACCAGGGCGCTGGACGATGGCGAGGCCTAGAAAGGGGATGACACGGAGCCGGGGAAGACGCGGTAGTGGAAGCCCGCGCGGAGAGGAGTACGAGGGTTCACTGGTTCGGCTGCGGTGTGAGGCTGTCGTCACCGCAGAATAACAGGGGTGTGGGTGAGTGGAGGGATGGCCTGGCCAACGCTGGGAGTAGTATGGGGGCGGTGAGGCCTCCGCGGCAGGACAACAGGCCACGGGAGGCAGGAGCAGGCGGCACGACCGGCGCTGCTTTGGGTGGCTAGACCAAGAAGACCAGAGGTTGAAGAAGCACTACGGTCGTTGGATGGACATCGTATGGTCACTGAAGCTAGAATCGTTTATATTGACTAAGTTAACAAAGCCCTTGGTACGCTCCAACTTAGTAGGCCCACATGCCAGCCTCTGAAACGGTGCGCCCCAAATGTCAGGGGGAGGAATCATTTTTGGGCGGCCGAAGCTAATAATATCCGAGATTGAAGAAGAAGCACGACATCCGTTGGATAGACATCCAACGGCCGCTGTTGCTAGAACCGTGTGTTGACTATAATTAGTTGACAAAGCCTTGCATACGCGTCAACATATTTTTTTAAGGGACGCGTCACTTAGTAGGCCCACAAGTGTGTCGTAGAGAACTTATAGCCCATTTGCGTTTTGTAAGAATGTACAACCCAATTTTGAATTCTAATGGAATTTACAACAGCCCATTTACATTTTGTTAAAAGTACAGCCCATTTTCTAGCTAGGACAACAATTAATAATTTCAACCAACCGTTGAAGACAGAATTCAATAAAATTTCCCACATTTTGATGGGATCTAAAATATTTTTATCCTGAAATTTCTAGTCAGAATAAATATAAATTTGTATTACGTAAAAATCCAACGAAACATTGCACGCGCAACAATAAAAATTTAAGATTTTCAAAATCCATAAATAATATTTTATAAACTAATTTCATGTTTGGTGCATTTTTTTATAGTTACTGCCTAGTTTTTATAATTACATCCCATTTATTATTTTCAAAGCCCATTTTCTTTTTAAGCCTAATGCATCCCTCCTAGGAAAGATTTGCAGCCCAGCGGGGCGGAGAATAACAAGTTGACCTTGCCTGGGTATTCCTCAAAAATACGTATAGCTGGGCTAGCCATTTTCATCTTGAAAAAATTAGTATCTGGACTGGATATCTGGCCTGGGCTAGACGGACCACAGCCCGCCCAGTTAATACCCTGCTCTCATGTGAACAACAACGAAATCATCGCCAAGAAAAACTCTGCAGTGCTCACGCCTCAAAAACACAAATACTGCTCGAGCTGCTTGGTCCCAGCTGTCGGCCGCACCTTGTGCAATTCTCTCGTTTATATTGACTACATAGGTTGACAATGGTGTGGGACAGTGATGTCAGGAAACCAGGAGAAAGCAAAAAAATATAGTTGTACATAATAAGGAGGCACTTGCGTACGTACGGCTATGGCCCTAGTGGGTCCCTAGTGGGTCCGCAGCCGGACGATGTTAACAATGCTCGGCGCCACGGCAAGAGCAACAACTTGAAGGACAACGAAGAGGGCCTCGCAGGCCCTACGGATGGTCTGATACAGCGCCCACTACTCATTCAGGAAGCGAGGATCATCGGACACCTATGAGCACCTTCGAGAAACTGAGACGGCATGAAACGGTAAGGCCGCGCTTGGGAGCTCAGGTTTATTTCAAACCTGTATTAACATACAAGTGTAATTTACTCGTCATCGGAAACAACGCGTAAAATACAGGAGTAATGAAACCGAGGGCCCGAGGTCTGTAAGTAAAACCGGTGGGTTACGCGTGTAATTTGAGAGACCAGTGTATATTTTACGAGCACTGCTATATGGACGACATTACCAGATGATACATGCACGACGTGCGTATCATGCCATCCATGGACAAGGCTAAAACAGCAGCTAATAGCTGGATTAGCAATCATCCGAGTGTCGTTCAGCGTTTTTATCGTGTGTGAAGTACTTCCGATATTTTACAAGTCGAAATCGACCAACCAAGCGCCTTCGCCCGAGATCATCTGCTTTAATTTACAAGCGTCAGTTTTACAAGCGGTTTTGGTTGGAAAAGGACGGTCCAATCACGGCCTAATATCATGAGTTGGTCGGAAGATCATATGTTTTCACGTCTAACCTACCCGACTTGTCGTATAGGCTATGAATAAAACATTAGACGATGAACTTCTTAAGCACGGAAACAACAGAAGAGGATGATCTTCTTAACAAGCAAATCACTGGCATTAGATCGACATGCAAAATAATACGAAGCATTAATCTCAGGAGGCATGATGAACAACTCGTGATGCCGAATGCCACAACATTCCAAGCTCAACTTTGCAATCAAACACAAGGCCTGGCATTACATAGACAATATTCAGAATAAACTCTTAACACAGGAATATCTCATCAGAGTAACTATTTACTTCTAAACTAAACACAGGAATAGGAAAAAACACTCGACGCTGCTCACACCAAGGGCGTCCCACTCAAAAATATTAAATGCATGTCTTCTGGCTAACATCAATGAGCAAATTTTGACAAGGTTTTCCAATTCCAATATATTAAACTAACGTCTTCTTGCTAACATCAATGATTAAACTTTGACAAGCTTTTCCCATTCAAAATATGTAATGCCTATGATCGTGGAGTCCTGTTGTAGCTTCTTGTACTTGTTTGGGCACTTTTTGCCCAGGGCACTCCACATGTTGTTAAATTGCCAATGGTCTCTGCAGACTAGTCATGTCACCGGTGTCTAATAATACTCTGTAAAGCTTCTCAGTCATTCCTTCTGTAATGTAGCACAAATAGTGACTACTTCTTTCTGCAAAGTGGAACGACCAACTGGACCCAGTAATGCAGCAGTTTTCCTTGGACACATTGGCTCCTTTTGTGCAGTTCAACTAAAATTGAAGTAAAAAAAAAACGAGCTTTAATTTTGATATCCCTATAAGCAACAATAGGTATAAGGGAAACAATTATTGAGAAATAACGGTTGATGACTTTTACTCCAAGAAGAAAAGCATCTACTGATCTACTTTATCTTAATGGGAAACAAAGCAGGAGAGTAGCAATTCTCCATCAGGGTACTTCATTCATATTGACTAAGACATTATCTTAACAATGCCTTGTTTCAACATGTATAAAGAACGACAAAGCAGAAAAGTACCATTCCTAAAACAATGCAACTGATTCATTTTACCAGAGACATTATCATAGCAATACCTTGGTTAAACATGTAGAAAGAACTACAAAGCAGGATAGTACCATTCCTAACCAGTGTTGCAGTTTTGAACTAAGATTCAGTAGTTAATTAATTCTGAGAGTGGCATTGCTTAATTTTACCAGCGGCATTAGATTAACGAAAAGCATAAATAGTTCCAGGGGAGAGTGCGCGCAACAACAGTATGTGCTTCCATCTACTTTTAAAGGGGGTGATGCAGAGTTTGTTGTAACAAAGCTACAAGCATCATGTCTGGGTTGGTCCCATTTTTGTTCACTACTTAATGGGAAAATACAGCAATACAACAGCTTCAATTCAACATTTATTTAAAACAGTACCAATACAAGTAGCACAACATCTCAAAGCACACTGCACAATCATGTGGATGAAGACCTGTACTGACCTTTCATGAGACGGACAAGATAAAATATGAATCTGCCAACACGAATAGGAAATCCAATCTCGTTTTGTGCAGTTTCACTGAAATCAAGCAATGTGTTTCGCGTAGCGAAGCAAAATGTCGCAATAGCAACAAGTTGAATAGATATCCCTGTTTAAACAGAGGCAAAAAAGGAATCAATTACTGGCTAATAAAGGAGGATGAAACATGCGGGCACAAAAATGGTAATCCCGCCAATCCCTAACAAGTGTTGCAGTTTTGAAATAAGATTCAGTAGTTAATTCTGAGAGTGGCATCAATTACTGGCTTATAAAGGGGGTGATGCTGAATTTGTTGTAATAAAGCAACAAGCATCATGTCTGGGTTGGTCCCATTGTTGTTCACTACTTAATGGGAAAAGACAGCAATACAATAGCTTCAATTCAACATTTATTTAAAATAGTACCAAAACAAGTAGCACAACATCTCAAAGCACACTGCACATCATGTGGTTGAGACCAAGATTTGAAACAACTCGCCATGAAGACTGGAAACAAATCTCGATCTCCTTTTGTGCAGTTCCACCAAAATTAAGCAAAGTCACCGGTGTGACATTCAAGTTGAACTGCACAAAACACCCTTAAAACACAAGTGTTTCGAGTAGGGAAGCAAAATGTCGCAATAGCAAAAAGTTGAATCGATACCCCTGTTTTAACAGAGGCAAAAAAGGAAACAATTACTTGCCGATAAAGGAGGATGAAACAAACGGTGACAGAAAGAAGCATCTAACTTATCTTGGATGGAAAACAAAGTACGACAGTAGCATTTCTAAAATGGTTGCATTGATTCATATTAACAGATACATTCTCTTGAAACAACATTCATTAAAAATGTAATTTACTTTTAAGAGTGGCATTGCTTCAATTTTCCGGTGGCATTCTTAGATTAACAACAGCAAAATAGTTGTATGGGACATGCCAGCACCATGTGCGTCCACACATATAAATGGGTGATGCAGAGTATGTAGCCAAGCAGCATATATGCGCTGGTCCCATATTTGTTCTCTTTGAACCTTCTTCCTATGTGAGGGCAGCAAATCTAGTCCTGCATAAACTACCCGACCCCCCAGTTTCTTTCCCTTTTCAACAAAGAGATCGGTTCCTTACAGATGTGTGTACCGGGTTACCCCCTTTTTCCCTTTTCAACCTACAAAGCGGCTGGATCGCCAGTCTATACTACTTTCCGCCCCTCCTTTCCTCATTGAACCACGTCCTAGATTCTTTCTCCAGCCCACCGCACCCTTCTTTCCTCTTTGAAGCAAGACCTAGATTCGACTACAGATAGAAAAAGATCCACATGCAGCTAGAGCAACGACGGTTTCAAATAAACTTATACCTTAGGGTCGTCGGGATGTGGCAAGGCATGCGGCAGGAGGCCGGATCTGCCCACACTATGTACGGCAACGAGGAAGAAGGGGTCGGTGGCCCTACCGCATAGGCGCTGGGTGAAAGAGAATAGCGCAGACGGCATTGGATTGCCTCCCTCGCCGAAGGCGATAGAGTGAACGCTGCACCTCCTCCCCTTACCGGTGCGACGGGATACGGATGCCTCCTTCACCTGCTGTGAGGGGGGAGAGAGAGACAAGAGGCCAACGCAGTCTTGTTTAGATCTGGTGAAGAGATAAGGGCGCAGAGGATCTTCGTCCGCGCCAGCGCCAGCTCCGAGAGGACGGTGCGCATTGGCTTCCTCCGTCGCCGATGGCGACAACGTCAACGCTGCACCTCCTCACCTCCCGCAGCGGACGGGATTCGGCCGGATCTGTGACCACCGGTGAGGAGAGAGATAGAGTGGACACTGCCATCTTGTTTTGATATGGAGAGGGTGAGAGAGCGAGACGCGAGAAACTCTATCAAACAAGAGGCTATAATGGAGTAAAAAAATCTCTCCATAGCAGTGGTTTTAAATAGAATACGCGCGTTCCCGGAAAAAAGAAACGAAAACTGGCGGACAATTTTTGAAGGGTCTGTCTAGGACACATCTAGATGTGACATAGTTATGTCACATCTAAGTTGATGTCCACTCTGTTTGTGGTCTATTTTTTCCTAGTTTTTTTTGTTTCTTGTTTCTACATTATATACTTGTGGGACCTTAGATGTGATATCCTTAAACAACATCTAGATGTGAATTAGACAAACTGATTTTCTAACGTACCAAGAAAGAAAACTCGATCAAAAACACGCCCCGCTTCCAGGTCACGAGAGTCGTTGTGCACACACACATAGACATAGACATGCATATCCGTGTTTACGTAAAATTCCATTTCCATCTCCATCCCCAATCATATTTGTCCAACTGGCACATTATTTACGTTGTTAATTATATACGCAGCAATATTAACGTACAACATCTCTTGTTTGCGCACGTCCGGACCGCTGCCACGGCCGGTCCTGACCAACCCGAACCCTCTTCATCACCCGCGCGTGCTTCCCGCCCGAAACGGTCAGTGCCACATTCATGCCCGGCCAGAGCGGACGCGACCTCTCACTGGCGCCGGCATTGAAGCGGCGCGCCGGCCTGGAGAGCGTCGCTCTCGCCGCTTCCGGGTGCACACGGCTGCTCCGCGTTCAAAGCTTGCAATAGCCGGCTACAACATGCATGTAAAAAGTTCTTGGGAGTCCATGCTACAGCTAGCTGTCCTCCCCCAACTCGTCAATCTCTTCCAGTAGTGCTAGTACTCCATGACGTGATCCATCAACAAGCAGGCGGGAAAGTTATCGTATCCTCGGTTTGCGGTGAGTGGCATGCTGAGCGACCGTGTGGGGTCGAGCCGTGGAGGAGGGTGAGACATGAACATGACAGACATGATTTAAACGTTGGTTTTGCTCGATGGCACGATCAAAAGAAACGAAACGTTGGTTTCTCTCCGTTTCCATTTTTTCTTCGAAAAAACAGAAACTTTCCACTCCATTTTCATTCCTATTCCAAGGTTGCCCCGTTACAACATTCCATCAAATACAAAGGAAAACTAACACACATGCTGATGCATCTCAATGATTCACAGATCATAGCCAATATTTACTTCACAACTAAAGAAAAAAGTTGTTAGAGCGTGCACAAAAGAAAAACTACTGATGGGGTCACTACAACTTAAACCCTAAACCCTAAACATGATTTAATTTCCTGGCCAGGTAGAACCTATCGAAGGAAAGACGGCTGGCACCCTTGGATCATATGATGCTTTTGTGCAGTTCCACTAAAATCGACCTGAGCATCCCTGATGGCAAAGATATTGAAGAAGTGTGATTAGAATAATAATACTGGCACTAGTTCATGAGACATAAACTCATCACAAGTAGAAGCCGGTAGAAGTAGAGAAAGATCGACATGGAGATGGAGCTATGGCAGTGGAGCAAGCCGGCGCCAAAAGGAAGATGGACTACCTGGTACGTCAGGCTGTAGCTAGAAGGGTGGATGGGACGCGTCATCGACCCATACCGCGGTGACCCCCGATTGGGACGCACCGACTATGGGTTTTCTCCCTCGCCGATGTCAACCGTGTCTACGTAGAACATTGTTCCCTTCCCCCAGCTGCGGGATCAGGCCCGTCGTTCTATGCTTGTGAAGAGAGCAACCTAAGCAAGCAGGCTTGTAGCTTAGGCTCCTGCTAGTGTATATATAGTGGTTTTCTTTTTCTCTCCATATCAACCATTTTATATTGCGTACGTGTCATTCAAGAGTGAAATGATGGTTGCTTCTTCCGACTAACTTACTGTGTGATTTGACTGCTCCTTAGTGGCCCCTACACGTACTCCCGCTACGTGTATGCAACAGTCACACGTACACATGGACGCAAAAACGCACGCGACACCCTATGTCGGTGTCAAAACCGGCGGATCTCGGGTAGGGGGTCCCGAACTGTGCGTCTAAGGCGGATGGTAACAGGAGGCAGGGGACACGATGTTTTACCCAGGTTCAGGCCCTCTTGATGGAGGCAAAACCCTACGTCCTGCTTGATTTATTCTTGATGATATGAGTATTACAAGAGTTGATCTACCACGAGATCGGAGAGGCTAAACCCTAGAAGCTAGCCTATGGTATGATTGTATGTTGTCCTACAGACTAAAACCCTCCGGTTTATATAGACACCGGAGGGGGCTAGGGTTACACAAGGTCGGTTACAAAGGAGGAGATATACATATCCGTATTGCCTAGCTTGCCTTCCACGCCAAGTAGAGTCCCATCCAGACACGAGACGAAGTCTTCAATCTTGTATCTTCATAGAACAATAGTCCGACCAAAGGATATAATCCGGCTGTCCGGATACCCCCTAATCCAGGACTCCCTCAGTAGCCCCCGAACCAGGCTTCAATGACGATGAGTCCGGCACGCAGTATTGTCTTCGGCATTGCAAGGCGGGTTCTTCTCCATCTTTCGATCGTTTGTAAAGCAGTGTCCGGTCCCATAAATGTTTGGACCTCTTGGCTTCTATGTCCAATAATGGCTTTCTCCCACGCGTCCAATGGATACGAGGCGCCAGGGTGTTTTTACATTCGCCCCCATAGCCAGATAAATAAATTGTCTATTAAAGGGATGGGGATCCTTAGATCCGATCCATACCATCCTCCCCCAGCGAGAGTCCATCAGAGCGCGTTCCGGAAAGATCCATTCCAGCATGGCCGACCTCCACAGCTCCTCCTCCCGCCCCTGAAGCCCTAAGCTTGGTGATTGGGAGAGGCGTTCAGTCCCACACAGTCGTTTAGTCGAATTGGAGACTAAGGGATTTCTCCCTTCGGCGTACATGGTGCCCGTTCGAGCCGTGCTTGCCACCTACAATGGCAGGGAGCAAGCGGAGAGCTTTCCCTGTCCCTCTATGGGGGAACGGGTCTGCCTTGTTCCCTATCTATTAAGGGGACTCGGATTTCCAATTCATCCGTTCCTCCATGGGCTCATGTAGTTCTACGGCCTCCAATTACACAATTTCATCCCCGCCTCCATCCTACATATCGCCGGCTATGTTGCTCTCTGCGAGTTGTTCCTGGGCTGCAAGGCTCACTTCGAGCTGTGGAAAAGGATATTTTGCCTCGTCCCTCGCACATAGAGGGGGTCACTTTATCAAGTGGGCGGAGCCGAAATATGGTGCATCGCTGATACCGGATACCTGTCCGGTACTCTGAAGAAGTCATCCGAAGACTAGCCTTCAGAATGGTTTTATATGGAGGACGTTCCCCTTCCGGACCCTGTTAGGCGGGGTCTTCCTGAGTTAAACAATGCTCCTCTGAAGAAACGCCGAAGTTGGCGCCCACGGAGCCCCCAGGTGGAAGACAATGGAGAAGTCCTCTATCTGATGAACCGAATTAAAGCACTGGCTCGATCAGGATTGATAGTAATCAAAGTTATGTCAATTTGCATAATGTGGGGAGTGCAACCACTTCAATATCGTGGGCACCCCTTGTGGTGTTATAACGGGGCGGATGACGCCATCCGCTGCGGGCGTAAGTGTCCGGACAATGCTGTCGCTTTAGCGAAAATTCTGTCCGAATTGTTCAAGGGTGAGGAAGAGGAGTTCACCCACATCAAGCCACGGGATGGATTCTCCATGTACAATCCTCCACGCTGGGTAAGTTATATCTCCCTACTCCCATTTTTCCCGCATTCTTTGTCGTAAGTATTCACCTTGCCACTTTGCGGCAGGAACTGCGAAAAGCCATAAAGGAGGTCAGCAGCCCTTCTCCACAACCAGAGGACCCTGACCGGGCCCTCGACTCCGGACTTGAAGAAGATCCGGTTATATTCGTGGAGCGGATAGACCGGCAGTTCTATCAGTTAAGCTGCGATGATGCCGTGGTGGCCATTACGGCTGACTATCCCGGACTGCTCCCTGCATCGCACATAAGAAAAACCAAAAATCCTAACTCCAAAAACTAGGATCCCCCTTTTAGACACTTCACCCACCATACACATGGCATTTTTACAGGGAAGGCATTCGGGACGCCCTGCCGAACCCGCAGCAACTCGCCCACAAGAGGCACCGAGGCTGGGTAGGCCAAAAAGGAAGGCGGTCAGGACGGAGACGCCGGCGCAAAGGTATGAAAAACCCCGCTCCGTGGTTGTCGTCTTTCTTGAAATATAATGACGCTTGTGTTTCTTTAACAGAAAAAACGCTCACCGGAATATGTCCGGCGATGCTACTAATCATGCTTCCACTAGTCGGGCGCCAGGACCGGACATAGAGGCGGAAGCCGATATGGGGCGGGCGCCAGATAATACCCCTATAGAGGATGCGGATAGATTGTCCACTACAAACTCAGAAGTGGAAAGTGCCATGAATCATAGGCGCCGCCGGGCCATACTCCCTGATGCTTGTTTCTCACCAGAGGCATTTGATGCCTTCAATTCTGGAGAGGCGTACCTCCGAGCTGCTCAAGATGGTCTAGCCAGAGCCACGGATCAGTATGTAAAGGACATACGGGTAAGTAAATCTGACGATTTATATGTATCAGTAGCCCCTGAGACTTGAAACAGTTAGTAGAACTGATTTAAGGATCATCTTTATTGTGCAGGTTCTTACAGAGAAGAATACTAGGCTGTCATAGGAGCTAGAGGAATGCAAGACCCAACTGTGGGCTACTGTGGCCGCATTGCAGGAATCGAAAAAGTCACCTGCTAGTAACATTTACTTTAAAGAATGATGGTTACCATATAATGTGCGGCATGGCTGCAGATCTAACAATAGATGTTGCAGATGAATCCGGAGAAAATCCGGAGGACCAGCATGTTATGCGACAGCTAGAGGCTGGCAAACGCGTGCTGACTGAGGTTAGGCGGGAGAAAAACAATCTCCAAGATGCCAATATTAAGCTGAGCGTGGAACTAAAAGATGTTCGAGGCCAGCTTGCAGACTCCGAGAAGGAGAATAAGTGGCTTCGGCGCGGCATTTTCAGTAAGTGCTTGAAGGAATCCTTTTAAAGGAGTTCAGCGAAGAAGCCGACTAACAGCGTCATGTCTATAGGTATGCTGACGGGTCGTCCCGCGGAGGAAATGCCCAGGTCTGCGGGTGATCTTCTATCCAAGCGGTCACATCTAGACGAACAAGTTCGGCAGGTGATGCAGGGTGCTGCCCAGGCCTTGTGGCCGTCCGTCTCCCTGCCAGAGGGTGTTGCAGAGCTTGCCGGGAAGCTCAAGGGAGCACGGCGGCGCTTCCGATTATGGAAGATATCGGCCTGTCGACAGGGTGCTAGAGAAGCCTGGGCCATGGCAAAGACGCGGTATACCAAGGCAGACCCAAATCACATGGCCGAGGTCGGACCTGTGGGGCCCGACGGAAAAGAGATCCCCGTTAGCTTAGTTTATGAGCAAGTAGAATTAGCCGCAAAGTATTCCCAACAGGATTGTAAGCTAGACCGCCTGTTGGATGGTATAGAAGAGGAATTTAGTCAGTCTGCATGGCTATGTAATGAAAGTGACATGTATAATGCCTTCTAGCCAGATTGTAGATCATTTGTCTTGGCGGACCTTTTTGCTTCAACCTCGGGACCCGATAGTCCAGAGTGTGTCCGAATACCCGCTCAGTTATATAAGAACTGGGGTATGCGTGGAGACCAGGCGTAGGGGTCATTAGTGCTTGAACAGACAGGTGCCCAACTAGTTATGTTATATTACATGGGTAGTAAGAAACATCTTCCAGGGAGAATAGTTCCGTTAAGGGTTCCTTTCCCTGGGTAAGCATGCCCTAAAGTGCATGTCCGGACTGTGATAGGAAAGGCAAGAAAAAACATCTAGGGGCAGATATGGACAATAAATAAAAATCATCTTTTGTTCACCGGCCGAATATTCCCTTAAGAACGCTAGCTTTCGGCTTCACCCAGTCTGAGGTACATGTCCAGCTGACCCGGTAGTAACAATCACAGAGGTGCTCCCCTTATGCCCTAGCCGAATTAACGGGAACGTAGGGCATAAATACAAGAGCCAGGCAACCCATCTTGGCCAAAACTTAAGTCATATCGATGCATATAATGGCGAAAAAAGGTACATGCGGAAGCATGACACATGTTCGGGGCCTGAGGCCCAGATAAATAATTAAGCTTCTGTGAAAGAAGCCCCCAGGTATTATGGGCGCAGCTAGCGCATCTATAATGTGCAAGAGAGGCACAAGTTGGCCCTTAAAGGCCTAGAGAAATAATAAAAGAAAGGAAGAAAGAAAAACAAGACAGATAATGTATATGCAAAAAATGGACAAAGGGAGGGGATGAACATAGGGTCCGACGCTAGGCGTAGAATCTTCGGAGCCTGGCCGCGTTCCATGGGTTCGGCTCGAGTCGACTAGTCGATGCATCCCGCAGTCGGCACGCTCCACCGGTCAAAACTTGGTCAATAATGAAGGGACCTTCCCATTTAGGCTCGAGCTTGTTCTTTTTCTTATCCGGCAGGCGTAGAACTAGTTCGCCAACGTTATAAGTTTTGGCCCGTACTTCTCTGCTTTGGTATCTGCGAGCCTGTTGCTGATAAAATGCGGAACGAGCTTTGGCTACATAGCGCTCCTCCTCCAGGGTGTCCAGACTGTCCTGCCGATCGAGCTCGGCTTCTCTTTCTTCGAACATGCGCACTCGAGGTGAGTCATGAATTATGTCACAGGGCAAGACTGCCTATGCGCCCTACACCATAAAGAAGGTTGTGTATCCGGTACTATGATTCGGCGTGGTCCACAGCCCCCAGAGTACGGAGTCGAGCTCCTCTACCCAGTGCGTGTTAGACTCCGTTAAGGAACGCACTAATCTGGGTTTAATGCCACTCATTATAAGACCGTTTGCTCGCTCGACTTGGCCATTGGTTTGTGGGTGATAGACTGAAGCATAATCGAGCTTGATGCCCATTTTGCTGCACCAGAGTTTTACCTCATCGGTTGTGAAGTTTGTGCCGTTGTCAGTGATGATGCTATGGGGGACGCCATAACGGTGTACAACCCTAGATATGAAGTCTATCACTGGTCCAGATTCGGCTATTTAACAGGTTTGGCCTCTATCCATTTGGTGAATTTATCCACCATGACCAGTAAGTATTTTTTCTTGTGGGTTCCCCCTTTAAGGGGTCCAACCATGTCAAGCCCCCCAGACCGCGAAGGGCCACGTAATGGGGATTTTTTGGAGGGCGGTGGGTGGCATGTGGCTTTGATTTGCAAAGAGCTGGCAACCGGCGCAATGTTGGACCAAGTCCTGTGCATCTGCCCGGGCCATTGGCCAATAGAATCTTGTACGGAAGGCCTTGCTTACAAGAGCCCGGGCTGCGGCGTGGTGACCGCCGAGTCCGGCGTGGATTTCTACCAAAAGGTTCCGCCCTTCCTCTTCGGAGATGCACCTTTGAAGGACTCCGGTGGTGCTTTTTTTCTACAATTCTCCCTCGTGGACCCTATAGGCCTTAGATCGCCGCACTATGCAGCGTGCCTCATTTTGGTCCTCTGGAAGTTCCTGCCTACACTACAAGAAATATGTCAACTTGTGACCACCACTATTGGTCACTGAATGGTCACAAATTTCCATTTGTGACCTTTTTGCGACCAAAAACATAAGGTCAAAAGCTGGCCATCATAAACTGACTATAGCGACCTTTCTTCTGGAATGGTCGCAAACGTTTATGACCAAAAAAAGGTCGTAGATTTAACGACCAACTGTTTTGGTCACTAGCAGTCCGACCACACCACGTCAGATCCACCGTGGCAAGCTGACGTGGCAGACTTACGACCAAATGAAAAGGTCGTAAAATAGAATCAGCCCGGTCCATTTCAGCCGTCTTGATGGGCCAAGCCCAATAATTCAGCCCATTTAAATTTTTTTCTCTTTATTTTGCTTATCTGCATGGGCCTGGCCCAATAATTTGGCCTTTTATTTTCTGGGAATGGAGCCTTTTTCTGATGAATTTTTTTATATTCCACTATTGTTTTGGGCCACAACCTTTTTAGTCTAGTTCGAATTTGGGCCTTGGCCTTTTTATTTTGTGTTATGCAGCCTTTTGTAAAAAATTTTATTACAGTCATTTCTTTTTTTAGGCCCAAGCCTTTTTAGTCTAAATCTTGTTTGGGCCTCGGCCTTTTTAGAGCCCAGGTTCTTATTTTGCATAACTATAAACAGAAAGGCCCAGGTGCACAAGTGATCCACAAGCCCAGGTTCAAACAGCAAGGCCCAGGTGCACAAGTGATCCACATAACTTCACAGAAAATAAACAGAGGTTCACAAGATCACATAACTTCACAGGTTCACTATATCACATAACTTCACAGGTTCACATAACTTCACAGGTTCAAACTAGGCAGCAATGCAACAAAATGCTCAAAGACAAAGAGGTTCACAGCCATCAAACTAGGCAGCAATGCAACTACCTTAGCAGCTCAAAGACAAACTGCACAGCCATCAAACTGCCTTAGCTCCAAAGAGAGCCATCAAGTGGGCTAACTGCTCTTCCTGCTCTTGAGACTTCTTGCGCAACAGCTCAAGTTCCTTGTCGCGTGCAGCTTCAGATTCTTCCGCCTTCATCTTGATTGCCGCCAATTCTTCTTGCATCACTTCAGCTTGAAGCTCGGACCTCTCCAGCTTTTGCTCAAGGTCACGAACATGAGCAACAACTTCAGTTGTTGCTTTGCCGGAGTTGTTCCTAGATGACTGGAGCCCAACATTTTTGAGGAATGTGCTTTGCTTGACTTCGGTCTTGAGGACTTGTTCGACAATTTCAACAACAGACTTTGGCTCTTCACCTTCTGGTACCGGTGCGTCCTTCATTTTTTCCATCTCAAGCTAGCATATGGAGGAAAATGATAGGCATTAGTGGGAGATCTATTTCACATTTTGCAAACCAAACCAAGCAAGAGAAACCAAACCAACACACAAATGGATTATTTGAAGTAACGAAACCAGTACACAAAATCTATACAAGAAGATGATGACTAGTGACCTGGAGACATGCAATTGGAACAATATGATCACTTCATTAAGCCTAGAATGGTGGTTCTATATAAGATGGCTTCCCGAGTGAGCTGATCATCAAACTAACATTCAGATCAAATTTCATCATATCATAAAAAATGCATCAAATAGCTACAACAAGTTCTGATATCTTTGTTGAACTATCAAACAACATCAAAGCATGGAACATAGCGTGTGTTCTTGACTGGCTCCGAATCAAACAACATCAAATCATCAAAGCATCAAACCTGGCTGTGAATCAAACAGGGCAAAGCATGGAGTGACTTACTATAGCAGTCTTGACTGGCTCCGAAAACCCGTGCTTCTTGCTATTGTGGGTGGCCTTAAACAAGTCAATCGCAGATAGCTCCTCACCCTTACGCTCTTCTTTCTAAAATGTTTTTCAACAAAAATCAAAATGTTATTCAGCAAGAATCAGAAATGTTATTCAATGAGGATCAAACGGTAAGGTCTCTAGAGAAGAGTTCTCACAGTGGCAAAAATGTGTGCTGTGTAGTGCCTGGAACCAGTTCTGTGATTGTACACGACTTTTTCTCGATTCATCTTGTTCGACACACAGGTTTCCTACAAAAAAGCATACTGCCAGCATGATCTAGCACTAGCATATCATGTGCAGAAGATAAAGCATCAAACAAAGCAGAGACAAACCTTGTGTCTTGGGGTAGACCACATCTCCACCAGAGCTTGCCATTCACCATCCGTTAGATCAGGCACCGGAGACTTAATGCTGACTTTATTTGCGGCTACGGTCTCAAAATACTTCTTGATCTGATGGTGTCTGTTCTTTGAATATTTCTGCAGAATATCTTTGCACGAGGTCTTGATGGTCTCTGAGTCCGTGTTAATCTCAAAATTTGCCTACCAAGATAGCAAACAAGGTAGGAACAATATTAGTGATCATGCATAGGTGTAACAGAAAATAGATAGCACATTAACTATGAAACAAGTAGCTTACAGCAACTTTCCCAATGTAGTGCTCCAATAGACTAGCATTTTTTTTGTATAGCTTGAAGTGAGGAAGAACCGGAAGATGGCTTTTTGCAACGAGTCCACACTCAGAAGCAAGCTTTGCTGCCTGCAGAGGCTTCTCTGGACGAATCATCCCTTCGGCAATTTGGGTAGGCACCTTGCTACCAAGCGACTTGGTGATCCTCTCTAGCCCTTTGCCCTTTCTAAGTCTAGTCTTGGGAGTCATTGCATCTGAAAATGAAACTGAACTCATAAATTAGAATAGAAATCGACAAATGCAGGAATCGACAAAAGCATACATGATCATTCCATTTGGAAAATGCACTAGTAAAAGATAGCATTGCAAAGGTCAACTTGCGTGATTGAAGCACAAGCTGCTGTTCTTCTTCATTGATGAAAGCATTCTTATCAATAGAAGGTGAAATAGGGCTGAGGTCTGTGTGGACAGTGCCTGCTTCATCAATGCAGATGGTTCCTGCTTCATCTAGGCAAACAGTGCCACTTCCATCCATGCTGAGAGTGGTTCCTTCATCCATGGGCGGCAACTCATCACTCGTTTGCACCGAGGTCTGAGAGTCCATGCGCAGCATACTTTCCCGATGGTCCGTCGCAGTCGCCATCCTTGCTTTCTGCCTTGTGACTCTATCAAGGGCAGGTTCATCGGGTTCCAGGATCCTCTTTTTTTGTCCTGGAGCTGGGGCCATCACCCTTCGTGGAGGCATTGCAGCAGATGTTTCTGAGCTCTTGTTCTTCTTGCTGACTACCTTCTTAACATCAGGCCTCTTCGTCCTAGATTCCTTCAGTGCCTCATATAAACAGCATGGAAAAAAGCATTAGATCACAAGAGAAATATGTGAGCACAAGGAATAACATAGAATAACAGAACCCCAACCCTCCAAGCAAGACAGAGTTTGCACCTTAACAATCTTGTTGACTACAACATCATCCACTTCCTCTCCATCAATAACTTCATCCTCCATAGGATTGTACTCTGGGTCATCATTGATAACTCCACTACCCTCTTGAACCTCACCACTTCTACCTTCTTGTACACCATTTGTTTTCCTAATCATCGATGCTATTGTACCGATGCCAAGGGACTGGAACATCCGATTGTTCCTCATGATATTTCTAGCCCTAACCTTCTCGTACTCGGTGAGAGGCTCTTCTTTGCATGATAAAGGAAACGTAACTATTAGGTGAATGTTTGGAATGCATGGACAGGCAGCCAAACATATCTTATGAAATTTTATTATCATTTAATCCTAGTTATTCAGGTAAGGAAGACTAACAGCACATAGGCACAATTAAGCCAGCTTATTCAGATTGCAGCAATACATTTCACTTAGCATATTAAGACACAGATTTTATGAAACTGACAGTATAACCACAAGGAGCAAGTTGCATACCAACGGTTGGCCTCATGCTTGACCTTGTCCTCCTTGCCATGGATGATCTTGAGGTGGTGCTTGCAAAATAGAATAAACAACAATGAGATACAACCGGGATAAAGTAAAATGATGCACTTGTATCAATAAAGGAAAGCATTTGGATCATCATGCACATACATGTAATACATGTGAAACAAACTTGATGGATAAACAATACAGTGATCTAGTGTCATTAATTAAGAAAACATGTAAGTGCACTAAACAAGCATGCATGTACATTAGTAGCAAGTAAGCAAAGTGCATAAGTGCTACTAATACAAGCAAGCAAGCAAGCAAGCAAAGTGCTACTGATAGAAACAAGCAAGCAATGAAGGAAATTGAAGAGAAGCAAGCAAGTACTATTGATACAAAGCCTAATTAATAAGCAAGCAAGTAGCTTCTTCTCCAAGTTATACTAATACTAGCAAGTACTGTTGATGGAAACCCTAATTAAGCATGTACTGCTGATAGAGCCCACCCCGCGCTCTCTTTCCTTTCCCAGTCCCCACATGATCACATATACATCATGTGGTAAATCTGACAACGTCTCGTGCTAGTATTAGTATAGCACAATGGTCTACAGTATATGATTGGTACTGTGACAACACTATCAGGTACATCATGAATGGCAGATGGACTTAATCATTTAGTATTAGTATAGCTCGCAGGAATGGCAATGTCTCGTGCTAGTATTAGTATAGCTCATAGTAATGGCAGATGGACTTAATCATTTAGTAATGAACACCATGAATTAACTAGACCAACCCAGAGAGCATATATCACACCTACATGAACTACTCTATTAGTACAGTGAGCAGAAAGCTTTCTATATGTAAACCAAAGCATGGCAGGAGCTCACAAGATAGAAACCAAACATGAATGGGAACCTACAAACCCTAGATAGCATGGGAACAACAACTACAGAGCTTTAGATTTAGTGGCGACCATAATCAAGAACAAATAACAGAGTGCCACAGCAAGCAAAACAAATCGAACACCCAAAAAGAATAACATCCTTGTTCTACCAAATACAAAACAGGGAGAAGTCTTCAAAGGAAGATTTCTCAAAGAACATGTAGCCATTTCTACGAAGATGCAAATGGATATCACTACTTCACACAATGGCACAACAATTACAGCACAATAGCTTACTCCAGGTTCTTATTTAACTCAAGAGGTGGCACTAAACTAGCCAAGTAAATTTTAAAGGAATATGCAATATAATCCAAAACTTTAGTACCTGCTAGGGATTCCAAAGAGAAAACTACTACATCATGTTAACTATTAGTATGGCTACAAACGACCTCTTACAGACATCAACTTCAATGTCATCAAGCAAGCAAATCGCTATGACTACAGATTAACAAAGCATAACAAGGATTAACAAAGCAAATGGCTCTGAAGTAATACACTCTGACAAGTAAAGATTAACAAACCATAACAAGGATTGGCAGCAAAGGGAGATGGACATGGACAAAAACCTGATTTTGTGGTAGCCGTGCTTGAGCTCCTCCTCCTGATGCTGCTCAATGACCTGCATGACAAACAAGGCCATGGATGAGCTGCCACAGGGCATCCACATGACAACACAAAACATCAAGCAACGACATTGACAAGGATGCAAAATCAAAATAGAGCATACAAAATCTAGATTAAAGAACCAACTCCCCACAAAACCCTAACCCCATGAATCCATCCCCATCTCAAAATCACATTACCAACGACATGAACCCTAACCCCATGAACAAGAAGGATATCATCCCACTAATCCTAACCCCATGAATCCATCCCCATCCCCATCCCCATGAAGAAGAACCCTAACCACCAAGAGATCCTAACCCTAACCATCAGGAGATCCTAACCCTAGAAGATGCACCATGAGATCCTAACCCTAGAAGATGCACCATGAGATCCATCGAACCACTAGAAAATCCTAACCCTAATGAGGGGAGTACTTGTCGTCGTGTTGTAGATGATGCAGCGGTGGCTCCTGTCGCAGTCGTTGCTCGCGTCTACCCTCTTGTCACCACCGTCGTCGATGTAGAGGAGCGGAGCGGCGATTCATCGTCGGGGAGCAGAGCGGGGCGGAGCAGAGGGGGAGGGGCTAGGGTTGCGAGGTGGGGAGAGGGGACGGGGGATTCGTCGAGGCTGGCAAGTGGGGAATGGAGGGGCGGAGCAGAGGATGGGCGGCGGGGCGGCACGGAGCAGGGGAGGGAGTGGTCGTCGGCCGGGCGGCTCGGGGAGGGAGAAGCTAGGGTTCGTCGGGGAGAGGGGAGGGGAATGGGGAAATTTTGGGAGGGGAGGGGATCCCGCGTGTTAGTGGGAGAGGGAGTGGTGGGACCCGCCTGGTAGTGGGAGAGGGAGTGGAGGGAGTGGAGGGAAATTTTGGGAGAGGGAAATTTTGGTGGAGGGAAAATTTTGGTGTGGGAGGGAAATCCTTTTGGGTTTGGGTGTAGAAAAAATAGGGTTTTTTGTAAACTTTGTAGAAATCATGGTTAAAATCATACCGAGTAGCTCAAGAAAACACCGGTATTGCAAGTTTATTATTTTTGCTAGTTGGTAGGCCACATTTGATGATGTGACGCGGAGGTCTCCCATTTTTTTGATTTTTTTTGAATTTTTATGGTGTTTTCAAAAACCGGCCGATTTCGTCGCGGCGGCCGTCCGTGGCTAGGGTTTGATCCGTGCAAATCTGTTGTCGATTCTGTGATGAAATGCCTACCTGTGAAGCTAAAAAGCATTTTTAGTGAAAATAACATGCAAGCTATGGAGGACCCGTAGTTCAAATTCCAGCCGGTTCCAGCTGAATCGGCCGAAGGTGGTCCGAATTGCCGGGAGTAGCTACGAGGGTCGGAAATGCATGCTTTTTGGCGACCATCCGTAAAATAGGGTCTACTTTGAGATAGACATGGAATGGCGCCGTTTGGGGTGCCCCTCCTTGTAGCCGCTTCACGAAAAACGCATGTCTTTTGCATTAAAAAAATGAAAAACGGTTTTTTTGTTAAACAAGTTGGAACCTCGCTTTGGCAACATTGTTTGCCATCACAAGATGGAGGCATGCGCCTAATTTGGGCATATTATCAGAAACTATTCAATGGATGCGGCCATATCATTGCTAGTTTGGCTTGAAAGCCATGAATCTTCGTTCATGGTAGGTCGTTTTTGAGAACACTTTTTCAAGAAAACACCGGTATTGCAAGTTTAGTATTTTTGCTAGTTGGTAGGCCACATTTGATGATGTGACGCGAAGGTCTCCCATTTTTTGATTTTTTTTTAATTTTTTACGGTGTTTTCAAAAATCGGCCGATTTCGTCGCAGCGGCCGTCCATGGCTAGGGTTTAAGCCGTGCAAATCTGTTGTCGATTCTGTGATGAAATGCCTACCTGTGAAGCTAAAAAGCATTTTTAGTGAAAATAACGGGCACGCTATGGAGGACCCGCAGTTCAAATTCCAGCCGGTTCCAACTGAATCGGCCGAAGGTGGTCCGAATTGCCGGGGGTAGCTACGAGGGTCGGAAATGCATGCTTTTTGGCGACCGTCCGTAAAATAGGGTCTACTTTGAGATAGACATGGAATGGCGCCGTTTGGGGTGCCCCTCCTTGTAGCCGCTTCACAAAAAACGCATGTCTTTTGCATTCAAAAAATGAAAAACAGTTTTTTTTGTTAAACAAGTTGGAACCTCGCTTTGGCAACATTGTTTGCCATCACAATACAGAGGCATGCGCCTAATTTGGGCATATTATCCGAAACTATTCAACGGATGCGGCCATATCATTGCTAGTTTGGCTTGAAAGCCATGAATCTTCGTTCATGGTAGGTCGTTTTTGAGAACACTTTTTCAAGAAAACGCCGGTATTGCAAGTTTAGTATTTTTTTCTAGTTGGTAGGCCACATTTGATGATGTGACGCGGAGGTCTCCCATTTTTTTGAATTTTTTACGGTGTTTTCAAAAACCGGCCGATTTCGTCGCGGCGACCGTCCGTGGCTATGGTTTGAGCCGTGCAAATATGTTGTCGATTCTGTGATGAAATGCCTACCTGTGAAGCTAAAAAGCATTTTTAGTGAAAATAACGGGCAAGCTATGGAGGACCCTCAGTTCAAATTCCAGCCGGTTCCAGCTGAATCGGCCGAAGGTGGTCCGAATTGCCGGGAGTAGCTACGAGGGTCGGAAATGCATGCTTTTTGGTGACCGTCCGTAAAATAGGGTCTACTTTGAGATAGACATGGAATGGCGCCGTTTGGGGTGCCCCTCCTTGTAGCCGCTTCACGAAAAACGCATGTCTTTTGCATTCAAAAAATGAAAACGGTTTTTGAATTTCAGTTTTGCTAAAGCACATCTAGATGTGCCATAAGTATTGCACATCTAAGTCCTATGGCATTGATCTTACGTCGAGATTCGTGTGGATATTTTCCTTTTTCTTTTTTCTTTTCTCTTTATGCTTGATTCACTCACTTAGATGTGCAATAACTAGAGCACATCTAGATGTGCCCTAGACACACCCTTTGAATTTTTACGGCGTTTTCAAAAACCGGCGGATTTAGTCATGGCAGTCGTCCATGGCTAGGGTTTGAGTCATGTTTTTAGCATTCAAAAAATGAAACTTATATTGTTTCATACATGAGCATGCACAAAAACCCATAATTTTATCTTTCATCCATGAGCATGCATAAAAAATTTCAATTCCCATCAATTACCAAACTGAATATTCATTGTTAAAAACATGACTTGTTTAGATGACACTGTCATACAGCATCCATGAGCATGCACAAAATTAAACCTGACATACTTAACATTGACATGTTCATATTACACTAACAAGCTTAAACCTAACATGTTGAACACCTTCTTAACACCTTCACTCCTCCTTCTTCTCCTTCATCAACCTGATGCGCTCAGAGTGGCGAATCCCAACGCGGATGTACTCCTCTACCACAATTGGCATGGTCCTGTTGCCAAGCTGTGGGATTGCAGGCGCCGCCACCATCGCGAGGTCGTCGTCCGCCACCACCATCGCGAGGTCGTCGTCCGCCACCACCATAGCATGGTCGTCGTCCGCCACCACCATAGCAAGGTCGTCATCCGCCACCACCATAGCAGGGTCGTCATCAGCCACCACCATAGCATGTTTGTCGTCAGCCAGAATAGGTTGCTCCTCGTCATCCCCACTCTGCTCCTCGTCATCCCCGCTCTGCTCCTCGTCATCCTCGCTCTGCTCGTCATCCCCGCTCTGCTCCACGTCGTCATCCCCGCTCTGCTCCCCGTCATCCCCGCTGCTGCTCCCATTGCCTGGCCAAATGCAACAAAGTGTCAACATGGTGTTGTCGTCGTGCTGGTAGAGGAAGCCAAAAGGACAGGAAGAAGAGAGGCAGAGAGCTTACTGGCATCATCGTCGTGCTGGTAGTACATGCGGCACATGGTGTTGTCGAACATCTTCACGGTGAACATGGCGTCGCCGTCGTAGCAGAAGACAAGGAAGTACCCGAGCTATAGCTCATGGGCGCGGGCTAAATGCTCCCAGCCGGGCCCTAGGTACATGTGGTCTTCACCATCAAACACCACCAACACTTCCCACAGCCTATGAAGCCCGCTGCCGGCCTCCCGCAGCTTCACTTTGTGGGGCTCACGGCCGGCGAGCATCTTCGCAAACTTGTCAGGCAGCCTCTACAGTGAGGGTCAAGCAGTGGTTAATTGTGGCAATCAAGAACTAGATAGCAGAGTGATGATAAAGAAATGAGTGATGATAAATATACCTGCCTACTGCAAGATTTCTCAATTACGATCTCGAAGAACTCGAAACTTTCCAAGCCAGCCATCTCACTTATCTGAAAAGCAGCATTGTAAATTAAACAAGCACATCAACATCAATAGCATAGTAAACTAACACTAAAACAAGCACATCAACATCAACAGCAACAGCAACATCATCAGGTGACCACCAACAGCAACAACAATAAAATCTACTATAAATTGACCAGAACACAGCAATATAAATTGACCAGAACCATATCTACTATAAATTGACCAGAACCATATGTATTATAAATGGACCAATAGTGTACAGCAAAACAACAGTTTCAATATTACAATAGAAAGAAGTCTCAGGTTTATCAAGCACAGCAAAACAACAGTGTGACTGAAGAAAATTATAGCAGGAAATACTTCATGCATCATCAATAGATTATGATCATTTGAGCTAGCATGATCACATTACATGATGCACACATATGCAAACTTCTATGAATATAACATCAAAACAGAAAAAACAAGAGACCAAGAAACTCTTAGCAGTGCAAACACCTAGATAGAATTGTATTTGTACACATCAGAACATAAGCACCAACATAGCAGTGCTTAGCATGATCACATTGTATTTGTACACCTACATAGCAGTGCTTAGCCACTCGGGTAAAACATTACAAAAAGAAAAACAAATTAGAACACACTAGTGTCTCACTGCCTCAATATAATCCTCTTGCCAGTTGCTTCAATGCAAAAACACATCCATTTGTTTGTGATGCCTCTAGTTTCTCAAGATAAAACTAGCAGCATCCAACATGCTTTGGCATTCATCTCTTCATCGTCAAAATAAACCATACAGAATTCCACAAAAAAAATTCAGAGACCACATCCCATGATTCTAGGCAAAAGAAACAACAATGTGTACAGAGACAAGCTTCTTTTTCACTTAATATTCAGAATATGCCAGATACACCCAAGGACAAACATGCATTACAACTTATCTTAAGAGAATTAACTACTGTACAAATGCAGTTCATATGTACAAATGGACAATGAAGCCCTGCTATGACGACAACACTGGATGATGAAGGACCTGGACAACATTGGTTAAAGCAAGCCATAGTAATAACTCACCTCCAATGCTATATTAGCTGGAAAGGAGCATCTATCTATTAAAGAACATCTGTGAGGAAACATAATCCAATCCCTAATAATCCAACCCTAATCTAATCTAATGCAGTCCCAATCAAACCCTAACCAAATCAAACCCTAATCTAATCCAATCCCTATCTAATCTAATCCAATCTAGGCGACGGCAAGAACCCTAATCTAACCAGTAGCAGAAAACTAATCCAACCAGGAAGGAGAGAGAGAGGAAGGATGCATACCTCGAGAGAGAGAGGAAGGAGTCGGCGGCGGTGGGAGAGGAAGGAGCCGGCGGTGGTGGGGAGGCCGGCGGTGGGAGAGGAAGGAGCCGGCAGCGGTGGGCGGCGCCGTCGATGGAGAGGAGGAGCGGGTCGAGTGGTGAGGAGAAGTGGGGAAAAGAGAGGGAGCGGGTCCACTTATCAGCGAGTTCGGTGTTTGCTACGTGACTGGTTTGATATATTAAAATGGGTGGGAATAGATTACAAAACCAACAGCCTCTTCCTAGCCCAGTGGTCGAAACACAGTGAAATAAGCGCACGGTCGTGGGTTCGAGCCCCCGCACGCGCATATTTTTTGGCCACGCGCATATTTTTGGTAGCTTGGGTACAATAGCAAAATGGCCCACTTGTCAGCGAGTGGGTAGAGTGGCCCACTTGTCAGTGAGGTGTGTGCTTCATACTTGACTAGTTTGATATATTCAAAAAGGTTGGCATAGAGTGGAAGACTAATAGCCTCGTCCTAGCCCAGTTGGAGAAACATAGTGAAACGAGGGCACGGTCGTGGGTTCGAGTCCTCGATGGCGCATATTTTTTTGCTCACAATGAAATGGGTTCAGTTGAAGCAAAATTCAGTTAAAATAGCATCTTCAGTTCTGACCAAAATTCAGTTACAATAGCATCTACAAGATAACATTCTGACCAAAACAACTACAAGATGATCACAACAACTACTAAATGATCACAACAACTACAAGACAACATTCTGACCAAAACTTGAACTAAAGATGTTCAAAAAATCTTCTATATGATCATTTTGCAATCTTTTGCATTACAAGACAACATTTTGACAGCAAGCATAACAGCTACAATAACATCTCAATTCAGGTCAAAACAGCAAGCATAACATCTCAATTTTGCTACTGGAATCTTAAAGCACTGTGAATCAGGATAACTACATCACTATTGCTACAACCATCAGGATCATCATCTTGCTACAACCATCAGGATCATCATTTTGATCCTAGAATCTTCAAGGATTTTTCTACCTGGAGAGAAGATTGATCACATCAGGTCACCAGTCCCATAGATACCAAAACAAAGAACATTAAGTAATAGTATTTACCTTTGCCAGTCCATTCGCTACTCATCATCGTCGATATGAAAACAAGGAACTCTATGCCCACTCCTGTTTTCCTCATCATCACTACAATATTGCATCATAGTATGATCAGTCCAGTTTTCCCCATCCTCGCTTTCATGTCCATCCTCTACCACCTTTCTTCTTTTCTTGATGCCTTCAACTGTTGCAGCACCAACGATCACGCGTTCCCGGTCCCTTCGCACTCTGCTTTGCACCAGAACTTCTGTAGAGTCATCATCAGCTTGCAACAGAACTTCCGTAGAGTCATCATCTTGGTATGTTAGTCTACCATCACCGGGGCCCTTTTCCACTTCAGTTTCAGTCACACTCCACAAGTGTCTGCGCTGAAAGTTTTGCACAACTCGCCATTTTCCGTGCAAAAGAGTGTCTGGCAGATAAAACACCATTGTTGCTTGTGTTGTTAGAATAAAGGGATCACTCTTATACCAGCACCTTGCAGTGTTGATGCTTTTGAAGTGGCCATCATATTTGACAAAAGTGTCTCTCCTCTTCTTGCTACCAAGCTCAAACCAGTCACAGCGAAATAAGACAACCGATCAATGGATGCCTCCACTAGAGTTGTACTGCAACTCTATGATGCTTCTCAACTGACCATAGATGTCAACGATCTCACCATCATGTAACCCCTCAGTGACGATTCCACTATTCTGTGTCTTCCTTTTTTCCTCACGGTCAACGGTGTGGTACCGGACACCGTCAGCAATGCATGCTGAATACACTCTCACTCGCTTATCCGGTAAGCATGCCAAAGCAAATAGATCATCACTGACCTTCTTATCCTCATGCAACTTTCCAATCTGCACAAATAAACCATTTAGCAAACAATGGTATTTAACAATGGGTGAATAACACAGAAAACATAAAACATGTGGCTAAAGATCTCACATGATTCTTAAACCACTTAGCAAACACCTTGGCAACCCTTTTATCAACATTGATATTGCTTTCTTCCTGATTTAACTCTTCCTTGCATTTCCTGCAATGCCAGCAAAACATGTGAATTAAAACACTAGGCTGGTGCCAACCCAAGCAAAAAAAAATATATATATATATATATAATGAGTGCACAAGATATAACGTACTCGATATATGGTAGAACCTCGGCGCAATTGCTGAGCACAAACAAAACCATCTTGTCATACTCATCACCAGCCTCCAAGTATTGTGAGGCTCCAAGAAAGTTCACACCATGGTTGAAAACAGAGACATCACCACTTTGCGAATCAGACCGCTCTCTATTTCTGCTCGGCCGGTTCCATCTTGTTTCCACATCACCAAAGTATCTAGAGCAAAAAAGTCAAGCACTCATCAACGACATATGCTTCAGCAATAGAACCTTCAGGTCTTGCCGTGTTTCGCACATAACGCTTACAAGTAAGCAGCCTTCTTTCGATTGGGTACATCCAGCCGTATTGCACAGGGCCTCTAAGCATTGCCTCTTTGGGTAAGTGCATCGCCAAATGGACCATCACGGTGAAGAAAGCTGGAGGGAAAATCTTCTCGAGCTTGCAAAGAATAATTGGGATTTCTTTTTCAAGTCTTTCCAAGACAGTTAACTTGAGGGTTTTGCAGCACAGTTCTCTAAAGAAATTTCCCAGCTCAGCAACCACTTCATATATATCCTTGTGCATGATTCCTCGGAGGCCCGCCGGTAAAATCCTTTGGAGGAGGATGTGACAATCATGGGTTTTCAGTACTGAAAGCTTGAATCCATCAGAAGTAACACACTTTGCTAGGTTAGCAGCATAACCATCTGGAAATTTCACCGCTCTTAGGAATTCACAGAATGCAAGCTTTTGTTCTTAATTCATTGTATACCATGCTCGTGGAATTTCAAATGAATCTTCATCTTCATTGTGCTGTAGATGCAAATCTTCTCTTATGCCCATGTCCTCCAAATCAAGCCTAGAACTAACCGTGTCCTTTGTCTTCCCTTCAATGTTCAGAAACGTCCCTAGCAGATTCTCGCATATGTTTTTCTCAATGTGCATTACATCGAGATTATGCCTTAATTTCAGATCAGCCCAGTATGGCAGGTCCCACAAACAAGACCTCTGGTCCCAACATTGACCTTCCTCACGCTTTCTTTTCTTCGCCAGCTTTCCTGGTCTCACATCTTTCACCTTTTCAAGTTGCTGCTCCAGCTCTTCTTTAGTGAATTCAGCTGGCTTGTCACGGATTTCATTGTCATCATTAAAATCTTTGCTTCTTCGCCAGCGATGGTTTCGGGGAAGAAAGCGGCGGTGCCCAATATAGCAGATCTTGCTCCTTATTCTCTTTGAGCAAGGGTCTTTGTCACAATGGACACAAGCCTGATAACCCGCTGTGTGATCCTCCCAGACAGAGTGTGCAGAGCCAGGACATCATGGATGGACCATATGATCGCAGCACGTAGATTGAACTTTTCTTCCGGACTCAAGGCATCGTATGTAGGTACACCAGTCCAGAGCTGGAGAAGTTCTTCTACGAGGGGCTCCATAAAGACATCAAAATCCTTTCCTGGAGAATCTGGACCCGGGATAAGCAATGACATCATGAAGTTGGACTGATCCATGCATGCCCATGGTGGCAGGTTGTACGGCACCACAAAAACTGGCCACATGCTATAAGACGTGCTCATGTTCCCAAACGGATTAAACCCATCTGTGGCAATGCCAAGTTTTATGTTCCTTGGATCTACAGCAAAATCTAAATGTATACGGTCAAACTCTTTCCATGCCTCTCCATCCGCTGGATGGCTCAGCTCATTGTCCACAGGTTGCCGCTTCAGCTTGTGCCACTGTACCTCACGCGATGATTTCTTCGAGATGAACATCCGCTACAGCCTTGGTATCAAGGGAAAGTGCCTCGGTACCTTCTCCGGTATTGACTTCTTCCCATCAGCATCTTTCCACCTAGATGCATTGCATTTTGGACAGTTGTCATGCTTTGCTAAATCCTTCCGAAACAAGACACAGTTATTTGGGCACACATGTATTGACACATAACCTAACCCCAGCCTGTGGATTATGCTCAATGCTTCATCATAAGATCTGGGAACACAACTATCAGGGAATTGCAAGCTCAAAAGACGGAGTATTGCGTTGAATGCGGCATTGCTAATCCGGTAGAAAGACTTGATGTGGAGTAACTTCACAGTGAAGGTAAATCTTGAAAATTTACCCCCTTCATGAGCTGCGCGCTTCGCCTCCTCTAACACCTCAGCAAACAACGATTTATGTCCATCAGCACGATCTTCAGCATCATACAAATCCTTCAATAGGTCAGGAATCCTATCATCTTCATGCCCATCCTCTTCCTCCAAAACAGCATTATCTCGCAAAACCTTTTCGATGAAATCAATGCCAGCATCACCACCACCCATCATATGAGGGGCCTCTGTATCAGCTTCAAAATGTTAAGGTTGTCTGTCTAAAGGTTCTCCATGATATATCCATCTATCATATGTGCTGGACATCCCATTAAGAAGCAGATGATCTTCCATTCTTCCTTGAGCCATTCTTGGACGGTTGAGGCATTCACAACATGGGCAAAGAATGTGAGCATCATTGGCAAAATTTGCCCGAACAAATGCCATGAAATCATCTACTCCTTTCATATGTTCTTTCGAAAACTTTCTAAGTCCTGCTCTAATCCAGCTTCTGTCCATCTGCCAAAGACAACAAATTGTTGCAACTTAGCAAATCAATCTAAGTGCATCAACATTAATTAATGAAAATGGATGGAAGTAATGGAAGCTAAAATTCCAGAAAATTTTATATGCTAATTGCCTAACCACAAGGCCTGAAGAATTCTTAACAAACAAGCTGAACAATTGCTAACAGCACATCAAGAAAATTCATCTATGAATTATCTACCGAACAAGCAAGCTATCTCCTAACTACTAACAGTGCATCAACAAAATTCATCTATGCTGAAGAACATCTGACTGAAACCCATCTCCCACTGCTCGGGTGACGAGAGAGGAGAGGGGGGAAGAGGTGAGGGGTGCATACCGGGAGGTGTGCTTGCGGCGGCGGCGAGTCCCCCATGCTCGGCGAGCCCCCACCACCGTCGGTCGCCTACGCCTCTATTGGCCCCCGCCTCCACGCCCTGCCTCGCCTCCGCCCCCTGCCGGCCCCGCCCCCGCCTCCGCCCCCTGCTGGTTGCTTCCATCACGAGGCCGTGGGCGAGGTCACCTGGTTGCTTCTGCCGCCGCCCGCCGCCACCTGGTCGGAAGACCTAGAAAGACGCTAAGTGTTTCTCTGTTCGATGCCACCCGCTGCCACCCGGTCGAAAGGTCCCACTTATCACTGATACGTGAGAGCCGTGGTTTTATATACTATATGGAAAACTACCCACACATTAGCAACAATCTCTCTCTAGCCTAGCGGTAACGAACGAGCGAACCCAGCGCGAGGTTGTGGGTTCGAGTCCCCGCTAGCGCATATTTTTTAGGGAATTAAACGCTCGCTCACCCACCTGTCAAATGGGTCCCGCCTATCAGTGTTGCAAATCGTTGCTCTGTTCGATGCCACCTGGTCGGAAGGTCCCACTTGTCAATGATATGAGAGAGCCGTAGTTCTATATAATGTATAGATAAACTCCCAGATGTGAGCAACTGTCCCTCTCTAGCCCAGCAGTAGCATGTGAGCAAACCAAGCGCGAGGTCATGGGTTCGAGTCCCGCCTCGTGCATCTTTTTTGGGCGAATTAAGCGCTCGGCCCCACCTGTCAAATGGGTCCCGCCTGTCAGTGTGTGCCCCGTCTGTCTGTTGAATATTAAAACTCAAGAAAAAATGACACCTAGATAGTGACACATAAGCGAGGTTGCTGAGGTGGCTGCCTAATCATCCTAATTCATTCAAACTCAAGTGTAGTGACCATTTTATATTGGTCGTTATCAGCTAGGCATGAGGCAGCGGACAGTGCTACTAGCTTTATGACCATTTCCTCTAATGAAATTATGACCTTTCTGACCAAAATGGTCGTTATGGTTTAGGGTTTAGAGCCCCCAGACAGCTTTTGACCAATTGGTCTAAAATGGTCATAAATTTATGACCAATTCTTCGAGGGTCACTGACAGAAGGTCATAAGTTGACATATTTCTTGTAGTGCTAGTTAGGTAGGCCAGGAATGGTTCTATCCACGGGGCTATAATGGTCATTATCATGTGGGCTGAAGGTGTGATTTCGGTGGCGGAGCCTCCGATTGTGTCAGAGTGTTCGGTATCGGGCATTTTGGCCGGGTCCAGACTATGGTTACCGGTGTCCCCTTCCCATACTACGGATGGCTTGAACAACCTTTCCAAAAAGATGTTGGGGGGACCGCATCGTGTTTTGCGCCGATGCGGGCGAGGATATCCGCCGCCTGATTGTTTTCCCGAGCCACATGGTGAAATTCGAGCCCCTCGAACCGAGCTGACATTTCCAGGACGGCGTTTCGCTAGGCCACCATTTTCGGATCCTTAGCGTCAAAGTCTCCATTTATTTGGGATATTGCAAGGTTGGAATCCCCGCGCACCTCCAGGCGTTGAATGCCCATGGAGACTGCCATCCGAAGACCATGCAACAGAGCTTCGTATTCGGCTGCGTTGTTGGAGTCTGTGTACAATATTTGCAGTACGTACTGAATGGTATCTCCGGTTGGGGATGTTAGGACGACGCCAGCCCTAGACCAGCCAGCATTTTAGAACCGTCAAAGTGCATGATCCAATTGGAGTATGCGTCGTACTCTTTAGGGAGTTCGGCCTCCGTCCATTCGGCGACAAAGTCGGCCAATACTTGCGACTTAATGGCTCGTCGAGGTTTGTATGTCATGTCGAACAGGAGGAGCTCAATAGCCCATTTGGCAATCCGGCCCGTAGCGTCGCGGTTGTTTATAATATCATTAAGTGGCACTTCCGAGGCTACTGTAATCGAACACTCTTGAAAGTAGTGTCACAGCTTCCGGGATGCCATGAATACCGCGTAGGCTATCTTTTGATAATGTGGGTACCGCGATTTGCATGGGGTGAGGACAGTGGATACATAGTATACCGGCTTTTGAAGAGGGAATTTATGTTCATCAGCTTCTCATTCGATGACGAGCACTGCGCTTACAACTTGATGAGTTGCTGCAATGTACAACAGCATTGGTTCGCCGATGTTTGGCGCGGCCAGGATTGGGTTGGTTGCCAAAATGGCCTTTATTTCTTCCAGTCCGGCTGTGGCAGCGGCCGTCCACTCAAAGTGTTCGGTGCACCGAAGGAGGCGATAAAGGGGTAAAGCCTTTTCTCCTAAGCGGGATATAAAGCGGCTTAGAGCCGCCACACATCATGTTAACTTCTGGATTTGTTTGAGGTCTGTTGGGGTAGCCAACTGTGACAATGCTCGGATTTTGGCCGGATTAACTTCAATACCTCTACTGGAGACAATGAAACCCAGGAGCTTTCCGGCTGGTACACCGAAAACGCATTTTTCTGGATTGAGCTTAATGTCATATGTTCGGAGGTTGTCGAATGTGAGCCTCAAGTCGTCTATCAAAGAGTCGATGTGTTTGGTTTTGACGACCACATCGTCTACGTATGCCTCTACTGTTTTGCCGATTTATTTCTCCAGACATGTCTGAATCATGCGCTGATATGTTGCGCCGGTGTTTTTGAGCCCAAAAGGCATTGTGTTGAAACAGAAGGGACCGTATGGTGTGATGAATGCCATTGCGGCTTGGTCGGACTCCGCCATCTTGATTTGGTGGTAACCGGAGTATGCATCGAGGAAACACAATGACTCCTGTCCTGCGGTAGCATCGATAATTTGGTCAATGCGGGGGAGGGGGGAGGGATCCTTTGGGAAAGCTTTATTGAGGTCCTTGAAATCGACACAAAGGCGCCAGGATTTATCCTTCTTTGGTACCATCACCAGGTTTGCAAGCTAGTCCGGGTGTTTTATCTCTTTGATGAATCCGGCCTCCAATAACTTGACTAGTTCCTCTCCCATGGCATGTCTCTTAGGTTCGGAGAAACACCGAAGAGCCTGCTTGACCGGCTTGAATCCCTTTAGGATATTGAGGCTATGCTCGGCTAGCCTACGTGGGATTCCTGGCATGTCTGAGGGGTGCCAGGCGAATATGTCCCAATTCTCGCGCAGGAACTCTCGTAGTGCAGCGTCCATGGCGGGTTTTAACTGTGCCCCGATGGAGGCTGTTTTTGTAGGGTCCGTTGGGTGGACTTCGAATTTGACTATTTCATCCGCTGGTTTAAAAGAGGTGGACTTGGATCTCTTATTGAGTATCACGTCGTCCCTGTCCACTTTGGAGCGTAGCGTGGTTAGCACCTCGGCCGAGAGGGCTTCGGATAATGCCTCGAGGGCCAGTGCGGCTGTTTTGTTTTCAGCTCGGAGTGCTGTGTCCGGATCACTAGCGAGGGTGATGATTCCGTTGGGCCCGGGCATTTTGAGCTTCATGTACCCGTAATGGGGTACGGCTTGGAAGATCGTGAATGCCTCACGTCCTAAAAGGGTGTGGTATCCACTGCTGAACAGGGCCACTTGAAACGTAATTTCTTCCGACCTGTAATTCTCTGGCATACCGAATACCACATCTAGTGTGATTTTCCTAGCGCATCGTGCCTCCCGGCTAGGTATGATACCCCTGAAGGTTGTGCTACTTTGCTCAATGCGGTTCCAGTCTATTTCCAATTTTTTTGAAGAGTTTCCTCATAGATGAGGTTTAATCCGCTACCGCCGTCCATGAGTACTTTGGTGAGTCGAAAGCTGTCCACAATTGGACTGAGGACCAGTGCAGCTGGTGCTCGGGCTGTTCGGTATTTAGGTTCGTCACTGGCATTGAAGGTAATAGCTATGTCACTCCATGGATTTATTGCTGCTACGTGGCAGATTTCGGCCATGCTGCGGAGTGTTCGCTTGTGCCTATTATTTGACGCAAAGGTCTCAAAGACTGTTAACACCGTATTGTTATCCACGGGATGGTGCTCTGTAGCATTTGGGATAAGAAGATCCTCACCACTTTTGGCCACCTGCCGGAGTATCCAACATGCTCTAAGGTTGTCTATTGGTATTGTATCCGTTGTACTATGAATTTTGCAGGGTCCGTTAAGCCATCCCTTCAGTATGGTTCCATGCCCTGTAGAGGGTTTTTGTTTCTTTGCAACTAGCTCGGGTGTCTTATGATAGTGCACCCTTTTACTTCGGACTGGGTGTATATTCGGAGCCAGATTATCCCAAAATTTCGTTTTGGTTTTCCGGCGCTTTCCATCGCATAGTACTTTCGTACTATGGACGCCAAGTCAGCGAAGTGTGATATGTCACGGTGACTTAAGGCGTTAAGGATTCCCTTGTTCGTGCAATTATTGAAGAAAAGTGAGACTGCATCTTCCTCGCAACAGTCCTTAACCTTGTTCATCACAAGGAGGAATCTGGCCCAATAATGATGTACTGTTTCATGGGGCTCTTTCCTGATGTGGGAAAGATCATTTATGTCTGGGTGGGTGGGTGGATTTGAGTCTGAACCCCTACCCGATATGAGACCCAGGGGCCGAGGAGTTTCCAATCTTGGAAGTTCGGGTTCTGGAGTGTTACCCGATAAGTTTGGCACGCTGCCTGATTCTAGGTTCAGGGCTTGGGTAATGTCCTCCCGTAAGCGGGTATCCGGCTCGGAGAGCTCAGGAATCCGGACATAGTTAGTCCTCAAAATAGAGGAAGAATTGCCGCATTGTTCTCCACCACCGCAACATGATGGGTGACCGGTGGAGAGTTAATCTCCCTTTGATCGGGTTTAAGCCCAATCCAATCATAGTTCGTAGCGACTCCCAAGGCGGCGATGTGATCCAAGAGTTCGTTTAGGGAATAGAGCTCCATTGGATCCATCTGCTTGGCGACTTCCGAGCCTACGTGGAGGCTGTTTTTGATGACCTGGGAAGTCATCGTCAGTGCAGCGGCCGAACAGGCAGTCATGACGAAACTGCCTAGCCGGAGAGTTTGGCCGACAGCTAGAGCTCCCCCGGCGGTAATGGTGCTTTTAACAACGAGACGAGGCATCCTTCCTTACGGCGACGTCACAGAGGAACTCTCAATGAAAGCACCAATGTCGGTGTCAAAACCGGCGGATCTCGGGTAGGGGGTCCTGAACTGTGCGTCTAAGGCGGATGGTAACAGGAGGCAGGGACACGATGTTTTACCCAGGTTTGGGCCCTCTTGATGGAGGTAAAACCCTATGTCCTGCTTGATTTATTCTTGATGATATGAATATTACAAGAGTTGATCTACCACGAGATCGGAGAGGCTAAACCCTAGAAGCTAGCCTATGGTATGATTGTATGTTGTCCTACGGACTAAAACCCTCCAGTTTATATAGACACCGGAGGGGGCTAGGGTTACACAAGGTCGGTTACAAAGGAGGAGGTATACATATCCGTATTTCCTAGCTTGCCTTCCACGCCAAGTAGAGTCCCATCCGGACACGAGACGAAGTCTTCAATCTTGTATCTTCATAGTCCAACAGTCCGACCAAAGGATATAATCCGGCTGTCCGGATACCCCCTAATCCAGGACTCCCTCACCCTAATGCATGCATGTCCGAGCACACGACGGAACACACATGGTCATGCTCAAGTGCTCAACCTACACGTGCATGCACACACATACTCAATCAGGGTGAGCTAGTGATCATATAAACACCGGAAAATATATATATTGAGCGCAATGAGCGTATTATGAAGTCCACTGACCGTATTTTTACAAATATACAGTGACAGACAGTGTACTTATCTCGTTTGAAATTAAGCCATATTAACCGGAGAGGAGGCAGTATGGACTAGCATTACTTTGCTGTGTCCCGTCAACTTGCCGAACGAGGAGAAGGTTGGACGACGGGAGAAGCTTGCGCGCGGTGGCTCGCAGGACAAGGAGAAACTTTTGACTAATGCAAGCTCTCCCTCGCTCAGGCGGTGGACGTGCAACAGTTAATTCGGTGTCAGATTGCAAGAAGCATACACTATACTACTAGTGCTATTATTGTTTGACTTCCCGAATAGGCGAACAGCCAAGCGCAAAGTTTACTAGTACTACTACTATAGTCTATAAAGGTACGTACTCCCTCCGGTCCTTTTTAGTTCGCATATAAGATTTGTCTGAAGTCAAACCTCGTAAACTTTGACCAAGTTTATAGAAAATAATACCAACATTCAGAATGTGAAATCAACAACATTAGATGCATCATGACTTTAATTTTTATATTGTATAAATTTAGCATTGTAGATGTTAATATTTTTTCATATAAATATGGTCAAACTTTATGAAGTTTGACTTCAAACAATTCTTATATGCAGAGTAAAAAGGACCGGAGGGAGTACTATACTAGTACTAGGAACCGGATGGAGGAGCGTCTGCACTCTTATTATAATTTTAAAATGTGATAAAGCAATCTTCAACACATTTGGTTCTCTTCGAGGGTTCTCGATGTGATAATGGAAGTTGATTGGATGGAACACTCGCCGTAATTCTTGCTTAATTCTGGCTCATATCCTGTTACAAATAGTAGCGCTCGGTAATATTTCCTCTTTTTTTGTTATTCAGCATGTAAATAGGTCAGCAAACCTTGCGGCGCATCTTCGTGCGAACCGTGCTTGCTGCACTTTGAATGTGGCCGAGAGCTGGCTTGATGAAACACCTCGCTTCCTACTTCTTTTTTGTGGGGTACCTCGCTTCCTAGTGACCAGTGTCTTGGCTGATCATCCTAAGAATTCTTATATATGAATAAAGCTCTCTCATTTACCCGCAAAAAAGATTAAGCCATATTAATCGGAAAGGAGGGAGTATGGACTAGCACTACGTTTTGGTGTGTCTCGTCAACTCGCAGAACAAGGAGAAGCATGCAGGACAAGGTGAAGCTCGCTTACGCCTTTTGACTAATGCAACCTACCCTCGGTGGACATGCATCAGTCCATTCGGTGTCAGATTGTCAGAGGCATACACTGTAGTACCCAACATGCGAAGTACCATCATTTTTCGACTTCACGAAGAGGCGAAGATCCAAGCACAGTAGTACGAGTAGTACTACTACTAGAACCGCATGGTGGAGCTTCTGTACTCTTATTTTTTTATCTCTGATAAAGTACACGTTTATTCCGGAGAAGGGCGGAAAATGGAGCCCAACATGTAATGAATGATATCGATCAACCAACCATGGTCGAATATATCTTCGCCTCCATGCGAGCCCGTCTGTGTGTTCTCGCTCCTCGCCTCTCTCAAGGAACGGCGGGTTGGCTCTTTGCCGTCAATTGAGATCGGTTTGCTCACACTCCTGTCCCACATGTCAGTGATATGCCAAGAGGAGGTGCGTTGACCGACTGGCATACGCATACTTGGTTTTGCACCTTCATACTACTCCTCCCTCCATCACAGTTTACAGGGCGCGCTTCATTATGATGCATTTCTCTCAATGCATTTCCACCACCAGAGAGACTTTAGATGAGTTTGGTTTAATGCTCAATTAATTAGGGCGTGGTAACCGCAATCTAGTCCACAACTTTCTCTCCATGTACTGTACTACTACGGAGTGGAGTAAGTGCATGCATGTGTGTGCCCGGGGTGGAAGCACTGCATGCATGTCTGTACGCATTATTCCCTCTAGTAATAGACGCCGTGCTATAACTACCAATGCTACCGCGCTATATAAACAGTGACAGATGGAGTAGTATGAGCGGATTCAAAGAAGAGAGTATTGATGGTTGCTTCTTTAGAGCATCTTATAGTGGGAAAGGTGGGGCTTATGATTTGACTGCTCATTACTCACTATTAATGCGGCGCAACGACCGGGCTGAGTCTCCCATGCGGTTGTGCACTACCCCCTCGGTTCTTAAATATACTCCGGAGTATTTGTCTTTCTAGAGATTTCAACGAGTGACTACTCAAATATTTGTCTTTTTAGAGATTTCAAATGGACTGGCACATACGGATGTATATAGACATATTTTAGAGTGTAGATTCACTCATTTTGCTCCGTATGTAGTCACTTGTTGAAATCTCTAGAAAGACAAATAGAATATTTAGGAACGGACGGAGTACACATACGAAGAAAAATGAGTGAATCTACACTCTAAAATATGCCCGTTTGAAATTTGTAAAAAGACAAATGTTTAGGAACGCAGGAGTACAATTTTGTGCATGGCACATGGACCCGGATGATGAAGAGGCTTCTGGCAATGCTATCATGCTTCCATCATTTGTTTACATAATTGACATACTATACAAATAATTTCCCAGCGACATAAAATTGTACAATGGTGTGAGCTTCCAGCTTTTGTTTCGCGTGTCTTGCCATCGATGCTCTTTCGGAAACAATAAAAAACTAAATTCCTTGCTAATGCATGTCAATTATTAGTAGATTAGAGCTAATAATTACATCACAACTAAAGACAGAGTTGTGAGAAGGTGTTAAATTAAAATTGATCCATGCTTTCATTGGCAGCAATGTCCCCCTAGCTCTGTCTAAATCAACAAGGCATGTTGGGAAAAAAGTAGCTCTCTGGAGCATGCAACATTCCAATCATTTTGTGCAGTTCCACTAAAATAGAGCTGAGCGTCCCTGTTCCAAAGATATTAAGTGTGATTACGATAATAGAGGACTGCTGATGAAACAATAAACACACAAATAGAAGCCGGTCACCTTTGCAGTCTCTCTTAAGACTAACTAGTTGGAGAAGATAAGGCTCGGAGTTGGATGAGGAGGATAGAGCAAAACCAATCTCCCTTTGTGTAGTCGCACTGAAATGTAGAGACGTTGCCCGTGTGACATTTTAGTGCAACTGCACAAAACACTCTTAATAAAAAAGTGATTTGTGCAGTTCACCAAAAGGTCGCAATAGCAACGAGGTGAAATGGATAGCCCTGTTTGCAAAAAAGAGGTAGAAAGGAAACAATTACTGGCCAATAACAGTTGATGACACATGCGACGACAAAAAAGAAGCATATTCCTTGTCCTAAGGGAAGATAACAACATGGTTGTGTTTGTCTAAAATGGTGTGAGGACGAGAATGTAATATGGAAAGTATGCTGGACGAGCTACGTTTTAGGCAGAGAACTATGGAAGATCCACATGCAGCGATGTGGGAAGACGGGCAGTGGAGCAAGGCTGGAGGGGATACCTGGAGGTCGTCGGGATGTAACTAGGTGAGCGGCGGCGGGCGGAATCTACGAGCAGGTGGCATAGGCCCTGCCGCGCCGGAGCTTGGTCAGAGAGAACGACGTGTACTGCAGATCGGGACGTGCTGCCTCGGTGCCGTCAAACAGAGAAACGATGCACTTCCTCCCTTTCCCCCAGCGGACATGGTGCGGCCGGATCAGTGACTAACGGTGAGAGAGAGAGAGAGGCCACCGCACTCCCTTTCCCCCGGCAGACGGGACGCGGCCGGATCAGTGACCAACGGTGAGAGAGAGAGGCCACCGCAGCTTTGTGTGAGATACTCTGTAGAGCGACAAACCAGGCAGGCAGGCTCCATTGTATATAGTGAGCGGACTACGTTTTTCTCCGTAAAAATCGTTTTATATTCTGTGTACGTGCCATTAAGCGCTATAACTTTATTTAAAAATAACGCGGCAACACGTCAAGTCAAACTTTGTTTCGTGCACGCGTGGTACCCGACCTCCCTAGGTAAACAACCACTACAGGCGTTCAAATTAGCACCTGGGCTGTCATTTTGTAAAGAAATGAGCTCCACCATGTACCTGCGCGGGTGTGGCTGGGCACGAAGCGTGAGTACGTGCACGGTGCACCTATTCTCTTCTTGTATACGTGCACCACCTACGTGGGGTTCTGTGAGAGAGATACAAACCTAGAGAGATATAGTGTGTGGGTTCTTGAGAGTTTTTGGGGGGGGGGTCAATCAAAAAATGTAGTATATGCAATGTGTATGAAATAGAGTCCTGGATATAACATATATATAGAGGGGGCGATCCACGAGAAGAGAGTGGTGGTATCATCGACTTGAGGTGTCCATAGAATCGAAGAGAGGGATGATGTGTGTGTGTGTGTGTGTGTGCGCGCGCGCGATCGATAAAGAGTGCCATCGAATTTGTGTGTGCCCACGTCAAAGATATAGAGTGGCTGGCCTACTGGAACGTGAGATGGGACATGTGCAGCTTGTCTCTGTGGCATGGATACCTACATGCAGCGCTCGACTATCGGTGTGTGGTGGGGGAAGAGGGAGGCCCAATTAACTATAGAGGTACAATGGCTGGTATATGTGCGGAGGAGGAGAGAGGCCTACCTCATGTGTTAAGGAGATCGATCTGCCTCATGTATTAAGGGAGATCGATCGGTATCCATGCATATGTGCAGGAGAGGAATAAGGTTGGGAGAGAGACAAAGCGAGTGTTGGAGGGGGTGGTAGTGGAGTTGCTTCTAACAAGTGGTGGGATAGGCTTGCTAGACAAACGGAGGGCACGCCCGCAATATCAATAAGATAGGAGATGGTTCCTTGTTGTCTGTGCACGTGCGTGTGAGAGACGGGTCAGGAGGCATGCACGAATGATGAGGGGGGACGATGTGGCTGTGGTAAGCAGACGTAACTACATAGGAAGATCAAT
Organism: Triticum urartu; assembly: GCF_056163025.1. Taxonomy (NCBI): domain Eukaryota; kingdom Viridiplantae; phylum Streptophyta; class Magnoliopsida; order Poales; family Poaceae; genus Triticum; species Triticum urartu. Next base: position 584,219,677 of record NC_141879.1, read on the forward strand.
CACCCTTTGTTAGAGAAAGGAGAGACATAACTTGTGAGGTACGTCGATCAATGGGGGGCTAGTTAAAGTCGATCTAGGTTATGTTGGTAGATCGATCGGTATACATGCATGTGTGTGTTAGAAGCAAATGAGGCACGAGGAGAAGGATAGAGAGAGAGGGATGCATGTAGGAGGTGGTACGAGAGCATAATATATCAAGGGGGGAGGAGTGTGCGAGTACGAGAATGATGAAAAGAGTGGTGGGAGTGAGGCATGGACGGTGACAAGAGAAGAGGGGAAGCTTGTGTTTGTGCTAGGCACACCTGGCTAGAGAGGCATATCGATCGATGTGTGTCGTAAAGAAGGAGCTGGGGGGCCTACACACACCGTGGGTGAATGACCTAAAGTGAAAAGACGAATTTGCGCGATGGAGCTAGAGAATGCTGAGGGAGGCTGAGAGGGATGCGGGCGTGTGCATGCACAAGAGAAAGTTAGCACTAGCTACAAAGATAAGAGGGTTGTGTGGGTGTAAAAGGCGAATAGAGATCATATATACTTCATTATAAAAAGCGAATTTGGATATTTGAAGAATTTATCATCGTGTTTCAAACCGATGCATGTGTGAACATATATAACGGTGATACACATGGTGTGGTTATGAACATGTTATACTACATTTAATATATTTTATCTCTACTCTTATAAAAAACGGAGTTGTTGATGATGGTGTGCCTGCCATCCTGCATTATAGGCCGTCCGATTTATATCTGGCGGATATCAAGGAAACTATGATGGTTGAAGTTGGCAACAATCATGATTGTAGATTCTTATTGAAATAGAGAAACGAATTCAAATTTAGTTCGAATTGCAGCGGTAGTATAGACATTTGGAATGCACTAAAATTATACAGCAAGCCAAAAAGTTTAATCGGACATAACATGGATTCATACTCCCTCCTTCCATCTATATACGGCGTAATGAGATTTTTAAGACCGCCTTTGACTATTGACAAGATTAATAGTACATGACATGCACAATGTGAAAATTATATCATTGAAAGAACCTTTCACAGACGAATTTGACGGTGTGCTTTGTGTAAGTTGCATGTCATATATCATTGCTCTAATATTTGGTCAAAGTTAGCATCAAAAAATGCATTAGGCGCTATATAGATGGAAGGAGGGAGTAGCTTTGAATAGCATTTGTATAGTAAAACGGGGCAAGACTCTCTCTTTGTGTGGTGTGAATAGTTTTATTTTTTTGGTTTTCTTTTTGGTTGAGGGAAGTGCGAATTGATTTGGTACGTACAAGTACAATATTAGTACACGTTAGGCTTGTCCCTAAAATTCAACCCCCGTCTTGTTATATCCCGAAAATTCAGATATCGTGCTCCCAAAATTGGCGCCTTCACAACCCGCGCCTAGCTATCTCGAAATTACAACGCGCGCGAAAACTCCCTCCAGCTGCCAAATCCCGACACGCAAAATCCACCTTCTAACCCTGAGCCGAAAGGGCCGCTAGTTCAAATCGGTGGGGGTACTTTTGTAACACACCCTACATTTTGGACAAGAGCGTCCCTAAGTCATGCTTCACCCCCTCCCATCGCCCCCTTTTCGCCATTCGAAATCCTAGGCCGCCATAACCTCTCCGCTCCAGCTGCGAAACCCCACCCTTCTCCGTCCGCCACGTCACCGCTGCCTAGCCGGAGCCTCTTCCCTGACGACGTCGTCCACCGCAACATCTTGACGTCCCTCGTCCACCTCGGATGAGGATCCGTCGTCCATCTCATTGTCCCGCCTGTTCAGCCGCCCCATCCTCCACCTCCAAGGAGCTGCTCCGACGATCGCCTCGTCTATCACGGCTACTCCATCCCCATAGCGCCGCCTTAACCTGCTCCACCGGAACCGCAGCATCCTCACCGACTCCTCGGACGAAGCCGAGGCCTACTCGGCGCCACCAAAGAGGTTGTACACTCATCGCATCGCACCTTCTGCTTAACTCGACCTCGGCGCCGACGGTGCTCCATCCCGCACCCCCATGGAGCAGCTACCTTGAAGCCGGCGCCGACGGTGCTCCATCCCGCACCCTCATGGAGCGGCTACCTTGAAGCCGGCGCCGCGGGTGACATCTCCACGGCGGCTCTCCCCCAGTGCGAGGCCCCTTCGGCGGCGGCGTCCATACCTGCCGGATCTGTTGCTGCTGTTGCTCTGGCTCTCTCTTGATTGCTCGCTCGCCCAGCTGCTGCTGTTGTTCTCCCCCTCGCTCGTGCTGCTACTCTGCTCCGATTAAGCCACACTTCAGTCGACTGAATCGACTTTTGGGTCAGTCAATTTTCAGGGGTTGGGGGGCTCGCCGGAGTTAAGTAAGAACCACCCGCAGCGGGGACGGGGGCTCGCCGGAGAGGTACCCCACTATCTATCTTAGGGTTCAGGGTGGGGGCGGGGGCCTGGAGGGCTGGTCGGGGCGGCGGTGGCAAGTTGTTTTGGGGCGGCGAGGCGGCGCTGGGGCCGGCGGTTCGGCCGGTGATGGCTGGCGGCTCAGGGGGGTGCAGGTTGAAGATGAACTGCAGGCCCTCCCTAAACTACATGTCAAGTGCCTCTCTGCTACCACTGCGTTCAGTTTTGATAGTAGCATTCAGATTCCACAGTAAATTTCAGTTTCGACAGTTAAGTTCAGAGTCAATAGTTTTTACCTCATCTGTTGTAGTAAGGTGGTTTTTGGTGATGTTAATTTTACATCCATTTTACATCATCTATTGGAGATGCTATTAGAATCCCACTTGATATTGACGATGTCTGTCTTGTGCTGCTTCAGCCTTAACGTCTTACGGCTCACCGGAGCTGCTCCAACGACAGAACAATCCATCACAACAAAGCAGTGCCCTGGACGCCGTCTACAGATTCCTTAGATCTTCCTCCACACCTCCGACAGCCACCTCTGCCTCAACTGCTTCAGCGACTAACCAAATGATGCTGAGGTCGACACGGCTACGACAAAGAGGTTGTACACTTGTTGCATCACTTATTACTATACATTCACGTCGATCCATTATTGCTATTTTGGTTCAACGGAAAAACGTCGATCCACTGGTTGTTACCATCACTCTAAATTTTTGCATGCTCTCCTTACATAATCTCACCAGTTTTTTCGTATGCATGTCAGATATTGTACACAGTCATGTTGAACATGTAGAGAAAAAGAGAAGAGTTTTGCGCGGCAATACAATGTCATGCAGACATCGCTCCATGGTGGGTTCAATGGCAAACCCTCCCCACCCTCTCCAGATTATAATCTAGAGGAAGATATCTGTTTTGAGGCGGATTCAGACGCCGCTGACCACTCATATTTACCCCGAAGGTGTTTGCTCTACCTTGGCATGATGATGTTAGTCATATCATGCATATGTTGCCTTGCAGTGCCTACTTTTGACATCATTTATGTCATCTGCTTAGTTTAGACATGTTCTGTAATGCTACCTGTTTAGTTTCTATATCATATATGGGAATTATGCTGTCTCATGTCTTTTAGCCAATCATAATATATGTGAAATGTGCAATGCCATCCTGTTTAACCAGGCATCATATATTTGAATGATATCTTGCCCATCCTTTTCTTCATTACATTTCCATTTGTCGACAATGTTTGTACATTAAACTACTCTTCTTGTGAATCAGCCATTTGGGTGGGAGATGGAAAAATCTGGAGTGAAAACAAGGCCTTCAGAGCAGACAGTGCTACCTGTCGAAGCAGTTCTCTTATTGGGTCCCGATAGCTCCTCAGAGATGGATTCAGAGACAGATGACCAGTCCTATTCCCCCACTGAGGTGTATGCTCCAACTTGGCATGGTTATACTGCTCATATCATGCATACGGTGTCTTGCATTGCATAGTTTAGACATCATATACACAATATTCAACACCATGTTCTTAGTTCAGACATCATATCACATGCCCTCTATTTAGCATATAAATCACATATGTGAATTAAATGATGCGATCCAGATTACTTAGATAACATGTAGGTGAATTATGTCATGCGATCCTGTTTAGTTATTCATCATATCTTTGAATTATGTTATGCTATGCTATCCAGTTTAGATAGACATCATATATGTTAAATTATGTCATGCTATCCATTTTAGTTAAACAATATACATGTCAACTATTTCATGCCCTCTTTTTTCCACACTATCTATTGCATTTGTCTCTCATACAATGTCTGTACATTCAACTATGTTTCCTGTTTATCAGCCATTTGAATTGGAGCGGGTGATGGCAGTATCTAGCGGACTAAAAACACGGTCTTCAAATAAAACAGTGCTACCTCTTGGTGGAGATAGCACCCCGGTTGTACATGCACAAGAACCAGCCCTACCACACATAACACAAACTCTCGCAGATTGTACCCCTACTGCGATGGACAGAGAACCAGCTTCACCCAATCTAACCCCAACCACAGCCGATAGTAACCCAGTTCCTGTTGACACAGCACCATGTCCACCACAGAGCTCCCAAACAAGAGCAGTTAGTAAGGCAGCTCCAGTGCCCAAAGGGCCAGTACTATCACGGCGAACCCCAACTCCACCAGTTAGTACACCTATTCCTGTGGAGGAAGCACAACCAGCTAGTCGTAGTTTAGCATCTATCGCATTTGATGTATGGGACATGCCAGCACCATGTGCGTCCACACGTATAAATGGGTGATGCAGAGTATGTAGCCAAGCAGCATATATGCGCTGGTCCCATATTTGTTCTCTTTGAACCTTCTTCCTATGTGAGGGCAGCAAATCTAGTCCTGCACAAACTACCCGACCCCCCCCCCCCAGTTTCTTTCCCTTTTCAACAAAGAGATCGGTTCCTTACAGATGTGTGTACCGGGTTACCCCCTTTTTCCCTTTTCAACCTACAAAGCGGCTAGATAGCCAGTCTATACTACTTTCCGCCCCTCCTTTCCTCATTGAACCACGTCCTAGATTCTTGCTCCAGCCCACCGCACCCTTCTTTCCTCTTTGAAGCAAGACCTAGATTCGACTACAGATAGAAAAAGATCCACATGCAGCTAGAGCAACGATGGTTTCAAAGAAACTTATACCTTAGGGTCGTCGGGATGTGGCAAGGCATGCGGCAGGAGGCCGGATCTGCCCACACTACGTACGGCAACGAGGAAGAAGGGGTCGGTGGCCCTACCGCACAGGCGCTGGGTGAAAGAGAATAGCGCAGACGGCATTGGATTGCCTCCCTCGCCGAAGGCGATAGAGTGAACGCTGCACCTCCTCCCCTTCCCGGTGCGACGGGATACGGACGCCTCCTTCACCTGCTGTGAGGGGGGAGAGAGAGACAAGAGGCCAACGCAGTCTTGTTTAGATCTGGTGAAGAGACAAGGGCGCGGAGGATCTTCGTCCGCGCCAGCGCCAGCTCCGAGAGGACGGTGCGCATTGGCTTCCTCCGTCGCTGATGGCGACAACGTCAACGCTGCACCTCCTCACCTCCCGCAGCGGACGGGATTCGGCCGGATCTGTGACCACCGATGAGGAGAGAGATAGAGTGGACACTGCCATCTTGTTTTGATATGGAGAGGGTGAGAGAGCGAGACGCGAGAAACTCTATCAAACAAGAGGCTATAATGGAGTAAAAAAATCTCTCCATAGCAGTGGTTTTAAATAGAATACGCGCATTCCCGGAAAAAAGAAACGAAAACTGGCGGACAATTTTTGAAGGGTCTGTCTAGGACACATCTAGATGTGGCATAGTTATGTCACATCTAAGTTGATGTCCACTCTGTTTGTGGTCTATTTTTTCCTAGTTTTTTTTGTTTCTTGTTTCTACATTATATACTTGTGGGACCTTAGATGTGATATCCTTAAACAACATCTAGATGTGAATTAGACAAACTGATTTTCTAACGTACCAAGAAAGAAAACTCGATCAAAAACACGCCCCGCTTCCAGGTCACGAGAGTCGTTGTGCAAACACACATAGACATAGACATGCATATCCGTGTTTACGTAAAATTCCATTTCCAGCTCCATCCCCAATCATATTTGTCCAACTGGCACATTATTTACGTTGTTAATTATATACGCAGCAATATTAACGTACAACATCTCTTGTTTGCGCACGTCTGGACCGCTGCCACGGCCGGTCCTGACCAACCCGAACGCTCTTCATCACCCGCGCGTGCTTCCCGCCCGAAACGGTCAGTGCCACATTCATGCCCGGCCAGAGCGGACGCGACCTCTCACTGGCGCCGGCATTGAAGCGGCGCGCCGGCCTGGAGAGCGTCGCTCGCGCCGCTTCCGGGTGCACATGGCTGCTCCGCGTTCAAAGGTCGCAATAGCCGGCTACAACATACATGTAAAAAGTTCTTGGGAGTCCATGCTACAGCTAGCTGTCCTCCCCCAACTCGTCAATCTCTTCCAGTAGTGCTAGTACTCCATGACGTGATCCATCGACAAGCAGGCGGGAAAGTTATTGTATACTCGGTTTGCGGTGAGTGGCATGCTGAGCGACCGTGTGGGGTCGAGCCGTGGAGGAGGGTGAGACACGAACACGACAGACATGATTTAAACGTTGGTTTTGCTCGATGGCGCGATCAAAAGAAATGAAACGTTGGTTTCTCTCCGTTTCCATTTTTCTCCAGAAAAACAGAAACTTTCCACTCCATTTTCATTCCTATTCCAAGGTTGCCCCGTTACAACATTCCATCAAATACAAAGGAAAACTAACACACATGCTGATGCATCTCAATGATTCACAGATCATAGCCAATATTTACTTCACAACTAAAGAAAAAAGTTGTTAGAGAATGTACGAAAGAAAAACTACTGATGGGGTCACTACAACTTAAACCCTAAACCCTAAACATGATTTAATTTCCTGGCCAGGTAGAACCTATCAAAGGAAAGACGGCTGGCACCCTTGGATCATATGATGCTTTTGTGCAGTTCCACTAAAATCGACCTGAGCATCCCTGATGGCAAAGATATTGAAGAAGTGTGATTAGAATAATAGTACTGGCACTAGTTCATGAGACATAAACTCATCACAAGTAGAAGCCGGTAGAAGTAGAGAAATATCAACATGGAGATGGAGCTACGGCAGTGGAGCAAGCCGGCGCCAAAAGGAAGATGGACTACCTGGTACGTCGGGCTGTAGCTAGAAGGGTGGATGGGACGCGTCATCGACCCATACCGCGGTGACCCCCGATTGGGACGCACCGACTATGGGTTTTCTCCCTCGCCGATGTCGACCCGTGTCTACGTAGAACATTGTTCCCTTCCCCCAGCTGCGGGATCAGGCCCGTCGTTCTATGCTTGTGAAGAGAGCAACCTAAGCAAGCAGGCTTGTAGCTTAGGCTCCTGCTAGTGTATATATAGTGGTTTTCTTTTTCTCTCCATATCAACCATTTTATATTGCGTACGTGTCATTCAAGAGTGAAATGATGGTTGCTTCTTCCGACTAACTTACTGTGTGATTTGACTGCTCCTTAGTGGCCCCTACACGTACTCCCGCTACATGTATGCAACAGTCACACGTACACATGGACGCAAAAACGAACGCGACGCCCTATGTCGGTGTCAAAACCGGCGGATCTCGGGTAGGGGGTCCCGAACTGTGCGTCTAAGGCGGATGGTAACAGGAGGCAGGGGACACGATGTTTTACCCAGGTTCGGGCCCTCTTGATGGAGGTAAAACCCTACGTCCTGCTTGATTTATTCTTGATGATATGAGTATTACAAGAGTTGATCTACCACGAGATCGGAGAGGCTAAACCCTAGAAGCTAGCCTATGGTATGATTGTATGTTGTCCTACAGACTAAAACCCTCCGGTTTATATAGACATCGGAGGGGGCTAGGGTTACACAAGGTCGGTTACAAAGGAGAAGATATATATATCCGTATTGCCTAGCTTGCCTTCCACGCCAAGTAGAGTCCCATCCGGACACGAGACGAAGTCTTCAATCTTGTATCTTCATAGAACAACAGTCCGACCAAAGGATATAATCTGGCTGTCCGGATACCCCCTAATCCAGGACTCCGTCAGTAGCCCCCGAACCAGGCTTCAATGACGATGAGTCCGACACGCAGTATTGTCTTCGGCATTGCAAGGCGGGTTCTTCTCCATCTTTCGATCGTTTGTAAAGCAGTGTCCGGTCCCATAAATGTTTGGACCTCTTGGCTTCTGTGTCCAATAATGGCTTTCTCCCACGCGTCGAATGGATACGAGGCGCCAGGGTGTTTTTACATTCGCCCCCATAGCCAGATAAATAAATTGTCTATTAAAGGGATGGGGATCCTTAGATCCGATCCATACCATCCTCCCCCAGCGAGAGTCCATCAGAGCGCGTTCTGGAAAGATCCATTCCATCATGGCCGACCTCCACAGCTCCTCCTCCCGCCCCCGAAGCCCTAAGCCTGGTGATTGGGAGAGGCGTTCAGTCCCACACAGTCGTTTAGTCGAACTGGAGACTAAGGGATTTCTCCCTTCGGCGTACATGGTGCCTGTTCGAGCCGGGCTTGCCACCTACAATGGCACGGAGCAAGCAGAGAGCTTTCCCTGTCCCTCTATGGGGGAACGGGTCTGCCTTGTTCCCTATCTATTAAGGGGACTCGGATTTCCAATTCATCCTTTCCTCCACAGGCTCCTGTAGTTCTACAGCCTCCAATTACACAATTTCATCCCCGCCTCCATCCTACATATCGCCGGCTATGTTGCTCTCTGCGAGTTGTTCCTGGGCTGCAAGGCTCACTTCGAGCTGTGGAAAAGGATATTTTGCCTCGTCCCTCGCACATAGAGGGGGTCACTTTATCAAGTGGGCAGAGCCGAAATATGGCGCATCGCCGATACCGGATACCTGTCTGGTACTCTGAAGAAGTCATCCGAAGACTGGCCTTCAGAATGGTTTTATATGGAGGACATTCCCCTTCCGGACCCTGTTAGGCGGGGTCTTCCTGAGTTCAACAATGCTCCTCTGAAGAAACGCCGAAGTTGGTGCCCACGGAGCCCCCAGGTGGAAGACAATGGAGAAGTCCTCTATCTGATGAACCGAATTAAAGCACTGGCTCGATCAGGATTGATAGTAATCAAAGTTATGTCGATTTGCATAATGCGGGGAGTGCAACCACTTCAATATCGTGGGCACCCCTTGTGGTGTTATAACGGGGCGGATGACGCCATCCGCTGCGGGCGTAAGTGTCCGGACAATGCTGTCGCTTTAGCGAAAATTCTGTCCGAATTGTTCAAGGGTGAGGAAGAGGAGTTCACCCGCATCAAGCCACGGGATGGATTCTCCATGTACAATCCTCCACGCTGGGTAAGTTATATCTCCCTACTCCCATTTTTCCCGCATTCTTTGTCGTAAGTATTCACCTTGCCACTTTGCGGCAGGAACTGCGAAAAGCCATAAAGGAGGTCAGCAGCCCTTCTCCACAACCAGAGGACCCTGACCGGGCCCTCGACTCCGGACTTGAAGAAGATCCGGTTATATTCATGGAGCGGATAGACCGGCAGTTCTATCAGTTAAGCTGCGATGATGCCATGGTGGCCATTACGGCCGACTATCCCGGACTGCTCCCTGCATCACACGTAAGAAAAACCAAAAATCCTAACTCCAAAAACTAGGATCCCCCTTTTAGACACTTCACCCACCATACACATGGCATTTTTACAGGGAAGGCATTCGGGACGCCCTGCCGAACCCGCAGCAACTCGCCCACAAGAGGCACCGAGGCTGGGTAGGCCAAAAAGGAAGGCGGTCAGGATGGAGACGCCGGCGCAAAGGTATGAAAAACCCCGCTCCGTGGTTGTCGTCTTTCTCGAAATATAATGACGCTTGTGTTTCTTTAACAGAAAAAACGCTCACCGGAATATGTCCGGTGATCCTACTAATCATGCTTCCACTAGTCGGGCGCCAGGACCGGACATAGAGGCGGAAGCCGATATGGGGCGGGCGCCAGATAACCCCCCTATAGAGGATGCGGATAGATTGTCCACTACAAACTCAGAAGTGGAAAGTGCCATGAATCATAGGCGCCGCCGGGCCATACTCCCTGATGCTTGTTTCTCACCAGAGGCATTTGATGCCTTCAATTCTGGAGAGGCGTACCTCCGAGCTGCTCAAGATGGTCTAGCCAGAGCCACGGATCAGTATGTAAAGGACATACGGGTAAGTAAATCTGACGATTTATATGTATCAGTAGCCCCTGAGACTTGAAATAGTTAGTAGAACTGATTTAAGGATCATCTTTATTGTGCAGGTTCTTACAGAGAAGAATACTAGGCTGTCACAGGAGCTAGAGGAATGCAAGACCCAACTGTGGGCTACTGTGGCCGCATTGCAGGAACCGAAAAAGTCACCTGCTAGTAACATTTACTTTAAAGAATGATGGTTACCATATAATGTGCGGCATGGCTACAAATCTAACAATAGATGTTGCAGATGAATCCGGAGAAAATCCGGAGGACCAGCATGTTATGCGACAGCTAGAGGCTGGCAAACGCGTGCTGACTGAGGTTAGGTGGGAGAAAAACAATCTCCAAGATGCCAATATTAAGCTGAGCGTGGAACTAAAAGATGTTCGAGGCCAGCTTGCAGACTCCGAGAAGGAGAATAAGTGGCTTCGGCGCGGCATTTTCAGTAAGTGCTTGAACGAATCCTTTTAAAGGAGTTCGGCGAAGAAGCCGACTAAAAGCGTCATGTCTGTAGGTATGCTGACGGGTCGTCCCGCGGAGGAAATGCCCAGGTCTGCGGGTGATCTTCTATCCGAGATGTCACATCTACACGAACAAGTCCGGCAGGTGATGCAGGGTGCTGCCCAGGCCTTGTGGTCATCCGTCTCCCTGCCAGAGGGCGTTGCAGAGCTTGCCGGGAAGCTCAAGGGAGCACGGCGGCGCTTCCAATTATGGAAGATATCGGCCTGTCGACAGGGTGCCAGAGAAGCCTGGGCCATGGCAAAGACGCGGTATACCAAGGCAGACCCAAATCACATGGCCGAGGTCGGACCTGTGGGGCCCGACGGAAAAGAGATCCCCGTTAGCTTAGTTTATGAGCAAGTAGAATTAGCCGCAAAGTATTCCCAACAGGATTGTAAGCTAGACCGCCAGTTGGATGGTATAGAAGAGGAATTTAGTCAGTCTGCATGGCTATGTAATGAAAGTGACATGTATAATGCCTTCTAGCCAGATTGTAGATCATTTGTCTTGGCGGACCTTTTTGCTTCAACCTCGGGACCCAATAGTCCAGAGTGTGTCCGAATACCCGCTCAGTTATATAAGAACTGGGGTATGCGTGGAGACCAGGCGTAGGGGTCATTAGTGCTTGAACAGACAAGTGCCCAACTAGTTATGTTATATTACATGGGTAGTAAGAAACATCTTCCAGGGAGAATAGTTCCGTTAAGGGTTCCTTTCCCTGGGTAAGCATGCCCTAAAGTGCATGTCCGGACTGTGATAGGAAACGCAAGAAAAAACATCTGGGGCAGATATGGACAATAAATAAAAATCATCTTTTGTTCACCGGCCGAATATTCCCTTAAGAACGCTAGCTTTCGGCTTCACCCAGTCTGAGGTACATGTCCAGCTGACCCGGTAGTAACAATCACAGAGGTGCTCCCCTTATGCCCTAGCTGAATTAACGGGAACGTAGGGCATAAATACAAGAGCCAGGCAACCCATCTTGGCCAAAACTTAAGTCATATCGATGCATATTATGGCGAAAAAAGGTACATGCGGAAGCATGACACATGTTCGGGGCCTGAGGCCCAGATAAATAATTAAGCTTCTGTGAAAGAAGCCCCCAGGTATTATGGGCGCAGCTAGCGCATCTATAATGTGCAAGAGAGGCACAAGTTGGCCCTTAAAGGCCTAGAGAAATAATAAAAGAAAGGAAGAAAGAAAAACAAGACAGATAATGTATATGCAAAAAATGGACAAAGGGAGGGGACGAACATAGGGTCTGACGCTAGGCGTAGAATCTTCGGAGCCTGGCCGCGTTCCATGGGTTCGGCTCGAGTCGACTAGTCGATGCATCCCGCAGTCGGCACGCTCCACTGGTTAAAACTTGGTCAATAATGAAGGGACCTTCCCATTTGGGCTCGAGCTTGTTCTTTTTCTTATCCGGCAGGCGTAGAACTAGTTCGCCAACGTTATTAGTTTTGGCCCGTACTTCTCTGCTTTGGTATCTGCGAGCCTGTTGCTGATAAAATGCGGAACGAGCTTTGGCTACATATCGCTCCTCCTCCAGGGTGTCCAGACTGTCCTGCCGATCGAGCTCGGCTTCTCTTTCTTCGTACATGCGCACTCGAGGTGAGTCATGAATTATGTCACAGGGCAAGACTGCCTCTGCCCAAGGGCCACGTAATGGGGATTTTTTGGAGGGCGGTGGGTGGCATGTGGCTTTGATTTGCAAAGAGCTGGCAACCGGCGCAATGTTGGACCAAGTCCTGTGCATCTGCCCGGGCCGTTGGCCAATAGAATCTTGTACGGAAGGCCTTGCTTACAAGAGCCCGGGCTACGGCGTGGTGACCGCCGAGTCCGGCATGGATTTCTACCAAAAGGTTCCGCCCTTCCTCTTCGGAGATGCACCTTTGAAGGACTCCGGTAGTGCTTTTTTTATACAATTCTCCCTCATGGACCCTATAGGCCTTAGATCGCCGCACTATGCAACGTGCCTCATTTTGGTCCTCTGGAAGTTCCTGCCTACACTACAAGAAATATGTCAACTTGTGACCACCACTATTGGTCACTGAATGGTCACAAATTTCCATTTGTGACCTTTTTGTGACAAAAAACATAAGGTCAAAAGCTGGCCGTCATAAACTGACTATAGCGACCTTTCTTCTGGAATGGTCGCAAACGTTTATGACCAAAAAAAGGTCATAGATTTAACGACCAACTATTTTGGTCACTAGCAATCCGACCACACCACGTCAGATCCACCGTGGCAAGCTGACGTGGTAGACTTAAGACCAAATGAAAAGGTCGTAAAATAGAATCAGCCCGGTCCATTTCAGCCGTCTTGATGGGCCAAGCCCAATAATTCAGCCCATTTATTTTTTTTTCTCTTTATTTTGCTTATCTGCATGGGCCTGGCCCAATAATTTGGCCTTTTATTTTCTGGGAATGGAGCCTTTTCTGATGAATTTTTTTTATATTCCACTATTGTTTTGGGCCACAGCCTTTTTAGTCTAGTTCGAATTTGGGCCTTGGCCTTTTTATTTTGTGTTATGCAGCCTTTTGTAAAAAAATTTATTACAGTCATTTCTTTTTTAAGGCCCAAGCCTTTTTAGTCTAAATCTTGTTTGGGCCTCGGCCTTTTTAGAGCCCAGGTTCTTATTTTGCATAACTATAAACAGAAAGGCCCAGGTGCACAAGTGATCCACAAGCCCAGGTTCAAACAGCAAGGCCCAGGTGCACAAGTGATCCACATAACTTCACAGAAAATAAACAGAGGTTCACAAGATCACATAACTTCACAGGTTCACATAACTTCACAGGTTCACTAGATCACATAACTTCACAGGTTCACATAACTTCACAGGTTCAAACTAGGCAGCAATGCAACAAAATGCTCAAAGACAAAGAGGTTCACAGCCATCAAACTTGGCAGCAATGCAACTACCTTAGCAGCTCAAAGACAAACTGCACAGCCATCAAACTGCCTTAGCTCCAAAGAGAGCCATCAAGTGGGCTAACTGTTCTTCCTGCTCTTGAGACTTCTTGCGCAGCAGCTCAAGTTCCTTGTCGCGTGCAGCTTCAGATTCTTCCGCCTTCATCTTGATTGCCGCCAATTCTTCTTGCATCACTTCAGCTTGAAGCTCAGACCTCTCCAGCTTCTGCTCAAGGTCACGAACATGAGCAGCAACTTCAGTTGTTGCTTTGCCGGAGTTGTTCCTAGATGACTGGAGCCCAACATTCCTGAGGAATGTGCTTTGCTTGACTTCGGTCTTGAGGACTTGTTCGACAATTTCAACAACAGACTTTGGCTCTTCACCTTCTGGTACCGGCGCGTCCTTCATTTTTTCCATCTCAAGCTAGCATATGGAGGAAAATGATAGGCATTAGTGGGAGATCTATTTCACATTTTGCAAACCAAACCAAGCAAGAGAAACCAAACCAACACACAAATGGATTATTTGAAGTAACGAAACCAGCACACAAAATCTATACAAGAAGATGATGACTAGTGACCTGGAGACATGCAATTGGAACAATATGATCACTTCATTAAGCCTAGAATGGTGGTTCTATATAAGATGGCTTCCCGAGTGAGCCGATCATCAAACTAACATTCAGATCAAATTTCATCATATCATAAAAAATGCATCAAATAGCTACAGCAAGTTCTGATATCTTTGTTGAACTATCAAACAACATCAAAGCATGGAACATAGCGTGTGTTCTTGACTGGCTCCGAATCAAACAACATCAAATCATCAAAGCATCAAAGCTGGCTGTGAATCAAACAGGGCAAAGCATGGAGTGACTTACTATAGCAGTCTTGACTGGCTCCGAAAACCCGTGCTTCTTGCTGTTGTGGGTGGCCTTAAACAAGTCAATCGCAGATAGCTCCTCACCCTTACGCCCTTCTTTCTAAAATGTTTTTCAACAAAAATCAAAATGTTATTCAGCAAGAATCAGAAATGTTATTCAATGAGGATCAGACGGTAAGGTCTCTAGAGAAGAGTTCTCACAGTGGCAAAAATGTGTGCTGTGTAGTGCCTGGAACCAGTTCTGTGATTGTACACGACTTTTTCTCGATTCATCTTGTTCGACACACAGGTTTCCTACAAAAAAGCATACTGCCAGCATGATCTAGCACTAGCATATCATGTGCAGAAGATAAAGCATCAAACAAAGCAGAGACAAACCTTGTGTCTTGGGGTAGACCACATCTCCACCAGAGCTTGCCATTCACCATCCGTTAGATCAGGCACCGGAGACTTAATGCTGACTTTATTTGCGGCTACGGTCTCAAAATACTTCTTGATCTGATGGCGTCTGTTCTTTGAATATTTCTGCAGAATATCTTTGCACGAGGTCTTGATGGTCTCTGAGTCCGTGTTAATCTCAAAATTTGCCTACCAAGATAGCAAACAAGGTAGGAACAATATTAGTGATCATGCATAGGTGTAACAGAAAATAGATAGCACATTAACTATGAAACAAGTAGCTTACAGCAACTTTCCCAATGTAGTTCTCCAATAGACTAGCGTTTTTTTGTATAGCTTGAAGTGAGGAAGAACCGGAAGATGGCTTTTCGCAACCAGTCCACACTCAGAAGCAAGCTTTGCTGCCTGCAGAGGCTTCTCTAGACGAATCATCCCTTCGGCAATTTGGGTAGGCACCTTGCTACCAAGCGACTTGGTGATCCTCTCTAGCCCTTTGCCCTTTCTAAGTCTAGTCTTGGGAGTCATTGCATCTGAAAATGAAACTGGACTCATAAATTAGAATAGAAATCGACAAATGCAGGAATCGACAAAAGCATACATGATCATTCCATTTGGAAAATGCACTAGTAAAAGATAGCATTGCAAAGGTCAACTTGCCTGATTGAAGCACAAGCTGCTGTTCTTCTTCATTGATGACAGCGTTCCTGTCAATAGAAGGTGAAACAGGGCTGAGGTCTGTGTGGACAGTGCCTGCTTCATCAATGCAGATGGTTCCTGCTTCATCTAGGCAGACAGTGCCACTTCCATCCATGCTGAGAGTGGTTCCTTCATCCATGGGCGGCAACTCATCACCCGTTTGCACCGAGGTCTGAGAGTCCATGCGCAGCATACTTCCCGATGGTCCATCGCAGTCGCCATCCTTGCTTTCTGCCTTGTGACTCTATCAAGGGCAGGTTCATCAGGTTCCAGGATCCTCTTTTTTTGTCCTGGATCTGGGGCCATCACCCTTCCTGGAGGCATTGCAGCAGATGTTTCTGAGCTCTTGTTCTTCTTGCTGACTATCTTCTTAACATCAGGCCTCTTCGTCCTAGATTCCTTCAGTGCCTCGTATAAACAGCATGGAAAAAAGCATTAGATCACAAGAGAAATATGTGAGCACAAGGAATAACATAGAATAACAGAACCCCAACCCTCCAAGCAAGACAGAGTTTGCACCTTAACAATCTTGTTGACTACAACATCATCCACTTCCTCTCCATCAATAACTTCATCCTCCTTAGGATTGTACTCTGGGTCATCATTGATAAATCCACTACCCTCTTGAACCTCACCACTTCTACCTTCTTGTACACCATTTGTTTTCCTAATCATCGATGATATTGCACCGATGCCAAGGGACTGGAACATCCGATTGTTCCTCATGATATTTCTAGCCCTAACCTTCTCGTACTCGGTGAGAGGCTCTTCTTTGCATGATAAAGGAAACGTAACTATTAGGTGAATGTTTGGAATGCATGGACGGGCAGCCAAACATATCTTATGAAATTTTATTATCATTTAATCCTAGTTATTCAGGTAAGGAAGACTAACAGCACACAGGCACAATTAAGCCAGCTTATTCAGATTGCAGCAATACATTTCACTTAGCATATTCAGACACAGATTTTATGAAACTGACAGTATAACCACAAGGAGCAAGTTGCATACCAACGGTTGGCCTCATGCTTGACCTTGTCCTCCTTGCCATGGATGATCTTGAGGTGGTGCTTGCAAAATAAAATAAACAACAATCAGATACAACCGGGATAAAGTAAAATGATGCACTTGTATCAATAAAGGAAAGCATTTGGACCATCATGCACATACATGTAATACATGTGAAACAAACTTGATGGATAAACAATACAGTGATCTAGTGTCATTAATTAAGAAAACATGTAAGTGCACTAAACAAGCATGCATGTACACTAGTAGCAAGTAAGCAAAGTGCATAAGTGCTACTAATACAAGCAAGCAAGCAAGCAAAGTGCTACTGATAGAAACAAGCAAGCAATGAAGGAAATTGAAGAGAAGCAAGCAAGTACTATTGATACAAAGCCTAATTAATAAGCAAGCAAGTAGCTTCTTCTCCAAGTTATACTAATACTAGCAAGTACTGCTGATGGAAACCCTAATTAAGCATGTACTGCTGATAGAGCCCACCCCGCGCTCTCTTTCCTTTCCTAGTCCCCACATGATCACATATACATCATGTGGTAAATCTGACAACGTCTCGTGCTAGTATTAGTATAGCACAATGGTCTACAGTATATGATTGGTACTGTGACAACACTATCAGGTACATCATGAATGGCAGATGGACTTAATCATTTAGTATTAGTATAGCTCGCAGGAATGGCAATGTCTCGTGCTAGTATTAGTATAGCTCACAGTAATGGCAGATGGACTTAATCATTTAGTAATGAACACCATGAATTAACTAGACCAACCCAGAGAGCATATATCACACCTACATGAACTACTCTAGTAGTACAGTGAGCAGAAAGCTTTCTATATGTAAACCAAAGCATGGCAGGAGCTCACAAGATAGAAACCAAACATGAATGGGAACCTACAAACCCTAGATAGCATGGGAACAACAACTACAGAGCTTTAGATTTAGTGGCGACCATAATCAAGAACAAATAACAGAGTGCCACAACAAGCAAAACAAATCGAACACCCAAAAAGAATAACATCCTTGTTCTAGCAAATACAAAACAGGGAGAAGTCTTCAAAGGAAGATTTCTCAAAGAACATGTAGCCATTTCTACGAAGATGCAAATGGATATCAATACTTCACACAATGGCACAACAATTACAGCACAATAGCTTACTCCAGGTTCTTATTTAACTCAAGAGGTGGCACTAAACTAGCCAAGTAAATTTTAAAGGAATATGCAATATAATCCAAAACTTTAGTACCTGCTAGGGATTCCAAAGAGAAAACTACTACATCATGTTAACTATTAGTATGGCTACAAACGACCTCTTACAGACATCAACTTCAATGTCATCAAGCAAGCAAATCGCTATGATTACAGATTAACAAAGCATAACAAGGATTAACAAAGAAAATGGCTCTGAAGTAATACACTCTGACAAGTAAAGATTAACAACCATAACAAGGATTGGCAGCAAAGGGAGATGGACATGGACAAAAACCTGCTTTTGTGGTAGCCGTTCTTGAGCTCCTCCTCCTGATGCTGCTCAATGACCTGCATGACAAACAAGGCCATGGATGAGCTGCCACAGGGCATCCACATGACAACACAAAACATCAAGCAACGACATTGACAAGGATGCAAAATCAAAATAGAGCATACAAAATCTAGATTAAAGAACCACCTCCCCACAAAACCCTAACCCCATGAATCCATCCCCATCTCAAAATCACATTACCAACGACATGAACCCTAACCCCATGAACAAGAAGGATATCATCCCATTAATCCTAACCCCATGAATCCATCCCCATCCCCATCCCCATGAAGAAGAACCCTAACCACCAAGAGATCCTAACCCTAACCATCAGGAGATCCTAACCCTAGAAGATGCACCATGAGATCCTAAACCTAGAAGATGCACCATGAGATCCACCGAACCACTAGAAAATCCTAACCCTAATGAGGGGAGTACTTGTCGTCGTGTTGTAGATGATGCAGCGGTGGCTCCTGTCGCAGTCGTTGCTCGCGTCTACCCTCTTGTCACCACCGTCGTCGATGTAGAGGAGCGGAGCGGCGATTCGTCATCGGGGAGCAGAGCGGGGCGGAGCAGAGGAGGAGGGGCTAGGGTTGCGAGGTGGGGAGAGGGGACGGGGGATTCGTCGAGGCTGGCAAGTGGGGAATGGAGGGGCGGAGCAGAGGACGGGCGGCGGGGCGGCACGGAGCAGGGGAGGGAGTGGTCGTCGGCCGGGCGGCTCGGGGAGGGAGAAGCTAGGGTTCGTCGGGGAGAGGGGAGGGGAATGGGGAAATTTTGGGAGGGGAGGGGAGGGGATCCCGCGTGTTAGTGGGAGAGGGAGTGGTGGGACCCGCGTGTTAGTGGGAGAGGGAGTGGAGGGAGTGGAGGGAAATTTTGGGAGAGGGAAATTTTGGTGGAGGGAAAATTTTGGTGTGGGAGGGAAATCCTTTTGGGTTTGGGTGTAGAAAAAAATAGGGTTTTTTTGTAAACTTTGTAGAAATCATGGTTAAAATCATACCGAGTAGCTCAAGAAAACACCGGTATTGCAAGTTTATTATTTTTGCTAGTTGGTAGGCCACATTTGATGATGTGACGCGGAGGTCTCCCATATTTTTGATTTTTTTTTTGAATTTTTTATGGTGTTTTCAAGAACCGGCCGATTTCGTCGCGGCGGCCGTCCGTGGGTAGGGTTTGAGCCGTGCAAATCTGTTGTCGATTCTGTGATGAAATGCCTACCTGTGAAGCTAAAAAGCATTTTTAGTGAAAATAACATGCAAGCTATGGAGGACCCGCAGTTCAAATTCCAGCCGGTTCCAGCTGAATCGGCCGAAGGTGGTCCGAATTGCCGGGAGTAGCTACGAGGGTCGGAAATGCATGCTTTTTGGCGACCATCCGTAAAATAGGGTCTACTTTGAGATAGACATGGAATGGCGCCGTTTGGGGTGCCCCTCCTTGTAGCCGCTTCACGAAAAACGCATGTCTTTTGCATTAAAAAATGAAAAATGGTTTTTTTGTTAAACAAGTTGGAACCTCGCTTTGGCAACATTGTTTGCCATCACCATAGCATGTTCGTCGTCAGCCAGAATAGGCTGCTCCTCGTCATCCCCACTCTGCTCCTCGTCATCCCCGCTCTGCTACTCGTCATCCCTGCTCTGCTCCTCGTCGTCATCCCCGCTCTGCTCCTCGTCATCCCCGCTGCTGCTCCCATTGCCTGGCCAAATGCAACAAAGTGTGAACATGGTGTTGTCGTCGTGCTGGTAGAGGAAGCCAAAAGGACAGGAAGAAGAGAGGCAGAGAGCTTACTGGCATCGTCGTCGTGCTGGTAGTACATGCGGCACATGGTGTTGTCGAACATCTTCACGGTGAACATGGCGTCGCCGTCGTAGCGGAAGACAAGGAAGTACCCGAGCTGTAGCTCATGGGCGCGGGCGAAATGCTCCCAGCCGGGCCCTAGGTACATGTGGTCTTCACCATCAAACACCACCAACACTTCCCACAGCCTGTGAAGCCCGCTGCCGGCCTCCCGCAGCTTCACTTTGTGGGGCTCACGGCCGGCGAGCATCTTCGCAAACTTGTTGGGCAGCCTCTGCAGTGAGGGTCAAGCAGTGGTTAATTGTGGCAATCAAGCACTAGACAGTAGAGTGATGATAAAGAAATGAGTGATGATAAACATACCTGCCTACTGCAAGATTTCTCAATTACGATCTCGAAGAACTCAAAACCTTCCAAGCCAGCCATCTCACTTATCTGAAAAGCAGCATTGTAAATTAAACAAGCACATCAACATCAATAGCATAGTAAACTAACACTAAAACAAGCACATCAACATCAACAGCAACAGCAACATCATCAGGTGACCACCAACAGCAACAACAATAAAATCTACTATAAATTGACCAGAACACAGCAATATAAATTGACCAGAACCATATCTACTATAAATTGACCAGAACCATATGTATTATAAATGGACCAATAGTTTACAGCAAAACAACAGTTTCAATATTACAATAGAAAGAAGTCTCAGGTTTATCAAGCACAGCAAAACAACAGTGTGACTGAAGAAAATTATAGCAGGAAATACTTCATGCATCATCAATAGATTATGATCATTTGAGCTAGCATGATCACATTACATGATGCACACATATGCAAACTTCTATGAATATAACATCAAAACAGAAAAAACAAGAGACCAAGAAAATCTTAGCAGTGCAAACACCTAGATAGAATTGTATTTGTACACATCAGAACATAAGCACCAACATAGCAGTGCTTAGCATGATCACATTGTATTTGTACACCTACATAGCATTGCTTAGCCACTCGGGTAAAACATTACAAAAAGAAAAACAAATTAGAACACACTAGTGTCTCACTGCCTCAATATAATCCTCTTGCCAGTTGCTTCAATGCAACAACACATCCATTTGTTTGTGATGCCTCCAGTTTCTCAAGATAAAACTAGCAGCATCCAACATGCTTTGGCATTCATCTCTTGATCGTCAAAATAAACCATACAGAATTCCACAAAAAAATTCAGAGACCATAGCCCATGATTCTAGGCAAAAGAAACAACAATGTGTACAGTGACAAGCTTCTTTTTCACTTAATATTCAGAATATGCCAGATACACCCAAGGACAAACATGCATTACAACTTATCTTAAGAGAATTAACTACTGTACAAATGCAGTTCATATGTACAAATGGACAATGAAGCCCTGCTATGACGACAACACTGGATGATGAAGGACCTGGACAACATTGGTTAAAGCAAGCCATAGTAATAACTCACCTCCAATGCTATATTAGCTGGAAAGGAGCATCTATCTATTAAAGAACATCTATGAGGAAACATAATCCAATCCCTAATAATCCAACCCTAATCTAATCTAATGCAGTCCCAATCAAACCCTAACCAAATCAAACCCTAATCTAATCCAATCCCTATCTAATCTAATCCAATCTAGGCGACGGCAAGAACCCTAATCTAACCAGTAGTAGAAAACTAATCCAACCAGGAAGGAGAGGGAGAGGAAGGATGCATACCTCGAGAGAGAGAGGAAGGAGTCGGCGGCGGTGGGAGAGGAAGGAGCCGGTGGCGGTGGGGAGGCCGGCGGTGGGAGAGGAAGGAGCCGGCAGCGGTGGGCGGCGCCGTCGATGGAGAGGAGGAGCGGGTCGAGTGGTGAGGAGAAGTGGGGAAAAGAGAGGGAGCGGGTCCACTTATCAGCGAGTTCGGTGTTAGCTACGTGACTGGTTTGATATATTAAAAAGGGTGGGCATAGATTACAAAACCAACAGCCTCTTCCTAGCCCAGTGGTCGAAACACAGTGAAATAAGCGCACGGTCATGGGTTTGAGCCCCCGCACGCGCATATTTCTTGGCCACGCGCATATTTTTGGTAGCTTGGGTACAATAGCAAAATGGCCCACTTGTCAGCGAGTGGGTAGAGTGGCCCACTTGTCAGTGAGGTGTGTGCTTCATACTTGACTAGTTTGATATATTCAAAAAGGTTGGCATAGAGTGGAAGACTAATAGCCTCGTCCTAGCCTAGTGGTAGAAACATAGTGAAACGAGCGCACGGTCGTGGGTTCGAGTCCCCGATGGCGCATATTTTTTTGCTCACAATGAAATGGGTTCAGTTGAAGCAAAATTCAGTTAAAATAGCATCTTCATTTCTGACCAAAATTCAGTTAAAATAGCATCGACAAGACAACATTCTGACCAAAACAACTACAAGATGATCACAACAACTACTAAATGATCACAATAACTACAAGACAACATTCTGACCAAAACTTGAACTAAAGATGTTCAAAAAATCTTCTATATGATCATTTTGCAATCTTTTGCATTACAAGACAACATTTTGACAGCAAGCATAACAGCTACAATAACATCTCAATTCAGGTCAAAACAGCAAGCATAACATCTCCATTTTGCTGCTGGAATCTTAAAGCACTGTGAATCAGGATAACTACATCACTATTGCTACAACCATCAGGATCATCATCTTGCTACAACCATCAGGATCGTCATTTTGATCCTAGAATCTTCAAGGATTTTTCTACCTGGAGAGAAGATTGATCACATCAGGTCACTAGTCCCATAGATACCAAAACAAAGAACATTAAGTAATAGTATTTACCTTTGCCAGTCCATTCGCTACTCATCATCGTCGATACGAAAACAAGGAACTCTATGCCCACTCCTGTTTTCCTCATCATCACTACAATATTGCAGCATAGTATGATCAGTCCAGTTTTCCCCATCCTCGCTTTCATGTCCATCCTCTACCACCTTTCTTCTTTTCTTGATGCCTTCAACTGTTGCAGCACCAACAATCACACGTTCCCGGTCCCTTCGCACTCTGCTTTGCACCAGAACTTCTGTAGAGTCATCATCAGCTTGCAACAGAACTTCCGTAGAGTCATCATCTTGGTATGTTAGTCTACCATCACCGGGGCCCTTTTCCACTTCAGTTTCAGTCACACTCCACAAGTGTCTGTGCTGAAAGTTTTGCACAACTCGCCATTTTCCGTGCAAAAGAGTGTCTGGCAGATAAAACACCATTGTTGCTTGTGTTGTTAGAATAAAGGGATCACTCTTATACCAGCACCTTGCAGTGTTGATGCTTTTGAAGTGGCCATCATATTTGACAAAAGAGTCTCTCCTCTTCTTGCTACCAAGCTCAAACCAGTCACAGCGAAATAAGACAACCGATCGATGGATGCCTCCACTAGAGTTGTACTGCAACTCTACGATGCTTCTCAACTGACCATAGATGTCAACGATCTCACCATCATGTGACCCCTCAGTGACGATTCCGCTATTCTGTGTCTTCCTTTTTTCCTCACGGTCAACAGTGTGGTACCGGACACCGTCAGCAATGCATGTTGAATACACTCTCACTCGCTTATCCGGTAAGCATGCCAAAGAAAATAGATCATCACTGACCTTCTTCTCCTCATGCAACTTTCCAATCTGCACAAATAAACCATTTAGCAAACAATGGTATTTAACAATGGGTGAATAACACAGAAAACATAAAACATGTGGCTAAAGATCTCACATGATTCTTAAACCACTTAGCAAACACCTTGGCAACCCTTTTATCAACATTGATATTGCTTTCTTCCTGATTTAACTCTTCCTTGCATTTCCTGCAATGCCAGCAAAACATGTGAATTAAAACACTAGGCTGGTGCCAACCCAAGCAAAATATATATATATAATGAGTGCACAAGATATAACGTACTCGATATATGGTAGAACCTCGGCGCAATTGCTGAGCACAAACAAAACCATCTTGTCATACTCATCACCAGCCTCCAAGTATTGTGAGGCTCCAAGAAAGTTCACACCATGGTTGAAAACAGAGACATCACCACTTTGCGAATCAGACCGCTCTCTATTTCTGCTCAGCCGGTTCCATCTTGTTTCCACATCACCAAAGTATCTAGAGCAAAAAAGTCAAGCACTCATCAACGACATATGCTTCAGCAATAGAACCTTCAGGTCTTGCCGTGTTTCGCACATAACGCTTACAAGTAAGCAGCCTTCTTTCGATTGGGTACATCCAGCCGTATTGCACAGGGCCTCTAAGCATTGCCTCTTTGGGTAAGTGCACCGCCAAATGGACCATCACGGTGAAGAAAGATGGAGGGAAAATCTTCTCGAGCTTGCAAAGAATAATTGGGATTTCTTTTTCAAGTCTTTCCAAGACAGTTAACTTGAGGGATTTGCAGCACAGTTCTCTAAAGAAATTTCCCAGCTCAGCAACCACTTCATATATATCCTTGTGCATGATTCCTCGGAGGCCCGCCGGTAAAATCCTTTGGAGGAGGATGTGACAATCATGGGTTTTCAGTACTGAAAGCTTGAATCCATCAGAAGTAACACACTTTGCTAGGTTAGCAGCATAACCATCTGGAAATTTCACCGCTCTTAGGAATTCACAGAATGCAAGCTTCTATTCTTAATTCATTGTATATGCTCGTGGAATTTCAAATGAATCTTCATCTTCATTGTGCTGTAGATGCAAATCTTCTCTTATGCCCATGTCCTCCAAATCAAGCCTAGAACTAACCGTGTCCTTTGTCTTCCCTTCAATGTTCAGAAACGTCCCTAGCAGATTCTCGCATATGTTTTTCTCAATGTGCATTACATCGAGATTATGCCTTAATTTCAGATCAGCCCAGTATGGCAGGTCCCACAAACAAGACCTCCGGTCCCAACATTGACCTTCCTCACGCTTTCTTTTCTTCGCCAGCTTTCCTGGTCTCACATCTTTCACCTTTTCAAGTTGCTGCTCCAGCTCTTCTTTAGTGAATTCAGCTGGCTTGTCACGGGTTTCATTCTCATCATTAAAATCTTTGCTTCTTCGCCAGCGATGGTTTCGGGGAAGAAAGCGGCGGTGCCCAATATAGCAGATCTTGCTCCTTATTCTCTTTGAGCAAGGGTCTTTGTCACAATGGACACAAGCCTGATAACCCGCTGTGTGATCCTCCCAGACAGAGTGTGCAGAGCCGGGACATCATGGATGGACCATATGATCGCAGCACGTAGATTGAACTTTTCTTCCGTACTCAAGGCATCGTATGTAGGTACACCAGTCCAGAGCTGGAGCAGTTCTTCTACGAGGGGCTCCATAAAGACATCAAAATCCTTTCCTGGAGAATCTGGACCCGGGATAAGCAATGACATCATGAAGTTGGACTAATCCATGCATGGCCATGGTGGCAGGTTGTACGGCACCACAAAAACTGGCCACATGCTATAAGACGTGCTCATGTTCCCAAACGGATTAAACCCATCTGTGGTCATGCCAAGATTTATGTTCCTTGGATCTACAGCAAAATCTAAATGTATACGGTCAAACTCTTTCCATGCCTCTCCATCTGCTGGATGGCTCAGCTCATTGTCCACAGGTTGCCGCTTCAGCTTGTGCCACTGTACCTCACGCGATGATTTCTTCGAGATGAACATCCGCTGCAGCCTTGGTATCAAGGGAAAGTGCCTCAATACCTTCTCCGGTATTGACTTCTTCCCATCAGCATCTTTCCACCTAGATGCATTGCATTTTGGACAGTTGTCATGCTTTGCTAAATCCTTCCGAAACAAGACACAGTTATTTGGGCACACATGTATTGACACATAACCTAACCCCAGCCTGTGGATTATGCTCAATGCTTCATCATAAGATCTGGGAACACAACTATCTGGGAATTGCAAGCTCAAAAGATGGAGTATTGCGTTGAATGCGGCATTGCTAATCCGGTAGAAAGACTTGATGTGGAGTAACTTCACAGTGAAGGTAAATCTTGAAAATTTACCCCCTTCATGAGCTGCGCGCTTCGCCTCCTCTAACACCTCAGCAAACAACGATTTCTGTCCATCAGCACGATCTTCAGCATCGTACAAATCCTTCAATAGGTCAGGAATCCTATCATCTTCATGCCCATCCTCTTCCTCCAAAACAGCATTATCTCGCAAAACCTTTTCCATGAAATCAATGCCAGCATCACCACCACCCATCATATGAGGGGCCTCTGTATTAGCTTCAAAATGTTAAGGTTGTCTGTCTAAAGGTTCTCCATGATATATCCATCTATCATATGTGCTGGACATCCCATTAAGAAGCAGATGATCTTCCATTCTTCCTTGAGCCATTCTTGGACGGTTGAGGCATTCACAACATGGGCAAAGAATGTGAGCATCGTTGGCAAAATTTGCCCGAACAAATGCCATGAAATCATCAACTCCTTTCATATGTTCTTTCGAAAACTTTCTAACTCCTTCTCTAATCTAGCTTCTGTCCATCTGCCAAAGACAACAAATTGTTGCAACTTAGCAAATCAATCTAAGTGCATCAACATTAATTAATGAAAATGGATGGAAGTAATGGAAGCTAAAATTCCAGAAAATTTTATATGCTAATTGCCTAACCACAAGGCCTGAAGAATTCTTAACAAACAAGCTGAACAATTGCTAAGAGCACATCAAGAAAATTCATCTATGCATTATCTACCAAACAAGCAAGCTATCTCCTAACTACTAACAGTGCATCAACAAAATTCATCTATGCTGAAGAACATCTGACTGAAATCCATCTCCCACTGCTCGGGTGACGAGAGAGGAGAGGGGGGAAGAGGTGAGGGGTGCATACCGGGAGGTGTGCTTGCGGCGGCGGCGAGTCCCCCATGCTCGGCGAGCCCCCACCACCGTCGGTCGCCTACGCCTCTATTGGCCCCTGCCTCCACGCCCTGCCTCGCCTCCGCCCCCTGCCGGCCCCACCCCCGCCTCCGCTGCCGGCCCCGCCCCCGCCTCCGCCCCCTGCTGGTTGCTTCCATCGCGAGGCCGTGGGCGAGGTCACCTGCGGCGAGGCCGTGGGCGAGGTCACCTGGTTGCTTCCGCCGCCGCCCGCCGCCACCTGGTCGGAAGACCTAGAAAAATGCTAAGTGTTGCTCTGTTCGATGCCACCCGCCGCCACCTGGTCGAAAGGTCCCACTTGTCACTGATAGTGAGAGCCGTGGTTTTATATACTATATGGAAAACTACCCACACATTAGCAACAATCTCTCTCTAGCCCAGCGGTAACGAACAAGCGAACCCAGCGCGAGGTTGTGGGTTCGAGTCCCCGCTAGCGCATATTTTTTAAGGAATTAAACGCTCGCTCACCCACCTATCAAATGGGTCCCGCCTGTCAGTGTTGCAAATCGTTGCTCTGTTCGATACCACCTGGTCGGAAGGTCCCACTTGTCAATGATATGAGAGAGCCGTAGTTCTATATAATGTATAGATAAACTCCCAAATGTGAGCAACTGTCCCTCTCTAGCCCAGCAGTAGCATGTGAGGAAACCAAGCGCGAGGTCATGGGTTCGAGTCCCGCCTCGTGCATCTTTTTTGGGCGAATTAAGCGCTCGGCCCCACCTGTCAAATGGGTCCCGCCTGTCAGTGCGTGCCCCGTCTGTCTGTTGAATATTAAAACTCAAGAAAAAATGACACCTAGATAGTGACACATAAGCGAGGTTGCTGAGGTGGCTGCCTAATCATCCTAATTCATTCAAACTCAAGTGTAGTGACCATTTTATATTGGTCGTTATCAGCTAGGCATGAGGCAGCGGACAATGCTACTAGCTTTACGACCATTTCCTCTAATGAAATTATGACCTTTCTGACCAAAATGGTCGTTATGGTTTAGGGTTTAGAGCCCCCAGACAGCTTTTGACCAATTGGTCTAAAATGGTCATAAATTTATGACCAATTCTTCGAGGGTCACTGACAAAAGGTCATAAGTTGACATATTTCTTGTAGTGCTAGTTAGGTAGGCCAGGAATGGTTCTGTCCATGGGGCTATAATGGTCATTATCATGTGGGCTGAAGGTGTGATTTCGGTGGCGGAGCCTCCGATTGTGTCAGAGTGTTCGGTATCGGGCATTTTGGCCGGGTCCGGACTATGGTTACCGGTGTCCCCTTCCCATACTACGGATGGCTTGAACAGCCTTTCCAGAAAGATGTTGGGGGGACCGCATCGCGTTTTGCACCGATGCGGGCGAGGATATCCGCCGCCTGATTGTTTTCCCGAGCCACATGCTGAAATTCGAGCCCCTCGAACCGAGCTGACATTTTCAGGATGGCGTTTCGGTAGGCCGCCATTTTCGGATCCTTAGCGTCAAAGTCTCCATTTATTTGGGATATTGCAAGGTTGGAATCCCCGCGCACCTCCAGGCGTTGAATGCCCATGGAGACTGCCATCCGAAGACCATGCAATAGAGCTTCGTATTCGGCTGCGTTGTTGGAGTCTGTGTACAATATTTGCAGTACGTACTGAATGGTATCTCCGGTTGGGGACGTTAGGACGACGCTAGCCCTAGACCAGCCAGCATTTTAGAACCGTCGAAGTGCATGATCCAATTGGAGTATGCGCCGTACTCTTTAGGGAGTTCGGCCTCCGTCCATTCGGCGACAAAGTCGGCCAATACTTGCGACTTAATGGCTCGTCGAGGTTTGTATGTCATGTCGAACAGGAGGAGCTCAATAGCCCATTTGGCAATCCGGCCCGTAGCGTCGCGGTTGTTTATAATATCATTAAGTGGCACTTCCGAGGCTACTGTAATCGAACACTCTTGAAAGTACTGTCACAGCTTCCGGGATGCCATGAATACCGCGTAGGCTATCTTTTGATAATGTGGGTACCGCGATTTGCATGGGGTGAGGACAGTGGATACATAGTATACCGGCTTTTGAAGAGGGAATTTATGTTCGTCAGCTTCTCATTCGACGACGAGCACTGCGCTTACAACTTGATGAGTTGCTGCAATGTACAACAGCATTGGTTCGCCGATGTTTGGCGCGGCCAGGATTGGGTTGGTTGCCAAAATGGCCTTTATTTCTTCCAGTCCGGCTGTGGCAGCGGCCGTCCACTCAAAGTGTTCGGTGCACCGAAGGAGGCGATAAAGGGGTAAAGCCTTTTCTCCTAAGCGGGATATAAAGCGGCTTAGAGCCGCCACACATCATGTTAACTTCTGGATTTGTTTGAGGTCTGTTGGGGTAGCCAACTGTGACAATGCTCGGATTTTGGCCGGATTAACTTAATTACCTCTACTGGAGACAATGAAACCCAGGAGCTTTCCGGCTGGTACACCGAAAACGCATTTTTCTGGATTGAGCTTAATGTCGTATGTTCAGAGGTTGTCGAATGTGAGCCTCAAGTCGTCTATCAAAGAGTTGACGTGTTTGGTTTTGACGACCACATCGTCTACGTATGCCTCTACTGTTTTGCCGATTTATTTCTCCAGACATGTCTGAATCATGCGCTGATATGTTGCGCCGGTGTTTTTGAGCCCAAAAGGCATTGTGTTGAAACAGAAGGGACCGTATGGTGTGATGAATGCCATTGCGGCTTGGTCGGACTCCGCCATCTTGATTTGGTGGTAACCGGAGTATGCATCGAGGAAACACAATGACTCCTGTCCTGCGGTAGCATCGATAATTTGGTCAATGCGGGGGAGGGGAAAGGGATCCTTTGGGAAAGCTTTATTGAGGTCCTTGAAATCGACACAAAGGCGCCAGGATTTATCCTTCTTTGGTACCATCACCAGGTTTGCAAGCTAGTCCGGGTGTTTTATCTCTTTGATGAATCCGGCCTCCAATAACTTGACTAGTTCCTCTCCCATGGCATGTCTCTTAGGTTCGGAGAAACACCGAAGAGCCTGCTTGACCGGCTTGAATCCCTTTAGGATATTGAGGCTATGCTCGGCTAGCCTACGTGGGATTCCTGGCATGTCTGAGGGGTGCCAGGCGAATATGTCCCAATTCTCGCGCAGGAACTCTCGTAGTGCAGCGTCCATGGCGGGTTTTAACTATGCCCCGATGGAGGCTGTTTTTGTAGGGTCCGTTGGGTGGACTTCGAATTTGACTATTTCATCCGCTGGTTTAAAAGAGGTGGACTTGGATCTCTTATTGAGTATCACGTCGTCCCTGTCCACTTTGGAGCGTAGCGTGGTTAGCACCTCGGCCGAGAGGGCTTCGGATAATGCCTCGAGGGCCAGTGCGGCTGTTTTGTTTTCAGCTCGGAGTGCTGTGTCCGGATCACTAGCGAGGGTGATGATTCCTTTGGGCCCGGGCATTTTGAGCTTCATGTACCCATAATGGGGTACGGCTTGGAAGATCGTGAATGCCTCACGTCCTAAAAGGGTGTGGTATCCACTGCTGAACAGGGCCACTTGAAACGTAATTTCTTCGGACCTGTAATTCTCTGGCGTACCGAATACCACATCTAGTGTGATTTTCCTAGCGCATCGTGCCTCCCGGCTAGGTATGATACCCCTGAAGGTTGTGCTACTTTGCTCAATGCGGTTCCAGTCTATTTCCAATTTTTTTGAAGAGTTTCCTCATAGATGAGGTTTAATCCGCTACCGCCGTCCATGAGTACTTTGGTGAGTCGAAAGCTGTCCACAATTGGACTGAGGACCAGTGCAGCTGGTGCTCGGGCTGTTCGGTATTTAGGTTCGTCACTGGCATTGAAGGTAATAGCTGTGTCACTCCATGGATTTATTGCTGCTACGTGGCAGATTTCGGCCATGCTGCGGAGTGTTCGCTTGTGCCTATTATTTGACGCAAAGGTCTCAAAGACTGTTAACACCGTATTGTTATCCACGGGATGGTGCTCTGTAGCATTTGGGATAAGAAGATCCTCACCACTTTTGGCCACCTGCCGGAGTATCCAACATGCTCTAAGGTTGTCTGTTGGTATTGTATCCGTTGTACTATGAATTTTGCAGGGTCCGTTAAGCCATCCCTCCAGTATGGTTCCATGCCCTGTAGAGGGTTTTTGTTTCTTTGCAACTAGCTCGGGTGTCTTATGATAGTGCACCCTTTTACTTCGGACTGGGTGTATATTCGGAGCCGGATTATCCCAAAATTTCGTTTTGGTTTTCCGGCGCTTTCCATCGCATAGTACTTTCGTACTATGGATGCCAAGTCAGCAAAGTGTGATATGTCACGGCGACTTAAGGCGTTAAGGATTCCCTTGTCCGTGCAATTATTGAAGAAAAGTGAGACTGCATCTTCCTCGCAACAGTCCTTAACCTTGTTCATCACAAGGAGGAATCTGGCCCAATAATGATGTACTGTTTCATGGGGCTCTTTCCTGATGTGGGAAAGATCATTTATGTCTGGGTGGGTGGGTGGATTTGAGTCTGAACCCCTACCCGATATGAGACCCAGGGGCCGAGGAGTTTCCAATCTTGGAAGTTTGGGTTCTGGAGTGTTACCCGATAAGTTTGGCATGCTGCCTGATTCTAGGTTCAGGGCTTGGGTAATGTCCTCCCGTAAGCGGGTATCCGGCTCGGAGAGCTCAGGAATCCGGACATAGTTAGTCCTCAAAATAGAGGAAGAATTGCCGCATTTTTCTCCACCACCGCAACGTGATGGGTGACCGGTGGAGAGTTAATCTCCCTTTGATCGGGTTTAAGCCCAATCCGATCATAGTTCGTAGCGACTCCCAAGGTGGCGATGTGATCCAAGAGTTCGTTTAGGGAATAGAGCTCCATTGGATCCATCTGCTTGGCGACTTTCGAGCCGACGTGGAGGCTGTTTTTGATGACCTGGGAAGTCATCGTCAGTGCAGCGGCCGAACAGGCAGTCATGAAAAAACTGCCTAGCCGGAGAGTTTGGCTGACAGCCAGAGCTCCCCCGGCGGTAATGGTGCTTTTAACAACGAGACGAGGCATCCTTCCTTACGGCGACGTCACAGAGGAACTCTCAATGAGAGCACCAATGTCGGTGTCAAAACCGGCGGATCTCGGGTAGGGGGTCCTGAACTGTGCGTCTAAGGTGGATGGCAATAGGAGGCAGGGGACACGATGTTTTACCCAGGTTCGGGCCCTCTTGATGGAGGTAAAACCCTATGTCCTTCTTGATTTATTCTTGATGATATGAATATTACAAGAGTTGATCTACCACGAGATCGGAGAGGCTAAACCCTAGAAGCTAGCCTATGGTATGATTGTATGTTGTCCTACGGACTAAAACCCTCCAGTTTATATAGACACCGGAGGGGGCTAGGGTTACACAAGGTCGGTTACAAAGGAGGAGGTATACATATCCGTATTTCCTAGCTTGCCTTCCACGCCAAGTAGAGTCCCATCCGGACACGAGATGAAGTCTTCAATCTTGTATCTTCATAGTCCAACAGTCCGACCAAAGGATATAATCCGGCTGTCCGGATACCCCCTAATCCAGGACTCCCTCACCCTAATGCATGCATGTCCGAGCACATGACGGAACACACATGGTCATGCTCAAGTGCTCAACCTACATGTGCATGCACACACATTCTCAATCAGGGTGAGCTAGTGATCGTATAAACACCGGAAAATATATATATTGAGCGCAATGAGCGTATTATGAAGTCCACTGACCGTATTTTTACAAATATACAGTGACAGACAGTGTACTTATCTCGTTTGAAATTAAGCCATATTAACCGGAGAGGAGGCAGTATGGACTAGCATTACTTTGCTGTGTCCCGTCAACTTGCCGAACGAGGAGAAGGTTGGAGGACGGGAGAAGCTTGCGCGCAGTGGCTCGCAGGACAAGGAGAAACTTTTGACTAATGCAAGCTCTCCCTCGCTCAGGCGGTGGACGTGCAACAGTTAATTCGGTGTCAGATTGCAAGAAGCATACACTATACTACTAGTGCTATTATTGTTTGACTTCCCGAATAGGCGAACAGCCAAGCGCAAAGTTTACTAGTACTACTACTATAGTCTATAAAGGTACGTACTCCCTCCGGTCCCTTTTAGTTCGCATATAAGATTTGTCTGAAGTCAAACCTCGTAAACTTTGACCAAGTTTATAGAAAAAAATACCAACATTCAGAATGTGAAATCAAGAACATTAGATGCATCATGACTTTAATTTTCATATTGTATAAATTTAGCATTGTAGATGTTAATATTTTTTTCATATAAATATGGTCAAACTTTATGAAGTTTGACTTCAAACAATTCTTATATGCAGAGTAAAAAGGACCGGAGGGAGTACTATACTAGTACTAGGAACCGGATGGAGGAGCGTCTGCACTCTTATTATAATTTTAAAATGTGATAAAGCAATCTTCAACACATTTGGTTCTCTTCGAGGGTTCTTGATGTGATAATGGAAGTTGATTGGATGGAACACTCGCCGTAATTCTCGCTTAATTCTGGCTCATATCCTGTTACAAATAGTAGCGCTCGGTAATATTTCCTCTTTTTTGTTATTCAGCATGTAAACAGGTCAGCAAACCTTGTGGCGCATCTTCGTGCGAACCGTGCTTGCTACACTTTGAATGTGGCCGAGAGCTGGCTTGATGAAACACCTCGCTTCCTACTTCTTTTTTGCAGGGTACCTCGCTTCCTAGTGACCAGTGTCTTGGCTGATCATCCTAAGAATTCTTATATATGAATAAAGCTCTCTCATTTACCCGCAAAAAAGATTAAGCCATATTAATCGGAAAGGAGGGAGTATGGACTAGCACTACGTTTTGGTGTGTCTCGTCAACTCGCAGAACGAGGAGAAGCATGCAGGACAAGGTGAAGCTCGCTTACGCCTTTTGACTAATGCAACCTACCCTCGGTGGACATGCATCAGTCCATTCGGTGTCAGATTGTCAGAGGCATACACTGTAGTACCCAACATGCGGAGTACCATCATTGTTCGACTTCACGAAGAGGCGAAGATCCAAGCGCAGTAGTACGAGTAGTACTACTACTAGAACTGCATGGTGGAGCGTCTGTACTCTTATTTTTTTATCTCTGATAAAGTACATGTTTATTCCGGAGAAGGGCGGAAAACGGAGCCCAACATGTAATGAATGATATCGATCAACCAACCATGGTCGAATATATCTTATCCTCCATGCGAGCCCGTCTGTGTGTTCTCGCTCCTCGCCTCTCTCAAGGAACGGCGGGTTGGCTCTTTGCCGTCAATTGAGATCGGTTTGCTCACACTCCTGTCCCACATGTCAGTGATATGCCAAGAGGAGGTGCGTTGACCGACTGGCATACGCGTACTTGGTTTTGCACCTTCATACTACTCCTCCCTCCGTCACAGTTTACAGGGCGCGCTTCATTATGATGCATTTCTCTCAATGCATTTCCACCACCAGAGAGACTTTAGACGAGTTTGGTTTAATGCTCAATTAATTAGGGCGTGGTAACCGCAATCTAGTCCACAACTTTCTCTCCATGTACTGTACTACTACGGAGTGGAGTAAGTGCATGCATGTGTGTGCCCGGGGTGGAAGCACTGCATGCATGTGTGTACGCATTATTCCCTCTAGTAATAGACGCCGTGCTATAACTACCAATGCTACCGCGCTGTATAAACAGTGACAGATGGAGTAGTATGAGCGGATTCAAAGAAGAGAGTATTGATGGTTGCTTCTTTAGAGCATCTTATAGTGGGAAAGGTGGGGCTTATGATTTGACTGCTCATTACTCACTATTAATGCGGCACAACGACCGGGCTGAGTCTCCCATGCGGTTGTGCACTACCCCCTCGGTTCTTAAATATACTCCGGAGTATTTGTCTTTCTAGAGATTTCAACGAGTGACTACTCAAATATTTGTCTTTTTAGAGATTTCAAATGGACTGGCACATACGGATGTATATAGACATATTTTAGAGTGTAGATTCACTCATTTTGCTCCGTATGTAGTCACTTGTTGAAATCTCTAGAAAGACAAATAGAATATTTAGGAACGGAGGGAGTACACATACGAAGAAAAATGAGTGAATCTACACTCTAAAATATGCCCGTTTGAAATTTGTAAAAAGATAAATCTTTAGGAACACAGGAGTACAATTTGGCAATGCTATCATGCTTCCATCATTTGTTTACATAATTGACGTACTATACAAATAATTTCCCAGCGACATAAAATTGTACAATGGTGTGAGCTTTCAGCTTTTGTTTCGTGTGTCTTGCCATCGATGCTCTTTCGGAAACAATAAAAAACTAAATTCCTTGCTAATGCATGTCAATTATTAGTAGATTAGAGCTAATAATTACATCACAACTAAAGACAGAGTTGTGAGAAGGTGTTAAATTAAAATTGATCCATGCTTTCATTGGCAGCAATGTCCCCCTAGCTCTGTCTAAATCAACAAGGCATGTTGGGAAAAAAGTAGCTATCTAGAGCATGCAACATTCCAATCATTTTGTGCAATTCCACTAAAATAGAGCTGAGCGTCCCTGTTCCAAAGATATTAAGTGTGATTACGATAATAGAGGACTGCTGATGAAACAATAAACACACAAATAGAAGCCGGTCACCTTTGCAGTCTCTCTTAAGACTAACTAGTTGGAGAAGATAAGGCTTGGAGTTGGATGAGGAGGATAGAGCAAAACCAATCTCCCTTTGTGCAGTCGCACTGAAATGTAGAGACGTTGCCCGTGTGACATTTTAGTGCAACTGCACAAAACACTCTTAAGAAAAAAGTGATTTGTGCAGTTCACCAAAAGGTCGCAATAGCAACGAGGTGAAATGGATAGCCCTGTTTGCAAAAAAGAGGTAGAAAGGAAACAATTACTGGCCAATAACAGTTGATGACACATGCGACGACAAAAAAGAAGCATATTCCTTGTCCTAAGGGAAGATAACAACATGGTTGTGTTTGTCTAAAACGGTGTGAGGACGAGAATGTAATATGGAAAGTACGCTGGATGAGCTACGTTTTAGGCAGAGAACTATGGAAGATCCACATGCAGCGATGTGGGAAGACGGGCAGTGGAGCAAGGCTGGAGGGGATACCTGGAGGTCGTCGGGATGTAACTAGGAGAGCGGCGGCGGGCGGAATCTACGAGCAGGTGGCATAGGCCCTGCCGCGCCGGAGCTTGGTCAGAGAGAACGGCGTGTACTGCAGATCGGGACGTGCTACCTCAGCGCCGTCGAACAGAGAAACGATGCACTTCCTCCCTTTCCCCCGACGGACATGGTGCGGCCGGATCAGTGACTAACGGTGAGAGAGAGAGAGAGGCCACCGCACTCCCTTTCCCCCGGCAGATGGGACGCGGCCGGATCAGTGACCAACGGTGAGAGAGAGAGAGGCCACCGCAGCTTTGTGTGAGATACTCTGTAGAGCGACAAACCAGGCAGGCAGGCTCCATTGTATATAGTGAGCGGACTACGTTTTTCTCCGTAAAAATCGTTTTATATTATGTGTACGTGCCATTGAGCGCTATAACTTTATTTAAAAATAACGCGGCAACACGTCAAGTCAAACTTTGTTTCGTGCACGCGTGGTACCCGACCTCCCTAGGTAAACAACCGCTACAGGCGTTCAAATTAGCACCTGGGCTGTCATTTTGTAAAGAAATGAGCTCCACCATGTACCTGCGCGGGTGTGGCTGGGCACGAAGCGTGAGTACGTGCACGGTGCACCTATTCTCTTCTTGTATACGTACACCACCTACGTGGGGTTCTGTGAGAGAGATACAAACCTAGAGAGATATAGTGTGTGGGTTCTTGAGAGTTTTTGGGGGGGGGGGGGTCAATCAAAAAATGTAGCATATGCAATGTGTATGAAATAGAGTCCTGGATATAACATACATATAGAGGGGGCGATCCACGAGAAGAGAGTGGTGGTATCATCGACTTGAGGTGTCCATAGAATCGAAGAGAGGGATGATGTGTGTGTGTGTGTGCGTGCGCGATCGATAAAGAGTGCCATCGAATTTGTGTGTGCCCACGTCAAAGATATAGAGTGGCTGGCCTACTGGAACGTGAGATGGGACATGTGCAGCTTGTCTCTGTGGCATGGATACCTACATGCAGCGCTCGACTATCGGTGTGTGGTGGGGGAAGAGGGAGGCCCAATTAACTATAGAGGTACAATGGCTGGTATATGTGCGAAGGAGGAGAGAGGCCTACCTCATATATTAAGGAGATCGATCTGCCTCATGTATTAAGGGAGATCGATCGGTATCCATGCATATGTGCAGGAGAGGAATAAGGTTGGGAGAGAGACAGAGCGAGTGTTGGAGGGGGTGGTAGTGGAGTTGCTTCTAACAAGTGGTGGGATGGGCTTGCTAGACAAACGGAGGGCACGCCCGCAATATCAATAAGATAGGAGATGGCTGCTTGTTGTCTGTGCACGTGCGTGTGAGAGACGGGTCAGGAGGCATGCACGAATGATGAGGGGGGACGATGTGGCTGTGGTAAGCAGACGTAACTACATAGGAAGATCAATCACCCTTTGTTAGAGAAAGGAGAGACATAACTTGTGAGGTACGTCGATCAATGGGGGGCTAGTTAAAGTCGATCTAGGTATATGTTGGTAGATCGATCGGTATACATGCATGTGTGTGTTAGAAGCAAATGAGGCACGAGGAGAAGGATAGAGAGAGAGGGATGCATGTAGGAGGTGGTACGAGAGCATACTATATCGAGGGGGGAGGAGTGTGCGAGTACGAGAATGATGAAAAGAGTGGTGGGAGTGAGGCTTGGACGGTGACAAGAGAAGAGGGGAAGCTTGTGTTTGTGCTAGGCACACCTGGCTAGAGAGGCATATCGATCGATGTGTGTCGTAAAGAAGGAGCTGGGGGGCCTACACACACCGTGGGTGAATGACCTAAAGTGAAAAGACGAATTTGCGCGATGGAGCTAGAGAATGCTGAGGGAGGCTGAGAGGGATGTGGGCGTGTGCATGCACAAGAGAAAGTTAGCGCTAGCTACAAAGATAAGAGGGTTGTGTGGGTGTAAAAGGCGAATAGAGATCATATATACTTCATTATAAAAAGCGAATTCGGATATTTGAAGAATTTATCATCGTGTTTCAAACCGACGCATGTGTGAACATATATAACGGTGATACACATGGTGTGGTTATGAACATGTTATACTACATTTAATATATTTTATCTCTACTCTTATAAAAAACGGAGTTGTTGATGATGGTGTGCCTGCCATCCTGCATTATAGGCCGTCCGATTTATATCTGGCGGATATCAAGGAAACTATGATGGTTGAAGTTGGCAACAATCATGATTGTAGATTCTTATTGAAATAGAGAAACGAATTCAAATTTAGTTCGAATTGCAGCGGTAGTATGGACATTTGGAATGCACTAAAATGTTGGTATGAGTAGGTTACATGCATTATACAGCAAGCCAAAAAATTTAATCGGACATAACATGGATTCATACTCCCTCCTTCCATCTATATAGGGCGTAATGAGATTTTTAAGACCGCCTTTGACTATTGACAAGATTAATAGTACATGACATGCACAATGTGAAAATTATATCATTGAAAGAACCTTTCACAGACGAATTTGACGGTGTGCTTTGTGTAAGTTGCATGTCATATATCATTGCTCTAATATTTGGTCAAAGTTAGCATCGAAAAATGCATTAGGCGCTATATAGATGGAAGGAGGGAGTAGCTTTGAATAGCATTTGTATAGTAAAACAGGGCAAGACTCTCTCTTTGTGTGGTGTGAATAGTTTTATTTTTTTGGTTTTCTTTTTGGTTGAGGGAAGTGCGAATTGATTTGGTACGTACAAGTACAATATTAGTACACGTTAGGCTTGTCCCTAAAATTCAACTCGCGTCTTGTTATATCCGAAAATTCAGATATCGTGCTCCCAAAATTGGCGCCTTCACAACCTGCGCCTAGCTATCTCGAAATTACAACGCGCGCGAAAACTCCCTCCAGCTGCCAAATCCCGACACGCAAAATCCACCTTCTAACCCTGAGCCGAAAGGGCCGCTAGTTCAAATCGGTGGGGGTACTTTTGTAACACACCCTACATTTTGGACAAGAGCGTCCCTAAGTCATGCTTCACCCCCTCCCATCGCCCCCTTTTCGCCATTCGAAATCCCAGGCCGCCATAACCTCTCCGCTCCAGCTGCGAAACCCCACCCTTCTCCATCCACCACGTCACCGCTGCCTAGCCGGAGCCTCTTCCCCGACGACGTCGTCCACCGCAACAGCTCGACGTCCCTCGTCCACCTCCTCGGATGAGGATCTGTCGTCCATCTCATTGTCCCGCTTGTTCAGCCGCCCCATCCTCCACCTCCAAGGAGCTTCTCCGACGATCGCCTCGTCTATCACGGCTACTCCATCCCCATAGCGCCGCCTTAACCTGCTCCATCGGAACCGCAGCATCCTCACCGACTCCTCGAACGAAGCCGAGGCCTACTCGGCGCCACCAAAGAGGTTGTACACTCATCGCATCGCACCTTCTGCTTAACTCAACCTCGGCGCCGACGGTGCTCCATCCCGCACCCCCATGGAGCAGCTACCTTGAAGCCGGCGCCAACGGTGCTCCATCCCGCACCCTCATGGAGCGGCTACCTTGAAGCCGGCGCCGCGGGCGACATCTCCACGGCGGCTCTCCCCCAGTGCGAGGCCCCTTCGGCGGCGACGTCCATACCTGCCGGATCTGTTGCTGCTGCTGCTCTGGCTCTCTCTTGATCGCTCGCTCGCCCAGCTGCTGCTGCTGTTCTCCCCCTCGCTCGTGCTGCTACTCTGCTCCGATTAAGCCACACTTCAGTCGACTGAATCGACTTTCGGGTCAGTCAATTTTCAGGGGTTGGGGGGGCTCGCCGGAGTTAAGTAAGAACCACCCGCAGCGGGAACGGGGGCTCGCCGGAGAGGTACCCCACTATCTATCTTAGGGTTCAGGGTGGGGGCGGGGGCCTGGAGGGCTGGCCGGGGCGGCGGTGGCGAGTTGTTTCGGGGCGGCGAGGCGGCGCTGGGGCCGGCGGTTCGGCCGGTGGTGGCTGGCGGCTCAGGGGGGTGCAGGTTGAAGATGAACTGCAGACCCTCCCTAAACTGCATGTCAAGTGCCTCTCTGCTATCACTGCGTTCAGTTTTGATAGTAGCATTCAGATTCCACAGTAAATTTCAGTTTCGACAGTTAAGTTCAGAGTCAATAGTTTTTACCTCATCTGTTGTAGTAAGGTGGTTTTTGGTGATGTTAATTTTACATCCATTTTACATCATCTATTGGAGATGCTATTAGAATCCCACTTGATATTGACGATGTCTGTCTTGTGCTGCTTCAGCCTTAACGTCTTACGGCTCACCGGAGCTGCTCCAACGACAGAACAATCCATCACAACAGAGCAGTGCCCTGGACGCTGTCTACAGATTCCTTAGATCTTCCTCCACACCTCCGACAGCCACCTCTGCCTCAACTGCTTCAGCGACTAACCAAATGATGTTGAGGTCGACACGGCTACGACAAAGAGGTTGTACACTTGTTGCATCACTTATTACTATACATTCACGTCGATCCATTAGGGCTATTTTGGTTCAACGGAAAAACGTCGATCCACTGGTTGTTACCATCACTCTAAATTTTTGCATGCCCTCCTTACATAATCTCACCATATTTTTTTCGTATGCATGTCAGATATTGTACACAGTCATGTTGAACATGTAGAGAAAAAGAGAAGAGTTTTGCGCGGCAATACAATGTCATGCAGACATCGCTCCATGGTGGGTTCAATGGCAAACCCTCCCCACCCTCTCCAGATTATAATCTAGAGGAAGATATCTGTTTTGAGGCGGATTCAGACGCCGCTGACCACTCATATTTACCCCGAAGGTGTTTGCTCTACCTTGGCATGATGATGTTAGTCATATCATGCATATGTTGCCTTGCAGTGCCTACTTTTGACATCATTTATGTCATCTGCTTAGTTTAGACATGTTCTGTAATGCTACCTGTTTAGTTTCTATATCATATATGGGAATTATGATGTCTCATGTCTTTTAGCCAATCATAATATATGTGAAATGTGCAATGCCATCCTGTTTAACCAGGCATCATATATTTGAATGATATCTTGCCCATCCTTTTCTTCATTACATTTCCATTTGTCGACAATGTTTGTACATTAAACTACTCTTCCTGTGAATCAGCCATTTGGGTGGGAGATGGAAAAATCTGGAGTGAAAACAAGGCCTTCAGAGCAGACAGTGCTACCTGTCGAAGCAGTTCTCTTATTGGGTCCCGATAGCTCCTCAGAGATGGATTCAGAGACAGATGACTAGTCCTATTCCCCCACTGAGGTGTATGCTCTAACTTGGCACGGTTATACTGCTCATATCATGCATACGGTGTCTTGCATTGCATAGTTTAGACATCATATACACAATATTCAACACCATGTTCTTAGTTCAGACATCATATCACATGCCCTCTATTTAGCATATAAATCACATATGTGAATTAAATGATGCGATCCAGATTACTTAGATAACATGTAGGTGAATTATGTTATGCGATCCTGTTTAGTTATTCATCATATCTTTGAATTATGTTATGCTATGCTATCCAGTTTAGATAGACATCATATATGTTAAATTATGTCATACTATCCGTTTTAGTTAAACAATATACATGTCAACTATTTCATGCCCTCTTTTTTCCACACTATCTATTGCATTTGTCTCTCATACAATGTCTGTACATTCAACTATGTTTCCTGTTTATCAGCCATTTGAATTGGAGCGGGTGATGCCAGTATCTAGCGGACTAAAAACACGGTCTTCAAATAAAACAGTGCTACCTCTTGGTGGAGATAGCACCCCGGTTGTACATGCACAAGAACCAGCCCTACCACACATAACACAAACTCTCGCAGATTGTACCCCTACTGCGATGGACAGAGAACCAGCTTCACCCAATCTAACCCCAACCACAGCCGATAGTAACCCAGTTCCTGTTGACACAGCACCATCTCCACCACAGAGCTCCCAAACAAGAGCAGTTAGTAAGGCAGCTCCAGTGCCCAAAGGGCCAGTACTATCACGGCGAACCCCAACTCCACCAGTTAGTACACCTATTCCTATGGAGGAAGCACAACCAGCTAGTCGTAGTTTAGCATCTATCGCATTTGATGTTGTTAAATCGTATGTGTGTATCTTCCCATCTTGGAAATATTATACTAAAGATGAAGGAAAATGCCAGTTGCAGGTGTTTGTCCAGGAGTTATGTGTAAGTAATGTTATTCATGGCAATTACTTTGCTTCGTCCCATACATCCTACCTCCATGATGGTTATAATATAGGAAATTTTCGCATTTTTCTCTATAGAGAAGGACCGATTTGGAAACTCAGGATGAGGTAACCTGTGCTAATACCTCTGCTATCTTCAAGAATGCTTGGTGGCAGTATCAGAATTACCTAAAGAAAACGTACTTCATCGGCAAAGAAACTCATCAAATTCCCTTACGTTCTCCTGAGACACATTTACTGGACGATGACTGGGAACGCCTTGTTCTGTACTGGTCCCGAACCAAGAATGTGGAAAGGTCTATGAGCTCATTTTCTATTTTTAAGTATTATATTCTTGCGTCTTACTGTACTCTGTTCATGTAGAACAAGTGCCTAAACCTGAAGAACAACTATTCGAATTTAAGATTCCATTGCTATCATAGTTCAAAAAAGTGCCAGGCGTTAATTGTGCGTTTTGCCACCGCCTTGCGCTTTACTGACCAAAGCGCATGCTTATGCGCAGTTATGCACAGATTATGCATAGTTATGCGCAATGCGTTTTGCCAACGCCTATAGCCTAGGCACGCTTAAGCGCTCGCTTAGGCGCGCCTTTTTTAACTATGATTGCTTTGCTCTTGTATCACTGTATTTACTCATACAAACTTATTTTTAAATTAAAGGATCCAATCGAAACTCCAATGGTACAACAGGTATGTTCACGCATGTTTCTTTAACATGTTTGCTCTTATCAATAGCTCTGTTGATTTCATTTTCAATTGTGTATACAGTTGACTTTCATATCATGCACATTTTTAGCATCACAACAGAGCCAATAGTGTTGTTGTACATGTAGACCAGTGGTACCCATCTGAAATCTTGTTGTGCCGTGTAGTTTCCCATGCTTTGTATTGTTTTACTGCTGCTTTTGTCTTGAACTGATATGATTTGAACCGTGTCTCTATTTTGATTTGGCAAGACAATGAAGTGACCATAGGACATAGATATATGTTTGTTTGATGCTTTTATTATGTACTAGTACTTGGCAATAGAAGACTTGGTAGTTTAATCCTGTCCACCTTACTAATGAACTGGTTCACCGAAATGAGTTTCATATACTAGTACATGCTAAACTTGTTATGTGTCTG
This sequence comes from Triticum urartu, assembly GCF_056163025.1. Taxonomy (NCBI): domain Eukaryota; kingdom Viridiplantae; phylum Streptophyta; class Magnoliopsida; order Poales; family Poaceae; genus Triticum; species Triticum urartu. Next base: position 584,262,914 of record NC_141879.1, read on the forward strand.
CTTGTTTCTTCTTTTAGAATGCTGACAGAATATTGGGGAAGAGTGCCTTATTAAGCAATGGTAAAGGAAGTAATGCAGATAAGGTTCAGGATAGTGACACATCCTTGTTGGTCTCTAACAAAGCTGATAAAACAGCTAAGAAGACTATCTTGAAGACAGCAAGACAACCCCAAAGTCCTGTCTTGGTTTACTGTTCGAGTTACTGGCCACTACCGCTTGCACAAGCTATTCAAACTCACTGTCTGAATCAGTTCGGTTTCTTGAGTCTCAACTACAAGCTGAAAGACATCGATCAGCTGTGCTGCGACAAGAAGCGGAAGGACTGCGGAAGTCCCTGGAGCATTCAGATGCATACTTTCTGGTGCAACAGCAAGTGTTGGAGGATTTTAGCGCCAAACAGGACAAAGCTAATCAGCTTGCTAACCTTATTGCCAGCATGGTGGATACCCAGGATAACGTTTCTTGAGCTCTTCTAAAGTTGTTTTAGTTATGCTCTTGTTTTGCTGCCGCGTTTATTTGCACTGGTGGCCAATTTTGACGGCCAGTGTATGTAATGTGCTGCTTTGTTCCCTATATTTCCACTGGTGGCAAACTTTGATGCCCAGTGGATGTAATAGCGGTAATAGGTTAGCGTTAATTGCTTGCTTATTTATTTCCTTATTGTCTTGTTTAGTTGTTTGCTTGTAGTCACTGCAGTTCTTTTTCTGTTTTTCTCTAGTGGCCACAATAGCCTATTTTTGGTAACTAGGCCAAAATAATCATGGCAACACACGGATTGTTGTAACCATGGGCCTCCTGCAGGCCGTATGATCCGTGGGCCTTCGTCCGGCCGTAGGATCCATCGACCTTCTATACGGGCCTTAGGGTCCATGGGCCTTCTACGGGCCGTAGGATCCATGGGCCTTCTACGGGCCGTACGATCCATGGGCCTTCTATGGGCCGTACTATCCATGGGCCTCATACGGGCCGTAGGATCCATGGGCCTTCTACGGGGCGTATCATCATTTCGCCAATCATGGGTCGTACTATTCATGGACCATAACATGTCGTTAATAGGCCGTATTTGATAACTCTATGAAAACAACCCAACGAGTTTTTTTTGACATGAAAACGGCCCAACGTATTAACGGTCCGCAAACGGGCCGACTGTAATGACAGGCTGAATTTGGCCCACAAGCAGAAAATGACAGTAACGGGTCGTATGTAACTGAATGCTGCAAATGAGCCCAAGAATCAATGGGCCCTGAGAAGGCTGAAAGATAACTTGGGCTAGAAACGGCCCAATGGAATAACAGGCCATTAATGGGTATAAAGTGATACACTATTCATTACGGGCCAGTTTCACAACGGGCCGTTAATGGGCCAAGAGTTACAATGGTCCTCATATGGGCTCAAAGAAGTCATGGGCCACACATGGGCCGGAAGTTAAAACGGGCTGAATCGTATTGGATGGCCCAGATGACGCTACTGGGCCTAATTCGGATAGGGCGTAACGGGCCCTGGGTTAGCGGGTTGTAAATGGCTATATGCGAACAGGCCGTTAACAGGCTTTCCGTGGGCCGGGCCGCCACCTTTTGACCAAGTCAAACGGGCCCACCTTTTCACAGGAATGGGCCTCTGTTGGGCCGTGCCACGTGTCACCGTATCATAGGCGCCTTCGGTCCAATAAGCGGATGATATATGTCCCAACTGTGAGCCGACATGTGTTTCCTCCAGCCAATGATGATTTTACACATGGAAAATCCCCATTGGTCGGGGCTGTTAACGGGTTATCGGATCCAAAACCCAACCCGATAGCTTAACGGTATTTCGTTATGGTGGATGCCACATGTCTGTCATCCTTGACGAAAGCACTTCTGTGACGTGCGATTTATCGTCATGGAAGTGGACACTTCCGTCATGATAATTTTGGTAATGTCATGGAACACTTCTACGACAGCACAGGTATGACTATCTTGATTCTGTCATAAAATCGTCATGGATGTACATGCATGACAAAAAAGTGACCTACTGTGACAAACACGTATCATCACGGAAGTGTATTTTTTTTGTAGTGTACGCCACCTCTTTCAAGCACGACTCGGCCTCGGGAGGAGCTCCCATAGCCCCTGGCCACGAGAGCCCCAGCTTCCGGCCCAACCTCAGGAGCTCGGCTACTCTTGGTGCTCGAGCCCCAAGAGGAGTGCTGGACCAAGGAGTTCAAGGACTACCTGACGCACGGGACACTGCCGGAGAAGGAAGAAGACGCGGAGCGCGTGGCCCGACAGGCCATGGCACACTGCATTCAAGATGGCGAGTTGTAGAGGAAACGGCTGAACGATGTCACGCTGCGCTGCATCTCCAGCGATCAAGGGAGGGAGCTGCTGATTGACATACACAGCGGGGACTGTGGACATCACTCATCATCACGGACCCTCGTCGGCAAGGCCTTCCACAGCGGATTCTATTGGCCCATAGCACTCAATGATGCAGCCGAGCTAGTGAAGTCCTGCGAAGCTTGCCAATTCCACGCCAAGCAAATCCATCAGCCTGCTCAGGGCCTCCAAACCATCCCACTCACGTGGTCGTTCGCGGTCTGGGGGCTAGACATCCTAGGCCCGTTCCCACAAGCGCCAGGGGGCTACTATTATCTTTACGTCGCCATCAACAAGTTCACCAAGTGGGCGGAAGTGGAAGCCATCCGAACCATTCCAGCCGGCTCTGCTGTCAAGTTCATCTAGGGCCTCGTGATCCGCTTCGGGGTCCCCAACCGCATCATCACAGATAACGGCTCGCATTTTACTTGTAACCTCTTTGAAACCTATTGTGCTAACCTTGGAACGCAGATCTGCTATGCTTCGGTGGCCCACCCTAGGAGCAATGGTCAGGCTGAGAGCGCCAACGCTGATTCCTGAGGGGCCTCAAGACCAGGACCTTCAAGAAGAAGCTGGAGGCATGCGGCAGGGGCTGGCACGACAAGCTCCAGTCCGTGCTGTGGTCCATCCGCACCACCGCTACCAAGCCAACGGGCGAGACTCCGTTCTTCCTCGTCTACGGAGCTGAAGCGGTCATCCCTCATGAGGTCAAGCATCGCTCCGCGCGGGTTCTGGTGTTCGAAGAAATGCAGCAGGACGCCATGCGGGGGATGGATCTCGTGCTGGGGGAGGAACATCGTCGCGAAGCTGCATTAAGGGCAGCAAGGTACCAGCAAGCGCTGCGGCGTTACCACTGCCGCAACATTCGCTCCAGGATGCTCGAGACGGGTGACCTGGTCCTGAGGCGGGTCCTCTCCAGGGATGGGTTGCACAAGCTTTCACCCATGTGGGAGGGCCCGTTCAGGGTCGTCCACATCTCCAGGCCTGGCGCCGTGCGCCTGGAGACGCAAGAGGGATAACCTATCCAAAACACCTGGAACATCCAGCACCTCCAGAAGTTCGACCCATGAAGCAAGGCCCAAAGCCTGTGAAGCAAGGCCCAGAGCCTGTGAAGAAAGGCCCAGAGCCTGTGAAGCAAGGCCCAGAGCCTGTGAAGAAAGGCCCAGAGCCTGTGAAGAAGGCCCAGTGCCTGTGAAGAAAGGCCTAGAGCCTGTGAAGAAGGCCCAGTGCCTGTGAAGAATTGCCGCCCGTGACACTCTCACATAATTACGAGTTGGGGCTGTACACGCCCCGGAGTCTCAGGAGCGCCAGCCTCAGGCCCTGGGCTCCGTCCCACGCCTAGTGGACAGCACTTAGCTCCGCGCTGGTGAGAAGACTTGAAGACTAGATTAGGTGCCGGATGCGACTTTTCATTTGTTTTCCGTAGTTGGCTCGTTTCTCCTTAATCGAGTTTGCCTTTGGCGTTCCTTGCTGATTTGGTTTCTTCGCCTTATTACCGCATTTTTCGGCTCTGGTTTTCTCATGATCTCTCCCTCGCATACCTCATGAGGGGGCTAGGTAGGTGCCCTCGTGAGCATTTTTCTTCTCTCTGCCTTCTCGCGAGTCACCCTCATTCGAGCCTGAAAGCTGGCGCATCTCCCCTAATCCATGCCCCTCGGGTACCGCGATACAAAGCGCCAAGTCAAGGTTTGGGTGAACGGCAAATCCTCTAGCGCACCCCCTAGCAAATGTTTTGAAGTTTTTGAGCAAATGCAGACATCTCGCAAAGGAAAGGGCGTCCCAAACACGCCAGGTTAGGTTATCTTTGCGCAAAATAACAACACGGCATGGGAATAACACGCACGATTGCATTAACCAAGAACCACAGTTCGATACACGCCCCTCTAGGCCCATACTGGTTTCATTTTCTGATGCAGGAAAAAAGGAGAAAAGCTAAAGAAAGCGGCGTTTCAGAAATCCACAGAGGCAGGCCCTTAGCGACGCCCCGAGCCTAGCCAGACCCCACCTCACGCTTCACGGAGGCGCGGCGATCAGATGACCCACTGCCTCCTTGGACGCGGGCGCGGTGGCGCGGTGGTTGGTCGTAGCCACCGATGCTGGAGCTGTCACTTGAGGAAGAGCCATCGTAGCTGGAAGGGACGCGGTCGCCGTCGAGGGCAGGCTCGCCCTCATCCTCGTCGCGACCGTCACCAAGGCCGAGCACCTCCTCACCGTCGTTCGTCTCGGGGCAGCACCCGGCGCGGCGACCATCTTCCCTGAACACCCTCACATAGAGGGTCGACCCACCGTCATACTTGAAGTGGAGCGTCCACCGCCTGCCCAGGCCACGCGCGCGGGCGAACGTCTGCCGGCCGCGGGCTAGGGCTATGTTGCCCGCGGCGGAAGTCTCGACCGCGACCCAGGAGGCCTTGCTGCAGCAACCATCCTCCTGCAACCAGAGCCCTCCTGGACCAGGGGCTATCAGTTCATCGACAAGGAAGCACGGAAGCTGGAGCCAGTTGCCGGCCGGGTTCTCCGACCAGACAACGAACTCCGGCAACACCTCCGCTGAATGGAAGCGCGGGCGGGGAGGCCGCGCCACCATCACACGCCTCCCCTCGTTAGCTAGACCACCATGGTTGGGATAGTCCTCTCCGCGTGCCGCATCGCCGCCTCGACAGTGAGCCACGGCGGGGGTCGCAGCATGCTTGCACCGACGGCCGCAACCGCGCTTGGGCACCGAGGAACCGGGGCCCTCGCGAGGGGCCTTCCCCTTCTCGGCGGCAGAGAACTTCCTTCATGGCGCCATCGGAGGCACTGCAAGCAATGAAGCAAACAAGAAGCGAGCAAGCGAGGAAGAGATGGGCAACGGGGGCTTTGCCCCCTCCCCATTTATAGCAAGAGAAGGCCAACCGACGTCTCCCATGATTGCAGGTAATGATGGTTTCCCTTGCATGTCGTAGGGACTTGTCAAGTCGTGCAGTCGTCAAGACAGTGTGGGGAAGCGGAGACACCCACGTCCAATCAACCACCACACGTCGATCGAGGCCGCAGGCTTTTGGGGCCCGCGGCGCTCCGAACTTGACCCTTGGCTTCGCCGCAAAGCCAAGCCCGCGTGCACCTTGGGCCCGGGGGCTACTGTCGGCGTTCTGGGAATGGGGGTCCCCAGACTTGCCTGCCTGCGGGCCATGGCGTGGCTGAGCCAGCAGGCCGTATGACCCATCTTCATCAACAAAGCATCCAAGACTCTCGCGAGGGTCCAAGCCTCGCGAGGCGGACGACGCAAGACCTCCTCCTGAGCGGCCTAGTCAGGCAGGCTCGCGAGGGGCGGAGATATCAAGGCGAGGCAAACCTCACGAGGCTCTCGTGACGTGAGCCATGACGATCGACACCAGGCGGGCGCCAGCGCACGCAGCGTCCTTGTTTCCTCTTTGGTGCAAAGGAGGCAAGCGCAGCCGAGGAGTACCAAGGCATCAGGCAAAGGTTGCCATTTCGGTGCAACAAGACCAAGACCATGGACTGCAAGACGGAGGTCATCGTGGAGCCCAAGACGGTGTCACCACCAGAGCTTTGTGCAGGCGAAGACCGCTTTTGTCAGCGTAGCTTGTACTAGTTGCCCCCCTTCGAATTAGCCCACCATTGTTGGCTGCCTTCCCGCTCAATATTTGGGAAGAGGACCAGGGCCTCTATAAATAGGACTAGCCACCACCATAGTGGGGGGGTCGGATCCCTCACCTTAGCTTAGGGGAATCTACACATCACCAGTCCGAACGCACAAGAACGCCTCAACCTCAGGAGGCTGTTTTTCCCTTGTATTGTTCATCATCAACCCAAGAGGCAATCCACCACCACCACACTGGAGTAGGGTATTACACCACAACAGTGGCCCGAACTAGTATAAACCCCGTGTCTTTCTGCGTTGTGAGTTCGTCGAGTTTGTCCGCAAGATCTTAGCGAGCTAGAGCATAGATCGATAGGAGGGAAAGACTTCGCGCGCACCCCAGTGTTCGAACCTTAAGGGTTTGCCGGAGCCCCACATCCGACAAAATCAACAAAGCTATTTGAATGGGTAGCGGTATCTTCACTAGGAAGGCCGGAAAACGGATCTTTCATGACGAGATTCAGCAAGGCAGCATTAATTTCACAAGATTCAGCATCGGTAAGAGGAGCAATCGGAGTGCTAATAAAATCATTTTTGTTGGTATTGGTAAAGTCACACAATTTAGTTTTGTCTTGAGCCATCGTGACAAGCAAGCAATCCAACACACAAGCAAACAATAAGCAAGAAAAAAGAGACGGACTAGAAAGGAGAAGGGGAACGAAAAAAGAGGGCGAATAAAACGGGAAGGGTGAAGTGGGGGAGAGAAAAACGAGAGGCAAATGGCAAATATTGTAATGCAAGGGATAAGAGTTTGTGATGGGTACTTGGTATGTCTTGACTTGTGCGTAGACTCCCCGGCAACGGTGCCAGAAATCCTTCTTGCTACCTCTTGAGCACTGCGTTAGTTTTCCCTTGAAGAGGAAAGGGTGATGCAGTAAAGCAGCGTAAGTATTTCCTTAGTTTTTGAGAACCAAGGTATCAATCCAGTAGGAGAGCACGCGCGAGTCACCTTGTACCTACACAAACAAATAAGAACCTCGCAACCAACGCGATAAAGGGGTTGTCAATCCCTTCACGGTCACTTACGAGAGTGAGATCTGATAGATATGATAAGATAATATTTTTGGTATTTTTATAATATCTATACCTATTAATAAAGCAGGGTGCGTTTCGCTAATTTTTTCATCCGTTCACCACCGCATGAGGTTTTTCATTTACCGAGGTGGTACTAAAAGATTTGTACGTAAAGTCGCCTCGCTACTTATACACATCCCGGCTGGGCCACATCCAGCAGTCTGCCCGGTGATAGTACAGAGAAGAGGAGGCAAAAAAACTACAGGCAGGCGGAGTTGAACTCACGACCTCCGGTCACAAAAATACTGTTACGGCCAACCCATCTAGATAACGTTGTGTGTTCAATCAAATGTTATTTGCCTACAAAATAGTACCACCTCGCCGCTTTTCATCCAAAATGCCCAATTTAAATACGTCTATGGGTTTCTTGGGTATTAAGAAGCTGAGAATCATGACAAAGATATTACAAAGGAAAGGGAGGCTAATCATTACTGCACGTCCAAATAAAAGAGGATTTCTAACGTAACTTATGATTGAAATAAGGAAGGAAAAGATGCATAGGGAATAAAGAAGTAAAGCGGGACTAATTGACATTTGATATATGTTGGTGGGTTATTATTATAAATGGGGACGGAAATAGAGGCTAATTAGCATTCTATATATGTGGTGGGCTATAAACGGATCTGGGACATGACATGATTTATGGAGGAAAATACTCACATTGATGCACTATCTATTTAGCCACAATAATAAATTCATGGTCAGGGTTCATTAGTAAACAGTATAAAATCCGCAGGCAGCCACCCGGGCCATCCTCTGAACACCCATCGACACGTGCTCTCTTAATAGATCGCACACACTAAGGGGTAGGGAATTCTCAAAAAAAGAAGAGGCAGGCATCCCAAAAAAACAAGCGGCAGGCACTTCTAAGTTCTAACTGTATACATGTAACATATTTTTATGGCATTATTAAACATTTTTTGCGGGGAATTAATATGGAAAAAATCATATATAAATGTACATGATAGGCACTTCTAAGTTCTAACAGTATACATGTAACATATTTTTATGGCATTATTACACATTTTTTGCGGGGAATTAGTATGAAAAAATCATATATAAATGTACATGATAATATAGACACTTATTGCATTGCATCTTAAGTCATATCATGTGTTAATTGTATTAATTTAGTAACCTCTCTTATCGTGAAATGAGCCTTGGCACCGTTACAAAAATAAAAAACGATCTAGCTGTTCAGAATGCATGCATGCGAGATGGATAAAGACCAAACGTGCACTTGCATATAGAAGATGGTTGCTGCTGGATTAGATTCTATACACATAGGCTAGATGTTGAGAATGCATGCATACGGCTCGCGATGGCCTACACAATAAAACGACAAAATGATGGCTGGTGTTGGCTGCGTCGGCTCCATCGATTATATTAGGTTGCATTACTGCACAAGAAAGGAAAATATAATTGACTGATTGCTGCAAGTACGCACAGTTTTTTCCCTAGAACCACAAACTGTATGATGATTAATTAGATGATTAATTCATCAGGTATGTCATCTCTCTTTTTAACACAGTACAATCAAAATAGCTCATATACACAAGCATATACTCACCCCTATGTTTGAGCATGACTACAACTAGCTTGAGAAGAAAAGATAGTCCACGTCTCCAAACTCCATCGTGTGACAATTGCTTCACTTGACTTTGTTACTGTTTACAAATATTTATGAGGTAAAATACCATGTTATTTTTTATAAGCACAAACATAAAGTAAAGAATTAACACAGAGTTTTATTAATAAAAATTGAAAAACTATGCAATCAATTAAAACTAATAACATGATTTTTTTTCCTTGGGTAAATAATAGTAATAGACAGTCTATAGAGTAACGCATCTCTTCGGAGGGTATTGAGACATGCTTGTTGAGACAGGTGTATACAATTTTTTCTCTCCCGTTGCAACGCACGGGCATTTTTGCTAGTAGATAAAAAGTAAAGATTGCAAAATAAAAGGTAATAGAAATAGCTTGTTGATGGAAGATAGACCCGGGGGCCATAGGTTTCACTAGTGACTTCTCTCAAGATAGCATAAGTATTACGGTGGGTGAACAAATTACTGTCGAGAAATTGATACAAAAGCGAATAATTATGAGAATATCTAGGCATGATCATGTATATAGGAATCACGTCCGTGACAAGTAGACCGACTCCTGCCTCCATCTACTACTATTACTCCACACATCGACCGCTATCGAGCATGCATCTAGAGTATTAAGTTCATAAGAACGGGGTAACGCCTTAAGCAAGATGACATGATGTAGAGGGATAAACTCATGCAATATGATATAACCCTCATCTTTTTATCCTCGATGGCAACAATACAATATGTGTCGTTTCCCTTTCTGTCACTGGGATCGAGCACCACAAGATTGAACCCAAAGCTAAGCACTTCTCCCATTGCAAGAAAGATTAATCTAGTAGGCCAAACCAAACTGATAATTCGAAGAGACTTGCAAAGATAACCAATCATGCATAAAAGAATTCAGAGAAGATTCAAAAATTGTTCATAGATAAACTTGATCATAAACCCACAATTCATCGGATCTCGACAAACACACCGCGAAAGAAGATTACATCGAATAGGTCTCCAAGAGAACCGAGGAGAACTTTGTATTGAGATCCAAAGAGAGAAAAGAAGCCACCTAGCTAATAACTATGGACCCGAAGGTCTGAAGTAAACTACTCACACATCACCGGAGAGGCCATGGAGTCGATGCCCCCTCCGGCGGAGCTCCGGAAAAGGCCCCAAGATGGGATCTCTTGGGTATAGAAGGTTGCGGCGGTGGAATTAGGTTTTTGTGGTGCTCCTGGATGTTTTCGGGGTACGTAGATATATATAGGAGGAAGAAGTGGGTCGGTGGAGCAACGAGGGGCCCACGAGGGTGGAGGGCGTGCCCAGGGGGGTAGGCGCGCCCCCTGCCTCGTAGCCTCCTCAATTGTTTCTTGACGTCCACTCCAAGTCCCCTGGATCACGTTTGTTCCAAAAATCACGTTCCCAAAGGTTTCATTCCGTTTGGACTCCATTTGATATTCTTTTTCTGCGAAACACTGAAATAGGCAAAAAACGACAATTTGGGATGGGCCTCCAGTTAATAGGTTAGTCTCAAAAATAATATAAAAGTGTATAAATAAGCCCATTAAACATCCAAAACAGAATATATAATAGCATGGAACAATAAAAAATTATAGATACGTTGGAGACGTATCAGTAATCATGATAATCATCATCAATATCAATGAAGCAGGATGTAAGCTTTTACCTCCATCGTGAGGGGCCGAACCTGGGTAAAACCTCGCGTCTCTCGGTTCCGACCAACCCCTTCAAGCTATCACATAGATTCATTGGCCTCATGACTAAGTCCTTTCAACGAGGACATCTGCCGTGACAATTCTGCGATAGGACCCGAAGGTCTGTGGTAATCTACTCACGCTTCATCGGAGAGGCTATGATGTTGATGTAGAAGCCCTCCGTGAACGATTCCCCCTCCGACAGATCACCGGAAAAGGACCCTAGATGGGATCTCACAGGTACAGAAGGTTGCGGTGGTGGAAAAGTGGTTTCATGGCTCCCCCTGATGTTTTTAGGTTATAAGAGTATATATAGGCAAAAGAAGTACGTAGGTGGAGCTCCGTGGGGCCCACGAGGGTGGGGGCGCGCCTAACCCCCTGGGCGCACCCTCCTATCTCATGGCCACCTCACGGAGTTCCAGACTTCCACTCCAAGTCTCCTGCTTTGCTTTCGGTCCAAGAAAGATCATCGCAAAGGTTTTATTTCGTTTGGATTCCGTTTGGTATTCCTTTTCTGCGAAACACTGAAATAGGCAAAAAAATAGAAACTGGCATTGGGCCTCCGGTTAATAGGTTAGTCCCAAAAATAATATAAAAGAGCATATTAAAGCCCATTAAACATCCAAAATAGATATTATAATAGCATGGAACAATCAAAAATTATAGATACGTTGGAGACGTATCAAGCATCCCCAAGCTTAATTCCTACTCGTCCTCGAGTGGGCAAATGATAAAAACAGAATTTTTCATGTGGAATGCTACCTAACATATTTATCAATGTAATTTTATTTATTGTGGCATGGATGTTTAGATCCAATAGATTCAAGACAAAAGTTTATTGACATAAAAATAATAATACTTCAAGCATACTAACAAAGTAATTATGTCCTCTCAAAATAACATGGCCAAAGAAAGCTCATCCCTACAAAATCATATAGTTTGGCCATGCTCCATCTTCGTCACACAAAATACTCAAATCATGCACAACCCCGATAACAAGCCAAGCTATTGTTTCGTACTTTAGTAATCTCAAACCTTTTCAACTTTCACGCAATACATGAGCGTGAGCCATGGACATAGCACTATAGGTGAAATAGAGTGGTGGTTGTGGAGAGGACAAAAAGGAGGAAGATGATCTCACATCAACTAGGCGTATTAATGGGCTATGGAGATGCCCATCAATAGATATCAATGTGAGTGAGTAGGGATTGCCATGCAACGGATGCACTAGAGCTATAAATGTATGAAAGCTCAACAAAAGAAACTAAGTGGGTGTGCATCCAACTTGCTTGCTCATGAAAACCTAGGGCATTTGAGGAAGCCCATCATTGGAACAGACAAGGCAAGTTCTATAATGAAAATTTCCCACTAGTATATGAAAGTGACAAAATAAGAGACTCTCTATCATGAAGATCATGGTGCTACTTTGAAGCACAAGTGTGGAAAAAAGGATAGTAGCATTGTCCCTTCTCTCTTTTTCTCTCTTTTTTTCTCTTTTTTTGGGCCTTCTCTTTTTTTATTTGGCCTTTATATTTTTTTCCTCACATGGGGCAATGCTCTAATAATGACGACAATCACACTTCTATTTATTTACAACTCAAAGATTACAACTCGATACTTAGAACAGAAATATGACTCTATATGCGTGCCTCCAGTGGTGTACCGAGATGTGCAATGAATCAAGAGTGACATGTATGAAAAATTATGAACGATGGTGATGCGGGACATCCCACGTTCATCCCCATGTACACTCCGACTACCCTCCAAGCCCCAAGAGGACATATGACGAGACCTGGAACATATGCCATTGGACACAAGGTGAACTCGCTCCTCTCTGAACCTTCACTTTCTACGTGTGAGACATGGCTACTACCTCCAACGTGTGTGCTATGCATGATCAGGTGCTTAGAGGAAAGCCACGGAGCCACCACATCCAACGGACGAGCTAGCGAGGACGCCAAGTACAAGGGACAAGAGAAGAAACTGCCCGAAGTTTACAGCCTCCGGACGACCGGACCTCACCGGACGTCCGACCCCTGGAGCTTACACTAGCCTGAAGAGTCAGCCCGCGAATGCTACAGCGGCCGGATGACCGATGCAGATCGTACGTCCGACATACTACAGCGACCGGACGTCCGACCATCTCCGGAAATCCGGCGCCACCTCAACCGAGCCAAAACATCGGACGTCCGACAAGTACCGGACGACCGGACCCTCGCGAGCCACCGGACGTCCGGTACCTGTCGGACGACCAGCGCCTGTCTGTGCACAGAGATCGGGCCCGAGGCCCATGTATCCCCCACTTACCCCTTCGTGTCCCTAGACTATATATACTCTTCCACCTCCTCCTAGTTAGGGTTAGCATTGGTTTAGCTTATATTTAGAGATAGAGCATTGCTCATCCACACCGGATCTACCCCACGAGACTGACCGCGGCCTCTATGGAGAAGATCCCTTTGGATTCAAGACCTCCTTGCAGAGAAGAACATCAAGACCTCCTCACGGAGAATACCGTTACCTTTGTATCATCCTTAGTTATCCGTGGATCTGTGATCTCTTATGTACTCGAGGATCTAGCATATGTGTGACT